>NC_080087.1:46420148-48876398 GCF_950005125.1 Chionomys nivalis
ACAAATTGCTCTAAATTAACGAGTCTGCTATTTCTAGAAGGCTAGCATCACGTTACCAATAACAGTTATGTCACCTCTCATTAATGTTGTGATATTTCATTTGTATTTTAATAAATAAAGCTTGCCTGAAGATCATAGAGGCTGGGTAGTGTTAGTACATGCCTTTAATCCCACCACTAGAGAGGAATATAAGGAGGAGAAGACAGGTCTCAGCTCAGCCTCATTCTGAGGATTAGTGGAGGCAGGATCTCATTTTGGTCTGAGGTAGAGGTAAGAGCCTGGCTGGTTTGCTTTTTTAGCCTTCAGGTTGAACCCCAATATCTGTCTCTGGGTCTTTATTATTTGTACTACACATTAATTACTTTAATATTAGAAATATATACATCTATGTCCATATTAAAAAGTTTGCACATTATGTGTTAAAAAATAGAAATAATTGGGTACTTACATTCACATATATACATATACACATACATGTGTGTCTAAAAGTGTCAGTCTGATCATCTATTGACTATCTTAGGTAGAGACTTAGTTTATTTGTGCAGTCTAGGCCATTCCCACACCCAGCAAGCACCATACTGGCTCAGCATTTAGTCAAAGTAGATGTAACCCACACAAGGAAACTATGCCAAGGAAGAAGACAATGGTTAGGCTATTATGCAAAGTGGTTTACCTCCTTCCTAATTCAAATGCTTTCATTTTTAAAAGAACTTTGGCTTTACTTCTGCATAATCTGAAGACCATTACAATATTTTTCTGTTTCCCAAAAACAAAAATTAGCCTTCTGCAAAGATAAATCAAAAGACATTTGTGGTCAGTCTTAAACAAATGATCTGTACTTATTTTCACTTCTCCAAACTGCAAATATTGAAATAGAACATTGACAGCATCACATAAAAATTTTTATTTCTAAAGGTATTTGCTATTTATAACAAAACTGAAGAATTAAAAAAAAAATTTATTAGTTACAAGACACTTTAATTTCATCCTATCACAAGTAAAGAAAGATTTCATTTGTAGAACTTAGGTGTGTAAGCCTCTGCTATTCTGGTGACTCCTGTGGAAGCATTAGATGTGTAACTATATTTAAGGAGCTCACAGAGGTTAGCACTGTAGTTAGGAAGTAGCCAAACTAGCACAGAGTGTGGGATAATTCCATCTGGGATTTCTTGTCTGTTTCATTTCACCATCTGAATAAAGCCTCTCTTTTGTCTTCCTTTCGGCCTCCCCTTGTTCCTGTGGATATTTCTTCTGTGGACGATGCCATTCCCACAGCAAACATTGCTCAGGAATTGCAAATCAAATGACTCCCGAAGAAGACAAATAACTTTACTGTGCAAAGTGCTGCTGATGTGGAAGGCAATAAAGACCAAGGCTGTTTTACACTGGGGACTCACTCCAAGTCTAACACAAGCTTGCAAATGCAGACTTCTTGGAATAGTGTATAACTAGGTGAGGCGTACCAATAATTTGGTCAAAGAATACCAAGCTCTGTCTTCATGGGTAGTTTAAAAACTAGAGGATTCATTGTAAAATTATAATTAAAGGCGTTTTTCCTCATGGATGTATTTTATTTTTCAGATGATCTCCTTCAAAATTACAAACCTGTCTCTCCCATCCAAGAATATGTTAGTATCTGTACATATGCATATTTGTGGATGTGTATGCACATATTTTGGAATTCCTAAGACAATAAACGCACTTAGGTTAAAAATAAAATGTTCCAAGGATGTGGTAATACAAACAAGCCACTTCTTATTCTAATTTTTGCTAACTCAGTTCTACAAATATTACTTTCTCTTTATATTCATGCTTAAATTTGAAAACAGGAATTAGAATATTTTTTCAACATTTTTAGTAATCAAAGCAATGCAAGATAAATAAGATAAAACTTTTAAATTAGAAAAAATTAATTTACAAGAGTAAAGTTTTGACCATACTCAAAATATTTTTCAGACTTTTTAATAATCAAAGAAATGCAAGATAGATAAGATACAACTTTTAATTTACAAAAATAAAGTTTTGATCATATTCAAGAGTGTGGAAAACAGGAAATGGTGTGTGTTATTAATGGAATGTAGACTTTTGCAGCTTCTTTTTGAAAGCATGGGGGCCTTGGGAGAGGGCTGAAGGGGAGAGGAGAGGTAAGGAGGGAACAGGCAGAGAAAAATGTATATGGCTCAATAAAATCAATAATGTTCAACATCCTTAGTCATCAAAGAAATGCAAATCAAAACAACTCTGAGATTCCATCTTACACCTGTAAGAATGGCCAAGATCAAAAACACTGATGAAAACTTATGAGGACCCTAAGAGAGATATACATAGATCTAATCTACATGGGTAGTAGAAAAAGACAAGACCTCCTGAGTAAGTTGGGAGCATGGGGACCATGGGAGAGGGTTAAAGAGGAGGGGAGAGGTACAGAAGGGAACAGAGAAAAATGTATAGCTCAATAAAATCCATAATGTTCAACATCCTTAGTCATCAATGATTTGAAATGCAAATCAAAACAGCTCTGAGATTTCATCTTACACCTGTATGAATGGCCAAGATCAAAAACACTGATGACAACTTATGCTGGAGAGGTTGTGGGGAAAAGGAAACACTTCTGCATTGCTGGTGGGAATGCAAGCTAGTACAACCCCTTTGGATGTCAGTGTTGCAATTTCTCAGAAAGTTAGGAAACAGCCTTCCTCAACACCCAGTAATACTACTTTTGGGTATATATCCAAAGGATGCTCAATCATGCCACAAGGACATGTGCTCAACTATGTTCATAGCAGCTTTGTTTGTCATACCCAGAACCTGGAAACAACCTAAATGCCCCTCGACTGAAGAATGCATAAGGAAAATGTGGTATATTTACACAATGGAGTATTATAGCAGAAAAAAAAATACATCTTGAATTTTGCAGGCAAATGGATAGAACTAGAAAACATCATATTGAGTGACATAATCCAGATCCAGAAAGACAATTATCATGTGTACTCACTCAAAGTGATTTTTAAACATAAAGCAAAAAAACAAAACAAAAAAAACCAGCCTATAAATCACAATCCCAGAGAATCTAGACAACAATGAGCACCCTAAGAGAGACATACATGGATCTAATCTATATGAAAAATAGGAAAAGACAAGATCTCCTGAATAAACTGGGAGCATGGGGATTAAGAGAGAGGGTTAAAGGGGGAGAGGATAGAAGAGGAGTAGAGAAAAATGTATAGCTCAATAAAATTAATAATAGAAGAAAAGAGTTGGATATTGTCATGGCCAAGTGTTGGAGAAGGCTGGTTGTTTGTCCTGGCCAGCCAACCCTGAAATAATCACATAGAAACTATATTCATTAAATCACTGCTTTGCCCATTAGCTCTAGCTTCTTATTAGCTCACTCTTATCTCTTAATTTAAGCAATTTCTGTTAATCTGAATATCACCATGAGGTTGTGGCCTACCAGCAAAGTTTTAGCACATCTACCTCTGGTCATGGATCCATGGCATTCCTCTCATTTCACCCTTTTTTTCCCCAGCATACCATTTAGTTTTCCCCACCTACCTAAGTTCTGCCCTTTCAACAGGCCAAGGCAGTTTCTTTCTTCATTAATGATAATCACAGCAGCAGAGGGGACTCCCACATCAGCCAAGCATCTGTAGACAGCAGGCAAACAGAGGAGACTTGACAGATTCCTAGAGCATACAGTGAAGCAGAGCAAGAGAGATCCTGCTGCAAAAACAAATGGAAGGCAAGAGTCAACTTCTGAAAGTTCTCCACTGACTTCTAAATGTTCACCATGGTATGCATGCTTCTCTACTCATACACCATACACCCATTAATATATAATTTACAAGGTTTAGAATATTTTTACAGATTATTAACATGATCTGATATGTGACTCTAATATTTTAATCTATACCTTTCCACCACTTGATGAGTGAGAATTGAGCAATCTTACAGCTCATCAGATGTTCCAATAAAACACCTCAGAGCAGTGACTGTTACCTTTGACACACACACACACACACATCCTTAATATAGCTCCTTATGTTGTGCTGACTCCCAGCCATCACATTATTTCATTACTAATTCATAACTATAATTTTTATAGTATTATAAATTATAATGTAAATATATGCAGGATATCTGACGCAACCCTCATAGATCTTACAATCCGCACATTGAAAACTGCTATCTCAGAGTAATATCTCATCGTATTTCACCAAATCATAATTTGTGACTGTGTAACTGTGATGCACAGTAAAATCAAGCACAGTGCAAACATCACAATGTTATTTATTTCTTATATTTAAAGACACTTAACTGCTAGAATTACATATAGTTACAGCATATGTCATGTTTAAAATATGCATGGAAATTGCTTCCATTTTTAGTATAATTTTCCTTTTAGAAAAAGGAAATTGTAGGCTAATTTTTCCAGTTAAGAGAATTTTCATAATATTATAAAATATATGTAACAGTAGAAACATTCCCTTTTGATTATTTCCCTCTTTTATATTTTTAAAACAATCTTATTTTACATACCAATCCCAGTTCCTTCTCCCTCCTGTCATCCTGCTCCCCTACCATCTTTCCTATCTCAGCCCCAATTCATTCCTCAGAGAGAATGAGGCCTCTAATGGGGAGTCACCAAAGTCTGTCACATCACTTGAGGCAGGACCAAGTTCCTCCCCCTTGTATCTAGACTGAACAAAGTATCCCTCCATAGGGAGTGGGCTCCAAAGATCCAGTTCACGCCCGAGGGATAAATACTGGTTCCTCTACTATCAGTTCCACAAACTGCCCAAGCCACGCAACTGTCACCTTCAAAGAGCCTAGTTAGGTCCTATGCAGGTTCCCCAGCTGCCAGTTCAGAATCAATGAGCTCTTACTTGTTCAGGTCAGGTATTGATGGTTTCCCCGTCATAGCCTTAGCCCCTTTGTTCATAATATCACTCCCCTTTTTCTATGACTGAAATCCAGGAGTTCAGCCCCGTGCTTAGCTATGGATCTGCTTCCATCTGTTACTGGATGAAGATTCTGTGAAAACCATCCTGAGTGAGATAACCCAGACACAGGAAGACAAACACCATACATACTCACTCATAAATGGATAGTAGACATAAATCAAAGGATAACCAGACTAGAGTCCACAACCTCAGAGAAGACAGAAAACAAGGAGAACCATAAGTACATTAAGAGAGACATACATGAATCTGCACCACTCACATTCCAGAAATAGGAAGTACACAAGATCTCCTTAGTAAATTGACAGCACAGTGGGGTGAGAGGAGAGGGTGGCTGAGGAGTGTGTAGCAGAGAGGGGAGTGGGGAAATGGTAGGAGAACATGAGGAATCAGGATGCTCAACTTGGGTAAAGGACAGAGAAGTAGAGCAAGGAAAGAGATGCTTTAAAAGAGGGAACAATTATGGGGTTTTCAAGAAACCAGGCCCTAGGGAAATTCCCAGGAATCACAAGAAGGATCTGAGCTAAGAATATAAGCAACAGCGAGGAAGGTGCCTTAACTGCCCTTCTCCTGTACTCAGAAGTATTCACTTTTTAAGCACTTGGGAAAAGCACCAAATATCACAACACAGGAGCAATTAGAGAAGCACTAAGCAATTCACTAAAGTTCATTCAGCCTGCAAATGATAGAAATATAGTACTTTCTAGTGCCATTTCAAAATTTGAGTCTTGAACCTTTGAATAAATACTGCATTAAATACACATATTCAAAGACATCTCTGGGAATGGGATAGCTGCTTTTGAAATTAAACTAAAATGTATTAATGCTGGAGGTTCGAGGAACACTTCCACAGGTAAGAAATAACAACAATGTCAAAACATGAAGGGAATTCAGTTTTGAGCATCAGTAGCACCCAAAAGATACTCAGAAATCAGATCCTCACTGGTCTGCCCAGTGATGTTTCTCTTAGAAGATTTCACATGAAATTAAATTGAAAATAAAGATTAACTATCACAATGAATTAAATAAAAAGTTCCAAAGTGAAAACATAATTTGGAATATTCAAATATGAAATAAGAAACATGCTTCATAATGTTAAAATCAATTTTATTGAAATCAAATTTATGCATAAAAATTCAGTTGGATTCAATACAATGAGGGCAATCAAATGCCATCATGGCAAATAGTCTGTTTTTTTAGAGCAGTTAGTTCATAAGCTGTTCAGAAAAATAGGGTTGTATTACAAATATTGGAGAAAGTTGTCCTATAAATATCACTACATATATCCATCATTGGTTGCTTTTGAATAAACATTCCAAAAACATTTAATTAATTTATAATGTAAGCAAATGATCTTGGAATACATACACAATTGTACAGGACTATCCTCTTAGCCAAATAGTCACTGTCTTCTGGAGTTTTGCTAGGACTGCTCATAAAGGTCATTACAACTGGGCCTGTTGGCCATTTATTTTCCCTCGTAGAAGGACGGGACAAGAAGGATCTTGAGACCCTCACCTGTTTATCACCCCAACTCTAATTAATGCTTCCTTAATTGCTTCTAGTCTTCAGTGGAGCTACCTATCAGTGTGGAAGAATGAAGGGTTAGAATTCCATACCTCTCACCCATTACTTTGTAATAGTCTAACAAACTCACTGATTTCCCCCAAGGAATTTTGGTTGAATTATATCTACTTGTCATTGGGACCAAGGGGTAGACATTATTTATATTTCTCCTGGGGAAGGAATTTTAGCAACAAGTTTCACATGTGAGCTGTTTGAAGTAATCAAAGGATGACAGGCAAGTTATGATAAATTATGGATACATAGATAAATAGATGATAGATAACATAGATGCATACATACATACATAGATTATAGATGGATGTATGAATAGATATATGATAGCTGATAGATAAACAGGTGATGATACATAGGTAGACAGACAGACTGACAGACAGACAGACAGACAGACAGACAGATAGAGTAGAGATAGGGAATAGATTACAAATATGATGAATAAAATTTGTTAGGTATACTAATAGAACTCCCAAAAATAGTAAGTAAAAAAAATGGAAAAGAAATTTTAGCTTTAATTTTGCTTTATGTTCTAATATCTCAAGTTAAATCATAAAACCTATATGACTGTTTAACCATAATTCTAACTTTTTATTTGGGGAAACCATACAATACCCTCCCCCAGTCTATGTGCTCATTATAATTGTTTGTGATTTTCTTTTTAAGAAAAATTTGTAGAACCAGATATAGGATGTCTGATTTAACATCAGATACTTTTTTTCAAGTGTAATATTAATGACTTTCTGGGCTAAAAAATTCTTAGTTGTAAAAGATTGCCCTCATTAAATGGTATGTCATATGATACCTGTCTATGTGGTAGGAGCAATCCAACTACTCCTCTCCCTCTGTGACAATCAAAATTATCCCTATATAGCCCACAAATGTCAATATCTTCAATTTTTTCCTTATTATACTCAACTGGTCCAATTCACATCTTGAGATTTTGTTGAATTTTTTGGCTTTGGTATATAGCCATTTAATCCCATATTTTCTTTATTGATTTAAAAATTCATCCTACTGAAATATAGTGTATATATCATTAAAGCATACTTTTCAGACTTTTGCTATTGCATAGTTATATAGTTATTCCATAAAAATGTAAAAGCCTTTTATCATAATTAAAATACCAAAGTAGCAAAACATAAATGAGGTATAAAATACAGCTTTAGCCACACAGAATGAAGTGGAATTAAATATATATAATTTATACAAATTCTTCAAAATTATATAAATGAAACATATATGTTAGACATGAAAATAACAGGGAAAGAAAAAGAGAAATAAAATAGCATGAGGGACAGACAAAAGGATAATATTAACATGGACTTAAAGTCAGCTGTAGCAATCTTTGCATTGGATATTAATAACGTGAACACTCACTGAATATTGATGTGGGGCTCCTCTCTGTATGCTATGAATATCATAGGTTAATAGAGGAACTGCTTTCGGCCTATAGCAGAGCTATAGGGGAACAGAGCTAGGCAAGGAAAAGTAAACTAAATGCTGGGAGAAAGGAGGCAGAGTCAAAAAGAAGCCATGGAGACACAGCCCAGAGACAGATGTGCTGAAACCTTGCTGGTAGGCCACGACCTTGTGGTGATGCACAGATTAAAGAAGATGGGTTAAATTAATATGTAAGAGTTAGCCAATAAGAAGCTAGATAATGGGCCCATCAGTGATTTAAATAATACAGTTTCTATGTGATTATTTCAGGGCTAAGCAGCAGGGAACCAACAGGCAGCCTCCCCCTACAGAATATATCTCCATCTAAGTATGAACTGAGATTTAGATAAGATGAAATTGAGGTTGAAAGCAAGTAGATAGAAAAGTAGTACTTACAAAGAGTAAGCCCAAGAATATCAGAGTAATCAAAGTAAGAACCCCCAAATAGACAACATGTGAGACTTACCAATCAGAGGCATTTCATGATCAGAAGGTCAGTTGGCCATTAAGTTGAAAAGTGAGGAGTGGGTTAGCGACAGTTAGAAAAATTCTAAATAAATCATTCAGAAAACTAGATTTCATGATGCAAGTTCAATTTACTTCTAACTCTTAAAGATGCTTTCTTCCTTTTCATAAACCAAAACTTGAGAGAATGAAATGGGAAAATAGATGATTTTATATTCACAGATGGTGGTTTGAATGCCAAAGTTATAATAAGTAATAACTAAATAAAATGAAAGCCAATAAAATAGAGGTGGCTTGAATAAGATAATAACTTTGGCCTGATTGATAGGTAAAGAATATAAGCCATCAAATTTCACAACACTGTCTCTCACCAATTCCATTCTACATTCATCAAGAATGATTGCAGGTATATATAGATAAGAACTTTAGCACAATAGACATATTCCCAGCCTGAACTGATGTTCAGTGCACATCAAAGAAGATGCGGGATTCCTAGAATTCCCGTGGCAGGAAAAAAACAGGAGCATTTAGCCACAAATGTGTGTTGTCTTTTTAGAAAAGAAAAGTTTCCTCTAAGATTGGAGCCCTGAGCATGGATCTTCACACCACTTAGGATTATTTAAGGCCATGAAGTCTCATGGAATTAGCCTGATTAGATTTAGAAATTTTGGGGAACTAATGATGTCTCTCATTCTTCCACATTATTTTATTTTTTTATTTTTTGAGAAGGGATGTGTCTCACTGACCTGTTTTAGTTTCTAAAAACAGAATTTGTCTTCTAATGCCCACAAATGGAAGGGAACTCTACCCTAGATGACACCAAAGTGCTGGCGCAATACATAGTTTAGATAAAGGTATCTGCATTATTGAGTTACTGGTAGAAAAAAACTAATTTTGGACTTGAATTGATGTCATATAGATTATAATTAGTGATGATGCTGGGAATGCATGTATGTGCTTTGCATGTTGGGTAAATGTGAGCTTTTGTTCATCATAAGCAGACTATTTTGAGCTGACTAATGTCCGGGAAGCTATCCTCTTTGTGGCCACATACTCTAAAATTTAGTCTTCTTTCTTCGATATTGTTGATCTAGGCATAAGTATATAAATATAGCCTGATAAGTAAATTTGTGCTTCTTGTATGTATATCACTGCAGGGGATACCACATGGCATTGAATAACCAACTAAAGAGCTCATCTCTGGGAGAAACTAATTCTCTCTCAGCAGTCCTTAGTTGCCTACCATTCTTTGCCTAGGGGTAGAAATCTATGAGACTTCTCCCTTTCATCTTAGCAAGTCTACTGGTGCTATTACTCTCTGGTTCATAAAGGTAGAGATTTTATACTCCTCCCAACAATGGAGTTTTTTCCTTTTTCAAATATATGGGAGCTATAAGACTCGCTTTTGAAGAAAAACGGTGTTCCTAAAAGAGATGAGAGAAATGTTGTGGAATAATAGTTGAAGATATATTACAGTTTTAATGCTGTGGAACATTTGGTTAATGATGCAAAAGCATTGCATTTGTTTATGTTGCACATGTTTACCTTTATAAAGCTGTGTTACTTTGCCTGTCTAAACAGCTGATTGGTCTAATAAAGAGCTGAGCAGTCAATAGCTAGTCAGGAGAAAGGATAAGTGGAGCTGGCAGGCAGAGAGAATAAATATGAGGAGAAATCTGGGAAGACAGAAGACATCAGGCGCCATTCATCCAGCTACACAACAAGCCAGAGAGTAAGAAGTGAGGAAAGGTATACAGACATAGAGAAAGATGAAAGCCCAGAGGCAAAAGATAAATGATATAATTTAAATTAAGAAAAGCTGGCTAGAAAAAAGTCAAGCTAAGCTGGGCATTCATAAAAAAGAATAATACTTCGAGTATAATTTAGTTAGGAGCTGGGTGGCGGATCCCCTCAAAGAGCAAAAGAGTAAAATAAAAAACCTACTATAGAGAAAACGTGGGACCAAAGATCCATTTGCACCAAAGAAAGAGATATTAGTCTGAAGCACAGCTACATCCACAATCTTGCTAGACTTTGTGAGAATGACTGTAGAATGACCACAAATGAGTCTTGAAATTGCTGGTAGGGAAATCGATCTGAACCCCTAATTTGACACATTTGTAAACAAATCAATTTCCCTTCATGAATTCTGCCTCCTAATTTCTTTTGCCTAATAATTTTTTTCATGTAGTATATTCAGATCATTGTTTCTCCTATCTAACTCCTTAATCTCTTCCCAGATTCTCCCCACCTCCCCACAAATCCAAGTCCATGCCTTCTTTCTCTTGCTCCTCAGTAAGCAAACAGGCCAATAAAATAATGAACCAACCAGAACAAATATAAACAAACAGATAAACCGGGGATGGGGGAACAGAGAAGCACATACACAACAGACACCCCAAACATGCAAACAAATAGAATCCATAAAAACACAAAATCAGAAACCATAATGGATAAGCAAAATGCAAAGTTAAAAAATTCCAAAACAATACACTGAGACATTTTCAAAAATACTAAATAGACTTTGTGTAGGCCTTCTACTGCTGAGCCTGGAGTCCCATTTCCTTTTATTTTATACACCCAGTGAGACACCATTGCAGAAAACTGGTCTATCTTTGTTAAGTGGTTGTCAGTTGCAGATAGGTTTCCCTCTCTGCTCTAAGATCCTTTTCTGGCTGAGAAATATGCAAGCCCAAGTCCTCTGCCTGTTGCCACAGTATCTGCAAGTTCATATGTTCATAAATCATGCTGTGTCAGAAAGGCAATATTTCCTTGATGTCTTCTATCCCCACTGACTCTTATGCCTCCTTTTCCTCATTATTCCCTGAGCATGAGAGGAAGGGTGTGATGAAGACATCCCATTTAGAACTGAGTGTCCCAAGGTCTCTCACTTTCCAGACATTGTCCTTTTGTGGGTCTCTTTGTTAGTTCTCATGTATGTATGAGGAAGCCTCTCTAATGATGGTTATGTTCCTTTAGCAAAACAGTAGTATTGAGTCTTTTCGTTGTCTATGACTTATTTAGTCCCATGTCTTTGGCCATCTGAGCAATGTCAAACATGGGTTCTATCTCATGATGTGGGCCTTAAATCCAAATAGAGAGTTGTTGATTTTTCCCACAATTTTGTGCTATTTTTGCATCAGAATATCATACAAACAGATCACCATTGTAGGTAAAATGGTTTGTAACTGGGTTGGTGTTTAGCTTGCTCCTCTGATACCAGGGGCCTGGGTCTGAGTTTCAAATGAAGGAAGTTGAAGTGGGAGGAAGGGTACCAGTGAGCAGGCTTTTAATGAGGCTGAGAATGGAGAGAGCAAAATAAGGAGAGGAAGGATACCTTGGTTCACCTTCCTGAATGCCTGCCATGTATGCCAACTGTGAGCCTGGGTAGAAGGTATTCCTAGGTATCAGAGATGGATAGAAAGGATTTAGGGTATAATAGAGGGAAGTGTTGAGAGAGTCCACCATAAGGAGGATAGTTGGATCCACTCCAAGAGTTGGCACAGCCCCCAGGAAGAGAGTTAGGGTAGAAGAACGGGACCCTATAAACAGGCTGTCACAGGGCTGGGGATGAAGCTCCATCCATTGTAATGAGGGGTGATAAGGAATAAGAGTGAAAATGTCTTATTTGTGGTCACTGGGAGCCCCATATTTCTATGTATCTGTAGCGGACACAAAAGGGATGGGAGGAAGAAATATATGATCCTCTGTGAGGCTTAGTTGAGTTTCCAGAGACTGGAGGTCCATGGGAGAGAACAGATCCGTGTCAATCTACAACAGGCAATTGAGACTGTAGGACACTGTACTGGAGAAAAGAACAGTGGAAATCTCCTACCTGAGTCTGGACCACCTGAGATTCCAGGAAAAAAAAAGTGTTTCTAGGTATTGGCAGCTGACAAAAAGAAATCGAGATGGGCTAATATGGGTGGGGCTGAGAGGGTCCACAGGAGTGAAGAAAGTTAGGTCTACTTTCAAATTCTGTGGAGTCCTCAGGGAACAGACCTATAAAGAGTGGGAGGATAGTCCCCAACAGTCTGTGTCCAGGTCTGTGGATGAGACTGGATGAATTGCAGTGGAGGACTGGAAGAAGAGTAACAATTGCCTGTTTGATTCCCAGCCTCATATGTCCACTGTGTTTCTAGGTAGAAAGTGTTACTAAATTTAGTCTGCTGATACAAAGGGGATGGAGGAAGGAGGAATGCTGGGAACTCAGCATGGTCAAGTAAAGTCCCCAAGGAATGGAACGAGGATCGAAGACAGACCCTTGCAAGCAGTCTGGTACAAAACTTTAAACGAGACTTGAGGCACCATCATGGCAGACAGGGAAGAGAGTTAATTTCATTTTCAAATGCAGAAAACTAAAGTGGCAACTTTATGGAGTGAACTCTCAGCAATAATTTCAAAATCTTTGAAAAAAAATGTCTATTTGTGCTTAAAGAAAATGAAGTCGCAACAAAATGTGGGCAGCTTTTGTTGGTACACGAATGACATTGGACTGTCTGTCTATCTCTCTCATAAATTGTACCGTATCTTTTTGGAGAAGCTCTTTCTGGGGAAGGGTGAAGAAACTGCAGTCTTTAACTTGTTTGGTTAGAGTTATATCAAGATATTTTATACTATTTTTGACTATTGTGAAGGCTTTTGTTTCCTTAATTTCTTTCCCTGCTGTGTATTATTGTTCGTTATTTCAATATGGAAGAAATACTGATATTGTTGAGTTAATCTTGTAATCAGCCACTTCACTGAAGGGCTAATCAGCTATAGAAGTTCTCTGGTAGAAAATTTTGGGGTCACTTATGTATACCATTATATTATTTGTAAATAGAAATCCTTTGACTTCTTCCTTTCAAATTTGTATCCCATTGATTTCCTTTAGATGTCTTACTGCTCTAGCTAGAACCTTGAGTACTATATTGAATAGACAAGGAAGAAGTGGATATCGTGTCTTGTTACTGATTTTAGTAAAGCTGTTTTGAGTTTCTCTCTATTTAATGCCTAATTCTATTCTTATATATGCATAGATTGATGCATAGCCCCATTGTCATCATAAAGGCGCCATCCAGCAAGTGATGGAAACAGATGCAGAGACCCACAGCCAAATATTAGGCAGAACTTGGGGAACCCTCTGAAAAAATGGGCAGAAAGATTGTAGGAACCACAAGAAAATCTACAGAATCAACTAATGTGGGATTATAGGGGCTCATAGAAACTTAAGGGGAGCCTGCATGGGACTGACCTAGGTCCTTATATACGTTGCAGTTGCACAGCTTGGTCTTAAGCAGTTTCAGACTCTTTTGCTTGGAACCCTATTCCTCATACTGGATTGCTTTGTTCAGCCTTAATATGAGGGGAGGTGCTTGGTCCTACTACAAAACCATATACATAAAAATAATATTTTAAAAATTTCTCTATGTTGAGGAGATTGGCTGACTTTTCTTTCAGGACCTCTGTCATGCTATACATGGTGTCTATTCCTCCTAATGTCCTTCGTCCACAAAGAACTTATGGTTTGAGACAGTAACTCCTCATAAAGCTCATTCTGAAGGTAAGCTCAGCTCAGTTCCCATCTCAAATCCATATACACCTGATACACTCTCCACATCCTCATCTGATTTATAACAGTTCTATGACTTTTCCTCTATAGACAGGGAGAAGCCCAGAAATGCAGGATATTAATAGTGGAAAGAAAATAGTTTGTCCAGGTCAGTTAGGGAATCAATGAGCATATTGAGGTGATAGACAGGAATATAAGAGATGCTAAGTCAGCTATCTGTAACTCCAGGAATTCCCATCTCCAGCAGTGCAGTTCTTCTTGCACCTGTACTCCCAAAGAGGTTACAGTCCCCAGTTATCCTTTCACCTCCTGTTTACTCCAGCAGCACTCAGGACTACAGAAGTTCAGGCAAGGGAGAGTGATAGATGAGGGTCTTCTGACAGACCCCTACCCTTATACTAATGTAGTATTTACAGCCCCGGGATCATTATCGTTACCCTTCCTGTGGCTGTTCTGTTCTGCTTATTCCTTTGTCATGACTAAGGATCATGATCTTAGATCTACAGATCACAACGGCAACTCTGCTTCATGATGGCTATGGTAATGTCAAACCCTAAGGAAATATCTACATGGCCCTACAAGAAAGCACTTGTGGAAAGCCAGAAGTGATGACAGACACTTGGAAATTGAGAGTTAACGTTCGAAGAGCAAAGTCTCATCTGTAATTTCACAAGGCTGTTTTACTGATTAGAGCTTTATGATTGTGGAGAGTTAGGATGTTGACTTTCCAGAGTCAAATTATCTTGGGTGATCTTTAGTCCCCTTAAAAACCATTAATTGTAGAAAATTTTTTGAAATATATTACCTTATCAGAACACTGACTTGCATTAACTCAAAAGCTAAAAATGTCTTCAGGTAGTATCTGAAACATAAAGATTTTCACACTTTTCTTTTTTTTATTTTTTATTTTATTTTTTAAAATTTATTTATTTATTTATTAAAGATTTCTGCCTCCTCACCGCCACCGCCTCCCATTTCCCTCCCCCTCCCCCAACCAAGTCCCCCTCCCTCATCAGCAATAAGAGCAATCAGGGTTCCCTGCCCTGTGGGAAGTCCCAGGACCACCCACCTCCATTCCGGTCTAGTAAGGTGAGCATCCAAACTGCCTAGGCTCCCACAAAGCCAGTACGTGCAGTAGGATCAAAAACCCATTGCCATTGTTCTTGAGTTCTCAGTAGTCCTCATTGTCCACTATGTTCATCGAGTCCGGTTTTATCCCATGCTTTTTCAGACCCAGGCCACCTGGCCTTGGTGAGTTCCCGATAGAACATCTCCATTGTCTCAGTGTGTGGGTGCACCCCTCACAGTCCTGATTTTCTTGCTCATGCTCTCTCTCCTTCTGTTCCTGATTTGGACCTTGAGATTTCAGTCGGGTGCTCCAATGTGGGTCTCTGTCTCTGTCTCCTTTCATCGCCTGATGAGGGTTAATATTCAGGAGGATGCCTATATGTTTTTCTTTGGGTTCACCTTCTTATTTAGCTTCTCTAGGATCACGAATTATATGCTCAATGTCCTTTATTTATGGCTAGAAACCAAATATGAACACCTGATTTTCGATAAAGGAGCTAAAAGTATACAATGGAAAAAAGAGAGCATCTTCAACAAATTGTACTGGCAAAACTGGATGTCAATCTGTAGAAGAATGAAAATATATCCATATCTATCACCATGCACAAAATTCAAGTCCAAATGGATTAAAGACCTCAATATCAGTCCGTACACACTGAACCTGATAGAAGAGAAAGTGGGAAGTACTCTACAACACATGGGCACAGGAGACCACTTCCTACGTATAACCCCAGCAGCACAGACATTAAGGGCATCATTGAATAAATGGGACCTCCTGAGACTGAGAAGCTTCTGTAAAGCAAAGGACACTGTAAGTAAGACAAAAAGGCAACCCACTGACTTGGAGAAGATCTTCACATTTTTCTATAATGTGCCTAATCAATGTTTTTATCAAAATATCTGATGTCTTGACTTACAACTTGCTTTTGTTCTGTACCCGAAATTTCATAAAATGTCCTTATACATCAGGACATGTTATTTGGGGGTTATCTGAGTCTGCAATGGATCATGGCTACTCATATTTGATTAAAAAATTAACTGTTTCTAATTTTTGTTGTATCTAGAACTGTAAAAACATTCACTAAAATACACTGGCACTTCACTTGGGCCCATATAGCAACTAACAAAAATGAAAACCTGGCATTTCTGCCTTTGTTTTTGTCTGTCTTTTTTATTTTGGATCAAACTACTATTTGACTCTACACAAGCATATTAGTCAGTCAGGAACTGCGTGTCTAATATATGTCATCTCCCTTCAAAGTTGGAGATCAATAGGGCTCTGTTCTAAACCTGTTGTTATTGGAAAGGTCTTAGGGTATCCCATGACACAATTTTCATGTTATCTGTTTCTTGAACAACAAATTGGACAAGACATAAACCAATAGTAGGCAAAGTAAAAATGCATTAAAAGTGGATGAAAACATAAAGCACACTCTATGGGATAGAAACAGGCTAGAATAGATATTCAAGTAAAAAATCATTGTTGTATATCTCAGGTCTTTCTTATCTTAGTCCTTGAAGAATTATTGTGAGGTGGGTATGTGTAACTTCCCATTTTGATTGACAGGTCTAGATCATGTAAACCTTTTTTTTTCATTGTGTTTGTCTTTTTCAAAGACATTAGTCATATTCAAGCCCAATAATGCATAGGCAGGCAATTATAAGAAATTTACTGCAAGAATAGAATGACCTTCCATTCTATTATGCTTGCCAGTGGTCTATCTGGTTTTGTTTATCTCTCCTTTATGAAGAAATAGCTAACAAACTACCTATAGACTCATAGGTGCTGGGTGCTGCCCTACCTGAAAGGAGATGAGCCCTGGGCTAATAGGTTTTCCCCGTATGCCTATCTCTAATTCTACCTGAAGAATTTCGTTGTCTAATTCACTAAGTTTCATAAAGGACAAAATCCATCTTTCATAACCTCCTGAAGAGAGACTGCCCTCCAGTCAGAAATAAGCCTCTCCTATTCTTGCCCTATTCTGACAGTAATTCTGGACTGTCCCTACACTTGTTTCTCTTATTGCAATAACCTTGGGTTCTGGATAACCAAAGACTAAAATGACCAACTAATCCACAGAGGTGAGATTCCATCCTCAAAAAGAGGCAATCTTCTTTGAGGAGCCATAGTGGCATCCCTCCTAAGCAACAGCAGTAATAAAAGCTAAGAAACACTTGGAAGAAGTGGAAATGAAGCAATGAATAACCCAGACCAGGGCATGATCAATAACTGCTTAATCTTGCATACAATTTGACCATTGTCACAATTCTTTCTTTACTTAAAGTTTAAAGTTTATGTCAACACCCAAAAAACAGACCTAGATCTGTTCTTTCCAGTGTACCCCAATGAGCTGAATACTTTCTCTTTATTTGCCAAAACACTTCTCATTAATTGGCATATTGGGATAGGTGGCTGAGCCTGGCATGTTGGTGCAACTGGAGTTACTACTAAACAAAAACTTGAATAACATCACTACCCTCACATTTGAGGTAGTAGATTAAATACTTTCTCTAGGTTTTAGGGAATAAGACAAGTTTGTTCACACTCATTGTTCTAATTTAATACTAATACTAATTTAACACTCAACCACTTTAAAAAGAAAGTTAAAAGAAATATAAATAATTAAAATGAAAAAGAAAAGTAAATTTGTTTAACATCTTAGCATACAACATTTTTGCATAAAAAGTTCTATGGGATATAGAAAACTACTAAACCTGTTGTGAGCATTTAAAAGATATATTCCAGCACTCGGGAGGCAGAGGCAGGCAGAGCTCTGTGAATTCGAGGCCAGCCTGGTCCACAAGAGCTAGTTCCAGGACAGGCTCCAAAGCTACAGAGAAACCTTGTCTTGAAAAACAAAACAAAAAAGCTATTAGATTTATATGAAAAATCCAATTTTATTTGGTATACTGGCAACAAGAGTTTCTAACCAAGATACTTAATAATTTGATTCATATACAAAGCATTCATAATAAATGTAACAAAGCAACACTCTATTCCAAACACTATAAAACTTTTACAAAATAAATAAATAAATAATGGGAAATGTAGACTAACTGGAAGATTCATTATGGTTATATTCAGCCATTTAACAATTGATTTACAAATTCAATGTAGTTCACAGGAAATAGTTCTAAGAGATTGTCAACATTATTCAAATATTTTATAAACTGTGAATAAAATAGAATATGAAAGTAATCTTTAAAAGGAATAACAAATTATGAAGATTACTTGATTTTAATAATTAGAAATGTTAGAAATAGACCAATACTTAAGCAGTCATTAGAATTTTATAAACTACCACAATAATCCAATCGGGATAGAAACTTCAACAAGCCCTGTGGAGAAAAATGTGCATTAAGATAGTGTAGCGCTTTAAATGAGAAATTCTCCAGTAGTCTCAGGCAATTGAAAACTAGATTTCCAATTGGTGGAACAGTTTTGTTAAAGAAAGTCTGCCACTGAGTTGATGCTCTGAGATTTTTGAAAATGTCTTGTGCACTTCCACAGTTTTCTGTGCTTCAGCTTTTGATTTAAGATGTGATCTCAAAAAAAAAAAAAACAAAAACAAAAAACAAAACAAAAAAAAAAAAGATGTAATCTCTCAGCCTTCTGTTTATACCACCATACCTGCTACCTGATACTACATCACACAGCAAAGTTATTCAAACCCAAAGTCTGTACAACTCCATGATCTCATACACAGTTAAAAATGGAATTTGAAATGGCAAACGGTGATGCTTCACATAAATAGGGAAATGATTGAACTTAAACTCTTTGATTTTTAACAGGGTCACAGAGTATCAGAAATAAACTACATGTTCTCTCTCATATGCAAAATCTAGGTAATGATATATGTATGTATGTAAACAAATGTATATCTGGGTATGATATAAAAAGAAGAAAAGAGAACAAGGAAAGCTAAATATGAAGGTATGAGAAAGTAGTAAATGTAGGTAATAGAGAGGAATAAAAGGAATATAAATGTAATTGTTTATCTAGTTCTAATTTTTTTAGTTTTAGTGATGGATATGTGAATAAAATATACTCACTATGGAAACATCATTAGTTTAAAGTAATTCTTAGAAAGCATTTAATGACAGTGGGCCCCAGACTTATATATTTGAATGCTGTATTCCCAGGAAGAAATAGGAAGTGTGGCCTTGTTGGAGCAGATGTATCACTAGGCTTTGAGGTTTCAAAATCTCCCACCAATCCTGGACTCAGTTTTGCTCTGTCTGCTGCCTGTTGATCAGATGTGAACTCTCAGCTACCGCTCCAGTGCCATGCATGCAGGCCTGCCCCCACAACCACATGTTGGGCCCTGACGGAAATGACTGCTCCTCTGAAACAGCAAATAAGCACTTTTCTCTGTAAGAGCCTTGGTTATTCTGTCTCTTTCCAGCAAAAATGGTGGGAAAATGCTTTTCTGTGTCTACAAAATTAATGATATGCCTTTTATATGACCACTAGTTCAATTTGTAGAGATATTTTCAAGGACAATACATAGAATGTATTTTTAGAAAAATAGCTGCACAAAACATGTTTAAAGAAACTGACTCAAATGTTCAAAAAGAAAGTGGATAAACTTTGGTATGCTCATACAATGTGATATTGCACATACAATGTGATATTGCACAACCATAGAGAGAGTTTAGTAGTTAAGAGCACTTATTCTGGAGACTAAATTGGTCTTCAGTCCCATGTGAGATGGTGAGTCATAGTCATATGCAGTGCCAGGGATCAGATGCTGTCTTCTGACCTCAGTAGCATGTGTATTTATACAAGTACACACACAGGTATACATGTATGCATAAACAAATATTATAATGAATCATAATGTTAGTGTGTATGTGTTCATGTGTGCATGTGTGTGTGCCTCTGTGTGTGTGTGAAGGAATGCCTTCTCGATGACTGACATCATCTTAGAAAGCATGAAAATAGCCTGAAACATATTCATATTATAGTGTTGTGCTTAAATAAACATTAAATAGGTAGAAATAATATCTAACAAGCCAGAGTAATCATTGTCCCCAGGGGGCCTACAGATTCAGAAACTCAGAAGTATTATAAGGAAACTTTTTAAACCATTGACAATATTGTATATTCTCTTTCAAGTCTTCATTACATAGAGGTATTTCTCATAACTCTATAATGCAAACTTATAATTCATAAATTTTGTTCTATATAAACAGTCTGAATTTGGAAAGAATAAATCAATATTTAATTCTAGTTTATGATATACATGCTGAAGAATTTAAGGCAGTGGCTCTCAACCTTCCTAAAATTGAGTCATTTAATAGAGTTCCCCCAAACCTAAAACTATTTCATTACTATTTCCAACTGTAGTTTTTCTACTGTTATGAATCATAATGAAATATCTGATATAGAGAATATCTAATATGAGACCCCTATGAAAGGGTCATTTGTCCCCCAAGGGCTTACTACCCACAGTCTGAGAACTACTGATTTAAGGTGTAGAATATCAATGTCTCAACTTAAATGGACTATTTCAAAGTACTAACAGGTAAACTAGATAAAGATGGTGATAAATAGATTTGTGTTAAAAACTAAATTAGAAATTATGCATTATAAAAGTTATTTTCATAGGAATACAGCTATTTTCTCTAATATTATTCTACTTTGTTGTAAGATTTTTATAAATATTTCAAACTTTGCCATCTTTACCTCACCCATCCTTGCACCTGCTGCAAAGAAGTTATCAAACAACTTCCTCCATATTAGGTTTATTTGGCCTTTTCCAGTTATAGGAATAAATGGAATAAGGTAGCAATATGTAGATTTGTTGTTGTTAATACTGTAAATTTTAAATAGAGTATTATATCATTGCTCATTAATTCCTTAACATTACATGCATGGCCCTTGGAAGCCAACAGCCTCCAAGAAGATATCGGAAGAGGATATTGGATTACTTGGAACTAGAGTTACAAGCCACTTTGAGCTTACTGACGTGGTGTGAAACAAACTAAGGTTCTCTACAAAAGTGGCACTAAACCTTCTCCAGAATTTCAACATTTTTAAAACATACTGTGACTTAAAGTAAATGAGAAAAAGAAAAACATATTTAAAACTAATCACATGACTTAAACATCTGTAACATCCTTTACATGATACAGAGGCAGCCCACATAATAGAAACTTTTGTATAGCAGAAGTGAAATGTGTGGGTAAGTTGCCTTTATTATAGTATATTAATTCCAATTAACCTTATAACTGAAATAAAAGTAATAGCATGCAAAGCAAAGGTCACCATCATAAATGTGAAAAAAAAGTTAAATCCCTAAAACCAAATTTTAAAACACAGCTACAGTGATAACTTTGTGTTAGAAGATAAATTCATGACAATTTCATCCGGATTAAATAATATGTCACCTTAAAATATTTGTGTATGTGTGTCAGGATGTGTGTATTTTTTAGTGTGTGTGTCTGTTTTTGTGTGTCTGTTTGTTTATGTGTATGTATCTGCATGTGTGTCCATGTGTCTGCTTGTGTCTGTCTGGATGTATGATTGTGCATCTCTGTATCTGTATGTTTAAGTGTGTGTATTTATGTGTGTGAGTGTCCTTGTGCCTTCATGTGTACCTGTCTCTGTGTGTGTATATTTTGGAAGTACTCACAGCTGCAATAAGAACTATTGCAACCTGGAGATACTTTTATTTAAATCTGAGAATCTACCAACATATGTTAAGTTTTCAAGCAACATGATATATAAATATAAAAAACAATCATTAAGAAATATAGGCTGCAATAGGAAATGTAGGTCAATATCAGGCATTGCCTGTGTTTACAAGACCCTGGGACAGATCCCAAAGTACTACAACAAAAGGAAAAGAATTTGGAAACATGCTCGAAAAAATAATTCTACAGATATCATTAAGCAAACTGTCCTATAAATGGGCTGTTGATGAATGAGCCTTTTGAAAATTTACAGTTCAAAGCAGTTTTGTTTGTCATAGATAGAAACCGGAAACAACATAAATGCCCCTCAACCGAAGACTGGGTAAGGAAAATGTTGTATAATTATACAATGGAGCACTACACAGCAGAAAAAATAACAACATCTTGAATTTTGCAGGCAAATGGATGGAGCTGAAAAACATTACTTTGAATGAGGTAACCCAGACACAGAAAGACAATTATCACATATACTCACTCATAGGTGGTTTTTAAACATAAAGCAAAGAAAGCCATCCTACAAACCACAATCCCAGAGAATTTAGACAACAATGTGGACACTAACAGAGACTTACATAGATCTAATTTACATGGGAAAGTAGAAAGTAGAAAAAGACAAAATCTCCTGAGTAAATTGGGAGCATGGGGACCTTGGGGGAGGGTTGAAGGGGGGAGGGAACAGGCAGGGAGGGAAACAGAGAAAAATGTAGAGCTCAATAAATATCAGTAACAAATACAGTCTCATTTTCAATTCTCAGTTTTATAATGGATCAATAAAAAATGAGACTTTTATTTCAAAACTCAAATGCAAAAAGAATTAGAAGTCTGGGAACACCAGACTGAAGAAAATCTGTGAAGCCAGAACAGCAGTGTCAATTTCTTGGGGGACATATAAACTAATGTTGCCTTTCAGGGAGGCAACAAGGATACATGTATCCAAAAATAAAACACTCCTGACACTAGGGTGAGTCAAAGTCGACGGAGTTTTGTATTTTAAAGGCATGAAAAAGTCAAGCACGCACATTTATGTATTGACATTTCTTAGCCAGGGTCAGCTTTCTCTCTCTTTCTCTTTTTCTCTCCCTCTCTCTCTTTCTTTCTCTCTGATTCCCCCCTCTGCATTGTGTACATACATGTATGTTTGTGTTTATGTGAAAAACATTAGTAAAACAATAAAAAGTCAAAGCTACATTTCACAAATATAATGTGGATTTTAACAACAATTTTCTATGTATTAATGAAATTATGTAGAAATTCAGTCAATAGGATTGTGCAATAAGTTAAAGGTGTTTGCCTCTAAATTAAACAACCAGGGTTATATTGCCAAAACTCATATGGTAGGGGGAGAGAGCAAGATCTTTCACCCTGTCTTATGGCATCCACATATAGGCCATAGTATACATACAAATGCACATAACCAAATAGAAGAAAGAAAAAAGAAAGAAAGAAAGAAAGAAAGAAAGAAAGAAAGAAAATATAAAATGAGGAAGGAAGGAAGGAAGGAAGGAAGGAAGGAAGGAAGGAAGGAAGGAAGGAAGGAAGGAAGGAAGGAAAAACAGAGAGTGGTGGCAATAACACAGAATAAATAGACATATAGTTTCAAGAAAGAGACATTTGCTTTTTTATATTTGTATCCAGGTCAATTTAATCAAGAGTCTAAGCAACTAGTGCAAGAGCAAAGCATCTCCTAGACGATAATAGTTATGAATTTTTTATGTGGAAAAACCAACTAAATTATAGCATACCAAAATGCACTTAACTGAAATGAGCTATTCCAACTTGGAAGTTATGAAAAGATCATGCTGAAAGAATAAATACTCCTATCAGCTGTGTATTTCTTGTCACTAAAGAGTAAGTTCTTTGAAGGTAGAGAACTCTTCTGCTAAGCTTCAAAGATGTGGAGGTCTTTGAGTTCCAAGTTACCTGCCATAGTAATTATAAATAGATGGAATCTGCACTCCAAAACAGATTTGTTTCCAATCTGACTCTGGATTCCAAACTGACAAATACCAGGCCAGACTCTAGTGTTTACTTTTATCTATCCCCAAAACTGAAATGTGTTGTCCTAAGGGGACTTGTCTCTGTTGCCTCTGAACTCAGATTCCTCAAATAGGTACATGGTTATATTGAAGATGGCCTTCCCTAGGTAAATGAAGGCATTGAAGATGGAAAATATTCCTGAAAAGTTCATAGAATATTCATAGTGTTAGCATAAAAATCAAGAGGATTCTCGGTTATATTAATAAGAGTAAAAACACAGATGTTTTTCACTAGTTTTTCTTCTGAAGGAACAGATAGTGATAAGCTCTCAAGAAGCACAAAGTAGAATTAATAAATGACCACATCTGTAAAACATATCAAGTTTTCCATTACCTTGACTACTTTGTATTTGCTCATCTCTACAACAACACTTTAACACACATACTGGTAAGCATGGGAGAGTCCAAGGTACCTGGTGTGCCTGAAGTAAATGACCCAAAGCCTAGTATTCTCTTGTGATTTATACTATTAGATTCTGGGATCTCATGGACTTTGAAGTCCAACACATATCTTGATACACATTGTGCTACTAATTTCCCTTTATGTGTGTCTTGACTGGTCCATAATAAATTATGATGTTTGCAGCTACATGAACCCAAGTTTCTGACAGAGTTTTTAACTATTTGGTATACTTGAAGAGTATTCTCTATATTCTTATAGCTCCTGGCTCTTTGTCAGCCTCATTAGATTCACACCATTGTTCCTTGATCACCACATCCCTCAAGTAGGGTATATATCACTGCTACAAATACAGTCATCCCAGCATCCTGTCATCTCCACTCTAGGAACATAGAGCCTTAACCACAAAAGGAAAATGTCAGTTGCATACTCTGCCCTGAATAGTTTTAAGTTTATAATGATACCCCCAAAAGACTGATTCCCTAAAGCCAGACAATATATCTCTGTCTCAGTCTTTGCCATCCTCAGGATGATGGTTAGCTTAATTGTCATTTTAACAGAACCTAGAGTCACATGGGAATTTTCCATAATGTGTTGATCCATGGGGTAGATCTTAATTAAGTTAGTTGATATAAGAAAACCCAGCCCATTGAGGGCATCACTATTCCCTAAGCATATGCTCCTGAATTGTGCAAAAGTGGAAAAATCAGACTGAGCACAAGCAAACAAGAAATCAAAGGATTGAGCATGCATTTGCTCATTCTTCTCCACCCTTGACTTTAGATACAATGTGACTAGATGTTTAACATCCATGCCTTGACTTCTCATAATGATAGTCACTAGTCAAAGACCGTAAGTTCTTATCCAACTTGTTTTTTTCACAGTGTTTTGATCACAGAGCAGAAATAAAATTGAAATTCTCAGTTTATAAAACACTTGCACAAGCTCATTGCCGCAGTCTTAGTTTTCAACTGAATAATCCAGCAGTGTATGTTGAATACTAGTAATGAGACCGACAGTGTATTAATACTATATCTTGTTATATAGTACCAAATTAAGGTTTACAGGCATGTTGTGTGCAATCATACATGAGCAACTGATACAAAAGCAGTAAATTTCTTTACAAAAAGATGGCAGGAAAATCAAGAACTTATATCTAGACATTCTTATGTGGGAGTCCGACTTATGAATTCTACATTATACTTCCTTAGGAAATGAAATCTGTGATTTTGACAAATGCTTCCATTCGTTATGCTAATTTTTAAGGAAAGATCGCTCACTTCATTAAAGACTTTATTTTGAATTTTGGCCACTAGTGCCTAAGGTATTAATCAGAACACACACACACACGATCTTAAGTATTTGCCAACTTTGCCTGA
Source organism: Chionomys nivalis (assembly GCF_950005125.1). Taxonomy (NCBI): domain Eukaryota; kingdom Metazoa; phylum Chordata; class Mammalia; order Rodentia; family Cricetidae; genus Chionomys; species Chionomys nivalis. The sequence continues at coordinate 46,445,732 of NC_080087.1, forward strand.
ATTTTCTTTGTCATCAATTAAGAATAAGACCAAATTCAACAGTCTGTATTTATTAGTGGGCTTGGCCTTGAACTCAGAAAGATAATGGATAACAGTAATGTTAGAAAAATGCTAGTGTCACCCTCGTCTCTGCTTCTGTTTCCCATCCTGCTTATCACATTTTTCATCACATAATATCTATTACAGGTGTCACAGACAGAAAGAGGTGTACCTGATCCTATTGGCCTGCCAATATCATTTTCCTTACATGATTATTAACAATATATATTGTTCACATAACTACATATATAGTACATATACGTATACATATACATATAAAGACATGTTCTGTATTTTGACATCAATGTGTAGGTCTCTTTGATGTAAAATTGAAAGTTCTTTGGATTATTGTTTTGCATAAAATGTCACAACACAGGGGATCTGGCACTTCCTAAAGCCTCACACTCCAAAACCAGTGTGGGAAAGTTTGAGTGTATTTATTTTAGAATAATCTGCTTTCTGAAACAACAGATATAAAATTCTAAAACTAATAAATTTAGTTACAACAGTAGTTGTTGCTTTGATATAGAAAAAAATTACCAATTCTCTCTAATCCCCAGTTCTCTCACATAAAAATAAAGTGATTCATGGGATTCTTATAAGGATTAAATAAATTTATTTTAAAGTTACATTTTATAATAGATATTCATAATGCCATGACTCTTATAGTGTAAGTTACTATCAATAATGGAACAGGGAAGAGCTGGAGAGATGGGGTAGTGTTTATGAGCACTAGCTGCCCTTTCAGAACACTGTAGTTTGGATCCTTGCCACTCTCCGTAGCCCCAGCCCACAGGATTCAATACCCTCCTTCGATCTCTATGCCAGTTGACACAAATGTGGTATATACACATGCAGACAATACACAATTAAAAATAAAGCATAATTCTTAAATAAAATGTGAAACAAGAAAGGGTCACTTTTCTGACGAGTCTTACATAGAATGCTGGAGGGGGAAAAGCAACCTTCACACAACATTCACACAACATTCATGCTTTCACCCACACTTTCCTCTGTTCACTTGTTGTAAGGCTGAGCCAACATGAGGCCAGCACAATAGTGAAGCAAAGACAACAAAGGCAAAGGGGAAAATGACACAATACTTCTGTTCTGCTAACAGAATATGGTAGTCCGATCCTCAATACACATTTGATTCCCTTCTTCAAGTGAAGTTTGGTAGTGCTATATGGTCTCACAGTCTGCAGATTCAGTTTGAACACTGTGAAACTTTGATTTGCAATGTTTTAAATATATCTTTCCCCGTCTGTGACCACTAGCCACAAATTTTGCAATGACTTTCAAAGACAAGATCTTTCATAATCATTTTGTTGTGCCACTGAAACATAATTTGAGATGCCAGATGGGATCTCAGATGTTCCCTGAGTCACAGAAGGCACCAGGAATCAAAACTTGCCTTTAACAAAAGAAGCTACATTTCACACGTAACATGAGTCACTATGTCGACTTGTGAGAAATCCAGAGCTTAGTAACATATTAAATAATTAATTGACCCACTAAACATCCCCTAATTTAAAATTCAATAACCTTGTCTCGTGGAATCAATCCTAGTTGCTTCATTTGTTACATAACACTTCAGAGTTCATTAGCGTGGAACTATTTTTCTTCCTTCAACCAACATAAACATATACAAGATGGTCACACTGTAAGCTGCTTAATACCAGTTATATTTGCCATTAGCAATGAAGGCCCTTACATGTATAATAAGAAAAAGCACAATCTATGATCCAATGTGACTTTTCAATGGTTTGTGGAGCTGAACACCAAATCACCAGGATCAAGTGTCAGATACAGGGTAGAGCACACAGGCATCAAGAAACAGCAGCAAAGATGCTTGCAGCTACAATGTGAAGATACTCCAGGAATAATTCATTTCCTCACAATCAAAAGGAAAATTTCTAATTTACAAAAGATTATATAGGATTTTGCCTACTTCATTCAACCTCTTTCTGCAGTGCAGTCTCCTTGAGAGCAGGGAGGGTAGGTTTGTTCAGTGTCACAGTCTCTAAGTGTGAAGAACAAGCTGGTTATCAAGAATAATATATATGAATGCTGCATGCAAAAAAAGTGAGATTATTTCAAAGAAAAGTCTATAGATACACCCTATGCCAAAGAGCAATAGCAGTGAAGCATGGAGAAGCAGCTCATAATTTTGATGCTATGAAAAACACATATGAATCTTCTTGGTATGAAACTATTTTATAATGACATAATGACTTATTTTAAATTCTGCAGGTAAAGTGTCCTGATGAATTCCACACATGGGAAAATCTCTTGCTCTATTCTGTAGTGGCAAAGAAATGAAAAAAAAAAGCCATTTTTATGCATATGTAAACTTCAGGAGCAAATACTTAAATCACTCATCTAAATGGTGAATAAATATTTGCCAAATCAATTTCTTAATAAATGAGTTTAAAAAGCTATTACCTCAGCTCCACTTAGATGTGCAGGACATACAAGGGAAAAGTTCTGGTCCTCCCTGTAAACTATGGAACAAAAGCACATTTGCTTCTCTGGGGAAATTCTATAATACTGTAGAGGAATTCCTACTAACTTATTTGGGGAGTGAACTAAATATTAAAGGTACATAATTGAGATAGGAACAAGCTAAACACATGAAAGGAAAATCCACATAGAAATGTGCATGAAAGACATGGCAGATAGAAAATAAACAAAAATCTGAGCTTAAAGAGCAATGGGGATTTGAAAAGTTCGTTGGAGGAGTTTTTATGTTATGCCAATAAATTTGAGTTCATATTAAAAGCACGAGGAAGCTAGTTTCACTAAAGTACATATATATATATATATACATAAAGTCAAAATTCTGATTAGTTTTTCTATAAAGAAACTCTCTTCAGGGTGATATTACAGACCTCATTATAAATTAATAAATATAAAAGATATGTGTTTACATACAGTTATAAAACCTCATCAGATCAGGATTTTAAAGTTTACTTATTAAAAATTAGAAGAAAGTTCTTTTTCTCACTACAAAGCTGTATATGGATAATACAGTAATATTATATATACACTGATATTTATGTATCAAGATGTGATCCGGCTATTTCTTTGAAATTATACACATTAGCATTAACTGTGCACATAATGGAATTTTGACTTAATTCTGTTCACACAAATAAAATCCTGGCTTATTAATTGTGTCTCACTCTGCTTTCTCTGTGGTTCTAAGTTTACTGAAGAAAAGAGAGTGCCACTGTTCCAGTGTCCTCTATGTTAACTTAAATCTAGCCAAATCACCATTTTCCACTTATTCTTCCATTTAGAAAGGCAGGGAATAAATATTTAAAGCTTTTATAAAATGGTAAGTGTGAAAATCATCTAATTCTAAATTATTATAGTTGCATTCATCCTTATGCAAATTACCCCATGCCAAATGCCAGTCTTCAATATTTCAGACGTGCAAGACAGCTGGAATAGCATGGGGACAAGCTTCAAATGGACAACATTACCCAAAGTGAAAGCCATCAAAGACAGATTACAATAGCTTTGGGCCAAACAAATTCAGCTAAAGTTGGTAGGTAGTAGATATAGAGCCCTACTGGTTAATGTAGTCCAATTCACATCCCCAAACTTTTCCTGTATACCAATAAAATGTTGGATACTTGTTATTTTGTCCAAAACATAAAGATCATAAAAAATTTCAGTACAGGAATAACTATTTCCTTTCAATTCAGCGAAGTTGCTCTGAACATTAGCTAATTTTGAAAATTTGTCTAACTTTGAGAAGGAAATTGGATAAAAATGAGTGAAAAATGGAAAGAGATGTTGTAAACTAAAATTCTTATATTTTAATAGATTGGACTGTCTACATAAAACATGACAACATGGTCAAATCAACAAAATCAAAATAATAGCCGGGCAGTGGTGGCACACGCCTTTAATCCCAGCACTCGAGAGGCAGAGGCAGGTGGATCTCTGTGAGTTCGAGACCAGCCTGGTCTACAAGAGCTAGTTCCAGGACAGGATCCAAAACCACAGAGAAACCCTGTCTCTAAAAACCAAATAATAATAATAATAATAATAATAATAATAATAATAATAATATCATACTAAGGTCTCCATAAGATCAATGATAAAGGAGTGTTGTTTAGGAATAATTCTCAGTAATCAGTATTTTATTCCTTAATTTTACTCATTCTTAGTAATTAATATTTTCTTCCTTAGTTATTCTCATTTATTCAGGTACATGTGCAACAAAACCAGAAAATAAACATATTCAATTAAGTATCCATATCAGTAGACACTATATAAATATACTGATGTTTAAGGAGGCAAAATACATTTTGCAAATAATCATAGTTGTTAAACATTATTGTGGAATCCATAATAATGAAAATTAAATACATAGGGATCCACTAATTACAGTAAAGACATAAAAGAAACAAATTTTCTTTAAAATGTGCTTGTAAAATATAGGTACTTCAAATTATGTAAGATTAAAAATCCTTGTGTGTATAAGAAAGTACATTGTGTAACTAAGTATATAATTAAATTATTTCCATCGTCATTACTTTCAGCGTGTGATACAGTCTACCAGAGACTGTGCCAAGGCTGGTTAAACAGATAAAATACAACAATCGTGTACATACCATGCAGTTATATACAGAAGCCATGTTCAAATAGCAAAGTTTTGCTTCTAAAAGTGGCCTAGGTGGCTTTTATGTGGTCACAAATAAATTAATTCATTGTGAGTTACAAGTTCAGACAAGGTGAAAGGCAATAAAGCTATTTTCGAGGTCCAAGGATATCAGTAACACATGAAGATTACTTTTCACAAGGTGCATAATTTCTGTCGGGTTTTATAATTTCCTCAACACTTCAGAGGATGTGTGGGTCCATATTCCCTTCTGGACGTTCTGATTCCAAAGCCCTGTAACTTTGACCTTTTGTAGGAACACATATGTGAAGTGTATGCCTGAAACCCAGTTAGAATCAGCTCATCTTATTTCAATCTGCAGTGTCAGCAAAAGGTTAATTTGAAGAGAGACTTCATTTTAATTGCTTTTGCTGTTATGCCGACCAAATGTTTTGGAGAGCTTTCTTTAAATAGCTTATGTATGAAAAAATGCCTCAGCCAAAATGTTATTAAAAAGCAAAATTCAAACATTCACATATTCTGCCAGCTTCATTCTTAAATGCCTCTGGATAATTTATATATATATATATATATATATATATATATATATATATATATATATTTAGAATATTTGTTTGCAGTAGATTTTAATTTGTTTAGAAAATAATTTATTGAAGCTTTTTACCAAGGTGTCTTACAAAATATTCTTTATATTTAACTCTGCTAATTTGAATTTTTAAATTACCAAATCTGTTGTCAGGAGGGCCTTTTATTGATTCTTGGCTGTTCAGCCCTGAAATAATCACACAGAAACTATAATATTTAAATCACTGCTTGGCCCATTTGTTCTAGCTTCTTATTGCCTAACTCTTTCATCTTAATTTAACTCATCTTCATTATGCATCACCATGAGGTCGTAACCTATCAGCAAAGTATCAGAACATCTGTCTTTGGCAGCAGCTCCATAGCTTCTCCCTAACTCCACCTCCTATCTCCAATCATTCAGTTTAGTTTGCCCAGCCTATCTCTGTTCCCCTTTAGCTCTACCCAAAGCAGTTCCTTTATTAACCAAAGGTAATCACAGCATACACAGGAAAATTCCACATCACAAATTCATCAATGTTTTTCTTTGTCTCTGACTTTTTTATTTTTATTTATTTTTTTATTTTTTGGTTTTTCAAGACAGGGTTTCTCTGTAGCTTTAGGGCCTGTCCTGGAACTAGCTCTTGTAGACCAGGCAGGCCTCGAACTCACAAAAATCTGCCTGCCTCTGCCTCCTGAGTGCTGGAGTTAAAGGTGTGCATCACCACCACCTGGCACTTGTCTCTGAAATTTAAGCAGAAAACTTTTACATGCCCTTAATTCTAAAATACGCTTTACAAAATAAAGAGCTTTCTATATTGATGTCTATGATTCTCATACAGTTTGACATTTAAATTATTGGACATCTTCAATTTTTGGTATAAAGTTATCTAAAGGTTTAGATAAAATAAGTAGTTATCTTGTTTAGAAGCATCTATGCAATGGCTTGTTTGTTTTATACCCTTGAAAACCCCAATTTTCTTTAGCCTCTTTTGAGCCCATCTTTGTAGTGTATTAACATTCCTCCTGAATTGTATCTTTATTTGTCTCTTAACATATTTCTAATCTTCAGAATCAAAAATTTCGACATGGTTTAATACTACTAGTTTAAAAAGAGAAAGAATCAACACAGATACATTCAGTTATTTTCAGTCAGTTAAGGCATTTACATGACCATAAAACCCAGATGAATATGTATGCTCAGTTATATAAATGCAAGGTACATATAAATGGAATACATAGTCACTTTTGTTTTATAAGCTTAAAATTAGCTGCTGATAGTTCCCTTGAAGAAAAAAAGCACAAATCTTAAAGTAATGAATTTTCAAAGGAAATTAATAAAGCATTCCAGCAATCACTATGCTTGTTCTTGCCACGGCAGTTAAGAAGCATCCATTAGTCTGACATGGGAGGAAACTTCTCATCCCGCTTTGACCAAGGGGCATCGTTGAGCACTAGCAGTGAACATTAGAGAGAAAGTGAATTTCAGGCCTGAGAATTAATAAGAGGAAATTTGCTAAAAGAACATTGTTCTAATCACTCTTTGAGTCCTTATAATTATGACACTAAATCCCTCCTTGAGGATTATCATGGTGATCACTGCGTGAATGAGTGAGGATTGGTAGATTAGAATAAAATATGCTGTGATTCCTAAAATTGAATCAAACTCATTTGACTATATATGATATAAGAATATGATATACATGTGAATGTGTATATATAATATTTACATGTGAATATATATATATATATATATATCAGCAAGGAACAACATTTAGATTTTAGTTTAGCAATCCAACAGCTGCTTACAATAAGAAAGGTGAGAGCTGTGGGAGCCAGAAGCTCTTTGCTACTGTGGGACTGGTTATGCCATTTTTTCTGACCATTATTCACACAATCAGATCCTTGAAGAGTCACCTCCAGGTGTTTATTAATTTTATACTGAGAACAGTTTGATATCGTTTTCAAGTTCTTTGATCACAATTTCTTGGACTCAACACTCTTAAAAATAAACTGAATGACTCCTGAAAAGAAGGCTGGCTTGCAAGTAAACTCTATTTGCTTTCATCTTGCTATTTAAATACATTTGCAAAAATAAAGAATACTTATCAAAATTTGGACTAAAAATTACTTTGGGGGATTTGAGAGATGCTCAGTAGTGACAACAAAGTACTTACGGAGTATGAGAGTTTGATTCCCAGCATCCAAGTGAGATAGCCCAAAACTGTCTCTAACTTCACCTCTATGAGGATCCAATGCCTCTGGCTACTGTGGACACCGACATTCATAAGCAGAGACCTAAACAGAGATCCCCATTTCTTTTTTTTTATTAATTAATTTATTTAATTATTAAAGATTTCTGCCTCTTCCCCGCCACCACCTCCCATTCCCTCCCCCTCCCCCTATCAAGTCTTCCTCCCTCCTCAGCCCAAAGAGCAAGCAGGTTTCTCTGCCCTGTGGGAGGTCCAAGGACCACCCACCTCCATCCAGGTCTATTAAGGTGAGCATCCAAACTACCTGGGCTCCATTTCTATACATGATGAAAATAAAGTTAAAAGAAAATAAAATTTTGTCTAAGTGAAATTTTCATCATATAAGTTAACAATTCTAAAACAAAACAAATGAAAAAACAAAACTACTCAGAATGTTTATCTTATTCACAATCTTATGCAACTACTACTTCTAGGTAATGCAAAAGAACTTCACATCAATATGAATTCCCAATACATGACACATATGCCCAGAAGTCATCAGTACACATGCTGACCATTTGGAACATATCTATTCAGGATTTTCATATGGATTTTTATTGTCTAGCTCCTTGTGTCTGCTTAGAATTCTAGAAGCTCAGCAGTTGGTTCATTTTACACTGTCTTTGCACAATTTGTTTATCCATGTAACTGATGATTGAACTCGGACTGCTTCCACCACTTGTCAGTGTGACTAGCTCTGCAGTTCCTTTCTCTTGTGTGTTTGTTGAGATACTTGTCTTCACAATTCTTTTTTGGTATGTGCTCAGGATGGAACTGTAAAGCCAGATGGCAATGCTCTGATTGACATTGTGAGGAAGTGACATATTGCTTTCAGCAGAGGCTGAGCCATTCTCATCAGCAGTAAAATAAAGTGTCAGCTCCCACATATTCTCATCTGCACTTTAGGTTTTCTCATTTACTTTTTTAAAAAGTTTATAATATTTTTAAAAGATTATACCCATCTGGGCAGATTTTAAAGGGTACTACCTGATACTCTTTCTTTCTTCATCCATTTCTTTAATTAGATCTGTATCTTGAAATTTATTTGAGCAAAATAGTCTGAATGAAATTCACTTAAACAAAATGACTGAATGAAATGACATTGAGCATCCTTCCATGCCCTTACTAGCCATGTGCAGAGCTTTGAGAAATATCAACTTACCATTTTGGTAATATGACAATTCATGGTGTTTCTTGCAGAATTCAACTAATTTTAATGGGGGTCATTTCTTCCCTACTCCAGTGTAATAGGCTAGAAATCCTTGATGGGAGAATGTTATAGTAAAAACAAATGTGTGAATGAAGTAAATGTTAAAATATTGAAGTTAAAATGACAAGATTAGAAATACTGAGAAAGATAAGTAAAAGGTCTGTAGATGAGTATGAGATCACCTGGCCAATCACGTAGGAGAAAGGATGAGGCTGTGAGAAAACAATAAACCCCTTATAATTCACTATTTTTTATACATTTGGCCCCAAATGTAAGCAACCAGTCAGCCTTTGTATCCATGCTAAGTAGAGCCCTACAAAATAATTACAGATAACTTAGTAGAAATGAAAATTTCTTCTACCAGCATAGGAACCATTTTATGTAAATTGTACTAGAAAACTTTCATGTACAGCGTGTGTTTGCAGAAAGTGGACTTTAAGGTCAAGATGGTCATCTGTTGTAGATGGAGCAGAGGGCTGTGTCCCACCACCTAGCTAGTTTAACCCCTGAAATAACTACACAGAAACTGTATTAATTAAATCACTGCCTGGTCATTAGTTCTAGCCTCTTATTGGCCACCTTGAACATCTTGATTAACCCATTTCTAATAATCTGTATGCCACCACGAGGTAGGGCTTACCGGGAAAGATTCAGCATGTCTTACCTGGTAGCTGGCTCCATTGTGGCAATCTCTCAGCCTGCCTTCTTTCTCCCAGCATTCTGTTCTGTCTACTCCACCCACCTAATTTTCTGCCCTATCAAAAGGCCAAGGTAGTCTCTTTATTTAACCAATGAAAGTAACACATAGACAGAAGACTCTCCTATAGACATCCCTGCTTCAGACATGAACAAATTTCTTTCAAGTGACCTGTGTAACTTCCTGTTCTAGGTCAGGCTGGTACACTGACTTTTGAAGAGGGGTGAAAGAGAACAGCAAATAGGCAAGGTTATTAAAAACACTGTGCTCTTGGGAATAGGTGGAGGAGAAAACATTTTTAGTTTAGGATACTATTCTTATGCAATGCTACAAAATGCCTGTGGTGGGAAGTGGAATTGAAGAGTCTCCTATGAATGGAAGGTATTCTGCCTGAGACTCTTCAGAGAAGGGCCCTAGATGACTGCTTCGAGGGTCTTCTATAGTCCTTCCTGATAGATAATTTACTGTCTGACTGATATTCTGCTAATTTTCTCTTACTTTCTATTATTATTTTACTTTTGTATGTTATCTACTTAATACAAATACTTACTTAAAACTGAAAGCCTTCAACAACGTGGATCATCTCCATGTGGAACAACCTATAATTGACCATTTTTCTATTTATATACTGTAAGTAACATTTACGTATACACTTAGGCAGCATATATATGTTCCTAGTTTCAATTCATCCACTTATTTATTCACTCAAAAATATTTTCAAATGTCTTGTAGACGCAATGCATCTTTCTAGGATTGAGGAATATATCATAAGCCTACCACAATTCTACACATAAGGAAGACCCAGAAATATTGAAGTAGACAAATAGCAGGTCATTATGACATGGTACATTAACTGCTAAGATAATCATAAACTCAGCATGCTTCAAGAAAAATGAGGGTTTTTTAGTAGAAGATGTCATTCTGTCTTATACTAACTCAAGCAGACTTGGGAAGGTAAAAAGAGTTAAATCTTATAGAATGACAAGACAGAGAAGTAGGGTTTAGATTCTCTTCATGAAAACATCTTTGTTTTCACCACTTGCCACATGAATAGCTAACCACAGATGTAGTTATACATCCAGTCACCTTCTTACCCAGGAATCAAAACTTGAAGATTATTTCTAAGTTGTTCTTGTTTCATCAAATCTCAATGCATTAATTGATTTAGCAGAATCAAGAATAGATGGCCTCATACAAACACACATGTTCAAAAGTTAGATGATGTCTGTATGCAAATAGCATCACAAACTGTGACAAAATTTGATACCTAAAGAAGTTATATAAAAATAAGAAAACCTATTAATTAAAATATCTGATGGGTAAATTTCAAAATCACAATGAAAGTTAATTTTAGCAAGCCAAAGTTAATTATTGATTTCTAATAATATAGCTGCTTAACAAAATCAAAATAGAAAAAAATAGATTAAAATGTTACCCATCATAGTGGATTCTTCAGCATGTTCTTTACATGTACAGTGGAGGATAAATTTTTTTTTTACTTAACTTGTTTCATAGATGATATGGATTGTTGGTGGACGTTGGGTGCCACTCTGTTGGTGGAGCAGCAGGGCTGTGTCCCACCACCTGGCTAGCTTTACCTGAAATAATTACACAGAAACTGTATTCTTATAAACACTGCTTGGCCTATTAGTTTTAGCCTCTTATTGGCTAGCTCTTACATATTGATCTAACCCATTTCTAATATTCTGTGTAGCACCACGAGCTGGCTTACCAGGAAAGATCTTAACCTTCGTCTGTCTGAAGTGAGAGAATCATGGCGACTGCCTGATTCAGCTTCTTTCTCCCAGCATTCTGTTCTGTTTACTCCACCCACCTAAGGGTTGGCCTATCAAATGGGCCTAGGCATTTCTTTATTAATTAACCAATGAAAGCAACGGAAATACAAGACCCACCTCCATCATTTCCCCTTTTTCTGTTTAAACAAAAAAGAAAGTATTTAACATAGTAAAATTACAAATAACAAAACAGTTATCAAGCAAGAATTACAGTTACAATATTTATATCTATCTTTTATCATAATTAAGGAAAGCTATAACTATCTATTTATTCTTCAACTCCATCAAAGACTCCAGAAGGATATAATATTACCTAAGCAAACAAGAGATCCAAAACTCTAGAAATGACAGAGACATGTCACTGCCTGGACAGTCATCCAAAGTTCTTTAGTACTGTTGGGGCATCCATCTTCAGCCTTCAGGCCCATAGTATCCAGCAGACATTTCCATGAAGCAGGAAATTTCAAAGACAGTTCAGTCACTATCTGCTGTGTCCTGCAGAATATCTTGCAGGCTCTTTCATGAGTCAGGAACCCCGAAAGACCATCTCACCTTTAGGCAAGTTCAGCAGTCCTCTCTCTGCGGGTTCTTTGTGTCCAGTTTATGCAACAGTCCAGGCAAGAGCAGTTTCTTGCCCAAATGGCTATCAAACTCCATAAGGAGCCTCTTCGATGCCCATCTTCCTCTTGAAGTAGCTGGTGCTGCCAGGAGTAGACGTGCCTCATTGTCATGAAAAGCCCTAAGTTATTAAAATATTTTAAATGCCATATTCTGTAGTTTTTGAAAGATATGAAGAATGCCTATCTAAAATATATCTATGCACATTTAGAAAATCTAACATAACTACAAGCTTGACTATTATTGATGATTATCCATTAACAACCTATATACATTACATTTTTAAATGAACTACACAATCACAATACCTTAATATCAGAAATACATATACATATAACAAAATTCACCTTAAAATCCACACCAATGCAAATTATTCATATCTATATCATATCCCCATTTAAATGTAAAAGAACATTCATAAACCATATTTGGGAACAAGGGTGCAGTTATTTCTCTCCAAACTGCTTCCTGCTGAATGGGGGCGCTGTTATTCAGGTCTTTTATGGTATAACCTGTGTGCTAGATTCATCTCAGTTGGCAGTTGAGCGAAGTAATTTTTTGAGGGTGTTCACAACAACCTTTAAGGAGGACGTGGTCTACCATGCCATATTGGGATAGAAACAATCCACAGGGTCTCATCCTCTGTGAAAACAAAAGAAGACCCTCTCCAAAGCATCATATCCTTAGGTCCAAATCCTGAAGTCATAATACCCTTATATCCATTCTGGTTCTGCTTGGCAGCCCGTATAATGAAATGTCTCTCTGTACTTAGCTCCTTTACAGTCAAAAATTTTAAAGAAAACACAATGTACATAATCCAGACTCTCTGGAATTTTCCTTTTTTACGTGGCTTATTTTTACTCTATCAGTTTACTTTATTCTGTCTCTTTAAAGATTTCACCCTTTTTTTTAAAGGCATTAACTTTATTCTCTCTCTATTTTTTTTTCTCTCTCCCAAGCCTATGTACACTCATCCAACACTGTGATCCATTTAGTGGTCTGTTATGTCTGTATCTGTTTTATTGTGAATCTGTAATTTTTTTACTATCCAGGAGCAGTTTCTTAAAATGTTAAGCAGTTCTTAAAAACTAAAATTGCACCATGTACAGGTAATATGGTACCGCCTGTGTCCTGCCCAGTCTAAACCTTAACTGCACTGTTATTATGGTAATTACGGTAGATCCTGCCTGAGACCAGCACAGTTCAGTATGGTGGAGCTGAGCTGCTCCTGCCTCAGAGCCATTTGGTGCCCCTGAGCTGCGCACACTTCCAGGCACATAGCAAGTCCACATTGGAGCCACCCTCAGCAGTTTAATTCTGAGACTGAGCGTGCAGCACAGAAACTCTTTTCATCCAAGTTACAGCCAAATCAGACATGCAGAACACTGCGCAGTCTGAAAACATGTCTCTGTATGGCGGCAGGAATCTGCCATGCTCTTCTGCCTGCCTAAGCCTGATCAGAATTTTGTCTCTTCAAAAAGACCAACTGTCTAGGCCTCCCTTTCCTTACACACAACACCAGTGCCTGCACTCTGAAACCTCAGCTCTTCTTGAAATCACAAGCAGTTTCACAAACTGTATTGTGCATAGGGAGTTGGCAAATCAAAAATCCTCTGGGCTTCTGATATTGTCAAATTCAACCCAGTTGTTCTATCTAAAAATTATTGCCTTTGATGTTGTCTTTTACGCTATCCCTGTAAATTTGCTGTTAAAATATATTAAACTATAAAACAAAATAACATCAGTTTTACTTTTCACAAATTAAATTAAATGGTGTCATGATTTTCACTCCAACTTGGATCCTTATTCTGATTGGAATTCTTTAAAGAGTGTTTTGTTTTTTCTAAGTGTTATTTCCTGTATATTAATGACACCATGCTTAATCTATGTATGCTGTTCCTCTTTTACTTTTTGAGGAAACACTTTATCTTCTTCAGAGAGTAACACATTTCCTGCTCACAGTTCGCATCAGTACAAATGCTCTCAGAAGTACCATGATCACATATTGCACACTCTGTGATTGCATCTCTTCATTAACCTATTTATAATTCTGATTGGAATCATTAACACCCTTCAAAGTAAATACAATTTATTTCTACAGTAGAACTTCTTTTCAGTATATCGAGTAATTAAATACCCAGTACTGAGCTGTAGGAGTTCAGGCTATTTTTTGCATTTTCTCTTACCCCAAGTTTATATTGTGACTGTATGCTTACTGTTTACCTTGCAACACTTCCAGGAATATTTAGAGTTCTTCAATGGAGAAAGTCTTGGAGGCTTTCTTAATTACTATTAAAAACAAAACAAGAGTAAAAAGAACCCTGCTGTGGGAGCTCCTTCAGCTCCTTCAGCCAATAGCCTTTAAGATACCAGCCCACTTGGACATAGTTTCTCATACTATAAATGAAGCTGTAATGCATGTTATCTCTTTCTTGCTTCCAGTTCTTGCTTCTGGCTGCTAGATTTGGTTCCTGTTCCCTATTTGTGCAGAGGACTGTGATCTAGGACAGTGATCTGTGAGTCTCCCCTAAATAAATTACCCTTTATTTTTACAGAATTCTGCACTAGTATGGGATTATTTTATATCTTCTATCATTAGAACCCCAGAGGAGTAAACTGAAAGGCAAAACTGATATCCTTCATGAAAGAAAGATTAATTCCACCAGAAAAGTAAAGAAGATCTATATCAGCTTCTTAATTAATGTGATTTACTTTACAGGTTCCAAACTGCCCAAAGCCATTGGAGATATAAAACGAACTGTAAAAGACTTGGGATAAAAGATGGAGACAATAAAGGGAAATAGGACACATTAGGAACTGATGTATTCAGGCTTTCCTTGTATTCCTTAGAAAAAGTATTATACATGAATTATCTATTACAATTAATGATATGAAATAAAATTATTTTTAAATATGATACTTTAGTCCATAATATACTTATAAAAATAGTATACATGATAAACATGTATGACAAATAAATAATGTAGGTTAACCATTCACACATCTGCACAAATAGTAGAATCCCAATAACAAATAACTTTAATTGAAAAATTGAACTGGTTTTAATGAAATCATTTGTTCATTGATATAAAAAGTATTATATATTGCCATGAATAGACTACTTGAGTAGAGTTTAAAGGCTCAAGAATTAAAAAAATGATTGAAATTATTATCAGTAGAACAGGAATATGCAATGATATTAAATTTGATAAACAGAAAACAGACAGGTGAGTTTAAGTAACAGATATGTGATACAGTAATTCATATTTTATTAAATAATATATTATTCTCTAAGAAAAAATGCATCTGTTCTTCTCCCTTGAACAAATAAAGATAAACTACCATTGCTTTCGAAAGCCAAAACAACACAGGTAGTCAGTACTTAAGCAACTTTGATTATTGCCCTAGATGGAAAGTTTTCAGGACTCTATAGACTACTAATGACTGTAAGATACAGACCAGACCGAAAACTGAAGCATGGGAGGAAATTCCTTTCAGGATGAAGACTTGGAAAGCAGCATGTAGTAGCTACAAAGGCAACAGTTCTATAAACTATTCAGTGCACTTTGGCAAAAACAAAAAACAAACAAAAAAAAAACCTTCTAGCAGCATGTGCATTATATTGCTTTGTGAGCTGCAAAACCTTCTGAAGAGAACACAGATTGAGTCGGTTAAAACCTCCACTTCGCTCTTAAAGTTATAGCACTCAGGAGTTCGGAATGAGTCTTGTAGGGTTAATTCAAGATTGTCAACAAGACCAGCTTAATCTGAAGAGGTTAGAGGACAGTTCACTGCCTTTTTTTATCTTCTGGACTAGGCTCTTTTAGTCTTTGGCTTCTGGCTACATTCATTCCTACCTAGGCCTCCTTTATCACAATGCATTCTCTTAGTACTGACCCATAGCTTCCTGTTTTTCGGATACAAGGAATTTTGTGAATAACTTGGCCTTGCCATGATATCTCAGGACAATCCCCCATCTCAGTGTCCTTAGTTTAATGACATGCAAAATATCTTTTAGGATAAAAGGCAATATATTAGAAGATTCAAGGATTAACATGTGGATATCTCTATGCAAGAAGCATTTTCGATTAATTACAGAGAAATATATACACATCACAAGCTTTAGGTTAAAATACTTTGATGGCAGATAAGAACAATACTTGACGTTGGAAAAGTAGTTTATACAATTGAGAAATATAAAACATTAAAACAAAACTACAAGAAAGAATCAGACTAAAGCAAATGAAGGGATGGAGGGGACAAAGAGGGAGAAAGGGCAGAAATGTAGTGATATTTTATTTGCACTTTAATAAATAAAGCTTGCTTGAAGTTCAGAGAGTAAAACAGCCACAAGATAAGTTTTATGAACAAGGCAGTGGTGACTTTTAATCCCAGTAGCCATGTTAGTTTGTCATAGAAAGCGGGTGGTAGTGGTACATGTCTTTAATCCCAGCACTAGAGAGAAATATAAGACAAGAGGACACAGCTCTCAGACACAGTCTCCTTCTGAGATTCCTGGAGGTAGGATTGTCATTTCAGAGAGTTGCTGTCTTTTTTGCTTTTCTGACCTTTAGGTTGAATCCGATTTTCTATCTTTTGGTTTTTATTAATCATGCTATGGCAAGGGAAAGAACAGAGAGACAGATGGATGGATGTTATAACTATAAAAAAATTTTAATTTTTCTAACTATTGAAATAATTTAATTTTTAAATATTTTTTAGAAAATTTCTAAATATCTTAGAAGAATGTGGTTATTTCGCATATTGCATGTGAAATTAAGGGCATGGTAATTTAATTTACATGTTAAGGAAGAGAGTAACTGAAAGATAAGTAATTATCAGATCAGAGGTTGAGGTTTCATAAAGATTGAAAATTCTGGCAATAATAGAAAAAGATAACTGTTTTTCCAGTACCAGAGGGAATCTTATAAACAGACTTGTGAACAGCTTAATTCAGTTCATCTCAAAGTTTTTCTTCTCAGGATAGCAATATGAACCACTAATAGTAGTACATTAACTGGGGTGTATGGTATGGAAAAATAAGGTAGATGATAATATAAGCTGGAATATGAAGGTCAAATATTTCCAGTCTCTGCAGGCCTGCCAGGCTGTGTATGTCTTCAAACCAGAACCTACTCTTGACATAAGCAGTCATAGCAGAATTGTCTAGAAAGGCTACAAGAAGAAATATATGCTGTTTTACAAAAGACAACTATAACTGTTAAAAAAAATTGTTTAAAACTACAAACAAACAAACAAACACCCTAACTTATAAACTCTGAAAATTGTTTGTGGAAAAACAGAAAATATTTACTCAAGAAATTTGTCTGTGAACCTCCAACAGTGTAGCCATGGCCCTCTGTTTCCCACAGCATTTATATGCTCCTCACAGATGCTCTATAGTGAACTCTATTGCTAAGATAATGCAGTTCAGTCTTCCACCAGCTCTAGGTTTCAGGACAGGTCACCAGAATTTCTCAATTCCTCGGCTCAGTTCTGTGGGCAAAGGTACATCCTAGACAAGTGAGTCTGGAAGTGTGAGCATTCCTTTCTTTCATACAATCCTCATTTATAAGTGGAAGTGTTCCTTCAAATGCGGTTGAGTGAGTGCACACAGGCTTAGGGTTACTTTTGTCAAGTTAACTTAGTGATGAAAAGTTCATGCTTAAGGAGGTAAGCAAGAACACCAAAAACTAATGACTAATGTCTCAATCCTGTGCTCAGTTCACAAGAATAAAATCAGTGAACAAATATATGAACATGTTTCCAAGAGAGAAAAAAATGGGAGCCAGGATTTAGAATAGAGATGAATTATATTGTATATTTTGTCAGAGTCTGAATGTCATAGAGTATAAAAGCACCACTTAGGTAACTTTTTTTAGAAGTAGATAACAATTTCGATATATTAAGTAATACATTACACTGCTATAATGTTATATATTGGTAAATCAATATTATCATTAGAGGAGATTAACTTCTAAGCAAATAACAGAGCATTTATTCTTCATTACTACTCAGAGTATCTCCAGCATCACATATCAGTTCCCTAACACTCATGCTCGAGAAACTTCGAGCTTTGCTTCTGATAGCTGTAACACAGCAGCTTGCACCATTTTTAAATTAATTTTGAAGCTTAGAGTTTTATTTGTGAAATTAAACCTTATCTGTTAGTAGGTAATATTGTCCTTGCTTGGATTGATTGTCATCCTTTTTTGAAATCTCTGTTGCTTTTGAAAAACATAAATGAAGTGTAAGCAATTATTCCCATCCTTCATAATACCTGTCCTTTTCACTCTTGAGTACTTTCTTATAATTTATTTAACGAATTTTCATAATGCTTTGATCCAACACCATACTGAGAAAGATTCAGTTTTCAAATGAGTCACAACAAATCACATCATCCTCTATTTGTTGTCATGTTTTCTCTGTGCATAGACGTAGGCTAGCAACTAAATTGTTTTGACCATTACTAGCGTTTAGAAAGTAATAATTTTCTTAGATCAAAACTCATATTGGTCAAGCATTTGCTGTGGCCAAATACCCAAGAATATCAACTTAGAGAAGGAAATGATTATTTTGGTTTATGGTTTCAGAGGGTTTAACTCATCATGGTGAAGAGTGTATGTCAGGGCTGTTCAGAACCAGGCAGAGCTTTCCAAACATCCAAAGTGACCTACACACTGGCACTGAATTTCACTTACAGATTATGTCTACATCTTTCTATACTGATGTCCCAAGATGGAGCCAAACATTTAAAAATGTGACTTTGGCATGAGATCTCTCTTATTTCCTCTTCCCAGGAAGATCCATGTGTCACCCCTTGGGTCACCTCTCTGGGTCAATGGATTGCATCTATGATATAGATATAAATAATTTACATTGGTGTGGATTTAAAGGTCAATTTTGTTATATGTATATACATATTTCTAATCTTGATTAAGGTATTGTGATTGTATAGTTCATTTAAAAATGTAATGTATATAGGTTGTTAATGAATAATCATCGATAATTGTCAAGCTTTTAGTCATGTTAGTTAGATTTTCTAGATGTGCATAGATACATTTCAGCTAGATAGGCATTCTTCATATCTTTCAAAGACTGCAGAATATGACATTTAATGTTTTAATAACTTAGGGCTTTTCATGATAATGAGGCACGTCTGCTCCTGGCAGCACCAATCTACTTCAAGAGGAAGATGGGCACCGAAGAGGCTCCTTAAGGAGTTTGATAGCCATTTGGGCAAGAAACTGCTCATGCCTGGACTGTTGCATAAACTGTACACAGAGAACCCACAGAAAGAGGACTGCTGAACTTGCCTAAAGGTGAGATGGTTTTTCGGGGTTCCTGACTCATGAAAGAGTCTGCGAGACATTCTGCAAGACACAGCAAAAAGTGACTGAATTGTCTTTGGAATTTCCTGCTTGATAAAAATGTTTGCTGGATACTATGGGCCTGAAGGTTGGAGATGGATGCCCCAACAGTACAAAAGAACTTTGGGTGACTGTCTAGCCAGTGAGATGTCTCTGTCATTTCTAGAGTTTTGGATCTCTTGTTTGCTTAGGTAATATTATATCCTTCTGGAGTCTTTGATGGAGTTGAAGAATGGTTAGTTATAGTTATAGTTTTCCTTAGTTATGATAAAAGATAAAATAGATATAAATATTATAACTGTAATTCATGCTTGATAACTGTTTTGCTATATGTAATCCTACTATGTTAAAGTGAAAGCCTTTCTTTCTTGTTTAAACAGAAAAAGGGGAAATGATGGAGGTGGGTCTTGTATTAATCTGTTGCTTTCATTGGTTAGTTAATAAAGAAACTGCCTAGGCCCATTTGATAGGCCAACCCTTAGGTGGGTGGAGTAAACAGAATAGAATGCTGGGAGAAAGAAGCCAAGTCAGTGAGTTGCCATGATTCTCCCACTCCAGACAGACGCAGGTTAAGATCTTTCCTGGTAAGCCAGCTCATGGTACTACACAGAATATTAAAAATAGGTTAGATCAATATGTAAGAGCTAGCCAATAAGAGGCTGGAGCTAATGGGCCAGGCAGTGATTAAAAGAATACAGTTTCCATATAATTATTTCGGGGCATAAAGCTAGCCATGCGGGCGGCCAGGTGCTGGGGATGCAGCCCTGCTGCTCCTATTATAACACATCATAGTTATTCTTTCCAGTCAATATCCAATTATGAGTGAGTATACCATGTTTGTCTGTCTGGGTCTCACTCAGAATGATTTTTTTTCTAGTTCCATCCATTTGCCTTCCAATTTTCTGATGTTATTATTTTTAACAGCTAACAGCTGAGTAATACTCCATTTTGTAAATGAACCACATTTTTTTTTAATTCATTCTTTGGTTGAGAGGTATCTAGGTTATTTCTAGGTTCTGGCTATTACAAATAAAGTTTCTATGAACATAGTAGAGCAAGGGTCCTTGTGGCATGATTAAAAATCCTTTGGGTATATACCTAAGAGTGATATAGGTGGGTGGATCAGTAATCTCAACAAAAATCCAGTTACACTGAACCTGATAAGAAAGAAAGTAGAAAATAGTCTTGAGCTAATTGGCATTGGAGACAATTTCCTGAAAAGAACACCAGTAACATAGATACTAAGGCAGTTAATAAATGAACATCATTAAAAGAAAAAAAAACTTTTGTAAGGCAAGGACACTATCAATAGAATAAAATAGGAGGCTACTTAAAGGGAACTCCACATCTGATAGAGGGATTGTCTCCAAAATACATAAAGAACTCAAGAAACTAGACATAGAAAAACTCAATAAGCCAATTTAAAAATGGGATATAGACCTAAACATAGAATTCTGAACAAAAGAATCTTAAACGGCTGATAAACACTTAAAGAATTATTCAACATCCTTTAGACATCAGAGAAAAGTAAATAAAAATTACTCTGAGATTCCATATTTTTTTAATTTTTTAAAATATAAACAAACTATCATTTTTTGTTTTACATACCAATCCCAGTTCCAACTCCCTTCCCTCCTCCCATTCTTTCCACCTTCCCCCACACCCCACCACACATTCACTCCTCAGAGAGGTTAAGTCACATTGCTTTGAGGAAGGACCAAGGCCTTCCCTACTATATCTAGACTGGGCAAGGTATCCATTTAAGGAGAATGGGTTCCAAAAAGCCAGTACAAGTAGTAGGTATAAATCTTGGTGCCACGGTCCATGACCCCACAGTCTACCCCACCCATACAATTGTCATCCACATTTAGAGGGTCTAGTTTAATCCTATGCTGGTTCCTGTCCGACTAGAGTTGGTGAGTTCCCATTAGCTCAGGAAGATTGTTTCGTGGGTTTCATGGACTTCACCTCTTTACTTATATTCTCACTCCTCCCATTCTTCAACTGGGCTCTAGGAGCTCAGTCCAGTGCTCTGCTGCAGGTCTCTGACTCTTCTTCCATCAGTTGCTGGATGAAGGTTCCATGGTGACATTTAATCTGACTACAAGACAAGGTCACTTTGGGCATCCTTTCTACTATTACTTAGGGTCATCTTACACACATCAGAATGGCCAAGATCAAAACCACAAATGACAGCTCATCCTGTAAAAGACCTGAGGAATACTTTTCTATTGTTGGTGGGGTTGAAAACATATACAGCCACTTTGGATATTAAAAAAAAATGACAGTTTCTCAGAAAATTGGGAATCCATCTATACATTTTTTTAAACTTACATTTCTAATCTCTTCCCTTTTATAACTTATTTTAAAAATATTTCTGGTCGGCCTTTTGCTTCAGTTTGTCAATGTAAACCTGGCTAAAAGTACCCACTAAAAGTGCCTCATTGGGAAAGCTATTTTTGTCTGAATAAGAATCAACTATGCCATTGTTTTTTAATGCAACTACCCTCAACTCTGAGCACATGACTCAGCGTCTTCTAGCCCAATTCAAAGTTTTATCAGAAAGCTCATGAGAGCAATCTTTACTGTTCATAATTCTGTCAATAGTTTGATATTTCCACTTCTCAGAATTTCTCATTAAGCTCTGCTTTCACCATTTTAGGGACTATCTACCCCATGTTTTCAAAGATTTTCAAATTCTTCTTACAAATTAATTACATTTACCTAAGATTTACATTGCTAAGGCTTGTTCACAGTAACTCTGTTTCTTTGGTAACCATCTTCTTTTGTTGATTTTTTTTTTCCTATCTGTGACAAAATACCTCACAAAAGAACTCAAGGGAGAAAGTTTTCTTTTAACCCATGGTTCAAAGGATTCTGTCAGTCATATTAGGGGAAGTGTGGATGAGGAAAACAGTTTGCACGATAGAGGCAAGATTGTTATAAAAAGAATAAGGCACCTCCAAGGGAACATTTCCAGTGATTTATTTCATACAGGCGTGTCTCACTTCTCCAAAGGTAGGTCCAAAACTTTTCAAAACCGTGCCAAAATCTGGGTAAAATTTTTTCAAAGCATTTGATGTGAGGCCTATTTCATATTCAAATATAACAATGTTTTTTCTAATTAATAGGTCTTGAAATTTTAAAATATTGTGTCACCAATGTCTTACTGACAGTTGTGTGTGCACACTGGATATATTATATTAATATAAAGATTTCTAATTGTAAAACAAAAGCAACATTGTTCTACCAATGGTATTGGAGAAGGTCTGGATATGCCCTGACAAGTAAAGGAAATGCAATTATATTGCTCTACTAAAGAAACAACATCCCTGGCAAAGCCCAACATTTCTAGGTAGCACTATTCTTCACTCACTATGCACTGAATACAGCACATATTTCACTTTTTGACTTGCTAAAGTCATTGGGAAGTTTCATTATTACCCCTATTTTGTTCAAAGCATTCCTGAGCTCATGTAGCTGAGAGATTTGACAAAGCCAGAATTTAGCAGGATCAATTGTATGCCTTCAAAAGATACGTTTTTGAATACTGTATTAGGTAGCTTCCTAGCAAGTGTAGATATAAGGAAGGTAGTTTAAGAGCATTCTAAACCGAATGTTCTAGTTTAGAATATTTCTCTGCACACCTTAGTTTTACCGATGGACTTCATATAGAGAGAGGGTAGCAGACACTTTTTCAGACACCAACCAATGACAAGTAAGTAAATATTATAGTTCTTTTAAGGTCAAAATTATTTCTTACAGTCCTTACTTCTCACTGATCCATAAACACAACTCCAGAGCTCAAAATGAAAAAAAAATCGATACTATCCTGGTTTAGTGTATTAGGTATGTGCTCAGTACGCCAAAGAAGTCAAATGCATGAGATTTTTCCCTCTTCAATGATCTTTGGCCTATCTATATCTTCAGCTCTGAGCAAATAACTACATATGAATTTTTATCAGATAATGTGCTCATATCTGTAAGACATTCCCCCTGCACTTTTATTGATATACTGAGACTTAATCCACATATTTATTCAGAAAAATTATGTGCAAACCCTTTGAATAAAATTGTCTTGAAAATAACATTATTTGCGAGCACAACCTGACAGTTCTACATTCACATCCCATTAAGGTGTCTGCTGTGCAATCCATCTCACAGTAGCCATTGGGTTTATCTTTACATTTACAAAATAAATGAAAATTCTGGTTGTTTGCTAGTGCAGGAAAGCTATGAATACCTAATATTTCTGTTTCTGGGGAACTTTGTCACCAGCCATATTTGATTATTCGCCCTCTATTGATTTCTGTTGCTGTACTGAGTAAACCACTCCCTAAGACAGTTGACAGCTGAATTAAAATCTGAAGAGGCAAAGAAATAAATTTCTTCACTGTTTGTGCAGCGACATTTTCTGCAGTATACTGTAAGATGTTATAACTTAAAGTAACACTGTAGAGTGCTAGTAAGAATGAATTTAGAGCCAACTCAGAGGGAACTCATAATCATAAAGTCATCCTAGACAGGAGTAATAAAAACATAGTTACAGTAAACAGACTGAGGCCCCAGTAACAACAGATAAATCACAAGGTGGAAGACCAAAGAGGCAAACTGCACACATCATCTGAGCAGTGTAAGGAAATTATCAAGCAATGAAGCAATAGAAATGTCACAGTGCTGCAGTCAGGGTTCATTACAACACCCCCAATAACACTCATTTTCTTTAAAGGTCAAAGAAACTTGTAAATAATAAGCATCAACTTCATTTTATTTTCTTCTGTTTTATTATATTTGTTTATCTACAAAAGTTTTGTACTTGGCTTGAAAGTTTTATTTGTTGAAAGCAGTATCAACTCTTCTAACTAGAAGAGAAAACCAAACTTATTTTCTCCTAACCACAAACTAAAACAAAATTTCATCTTTCTTTTCTGTCTGATTTTTTTTCCCTTGAAACATGTCTTACTCTGTAGCTCAGGCCAGCCTCAAACTTTTAAAAATCCTCAAACTTCAACCTTCCAAATTCTGGGTTTATATATGTGAATCAATAGGCCCAGGGGCAAATATTCCTCTAAATAAGCTTTTGTAAATGAAAGGAAACTTCATTATACTAATAACAGAGCTTGTGTGAACATCGAAGAATTATCACCTGAATAATCTCTAAAGGTCCCAAAGCAGATACTTGTAGTAATAGGAGTGGTGGGCTGCATTCCCAGCGCCCTGCCACCCGCATGACTAGCTTATGCCCCGAAATAATTACACCAAAACTGTATTCTTTTGAACACTGCCTGTCATATTAGTTCCAACCTCTTATTGGCTAGTTCTTACATATTGATCTAACCCATTTCTAATATTCTGTGTAGCACCACGAGCTGGCTTACAGGAAAGATCTTAACCTGCGTCTGTCTGGAGTAGGAGAATCATGGCAACTCACTGACTCGGCTTCTTTCTCCCAGCATTCTGTTCTGTCTACTCCGCCTACCTAATTTTCTGTCCTATCAGGCCAAGCAGTTTTCTTTATTAGTTAACCAATGAAAGCAACAGATAAGATACAAGACCCACCTCCATCAGATATTGCCTTTTCTAGACCCCCTTGGGAGACAGGAAAATGAAATTCCCGTCAATAGTTCTCTGTAAAATTTATCAATGTCCTTCTGCTTATCCTAAAATCTGGTGTCCTTAGGTGTGTCAAATATAACAAATGAATGTTTACTTTAAGGATCTCCAAAGTTTTTATCATTTCTACCAGAACCCTACAATAAGAATTAGTAACATGCAGCACAGAGATTGTAGAAAAATAGAACCAGAGTCAATGAGGTGATGTTTGCTTGTTTGTTTGTTTTGTTTTTGTTGTTGTTGATGATGGCGGTGGTGGTGGCAGGCGGTGGTGGTGGTGATTTTGTGTGTGTGTGTGTGTGTGTGTGTGTGTGTGTGTGAATGGTGAGTAAACTAAAGCGCCAAGACCTTGGTCAAAAGGTGAAGAAATTAATTCAATGTTCTATCTTGTAATTAAAGACTTTAATCTTTAATTCTAAATTGTATTTTTTTGTGTATTTGATCAAACCTGAGTAGTATACTTCCTGTGTGACATGGGTAAGCCTGACAAGAGGACACCAAAAGTAATATGAAATTTAACTTTCATTTTAACTATTTTGGAAAGTTCTTTTTCCTCTATAGGAAAGAAAGGGGAAGTAAAAGAGCATAAGGAGCTTTATTCCATTCTACATTCTTTTCTCTTTATATGTGTGTGTGTGTGTGTGTCTGTGTGTGTGTGTGTATATATATATAAATTTAAATATATATATATATATATATATTTAAAATTTGAAACTCAGAATGCCTTGGAACAGGACCTCATAATAGTTTCAAACAATTAAAGTTTCCGTATACTGATTATGGCAAGAGAATTAATTAGTCCCCTGGTTTATTAACAGTGAAATTCCAATTGTGTTAAGAGAGCAAATTAGTTACCCAGTTTATTAATATGGTAGTGAAGCTCTAATCATTGTCAGAGAGCAAATTAATTCACTGTTTTATTAATACAATAGTGAAATTCCAATAAAGCATAAATCAAACACATGATTTTATGTTATTTTCTGTTTATACTTTGTTTTGTTTCTTCATGGGTGTATAGTATATATAGTGTATATGTTTACCAGAATATATATATATATGTATGTATATGTATATGCCAGAACATATACATACACCAGAATAACTTGTAACTCATCATGTAGTTACATTAGCCTGCCATTGAACTCATGAACTTCCTGCCTCTGCCACCCAAGGTACAAGATTATAATCTGAACTTCTAAACTCTTCATATTTTTATTGCTGCTGTTGTAATTTTGGTCAATAAGGTATGTTTTATAAATTTTTATTAACATCTCCCTCAAATTGTTCTTAAATTACAAAATTTAAAAAGTAAATAAATATATTTAAAATTAAATAATTTTTTACTTGTTTCCAATTTAAGTATTAGTGGACAGTTTAATATCAATCAATTCTTTTTTTGGGGGGGGTGTTTCGAGACAGGGTTTCTCTGTGGTTTTGGAGCCTGTCCTGGAACTAGCTCTTGTAGACTAGGCTGGTCTCAAACTCACAGAGATCCACCTGCCTCTGCCTCCCGAGTGCTGGGATTAAAGGCGTGCGCCACCACCGCCCGGCTATCAATCAATTCTTACAGATAGTTTGATATAATGAACTCTGGGCTCCACTTACCTGACTTCCAGAAGTCTATTGATCTATGCTTACTTTCTTGTCACTTCTAGAGCCTGCCAATGGTTCCGTTCTCCACTCACTTGCCATAGCTTTGTCGTGTGACTTACTTTAGCCAATGACATATGTAAACTGTACATCATTTAATTTCGGAGTCAAAGCTTTACTAGAGCCCATGCATTTCAGCATGTCTCTTGCCTTTCCTTCTCCCTCAACAACAGAAAACCTCACAGAATGGAGACTGCTTCTTCAACTCGAATGTAATAAATATGTGTGTCTAAATGTTTAACTATAGCCTCCTCAATCAGTTTAGTATTCCTTGTATGTTTATCATTTCAGGACCATAAACTTGGTATTGAATAACAAATTATGGGGAAAATTATTTTTCCCACTCTCAGCATCCTTTAGGTACCTCTACTTCTTTGCATACAGATGAGGCCCCTTAAGATTTCCCCCACCCATCTTATCATATCTATTACTACTGTGTTCTTTCAGGACTTGTCTAGGCAGCCACATTGTTGAGGAATTATAGGTAAAGTGAAGTTTCTCTGTCATATTAGGCAGCCATGTTGTGGAGGCATTATGGGTAAAGTGAAGTTTCCTTCTAATGTCTAGGAAACACAATATCACAATAGTCTTAATTAGATAATATGATATTTAGAGGGATAAATCATATATGTACATATACATATACATGCCTGCATATACACATGCTTGCACAGACACACATATATACGTACATTACATATATGTATGAAAAGGCACACACACACACACACACACACACACACACACATATATATATATATATATATATATATGGAAAAGAGGCCCTTATTTCTAGAGTGAAGAATGGAGTACATATTCGGGGTTAGGGGGAGAAAAAGGAAAAAGGTAATGATGTGATTATATTTCATTTTGAGGTAATAAAATAATTTAAAATTTAACATGAGCATGTAACTTTAAGAAGAATATAGAATTTAAAAGCTGTACATAAAGCAGAGAGACTGCTGCCATGGGTGATGCTAATTTTGTGTGTCAACTTGACTGGGTAACATAAGGTACACAGACATTTAATTAAACATTTGTTTGCAATAAAAGTGTTTGAGAAAGACATTAACATTTGAATTTGTATAATCAGTAAATTCGATTGCCTTCTTGACTAGGGAGGTCAGTATTCAATCAATCAAATATTTTTTAGAACAAAGAAACTGACCAATTGCTTAGCTGAGTGAAGCTGAAACATGAGCTTTTTCCTGCCTTTCCACTTGCACTGAGCCATCAGTTCTGGATCATAGGCCGCAAGGCTTCAGGGAAACTATGTTCTTGGCTCTCAGCAAAGAGACTTCAACTAGAACTTCATTGGCCAGCCCTGTACTCCCTGGCTTTCAGACACAGATCTTGAGTCTTTCTCACCTTGGTGACCATATGAGCCAATTCAGTGAACAACAAGATTGCTTCCTATTAGTTGTGTTTCTGCAGCAAACTCTAAAACACCTACATTGATATGCAACGGAATCAAGAAACCACATGTGCTTGCATGGAGGGTCATTTTATGGTAATGGCAATTTATGGACACAGCTGAACTTTGTGTTCTCCACCGCACATACTACAGTCTTTGTCAGGAAAACCTGGTGCAGACATTCTCTCATAGACTTCAGCTACTTTTTGTTGTTGTTGTTGCTGGGGTTTTTGTTTGTTTGTTTTTGTTTTTTGTTTTGTTTTGTTTTTCAACACTGGGTTTCTCTGTAGCTTTGAAGCTTGTCCTGGAACTAGATCTTGTGGCTTTGAACTCACAGAGATCCACCTGCCTCTCCCTCCCAAGTGCTGGGATTAAAGTTGTGCACCACCACCGCCCAACTCAATTAACATATTATTAAAGAGCATGATCTTTTAACTCAATAAAATTAAAATTTTTGTTTCTGCAATATTTTTGTCTTACCATTTATGTTTATTTAACTATATGTACATATGTGTGTTACGTTAACTCTGTCTTTTATTTGATTTCTATTTTCACCATTTATTTTCTGCTAGATTTAAAGCATTCTTTTCTGCTTAGATATATTGTCACACAACTGTCTATATTAACTATGTCATTTTCTTCTACTGGGTCATTAGAATAGAAGTTACAGTACATCTCTTTAGCCACTACAGTTACTTTAGGGTATTATGACCAAATAGCTACTACAGGAAAACATTATGAAAGTGCATTCCACTTGCTCTAGAAACACACCGTGATGGCTGTTCTAGATTGTCAACTTGTCTACATCAGGATTTAAATAATCCAGACACTTAATGTGGGAAAGGACATACCTTTAACCCAAAAGACACTCCCTTACTCTGGGTCACACCTTCTGATGGAAGCCTGTATAAGGACATGGAAGAAGGAAATCCTTGCTCTTTGCCTGCTTCTCCTTAACTTGCTAGCTAGTCCATTCCTTCATTGGCATTAAAGCCTATTTCTTCATAATTCCAGTGTATACTGAAGAGTAGCTGAGACATCCAAAATTGTTGACTAAGCAGCTACTGGATTCTGGAACAGCCAGCAATTGTTGGATAAGCTGGACAGCAGCTTGTAAATCATTATATTAAATCCCTTCTCTATAAATATATATAAAATACACAGACACATATGTATGTTCACATATATATGTTCACACACACACACACACACATATATATAATTCTGTAAATTCTGCTACTCTAGAGAACCATAACTAATACATCAAACAACTCTTTTTGTCAATCTTTTAAACTGTAGTTAAGTTAGTCGAAGTCTATGACATTTAAGTGAAAGTTAATTTACATGTCCTCTGTGCATAATGATATTAGGCATATCTTTCCTACTGATATGTTAAGTAACAAATTTTTGTGCAAGGGCATTGAAGTATATTGAGTACATTAATTAATTTTCTACTGAAATATACTGCATACTATAGTCCAGATACATATATTTTATAAAAATAAACATGTTAAAAGTAGGTTCTTTGAGCTGATATATTAAATACTTTCATATTTTACAAACATTTTTCAAAGAAACACTTTTCAAAATTTTAATGACTTCTGATTTACTAGTTGCTTTTTACTGTTTATGTTTCTGTGCCTTGTATAAAAAATATTTTTCTTAAACAAAATCTTGAGCATATTCTGGTATATTTGTGCTAAGAAATTTTGTGATGTAAACTCTTCATCACTCTGCTTCCCTTCATGATGACTTCTGTAAGAGAAGACCTGAAATTATTTCAGGCACAAAACAAAAATCTAAATATACAGTGTCACCTAACTAAATGATTGCTATTGCCCAACCCAATCCCCAGCATTCCCCTAAAACTAACAACACTGGACTTTTCCTTCCAAGTTGACTTTGTTTGATTGGCATGTATATTTATTTTTTTACATAAACTATGTTTATTTCACAATCATTGTACTTATCCTTAGGGATTCTCATTTTCATAGAAAGGTTTAAAATATGTATCAATTTATGTAAGATACCCTGCTGACACTTTATATTAGGACTGTATTAAATCTATACATCATTTTGAAAGACAGCATTTGTGTTAATAGTAGTGAATGGTATTTCAAATCATAGTTACATAGTTTCCCTCTCAGTTTCCTTTATACTTTTTCAGAAATATTTTTTAGCTTTAAAACAAAAATTTTTTCAACTATTTTATACCTATCCCTACTTATTTTACTTTTGATTCAATTATAAATAAGATTTAAATATCAATTTAAACTAATTAAATTTAAATTTCCAACTAACTGTAGATAGTATGTAATAATACCAAAGATTTTGTATACAGATTGTTTCTTGTTTCACTTAATATTTCTAACCTGTTTTATAAAGACATTCAGATATTCTGCATCATATTTTATCTCAATTTTTTAAAATTATTTTTCTTGACTTTCCTTAATGCACTGGCTGATGCTTATGGTAGTTGTTCATTATTTCTAACAAGATTAGTTAATATTCTTATCATTCATCTTTTGCTGAGAGAGTTCATTATAAATCGTGTTAAATTAATCCAATATATTTCCTGTGCCCACTAAATGATCATGTTGTTTTCTGTTTTAATTTGTTGATGCAGTTAGTTATATCAGCATAGACTCCGTAATATTCTTCTTCTACTTGGGGCTGGACTTTACTCGTTTCCCTAGTTTCTTCAGCTTTTGTAACCACAAACTTGCTGTGTGATCTTTCCTATTTGCCATTTCTTTCTGGCACTTTGAAATGCTCCAGATTTATCTCATATGTTTTCTTTCCTAATATAGTCAGCCCTCTGTTCAAGAAGTGGTATACTCATTTTAAAAACGGTATTCATTTATTTATAGAGATATGAGTCTTTTATGAAAACAAAGTTTTAATTACTCCACATAGCATCCCAAGCTTTTCCATATATGTAAATGTATTAGACTTTCATACTGTATAACTTCCTCATTTTAGCACCTTGGTTAATACTCTGCAAATTGTTTGATCCACAAAGCCTAGAAGAGTTGAACTCAGAATTTTTATTTGGAGAATCAAAGCTAAACATTTTTATAATAAGAAATGATCCATTACAGTTTAGAGTACATGTAGAAAAAAAATACATTGTGACTACATAAATGGGTTTATTATACTCCAAGAAAGAGTTCAAAGTACAGATGCAGAAGTTGTAAAACATATAGCTAGAAAACTGAAGGAGGCACTTTAGTTTTTTTTCTGTCAAGTAAACATTGTGAGATAGGATAGATGCAACCTCAGTGCTTGTTTGTAAATCGATAACAAATATTTCTATATCTTTAAAGAAAAAGTAAAATATTTTGTTTTGATTTTAGAGTTTCATTTATAACTATATATTATACTGAACTCTAAAATATTTATCTTTACAAGCTAATCTTGTCAGTGAATTTTCTTAACAGGAGTTCTCAATACAATTTGACTGTTGTATGAAAAAGACTGCTGATGGGGGTAGGTACGCAGGTCAAAGAATCCCAGGCTAACTCCAAGATATTCCAATTATATTTTCTTTATTATAAGGGGCAAACTCATGAAATAGGAATGAGAAGTTCAATTTCAGCTGTGTAGCATGGGAACCACAGAGAGAGCAAGCCCTTGGCGGCCAACTATTTCCTCTGGGTACCCAAAAGGTCATGCTCTAACCTGGTCCAGTCTCTCAAAGATCATTGGCTGACAGTGTTTCACCATCACCTCTCCCTTTTGTCTAACTAAGAGAGCTCCAAATGCAATACATTTTGTACACTAGGAACAGATATTAAGTATAAAATTAATATTACAACTAGCATAAACAATATTAAACAAGGAACACATGCTAAATATTTTAATAAATGTTCTATTTAAAAGTGTCTAAGTCTTGAATTGGAAATGGCTTGGAGGTAACTATGCCTATCTAATCTTCAGCTTCATTGAAGAACCGAGAAAGGAGATAATATTGCTTGAGTAGGCAGGAAGTACAATTAAGTGTTGGGGACTGTGGAAGCCCAGACCCTGAATTTCCTGTGACCCCCTGCACGCTGGGGTGAACAATTTGTTTTCCTATGCTTGAAGCTGCTCAGAGCAAACAATTTTTTTTGCAGCTGCTCTGAGCACAAACCCCTCAGGAGTTCATGATGGCAGGGGAGTGGTTTCTGGTGGCTTGCAGCTGAGAGTTAGGGCATGGCCATTAGTCAAGAAGACCCTATATAAACTTCCCTAGAACACAATAAAGAGGACATTCTTGTCCTCATAAGTCATATTCCTTTTTGATTGGTGATCCTTTTAGGACAGGTACATTTTCCTCTTTCAGCATCCAAACATTTAGGATCTTGACTTTTGAAGATTTGTATTTTCCTGTAAAGATGAGAACAGAACCCTGCCTCAACCCTATATGAGGTTTCCCTACCATCTGTATGGTTGTCATCTTTGTGGATGAACTGTCATTTCTCTTTTTCAAGAGGTTTCTCTTTCTCAAAGAAAATCTTTATTAATTTTGATGGTATCCATAGTTTTTCTTCTCCTGTGGAAAGAAGAGTAAAACCTCTTCCCCAACATCTCCTGGTTTCCATTGTGAGGTCAGAACATCCTTGAAATACACTGCCTGATTTAATTTAGAAGATTTTTCTATTATCCAATGTCTCTCTGCTGCCTGCCATTGTTCCTTTCTCATTAACATTAAGAAAATTCAAGGTAAATAAAGCATTATACAATCTATCTCTGGGGATATTGTCCATCTCTTTCTATTTGTTTAGCATATCCTTTATAGTTTGGTTTGATCTTTCTATAACTGCCTGATGTGTAGGATTGTTTGGTATACCTGTAATATGCTTTATATTATAATAAGCAAAAAACTGTTTCATTTTCATAGATACAGATGGTATACCATTGTCTGCCTTTATTTGTGCAGGTATGCCAATGATGGCCATAATTTCTAACAAATGCATGATTACTAAATCAGCTTTTTCTGAGCTAAAGGCAATTGCCCATTGAAAACCTGAATAAGTGTCAATGGTGTGGTGCACATATTTTAATTTTCCAATGAATGTAACACATCCATTTGCCAGATATTATTCCTTAGAGTACCCTTTGGGTTACTCCTTGTAGGTAACAGGATTTGGTTATAGAAAGAACAAGTAGAACATCTCTTTATAATCTCTTTAGCTTGTGCCTTTTAATTGGAAACTTTCTTTAGACCTTTGCTATTGACATGATGTTTTTCATGAAATTCTGAGGCTTTCAGCACACTTCCAACTAATAATCAATCAATTTTTGTATTACCTTTTGCTAGAGGACCTG
This sequence comes from Chionomys nivalis, assembly GCF_950005125.1. Taxonomy (NCBI): domain Eukaryota; kingdom Metazoa; phylum Chordata; class Mammalia; order Rodentia; family Cricetidae; genus Chionomys; species Chionomys nivalis. Next base: position 46,478,898 of record NC_080087.1, read on the forward strand.
GCAGACTCATATGGAATTGGATTGTGTCAGGTATATAGGACAAAGCCTATTACTGATTATGTCTTGAACCTGAATGAATAATGAAGTAAATTTTGTATTATCTCGTATAAATTCAGCAGTTTCAACATGTAAGACAACTCTTTATGCATATTGTGAATCAATAACTATATTGATAGGTTTGTTAAAATCCCTTAGTACCATTAGAATAACATATAATTCTGCTTTTTAGACAGAATTAAAAGGGTTTTTTCCACCTTATTTAATTCTTCTGATTTGTAATCTGTTTTTTCTGGTTTATTTGCTTTAAAATATTGCTTGTTTAATTTCTTTTAGATTACTAATACATATAGGTTCCCATGTATATTCTTTGACTCCCTTAGGGTACTTAGTGCCAAATGGTCTTTCCAATGATATCACTGAATAGTCAGTTAAACTTTGTGTAAGTCATCCCAGTGTTTGGTATGTACCAATTAGGCTAAATTCTGTCTTTGTACCTTTTGTCCCTGCTCATCATTTTAGATATATCCCTAAATCTTTTCAAATCTCTTAACCACTGCCTTTTGTAAAGTCTGGATCTTCTGTCCAGTGTTTTGTTCTAAAGCCCTCATTGAGGATTCCGAGGTATAAATCTGTCTAGCAAATGAAGAATAATGCTTAGAAGAAATCCCACACAGCTGAAAAAGAGACCAGATGCACACTTTACATCAGAAGAAATGATAGAAAAGGCCACACACACGTGGGCAGGTAACTGAAAGTTTACTGCTATAGAATTTCTTACAGCAAGCAAAGATAATGTCTCATCCTTGGATGTAATTTTTATGGTGTACATATCACCTTCCAAAAGAGACATCCCAGCCTCCAAACTATCATAACTGTTCAACAGATACCGACTATTACATTCTACAGCACAAATTCTCTCAGAAAATGTTTAGCTCTCTTCGTCATTGACTGGGTTTTGTCCCTCAAAATGGTTGCATCCTTTTCAAGAGTGTTGATTTTCCCTTTTAGCTGGTCATTATCAGTTTGTAAAGACTGTATCATTTCTAAAAGTGCCTCATTCTTGGGTCTAGTGTCAAACCATTTTTTTAAAGAGAAACTATGAAAGGCCAAGCTAAACCCTAGAATTAAATACAGGGGTGTAGGAGGCAAATCACATAAGCTTTGCACAATGCCATCCATAGTGTAAGTAAAAAAGCATTGAAAATCTTGGATTGTTAAATTATATGTCATCTTGACCTTATAAATTAAAAATTGGACCTTATAAACTCACCCGTAATGAGTTGGAGTAAGTGCAATAACAATTACCGACTAGGTGGTGTCGCAATTGTAGCCATGTGGCCTGGAAATGCAAGCATTGAAGAGTTCGAATTGGTTTTAGCATATATATACTAAAATATATGCTTAAATTAAAAGCAGTTATTAATGCAATCAAAGCAATTCCAATAGTTGGTGACCAGGATAAAGAGAAAATCCAGAATCTTCTGTTAGTGCAAATCACAGACTCTGCACTCTGTGGACTGACTGGGCCTGGTAGTAGCTGACAGAATATCGGGGCAGGGAGTGTCAGTGCCCAAATACCCAAATGCACTATGGAGGCCTGGGAGCGGCTAACTGGAACCATAGGCAGGAATGGTTAATGCCCAAATGTGCCACGTGGGGCCCAGTAGCAGCTGGCTGAAGTCACAGGGGTCCCAAAAACGGGATGTACCAGTTTTCAAGCACCAATTGTTGATCAGGGTCATGTACGTGGATCAAAGTATCCCAGGCTAACTCCAAGATATTTCAGTTATATTTTCTTTATTATAAGGGGCAAACTCACGAAACAAGAACAAGAAGTCCAAATTCAGCTGTGTGGCACGGGAACCACAGAGAGAACAAGCCCTGGGCGGGCCAGGGGCTTTCTCTGGATAACCAAAAGGTCATGCTCTAACCCGATCCAACCTCTTAAGGATCATTGGCTGACAGAGATTCCCCATCATAAGACAGTAACCTATATTCTAACTGACTCGTTGAACACAGTTTGATTCAGCTCTAATATTGCATTTATTATTAAAACTCATTTGTGCATCAAAGTTTCTTCAGTTCTTTGAAAACAACTCTCCTTAGAGGGGGTTTTATGTATAACATTTTAAAATTCAAGGGAGGTCAGTCTGAATCCTTGTCTACACAAAGTGCAGCTAGTTTGCATTTCCTGTCTTAAACTGGGGTTCATTTTCTCTTGCCAGAACCAGCTGTTTCCAGAATCACATTCCTCAGACCTAATGTTGACCACCATTAGGTGTTTTCTTGAATAAGAGGGTGTGATTTATATACAGATATATTTGGGAATGACTTATTTTTTTTTATTTGAAATATCCATTTTACTCCCTGGGTAGGTTATTTGTTTTTTCTTCGTGTGGATATAACATTGCCTTTACAGCCCAAGATACATCATATAAATACATTTAAATCTTACCTTACAGAGTAATGTGGCCCACCCAAAGGAGGCTAATATTTCTTGTTTTGATAAAAATGGATTAAAGAATAATTCAATTTAGTGGTATTACAACACCACAGAGTCTAATCCAGTTTCCTTTCATATCATCTTCCAATTTCAGCATTAGCACTCTTAATAAATCATTCAGAATGTACAAGTTAGCAAGTTTATCAAGTAATCCAGCTATAATCTAATGAAACAAAGAACAGCCCAGTGCAGATATCTCAACACTACTTACACATTTGGAGCTCAGGACTGACGTAATGACTAATCCCTCAGTAATCTGCTCAGCTACTTCTTCTCTAGGCTTAAAGGATCTTCCAACTCGATTTGCTTCAATTATGTTCTTTTTATATACTGGAAACTCAAGTGTGGAAAAGTGAGATTAAGTGTTCATGTTCATTCTCCAAGTTCCACCTTGTCATTTTTAGATTAACAATCACAGCGAATACATAATCTATCTCCATATGCTTAATAGAGTATCTCATACTTACATTCTACAGTTTTAAAGTTATATAGAAAAACATAAATTTAAAGGGGAAAGGAGGAAAGCTATTAAATAGACAATGGGTGTTACAAGGGAAACTTAATTGAATTGGAATTATTTAAACTAAAGAATAATGGGCTGCACGGTGATTTAGTGCTGAACACATAAGGTATAACTGAGAGGGGAATGCCAACTAGTTCTATATACAGCAAGAGAAAATAAATGATGTATTAAGTTTAGCAGTTCTTTCCCCATGCAGGTCTCCATATCATGTTTAGATATGGTCACTGAGACAACAAACAGGAAAATATCATGGCAGAATGTGTACAGCCAATCTTTTCAGTATTGTAATCAGAATGTCGGCTTTCACTGTGAATAAAAGACGAGTAGTAAAGTCTCACAGTGTGCCTAAAAAGAGGAAAAGTTGCTTATTTTAGTTTCTCATTAAATAACATCATATTTTGAAATGAAAAATTATAACAGTGTGTAATATGAATCCTGAGAGGGAGTTATAGAATAAATAAATTGAAGAAGTGAAGAGATAATGAGAAAAAATCGAAATCCGTTGTGATCTCTCCTCTCCTCAGTAAATATAGATATTTCTTTTGAATACAGATGAGAGTGGTGCCCTTCTCCCAGCCTTTCATGTCTTTGCAAACTTTCTAGTCCTTAAACTTCAGTTCCTACCAATTGCACACTTTACATTCTCAGCCTGTCAAGTAATAACTTTCATACTCAAAGTTTTCTTTCTGCGGGGTTTGGTAGATTTGGCGAACATTGTCACAGATCTCTTTGTGCCCACATCAAACTCTGAGTTTGGAATACTCTTTTCCTTTCTGTACTCAGCAATGTTCCTATAAGGTTATAGCAAACAGTACTAAGATGAACCCCAAGTTCATATCCCCTTGGAATACACATGATAAAAGCCAACAGTAAAGAGATTTTCAAATACAATCAAGGCAGAAGGTGGGTTTGTATCTGAGTTAATCATCGAAAACTCTTGAAACTGAAATTTTTTAACATGGATTTTGCCCCCTTGTTATTCTTGAAGATATTCAGTACCACATCATTGAGAGGGCCACAAGTGAGGAAAATTAATTCCCCCTAAATACTGAAATCAGCCTATTGCAAGAAAGACAACCTCAGACTTCTAACTACAAGTACCTACCTACATTATTCTAAAATAACGTGTTCTTTGAGCACACTTTGACTTTAAGCATGAATGGTAAATACTTCAAGTTCGGTCTTGTAAAACCCTTAGCAGAGGCCCCTGCCTTACTATGATTTGTGACCTGAAAACTGCCTGTTTTAATCCACTGTTTTGCAAACTCAGTGTGAAGACATTGTACATTGACATATTATTAGATAAAATATATTAAGCATCAGAAAGTATTTTGAAGCCTTTCAAATCTTGTTTTTGAATCGCCCAGGAAAACATGTCATCCCCACCCAACATATACATTTAACAAGAGTGTAAAAACAATAAGAAAGAAAACCCAGATGACATTTTATTCCTTTAAACTGTCCCATCTCAGTGTTTCTTATCATTTGTCTTTTCAGGTGAAATAGATTGAGCATAGAATTAAAAATAAATTATTGACATGGAGATTGAAAAAAGACAGTGCTCTTGGTGACTTTATAGAACTGGACAGTACGGCTCACTGAAGACAGTACATACTTGAGTCATAAAAATTAAAAAACAGACAGGTATTGATCTCAAAGCATCATATTTAATCTATGTTTAATTATGTTATTTTATAGTGTTGGAAAGTGCATAAATGCTACTATAGGGGAGAGTAATCAGTTAAAACAACTAAGAACCTTGTGAGCTACAGTAATGACTTAAGTGGCAAGATATGCCCACTGGTGCAAAAGTGACATGAACATTATGGGAGTAACAACCCACTTTCTGATTGGATTTATGGCTTGCCCCGCAGAATGGAATTCATTCTTTTCATGATTATCAAGGGCAATAACTTACAGCTAAACAGGTAAGAGGTCTTGAGGGAAAATCTGCTACTATTCTGCTAAATAATCCTAATATTTAAATAACCCTAATGACTTATTTCTATACCCATAGATTATTGCATCTCTCAAACCTCACTGGAAAAGCTTTTCTGCCTACAGATGGCAGTGGAAACAGAGACCTACAGCTAATCAATGTGCAGAAAATAAGAGACTATGGTTTCATGATCCCTAAATGAATAACTACATTGCATTCCTTCCCCCAAGGCCTTGAAATCATCATAGAAGAGGGAATATAATGACTGTAAGAGCCAGAGGTGATGGCTCCTACAAGGAAACAGACACACACACAGGGAAGATGAACATAAAACTCACAGTGAAGGTGACAGATTGCACAAAATCTGTGTAATCTCAAGCCAGATCAAATGTCGTCATGAAGTATGGTTGGTGAGGGAAACAGGGAATCGACCACTAACAAAGGAACTATTGGCATTTGGTAGCTACTTGAAAAAGGGGAGTCAGTTTTCTTTAAGGGTGTAGCTTCTGGTAGGTTGACCACTCCCCAGGCCAGGTCTCTACTCAACAGTATTTGGGTAGCATGAAATGACTTGATGGGAGAGAAAGAGAGACAGAGACAAAAAGACAGAGGCAGAGAGACAGAGAGAGAAAAACAAGAAAAAAAAGATGTAACTGGCTGGGTAGGAAGGAAATTGGTATTGAGATCTAGGAGCAGTTGAGAGAAGGAGAGTAATATCAAAATGGTATGGAACTCTCAAAGTACCAATAAAAATGTTATTTTAAAGAAGATATTTTCACACATCAAAATTTGGAAATGGTAATACAATATTACCTGTAAGTATCTCTTGCAATCTATTACACCGTATGTGTAAGAATGAGAAAGACAATTGAATCAGTGTCAGCTCCCTGCCAATTCTGTCACATCATGGCTATGTGTTCTAATGGGTCAGACAAGGTCTAAGGCTCCCATTGGAAATTAACTCTGACTTATAAGTTAGTCATCCAAGATTCAAATTCAGTTTCCATCATCTTTATTGCTAACTAGCTGATGGAACAAAGCAGAAAGAGAAAACCCTAAGGGTGTTCGTCTGTACTGCTTCCAGTGGATTCTCCGGGTTTCTGTCATAAGAGTCCAATGCACTGTCTCACCCATCATTTCAACTCAGCGCAGCTCAGCAAGGCACAGCTAAAACCAACTATCTTTGCTGTCCACTTTCAAACATTCTCTAAAATGTAGCAAAATGTTCACTCGTAAAGAGACATGAAATAGATACTCCCCTTCCATCTTATGCCAGTGATTGACTACAAAGCCATCGCTTCAGTGCCAAGCAGAGGAGCATCATATATAGAAATGCCTACTCTCCTTGAAGGTTGTTGATTGAAACACCCATCATGATGAATCCTAGCAAAATTGTCTTAAAGCTTCTTTCAACATGTAACTGTTTAAAATTTTTTACCAGATTTCTTTTTATTTCCCTTTAAAAACACATTTTTTTTCCCTCATGTCGAGAATGAAGAAGATGACAGATAACCTGGGATATTAGGTCCCCTACTGAGGCAGTCGACTCTAATTAGCTACCAGAGTGCCTGTCAGCAAATATTTGGATCTAGTTGTTGTAATTAGAGAAGCTTATATAAAAGCTTAATCTTGATACTGACGTATAGTTATTTCTGCAACTTCTAAGTGATGAATCGCTGGGCTCTTGAAGGGATTATTCCTTATTACATTGTCACAGAAAATCATGGGAAATCACAGAAGATCTCATAGAAAAGTCCATTAACATTCCAGGATGAATTCCATGAAAGCATTTCTGATTTATTCAATGCAAAAATGCAAGGAAGCAGCATAGCTGCTGAATTTTAGAAAAACAAGCTTCCACATAGAGTATTATGCTGAAAAAAACCACTGTGCACCACATCTCCTATGCTCCTGTGCTATACAATGAGTATTTTCCTCCTGTAACATACACAGCATTCTCTATAGAAGCTTGACAGAATTTATTTTCTCTTCTGGTATAAATGACGTCTGTATGCTCTCAGTATTGTCATTTTGACTATAATGTCAGTCACATGCTTGAAAGGAAACACACTTAAGTGATGTTAGCACAGCAGTGATTTCAGACTGGTACAGCAAAAGCATTAGTCTTTAAATCCAACTCATAAAAGCCAAAGCAGACCTCTAGATCAAGAACTGAAATGTGTGATTGCATATTCACATGAGCAATCAGCCAAAGAAAGAGAATGAAGACGAAATTTCCCAAGGTTCAATAGCTTTCTGTTTCCCCAGGAAGTGTTCCAAGCCTTAGGTCATGGTACTCCAACTGTTGCCAGCTCACATCACCTCTTTCCTGGTAGAGCGTAAATCAAAAACACACCTGTCTAAATGCCCAGTGCTCAATACTAAATGCCTAAACCATGAGTTTAAATGGGCTGGATATTGCCCATCATAGAACCTTCCAAACACGTGCCTCATATGCACTGAGAGAAGCATTTGTATGCAAAAATGACAGAGAATGTAAACGGCAAGAAAACTGCCAACAAAGCCATCACCAGATGGTGTCCTTTACTGGGGGCCAGCTCATATTTCTGAGCTTTTGAAAATGTCACAGCTTATTGCTGTTCAATTCGAGAGTTACATCCTCAATTTGGGGAAGATCCTTCCCTTGTGACTATTCTAAGCCTTTTCACATTTGTCTTGTAATTGACCATTTGGAAATTCCTTCCTCCCAGTGTTCCCCTTTTCAGTTATTCATCAAGTTCTTAATTTAGAAAATATAATAATAATAATAATAACAGAAACAACATGTACAGATGTAAAATTTAAAAGGAGACGTGTCAAGTAAACATTCTATTTGTTGTCATGCTTTTTCTATGAATATGTATATTTTACATACATAATATATGTAAAATAAAGGTTTTTTTCAAAAATGAAATTTTACTATAAATTTTCAAATATTCTTGAAATATTAGAAGTTGTTTTGCCATCATCTTCCATATATGTGTATATATAAGTAACATGATAGACTACTGAGTGTTATTCTGCTTTATATCTAACTGGGATGATACACATATGTGATATGAGATGCATACTTACACACATACATACATGCATATATGGATATTTATGAATATCTAGATAGAGACAGTCTCCATGGTTCTACTCCTATGAGTTTAATTATTTTAGGTTCCACATAGTAGATCATGGAAATTTTATTTTCTGTGCCTGTCTTGATTTACTTAGCTTGATGTTTTAAAATTCTTTCTGCTGTATTTTCTCTCTCTTTCCCTCCCTCCCACCATCTATCTTCTCTCTCTCTCTCTCTCTCTCTCTCTCTCTCTCTCTCTCTCTCTCGTGTTGGGTACACCTAGAGTAGCTCTGTATATTGGTTCCGGTGAATTGTGCTGCAGTGAAGATGGGTGCAGACATCTGTGTAATATAGTAGATTTCAATCTACCAGGGAGCCAAGGTGAAACAAGATTGCTGTCTCTTCTCATGCACTGGTTGCTTTATTCGATGCTGTGACAAAATACAAGAAAGAAGCAATTTAAAGATGGAAGAATTTACTTGGGCTCATGATTTGGGAGCTGTCTATTTCAGTTTTCTTCCATATACCTTAATCCAATTGTTGTTTCCATTGTACAAAATAGTTGGAGTTCTTTACAGCACTTATATTAGTCCTTCAGTAGACATAAGGCTTAGGAGTGTTTCCTTGCAGTGTGGATAACCTCTTCATCGTGTTAACTGTTGTTTTCCTTCTGTACCAGTGATGCTGGTTCCTCTATTTTTTTTGGAATCAGCTGGGTTATATCCATGCTGTGCAGTTTGGCACTGCTTTTTTTTGCCCCTAGTAGTTTGATAGCTTCCTATATTTTGTATTAGTGTTAAACCAAATTTGAATTAATCTTTATATGTACTGTGAGCTAACAGCCTGATATCTCCCAAAGTTATTTGCATATATTTCTTAACATTACTTACTGAGCAGACTACCCTTCTCCTTCTGTATATTCTTGACATCTTTGTCAAAACTCATTGACCGCAGATGTGTGGGTGGCTTTTTGTGTTCTCTTTTCTGATTCCTTGGCTGATGAAGCTATTTTATGCCAACACCATGCTGTTCTAACAGCTTTCACCTCCTTAGTATACTTTGAAATAAAGTAGTTGATGTCTCTAGTTTCAGTCTTTTGATTGTGTGCCATAGCTTTGAGGGTTTCTGTTGGAGCATAGAAAATATAGACTTTTTTCTTCTATATCCATAAAAAAATTAACATTAAGTTTCAATAGGGATTCCATTGAATCTGAAGATTATCTTGGGTTGCATGGAGATAGCAACAATATTAATATTTATAATCTGTGAATATGGGATAATTTCATTTAATCATGGCTTTCCAATTTCTTTCTTAAATCTTTTTAATTCTCAGGGTACATGCTTTTGATTGCTTTGGTTATGTTTGTTCCTTTTAGCTATTTGAAAAGGATTTTTTTTCTTTTCATTTACTGTTTGGAAAGCTTCTTTTCAGTGTAGATAAATGCAACTAAATTTTGTTTATTGGTTTTGGGTTTTTAAATTTACTGAATAAATTTAACAGTTCTAATCGGTTTTCTTCTGGAATCTTCAAGGTTTTCTACATGTAAAATCCTGTCACTGGCATATGGCAGTAGTTTCAATTTTTTCTTTGCTATCTTCCCAGCTTCTGTCTCACACTTATCTAACTGTTCTGTCAAGTATTTGCAGTGCCATGTTCAACTGAAGCAGTGACAATAAGCAACTTGCTTATTTCTAGATGGTACATGGTATTAAAGTATTATAATTTTTGGCATCAACTATATTGACTATGACCTTATCATACATCATTCTTCCATTAAAATGTTTTCTATTTATATCTAACTTCTTGAGTAGTGTGTGTATGTGTACATGTGTAGGTTTGTGTATACTTGTGTATATATATATATGTATATGTATGTATACATATGTGTATATATAGACATTGATGACAAGCTCAGATGTCGTTCCTCAGATATGAACCACCTTTATGCTGAGAAGCTCCAGGAACCTGACTCTCTATTTCCAAGTATTGAGATTACAAGTGTGCACCCTCATGCATGACATTTTTTAATAAGTGGGTTCTATGAATAGAGCTAAAGTAGTTTATTTCCAATGTAAATACTTTACCAATCAAACTATTGCCTCAGCCCAGGTAGTTTCTTTATATAGTATGAAATATCAATGTGTCAAATGTTTTGTTTTTTCATCAACCAGGCTCATAGGACATTTAGTCCTCAATCTGTTCATGTAGTTCATTACATTTATTGAGTTGTAAATGTTTTACAATCCTTGTAAATTAAAGATAAATTTCACATCCTAGCAAATGACCCTTTTCATGTGTTGTTGAATCCAATTTGCTAATACTTTTGTATACAAGTAATCAAGAATATTGTCACATATCTTCTTTTACTGTAATGTTCTCATCCAGCTTTTCCAACAAACAATGCTAGGCTTATGGGAAAAGTGAAATTATTCTCTCCTATTAGAGTTTGTGGGAAAATATGGGAAACTGGTATTAGATCTTCAGGTATTAGATCGTCAAGTGTTTATCAGAATCATTGAAGCCTTGGTTCCTGAGATCATGTGTTTGTTCAATGGCAGGCTTATGAATACTGATTCAATCTCCACAGGTGTTAGTGGTCAGCTTGGATGTTTTAATTCATCATAATTCAGTCTTGACAGGTTGCATCTAGAAATGTATTCATTTTTCTGGTTTACCAAACTTTTGGGCATAGACTTGTTCAGAACAGTCCCCTGTGGGCTTTGATTTTCTATTTTGACAGTTGTAACGCCTTCTTTTCTCATTTTACTTGCAGCTTTTTTCCCCGTAGTTAAGTAGTCAACAGTTTGCTTATTATTTCAAGAAATGAACTCTTACTTTTATTAATATTTCATACACTTTCTAGTTTTTTTTACAGATTTTTTTTCCTCGTGTCATTACTTATTTCTTCCTAACAACAGTGGACCTAGGTTGCTATTCTTTTTATGATTCTTTTTTATAAAAGTGAAATGGTCTTCCAGTGATGCATCACAGAAAGCTAGAGAAACAAGATCTATCCGCCCTGACAGTTCTTTTCCCATTGGAGGCATCATTGGCTTTGGGCAAATCTTTTTACATGACATTGTGATTTCAGGCCCCTTTGAGGCATACAAGTTGCTAAGCCCCACCCCTGAACTGCGTCAAGATTCTAAGGCAGGCCCAGTCCCTCGAGGCACTAGAGTGCCCAGGCATCTGCCCTGAGGACCTCCAATCGCCAGCTTATGCCGCAGAACACGCTGATAGCCATAACCAGCCCATGGAGGTGCAGGCAGCCTAGGTCCATCCTATAGATTAAAAAGTGAATGATCAGGTCACAGAATCCTACTAATCCCTGAACTCATTTCAAGATCAGGTCACAAAGTCCCTCATAACCAGGTTACTCTGGAAAGCTCTGCCCCTAAGAAATTCTAAATAAAGTCCACCTCCAGCTCAGTTCTATGCTGCCTCTTTTCTGCAGCAGAGGCAGCCACCTTCTTGTGTCTTTCTCAATAAGTCTCTTGTGTGAGGTTTCTTGTGCAGTGTGGCTTTGTGATATTCCTTGGTTCCCAACTGCCAGGATACATTGCCCCTTAGATCTGTAACATTTACAATGATGCCTGGCAGGAACTTTACAGCAATCTAGTCAAAGCAAGACCTTTTTTCTTGGCTTTTCTATTTTCTTTATTTCTTTCTTTCTCGGTCTTGAGGAAGACTGTTAACGAATTTTCTGAGAAATTGCCACACTGACATCCAAAGGGGTTGTACCAGCTTGCATTCCCACCAGCAATGCAGGAGTGTTTCCTTTACCCCCATAACCTCTCCAGCATAATTGTCATCAGTGTTTTTGATCTTGGCCATTCTTACAGGTGTAAGATGGAAACTCAGAGTTGTTTTGATTTTTATTTCTCTGATAGCTAAGGATGTCAGTATTTCCTTAAGTGTCTTTTAGCCATTTTAGATTCCTCTATTGAGAGTTCTCTGTTTAGGCCTGTATCCCATTTTTTTATTAGATTATTTGTTCTTTTGATTGCCAATTTCTTGAGTTCTTTGTATATTTTGGAGATCAGTCCTCTGGATAAGGAAATATGGTACACAATGGGGTACTACACAGCAGAAAAAAATAATGACATCTTGAAATTTTCAGGCAAATGGATGGATCTAGAAAACATGATATTCAGTGAGGTAATCCAGACCCAGAAAGACAAATATCATATGTAATCACACATAAGTGGCTTTTAGACATAAAGCAAAGAAAACCAGCCTACAATTCATAATCCCAGAGAACCTAGACAACAATGAGGACCCTAAAAGAGACATACATGAATCTAATCTACGTTGGAAGTAGAAAAAGACAAGATTCCCTTAGTAAATTGAGAGCATGGGACCATGGGAGAGGGTTGAAGGGGAGGAGAGAAGAAGGGAGGAGAGCAGAGAAAAATATATAGCTCAAAAAATCAATAAAAAAAATTTAAAAAGGTAATATTTTTTTAAAAACAATACCTCTTCCCATGCTCTCTGTCTCTATCCTTACCCTATCTTGACCCTCCCATTCACTCAAGTTCTCCTCCCCCCTTTCCTTCTTCCCTCCTCTTCCCCTTATGACCTCCCTTTTCCCCTCTCCCTCACACCCCCAATTTTTCTCAGGAGATCTTGTCTATTTTCCATTGTCAGGGGGATCTATATATGTTTCTCTTAGGGTTCTCCTTGTTATTTAGCTTCTCTGGGGTCATGGACTATAGGCTCATTATCCTTTGCTTTACAGGTAGTATCCACTTATGAGTGAGTACATACCATGTTCATCTTTCTGGGTCTGATTACCTCACTCAGGATGGTTTTTTCTACTTCTATCATTTGCATGCAAATTTCAAGATGTCATTGCTATTTACCACTAAGTGGCATTCTATTGTGTAAATGTACCACATTTTCTTTATCCATTATTCAGCTGATGGGTATCTAGGTTCTTTCCAGGTTCTGACTGTTGCTAATAATGTTACTATGAACATAGTTGAAAAAAAGTCCTTGTAGTATGATTGAGCAGTCTTCGGGTATATTCCCAAGAGTGATATTGCTGGGTCTTGAGGCAGGTTGATTCCCAGTTTAGAACCTTCATCCAGAACAGATGGAACGAGATGCAAAGATCCACAGCAGAACACTGAACTGACCTCCCAAAGTTCAGCTGAAGAGTGGGAGGAGTGAGAATACGAGCAAAGAGGTCAAGACCATGATGGGGATACCCACTGAAACAGCTTCCTGAGCTAATGGGAGCCCATTAACTCTGTCCTGACCGTGAGGGAAGCAGCATAGGACCAAACTAGGTCCTCTGAATGTGGTTGACAGTTTTATGCACGGGACAGACTGTGGGGCCACTGGCAGTGAGACCCGGATTTATCCCTAGTGCTTGTACTGGGTTTTTGGAATCCATTGTCTTTGGAGGGATACCTTGCTCAGACTAGATATAGTGGGAGGACCTGGGTCTGGTCTCAAAGCAATGTGCTAGATTTTGTTGACTCCCCATGGGAAGTTTTACCCTCTCTGGGGAGTGGATAGGGGTAGAGTCATGGGGAAGGTAGAGGGGATGGGAGGAGGGGACAGAGCAGAAATTGGGTTTGCTTTGTAAAATGAGAAATGATAGGTTTTTAAATAAATAAATTTAAGAGAAAAATAATGTGTCTCACTTCTTCATTCTTTTTGTAATCAGTCTTACCATTTTTTTGTCTGTATGACCCACCTACCTTTTTCATGTTCTGTGATTCTTAGATTTCATATCAACTGCTTCTCTGATTGAGGTAGTTGGTTTGATACCAATTGCTTTATCACTTAAATGAACTTAACTCTAGGAAACTGACTTACCATTTCCCACTCTTTACTTGTAAGAGGAATGTCTTCTTATCTCCTACTAAAGAAGTTAAATATTTAATAGATGCAGAACTTATGCTCATGCTAAAATGCTTGTTTTCAAATTCTTACTAGAATTTCTTCTAGATGAATCTGTTTTGTAAAACTGTTCTTACCAGTGTTGAATTAGTAGAAACATCAACTGCAAAATGACAGGAAAATCCTCCAAAGTTTGAAACTTGAAACTCAGAATTTTTATTTCATTATAAAGGAAACTAAATGTAAAATAATAAAGTGTGTGTAATGATTTACCTTTCACAAAATAAAAACAAACTTATCTGCCAATTCAGAAATAGGAAATACATGTGGTTTTTTTTGGTAAAACTATTTAAACACAGAAAAATGTACAAGAAACAGCATAATTCCTGTCTTTTATGGAAAAAAATGTAATATATGTATCAAACACCATATCATTAACAGTATCCACTGGTCAACCTGTTAACCAAAATTTGTGAAATAGTTATCTAAGAAAGAAAACCTGATCATTGCATGAATATATAACATTAATTCAATAGTCAAGCTCATGATTTTTGCTCACTAAGTCAGCACCATACATGAAATATAACATAACATGATAATGAAAAATATAATGGAAAAGATTCTCTATGCTTTTCAGATAAGTGAATGTGGGCAGGGCATAATTGTTATGTAACTTAACTACTACTCCTAAAATAAAAAATACCTCCTGGAGGAAAGAGGCAGGCTCAGAAGATTCAAGAAGCTCACAAAACCAGACGCAGAAAGTTCAGAGTTACAAGACTCAAGATTCATGAGCACTGCCTCCAAGACTACATAAACTATAAGTAATTCTGAGGAGCATGGGGAAGACTCCTTAGAGGACCTGTTTGCAGGATGTGTAGAGAGTTGCAGAGATGCAGCTTTTCTGAGTAATGACCTAACTTTTCATTGTTGCCACTGTCTTTCAGCCACCTTAAGTCCTGCGTGTAATCTCAATAACTTCATTGTTGCATCAAGCTACGCTTTGGTAGAATTTTGTCTTTGGTCTATCATCTGCGCCCTGCGAGGAATGAATAAGTTTCGATTCTTATGTCTAAGAAAAACATTATAAAATAGTAATTTATTATGAAATTTGAGACTCACAGTCAAAATACAAAAAGCAAAATATTCCGTGGTTGCTCTTAAAGGGGAAAATGATTAGTCCTGGGGGGTAACTAATTTAATTACTTAAAGCTATCATAATTGATAGCACGGTTGTTTATAAATATCCAGTGGTGGTGGATAGGTCCCACCAGGGAATTGAGAGGGGTGTATCTGACCTGTTTAAGGTGCGTCCTTCAATTTGGCTCCCTAGAACCCACAAGAATTTTTTGAATTTGTGAAAATGTAAGTCTTAGACATATGCATAATATAAACAGCAGCATATTTATATCAGAATGACTGTGACAGAAGTGTTTGCATAATGAAAAGTATTTTTAAGACTATGAAAGGCAACATGAGAGAAAAAAATTTGATAACTCGTATTTGTCCTGAGACCTTTATAACTTTCAGGCATACTCCTTTATAACTTTGTATTTTTTAAAACACTCTTTATTTACAAAATATTAAGTAGTTATACTGAAATTTTTTGGTGAATTTGTTCTTTTAAACTGATATAAAAAACCTCTCAGCTGTGAGACTGCAACAGAGATCTTTGAAAGGATAAAATTTTACTTGAGTTATTGATTTAAAAATGACAGAGAACTTTCTTGGTTGTCTACCTACACACAGAGTCAAAGTTAACTTATGTTTATACATAGTTAACTCAAGTCACATGCATGCACACACACACATTAAATTGGAGTTGCGCAAAGAGGATGCTTTCTGTGGGCCTTACCAAAGACATGCCACTGCGCAAAACATACATCTAACAGAGTCAATAAGAGGAATTTAGAGAGAAAAAAGTAAGTAAACTGCGGGAATAGGCAGGGAATACCCCAGAAAGATAGAGGGACATGGTGACTTGATGTGCCCCTACTCAAGATGGTGCTGAGGTTTGGTTAAAATGGCGGTGGTCTTGAGTTGTATAGAGAAACCACGTTTTTAGAACCATAGGATGTTAAACAGATATAAATAACAAGAGCAACATAGGGACCTTGTAAAACATACATTGAAAACAGAATTGCATTCATGTGGCCACACCATTCACAAAGTCTTTCATACATGAAGTAGAGAGGAAAGTTACTCATCAGAGTGAGCCACCATGCTGCCCAGCCTCCATGTCACCAGTCGTGGGGGAGAAGAGTGAGTGCTAGAATTGGAAACAGCTGCCTCGCAGATCTGACTAATGTTGCCGATTTCTGTGGGACCAGCCGTAGTGATGACAGGGATAGAATAGAAGGAATAGGGACGAGGGAAGGACTTTGAGAGAGAAAAAGAGCACTTACAGGCAGGTGGGGATGGGGCTGCCCACGGAAAGAAAAAGCAGAGGAACTGTCAAGACACTGGCTCAGGAATCAGGAGTTAGGAATGCTCCGAACAGCCCGGACAGCAGCGACAGCAGCAGCATGAGAGGAGCACTTAGAAGTCCAAAAAGGAAAACAAAATTTGAACAGCATAAGAGA
This sequence comes from Chionomys nivalis, assembly GCF_950005125.1. Lineage (NCBI taxonomy): Eukaryota > Metazoa > Chordata > Mammalia > Rodentia > Cricetidae > Chionomys > Chionomys nivalis. The sequence continues at coordinate 46,495,363 of NC_080087.1, forward strand.
TCCACTTCCGAGTGGCCCGAGAAAATAACAAAATATCCAAACAATGCAAGAAGATCATGTTTGAGTGGCCCAAGAAAAAAACAAAAAAATCAGAACAGCACAAAAGGACTGAGTGGTCTGCTCATGGTTTTTAGCTATGGGAAGCAACCAGAGGTGAAAGTGAGTGAAAACTGACTTGGAGAAAGGAACCTTACCATTTATAGCTATGGAGCAGGCACAGGATGTTGGAAAGTGGTCCAAATCCAGGATCCCCACATAACCTCAGCCAGCTTGCCCCCGGGTAGGAGAGAGCATAGAGAGAGCCTGGCTGACTCTGCACCAATGTTATTGTTTATAAACATATGGTGGGGGAGGACAGGTCCCACGAGGGACAGCAGCAGGTCACCCGAGGCCACAGAGGCAGCAGTGGGTCAACTAAGGCCTCAGTGGGTCCCCAGAGACCTCCACCCAAGGTGGAATTGGGAGTGGGTAGAGCTTGTCTCTTAAAGTGACAGAGTATCCAAGTGACAGCAGGGAAGGTCAGCAAAATAATAACAATAACTTGCTTTAAATAGTGTGTGTGTGTGTGTTTGTGTGTGTATGTGTGTGTGTACATCCATGTATACCAAATTCAAGTGCCTTTGGACCCCAGAGGAGGGCCTGAGGTCTTCTGGAGCTACAGCTACGGGTGGTGGTGAGCCCTGACACATGTGCAGGGAACCAAATTCAGAACCTCTGGGAAAGCAGCAGGTGTTCTTAACAACTAAGCCATCTTTCCAGGCCCCCTGAAGCACTTTCCAGAAAGTTTCTGTTAATTTTGTTAACTTTGACATGTTCATACCACTTTAAATATTTCCTTTTGTCAAAGCAGTAAGCTCACGAACTCTAACACACTGATTAGTGCTCGTTAATTAATAAAGCCTTTGAATAATTTTCTACAATACAAAGAAGAGAAATAATTTGAAAAGAGGAGGGTGGACTAGGCAGAGAGAGAGAGAGAAAGAGAAAAAACACTAGGTTTATCTACATGTATTTATGTGTTTAAGGGCTACACTAAGAATTTTCTCCTTTAAAACTATGTATCATTTTGCTTCTCAACTCTGAGCAATCATATTCTGAAGCCACCGGAATCATTTGATGCTGTGATTTAATTTACCCTTCATTAATTTACAGAATCTTTAACCTCCAACATGGCGCTATTATGAGATGGAGCCTTGGAAGATAATTAAGGTTTAGCTGAAGTCAAAGGGTGGGGCCCCAGAGGAATAATTAGTGTCATCTAAGAGACAGCAATGGCTCTCAACAATGGGAAGACACTGAGAAGGAAGCTTCTTCAGACCAAGATAGAGGTCTTCCATTAGTGAGTTAGTTGGTGACTTGAACTTGGACTTCCTAGCTTCTAACAGTGTGAATCTAGAGCAGCATCTGAACTTTCAGAACCTAGAGTGTGAAGGCAATTTGATCTTCATAGCAGCCATGTTAAAATAACAGTAAGCTTCTAAGAGCCAGCAGTTGTGATCTAACAAGCCTAGCAAAGTCAGGAGTTTTTCTTATGGGAGACTCGAAGGAAGGCCTGTGCAACCAAAAACAGACTAACTGTTCCAGCCAAACTGGCCACGTTCGTCTAGTGTCAGAGTCTGAATCCATGGGGGAAGTCACAAGGTTTCCTACCATTCTTCTGTTTTCTTATTGCTGTAATATCAAGAAAGATGCAGAAGATGATAGAGCTGGGACTCTAATGAAGAACACCTCAGCTTTGGGTAGACTTTCTCTTTTCATTCATTGGTTAGATAGTTCTCTCTATTGGCTTCATTTTCCACTTCATTTGCATGCATACATGCCTTACCAATCAAGGCTCACCAAGCTTGATTTAACAGACATACAACACAGAGTTTTGCCAGTCTTGGAGCCTATCTCTTAGCCTGCTTCCATCTCAGGCCAGGGTCTTGATTCTCAGACTTCTTCTTTAGAAGTCAGACTGCTTTTAGGAGACAGACTACCAGGAGCCCCAATAAAGGGAAGAGACTTCTCTTGCTTTGAGAGATGTTGACTCTGCTTAAAGATTCATCATTTCTGTCTCAGCCTTCTAGACCTATTGGTTCAGCTACAAGCAGTAGGCCTCACTCAATCATGGGGACCCCACCAGATACAAAAAAACCTGCCAGTGTTGCTATTCACTGTGTGGTCTGCTATCATAGTGAGCATTTTCTGAAGGAGAATACTTCTGGACCATATTCTGAGACACCCTGAGAGCAGAGCTAAAACAATTGCAAGTTCTCTCTGTTGTCATCTTGATGACACCAAGGTGCTCAGGGTTTCTACTTTCTCATTTCTGTTTTCCTGTTTGAGTCATTACTCTCACAAAAGGTCCTTGGTCTTTGTTGTGATTACTATTGATTTTGTTGTTTTTGTTTTGGGGGTCATGGTTTGCTGTATGCCCCTACCCTCCTCCATTCTTGGGGAGAGGGTATCAAAAGCACCTTACTTAAGAGTGAACAATGGAACCATAATGAATATACCTACCCATTAAACGACTTTATCCTGTATATCACTCATCCTCATTATTTCTAGTACATCAGGCAGAAATTGAGAAAAAATTCAACAACAAAAATTGTCATCTACTCTAATTTTAAAATTGGCAAGTGATCCAAATGCACATTTATCAAAAGAAGACAGAAATAAATGTACAATAAGCACATGGGAAAATGGTTTTTACTTGTCAGGAGAGCAACTCAAATCAAAATCAGAAAAAAATATCACCCCTTCATTACAATGACTTACAGTAAGAGTAAAAAAATAAATAAATGGCAATATACAACCAAAAATGTGATATATTTTGCTTTCTATATCTAAAACATTTGTATGGCTGCTTTAATCTCAAGTGTAAGGAGAATTAAAATTGTTCTGCTTGACTTTTTGGAGAAATTCTTTCTCTAAATCATTTAACAAAAAAGAAGGAAGGGGAGTGAAGAAAAAAAACCCAAAACTTCAGTAAAGCAATACAATGTGGGTGTACATCAAGTTTGAGATTCCAGATCTATTATTCAGGTAGAGGGGGAGGATTCCAAAAATAATTGCAGAAACTATTTCTAGCAAATGTTGGACAGAAAAAGATTTATCACTTTTCATCGAATATGAGTCAAAATGCTGTAGAAAGTATTAAGAGAGCCCAGAACAGAAGAAAAGAGCAGGATTATTTTTTGAGGAGAATCAATCTCTGGAAAATAATTTAACACAGGCAATAACTTTTTAAAACATCAGTCTTGTATCAGACAAAAGTGTACTGAAGAGCCCACATTAAAGCGCCACATTGAGAAGAAATGACAGTGAGGGCTCCAATGGAAGAGCAAGCCAAAAACTGTTTTTCAGGACCACAAAATTTCAAGATATTAATTAAAGCCTACTGTAAAAAAAAGATTTAAGGATCAGAAATGATCCAGAAAATGAACCTTTTAATATGTGGTACAATAAATAACTTGACAAGTTCTTGAACATTTCATAAGAAAAATAAAATGGTATAAAGTCCTGATTATAATAATATGGGAAGAAACGAGGGATAGAGGAAAGCTTGCGTCTTTTCACATACATTACAGCAGAAAGAAAATTCTTTGTAAAATAAGTCAAAACTAAGCAAATTTATTAAAATAAACATATTCAAGAAATGAAAAGAAGTTCAAATTGTATTTCTCGATATTTCAAATAAGAAAATCATTAAAAATAAGGCAGACAAGTATGATGCCTTGAGAAAAAATAAACTTAAATGAAAACTAAATATTGCTAAAGAAAAAATGTCAATATTCCAACAAGAATGTTCTTCCTTAGTTGACATGGATTTCTCTAACCTAATGAGGACTGGATAAATCTACAATATTTCAAGGTGAATGTTTCTGCAATGACCGAATGACTTACAGCTCAACTAAAAAGAATTTACTCATAAGAACTGCAGCGAATACTTTATAAGTGAAATAATTACACCCTTAACTAATATTCATTACACTTAGAAGCTGCAGCATTTTATGTAGGACTGAGCATTCAGAAAAGTTATCAAGTGAAAGATAATGGGAAACTTACACATATCCAAATTTAGTCAAGATGTGATTTATATGGGCCATAGTTATGCTATATAAAATATTATTTTGGTTATTATTTAGAAAGTTAATCAAAATAAATATATGCAATTTAATTGTATGTTACAACTATATGTTGTTGAATATATTGCATGTTGAATTAATTGATTTATGTCAAAGCACATGGGAACATAAATAAAAATCAAACAAATACAAACAAGACTATTATATTCAGCAATTAGAAAGAAAAGTGAAGGCTAAAAAGCAAAAAATTTCTGAAACTATGAGGCAAAGTATAAGGAAATTATTGTAAAAACAGGGAATGGCTTTTTATCCATAGAGAAACTTTGAAGATGCAAACATGGAGAGTTTTTCCTGGTGAAACCACAGAATCTTTTGTGAAGAACTAAAACAGTAAAAGAGACACTGTGTCCTGGGATGAAATCTTTCACTATATACTAACTAGGGGCACCCAGCCTCAAGTGCAGTCCGCAAATCTCATCTTATGGAAGCCAAGCCCTTATCACTTTGCTATTCAGCAAGCAAGGAGGACATCTCAGAGGTGAGTTTGCTGCAAAAACATAAACACACAGAGAATAAGTTATTAATTGTTCTAACTTAATCAAATTTTAAAAATTAAGATACTTGAATATTATGTTTTTACTGGTACTCATAATTGAGAACAATCAGCTTGAATTCTTTTCTTTGTCCAAAAATATCAAAAAATTTGGAATTTGGAAGGCAAATGTGAGTCAAGGAATTTTAGCTTTCTTATCAGAAAGCAATATCCCATGCCATTCATTAACAAACACATGAGTAGAATATTTATAATAGCCCATGATCACTACAGCTGAGTTTCTGTATTTTTGCTCTTCCTTACAAAACCACGTTGCTCTGCAATTCAGGGCCTTATTTCTTAGTCTTTCCAACTCCTGCTTTAATATGAAAAGGACTTTAGCAAGGAGTATACCGTGACATGAGGGTCTAAATTAGAGATTCATTTCTGAAATTCAATTTTCTCAAATAGAGAAGCTTTGGGTGGAAATTCAGGAAATTATACTCACCTGAGCACATGAATTCTATAATAAAATGCTAATCTAAGTGAGTTGCCCAAGTCTATCTATTTGTTATAGACAAACACGTGAGATTTTATATTTATCTAAGTGTATGTGAACACACTCACAGAGAAATCTTGTTTATTCAACTTTGTTAATAAGAATGGTCTGCCAACACAATTCAGAGTTTTCCCATAAACTGAAGTAGAGTTTTAGGTCTAGGTAATAAAACAAACAAAAACAAAGAAACAAATAAAAACAATGAATGTCTACTTAGATTTCTTATAATTGTTTATATTTTTTAAAACTCCATATCCTGGTCAAACCAAATAATTCAGACACCAGAAAATGTATTAAAATATACAAAATCCAGAACTGGCTAAGGTTTTGAATCCAAATACCTGAATCCCTTCTCTAATTAAGACGCCTTGTTAATAGATGCTAAGACCTATACATTATAGACAAGTTTCCAAGCTCCAAAGATGAGAAATAAAACACCAAAACAATATAACTTTTTATTGGGCCATTTATTTTCCAAACAGATATGTGTGTTTGAAATTGTTGGCCTGGAGCAAAATATAAATATCTTATCTAAGAAGAACATACAGTTAAGCAAAAAAGAAAACAGGAAAGATTTAACTCATAAGAACGGCTATGGCTATGGTGCTGCCAGGTGCTTGCATAGCTCCAAGGATAGACCTGGCAGGGACAGTGCTGAAATAAAGAAAAGACAGACATACAGACATGGAAACGCTGTGGTCAAATAGCCTGTGTTCTCTAACAGACGAGCCACAGCACCATGAAAACTCAGTGTGTTTGTTATATAGAGTTGAACAGGGAGGCTGGTTATTTAATAAAACTGAACAAGGAGGCAGGGTTATTGCAAACAGATAAAAAAGGAGGCAGGGTTATTGCATATAGACAAACAAACCTCAGGCCTATTATTACGGCTGAACTGTGGAGGAGCAGGTTTAGCTGATCTCAGCAGGAGCAGTCTCTACAGGGGAGCTGTCTTCAAGACTTCCAGAGGGTGAAAGCTATGTTAGAGATTTTCTGCATACACTATTGACATCCATGTCAAACCCTGATACATGTGGACCCTTGAAGAAGGATTCTCCATCCTTCTGATCCTGAGGCTATGGGATCCTGGCCATGCCTATATCAAAGGCATGCATTCCCTTAAGGCCTCATTTATTCAGGACTTGCCCTGCTCTCTAGAGGATGTACTAGAAGGCACTGGAAATAGAGAACACCATTTTAAATATACCTATCATCACAGGCATCTGTGGGAGGCTAGCACTTTAGAAATTATCTAAATGGAATGGAAAAACCACCTCTGTGGGTGTTTGCGGGGGAATTTTTCAGACAGTGGGAAAAGGAGGCAAAAGAAGCTTTGAGACAGAGTTTTACCTGGTCTGTAAGCATCTGAATTGGATTAAGCTAAGGAAAATAACATTAAAAAATGGAATCAGAGTAGTTAGCATGAAAAACCTGCATAAAAGTGAACTGTGTAAGCCATGGGGAGGGCTCAGACTTCCCGATAAATGAGAAGACTTTGAAAATGTCAAGAGGCATTTAAGTGCAGTGGTGTAGACATAAGTCACAAAACAATCCCACACCAATTTGGAATTATGACTAATAAAATGCTCATTTATTTAAGGGGAAAACTTACAGATCACTGTCCTAGACAACAGCCCTCTGTGCGACCAGGAACAGAGTCTAGTAGCCAGAAGCAAGAGAGCAGGGCTACCACTGCTTTATAAAGCAAAAGAGACCACGCCCAAGTAGGCTGGTATCTTAAAGGCTATTGGCTGAAGGAGCAGAAGGAGCTCTCGCAGCACTTCCCCCTTTTGTTTAAGTAAGAGAGTTCCAAACCTGATACAAAACAATATACACCAGGAATAGGTATCAAGTGTAAGATTAGAAGTGCAATCAGCATAAACAATATTAAGCAAGAAACATATGCTAAAAGTTTTAATAAACATTCTATCCTAAGGAGTCTAAGTCTTGTATTATAAATGGTTTGGCTAGATCATACGAGTACAGTAACTACGACTTTCTAATCTTCAACCCAATCGAAGGCCTGAGAAGGGAGATAATACTACTTGAGCAGACAGACAGGAAGTACAATCAAGTAGCTTTCAAAGTGAGCAATATATGACAGAGACAATTAGCTACCTGAGCAATCACCCAAAGTCTCATTTTGCAACACTGAAGCAACCAATTTTGGCTATGGCCTAGCATAATTGACAGACCATTTTCAGGGGCAGGAAAAAATTTCAAAACCATCTTATCCTGTCTTGGCAAGATTTGACAGTCCTGCTTATCCATTTCTGGATATCATGTAATTTGTTCTGTTTTTATTTGTTTGTGTGTTTATTTGCTTTGACAAAACAATTCCTGGATTGTAATGGAATCCACAGATGCCTTTAACTGTTACTCTTTAAAAAGTCTAACAGTGATCATTACATGAGTACAATAAGCACATTTGTCTGTTTCACTCAATTTAGACTACACTATTTTTTAACCCTAAAAAATTAGTAATGTTGCCAGGCAGTGGTGGCGCACGCCTTTAATCCCAGCACTTGGGAGGCAGAGGCAGGCGGATCTCTGTGAGTTCGAGACCAGCCTGGTCTACAAGAGCTAGTTCCAGGACAGGCTCCAAAACCACAGAGAAACCCTGTCTCAAAAAAAAAAAAAAATTAGTAATGTTATATTTTTCCAATGCACCATCTCAAAATACTGCCATTTCTTTTTTAAACTGGAGATTTGGGTGAATTCCTGTGGCAGAGTTCTTTTTGGCTTAGTGTGTGAGAGAGTCTGAATTCTACTCCATATGAATTGTTTTGACAGTTAAAAAAATAAATACAGCTAAATGACTGATATTGCTTATAGCCTGCTATTAAGTATAAAAGACAATTCTGTGAATTATAACTTTTTTCCTATTTTAACATAGCTTGTTCTTTTTCATGTTCTTACCCATAACTTACATTTCTGGACATATAATTTCTATGCATGCAACAACAAAGTTTTTCTAAAACTACTACCTGTAATAAAGGTGTCCTCAGTGTATGTATTGGACAAAGTAAGAGTATCATAACAATAGAACTCTTAATATTCTTTCAAAGCTTAAATTTATTGTTTATCAAATTAAATTTTGAAAATCTGACATTTGAATATATCAACATTTTCATTACATACATCATATATATACATATATATGTATATATGACAATTCTTAGTTTTAAACTATAGAAAGTAATAAAGCTGGCCATCTCTCTTGTCACCAAACTAAGCTTCCAGTACAGGAACTGGGTTACATCCAATGGAATCCAAAGTTGTAGGGGTCCAGTGGAAATCAATTCAGGCTGTTGCCAAGACTCTAGGTAGCTCTCCACCAAATGTCAATGAAACCCCACTGTTGAAGACAATACCTACACAATTCATTGAACCTGGAGAGGTCAATCTGGTGCCTACATAGAATATTCAAGCCTGCTTTCTAGTATCCTTGGTACAAGAAATTACTCTACAGGCTACCAAAAGAGAAATGTTAACATCAGTCCAGCCACGAAACATTTAATGTACAATTCTGCCACATCTGCAAAATATACTAGGGCAATGGTGGCACAAAGTTGGTGGTAGTAACCAACCAAAGTCCGATTTAACTTAAGCCCCTCCTTGACATGGAACCCATACTTGGCACTGCTTAGGTGATCAAAAACCAGAGAACAAATAGCCCAGAAACCAAAGATAAAAACAAAGAATACTCATCTTTTAAATGTGATAAAATGACTCCAAATCAGTGTCTTATGCTGCTGTCATCAGAGAAGTTTCTTCCTTTAATGACGGGAACAAATAGACACACAGCCAAACATTAAGCAGAGAAAGATCCTGGAACACAGAGTTATAATGGTATTCTCCATCAGATCTCTCCCCTTAGAGTTCAGAAAACACTGCTGACAAGGAGGCCAAAACAGTGTAGAAGCTAAAGGTTAGAGGACACCAGGAGTACAGGGCCCTTTAAATCAATTGCATAGAGCTCATATGAACTAACAGAGACTGAAGCAGCAAGCCTAGGACTGATGTGGTCCAGCACCAGATTCTCCGCACATTTATTATAGCTTTCTTTCACTTTAGTATTTCTATGGGACTTCCAGGTGTGTGAACAAGAGGGTCTCTGATTCCTGTGCCTTTACTTGGGGAGCTTTTTCTTCTTTTTATTTGCCTTGTCCAACATCTGTGATGGTTTTGGTTTTATCTTATGATATTTTGTTTTGTTGTTGTCTCTTAGAAGCCTATTCTTTTCTAATGAGATAAAGAAAGAGAGTGCACTTGGTTGCGAGGGCAAGTGGGGAGGAACTGGAAGAAATAGAAGTGGAAACAGTAGTCAGGATATATTATATAAGAAAAGAATATTTTCAAAAAAGGATGAAAAAATTAAGGAAAATATAACTTTTCATTTTCATGTTTGAAACAAGCTGTACTTTCTTTGTTACTTCTTTAACCACATTGAAGGTGCACACTTAGAAAGAATTTCTAGTTTCTAAAAAAGAAATGGCATTCCATTCCATGATGGAACACAGCAGAACAGACCTAGCTAGAATCAGGAAGACAAAGGGACACAGGACAATGGAGATGGGAAAGCTTTGCATGAAGTCTATGTCTACTATTTGACAATGTTTTGCTTTTTCTTTCTCTTTTCTTTCCCTCCTCCCCACCCTCCTTCTACCCTTCCTTCCCTACCCCCCTTCCTTCCTTTCTTGAGCCATACAGTGGGTCATGTAGCCCTAGCCTCATGCTCACTGCACCGTTGAGGATGACTTTAACCTTCAAATCTTCTTGCTTCCAACTCTCAGTGATGGGATTCCAGGTATGCACTATCATGTTCAGTATTATGAGGTTCTGGGGATAAAATCCGAAGCTTTGTTCATTCTAGAAAGGTACTCTATAATCTGAGCCACATTCTAGTAAATGGTGCCCTTCCCTCAAGTGTGCTAGTTCTGCTTGCCAGATCCATGCCAAATGTCTATATTGTTAGTGAAAATTGCTGATTATTAAATGTCTGAAGAACATAATCAGGCCATTTAAAGATTAGGCGCATTCTCTACAGATGATGGCTTTAATTTGTTAGTCACCAGTTTGCAATGTCTGATGCAAAATAAGTCCCCACAAGTGTCTGATACTGCTTGCAGGAGATAAAAGGGAGAAACAGCAATCAGCTCTCAGCATAGAAACATTGTTAAAAATTAAGAAATATGCAAAGCAGAACTGAAAATTCCCTTATTTCAGGAACAAAGTAGGGAAAACATTGGTTAAAACAAAGTTTCTGCCTAGAAAAAGAACACATGCAGAGACAAATATTTAAGCTTCGGAAATAAAGTAACATATAAAAAACCATAATCAGACACAAAATGTACCACTGGTAATAATAGAAGCAGTATAGCAAGGACAGTTTAAATTCCCAGGGAAACAATTTTTAACCCACACACCCAGCAAAAACACCATATCAGGGACTAACAAAAGTTACCACAACTTGATTAATTTTGAAAAGCCAGAGTAGGAACTATTTCTAGGATGATAAGTTGAGCTATACAAGAGTAATATAAGAATACAGCTAACATTGCTGGGCACAGATGGGAAATGTCATTAATCCCAGCAGTTGCAGGGCCAGGGACAGTAGATTTCTGTGAGTACTAGGTTAACCTGGTCTACATAATGACATCCAGGCCAGACATGGCTATATAATGACTAAGACCCTGACATACAAGGAAAAGAATAAAGTAAACATTTTTAACTAATAATTGATGGTTAAGAATTAAATATATGAATGAAATTATCTTAATCACAATCTACTGTTTAATTTATAAATAATATTAACCAGAGAGTGCCAGAAACTAAGAGAGCTCCCATATCATTGTACACTGGAGATGCTCTTGTCAAATTTTCCTAAGTGTGTTAGAGAAAGAGAGATCAGTGAGCATATTAAACAGTTAATGTTGTCCTGACAGATAAGAAATAACTTTAATTATGGAGTGAAAGCATGATGAAGCAGTTTTATTTAAGAATCTTAATCATAACACAGGAGAAAACAACACAGATTGTGTGTCATAAACAGATTGTTCACTAGTAGTTAAGATAGTTGATTTTGATTTCTTAAAAAGTAAAACACGAAGGGACTGGAGAGAAGGCTCAGTGCTTAAGAGTATTTGTTGCTTTTCCAAAGATGAGAGTTTGGTTCTTAGCGTTCATGTCTATCAGCTCACAACCTCCTGTAACTACAATTCTAGGGTATCTGATATTCTTTTCCAGCCTCTGTGGGCACCCACATACACATAGCTTAAACACAGAGATACACACACTCCCCTAACAGCACAGGACCAAGAGAGATGGCTCAACTTTTCTTGAGGTCTGAGTATGTGTTTGTGGACTATTGTGAATTATCAGTATATACAAAACTAGCAACTGAGCTCCCTCCTCCCTGACATTTGCAGCCCAAGATTGCTAACCTACAGAAACTGCAACCTAGACTAACTAGCCACTTCCCATATGGTTTACCTAACAAACCTGCTGAAGTTCATGTCACTGGCAGTAGTGTGTGTCCCCCATCCGAGTGAGCACACCCTCATCTGATTGCAGTTTTCCTGTATATGTGTCTGTCTTTTCTTCCTTTGCTGCCCTTAGTCAGAGTTCCAGAACACATTATACATCATACACAGGTGTCATTATACATGCTCTTGGTTTCCAACGTCAAGTACAAAATACGCTGGCCAACAGGTTTCTTCTTTGATAATACTTGCCGGGTAAGCACTAGTGTTACAACATTCTATAGATTTTTGAAATCTAACAAGATTTTTTTTAAATTAGTAGTTTATAAGGAGTAAATCTGAGGAGCTCTGCTATATACACACAAAAATAACGAGTATGAGAGGTAATGCATAATTACTGGGATTATGGTCCTCATTATAGAATGCATACATACATCAAATCATTACACTGTACACCTGTAGTATATATAATTTTTATTTTTCAATCATTCTTTAATAAAGCTAAGAAAAATAATAGTTATGAAAACCTCAAATTTATTGGTAGAAGTATAAAAAATTTAATAACTAATCATTTTAGACCTGCAACAGTGATTTTACAGAGTTATATTTAATATCTAATGAAAGAAATTCACCTCAGCTGGTTAAGTTCCTCATACTCTCGATCATTAACATTTTCTCTGAAGCTTGAAAGAGAACACAAAGGATTTGTCTCCAAATCACTTACTTTTATGTTACCTCCACCCTTACACTTCTTTAGTGCTAAAAAGTTCACAATGGAACACAAAAATAATGCATAGTTTCATGCAATACCGAAGACATAGTTCCTTTCGCAGAAAGTTGGCACAAACTGTGCCGCCGGGATCATGCTGGTCAGTGTCCAAAGGCTTTAAACTTTGTTGATGTCATTTAATTTCTTGCATTGTGTGTGTGTGCGAGTGTGTGTGAGTATGTGTAAAACATACAGCCTCTTTCAGTATCTGGTCATGATATCACTATTACTAAAGGTTCCGGGTCTTTTGCAGTCTGAAGAACTGCATTTTCCCTCTTAGAGTCCACCATCACTCTCTTAGTTTGTCTCTGCTTGGCATAACCTAGAGGAATCCTCTCATAAGAGGGAATCCCACTGAAAAATATCCTTTATTAGATTACCCTGTGGGCATCTCTGTGGGGCAATTTTTTGATTAGTGATGGATATAGGGGATTTTATCCCTGTGCAGGTAATCCTGGGTTTTATAGTTAAGTACACTGAACAAGCAATGGAAAATAAGCCAGTACAAAGTCCTGGGGTCCTACCTTGGGTTCCTGCCTTGGCTGTCCTCAGCAGTGCATGGAGATGGAGGGACAGAAGCTGGAAATACACTTTTGATACCATTTCCTTCTGGCCAGTGTTCTATCACAGCAACAGAGAAATCAACCAGGTCAACTGTTTTAATTTTTTTCCAGTTGTTTTATGTTCATTTTTTTTCTAGAGGGCAAACCTACTTATCCAAGACTATGTATGTAGAAGGCACTCACTGTACTAGGTGTTGGGCAAAAGCACTGAATGACAGGGTTGACATGTTGACCATACAACCTGACCAGTTGGTATTCCTTCCTTTCCCATTTTTAAGCTTGGTATGTTGAACAGCCGGTCAGTACATTGCTATGCTAAATCTGGAGGACCAGATACCTATTTTCACCATGACTTCTGTGCCTCTTCTGTCTTTAGGTTCTCTGGATAATTCCTATTACATATACACATGTGTCGAAATATTTCTCTATATCCCTTTTATTACACATGAGTGTCACTTGTTAATATAAATTCATATTTAACAATAAGATAAGGGTAATTAACCTGGTTTTATCATAATACATTCTACATATGCATATAATTGCCACATTATATCCTAAATTAACACAATTTAAAAATACTTTAAATTGCTCACATTTGATATGCATACCTTCAATCCAAGCACTTGAGAAACAGAGGCAGGGAGATCTCTATGATTTGGAAGCCACTCTGGTTTACAAGGTGAGATCCAGAACATCCAGTGGTGCACAGAGAAACCTCACCCACTGAGACAGTCGGACCGATCTATTGGGAGCTCACCAAGGCCAGCTGGACTGTGACTGAAAAAGCATGGGATAAAACCGGACTCTCTGAACATGGCTGACAATGAGAGCTGACAAGAGGCCAAGGACAATGGCATGGGGTGTTGATCCTACTTCAGGTTCTGGCTTTGTGGGAGCCTAGACAGTTTGGATGTTCAACTTCCTAGATCTGGATGGAGGGGGGAGGACCTTGGACTTTCCACAGGGCAGGGAACCCTGACTGCTCCTGGAACTGGAGAGGGAGGAGAAGAGGAGTGGGGGGAGGGGGAGAGGGGCAGGAGGAGGGGGAGGGAAATGGGAGGCGGGGAGGAGGAGGAAAATTTTTATTTCAATAAAAAAAAATGAAAACGAACAAACCTATAATCTTTTTTTTTTTTTTTTTTTTTTTTTTTTGGGACAGGGTTTCTCTGTGGTTTTAAAGCCTGTTCTGGAACTAGCTCTTGTAGACAAGGTAGCCTCAAACTCACAGAGATCTGATTGCCTTTGCTTCTCAAGTGCTAGGATTAAAGGCATACACCAACACTGCCTGGCCCCATATAAAAATATTTTAAATAAAAAAAAATCAATGCACAATCTATTACACCCTTGTACAATGTCATGCTGACTTTTTGTAGGGGTTACAAAACACATGGACACAAACCCTAAATAAAAGGCTTGGGTCTTTATACCAACCTGTAGGTTGCAAGCTGAGGGAGCAGGTGGGCTAACTGGTATATACCCCAGAGGTTCTGGTGTCTTTCACAGCTATGGTAAAATGGGGGGGATAGCAGGAAGAGAAAAGGGCAAAGAGACATGTTTGCCATTTGCCACTGAAAATTTTAAATAGTAAAAAATGAAGCTAATGACATGAAATATATTGAACTAAAAATTATTTTATGTATTTATTATGAGGAATGTGTACCATAATGTACACGTGGCAGGAAGGCAGCAGGACAGTTGGAGCTGGGTCTCATCTTGTACCATATGAGTTTGGGGAATAAAGTTCAAGTTCTGGGGCTTGATGGAAAGCACCTTTTCATACTGAGTCATTTCACCAACAGCAGTCTTTGATTTTTGAATGAGTTTTGACATCAGTGGTTCTAAGATTTGAAATGTCAGCTATGCCTCTACTAAAAGTGAAATTTAACAACAGAATTTAGAAGTGATCAGTGCAAACCCTGGAGAGCCGGCTCAGTGGGTGTATGAATTTGGCAGTCTCAGGGCTATTTTTTTAAAGGCAAGAGTTATGGTGAAACACTTGCTGGTGGAAAAACCACACAAGTGGAGTCTTACAACAGTGAAAAACAAAGAGGAGGCAAGGGAACTAGAAATCTTTAAATAATTAGTAAGGAATAATGCTAATCATTTAAGTATTGATGGGGAAAAGAGAGAGAGAATCATTACCAGGAGAATGAAATTCTTCTTTTTTTTATAGTTTCCTAAGCTGCTTTATATACAGAATACTAGACCTAAAAGTCCTCCACATTTTAGCTTTTTCGTTCCTTTGTCATCTCTCCCAACACTGATTCAATAGCACAGAACAATATGCTGAACTATTCACAAAGACACAACACACTCAAATAGGAGAACTTTAAAATGTCTCAATTTGTCTCACCACAAATTAAAAGAATAGAAAATAAAAACCTTTCAAATTCAAAATTGCAAAAGAGGATGAAATTCTTAAAGCAGTAATGTAAAAATGAATGAAGAAGAAGAGAAGATGTTGGGGAGTGTAACTATGGTAAAAATGTACTATGTGAAATTCTCAAAAATAATATATTTTTAGACAGAATGAACAGAGGTCATGGTGTTACACATTTTTAAAACTACCACTTGAGATGCACAAGCAAGTAGATCTCTAAATTCAAGTTTACTTAGCAGTCTGTAACTCAGCCAGAGCTACATAGTGAAATTCTATGTTTTAATTGTAAATAACACAGACATCAGTGTGTACAAGTAAGCATCTTTTTGTTGCTATTTGGTTTGATTGGCTTGCTTATTTATTATTTATTTAATTTTTATTTATTTATTGCTTTCAGATCCCCTCCCTCCCCTCTTCAAACTCCTTTCCCCACCTTCCCACTAACTCCACCCTTCCCCATCTACTCTTCCTCCACTGTTTCTCATCAGATATAGGAGGGCCTCCCAAGGTATATCAAGTTGCAGTGAGACTAGGCACCTTCTCTTCTATTAAAGCTGAATGAAGCAATCCAGTAGGAAAGATGGGTTCCAAAAGCAGGCATCAGAGTCAAAGACAGCCCCTTCTCTCATAGTTAGGAGTCACACAAGAATGCCAGGTTACACAAATCCAAGTGATCAAAGATCTCAACCTAAAAACAGACACACTGAACCTCATAGAAGAGGAAGTGCAGAATGATCTTGAAAACACTGGCACAAGATACAATTTCAGGAACAGAACACCAACAGTACAGACGCTAAGATGGGCAATTAACAATGGGACATGACGAAACTGAAAAACTTCTGTAAGGCAAAGGACACTGTCAAAAAAACAAAACAACAATCCATAGAATGAAAAAATATCTTCACCAAACCCATATCTAACTGAGAACTAATATCCAAAATATATAAAGAACTCAAGAAACTACACATTAAAAAACCAAAAAAATATAATTTAAAAATGGGATACAGAGCTCAACAGAGGAACTGCAAATATCTGAGAATCACGTAAAGAAATTATTAAAATCCTTACCTATTGGGAAATGTGAACCAAAACACACTGAGATTGCATCGTACACCTGTCAGTATGGCTAAGATTTTTTTTAAAAAGTTGCAGCTCATGCTAGAAAAGATGTGGAACAAAGGGAACTCTCCTCCACTGCTTGTGAGAGTGCAAACTTGTACAAATAAGTATGTTGACACAGAAATCAGAGAATAGGTGGATCGATTATTATAAATCCTGATGATATCCAACCTAGAGGATTCTAAACTGTTTTATTGATCCTAGTTTGGAAAATTTATGGCCACTAAGAATTTGGACCATCTGGTTGATAACCCCATAACATGTGTAGTCCTGAAGGATTGACCCTGTTTGGAGAGGTAATATTTTATACATTTGAGATGATAAAGTAATCAGTGATAAAGAACAGATGGTTCTGGGTGTCCTTGACAAAAGAGTCCCAGGAAACAAGATTCTGAACTCACTAGTGGGACAAAACAAAGTTGTTAAATATGGAATAGAGAGGAATGTAAGATTTGAAACATAAAGATATAAGAATGCTGAACTGTTTACACAGACTATGTGGAACTGGTAACATCTCCTTATCATGCATGTATTATGGGGCTGAGGATAGTCTTTGGGTGAAAGATACATGTACCAATACCTTCAAGACTGAATGAATATCAGTCAGATTACTCAAGACTATAAAAGTCACTATTACAATATAGAAGAAAGATTAATTGTTGTTTTCAATAAATTATCTGTAAAACTGTCGATATGGAACATAGATGTGGATTATTTCAAACTATAATTTCTCAGATTTCAGATAAAACTTAATATTCATTTGGAAGTAATTAGAAGGTAAGTATTAGCCTTTGACATACATTATCCCAATAGATGAAGGATGTAAAGTAGTTTTAAAGAGTCAAATACCTGTTAAACATTTAAAGTTGAAATAGAAATTCTTTAATGGAAGAGTCCAGAAGGGTTTATATAGAAAAATAAATACTAAAGAATACCAGAAGACATTTATGAGCAGAAAACATATTTTTCACTAAAGTTACCTTGATGCCACCAAAGTGGTTGGTACAGCATGTTACTTCTTTAGTGGAGCCAACAAACTGTTCTCTGTGGACCAAAAGATGCTTCTTGGTTTGTGGAATCTGCTACCAGACGAATTCACCACACCCTGTATTGAGAAATTTAGTTCTTACCGAAGAAAGTAGAATAAATCTGCTTGATGGACTGAATAACACTTGGACTCCTCAGACAACAACTTGAATTGAGATTTCCTACGCCTGGTGCCAAGTTATTTTCAAAATAGTCCATGACACTTTTGAGGAGCAGTGTTAGCCCAAGTAGTATAACTTCATTTAAGATTATCTATCATCTATCTATCTATCTATCTATCTATCTATCTATCTATCTATCTATCATCTATCTATCTATCTATCTATCTATCTATCTATATATATATATCTTATATCATATAACATATATATCATGTATGTAATGTCTACCTAATTTGCAGTTCCACTGACTGGCCAGTAAACTCCCAGGATTTTCTATACCTTTTCCCAGGAATGGAGTTACAGATGCATGCTACCATTCCTAACTTTACTATGTGAACAGTTGAGCACCAGTCTCAGGTCCTCATGCGTGTTCAGTAAGCATTTGCCCCTGAAACAATTCCTTGCTCTCCTATGGATTATTTAAGCTCAATTTTATGCCATGACAAATAAATTCATTCACTGCAGACTGCTTCTGCAATCAGGAAAGATCAAGTAGAAACATGGCTATCTTTGGGAAATTTTTGGTCGTGTGCTGCAATGATAAAGTAGATTCATCAGAAATGAAGTATCAGGACCTTAGTAAGGGTCGGCATCTTCTGATTCTGTTTTTGCATTATGTTTACTATGTTTTGCACTGGCACAACAATTCCATCTGGGGTAGAATTATAGTAGATAGTAAGATGTTGGAAGCTGAATTTGTACTAATTATGGCTATATTCTGTGAGAAAAGTCAAACAGGAAGGGTAAAGATTGCTGGTGAAAAGGAAGATTGTGAATATAATTCTAAATGAAGTTTAAAAGGAAATATTCACTTAGAAAGCAAGTATAATTCAAAAAACAAAGATGATCAGAAGAGTTAATGGAAGAATCTGGGGAAGACAATTCTAGGTGGAAGACACAGCATGTTCAGAAGCTTTGGGGCAGATTAGCCCGAGTGTCTCAAGGACAAAGAATAGAAAGATAATATTTGGACATAGATCTTGACAAAAGGAGATTGGGGAAGATTCAAACTGTGTCTGGTTAAAGACAAGGATGATACATGTGGCTTCCATTCTAAATATAAAAAAAAGGATTTAGGGAACAAAAGTGTCAAATTTGATATTCTTTAAAAAACAGCACTGTTTTCTCTCATGTGAAGAAATGTGAATGTATCTTCATAAACTACAGTAGAAAGCTTTTCTAATAGTGCAAGTGAGATTGGTAATGACTAGAATGATAGTGGAAAAGTCCAACTTTAGTGACTATACATCAAATGAATTGATAGGATTTGTTAATGTAGTTTTTGAAAAAAATAGAAAGAGATCTAGACATGTGTGAAGTGGGCCATGAAAGTATTTTCAGTTATGTAGATATGCAGAAAGAAGTAAAAAAAAAGTACAAGTTTAAACAATCACTATTGTAATAATTAAAAGTTATTGTTCTCATCTTAGCTTTCAAATCATAGTCCTATGTGTCTCAGAGGTGCAGTGTGTTGTGATATATCATCAGTAGCTAAGTTGATGGAAGAGCCGCTTCTTTCATGATGGTCAGGGAAATGAGGTGATTTGAAATCTGTAAGAGTGCTGAATTTCAAGGGGAAGGAGGAATCCACCGTGAGAAATCCTGCTCATGGTCCAGTAAGATGAAGACAGATTTTTGTCACCAAGAGACCAATACTGCTCAGAAAGGATAATTATTTAAAAAGCAACTTCCTAAGTATAAAACTTTAAGACACCAGACACTGTTACACAACTGATAGTTACAAATCAATTTTCCATGCTGTAATTTCATTATGACATTGATTAATCTTTCAAATATTATACAGATGCTAAATGTCATGCAAATTAAACCAGAATTAATAAATCTCTCTTGGTAGTTTATTGTGCCTCTTTCTTGAGTTACTAATTCTTGTTCAGTTTCCTTTTAACAGACCTAGAATTTGTTTTGATCTTTCGATAATTCTCCCATATTTTAATATCAATATGTTTATTCAAAATGTTAGTTTGGATGGGCATGGTGGCTCATAGCTATAATCCTAGCATTTGGAAGTATATTGCCATGAGTTTGAGCCCAGCCTAGATTACATAAGTAAGACCGTGATTAAGCAAAAAATAAAGCATCAATAAAATGTTATAAACTTTCCTTTAAGGTAGTTTGGTAAGACCAAAATGGAATGTTACTATAAGAACATTTCTTTCTTTTTTCTCGTATAACTCCTAAAATTTTGTTGTTACCAAAGACAACATATGTGTGCCTTATTTTAGTTATAAATGATTGTCTCTTTATAAACAGAATAAACCATTTCAAATATGATGTCAAACACATTTTTTGAAGTAGTCATTAAATATTTTTCAAGCCTCACAGTACAGACTATTCCAAACATATTCCATTATTTCTGTTTGAAATTCTTCATCTTTTGCCTACAGTTTACTTCAGACCAAGGGCTTTCTCAGAATGGAAACTGTTGTCTCTAATACTTCCACAGTCCTTTAAAAACTCAGATAGTTGACCACTCAGTTTCTCCTCTGAGTCATTCCCTGTCTGTTTATACAGTGACTTATGGCCTATACCTTCAGAAGCCCTGATTTCCAAGGCTGGCTTCCTTTCTTGCTCTGTTAAGTGACCTCAGTAAATTGCCTGGCTCCCAGTATTAAATTCCAGGTCTGGAAATGGAAATGTGTTACAAGTGATAGAACTTCCTTCTCATAAGAAAGTTAAGGTTATTTCTTCCCCTAAGCCTTTTCTGTCACCAATCACTGAGAAAATGTACCTTAAATCATGTTATGCTGTGTTTGGTTGATATCATAAAGGAACCCTGGATCTGGGTAAGAGGGATGGTAGGGAAAACTGGAAGGAGGTGAGGAAGGGGAGGCTGAGATCAGGATATATTGTATAAGAGAAGAATAAGTTAGTTTTAAGAAGAAAAGAAAACCAAATAAAATAAAAATGGTGAAGAAGAAAAATCTAAACCAACATTGAGTTTTAACTAAACTTGTGAACTGGGCGTTGGTTGCACAAACTTTTAATCCCAGCACTTGGGAAGCAGGGACAAATGGATCTCTAAGTCAAGGCCAGCCTGGTCTACAGAGCAAGTTCCAGGACAGCCTCTAAAGATACAGAGAAACCCTGTCTCAAAAACAAAACAACAACAACAATTTTAATTAACTTGAAGAACTGAATTTTTAAAGAGTAGTTAAGAAAGTTGAGACTCCCTTTAAATGTTTTGGGCTGTTATGTTGTGGAAACAGAAGTTAAAAACAAAAATCAAAATAAATGATAGAACATCCCCATTGCCTCAGTGTGTGGGTGCACCCCTCGCAGTCCTGAGTTCCTTGCTCGTGCTCACTCTCCTTCTGCTCCTCCTTTGGATCGTGAGACTTCAGTCCAGTGCTCCAATGTTGGTCTCTGTCTCTGTCTTCTTTCATCGCCTGATGAAGGTTAATATTCAGGGGGATGCTTATATGTTTTTCTTTGGGTTCACCTTCTTATTTAGCTTCTCTAGAATCACGAATTATAGTCTCAATGTCCTTTATTTATGGCTAGAAACCAAATATGAGTGAGTACATCCCATGTTCCTCTTTTTGGGTCTGGCTTACCTCACTCAGGATAGTGTTTTCAATTTCTGGCCGGGGACTGAAAAAGCATGGGACAAAACTGGTCTCGCTGAACATAATGGACAATGAGGACTACTGAGAACTGAAGAACAATGGCAATGGGTTCTTGATCCTATTGCACGTAATGGCTTTGTGGGAGCCCAGGTAGTTTGGATGCTCACCTTAATAGACCTGGATGGAGGTAGGTGGTCCTTGGACCTCCCACAGGGCAGAGAAACCTGCTTGCTCTTTGGGCTGAGGAGGAAGGAAGACTTGATTGGGGGAGGGGGAGGGAATGGGAGGTGGTGGCGGGGAAGAGGCAGAAATCTTTAATAATTAAATAAATTAATTAATAAAAAAAAGGAAAAAAATCAAAATAAATGGATGTTTATTAAAATTAATATATTTTAGTTGTACAAATAAGATGGTTTTACCAAACTGTGTACACACACGCGTATAACCTGTCTTGATCAGGTCCACTTACCCTTCTCTTCTCTTTTGGCCCCTTTTCTTCACTGCTCTTACCTACCCCTAATCTCTGAATATATATCTGCTAATTGCAGGCGTGCTTCATTTACTTCTTTCTACATTTGAGATAAAGCTTACAATGTTTTTGTTTCTGAATCTGGCTTATTCTACTTAACATTTTACAGCTATTTTTTCAAATGACCTCACATAACTTTTTATATAACTAATCTTTGTGGTAGAATTGTGTATGTGTGTGAGTTCCTTATTCATTCCAGTTATAGGACACCAATGCTTGTTCTCTATCTTGACAGCTATGAATATTTCTACAATAAACATGGGTATATGTGAATCTCTTTTTCATTTATTATCTTTCCCTTTGACTGTATACCCAAAAGTAGGGTGACAAGATGGTCATTCTATTTTTTTTTTTTTTTTGAAACAGGACCATACAATTTTCCAAAGTGGCTTTACCATTTTGTGTTTCTGCCAATAGAGCACAGGTTGTTCGTTTTTTGTTTTTTGTTTGTTTGTTTGTTTGTTTTGGTTTTTGGTTTTTTTGCTCACATTCTTTTCCATCATTCATTAGAGAAACTAAATTTCATACTTGAGTTGGTCATACCAGACTGTACAATCTTATCAAGCCTGTGAGTCATAGAATCAGGTCATTCAGTACACCTTTGCATTAATAATCAGGAAAACTGAAGTGTACAGAAAGCAATCTTTTCAAAGGTATTTAAACAACTCTAACAAGATATTTCTTGGAGGAAAGGTGCCCCTATCTTAGTACCTTAAGGAATTCCTGAAAAATGATAAGCATCAAGTAAGTGCACATCCTGAGGCAGGATGAATGAACAAATGCTAGATACTAAGAAAACATAGCCTTGTTGATTTTTATTTTATTCCATGCTTATTCTGTGCCCAGCATTGGTTTAGAGACTCTTGATATTCTTCTCCCTCATTTCTCATTGGCTTTTTCTTTAGGCAATGTATAGAAAATAAAAAAACAGAGTGAGGCAGGAATAAAAACATCTACCCAGAAATGGGCTCCCCTCTGAAAACAAGTAGCAGTATGTGTTGATAAGATGTTGATGGATGTAAGGAAAATACATCCAAAGGAGTTTGTGACACATCAAGGAAAGGGAATCCCTGCTGCGTTGATTTACTTTAGGAAACATCTGAGGGAGATCGTGGATTTAGTCCATTTATGTAGTCTTATCTAGTCTACCATTGTGATCCTTGACTAAGATTAATTTGCAAGAAAGAAAAAATAAAACCTTTCTTTAAAACCCCCTGGGTTATTTTCATGGTGTGAAAAGACTCATTAATGGAAAAGTAAATTCTGAAAGCAGTTCTGGGCCCGGGATAGAAGCCTATACCTGAGCCAAATGCAGCTTTACTCCTCAGCATGCCTAAATACACCTGTGTGAATTGCAGAAGTCATCACTGAATTACTGCTCATGCAGAAGAGAGAAATTAAGTGGGAGACTATTTCCAGAAAATTACAACTAATAGAAACATCATATATGTGTGTGTGTGTGTGTTGTTATATATATGCATTCTATATATGTGTGTGTGTATATATACACACATATACATTGTGGTTCTGCTTCAGAAATCCTTCAATATCCCTTATGTAGTAAAATGCAGACCGCCTAATGAATTCAGACATTCTTCAGTCTGAATTTCTGTATCTTTAATGCTTTGTTGAAGGGAAAGGGATATTTATTCATAAGAGCTCCTATTTTCTCTTTCTATAAATTGTGATCCTAATATCTAGTTGTGAAAATAAAACTATGTAATAGCGATTCATTAGACAAATTATTCCTGCTCATTCTGATAAAAAGGAAGAAAAGCTTTATATTCAAATTTCATATGGTAGAACAGAAATGGAGAAGATCATTTATTTTTCACTTCAGGAAGCATGCTGGACCCAATCATTTACTGTGCCATAGATAGCATTTTACATATAGAGTGCTTAGTCTTTGCTAAGGCTAAATCATTACCACGATAAATGCAATCTTATTTTTTTTCTCTCACCTTAGTATGAGGTCTCTCTATAAAAATATAATAGTACTCTATAGAATTGCATGCAAAGGCTTAGGTACCAAAATACCTAAAACTGTTTGATTTAACTCACTGATGTGTACATTTGCTGCCGCCACTATTGCTGATTGCCAGGTTGACAGCAAGACAGACATCTGGAAACAGATCATTTGTCTCATGGTGATTATAGATCCAGGAGGCCAACACTGTATCAAGCTCAGTGGAATAAGGAAGGACAGGTGACATAATGGCATCAAAGGACACAAATGTTCAGTCAGGAGATTCAGCTCCACTTCCACCTCTTACAATCTCTGACCATGTCATCTTCTATGTGTGTCATCACGTTCCTGGAAGTCATTGGTAGGAGCACTTACTTTTCCAAACTGATCCTTTGTTCTACACTTTAAATAAGATATTGAATGCAAGAACTTTACAGAGTGCTCTCATAAAGGATATTTTCATTAATGTTAGATAAATGGATACTGTTGTCAATGCTGACCTTTACAGATTAAATTCTGAAAATGAATTCGCCACCCTAACAGTGTATTATCTCAAGTTCCCATATTGACAAATCCAGCTTATTATTAGAAGTTTCTGCTATGATTGGTGCATCCTTTTAATTTCAGCACTCAGGGGGTAAAGGCAATTAGACCTCTGGATTCAAGGCCAGCCTGGTCTACAAAGCAAGTTCTAGGCTATCCAGGGCTACAAATTTAGACTCTGACTCCATACAACAACAACCAGAAGTCTCTGCCAAATTCTCATAAGTTCCTGGTTGAAGGATTCAGGTGGAATTCACCTGTGATATAATGTGTGACAAAAGATGGAGTTCATGAGAGGCAGAAGTTGTGGGGTCACAGAATGCTGAGGTACATTATGTAATTTCAGAGCTTATGAATAGTGGGAGGAAAGAGAGAGAGAGTCCAAATCAAGAGTTTGGCTTGACCCCCTCACCCATGTCCCTGTACATAAGGCATTGATTATTGTAATTAAACTTATTGGTTCACATTTACACAGAAAGGGGGTAGTTGCAAAGAGAAAGAGGATCAGCAAGAATAGAACTGAGTCAAAAGATTATGAGAGGGGCAATTACAACCAAAATATGTGATGCATATGTGCAGAAGTGTCATAATAAAACACTACACATGACAAATAGGTTATAATAAAATAGAGAAAACCATAAACAAATAAAGCTCAATAGTGAGTTTCACTGAATTCAGTGTTGTGAATATGTGACACAAGTAAATTTCTATTGGGATCTCCTCTGATCCAAACACTGAAGTAGGTTCAGAGATAAGGGCAGGTTCGTCTTTTCCACAAACTCCCCAAAGGTCAATATGAGTCTTCTCAGCTTCAGTAAGATCTGGGAAGGTGATTATGAATCAGATAGCATGTAAAAGGAAGTGACTTGTCTTGAACTTGAGGATGACCAGTGGGTGATGATGGGGCTTAGCATGGGTGAAATTATGAGGAGAAACCAGAGCTACTAGCATTCACTATAATTGCCCAGTTTCTTGTCCATCTAATTAAAGGAGTTCTTAGTCCCTGGAGGGTCTCCTGTGCTTGCACAGCACAACTTTCCAGTCGAAAATGGCAACTGGCTGCTAAGAAATGTTTGTGTAGATGATTCCTTCTGTAGATTTCCTGACTTAGCTTCATCTGGTAAAGCATGTTTAATTTTCTTAATTAGGTCCAGGAAAGCTTCAGACTTTCAAATGACAGTGGCTGTTATTAGGACTGCATTGAATGGCAACAAGAGAAGTGAGAATTAAGTATGTTACTAACAATGATTGGAAGAGATCTGCAGGTGAAAACGGGATCATTCGCGTAGAAAACAGAACATTATCACCTTGTAATTGAAATATAAGAATATCCATACAGGAAATGTATGTTCATTTATAATGTGACGAGTTACCTGGGGGACATGTTGGAACTTCTGTCTCATGGATTGTGTAATTAAAACAAAGGCATTTCCATTCACACCCACCTAGGCAAAGCTATTTTAGAACCTTATATTTAGAAGAGAAATGGTTCCGTTAATTTTTTTTTCCACTGAAAGATATAAAAGGAGAATACTTTCTTTCCCCCAGTGGTGATTGCTTTTTCTTAATAAAATCCTGAGGTAAAATTAAAGAGGAGAAAAAAGGACGCTGAGGAAAGACAAAGAATCGAACAAACAGGGATTCTAATTTTAAAACGCATTTGGCAAGTGTGCTTTCCTTTCAATATGCATTTGCATGCATGGTTAGTTACTGACCAATAACAAAGAGGAAGGGATTCTTCCTCTCCCTGCACAGATGAGAGTGCACTGCAGTGAGCAACCTTCTCCTCTAGTTACCCTCTGTCAACATTCTGCCCAGACAGGTCAACTGCTGCAGAGAACTAGTTCAAATGGCAAAAGCAAAAGGGTCCCAAAAGAATCTGAGTTTCCTCAGGAAAGGAGCCTCAGTGGGTGTCTAAGAAATAAGCCATCAGTTATAAACACCCAGACCATCAACCTAGACTTTAAGAAACTGAAATAAATATGAGCTCGATTAAGAGGGTGAATTCAACAAAAAGCTAAGCTTGCCACCCATCATTCCTTTCTTGAGGTCATCTACTGGTCAAGAAAACAGCTTTCATTTAAAAGCAAACAATTACAAGTCTCTCTAATACAACGCTGAAGTTTA
This sequence comes from Chionomys nivalis, assembly GCF_950005125.1. Lineage (NCBI taxonomy): Eukaryota > Metazoa > Chordata > Mammalia > Rodentia > Cricetidae > Chionomys > Chionomys nivalis. Next base: position 46,521,800 of record NC_080087.1, read on the forward strand.
AGGAATTTCAAAAATACCCCAAATCATAAAATATAAATATTTCATTAATCCACATGAAATCCTACAGCCTAGAAGGCAAGATATTAGAGGAAGCTGAGATTGAGGCCTTGGCCCGATCCATCAGGGGAGCTTACATTATTTTTCATTGACTTCACTCTACAGGCTAAGACTATATTTGTCTCTAATGGAATGCTAATGAAGGCAAATGTTGCAGGGCCATAAAAGAGTGCTTTGCTCAGGCATCACAGGACAATTCCTGAAGGAGAAAGCAAATGCAGAAGCTAAATTTATTCCAGTTTGCTGAAACCTATATTTTAGTACGTGTTTCACTGTCTATAAATGTGCAGCAAGAGGGATAGGCTTGATACTGAAGCATGAGGAATTTAGGATGAATGGTGGGCTGACTTTCAGCCCAGAGTAATACAAAATGGAGCATCTATGAACGAATCCCGAACTTGAGCTGCAGTCCTGAGGAAGGACACTGTCTGTGGAGAACAGCCGCAAGCCTTCACAAAACTGACAAGATACAATACACACCTTAGAAGAACTATATTTTAGAAAATCTTCACATTTGTTTGTGTGAAAAAAAATGTGCTTTTTGTTTATTAAGTAGAGATATTAGAGCATGTTTTAGGAAAAGGAGAAGAGTGGGATGAGTCTAATAGTTGGGAAGTAGAAAAGGTGGGGAGGATATGGGAGGAGGTGAGAGAAGGGAAACTGATCAGAATATAGTATGAGAAAAATCCCTATTTTCAATTTCAAAAATGATGTATGTTTCTTCTTGTTGCTTGTCTAATATGTGTCTTTTTGTTTATGCAGAAGGATTAACCTCCAAATTTATCTTTCTTCCTGTTTATCTTTAAGACCCAAGGTTCTTTGAAAGAACAATACTGACAGAATAAATATGTATTACAAAGGAATTTATTAGATTGTTTGCAGGATAAGGTCATGGCAGTCAAAAAATGTCTATCTATGTGCTGGGGAATCCAAGAACCTGATAGCTGCTCAATCCACCAGGCTGGCAGGGTCATCAGTTCCAATCTGGTACACAAGAAAAAAAAGGTTAGCCAGCTGTTGCAGTGAATGCCTTTAATATCAACGCAAGATACAGAAGTAGACAGATCTGTATGAGTTCAGAACTAGACTTGTCTATAAGGCAAGTTCCAGGGAAGCTAAGGCTTTGTACTGAGGTTATATATATATGTATATGTATGTATGTATATATATGTATATATATATATATGTATATGTGTATGTATATGATAAAAATTAGCACTAACAAAGTTCAAAGACAGGCTCAGCACACAGGATATGGCAAAGGAGGTCAATCTGACCTACATAGACGTTAAAGAACATGCTCATTTCCTTGTACTATATTAGTCATTTCTGTATACATAGTGCATAAATGTAGGTGGAGACTGTTCTTTCATTTTCCAGCTTCCCAGACCCCAAATAATCACATAGAAACTGTATTAATTGCAATAATGTTTGGCCAATAGCTTAAGTGTATTTCTAGGTAGCTCTTACATCTTAAACCATTTCTATTATTTTATATTTTACAAGTCTCATGGTTTATCTCTACAGGCACGCAGGCATCCTTTTTCTCCAGTGACTACATGGTATCTCTCTGACTCTCCATACTTTCTTCTAGCATTCAGCTTAGTTTTCCCACATAGCTCAATTCTGCCTTGCTATAGAGCCAAAACAGATTTTATTCATTAACAAAATGCATTCACAGCATACAGAGGTTAATCCCACATCACATAAATGGTCATGTATACACAATGCATATATGTATGTTTGACTTTCCAAAGTTTTCAGCTCTGCCGATTTTAGTCATTGCTATAATTGGATACATGTGTCTCTTTCTTCCTTCTATCTCCCCTTTTATAATAAAAGAAAAATAAAGTTCTTACTTAGCTGTGACTTTGGCCTTGAACTATGAAAACAAGATACAAAAGAAGGGGCTGGAGTGCTTGCTCAAAAGTTACAAATGCTTATTGCTCTTGCAGAGCACCAGGGTCTGCCTTCAGCACCATTATGGTGGCAGGTGACCATCCATACCTTCAGTCCTAAGTATTCTGACGTCTTCTTCTGACCTCTATACACACCATGCCTTCATACATACACACACATACATGTATGCAAAATGCTCATGTACATAAAATATAAATGTTTCTATACATACATGGTTACATATATATTTATACATACATATTTTAAGGATACATACAAAGGATATAGAATAGATACAGCAATTATCTAACCTGTGGAGCTAGGTATTATTTTTAACGAACAGGGATTTGGAGGAAGAAATTCAAATAAAACATAACTTTGCTTGTCCTGGACATTGACATTGATAATGAGGTATTTTCCGAGATCAATGTTATTTTATCTGAAGTGAATTGAAAGTGGCCTTTCTTTCCCTTTGCTTTTTGTCACCTTTATGTGGCAATGAGACATTTATGAATATTTTTCACAGACCCATAAGATATCAAGCCAAAGCAAAATAATTGACAATAAAGCTTGTTCTTTAGGAACATTAATATGTGCTGTGTTTTTGATTGCATGTATTAAACATTGAATTTTAAATGCCACAATCTAAATTAACAAATTCATCATGACACCAAAAGCATATGTTTCACTTACAGACAAATTTTGTGTTGAGTAACAAATACATACTCTCTAAAAGCTATGAAGAAGACTAATCACAGCAGAGAAGAAATACCTTCAATTATTTTAAGAAAGTTCCTGAATCTTAATCTGTGTGCATCAGCAGACTGTGGAGACTTCTGGTAATATCTTATCTAAAAATGTGCACACACAATGAGTACACTGCAATGATTGTAAAATGGAAAGCCCAATTTCTAGCTATGGATGCATACTGCATTATACATATAATGTATGAGGAATGAATACATCAACATTATCTTTAGGAAAACCTGAAGCAGTCCATTGGTTTTAAAATTTAGCTGAATCTGGCTGCCATTCAGTAGGAATGATACTGATATAAACAATACTTCTGAACTTAAGCAGTACCATATTCTGGGAGCTTGATTTCTGGATCCTTTCATGATAACAGGCCATGAAAGGGCTTGAAGTCTTGCTCTCTTTTTTGAATCTTTATGATCAAATAAATAGTGAGAAAACCCTGAATGAAATGCTACTGCTTTAATTGTTTCTGACAATTGGGTGATTTTCATTTTGAAGGATTCAAGTTATGATTGCATTCTTGATATGCAAAGGGCAAAGAAGCCTCTTTTTGCTTTATATCCTCACTTCCGTGAAGTGTCATACAGAGCTAGGTTTGACTAAAAATATGCACAATGATATTTAAAAGCTGACATGCAATTTCCTCTACAGTGATAAAGAAAATACTTCTAGAAGTGAAACGGCAATCATAATTTCCAAATTAGCAAAGACAAAGGAGAACAGGTTCCAACTCAGATCAGGAGATTTATCAAAATAATAATAAAAAAATAGATCAAAGCAAAACAAAAAATTAGTAAAAAGATTTGATCTGGTTATATAAGGATATGTTTTTGTTCTTGTCTAAAGATGTAATTTTCTACAAGAAGAATAAGTGATCAGAGAGAATGTTGCCCTATAATTAACATTTGAAAATAGAGTGCAGTTAAAAAAAATTCAATGCTTACTTCCCAAAGTTATATAGAGGTATGCAAGAAAGAGAGGGATGAATTTGTAAGCACTGTATTCAACACTAGCATCCTGACACACACACAAACACACACACACACACACAGAAAGAGAGAGAGAGAGAGAGAGAGAGAGAGAGAGAGAAAGAGAGAGAGAGAGAGGGAGAGAGAGAGAGAAAGTTTATAGAAATACCAATGAGATAATTGGTAGCATTCATTCCATTTACTGTAAAGCCATACAGTAGTATACACAGAAGATTGGTTGCAAATCTATGAATATGAAAATCTAGTCCTTATAAGGCACAGGAGGTTTATGAAACATGGGGCAACAAGAACATGAGAATTAAATGATAAGAAACACTACCATATGGGTATGACATGGACATTATACCCATGAACTCACAGCACCTGATGTCTGCACTCTCCTGCACAAGATTGGGTCTCTCAACAGACAATTATGGATGGGTCAGGGATTACTAGGGCCCTATTTTTCATTAGTAAATTGTAAGTCATTGAGAATGATGAGTAGAAAGAGCCATTGTCTTTTTCCACATAGTACAAATTGCTCCTGTGAATAGCTCTGTACTTACTGACTCTTACTGGAAGGTAGAGAACTTGTGAGCTCCATTCATTGTACGTGCTAATATGAGCATATATATTTTACTTTTATATTCCATTTCTACTCTGTGTTTATATGTGTACATACTTAACATTTTGTTGCAGATATATAAAACACAATTATAACATGTATGTAAGGTCATACCAAGGAGTAGTATGTTAATTATATGGCATAGAGTGCAGTAAGCTAAGTCACTCATGATTCTGGAAGTGCATCCTTAATGTTGTTATAATAAAAATACCTTATTCCACATTATTACACAGTTTTTAGAACATGCTTCCTGTTGCTAAGAGACACAGGATTATGTAACAGCTATTTCTTTTTTAAAATCATAATTGAAACATTGTTTTTGAATCATTTTTAAAAGTTGCACACATTAAATATTGCTTATTCTTCAACTTTAATCATGGATATTCTTCGTATTCTTAAAAATCTTCATAATCAGTTGGGAAAAGGACATTTGTTGTCTGAGCTTCTGTCCTACCCAGTTCCCACAGACGTTAAGTCCCAAAGACATCACACGGAGGTCTACATTAACCATAAAGTGATTGGTCCATTAGCTCAGGCTTTTTATTAACTGTTATATCAGCCCATTATTCTAGTATATGTGAGCCACATGGCTTGGTACCTTTTTCAGTGGGGCAGTCACATCTTGCTTCTTCTGTGTCTGGGCTGGGACTCCAGAGGATGGGCTTCCTCCTTCCTAGAATTCTCCTGTTCTCATTGACCCACCTCTACTTCCTATCTGGTTGTCCCGCCTATACTTTCTGCCTGGCTATTGGCCAATCAACGTTTATTTAAAGTATAATTGACAGAATACAGACTATTCTTCCACACCACTTTACCCTTTTTTTTATAAACAAAGGAAAATATCCATAGTAGATTTTTCGGGAATGTGGGTGTAGTTTTCCAGCTACTTCCTGCTGTTTGGAGGCACTGATAATCTTATGGGGACCTAAAAAAAATTTGGAATTATGAACAAGTCCTGACTGGAGTATCCTGTGAGGCTTGATAATCTCAGGCAGCATGGTGAATCTGTTCTGGATGTAGAACTCTGACATCTGGGCCATCTGTTCTACCAGAGATTTCTCAGGTGGTCTTCCTTGATCGAAGCTGATTTTTCCTAACTCAGAATGAACCCACAGCCTCTCATTTCTTGTGGAAGCAAAAGCAAAACCTCTTCTCCAAAGTTTTTGAAGTCAAGGTATTCTCAATTTTGAAGTCAAGGTATTCTCAAAATACTTGTCTTGAATTAATTCAGCAGCATTTATAAATAAATATCTTTTAGCATCTGTTGTTTCTTCCTCAGGATTCAAACAATTAAAAGACAACATAAAAATATACAGTATCCAGACTCTGTGTATTTTCATCTTTACATGGCTTTATTTTAACCTCTATTTCTTTTATTTTTACTCTCAATTTTTGTCTTTTGAGACAGGTTCTCTGTGTATCTTTGGCTGTCCTGGAACTCCCTCTATAGACCAGGCTGTCCTTGAACTCACAGAGATCTGCTTGTCTCTGCCTTCCAAGTGCTGGGATTAATTCAGAGATCTGTCTGCCTCTATATCCCAGTGTTGGGATTATAGTTATGTGCCACTGCCAGGCAGTGGTGGCACACACTTTTAATCCCAACACTCAGGAGGCAGAGGCAGGTGGATGTCTGTGAGTTCAAGAACAGCCTAGTCTACAAGAGCTAGTTCCAGGATGGGCACCAAAAACTACAGAGAAACCTTGTCTTGGAAATAAAATAAAAAAAAAATAAAAAACGTGTGTGCCACCACACTTTGAATTCACAGAGATGTGTCTGCCTCTGCCTCCCAAGCATTGGGAATAAAGATGTGTACCACCACACCCAACTACTCTCTCTTTTTTTTTATTTTAAGGACTTTAACCTTTTTTCTTTACTCTCCCAAGTTTGCATATATTTTTAACACACTTTAAATCAATTAGAGGTTTTCTTTCATCTTTGAATCTCTCTTTACTGTATATCTCTTTCTTTTTCTGACCACGAGTCTTTAATTTGCTAAGCAATATGGAGAGGATTAAAGCTGTAGCTTTGAAAGCTGGATTCAGACCATTCTTTAGCTTTCTGAGATTTCAGCCTCATGGCAGACGTACTGGCTGTAGCCATGTATATTGCCATAACTCTATGGTGTTTCAGGGTCCCTGCCAGCAAGCAAGCTGCAACAGTATGCTCACAAACCACACTCAAATGCTCTGTAATCATACCTCCTGCCTGAAAGAGTCAGAATTTGCCCTGACAGATTGGCCCAGAAAGCTGGCATTTTAAAACAGCATGGCTTTTTTCTTGCTATGGTTGAAAACTAAAAAGTATGCAGTCTGCTTTTTATCAACACCACTTAAGTGTTTCAAGGCAGGGCCTCTTAAAAGAGCTACAAGGTTTTACAGCCAATGCTGAGTCAGGAAGACTCTCTTAAATGAGACACATTTGCCTCTAGCAAACAGAGTCCACCTGAGAAAATGCTGCTATCAATAGACTATGCTTAACTCTATTCTTTTTTAGGTAGAATTCCTTCCCAAGCTCTGTCAGGCTTTATGTGGATGCAGTTGTCCACATGTTGGGCACCATTTGTTGTCTGAGTTTCTGTCCTGCCCAGTTCCCACAGTCATTAAGTCTCAAAGAAATCACACAGAGGTATGCATTAATCATAAACTGATTGATCCATTAGATCAGGCTTCTTATTACCTCTTATAACTTACATTAGTCCATTATTTTTATCTGTGTTAGCCACATGGCTCTGTACCTTTTTCAGCAGCATAGTCACATCTTGCTTCTTCTGTGTCTAGAAAGGACTGCATAGGGAGGTTCCCTCTTCCCAGAATTCTGTTCTCATTGACCCACCTGTACTTCCTGTCTGGTGTCCCGCCTATACTTTCTGCCTGGCTAATTGCCAATCAGTGTTTATTTAAAATATAATTGACATAATACAGACCATTTTTTCATACCATGCATCCATTTGCTAAGAGACACAGGATTATGTAACAGCTATTTCTTTTTTAAAAACATAATTGAAACATTGCTTTTTGAATCATTTTAAAGAAGTTGCACACATTAAAATTGTTTATTTTTCAACTTTAATCATGGATATTCCCCATATTCTTAAAATCTTCACAATCAGTTGGGAAAGGGACATTCCTCATGTCCACACAGAATTAATCTCAAGGCACAAAGTCCAGTTCCTTTCACAGACTCTTAAGTTAGCAAATGATGAACCTAATAGGTCACCATAATAGCAAAGGCAGTAACTAAGGGTGAGAATTAACTTATTTCTGCCAGGCAAGTTTCTTGTAAAAAAAAAAAAAAAAACAAGTCAGTATATTGTATAGACATATCTAGATAAAATTATCAAAAAATAACAAAATTCTCATAAATCCCAGTGAGTTTTATACCAAGTTAAATATATTAGGACATTGTACATTTCATAACTAGAAATCTATGAAATGTGAAAGGAAAATGAAATGTCATGAGTAGTATTAATTGTGCCCTCACTGTCAAGAGAACTGTCTATAACATGAACAAAATGACTATCCTCTCTCTGATAGTTAAAATCTCTACTAACTACCATAATAACCATATAAGAAATAGACATAAATCCTATTTGATTGAAATTCTCTATAGTAATATTCCTGTATATTACTGTCTACACTAAGGAAGGCATAACACTAATGATTAATAAGATTAAAGATCTTATTTATATAAACCCATCAACCCATGCTTTTGTGTCAGTCCCAGCAATTGAAGAGAAGGGGACTCTATAATAGTATATTCCAGAGAAACCCAACTCCATAGTTGTATAACTTTTATCAAAATGCTAAAATATAAAGACTTGAAATCTTTATATGGTTTAAATTATATTAGTTTTATTTCTTTTTTTGTCCAACACAATAGATAGCACAAGCAGTTTCAGTTGAGGTCAATATATTTGCCTACATTTAGGGAGATGTTATGTGTAATACTTTCAATTTAGGTAACTTATAAACAGATTAAACCCAGATGAATAGGTTCACACTGATACACATTATGACAGGGTAATTTTATTTTCAGTAAATGAACTTCGGGATATTAGGGTAAATTTTATTTATATTCATCAGATATTATGGAAATTGATTCTGAAAAAGTAAATCTTGGCTTTTGCTTCAATATGCACACCTTGAAAAAAGATTACATATAAATTATGGTGTAATGGAAATTACATATACTAACAAATTGGTTTTAATAAGTAAAGTATTTAAAATATTATTTTCAAGGCTATCATGATACAGCTTGAGGTAATTATACTTCAACATCAGTGAATAGAAATGTAGGTATTTCTAAAGCTTGTTTGTCTCAAACTCTGGTTTAAAAAAAAAAAAGAAAGAAAACTCTGATTTGTTTGGATCCTGCATTTTGAAGTAGTATCACAAAGTTTCCTGAGAATCCATTAGAATATCATTAGCAGCTCCTATTAGAAAGGAAATTCCCATGCCTGTTGTAGACATATTAGAATCCTACTATGAGCCTAGAGGCTGTGCTGTAGGCCATGACTTCAGCTACAGCCTCATCTGAATGATGAGGACCGTCAAACAACCTCTAATACAGATCCCTTATTATTTATTTATTTATTTATATGCATTCATGTTGTCCACTAAGAAGTAGCCTGCTAAATGCTGTTGACAGCACCACATAATTCTTCATTAGTTTTCTCTGCACAGAGAACAATGCTGAGTGCCCACTGCACACCTGATTAATGACTATATCCAGCAAAGTGATTCTTTCAATAAAGTACAACGTATCATAAGAACTCTTTTATTGTTTCCAATTTACTTTCAATTGGCTTGACTTCATAAAAAAATGCAAGATTCTTGGCAGAAAAATTAACAGGCTCTATTATCACTGATATCAAATATAAAAAATGAAGTCATAAATTCTACATCATACATAGAATTATAAAGGCAGGATGATTGCAAGTATCAAAGCTGCAGTGAACTGCAAAGTTGAATGGAAAGAGTCTGGTCTTACTGTGTTGAATATATGACATTAAGGAATTCCGAGAAGTTAAATTTGTAAGATTCCCCAGTGGTTAGAGACATTTTACTGCAGACCTGACCCCAGAAGATGGCAGGAGAGAAAAAACTTCTGAGAGTTGCAATCTGACCTGTATATGTACATATGTACACTATGTCATAAGTGAATCTGTGTGCACACACACACATACACATACACACACACACACTTAAATAAATAATTAAAAATTCCTCAACTTATGCTATTACAACTGGTCACTATAAGCAAGGATATCATAAAAACAATGAAAAAAACATTATCTAAAGAAACATTATCCTGAGTTAGGTAACCCAGACCCAAAAAGATGAATATGGTATGTACTCACTCATAAGTGGATTCTAGCCATAAATAAAGGACATTGAATCTATAATCCATGACCCTAGAGAAGCTAAATAAGAAGGTGAACCCAAAGACAAACATAGTTATCCTCCTGGATATTGGAAGGAGACAAGATTGCCAGACAAAAATTGGAAACTTGGGGGTGGGGTGGGGTGAGGGTAAGGGGAAATGGGGAGAAAAAAGTAAGAAGGGGGGATGGAGGAGAGCTTGAGGGAATGGGACGGTTGGGATGGAGGAAGGGTGGCTATAGGAGCAGGGAAGTATATATCTTAATTAAGGGAGCCATTTTATGTTTGGCAAGAGACTTGACTCTAGAGGTGTTCCCAGGTGTCCATGGAGATGTCCCCAGCTAGATCCTTGGGCAGCTGAGAAGAGGGAACCTGAAATGACCCTATCCTATAGCCATACTGATGAATATCTTGCATATCACCATAGAACCTTCACCTGGCGATGGATGAAGCTAGAGACAGAGACCCACATTGGAGCACTGGACTGAGCTCCCAAGGTCCAAATGAGAGCAGAAGGATGGAGGACATGAGCAAGGAAGTCAGGACTGCGAGGGGTGCGCCCACCCACTGAGACAGTGAGGCTGAACTAATGGGAGCTCACTAAAGCAAACTGGACTGGGACTGATGGAACATGTGATCAAACCGGACTCTCTGAACGTGGCGGACAAGGAGGGCTGACTGACAAGCCAAGGACAATGGCACTGGGTTTTGATCCTACTGCATGTACTGGCTTTATGGGAGCCTGGTCTTTGTGGGATGCTCACCTTCCTAGACCTGGATGGGTGGGGGGAGGACCTTGGACTTCCCACAGGGCAGGGAACCCTGACTGCTCTTTGGACTGGAGAGAGGGGGGAGAGGGAGGGAATTGGGAGGAGGTGGAAATTTTTAAGTAAAAAATAAATAAAATAGTACGCGGTAGTTTAAATAGTGTAGAAATTTTATGCCAAACAACAGACTCAGTACATTGAAAAATGACTATAAAGAAAGAAATTAAAAGCTCCTTTTATGTGTACATACACATGTGGATTTTTGTACAAGATGAAAATGGGAACCTTCCCAGAAGTGTAGAAAAAGAGGACCCCGGTGCATTGCTGCTAATGTCAATGCTTTGCCATTGCACAACCAATAGGAAACAGAGAGAGAGAGAGAGAGAGAGAGAGAGAGAGAGAGAGAGAGAGAGAATTTCTGTTTCAACGCTCAGATTTCAAGAGCATAGAAGTGATTACACATTCCAAAGACCCTCATAGACATAACGTGGTTTCCACCAGTGATGTGATCTTTACATGAATACCCACTTCATCTGAGGCCCAAGTACCACCATGAGAACATCCTCCTCCTATGTGGGGACTATTTAGTGGTTCATCTATTTAAAGTGAGAAAGGTAGCCTCACGAGAATGGTAAGACAGCATGAAAGCATTAAATATAATACTTTCATTATATTTAATGATGAGTCCAGAAAATCAAGGGACAGATGGCCACTAGGCTAACTCTGCCTGTGTCTCAGACTGGCAGACGCAGTTTATGTGCACAGTGCAGAAGATTTGATGGTGGTGGTGGGGAAGGGTGGAATTGCTTTTCAGAAATATCTACTTCTTTTTCAACTTCCAGGGGTATCTTCCCTCACTGGCACTGCTTTCTTTCGTGCAACAGCTTTGAGCCAATAGGTCGTTAATAAGTGAGGCATTATGGATGGTTCTGTGTGCTTCTGAGCTGACACCACATCTCAGTCTTAAAACTGAGGAGGACGTCACCATCATGGCAGTTTCCAGTTTAAAGATGTTCAGTCTCCTCTGCGTTTCCCACAGAAAATGTCCCAGTTGGACCAGTTCTGAGTCACAAAAAGGAAGAGGTTACACTTGGAGAAAACAAAGCAAAAAGCATGAAATGATATCCTGAAATTAATTTTGTGAGTAGTTATGATCTAAGAGTTGCCAGGAGGACTTCTAAAATTTTTATTTAGCACCATAGTAAGTTTGGAGCAACCTGGAGAGGAGACAAAAAGTTGGAGGGTGGGTAGCTCTGGTTTGACCCCATAAATTCTGCTTATTCTTCAAAGTAGATGCTTACATGTATATAGATACATGATTCTGGATGAGAGAGGTAGGAACTGAGAAAATAATAGTAATAATAATACTATATAATAGTCATAGTAATAATAGTAGTCGTTTTTATCTTATGTTTTGGGAAGTTCAGTTATTGTGTGTGTGCATATCATGTTCCTGCTTATTTCCGTAGACCATAAGTTGTCAAACCTCCTCCTTTACCATTTCCCAGAGTACTCTTTGAGTCAGCGTCTTTCACTTAACTTGAGGTTTATGGTTTCACCTAATATGACTGGTCAGCAAGCCAGGTGAAATTGGTCCCTGCCACCACAGTGTGGAGGTTACAGATGTAGACTTCTCTGGCCCCCCGACTTTTTTGTGGGTTCTGGGATCTGGATTAAGTCATACTGCTTGCTCAGCAAGCACTTTACCCCCAGCACGATCTCTCTGGCCTGATCAGAACCTTATTATTTAAAAAGTCGTCTCCTCTGCCAATGCGTTCAAGTGTACTTCCCACTTTCCCTTCCATGAGCTTCAGTGTGGCTGACTTTATGTTGAGGTCTTTGATCCATTTGGACTTGAGTTTTGTGTATGGTGATAGATATGGATCTATTTTCATTCTTCTACGTTTTGATATCCAGTTATGCCAGCACCATTTGTTAAATATGCTTTCTTTTTTCCATTTGATGTTTTTTTGTTTCTTTGTCAAAAATCAGGTGTTCGAAGGTGTGTGGATTAATATCTGGGTCTCCTATTTGGTTCCATTGGTCTTTCTATCTGTTTTTATAGCTAATACCAGGCTGTTTTCAGTACTGTAGCTCCAGTACCACAGACACTGAGAGAAACAATTAATAAATGGGACCTGCTGAAACTGTAAAACTTCTGTAAAGCAAAGGATACAGTCAACAAGACAAAATGACAGCCTACAAGATGGGAAAAGATCTTCACCAACCCCACATCAAAACAGAGGACTGATCTCCAAAATATACAAAGAACTCAAGAAATTGGTCATCAAAAGAACAAATTATCCAATAAAAAATGGAGTATACACCTAAGCAGAATTCTCAACAGAGGAATTTAAATGGCTGAAAGACACTTAAGGAAATGTTCAACATCCTTAGTCATCAGAAAAATGCAAATCAAAACAACTCTGAGATTCTATCTTACACCTGTAAGAATGGCCAAGATCAAAAACACTGATGACAAATTATGCTGGGGAGGTTGTGGGGGAAAAGGAACACTTCTGCATTGCTGGTAGAAATGCAAGCTGGTACAATCCCTTTGGATGTAAGTGTGGCATTTTCTCAGAAAATTGGGAAACATCCTTCCTCAAGACCCAGTAATACCACTTTTGGGTATATATATTCAAAGGATGCTCAATTGTACCACAAGGACATGTGCTCAACTATGTTCATAGCAGCATTGTTTGTCATAGCCAGAACCTAAAAAGAACCTGAATGCTCCTCGACTGAAGAATGGATAAGGAAAATGTGCTATATTTACAAAATGGAGTACAACAGAGCAGAAAAAAAATAAAGACATCTTGAATTTTGCAGGCAAATGGATGGAGCTAGGAAACATCATTTTGAATGACGTAACCCAGACCCAGAAAGAAAATTATCACATGTACTCACTCATAAGTGAGTTTTAAACATAAAGCAAACAAAACCAGCCTATAGATCACAATCCCAAAGGACCTAGATAACAATGAGAACCCTAAGAGAGACGTGAATAGATCTACTCTACATGGGAAGTAGAAAAAGACAAGATCTCCTGAGTAAATTGGGAGCATGGGAACCTTGAGACAGGGTTGAAGGGAAGGGGAGAAGCAGGGAGGGGAGCAGAGAGAAATCTAGAGCTTAATAAAAATAACTAAAATTAAAGAAAACCTTATTATTAACCTAAAACATGTGCTTACAATTGTGTAATCTGATCAAACCATAACCTATGGCTTCCTTCAACCCCAACCAAACAATAATGACATCTGTATTTTAATTTGATTCATTTTCAGTAATGTTTAAAGCATCAAGAGGAAAAAAGAGAGAGAAAATAAGTCTTGTGTGTTATGCCCTCCCCAGCAGGCAAAAGCAGAGCTCTTCTTCATCATGGGGACTGGCTCACATCCTCTGATCTCTCCTGATTGAGCAGTATTTGCAGAAACTAATTAGGCCTACAGGATAGAAAAAAAAAAGACCTTTTCTACCAGCACTAATTTCTCAGGCTGCCCGAATCCTACATTGACATCTAAGGAATGAATTTTTTAGAGAGTCAAGTTTGATTCCTCACTAACTGAAACTGTTTTGCTATTCTTACAGTCAAATAGGGCCTGGAAAGCAAGGATGTAGAAATTACTGGATAAAGGAGAGAAGAAAACTCAGATCTAAGGGCTGGCTTTCCCAGAGATACCAAAATGTGGCAAGAGATCAAGCATTCAACTGTCTTGGAGACACAATTGAATGAGTAGTAACAATAATAATCATCGAAACAATATGCCTTATTCCCTTCTCAATAATCTTGTCTACCTGCCTTTTCAAAGGAGCCAGAATGACCATGCCACAATGTAGAATGTAACTGAATCTTGACTAGAGGTGAAATGATGGAGAACCCATCATGCCTAACCCTTAGCAAAGAGGGCATGGCTACCTCTGCCAAAAGAGTTCACCAATTGCAAACTACGTGAAAAAAGAAAATTGGAATTGTCACTGTCTCCCTTTTTCTCTGAAGCTTTCAATGCCTGTTATCTCTTTGGCCAAAAGTTGGACAGGAAACAGTGTTGGAACTGTAGCTAAAAAGAACCAACCAGATTTAAAACTGGCATAATTGTTTTTAGGACTAACTTTCCCTTCCAATTAAATGTCCTATCCATGAGTGAATGAGAATGGTTGAGTCAAGCCGAGATTCAGTCTGTTATACACAGCATTAACTTTTACCAGAGCATTAAAAGAAATGCCTCGTATAAATGCTTCATTCTGGCTGAGGCCTTGAGCAAGGAGGAAATGAAAACTTCTGACACGTTGACAAGAAATACTTTCAAGGAAAGAATAGAATTCGAATGGGATTTCATTCATTAATTTGAGATGATTTATCTGAAAGGGTGGACCATTCTTTTGTTAATTCTATAACTGTTAGTACAGTCATGAGAAAGCTCATGTCTGTCCCTTCAGCCATTCCCAACTATCTTATGTGCTTTGTTGCCAATGGGAAATATTTTAATCACATTTATATTAGCAAAGAAAGAATAGAGATTAAACTTCAATTGTGTATATCACACACCCTACCTATTCGAAACAATGACCTGTCAGCCAGCATCTTTTGTTTTTTTCCTATTGATTTTGCTCATGCTTTCAAATCTCAGCCTTAAAGATAGACACAAGGAAGCCTTGCAAATACAGTCCATGGCAAAGATGCTTTTTGCAAAGAATCTTAAGTGAAGGCTCTACATTCTTTGTTTATTCTCATATCATGAAAGTAAAGCTTGTTAACTGTCTCCCCACAGTGCAGAAAAATGGTGTGTGTTCAAAGCTTTAATGAAAAAATACTCATATATCCTTGTAAGAAGGGAAGAATTGCTGTGTCACAGTGGATGCAGAGAAGAGCAAGCCTCGGTTCCCGGCACTGCCTCTACTAAGAAATCTCAGCCCTGAGTTTCAGGATTTCATAACTGAGACTTCTTTGCCCATACCTCAACCACTGACAGAGATACAGAGTATCCGTAAATGGAAAAAACAGGACTGTCATATCCTGCCAAGACAGGGTAATATAGTTTTGATAAGTTTCTTGCCTTTGAAAATGGTTTGTCAGTTATGTTAGGCCTTAGCCAAAGTTGGTTGCTTCAATGCTGCAAACGTGACCTTGGGTGATTGCCCAGGTAGCTAGTTGTCTCTGTGATTTGTTGCATGTTTTGGAAGTTGTTTGATTGCACTTCCTAATTAGTCAGGTAACATTATTTCCCTTCTCAGATCTTCGATGGGGTTGAAGACTATATAAATGTAGTTACTTTCCACTCATGACTTGGCCAAGCTATTTATTATATAAGACCTAAGCTAGTTAGAATAGGATATTTGTACTTATTGTATATAATTTCATAGTAGGTTTAGAACTCTCTTACTTAAACAAAAGGGGGAGGTGTTGCGGGAGGTCCTTCTGCTCCTCCAGCCAATAGCCGCTGAGATACCAGCCCATTGGGTTGTGGTCTCTCTGCCTTTAAAAAGCGGCCACTTCCCTCCTCGCTCTCTCTTACTTCCTGCTCCGCTTCCAGCGACTAGACTCCCTTCCTGATTGCGCAGAGGACTGTTGTCTGGGACGGTGATCTGTAAGTTTTTTCCCCTTTAAATAAATAACCATTATATTAATCATAATTCCAAACTAGCATGGGATTGTTTGTGACTTATGCCTTCGCCTTCAGGAACTGACCTAAATGCCCCAAACTGAGAAACAACTATCGTGGCACCAGAAGAAATCATTCAAGCTTCCAAAGGCAGGTGTCAACCAACATTTCTATCCAGCTATGACACCTATAAACATCAATGACCAACATGGCACTAAGGCTTCAGAAGAGATACACATATCTTAATAGTAACCAACATCTTTCAATTGGGCTGAAGATCTGCTCAACAAGAGGCAGACCATGCTTGGTACTGGAAATCTAGTTACCTACTCAGTGCTATGATGATGTGATGACATCAGTTTAATGGTATGAACACCTGAGCACTGTTAGGGCTGAAATCGGTTTTATCTTCACAAAGCTTCAAGTGAATGATTGGTCCCTAATGCAGCCTCATTGAATGGTCGGCCTAGTGGGGCTTATTTGCATCATGAAAAAAAGCTTCATGAAATAGATCAATGAGACTGGATTAGTTACCTTGTGAACAGAATGGTAGGCAGTGACATGTTTCCTTGGCTTTTTTGGTTTTTTGTTTGTTTGTTTTTTATGCATCCTTATTTTTCGGTCTTCGTAAGCTGAGTCTTAAGGACTTGACTAGATACAGTCTTTGACTACATAGCAATCACCTGATTTTGGACATCATACTTCCCAGAAGCAGGAGCCAAATAACCTTTTCCCCCTTTCAATATACTTAGTCCCTGGCATTCTGCTGGGAAACAGAAATAACCCTATATGAGAAATTAGAACCTAGAAGTTGTGTGTTGTGTTCTATAAATGTAGAAGCCGCGTAAGCCTAGGCATGGGTGTGGGTTGGAGCAGTTCTGAAGAGACTGTTGCAAATCCCCTCAGGATGCTATAGCCAGAGGGGGAAACGCCATTGTGGTGAAGACCCAGCAGACAGAAGGCCTTGGAAGTCTCACAGACAAGGCAGTCTTGATCAGACTCTGGACAAAACAGGAAACAGTAAAGGCCGTTGAGAGAAAGTCTCAGAAGGAAAGGAGGGTGGACTATTTCAGTGAGAACTAAGGAAGGATTAGCCTTATTAACAGTTGCAGAGTCCTTAGCTGCATTATATCCATGCCCTGAAGCTAAGTGGAAAGAGAACTAAAGGGTGATAAACTAAAATTTCTAGTGGAAGAAATTTCTAAGAGAAATGGGGAAGAAGTGGAGTGGTCGTTAGTTTTAACCACTTATGCTGACATTAAGGAGCAAAAGGATGCCCTAAAGGCAGAATTTATAATTAAAAATGGAAGCAAATTGTAAAAATTTAGAAAATTTGCAGCATGGCCATGTACAGAACAAAAGAGTATATTCATCAGAGAACAGCCAAGAGACACTCAAATGTGTTTAAAGAGATTAGTAGGAAAAAGAGAAATCCAGGAGGTAAGAATTAGGATTAAGGCTAGAGGGGGGGCTCAGAAGTTTAGATCACTGATTGCTCTTCCAGGGGTACTGAGTTCAGCTTCTACCATCCACTCTAACTATAGTCCCATAGAATCCAATTTCTTCTTCTGGTGTGTAGACATACACACCAACATACATAAAATAGATATATAAAGAAATCTTTTAAAATATCAGCACTACTAAAGGAAGAGGCCATCATTTCTAAGATATTTGGAGCTACCTCTGCCACTAAAAGCTCCAGAGCATTGGAAGGACAGAATGGTTTAGGAGGCCTGAACCAAGATCCCCTCCATGGGTCGACTGTACAGGGCACTGTAGCTCCTGCTTAGTACATTCTGACGATGGCTCGATGCTCCACAGATAAAAGGAATAAGCCCTGGAAGCATCCTCATCCATCTGGTGCTAGTTCTCCAATTATGCAAAGTGCATGGGCTGTTGAGAGCCACATTTTCATTTCTAAGGATATGTCAAAATGCCTGAAAAACCAGAGAGTCCTTACCAGGGCAATGACCAGGGAAGTAAATCATCACAGCGACCTGAAAATGGTAGAACTATTAGCAGTATGAACCTTCAACCTAAGAGACAGAGAAAGTATGTGAACTGAACCCAGGAAAGCTATCTTCCACTGATGATTAGAGTTACTTAGGTACTTGGGTGCCCATTATCTATAGTTGTATGTATGAAGGTAGTACACGAAATGAAAATTTGTCCTATAACTTCAAGATATAATAGCTGTTCTGGTACACTTTGAACCCATGGGGAAACAGTGATTCTCCCTTGTCGTCTTTTTCTTACTTGTGAAGTGGAATAAGGAACCTCCAGCCTTCAGAACTATAGGAATTAGGTTTATATTAGTTGAACCACAGAGTCTGTGGGTTCCATTGTGGAACTAATACAGACTTATTTTTCGAAAAGCTTACAAGTAGTGGGCCAGGGAGATGGTTTAGGGTTTGTTGCCAAGTCTGACTTCAGGAACTCTATCCTGGGAAACGACATGGTGGAAAGAAAGAACCTACTCCCACAACTTGTCCTCTCATTCACACAAACACACACACACACACACATTGCACATGACCGAAGTTTCATTCCCAGCCTACACCCATCCCTAACCCCATTCTAAGGTATTCAATCAGTCTTCTAACCTCCACACACCAGGCATAAAACCTGGTGAACAGACATACATGTAGGCAGAACATTCACACATATAAACTAATACTTTAAAAAATAATGATAGAAAAGGTCACAAGGCACTGGGATTTTTAAGCTATGGGCAGATGAGGAGGAAGTGTTAAGGCTATGGAAATGGACATTTTAGCAAGGATTCTACATACGATTGGCACTGAGAGTAAATACCACTACAACTACCGGAACATTTTAGGTTTACTATGCATATGACTCTTAAAATGAGGGAGAAAAACACTTTCTTCTGCCTTATCTTTTCCTAAAATACAATCCATTATCCATTTTCCCACTCAATCGCTGCTTCATTATCTCAATCCCTTCGAGTTTCATTTTCTCTTCCATTTTCTTTCTATTTTAACTTTCTCCATTGCCATCTTCATTTTCCCTTCAACCTTTCATATATTCCCAAAGTGACATTGCTAATTATTTTGTTTGAACAACCGTACAGTAACACTGACTTCATAAAATGAAATACAATAATTTGAGCATAAACTATAGGTGATTTTATAGAATCTGAGATGGAACTAGGAAAATAAAGTTGATCACTCACTAAGACTGGCCCAGAAACCCTACTTATCTGACTGAAAGTGAAGGGAACTTCCCTGCATACAAATCCAATGACTCTGCTCCTGTGAAATACGTTAGAAGGAAGACTTGATTGGGGGAGGGGGAGGGAATGGGAGGTGGTGGCGGGAAAGAGGCAGAAATCTTTAATAATTAAATAAATTAATTAATAAGAAAAAAATAAAAATAAATAAAAAAAAGAAAAAGAAAATACAATTTGAAATATTCATATATGTATATTATTTGTGTTCATGTGTCAAATAGCATCTATACAGAGTGAGTAAAATTTGTGTGTAGACAGAATAAGAACAGAAAATATTGCTCTTTTAAAAACGATGTGGGTGTGTGCATGTGAATGTAGTGCCACAGAAACCGGAGCAGTCTAGCACTCCTAGAGATGAAGTTCCAGGTGATCTCAAGTTGCTCACCACTGGTAGTGTGATCAGAACTTAGGTCCTCACCAGAGAACCACCCACTCTTAACTGCTAAGCCTTCTCTTCAGCCCTGATATATTCATCTAGTCAACTTGCTGAGGATCTAGAAATTACTTCATGTTCACAACCATATGGTCTCTGAGAAAATGAAGCATCCAAGAAGAAGAGTCGGTTCACCCTAAAGAGCAAAAACAATTGAGAACACGTTTGTTTTATGATGTGAATATGAACCTTTATTAAGAGGCAGCAGAGTTTCATTCCTTTGATTGTGATCAAAAAGGAGAACTTTTCAAGGCATTTTTCTTGTAGGATTTTCCTTTTTTTTTTTTTTTTTTTTTTTTGGTTTTTCAAGACAGGGTTTCTCTGTGGTTTTGGAGCCTGTCCTGGAACTAGCTCTGTAGATCAGGCTGGTCTCGAACTCACAGAGATCCGCCTGTCTCTGCCTCCCGAGTGCTGGGATTAAAGGCGTGCGCCACCATCGCCCGGCTTTGTAGGATTTTTCTATCAGATATAAAGCACAGCCTTCTATGACAGTCTAGCAACTAGCATCCTTGCAAGGAAATAAAATGTCCAGTAATCATGCGCATCAATTATTCAGATATTTGATGAACATGATTATTGTTGCAGGTAACTAAGTGCCCAGTTATGTTCAGAAAACAATTTTCTTGCAGTGATCTACTTCCTCAGGATCTTTCAGTCTGTCTGCCTTATCTTATGCAATGATCCTGAGCTTTGAAATGAAGGAGGATGGTATAGATGTCCCATTTAGAAGTGAGCATTCCATGGCCTCTTTGTTTTTAAACCTCGACCAGTTGCAGATCTATGTATTAATTATCATCTGCTAGAAATAAGAGCTATTCTGATAAGGGTTGATAGATGCATACATTTAGGGGTATAATGATAAGATATTAGAAGTTACTTGAGTGCTATGGCCATTTAGCAGAATATTACAAATACATTCCCTTCTGGGGTCTATGTCCTGTCCCCCACATGTTATTGACTTCATAATTACTCCAGAGATGAGTTTCATCTTATCTCCACCCAGAAAGTGGCTGGTTACTTTGATGATATTTCTGCCATTATTGTACCAGTGTGCAGGTCTACCCCAATAGACTTTTACTTGTGCTGTTGAATAAAGTAGTTGTAATGGATCCTAAGTTGTTTTCTATTAATTAATGTTGATGTTTGAAGATTTTATACATCTAGATAGTGTTCTGATTACTCTCCTATCTTCTCTTAATTCCTTTCCGCCACTATCAGTATCATCTGTCCTTCCCAATTCGTCAGTCCCTTTCCCAGGTTTATACTTTGGGTTTTGTTTATTGATCCAACTTAGTTTAATCCTGGACATTTGTGTGACCAATGGATTGAAAGTTTCCATGGGATCCTCTTGAGTCATTGGTTTGTACTCGAATGAAGGCAATTATTTCTTCTCACCCTAAATCTAACTGTATACTTTAACTTTTTAAAGGAGGAACTGTGCCATAGCTTGTGCTATAATTTAATAAGCTGCCGAAAGTTACAGAGAGAATTTGTTAGTTGAAATTTGTTAGGAAAAAATTGTCAATTACAGTAAAATTCTTTTAATTATTTGGATGTAGTTCATGATGTGTAGAAAACAACTGACATTTTAAAGTATTATATTTAGCGTATGCTTACGTAGACCCAAAATTTTGTCATATGTACTTTTTATGGTTCATAATATCTGATGTAAACAAGGCAAGGGTGCAAACACATGATGGCCAATTTGATCCTGTCCTACTGGAAACTTTGTCAGGAATTTTCTCTGGTATTTCCCACAGAGATCAAATCAACCTTGGACATTTTTCTATAACTGTCTTTGATTTCATCCCTGAAAGTTTGACTGTGCTTTTCATTTTATTTAATTAGTCCTGGAGAGGGCCTCATTTACTGCTGCCACCTAAGGAGAAAGCTATGGCGAGGCAGGCTTTTGCAGTCATTCTTGGCTCAGAATCCTCCTTTCCACATTAGGAACATATGTGCACTGTTGGCTGCTCAAGATCATGCCCATCTGTTCAGAATGCAAGAAATCGGCAGGGAAACTGGTTGCTTACTTGCCTTGGGGTTTAAGTGTCATAAGTTGATAGGTATATATGAACAAGGTGCAGGACTTTTGACAATACTTCTTTCATCTGGTCCTAAGAGGGGTCCAACTTTCTCTTTGGTTGACCATCCTTGGCATTTGCCAAAATGCATTAGGAAGTAGATCAAACTAAGAGTTCCTTGGTATGGAAAAGATAGGGTTACAATGCCTTTGATATTTATTTAAATCCTGAAGCTGATTTCATGTAAAGTTAAATACTCATGTATAAAAGACCAACGGTCACTATGAGCACTGCTGTACTAAAAGGTATAGAGATATGTTTTCAATTTCATAGGAAACTGCAATAAGAAGTTGAGGGAAGGCCAACAATGATCCATTGTCCTTTTCAAACACAACTGAAGAAGTGTACCCTTACTCTTGGCAGTAGCAAAATAATGACAACAAAATGATATATCTTCATATTTTCAGTGAACAACCAAATATTCAAAGGCATTCAGTTGAAATGCAATATGAATGAGACATTGTGCTAGATGGGGTTCATGATAGCAGTGATGAGTCTTACAGTCAGCCCACCTGCCAAAATGAGTTGCTAACCTTATTTATCTCACATTTCATTCAACATTCTAGAGAATAAACCACTGCCTCTATGATTCCAAACATCCACTTGCCAAGTCTTTTAATACTATCTTTCCACTATGAGTTAGAGTGTACAAGGATCTTTCTCCATTTATACAGAGCCCTATTTGAATTAACCATAGTTATTTGTTCATTATATTGTTCTCATTTAGAACTCATGACATAACAATGACCATCCTTAATACATGTCTCAGTTGAGCATGGGTGTTATATCTGTATTCTTCAGGCAGAATAGCTAGTAGAGACCTTAAAAAGAAATTCCTGTCAAAGACGTAGGCCTATAAAAATAAAATTCTGGAAGGCAACCAAACGCAAAGAATTCTAATGTCTCAAAATCTCTTTCATTAATATACAATTATTCTATGGAGTCTACCTTATAATGAAACACTATGATTCTTAAATGTATGGGATAGTGTGGCAAAACAAATATCTGAACTAAGCATTAATATTATCCACAATTGTTGACCAGTGGTGGTGCACGCCTTTAATCCGAGCACTTGGAATGCAGAAATAGGCGAATGTCTATAAGTTCATGGCCATTCCTGTCTATAAGAGTTAGTTCCGGACAGGCTCCAAAGCTACTAAGAAACCCTGTCCCCCCCCCCCAAAAAAAATCCCAAAAAACAAAAAAAAGACTAAATATGATATTTTATATAGTTAAATTCTACCTTGGGAAGTATTCCCAGATATTAGATATTATAGCACCAATAAATCAATTCATGTAAAAAGTTCATGTAACTATACTGCATCTCCTACATTTTTTGTTTAATTATGATATTATAAAATGTTTTATACCAGTGCTATTGATGATAATGAAAGACATAGAATTGCATGAGCTACATAGAATTGTGGTGTTGACAAGAGTTACTATTTTACCTCCAATATTACACAAGCATAAAACTTTTTCCTCCTGCACCATGTACAGATCAAAATAATTTTAATAGTCTAACTCTGAAAGAGTTGAAGTCTGGAAAAAAAAGTCTCCAGCACTGACAGCATTGTGTGATTGACCAAAGGAGATGAATTATAGTGATATTATAAATAAGACACAATCATACACTTGATATGGAAGAAAGAGAGAAATAAAATCCTAAACTTGAGCAACTGGGTAAATACTGAGAGCATTAAATGAGGCAGAGATTTCAGAAGAGGAAACAGGTACATAAAAGAAAAAGAGTAAATGGTATTTGAGCTTCTTAAATTCAAAGTGCTGTGCAATATTCTCAAAAAGAGCAAAGCTTTGGCAAGATCAGTGAGCTGAAGTGAACTGAGGCTCTTTGGGTGCTTCTGTGTTCTGAAAGGCAAAGTGCTCTACTCAGGGCAGGGTCACTAGTGTCTTCAAGATCAAAGCTTCGTGTGAATGCGCCTATCTCTTCGTTTGCCCAGGGACAATTCTTCTAGGGGAGCAGTTTTAAAGAGCAGTGCTATGGAGGCTTATTTACTTAAGTTCCTGGAGTAATTAATAACATATTTCTGTTTGCACAAGAAACTTTTGCTTTCCTGCTAGTCGTCACTACAAAGACAACCACGAATGAGAGTGTTGTTATCCAGATAAAATGGATACTGTCAGAGCCAATGCAGAATAATTTTCAAATCCAAACATAGGATCCCAGTCGATAAAAAGATGCCTCACAAGCAATCAGTGAATTTGTAGATTTGAATTTTAAGACAAAACAAAAATAAGTGATTTGTACTGCAAAACTATCTGTGGAATCCAGGATATCTGTTTCTTCGTGTCTTTATTGTCTGCTTTCTTTACATCTAGTGATGAGAACTGTTAAGAATCGTTACCTTATTCTGTTAACTGAATATTCAAATATGTCTTAGAAGAGACAGGAACAGTGGAAAAAGAAAGTGTTCCTTGAAGGACCAGCATATTGGATCTCAAAATGCCAAGCTCTGTTGGATCAACACAACACAGACTGGAGGAGGAGGAAGGACACAATAGTGTCCACTTGAATTTAATAATTCTCTGTGGCCTTTCCAACTGAGAGTCCTATATACCATGGACTCTGAAGCAGTTTATAGCACAAGATGAACTGTAAAATCATTCTTCATTTTCTTTTCATTTACGAATCCTTGACAGTGGTACTAACTACGGACTATGCATCTTATACAAGAGAAATTTATTTTTCATAGTTTTGCAACTTAGAAGTCCACAGTCAAGCGATTGTTTCTTCTGGTGCTTCTCTCCAGGCATGCAGGCAGCCACTTCCTCACTGTGTCCTCCCTCGCTTTTTCTCTTGGTACATCTACCTGGTGTCCATTTATTTTTGTATGAGAACATTTATCTCATCCGAATAGACACCCTTCATTGTTATTTCACTTAGTCTTGGTTATTTCTTCAAATGGTTTATCATGAAATACCTTATACTTATATCTAGGGCTTCAGGATAACGATAGGGGCTCAAGTCAGCCCAAATGAGTAGTTCTAGGTAGAGTCAGATGAGATTGATATCTAATCAACATTTGGATCAGGATAAATTGCAGTGGCCTTGTACTACTTGTCACAGTCCAGGTGGGAAGAGTCAAGTTACAGGAAGGCAAGGGCTATCATATGATTAAGGTATAAAGAATAAAGAAGTACAGGGTTTCTTGTGATAAGAATGAAAGAAAGGCTACCCTTCTCAGTAAAAATGGAGGAAGCTGGTTCATCAACAACTTAAGAGATCTTGGCAGAGGGAAAGAGCTATTTATACCTAGCATAGAGGCTAGAGATGGGTGCCATAGTACAGATAGAATAAGCACAGCTTCTATGTGGGATGGGTGACCGTGTCCTACATAGGATCATGAAGGTAAATTGTAAGAAGAGAGTCATGGTGGGTAGAAGTGGTACCTGGAATAGTATACCAGAAGTCAGGAAAATTGAAGCGGTCATGGCAGTGGCCATGTGGCCCAGTTATCAGGGCATGAGTGGCAAGAAGTAGCAGTGGCATGAAGGAGATTATTTTAGGAAAGTGTTTAAACCATGAAAGTGTTAAGAATAGTGGAATCCTGTTTATCATTATCAGCGAAAGGAGTTACAAATATGGGAAAGAAGAAAACTAGAGGGAACAATGCAATGCTTGATTAATACTAAAAGTCTCCACGTGCATTTGTATACCCAAGACAAATGTATGGAGGCCCAAAAATGTATAAAGGTCAGAGAGTTTGAGGTTGCTCAAAGTTGTTGACAACAACTGTGGCTATACACCCTGACCTTGGTGTTTTGGACCATAAGATGGTCCATACGGGAAGATTCACTGCACCCTGACCGAAGATCAGAGAATTTAAGCATACGTCAGTTCCTTCTCTAGAATTAGGTTTACCTAGGGAGTGGCTGCCTCTAAGATACTTGGTCTAGGGTGAGTTCATGGCCTAAACTGCAGAATGTTTCTCTCATGAATTAATGACTTGATGTCTCAACTTATTGAAACACGTAACTGTTCTGGTTGTCCTTTGTATGATGTTAAAGCAGTCTTTTTGCCTTCTTCCTCCTTTTGTATTGGGGTATAAAAGCGTATGAAACACAGATGAACTCAGGACTCAGAATTGAGAAGAAGAATTCAATATTTAGGGTGCACTGAATTGCCCTCCTGTTACTATCCTATGTCTCTGTGATTCTTTTTATCTTTATTCTTCCTACTTAACATTACTAATCCTCATACCCCCTATCCTGTAATGTACTAATACACCCCCACAGCTAAAGTCATGACAGAAGTCACCCCAAAAAGGTGGATCTCGACATATGGCAGCCTAATTTGTCATAGCCCATGACACATATGAATACAGTTATGTAAATGTGAAAGTGTGTGTGTGTGTGTTAGAGTTTATATTGCTGTGTAGATATACCATGACAATGGCAACTTACAAAGGAAAATATTTAATTGGGGTGACTTGCTGACAGTTCAGAGATTTAGTCCACTATTGCCATGGCAGGAAACAAGGCAGTATGCAGACAGACATGGTGTTGATGCTCAGAGTCCTTAGATCTTGATCCAAAGACAACAAGAAGTAAATTGAGACACTGGGTGCTATCTTGAATATATATGAGACCTCAAAGTCTGCCTCCACAGTGAAAGACTTACTCCAATAAGGCCATACCTACTCAAACAAGGTCATATCTCTTAATTATGCCACTCAGACACCACAGTGTCTGTATAAATTTAAAAGCCTACTTACATCTTTACTGTTGTCTACTGAGGAGGCCTGGACATTTTGTGATATAACCAAGTATGACTAAGTAAACAACTTTATCCTGTCAAATAATCCAAAATTCCAGAAAGGGGTCAGCACAGTAAACAGTGAGTTCAAGTTTTTAGTTATGCAAGGAAGTTAAGTGTAAAAGAATGGTGAAGACTTGCCTAAAGGACCAAAGCTGGAAGGATCTGTAATCAGCAAATATTTCCTGATTAGATTGCCAAGCAAATAGTAATAGTAAAGGATTTCAACTCCCTGAATAAAACACAAAATCAGGGTTTATGCACACAGAAATGAAAATGTTTGAATTACATAATTTGAAAGCTTGACAAGAAACAGGATTCTCACACAGACTCAAATTACCACCCAATGAAATAGGCATTTACTTCAAAGGGACCATGAGTAATTTACAGTGGAGGAAGCAGAAAAGGTATCTGCTTCATCAAGTGACCAATGTGAACAACGTCAATAGTGAGGCAAATGGATTCTCTGAGCCACCTAATAAGATGTATCATCTGGTAAATGTCATGACTAAGATATGTAAGTTAAATATATTTTGAGAATACACCTGACAAAACAAATGGGAGACACTTTCTAATTCATCCTGGTTAAATGTGCCAAGATGCATGTGTTATAATGAAAAACAATCAAAGACTGAGGACCTGTCTCACACTGGAGAAGTACAATGAAAGCAGTGTGAGGGGCAGCGGATTCTGAAATGGACCCTGAGTGTGAATGTGAGTGATCTTTCAGTACCTCATTCTGAAAGAGAAACACACTAAAAATATTCAGACATAAGGGGCACAGGCTGGTGATTCTAATTGGTTCAGGAGGATAATGTGAAGTACTTACAGAAACGTTTTCAAGTACGAGTGTGTTTTAAAGAGTGAATGATAAAAGGATAGAATGTAGCTATAGAAATCCGAGAAACATAGAGAAAGATGGGTGGGGATTCACTGAGAAGTCTAGAGGACATATTCAGAGGAGATGGAATCCTTGCCAGCATGACTACAGTGTTTTGTTTGGCGTTGTTGAGATACATGTTAGTCAAAACCCATCAAACTGTACTCTTAACATCTATGCATCTTGCTCTATTGTACCTTGCTGAAGTAACCGGCATTCAAAAATGCAGGCAATGAGTTCAGGCTGTTCATTCAAAAGGCTTGTTTTGGAAATAAAGGAAGGAAATGAGGCCTTCGCAAGAGTAAGATACAGAACCAACACAAAGAGTTTTCCTTTTCTTGGTTTTCCGTTTTGCTTTGTCTCCTGATTTGGCTTTGGGATATGTAATTATAGAATATGAATTATCTGATCATGCTGAAATAAATGCAGTCCAGAGAAAGAAACTGGAATTGGAAGGGTTAAAGGAGATCCAAACACAAAAATAGTAGATGCTAAGGCAGAGTTCTAGGTGAAAGAAGACCATAGGGCCTGGTCAAAGGACCACCTCATTCTCAGGATCATGCAAGAGTGACTTTAATATGAGAGCAGACCTATAGAACTGAGTTTCTCTCATTGGATATTCTTAGTTTTATTTAGAAATAGGATTTTTCATCATCTTTTGAGTAGTGAAGATTTAATATCACTAAGGGGGTTTTGGAGGTGGTGTAAGCCTGAAATTAAAATAAAAAGACCAAGATAAGGATTGAATTTCAATCTTCTGGTTACGTATTAGGAACATTGTGGCTTTGACCACGTATGTAGTTTTCGACTAGAATAAAAAATTATTTTCTTAAGTCTGTTCTTATTCTGATTATGCAGCTTCAATCATATTAATTCCTTAAGTCTACCATGCAAAATAACAATGTGCTTGAATAAAATGAATTGAAAGACCAGAAATAGGCCAGAAAGAAATGTGTATTGTCCTATTCTACCTGATAGCTTGTCCAATGTTATGGGATTTAAGTCTAGATGAACTTGACAGTGACATATATGTTTTCATAGCAAAACAGCATGGTGAGGTTTAGATGGTGTGGAAATGACTTATGAAGGCATAAAAGAAGGGATTTGACAATAATTTATAGTTTTTTATGTTCTTCTCATTGCTAGCAAGTTTTGCTTTCAAAAGTATTTAATAACAAACTATTTTATTTAATATAAAACTATTTTTATCTAAGAAAAACTATTTTTATTTAATAACAAACTATTTTTATTTAATAACAAAGGATTTTTATTAATGATTTTACTAACTTTGTTATGATTCAAAGTTTAGAACTATTTCTTTCTTGGTTCTGTTTCTTAGATATATTTATCACAAACCAAGTACTGTCAATAGAGAAAGACAACTCCAAATTCCTGTATGATATTTATTTATTGATTGATTGATTGATTGACTTCTTAAAGATTTCTGCCTCTTCCCCGCCACCGCCTCCCATTTCCCTCCCCCTCCCCCGATCAAGTCTCCCTCTCTCCTCAGCCCAAAGAGCAATCAGGGTTCCCTGTCCTGTGGGAAGTCCAAGGACCTCCCATCTCCATCCAGGTCTAGTAAGGTGAGCTTCCAAACTGCCTACGCTCCCACAAAGCCAGTACATGCAGTGGGATCAAAAACCCATTGCCATTGTTCTTGAGTTCTCAGTAGTCCTCATTGTCTATTATGTTCAGCAAGTCCGGTTTTATCCCATGCTTTTTCAGACCGAGGCCAGCTGGCCTTGGTGAGTTCCCGATGGAACATCCCCATTGTCTCAGTGTGTGGGTGCACTCCTCGCGGTCCTGAGTTCCTTGCTCGTGCTCTCTCTCCTTCTGCTCCTGATTTGGACCTTGAGATTTCAGTCCAGTGCTCCAATGTGGGTCTCTGTCTCTGTCTCCTTTCATCGCCTGATGAAAGTTAATATTCAGGAGGATGCCTATATGTTTTTCTTTGGGTTCACCTTCTTATTTAGCTTCTCTAGGATCACGAATTATAGGCTCAATGTCCTTTATTTATGGCTAGATACCAAATATGAGTGAGTACATCCCCTGTTCCTCTTTTTGGGTCTGGCTTACCTCACTCAGGATAGTGTTTTCTATTTCCATCCATTTGTATGCAAAATTCAAGAAGTCATTGTTTTTTACTGCTGAATAGTACTTTAATATGTATATATTCCACACTTTCTTCATCCATTCTTCCATTGAAGGGCATCTAGGTTGTTTCCAGGTTCTGGCTCTTACAAACAATGCTGCTATGAACATAGTTGAGCATATACTTTTGTTGTATGATAGGGCATCTCTTGGGTATATTCCCAAGAGTGGTATTGCTGGGTCCAGGAGTAGGTTGATCCCGAATTTCCTGAGAAACCGCCATACTGCTTTCCAAAGTGGTTGCACAAGTTTGCATTCCCACCAGCAATGGATGAGTGTACCCCTTTCTCCACAACCTCTCCAGCAGAGGCTATCATTGGTGTTTTTTATTTTAGCCATTCTGAAAGGTGTAAGATGGTATCTTAATGTTGTCTTGATTTGCATTTCCCTGATCGCTAAGGAAGTTGAGCTTGATCTTAAGTGTCTTTTGGCCATTTGACCTTCTTCTATTGAGAATTCTCTGTTCAGCTCAGTGCCCCATTTTATAATTGGGTTGATTAGCCTTTTACGGTCTAGTTTCTTGAGTTCTTTATATATTTTGGAGATCAGACCTTTATCAGTTGCAGGGTTGGTGAAGATCTTCTCCCAGTCAGTGGGTTGCCTTTTTGTCTTAGTGACAGTGTCTTTGCTTTACAGAAGCTTCTCAGTCTCAGGAAGTCCCATTTGTTCAATGATGCCCTTAGTGTCTGTGCTGCTGGGGTTATATGTAGGAAGTGATCTCCTGTGCCCATGTGTTGTAGAGTACTTCCCACTTTCTCTTCTATCAGGTTCAGTGTGTTTGGACTGATATTGAGGTCTTTAATCCATTCGGACTTGAGTTTTGTGCATGGTGATAGATATGGGTCTATTTTCATTCTTCTACAGATTGACAAAATTATGGAAGAATACTTTCCCAACATAAAGAAAGATATTCCTTTGAATATCCAAGAAGCATACAGAACACCAAACAGACTGGATCAAAAAAAAAATCCCCTCGCCATATAATAATCAAAACACAAAATGTACAGATTAAAGAAAGAATATTAAGAGCTGCAAAGGAAAAAGGCCAAGTAACCTATAAAGGTAAACCGATCAGACTTACACCTGACTTCTCTATGGAAACCATGAAAGCCAGAAGGTCCTGGATAGAGGTACTGCAGAAACTAAGAGACAATGGATACAAACCCAAACTACTGTATGATATTTTTTTAAATGTATTATATTGAATATATCTTTCATGGAATGCTTATGTATAAGAAGACTTCAGAGACCTGTATATCCTATTCTGTTGGATGAAAGAAGACTCAGTTTCTGGAAAAAAAATGGGGTCTAACCACATATTCATTTTATTTGCCAATTTCTGGACACATCTGCAAATTTTACTTCATGATTTCCCTTGGGTCTCTGGTTACTATGGTCTGAGGTGATGTTTATATGCCAATGAACATTCCTGCCAAACTACTGTAGGCGGTGTGACGTGGTTGATTTGGACTGTCCATGACTTCTCAGTCAGGGATTTTTAAAGAGTTGTAAATAATATCAAGTCAGTTCATTTGACCTCAAAAGACGTTCAGTTCATTTTACAGAAGACTTAGCTCAGCTCCTCTTCTTTAGTCTGAAGGGCTGTGTAGTTCACGTGTCCGTGGAGAATGACTTCAAAAAAGAAATGAATTAAAGATTATACATATCCTTACATATTTCTGGGATAAACACTGGAGACAGAAAAACACAAGAACACACACACACACAGACACACACACACGCACACAAAGGTAGGTTAACTTGGTCTCCAAAGGAACTTAGTACAAAAGTGGCTCTGAGCAGGACACTCAAAAGTTTAAGGCTTTCTTCCTGTGTGAATAATCTGGTGGTTAACTGAGTTGGCTATCTGAGGAAAGATTTCCCCTCAAAGGGTCAGTCACAATATTTCTCACAGAGGTGATCTGCCTACATGCTGAACATCTTCCCCTCAAGCCAAATATAGAGAACTTGTTCTCCACTTTGTGTGCTCTATGGTTTATAAGAAAGGAGACAATGTCACACTATACAGAACTTGTTCTCCACTTTGTGGGCTCTATGGTTTGTAAGAAAGGAGACAATGATGTCACAATATCCCTCCATTCAATAAAAGGTCAATCTCTTTATCTCATGGGTTCTTTCATGAATGACAATGTATGAACTCTGAAAGAAACCTTTTACCTTTACTGCACATACAGGGGCCGCTCTCCATGGTGGATCCTTTGGTACCTGTGGAGGATGCAGCTGCAAGGGAAACCTTTCTGCACATATTCTACAATAAAAGAGCTCCTCATCTGTATGAATGAATTGATGATGACTTAGGGGCATAGTCTGACGACAACATTATATAAGTCACAGGCACTTACAGGCTTCTTCTCCTAGGTATACTCTATGTGGTGACAGAAAATGTGAGTGCCCACAATAGACATCAGCACACTTCACCCTTACATACTTCTATCTGAAACTTTAAAAATACATTTATTTACTTAGTGTTATGGGAAGTAGCCCAAGACAAACATGTGGAAATCAAGGGCAACTTTCAGGAGTCCTTTCTATCTTGTTATCATGTGGTTGGTATCCGGAAACCAAACACCAATCTCTAGGCTTCCTTTCCAAAATTACACTATGGCAGTATTTCCCATATTTAAGTAGTGTCTTCTCAAATAAAAATCAAATAGTGAGAGCATATTTAATTTCATTATTGTTCTGAAACAATAATAAGAGGAACATGCTGTTTCTGATAGGTATTTGAGCAGATTGCGCAATGATATCACTGAAAAAATTGTGCCTTAAAGCTAATTGAAGAATAACTCAAGCACTAGGAATTGAATTCTTGTCTTTCAGTAAAGGTTTCCCTTGAGGTGAAAGTTATAAAATCATTTTATTAGTGATTATTTTTACTCTTACACAATGATTTATTTGACATGAGGTAGTCTATCTATCTATCTATCCATCCATCCATCCATCCATCCATCCATCCATCTATCTATCTATCTATCTGTCTGTCTGTCTGTCTGTCTGTCTGTCTGTCTATCTATCTAATCGTAGAAACTACATTTTAAAAATCTATGAGCCCAAGAAAAACAATTTGGAAAAGTTTTCTTATTTATTTTGTTTTTCTGTTTTTTCTTTTATTTTTTCAAGAATCTTTGAGTGACATCCATCCTACAAACCTCAAGCCATATGTGCCTCACAGAATATTTTGTGCTGTGTTCTGTTAAATCACATTATAGAGTCAGAATACTTCTTTTGGACTGTGATATAACAGTTGACCTGGAAAATTGTAGATTTAAGACAGACATCTCAAAAGACACAGATGGACTCATGCAAGTAGGAGGAATTCATGAAGTCAGTTGTCTATAATAGAATAACAGATTCTCCTTGATAGATTTCTCTTAAAAAGATATTCTGTAGTTTATAAATTTTATGTAGCTATTTCCCAAATTTAGTTCAAAAATCTATGATTGAAAAAATAATGAACCTTAATCCTACAGGGGATTCCCTAGAGACTTTATGGTCAGAGGAAGGTGTTACCTTCACATAGTTCAGAGCGGCCATTTGTCACTGTGCAGAGTACAAGATTTGGAGTGAGCAAGGGGTTCCATTCTCAACTAAGCTACACAAACCACTGATATTTTGTTAGTCACTAGTTCTCTAGAGTGAATAGGAACTTTACATTGATGCTATTAGGAACCAGTGATCAATGCAGGCAAAATAAATATATGGTGATGTTATCCAATGACTACCAAACATTATTCTTTTGTATCATGCCTGATTCATTTTGTTGTCCTTTAGCAGATATTGCTGGTCCTTAGATACAAATGAATGAAATACAAAGCCAATAATTTGTAAATAGTTCTTGTTAACTAAAATAAGGTTTTTTTTTCTATTGAAAACATTTGGTATGGTAATCTATTAATGAAACACAACTGTTTTAACTTCATAAACACACACACACGCACCTTTCTGATGGAATGAAGTATTATAAATTAATTCCTAGTTGTTAGTCTAATACTTTGAACACAACTCCAATCTTACATAAGCAAGTAGAAATCTGACAAACGATATCCCTTGTTCGATTTTTCTTTGGAAAAAGAAAGTATGAAGTCACATTTGGACCTTAGAGACTTCAAATAATATTCTTTATTTTACAGATTACTACACTAAGATATGGGAGACTAAGTAACTTGTACATGATCCTGACAGCAAAACCAAGATTAGAAGTCAGGCCAGAGAAATCTCAATGCCCTATTCTTTATTCTGCATCACACTGCATAAATAAAACCTAAGGTATAATGATATACCTGAGTGATTTAAACATGATTCTGTATTGAAATTTTATAGAAAAAAAACACATCTTTTATCAATAAAATCAAAGTGAGAAAGAATGCTTCTCCTGTTAAAATTTGAAGGGAATTAGTAACATTTTACACTAGCTTTCTTCCATGATTTATTCTAACCAAAATATGAATTTAGTACAAAATTATGAATGACAAACTTATACTGCTGTTTTTAAGGTGAATCCCTTAAAAGACGAAAGTAACTCTTCTTCAAAGTGGGATTTACTCTGTAGGATTGCATGAAACCTTCTGATGTGCAATAGACGGGAACTAAGACAGAGACCCACACCTGGACAATGGGTAAACGCCGGAGACCTTGGAATGTTCAGTCCTAAATGGGATGTCTTTATCAAGTCCCTCACCTCTGTACTCAGGATAATATACAAAAAAGGAAGCAGAAAGATCGTAAGAGCCAGAGGTGATGGACGACATCAAGGGAACAGTGTCTTCCAGACACAACAAGATTGATGAACAGAGACAGTAGCAGCAGTCGCAAGACCTGCACAGATTCAAGCCAGTTGGGGACCCATTGCTGAGAAAGCGAAGTAGACATGGACTCCTTAACCCAGCCAATGAGTTATCTGCAGTTCCCACTGGCAGAGGGAAAACATTTTTTTTCCAGTGCGGTGAGTCTCAGTGTGTATACAAACCACTCACTCTTAAGGACCAGATTCCATGCTCAACAATAGATGATCAACACAAAATGAACCCAGTGATGTTTTAAAAATATTTTGTCTGATATTCCTTTGTTTGAGCATTTTTAAGCTTTATTTTTGCTTGTATTATGATTTCTGTAAGTGTTACCGCTCTGCTCTGAGGGTGGTGATGTCTTGTATGCAAGTAAGTATGTTTTGCAGCTCCAAGGGGAATGGCTTCCCCCAGTTGGAGTGTTAAAGCTCTGAGCGGAGAGGTTTCTCCTATGTTGGTGTTACAGTTCTGAAGGGAAAGTTATGTCCTGGCTTTAGGAAGTAAGATACACAAAGTAATGCTGCACAACAAACCTCACATAAGAGATTTATTTGGAAACACACAAGAAGGTGGCAACCTCTGCTCAGGCACAAGGCACAGGGAACTGAGCAGGAGACAAGCTTACATAGGATTTCTTAGGGAAGGGAGGAGATTTCCAGGGTGGAAACTGGTGAGATTTCAAGTCCTGAGCCTCGGACAAATCCAGGGATTTGTGCTTTATTTTGCTCAGGCAATGGTGGGTTTTTGTAACAAGGATTGCTGGGTTTTGAAAAGATTTTTATTGATTTTATTGAGTTATACATTTCTCTCTGCTCCCCTTCCTTCCTTTCCCCTCCCCTTCTACCCTCTCCCATGATTCCCATGCTCCCAAATTACTCAGGAGATATTGTCTTTTTCTCATTCCCATGTAAATTAGATCCATGTATATCTCTCTTATGGTCCTCATTGTTGTTGATAAGTTTTTACCAAGTTGGCTCAGATCTTATGCACTACAGTTTCTGATTTTGATTTTGTGTTTTTATTGGTTTCAGAATGCCATATGGGGTGTATGTGTATGTGTGTGTGTGTGTGTTTCTCTTGCTTTCTAAATATTTGCCTCTTTGTTTTCTTAAGAGGGAGGAAGAGAGAGAGAGAGAGAGAGAGAGAGAGAGAGAGAGAGAGAGAGAGAGAGCCTGAATTGGATGGGTGTAAAGGTGGGAAAGATCTGGAAGAAGAGGGAGGAGAAACCATGATCAGAATATGCTGTTAGAAAAACTTGTTTTCAATAAAATAAAAGAAAACTTTGAAATGCATTCTATTTCAAAGGTACTGTGGTCTCCCCTGAGAACCTCAGGAACTTAATGACCTTGGGTAGATTTTTAACCTACCAGTATCGAAGTATAAAGATCTGTTCTTATAGTTATTCATAATTTATAGTTACTAATGACATTGTTTGCAATAAGTCACATGGAGTGCCTAAAATATAAGATAGAATAAGAGCAAATACTAATTGCTTCTCTCACTGATATTACTATGATTATTATTATACATTGTCCAAGATATAATATTCACATTTTCTCACACTCATAGAGCATGACTATCCAAACTCAACTTCATATATCATTTGATTGAGTATTGATGCGTTATATTTTATTGTAATTTACCAGTATGTATCTTACTACTAGACATTGCTACTCACTTCAAAGTTTTAAAAGGTGACAGTTCCACATTTGTACTTGCTTCACTGGAAACTTAAAGCTATTTAAAAGACATCATATTCTCTTTAGAGCCTTCTCAACCAGCTAACTGCACTCTATTTCATTTAGAAATTAAGGTGAACATAGAAAAAGAAAACCTCTAAGAGATTTGAATAAAGCTAATATGAGCTATACCTAGGTGTTAGTAAGAAATTGATTTTGTTTGCTTTGTTTCATGCAGCATCTTGATCTGTTATACTAGAAATGAAATGAATCAGGAAGATTCTTTGTACATATTGCATCACCTTATGTAAATAACTCCCTATAAGCATTGTTGAAGTAATGAAACCAAAGCAAGAAAGTGATTTTAAATTGTCAGTCAAATATTTGCAAATGCAACCTTTCGTCAGTATATACTGTTTTCCTCATCTCAAGATCCTTATTGCCAAAATCCAAAAGGATGAATGAATGAGATTTATTTCTGTGGCAGACTAAGAATGTGTATAAAATCCTTTGTCACCTTTAAGCAGACAATTGCTGGTTATTCATCGTCCACATGCCTGTTGCTGATTACTCTGGGGACTGGTGCTAAAGAAAGTTCATTTTTCAATGTGTTTGTTAGCAACAAACTCAGAATACTGAGCAAACAAGTCATTTTTCAAGTACAACAATTGCCTTCCGATAAAGTACATTTCAAAAATTCATCTTTTTACAAATAACCCCAAACTACTACTAAAATTCCATCACAAAATTTGTACCTACAGAATAGCCATAATACACTAATTTTACTTATATCAACTAATAATTATTAAACTTTGTGATTTTATGCTAAAATCTAAAATTAGGATAGATTCTTTGATAGCATTGGTGGGCAAGGCAAAAAAAAATCGAAAAATATTGAATGTGATTTGTTTTAGGGTAGATCCAAATTCTGAAGGTACCAACAAAACTACACAATTTTAAGACATTTTAGACTCTAAAATTATAAAGAATATGATTTTAACAAATTAAATCTATAAATTAGATTAAATAAAGGAGCTTTAAAAATATGTCTAAAATCAACTATTGAATTCTTTGTCCTAATCAACTTATAGAAACTTGCATGTTCGTTCTCAAATTTCAATAATTTTCATCAGTTCAAAATAGAAAAACGTCTTAGAAAACTTTCGTACTGGCTTGGCGGGAGCCTAGGCAGTTTGGATGCTCACCTTACTAGACCTGGATGGAGGTGGGTGGTCCTTGGACTTCCCACAGGGCAGGGAACCCGGATTACTCTTAGGGATGATGAGGGAGGGGGACTTGATGGGGGAGGGGGAGGGAAATGGGAGGTGGTGGCGGGAAGAAGGCAGAAATCTTTAATAAATAAATAAACAATAAAAAAATTTAATAAAACATGCTGCAAACATTTTCTTTGCCTGGTAATCTCTAACCAATGTCTTTATGTTCTGTCTGTATTAAGGTATTTACTTTAGTCGGGGATAGTTCTAATCTATGAGAGCAGTGGAGGATGGCTATCTCATACAAAGTACTGAAAGAATGAGCTAGTGATTCTTCTGACCTTCTGTTCTATGAGGGTTCTCAGTAGATTTGATGATTCCCAGTAACATTAGTGAGGGAAGATGATTTTCAGTTTATTGACTCAGGCAGGTATGATTTTACAGACATACCCTATATTGGTTTGAACTTAACCAAATGAAGTTGGTGTCCCACTTCTGAATATATTACACATTCAGAGAACAAATTTACAGCTATTATCATGAAATAATAACGGAAACTTAATGACTGATAAACCAGTCATGAATCTTTTGTTAAAATGATTAAATTTCTTCAGTCCTTTGGAAATAATAGGACAAATTAAAGAGTCCACATAATATCAGCATGAGGAGTCTCAAGGCCAACTGTATTTTGCAATTAGATCATGGAAGTCATCTTGTTATGTCTATGAGGCATTTATCACAGTGGAAAAACAAGATTTTTTTAGAATCAAAAATAAGAACAAACTTAATAAGAGGTTCTTCTATCATTTTTAAATAAAGCTGACCCTTGTTCTCATGACTGCATCTTGACTTGTAAAACAACAGCACATTTACTATTTCTTATGGAGGAGAGGAAGAGAGACAGATTATATATATACATATTTATCATATTTATGTATATATTATATATTAATATATTATATGTATATATAATAAAGAGAATATATATAGCCTTTTCAAAGAGATAGCAGATTAAAACACCACATTAAAATCTCCATAATGCTTTAAAGCCATGTGCTTCGTGGTGTTTGGTAGTTATTGAAATAGAGCGGCGTTTCTCTACTGGCTGATTATCATAAAAAGAAACATGACCTTTCTCATAGCAATCTGGTGATGAACAAATCTCTTCATTAACTTTTGGTTCTTCTCTATGTTCCCAAACACTCAGCTCCTAAAAACTGCTGGCTGACATGCATCTGTGAAATTGAGTGTGCCCCCAATTCTG
This sequence comes from Chionomys nivalis, assembly GCF_950005125.1. Classification (NCBI taxonomy): domain Eukaryota; kingdom Metazoa; phylum Chordata; class Mammalia; order Rodentia; family Cricetidae; genus Chionomys; species Chionomys nivalis. The sequence goes on from NC_080087.1 coordinate 46,560,397, forward strand.
CCTCCTTTGCCAGAATGAAATAGTAAGAATGATAAGAAAGTTATGTGAATTTGTAGGAGAAACACGTATGCTGTTGGAGTCTAATAGAAATATTTTAACCACTGGCCTGAATCCAATCTGCACAGTAATTTAATAGACTATCAACCACAAATGCAATCCATAAGGCAACTAAATGGGAACCAAAAGCAATAGGTAATTTTCCTGGAATGGGATTGGTAAAATCAAACTAACCTCTACGAGAAAGGAAACTGCCAGGCAATACCACACAGTGAAAATCTTCAATAAGATAGTAAAACAGATTAGATAATATGATATATTCCTTCTAAAAAAATTACCAATAGTACAGGACACCAAAATACCTGAAAGCATGTTTATTTCAGTCTTAAATGATAGCTTTTGTTCCCTAATCTAGAAAGATAACTCAAAGGCAGGTGATTTTAGAAAACATACAGGTATACATGATTAAATAATTCATTTTCTTCATACAATTCATCATTTAGACATTCTTTTATTGAATTATTAATCTTTAGGACATCCAGACATTTTAGAATGTTGTTTTTAGGAGTAAGGAATCATGCAAAGACAGAGGAAGGCATGCAAAGTAATTAATGCCATGACTTGATCATTAGGATTTAAAGAACATGAATTCAAGGGTTATGAATAGTTCTGTTCTGACTCAATTAAATAGAAAGACTTAAACTGGCTATAAGAGGGGGAGAACTATAAAGCAAATTCTATAGTTGGAAGTCAATGAATGAAAGCTTCAAGTACCCGGTGAACTATCTATCTAATTTAATATGTATAGGGCTAAAGAAACAGCAAGACACAATAGGTCTGAATGTCCACTCTTTCTGAGGAATCATTTCTTTGTATCATATATTATGTCACGTAATGAGTATACATGACAAAAATATTTCCCATTGGCTTCATTTGTAAAATGTATATTTTGCCACTCATTGCAATGTACTATGTATAAAATTCCTTCTGAAGCCTTTTATTCCACTGACGCTCAGATTTCTCAGATGTGTGAAATAGAGAGCCAACAGCTTTTGATATTATAGAAACGTTAATCTTTGTTGATGGCATTGGATTGGTAGCAGGAGAAGATAAATTGGGAGACTACTGAAAAGACCCAGCACCATGGGTTATGCAGACACTTATTTAAGCACTAAAAGTGTTTTGATAACTTGTGTGGCCGTCAGTGTGTTCCATTGTGACATAACATCCTATATAATTTTATTGGCATTTACAAGTTATTAGATGAAGTAATGCTCCATGTTCTCATAAAGTTTGTCTGCTTGTATAAAACATGAACTTTAAGTTAAACAACTGCATATGTAATTAATATTCCTATAAATCTTATGATAAAAAGATAAAGAACTTTTGACAGAACAAAGTATAAAATTTCGGTAAAGCAAAGAAATATGAGTATAAAATTTAGGTAAAGCAAAGAAATTTGTAATTGGAATTCTACAAAATAATTAGGACTTTAATGGTGGATAAGTACCGTAACACAGAAAATAATATGTAAATGGTGGTCTGTAATATGAAAATGCCATCTTGTTTCCAAGAAGTTGAAAAGTGAGCACCAGGGTACTTTCCCATTAATGATAGAGAATAAGAGATACAGAAAAATTACTGAAGACTTGCAACATGCAGGGATTAAAGGGATATTATTGAAAGTTTTAGAGCAGTAATACTTAGCAGTTTATCTGAGTAAAGAAGTCTGTGGGCTGGGCAATACTTAGAAACATAAAAGTTCTGTCCAGTAGCAGGTCCAGTGAGCTTATAGACAAGATACAGAAGGAAAGCGGAAGAATCACTCAAGCAACTAGGACAAGGCATCTTCCTTATTTGGATATGTGACGAGGCTCTTGACTTATAGGCATCATCTGATGAGCTGACTGCCTATGATTATGGCTTGGCTGTTTGTGTTCTTTGCTATACTCTTAGGTTAGATTTTGTTTTGTTCATATGATCACTCAGATTGTCGTTTGAAAGCACAGAATCAGTGAATGAGCTGTCTGTCACAAGTCAGATCTTAACTTGGCAATGTGTTAAAATGGTTGTTTTCTTTACCCTTATTGCAAAGGGAAACCACTGAAGGGTTTTATAAAAGAGGGCATGGCCAAAACTTCACTTATAAAATGGTTACTCTGCCCCCGAGAATAAGAGGAGAAATGTTGACATATGGATGAAGGACAGGAAGTCCAAGTGTTTAAGACACCCTCCTAGTAGTTCACCTCTCCACTGTTTCCATTAGGTCTCAGCTGCCGGCGTCAGGAGAGAATGACAGCAACCAGCTCTGAAATAGACTTTGTGTGGTAAATTTGTGTGAATTCAACATCGACAATAATTGCCAGTTGCTTCTTCTTGACTCAAGGTAAAACTTTAGAAATAACTACACAGAGTCATCTAAATGAAACACGTTACCATAATAGCTTACAGTAAACAGAGCATGGCAAGTGAATTTGTAGAACTAATTGCATGTTTACCTACCATGGGAACTCCCTAATTCCTAGACGATCACCTGTTGAATAGAGGGTCCTGTCAAAAGTTTCAATTGTGATTCATTTGCCACGAGGTGGAATTAAGTTAAGAATGTACCAAACCCCACGAGTTTACTTTTATTTTTTGTGGTTATGGTAATATGAGGCTTAAGGGAGAAGTTAGGAAAATAATATGCTTAGTTAGACAAAAGACAAAACAAAACCCATTTATTTACTCATAAGTAAATATATATAAATCTGACAAAGGAAATCATTAAGCAGGATTCTTAATGTGTCCTGAAGTACTTGTCCTCGGATGCGACTAGGGATTTAGACACATTAAAATGAACACAGTGATGTGCAAATGCCCATATCAATAAAGTTAAAAAGGTTTGAGTGATGTTAAACATGCTCCTTGGGGGTAGGCTAATTAGTAAACTAGAGAGTCTTAAAACTCTCAAGTGCCATCTTTGAACTGAAGAAGACATCTACTAATGAACTCCCCAGTGGATGCGGAGTCTGGATTTGCAGTATCTCGGTGTCTGAGCTTCAACTGTGTTGATGTATTAAAAGCAACGTAAGGTTTAGCAAAGTGGGCTGGGAATGTACATAGCACCAGGAACTGAAGGTATTTTGTCTTCTTGGTTATATTTAATCTATATATAAAAAAAAAAAACAAATACATCCAATGTTAGGCAATAAATAAAAGAACAGAAAGTAATTCTAGAGTGAATGTTTATATATTTGGTTAGATTTATAATAGATAAAAGAATGTGGGTAGATATTTGAGGAAAAATGTGATAACTAAAATCTGAGTCTTTCATTGGTTTACACATCACAAAGCTAAAAGAAGTAAATTTTGCCCTTTTAGCATGCTTTCTAGAATAAAACTATTAGCCTCCGTGTTCGTTATATTATTCTAAATGGAATATTTTAAGACTGTCAATCAGAGCAGAGCCGATATTTTACTTTGACATCTGCACAAATACATGTGGGTTTGTTTTTAAATTTTTTAATTACAGTTTAAGGTCAGTACAAGTTCGACTCATAGTTCAGCACATCTGTTCCGTCTCCTTCACTGAAAGGAACTAATATTGAAAACTACGCCCCACTCTGGTTTCAACTATGTCACAGCTCCTGAGAGATCTTTTTAATCTCTAAAAATGAATTTCTCTTGTCTACAAAACGAAGAGCTCAGGGGAAATGCTTTCACTACTTCAGGGATGTCTGCTGCCTTTTGTATGGAGGACTTGATTATGGCTTAGATCTGTCTAACATGGGAGTATTTTTGCTGTACTTTATAGGTGTGTATTCACCTAAATTTTTAACCTTTATAATAGGAAAAAGAGTTACCAACACTTTGGTGACACTGACTGTTCAATACCAAACTATGATTTATTATGCTCCACAGTCAAGGCACTTGCTCCCAGAGTTGTGTCTTCTATTAGCATCCCTCTGAGATATTTCAGGGTTTCTCCATCTTTTCCGGGAAGACTCTAAGGAGAGTAAGTAGGTTTCAGAAGACAAAACTTTATCAGATGAAGTGCTCCTAATTAGATGTCAAAGCAAGGTCAGAATATACAGTAGCTCTAGTAAGAAAACATACACATGCAGCCTGTTTTCTTCCTTCCTTCCCTGAGGACAGGAAGACGATCCCAAACCTATGTTTCTAGTGGGTGAAACAAAGGAATAAGGCCAAGACCTAGTTATAAATAAAATCACCAATACTGAACATTAATATATATATATGTGTGTGTGTGTGTGTTGTATCGACTTTATATAGATAGATAGATAGATAGATAGATAGATAGATAGATAGATAGATAGATAGATAGATAGAGATATAGATATAGATATTCCTTATATCACATTTTATTCCAGTTTAGAACTTCGATAACTTAATTCCAAATTAATTCAGAATTTTTATTCAAAAGTGGTTACCACCTCACTTTTGTAAAGGCAGAAAAAACAATGAAGGAAGAAAGGAAAAGAAATAAGGAAAGGAATAGAAGAGTTAAAAAGAAGGAAGGAGGAGGGGAAGTAAGGAAAGGAACTTTCTTAGTCTGTTAAAAACAGTGCATCACTTGGGTTTAGAACTCAGGAGAGAATGAGTGCAGAGTTGCATGATGGCGAAAGCCCCGGGAGGGCAATGACTGATGAATGTTAGGCTCTTCTCTGAGAGTTGAGCCACAGATGTCACAGATGCCTAGAAAATGGTATACCTAAGTCTTAAATACTTACTTTGCTTTTATTCTTAACTTTATCTTTATCCCAAAATGGAAATATAGCTCTACTTCCATGTCCTTTATCAAGACCTTTCTGAACTACACCAACCTTGGCATTCAACATGTTGATGCTATAGTTGGCAATTTTCATATCACTGGCTTTGTTTATTAATGAGAAGATGGGATTATGATTTAAGACAGCACAATGTTTAAGTGTCAAATAGTCTGTTGAATACTTGTAACAGATCCTATAATTCCATACTAAAATCTCTCATTTAGATAGGAATCTAGAGTTTAATGTTACCAGCTTTTAAACTGTAAGGATCCCTAAGAATTAATGCTGGGCTACCCAATTGTGGCACGCAGTGAAAAGTTACTGTATAGCACTGATCATGTCCTAACATTTTGTCTGTACTGTTTGCTGGATAGAGTTGCTTGGAGAGAATGAGAGACATGATATACAAGGGAGAGGCACAGGGACGAAGTGGATGACACACATATTGACTAAGAAATAAGAATCCTGTTCCATGATGAGAACACACAGAGTTAAGAGAGCAGTAAGCGGAGAGCCACAGGACCAGCATGCTTTGCTGGCCCTGGCATACTGATGTCTTATTAGAGACATGCTTTTAAGTTTTCTCATCTTTTCCATTCATAGGTATTTCTTAAGATCATACTTGATTCTTTCTGTGGAGCTCTAACATTTCATTGATACTTAGAGAGTTGTTTGATCTTACAGTGAAGTAAAACCTTAACAAAAATATTAAATCTTGGAGAAATAAATTTTTAAATAATATTTTTCAGAATGACAGACTAAAGAAGAATGTTAATTCATGCTCAGTTTCAAATATTGAAGGAAAGATGAGTGGAAAATCAATGGGAGCCAAGAAGAAAGTTAACTGGGCTTTATTAACCAAAGTGGAAGAGGATGATAGTAGTAGAATGGAAAGGAAAAGAATGGGAAGTGCTGGAGTTTGTTGCTGTAGAGATGCACTAATGCAGGCAGAGAAAAGGAGGATAGAGAAACCAAAGAGACAAAGAGACTGGATTTGTGCCAAAAATGAACTATCTTACATCAGTTTTCTTGTAGAGGAAAGATGGTAGGTTAAAAAAAAAAGAGAGAGAGAGAGAGATGACATCAAAAGAGCAACCTTTAATTGAACCTTTAATCCCTTGTTACATCTCATTTAAAAAAAACTAGCTTGTCGTATTATCTTATTCGCACACCTAACAGGGTTTACTTGCTTCTCTGCTTATGTGCATGTTTTTCTGCACCAATAGCCACAATCAGCTTCAGATAGATCTGAGGCTGCAGCTAATCATAACAGGCCTCATGTTACATTAGACAGAGTTGGTTCTGAAAGGGAAGGGCAATATGACCAAAATGCATGTTGCTGTAGATAATACTGATAGAACAAAAAAATGAAAAGGAAATAAGCAAATGAACAGAGTAGAGGGTCAGTGATTCTCAGGGTTTCTCTTCTCTAAAGTGAGAAAAGCATACAAATGACCCTTGTTTACAATCAAACATGACTATTGATCTGTGACATATTTAAAAGGTTAACAGCATCTTTCATAATTCATCTTTCTGTTCAGGAACTGTTACTCTCCAAGCTTCTCATGCACTCCATTTTGTTTGTTTGTTTTCACATGAGGTATCACCTTCTGCCTACTTTTCAACCTTGCAGAGCTGCAAACTAAACATGTATTTCTCCTTTCGGTGTTCTAAGTCACACAAGGCAATATTTTCCTGTGTAAATTTTAAGCCGAAATCCCTTGTGATATCAAGAGCACCACTGTCCTCAAAATCCCCTAGTCACTCTTTCCTTAGTAAGTAGTTCCAGGTCACTGTTGAGTGAAGGTCTGATTAATCTTTGCCACCGCTCCAGCGCCTGGCCAGTGTTCAGCACCTGGCAGCACAGCACAGCTCCCCTGCTCCCTTCTGTCCTTGCCTAGGATGCTTTTGATTAAACTTGATTGTTTCAGTTCTTGTTTTGTGAAAGAGTCTGAGTGTGGAAAGAATCCTTGCCTCTTTGAGTGTGGATAATTTCCTAATATTGGCATTTATTGAAGTTCTTTTTGCAGTTTTTCCTTTACATCACCTTTTCTCTCTGAAAAGCCCTAAGGGGGCACTTAATCTATGACAATCCCGCTTTCCCAAACACCTCTCACTACACCCCAAAAGGAAGGGCAAGGTAAAGAAGATACATTGATGCAAATGCTGGAAAAGAAAGTTGGCTGACTTCTAATTTTAACCATTGTGATCTGATAAAAAGCATGGGGTTGTTCCATTTTTTTTTTTTGTATTTATTGAGGTTTGTTTTGTTACAGAGTACGTGGTCAATTTTGAGACGGTTCCATGAGGTGCTGAAGACATGTGCTCAATTCTGTTCATAGCAGCATTGTTTGTCATAACCAGAACATGGAAGCAACCTGAATGCCCCTCAGTCGAAGAATGGATAAGAAAAATGTGGTGCATTTACACAATGGAGTACTACACAGCAGAAAAAAAATGACATCTTAAATTTTGCAGGCAAATGGAAAAAGCTAGAAAATATTTTGAGTGAGGTAACCCAGACCCAGAAGGACAATTATCACATGTACTCACTCTTAAGTGGTTTTCAAACATAAATCAAAGAAAAACAACCCAGAGAACCTAGACAACGATGAGGACCCTAAGAGAGACATACATGAATCTAATCTACAAGGGAAGTAGAAAAAGACAAGATCTCCTGAGTAAATCGCAGAGGAAACAAGAGAAAGTAGGGAGTGCAAAGCCAACTTTCCCACTCTATAGTTCCTATTTTCAGTTAACTGTCATTTCTTCTGAGTTTTCTTATCTTTTTGTTCATTAACAACATATTTTATTTTCACTTTTTTTTCTCTCATTTTTTTATTCTTTTTTAATTAAAATTTCCAACTGCTCCCCGTTTCCCATTTCCCTCCCCCTCCTCCCACATATTGCCCCCTCCCCCCGCTCCCCTCCCCCTATCCCCACTCCTCTTCTCCTCCCCCCAGTCCACTCCCCCTCCCTCTCGATACTGAAGAGCAGTCCAAATTCCCTGCTCTACAGGAAGACCAAGGTCCTCCCACTTCTATCTAGGGTCCAGGAAGGTGAGCATCCAACAGGCTACGCTCCCACAAAGCCAGTTCATGTATTAGGATCGAAACCTAGTGCCATTGTCCTTGGCTTCTCATCAGCCTTCATTGTCCGCCTTGTTCAGAGAGTCCAGTTTCAACCCATGCTTATTCAGTCCCAGTCCAGCTGGCCTTGGAGAGCTCCCAATAGATCAGTTCCACTGTCACAGTGGGTGGGTGCACGCCTCGTGGTCCTGATTTCCTTGCTCATGTTCTCCCTCCTTCTGCTCCTCATTTGGACCTTAAGAGCTCAGATGGTTGCTCCAAATTGGGTCTCTGTCTCTCTCTCTATCCATCGCCAGATGAAAGTTCCCGTGCCATTCTCCTTGGCCTCTCGTCAGCTCTCATTGTCCGCCACATTCAGAGAGTCCGGTTTTATCCCATGTTTTTTTCAGTAGCAGTCCAGCTGGCCTTGGTGAGCTCCCAATAGATCGGCCCCCCTGTCTCAGTGGTTGGGTGCCCCCCTCATGGTCCTGACTTCCTTGTTCATGTTCTCTCTCCTTCTGCTCCTCATTATAACCTTGGGAGCTCAGTCCGGTGCTCCAGTGTGGGTCTCTGTCTCTATTTCCATCCATCGCTAGATGAAGGTTCTATGGCGATATGCAAGATATTCATCAGTATGATTATAGGATAGGTTCATTTCAGGTTCCCTATCCTCAGGTGCCCCAATGAACTAACTGGGGACATTGCCCTGGGCATCTGGTAGCCATTCCAGGTTCAAGTCTCTTGCCAACCCTTAGATGGCTCCCTTAACTAAGGTATGAGTTTCCCTGCTCCCCAATCCAACCTTCCTTTAACCCCAATCACCCCGATTCCCCCAGTTCCCCTCATCCTCTCCTTCACACTTTTCTCTCCCCATCACCCCTCATCCCCATCCCACCCCACCCCCCAAGATTCCAATTTTTTGCCCATCAATCTTGTCTATTTCCCATAGCTGGGAGGATATCTATATGTTTTTCCTTGGGTTTACCATAACTGATGCACTTTCAAATCCAAGCCCCTCAAGCTGAGAATCTGGGGTTCCAGTCTGGTCAGTTAATCTTGCTGCCTGTATTTTTCTTACAGACTTTTCACATCTAACTCTTGTCTAGATGCCTTATTTTTGTTTAATATCTAGTTTATGAACAATTTAACAATTCAAAAGTCTATCCAGTTTTTTTAAGATTATTCCACTGTTCTTTTTTTTAAAAAAAATGTATTTTTACTTATTTATTTTGTATATGGGGGGTCAAGTAAACATGCCCCATTGTGGTTGATAGAAGTCAGAGGGTGAATTGAGGGAGTCAATTCTCTCCTTCCACCATGTGAGTTCTGGGGACTCAACTCAGCTTGCCCATCTGGGAGAAGGCACTTTTGCCTGCCCAGCCATCTCACCAGACTGTTTCCACGTTTTCAGGCTGTTACTCCTCTAAAATCCAGTTGTATACTCTGCTGCCATCTCTTGCCTTCTGTCCCAGTCCCCAACCTCCTGACCCAGTAGGACACAACTGCTCCCCCATCACTGCCCTCACGTCTTCCAGCTGGTGCACTGCTAATCAGGCTTTCTACAAATTACTCTAAGCCACCAAGTTTGTCAGCCAGCAGGAGATTTGAGCAGATATTGGGCTCGTGTCTTCTGTTCTTCGCCTGACTCCAAGAAATCTCCCAGTTTCCAGCTTCCCTGCTGCTTATAAGCCCTTATTCTGACACTAACCTTCCTGTGATTTAACTAAACTAAAGAAACCAGTGGGGTAAGAAAATGATGAAACTCATCCAGCTTATTCTGAGACACCCTGTGGTTCCAAAGTATACAGTCGTGTGCTATATATACTGGAATTTAGTCAATGACAGACATCTATACAAAGGCAGTCCTGTGAGATTATGACGGGGCTAAAAATAATGCTGTAGTTTAGAGACATCAAAGGCATCATAGCATTGTAGTACATTATTGCTATATACAAACAAGCCCACTATACTGCCAATACCACAACCATAGTGAATGCAACTGTGTGGTTCACGACATAGGGCAATGGAAATAAACTAAGTTATTGAGTATATAGTCAGTTCATTATTTTATTATAAAGTTGAAGAGTTCTCTTGTGCATAAAAAGTTCACTGTAAAAAGTATGCTATGCTACACAAGCAGAAGACTTAGGTAGCTCATGCTTATGTATCCTTTCCTGCATCATTTTTCTTATGATGGATTCAATCTTGTGTTGTTTTGTTCTTTGTAGCTTCTAGATATACAAATCCCTCTGTTCATGTTGCCGGTAAGAGACCAGGTGCCTAGATGTGTAGGCTACACTATCAAGGCTCCTATAAGTATACTTTACAATGTTCACACAATGACAAAATCACCTATGGATGCATTTCTCAAAACACAGGCCCATCATTCAGTAACACATGAGGGTACTTATCTCTGGTCTCTGGCTGTTTTGCAATCACACCTCCCGAGGTTTTCCCACAGTCTTACTGTACAGCTCTCAGCTTGTTATTTGGGCAGTTTATACTCTGTATCTGGGTCTCCTTGTTTTTCATGCTGTTCAGAATTTCCTTTTAAAATTTCCAGCTGCTTTTCAAGTCTGGAATGCTGATCTTTGTCACCTGGAACCTATTACCATATAAACAACTGCACTAGTGAAAGATGGTTCACTCGTATCAGGAAGCAGCGCACTCAATATCTCAACGTCCTTAGCCTGTCAAATTGTAGTTTTATGAGTTAATCATGCCATGGATGAATTTTCTTTCATGTTTCTTCAGTGTTTTTAAATAGTTGTTTATTGCTCATCCAGTTTATATGACATATACTGTTTTGTTTACATGAACAACTTCCCTACCTTTGAAGACTTTATAATTTTGAAAAAAGATGTGAAAAATCTTTTTATCTATCAAACATTAGTAGCTGTAGTGTACCTTAATTTGTGTAAATATCTTTTATCATGGCATTATCTTTATTGTATTCATTTTTCATTTACAATTACTACATCACAGATGTTATATATACTATGATTCCCTGAATAATAACTATTGAGGTGCCATTCTATAAGTAGAAGTTTTAATAATCAATGAAAACTTAAATATTCAGTTATCTATTGCATGCAATGACCTTATATTAACAAAATGAACTAGAATATAAAGAGAGGTATAGATGAAAGTTTCTGTCCTGCCTGGTCCAACAGCTATTTATTCCCAAAGAAACACACAAAGGCTTATATTAATTATAAACTATTTAGCCTATTAGCTCAGGTTTATTATTAATTAGTTTTTACACCTTAAAGTAACCCATAATTTTTGTCTATTTAGCCATGTGGTTTGGTACCTTTTTGATGTGGTATTCTCCTCTGTATGATGTGAATATGTTTTATTGCCATTAGTTAATAAAGAAGTTGCTTTTGACCAATGGCTAAACAGAGTAAAGCCATGCAGAAAATCCAAACAGAGATGTAGAGAGAGAGTAGGCAGTCAAGAAGATGACATGTAGCCACGGAAGAAGACAGATGCCTAGAACTTTACCCATCAACCACAAGCTTTGTGGTAAAATACAACATAACAGGAATGGATTTAAGTTGTAAGAGTTAGTTAGAAAAACAACTAAGCTATTGGCCAAACAGTGTTTTAATTAATATAGTTTTTGTGTGATTATTTTGGGTCTGGGCAGCCAGGAAATGAACAAGCAGGCTCCTTCTACACCTTTTATCAGGGCAGCATTCTTATCTTGCTTTTTATGAGTCTGTGTTGTGGCAACAGCAGACTGAGACTTTCCTCATCCCGGAATTCTCCTACTCTGGTCACCCCACCTATATGTTCTGCCACGTTACTGGCCAGACAGTGTTTCGTTAAACCAATGCTAGTGACAAATATTTACTAGATCATTATCCCCACAACAGACATGAACAATATTGACTGTAGTGGGGAGCTGCAGGCTGTGTTCCTGCCGCCCCAGCTCCTGGTCCCCAATGTGTGGACAACTGCATCCATAGAAAGCCTGAGAAAGCTTGGGAAAGAATAGAGTAAAACATGTTTTCTTGTTAGCAGCAATTTCTTGGGTCTGCTCTGCTTGCTAGAGGCAAACAAGCGCTCTCATCTAAGAGAGGCTTCCTGACTCAGCTTCAGCTGTGAAACCTTGCAGCTCATTTAAGAGGTCCTGCCACGAAACACTTGAACGGTGTTGATGAAAAGCTGAATACATGCTTGGCTGTTTTCAGCCATAGCAGGAAAAAAGCTGAGTTGTTTTAAAATGCCGGCTTTCTGGGCCGTCCTGCCAAGGCAAACTCTGACTCTTTCAAGCAGGCGGTCCTGACTACGGAGCCTTTTTGAGTGTTGCTTAATAACTGTTGCAGTTTGATTGCTGGCAGGGACCTTGAAATGCCTAGAGTTGTGGAGACGTGGCTACAGTCGGTACCTCAGGCATGAGGCTGGAAAGCTAAGGAATGGGCTGGATCCAGCCGTCAAAGCCACAACTTTAGTCCTACCAATATTGCTTGGTAAATTAAAGACTTATATGGTCAGAAAAAAAGAGAGAGATACAGTAAAGAGAGATTCAAAGACAAAGAAAACCTTTAAATGATTTACAGTGTGTTTAGAAACATATGCAGGCTAAAAGTTAAAGTTCTTAAAAGTAAAAAAAAGGAAGAAAGAAAGTAGTTGGGTGTGGTAGTATACACCTTTAATCCCAACACTTGGGAGGCAGAGGGAGATTGACCTCTGTGACTTCAAGGTGTGATAGCACACGCCTTTAATCCCAATGCCTGGGAGGAAGAGACAGGTGGATCTCTGAGAGTTCAAGGACAGCCTGGTCTACAGAGTTATTCAGGATGAAGATATACAGAGAATATAAAATAAAAGTAAAAATAAATGAAATAGAAGTTAAAATAAAGCCACACAAAGATGGAAAATACACAGATAATCTTGATACTGTATGCTATTATGCTCTCTTTGAACTGTTTGAATGCTGAGAAAGGAGCAACAGCTGCTAAAAGATATTTGTTTATAAATGCTGCTCAACTAATCCAACATAGATATTTTGAAAATGCCTTGACTTCAGAATTTGGATCTAAGGATACGATACTTTGGAAAAGAGATTCTTCTTTTGTTTTTACGGAGGATGAGACCCTGTGGATTTCTTCTATTCCAATATGGTATGATGGACCACGCCCTCCTGAAGGGTTGCTGTGAACACCTTCAGAAAATTACTTCACCCAACTGCCGACTGAGATGAACCTAGCACACAGGTTATACCATAAAAGACCTAATTAACAGCGCCCCCATTCAGCAGGAAGCAGTTTGGAGAGAAAAATCTGTGCCCATGTTCCCAAATATTGTTTATAAATGTTCTTTTACATTTAAAGGGGGATATGATAAAGATATGGATAATTTACATTGGTATAAGTTTTACTTTGTTGATATAAATTTAAGGCAATTTTGTTATGTATATATATATTTCTGATATTGATTAGGGTATTGTGATTGTGTAGTTCATGTAAAAATGTAATGTATATAGGTTGTTAACGGATAAACATCAATAATCAAGCTTGTAGTCATGTTAGTTAGATTTTCTAGATGTGCATAGATATATTGTAGATAGGCATTCTTCATATCTTTCAAAGATTATAGAATATGGCATTTTAAATGTTTTAATAACTTAGGGTTTTTCATGATAATGAGACACGTCTGCTCCTGGCAGCACCAATCTACTTCAAGAGGATGATGGGCATCGAAGAGGTTCCTTATGGAGTTTGATAGCCATTTGGGCAAGAAACTGCTCTTGCCTGGACTGTTGTATAAACTGAACACAGAGAACCCGCAGAGAGAGAGAACTACTGAACTTGCCTAAAGGTGAGATGATCTTTTGGGGTTCCTGATTCATGAAGGAGTCTGAGAGACATTCTGCAGGACACAGCAGATAGTGACTGAACTGCCTTTGAAATTTCCTGCTTCATGGAAATGTCTCTGGATACTATGGGCCTGTTGGCCAAAGATGGATGCCCCAACAGTACAGAGAAACTTTGGGTGACTGTCCAGGCAGCAAAATGTCTCTGTCATTTCTAGAGTTTGAAGTTGCTTATTTCTTGTTTGCTTAGGAAATATTGTATCCTTCTCGAGTCTTTGATGGAGTTAAAGAATATATAGTTAGTTATAGTTTTCCTTAGTTATGATAAAGATAAAATAGATGTAAATATTGTAATTCTTACTTGATAACTGTTTTGTTATATGTAATTTTGCTATGTTAAAGTTAAAGCCTTCCTTTTTTTTTTTGTTTAAACAGAAAAAGGGGAAATGATAGAGGAAGGTCATTGGCTAATAAAGAAACTGCCTTGGCCCATTTGATTGGCCAGCCTTTAGGTGGGTGGAGTAAGCAGAACAGAATGCTGGGAGGAAGAGGAAGTGAGCTCATACGCCTTAGCTCTCCTCTCTGGGGCAGATGCAGGGCAGCTCCTCTTAGGGCCAGACTCAATGAAGCAAGCCGCCAGGTCAGTCATGCTGAATCTTTCCCGGTAAGATTGGTGCTACACAGATTAATAGAGATGGGTTGATCGGGATATGAGAATTAGCCAGTAAGGGTTAGAGCCAATGGGCCAAGCAGTGTTTAAAAGAATACAATTTGTGTGTTGTTATTTCAGGGCATAAGCTAGCCAGGTGACCAGGAGCTGGGGTGGCAGGAACACAGCCCGCAGCTTCCTTCAACAATTGATGAGGAAAAGAACATTTCAAACGTAATAAGTAAGATGATTTATATACTGACAGGTATATGTTTCATTTACTGTCTGTAATATTAAATGAGTATGTGGGGACCATAACTCCCAGTGATAAGCAGGGAAGTAATTTTGTTCTAACAATCAGTATTAGAGAAGCTGGGGTACATTAATAAAGAAGGAGTTATAAGCAAAGGGGCTGGTGAGTTTGGGAATTTTATTTGGAAGGAAGGAGAGGATAAACAAAGAAAGGACTTGAAATTGGATCTCTTCAATATGAAATTAAACTGAGGAAAAAGAAGTGTAGTTATATTGTGCAATGCACAATAAAATATCCTACTTCAAAGAACTCATATTCTCCTTAAAACAAAGTCTTTCTCTTCAACTTTTTTGAGCATTTCCTGCTACCTCATATTTTTATTTCACATAAATTTAAAGAGAAAGGTGTCTTAGCATCGTGAGAAATATAAGATGCAACCTATCAGAGACTCATAGAATTTTAATAATAATGTGGTTTCCCAGGTGCACATTTGGTGATCCAAGACCACCCCTTGCAGTATGATAGTTGTGTTTCTGAATGTGGCAGACAGGCCAGAACAGACACAACCTGGGGTTGGATTGTACTGACAGTACCATATAAAGGTAAGAAGCAAAATGTAAGAATTATTCTGAGACTGAAGGAATGCCGGATCTGTAGTCAGCCATATCAAACAGAGAGCCTCAGAACTAGGTGAGATTGCAAAAGAGAGAAAATCTAAAAGTCTCCCTTGTAAGGTTCCAGGATGGGAATTAGTATAGCAAGCACATCCACAGACAGTAATTTATTGAAATATCTAAGTCTTTCTTATCAGAAGTAGAGTTCTGGAGCCATCACAAATGAATTTTGTTAGGTCGCTCTCTTGGACTCATATGAAAGTACTGATTCACTGGTGTCAGGAGATCTCAGCAGGCTGAAAAAAATCTTTGCCCTAAGTAAGTAAAGAAGATTCAGAAATTAAATTCTGGGACTATGAAGAGAATATGGTACTGAAATACTACAACGGTGGTAGTTCTCAGAGACTCAAAAATCAGAGATTGTGAGGGATGTTGTAAGTCTTCCCTTAAGATTTGAAACTGTAGACTTTCATTTCCAAAATTAAGTGTCCAGAAGCCATAAGGAAGTGTTATAAGACAGGGAGTTCATAGCACAACTTATAAAACTGTGTCAAAAGAGAGAAATGTTATATGCCATACTGAAATTCAAGGTTCTTACACAGTATACCACACAGCTTCATAAAAAATAGTTTGGAGGCTAAATATGGCAGATCAAATCAGAGCAAGGGAAAAGTGTAAAGATTCATCTTGCTGAGTAAAACACATGAGTAGTGGATCTCAGGTTGGAAATGTCAAGGCATATCCGACTTTGGAAGGGGGACAAGAAAGCAGTTATAAAAAAATAGCTATGTACAAAAATATCCTTAATATATGTTATTTATTTCTATTTTTTATTTAAATGAGATTTTTTTCATACAGTACATACTGATTACAGTTTCTATTTCCCCATCTCTTCTGAGATCCTCCCCACGTCCCCTTTGATCTTAATTCACACCCTTTGTGCCTCTTTTTACAATACTAACAGGCATCTAAAGAATAATGATAAAATAACATAAAAACAAACAAATTGGAACAGTACAAAACAAACAGAAGAAAAGAGGCAAAGTCGAGGCACAAGAAACAAAGATACAGAGACACATAAATGTGCACACAGTGTAACCCAATCAAAGATTACAAAACAGAAGCCATAATATACATTAAAGGACCTTAAATAATAAAATAAAATGGCAAAAACTTAAAATTAAATAAAAAATTAACTAATTAATTTATAAATAAAAGGCTCTGACTAAACATTATGAGATAAATAGCCTCCAAAGATGTCACTGAGTGTGTGTGTGTGTGTGTGTTTGTGTAGTGGACATCTGTTGCTGGAAATGGCCCTGCCCTTAGGAATCTTTTTCCCCCAGTACAACTTAGTTAGAATAAACAAATTTTTTTATTTGCAAATGACTATACATTGGAGAGAGCTTCATGGTTAGAGATGGGGGCTTGTGTACACTTCTTTTCTCTGCACTTGAACCTCATCTGGCACAGATCTTTGATGGTCCTGTGCACACTACTACAAGTTCTATGATTTTAATGTATAATCGTTCCTGCTGTGCCCACAGGCCTTGTTTCTTTTGTGTCCTTCTTCCCCTCTGTCTCTTATAGTCTTTCTGCCCCCTCTTTCTCAAAGTTTCAGGAGTCCTGGTGGGAGGGATTTGATGAACACATCAGTTCAAAGTTCTCTAACTCTCCACACATTATTTGACTGTGTGTCTTTGTACTTGCTCCTATCTGATGCAGAAGAAAACCTCTCTGTGATGAATGAGTAAGGCACTGATTATTGAGTATAACAGAAAGTCATTAGGAGTCATTTTATGGCTATCTTCCTATAGCAGAACACTAGTTATTTGGTTTTTCCCCAGGCTCCTTGCCTATCTGTTCTCAGATTCTTTAACCCCAAGCACTGTCAGGGATTGCTCCTGTCTCATGGAGTGATACTTAAATCCAATCAGACAATGGTTGGTTTATCCCACAAGCTTTGTGAAATCATTGCGGTTGCAAGTCTTACAGGCAGGAAACTACTGTAAACTGAAGGATTTATAGATGGGTTGGTGTTTATCTTTCTCTTTGAGACTGTGCAGAGTGCATCCTGTACCACAAATAGTAGTCCATAGTTGTGAAGACTCTATGTAGGTGCCAGTTTGATTTCTCCATATTTAATGAATTGTGTAGAATTGTTGCCATCAAGAGGACCTTACCATAGTTTTGGAAGAGCAACCAATATCCTTGGCAATTTCCTGTGTTGTTTGGGAATTCCCATTGAGGCCCCTATGGGCAAATATCTGATTAGATGAAACTCATTCCCAGTACTGGAAGATTTACTTGGTGAAGAATGATATTCAGCTGCGGCTCTGTCTCCCTCGTTATTTAGCAATTTCATTTAAATTACCTTCATATATATATATATATATATATATATATATATATGAATATATATGTACACACACACATACACACACACACATTTTAGGAAGATTTTACTTCATTACATTTCCATATAACCCCTCAAAAGTCAGTAAACTTTAACTGTCCCTTTCTAATTTTCCTCCCACACACCTCTACCTATTTGATATTCCCATGCCAGTCTCCCTTTATCATCTATCCAAAACTATATATTCTATTTCTCCTAGGGGCTCACAGAAATTGAAAGGACAACCAAGGAGTTTATATGGGACTGACCTAGGTACTCTGCATATGTATTACAGTTGGTTAGATTAGTCCTTTTGTAGGACTCCTAACAGCGAGAACAAGGAATATCTCTCAGACTTACTGGGTTTTTGGACCTCACTCCTCATACTGGGTCACCTTGCCCAGCCTTAATACATGGGGAAGTGCTTAGTCTTACTGCAACTTGACATGCCATGTTTTATTGATACTCATGGGAGACCAGCCCTTTCCTGGATAGAGACAGAAAAGGAGAGGATTAGGGGTTGGGAGTAAGGTGGGGGATGGAAAGGATCATGGTGGAAGGCCTGGGAGGGGAGAATGAGGGAAGCGTACCAGGATGTAAAATAAATAAATTAATAAAAATGAAAATACTCTCCCCTCAAAAAGTGAGTCTTTCCACTCCTAATGAATAAATTAAGAAAAATTTCTCCAGGCCCTGGTCATTAGGCAATTCCAGGCATAGACAAGTTAATAAACAGGAGAATCCATCACAAAGGCCAGGGTTTGTTGTCCCATTATACTTAATAAGAAAAAAAATGCCAATGAAAGCATCACTTTCCCTTTATGCGTTCAAAGAAAATACTCAGAAATAACAAGAGCAACATAAGCACATGGTCCTGAACCCAAGGGAGTAGTGCAGTATATGAAGACATTGTGACGTAGTTAGAAAGGAAGATACAGTATTGATGGATTTTGGAAAAACCTTTTAAATAAAGATCCTTTAAATTGTTGCAGAACAAGAGCTTTATTATAATATGTGTATCTCATTCTTTTTGATCTTTAGAAATATTTTTAGTTTATCAGTGAGCTATTCTACAGTAGGTACTTAGTCAAACTAGACAGAACCATGAGAAAGTAATACAGGAAGTCAGCAAGGCATAATAAATTGAATTAAACTGAAGAGGACACAGTAGGAGCTAGAGAATATTACAGACTAAAAGGTGGGTATAGGGATTTCTAGTGTGGGTAGTGACTTGAGAAAGAAAATAATCTTGAGTTGCCTGAAGACATTTTATTAACGTCGCTCAAAAGACAAAGGAAGTCATAAAAAGGTAAGACTTTTCACTTTATATGAGAAATATATATTTTGAAAAGAGGTTTGAATTTTTTAATTCTCATATGTCATCACTCTCTGGGGTCTTTCTTATCTATTTGCCTTAACCCAGCCACACAAATACCAAACTGTCAGTCATATCAATGTCTACAAACTCTGTAAGATCAATGACAATGTTTAATTAGTCTATTCACCTACTACTTTGGTTTTCTCTCTTTAGGCATCATTTATTTTGTTTTGTTTGATATTGCATGGGTTTTTGGTACACGATCTCACTTTCTTCACAGGTTGGCCTCAAACTTGTAGCAATTATTCTTCTGTCTCAACATCCAAATGTTTATCTCACAACAGAAAGAATCTAGTAGTTGTTCAGTCAAGAAGGCTAAATGTCTTAGCAGTTCCAAACAGGTTCTGGACTATAGATAACTCTTAGAGAGATTCTGGTCTTCAGTCTATTGCCTGAGGACCTGAAGATGTTGAATTTAATATGGACAATAGCAACAGAATAGAAAAACCTGTCATTGAAAGTAAGGGCAAGCAGGCAAAAGCAAAGTTTGTGTTTTCTATGTCTGTATGTTGCCCACACTTTGGGTGGGTCTTCCTGCTTCAAATAATTGGATTAGGAAAATTTTTCACAGGAGTGTTCATCACCTTGAGCTTTAGTGATTCCAGATATAATCAACCTGACAAGCAAGATTTGTCACCAAAGCTTCTGCATCAAGCCCCCATTCTACTGTGTGTTTTGGTTCCATTTCAAGTATATAAAATATTTTATTATTGTAGTATTGGGTATTAAACCTCATTCATGTGAAGCAAGTCCTCTACCACTGAACTGCACTCTGACCCCTTCCCATTATGATGTAAATTAGATGCAAGACAATGTTTGCTAACTCAATCTCAATATTATAAACCTTCTATAATTCTTAATACACAGGAATTGCTTTATGAATGATAAACTTACTACTAGATCAACTCGGTAAATAAATTGATAAGGTAATTAGTAGGAATTTTGTTAAGTATTGTTCTTTTATATATTGTCATTCTGTAAACCCTGGTTTATGTTGATTGTATCACCATAAACGAATAAATATAGAAAGTATGTGGAACATGCTTGAATGCTACTGATACCTCCTCTGTTTCCTTTGAGGCAATAACCAAATTTCTATTTTTGAGAGTGACATCTAATAAATTAGAGGTCTACCTCAAGGGTGATATATATTTCTCATTGCCATATTCAAAAACAATGTCTACTTTATATTCACATCTGATTTTTATATCTTTATTTCTTTCCTCAGCTTAGTAGTTAGTGACCAAGTAGGCTTTCATTCTTTATATAGAGTAGACAAGGGCATGCTCAGAAAGTAACCTGAGTCCCTTGGTTCTATGTCAATAAAGCAGAAAACCTTGTTCTCCCTACAGCCATACAGGTAATTGATGTTTTATCATTTTAATTGAGTTATAACCACTCAATTCATGTAATGAGGTAGAAAATTTTACTCTAATCAACCTCTTCCTTACAGGACCAAATTTAAATGGAAAACTGAGTACACATTACTGTTCTTTAATTCCTTATTTGTCAACTGAATACCATGATCCAATTAGGAAATTTATATCAAAGAAGCTAAGTTCATTAATAAAATAAATCCCATTTTATAAGGGTGCTGATGACAGGCATAAGGAAGTCTGTCATATCTATATTGGGTGATAACTTCAAATCCTCAACAAAGAAGCAAAGATATCACTGATGTTGTGGTTCATAAACTTTTGATTATTAGGTCGTCATTGTATGACCTTTCACATTTGGCTCCTTTCCTTGGTCCAGAAGGAGAAAGTGAGGCAACATCCCCATTAAAACTGCTTAAAAATGCTGAAAATTAACTAAATTTGTAACTTTAGTCAGGCAGCGATGAAACTACAGTCACAGGTCCTCAACAGTAAAAACCTTAAAAATATTTCAACCATTCAACTCTCAAATCTCGTTTGTATACTCCAAACATGTTATGCCCAGAAAACATTGCCTTCTACTCCTCTGCTCTAGCTCTTACATTCTTCCCATACACTTTATTTTTATGACAAAGCTCTAAGCAGACAATATTGGCAGAAATTTGACTAGTTATGAGTCTCAGCATTAACAGTCATACACTGCAAGAGGCTCCTCTGACCAAGACTGAGAACAGGAACATTTTGTGAGTATAAAACTAATTATTCAGAAAGTAGTTATGTAAAAAGTCTATTTAGCAAAATGACAATAGCTTCCTGTCTTGACCTTATAACTTTCCCAGCCATGGGTTCCTGAGCAGGTGTACAATACTACTTCAGAGTTCCCTTGCATAGTTCAGGCCTCAAATCTAATCAGAAAGTGATTGGTTTTTCACATAGTGGTCATGCCACTACTGCACTAGGAGGCAGGCAAAATTGATCAGAGAAATCTTATTATTGTATAGCTTGTAGGATCTGTGGCTGTGTGGAAGTCGTGACAACTTTTCTCACTCAACAGTTTGACAGCAGCTCTTAGTACTATATAAAAGCTAGGCACCAAGAGGGAAGTCTGCCAGTCAGTCCCAGCATGATTTCTCTGATTTCTGCAGCCAAAGTTTGTGATACCTTTGGTAATAGAATCTTTTTTTTCTCATTTTTTTTATTCTTTTTTAATTAAAAATTCCAACTGCTCCCCGTTTCCCATTTCCCTCCCCCTTCTCCCACATATTGCCCCCTCCCCCCGCTCCCCTCCCCCTATCCCCACTCCTCTTCTCCTCCCCCCAGTCCATTCCCCCTCCCTCTCGATACTGAAGAGCAGTCCAAATTCCCTGCCCTACAGGAAGACCAAGGTCCTCCCACTTCTATCTAGGTCCAGGAAGGTGAGCATCCAAACAGGCTAAGCTCCCACAAAGCCAGTTCATGTATTAGGATCTTAATCATCTATTTCTTGAAGCCAGTGAGAGCAATGACAATAAGCTGTATTGTTTTGAGGGCTTCTGGGATCACCACGACAAACAATTTACAGGGAAGCATCCCATACTATATTGTGATTCTTATTTTCTTTTAATAATCTATCTGGGAGAAGCATAATTCACTCATATAGAGTGCCTCTATTCAAATGTCTGCGTGTGTGTCTGTGTGTTTATGTGTGTGTGTGTACTCACACATGTGCATGTGTATTGCTTCCATAAAACTTTTTCCTACAAGCTTAGTTGAAGAGTTGTCGCTAACCCTTCTCAACCTTTCCTCTTCTTTATCTTCTTGATTACACTCATGCTTAAAACTTTCTACTCCTAACATTATCCTATTCTCTTTTCCTATCACATGTGCTCTACTAACCCTCATCACTCATAAGCCCTGCCATGCTAATGGCACCTCCTGGCTTGCAGCACATTACAGGCATCCATAATAAAGGAACAAGTCTAATAATCAAATCCAATGTGAGGATACACATATGAGAAGGGACTTATTCGTTTTGTATTTCTGTACCTAAACTACTACCTCACTAGGTCTAATCCTTTAAAATTCAATCCAGCTTCATATAAGTTTTATAATTTATTTCTATTTATAGCAGAATACAATTTCATTGGGCATAAGTACCACAGTTTTATTGTCCAGCCATTAGGTGATGGAGCATCTAGGCTGGTTCCATTGCGTGGCTACTGTGAATGCAGCAGCTATGAGTGTGAATGTGCGAGTGTCTCTATAGTACAATATAGATTATTATATGCAGTAATACAGCTATGTCACATGTTAGTTTAATGCTTAGCTTTTTAACAAACTTCCACACTAATTTCTATAGTGGTTTTATCCCTTTATTGACTGGACTAGCAGGTTGTTTTTCAGCAACAAGGTCCTAAGAGAGATAACCAGGAGATTAGATAAAGAGACTAGAAGACAGTGAAGAAAAAAAAAAGGTTGGGATCTTGAGATTTTACACAGGCTATGTCTATGTCAAGCAAGCTTATTAAGAACTACAGCATTAAATATACTCTACTAAAGAGACAAATGGTACAGAGTCAATAAAATCTGTCATACAATGGTACAAAGTCAACAGGAGCAGTGTTGCACAGAGGGAACACAGGATACCTCAAGAGCATTACAGAACAATCACACAGTGGCCTTCTCTTCGTAGGGACAAGCCAAGTTCCCAGGAAACAAACATTAATTTCTTTGATGCCCTGGTCCCAACTCCAGAGTAGACTTGTCTAGTTAGATCCTGAGAAAAGAAACAGAACTGGGTTCATTTTGTTCTTTCATCAAGCCCCCAGAGAAAGCCTTGGATTTGTAATAGTCTGACTCCCAACAGTTTATATTCCTACCAAAAGTGATTAAGTGTTCACCATTCCTACAACCTCACTAGTTTTTAATGTTGTTTGTTTACTTGCTTTCAATTATGACTGAAGTGAGACAGAATCACATTCCCTTAATAGCTAAGGATGCTGAATACTTTAAAAGCCCTTTGTCAGTTATTTGTATTTCTCTTTCTAAGAATTCTCTGTTTAGTTCCATCATTCATTTATATGGGCTTGTTCATTTTTCTTGATGTTTGAGTAGTTGGTTGTTTTTGTTCTTTGTACATTCTAGATATGAATTCTCTGTTAGACATAGAACTGACTAACATTTTCTCCCATTATGTACCCTGCCTCTTCATTCAATTAGCTTCAGAACAGGTTGAATTAGATGTGAAATTCACACTGACAAAGCACTTGGTATATGTAGAGTGGCCAGAATGGACTGATGACACTATCCAGGTAGTATTAAGTAATATCTGGAACATACATTGTAGAAATTACATTTGTTCACTCTAAATGTAAGAATAAGAAACTAGTATGCCATTAACAGGATTGATGTTTGCTTCTAGAGTCAGAAAACTTCTTTTCCATCTTAGCATCTTAAAATCTTGATTCTGTGTAAATGGATTCTGATATGTTATTTCCAAAGAAATGAAACTCATATCTTTCAGAAAAATCCATGCCATACATTCCAGTCATAAAATCATGTGGGTAGTAAATCCCCACTACCACTGCCAACTCGGCTTCAGACAAAATTCAAATACATTTCAGAATAAATGTATCTCATAAGTTATTGCCCACAATAGTAACTATATTTATTGTTAGGAGCTGTATTACCTAGTTTCCAGTCAGCATTTGAATGTTTGTCCAACTAGTTTCCACAAGACAAGACTTGTGAACATGGTCTGTCACCTGGCAAGAAACAGTGAACCTCAGGACAGTGCAGAATACTACACAGAGCAGACCGTGCAGCCTGCATGCTCTCTTCTCTCCTATAGTATTGAAGATCCTCGTGGCAGACTTTAGTTTTACTTTGTCATTCACACATGGGACAAATGTGATTATTCCAGTAAATGCTATTTTTCTTAAATATTTTCCCCTAAAATATTTTGGGAACTGATGCATCTTAGGTTTCTTATACAGAAATACCAGCTGCCTCCCCCAGAATCTGGGAACTTTTCCGATATAGTTCTGGAGGACCAGAGGCAATAAAAGTTAATAGGAATATCAGGAAATAACATTAGGGACATTAACTACATCTCCTAACTCCGGGGGGGGGGGGACATTAAGATGGAAAAAAGAGTATCTTATCAAAGTTTTCTCTTTCTAAAGAGGCTTAGGTATGCAGGACAAGGGAAGAGTTGGAGAAATACAAGCTATTATATGCAAGCAGTTTATCTCAAATCACCCCTATTTATGCAAATATGCTTTGTTAAGTTTTGAATCTTATTGTTGTTCTTGAAAATGCATGCCTCTATTTTCACCTTTTGGCTTTGTAAGGACGTGATGTACCTGGCTCAATGTTTAGCCAAGCTAACAAAATGCTCCGAGTTGTTTTGGTTTAAAAGTTGTTTTGATGTAAAGCTTTGGAAAAATATATTTGTTTTTTCCAGAAGTTAATGCTGTGTGGTGGGGAAAATGTGTTTGTTTGTGAAGTCTTATAAATAAAGACAGCTCAAGCTGTTCAGGGCCAGCCACATGTTTGAAACTTATCTGGTGGTCAGACACATTTTTCTTCTTTGTGTCAATGCTCCCTCTCTGTCTCAGGACATGAACCTAACTGCATTTGGATTGCTGGAATTTATCATTAATTTAACTACATGGTTTTCCCTTATTATTTTGTAAATATTTTCCATAGAAATATTCCATGACAAATCCATCTTCCAGTGAGTTTCTAGCAAAAGATTGGAAAATTATATAAGTTTATATTTCCTTTAAAATAAGTGATAGATGTGTACTATGTTGAAGACACAGTAATTTAAGGAATCATTGTATTTTGGCAAGAAAAATACAAAGGTCAAATCTATTTTGTTCTCATAAAGCATTTAAGTTGTGAACAGCATAAATATTAGATGAGTTTAAAATTGTGAAACCATTCTTTCTAAAATTACCTGTTGAAATAGTTTTTAGTTCTAAAAAACATTATCATTTTATTACTTAAAGAGGAAAAAGCTTACACCTAGAAGCAAAAGGACCATGCAATTCATCTTTCAAAAATATAATCTAGTTAAAGATAAGCATTCAGTTTTTTAAAGGCACAGGCATCCTGTTTTTATTTCTCTTTCTACTCACAAAGAGTCAGGTGGGGAGAAATTCCTTTGCATGTGTATCAACACCTCACATGGTAAGAGAATGAGAAACTATTTTTACCTTTCAGAATTTGGAGAAATTCACTTATAATAAAGATTGCATTTTACTATAAGAACATATTAATGAAATTCATTGGTTATTAGATTCTATAATATCAATTTGGTATAATCAACATAAACTGATTAACTTCAATTTTAGCAGATAAAGTGCCATACAGTTCAGTCCCACATACACCATAGCTGGAATCATAGTTCTGCTCTGACTACGCTGAAACTAGCAGGGTCCTGGATCCCTCTACTTTAGCATCCAAGTTCTCCTTGGATACCACTAGAACTCTGGGCTATCATCACATCTTGCTAATGTGTAAAAGGATCACTCAGGCACAATATGCATCTCTCCAGTAAACCCACAATTGAAACAAAAAGTCTGACATTGATAGTATTATCTACCTGCTCCTTGAGCTCCATTAAAAGAATTCAGAGCAGACATAGCACGATGTAGAAGACAGTTAGGGGTTACTGAAGAGTAAAGCATGCTCTCAAAGGGCAAGAGTCATGGTCAAAATTACTATTCATGGCTTTGATCTACATTCTAAGCATCGTTTATATTATTTTGTTGTTGCTGCTGCTTTCGTTTTGTTTTGTTTTAATCTTTACAGAAAGCAACTTGTCTACAGTGTCTTCCTTGTTTGGTTACTGATAAGCCTTTTGGGGCTGACTCTCTCTGGAAAGAGCTCAATCTTACCTATAGAATGAAATCGTTTTTTTTTTTTTTTTTTTTTTTTTTTTTTGATTTCCGAGTCAAGGTTTCTCTGTAGCTTTTGGTTCCTGTCCTGGAACTAGCTCTTGGCTCTTGTAGACCAGGCTGGCCTCGAACTCACAGAGATCCACCTGCCTCTGCCTCCCGAGTGCTGGGATTAAAGGCGTGCGCCACCACCGCCCGGCTGAAATCGTTTTTTTTATTGCCAGAGAGCCTCCTGCCTTATAAGGTTCAGGACTTGTTAGCAGGTTAGATTGATGTTCATCATGGCTTTGTAGTAACCATAAAATCTAATATCTCTTTCTACAACTCCTGAAAAGATGTTGGTCCTATTCTTCTGACCAACGATTAAAGCCATGCTATCTAGTCTTTTCTAGAAGGAGCTGTCAAGCACTAGTGTTTCCAAACTTGCTAGTATTTGACTTCCTAGCTAACAATATGATACCAAACTGAGAAAATCTTTCTGAAACCCTTCCCTGCAAAAAGGTGGTACACTTTGTTTTTGTCCTTACACAAGAAGCTTATCTCACTATATTACAGATGTACAAATATTATTTTTCAGAAATATAAACAACAAAGTCATCTTAAGGAATTTTCCATGTCTCTTTCTTTTTAAAATAAGCATGCGCAAAGCTAGTTTCTCTGTAATGAGATTAGTTTGGAAAATTGTTAAATGATCTCATTTCCCTGCCAAAGAGCCCTCAGAAATTCACAGCTCATTAGAAGCTTCAGAGTAGTTAATAAACAAAGCTTGATATTATTACCTAATTAAAATATATCTCATTTCAACATTTTACTACCCACCATTAAGATTCTTCTGCTACAGAGGTTACATAAAAATTATTATTCCGCTTTCCTTTAATTGCAAGTTTCAAGAGTTAGTTATTTCATATCAAAACACATAGAAATTGCAGAGGAAAAGTTGTGTCACCCAATCTCTATTCTTTTAAATACACACTTTGAACAATATTTAAAATGCAAGATCAGAAAGTCTCACTCTGATATAATTGTTTCTTCTGTCACATGCTATTGGGACATATATACAAGTAAGAATTTGAGCTAAAAGTCATTCTATAAGAGCATTCATGCCCCTTTTCTTTCCTTAACACATATTTTCCACAATGGATGGAGTATTAGTAAGGAAACCAGATCCTGATCTCAACTTCATCACTGTCTATGCAACTTGATGTAAACTAACCACTCTCTGTGTATCCTAAAAACAGCTTCCTAACATACCTGTCAAGATACTTTTAAGAATACTTTTAAAATAGATTGAAATCTTAGTACTTGTTTAACAAGGACCTTTATTTTGTAGTTATTTCTTCTTTCAGCTGAGCAGCATCATGATGGGGCACTAGAAAAGCCCATCAGTATTATCTGTGTGAACTGAATGAAGCCAAAGACAAGTCTTAGTTTTTGTTAGAATATGTACTTTAGGGATGTTAAATAGTAAAGATGAGAGTTCTAATTAGATTTCTTTGTAAACCTAGCGCTTCATAAAGGAATTCAAATAACACAAATGAACATAACAAAATGAGCAGGATGCCAACTTTCACTAAATGTATGAAGCTGACCGAGGCAAGTGTTGTGGGGGATAATATGGATGATCTCATACAATGAGTGGCAAAACTGAAGGAACTCTTTTAGTGTGAATGAGAGAAAAGATCGGGAATCAAGGAAAATGCTGTCTTTAGCTCTAACAGACATTCCTGGAAGCTTGCCAAGACCATTAATAGCCTCAGCATGGTGTAATATAAAAGATCTTTTATCAGATTCCACTTAATACATGAAGAGGAAGAAATATTCCCTCAGCAGCCTGTGGGAAGTTGAGGAAACCTTCAGTGAATGTGTAAGGGACCAAATGAAATCCCCAGTGAATATGTGAACAGCCATGTAAAGGACCCCAGTGCTTCAGACCAACGGAAGCAGTTAAGCCTTCACCAGTGACAGAGAAATGGCAAAGCATTCCTCTGGTCCACAAATGAGTGTTTATGAATAACTGAGCAATGTGTACAAAACCCTGGAAATCTGACTGATGGAGGAAGGTCATTGGCTAATAAAGAAAATGCTTTGGCCCATCTGATAGGGCAGAATTTAGATAGGTAGAGTAAACAGAACAGAATGCTGGGAGGAAGAGGAAGTGAGCTCAGAAATCATTCAGCGCCTCAGATGCCAGGTCACTGCTCTCCAGGGCAGATGCAATGAAGCTCCGACCCAGGATGGACGTAGGCTAGAATCTTCCCGGTAAGCGCACCTTGGGGTGCTACACACATTATTAGAAATGGGCTAGTCCAGGTGTGAGAGTTAGCCGAGAAGAGGCTAGATATAGTGGGCCAAGCAGTGTTTTAAAGAATACAGTTTGTGTGTTGTTATTTCGGGGCATAAGCTAGCCAGGCGACCAGGAGCTGGGGCGGCAGGAACACAGCCCGCAGCTCCCACTACAGAATGGCGCCCCGACATGGTAGCAGCAATTTCTTGGGTCTGTTCTGCTTGCTAGAGGCAAGCAAGCGCTCTCATCTAAGAGAGGCTTCCTGACTCAGCTTTAGCTGCAAAAACTTGCAGCTCTAAGAGGTCCTGCCACGAAACACTTAAAACGGTGTTGGTGAAAAGCTGAAGGCATGCTTTTCGGTTTTCAGCCACAGCAGGAAAATAGTTGTGCTATTTTAAAATGCTGGCTTTCTGGGCCATCCTGCCAGGGCAAACTCTGACTCTTTGAGGCAGGAGGGCCAGCTACAGAGAGAGTACTTGAGTGCTGTCTGTGGATATACTGTTGAAGCTTGCTTGCTGGCAGGGACCTTGAAACGTCACGGAGTTGTGGCAATAAAGACAGCTACAGCCAGTACCTCAGCCATGAGGCTGGAAAGCTAAGATATGGGCTGGATCCAGCCGTCAAAGCCACGGCTTTAATCCTACCCATGTTGGTCAGTAATTTAAAGGCTCGTGTGGTCAGATAAAGAGAGATATACAGTAAAGAGAGATTCAAAGACAAAGAAAACCTTTAAATGATTTACAGTATGTTAAAAATATATGCAGGCTAATAGTTAAAGTTCTTAAAAGTAAAAAAGGAAGAAAGAGAGTAGTTGGGTGTGGTAGTACACACCTTTAATCCCAACACTTGGGAGGCAGAGGTAGATTGACCTCAGAGTTGAACTCTATGACTTCAAGGTGTGGTAGCACACACCTTTAATCCCAATGCCAGGGAAGCAGAGACAGAAGGATCTCTGAGAGTTGAAGGACAGCCTGGTCGACAGAGTTATTCCAGGTCAGAGATATACAGAGAACCTGTCTCAAAAAGCAAAACATAAAAGTAAAAATAAATGAAATAGAGGTTAAAATAAAGCCGCACAAAGATGGAAAATACAATGAGAATCTTGATACTATATGCTATTATGCTCTGTTTGAAATGTTTGAATGCTGAGGAAGGAGCAACAGATGCTAAAAGATATTTGTTTATAAATGCTGCTGAACTAATCCAAGATAGATATTTTCAAAATACCTTGACTTTAAAATTTGAATCTAAGGACATGATGCTTTGGAAAGGAGTTTCTTTTGTTTTCACAGAGGATGAGACTCTTTGGATTTCTTCTATTCCAATATGGTGTGATAGACCACGCCCTCCTGAAATGTTGCTGTGAACACCTTCAAAAAATTACTTCACTCAACTGCCAACTGAGATAACCCTGGCACACAGGTTATACCATGAAAGACCTAACTAAAAACGCCCCCATACAGCAGGAAGCAGTTTGGAGAGAAATAACTGTGCCCATGTTCCCATATATTGTTTATAAATATTCTTTTACATTTAAAGGGGGAGATGATATAGATGTGAATAGTTTGCATTGATATGAATCTTTGTTTACTGATATTAATTTAAGGTCAATTTTGTTATATGTATATGTATTTCTGATCTTGATTAAGGTATTGTGATTGTGTAGTTCATGTAAAAATGTAATGTATATAGGTTGTTAATAGATAATCATCTATAATAGTCAAGTTTGTAGTCATGTTAGATTTTCTAGATGTGCATAGATATATTTCAGCTAGGCATTCCTCATATCTTTCAAAGACTACAGAATATGGCATTAATGTTTTAATAACTTAGGGTTTTTCATAACAATGAGACATATCTGCTCCTGGCAGCACCAATCTACTTCAAGAAGAAGATGGGCATCGAAAAGGCACCTTATGGAGTTTGATAGCCAGTTGGGCAAGAAACTGCTCTAGCCTGGACTATTGCATAAACTGGACACAGAGAACCTGCAGAGAGAAGACTACTGAACTTGCCTAAAGGTGAGATGATCTTTCGGGGTTACTGATTCATGAAAGCGTCTGCGAGACATTCTGTAGGACACAACAGATAGTGACTGAACTGCCTTTGAAATTTCCTGCTTCATGGAAATGTCTGCTGGAAACTATGGGCCTGTAGGCCGAAGATGGATGCCCCAACGGTATAGAGGAACTTTGGGTGACTGTCCAGGCAGCGAGATGTCTCTGTCATTTCTAGAGTTTTAAAAGTTGCTTATTTCTTGTTTACTTAGGTAGTATTATATCCTTCTGGAGTTTTTGGTGGAGTTGAAGAATAGATAGATAGTTATAGTTATAGTTTTCCTTAGTTATGATAAGAGATAAAGTAGATGTAAATATTGTAACTATAATTCTTGCTTGATAAGTATTTTGTTATATGTAATTTTGCTATGTTAAAGTTAAAGCCTTTCCTTTTTGTTTAAACAAAAAAAGGGGAAATGATGGAGGAAGGTCATTGGCTAATAAAGAAACTGCCTTGGCCCATCTGATAGGGCAGAATTTAGATAGGAGGAGTAAACAGAACAGAATGCTGGGAGGAAGAGGAAGTGAGCTCAGAAATCATGCAACACCTCAGATGCCAGGTCACTGCTCTCCAGGGCAGATGTGATGAAGCTCCGACCCAGGATGGACGTAGGCTAGAATCTTCCTGGCAAGGGCACCTTGGGGTGTTACACACATTATTAGAAATGGGCTAGTCCAGGTGCGAGAGTTAGCCGAGAAGAGGCTAGGTATAATGGGCCAAGCAGTGTTTTGAAAAGAATACAGTTTGTGTGTTGTTATTTCGGGGCATAAGCTAGCCAGGCGACCAGGAGCTGGGGCGGCAGGAACACAGCCCGCAGCTCCCACTACATCTGACAACTCAGCTTTCTCCTCCTAGATGTTTAGAGCCTGAGACCTCTCCCATACAGATGCCTCCTACCCAAAGCAGTTAAACCTGCTTCCTTGTTCAGCTGTTTACTATAAACCTGCCTCCTTATTCAACCATGTACAATAAACCTGCCTCTTCTATTTAGACATATAAAATAAACACACAGAGTTTCCAGGCAGCTGCTATGGTGGTCCGTCTCCTTCAGAGAGCACATGGTCCTCCAGACCGCAGATTTTCTGTACATTTATCTGTGTGTCTGTCCATTTTTCATTTCCTCATTGTCCCAGCTAGGTTTCTAGGCCCAAGCCGTACTAGGTCATGGCAGCAGCCAGAGGACATTGTAATTGTGACTTTAACAGACGAGGTGAGTAGTTAAACAGGCTGTAGAAAACAAAGCAGCAGTAAGATACAGCTAGCATATGTTTTGAGTGCCAGTGATGGGTGATAATATATTGTGGCTTCGTGCCTCTGAGATGTATGTCATGCTATGACATTTTTAAGCCTCAGGTGATTGCACAGGCTTTGTGCTATTGGAAGTTAGCAGTACTAAAACTCTCAGCATCCACACTGAGGTTGAAAATTCACATATTTGGGGGGTTATGTGACACTTGTATACAGTAAATGTTGCAAATGTTACTCAAAAATTATAATG
Source organism: Chionomys nivalis (assembly GCF_950005125.1). Taxonomy (NCBI): domain Eukaryota; kingdom Metazoa; phylum Chordata; class Mammalia; order Rodentia; family Cricetidae; genus Chionomys; species Chionomys nivalis. The sequence goes on from NC_080087.1 coordinate 46,592,448, forward strand.
GTGTCCTGGAGAAGCCAAGCTCAAAGAGGAAGATTTGTGAGTCCCAGCATAATAAAGACCTGTACAGTGGTAGAACAGAACCAATATGGCCTTTCATTGAATCAATCAACATCTAGACTTGGAAATTTCTGCTTATCAGAGTGCTAACCTGAGGACATAGATGATTTCTTTTAGAACATTGACATTTAGTGGATACTCTGAGGTTTTCTGACTTTAAAAATATAATTGTGTTTGTCCATAAGTAGGTTAAAGTGGCAAAAAAGTAGTACGGTTAAAATTTTGAAAGCTTCCTAGACTAATCTTTTCAAGAGTTGAAATTTACTTTCAAACAATGTTTTATGTTTATTTGTTTGCCAATTCTACAATAATATGACATTTGCTTAAGGCAATATTCTCAATCCTGGGCAGAGAATTCATATTAGAATTGCCTAGGGAATTTTTTAAATCTTATTTTTCTCTTCTACCCTGAAGGTATATCAAAGCTTTATCTGTCTAGTGTTTGTGTGGTAGATGTACTGATGCAGATCCTAGATTAAGTAGACCATTGGGATTTGTGGCAAATACTCTGGGTGATTCCTATCACCTTCTCTTTATCCTCCCTTGAAAACACATGTCCCAAACGAAGATATCTCAAACACTACTTCTCTCAAAGTTAATGAAAACTTTCAGATAATTTAGGTGATATTATCAGAACATAGAAATGTGTTGAACAAACAAGTTCAACACTCAGAACATAGATCACTTCTGGCACCAAATGTAGGGGGCTTTTCTTTACACACTAAGCAAAAATTTAATTCACAAGAGAGGACACCAGGTAGGTGTTCTCCGATTTATTTCTGGAGACATAGCTGGAGACTACAACTTCATTTTCCAAATAACGAGCCCCAGGGTATTTTCATTTTATCTTTATTTAAGCCTGTGTTTCTGAATACAAGCTGCAAATCAAGATTCCCACAACCTCATCCTGAGTTCAATTACTTGACGAAGTAGCTCGTGGACCTCAGGAGAACAAAATTGCCATCTTATTGTAAAAGGTTTTTGTTTTTACTTAAAAAGATAGAAGTGCCAAAATGCATAAGACAAAGCATGAAAGAGGGTTTAGAACATTATAAAAAATGCATGATGGGCTCAGGTATTGGCTATTCTTATAATACTTCATCATCACCCCCTCTATGGAGGTTGGGTATTGGGGTTGCAAGTCTGAAAGCCTCCTGATCTCTAGTCCCACCCTTCTCTTTCTGTTGACAAGAAGCCATCATGAAGTTACCTAGAAGCAATGACAGACATCATTTCATTACCATAAAGAAAGACACTCTCCATAAATTCCAAGAATATTAGGAGTAATGTTCAAAAAAATAGCAGTAAATGCCAAATCTCTCTCCCTCTTTCCTCTCTCTCTCTCTCTTCTCTCTCTCTCTCTCTCTCTCTCTCTCTCTCTCTCTCTCTCTCTCTCTCTCTCTCTCTTTCTCCCTCTCCCTCCCCCTCGCCCTCTCCCTCTCCCTCTCTCTCTCCCTCCCTCCCTCCCACCCCCCTCTCTCTCATGCGGGGGGTGGAAATATTTCAAAATCTCCTAGGAGGAATATTCATGCAATGGGTACAGTTTCATAACTAAAATCAAATAATGCCAAATGAGCTACTTATGCATATCTTGTAGTTATTATTATTTTCAGCTTTATACCAGTTGCTTTAAATAAAATGATCTCTATGATTTTAAGTGACATGAGACATATCTTTTGGTCATCTTTTACCAATTCCAATTATTTCTTTCAATTCTCATGATTAATTTATGTAATCTTGGTGAGTTCCCTAGAATAAGAGAATGTTTTAAGAAAGTTCCTACCAAAAACCCAACAATTTTCTTAAATTATTGGTACTTATAAGGAAGAACATGTTTTAAAGAGAAGCAAAATAGTAACACTAAATAATTTCAAACAATGAAACAACAACTTAGACCCATACCTCTTTTTTTTTTTCTGGTGCTTAGACTATCTATCTGATATTTGAAGCTATGACTCCAATAGAATTACATCAATTCATTGAATCACTTCTCTAAGTTTCTAAACATTTACTTATCTTTTAATGTTTCATGCAAAATAAATTTCAGGAAAAGTCAAGAATCTTAATTGTATCTATCACCCTTAACCATTTCCACTCAAAATGTGGGCAATTTAAATAGTTCTTGTATTTCTCTATTGAAAACATGAGACTATGGACACAGAACTAGGTGAACTAAATGAAAATCTTCATCTCTCCATCCTCTCCTTCAAATCCATTCTGTCTGTCTCATCCCCAGATCTGTAGCAGATCACACGTCTCAGTCTTGCCTTTTTCCCTGCTCCACTCTCCAGTGGATCCCATAGATCTTCTCATCCAAACTTCCTTTCCTCCTCTCATTCCTTTACTCTGGAACCTAACTCTAGCAGGCCTTCCCTGGGAATACTCAAGAGAAGTTTTCCTGAGAAGCAGGTAGGCAGTGAAGCAGGTAGGGGAGCTTCAGATCTTCTCTCTTCTTCCTTTTATACAATCTCCCAGTCTCATCCTAAGTTCTGTAACAGAATATCTGTTGTGGCCACTCCTCACTCTGTGCCTCCATTCCCAGGGGACTAAGTAGATGCCAGTAGAATACCCTGATTTCCTCCTACGTATGGAACTCCTCAGTCTCCTATCCAGGCTCATCCTCATTCCTTAGTGTCATCTTCCTATACCTAGAAACAGATTTTACCCAGAAGCTTCAGTGGCCTCACCTATTAGGATCCCAGAATATCCTATCAGACAACACACAGATACAACACTCATGTAAGAAGCAGGAAAGACAAGAGAAATCAATGCCCACCCAACAAAGACAAGACTAGATATCAGCACCTAGAATCATACTCTCCCAAAACCTAGATATCTAGGCTCCAGCATAAAAGCATAGACAATAACAGCATGTCTCCACTAGAGCACAGCAACCTTAATATATTAGACCCTGAGCTTTGCAACATAGCTGATGCACAGGGCAAAGACCTTAAAATAGTCTGGATGAATACAACAGATGCCCTTAAAAAAGAAATAAATTAACCCATTAAAGAAATCTATAAAAACATAAACAGTCAAAGAAAATGAACAAAACATTTTAAGACCTAAAATTAGAAAAATAATGAATAAAATAAATCCAAAGTAAGGGTAATCTAAAAATAAAAGGTTTCGAACATGAACAGGAATGTTAGAGGCAAGACTCAGCAACAAAAAATAAGAGATGGAAAAGAGAATCTCAGGCATTGAACACACAATAGTAGAATGAATATTTCAGTCAAAAAAACTTAAATAAAAATATTTCTAGAACAAAATATTCAGTAAACATGGGCTATTATGAAAATATTAAACCTACAAGTTATAGAAATAGAAGAAAGAAAAGAAACCAAAGTCAAAAGCACAAAAATATTTTCTACAAAATCATAAATGAATTTTTTTCTAGTCAAAAGAAAGAAATGTCTTTTAAAGTACAGAAACATACAAAATATCTAGTAGATTAGAATAGAAAAGTAACTCTCCTTGACACATAATTATCAAAATTCTAATGATTGTAGAACAAAGAAAGAATATTAAAAATTTCAAGGGAAAAAAGACAAAGTAACATATAAAACTAGATCTATTAGAATAACTGACTTTTCAATGGTGATTCTAAAATCAACAAGGGCCTAAACAGGTGTTCTAAACACTCGCAAAGATCACAGATCCTGGACTATTATAACCAGCAAAACTTTCAATCACAATTGGTAGAACAACTGAGACAGTCCATGACAAAACCAAATTTACATAGTATCTACCACAAATCGAACCCTACAGAGGGCACTAGAAGGAAAACTTCAATCTAAAGAGATTAATAACACTACATCAAGAAAAACACAAAGATTAAATAAATAATCACAGATCACAAAAAGAAGCACACACAAACACACTACAACAACAAAATAACAGGACCCAACAAACACTACTCATTATTGTTTCTCAACATTAGTGGTTCCAGTTCCCCAACAAAAAGGCACGCACTAACAGAATGGATGCCAAAACAGGGTCCATCCTTCTGTTCCAGCCAAGAAACATACTTTAATATCAAGGGTAGCTATCATCTCAGGGTAAAATAATGAAAAAAAGATATTCCAAATAAATGGACCTAAGAATCAAACTGGTTTAGCCATTTCAAAATATGACAAAGTAGTCTTTAAACTCAAAGTCTTCTGAAGAAATAGAGAATTACACTATATACTCATCAAAAGAAGTATTCACTGAGAGGCTATCATAATTCTAAACATCTATGTACCAAACATTAGGACACTCAAATTCCTAAAAGAAACACTACTACAGCTAAAATCACTATTGACTCGCACACCATGATAGTGGAAGTCATCAATACCACACATGTGCCAACAGAGGAGTCATCCAGACAAAATCTAAACAGAGAAATGCTGGAGCTCAAAGTCATCATATGCACCTAAGAGATATTTATAGGACACATCATCCAAATACAAGAGAATATGACTTCTCAGAAGTTCATCAAACTGTCTCAAAATTGTCCACATAGTTGGACATATAGCAAGTCTCAACAGATACAAGAAAACTTAAATAAAATCATGCATTCTATCTGACTACCTTAGGTGAAAGGCAGATATCAAAAACAACAGAAAGAACAGAAAACTTCCAAACTTAAGCAAACTGCACAACTTATTACCTAATGAGAAATGGGTCAAAACAGAAACTATAAAAGAAATAAAAGAATTTCTAGAATTAAATTAAAATCTATACATAGAATACCTGGAAAAAATGAGACACAGACTGCACCTACACAGAGAGGACTAGGAAGTGAGTAACCAGTATCTCAGTTGGACAGCCAATCTCTTGGCCCTAAGTCCTGGGCCAAACCCCAGTCCCTGCCATCTCAGCTGCAAGGGCAAGCCTCAGCAGGCAGATTGCCACAGCTCCCCACCCCCAAACAGACCCTGTAATCTACAAGCCCCACTCTGCTCCCAAATCCACCCATCTCCAACAACTTGAGAAAGTACCTGAGACACAGACTGTGATTTCACAGAGCGTACCAAGAGATGAGTGACCAGACTCCAGGCCATAGTCCCTGAGGTAAAAAGCTGGGCCACTATACTACCTACCTCAACCACAAAAGCAAGCATCCTGCAGGCAGGCTGCTCCAACACCCCTCCATCAGATCCTGTAATCTACAAGTTGAACTCTTCCCCCTAACCTACCCACCTCCCAAGACCTCAGGGACTCTCTGAGAAACAGACAGTGAGTGCACAGAGTGGACCAAAAATGATTCCCTTAGACATAGAGAGTGACTACACCAATCAGTCCAAGAAAGCATCCCTGAGACACACACACCAACCACAATGATCAGACACAGACACCAACAACAATGATCAGATGAAGAAGCAAAGTCACTGTCTGTACAAATCAGAGGAAGAGATGGGTAGATACGAATGGAAGAATACATACAACAATCTAAAGAGCAATATGGCACTACCAGACCCTTGTAGTCCTACAACCAGAAGACTTGAACAATCTAACCCAGAAGAAGCAGAAGAAAATGACTTTAAAAATAACTTCATGAAGATGATAGAGACCCTTAAAGAGTTAATAAAAATATTTCCTTAAAGAAATGGAGGAAAAAACAAACAAAAAATTGGAAGAGAACATTCATTGAAAAAACATTTAATAAAAATTGTATGAAAAGTTGTTATTTTTAGGGATAAAAATAAAAAACAGGTGTATATTTATGAATATAAGTATATAAATACATATTCAAGACTGAAATTCTGTCAGGAAGATATGTCTATATTAAATACCCTCCAAAGTATTTGATGTTGGCTCACTGGAACAGATTAACACAGAGATGGAGTGTTGAAGATTCACAGCCAAATCTATCTTGAAATATCTTAGTCCCTTTAACAGCTTTCAACTTCTGATTCTGAAGTGTCTTTTAGGAATCATTCTTAGCATGTATCCCCAAGCATAATACAATGTGTGTCTCTGTTGGCCCTAAAGTGAAAAAACAGAAGATCAAGATCACATGTGAAAAGTAGAATAAATCTGTTTTTCTGTGGTTTACCATCTACCAGCACTTATCTGCTGTGCAGATGTAGGACTTTATTTGATGGCCATAAAATCTCAAGCAATCTCTTCCATGACAGATCACTCTTTTGTATTTCTAGGCACAGGTCACTCATTTTTGACTAACAATAAACTCTCTTCTTAGATAAAGTGGCTGCTAGTGGGTATTATGTCTGCTCATGACCTGTAGGAACAGAAACAGAGTAGTATCTCAACAGTAAGCTGGTGAGCAAGACAAGCTCAACTGTCGAGTATTGAGTTGTGATTCTGCTTCTACATACAGAGTGGAGCACCATTGAGAAAAATACCTGATGTCAACCTCAGGCCACAACCTATAGCACTAATTCTAATTGGTCTTAATAATAAAAACTCACTTGCCAATCTCAGGTGTCCGCAGGGATGTCCCCAGCTAGGACCCTGGGCAGTGGAGGAGAGGTGCCTGAACTGACTTTGTCCCGTATTTAGACTGATGACTATCTTGAATATCACCATAGAGCCTTTGTCCGGCGACAGATGGAGATAGAGACAGAGACCCACATCGGAGCACTGGACTGAGCTCCCAAGGTCCAGTTGAAGAGCAGAAGGAAGAAGAATATGAGCAAGGAAGTCAGGACTGCAAGGGGTTGATCCACACACTGAGACAGTGTGCCTTCTAATGGGAGCTCACCAAATCCAGCTGGACTGGGACTGAAGGAGCATGGGATCAAACTGCACCTTCTGAATGTGGCTTACAACTGAGGCATACAGAGAAGCTAACAATAATAACACTGGGATTTGTCTCTACTGCATTTACTGGCTTTTTAGAATCCTATTCTATTTGGATGCACTCCTTCTTAAGCCTGGATGTAGTGGGGACTTCCCACAGGGCAGGGTATCCTGCCTTCTCTTTGGACTGGAGGGGGAAAGAGGAAGGAGAAGTGGGAGGAAAGTGGGAGGAGGGGAGGAAGTAGAAATTTTGAATGGTATTATTTATAAATTAATAAAAAATATTAGAGAAAAAGTAAATAAAAACCCCAAGTCAGATAGTCAGGGATGAAAGCTGAAAGATCAGAGAAGCGATACAGCCAGCCACTAGAGAGAACTTTTACCTCTACTGATGCTCAGACCAAAAGGTGATCCTGTCCTCAGACTGCTTCCTCAGACTGTGTGCTTTGACTGCATCTTCAGACTGCTGCCTCATACTGAACCTCAGATTGACTGCTTCAGACTGCTGCCTCAGACTGCATCTGAGCTCCCGTCTTCTGCCTTACATTCCTCTCTCTGCCTAGTCATATCTCTTCCAGAATATCTCCATCTCCCTAGTGCTGGGTTTAAAGACATCTGGCTCCCAAGTACTGGGATTAAAGGTGTGAGCCACCACCGCCTGACTCTGTTTCTCTTTTAAACTGGATCAAATTTTTGTAGCCCAGGTTGGCCTTGAACTAACAGAGATCCCCCTGCCTCAGTCTCCCAAGTCCTTGAAATTAAAGGTGTATGCCACCACTGCCTTGCCCCTAGTAGCTTAGCTCTGCCCTCTGATCTTCAGGCAAACTTTATTTTTTGAAACACAAACAAAATATCACTACCACAACCTCCTAAGCATGCATACCCATTCACATGCAAACATGCATACATGTATGTACAAGTATGAATTTATAAAAATAAAGTCTATACCATTATTTTGCACATAAAATATTAATATGTGAATATTATAATAATATACCCATATATATTACTCTGTAATAGAAAAACATTCTAGTTTGTATATGGTTGAAGCTCTTATGTAGAGGGTGGTCTGAAGAAAATCAGTGATCCGCTAGAAAATAAGGAAAATCAAATAATTTAAAACAGCTTTCTGAGATATTTGCAATGTTTGGCCCAAAGCTGTGAATCAAGAACAATGTACTATACCTGTTCACAGGCAAATTATAATCCAATTATTTCCTAAATATCAAAGTCAAAGATATCAACCGTGTAATACTGAAATAGAATTGACTTCACTTTTTTATTTTTTCTACCTATAAAAATGTCTATACTCCATTAGCGGTGATCAGAAAAATAAAAAAAAATAATTTTAATATTTTTTTGGAAAATTCATACATGAATACTGTATTTATATAATTTCCATCCCACCCTCCTCCCGTTTTAAAATGAATTGGGAGAAGGTCGGATGTTGGAGAAATACGTATCAGTCACTGCTGTCTAGCACGACTGGGTAGTGGAGGAACCAGCTTTGTCTTGACAGCCACAGTCATCAGACCATGCAGTTCTCTTCAGCATTTACTGCCATGCAGTGTAGAAGCAGTCGAGGTTCTTCCCTGCTAACCCTCTCTAGTGATATCGAAGCATAGAAACATCACTGCTAACTCTCCATCAACTCCCTTCCAGTCTCATCTACTGTAAAGGTGTTAGTTATCTGGAATTCAGTAACCTTGGCCTCTCCATCCATTGATATACTTCAGGATCTTTTGTGTTATGCACTTCCCACCACACTGTGCTATCTACCTCCCACTCTAGAAATGTCTATTTATTTATGGCATTATTTTCTGACCAACCCAAACTATAATCATGTTAATTTTTTCCTTCCCTGGCTATTTAGCATTGTCATTTTCTTTTGTAATTCTTTTCTTAATGGTAATGCTTTTTGTATTCTATATTTGAATTGTGTGTCTTCCTCATCACACAGAAACTTCATTGAGAACAGGAATCATGTCTGTCTTGCTCCTCATTGTATTCTGAGCACCATGTCGGGCTTTAAACAAACATAATTCCTAACAAGCACTATGGAGTGCTGTCCCCAACATGATACGAAAAAATTTAAAAAGTTTCAAGATATGTGCTCACTAGAGTGCAAAAAATCTATGATTATAATCTATAATTTAAAATAGGAAGTACTCAATTCTACTACAACAGAACCAATTCCAAATGAGATACTCCCTTAGGTATCTTTGATCTCAAAAACCATTCCAACCACCATGTTCCCGAAGCATCACTTAGTGAAATTTAAGGACCATAAGATATAATTAACCTATGCGTAAAGTGGGAATTGCTTGTCTCATGCTCTCTGACGGTGGTGTTTTATTCTTAATTTGGTGAGATAATAGAATAAATTACTCTGGTTTCAAGCACACATAATTTCAAGTGTATCTTTTTATGGTTATTGAGACTACCACCAAATTTCCTTAATATAAAAACAAGCATAAGAGCCCAAATTCACTTCCTACAAAGTCCTATTTATAAGCTTTGAGTGTTTACAATTTAATAGTTTCAAATGTTTATGGTGTCTTTCAAAAAAAATTGCCTTAAACCATTTTTCCCTCTACTGATGGTGTGCTTTATTAAAAATTCAATAATTGAATTTCAGCAGCAGAGACTGTAAAATACTATATTACATTTATGGTGAGGCATAAAGATCCTTTTTGGCTAACACTGCCATCCAGAAAATTATTTTTTTATTATTGAGATGTTTTGAGGGTTTTTAATAATGTGGTTATTAGGTCAAATATGACCAAGGGAAATTCTGATTCTAATAAAGACTCTAAAACCACATTTACTTAATAGAGATAGAGTCTTTTACCCACTGGATAATATAGTCTCTAGCACTTGCTTCTGTTTTCACTAATAGGAACTGTGTACTAAGAAAATAGTGTAGAAAATAAGGCAATATTAGATTATCTAAATGACTTTGAGATAAATATGTTTTAAGTATTTTTAACGAAATTCACTTATTTTTCTTCATGACCACTGTGTAACGTAAAATGTTTTTTCTATGATTAGTCATGCTTTTCAGACAGGGTATCATGCTGTAGCTCAGGCGACCCTGGGATTCACTATGTAGGGAAAAGAAATTCACTAGGTAGTGAAAACTAGTCTCAATCCTGCCCCACATTCCTGAGTAGTATGATAGTCACCATACTCAGTATTTATATTAAAATATTATAAGCAATTTTTCAATTAATTCCAAAAGGAAGGGATTATATGGTACTAAGGGATTTATGAAATGAAATCAGACATTTAAATATCAATTGGTCCTAGGGTAATTATTAACGACAACTCTAAGTGACTCAGCCCTTCCCAACGCCTCAGGGAGATTTCCTCCACACAGTTTTAAAGTATTGATGTATCCCAGAAAAAAAAATAAGTTTTCAAGCCCTTCTTTCTATCCACTTTCTAGGATTCTGTAAAAATCCAGTCCCCTTCCAAATCCAAATATCCTCCTAGATTCAGAAACGGAAAAGCAGACAGGAGAGAGTCAGTCTTTCACTTCTCTTTGGGTATTAGTGTGCCTCTCCACCTGCCGCTGTCTTTTTATAGTTCTTCATCCAACATTTCCTCTTTCCAGAATTTTTTCAATTTTCCTTAAACAGCTCCTATTTCCATGGCGCATTAGGATTACAAGATAAAATATGTTTCTTATCCAAAAGCTTTATCTTTTTTCTTTTATTGAAAATTGATTTTATTTTCATTTATGCTCTCCCCACACTACTTCTCCCAGTTTCGCCCCACCTTCCCTCTCATCCAGAGCTATGCATTTTCTGAATCTCATTAGAAAATAAACAGGCATCTGAGAGATACCAATAAAATAAGACAGCTACAACCACATTCGAAGAGCACAAAACAAAAAACTAAGAGTTCAAGTAAAGATACAATGTCAGCTATAGGTGCAGAAACTCACTCTTTTAAGCACTCAGGAACCCACAAAAACAAGAAACAGAAAGACATAATACATTTGCAAAGGACCTAGAGGGGGAGTGACAAAAGTAAAATTCGAAAATGGAAAAAAAAATTAAAGGAAGAAAAAGCCCTGACACAGCATTATGAGATAAGAAGCCTGCAGAGATGATGTTGTGTTTATTTTCTGTTGTTCATCTCTTGAAATTTGCAGGGAAATGTACGACTCTAGAAAAAAAAAAACTATACTGAGTGAGGTAACCTAGACCCAAAAAGAAAATTACAATATGTACTCACTCATAAGTGGCTTCCAGACACAAAGCAAAGAAAAACCAACCTACAGTCCACAACCCCAGACAACCTAGACAGCAAAGAGGCTTCTAAGAGAGACATACATGGATTGACACAGGAAGGAGAAAAAGACAAGATCTCCTGAGTAAACTTGGAGCATGGGGGTCACAGGAGTGGTTAAAATGGGAAGGGAAGGAAGAGAGCAGAGCAGAGAAAAATATATAACTCAATAAAAACAATAATAAAATAAAATGGAAAGAGTAGCTCCTGCCAGGTGGTGGTGGCGCACGCCTTTAATCCCAGCACCCAGGAGGCAGAGACAAGTGGATCTCTGTGAGTTTGAAGTCAGCCTCTTTTTACAAAGAAAGTTCCAGGATGACCAAGTCTATAGAGTGAAACTCTGTCTCAAAAAAACAAAAAACAAAACAAAACAAAACAAACAAACAAAAAAAAACGAAACAAAAGAGTGGTTCATTTTCCCAGTGAGAATCCCTTGTGGGGAAAAGCATTTCCACTTGCAAGTATTATCAATCAATTGTAGAAAACCTCTGGTTTAGGGTGGAGCCTGTGATCGCTTCTCCTTTCAACTCGAGGATCCCATATGGTGCCCACCCATGTAGTCCCTACTCATGCTGCCTCACTCAGTCTCTGGGACTACAAATGTCCATCAATCCTCTTGATTTAGAGGGTCTTGTTTCCTTGGTATCTTCCATTCACACTGGCTTTTATCCTCTTCTGCTTGTTCTGCATGTTTCCCTGAGCTCTAGGGGAAGGGATTTAATGGAGATATCCCATCACGTGTGGAGCTGATGTTCCAAGGTCTCTTGCACTCTACATAATATCTGGCTGTGGGTCTCTGGATTTGTTCCCATCTGCTGCAGAGGGAAGCTTCTCAGATGATGGTTGAGCAAGGCACTGATCTATGAGTATAGCAGAATGTCATCAAGAATCATTTTAGTGCTGTGCTCCTTTAGCAAAATAGTAGTATTTGGTTTTGCCCTAGGTACCTGTGCCATCTTAGCTCAAGCCTTGCTTACCCAAGCAGCACTGATTATGGGTTCCATCTTGTGGACTGCACCTATGCTAAGTGTTCTACTGGTTGCTTACTCTCACAAACTATGCTACCGTTACACTAGCATATCTTTCAGGCAGACTACCATTGTAGGTTGAAGGGGTTGTAGTTAAGTTAATGTTTATCTTTCTCCTTTGGTAGTGTGCAGAACGCTTGCCTGTACCAGAGGTCTAAACCACAGGGATGAAGGCTTTGGGTAAGAACCAGCTTGACCTCTCCATGTTCAATGAGTTGTGTAGGTGTTGTCTTTAACAATGGGGTCTTACTATCAGTTTGTGGAGAGTAACCTACAGTCTTGACAATAGCCTGGCTTTTGGGGCATTCTCATAGGACCCCTTTGACCAAAAACCCAATTAGATGTGACTCAATCCAGGGAATGGAAGCTGCATTTAGTGACAGGCAATATCCAGTTAGGGCTTTGTCCCTCCCATTATTTGATGATTTCATTTAGATCACCTTCATATATGGATAGAAGCTTCTACTCTATTGAGTGTCCATACTACCTCTCAAACAACCATTTAAAAAACTTGTTTTCCTCATATTCCCTCCCTAGTCCTCTTTTTCTGTCTTCCTCCATGTTTGATCCTCCCATTCTTGTCCCTTCACCACAGTCCTGTCCATTTATAACTATCTATTACATTTTTTCTATGTAACTCTGTCCATTACCCCCAGTCACTTACTCTATATGCAACCTCTGTAGTTAGACACATTACAGATTGGTTGTCATTGGCTTAACAGTTATTATCGCCATATAAGGAAATATACAGTATATTTGTAATTCTGCACCTGGGTTACCTCATTCAGGATAATTTTTCTATCTTCATCAATTTACCTGTGAATTTAATGATTTTGTTTTTTAAGAGCTGAATAATATTTCATCATATATTTTCTTTATTCATCTTCTGTTGAGGGACATCTAGATTGCATCCAATTTCTGGTTATCATGAATAGAGAAGAAATGAACATGTTTGAGCAAGTGTGTTTCTGTGGTAAGATGAAGCATATTTTGGGTATATGCCCAAGAGTATTGTAGCTGGGTCTCAAGGTAAATTGATTGTGAAATTTTCAAAGTAAAAAGTTTAATAGATAAAAATAGATAATATAGGCCAAATCACTTTCAGGACCTCCTCTCTGATACAGGATTCCATTATGATTTTTCTAGATAAAATTTTAGTCACTTGTCCTTTGTAAAATAAATAGACAACAAAAAATAATGTTGCTTTTATAGAACTTTAAGTACTTGCTTATGCAAACCATGGAATTTTGGAATGGAGATGGGTAATAGGTATGACTATGAAGCCCTGTAATCCTTTTGCATAGGTTGTAACACCCAGCAGGATGCCAAAGTAAGCACAATTCTCACTGTTCATTACAAGAGAAAGGTTATATGAATACTCTCACCTCCAGTGATAATGTAATATTGTGAGTTGTGGAACATTAAAAAAATTATAAGGGCACTGGTATCTTTTCTATAGCTCCAGCATGCCAAGAGAATATGTCACATCAGCAATATATTATTGTGTCTTCAAGTCTCCCCCATAAGAAATGCTGAATCACTTTGAGTAAAATAAGTTTTGACGCCTCAGGAGTACGGGGTAATTTTATATTAGTATTCTCATCTACAACACCTAGAATGGAGGGAGGAAGGGAGGGCGGGAGGGAAGGAAGAAAATAGGTAGACATAATCTAAAGTCTAATTAAATTACTCATCAGGCAACATCTTGAATATGAGTTTTAACTTGGAAGATTTTGCTGGCACAACAGCCCTAGATGGACAGTGGCTACAACAGTGGTGACAATATAATCAGTAGCCATGCTGTCTGCAGAGTTCTGTGTACCAGCATTCTTATTTTTGTTTCATTTAGGGTTTCCACTTCCTTCATGCAAACACATGGGCATGAGAAATAGTAATGACAGTTTTATAAGGTAGCAGCCATGGTTCTGGAAGAGTTCTGCAGTAAGAAGTTGATGCCACAATTTACAGTTAATGTCAGAAGCATTTTCAGATAAATGAAAAAGGCTGTGTGGTATCAATAAGAGAGTTGCCATGATTTGTATATTTGTTCCCTCCAAATTGATGTTTAAGCTTACCGACCATTGTGATAGGTATTAAGAAGTGGGATCTTCAAGAAGTTCTTCAACGATTTTGTCCTCAGGAATGACTGTTATAGCTGTGAGAAACTGGCTCATTATCAAAGCAGGACATCCCTTTTAAAAAGAAGAATCCACCCACTTCCTTTTCTCTCTTACTCTATCTTTCCACTGTGATCATATGATGCTTTCCACCAGATTTTAATGCAGCAGATCCTCACCAGATACCAGGAATTTCACTTTGGACTTCCTGGCCTATCAAACTGGAAGCTCACATATTCCTGATTAGTATCAGTTCCCCAATGTGTGGTATCCTGTTACAGCAATAGAAAATGGCTAAGGTAATGGTAGAATAGAAGGCCCTAGATATCACGGGAAATGCCATCACTAGAGCTAAGGGATCATGGAATGACAATATAACATTTTTGTTAAAGCACAGAAATAGGGGGTAAACACTTAAGATAGTAAAAGAAAAGTTTCCTATTGTCCACACCTCTATCCTTGCCCAACCTCTAGCCTAGGAAACAGAACTAACAGAGGTAGTTACTGTGTAGAAAAAGGAATGTAGTAAGATTATTATTTTTACTATGTTAATTCTGCCTACCCAAGAGCACGGGAGATCTTTCCACTTTATGGTGTCTTCTTCAACTCCAAAATATACAAGAACTCAAGAGATTGGTTATCAAAAGAGCAGATAACCCAATAATAATAATAAAAAAATGGAGTATAAACCTAAACAGAGAACTCTCAACAAAGGAATCTAAAATAGCTGAAAGACACTTAAGGAAATGTTCAACACCCTTAGTCATTGGAGAAATGCAAATCAAAACAACTCTGAGATTCCTTTTTTACACCTATAAGAATGGCCAATATCAAAAACACCGATGACAACTTATGCTGGAGAGGATGTGGGGTAAAGGGAACACTTCTGCATTGCTGGTGAGAGTACAAGTTGGTATAGCTCCTTTGGATGTTGGTGTGGGGATTTCTCCGAAAATTAGGAAACTATCTACCTCAAGACCCAGCAATAACACTTTTGGGGATATACCCAAAGGATGTTCAATCATACCTCAGGGACATTTGCTCAGCTATGTTCATAGCAGCATTGTTTGTCATAGCCAGAACCTGGAAACAACCTAAATGCCCCTCAACTGAAGAATGGATAAGGAAAATTTGGTACATTTTCACAGTGGAGTACTACATAGTAGAGAAAAATAATGACATCTTGAAATTTGCAGGCAAATGGATAAAGCTAGCCTACAAATCACAATCCCAGAGAACTTAGACAACAATAAGGACCCTAAGAGAGACTTACATAGATCTAATCTACATGGGAAGTAAAAAAAGATAAGATCTCCTGAGTAAATTGGGAGCATGGGGACCATGGGAGAGGGCTAAAGGGGAAGGGAGCATAAGGGAGGGGAGCAGAGAAAAATGTATAGTTCAATAAAATTAATTTAAAAAAAACAACATAAGCCACAACTTTCCTTGAATCTAAAAAAGAAAGAAAAGAAAGAAAGAAAGAAAGAAAGGAAGGAAGGAAGGAAGGAAGGAAGGAAGGAAGGAAGGAAGGAAGGAAGGAAGGAAGAAAAAATAAAAAGGAATGTGAGGGAAGGACTAAAGTTGACCTTAGACCCTAGGGTCAGAAACAGTAACTCTAAGATGACCAGTGTGGGCAAATGATTTCAGAGCATTCAGCACCAGACTGCCATGTAGACACAGGTTAAAGGACATTCTGCAAACACAGGTTCCTCAAAACAAGCCAAATAAAAAGTTTAGGGAATTAGTAACTACCAGACATATTGTATTACAAATATTCTTCCTGTTGAGATGAAATGACATTCGCAAAAATAAAATATGCAATTTTTACCTATGAAGTGAAGATGGAATTTTCTAGATCTGTAACAATGGTGAATAAATGCCATCTAACACTGGAACAAGAGTCGATAGAGATACATTTGAACAGGTATTTCTGCAATGATATTAATGGACAGAAACTATAAAAAGTTCTAATTTTGGCATAGCTACAAAAAGTAGGGAAAAGGAGTGAAAATACAAAAAATAAAGGTGATTCAAACAAATAAAATTAGAAATGGGAAAAGTTATTACAACCGATTTCACAGAAATACAAAAGATTATAAAAGGTGGTTATGAACAATTATATGCCCCCAAATGGAAAACCTAGAAGAAATGGATATATTCCTGACACAGACAACCTTCTAAGATTGAATTCTGGAGAAACAGAAAAGTAAAATAAATCAGTAACAAGAGAGATTGAATCAGTATTAAAAAGTCTGCCAGGAGAGAAATTCTGGGCCCTGAAGACACTGCTAAATTCTACTAAGAATATGTAGTATTTTTTTTTATTCTTTTTTACTTAAAATTTCCAACTGCTCCCCGTTTCCCATTTCCCTCCCCCTCCTCCCACATATTGCCCCCTCCCCCCGCTCCCCTCCCCCTATCCCCACTCCACTTCTCCTCCCCCTAGTCCACTCCCCCTCCCTCTCGATACTGAAGAGCAGTCCAAATTCCCTGCTCTACAGGAAGACCAAGGTCCTCCCACTTCTATCTAGGTCCAGGAAGGTGAGCATCCAAACAGGCTAAGCTCCCACAAAGCCAGTTCATGTATTAGGATCGAAACCTAGTGCCATTGTCCTTGGCTTCTCATCAGCCTTCATTGTCCGCCTTGTTCAGAGAGTCCAGTTTCAACCCATGCTTATTCAGTCCCAGTCCAGCTGGCCTTGGAGAGCTCCCAATAGATCAGTTCTACTGTCACAGTGGGTGGGTGCACGCCTCTCTAACCAAGGAAGTGAAAGATCTATGTAGTATTTTTTTAAAAGTTTATTTTTATCTGACACGTAGAAGTTTTACATATTACAGAGGCATAGAACAAATTTTCTACCTATATATGTTACACAATATCCCAGTCAGGTTATAGATATTTACCTCATCCATCATTTATCATTTCTTTATGGTAAAAGCATTCAGAGTTCTTTCACATAGATTTATAATGTTTTTTTGTTCCTCACAGACATATTTGTTACTTATCGTCAACATATATTATAATAGCAAATACCAGCTTTTTATTTCTGTTTGTAGCTTGATAAGCCACTTCCATGTTCCTTAGCAACTCTGGAAAACATAGGTTTATACTCAACTGTATAGTATAAAATCAACTTTTTAAGGTTCCATATATGAGACAGAGCTTGAAGTACTGCTCTCTGTGTGTCGAGATTTCCCTCCACCAATCTGCTTTGTGCAGTGCTGAAGACTGGACCTTACACCTTGCACTTCTGACACAAAAGTACACCAATGAACACAACCCAACCTCCTGACTCAAGTCACTTAACAAGATGACCTACAGCCCCCACCAACTCCCTGCCATGTCATAAAGGACATTATATTCCTTTATTAAAAAAACATAGCATTTCTGTTTTATATATTCAATACATCTCTTTGTTATTTGTTATTTTTATTTCATTTCTTGGCAAATTGGCCAGCAATGAAGAAAGACTACAGAAGTCTACTCAACATACAGATTTCATTTGCTTTGGGTACTGTCTTAGTCACTATCCTAGTGCTGTGAAGACACACCCTGACCACAACAACTCGTATAAAAGAAAGAATTAAACTGGGGCGTGTTAACAGTTGCAGAGATTTAGTCCCTGTCATCGTGGTGGGCAGCATGGCGGCACACAGGCTGACATGGTGATGGAGAGGTTACTGAGAGTTCTCTATGTGTGGATCTGCAAGCAGCAGGAAGAGAGACACAGTGCACCTGCCTTGGGTTTCTGAAAACTCAAAGCAAGTCCCCAGTGACAAGCTTTCTCCAGCGAGGCCACACCTCCTATAACTTCTCAGATAGTACCCCTCACTGATGACTAAACATTTGAGTAAATGAGCCTCCAGCTATTTTTATTCTAACTAACACAGACACATACTCAGTAGTTGTGTTGCTAGTTCTGTTGAAGGACTTTAAGGTCACAGTCTGTGCACCAACAAACCAGATTCAGCTGGCTATCTTCAATAAGCCAATTAAATGAACCAATTAATAATGAAAAGCAGACTAAGGAAGAGGGACACAGAATTCCAAATACTACCCCAAGCCCATCTATAGGAGTTCTGACATGAGGTAGGCTTTAAATAGAGAGCAAAAGTAAGAGATACTCAGTGCTTATGAACCTAACCCCATGTTTCCAGGGCCATTATCACACAGCTTGGGCTCCAGAATGAACTTTTTTTCCTATAAAGTGAAAGCTGTGGGTTGTTGTTGTTGTTGTTGTTGATGTTATTGTTGTTTCTGTTTTTGGATTTGTGTGTCAACATATAAAAAAGGAGCTATTACATACCAGAAATTCAAAAACTCATTGAAATTACCATGAAAAATTACTTGTCAGCAAATTTGGTAACCTAAAAGAAATGGACAAATTCCAGCAATATATGTATCTCACCATGACTAAACCATGGGAGAAACAGAAACACACATCAGACTAATCGCAAGTGACAAACTTAAATCAGTATAATGCTCCTGTTAAAGAGACGCTTAAAACCAATGGTTTCAATGTTGATTTGTACCAAAAACTTAAAGAATACCAATTATCTGTATGATATTCAGACAACAGAGAAGAATTGTTCCATGCAGATTTGATGAGAACCAGCACTATCCTCATATAAATAAAAAAGCACATAATATAACAGAAAGAAAAGGAGACTAAAGAAAGAAAGACTGAAAACTAAAGTACTCAAACACAAACACACACCATATACTAAATAATAGCAGTAACTGAAATGCAATAGCACATTCGAAAGGTTGTTCATGAATAAATAATGATCCAGTATGCATCACATTAGTACAATGTCAGTATATAATATAAAAAGGATTAAATCTGATATAGCATGTCAACAGAATGCAGAATTATCCATATGATAATTTTAATATGTAGACAAACGACATTGAATAAAATTCAAGTCATGATTTTGTAAAATGGTAGCTATCTTAATGGTATTATTATAACAATCATTTCAAAATTCATAGCAAGACATAATACTGTAAATGATAAATACATATTTTTGTCATCTACTCTACAGAGACGCAAACAGGGAAGAACATGATGATAGATCTAGAAATAGTGACAAGGTCTTGAAATATGTGTGAGAAACTCACTGACAATATCAGCATCTTCGGGATGGATTGCAATTTCCAAAGGTTAACCAGACTGAGTCAAAGATATATCCTGTTATGATTTATTGTCTATCATTGGAAAGGGAATTTTTTTCTAGGAAGTACAATCTGGAAGACTGATTAAGCATGAGAAACAGATGGTTTGAAATTGTCTGAGATAACTATCATCTTTTTACTTAGGATATAGATGGCATGAACTATCAAGACAAAATGTAACCAAAGAATCAGATTTGTGCATAATGAGGGGACAGGGTTGTTTGGGGAGATGACACTCTACATATGCCCTGTGAATGACACAATTAGAAATGTTTTACATGGTATTCAGTAGACTTACTCAAAAGAGCCATTAGTAAATTCAAATGATTTAATTTGTCAATTCAAGATGAAAATCTATGTTGAGAACATTCTCAGTAGAGATGGAATCCACATTTTAGGTGTATTTAGGTATGTATATTTCTTTTGCTTTTTCAGCTGTTTTATTTGTTATTATTTATTTTCTTTTGGTTTCTTTGCTTTTCATATTTGCCTGTTTGTTTTCTAAAAAGAGATAGAATGAGGGTGGGGGGTGGATTGTTGGGGAGGTGGGATCTGGAAGGAGATGAGGGAGGGAAAATTGTGATGAGAATATTGTGTAACTTTTAATAAAATAAAATAAAACTCTAAGAAGAAATAAAAAGAACACATGGAAGATCAAAAATGTTTCTAAGCTGATTTACTACTCTCTCTCTCTCTCTCTCTCTCTCTCTCTCTCTCTCTCTCTCTCTCTGGTGTTTTGTTTTGTTTCTTGAAGAAAACCAGCCCTTCTTCAGTATAGCGTGTCTCTCAAGCACCAGGTGGCTAAGAGAACCATGACAGTTTGGAAAAAAACTTTAGGGGCAAAATTTCTTTCTGGCACTTACACATCCTGGGATTCCTCAGTGAAAGGAAGCAAGAAAATACCATTCCTAAATGCGTGGACTATAATCCGAACAATAGACTGAAATGGAGACTGATCCCAAGCAGATGCTGACAAGCGCTTTGGAACTGATGATTAATGATTTTCAGATTCCGACTACACTCATGTTGGCCTGTGTGTCCGTCTTCTAGATCCTTGCATGCTGCAAGCAGATATTTTCTTGAAGAAGGTGGTATCTCAGGAAGGCATAGCTGTGACTCTATCTACCAGGAACTACGGTCCAGGGAAGCAAGTACTAATCATTAGTAACTAATGAGTTCTACCCTCGGGGTGTCCAGTTTCTTGGAGGCTGATTCTAAGGGGATTGTGATAGCCTGCTAGGGGTCCACAGCAGGATCTGTTCGCTGTTGCCAAAGGGTAACTTAGTCATCACGGCTTTGGAAACTTGACTTTCTTCTTTCTTAATCTTATTTTTCCAAATTCCTTATTTGAGCATTCTAGAGTCTTTCAAAGAGTTTCCATGAATGCAAATATTTATCATTAGGCTTATTTAGGGGCAAATTCAGACAGAAAGCACCAATAATACATCATCTAAGAATCGATCTTCATAAATAAATTCCATTGCTGATAAACAAAAATTAACTATTGTAGATGGAGGCAGCTAAAACAAAACAGCCTTTCCGCGAGATTCCCTTGACTTGTTGATAGACCCAGCCAAGCAGTACTTTTGGTGACTTTCTTCCTGGGCGTGGCTTGGGCCACGCCCTGCTGTCTTCTAGTCTTGACACTAGGTGGATGTAGGGATTGTTGCGTATGGTAATCAGACTAAGAAAGGCCTGCCCTAGACTTCCGGGTATGTTTTTCTTTTTCAGCTCGTTTAAATAAAGCCTGACCTGTTCAGTACTGAGCCTGATGCCTCTCCAACATCAACCAGAACACTTTTCTGCTCAGCGCTTTCTTGTGCCCCTCCTGGTGTCCCTGATGTCTACATCTTCTGACGCCTGTGGTAAGCCACCATGGTTTCCAAACATGCAGCTCAATGGCGATCCTAAAGACAGTTATGGGACTGGGGAAAAAGTGGAATACTCATGTAGACCAGGATATACACGACGACCTACTGTCAACATCTTCAGTGTGTGCACTGCAGACGGCCAGTGGTCACCCATTTCAAAGGATGTTTGTTACAAAAAGTCATGTCCAAGGCAAGAAGATCCCGTAAATGGTCAAGTAAACTATCTGAATGGAAGTTCTGAGTTTGGTACACAAATTCAATATACTTGCCATCCTGGCTTTGTCTTAATTGGTGACGGAATTCTATATTGTCTTCTTTCAGGATCAGATGTACAGTGGAGTGCTGATCCCCCAATATGTACAAAAATTTTATGTCAGCCACCTCCAAATATAAATAATGGAGAATTTTTCCCAAGTCACAAAGACGTATTTGAATACCATGAAGTGGCAACTTACCAATGTAACCGTGTTCCTCCTGGTCAGGATGAACTGTCCCTTGTTGGTGAGAGACAGATCTATTGCTCTGAAAATAGAGAATGGAGCGCTAACCCTCCTGAGTGCAAAGTGGTCAGATGTCCATATCCCGTAATTCAGAACGGGAGACAGACGTCAGGATTCAGTAAGAAATACTCCTATAGAGCAAGGGTCATGTTTGAATGTAACCAGGGGCTTTTCCTTCATGGCAGCGACACTGTCATGTGTGAGGGTAATAATACATGGCAGCCACCAATTCCAATATGTCGGAGTGAGCCCCCTCCTTCCCCACCTCCCCCTCCTCCCCCTCCTGCAATACCTTCCAGCACAAGTGTTCTGAGCTCTATCAAAGGAGAAGCATTTGGTTTTGGAGATTCAAAGGGATGGATCATCTCTCTGATAATGATGGCTGTGTTGGAGCTACAGTAATTTGCACTGCTCATTCTGACATCCTCAAAGAGCGAAGAAGAGAAGAATAAACTGGAAATGTCAGCTGCCAGAATAAATTAATTATTCTAAGCACAGCAGGCTGAATGGTTTTCATACCCTGTTTATTGGTATAGGAGCGTCTTCTTTCTATGTGTTTCTTTCATTGGTTAAATAAAGAGACTGCCTTGGCCTTTTGATAGGACAGAAAATTAGGTGGGTGAAGTAGACAGAACAGAATTCTGGGGAGAAGGGAAGTGTGGCAGATGCCATGGCTCTCCTCTCCGAGACAGATGCTGGTTAGACTCATGCTGGTAAGCCACAGTCAAGTGGCAATACACATGAATGGAAATGGGTTAATTAAGAAGTGAGAGTTAGCTAATATGAGGCTAGAAATAACGGGCCAGGCAGTGTTTAAATGAATAAATGAATGTAATTTGTCTGTTGTTATTTCGGGGTATAAACTAGCCAGGCGGCTGGGAGCCAGGTGGCAGGAAGAAGCCCACCACTCCTTTTACAACATTTTATATTCTATCATTTTAGCTCTATTAAAACATCTTCAGATATACAATAACTGTACTGTAATTTCACTCTTGTAGCTGCAACTGTTCTTTCATAATGGGAATGCAATGGGGGCATAATGTAGTTTGAATGTAGTTATTCTTTGGTCCTTTATTGAAGTTGGGTTAGGAACATATTTACTATTTGCCCTTAAATAAAACACACACACACACACACACACACACACACACGTCATTTTGGTAGCCTCAATGTATAGAAATTGTATGCTCTGTGCATTACCCAGTTCAAAATAAGACTGTCTTTCATTCATTAATGATGATTTCAGGATTATTTGCACAAACACTAATGCTAACTCTTTACTTTCAATTCTTTATGCGTGAAAATTTTAAGGTCACAATTTTCATTGAAGAAAGCACTTACAAGTATGAATACTCTGGATCAACTTTTATTCATTAAAACCAGAAAATCTGCAAAGTGAGACTAGGACATGTTTGGCTTCCTTGGCTAGGAATATTGCAAAATTTTCATAAATTAGTCAGTGACTTTCTTTTTCATTTCTGTAGTTTTGTAATATCATCACTGCTTATTTAAGGAAGTTTAAATGTATGTTACTAGTTTGTACTTCAATAAATGTCCATAAACATCATGCATGCCTCTATGAGTTAGCACAACTCTGAAATCTATAAAAGTATTGGCTCTCATTTCCAAGTGAATGACTCAACCTTCCTCATATTTTCCATAAAAAATATTTGATACATTGAGCAACCCACTCTTAAGACCTGGCTATGGGTAGTTCTTAACTATCTTAAATGGAATCTTATTTTAAACAAGTCATCAATAAATAGGTAGTTTCATATAGAACAAATTCAAATAAACTCAAGTTGTACCAGAATCTAGTCCACTTACAACATCTTGGCCATTAGAAGCCCTCAGATCTGGAGTATCAATGCTTACCTCTTCTCATGAAATGCTGAAAATCAAGCAACATATTCCATAGAAAACAACTTTACCTGGGGCACTATAAATGTGTTATTTTAAAGAATGAGAGACACAAAAGTATTTCATATGAATGGTTCTGCTCAGAGAGGTATCATTTTCCTCCTGTCTAGATGGTCTCTCCTGAGAAGACCAAGAGGAAGATAAAGGAGACTGCCTTTCTAATTCAAATCATATTCTTAAACCTTGTATTTTAAACATTTACACACACACACGTATGTGCCATGTATCACACACAGCTATGTATATGCATAGGTTGGATCAAAAGTTTCTTTGAGAGGAATATGACTGAAATTCAAGAGTGACTCAAAATGATGGTGTTTCATGCTTTCAGACATGTGGATCACACAATAGAAGTGCTCCTTCCTTGGGAACCCCTGAAGGCTCCTTAAGATTATAATATTGGAACAGAAATAAACAAGAATTCTGCAATCAGCTGAATTAAAGTTTGATATTACTGTTCTAATCTGTTTTTCAAGAAAGTACTAATTAGGCCGGGCGGTGGTGGCGCACGCCTTTAATCCCAGCACTCGGGAGGCAGAGGTAGGTGGATCTCTGTGAGTTCGAGACCAGCCTGGTCTACAAGAGCTCGTTCCAGGACAGGCTCCAAAACCACAGAAAACGCTGTCTCGAAAAACAAAACAAAACAAACAAACAAACAAAAAAAAACCAAAAAAGTACTAATTATTAGTAATCAAGAAATAGCAATACTCTTAAAAATCTAGTAATATTTAAACTATTTTATGCTTAAAGTGAATTTATTCTTATACAAAATATATTTTTCTAGGCTGAAGATAAAATTTGGTGCTAAAATCCCTTTCTAGCATGTGTAAGACTGAGTTTGATCCTAGCACTGAAAAATATTCCAATTAATTATTGATACTTGAGGTTTTGTTTGATAAATGATTTACCTTAGTATAAAACACACTAATTTTCTGTTTGAAAAAAAGTTCAAATCAAAGAAAAAAAGCATATTTGGATTAACAACTTTTAAGAGCAAAAATACAGCAAATCGGCAATTTTCATACACAGTGGCAGTAATTCATTTTATTGAAAACTGGCTCTTCAAATATGTTTAGAATAGGACTTTACATCTGATCTTGGACATGGCAGTTCAGATCTCTAATTCTGTATGCATGTAAAGCTAAATTTCAGCCCTATCTTAAAAGATCCCACAGACCTCAGAGTTTTCACACAGCGTTTTATTAAGCTGAATAGGAACAGCGAGGAAAAGAAGTGATGGGAGAAAGGATAACATAAGATTTGGAAAAAGACATAAATCATTTTTTTCAAATGCAAAATGTAATTAAAGAACTCATAAAACTATTTGATCTCTAGAGGTTTAATAATTTGTTTAATATGAAGTGTATAAGACATTTTTCTTTCACTCTTGTAGTCTAGGTGTACCTTAAACTCATAATCTTTGTGACTAAACCCTCAAAATAGTAGGATTATTGGTTTGTGCCACCACAGTTGGCACACTCTGTACAAAGAGTTCATAGACACACTGAAGTGCTCAGTATAATTTATTTTTTTAAATTAAGGCACAAAACTATACCTTAAAAACTTATCATAACTATGCTAAATTTTATTTAGCTTGAAAGCCAGGAAATGTTTGTGTTAATAGTACTTTTCTAATCAGCCCTAGATTGTTAGTGTTATGATTTGAATAAGAAATGTTCCCAACTGTTGTTTGTATTGAACATTTGTTTGACAACTGATAATATTGTTTTATAATATTCTGGAAACTTTATATGGTTGTGTCTAGCTGAAGGATATGTCATTAAAGGTATGGTTTTTTTGGGGGGGGGTGACTGTATCATGTCATAATGTTTTAAATGGATCTTAAGAAAATGAGACTACACAATCCAAATCATTTTGACAAAACAGATGTTTATTTCTGTGTAAGAGTGTATAGTGACACTTAAGCAAGCAAGCAGGGTAGGCTAAGCAAAAGAAAGTCTCACTGGGCTTCTAAGCCTAGTGCCATGGGGTCCTCATTCTGTTTTCTTTTTTTTCTTTTTTTTTTTTTTTTTTTTGGTTTTTCGAGACAGGGTTTCTCTGTGGCTTTGGAGCCTGTCCTGGAACTAGCTCTTGTAGACCAGGCTGGTCTCGAACTCACAGAGATCCGCCTACCTCTGCCTCCCAAGTGCTGGGATTAAGGGCGTGCGCCACCACTGCCCGGCGGAGTCCTCATTCTGAACGGTCAAATAACTCATACAGAAAACGGATGCCTGCAATTGGACTGTTGCTATGATCAAACCTGACCATATGGTCCTTAGGTATTGTCAGCAGTTTGCAGAGATTTGGAAAAGTTTGGAGGCACACATTAGAGAAGTCATAGAATATCATAAAAAGAACAGACAATTCTGGGAGGTAAGACCAGAATGACATTTAAAAAAAAAATGACTAGTAGTGGCCTGTGAGACAGCAAGCACATCACATAAAGGTATTTGCCACATAAGCCTGGTAACCTGAATTTGATTACTTGGGCATACATTATGGGTGGTGGGGAGAGAATTGGCTCAGTAAAACTGTCATTTATTGATGGACACATGAGCTACCATGCTATGCTCCTGTGCTCAAAGGTCTTGCTCCCTTTCAATCCACGTTGCTCTTCTCTCATCCCTTCTCCTTGGAATGAGACACTTCCCTTTGCTCCTTTATACCTTGGGATTATGTAACCTGTGTTTCATTTTACAGGAGCTCAGAGTTCAGAGATTGCCTGGAGTCTCAGAGGAGATTTTGACGTTAAGACTCTTGAATAATGTTGGAATTGTGAACACTTAGGGAACTCCCAGAGATGGACTAAATGCATTTTGCAATATGACTTGGTGAGGAGTCAGCATAGAGTATTAAGGTTTGAATAGGAAATGTCTCCACAGGCTCCAGTGTTGAACACTTGGTTCCTAGCTCCTAACATTATTTTGAGAGGTTCTAAGATGTAAAATGAAACCTGTTGAAGGAAATGGATCACAGGAGACCTTCGCAAATAAGATTTGGTCTCTGGTCCTTTCCTTGATGTATCTTATCTATTGTGAAAAAAATGAGTCCCATCTTCATAGGCTCCTGCCACAAAGATATTGTACCCAAGTTTCTGAAATCAAGCAGTCATGAGTTGAATACTCCTAAAGTGAGCCAAAATAAATATGTTCACTTTTTAAATTTTATCACAGTTTAAATAAACTCATAATATATACACATTACACATATAAATACAAACAAACCACATATGTGGTGTATGCATGTGTTTGTGATAAGTGAATATGTTAAACACAACTTTATAAAATACAAAGTTTAGGAATGAACTTCCATCAAATTCCCATGTCCACCTGAAGGTGGCATTCTTCTGAGTACCATTGTTGATCTTCTCTCTTACTCTTCTGTTGAGAGAAGTTTCTGTCCTGCCCGGTACCACAGCCGTTTAGTGCCAAATAAACACACAGAGGTCTATATTAATTATAAATAGATTGACCTATTAGCTCAGGCTTCTTACTAACTCTTGCAACTTTTATTAGTCCATAATTCTTTGTAACAGCATAAATGAATGGCAGACGGAAATTATAATAAAATATTCAGCTTTAATTAGGGAAAGACTCACAGATCCGTAGATCCAGTGGAGAACAGGAAAGCAGAAGGGAAGACAGGGAGCAAGCCTGCAATCTTTATAAGTAAAAAATATCCTCGGGGGACCCCGCCCTACAAGCAAGGTGATTGGCTGGGTTTCCCCTACATCTCCCCTTTTTGTCTAAATAAGACAGAGCCAAACCAAATACAAGTATATACAATAGGAACAAATAATAAATATACTAAACATTCTATTTCAAAGAGTCTAAGTAATGTAGAGAGTAACTACAATTATCTAATCTTCAACTCAGTCAAAGATCTGAGAAGGGAATTAATATTACTTAACAAACGAGAGATATCCAAAATGTGCAACAATTGACAGAGACAACTGACTACCTGGGCAATCACCCAAAGTCTCATTTGCAGTGTTGAGTCAACCAACTTTGGCTAAGGCCTAACATAACTGACATACCATTATTAAAGGCAAGGAACTTTCTTAGAACTATCCTGCCCTGTCTTGGCAAGATAAGACAATCCTGTTTCATCCACTTATGGATATTCTGTATCTTGTCAGTGGTTGAGGTATGGGCTTTTCTTAACCCAAAGGCCAGTTCTGTCAAGAAGACAAGCTCCCAGTGGAGTGTCTTTGGTGCTCAACGTTCTCTCGGGAGTAGAGTGGTGTTGCCAGGAGTGATTGTGTCTCACTGGCACGGAATTCTAGGTTAGATTAAAGGCTATTTTCTACAGCTCTTCAAAGAGGCTGAAGATTATACTATCTATAATAAATATAATCTCTATGTATCTAAAAAACCTGATTATCCTAAAAATAAATATGACAAACATATAATTCTCAATACCTATCTAACTTGAAGACTAAGAGAATAAACAACTGTACAATATATGAAGACAATGATCTCCAACTGTAAACAATGTCATCACATATCAAATGTAAACAATGTTATTATATAAATAATATTAGAGGTAGAAATGTACATTGTAATATGGTAAATGTATCAATACAATATAGACAAAGTTATAAGGATACTCTTATACAAAATTAGAGGTAGCAGCACTCACATATGTAATTTTACTATGTTAAAATGAAAGCCTTCTATTTTGTTTAAACAGAAAAAGGGAAAATGATGTGAGAGTGATTTCTTTCTAATCTGTTGCTTTCATTGGTTAATTAATAAAGAAACTTCCTAGGCCCATTTGATAGGCCAACCCTTAGGTGGGTGGAGTAAACAGAACAGAATGCTGGGAGAAAGAAGTCGAGTCAGGCAGTCGCCATGATTCTCCCACTCCAGACAGATGCAGGTTAAGATCTTTCCTGGTAAGCCAGATTGTGGTACTACACAGAATATTAGAAATGGGTTAGATCAATATGTAAGAGCTAGCCAATAAGAGGTTAAAACTAATTGGCCAAGCAGTATTGAAAAGAATACAGTTTTGGTGTAATTATTTCGGGGCATAAGCTAGCCAGGCGGCTGGAAGCTGGGCAGGAATGCAGCCCACTGCTCACACAACAATTCTTGTCTGTGTTAAACACATGGCTTGGTACCTTTTTCGGCACGGAGTCACATCTTGCTTGCTCTGTGTCTGGCTTCCTCTTGGTCTGGGTGACGACTGTGGGCTGAAACTTTCCTCTTCCCATAATTCTCATTGCCGTGCCTCTACTTCCTGCCTGGTCACTGTTACCCCGCCTATACTTCCTGACTGGGTACTGGCCAATCAGCACTTTATTAAAAATAATACAAGTGACAGGATAAAAGACCATTGTCCTACAGCACTCTTCTTGGCATCACACTTCCATCCATTGTAAGAGATTCATTTAGAGACATAAGTGGATTTGGTACCCATATCATACCATATCATACAAATGAGTCCATGGAATTCTCTACGTTTTCTTATCTTTACATCCCTAGCAAATTAGTATAAACAGGACAGCAACTATATCCTCAGGCTTCAGTTGTGTTGCTAATGCTATGGCAGGAGTGTGATCTCTAGTAATAGGCTTCCTTTCCAAGCAACACCCAGCTTGGCCCATTCTCAGACTACATATTTTTAATGGAATGGCATTCAGACATTCTTAGATCTGTACAGAATGGAACTGTTTATCTCTAAACCAGAAACAATTGATTGACGTTCAAGTATAGAGTCTGTACTTACTGTAAAAAACACACATACAAACCCCAAGTGAAATCCCAGTTGTTTTAACCACCTGCCATGAGAAGACACTGTTCCTGACATCGTAACATAGGCCCTCCATTCCCGAATGTGGGGAAGGACTCAGTGAAGTTCCACACCTCTCTGATGAGTCACGGAGGCTACAACAAATTAGTTCAAACAAGGCAATACCTCATATCTGGTTATACCAAAGAAACAAAGAAATAAAGAGGGAGGGGGGAAAGCATGACAAAGAGGAAAGTAAAAGAAACTCACTGAGGATAAACAAATCTTCAAAGCCTAAAAAATTAAAATGTTTTTCTCTGTTGATAGTTGTGAGATGTATACTCCCTCACCACCATTCACATATTCTGGAAATGGTGTCAGATTCTGTAAAGAACATGGTGTTTCCACTCTTGATTAAAAGAAATCTATCCTAAGAGGGCTTGAGAACTGTGAACACAGGCGTTACTGACTGTACTCAGTGAATTGTTCACATTTTATCTTCTTTTGCCATCTATATCTTTACCATGGGGGACCAAAGCACTTGTTTTTCCAAAGCATCTCCTGATTCTACTTCTTATCCTTAGTTCTCCCTGAAATTAGACTGACAAGGGTTTTTAAGGAATGAAGTCTCTCCTTTCAAAAGAAGGCAGTTGTCGCGCAGTGAACGACTATGTTCCAGTGAGTGTTTTTCTCAACATTACGAGTTTGCTGCTCTCACTATGCATGTTCCGCAGTGGCAACTCCACTAACTTGTTTTCTGGGAAATATTTAATTGAATAACAGTGCTGTAGTCGAACACTTGAAATGACTCAGTGATAGCCACTCCTGGACATAGAAAATACTAGATACAGAAATTTATTATGTAGCACTTAAAAATACAATATTCCTGTGGGCTGAGAAAAAGTAGATTTATAAGCAAAAAGGCTGTTTCTGGTGCTTTTGTGTGCTTTTTTAGCTAGCTCAAGACTAAAATATAAAAATTTTCAAAGCTAGTGTATTTAAATGAGCAGCAATTCACAGACAATCCACAAAACCTATTGATCCAAAGCAATACACACTATTATATTAGACCAAATGACAGGGGTAAAACCATAACGAGCAGCTAGAACAGTAAGAGAAGAACACAAGAGATGCTCAGAAACACTGAAAAGTGGGTCAACACTATCACAAGCTAAAACCTTCCCCTTATGCCCCAAACACACTTCATAGTCACCATTCAAATGAGTTATAAGACTCCTGTTAGTATTATCCTTTTCCTATGCAATTAAATTGCTTTCAATTACAGTATTATTTGCCATATTACCACACTAAATTATTGTCAAACCTTTTTCTTTAGGGTTAACAATACCATGTCATTATAAAAATGAGTTTGAGGCCAACCTGGTCTACAAGAACTAGTTCCAAGACAGGCTTCAAAGCTACAGAGAAACCCTGCCTCAATAAACAAAACAACAACAAAAACTTTTTTTGTTGCCTCTTGGCAAGCTATTAGACTTTTTAAAAAAGTCTTAGGAAGAAAAAGGAAAAATAGAAATGATGTAACTATATTTTTATATCAAAAACTAGACAAAGTTTAGGTAAACATTTCCATTATGAAGTTTTAAATGATGTACCACAGAAGCTAAAATAAAACATAACTCACTTAGCATGTTCAACTAGGGGAAAATAGAGTTTTATTCTAACAAATGTGCCTATATTTGCTTGGTATATAAAAAATATGTATACATAAACGTT
The DNA here is from genome assembly GCF_950005125.1 of Chionomys nivalis. NCBI lineage: Eukaryota > Metazoa > Chordata > Mammalia > Rodentia > Cricetidae > Chionomys > Chionomys nivalis. Next base: position 46,623,633 of record NC_080087.1, read on the forward strand.
AATAATCACATTAACTACACATGTATAATTATAATTGTTGAATAGATTAACATGAATATTAATTATATATAATTGATAACACAAAAATAGACCTTTCTATATATGTGACTACATATAGTTTATATGTGTGTGTGCATATCATTTGTATATAGTTGTGCTTATTAGACAATAAAGGTAAAATGAAAATGCTTTTTTACTATATGAAGATCAGTTCTTAACCTGGAATTCTGTAAGGCCCCATCATCTTTGAATCCAATGTTATTCTGAACTATTTATTCTTGGATAATTACATGGATTAAATAAATCTGTCTGGATATAAGAAAATGCAGTAATCCCTGATGCTGACAGTAGGAACATCAGCAATGATTCCCCCACTCTACCCCTGGTCAGTATTTGGAGAAAGCTGCTCGAAACATGATGTTTGAAGATAGGATCTGAGACAGAAGAACACTTGGCTCCAGTCAGAAAATTAGGCCCTTCCCTTGCCTAAATCTATCTGTTCTAATGTTTTAAACAGATTTACTTTCTTTCTCACATGGCTGTTTGTAAGATTAAAAAGATGCTCTGAAGACAACGTTGGCAGTCATCCTAAGACTGTTCATCTTATGCTTTAAGATAGAGTATTTCTCTGGCCTGGAACTCATCAATTAGGCTAGACCAGCTGGTCAGTGAGTCTCAGGGAGCCAAATATCCCAGCTTTTCCAGAACTCGGATTATAAGCAAGTGCCATAGTGTTTAATCTTTAAAAAAAATTATCTGGTTTTCTGGAGATTGAACTCAGGACTTGTACAAGCTATTTCAAGAGCCTGTATATCTGTCATCGGGTTCTTATTTGTTTTTTTTTCTTTTTTTATTAATTAATTTATTTATTTATTAAAGATTTCTGCCTCCTCACCGCCCCAGTCTCCAATTTCCCTCCCCCTCCCCTGATCAAGTCCCCCTCCCTCGTCAGCCCAAAGAGCAATCCAGGGTTCCCTGCCCTGTGGGAAGTCCAAGGGCCACCCACCTCCATCCAGGTCTAGTAAGGTGAGCATCCGAACTGCCTAGGCTCCCACAAAGCCAGTACGTGCAGTAGGATCAAAAACCCATTGCCATTGTTCTTGAGTTCTCAGTGGTCCTCATTGTCCGCTATGTTCTGCGAGTCCGGTTTTATCCCATGTTTTTTCAGACCCGGACCAGCTGGCCTTGGTGAGTTCCCAATAGATCATCCCCATTGTCTCAGTGTATGGGTGCACCCCCTCGCGGTCCTGAGTTCCTTGCTTGTGCTCTCTCTCCTTCTGCTCCTGATTTGGACCTTGAGATTTCAGTCCCGTGCTCCAATGTGGGTCTCTATCTCTGTCTCCTTTCATCGCCTGATGAAGGTTAATATTCGGGAGGATACTTATATGTTTTTCTTTGGGTTCACCTTCTTATTTAGCTTCTCTAGGATCACAAATTATAGGCTCAATGTCTTTTATTTATGGGTAGAAACCAAATATGAGTGAATACATCCCCTGTTCCTCTTTTGGGGTCTGGCTTACCTCACTCAGGATAGTGTTTTCTATTTCCTGTTCATTTGTATGCAAAATTCAAGAAGTCATTGTTTTTTACTGCTGAGTAGTACTCTAATATGTATATATTCAATACTTTCTTTATCCATTCTTCCATTGAAGGGCATCTAGGTTGTTTCCAGGTTCTGGTTATTACAAACAATGTTGCTATTTGGAATTTTTACCAAATCAGACAGGAAAAAAAGGAAGGACAGGACAAAGTTGTGGATAATATATTTTTGTGTGATTGGCCAAGATATTTTTATTACACAAGGCTCGGTTTCCATATATTTGAAATGAAGATAATAGGAGACACTATTTCATATTATATTATTATTAAATTAAATTATCCATTATAGGCAAGCCCTAAGAAAGAATGCATTTCCTAAATTATATATGTTGATAGGCATCAGCTAACAGAATGAAACTAACTTAGGTGACATGGTCTCATGATAGAGGAAGTCTGAAAATTCACTCTGTCTGTTTACTGTCAAGGTCAAACCCAAATGTGTACAGTAGCCCTAGTAGGCCATGATACCCATTTTGAAGAGAATTAGTTTTCAATTGCTTCTGAATTTATAACACAGAAAAAGTGTCTCCATGTTTTATTCGGTGAACTGTACAGCAAAATATGTAGCTGCAGAGGGGAAATGGAGCCTGGATTACAGTCCACTTTCCATATGCTAACTTGGCCATTCAAATGAAGAAAGTCCCCAACTTACATTACATAAATGAACAAACAGTTCAGGCTAGTTATCATGTACAAGAATAGATCTGAAGTTCTACAATAAAATGCATACAACATATTAATGTGCTTAACTGCTCTAGAGGTAAGGGAACTTCAGCTAAGAGAGGTAAAACAACTAGCTCAGTTATCCCACAGAAAGTCTATGGACATATGAGATTTCATACCTGTAGGGCAAAAAGGCAGAGCAGACTTCTGGATTTTGAAAACCCACAAATCCCTGGGCTCGCCCCAGGCTCAGGTCTTGAAGTCCCACCAATCACCACCCAAGATATTTCCACCCTGGAAAATTCCACCTCCAATATATCCTATAGAAGCCTGCTTTCTGCTCAGGTCTTTTCTGCTTTTCACTGAAGCAGAGGGTGCCACCCTCTTGTGTCTTTCCCAATAAATCTCTTGTAAGGGGTTTGTTGGAAAGTGTGATTTTGTGGTATTCATTGGCACCTGACTTCCAGCATACCTTTCTCCTCCGATCTGCAAGCTTGTGTTGGGGAAACCTTTCTCTTCAGAGCTGTAATAGCCCAAGTACTTCTTGTATAACACTATACAATATTGTGTTTATTTCTGCACAGCTATGATATCTCTCCAACACAGGAATGTTTCCCTATGAAGAAGTTGTGGGTCACTTCTTAGATGATGTGTTAACAAGTTAGTTTGGGTTTCATAGGAACACAAAAAAGCTGTATGTCACACATCAGGGTGATCAAGATCTCAGCTTTTCTTCCTTTAAACTGTTATTCTCATCCTTCTTTAGATGCCTTCATCTACTTTCCTCTCTTTTTCATATCTGCTTCCACTGTGATCCGAATGTGTACATATGTACAGAGACTTTTCTATATCAACTTCAACTCTAACATACACCATCTGCTTTTAATCCTACATCTTCTCAGTCAGATTCTAAACTTCATGGAGCTCACTGATTTCTCTTTCCAAGCCCGCCTATTCAAGACTTTCCCAACATATTTATGTGTATCTGCTGGACAGTTCTGTCAGGTGTTGTGTAGCAATTTCTTCTGAGGTTAAAAGTCTTCCAGCTTGGAGGGAAACATGTTAAGAACTGGGGATATAAAATAAAAGGGGGAGAGGAGAGGAGAGGAGAGGAGAGGAGAGAGAGAGAGAGAGAGAGAGAGAGAGAGAGAGAGAGAGAGAGAGAGAGAGAGATTGAGATTATTTTAGAACAGTATGTTTACAAGGAGATGAAACAAAAGAATGTTTTGTTGTTTCTGGGGAGTGGGTGAACTACTCTATCCTACAAGGAAGCTCCATTAAAACAGGAACTAAACAACTCAAAACAGATTCAAGCAATTCCTGAAACGGATAAAATTCACTAGGTTCTTGCTACTCAATGGCAGGAAAGACCGCTAGGAATCACATTTAGAGAAGCCAAACTGCAAAAAAGAAGACATTTGGAATTTATCAGCCATGCTTATGGCTGAAAGAAACAGAGACCAGCCTGGGAGCCTAGAAGAAGCAGAGATCAGCTGAGCTGCCTAGAAAAGACCCATACTAACTGACTTACATGGAACCGATGCTCTCCAACTGCAGCTGCCTGTGGACTGTACAGTGTACTACAGTACACTGCATGCTTCCAGCCTTGGTGAGCCTTTACCTGTGCTGGAGTGCACTCTATGGATGTGGTTGTCTCTGAGTCATTTCCGTTACTGTAAGTAAACTCTCACTCATATTCCTGTACATAACCCCAATTAAACTTACTGGTTCACCAGTATAAATAAACAAATCAATTAATTTATTAAAGTGAACTAATAAGTAAAGCAGTCCTGGTGATGAACTTGTTGATGTTCTCTGTATTTCTCAACTGAATGCATTTCTCTGGTAATGAGATCCCTAAACAGGACTGGAATTTATCATTGCTCTTGTGACTTTGACTCCCTTCATCCTGGTTTCCACAGATGGCTCAGAAAGCACGGGTGATATTACTTTTCTTTCTCATTTTTATTTGTTTTTCCCTATTACCATAGTTCCTTTTGCAAACCATATTTCAAGTTATCTATTCCCTCTAAAAATCTCACTTTTAACCATTTTCTTAGGCAGGAATATTCATTCACAATGCCCCTCATATAGCATCTATTATTTTGTTACTCAAATTTCCTTTGTCATCAGTGTGCCAACTTGGTTTTGATAGTTTTTTAAAAGATTGCACAGCATTGCTTTGTCAGATTTGTTTCAAACTGAGCAAACTTGCAATGAGATTTTAAAAACAAACCTTTTAACTATGGTTTGTGTATATTGTGTATGTGTTTGCACTAGAAATCAGGAGTTTTTGTGTGTTTTTGTTTTTTATTGAAAATAGATTCTTCTCTCATACAATACATCTCAACCACAGTTGCCCCCTCTCCACTCCTTCCAACTTCTCCTATCCCGAATCCACTCCCCCTCCATTTCCTTTCAGAAAAAGAACAGGCCTCCAAGAGAAAACAAACACAACAAAATAAGATACAGTAAGATAAGAAGCTCTCACACCAAAGTTGGACAAGGCAATTCAACAGGAGGAAAAGAGTCCCAAGAGCAAATGAATCAAAGACATGCTTGCTCCTACTGTCAGACGTCCCTCAAAACCACCAAGCTAACAGCTATAGCATATATGTGGAGGATCTGGTGCACAGCAGTACAGGTCCTGTGCTTGCCAATTCAGTCTGTACATGTGATCCCATAGGTACTCTACTCTGTTGACTCAGTGGGCTGTGCATTCTCCTAGTGTTCTCCATCCCCAGTTTTGAATAAAGCCACAATGAACATAGTTGAGTAAGTGTCCTTGTGGTAGAATGGAATGTACTTTGGTTACAAGCCCAAGAGTAGTATAGCTGAGTCTTGAGGAAGATTGATTTCCAGTTTTCTGGGAAGTGACAATATTGAATTTTTAGTGGCTGATCAAGTTTGCATTCCCACCAGTTTTGGAGGAGTGTTTCCCTTGCTCTGCGTCCTCTCCAGCATGAGCTATCACTCGTGTTATAGATCTTAGTCATTCTGACAGGTAAGCAGAATCACAAATTAGTGTTTATTTGCATTTTACTAAAGGCTAAGGATGTTGAACATTTCTTGAGTTTTTTTTCAGTGAGTTGAAGTTCCTCTATTGAGAATTCTGTTTAGATCTGACCCATTTTTAGTTGGATTATTTTATTTTTTTACGTGTAGTTTCTTGAGTTCTTTGTGTACATTGGGTAATAATCCTCTACTGAATGTGGAGCTGGAAAAAAAAAGAAAAAAAAGAAACCTTTTTCCCATTCTGTAGGTATGAGATCACCACTATCCAGCCGTTATCACAGATCAAGTGATAGTCTGCCTAAGAGAAATTTAGCCTCCAAAACTAAGCTAAACAAACCTATTCACATTAGAAAGTTCAAAATCTCAGGTATTTGGTGATATCAAAGGAAAACCGACTAATACATCCTTCTTAATTTCTGGTTGAAGATTCTCTCTTTAGCCAAGATGTTGGTTCAGATGATTACAGCTAGGCAATAAATTAAAATTTCACAGTATGCAAAATCCAAAAAGCCGTGTGGAATTCCAGAAGCTGGGAGTGTGAAGTAACACAACCTGAAAGTTTCATCTATCTGAGCCTTCGTTCAGTACTGCAGGAAATTGATTGTAAATCTGATAAGTCCGGTTCTAAATCTTAGTGTTTTCACGAGTTCACTGGTAAAAGGTTTTTGTGTTGTAGGGCAAATAATGTAATTTATATGATGCCTAATACACACACACACACATTCATATGTTCTTAGTGATGGGGAAGCTCAACCAATCACATCTGGTTAGGGTGTAGTTGCCTGGAGCCCAGGTAGAAAAACAGGGAGATGCAGGTGTGCAGTCTCTCTCTCTATGCAGTGCTCGCTGGACCACTTTGGATTTCAGACCTCCCACTCTTGTAGTGTGAGTTCCCCGGTTTTCAGCTATTAAAATATGACTGTTGTTCTTGAGCTGGTCTGGTTATTTATCACACCGACCTAATTCATCAGCATCTTAGCATATATTAATAAGTGGCATTTATTCAGTTATTGAGGAAAATCACCTACCTGTGTGGGGCACTAATTCACTGTTGTTTGTCTTTGTTGTTATAGTATACAATGGTAAGGAAAATGATTCTCATATAGCTAGGGCTATATTTTTCATTTGTCCTATTACTTTGTTCTCAAAAATTTGTCTAATTTTAGCAGCTATATCTTTCAAAAGTGAAACAATGTTCTAAGGGGCTTTCAATTATGACTTAATCATGAAAATATATCATAGTCACTCAAATCATGAATCCAATTATAAATCACATATTTTATGTGTCATAAATTTTACATTGAAATTCCTTTATAAGGATCTTATAATATTTAAATTAACTCAAGCAGTTCACATTGCAGAATACTGATTATATATGCATATTTTCAGTAAACATTTTAAAAATGTGTGTGTGCAGTATGCATTTTTATGCATACTGTGTGAATGCATGAACCTATAGAGACCAGAAGAGGGTGTAAGATACCCTGCAACTAGAGTTACAGGTAATTGTGAGTCTCTATGTAGGTGCCAAAATCTGATTTCTAATACAAGAGCGGCAAGTGCAGGGCTGTACCATCTATCAAAACTGAATTCTTTTTCCAGACCTATATTTCAGCACATATTAGTTATAATATTACATAAACAATTTTCTCTTATTTTTCTTATATATTTTTCAAGTTTTTTTTTTTTTTTTTTTTTTTTTTTTTTTTTTTTTTTTTTTTTTTAGTTTGACCCAAGCTAGAGGCATCTGAGAAGAAAGAATGCCAGTTGAGGAATTGCCCCCAGCAGACTGGCCTATAAGCATGTCCCTGAGGCATTTTTTTTTGAATACTAACTGATATGGAAGCACCCCAATTCACTGTGGTCAGTGCCATGCCTAAGCAAGTTGTCCTGCATTGTAGATGAAGGCAAACTTAAAAAGTAAAGGAGAACAATTCAGTAAGTTGAATTCTTCCATAGCCACTGCATCTGCTCCTACTTATACCATCCTGGACTGGATGCTTTCCTTAATGTCTATTAATGATGAACTGTGATGGAAGTGTAAGGCCAAATGACCCCTTTCCTCCAGATTGAGAATCTTTCATCTTAGCAAAAGAAATCAAACTAGAGTGCTGTCTTAGTTTGGGATTTATTGCTGTGAAGAGACGTCATGACACAGCAACACTTGTAAAGAAAACATTGAATTGGGGTTGGCTCCCTTAAGTTTCAGAGGTTTGGTCAATTGTCATCATGACAGAAGCATGACAGCATGCTTCCTAAATCTTGTCTTACAGGCAAATTGAAGCTAACTAACACACAATAAGGGAAGCTTGAGCAAAAAAGACCACAAAGCATGCCCCCATAGTGACACACTTCCTCCAACAAGGCCATACCTCCTAATAGTGCCACTCTCTTTGTAAGCCTTTCTCTTCCAAACCCACACAGGTGCTTACTAGAGAGTAAGCATCATAGGGTAATTTATTTAGTTTTAAAATGAATTGAACATAAAGTTTTCCTATTCTAGGTTTAGCTGAGTGATCTTGAACAAATAAATATATAATTCAGATATATATTATATATATTCACCTATACTGAATTTTTTCACTTATCATTCTACCACATATGTCTTTAAAATGAAGGATGATTTGTGATGATTTTTTTTGTCCTTCACACTTTCTTGCATCTACATATTCATTTTGATTCCCCCTGCCATCCTTCATCTGGACCCTTATCCCCAACTGTTTTAAGTGCTGATATCAACAGGCTCCCATCTGTTCCCTAGGACTCCAGGCTCCTTCTCATCAAGTCATGCCCCTTCCAAAATAACCTTTATGAACTATTTTAGTCCATGTGACTACCCACACCCCATCCCAATTAGTCACCGGCTTCTGTTTTTCACAGAGTAAAGTTGCTAAAATTTATTCCATAGATCATTGGTTCCACAAGATGCTTCTTGGAAACAAAGATCTGAGAACATATTGAAAAACACAGAACATTTTATGCTTTGCTTGAAATTTCACAGTGAATGTTATTATACCAAAGCCTTCTAAACTATTAACTTCTTACACTCACAAAATTTTGGCCTCAGAATCTCTAACTTCCTTGTCTAGTTCTTATAGCCTTACCGAAGATAAATTGTTCAAAAAATGAGCTCTCCTTTCTCCTAAACTTCTTTAAAACTATCCCTACTACCTTATCCTTACCAAATCAAAATGTCATTTCCAGGAACTTCCTTAGAAGTAATTAATGGTTGACATTTTTTTCCTTGTTTCATTTTCTATTGTCCTTGACCACATCAAAGTCGGGAGTAACTGAGCTTCCCTTCTTTTGAATTCACCCAATCATTTCCCATAAAACACACTAAAATCATTCTAGCCAAAATATTCATTATCTCATTCTTATAAAACTTTAACAGATTTCTGGAAAGATATCATATCTTTTTATTCACCTGATCATCAACAGTTTGTTCTCTATAAAACAGCTAGAATAGCACTTTTAAAATATGAAACAAATATCCTTGTATGAAATATTCAAAGGAGCTAAGAAGATGGCTCACTCAGTATAACCCCTTTATGCCTGTCAAAGCAGCATTGGTGAGATGAGAGGCAGAGAAAGGCAAATGCCTAGGAAACACATGGAGTAGATAGCTTGTCCCAGATGACAAATCTCAAGGCCAACCAAGAACAGATACAACCATCAAAAATACATGGAAATTACCTAAGGACAGACATAATAACTCTCAAACAACTACATCCATACCCAGGAAATTATGTGCACACCACACATAAGCACACACACAAACACACACGTTTAGGGCCCACGGTAAGTACTATAAAAGACCACCAGACACAAATGCAATATGCAAGAGTGCTTAATTAATAAAGAAACTTCCAACAAGTTCAGGTAGCAAAGGGTGAACCCAAGAGGCTCACAGGCCCCCTTCTAAGCTGAGTTAGGAGATTCCAGGAAGAAGAGTTCAGTCTGGGGGCTGATTGGTGAGTGGAGATTCATCTAGGGACTGATTGGTGGGTGGCTCTAGTGGTTAGGGACTTTCCAGCAGCAGGATATGAATAACTATCTTTAGCTATGAGACTGTGGTCATCTGCGGGCCAGCAGAAAACCAAGGGGTGCCTAATGATTGGCTGCCCCTGGGTTAAGTTTTCTCCTGAAAATTATCAGACCAGCTTCAACAGATTCCTGAAACTAAGGTCTGGTCTCTGGGAGGGCTACTAGCAAGGTCTGACATGGTCCTTGCCTGGTTCCCCTGGCCCTCTTCACATATACCCACATACACAAACACAAAAAAACAAACAATGGACTTCTACTTTGGCCTATGATGTAATATCATGTCAGAATAAACTCTTCACCATGAATATAAAACTATTTCATTAGGTGGAGTGACCACTCTTAAGCATTGAATAATATCTATACAGTAAAAATAGTATTTAGATTTGTAAGAAAATGAAACAGACATACTTCGGTGGAATGCTTCTTTCTGAACAGGCACAGGAAGCTGTCATACTTGGTTGAATTGTTTTGCAAAGAGAGAAGGCTTTTTATGAGTCATAGTTTCAGAGCCAAAAGAACTACAGAGAGAATGGTCTTCATAAATCTGTTTGTGGTTGCCCCTAACTCAGTGGTTATATATTAATTTCCATATGCACAGGATGAAATAAATTGATAGAGTAAATATGTGAAAACTAGAGGATGAACAAACCAAATTTCCACTGGGATGAAGAATTCAAGTTAAATCTTAAGAAATCAAATATGACAAAGAAGATCATACCTGGGCAGTAGAATTGAACTACCACTAGACTGAGGGGTATTATAAGCATGTCTACATCTTCTAGTTGGGTTTAAATTAATGAAACTTATGTACACACCACATTAAGAGCCAGAAGAAAAACACTGAACGCAATTAGTCCACAATAATAAGTTCCCAGAATAAAGCATCAAATAAAACAACTTGATGCTTTACATACACGAAAACGTGGGGTCTGTGATCCTTATCTACCTGTTGGCAGAATCAGATCTATCTATCTATCTATCTATCTATCTATCTATCTATCTATCTATCTATCTATATTGTGTATACATATATATGTGTATATACATATATATTTCATATATATATATATATCAGAAAAACCTTCCAAGTATAGAAGTAATAGTATTTAAAATTAAAATTTTATCTAATGGTGATATAAGATAATTGTGCACTGTGGAAACATATTTTGGTGAACTTGAAGATCTACAAAAAAATCTTTAAGTAATAGATAAGAAACATTTTCCAAAAGTAAAGAGAGTTTAAATGACTTATAAGAAAATCATCAGTTGATATTTTAAGTCTAGAGAAAAGTTTGAAGATTCCAGTAAAAAAAAAAAAGTACTCATTTGAAGAAATAATGGGAAATAATGGCAACATTTTTCAAGGGAATCATGCTATGACATTATAATTAAAATGCTGAGGATCAGTGACAAACACAGAAAACTTTTCAAATCTTCTAGGGGAATAAAAAGACACAAACGAGAGGTAAGGAAAGAATGACCATAAATAACTCAAAAAGAAAAAAATAAGAAAGAACAGTAAAAAGAAAGAAAAGCAAAAGAAAAGAAAGCCAGAGAATATTGAATGACTTTATATTAGGCTGAAAAGAGAAACATGTAAGACTAAAATTCCACATCTAGTGAAATTATTCTTTAAAACTAAAATTCAAGAACCAGGGCAGACAGCTCACAGAATAAGACACTTGTCACATATATGTGAGCTATGAAGTTTGAATCCCCAGAGCCTATGCAAAGTGGGATTTGGTGTGTTATCCATAAGATAAGAATCATGAAGTCAGGAAGTGGTGCTGGGAGTACAGGGAGAGTTGGAGGAGGCAATGTGGATAGAAATGGACATGATCATATTTTATCATATACATGTACAAGTTTCCTAACTTTTTTAAAGTGACAGTGGCCTGTCATCATAGCACCTGGAAGAACCCCCAAGGGAAGTAGGGTATACTAGCAAACTCTGGGCACAGAGAAAGACCCTGCCTCAAATAGAGAAGAGCAAATCACAAAAGACACCTGGGATCAACTTTAGGCTTTCACATGTTTGGGCATACATGTGCACACATATACACTTATGTGTACACACTCGTGTGGACAGACATACACACAGGTGTACATGTTTCTTACCACACACATATACACTTAAAAAAATAAGGTTTAGAAATTTTGAAGAAGTTTCCCACAAATAAAATGCAAAAAAAAAATTGTCAATACCAGGTTTTGTTATAAGAAATAATAAAAGAAGCTCTTAGGGTAGAAAAAATAGCATCAAGTAAATAGCTTTATCTATACAAAGGAATAAATGGTAGTGTGTTGTCTAATCTGAAAATATTTCTTGCTTGAGTCTTTCTGAAGCTGTTAGAATTCTAATTAGATTTTCGGTTTGGTTCATAACACCATGCAAATGTTAAATTCCTTGTTGAAAATTGTGCTATATCATATAAGATATTAACACTAAGGAAAACAGAAAGAGAATATAAGAAACATTCTGACTATTTTTACAGTATTTTGATAAGCCCACAATTAATTTATATAAATAAACCAAGACAGGCCTGCTCTCCTCCCTGTTGCCAGAGTGGGCAGACATCACTGCCATGAACAGGTGTGTGGTAGAGAAATGGGAGATATGGAGAAACTAGGTAGTTCTATGAACTGTGGAGAGAAACTGAACAGAATATGAGATGATGAGGAAGAGCAGGCCAATATGGGTAACCTAGGCTGACACATGGGGCCATGAGATGTACTGGCCTGTGCAGCTGCTGAGAACCATTTCTGGGTCAATTATCCAACCACAGTCTGGGTCTATGTTGATGTCTGTGGCCCATGTAACTACTTGGGAGGCTTGGGAGAGCCAGCCCCAGTGATCTGGGCAGCAGAGAACTAATCCCACCCTCACCAGCTGCCTCAATTGGAGAACAGTCCCCTCCCACACTGGGAGAACTGGTCCCAGTGATATGGGCAAGAGGCAGCTGGCCCTGACCCTCAACTGAGAGGGCAAGTTCTAGTAGATGCCTTGACTAAACAACTCAGTTACAACATGGGCCCATATCCCGGGATATGAATTGGCTCATCCTAACATTTACTCTGTCTTTGATCTTCTAGAGGATAAATGAACTACTCCTGAAGAACTATAACCACAGTATCTCCATGACTTGGGGCAACAGCAGGATATCTGAGAGAAGTTTTGGTGAAGGTTCAGTATTGATAGTAAGCCAGAACCCAGAGGCCTTGAACCAGTGATGTGGGACTCCCCTCCGTATACTATGAATATGTTTTATTACCATCGACTATTAAAGAAGGTGTTCCAGCCAACGGTTTAGTAGAGTAAATCCAGGCAAGAAAATTGAACAGAGATATAGAGAAAAAGTAGGCAGATTTAGAGAGACGTCATGTAGCTGCCAAAGGAGACAGACATCCCGGAATCTTACCAGTTAACCATGAGCCTCTTGGTGATTCACAGATCAATAGAAATGGGTTAATTTATGATGTAAGAGCTAGCTAGAAATATGCATAAGCCATTGGCCAAACATGTAATCAATACAGTTTCTGTGTGATTATTCAGATTGGAGCAGTGGGGAAATGAAACAGCAGTCTCTGCCTACAAAACAGACCAACAACCCACTACAATGAACATTTGCTAAATAAGCTGTTTGGGTAAATGGGAATACAGCATGATACAACTCAGTTCTTGAAGCTTCTATGGCAAAATAATACAATATGGGGAAGCAAAAAAGATGGAGGGGTGAAATGGTTTTTGTTTGGTTGGTTTTTGTTTTTGTTTTCATTTGTGAAGAGGCTACAAAGGTAGAGGGCTGACATAAAAGGGCCAGAAAAGGACTGAGATCGGAGTGTATGATGTTAAGTTCCCAAGAAAACAATAAAAAACTATGTTAAAATTCAAATAAAGTAAAATAATGAAATATACTTAATGCTTTAAAGAAAATATAAGTTTAAGTTATCTTACAGTAATAGAATTAAAGCAAAAGGAAATATCTTGTGTTTTTAGAAGAGATTTATCTGGGCTGGGTGATGGTGTCACACGCCTTTAATCCCAGAACTCAGGAAGCAGAGACAGACAGATCTCTATGAGTTCAAAGCCAGTCTGGTCTACAAGAGGTAGTTCTAGGACAGACAGAGCCTGTAACACAGAGAAACCATGTCTCATAAAACCAAAATAAATAAATAAACAAAATACAGAATAACCTTATCTGTAAGTGGCATTACATCATTTGAAAGTAGACTTATGAGTAAAATAATGCATAGTAAAGCTATTATACTTCTTAAAGAATATACATGAAAATAAAATATAATAGTCAGGTAGCAACAATAAAGCTAGCATGCCATACTAAAGCAATTCAGTTCTTCCCAAAGGGATCCAGAGAAAGCTAAGAAGACAACAGATTTAAACCCAGTCAGATACTATTAAAAAAAAATATGTAGACTACAGCATTGGTGGTGTGGGAAGTCTTTCTGTATATGTCTTGCTTTTATTGGTTAATGAATAAAGCTAATTTCAGCCAATGGCTTAAAAGAGTAAAGCCAGGTGGGAAATCCAAACAAAGATGGAGAGAGAGAGAGAGTGAGAGAAAGAGAGAGAGAAAGAGAGAGAGAGAGAGAGAGAGAGAGAGAGAGAGAGAGAGAGAGAGAGAGAGAGAGTAGTAAGAGTCAGAGAGAAGCTGTGTAGCTGCCACAGGAGACAGATGCCTTTGATGGAACTCACCAAATATTTTTGGTAGGCCACGACCTCATGGTGAGCACAGATTAATGGAGATAGGTTAGTTTAGGATTTAAGAGCTAGCTAGAAATAAGCTTAAGCTATTGGGCAAACAATATTGCAAAAAATATAGTTTCTGTGTGATTATTTCAGTTTTGGGCAGCCAGGAGCAGACAAGCAGCCTCTGTCAAAACATTGGAGAGAAGACTATGCTGGTATTTTTTTTCCTCAGGAATGCTATTTTATTCATTCATAAATACAGCATGTTTTTTTCCCAGACAAAACTTTTATTTTTTTATTATATTTTTTTAATTAAAAATTTCCACCTCCTCCCCGCCTCCCTTTTCCCTCCCCCTCTCCCCACTCCCCATGCCCCACTCCTCTCCCCCCTCCCTCTCCAGTCCAAAGAGCAGTCAGGGTTCCCTGCCCTGTGGGAAGTCCAAGGTCCTCCCCTCTCCATACAGGTCTAGGAAGGTTAGCATCCAAACTGGTTAGGCTCCCACAAAGCCAGTACATGCAGTAGGGTCAAAACTCAGTGCCATTGTCCTTGGCTTCTCAGCAGCCTTCATTGTCCACCATATTCAGTGAGTCTGGTTTTATCCCATGCATTTTCAGTCCCAGTCTAGCTGGCCTTGGTGATCTCCTAATAGATCAGCCCCACCGTCTCAGTGGGTGGATGACCCCCCTTGCAGTCTTGACTTCCTTGCTCAAGTTCTCTCTCCTTCTGTTCCTCATTTGGACCTTGGGAACTCAGTCAATTGCTCCAATGTGGGTCTCTTTCTCTATCTCCATCCATCGCCAGATGAAGGTTCTATGGTGATATGCAAGATATTTGTTAGTATGGCTATAGAATCGGGCCATTTCAGGCTCTCTCTCCTCAGCTGCTCAAGGATCTAGTTGGATACATGTCTCTGAACCCCTGGCAACCCCTCTAGAGTCAATGGTGGATGTTCTATATATATACATAACTACAGCAGAAACCTAGTTCCTTTAAATAGTTCTGAAATATTAGGGGTTTATCTAACTCCTAGGCTCTCCTTCTCCCATCTCAGAGATCACCCTAATTGCTGTTAGAAGTTTGGGTGTATAGACCACTTTAACATCTTCTGAACTTTAAAAAAAGTTCAAAGGAAGGAAGAACAGAAGTCCAGCCATCTTTGAGGACAGTTAATCTAAGGGATCAACCAATGGTGAAAATTCAAAACATATAAAAATCATTTGATGACAGAAGCACCTTTGCAGCATGCTATGCAGTTTGCTATTTTTAGCATACGAGTGAAGTTAGGATTCCATTTTTCTTGCAGGCACAACTAGACACAGTCATCTAGTTGACAATCTAAAATGTAGTCTGATCTGGCTTTTTAAGATTGCCCAGTAATGGGCCATGTATACTACTTGGATATCTTTAATTATTTTTTTTCAAACATATAAGTCTGCCTAGAGGGTATCTAGTAGGCTTTATTCAGAAAACATTGATGGTTAGCGTGCAGAAGGGCACACTACAGCTATAAGAACTCTTCCAGAAGGAGAGAGTGTTACATACTTGGTGAAACATTTTTAGATTCAGCTTCGGTGTTTAAGAAGATGGAATGTTTGTCTAGACTGTAGGTAGGAAGTCTGTTTCTACTCTGGGCTCAAGACAAGGTGCCCTATATCAGGGCAGCACTTTCCTTACTAAGAAGAGAATCACTAGGCATGATGAACCATATCTTTAATTTCAGCACTCAGGTTACAGAGGCAGATGGAACTCTGTGAGTTCAATACTTGGCTGGTCTCTAAAAAAAGTTCCAGGCCAGAAAAGGAAAGAAAAAGAAGCAATTCATTAGTGAGATATAGTTGACTCAATAACATCTCATGTAGTTAAGAGTTAAGTCAGAGGAGTATAGTCGTTTAGAAACAGAGATTATTTTTTATTCTCTCATATTTTATGCCCATTGACCACAGTTTCCCCTCCCTCACTTCCCCTTAGTCTTACCTCTCCTCTCCCCAAGATCAACACCCCCTCTGCCTCCCCTCAGAAAAAGAACATCCACTAAACATGGTAAAAATCTGCTAGGAACATACTATCACATCAAGGCTGGACAAGGCAAAGCATTAGGAAGAGAAAGGTCCCCAAAGCACGTGCCCTCTCTCCCACTGCTAGGAGTCCTACAGAATGCCAAGCTACTAAGCCATTATATATATATATATATATATATATATATATATATATATATATATATATGTGTGTGTGTGTGTGTGTGTGTGTGTGTGTGTGTGTGTGTGTGTGTGTAGATGACCTAGGTCAACCCTTACAGGATCCTTGATTTCTTTAGGCCTCCATGACTACTGGTCTGTTGATTATGTGGGCCTTGTTCTCCTGGTGTCCTTGACCTCTCTGTTTTCTCCAATTCTTCCTCCCATTGTCTGCCTTACTCTACCTAATGCTTGGCTGGGACTTTGCATCTGTTCCCATTAATTGCTGGATGAAGTCTCTCTGCTGGGCTCTTGTTCCAGAACACTCTATAGGCAGGACAAATGATAAATCAAAGATTTTGTGACTAGGTTGGTGTCCCAATCTCTCCATTCGAGGTCTTCCCTAGTTATAGAAGGTGGTTAACTCAAACTCGATATGCCCTAGTACTTGGAGTCTTTGCTAGGGTTACCATCATAAATTCCATGGAGTTTCCATTTCACTAGTTTCCACATTGCCCCTGAAACGCTCCCCAGTTGCTACAGTTTCTCCCAGTATTTTCCCTCCCTCCCCCATACCTGCTCCCTTCTGATCCTAACCCTACACACTCTCAGCCCACACAAGAAATCTGCTCTATTTCTCCTTCCCAGTGATATCCTTGTGGCCCAACTTAATACCTTCTTGTTACTTATTCTCTCTGGGTCTCTGGACCATAGCATAATTATCTTTTACTTTAAAGCAAATATCTATTTATAAGTGAGTATATACCATGTTTGTCTTTCTGGGTCTGGGCTACCTCACTCAAGATGATTTTTTTCTAGGTCCATCCATTTGCCTGCAAATTTCATGATGTGGTTGTTTCTAATAGCTAAGTAATACTCCATTTTGTAAATGTACCATATTTTCTTTATCCATTCTTTGGTTATGGTGCATCTAGGTTTTTCCAAGTTTAGGGTTATTATTAATAAAGAATCAATGAACATAACTGAGCAAATATTGTTGTGGTAAGATAAAGCATCCTTTGGGTATATTCCCAGGAGTGGTATAGCTGGGTCTTGAGATAAACTGATTGCCAATTTTCTGAGAAACCACATTATTCGTTTCCAAAGTGGCTGTGCAAGTTTTTACGCCCACTAGCAGTGGAGTGTTTCTCTTGCTCCACAACCTACCCCACGTGCACTGTCACATATGTTCTTGATCTTAGTCATTCTGAAAGGTGTGAGATGGAATCTCAAAGTAGTTTTGATTTGCATTTCCTTGATAGTTAAGGATGTTGAACATTTCTTGCGCAACCACTTTGAAAGTCAGTATGGCAGTTTCTCAGAAAATTGGGTATCAACCTACCTGTGGATCCAGAAATACCACTCTTGGACATATACCCAAAAGATGCTCAATCATACTACAAAGACATTTATTCAACTATGGTCATAACAGCATTATCTGTAATAGCCAGAACCTGGAAACAATCTCGATGCCCTTCAACCTAAGAATGGTATGTACTCACTAATAAGTGGATAGTAGCTATAAACATAGGATATTGAACATATAGTTCATGATCCTAGGGAAGCTAAGTAACAAGGTGAACCCTCAGAAAAACATATATACATCCACCTGGAAAATTGAAATAGACAAGATCACCTGACAAAATTGGGAACATAGGAGGGGGGGTAGAAGAGAGGTGGAAGGGAAAGAGGAGGGCAGAAGCAGAGGGGTGAAGAGAACTTGAAGGAATGGGATAGTTGAAATGGAGGAAGAACAAAGATGAGAGGAAAGAAAGAGATATCTTGATTGAGGGACCCATTATAGTGTTAGCAAGAAACTTGGCTCTACAAAATTTCCCAGAAATCTACAAGTATGACCCCAGCTAAGACCCTAAGCAATAAAGGAGAGGGTGTCTGAACTGGCCTTGTCTTGTAGTCAGACTCATGAATATCTTAAGTATCACCATAGAATCTTCATTCAGCAACTGATGGAAAGAGAGGCAGAGTCCCACAGTGGAGCACAGGACTGAGCTCCCAAAGTCCAGTTGAAGAGTGGGAGGAATGAGAATATGAGCAAAGAGGTCAAGACCATGATGGGTACACCCACTGAAACAGTTTACCCGAGCTAATAGGAGCTCAACAACACCAGCCGGTCTGGGAAGGAATAAACATAGGACCAAACTAGTCCCTCTATATGTGATTGACTGTTGTATGGCTGAGGGACCACTGTTAGTGGCACCAGGATTTATCCCTACTGCTTGTACTGGCTTTTTGGAAACATATTCTCTTTGGATGGATACCTTGCTCAGCCTAGTTACAGTAGGGAGGGCCTTGGGTCTTTCCCAAAGCAGTGTACCTTACCCTCTCTGAGGAGTGGATGGGGTGGGATGCAGGGGTATGTAGAGGGAATAGGAGGAGAGTAGGGAGTGGTATGTATAATAAAAAAAATGATTGTTTTCTTTTTTTTAATGATGTAACTATATTTTAATTCTTAAAATGTTATATATATGTATTATTGAAAAAAATTTCAGCCTCCTCCCAGCCTCCCATTTCTCTCCCTCTCCCCCACTCCTCTCCCCCTCCCCCCACTCCACTCCCCTTCCCCCCACTTCTCTCTCCTCTCCCTCTCCCCCCTTTCTTCTCCCCCTCCCTCTCCAGTCCAAAGAGCAGTGACAGTTCCCTGCCCTGTGGGAAGTTCAAGGTCCTCCCCCTCCATACAGGTCTAGGAAGGTGAGCATCCAAAGAGCCTAGGCTCCCACACAGCCAGTACATACAGTAGGATCAAAACCCAGTGCCATTGTCCTTGGCTTCTCATCAGCCCTCATTGTCCACCATGTTCAGAGAGTCAGGTTTTATCCCATGCTTTTTCAGTCCCAGTCCAGCTGGCCTTGGTGAGCTCCCAATAGATCAGCCCCTCTGTCTCAGTGGGTGAGTGCACCCCTCGCGGTCCTGACTTCCTTGCTCATGTTCTCCCTCCTTCTGCTCCTCATTTGGACCTTGGGAGCTCAGTCTGGTGCTCCAATGTGGGTCTCTGTCTCTATCTCCATCCATCACCAGATGAAGGTTCTATGGTGATATGAAAGATATTCATCAGTATGGTTATAGGATAGGGCCATTTCAGGTTACCTCTCTTCAGCTGCCCAAGGAACTAGCTGGGGACATCTCCCTGGACACCTGGGAGCCCCTCTAGAGTCAAGCCTCTTGCCAACCATAAGATGGCTCCCTTAATTAAAATATATACTTCCCTGCTCCCATATCCATCCTTCCTTTATCCCAACCATCCCATTCCCCCATGTAGTTTAGCTACAATAAAAGATGTGGTCATTAATTCTATGGGATCAGAGAAAACAGAGCAGATTCAGTAATACAGAAAGGGTATGTATTGAGAATTTCACACGAAGTACAGAAATCTGGTATCTTTAAGACAAAAGACATTTTATGGAGCAGTTAAAAGCTCAGATACCTCTGTCATAAAAATTGCATGATCTGAGGCAGACCCATCAGTGATGAAAATTAAAAGACTATGGAACCAATTTACTGAAGGAAGAAATTTGAGTAGTTAATGATAAGCGGTGAAGGGCTAAAAGAACTTATTTCTTTCTTCTCACCTGATTAACACTGCTAATGCTGGGTATGTATAAGAAATGAAACAGAATGAGCAAATAATCTCCAAACCTCATGTTTTTATTTAGGACTGTCTTCAAATATTAAAAAATGAGAGAAGGTTGTTGACTATATTTCCTGTTCCTTTGTAAGTACCAGAGAAGTAAGAGGAAAACAGAAAAGTAGCTCTAGAAAAGCAATGGACCTTGACAAAATACAGGAATTAAACTCAATACAATCTAAGGAGAACTGACTTTCTCACTCTGAGTATTTTCTCCATTTGCACATTTCTAAAAGACCCCCAGTTGCTAAGTAAATGTTTTTGGCACAAATTGCCAGCCTTCTTTCCTTTTATTCTCTCCCACACAGACTACACCTATTAATTCTGACATCCATTACAGGAATCATCTCAGTGCACTTCAGTTATGTGCATTAAAGCACAATGTATGTTCTCAGTTATTTGCCCTTGCTTGTGTTACAATGTATTTCTTCTTTTTATTAGCACACAGAGCTGTGTTCAAGCCAGATCAGTTTTCTATGTTAACTCATTAATGTTTAAGGTCAAAATCATCAATTAAGTGTGAGTTCTGTTTTATAAAAAAACATAATATTGCATATATGTACCTAAACACACACACACACACACACACACATTTTTACCAGGCAACCTACTACATAGTGTTTTATCTTAATGTTTCATACTGCTTCTTTTAAAACTTCCTTCAATATTTAAAGGTCACATAAAATATGCTCCATTTGACTTTTATAATATTTAAGCTACTGGAAAATATTTGCCTCACCAAGTAAATATTGTTCTTTTATTTGAGAAATAAAATATCTTCTTCCTGTCTTTGGAGATTTGTAAATATTCTTGCTTTCTGAACCAGATCATTTGTTATGCAGGAAGCCTACTGAAACAGTAAGGATGTCTCTATCTGCAAAAACTTCAGAGACTATTGTGGAACCACAGCTAATGAATCTTATTTCCATTCTAGGAAAGATGATTGGATTCAGAATAAATGTAAATTCACACTGTGTGTTGAGGGAGACATACATTATAAGTAACATGACAAGAAACCAGGTATGACCGCTTTGACACATAAAAGTACATTGAAAACATGTAGATGTGGTTTATTCACTTTCCAAAATCACTGACGACCATTCTTTCATCTTGTGGTGGGCTCCTGTTATACCCCGGTGGCTAGCTGACTGGCCTTTGTTAGGTGATAAAAGATGGCTGGAAAGCTGAATAAACTGTACTAATACAATGCAACTTCAGCAGACCAGGAATCTAGAGACATTGTTTTTCTTTTTTTCTGTCTTTTTCTTTTGCTTGTTTCTTCCTTCCTTCCTTTGTTTATTTTTATTTGTAGACAAAATGAAATGCAATTATAGCAGAAGGAAACAGTGGTGTTTTCAGAATGTGACAGCCATACCATTAGGTCCGCAAGTGATCAGAACATTGTGAGATGTCACATAAAACAATATAAGTAAATCTCTTAGTTTTACCAGTGGTGGGCTTTCTTCAAATTGGAATGCCACCACAAAGTGTATGATATATATATATATATTAGCTTTCTTTATTGTGTGAAAGAAATAATGTTCAAAATGAGCTTTAACACAACAAAAATGATGTCAGCTCCATGCCATGAGTTTGTGAGCTGCCTATTATTGCTGACATGTAAAAGTGATTGCATTACACCTGTCATCTGCTTCTGGTCCTGAGAAAGTTTTGCTATTTTTAAAAACATTTCCATATTATCGGGGCGGATAATTAGGCTATAACAACAACAAAAAAATAACAAAAACTCTTGGGCATAGCTGAAACTAAATAAACTTTATAAACATTTAGTAAAAAGAAAAATCCATTATATGCTACCATTAATGAGTCAGAACTTTTGTGATGGTTAATTTTAACTGTTGACTTGACAAAATCTTGAACCACCCAAGAAGACTACATCAATTAAGAATTGTCTACATTGGATTAGCCTATTTAAATGTTTGTGGAAGATTATCTAAAGTTAATAGATATAGGAAGACCCAGTTAAGCATGGGCAGTGCCATTCCTTAGACCTGGGGTTCTGAACTGAGTAGAGAAATCAAGGTAAGCTCAAGCAATCAAACAGCTTGCATGCGTTCCTTTCTCTGTAGTCTTGACTGTAGATGTAATATGGCTGACTATTTGAACTGCCTGCTTTAACTTTTCCACAGTTAGGGCTTATGTTCAAGCTTAATTTCTATTGGAAAGAAAATGTTATCTTTTAACTTATATGTTCAGTATCAACAAGGGAAGCCAAGGCAGCAATTTGAAACAGGAGTGTGAAGCAGAAAACAGAAGGCTCCTGCTTATTGATTTACTTCCAGAATCAAATTCAGCTACCATTCTTACAAAGACCAGCCCACCCTTACCAAACCTGTACACCCACCTTTATTCCCACTTCCAGTCCCCATTATGTTATTATGTGCTGTGGGCTGGGTGTACCTCTATCAGTTATCAGTCAGGAAATGCCCGAAAGCTATGTCCACAAGCCAGTCTTAAAGAGGCAGCTCTTTGGCAGAAATTACCTCTGATAATCAAAATTGACCATTGTAGATTGTGACCTGGAATTATAAAATGAAATTTTTTTCGGGAATAACTATATTCCCTAATTTTCCTTTTTGTCACAGTATTTTAAGAGAGCCACAGAAATTAAACAAGGACAACACAAAAACTACCTACAATGAGATTGCTTAAATCCAATAGAGAAATGTTTACCCTTTTAGAAATCTGTGGCAAATCTATACAATAATAAAAAGTAAACAAAAATACTAGGATCCTAAAAAACAAAACCCACACACAATGTTGCTTATATACCTTCTGACCACATACTTCAGTTATATATACATAAGTCTTAGTTAATAATGTCCGTTGATGTTTTAAAAGAATGAAAGATTAGTAGATATTAATATTTTAAGTAACATGCACTTAAATCTAAAATCTATAAGAATAAAACACTTATGTGGCTCAGTTATAGAGTTCTTGCCTAATATAGATATTAGTCCTGGGTTTGATCCCCCAATAGGCAAAAAAGGTGCTTCCATCCTGTCCACATATTGTGTTGTGCGTGATGACTGATTACAACACTAGCTTCCCTCCTCAGTACCTGCGCTGACTCATCTGGAGAACAGTGCTTTTTGAAGGGAACTGGTGTAAGGTGAGGAAAAACATCCAAAAGTGTGATAATTTCTTAAGAGATAGTCAGTGTGTAGACATTGGAATAAATGGGTCAGTTTGCCAACTGTTGAAGTTTCATTCAGCCCTTGAGATAAAAGAAAATGTGTTAAGTGAAGTTAAATCATTATCTCTGTTTATTTTATAATTTGACCACTTAAGATTCCCGTGAAAAAGTACTGTGGGTTTTATTTTCCATGCTTCGCACCATAGGCAGCTCTGCTAGGTCTTTTCTGGGATCTGGTGTCTCTCCAGCATTGAGTTGAGTACGCGAATTTCATTGTGGGAACAGCCCTTCTTTTTCCGTAGATAGCAGTTGGCAAAACGAGGTGTTTCTATCTCATAATAAAACTGTCAAAAGTACTCATATCTTTTAATGAACAACTTCAAAACAAACTTGCATACAATTGAGTGACATTTCGAATAGTTTCCTCACATGCCAGAATTCAAAATCTCACGTTCATCCTCTATAATCTCCTTCACCAAATTTTTATAATAGCAGAACTAAAGAGCTCCCTAGGTAGCCTAAAAGCTATAGTTACGAAACAACAGAAATGAAGTATAAATTTACACAGCAGGCAGTAAGCTCATGAAAATTATTCCCCTATCTGGCAGAACAAGCTAAAAATATAGCCTTCTATATATTTTTGGATGATAAATTTATAATAGGTTATTAATGAAGCTAGAACGTTTAGTCTATAATCCTGACTTTTCTAAAGTTAAAATTAGATAGAACAGAACTGATTCCTGCTCTCACAAAAATGTGTATCCCAAAAGCACTGAAAAATAATTTCTTCTGAGATTAATATATTATAGTAGAGAAAAATCTATTTTCAATAAAATAAATACATTTTTAAAAGATATTCAAATTAAGTTCAACTCGTGGGTTGTATCTCCTTTGGGGTTTGAACAACCCTTTCACAGGGGTCACTAAAGATCATCTGTATATCAGATGTTTACATTATGATTCATAACAGCAGTAAAATTTATTTATGAAGTAGCAATGAAAATTATTTTATGGTCGGGATGACTACAATGTGAGAAACTGTATTAAAGCATCTCAACATTAGGAAGGTTTAGAACCACTGCTATAGAGGTTATTTCCTTAGCATTATCTTAACACAAATTGAAATAATAATGGCCAGCACTGATTCAAGGTCATTAATAACTGAATATAACCTGGCATGGGGCTCACATTCGTAATCTCTGCATTTGCGAGGCTAACATGGGAGGATCACCACAAGTTTAAGCCTAGCCAGAGTAACAAAGTAAGACCCTGTCTCCAGAAGAGTGAATATGTAAACGTTTGGACTTTACAAAAAACATATTCTAGAATTATATAAGAAACATGCATATTTCTCCTTTACATTCATTAAGTAACAGAAAATAGTTTTAAAAGAGAAAGTAAGTGTGTAAAACATTCAAACTCTGGGTATTACGTCCTTTAAAAGATGAAAATCTTCAACCAGATGGTAAATACACCCCAAAAGGAAGACAAATTTAAACTAACAGTATACATTGTCAATGACTAGTCCGTTCAATGCCCAAAAAATGGTGCCTCCAAAATCACACTTAACAAAATCCCAACCAAAGTATCAAGAGACTTATTACAGGAAAGTACAAAAATATCCTGAAGTGTATATAGGAGTACAAAGAGAGGAAAAATACCTAAGACAATCCTAAGGCAGAAGAAAAAGTGGAAGAATTTACTTTACAAGTTATTAAAGCCATTTAAAGCTCCAGTCATTCAGAACTGCAGTATTGGAAGAACGATAAATAGACCTAAGAAATCAAACAGGAAGCTCTCAGTTCCAGAGCTTTTCCAGGTAGGTGAATTCTCAAGAGCGCCAAGAGAGCTCCCAGCAGTGTGTAGGGTTTATCATTCTACAGTGCTGTCGAGCTGAGGGTTTTGTAGGTCCAACAGAAACTGGCCCTGCTTTAGGCTGTTCACAAAGATTCATTCTGGATGGCCTATAGATGTGAATGTGATATGATACAGTTTCATTTTCCAGTGATGACGTTGGAGAATAATCTTATGAATTTTCACTAGATCTATATTTCTTTAGAAAAACACAAAAGATATTAATTAGAAAAAGAGATCTCCTGGGTGTAGGTGGAGATGAGAGCATGAGGGATTGAGTTGATGTGGGGGATGGAGAGGAAGAGTACTGAAAGAGATGACTGCAAAGGGGAGGGTATTTCGTGGTCAGGTAGAAACCTGGTACAAGAGAAACTCCCCTGAAACTATAAGGATTACCGCCGCTAAAACTCCTAGTAATAGTAAATATGTAGCCTGAAATGGCCATCTCCTGAGATCAGATTGGTGTCCAGCCCAATTGTCATGCGAGAGCCTTCCATCCGGTAATTCATGGAAACAGATGCAGACCCATAGTCAAATATTAGGTGGAGCTTGGCTAACCGTGCTGTAAGGAGTGAAGAAAAGGAGCCAGAAGTGTCAAGAATATCACAAGAAAACCCACAGAAGCAACTAACATGGAAACACACAGAATCTAAACCAACAACCAGGAAGCCTGCATAAGACCAACCTAGGCCCTCTCTATATAGGTGACAGTTGTGCAGCTTCATCTACTTGTGGGACTCCTAACAACAGGAGCAGGGCTTGTCCCTAACTCTTTGTCTGGCTTTGAGAAGCTATCCCTCACAATAGATTGCCTTGCCCAGCCTTAATACAAGGGAAGGTGTTTAGTCTTACTGCAACTTAATATGCCATGTTTTGTGGATACCGATGGGAGGCATGCTCTTTCCTAAATAGAAACAGAAGCGTGGATTGGGGTGGGTTGTTGAAAGGAGGTACTAGGAGGTGCTGTGGGTCTGGCGGGGGGAGGGGATTGAGACATAGAGGCTTCTTTTCAGGTGGAAGAACAGCAACCTTTATTTTGCCCAGCAACCTTTTATACCTCTCCTCCTGTGGAGACCCACCGGTCAGAAAGAACACAAACACCCTTGTCAATTACAGACCACAAGGAAGTTCCGCTGTCAGTCAGGGGGAGTGAGGGCAGCTGGATCATAACAGGGAGGGAAGGAGGGAAAGGAAACTGTTATCAGAATATAAAATAAACAAATAAATAGAAATAGAATTTTAAAAAGAAAATGGTGGTAGAGCATTTATATATTATGCATTTATATGTAATATATATACATATATTGTTAAAATACACATATCAACACTAACGATTTGTTTTAAAAGGGCCATGTATTTAAGAGAGAGCAAGTTGAGGTTCTGAGAGGTATTGGAGAAAAAAAGGAAAGGGCAAAATGAAGCAATTGTATTTTAATTTCAAAACACAAATAATTAAAGATAACATCAGCCACAAACACGTGACATTAAATATCAAAAAGTTGGTCAATGGTTTATGCATAAAACATCAGAATAACATAAGAAATATTTATACTCCTCTAATTTTACTGCATAGATCATTATAAATACATATAATTTGAGCTGCAATATCTTGAAAAGTATTAACACATTTGCTAAATGATAGCACGTATATAAAGTCACTAAGGAAAAGCACACACAAGAGCCATGGGAATATTTAAAATAAAATTTTACTATTGAAGGTTCACTTAATAGTAGCCAAAAGTAGAAATGGAGATTATTTTATTCACTGAAACACACCAGGCAAAGAAAATAAAATAAAAAGGAAGACATGACCATACTTATATATAGAAGCTAAAACAAATGATGTCATAGGAACTGAAAGCCGAGCAGTGGTTCCTAGTATCTGGGGAGAGTATGGCAAAGGTAAGGGATTGTTTTCTTTGAATGAAAAGGTAAAGTTTGATGGAGCAAGAAGTCCTGCTGGGCTACTGCACAGCAGGAGAACTATAGATAACAATCCCTGCACCCAACAATGCTAGAGAAAGTGATTTGATGTTTCACCATAGGAAAATCATAAATATTTATTTGTTTTACCATAAAGAAATCATAAATATTTTTTAGAGAGTTTTGTTCAACTTGCCTTAAGCATTATGCAATATTTGTACCCAGGTATTAAAACATCACATCTTATATGATTGTAAGCGCAATTTTATGTTTTAATGTATCAGCTGAAGGGAGACCATTTGAGAGGAAGTAGAGGTGGAAAGTGGCAAGGAGAAGCCACTTGTTCGTCCTGGCTGCGCCAATTTGTAGGAGGAGGGCCTGCTTGTTTGTCCCTACCGCCCAGCTAGTTTAGATCCTGAAATAACCAAACAGAAACTGTATTAATTAAAACACTGATTGGTCCATTAGCTCTAGATTCTTATTGGCTAACTCTTACATATTAATTTAACCAATTTCTATTAACTTGTATATCACCATGAGGCAGTGACCTACTGGCAAAGTTTTAGCACATCTATCTCTGGTGGCAGATCCTTCCTCTCTCTCTCTCTCTCTCTCTCTCTCTCTCTCTTCCTTCTCTGTCCTATCAACAGCCCAAGGCAGTTTCTTTATTCATTAACCAATAAAAGTAACACATAGACAGAAGGACCCCTCCCCCAGAGAGAACATTGGCAAGCTACAATTATACATACACATATATAAGTAATGTATAATATCTATGAATCACCTCTCCTTTCTCCCTAGACTCTGGGAACCAATTTTCTATTTTCAATTCCTATGAGATCAAACAGATTAAAATCTATATACAAGTGAAATCATGTGTTCCTTTATTTATGACTCACTTATTTCATATACATATAGTGTCAAAATTATCCCATTATGTTATATACTAACAAAATTAATAAAACAAAAATAATTTCAAAAAAGATAAGAAAATCAAAACCTAAAATTCAAACATATTACAGGTATAGTATTTTCAATAAAATTTGGGTGTTCATTTGATAAAAGATGCACATTTACTGTTGGTCCTCACATGGTGCAAGTCTCTGAGATAAAACACAGCACTGAATCTTCCCAATGTATTAAAATCTTTAGGTAATGTGTACCTCAAGAATCATGTGCTTATATAATTATCAGGAATTTCTAAGAACTTAAAATTTGAGGCAAGAACTCAATTTAGTATAGAATGATTGTGAATGACATGCCTTTTATAAAAATTAAAATGTACTCACAGTTATATAAAGCTAATCAGGCATTTATGATTCACTTAAACTATAAACTGTCACATACCACATACAATTTTATTCTATCAATATATAAAGGCTGTCACTATTTCTATTAAAGTTAGTTTGCTATACTTATTGCTTTACCATTATTCAACAGTTGACTCAATACCTGGTACACTGAAACCACTCAGTAAGTACTTATCAACAAATATGAATATATTTAATGCACTCATGTTGATTTTTATCAAATGAAGAGGTAAGCTAAAAAATATGATTAAGCCAAAAAAATTTAAGCAATTATCCATTAGCAATATTAATAAGACATTATTTACTCTTCATGGTAATTTACAAAGAATACTATTTTGTACATGATCTTTCCCATGTTAGGGAAAAATTCAGATTAATTTTTAATTTTTGATATAATCTCCAAAGCATAGAAAAAACATTAGAGCAGTCAAAATTTCAAAATTTGACCCAATATTTAACTGCTGCTCAAAAGTAACAATACAATAAACCATTACTTTCCATAAATAAACTTAAGTAGGGAAAATGCTAGACTGTAACTAAAATACATTATCAAGATTTTGTAGTTTGATGACAAGTATAGAAAACCTGAGAGCAAAATGTCTATAAACTGTATCAGCATAGTAAATCAAAGAAGGTGTTCATGATGGTACAAAAGCTAAGCTCAGAACACAAAAAAATATGAATAAGGAATAAGAAATACCATTTTAATAAATTGTGCTTATATCCCAAAGTAAGCAGTACTCAAATAGAATCATTTTTAGTCAAGCTTAAAGAAAACGGGAAGAAAAATAAATGGATGGCATGATCCAGAAAAATAACACACCCCAATGGAAGTATTACAAAATTCCAAACTAAATCTTGAGAGACAAATTTGTTGTTTTAGAAGAATGTCATAAATATTAGTCACGGTGCAATAAAACATAGCAACACATAAGACTGATTCTATGTATATTTTACAAAAAGATACATTACTTTGATTACTCACACAATACTGCAAGAAAGGTAGTATTATTCCCATATCACCAAGGAGGAAACCAAGCTTAGCTATAATCATGAAAGCATGATTCTAGTTCAAGGCTTTTGTGTTATGAGCTCTGTGGCTCTGGGGGAAATCACAACCTCTCCAGCTTCAGTAACTACACCTATAATACGGAGATCATGCTTAGCCTGCTGACCTTCCACAGTTGTTTGAGGATGGCAGTTAGATAAACCAGGAAGTCTACATGAACTGAGAGGTGCCTCAGAGATAAAGAATTTAGGTTTGGGTTTTGTTTGTTTTTTTTCTGTTTTGTTTTTTTTTTACAATCTCAAAGGTAGTGTTCATAGAATCGGCATGAACAGAGGCAAAGTGATTCAGATCTCAGTCCCAGGAGCCACACCTAAGTCTGCATCTTGATGAAATCATTTCCTACCTGAGCAACCTTTGGATTAGCTGATGATTTTACAGTTCTGTTTCCATGATGATAAGATAAGGATAGTGCCTAGCTCAGAATCACAAAGTACTGAATGAGGCAATACATAAACAGTCCTTAGAAAACACTGGTCAGAGTACCTTCCTGTCTAGATAGAACCCAGTTACAGGCACCACTGACTGGTTGGCCTCACAGATGACGAAATAATGTGCAAATTTAGTTATGTTCCTATCAACAAACCTTTATTGGAAACCATCACTTTGAAAGGAGTATGCTAGTCTTTTCAGAAGGCAGAGATGAATAACATAATATCTGCACTCTGAGGACTCATAGCCTGCTGAGAGAAGAAAACACATAACTAACCGTAATAAAAGATAGAGCGTAATATATAGGAGTCCAAGATGGAAATTCCTGCCATATTTCATCTATGAAACCAATATTTGCTTGCCTTTGTTTATTTGAGACTATCTACTACCTTAGTCTATAGTAACTGAAAAATGATATATATGTATTTTCATAGCTGGTGTGTAAAAATAAAGATTCATACACATATTCTGGGTCCTGTGTTCCAATATAAAATTAAGATGTAGCTTTGCTAGTGATGTCTGGTCTTTGAGTGGTATTAACAACCTGTTCCCTGGATGTGGACGAATTTTACCAGAATGCAAAGAGATAGGTACTGACTCTTTGAAGTCTCTTGTTACTATTGCTACCCACGTTAAAGACAGGTAGGTGCCTGTGCTTGGGAACCAGTCTTTAAGTGTGAAACCAATCAAAGAGAAAAAAACTAGTGAAGAGATTGAACCTGAAACCTCATTTCTTTGGGTGTCTATATGCCATCAATCTGCCAGATTCAGAGCCCAGACACCATACTGAGAAGCTCCTCTACCTTCGCTCTTCGTGGAAGATAAGCAAGTATTTGCTGTAGTCCAGGGAAGCTCAAATGACATACTCAGCTACTTAATTGTTCAGTTAAACAACACAGAATTTAATATCATCTTGTTTATACCACAAAACTTCCTCTTCTTGAGTCTTTAGCGCAATATTGTGTAGAGAGCTGACACTTGAGACAGAATTTAAGTGTGAACTCAACACTGGCAGTTACCTTTCCATTAGTCTCCTAGTTTCTCTTACATTACAATCTGTTCTGAAGAAAGACTTAAAGTGCTCTTCAGGAAGCAAAGTACTCCCATTATGTGCTCATTCGGTTATAAACAGAATAGGCATGCTCAAATAAATGATGGAAAACTGTTATTTATAACTGAAATATAGAAGTCTTCCTCTGTACTGTAAATTACATTCTGCCTTTATCATTCTTTGTGTGTTTATTTCCCTTGGGGAATCTCTGAGTCTTCAAAGTGCAAGAATTCTGCCCTGTTTATCTTTGTATCTCCGAAGGTGAAAGCATATTATAACCTAGATCAGAATGCTCAGTGATTATTAGTAGATTGAAAAAGATCTCAAACTTCACAATATGAATGTCAAACATCTAAATCCCACTGTCTCTTGTATTCTCCCATACAGCCTGTGTTTAAATGAGCATGAAACTTGATAGAGGAAGGGAGAGAGAACAGGTTGCTATCCATTCTACACTAAACTGCACTTTAACACTGTAAGTAGTGGTAAAGTGTGAGTGTGTGTGTGTATGTGTGTGTATGTATGGCATCATAACAAGATATATAACGTAAGTCATTCTAGACTTAAAATTATTTCTCGCAGAATACAGATTGATAAATGTTGATTGTTTCAGGATATCTCTTACTATTATTTTCTATATTAAAAACAGATGCCTATGCTTGGGATCAGACTAAGTTTTGACTATTTCTTCAAAACTAAACAAAATAAAGAAATTGAACCTGAGGCCGCCACATATATATGCATCTATTAAATGTATTAGTAATATATTTCAAGTCAGAAATAATACATCAGTGTCACATAAAGATTATAAAACACTCCCCTGGGGATGGAGACATGGCTCAGTGGTTAAGAGCATTGCCTGTTCTTCCAAAGGCCCTGAGTTCAGTTCTCAGCAACCACATGGTGGCTCACAATCATCTGTAATGAGGCCTGGTGCCCTTTTCTGGCCTGGAGACACACACACATACAGAATATTGTATACCTAATAAATAAATAAATAAATATTATTTTTAAAAAAACTAGATGCCCCTCAATGGAAGAATGGATAAAGGAAATGTAGAATATATACGCATTAGAGTACTACTCAGCGGTAAAAAACAATGATATCTTGAATTTTGCATGCAAATGGATGGAAATAGAAAATACTATCCTGAGTGAGGAAACCCAGACCCAAAAAGATGAATATGAACCTTCATCTGGCGATGGATGGAGATAGAGACAAAGACCCACATTGGAGCACTGGACTGAGCTCCCAAGGTCCAAATGAGGAGCAGAAGGAGGGAGAACATGAGCAAGGAAGTCAGGACCGCGAGGGGTGCACCCACCCACTGAGACGATGGAACTGATCTAATGGGAGCTCACCAAGGCCAGCTAAACTGGGACTGATGGAGCATGTGATCAAACTGGACTCTCTGAACATGGCGGACAATAAGGGCTGACTGAGAAGCCAAGGACAATGCCACTGGGATTTGATCCTACTGCATGTACTGGCTTTGTGAAAGCCTAGTCTGTTTGAATGCTCACTTTCCTAGACCTGGATGGAGGGGGGAGGACCTTGGACTTCACACAGGGCAGGGAACCCTGACTGCTCTTTGGACTGAAGAGGGAGGGGGAGGGGAAGTGGGGAGATGGGGGAGGAACATGGGAGGAGTGGAGGAGGTGGAAATTTTCAATAATAATAATAAGGGAATAAAAAAATTTAAAAAACCACTCCCCTTTGGTATCACTTAACCAGTTGCAAGCCTGGATTTGAATTTTTTACTTCATGCTCTCTATGTTTTCTGTCATCTGTCTGTCTATTTTATGACATACAATCTGTGCCTTCCTGAAGGCTGTCTTCTGAATCTGTTCCAGTACCTGTGACTACATCTGTGTGTCTGTGTGTCTATACATAACAAAGAACTTTTCTTTGATGTTATTGAACAGCAGAAATACATGGGTAAGGAATGATCTTATACAGATAGAGTTTTATATGGAGTTAAGTCATTGATTTCAACTGACCCAGATAACAAACAGTATTATAAACATAATTGTTCATCAAGCAATAGCTAATTGATGCATTCAAAATAATCTGTAAATGTTATTATGTTCAACAATTATGGTGAATATTCAGTTTTAAAGATTTAAAGGTGTTTTTAATTTCTATTAATGCTGCCTTAAGCACACGATTATTAGAAGATGCATGTGGTATTCTGGGTCGGGGTATTAAAAACTATACAACTTATTGTATCCATGTATTAGTTTAGGTTATAAAAGTTAATCTTTTTTTACTTTTACAAAAGAGTTAAAATTATAAGGGATAAGTTAATTACAAGGACATTCAAGGCAAGTAAGGTTGATTATAACATTGTTTTTTTAAAGGCAGTTTAAGCAGCCTGAATACACATTAGATTAGCCGGTTAAATTCTTACATAATCTCAAGATATATTATTAACTTTGGCTGCAATGTTTAGCAAAAGTTTCAGTCTCTTAGAAATGTAAGATATTTTCTTCATAGTGCATTGTCTCATATATACATATATGAATATATACATATACACACAAAAAATTGGCATTTCACATATATTCAAACAAGTATTATCTCCTTTTCTCCATAGTTACTGTGCTTTTTCTATAACCAGTAACACTCTTGCAAATATCTAGCGGATAAACTACAAAGAAATATCAATGATGCCTTGAGGGCCTCATGCCTAAGAAGTATACAATAACATCTTCCAATCATATTCAAATAGTAAATATTTCAAAGGTTGGTAGAAGAGTTTCACGACCTCCCCAGATCAAAGCAAAACTATCCTTCATTAATTTTCTTATAATTATTGTCTAATCAACTCCTTTTTCTCTATTTGACAGTAACATTGTAACCATGCCCTTTGATAGTCAGAGGCATTTAAACTTCGGCTTTGAATCATTATTCTCATATGAAAACCTTAGTTTGGTTGAGAAATTGGGGTATCAGTTATGTTAAAAAACGTTAAAGAGGTCTGCTATACCTGTTACATATTGAGCATTCATAAACATGGCCATAATTTCAAAAGCCCGAGAAAAGGCAAGGTTTTTCTACATCACATTGTCTTACTCTACATAGCCCCATTTCTCTTTATACTAATGTTAATTTTCTGAACAATGTAACACAATTTTAACTTATCAGTTTTTTAAGACTATAGTTTATGAAAACCGGTGTTGGTGAAGCACTTCTTTAACCCCAGCACATGGGAGGCAAAGGCAGGCAGATCTCTGTGAGTTCAAGGATAGCTGGGTCTACAGAACTAGTTCCAGGACATCTACTGCTACACAAAGAAACCTTATCTCTAAAAGCAAAGCGAAACAGAACATAACAGAACAAAACAAAATCTATAGTTGGTCATTGTTCAGGATCAAATTGACAGTAATAATCCCTTCCCCAATTATTCATTCCCCTATCTGCTTGGATGGAGAATGGGCACTTGTAAATACAGTGCTCATGTGTGAAATTGTTTTTAAACAATAAAAAAGAATTCAGGATTATTAAAAAGTACAATAGTAAAGAAAAAGGCAATACTTTCCTAAAGGTAGTAGTTGCTCATCTTGGAAAATCTCTGCATTAACCACTGTATTAGTCGGGGTTCTCTTAGAGGATGTGTGTGTGTGTGTGTGTATGCATATATTTTTAAGGCAGGTTATGTCAAAAATAGTAAAAACGGTGTCTCACACCTGAGCAGCTGAGAACCCTGTAGGTACCTCATCCAAAAACGTGGCTGCCTCAGTAGTCCCAATCAGGCGCTGAAAATGTGGAAGTTTCCTAGAGATCCACTGGACCCTAGTCAAAAATGGATGCCTAAAACCATGGTTCTACAACCACAACATATAAATAAAGTTGACAGTAATAAAGAAGTCCAACGGAACAGAGAACAAACAATCTTCTTTCTGCCATGCCCCACTTTTATCTAGACTGCTACCCAAAGGTGTTGCCCATATTTGGAGTGGGGTTTTCCTTCTCAATTCAGGCAAACATAATTCTTCATTTAAAGTTCCTTGTCAGATGATTCCAATTTGTGGCATGGTGACATTAAAGTGAGCCACCCCAAAGACTGTTACATTGTTCAGAAAATCAATATTAAGATAAAAAGAAGAGGACTTTGTTGAATAAGACATGACTTAAATAAACCTACCTCTTCTCAAGGACCTAGGATTTTTGGAACTGATAGAAAGTATGACCATTTCTTTTGCATCATACTCTACCACTAGATGTAACCTTGATCAAATCATTAAATTTAGAACTTAGTGCTAAATCAGTAAAATGGAGACTGTACGATTAGCCATACATACTTCAATCGGAAGTACATAAATAAAAGATGCAAAGGAGTGTGTGTTGTAGGGAGATACACAAATGAAATAAATTACTTCCTTTGGGCATTCCATTTCCGAAAGCAAAACATATTTAAAATGATTTTCAAATGAACATTGTCCTCTTCCCTTCAATTATTCTTGCTTTAAGAATTTGTTTTGTATTCTGAACTATAAAATTATTTTTATCTAAACTGATATAGAGGACTCTCACCAGCAGTGTTGAGATGGCTCCAACGGGCAAAAATACAAGTCTGACTGCCTAAGCAGTTCTCAAAAGCCATATTTTCAAAACAGAAAACTGACTCAGGCAAGTTATCCTGTGACCTTCATATGCCCATGCACATAGACATGAGTGCACACATGCACATGAGCATATGGTTCACAAACACACACACACACACACCTATATTCACCTACCCCCCACACAAAATAAATATTTTTTAATTTAAAACCATCTAACTACTCATATATCTAACTCCAATGTATAAACTACATGAGTGCCATTAGTATGTTTTCTTCTGAGAGTGCATCATATGTCATGCTCCAAAATGAGCTGGTCTTTAAAGAAGTGACACAATCAGCTCCTGCACATCTGTGTAAGGACATAGAAAGTATTTTAATTTTTCATGACCATTAAATGTGTATTAAAATCCCCACTCTGCTATTTGTTTATGTGATATTTAATAGGATGTCTACCTAAAGTTTTTATCATCCAACCACAGTGCCAGGGTGATTGCTTTTCTTATTGTCACAATTATTCTGTAGTCTGGGTGTATAGCTCAGTGGTAGCATGTTTGCCGTGCACAGTAACAGAAGAGAAGGTTATTTTAAGAATTATCAGGAAATAATTATTTTCAGCAATGGTATGGAAGCAGTCATTCTCCATGTAATAGATACTTGCATACATGCTGCTTTAGTGTGCATATACTTTGAAGCAACAAAGAGTTTCTGTTACTCTTTCTAATACAAATGTCTACTGTTTAAGACTTCTGCATTGTCATTATTTCAGTAGTTTTTAAAGATGTTAATTGAACAGTAGGCAGTAAAATATGATAGTGATTAATACTAAAATTTGTCTCCCTAAATATACCTATAAAAGATGATAATAGATTCTCATTATTTATTAGCCACTTATTCTGCATAAGCAACGTGTTTAATCAAAGCTGTAGACTGTATCACTCCAAGAATGACATAAAGTTGGTATTTAAACAATATTATTTACTCACTATGTGAAAGCCAGAAGTAGAAGTTCAAGGTCCTATCAAATTTGTTGGCTGGAGAAGGCTTGCTTCCTGGTTAAAGATGGCATCAATCTCCCCACTGAGTCTTTAGAAAGTAAAGATATGAACAAACACTCTGTTATCTTCTGTATATGAGCAACATTCCATGTGGGCTCAACCCTCTTGGTTCAGATACATCCCCAAAATCCTGATTTTTTGTTTGTTTGTTTGTTTTTGTTTTGTTTTGTTTTTTGAGATAGGGTTTCTCTGTAGTTTTGGAGCCTGTCCTGGCACTAGCTCTTATAGACCAGGCTGGCCTCAAACTCACAGAGATCTGCCTGCCTCTCCCTCCCAAGTGCTGGGACTGAAGGCGTGTGCCACCACCACCCGGCCCAAATCCTGCATCTTAACCCGGTATTTGGAGATTAGGAATTTGGGGATTCTGGAAGTGATTTGTACAACCAGCCTCCCAAACTTAATTGTTTATCTTTTATAAGAATGTCTGGGGGAAACACAGAAAATGAAGACAGAGTCTTCATGAAGTCATTCCTGAAAACCATTTCATCTGTTACTGGACTTTTCAGTTATAGAGGGAAAAAGAGTCACATTTCTTCTTGAAGTCAGTCTGAGTTTGTTAATTTGTTAATATTCTTATTGAAGGAAAACTCAAGGCTAAAAAGACAAGTCTAAGATTTTGAGGAGTTCACTGATGTCTTTATGCCTTTTTGTCTTGGATCCCATAGATCCTGTAAGTGGAAAGTTATGCCTAACAACACAGTCAACAATTAATTCTGTTTCCGCTAAAAGGTTCCATGCTTGAGCAGTGCTTACCTACTTGTTCTGTTTTACAGCTTTATCTTAGGACTAGGAGCTCAAGAAATAGTTTGTAATTGCTAATTAATACATTCAATTAAATGACCATTTGCTGAGAAGATAAAGGAGTCAAAAATCTAATTTTTGTCCCCAGTGAATTATGTTTCCCCTGAGGACTCAGTTTTCTCCACCACTTTGACAACACTCTAAGATACAGTTTTGAGGTTGTTTCTGATCTGCATCCCAAAACAGGGCATCCAGTAAATGTGACACTACCCCCAGCCCAACCAGAAATGCCTGGCAGATGCTGCCCTACTCCATACAGTGATCCTAGAAAGAAAGAAGAATGTCAAGTGCAAGGAGAATCAGAGAAACCGTAGGGAACCTGTAGGAGCCACATCTGACTGGCACTCATGTGCAACCAGACCTTAGGGGTCAGTTAACCTCATTTTCAAACCTCAGAGGGAAAAAAAACCAGAGGCAACATTTTTAAAACTAAGAATGAAAAGGTGAAGTTGGTGGTACTTAGTGAAGTAAAATTAAGTCATGTAGCACCTGTGAATACTTATCTTAAAACTTGGCACTGATGATTGTTGAACAACATCAGTAGGCAGGTTCCCCACCTCCAAATTCTGTCTCACTCTTATGAAGAAACAAAGAACTTTTTGTGATTTATGAGTGAGGCCACACAGCAGAGAAACAGAAGGAAGCTGTGCACTGTCGTGGTGTGCTCGTTCACCTGCACACAACTATTCATTTCTGGTGACTGTGTTTTCCTCTCAGATGTCAGGAAAGATTTAAATGTCTGAAGAATACATGGTAAACATCTTTTTCTTTCTATAATGCCTAAATTTCTGGAGCATGCACAATACATATATCACCTATCTTTCTCTGCCCCTGTGAGGCAGATGTTATAAATTTGGGTAAGTTGGTAGCCTGACAATTTATAATATATAATAGAAAAACAGTGAATGCCTACCGTGACACACACCATTTTACAGGCACAAGTTGTCTTGAAAACTTTGTTTTTAGAAATTCCTATTTAGAAAGGCTTTCCTGGAAATAAAAGGATTCATAGCTACTAACTTCCATTCCTCTCCATCTTCCTTTCCTACTCCCAACATGTACAGTGATTAAAATCATAAATAAAAATAAACAAATATTTATTTGTCAATCTTTAGAATTCTTCCGTCCTTTGGAAACTGATAACTATCATCCTACCTGAAAATGGTCTTTCTGAATATATCTGTTTATTACTAATAGCACACTCTTAGTGATATTTAAAGGGGATTTTAGTTAAAAGGTACACACACTGCGTTAAATAGAACTGAGAGCAACAAAAGGTCTGGTACTTGTTCTAGGAAAATTTCCCCCTGGTTGAATGTGCAAAGTTTAGTGGAATCTTCAGAAATGAAAGTTGACATACTCTGTTGAAAGAATTTAAAGTGTATCAAGTAAGCCCTTACTAGAAACAATGTTCTTTGGGGTAGTACTGAGGAAAATTAAGCATTACCAACCTTTAAGATTGTTTTAAAACTTAAAAAATCCTTCTTTCAAATGCTAACCATTAAATTTCCTTTTACAACTCCACAGAGGAAAAAGCAGGTCATCTGTAAACCAGTTCCTATCTTGCCATAGATGGAAAAATTATAAATTTGCGTTGCAGTTTTTCACCTCAATATTAAATTAACCTCAATTTCATAATCCAATGATGAAGTGAAGAAGAGGCAGAGAGAAGGCATAAACAGGAGCAGCAGCAGCAGAGGAGGA
This sequence comes from Chionomys nivalis, assembly GCF_950005125.1. Lineage (NCBI taxonomy): Eukaryota > Metazoa > Chordata > Mammalia > Rodentia > Cricetidae > Chionomys > Chionomys nivalis. Next base: position 46,662,402 of record NC_080087.1, read on the forward strand.
GGAGGAGAAAAGAAAATGGGGAAACATGTCCCAAATATTGAAAGTAATGCTACAGGGTTTATGTTTCCCTGATAGAGTTCAGACTCAGTTTAGTCTGATTATGATTCTTTCCTGCCTTTTTACTCCCACTGCCCTCATTTTGAAATGAGATTGTTTGTCCCATATTGTCAGAACATATTCACGAATGAAGCTCTGTGAGATTTCTGATACCTTGAGAACAAACTCCAAGTAAACCTGGCAAGAGTCAAGGAACCGCTGTTCCTCCGTAAAATGGGTTATTTTTAGAATGTGCTTTTGTGCCTTTCCAGGTGTGATAGCAGCAGAGGATTTCACCTCAGATGACCCATCATCTTACCCGTTATTATTCAGAATGAGGCTTCCAAGCACCAGTTGTCTTTGTAACTATGTACAGCTTGAACTAATGTGGCCACCTGCTCTCAAGACTTTGCTTAACCCTCAAGAATATAAATTATCTTGTTGGGGGGGGGGCCTTCTTCATTTTTCAGTAACCAAGACTCCTAAAATAATCACTCAGAAGCTATATTATTTGCAATACTCTTTGACCAATAGCTTAAGTGTATTGCTAGCTAGTTCTTAAATCTTAAGTTAACCAATTTCCATTATTATATATTTTACCATATATAGGCTTACATGACTACTCTTTGACTCCACCTTCTTTCTCCTAGCAATCAGTTTAATTTTCCTGCCCAGCCGTATTATGCTAAGCCATTGGCCAAAGCAGCTTTATTCATTAACCAATAAAAGCAACACATATGCAGAAGGACTTCCCACACCATTGTCTGAAGCTCTGAATAAAATTGGCTATTGCATGAGACTTTACTTCACCTCATTTTAGGCTCCACTTTCCCAGGTTCATTCCATCAACTACAGGGGCAACAACATGTCATCATAGTTTAGAAGTATGTGACTTATTTTCCTAGTTAAGATTTTGCCTTCAGTTTCAAAGAAAATTTTAAATTTGAACTTTTGGATCAATACTATAACTGTTAAGACAAATGGGATTCTTGAAGATTGGTTTAATGTATTTTCCCTTAAGAGATAAATATGAATCATTTTGAAGATAGAAGTAAAGTTATATATTTAAGAAATGTGTTTGGGTGGATTTGCTTAATTTTCATTGTTCAAGTAGTTGGGTTGAAAAGTATATAAGATATCATTAGAAAATCACAACTCCTTTTTAAAAAGAAAAACAGGCAGAAAAAAAGCCAAACATACTTTCACACTTTGTCTTCCCTTCTGGCTCTAAAGAAAACTATACTCTCTCAAGAAGAACCATGGATGACGTGGAACATCACAGACTTTCACTATGACGTTAGAAAATAACTTTTGATCCTTGAAATATCTGTAATTCTGAATGAAGTCTCAATATTACCAGAAAAGATGAAATAAACTCATTTATTCTCATACATAAAGAGAATGAAGCTAAACAACAAACAGATTTCTCATTTTAACATCAACTTTAAGAGCGTGATTTCACTAAAGAAGCTCGCTTTCCAGGGAGTAGCATTTGGTGAAGCGACTCATTGCTCCTGCTACAAAATGTTTTTAAGCTTTGAATGGTTTTTAAATATTCACATTTTTACAGAGTTATGTTTCTGAAGACTTTGCACAGTTGCTGAAGCAAAACGGACTCTGCATGCTAACATTCTAAGACAAAAAAACAGTCATCTGTCATTGAAGTCCCTTGAAGGTATTTGCCATGATCAGTATAAAGCAAAAATGGAGAATACACAACAAAAAGAAACTCCCAAGGGAAGGAGACCTCTGCAAATCATCAGAACACATTAGTTTTACAATTTTATTTTGTCTAAATTTCTAAATTAGTCAAAACTACACAAAAAGTATTAGGAAATCCAAGGGTTCCTTACAAGAAAAAAGGATGAAAGGAAGGAAGGAGGGAGGGATGGAGGGAGGGAGAGACAGAAGGAAAGAATATTCTAGTGAATTCTCCCAGAAGGATAAAAAGTAAAGGAAATTAGTTTATGCAAACTCTTACAGAGAAAAAAAATAAGAAAACAAAACAAAACAACTAAATAATAAACAAAAACCCACACACACTTCAGTAACAGAAATTGAAGAGCCTTGCAATAAATACCTCAATATTTTATCTCTGCTGAGGACTGATTAAAAATCATCACACAATATTAGTAAATAGGATCCAGTTATATGAAATGTAAATGTGTAAATGTAGATGTGTGTGTGTTTATGTGTGATCTTGAAATTTATTCCAAAAATACAATATATCATCAAAGAAAACTATCTATGTGTCTTTCAATATAATTTCTATATGAACTCAATAAATAAAAAACTCAGATAATCTTTCTAAACAGATGACCTTTCAAATGGACAAAATTAAATCTTACATAGTTTAAGAGTATTCTTATGACCAAACGTTATCTTAGTAAAAAAAGATAAAAATTAGTGAGTTTATAGAATATTTACAAAAAGTATTAATCTAAAAAATAGTTAAAAGTGATAAATCTAACATGTGTTCCTTGTACTCAAACATAAAAACAGGTACCACTCATTCTATTTAGTGTATTATTGGCAGTAGCAATACAATAAAAAAGTGAATTCAAGATAGAGACAGAGACCCACATTGGAGAACTGGACTGAGCTCTCAAGGCCCAGATGAAGAGCAGAAGGAGAGAGAACATGAGCAAGGAAGTCAGGACCGCGAGGGATGCATCCACCCACAGAGAGACGGTGGGACTGATCTAATGGGAGCTCACCAAGGCCAGCTGGACTGGGACTGAATGAGCATGTGATCAAACCGGACTCTCTGAATGTGGCTGACAATGAGGGCGGACTGAGAAGCCAAGGACAATGACATTGGGTTTTGATTCTACTGCATGGACTGGCTTTGTGGGAAGCCTAGTCTGTTTAAATGCTCACCTTCCTAGACCTGAATGGAGGGGGGAGAACCTTGGACTTCCCACAGGACAGGGCACCCTGACTTCTCTTAGGACTGGAGAGGGAGGGGGAGGGGGAATGGAGGGAGGGGGAGAGAAATGGGAGGAGATGGAAATTTTTAATAAATAAATAAATAACTGAATTAAAAAATTTACACAGAAGAAATTTTCCAATCCCATGTGACATGATTACACATTTTAAAACTTCAAAGGAAGCAACAAACAAGAGAATCAGAGACTTGGAAAGCCACTGTCATTTTAGTTAAGGCTCCATAGAAGAACAGACCCCCATGCATGAAAAGTATATAAATAGATAAATATTACACAGTCAGATAGATATTCAATAGTCTCACAGAAGAAGGGTGAGACATGTACCTACCAGATACTCTATCTATTAATGGCGTCACTTGTGTTTAGGGCAGGTCCTCTCACCCAGTTCACTGATCCACAGCATAGCTCTGGAAATACCCTCACAGACACACAATGGAATTCATTGTCCCAGTTTTCTTGGCCTTTTTTGGTCCAATGAAACTCAGAACCAAAATTATGCCTATTATACATCTCACCCATTACTACACATTATACACACACACACACACACACACGATGAAATAATTATTTCTATGCAGTTGTAAGAAGTTACTGGAAATAAATTATTTCAATATCATTTATAGTAGCTTAAAGATATAACATCAAGAAATATACCTAGGAGAAGTGTACAAAATTATGCAGAGGAACCTACAAACTACTGAAATAAGTTTCCTAAAAATCTAAAAGATATGGCATGAATCTCTAGACATGGTAGGAGATATGTAATGAAAAGTAAGCTAAATAAATATATCAGATTTCCCTACAGGAAGAGTAGCCTCAATATATTCCCAAATCTATCAAAATTCTAGCAGTTTTGTTGACAGAGGTTTCTTTCCTGCCAGGTCCTACAGCCATTTAATCCCAAAGAAACACACAGAGGCTTCCATTAATTATAAACTAGTTGGCCTATTAGTTCAAGCTTCTTATTAACTCATAATTTACATTAACCCATAATTCTTGTCTGTGTTAGTCACGTGACTTGGTACCTTTTATCAGTGAAGCATTCTCATCTTGCTTCCTCTTGGTCTGGGTGATGACTACAGACTGAGCCTTTCCTCTTCCCAGAATTCTCCTGTTCGGGTCACCCTGCCTAAACGTTGTGCCTGGCTATTGGTCAATCAGCATTTTATTAAATACAACTGACAAATCTTTACATGATTTGTCCCACAACACAGTTTTATTCTCTTAAGCACATTTTTAAATTTATAAGAAAGCATATTAAAGAATCGAGCCAAAGCCGGGCGGTGGTGGCACACGCCTTTAATCCCAGCACTTGGGAGGCAGAGGCAGGCAGATCTCTGTGAGTTTGAGACCAGGCCTGGTCTACAAGAGCTAGCTCCAAGACAGACTCCAAAACCACAGAGAAACCCTGTCTCGAAAAACCAAAAAAGAATCGAGCCAAGATATTCTTGAAAAATAAAGGCAATGTTGGGAAACAAATAAACATTCAAGAATTACCAATAGCTATACAAATGTTATATAGCCAAGTACGCTACTATCATTTATCAGATAAATCCTGCCCCATGGAAACTTCTCAGCACACTGCAGAGCCATGTTGAAACAGTGAGTATTTAATGATACTTTCTGTCAAATGCAAAAATATTCTGGATTATTAACAGATGAAATAAAAGAGAATGCAATAAATTTCCTGGAATTAATGTAGAATATTTTCAGTTGTAAAAGACAGTAGTTTTCTTAAACAGAACACAAACGTTCTAATCACTAAGAAAACCATAGATTTTATTAAAATTAAGTATTTCTTTTTATTGAAAGCTGTCATTAAAGAGGGCAGGAAGAAAGCTACAAAGAGTGTACATGTATAAAGTATATAAGGACAATGGGCTTAATAACCACCAGATAGTTTTAAAAACATTATATTTAAGTCATAAAATGCTACTAAAAAACATTTGTGAATGAGCTTTGGAGTGAATGTGGCAGTTAAAACATACCTTTTTATTTATTTATTTATTATACATACTGTGTTCTGGCATGGAGGGCACCAACCAGATCTCATTACAGATGGTTCTGAGCTACCATGTGGTTGCTAGGAATTGAACTCAGGACCTCTGGAAGAACAGCCTGTGCTCTTAACCTCTGAGACATCTCTCCAGCCCCATACCTTTAAAAAAAATTCCTTCATTTTTTGGACTTGCATATTTAGCTGTTTAGAATACAGTTGTTTCTTGAATTTCAAAAATAAGACTGCTACAATCACATCGCACTGTTCAGTCAGTGGTAAAATCTTGTTACTGTTATTCTATTTTTTTTGTTTAGAATCAGAATAAAGTTGTATTTCAAATAATCTAAAAAAAGCATTTGTTCTCGTTATCAGTAAAATATAAATTAATTTTTAAAATGATAGAATATGTCCAAGAGAAACTAATTTTAGATTTTAATTAAAATTTTAAAACATTTCTTAAATAGACAATACTAAACTTTGCCCTTCGACAAGTTTCAGGTATTGTTTAAACTGCATAAACTTGGTCAATTTGTATAAATAATGATGAAAAAGTTTAAACTAACCACTTTCATAATGCATGGCCAGCCATATTTCTGTATATACCGCACAGAACTGGATGCATATATTTATCAAGATAAATGTGCAATAAAGTACATAGTGTGAACATAAATGTGAAATAAAATACCCTATTTAAAAGAATTTCAAACTTAAAACAGTGCAAATGCCCATCAGCTCAAGAAAAAAAGTAAATTGTTGTTCTCATGTAATAGGAAACCCCATTGCAATAAAAATAATGAATAATTGATAGACTTTGTCTCAAGCAATAGGAACAATACCAGAAAGTAGGCATGCTTTCTGAAGAAGCAGTAAAGCATCTATTAAAAACACACAAAAGAGAAATTTCTTAGGTGTTTTGTTTTATGTTTGCCTCAGAGATGAAAGCATGGATGACTGCAAAATGCAGACATAGATCCAGAATACTCTTTTTAAATTTAGAAGACTTTACTGTAATTTTTATAATTTTAAAAGATTTATTAGTTTATTACTTGATGACTTCATATGTGTATATGTTAAATAATTTTGTATCTTCATGTGCAAACTAAAATAACTGGGCTTGAAGAAATGGCTCAGTAGTTAAGAAAGGGTATGCAATTCAAGTGCATCAGACCCGAATCTAACACCCACATTGAGTGGCTCCCAACCCCTATAACTCTAGCTCCAGGAAATCCACCACCTCATTTGATCCTCTAAAAACACCTCAGTTCAAATGCACATACCCACATATGGACAAAAATACAAACACACATGATTTTAAAAATACATCTAAAAAAACCCCAAGAAATTTATAATGGCAACATGTATGATTGTAAACAAAATACAACCTTAAATATTAAAGCATCGCTTAGGAGTTCTTGGGGAAAATGTGAAGTCCTCTTCTTCGTATTTTCCTTTTCCACCTTGATCTTTCTCACACTTATTCAGTCACTGTGGTAAATCTCCACATTTTCTTTAACTTGGTTTTTGTTTTTCTTTTCCTTAAATGCATCATTAAAATGACAGTCATGAAGTCTGGGGATTACAGAACAAGCTAGGAAACCAAAGAGCAAGTAATTTGAAATTCAAATTCATATATCTCTCATCTTAAAGACATGTTTAATGCCTGCGTTGCCTCAGCTCTCTCGTCAGACTACCCTGGGACTCTCTCATCTATTTCAACATTTGATTCTCTCCATCCCTGCACATTCCTCAGTCTCTCCATGTCAGGAGGAAGTAACTCCCTTCTTTGATTAGATCAAACAAAATGTGAAGCCAACAGGCAGCTTCTCTCTTCTCCTTGCATTCCAAATCTGGTAAATAATCACTGCCTGTCAACTTTGCCTTGAAAATAAATGAGAAGTTGGCCCCTCTCAGCCAATCCACCTTTATCACATGATCTGGGGGTCTGTGCTCTTTTATCAGGATTATGCAGTCTCAATTACCTAGCAAGCCCTCGTTGATTTCCATTTTCATATTTTCTAAAGATTTCCCAGTACAGACTCCAAGCTAGTCTTTCTGAAACATAAGTAAGACCTTAGCTTTTCTCTGTCACAAGCATTCAAGTACTTTCCATGTTTACCATTGTAAAATCCAACCCATAATGCACTTTTCCCCCTAACCTATTTCCATAGTTTCTCCTATGAAGGCCTCTTCTGTCTTGGGAATTTTTAAATATTAATCCTTTTCCGAGACTCACTCAACCCAGAAATCTGCCTCTATTCCTCTTTGCTTTCATGTCTTTGCCATTTTCAGCTGATTATACTGCCTTCCTTTGTTTATACCATATAAAAGTTCTCTCTCCTGTGGGGAGCACTGGGACTCTTCCTCTCCTTAACTCACTTTTTTTTTTTCTGTAGCACCTCTCACTCTAATAAATTGCACATTTTTGAAGGACTATGTTGTATGGAGGGTGCTTGTGGGTTCTGGCTGCTGAGCCCCGAAATAACCACACAGCTACTGTATTAATTAAATCACTGCTTGGCGCATTAGCTCTAGCTTTTTATTGGCTAACTCTTATATATTAATTTAACCTATCTCCATTAATCTGTGTGTTGCCACGTGGCAGTGCCTTACCGGCAAAGTTTGGGCATCTGTCTCCAGAGGAGCTACATGGCTTTTCCCTACTCCACCTCCTTTCTCCCAGCACTCAGTTTAGTTTTCTCCTCCTAGCTCTGTTATGCCCTGTTTTGCTATAGGCTCAAAGCAGGTTTTTATTAACCAATGGTATTTACAGCATACAGAGGGGAATCCTACATCAGGACTATATTTTTACTGTCTTTTCAGTAGAACAGAGTTTCCTAGAAGGCATGCATTTTGACTTTATTTGTTAATTGCAATATCCAACTAGCATATCATTCTCTCTCTCTCTCTCTCTCTCTCTCTCTCTCTCTCTCTCTCTCTCTCTCTGTGTGTGGGTGTAGGAGTGTATATGAACTAACACCCATTAAAGAATGTCCCACCCCTCTCAGTTCTACCTTTAGAAATAAATTATTTATAATATATTTGTGTGTGGTAAATATATGTAGGGGTATGCTTGTGCCAGAGCAAAAAAACAAACTTGCGGAGTATGCTTGCTCCTACTTTAATGGAGGTTGCAGAAACTGAACTCAGGTTGTCAGCCTTGCATGGCAAGTGCCTTTATTCCACAAGCTATCTTTCTGGCTGTCAGCTCTTTGTCACCCTGAAAACTTTAAGAATAATTTAATTTTGATTGTAAGATATTATAATGACAGAAAGTGTGGCCGACTCATTCCTCACGAAGTGTTTTACCCAGCCATTGCCTCACACCATTTAGCTGCAAAATAAAATCAGTTATACAATGGTGATATTTTTGACATCCTTCTTGGAATAGGCTTTCCATATTGCACTGCATTAGCTAAGTGTTAGTCACCTGTTCATTATTACTATTCTTTTTTAAAATTATAGGTGACAAAGCAGAACCACATAAGTCTCTTGTCAACAATGTGTGGAGTATTATAGAGGACAAAAAGGAATCAAACACAAACTCTACCCTTAGCATGCTTAAAGTTGGGCTGGGTGTAACTGGGTGAATCAGTGTCTGTTTAACATGCGAACAGCTGAGTTTCAATCCCAAATGCTGTCCTCCCAAAAACCGATATGTAAAATCAAGGGCTGCACATATATTTTTAAGTGCCAAAATACATTTTTCCAGAATAAACTGGTGCTTAGATTTCTTAAGTGCTAGTTAGACTACTTGTGTGCACATGTGATCTCTTTGCCTATATTCTTAGTCATAGTAAATTAACTGACTTAACAAGATAAACAAAATTCTGCTGGAGCAGTATCCGAATCCCAAACATAATCTCAAAATGAAGTAGTGAGAACACAACTGACTGGTTGTGCTACTGTTGCTTAAACAATGAGAAGCCGTTTCATGAGTATGATAGACTTAGCCCAAATCAGCTCGAACACTTAAAAGGATGGATTCCTATTTCTTTTCTAAACCAAAAATAAGAACAAAATTTTAGGCTGAGAAGTTCCATCTGGATGGAACCTTCATCTGGCGATGGATCGAGATAGAGACAGAGACTCAATTTGGAGCAACGGTCTGAGCTCTTAAGGTCCAAATGAGGAGCAGAAGGAGGGAGAACATGAGCAAGGAAGTCAGGACCAGGAGGGGTGCACCCACCCACTGTGACATTGGAACTGATTTATTGGGAGCCCACCAAGGCCAGCGGGACTGGGACTGAATAAGCATGGGTTGAAACTGGACTCTCTGAACATGGCGGACAATGAAGGCTGATGAGAAGTCAAGGACAATGGCACTAGGTTTCGATCCTTATACACGAACTGGCTTTGTGGGAGCCTAGCCTGTTTGGATGATCATCTTCCTGGACCTAGATAGAAGTGGGAGGACCTTGGTCTTCCCGCAGGGCAGGGAATTTGTACTGCTCTTCAGTATCGAGAGGGAGGGGGAATGGAGTGGGGGGAGGAGAAGAGGAGTGGGGATAGGGAAAGGGGAGTGGGAGGAGGGGCAATATTTGGGAGGAGGGGGAGGGAAACGGGAAACGGGGACAGGTGGAAATTTTAATTAAAAAAGAATAAAAATAATTTAAAAAAAGAACAAAATTTTATAGAAATTATGGTGAATTAGTTCCAGTAAACTCCACAGAAATATGTCTTAAATGCCAGCCTGATTCTTCAAAGACCAGATGTGAGAAAACAGGAGCCCTGGTCTGTTGGGTAGACAATAACATTATTGGAAAACTAAGTTCCATTCCCATAGTTTCTATAATTACTCATGAACATACAGTCGATTGAGGAATTATCTGCTATAACCTGTTTCTACATTATACGTGGTAAGAGCCAAGACCATTTCCTATTCGAACCATTAGATTTAGTGATCTCAAAGATACTCCATAGGTAACCTCATTTGGATCACAATTAGGCTTTTTCAGAGAGCTGTGAACATAGAGTTTTTCCCTCAGACTTGGCATACATTAGGCTGCCCTCTTTGGTATGGGTAACTTCATGCAATTAAGGACTACATTCAATTACTTATTGATTATACTAAAGAATGTTCTAACCTTGCCCCATGTCTAAGCAACTACCCTGTTTCTGGAAAAGAATGGGGAGATGGAGGGGAGGAGGGACAGAGAGAAAATCAGATGAGAGAGAAGGGGGGATGGATAGAGGAAGAAGAAAAGCAGAATGAAGGAAAACACACCCTTTCTTGCTTCTCATCTATTCAAAGTGTTGGAATAACTGCTTTTAACAAGTCATGCTCACACTGCCAAGCACTGTCTATGACATGGAAAGAAGAATCCAACTAGAAAAATAAAGTGACTTTGTTTTAAATTTCTATTGAATGGTAGCTATGTATACTCAGCCCATGGAATTTTCTCTGTCAATGTTTCTTTTAAATGAGCAAACATGGATTTGAAAACTGCAAGTTTTATTGTTTCAGAATAGTCAACAAGTTCTAGAAATGTCTGGAGTGAACTGTAATTATCTTTAGCTCATTCTTTTACCCATTACAGATACCTATGTATTCAGCATTCATTTTAGGGTTCCATCATCTCCCCCCAAGTCAACACTTTTAAGGATGCACAGCATGACAGGTCCTGAGAACTAAATTGTGTTGAAATAAGCCCATCATTTCAGAACATAGCACAGTAAAGGAAGCTGTCAACTAATCCCTGCCACCAACTTCCTAATGCAATATGATTAAAATTTGGAGAAAAGCTTTTTCTAAAATGTATTAAATACAATGATCTTTATGAAAACGAAGTGACATTTCATGGATCTTAGTGCAAAATACAGGATTGCAAAGCGTGAGGATAAAAATGGTTTAAAAGTTATATCTGCAAAAGATGAGAAACCTGAACCAAAAGAAGATAACATGAGTCTCAGCACATCACTATTGAGGCCAAAGGGTCTTGATCTTTTACTGTGGAAGGTCATCCTGTGTTGCCAAAATGCAACCAATCAAATCAACCCTTTTGCTTTAAAATTATATTTTTATGTTTTACTTTAGTAAGTGCATGGATAATAACTGAACATATTTATAAATCACAGTGTGATATTTGATATGTATATGCTGTGAAATAAACATGTAAAAACATGTTTCATCAAGCAAAAAGTTGTACTGAGAAGAAACACTGTATTACTTAAGGAAATTTTTATTTGTATATTAAAAAAGAAATAAATGAGAAACACCAAAATTCCAAACTAGATGAAGTGTGCAAAGACTTTTATTGTGTTGCTCATAGTTTTCAACAAAACAGTTCCATGAACATTTTATATAAAAGTTTAATGAGCAAAACACCAAAGAAGTATTGAGATTTTCCATAAAAATCACTTTCCCACTAAATTCCCATTTGCTATTGATCAAAACAAATGAATATCCAAAATATGCACTGTGTCTGGACTCATCCACTCACAAATTCTCCTATATATGCAAAAAGATTAGAGATAAAAGAAAATATTATTCTGTGAGCCTGGTGTGTACGAATCAAAACATGAAAGTATATTTTTGTTTGCAGATGTATCTCTGGAATGAAGGAACAGGTCTCGTTGCAGTAGACGACCCTGTCTGCTGTTGTAATACATCAATTGACTCATCTGTCTCTATTTCCAACTGTGCAGATGCTACACAGTTTCACTGATTGCCTTCCATCCCATCAAATTGGAAATGGATCTGCTTCATTGGCAAACCGTGTCATTCACAATCGTCTTCCTAAGTATTTGTGTATGCTTCCAAATCTTAAATTTTACTACGGAGCCATGAAGCCTGCTACCTTCTAATTGATGGGATTATTATCCTCAAACCTATTTCCATCCTTAAAACCTCCTCAAGTTGATCTTGGATCTGCACTAAGGAACACCAAATAGCATGAAAATAGTGAAAGATGTAGCCATTGTAAAGAGAGATGTGCAGGCCTTCCCTCAATCTGGTATACCATAGCTAGTATTCTAAGCAACTGAATAAAAAAAAGGTACCAAATTTAGGAATTATTTTGAGAATATAGTTAGACACATAATCGGGACATGCTGAAAAATATAAAAGAAAATATGCATTTGTTTATGAATACAACATTTTCAACTTCAAGCTTTATGACCTTGGTAAAGCTGTTTAACCTCCCTAAGGCTTAATTTCAGTACTCATAAAATAGTGATGAATATTTATCTTACAAGGTTATAGAAAGAGGTAGGAATATATGTGGCAATATACCTGTGTCATAACAGGAATAGAGCGGGTAGCTAATGTTAGACTGCATCTGCTCTACCTATCTATTGTAGCATCACCACTTTCTCCACTTCAAACTTCAGTCACAAAAAAATGGTACTACCATTGCTGTCTTCCATGGCATGTGTGGCTCAAGACTTTGGAAATGCCTTGGGTGAACAATCCTGTCTTCCTTAAGATTTCCATCTGATGAAGGTCAAGCTCTGCTCACAGACCTTCACTCACATGACAGATGCCGTTCAGATTTTAACAGCTAAAAAACCATGGTGTGGACTTGGAAGCATATTGCTTGCATCCTTTCCAAGAGAAAATTCTTCAGGAGATCCCCCAGGGTCTACTCTTGAATTCACGCTTTTAAAGGCTATTATATCTTTGGATTTATTCCTTCATGTATGTGTGTAAGCATGCATAAGTGCATGAGTGTATGGAGGCTAGAGCACAACTTAGGAGAATCAGTGTCCTTTTTCCACCATGTAGGTCCTGGTGATCAAACACAGGTCTTTAGGCTTCACAGTTAACACCTTTAACCACCAAGTTGTCTTGCGACCTCTGAATCCACTCTCTGCAAGAGCCACAGTGCTCTGGAATATTAAAAATACAGTAAGAACTCCTCCCATGGACATATGTCACTCAGGACCTCTCTCACCAAGAAGCTAAGACTTCTGTGGCACTATTTAATAGTCTAAAACACCTCCCGATAAATCGTGGTCAACATCTTTCCCATTGCATTCTTGCTGACCCCATGCCTTAACATCACGAACATTTCCCTTAACAAATATCTCATACGTCTAATAAATCTTGAGCTCTGCTTCACAGAGAATGCAAACTAAAATTGCCAGAAATAGAAAATATAGTGGCCATAAAGCTTGGGAATTGGGATCAATTACTGTCCATCTGGCCAGGGACTGCCCATCACAAAGTAAGATGCCTGGTATGTAGTTTACTACTAAACTTAATTTTACTGCACCATAACTTAACAAAGGTTGCCTGTAAACATATACACATGGGAAAAAATATTCTCACCAGTGTGATAATTTAAGCTCCAGAATAATATGGGGCAAGAAATGGACCCAAAATTATTAAAGTTGTTTGGCTGTATCAGAATGCATTGAAGGGAAGAATGGGGAAGGAGGAAGGACCTGTCAAGTTCAAGGGTTAAGCATGAGAACCCTAGGATACTCTGGGGAGATACGGGATGAAAAATAGATGAATGACTCTGAGAAATGTCAAGGTCTCATTGCTGAAATCTCACATGTAATTTGATATACTGATACAGTCACTTTCAGAAATTAGATCATGTCATTGTCCCAACATGGCCTACAACAGTTTTTTTTATCCCTCTCATGAGCAGAAATAAGCTATCCCTACTTTAAGTCCACTGGTCATGTTCATGATGAAACTGTCAAAAAGCCTGGGGCCTCATCACCAAAGATGATTGAATGGGACATGCAATTCCTTAGGAATAACTCTGAATATTATTTTTTTTTCAACGTGGATACTTGAGGACTAGCAAATTTTTCTGAAAACAGAACCATAATAGGTACCTATATTCACAAAGGGGAAAAGCTGACATTCTGCAGTCATTATTAACGGCTGAGTCTGGAATCTGAGTCTATTCTATTTACTGTTAAACTGTGACTATTCCTCAGATGCTGACAGAATACACGAAGGTTGTGAAGCAGAATCAATGCAATATATTGCTCATGACACAGACACAAGTCAGCATCAATACACATGTGTATCAGTTCTCCTTAAATCAAAACATCATCAGATATGTAAAATAGCACAAATGGAAGCTCCACACAGGGGGTCTCAATCACAGTTGGAGACTTTTACATTTCAAGAATCCATCACTTACAAGGAAATAAGTAAATAAGATTGATTCTTAATTCCAGACAGACAGATTGCTTTATTCTTTGAATTTTTTACTGTAAAAACAACTCGCACTAATAACACAAATAAACAATGGCATGGCTTTCATTTTTGCCATTTTTGAAAATGTAGACCAGGACAAGGAGCCCAAGACAAATGCACCCCTGAACACTGGTCTCTAAACACTCTGAAATCTAGCAAGACACTTATTGCCATTCCTTGTCATCAAGGCTTGGTTCCATTATCTGCTCTTTTCAATGCCTCTGGGCTCCAGCTTCTCTATGTCATTCTTTGTTTATGTAATAACAAAACCTTATGTACAGTTGTATAGGCCCCTGGGCCTGAGTCTGACAATAAAGCTTGTTTTCATTTTGTGTTTTCTCTTTGTACTTGTTCAAATCTAAGAACCCATACCAGAGGACCTTACAAATTGTGTACTTCCTGTAAATTCTAAAACTTTTAAAGCTTTGTGGGATTTTATAAATCTCATTGAAAAATTTCAGTAACATGATTCGAGACAGTGATGAAGCACAGCCTCGTCAAGACAATTCCTTCCTTCCATACCTCAGGTTTGCTGTAAATGTGCATGTTGTCTTATGAACCTTATCTTTCTGGAATTAAAAGGATCTGGAAAACATTCCTCAGGATAGGACATTTCCCTGGGAAGTTTCAAAGGTTGTTTACATAAAGCTCTCTAACCTTATTGAAGATTTTCATAACCCCAACCTGTATTTGACCTTTGCACTGAGGACTTTTTGTAACTACAAACCCTTTGCTAACTGAAGAAAAAAAGAAAAAGAGAAAAAATATCTCTAAATCATTTATATTTGCTCCAAATTTCATTTTAAAATAAGATGAATTGTACTTAGCTTTGTTCACTGTCATAAATATAAACAACTTCTGCAGAAAAGTTTGTTTTTCTTTTTCTACAATAATGTGCACAACAGTTTGAACAGTTTCTCCCCTTATCCCCAGTGTCTTTCTTTTCACTAGTGTTCTTTAGCATCATTCTTAGTCTTTTTAACCTTTTCTGACACCTTCCTTGGGGCCCTTTAGCAACTACTAAGACACTACCAATGCCCTTGTGACTTTTGTTTAAATTTTTCTTAAGATTTTTTCAAAACTGAAATATTTGTCCCAATTCTATGATCACAGGTTTATGTTTTACAAAATCTCCATTTTCAGTAGCCAAAATCAGTGACTAGTTATTATTCCAATACAAAACATTATCTGAGTTTTAAAAACTGAAAATATTACTTTATAATCTCCATGGTTTTCTTAGATCAGAAATATCAGAGTATGTTCAGCTGGAGAGTCCTAACTTAGTTTTTTTTTTTGTTTTTTTTTTTTTTTGCCTGATTGTAATCTTTTCCTAAAGTTGAAACATTGGAAGCTGGACAGCTGAGAAAACATACATTATTCAGGACTATCTGAAGAAACAAGTCAGTAGAATAGTATGGTGGTTAGTGTCAATTGTCAATTTAACAGAATCTGGATTAAACAGGCAGAAAATCCTCTGGGCATACCGATGCGATTGCCTTCATTGTGCTAACTGAGGTTGGAAGTCACTGTAAATAATCCATTTTTCCTATAAGTTGTTTTTGACAATAACAAGAAAATAAACTAAGCAGAAATTGATGCTGGATATTGGATCTTTGCTGTAATGAACCTATGTGTTCTCAAGGTGCTGGAACTGCATTATAGGTGGAATGTAGGAGAGTTTGGAATTTTGGACAAGGAAAGTCTAAAGTTTCCAGGTAGAAAGCTGGCATCAGAGTATAACAAACTAATCTAGTGGGTGCTTGGTAGACAAGAATGCTTAGATAAATATGGACCTTGGAGGTCCTGCTTGGAGCTCTTAAGTGGATAATAAGCATTCTATAAAAATCTTGGATAGGGGTCCTTGTTCATGTAGTATTTTTTGCCAGGAATCCAGCTTAATTTTGCTTTTATCCTTAGAACCTGAGTAAAGATGAGCTTTAAGATAATGACCTAATTTATTATATATGTGAAATTTCAATACAAGACAACATTCATGTTATGATGTGGGATGTCCTTCTGTATGTGTGTTGCTCTTATTGGTTAATGAATAAAGAAGCAATTTTGGCCTGTGATAAGGCAGAGTAGAGCTAGGCAGACAACCAAACTGAATGCTGGGAGAAAGAAGGCAGAGTCAGTGAGACACCATGTAGTTGCCAAAGGAGAATGCCGCTGCCACTGGAATCTTACCAGTAGGCGACAGCCTCATGACGACACACAGATTAATAAAAATGGGTTAATTTAAGATATAAGAGCTAGAGAAGTCATGTAACCTCCAAAGAAGATAGACACCACCACCGGAGCCCACCAAAACTTTGCCGATATGCCAATATCTCATGGTGATACACAGATGAAAGGAGATGAGTTAGTTTAAGACATAAGAATTAGCCAAGCGGTGGTGGCGCACACCTTTAATCCCAGCACTCGGGAGGCAGAGGCAGGCGGATCTCTGTGAGTTCGAGGCCAGCCTGGTCTACAAGAGCTAGTTCCAGGACAGGCACCAAAGCTACAGAGAAACCCTGTCTCGAAAAACCAAAAAAAAAAAAAAAAAGACATAAGAATTAGCCAGAAATATGCTTAAGCTATTGTCCAAGCATGAATTGTGATTAATATAGTTTATATGTGCTTATTTCAGGTCTGAATGGAACAAATGAGCAGTCTCTACCACAATGTTAGTCCTGAAAAAGCAGATGTTAAAAAAATCAGCATCACTAAATTAAAAGATGTGTATGCTACACTTGGACAATAGGAGAGGTGTCCTGTGAACCCTCAGAGGCTCTGTCTTGTGCAGATTCAAATTCATTTACAGGAAGAAAGCTTAAGCTACAGCATTACCTGTTAATCAAATACAGGTTTCTAGGGAAGTGTTACCCCAGGGTCAACATACAGAATCTGATATAAAAGTAACTCTGGGGAACTGGGCTTATCTCAGACTGTTGGTAGAACCTGACAACATTGCCCCATCATACTGGTTCTACAGGCATGGAAGACTAAGGAGGTCCCAGAATACAGCTTTACAGTTTCAAAAAGCAGTTGGGGACAAAGTACATTAAGGTAGAAGTTCCTGTAGAAGGCCTTGAGAGGCAGTGCATGAAACTGTGAAGGTAAGACTGCAGAGATCCAAGCATACTGGAGATCCCAGGACCTTGGGACATGAAATTTTGAGAGCTTCAGGCATGTACTGGAACAAGTTGAAGATAGAATATCTGTGCGCTGAAGATAACATCATTGAAGGAATATAGATACCTAAGCATTTTGAAGTCCCGTTGATTACAAGTCTCAGATGCCAGAACTGGAGCTGCAGGAATTGGTGTTTACCCTGCTTCATTTTAGTTTAGTTTGTTTGGTTTTGGTATGATTATTTCTTGCTAGTACCACTTTAATATAAGAGTTTCAACTATGTTTCAACCAATAACTTGTTTTATTGTGTTTTATATGAGTTCACAGTAAAAGGCTTTGGACATTTAAAGTGTTGAAATTGTTAACAGATAATGGAGAATTTAGAAGTTGTACTGAACATAAATTATAACATGATTGTGAGTCTTTGAAGATAAAGGAGTGAAAGGTTATGATATAAACATGATGTATTTGGATATCAAATTGACAGAAGAGTTGTGATGGTAAGTGTTATCAACTTCATAAAATCTAGAATCATCTAGAAGATAGGTCTCGAGGCATACTCAAGGGGCATTATCTTTATTGTTTTTAATTGAGATTAGGAAACTCACGCACTGTCAAGGGTAACATTACCTGGAGGGACTATAAATGTGGAGTAAAAGACCTAAGCAGCAAGTTTTCATTCTTCCTCTTCTCTTTTCTGATTGTGGATAGAATGTGACTAGCTGCCTCAAGCTCTGTTGCCTTGACTTCTTGTAATATTGGACTGTATCTTTCACTGTGAGCTAAAATAATCCTTTTCTCCATTTATTTTATTGTGTCACCAAAACAGGAAAAGGAACTAAGACATACAGATATATACATATAGGTATTCTTTGTTTAATAATTTGAAAATATATTTATTCCACTTAATTTAATGAACATCATAATTTATTCCCTTAAATATGTTCATAATACTTGCTTATTAACAAAACCTCATCTACAAGCAGCCTGTTTTTTTAGTGAAATATTATATGCTCTGTCCAAAACCAAAAATGCTTCCCAAATAGTGCATTGTGCTTACCCTTATGATTTAGGCTGACTGAGAGTGTGCTTGCCACTCTTGCCCATCTTAAAAGTAAATTCTAGATCACAACAGCACCACTGGCTTGGAAACTATAAAAACAAATCAAAAGTCAGAGGATAGATATATTTCTCATTGATTATGATCATTTGCTGCTTTTCCAGAGGAACCAAATTCCACTCCCAACACTTATGTTGAATATCTCACAAACACCTATCACTCCAGCACTAAGGAATCCAGTACCCTCTTCTGGATTCTGTGAGAACCTGCACACACATGCATACATTCACATAGACATATACATAAACAAAAATCAAAAAAAGATTAAATACATATCAATAGTTTACAACAACTTACATGTCGAATAATAGTAAATCAGGGCTATATATTTGTAGAAAGAAATTTGCAATGAGAATTGGCTCACATAGCCACAAGGAAGTACCCTGAACATTCTATATGAAACCAGAAGAGGTAGAAAGGTTCTTTAGCCCGAGACTAAAAAGAACTGATGATGTTAAATCCTAGGGTTTGAGGTCCAAGAATCCATAGGTTTGATGGCCAGTGGCAGAGTAACAGTGTCTCTCAGTTTTTGGAAGGAGCTACTTCACCATTCTACATTTCTGTTCTATTCTGGCCTTCAGCAGATTGAATAATGCCAGCACACATTAGTCAAGGTACATTTTTGTTCAGTTAGCTAATTTAAATGCTAATCTTTTTTGAAGCACCCTCACAGATAAACCCAGAAAAAATGCCTACCAGCTATCAGGTTATCCCTTAGCTCATCAAGTTGACATAGAAAATTAATCATCTCACCAAGAATATATTTTCCTGAAATTTCAGGTCATCTTCATGTATTCTCTGTTTGTGAACTACTTTAGGTTTTCCCACAGTATGCAAGCTCAGGGTACTCAGAACTATTTATGTATCAGCTTGCAGCCCAGGAACTCGTAATTCCTGCAGACTGTTAAAGTTGCATAGCTCTGATTTTTTAATACAGCCACAGAATATGCATTTTCATTTCTATTGCATTTCTTCCTTTGCAAGCAGATCATAAATATACTTGGATACCAGAGGAAGACTTTAATTCAAGTCAAAAGTCTCAAAGAATTCATATGGATTGAGATATATTCTTAACAATAATTTTTAGAAATAAATCTGGCATAAAAATCTAATTTTAAAGATTCTAAATGCTTGATGAATAGGGACAGCAATCTTAAAATGAAGTATACTATATTACATTATTAAGATTAGTTAAAATGGAAAATAACATGTAATTTATTCAAATAATGCTTGGAACTATCAAACAGTTAAAATTACTTAAGAATAAGATAGACTTCATATAAATTTGTTACTATTTTAATGTAACCTTCATCCACTTGCATATTTAAAGGAAAAATGAGAATTAGAGCTAGCTAGCAGGAAAGATTACATACTGTAAAGCCAGTTTTGTCTGCCTATGCCAAAACCTGATAGGATTATATTTAAATGTGGATATTGCCATTCATAAGTTTTAAAGTGTGAGAATATTAAAAATTGTTCTTGTAGCCAATTAAGAGCAATGAAAACATGAATGTCAGTATCAGTCTTTAACTATGACCTGACTCTCACTGTGAATGTTTACTTATTTTAACATCATTGGTGCTACTTCATTGAAGGGGCCATCTGGAAATTCTACCATTTCACCAACATCTCAATCTATTTTTATCCACTTCATTTTTAAAAGATTCAGTCTATTCTTTACTCTTTATCAATTAAAAGTATCAGCATCGATAAGTGGCCAAAACTAGAAAACTCAGAATTGATGCATCCAGCCCCCATGTCCTAGTAAACTATTGTTAATCTTGTCCATTCTGTACCTAAGGATCCTCTTTAATCTTTCACCAGATCACTCAGTGTTGCCAGAGATTTCTGACACTTCTGGTCCACAGCCATTCAGTACCAAAGAAACACTCAGAGGCCTACTTTAATTATAAACTGGTTGGCCTATAAGCTCATGTTTTCTTATTAACTTATTATATTAACTTATTATGTTAACCCATAATTGTTGTCTGTGTTAGTCATATAGTTCGGTACCTTTATCAGTGAGGCATTCTCATCTTGTTTCCTCTGTATCTGAGTTACAACTGCAGATTCAGCCTTTCCTCTTTCCAGAATTCTCCTGTTCTGGTCATCCTGCCTATACTTCCTGCCTGGCTACTGGCTAATCAGCATTTTATTAAACCAGTACAACTTACAAAACTTTACAGAGTAAAAGACCCACAGCACTTCCCCCACTTTTTTTATAACAAAAACTCTGACTCTAATCTCCTTTGTTTAGCATTTTTCCAGACCATTATCTATAAAAATTTGTAACCAACACCCTAAATAAAGAAAAACATTCATAACCTATTTTTGGGGGAATGTAAGTGTAATTTTCTAGGCTACTTCCTGCTGATTGGAGGCACTGATCCTCTTATGGGGCCTAAAGAAAATTCAGAATATGGTCAAGTCCTGACTGAAATATTTTGTGAGGCTTGATCATCTCAGCCAGCAGTCTTGAGGCTGGTCGGGATATAGAAATCAGACATCTGGGCCATCCACTCTTATCAGAGATTTCTCAAGGAAGACTCAAACCTGATGTTTCTTACCCAGAATGAATCCACAGTCTCTCATTTCCTATGGAAAAAAAGCAAAATCTCTTCTCCAAAGTAACATATTTTTTGACTTAAATTTTGAAGTCAAGCCATTTTCAAAATATATATATATTAGATTAATCCAGCAGAATTTATAATCAAATGTCTTTTAGCAGCTTTTGCTACTTCCTCAGCTATCAAAGAATTTAAAGACAACACAATAACATACAATATCCAGACTCTCTGTGTATTTTCCATTTTTACATTGCTTTATTTTAAACTCTATTTCTATTCTTTTTATTTTACATTTTTGTGGGTTTTTTGTCTTTTTTTTTTTGAGATAGGGTTTCTCTGTATATCTTTGACTGTCTTGGCACTCACTCTGTAGACTAGGCTGTCCTTGAACTCAGAGATCTGCCTGCCTCTGCCTCCCAAGTTCTGGAATTAAGGTGTGTGCCACCACACCCAACTTCTCTCTCTTTTTTCTTTAAGGACTTTATACTTTTTTTTCTCTCCCAAGCCTACATATATTTTTAAACACACTATAAACTGTTTAGAGGTTTTCTTCATCTTTGAATATATCTTTGATATATCTCTTTCTCTGAACACTTAGTCTTTAATTTGCTAAGTGATGTGTCTAGTATTAAAGCCATGGCTTTGACAGTTGGATACACCACAATCTTTAGCTTTCTTGTAAGCATAGTGACAGATAGTGATTTAGTTTAATGTTTCTATGTTTACCATTAAAAAAAATAGATAAAGAAAATGTGATCCCTAAAACATAGTGAGAATTTTTTCAGCCATAAGGATGGTTACAGTTATATCACTTGCAGGAAAGATAGATGAAACTAGAAATAATCATATAAAGCAAAATAATGAAGTCTCATAAAATCAAATATTACATCGCTCTTTCATTTGTAGGTCATGGTTTCATATAGAATTATAAAATTGTGCATGTGCCTATGACATGAAAGTATAAACAAAGTAGTCAAAGGCAACAATAGGGATTAATGACGGAGGGGCAAGCAAAAACAAGGGATGGTAGCAGGCTAGAGAGAGGAACATGTTCAGAGTAAACCATATACTTGTCTGAAAATGGTTTCTGCAACCCATGAAATAAAATAATGTAGAATTAAAGGGAAAAGACTTGTGATTACATGATGCTAAAAAGCCTCTTCCTTCACCTAAGCCTGGTTTCTCTCCTCAAAACCATTTTTTAAAAATCTAACTATTAATTTTAATGTATGAAATAGTAGCTTTCACTGTAATATTCTTTACATGTACAAAATGTATGTACTTTGATCATATACACTCCTGTGCCTTCGTCTTCTATGCCACTACCTACTAAATCATCTTCTCTCTCCAAATAATATAATAGTCTTCCTTCAGTATGATGGCTTGTTTTTTAATATATATATAATATATTATAATATATAATAAATATATAATATATATTCAGAATCTATAATATATATCAGACTTTTTCACCTGTGAAACACTATATAATGACCATGAGTACAAATTTTCTTCAAGCCAGTTTCTATTATAATTGGTAAAGACAGTCTGTTTGTGGTGGAGAGTAGTTATGGGTTGAAATTATATTACAACCATTGTACCTGCATTTTAAAATACTTAAGTATAGCTAACAGCATAAAGTAGCTAAATATCAAAATATAAAAGAGTTTGCAAACACCACATTGGTTATATGTGTAAACTTTCCTCCAGATCAGTTTTAAATAAACGTTTCTTAAAATAAATTTTATGTTGAAATACCCAGTGCCTAGTGTTTCCTATTTTTAACACTGTGCTATGATGTTTGCTAACATTTGTGTTAATATATGCACAGATTATCTCTGTTGGGTGTCACAATTAATAAATGAAAGTTAAAACTCATCATAATATTTTATGAATCAAGAACTTACAGAGTGAGGTTTTTAAAGAACATTCTGGGGCTTTGGTTTAGCTTCAAAACAGACTTCCTAATCTTCTCTAGAATTTTTTTTTGTTTTTGTTCAGGGTCTCAGTATGTAGCTCTTGCCTGGCCTAGAACTCTCTATGGAGGCCAAGCTGCTCTAAAACCTGGTTCTATCTTCTGAATGATGAGATTAAACACAAGGACCATCGTGCTCAGAATAGAACCCGATTTCTTATTTTTTTTTCTCTTCTGAAAATAATGCTGCCCTTTCACCATAATGGACATTTCACCATTTCCATAATGTGTCATATATTTTTTTGTGTCAGCATTTTATTTATGAAGTAGTTTCCCTGTATCTTCAGCTTTACCTGCATTTGACTACAGACCAAAATTATTGCATGAGAATTCAAGAAAGAAAGAATTATTACATGTTAAATTACACACAATCCTGTGTGAGATAGAATGTCACATGGATGTACTCTGCTTTACTTAGGACACGAATCATTCTTTCTCAGCTGACCACAGTGTGCATGCTTCTTAGCCATTCATCTTAGTACACATGCCAACCATCAGACAGCTGTCACTGGACCACAGGGCTTATCTGTAGGATGTGGTACTATCTTGAGCCACAGACATTCACTGAACACATTATGCAAAAGTGAGAGCTATACGATTCTTTCTTCTTAGAGCCAATTTTTTTTCTAGCTATGACAGATATATTCCCACATACCTAGCAGTTACAGAAGCTAGCTATACCATGAAATCTTTGCTGAAGTACTAGACATAAAATAATTTGACCTTTCTAGGGATGTTAGGATAATTTAGTCATCAACCAATATGACAGTTAAATCATACAGAATATTGAACATGATTTCTAGAGATTATCCTTGAAACATTTTGAACCTAAAGTAAAAGCTTATAATAAGAGGCCTGCTAGTTGATAATTAAAAGAGAAGATTCTATGTTCTCTAGAACTACCCAGGAAGGCAGGAGCAGCACCTACTCAAAGAGGAACAACTGAGCTCTTAAATCCATGCTTTGGCATGAAAAATGTCTTTAAATAAAACCAAAACTTAGAGAAAAGAATGACTACAGTGACTCATCTTGAACAAAGCACATCGAATATGAAAAGAAAATAATGAGGCAACAGATTTTTCATACCTATGATATATAACATTGAGCAATGATTAACTTTTAATCCTTAATTAAATTATATTTATATTTAATTTACATATAACTATGTGATACATAATTTATGTAAAACATGATATAAACTTATTCTTAAAATTATGAATTCTATACAGCACATTTTATTATCAATATTGCTGAAATCTGGCTGCTCATCATATATCCAATAACTGGTACAATTGGAGTCAAAAGAAGATCATCTGGTGTCAGTCTTTGTAGTAAGAGAGGCTGCTTGTTCATTTCCTGGTCACCCAGCTCCCGAAATAACCTCACAGAAGCTGTATTTAAATCACTGCTTGGCCTATTAGCTTTAACTTCTTATTGGCTAGCACTTACATATCAATTTAACCCATTTCTGTTAATTTGTGTATCACCATAAGGTTGTGGCTTACCAGGTAAAGTTCCAGCAACTGTCTCAGGTGGGGCTACATGGCTTATCTCTGACTTTACCTTCTTTCTCCCAGCATTCAGTTTAGTTTTCCCTGACTACCTAAGTTCTGCCTTGAATAGGCCTAAGATAGTTTCTTTGTTCACCAATGGTATTCACAGTATACAGAGGGGAATCCTACATCAAGTCTTTAATGTTTTCTCCATCATAGTACACTGTCACCAACATACAGGACATCCCATGGATTAAGCAATAAAGCTGGATAGACATAGTAGATACATCTTCAAACACAGTCAAGGAATGATAGACAGTTGGAACAATTCAGTACAAAGCAAGAAAAGGCTGTGCAATACAAGACACGGTGATTAAAGCACATGAATGACAGCCAGCCAGGGGACATGAAGAAGACTGAGATAGGTGATTTCCCAAATCTTCACCCAAGTAGTAAAGAGATAAATGTTTTCAGAAATGGTTACTGGAGTAAATAGATCATTTGATATGGAGGGAATCTCTGGCATGTGACATGCTGGAGTTTGGGAGGGAAAAAAAATTACTCAGTCATACTACAAACTTTCAAAGAGGCTCAGAATGTATAACAGTGATGAATTTAATAAGTCAAAGCAGTACAAGTGCTTAAGTTGTTTTTTAAAATGATACTAGACTCACTTCGTACTCAATTACCATAGGTTTGCAACCATGCAATTTGAGCAGACATAGGAACAAGAATCTGGGAATGCCGTAAAAATAGAGAGATGGGGTGGTTTGACCTTTAGAGTGGAAAACACACTTTACCTCACCATCATAATTAAACAACCCATATATGCAAGAGCATATAAAACAATAATAAAATTAAGGAAGTGATGGAGCGATAAAGGCAATGAATGCATCAACAATGCAGGAAGCATCAGCAGAGTGGGGTTAAATAAAAAAAGCTGTATAAATCAGGTGAAAAATAAAAGGACAGAGTACATTTGGAGATTGTCAGATTTGCTAGTGTGTTCATAGACAGTATAAACAGGAATGGCATCTAAGTCACAAGATTCTTACTGAGCTATTCTGAAAGACAACCAAGACACTTCGTAACAGTGTCCTACAAAGACACTAGAAGCAGAGAAGTTTGTCACTTTCTAAATATTTCTTATTCAGAAAGATACCGTCATTCTGTCTTTTTCTTAGCAGCTTTAATTTTGTTAGGCAACAGGAAGAAATATCAACTTGTAGGATATAAGATAAAGCATGCATTGCCATAATACTCAGTTGGGAGAAGATTTTGGTAAAGATCAAAAAGATAAGCAAGTCACAGCAGCAGAGAATCTCTTTGTACTTGAAACAGATAGAAGGTTGTGCCTCTATAGCCTCTTACAATAAATCCAGGATAAATCATGTCCCTGATACTGAATTTTCCTGTTTGCCAGTACCACACTACTAACACTAAATTTTGTCAAGGGAAAGAGAATGAATCTAAGTATCTTAATTTTCAGATATCCATTGATACCTATAGGGGACTGGCTTCCTAAATCACAGATATAAAAACTCACAAAAGGTCAAGGCCCTAGTGTAAAACACCATCTTGTTTCCACATAATCTATAAATACCATCTTATAAAGTTTAAATCACTTCGAGATGGCTTATGCTACAGAGCACAACTCAAATGCTAAGCATATGGCTGTTAACCTCTATTCTTTGCTTAATGAATGGTCAAGATAAGATAGAAGTCTGTTAATGTGAACAGATGCCATTTTATGGCAATATTTTTAGTATGTTGATGATGGACCTGGAGATATTGTACCTATAGGTGTAGAGGGACAACTCGTATGCAGTCATGAGTTACAGCTACATGGAAGTATCTGTCCTCTCAGTTTCTTTATCATTTCTCAGCATAAAGCATTATTTTTGTGGGTCGGAAAATAGCCTTTGAACATGGGATAAAGCATTAACTATTTAGTTGATTATACCATTAAAATAGCAATGTTAAAATAAGACATAAGTATATTATATGGTGTAGCAGTTCCTTCTGTTTGTGTTCTGCTTTCATTGGATAATGAATTAAGGAACTGCCTTGGCCTAGTTGATAGGACAGAACTTAGATAGGCAGAGTAGACAGAACTGAATTCTGGGAAGAAGGACAGAGGGGTAGGCACCATGGGTCTTCTGCCTGAGATGGACGCTGGTTAGAATATTGCTGGTAAGCCACAGTCATGTGGTGATATGCAGATTAATATAAATGGGTTAAATTAAGATGTAAGAATTAGCCAATAAGAAGTTAGATATAATGAGTCAGGCAGTGTTTAAAAGAATACAGTTTCTGTGTGATTATTTTGGGTGTAAGCTAGCCCAGTGGCCGGGACAACAAGCAGCCCACTCCTTCCTGTTACAATTATAGATCTTCTTCTCCTGTCCAATTGACTTTCCTGTCACTGCCAGTTCCAGCATAGATCCTCCAACAAGGAAATAAGCTGGGACCTATGCCCCATAATGTTGCCATCACTACTTACTCTGAGTTTAAGTTACATTTGAGTTGTCTTTTTGGACAAATAATTTAAAGGCTTTTAGTATATAGCATGGTCATGTGAGTCTTCTGCTCTAAGGATTCCATGGGGTCCTTAGATAAAAAGCTTTTCTTGTTGTTGTTCTCTTTTAGCACTCCAGGAACTGATCATAAAAATCGTTAGGACAGTGACTTGAACATCTAAGGTATTGTTCCTTTGTGGGTAAACTAAGGACAGTGGAATGTCCTCTCAAGGGCTTATTGGCATGAATTGAGATAATCATATTAATAATTCCCTTTTACTCAAGAAATTTTCTTCCTCTGAACCTTGTGTCTTCACCTGTAGAAGAGAAGTGACTTGATTAAAACTTAAAGAGTACCTCTAAGTTCATGCTTTGGAAGACAACACGTTAAATCTTGTCTCTTGACAAAAAACAGCATTGTGAATAAGCAATTATTTGATACAGTATGCATCTGACCTTAATGTATTTCATTATTCAATTTTAGTTTGACAGAAATCAAGTGAAATGAGCTGGTTTGTCACTTTCTTTTTTAGGTAAGTGAATAAATCCATTCTTTCAGCAAAGAAAATAATTGTATCTAGTCACCTAATCCCACTCTCCACCCCTTGGTCTTGCCATCTGGTGGTGATCTATGTGAAGAAAATACACATGGAATAAAGATCACTGGGATGATTAAAAAATACAGTTAAGCCACAAAATGTGGTAATGTCAAGGATAAAAAGATCTCGAGTCAAATACCTGCCCAGTTGTTTAGAGGAAATGATGCTATTTCAAGAAATCTTATTTTATCTCCTATTTTTATTTGACCAGTAATTTTATGAAGAATCATAGGCACTTTATGAATTAATATGATTCAAGAGAACCCATTAAAATGTTTGGTGGAATGGAAAACCTGAGCAGATGGCCACACCTATCTCTACCGCAGTAATGTAGCTAATACAGGCTTTATGGGGAATCACTGTTATAAAGTGGTACACACACAGGAAGCCTTCCAAACTGTGATGTTCTCTTAGACTCATGACTTTTACAAATAAAGCATGTTTTTGCTCTACTTTGTGTGAAATACATATTTTTTGCCTTATGAGTTAAGGTAATAACCAAGTACACTTACAATCTCAATCATATATAAACTGCCTGAAAATATAAAATAATAATGATAAAGATGGAAGAGATTATATTGACTGTTGTATTCAGGCCTTCATCAAAAAGAACTAATCTTGAATAGTTTTTCTCTTTAAATACAACCTTAAAATTAGCTTGGCACGCTCATCCCCTTCATATCAGTCACAACAGGAAAACTCCTTCCCAGAAAAGCATTCTGACATTTATCTTCATATTTTGCCATCTCCCTAAAGAAGAATGATCTGTTTACATGCATCTCATTTTAGGAGTGCTCTGATGAAATGTGGAAGAATTAAGAATGCAATTGATCTGATCTAATTTGTTGTAACATAAGTCCAGTGGCTTACTACAAAGTCTGTCAACTACAAGTTGTGACTCACTAAAGAAAGTTTCCTATAAGAATTCCATGAATACAGAGATGTAAGAATCTGGCAAATACAATGACCAACATATTAATCTTTATTTCTAAAGAATTCCATGAATACAGAGATGTAAGAATCTGGCAAATACAATGACCAACATATTAATCTTTATTTCTAAAACCAGTATTTCAAATCCATCCTACTAGTTTTGTTCAAAAGAAGTGACTCAAAGGCCAGTCACAAATATAACCCTATGCTTGGGCATGAAGTCATCTCTCTCTCTCTCTCTCTCTCTCTCTCTCTCTCTCTCTCTCTCTTTCTCCAAGGGAAACGCTGTGTGAAGCTTTAGACATTTGGCTGCACTGGAGCTAATTTAAGTGGGAGCTGTGGGCAGGAATAATCCAGGTGAAGAAAGTATAGAAAAAGAGTCATCTTTGCATGAATGAGTGTCTTATGTTGCAACTTTATAAGGGCGGAATGTTTGACTGTGGTTTATAGAACTGTTCATTGTCAACACTGTAAATTAAAAAAAAAAAGAGTAAAAAGCAGAAGATGGAAATAATGTCAAAAACTTTGCCAAAGACTTCAAAATCTAAACCCAAACTAGCTTACTATATAAATTACTGGCATTAACAAACTAAATTACTATTTTTATAGTTGATCTTTAGGTTAGTCCTGTTTGGTAAATTACAAAACAGAAAAAACATAATTGTTTGTTCAAGAACATTCATATAGCAATACAATACAGGTAAAAATCTGTATGTGGTTTCAAAACAATCAGATCTCATGGTTCAGAAGCTACTGTGTGCATTACATCCCTTAACCCATAAATGTGATACAAACATGATCTTGCTTTTTGAATCAAACAAAAACAATAAAACGGTGTCATGATACTGCATCTATGTTTCTTCCACCATTTTCTACAGAGCAGCCACACAGACATTTCTGAAAGCATTACCTTACTAGATAAGTGGAATATCAGACCTTACCCTTGGCCCTCTAAGTCTAAATCTATTTTGACATAATTCCCTTGGAGTAGAGATGAGCACTATGTCTTGCTGAATCCTCGAAGAGCTGATCTTGATCTGTGTATCTAAAACCTTAGTTTACTAACATTTAGAGACTTGAAGCTAGAGCTAGAGAGACTGTGTTTCATGTGAACTTGAATAAGGGGTCTCTGTCTGTTCATGTGTAAACAAGGATGCTAACACTTTTCCTTCATGTGCTTGTACAAGAATTAAGAGGGTTGGCTATACACATGTTGCCAAGAACACTAAGGGTGCCACAGACACTATAAATCCCTTAGATCACCACTACCACCTTCTTAATTTGTGTCTCATGACATACTTCAACCTAGTACATTCCCATATTTTCCTAGCCCTGATTCTAGCTCCTGCCTGTGAATCTTCTCTGTCTTCTCCCATCTTCAAATACAGTCCTACCCTCCTTTAAATGGCGTCCAAGAGTTAGACACATGCATATGTAAAGATGTTACAGTGCCTTTTCTCCTGAAGGTCTGTTTCAGCCACAAACATTTGGAATCATTCCTATGGTCCCAGGTAGAATGGGTAACTCTTACATTGGCCACAGAGTTTCAATTGCCTTCTTTATGCTCCTTGTAATATCCATTTGAGTTTGTGATTTTCTTTTCAACTTCAACTCCTCTCTAGCTGTTGTTCTTATTAATTATCAGATAATGAAAGGCTAATAATTTAAGGTCAAGACCAATGACAGAGGACTCTGTTTAGATAAGTGCATGCCCCCATGACAACTGTCTTGTTAGCTAATCCTTTGCTGCCCCCTAAGGGCCTGTGATCACTCTGCCTAGACCATGGCTATTCAAAAACCTTTAAGAATCTTTCTGACAGTATCAAGCATGGAGTATTTCCAGGTCTGATCAAAGTTTTACACTATATAGTATGTCTGTGGAGAACAAAACATATCCTCTTCTAAAATGTGTGTCTCATGAACTCATTTTCATTTACTGGTCTTTCTTTAACAAAAGCGTGGGGTTCCTTGTCTGTTTTTCATCTCAGTAAATGAGCAGCACTATCAGGGGCATACGGACCACTCTTGAACGTTACGGCAGACCTTCTAAAACAAGTGATGCTTCTGCAATTATTAAAAAGTAGATAGAATAAATCTTTTTATTTTATTTTATTTTTTATTTTTTAATTGAAAAAAATTTCCGCCTCCTCCCAGCCTCCCATTTCCCTCCCTCTCTCCCCACTCCTCTCCCGCTCCCTCTACAGTCCAAAGAGCAGTCAGGGTTCCCTGCCCTGTGGAAAGTCCAAGGTCCTTCCCCCTCCATACAGGTCTAGAAAGGTGAGCATCCAAACTAGTTAGACTCCCACAAAGCCAGTACATGCAATAGGATCAAAACCCAGTGCTATTGTCCTTGGCTTCTCATGAGTCCTCATTGTCTGCTATGATCAGAGAGTCTGATTTTAACCCATGCTTTTTCAGTCCCAGTCCAGCTGGCCTTGGTGAGCTCCCCTAAAGGGGCTCCCAGGTGCCCATGGAGATGTCCCCAGTTAGTTCCTTGGGCAACCGAGGAGAGAGAACCTGAAATGACCCTATCCTATAGCCATACTGATGAATATCTTGCATATTACCATTGAACCTTCATCTGACTATGGATGGGGAAAGAGACAGAGACCCACATTGGAGCACTGGACTGAGCTCCCAAGGCCCAAATGAGGAGCAGAAGCGGGGAGAACATGAGCAAGGAAGTCAGGACCGCGAGGGGTGCACCCACCCACTGAGACAGTGGGGCTGATCTATTGGGAGCTCACCAAGGCCAGCTGGACTGGGACTAGAATAAATCTTGACAGAAGATATGTCCCAGAGAAAAAGGTGAATTTCTGAGAAATGTAAAAATCTAGTAGGTATAAAGAATGGAGCATTTAAGGTAGAGAGGTAGAGTAGAAGAAAGTAGGGATGGGGAAGGCTGGGAACTGGAACATGGAGGGTATGAAGAGTGAAGCATTTAAAGTAGAGAAGCAGAGTAAAAGAAAGTAAGGATGGGGAAGCTTGGGGACTGGAACACGGAGGACCATAATAAAGTTCACATCTTGTTCTAGGAATCACACTGCGGACCAGATACTATGTCTACAGCAGAAAGCATTGTTATTAGATGAGAACATCATTATGGTGATTCAAGCAAAGAGAATGATGATGTCCAATGGGCAAATGGAGAAGAAGATAGATGAATAGTGGTGAAGAGATTCGAGAGATACAATCAACAAAGATGACTAAGTTTCTCTTTTGGGTTACTAGGTTCATAAAACAGTAAAATTAACTTAAGCAAATATCTCAGCACAAATTAAAAATTAAATTAAACTCAGTCAATGTGCACATTTTCAGTCAAAGTACTCCAATAATCATTTTAAGAATAAAAGGGCATGCTAAGAACTGGTGAAAATTATTCACAATACTTGCATTTGAAAGATGATTGGTTCTATCATACATAAAGAACTTTTATAATTCAATAAGAAAAGCAAGCCAATAGGAATATGGATAAAAATATGACCGTTGCATGGGTCCTGAGGATTGACCTCATTCATCACACTTGGAGACAATTGCTTTTATCAACTGAGCAAGATCACCATCCCCTCAAATATTTCTTAAAGCAACAAAAAAATTAGTACAGCTGCTTTACAGAAACAGTTTAGCATTTCTTTCTTTCTTTATTAATTTATTTTTTTGTTTTTTCAAGATAGGGCTTCTCTGTAGCTTTGGAGCCTGTCCTGGAACTGGATGGCCTTGAACTCAGAGAGATACACCTGCCTCTGCCTCCTGGGTGCTGGAATTGAAGATGTGCACCTCCACTGCCCAGCAGTTTAGCAGTTTCTTATATGCTAATTTGAACTCCATAGTTTACCTTCTAGGTGTTCATTCAAAAGAAATGAAAGTATATGCCCACACAAAGAGCTGATAGCTAAACAGTCAGAACAGTTTTACTAAAAATGAACATGGAGGTCAAATACATCACAGGAGGCTAAATGTGGCAGAATTATACAATGAAATAATACCCACTAAGGAAAAAGAATGAGCAGTTGAAACAATTAAGAAAACCATAGTAAATGAATAAATGAAACAAATAAGCAAGAAATGCCACAACCAAAGGTGTGTGTGCTATGTGAGTTCCTT
This sequence comes from Chionomys nivalis, assembly GCF_950005125.1. Taxonomy (NCBI): domain Eukaryota; kingdom Metazoa; phylum Chordata; class Mammalia; order Rodentia; family Cricetidae; genus Chionomys; species Chionomys nivalis. The sequence continues at coordinate 46,694,972 of NC_080087.1, forward strand.
GAGTAGTAACTCTAAAAGCGGCCAGTCTGACATATGCTTGAGGAATGAGATCAATCGTTTACTACGACCCTGATGAGCTGATTGAAAATGAGTATGATCACAGAAACTTTGTAGATAATGAAAATTTTTTTCACATGATGGCATTTATAAAATATTCAAATGTGTTAACAACAACACATGGACTCTGATAGGCATTTTATCATTTAAGTCAACAATGTTAGTTTTATTGATATAGTCAACTATTTTATGTATTTATTGTGATTATTTTTAATATGTGTGTGTATACCTGTCTGCATGTGTGTGGGCTCACATGTGTGTGCATATGTAGAGACCCAAGGGAGTTTTTCTTAATGACTCTCTCTTATTCGTTGAGGCAGGATATCTCATTTGAACCCACAACTCATTGATAAAAGCTATCTAGCCTGGAAATTTGGTCCAAGGATCCTTCTGCATATTGAAATTACAGGTAGGCTTCTCTGCCACCAGCACTTATGTGGGTTCTGGGGGTCCTAACTTCCGCCTTCACACGTGTATGGCTAGCCTTTGATTCACTAAACTATCTCCATAGCACAGAAGTAGATGTTTAACTAGATAGTTGGCAGTTTTAAAAGTCATGAATGACAGCTCATGAGATTGGCAGGATAATATTCTTAGCTCGGGAACCTCTCTGGAGCCCTTCCTATTGAATTGCAAGAGCAACCTTCAAAGACATGTTCTCAGCAATATGAGGAAGGACAACAAAAATCAGTTTCTGAGTACCTTTGTTAAAATGAAGGCAGAAGTCAGAGAAGAAAGCACTTTTTAATTGGCTCAGTGAGGGTATTTGCTCTGGGTCAACCTCCAGGCACACTTCATTCTTTATGATAGACAACACAGTTGAGTCATCACACAGAGAGAAGGCAATAATAACTGGATGTGGCAAAGGAAACAGAGCCATGTTAATGATGACCATTAAACAGCTTCTCTGTTCCTTTCAGAACCTGCCTTCCTCGTGTGGCCACATCTTCTTGAGCCTTCCTCTTCCCATTTTGGACCATCTGTCATTTGGCAGATATGTCCTACTCGGAGATATATGTGTTGAACCTCCAACTCTCCAACGCTTTGAGTCTGGGCTTGCTGTAGTTGAGGCCATGAAAGGCTATTTTAACGTATTTTCCTTAGCTTCATTTAAAATCCTGCCACACAAGGGAAACATTCAGCAAATTCGGCAACAAAATGCTGCATAATTGTCTCTGGGAAGGTTTCTTACCTTCTGCGAGCTTTCAGTAGCAATTCAATAAATTTTCAAGCCTTGCAAAGAAGGAGAATACCATATAATTTCCTCTAGTTGGTAATGAAGATTCGCTGGGGATTCAGCTAATTCAAAATCTTCTTAGATTCGAAGCATCTGCGGGAGTTTTCTCCTTAGTTGAATCCCGAGATCAGCCCTGAACACGATGTTTAATGACTTACGGTTATATTCAGATATCAGTCCCCTACTTTCCAAATCTGCATGGCACTCAGCAGAGGTGGAAACAAAATTCTGTTTCTTAACCTTTGAAATCTCTGAGAAGTACCCAGCTAATTTCTAAATCTATTTTCTTCGTGAAGAAAGAGAAATGTGAAATGAAACCAGATCGCTGAGCTAGATGGAAAAGTTCAAAGCTGAAGGGCTGCATTATCCTCTCCAATACATCACATCGAGTTCACAGCCAGCTCAGGAAAGCCCCATTTAAACCTTCCCATTGAACTCCCACTGAATCATCGCCCAAGGTGCAGAGAGACACAAAGGCGGTGCTATATGCCTGGATGGCATTCCTATGAGTCTATTTTGTTTCAACCAAATGTGTTAGGTTATTACACTCTTGACAGCTCTCCAATTCATATTTAGAGAAGCCCACCTGCTTGAATTTAGGAAAGAAAATAAAAAAGACTCTTATATAGGATGAGAATCATTCAGTTTTAATGAAAAGTAGAGCGCATACAGTTCACACCCCACTCCTCTCCATGACCTTGTTTTTACACCCCAAGACAGACTGTCCACTTAACTCCCTGCATGGAATACTGACATTTGGAATGACCTCAACATCCTCACAACATGAAAATTACCATCCTCCTCCAACTGTTTCCATCCTTTCCCTTTCAACTGAAAGCAGGGACTAACTACTTGTTGCTATGAATTAATGGCTATGGCTGCCTTTAGGAGCAAACTGTTCTGTTCTGAAAATGATCACAGAGGAGAGCATGCTGGAGCTCAGGTCTCTGGGAACTAGGCATCAGTTTGATTTCTTTTTTACTCCTGGCAGACTAACAACCCACACAGCTCACACGGAGAACAGCCAGCTACAGATGAAGACAGCTCTCAGGTAAAACATTTGGCTGAGGAAGAAAGCGCTGTGTTTGGAAAAGCACCTTTAAACTAAATACAAGAACAGGAAGAACCAGTAGATGAGTGTTTTAATACATGTCGTTCCCCAAAAATATTTTATAAGCACCCATGCAGATCGTGATACTTCTGGACACTTCCCAGAGCAGTGTCCTTCTTTCTGGAGAGACTAGCACACCTGCCCCTTCTCCTGTCGCTTCTTTTGCTCTCCTCTCTCCTAATGGCCATTTGAAGAGAGAAAGAAATAAGGCTAACATTTTTCATCACTGAAGAAAATGGGAGCTTTACAATATATATTTCCTCTCATCCCTCAGCATTACCTGCTAGGATCTGCCTGTTACAGAAAACAAGCATTCATTTTAGTGTTTTATACGGCCACAATTCTGCATGCATGCACACACCCCTCGCCATTTCTCAGGGAGCTTCAGACATAAATCCATGCACATCAATGAATTGGACTTGTCAAGCTTTGTTCCCTTTGAAGAACAGTGATATGAGCCTGAAGTCATATCTGTCCCTCATCAACAGGTGGCATAAAAGATGGCTACCTCTTATTCTCTGTAATAACCACAAAATGTTTACGATGAAACTGGAGATGGCTACTGTCCTGGTAGCAGGCACACAACCAAACGTGGTCCAAACCGAACTAAACAAACAAAAACAGCTCTGGGGTACGGAATTCCACCATTTAAGATTATCTTCAGTGCATTTGCAACTCACAGGACCAACATGCTGAGAGATGATGCCCTCGAGCTGACACTGTGCACTTTCTTTACTAAGGTGTGTTCTGTGACAGTGACTTCTGAAGAAGAGACTTCAATAGAGAACATGAATTTCTTCAGAGTCAAGTGACAAGGGGTGCATGTGCATGTGTTTTTCTAAGCAATGACAAAAACAATCATAGATATATAAGCGTTTCTTGTATAGCATCTATTGCACTGAATAGAATAGAAAGACGGAAATTCCACAGCCATTGATGGGCCTGCGCTTGGTAGAATTTGCTTTCTTGCTAAGATGTCCATTATTGTATAGTGACATTAAGCATAAAGGAAAAAGATCAAGAGGTAAGTGAAGATGCAAAGTTTCATCCAGGATGTTTTCAATGTGTTTGGGTGCAGAAAATACAATGGGACTATCTTCTAATGCCCTTTACACCCTCCCTTCCCCTGCACTACTCTGCATTTGGAGCCTCCACTGGCACTCTTGCCCACCACCTTCATTTTATTTCTGAGAAGCCACTGTATGATTTTATCTGATCTTCCCCCGCCCCTTCAGTGCACTCTACACTTGCAAAGCTGTCCGAACTCCTCAAACGTTTCTCCCATATTTGGAGGGAGGTCCTCACAGAGCTCAGAACCCAGTCAGAGACATTTCTCCTGTGCTCAGCTGTATCTGAACTGATACAGAGTCAAAGGAACCCTGTCAGTGGCATCTCAGCACAGGCAGGCCAATCATGAATCTATTCTCAGACACATAGAGAATAGAGAACCACTGGCCCCAAATCAGTGCCCCTGGCTAACTCTCCTTTTTACTCATGTCAACCCACACACAACTGTGACAGCATAGAGTTGGGAGCACACAGCTGTTTGGTTTGAGTCACATGTGCGGGCTTTTTATTCAGTCTTATTTCTGCTGTTCATATCTCTCCTCCCCTTTTATCTTGTATTAGAAGAAGTACAAGGCTGTGAGCAGAGTCTTTTGTCTTTCTGATTAGATCAGACATGTAAATAAACACATCTGTTTGGCGAGGGCACAAGGAAAGCCTTAAATAGCTGCATTGCCTAAAAGACACTGCAGAGTGCGTCTAAAGAATTATTACAATTAAGATTTCTCATGACAAGGCGGCTTTCACACAGCTAAGGAAACCAAAACAACACATGGGCTAGGATGTCACTTTGCAAGCCCGCTTGCTTCCTTCTACATACATGAAAAGTGTGGTCACATAAAGAGCCACAGAAAAGCAGCAATTGCATATGACAGTCAAGTAAATTCATATTCTTCTCCAAACAGATATCAAGGGGAAAATTGCAGTCTTTTGAAATGACAAGTCTCTCGAAAGCAGATAAAATTGTGGTCAAAAGTCTGTCTTGGAGAACTCAAGTCAGAGTTATGAATCTCTGTTCCCAATTTTTTCTGCAGTTGTTCATAAAACTGAGTGTCAATAATAGACAGATGGTTGATAAAAAGAGGATAGACAGATAGATAAATTCTTTTTAATTTGTGATAAGATGTCTTTTAATGATTGTATAGTTTACCAGTCCGTGGAAGATTATTAACTCTCAAACACTTTGAAACATCTTTTTTTTCCTTCTTCCATGCTCAGGGTGAGAAGCAGTGCCATCTGTAATATGAAGCAAGCTTCTCTATCCAAGGCTGTGCATGTGTTCAGCCAGGGAGGCTTCTAGGTCAAGATTGTTGTTGTCTGAGGTTAGCTGAGGACTGTGTTTGAGACACAGTATTGCACAGAATGGTGTCCACACTCTTTCACAGCAGTCAGTTGCCCTTCTGAAGGCCACTGTTCCCCACATACAGATAAAAACCAAGACCCCCTGCCAGTCTCCATAGATCAGTTCACCCTGGGCATCTTGTCGACTTTGCACGGGGCTGAGTCATGCTTCTTGTTTACGTTCTCTTTCATTTTACAACCTTCAGATGGTGCACATGCTGTTCCTCTGAAGCCTGAGTCCTACCCCCTTATCCATCTGGCAAATCTACTTGCCCAAGGCGCAGCATCTTCACTAGGGAAGGCTTGACTGATACCACATGGAAATGTTTATCTCTGGCTTTTCAGAGCAAGCAGAAGACTCCATAAGCACGCTTACTTCTGTTGAAGGCCAGGCTGTACCAGCAGCAGTGACCTGTGGGTACAGTACTCTTCTCTCCCTCCCTGGCCTTGGCACAGATGCTAGTCTTTTGGGTCAGGCTTTTTAGAACGCTCAAATTTGTCTGTTAAGTAAAATGTGCCCTAATCTGAGTTTTCTTGATGTAAGATTGCATTTGTTGGGTCTATACAGTTTTGATTTGCAGGACCTTAAGTGTTTTGGTTTTGGAGGCCGGAAAACCTTGCTTATAGTTACATCCCAGTACCTAAAGCAGTGTCTGAAATTTATAAATGCTCAGCTGCTTGACATTGTGAAGTGAACAACTGGCTGTTATTGGGAACTGGAGCTATATCATTTTTTTTCCATTATTTATTTGATTATTTTATGTATGTGGGTGTTTTGTCTGCATATATGTATGAGTGTAACATATTTGTCTGGTTCCTGCTAAGGTCAGAAAAAATTAACGGAACCCCTGGAACTGGAGTTACAGAGAGTTTAGAATCACCATGGGGTATTGACACCCAGCACTCTTAACCACTGAGCCATCTCTATAGTCCCCATACTGCGTCTTAATTTAAGGTTATCCCCTACCAAACAAGTGAGTGTGCCAACAGTTCTTTTTCTTTAATCAATGAATATATTAGTTTGTTTCCTGCTGGTTGGAACCAAATACCTGACAAGAGGCACCTTAAAGTGAGGAGTGCTTGATTTTGATTCTGTGTTTTTAGGGGGACAAATTGCATTATGACAAGAAGACATGGCAGTTGGGCAGTGGGTGGGCACTATGCACCTGCAGTCAGGAAGCTGAGAGAGATGAAGATTCCTTACACTTACTGGTTTTCTCCATTTCCCCTTTTATTCAGTCTGGGCCCTCAATCGATAAGATAGTGACAGCCACACAGGTCTCTCCCTGTCAATTAATACTCTGGAAACCCTTGCACAGGACACTCAAAGCTGTATGCCCCCAATATACTGTATGTTCCTTTACAGTCTAAGAACCTACTTCATTTATAGCTTGATTCTCTAGGAAAGGATGAAATATACTTCCTTAACAATTTGTGAAGGATCACAGAGTGGATTTGCAAAACATTAAAAATAAAATAAATTCAACAAAATTTCTTTTTAACTAGAAGTAGCTTAGAAATATTGTGCTGCGTCAAAAGAAATTATGCTGATGAATGCCCGACCACCAAACAAAAGCCACAACATATTCGTCTTTGTTATGGAGCATAGAAAATTTAAGTCCCAGGTAACTCAAGGTAATTCAAGAGCCTTCACTTCAGTTTTCATTTCAATGTTATTTTCTACTTGCTCTTGCATATATTAAAAATAATCAATTAGTCATAGTCAACATTTATGTACACAGACCATATTAGGCAGTGTGGAGAATAGCAAAAGGAACAGGAGGGAGACAGATGGCTGCACGTAATATACATAATAAAATACCATGTTCTGCCCTGCCTCCTATGCATTCAGTCTGTAGCACTGGGTGTTCTTTTGTATGGGTGTGACTCGTTGGCTTCAAGTTCCTTAACAGCAGATTGCTGGTACCAAGCTGGCATTCCTTTTATTCATTCTGGGGCTCTAACCTGTGGGAAGTATACCTCACTAATGCCTTCGGCAGCTTTTTAGCTAACTCCTTCATCACCTCTGTCCTTTCTAACCCAATTTGGACACTCACAGATCATATATTTTCTGAGCACCCGATCTGTGTCGGTTTCTCTTTAGACTCAAGATGTCGAGTAGAAACCAAGGACGACAGAATTCTCATCTCCAAAGTGCTGCACTGAAAGCATAGCCTTGGTGTGAGCAACTTAGGGTGAAGCGTGGGGGATAAGAATAGAGTACTGAGTGTGTAGCATGGGGGTGAGGATAGAGAACTGTACTGAGGGTGTAGCATGGGGGTGAAGATAGAGAGTTGTACTGAGGGCATAGCATGGGGGTGAAGATAGAGAGTTGTACTGAGAGTGTAACATGGGGGTGAAGATAGAGAGGTACTGAGGGTGTAGCATGGGGGTGAAGATAGAGAGTTGTACTGAGGGCGTAGCATGGGGGTGAGGATGGGAACTGTACTGAGGACGTAGCATGGGGGTGAGGAGAGAGAGCTGTACTGATGGTGTAACATGGGGATGAGAATAGAGAGTTGTACTGATGGTGTAACATGGGGGTGAGAATAGAGAGTTGTACTGAGCGTCAGGATGGGGAGCTGTCCTGAGGGTGTAACATGGGGGTGAGAATGGGGAGCTGTACTGAGGGTGTAACATGGGGGTGAGGATAAAGAGCTGTCCTGAGGGTGTAACATGGGGGTGAGGAAGGGGAGCTGTGCTGAGGTGAGGGTGTAGCACAGGGGTGAGAATAAAGAGGCATACTGAGGGTGTTGCACGGGGGTGAGAATAGAGAGTTGTACTGAGGGTCAGGATGGGGAGCTGTCCTGAGGGTGTAACATGGGGGTGAGGATAGGGAGCTGTACTCAGGGTGTAGCATAAGGGTGAGGATGGAGATCTGTACTCAGGGTGTAGCATAGGGGTGAGGATGAGGAGCTGTACTCAGGGTGTAGCATAGGGGTGAGGATGGGGAGCTGTACTCAGGGTGTAGCATAGGGGTGAGGATGGGGAGCTGTACTCAGGGTGTAGCATAGGGGTGAGGATAGGGAGCTGTACTCAGGGTGTAGCATAGGGGTGAGGATGGGGAGCTGTACTCAGGGTGTAGCATAGAGGTGAGGATAGGGAGCTGTACTCAGGGTGTAGCATAGGGGTGAGGATGGGGAGCTGTACTCAGGGTGTAGCATAGGGGTGAGGATGGAGAGCTGTACTAAAGGTGTAACTAATGATGAGAATGGAAGCTGGATGGATGGTGAAGCATAGGAGTGGGGATTAGGGTGCAGCCTGCGGATGAGGATGGAGAACTCTACTTGGTTTGTAGCATTGGATGATGATAGGGAGCTGTACCAAAGTTATAACTGGAGGTGAGTATGCAGAAAACAAACAGTTGAAGAACAGATATGAAATGTTATATGGTGAAACTGATATGAAAATATATATAAAAGGTCAGGGTACAAACTAATGAAGATGAAGCCAATGCCCTTGTAGCGTGACATGGAGAACATTTAAGCAGAAATCTGTCTGTATTAAGGAAATCATCAGAAAATCTAGATTAATGGAAGGTTTCCTTGTCACTGCAGAAAGAACATGAGACTCCAGACCCTCTGGTCTAATGGAAGGTCTGCTTGTCACTGCAGAAAGAACATGAGACTCCAGTCCCTTTCTTTTCCTTTTTTATGACCACAATGAATGAACACTTTTGCCATCTTCCGCTCCCATAATGTGCTGTCTCCCATAGGCTCAAACAGGGACAATGAAACATGGATTGAAACCTCCATTAACTACAAGCCTATTGAGTCTTTCATAAGGAGATAAACAATTGTTTATTTGCCCCATATTGTGTATAAATGACAGGTAAAACCTGGTTAGGCAGTTATTTACAGGAGCATGGCTGAACTGTTGAAGAACAATCTCTCTCTCTCTCTCTCTCTCTCCTCTCCTCTCCTCTCCTCTCCTTTTCCCTTCCCCCTCTTGCTCATTAAAATAATGAATAGATAACTCCACCTTAGCCTATAAACCCCTAGTAAAGAACAGAGCCTCAGGAGCCCCTGAAGAGGGTGGTGGTTGTGTCCTGTCAGAGAATATGCTCCATAATATAATTTGATTTTGTCATATGTTTATCATAGTAATAGAAAGCTTGTTAAGACAATAGGTTAAATTTTATATTCATATAATGGAACTATTATGAAGCATTGAGAAAAGGTGTCATATAATCTGACTTGTGTTTTAAGAATATATTTCTCTCTTCTCTTCAGCAAATAAAGGGGAGTGTTCCAAACAAAAGCTGAGATACTTCTGAGGGTTGCAATGGAGCAGTTGGGATGATGTGAGTCCTAGGATTAAGGCAGTAACTATGCAGGTGTCAAGAAGTGGTCAAAATTTTTATTGTAAGGTCAAAGTAGAGCAAGAAATAGGTTTTGCTAATGACTTAATGGGAGTCACAAGGGTAAGAGAAAATCAAATGACTTCTAATTTACTGTTCCGCAAACAATAAATAGTGATGCACTTCTAAGATGTGAATGACAAGGGGAGGCATCAGAACAGGACTCTCCGGAGCAGATGCTCTATAAACACTAATGTGGTCTTTTAAATACAGAAACAAGTAAAAATTAATACACTACAAGCTGTTTATATACGTGGTAGCAAATGCACAACACCAAATTCAAAATCTGACCAATTTACATATGGAAAATAGTAATAATAGAAAATGTTAGCAGGAAGTGACATCCTAAGACAAACCACCTTTACAAAATACACCTGGAAATTATTTCAAACAACGAGGTCTTCAGCTTCAAATTTGACAAGATCTGAGTGATCCTCTGTTGATTCAAATTTTTTTAGGTTATTTAGTGAATAACGGGCTATGGGATTTTTCTTTTAGTTTGGGGGTTCTGTTTATTTTTAGGCTGTAGCCAATGTTAAACATGATCTGCCTCAACTTTCTTAGTAACACAGACTACAGGCATCCTAAAGTAGAAATAGTTTCAATTTCCTCACCTCTCACTTCTTTAGCAGAGGACATTGCTGTTTAGCATTAGAATCCCCTACCTCCATGTAATCTTGATTTCAGTGAAGTTAGACTGACAAGTTAAATCATCTTTATTAATTGTCATGATGTTAATCAGCCGAGAACTTCAACTTGACCTCTATGTCTCACTCAGACAAGATGAAGATCAGTTGCTATGATTTCTTAATAACGTAAATATCTATTCCATCATGGCATGCTTTTGAAATTCATCTCAGAGTTTAATAGTGATACCAGCCCCTTAATCAGTAAGGGTTGATTAATATGTCCTTTCTTAAATCCACATGGCTCATTTGCAGTAGGTTAAATCTGTTTCATCTTTTTTCAAACTATAGGGGTTTGGGATTTCTGCTTCGCTTTCATTTTTGCTTTTATTTCAGCACAAAGTATTAACCCTCAGAAATGTGCCGTAATTCATTTGATATTTTAGCCACTTAAATCTAAGAACGTTTGTAACTTGTAGTGTTTAGACTAAGAATTGTTCTCACCGGCTCATATATTTGAAGTTTAGGTCACCAGGGAATAAAACTCTTTGAAAGGATTAGAAGGATTAGGAGTTGTGGCCATGCAAGAGTTGCCTTAGTCGTGTTTTATCTTCACAGCAATAGAACAATGATGAAGACTAATTGAGTACTTTTATATTGGTGACTTCAGAAGGAGTCAAAGATTAAATACTAGGGCAATAGGCATCATTCCACTCACAAACATATGTTGAGGATGGAAATTTGGGGGCATTTTATTTTTCAGTGTATCACAAATATTTGAAAATTTTACCACTAAACTAGGAAATCCTATCAATTGATAAGAAAAAGCAGGTAGAATCATTTTGTAAGAAAATATCACTGGGTTTCACATAATTAAATTGAAAGAATTTTTATTCTTCTATGCAGCTTTTACTCACCAATGTCCATATCAAAGGAAGTTATGTAGAGAATGATTATAAATCATGCTGTAATATGAGAGTTAAGGAAACCACTTTGCCTCCTTGGACTAAAACGCAAAATAATGGCCTCATCAAGAAAACACTTCTGCGGCAAGAAACTAGGAACACTTATAGGCATGGTCATATTTACTTCTAGAGAAATTACATAGGTCCCAAAATTCTCCTGTCCAACACTGACTCACAGCATGCCAATTGTTTGATTCCATTTTAATTTACCTGGAGTATTTGCTTCCTTTTAGAAAGTGGCCGTCTAGCTCATTCGCAATGTATAGGCTGTGGATTTATTTTGTTCGTATCAGTTTCAATCCCTATAAGATCTCTAGTTTCAAACTTCTGGGATTATCTCACCCTCTGTGGGCAGTTCTATTTAATAGAGGCCTTGGTAAAATGTCATCGACTTGAGTGTTTATGGAAGTATCTCCCTTGCTAAAAACTTAACATGTGTGCTTAAGGCTGCCATGAAACACGGGGAAAGGCCTGTGTTCTGAATGTTATATTAGGCTCTTGACTCTATGATAAGGCTGTGCATACTTAGAGGAGAGAATCTGGTTTTCTTGATTTACACAGTGGACTAACAGGAGCTGAGGTTGTTGGGTTTTTTTTTCCCCCACAAACTCTAGAAAACAGACTTTCCATTCACTTTGTTCAACTAGGTAGTCCCATTTAATATCTGTTATATCTCTCTCAAGCTAAAACCTGTTTCCTATCTCTGTTTTTCCCACAGCTTTTAGGATATAGAGCAAGTTCTTATCATATCTTCTTGTTAATTTCAACATTTATCCTGAAGGAGGACTGAGACCTGCAGGTAGAAGCACAACAAGGCACTGGTAGGGCCCTGTGTTGGAATCTCCTTTGCAAACTCACATCTTTGGACAGCACATTAGTGACTTTTCTCAGTACCATGACAGAGTACATGACAGAAACAACTTAGGAGAAAAAAGCTTTTATTCAGGCTTACAGCCTGAGGTTATAGTAAAAAATGACAGAGAAAACATTGCATGACAGACACAGAGTCACTGGTCACACTGCATCCATAGTCAGGAAGCAGGCTAAGAATAATGATGGCAGTGGCTGAGAGCTTAAGATTGTGATCTGCAGACAATAGGCATCCTCCAAAAAGATCACACCTCCATCAATGAAGTCACACCTCCTGGTCCTTCCCAAAGAGTTCCACTAGCTGCGGATCAGACAGTCAAACATAAGAGCCAAAAGGTATCATCCTTATTCAAACCATCACACATGAAAAATGTCTTCTCATAATGATATATATAATAAGCGAAACACTGATATAGCCATACTAAAAAAGAAAAGTAAGAATGCAAATGCTAATGCAGAAGATTCTATGAAAATAATTTTCAAATATGAGCCACTATGCCCAAAACTGAACTGGAATAAATGTATTTAATTCTCCATTCAAACATGAATAGGTTAAGAGACAAGAGGCAGTTTGAAAATATAGTCAAAGGTGCTTTGCATTGATGTCCTATTATTCTCAAACCCAGGGGATATTTTTTGTCACATTTTCTACACAGAAATCATCATTTAAGTTCAAGTTAATTGTTATAGCACTTGAAGAAAGATGTAAAGCATGATCTAGAGTACTCTGTAACAGGGAGCTGTTCTTCCTAAGACAGAAGAAACCAGAATGAGCTGTTCTCCCAATAATAAAGAGACTATTTTCTCAAAGGTTTGGTGAAAGGATTATAGGAGGGAGCTATTTTTCCCCCATTGGTAGAAAGTTTAAAGAGCTGAAGGCCATAATGTTAAAGAGTTAAGGCAAGAAATTAGGGTATGGTCATTTCTACATATTTCTTTACAGCTGTCCATTGTACATTCAGGTACCTACAATGCTTCAAACTTTATAACTTCTATATCCTGATTTAAATAGCATATATAGCAAGTCAAAAACCTAAATATAATGTTAATCAAATATAGCTATGTGTTTAAAATTTAACACCCTTTTTGTTTTTCCAAAAATTAAATCCATTATGTCTAAGGAAAAAACTCAAAATGATTTTAGGGCATTCAAAACAATCATATTGGGTCAATATTGACCTCTATCTCTAGGGAAAAAATCTCATTAAAATATAAATGTAGTTATCAGTCATCACTCTTATACCTAATCTCATACATATAACCATTAATGTTAAATATGATCATTACAGCCAAAAATGATAATCATATTTCATACAAATAATGCAAACAAAATTAACTCACTCTTAGACAGGCAATACGATTAAATAAGAAAATGAAATATGATAACAACTAGAGAAGTATAAAGATGTTTTAAAATATTTATCTGCTTAAAAATAAGTAGAACAGGAATTGGGACAGGAAAAAATAAGCTAACAAATTAGGAATCTATTGGAAAGAGAAAGTGATTTATTAAATTGAATAACTAAAGCAAATATTGATTTACCTACAAAATTATAACTACAAATTCTTCAATTCCATCAAAGACTCCAGAATGATATAATATTACCAACAGGAAGTACATTGTAAGCAACTTCCAAAACTTTAGAAATGACAGAGACATCTTGTTGCCTAGACAGTCACCCAAGTTTTTTTGTACCATTGGGGCATCCATCTTCAGCCTAGGAGCCCATAGTATCCACCAGACTTTTCCATGAAGCAAGAAATTTCAAAGACAGTTCTGCCTATATTGGAAGTTTGCCAGTCACTTTCTTTTGTATCCTGAAGAATGTCTAGTAGAGTCTTTCATGAAGCATGAACCCCGAAAGATCATCTCACCTTTAGGCAAGTTCAGCAGTAATTTCCTGTGGGTTCTGCATGTCCAGTTTACACAGCATAGCATGAAGCAGTCCAGGAAAGAACAGTTTCTTGTCCCAAATGGCTAGCCAACTCCATAAGGAGCCTCTTTAATGCCTGTCATCCTCTTGAAGTAGATCGGTGCTGCCAGGAGCAGATGTGTCTCATTGTCATGAAAAGTTTTAAGTTCTTAAAAAAATTTAAGTGCCCTATTCTGTAGCTCTTTGAAGTAGTTGGAAAATAGCTATTGATCTGAGATATACATACATATATATATATATATTGCTGTACATCTAGAAACTCTAACTAACATGACTATAAGCTTGAATATCATATATGACTACCTATTCTTAATTCTACATTACCTTTTTTAATGAGCTACACAAATGCAATAACTTAATCAAAAGCAAAAATATATATTTATAAGATATTATATTTATATGTTATATATTATTAATATATTACATATTGATTATATATTAATATATTATATATAATAAATATATAGAGTATAACAAAATTGACCTTAAATTTGTATCAGTAAACCAAGATCCATACCAATGCAAATCTCTATAGCATATTCCCCCTTTAAATGTAAACAGACATTTATAAACAATATTTGGGAATATGGGCACAGTTCTATCCAAACTATTTCCTGCTGATTATTGGGGCAAAGTAAGTTTTTGAGGGCCATTCAAGGCGACCTTTCAGCAGGTCTTGATCCATCAAACCACATCAGTCTGGAAGGATTCCACAGGTTCTCGTCCTCTGTGGAAACAAAAGAATAACCTCTTTTCCAAAGCAACACATCATTAGACCCAAATTTTGAAAACGAGCAAAATACCTTTAAGCATATGTGTTGGTTACTTATCTTCTTCACAGTCAAAAATTTCAAAGAAAACACAATACTATACATAATCCAGACCCTCTGTGCATTTTCCATATTTACGTGGCTTATTTTTTACTCTATTACTTTTTAATATTTATTTTATTATCTTTAGTCATTCAATCTACAACTGTCTGTATACCCTGCCTTTTTAAAAACTTTGTTTTATTTTTTTCTAAAGCTTTTACTTTCTTTTATGGCTCTTTATACTCTTTATCTTCTCTCTCCCAAACCTACATACAGTTTTTAAACACACTGTGTCTCATTAAGAGGTCTTTTTCATTTGAATCTGTCTTTTTTGAGTATCTGTAATTCTTTTCTGTCTAGAAGTGCTTCTTAAAATGCTAAGCACTTAAGAACCTAAGCAGAGGTATTGATAGGAGAAATATGGCCTTGCCTGCTTGATCCACCCAGTCCAACATGGCAGAGGAGGGAGGTGTGTTCACTGCCTCTGAGCTGCACACACTACCCTAATTCTAAGTATGCAGCAGGTCTATGTCAAGTCATTAAGCAGTTTGCAACATGCTGCTTACAAACCCCATTTAAATGTGCAGTCTCCTGAAAGACCCATAGTTCATGCTGGCCATGCTGTTTCAAAGCTGCCTGGCCTTTTATTTTTATTTATTTATTTATTTGCTACTGCTAAATCAGGAAAACCTCTCTTAAAGGAGCTGCAGCATGTCAACAGCAAGCAGAACCTATCAAAAAAAAAGCAGCTAAATTTTGGATGTTAGTGTCTAGAATTCCCCTCCAAGCCCTCTAAGGCTTTACATGGATTTGTCAACTATGCTGGAGAGACAATTTGTAGTAAGAAACCATTTGTAAATGTATGATGGTCATAAAACATAGATACTATTTGATATGGTTGTTAGGGCACAGCATTACTAATGTGTATATCATCTATTTGTGTTTATGTGCATAAAGATAGGCAAGCATTTATCAACAATGTTAATACAGACATAAATGCAAATATACTCTAACAGACTATTGCAATATACAGTCATATAAGTGGTGACAGAAGTTTGCCTGGAGACAATACATGTCTGAATATTAATAGAGATGAAGGAGATGAAATATTCCACTCTTGCCCAACATTTATTCCATTTGTTTTAAAGTGTGATGCCCACCCCCCAAATTTACTGCTATACAAGTATTCTAATTTGCCTGGGTAGCAATTTATATTTTAAGAGGGTCAAAAAGATAAATCCTTTGTGCAGGTTTGCCCCATTCACAGCTGTATCTTGTGTCTAGGTTGGAAAAACTCTTCCTAGGAAAAAGAACAGACTGAATCAGAATTAGTACAATTACATGTGTCATTTAACAAAATAGAATTAGAAGAGTAAACTCTTGCTGTATTGCCAAATATGATGACCACCAGGCCCTGGGAATGTCCTTTTTTCTTCTCAAAATGCACTACAATCAAAAGCCTCATCACATCAGGCAATATAAATTATGCACACATTCTCCTTTTAGAAGAATATAGAAATGGAGTTTTGTTTGTTTCTTTTTTTTGCAAATGTTTATCACTTCAGAATGTTCCTAGGCATATATTTCCTTAAGTTGATTGTGTTTGATCAGAGCAGTTCACTGACTATAAATCTTATTTCCCTGGTGATGAAGAAAAACTTGTGATTGACTCTCCATACCAGCCACAAATCCAAAGCCACAAATATTATGGGCAGTTATATTAGATGAAAAACAACAGTGAGATAAGCCAATTGTAACTCAGCAATCTTCAGACTGCAGAGTGCTGATTTAGCATGTAAAACTTTCCTGTTATTTTTCAAAAATCATCATATTTTCTATTTGAATAATTTGATGTCTTGCAGGAAATATACCAAGACTGCATTTGAGACGACCCAATGATGCTGGGAACTAGCTCAATCCTTTACAGTTTCAAACCTTTAACCTCAAGTTTCCCAAAGGATTTTGCTTATAAAAGAAACTAAACTGAGAGCAAGAAATAACTTAGGACGCTGACTTTCAGAGACTTTGAACTCACAAGTGCTTAGATAACTTTCATCTATAAACAGGTAGTATTAGAAATAGAGTGTGGGGGTCCAGGAACCAACAGTTCTTACTTTAGAAGATCACAAGTTGCATGAGAAGTATAAGACCACACTCCTGAAACCCCAACCACCATGCCATGACCTCAATGCCAAGGCATAAATGGAAAGATTTCATGTAAAGTAGCTACAAAATTATTCATTTTCTTTTACAAAGTAATTAATCTTATTCCTTACATCTTTGGAGAGTATGATGGTTAATGATGTTTATCAACTGGAAGGATCTAAAATCACCTATGCTGTGGGAGCATATTCCTCCCTTCAGCCAATAGCATTTAAGATATGGTGTTGAGGAAGCTCCTTCTGCTCCTTCAGCCAATAGTCTTTAAGATACCAGTCTACTCAGGTGTAGTCTCTTATAATATAAATGCAGCTGTAAAGCATGTGTTCACTCTCTTGCTTCTGGCTCTTGCTTCCAGCTGCTAGACTTTGTTTCTGTTCCCCGTTCGTGCAGAGGACTGTTATCTGGGACAGTGATCTGTAAGTCTCCACTAAATAAATAACCCTTTATTATTCATAATTCTGAACTAATGTGGGATTATTTTGTGACTTCTACCATCAACCTAAGAGACAAACGCTGGGCATGTTTTTGAGGGAGTTTCTCCATTGAGCTAGCTGAGTTGAGGAGACACACTCTTCCAGTATGTTAAGAGTTCTGGACTGAATACAAAGAAGAATGGCAAGTTGAGCATAAACATTCATTAATCTCTGCCTCTTGATAGTGGATGCAATGCAACCTGATACCTCATACTGCTGCCCTGATGCCTACTCTACCACAATGAGTACCCACTGTGAGCCAAAGCAAACCTTTCCTTCATTTAATTGCTTTTTTCAGATATTTTGTCACTGTATTTTATAGAGTTTATCCCAGTTAATTTCTACTAGTCAGATAGCATGACAAATCTCATGTGTTTATCAATCACAATAATTTTATATGTCATGTTGCATTTAAATAAAACATCTTTAAATAAATGATTAAGTCTCTTTCACCCTGGCAAGAGTTAAGACCACATATGGATATGTAGCATTTTTGGATGCTTTGAAGAAAATGGATTTTAAAACAAGCACCTATATATTTACAACATATTTCAAAATTGGAAATTTCTGTGTGAAGTCTGTGAACCCAGAGCAGACCCACAAACAAGACACATCTTGTTGCGGGAGGTCCTTCTGCTCCTCCAGCCAATAGCCACTGAGATACCAGCCCATTGGGACGTGGGCT
This sequence comes from Chionomys nivalis, assembly GCF_950005125.1. Lineage (NCBI taxonomy): Eukaryota > Metazoa > Chordata > Mammalia > Rodentia > Cricetidae > Chionomys > Chionomys nivalis. Next base: position 46,712,671 of record NC_080087.1, read on the forward strand.
CTCTCCCTTTAAAAAAGTGGCCACTTCCCTCCTCGCTCTCTCTTACTTCCTGCTTCGCTTCCGGCGACTAGACTCCCTTCCTGATTGCACTGAGGGCTGTTGTCTGTGACAGTAAATAACCATTTTATTAATCATAATTCCAAACTGGTGTTTGTGACTTATGCCTTCGCCTTCAACATCTAAACCATAAGGCTACTGATTGTCCATCATTGGAAAGTAATCTACAAGAGGCCACCAATAATACTCTGAATTTAAGAAAATTCTGCCATGATAATCACTTTGACAAAAGAAAGTTGCTTCTGCTCTGGCCAGAGCCACCTTAGCAACTTATACAAGCTAGACAATGGGACTTAGATAGGGTAGCACACATCTGTGCAGTCTGTTTTCTAGAATAACAAGACCACAGTTGTATGGTGCCCCTTATTAGTTTCATCTACTTACCTGTAAACAAGCTGTTTGTAATGGCAGGCCCTTGACTTGATTCCCAACCTCTAGTATTATAGGGGATGGAAAATATGATAGGTTTGTGATGTGGGATTCCTCTCTGTATGCTGTGAATATGTTTTGTTATTATTGGTTAATAAAGCAGTTGCTTCAAATTATATCAGAGCAGAGTATAGCCAGGCTGGAAGAGATACATACAGAGAGTAGGCGGAGTCAGAAAGATGCCATGTAGCTGCCAAAAGAGGCAGATGCCATGTAGCTGCCCAAGAAACAAGAGATAAAAAAACCATGAACCTCATGGTAAAATACGAAATAATCAAAATAATAGAAAATGGTTAATTTAAGACATAATAGCTAGCTAGAAATATGCCTGAGTTGTTGGCCAAAGACTGTTGTAATTAATATAGTATTTGTGTGATTATTCAGGTCTGGGTGTCCGGGAATGAACAAGCAATCTCCATCTACAGGTTTGTGGTGGATTATTTTGTTTGTTTTTTTAGCTTCTCAGTATCTTCACAGCAAGAATGCTAATCAAAAAGAGACAGAAAGAAGAGGCCTAAGACAGACAAATGAAAGATATGCAAACATACTGAAATTGGTATTACTGTTCTGTACATAGAGACATGAGATTCAAGCATCCTATGGGATATGTACAATATGAAATGCTGACTAAATTGAACAACTATAAACAGAACATAGAAGTTGCAATGCCAATTCAAGACCTACCTGAATGCAATATTTGGAAGAAAAAAAAACAATTGATCACACCCAGTTAGGGGAATTGCCATGTCCTAGCATTTATTTGTTCATCCATCAGTCTATTATTATGTTTCAAAGAGAATGTCAGTTCAGGAGAACCTATGTATGTAGCAATCCTTTTCAATGAATGTGAAGCAGTTGACAGAATTTAAAGAAAAATGAAGCCAGCTTACAAATTACAAGATTTTGTCTTTCTTGAAAATCTAGAGCCTTCAAACAGGAAAATCCAACAGAAAAAGCAGAATGAATGGCCTTCCTTTTTAATCCCTAATCCCTTCCCCCCCAAAAAATCATTTCCAAAGATTTATAAAATGTCAAAGAGAAAAAGAAAAACTTATTAATGTTATCTGAATCAAATTAAGAATTGCTATCTGAGCCAAGAGTAATATATGAAAGTAATTTAAATAAATACCAATGCAATTATCTATTAGGCAGATACTGACCTGACAGATTTCACCATGGAGCTACCTAATAGAATTTGCCTTCCTTATCAGCTTCCCACTATATCTCTCTCTCTTTTTTTGTAATTGATTCTTTTTATTGAAAAACTGTGAATTGTTTTGTAGGTCTTCACATGTGAATCTTAACCAACAGTGACATTTTAAGCTAATTTTGAGCATTGTGAATCTCTTTCATAACTCAGCACTCCTGAACAGACTGGATTTACTACAATTGCCCACATCTCCAAAAGCAGCACTCAGTACTAATTTCTGCAGCTACCTCTTTAAGTAGAAACATTTTGGAAGAGATCTCCCAAGAACATTTATAATAAATCTTCCCTCACTTTCTTTTAAGCAAGAAAGAAAAATTCGCTTAAGACAATGCTTTAAGGCACAATATTACCTGGCTTCAGATTCAAACTTTTCATTTACTAGGGAAGAAGTTAGCCTATGGGGAACCCTTAATCAGACTACCTAGAAAGGAAAGTGAAGAATCCACTTTGGGTAAGTAATGACAAACTCACAGCAGAGAAGCCTTTCCTGCCAAGCTCCACTTGTCTGCCTTATAGGGGAGAGTTCTCAATTCTTCTCTAAAGAAACCAGTGGTTAGGAAGATCAGAGAATGGTGAGATTGAACCTCTTCAATCTCTTATACATCATATATGGCAGGTGCTCCGTGTGCATCAGAACATCATTGATGGCTAAACACCTGACACAAACGTTAGGAGGGAACAGTTTATTTTGCCAATGGTTTCTAGAAGTTTCAGTCAATGATGGAGGTAAGACTGTGGTCAGAGACTTCTTCACATTGTGGCTGATGGGAAATAAAAAAGTGACCAAAACCAAAGATCAGCAGAACCTTAAAAGGCCTACTGTCACTGGCCTACTTCTGCCAGGGGACTGGCAACTTCAAGAATCCATGGCTTTCAAAATAAAATCAAAACAAACTGTGGGAACAAGCAATCAAAACATTAAACCATGGGGATATTTGTATTCAAATCATGATAATTCCTATAAGAATTATTAATTCCATATCACAAAAAAGCAAGAATCATGGAAGATAAAGGTATATTCAGTAGCATACATCTGTAAAGAGAAGACGGAAGACTCAAACCTTGGCCAACTTAGCCTCCAAGTTGCTTGTCTTCTCTGACAAAATAGCAATGAGAAACACATTAGCTCCAGAACAGGTCACTTTTTATTTAAAGAATCTACAACAAAGGATGTAATCTGGGGCAAGAAATTCAGACTGACACAACAGCCAAACTGCCACTGTGAAAACATGCAACACCACATAACAAACTCGCAATCTCACTGGATGTCTATAACAATGTAATGGTTAGTCAAGTTCAGTAAACCTGCCTCTAGCAAAATACAGCTAAATTTGTTCTATGCATGGGACATGGAAAGACAATAAAGGTTTTTGTTTCCTCATTTACACAACTATCATGAGTTAAAATGTTCAGCTTGAGAGAACTATTAGGTGCATTTAAAAAGAGATACATACCTACGACTAAAGAGGTTACAGTTGCAGTGACAGTCATTACCTCTCCATATTTCTATGTATGAATGATATGCTTTCTTCACATAGACTAGGCCCTCTGCTACACAGAACATTGCCTCTAAGAAGTGACCCCACTGCAAAATTTGCAGATAATAGCAAATCCTATATAGACTGCATATTTTGTATATACACACTAATCATAAAGATTAAATCATAAATTAGGTTCAATTACTAAAGAAAGAGAATAAGCTATTACATGTTCTGTAATAAAAGATATGTGAATATATTCTATGTGTGCTTCTCTCTCACAAAATACCTTACTAAATGTACTCATCCTTCTGTTTCTGATGTGATATAATAGTAATGTCACATAGTAAGAGGAGGGATATGAAGGTTGTAGTGGGGAGCTGCGGGCCTCTTCCCACAGCCCGGCTCATGGCTGCCTGGCTAGCTTATGCCCCAAAATAATGACACACAAACTGTATTCTTTTAAACACTGCTTGGCCCATTAGCTCTAGCCCTTACTGGCTAATTCTCATATCCCAATCAACCCATCTCTAATAATCTGTGTAGCATCAGTCTTACCACGAAAGATTCAGCATGTCTGACCTGGTGGCTTGCTTCATCGCCTCTGGCTCTGAGAGGAGCTGCCCTGCATCTCAGCTCACTTCCTCTTCCTCCCAGCATTCTATTCTGTTTACTCCACCCACCTAAAGGCTGGCCAATCAAATGGGCCAAGGCAGTTTCTTTATTAGCCAATGACCTTCCTCCATCAGAAGGTCACAGACATAGGGATGCAACATTAGACAGCTGTTGACCTCCTGACAAGGTGTCGGAAGTCTCTGAACTGTGATGCTATAATCAGATTGTGCCATGTTTTCAAATGCTTTGGACTAGGGAAATTACATCTATTACACTGGACGGCTCCTCCTTCAATGTTTTCCACATACACTTGATAATTTTCCCTATTGTCTTTATTGCAACACCTCATACATTTTAAACATATTATGCTCTCATTATTTTTGAGGAATAAGGTTAATTCACATCCAGAGTAAAGCTAAATTTTTTATTTTTCTCTGGTTTTCTTTGAACGGTGAGGTATTTTGAATAGTAGACTTATATTCTTTCATTTTGTTGCACAATATTTCCATTATACCATTCTTCCCAATGTCTGCCAGTTACTGTAACTCACACATTCAAAATCAGATTTGATGTGTGAAGTATTGCAACTGAATTGTGTGAGAAAAATACCCAGCACTGTGATTATTCTTCATCTAGCTCTTCAAAAATCATTCCACTTTTCTCCCGCCATGTCTCATTAGAAATTAATTTTGCTTCCGAGCAATGCTTACCTTAATTTTCTTCTAGTTTACTATTCTAACAGGTTATCTTGGCTGAGTCACAGATGTACTAGCATCAGTTTCTCTAGAGAAACTCCCATGCTGCAACCACATGATATCACCTTCACTGTCAGAATTGTTAAAGACATGTAAACAGTGTCTAGCCAGATCAACTGATTTTGCGAGAGATTATGAGTCCCGTAAGAAAGAATTTCTGACATACTAGTAGAGATTTGGTGTGGAAATAAATAGCTAGACTGATGCAATAACCCTGAAAAAATACATTTCCATCAAAAGCAATAAGAAAAGGAAAGAGTACTTCTGAATACAGATACTCTCTTTGAAGTCACTTTTACTGCATAGACAGCTCTTACCACCGCCAAAAAAAAAGGTATTCTCCACTCTGTCTTCCATCATCCCTGACATAGACCCAACTTCTGTTTTGTTCTATGTATATTGGACTAATATACACAGGCTAAACCAACTGAGCTAACAAGAATGCCAGAATGAAATCAAGAAGAGTACAAAGAGAAAATTCAGGTTTGTTATTGGCTTTGTCATACCCTTCCTCATACCAGGAGTTTACTAACCAATAGGACCCTTATAGTTTCAGCTCTTATCAGATCCCTACTCCAAAGCATCTGTCTCTTTTTGGGCTTTGTGAACCCTTTCTGTAATTCACGTTAAAAAATGGTAACAACTCCCAACATTGCCAGATTCTGGGGCCTCAAATTTGCTTGATTGTTATCTGATAACACAGGTCCTAGTTAGCATTTTTTGTTCTGTTCTCCTCAGAGTTGCTCCAGTGCATCTCAGGATCTATTGGTAATGTAGACACAGGTATCAGGAACAGTCTCAAGTAACAGCCTGAACTGAATTTCACAAGTATTATAGAATACAGATGGTCTTCCTACCCAGTGGTATGGGAGATTAGTACACAGTTCTTCAGTGACAGGGTCCTGATTTGAGATACCAGAGGATGAGAAAGATAGAAAAGACAGAAATAGAGAAGATAAATGCTAGGACTTGGAGGTCTTACATAAATTTTGTCCTAATCCAAGCAAGTTGATTAAGAAGTATACAATCTTAGATATTATCTACAGGAAGGAAATGGCCAAGATCAGTAGAGAACTAAGCCAGACAATGTTGGCAAAGAGACCACAGGATATTCAGACACAGCTGTGCTAGTACTGAAAACCACAGCCAAGAGAAAGAGTTGAGTCTCCAGAAGCAGCAATTTTGACTCCTCCAAGACATTGACTCCAGCTTCAGTCTGGTCTTACCAATTGTTGTTCCTAGACAAGGACACAGAACTAAAGTTTTGTGTCAGTCTGGCTCCCCACAGCTTTGCAAGAGGATGTGTGTGTATCATTCAACCATTAAAGCAATGAAGATTATATCACGTTGCTTCTTGTTGTATTAATTAATTTAGAAAAATAAATTTTAGGCTTCATGCCTCCAACTTTCAACTCTAGGAACAGAGTTGTAATCAGCTGTAAGTGTAAGTCTTGACTCATATGGTAATCAAGTAAATTTACTTTAGTAAATGCATAAATGTGATGGACTCTAGTTAACCAAGTTAGGGTTAAGGCCAGCAGCCCATTTCTGACCAAAAGCAACATGGGGACAAAAGGGCTTATTTGACTTATGTTTCTGGATCATAATGTCATTTATAGAAATTAGGGCATGAATTCAAAGTAGGAACTGAAACAGAGTCTAAAGAGAAATGCCCTTACTGGCTTGCTCTCAGTTTGCATGACTTGGATTTGCATGTAACCTACAATCATGTGCCCAGGGACGACACCATCCTCAACAGGCTATGTTCTCCCACATTAATAAATAATCCAAAAAATGTCCCACAAATATTCACAGGCCAATAAGATGGTGGTATTATCTCAATTGAGGCTCCATATTCACAGATTACTCTAGCTTGTGTCAACTTGAAAAAAATCTAGCTAGCACACGCTCCAGCTGTTTATAATAGATATGATGTGGCACCGGTTGTTAAGAGATCTATGAGGCAAGGCAACCTATGAAGAATAGGGTCTCAAAGGCAGGTAATGGAGTCAGAGATAGCCCCTGCTCCATATAAAGGGAGTCCCACAAGAAGACCAAGCTACACAACAGTTATATATAAGCAGAGAGCCTTGGTCAGTCCCGTGAAGGCTCCCTGGTTGTCAACTCAGTCTCTATAAGGTTTGTTGATTCTGTGTGTTTCTTGTGATGCCATTGACTCCTTTGGCTCTTATAATTCTTCCTTCTACTTTTCAGCAGAGTTTTTCAAGTTTGGCCTAATGTTTGGCGGTGGGTCTTTGCATCCGCTTCCATCAGTTGCTCATTGAAGCATTTCTGATGAGAACAGGGCTAGGCACCAATGTCCGAGTATAACAGAATATCATTAGGAATCATTTCATTGACCTTTTTTCCCTCCAGTGAAGTTTAGTTCTATTCTAGGACTCTGGGCTTTCCAACCTTGTGTCCTGGTGTTCCGGACAGTGCCTAAGGTGGGATCACTCTCAGAACATGGGTCTCAGAATGGACCAGTCATTGGTTGGCCACCCTTACCCCAGCACATCCCATAGGCAGGACAGACTGTAGGTCAAAGGTTATATGACTGGATTGATGCCCCTTACCGTAACTTGATATACCATGTTCTGCTGATATCCATGGGAGGCTGCCCTTTCTTAATAAAAATGGAAGAGAAGTGGATGGGGGTGCTAAACTGAATGCTGGGAGGAAGAAGGGCAGAATCAGAGAGAAGCCATGGAGTCGCTGGAGACAGATGCTGGGAACTTTAGCCGGTAAACCACAGCCACGTGGCACTACACTGATTAATAGACATAGGTTCAATTAATATGTAAGAATTAGCCAATAAGAAGCTAGAGCTAATGGGCCAAGCAGTGATTTAATCAAAACAGTTTCTGTGTGATTATTTTGAGTCTAAGCTAGGAATGAACAAGCAGCTTCTTGCAACACAGAGGGAAGATTGGGGTAGGAGAAAGGACCTGAAGAAGGGAAGGGGGAACCTGAGGTTGGGATGTAAAATTAATAAATAATATAACAAATGAAGCAAAATAAAAATAAATTCTTTGACTTATCCCTCCAATACTATCTTTTTTTTTAAAAAAAAAAAAGTAAATCCTATTGGCCGAGGAGAGGGTGACCCTGCCCAAAGTTGTGAGCATAGGAGAACTGTCCGCAATACTTATGTGGTGGCATGGGTGGGAAAGAGATGCCCCCCCAAACTGCCCATCAATGCCTGACACTGATGGGAGAGAGAACTGGCCTAGAGATCATAAGAGCAGGAGAGCTAGCCCTGCCCCTCATCAGCTACAGCACTCAGAAGAGTGTCTCCTACACCACACCTGTGCAACACAGTAGAGCTGGCTCTGAAGGTGTAGATGTAGATTGTAGTAGGAGCTGCGGGCCTGCTTTTTGTCCTGCTCGGCTCCTGCATGGCTAGCTTTACACCAGAAATAATTACACGGAAACTCTATTCTTTTAAGCACTGCCTGGCCCATTATATCTAGCCTCTTCTTGGCTAATTCTCACATATTAATTTAGCCCATTTCTAATCATTTGTGTAGCACCCCAAGGTGCGCTTACCGGGAAGATTCTAGCCTACGTCCATGCTGGGTCAGAGCTTCATCGCATCTGCTCTGGAGAGGAGAGCATGGCGTCTGTCTCTCAGAGGAGCTGCCCTGCATATGAGCTCACTTCCTCTTCCTCCCAGCATTTTATTCTGTCTACTCCACCCACCTAAGGGATGGCCTATCAAATGGGCCAAGGCAGTTTGTTTATTGACAAATGACCTTCCTCCATCAGTAGATCTCATCCTGAGATCATGAAAGCAGAGAATTGATCCTGCCCCTTGCCCATTGTTGCAAACGGTGAACCCATTAAGGCAGTGCTGAAAAGCGAACCCTGCTGGTGAGGACAAGGGAGAGTTGGCAGTCTTACCAACCCTGCAATTACACAGGTGCAGAACCAAGGTTATGGGTTGGCCCACCCAAATATCCACCCTATCTGCGATCTGCTGGAGCATGTGAAGGTACCAGTCCTGCAGACCCAAAGCTGTAGGATTTCCACAACACAGGGCAGCAGCATGATAACCAAAAGGAGTCCCACTGAGAGCCCAGCATCGATAGTGTAGCAGAAGCCAGAGGCCTTGAACCAGACCAATGACTCTTTGCAATGGGCACTTGCAAATAAAGAGATATGGACAAAAGGATCCACTACATGACTCACTATGCCACGTTATCGCTTTCATGACGAAATTCCCCCCATTTCTTTTCTTTTCTTTTTTCTCTTAAATGTTATCTGGAGAGGGCAGCTGCAAGGGCAGAGGACAGATATGCTGGAACAGGAAATGAATGGGATCAGGATACATGATATGAACGATACAAAGAATACAAAGAAAGTTTTAAAAAAAGAGTAGACCTATAAAACTTGAGATGAAGAGTTTTACTTAAATTTGCAAATTCTTTTACAATGTCCTTGCAAGTGAAACAACTCTTCTACCTGTTGGTAAAAAATTGCTTTCAATTTCTTCGTAAACATTGCTTTACAGAGGACATTCTCATTCTTTCCAGGAGTGATCCCAACCAGCATTTATTGATTTCACAGCCAGAAGGGGAATTTCAAGGTACCTTCAAGTATAGATAGGGCCTACATCAAACAAGTGACAGAATCGTGACTATTTTCATTAGTAGATGGGATAGACAAAATGTGTTTAGAAAAAAGATCTTAAGGAGGTTAAACCAAGGATATTAAAATTGAGTTAAGTTCAAGAGGACTTTATCAAGAAGGCAAAGCTCCTTCGAAATATAGCTCCTAGAATAGGCCCCAACAGTTTGCCGAAACCCGGGCTCACCTGTGACCTACACTATAAGGTTGTGATGTCTGTACTTTTCTGGCCCAAAGAGGAAAATCCCAGAAGTAAGTGTGGTATTGGAATAGATCAACAGTGTGAGTACATGAGCAGGAGGGAATGAAGAGCATATCCCTCCACCATAAAGAAGGGATATTTTGGTAGTAAAGTGCTACATCTCTGAAAAGATTCTCTGTGTTTTTCACCTCTGGACCAAAGATGCTATAGCAGAGCTGCATTTTCTAATCTCAGTGGAAATGATGGTGATCTTTCACTGAAGGTAGCAGTCTTTTGGTTCAAGAAAGAGATGAGTGAAATTGCTACAATAAATAAGATATAGAATGATAATGTAAGAATTTTTATTCATGTTAATTTATTCTTTAACTGCCAATTTTTGAGGACTTCTAATGTATTATTTGTTTTATTAGTAAACTAATTCTTCCACCCAAATCAATGTGTAATTGGGACTGTGTGACTTTTTACCTACTTCACAAGCCAGAGCTTTTTGAAAATGGAAGCCAGTTCTTCCTGCTGCTGTGTTTCAGATGCAGTTTTTTGTTTTGTTTGTTTGTTGTTCTGTTTTGTTTTTAAGAAATTACCATACAAATATATGGGTTCCTCTAAAGTTCTACAAGAGAATGCATTGCCATTTAGTAGGGTGATAAAGAATTAGGAAGATGAAATCTCAATGTAGTTTTAATTTACATACTCCCAATTGCTAAGGATATCCAGCATTTTAAAATACATTTCATGGACATTTTTATCTTTTCTTTTGAGCACATTTTGTTTACAACCATGGTCCATTACTAAATTAAAATTTTGCTTTCCTGATTCTTTGCACTTTGAGTTCTTTGTATATGTTGTATATTAATACCCTTTCCAATGTATAACTGGAAAAGCATCTCCCATACTCTGGGTTTCCTTTTCACCTGCCTTTGCTGACAGAAGCTATTCAGATTTATGAGGTACCATTTGTCAACTATTGGCCTTAATTTCTGATGGCATGGAGTTCTAGCCAGAAAGTCTTTTCCTAACGTCTATGCCTTGTAATAAACTGCCTGTTTTCTTCTAGAAGTTTCAGTATTTCAGATTTATACTAAGGCTTTTGCTGCCCTGTTAGATGATTTTTGTCATGGTGACTGGGTCTAATTTCACTCTTCTACATGTGGATATTTAGTTTTCCCAGATAACATTTTTGAAGTTGTTATCTTTTCTCCAGTGTTTAACATCTTTGTCAATAATTAGATACAGCTTCATATAATTATGTTTAGAATTTCTATTTTGTACCATTGTTCTACATGTCTAGTTTTGTGCCACAAAGCAAGCTGTTTTTTATTTTTTTTGTATAACTTTGTAATATAGCTTGAAAGATGGAGTGATTTATTTCTCCAGTGTTGTGTGAGTTCTATTTGGTCTTAATAATAAAACCTGGAGCCAGATATTGGGGTAAATGCTAAAAGATCAGAAAGACAAAGGAGCAAGACACAGGCAACTCTCACCTTACTATCGCCTCAGACAAAAGAGGACTGAGTTCTGTCTCCTTTTGCCTTATATTCCTCTCTTTGCTCAGCCATATCACTTCCTGTCTGTCTGTACAGACCTCTAGATCTCTATGGTTAACTAGTGGCTAACTCCATCCTCTGTTCTTCAGGGAAACTTTACTTGTTAGAGTAAAAACAAGATATCAACACACTACAACATTTTTTTTTTTTTTTTTTTTTTTTGCTCAGGATTGTTTCGGCTGTCTAGTGGTCTTTCATGGTTCTCTATGAACTTCAGGATATTTTTGTCCATTTCTATGAAGTATCTTATGGGGACTTAGATTTTAATTGCATTGCATATGAAAATTGCCTTTATGTAAATTAAATATGTTAATTAATTTACCTTTACGGTTATCTTCACAATATTAATTCTACCATGAGCATGGAATATCATTCCAATGTGAATGGAAAAACATCTTACAGAGCACTCACCCTCAACAGATGAAGAACTACAGGCAATTACTGGTTGGTTGTAGCTAGAAGTATTCTTCATCCTGCTGGTTCCACCAGATTGGTTTTTCTCTGCCTGCCTGTTCCTGAAGCTGTTTATGAAATAACCACTCTGAGGTTTAATACCAGTCAAACTTGTCTGGCTAACAGATAGGCTATTTCTGCCCTGTTTTCTCTCTAAATTAATCCAGTTTATTAGTTACCATGAGGCTTGTAGCTTGTTACCTTATATCTTGCTTTTTGGGCAGCTACATGGTGTTTTTTGTTGTTGTTCTTTGTTTGTTTGTTTGGTTGGTTTTTTTTTTTTCTCTGCCTATTCTTTCTCTCTCTTTACTCAGCTAAGCCATTGGCCAAAACAGCTTTATTCATTAATCAATAAAAGCAACACATATACAGGACACCCCACATCAGCTGGTAACAGAGAGAGACAGAGAGAAAGAGGGAAGGAGGGAGAGAATCAGTCTTCAGTGATGAGCATCTGAGAGGTTATGTAATCTCAAGTAGTCAGCATTAAACACATCTGCATAAAAGTAACACTAATTGTGAATGGTTTGTGTTTGCAAATAATAAGTAGAGAAGATGTCTGGATTTGATTTGGATTATGAGGGGCACAGAAATGAAAGGAGGGTAAAAGTGCTATGAATTTTATACATGTATAGGATGTTCTTCAAAACATTTCTAGATTAAATTATAAAAAAATAGGAAGAAAAAGACACACACTTTTGATTTATTTGTTTTGTGCCCTGATTTGATTCTAATTAAGATGGTCACAAAATAAGGAAATAAGTATCATCTTGCCCTAGAACAGTCTAAGAATGGTCTTAATGTTATATATTTTTCTATTCATTATTTTCTAATTTCTTGAATGTTTGCATGAAATAATTATATTCAATAACTAGAAATATTTTCACATTTGTTCCTAATTAAAAAATAGTGCTGTTTTCTTTTATAGAACCATCATGCCTGGTAAATTTTATTTATAGGACAATCACTAGAAAGCAATGTCATATACCTAGGCAGAACTCCCAAACATAGTGCTTCTATCATGGAGTCAAATAAACAAGGATGGTGGTATCTGTCCCATCCTCATTTACTTGTTTCATTAGACTGGTACAGCTACCAAATGAATGCTCTAGAATCATGTCTGAGTATCACTAACAATGCTCCTGATGTCCTCAATGAAACAAATCAACATGCCCATTTACTCCTGGGGAAAGTTAATGATCCAGACAGTTTTATCATGTGTGTATGTGTGTGTGTTTTCCATATGTATTAATAGAAAATTTTAAAAATTGGTCCTTATGTATACAGTAAAGATAGAGAATGTACATCAAAATACTTGTCCAGAGTATTTGTCCCTGTTGAAATTCCTGAATACCTTGCTGTCTTAGTCAGGGTTTCTATTCCTGTAATAAAACAATACAATAAAAAGTAACTTGGTGAGGAAAGATTTCATTTGATCTTAAAGCTTGTAATCTGTGAAGTTGGTGAAGTGATGTGTGATTTCCCTCTGTACGTCAGGAATAACATTGGTTTATAAGAATCTTCTTTGGGCTTATTTAGTGCAGAATAGGGTAAGGCAGGAATTCCAAGCAGATAGATGCAGAGAAAGGGGGGGGGGGGCAGAATCAAACAGAAGCCATGTAGCTGCTATAGTAAACAGATGCAGGACATAAGAGAGAACCTTACCAGTAGGCCACAACCACATGGTGATACACAGATTAATAGAAATGGATTAATTTAACATGTAAGAGCTAACTAGGAACAAGCTACAGTCATTGGTCAAGCAGTGTTGCAATTAATATAGTTTCAGTGTAATTATTTCTAGTCTGGGTGGCCTGGCAGTCTCTGCCAACAAAATGTCATGCCAACATGTGCTGACTACATCCATGTAAAACCTGAGGAAGCTTGAAAAGGAATTCAAGACACAAAAGAACACAGTTAAGCACAGCTTCCTGGTAGTAAGCATTTTTTCCAGATGGGCTCTGTTTGCTGGAGGTGAGCAGGAATGCAGCAGCTACTTTAAGAAATGGCTTACTGAACCAGCATAAGAAACGCAGGCTTCATCATTCAGCAACACAAGCTCTGGCTCTTTCAGGAGTCTGAGCCCTTGAATGAGGTTTGTGAGCAGCATGCTGTAAGTTACTTGGTAGCAGCATAGGCCAACTAGTTACAAGAGTTGAGATGGTGAGGATGGCTTACACCAAGTAGTCTCAGAGGCAATAAACAGAACTCTGCCATTTTGGACAGGGTGGAGCCAAAAATCAAAGCAACCTTAGTCCTAACCATGCTGCTTAGCATTTTAATAAAAGTTTCTAGTTAGAAAAGGATTTCAGATACACAATAGCACAGATTCAGACCAAAAAAAAAAAAAAAAGACCTCTAAATGGGTCACAGTGCTGGATGAATGCATGAGGGCTTGAAAGAGAAAAGAAAAAGAGTGTGTGTGTGTGTGTGTGTGTGTATAAAACAAAGTCTTTGAAGAGACAAAGTACAAACAGTCATAGATTACAGGAGTAAAGAAAAATAAACCATGTAAAGATGGAAAATACAGAAAGAATCTGGGTTATGCATACAATTGTGTTTTCTTTGAATTTATTGACTATGAATGAGCTAAAAACAGAGAAACATTTCATTGTACAAGCTGTTAAGTTAAACCAACACATATACTTTAAAGGTATCTTGATTTCAAAATTTGGGTCTAAGGATATGTTGCTTTGGAAAAAATGGTTCTGCTTTTGTTTCCACAGAAGATAAAAACCTGTGGATTCCTTCCAGACTAACATGGTTCAATAGAAACAAAAACCCAAGAGGTCACTATTAACACCCCCTAAAATTACTTTGCCCAATAAAAAACAGGAAACAGTTTTGAGAGAAATGCACCCAAATTCCCAAATATTGTTTATAAATGTTTTGTTTACATTTAAAGGGTGGGTATGATATAGAGATAAATACTTTGCATTTGTATGGATCCTGGTTTATTGACACAATTTTTTTTGTTTTTTACAAGCAGTATTATTTATTTTTATTTTTTTTATTGAAAAAAAATTCTGCCTCCTCCCAGCCTCCCATTTCCCTCCCCCTCCCCCAACTCCTCTCCCCCTCACTCTCTAGTCCAAAGAACTGTCAGGGTTCCCTGCCCTGTGGGAAGTCCAAGGTCCTCCCCACTCCATCCAGGTCTAGGAAGGTGAGCATCCAGACTGGCTAGGCCCCCACAAAGCCAGTACATGCAGTAGGATCAAAACGCAGTGCCATTGTCCTTGGCTTCTCATCAGCCTTCATTGTCCACCATGTTCAGAGAGTCCGGTTTTATCCCATGCTTTTTTCAGTCCCAATCCAGCTGGCCTTGGTGAGCTCCAAATAGGTCAGCAACACTGTCTCAGTGGGTTGGTGCACCCCCCGCGGTCCTGACTTTTTTGCTCATGTTCTCCCTCCTTCTGCTCCTCATTTGGACCTTGGGAGCTCAGTCCAGTGCTCCAGTGTGGGTCTCTGTCTCTATCTCCATCCATCGCCAGATGAAGGTTCTATGGTGATATGCAAGATATTCATCAGTATGGCTATAGGATAGGGCCATTTCAGGTTCCCTCTTCTCAGCTGCCCAAGGAACTAAGTGGGGACATCTCCCTGGACACCTGGGAGCCCCTCTAGGTCAAGCCTCTAGCCAAACCTAAGATGGCTCACTTAATTAAGATATATACTTCCCTACTCCCATAACCACCTTTTTTATACCAACCATTACATTCCCCCAAGTTCCCCCCAGCCTCCCCTTCTCACTTTTCTCTTCCCATCTCCCCTAACCCCCATCCCACCCCACCCCCAAGATACCAATTTTTGCCTGGCAATCTTGTCTACTTCCAATATCCAGGAGGATAACTATATGTTTTTCTTTGGGTTTACCTTCTTATTTAGTTTCTCTAGGATCACAAATTATAGGCTCAATGTCCTTTATTTATGGCTAGAAACCAATTGTGAGTGACTACATCCCATGTTCATCTATTTGGGTCTGGCTAACCTCAGTCAGGATAGTGTTTTCTATTTCCATCCATTTGCATGCAAAATTCAAGATGTCATTGTTTTTTACTGATGAGTAAGTACTCTATTATGTCTATATTCCACAATTTCTTCATCCATTCTTCCTTTGAAGGGCATCAAGGTTGTTTCCAGGTTCTGGCTATTACAAATAATGCTGCTATGAACATAGTTGGACAAATGCTTTTGTAATATGATAGGGCATCTCTTGGGTATATTCCCAAGAGTGGTATTGCTGGGTCCTGGGGTAGGTTGATCTCGATTCTCCTGAGAAACCGCCACACTGATTTCCAAAGTGGTTGCACAAGTTTGCATTCCCACCAGCAATGGATGAGTGTACCCCTTACTCCACAACCCCTCCAGCAAAGGCTATCATTGGTGTTTTTGATTTTAGCCATTCTGACAGGTGTAAAATTGTATCTCAAAGTTGTTTTGACTTGCATTTCCCTGATCACTAAGGAGGTTGCACATGACCTTAAGTGTCTTTTGGCCATTTGAACTTCTTCTGTTGACAATTCTCTGTTCAGTTCAGTGCCCCATTTTTTTATTGGGTTAATTAGCATTTTAAAGTATAGTTTCTTAAGTTCTTTATATATTTTGAAGATCAAACCTTTGTCTGTTGCGGGGTTTGTGAAGATCTTCTCCCAGGCAGTAGGTTGCCTTTTTGTCTTAGTGACAGTGTCCTTTGCTTTACAGAAGCTTCTCAGTTTCAGGAGGTCCCACTTATTCAATATTGCCCTTAATGTCTGTGCTGCTGGGGTTATACATAGGAAGCGATCTCCTGTGTCCATATGTTGTAGAGTACTTCCCACTTTCTCTTCTATCAGGTTCAGTGTGTTCAGATTGATATTGAGGTCTTTGATCCATTTGGACTTGAGTTTTGTGCATGGTGATAGATATGGATCTATTTTCATTCTTCTACAGGTTGACATTCAGATGTCCCAGCACCATTTGTTGAAGATGCTTTCTTTCTTCCATTGTATCCTTTTAGATCCTTTATCAAAAATCAGGTGTTCATATGATTGAGGGTTAAAATCCGGGTCATCTATTCAATTCCATTGGTCGACTTATCTGTTTTTATGCCATACCAAGCTGTTTTCAATACTGTAGCTCTGTAATAGGGATGGTAATGCCTCCAGAAGTTCCTTTATTGTATAAGATTGTTTTGGCTATCCTGGGTTTTTTGTTTTTTTTTATATAAAGTTTATTATTGTCTTCTCAAATCTGTGAAGAAATTTCATGGGACCTTGATGGGGATTGCATTGAATCTATAAATTGCCTTTGGTAGAATTGCCATTTTTACTATGTTGATCCTCCCAATTCAAGAGCAAGGGAGATACTTCCATTTTCTGGTGTCCTCTTCAATTTCTTTCTTCAAAGACTTAAAGCTCTTGTCAAATAGATCTTTCACTTCCTTGGTCAGAATTACCCCAAGATATTTTATGCTATTTGTGGCTATTGTGAAAGGTGATGCTTCTCTGATTTCCCTCTCTGATTCCTTATCCTTTGTGTACAGGAGCGCAACTGATATTTGGAGTTGATCTTGTATCCTTCCACATTACTAAAGGTGTTTATCAGCTGTAGGAGTTCTTTGGTGGAGGTTTTGGGGTTGCTTATGTACACTATCATATCATCTGCAAATAACGAAAGTTTAACTTCTTCCTTTCCAATTCGAATTCCCTTGATCCCCTTATGTTGTCTTATTGCTATTGCTAAAACTTCAAGCAATATATTGAAGAGGTATGGAGAGAGTGGACACCCTAGTCATGCTCCTGATTTTGGTGGGATGGCTTTGAGTTTCTCTCCATTCAATTTGATGTCAGCTGTCAGCTTGCTGTAAATAGCTTTTATTATATTTAGGTATGACCCTTGTATCCCTAATCTCTCCAAGACCTTTATCATAAAGGGATGTTGAGTTTTATCAAATTATTTTTCAACATCTAATGAAATGATCATATAGCTATTTTCTTTCAGTTTATTTATATGATGGATTACATTGATAGATTTTCATATGTTGAACCAGCCCTGCATATCTGGGATGAAGCCTACTTGATCTTAATGGATAATTTTTCTAATGTGTTCTTGGATTCAGTTTGCCAGTATTTTATTGAGAATTTTTGTATAGATGTTCATGAGTGAGATTGGCCTGTAATTATCTTTCTTAGTTGAGTCTTTGTGTGGTTTTGGTATCAGGGTAACTGTAGCTTCATAAAAGGAATTTGGCAATGATTCTTCTGATTCTATATTGTGAAATACATTAAGGAGTATAGGTATTAGGTCTTCTTGGAAGTTCTGGTAGAATTCTGCTTTGAAACCACCTGGTTCTGGGCTTTTTTTTGGTAGGGAGATTTTTGATAACAGCTTCTAATTCTTTACGACTAACAGGTCTATTTAGATTGTTCACCTGGTCCTGGTTTAACTTTGGTAAATGGTACTTATCTATAAAAGTGTCCATTTCTTTTACATTTTCCAATTTTGGGGCATACAGGCTTTTGTAGTAAGATCTAATGATTCTCTGAATTTCCTCTGTGTCTGTGGTTATGTCTCCCTTTTCATTTCTGATCTTATTAATTCGCGTATTCTCTCTCTGCCGTTTGATTAGCTTGGATAGGGGTTTATCAATCTTGTTGATTTTCTCCAAGAACCAGCTTTTTGTTTCATTGATTCTTTGGATTGTTTCCTGTGTTTCTATTTTATTGATTTCAGTCCTCAGTTTGATTATTTCCAGTCTTCTACTTCTCCTACGTGAGTCTGCTTCTTTTTGTTCTAGAGCTTTCAGGTTGGCTGTTAAATCTCCAATGTGTGCTTTCTCCATTTTCTTTAAGTGGGCACTTAGTGCTATGAACTTTCCTCTTAGCATTGCTTTCATAATGTCCCATAGGTTTGAGTATGTTGTGTCTTTATTTTCATTGAATTCAAGGAAGACTTTAATTTCTTTCTTTATTTCTTCCTTGATCCAGGTGTGGTTCAGTAGTTGACTATTCAGTTCCATGAGTTTATAGGGTTTCTGGGGGTAGCGTTGCTGTTGAATTCTAACTTTAATCCATGGTGATCCGATAAGACACAGGTGGCTACTAATATTTTTTTGTAACTGTGGAAGTTTGCTTTGTTACCGAGTATGTGTTCAATTTTCGAGAAGGTTCCATGAGCTGCAGAGAAGAAGGTATATTCTTTCCTATTTGGGTGGAATGTTCTATAGATGTCTGTTAAGTCCATTTGATTCATTGCCTCCATTAATCCTCTTATTTCCTTCCCTGTTAGGCTTCTGTCTGATTGACCTGTCCATTGGTGAGAGAGGAGTGTTGAAGTCTCCTACTATTAGTGTGTGTGGTTTGACGACTGCCTTGACTTTTAGTAATGTTTCTTTTACATAAGTGGGTGCTTTTATATTAGGGGCATAGATATTCAGGATTGAGACTTCATCCTGATGAATTGTTCCTGTTATGAGTAGAAAATGCTCCTCTCCATCTCTTCTGATTGATTTTAGTTTGAAGTCAACTTTGTTAGAAATTAGTATGGCCACACTTGCTTGTTTCTTAGGTCCATTTGCTTGATAAGCCTTTTCCCAGCCCTTTACTCTGAGTAGATGCCTTTCCTTGTGGTTGAGATGCATTTCTTTTAAACAGCAGAATGTTGTATCCTGTTTTCGTATCCAATCTCTGCCTACACCTTTTTATAGGTGAGTAGGGTCCATTGATATTAAGTGATATTAATGACCAGTGGTTGTTAACTCAGGTCATTTTTTTTTATAGTATAGTTTGTGTGTTTCCCTTCTTTGAGTTGTGCTGGTGAAGGGTCACTAGATGTCTGAGTTATTGTGGGCATTGTTGGACTCCTTGGTTTGTGATATTCCTTCTATTACTTTCTGTAAGGCTGGATTTGTGGCTACGTATTGTTTAACTTTGTTTTTATCCAGGAAAATTTTGTTTTCTCCATTTATAGTGAACGAACACTTGGCTGGGTATCATAGTCTGGGCTTGCATCTATGGTCTCTTAGTTTCTGCAGTACATCTATCCAGGACCTTCTGGCTTTCATGGTTTCCATAGAGAAGTCAGGTGTAAGTCTGATAGGTTTACCTTTATAAGTAACTTGACCTTTTTTCTTTGCAGCTTTTAATATTCTTTCTTTATTCTGTATGTTTTGTGTTTTGATTATTATATGGCGAGAGGATGTTTTGTTTTGTTTTGTTTTTTTGATCCAGTCTATTCAGTGTTCTGTATGCTTCTTCATAGGAATATCTTTCTTTAGGTTGGGAAAGTTTTCTTCTATAATTATATTAAATATATTTTCTGGGCCGTTGAGCTATACTTCTTCTTCTTCTACCCCTATTATTCTTAGGTTTGATCTTTTTATTGTGTCCCAGATTTCCTGAATGTTTTGTGATGAGAGTTTGTTTTCTTTGATAAGTGCGTTTATTTTCTCTATGGTATCTTCAGAATCTGAGATTCTTTCTTCTACTTCTTGTATTCTGTTGGTTATGAGTGTTTCTGTAGTCTCTATTTGTTTACCTCGATTTTCCATGTCCAGCCGGCCCTCAGTTTGTGTTTTCTTCATTGCCTCCATTTCAGTTTTCAATTCTTGAACTGTTTCCATTATCTGTTTGATTGTTTTTCCTTTGTTTCCTAGAATATCATTCATGGATTTATTCAGTTCTTCAAAATTTTTTGTTATTCTTCTCATCCATTTCTTTAAGGGAGTTTTTCACCTCCTGTTTAAGGGCCTCTATCATTTTCATAAAGTCAATTTCTTTTTCTACTTCTTCTTGATTAAGGTGTTCATGTCCTCCTGTTGTAAGATCGCTGGGTTCTGGTGGTTTCATGTTGTTTTTCAGATTGCTGGGTGAATTCTTGCATTGGCACCTGCCCATCTCTTCCTCCAAATGCTCCCCTATGGATCTTCTTTTACAGGATAAGGTTGCCTTGCCCACTGATGGATCTTCTGGTACTGAGATCAGATCTCCTTGCTGGCCAGGTAGCTCATAAAAAAAAGGGCCTACCTTGCTTGCTACAGGCAGGCTATTGAGACAAAGGGACTCCCGCCTGCCCTCCCGCCTATCTGGTTGCTCTCACAACTGGGTCCCAGCACCCAAACAGACTAAGCTGGGTGATGTTATGGGCCCAAAGAGGGGAGGGAGGCAGAAGGGAGCGGCTTTCTGGATGCAAGCTCAGTGGGACAGGAAGAGAGAGGCAGTATCTGGGGATTATAGCCCCTGCAGGAAGACCAGGAAGTATAGGGGATGAGGAATGTCTGTACTCTGTGTCCGGCTGCTCTGCTGCTGGCTCTTCTGACACCGAGATCAGGTCTTCTTGCTGGCCTAGTGATACAAATTTTTAAGGTCAATTTTTATATGTGTATTTCTGTTCTTGATTAAAGTATTGTGCTTGTGCAGCTCATTTAAAATGTAATGTATGATTAAGAAATACACGTTAATAGATAATCATCTTTAATAGTCAAGGTTGTAGTCATGTTAGTTAGGTTTTCTAGATGTACAGAGATATATTTCAGATGGATAGTTATTCTTCAAATCTTTAAAAGACTTACAGATTATGGCATTTAAAATGTTTTAACAGCATAGGACATCTCATGACAATGAGACACATCTGCTTCTGGCAACACCAACCTACTTCAAGAGGATGATGGACATCAGAGAGGCTCCTTATGGAGTTTGTTAGCCATTGGGGCAAGAAATTGCTTTTGCTAGGACTGCTTGATGTTATGCTGTATGAACTGGACATGCATGACCCACAGAAAAATGACTGCTAAACTTTCCTAAAGGTGAGAGTCCTTCAGGGTTTCTGAGTCATGAAATATTTTGACAGACATTCTGCAGGACACAGAAGAAAGTGACAGACAAACCGTCAAATATAGGTGGAACTGTCTTTGAAATGTCCTGCATCATGGAAAAGTCTTCTGAATACTTTGGGCCTGTGGGCTGAATATGGGTTCCAATGTTACAGAAAAACTTTGGGTGACTCTACAGGCAGTGAGATATCTGTGTCAATTCTGGAGTTTTGGAAGTTGCTTAAAATGCATTTTCTGTTAATTTAGGTAATATTATATCCTTCTTGGGTCTTTGATGGAGTTGAAGAATAGATAGTTATATTTATGATAAGAGATAAATTAAATATAAAACTTTAGGCTCACAAAGATAGGATATATGATAGAGAATTTTCCTTAATTTGCCAAACGAAAATGAACTGAATATTGTAACTGTAATTCTTGATTGATAATGGTTTTGTTGCATGTAATCTTGCTGTGTTAAAGTTAAAACCTTCATTTTTATTTATCCAGAAAAGAGGAGATGATGTGGGATTCCCCTCTGTATGCTGTGAATAACAGTGGTTAATAAAAAATCTGCTTTGGCACTTTAGCAGCACAGAATAGGGCAAGGCAGTAATTCCAAGCAGATAGATGTAGAGAGAGAGTAGGCAGAGTCAAAGAGAAGCCATGTAGCTGCCAGAGGAGACAGATGCCAGTCCCTGGATGGAACCTTACTGGCAGGCCACAACCACATGGAAAGACACAGATTAATAGAAATGGATTAATTTAAGATGTAAGAGCTATCAAAAGAATATGCTAAAGTCATTGGCCAAGCAGTGTTGCAAATTAATTTAGTTTCAGTGTGATTATTTCTGGTCTGGGGGGAGGGGGCAGGAAACAAATGAGCATCCTCCGCCAACAGTGAAGGTAATTAAGGCAGGAATTGATGCAGAGGCCATGGGAAAACGCAGCTTAGTAGCTTGCTTATTATTGCTTGCTCAGGCTGCCTTTCTTCTGCCAAAATGTGTCACCAGCTCAGGAGTAGTACGATCAACAGTTATTGATTCCCACATCAGTTATTGATCAGTAAAATGGGCCCATTGGCTTGCTCATGGGCCAGTCTGTTGGGGGTATTTTCTCGGTGAAGGTTCTCTCTTCCCATATAACTCTAACTGGTATCAAATTGGCATAAAACTTAGCACAATTGCTTTCATATATCATATTGAAGTCATGGTCACTGTATCTGACACTCAGGTCACAAATACACCTAGCTTGCCTTATAAAGACATATGTAACCACAAATAAGAGAGAAAGACCACAAGACTTTGGCATTCTGCCCATGAAAATATTCTAGGAAATCTGCTCTATAAAATGATCAACAATTAATTGTACCTATAATTGATCACTATGGTGAATGAAACACCACATTTGACATGTCTTCATACTTTGGAATAGGTTACAGTGCAGTTAGTAACATTACCATTACCCAGTTCACAGAAAACCACAAAAAATGCTGGTTTGGGGTGTTTCCAAATCAAGAAAAGCTTACCACAGGTCTAGGTTGTTTTATAGGATGGCCCAACATTTAAGATTCATAAATTATGAAGGTCCTTGAACTCTGTGGCAAACACAGGCACCCTTTATAGACTCCAATATTCTTTTCTAAAAGAAACAGTACAGATCCTACTCCTTCAGATAAAATTCAACCTTCACTTGACAAGCACCTGTCTTCCATTTGTATAGTTGTTTCTGGTTTGCTCCTGGATCCTGACATACTTAAACCATGCCTGAATATGACAAACAGGGTTTTACGTGACCTTTGCTGTTCATCCAGAACCAAGTATTAACCAATCAACCAAAACCTAAAAGTATAGACATATAGTAGTGTTGAATTGAGAATGTAAAATAGAATGGAATACATCAAGCTGAGCACAGTGGGACTAGAGCTCTAAGCAGCCTTCTATTAGTGAGTAATATTCTGTATGCCCAGTGTCATACACACAGTCTTTCACCCTCTACTACATTCTCATGGGAAATTTTCTGTGACTATTAGCAAAAAGGACCAAGAACCCATCTGAGAGTCACTGACCCTACCCATTGAGCAGCCAGCACAGTCTAGTTCAAGGTATCCAATTTTGTAGCCTCTTGGTGGTATACTGGACAAAAGTAATTATCTTAGTGTACACATTAAATTATATAAATGTTAATGAGAAATGCTAAACCAAACCAAATCTGTTTAGGTTTTTTTGGTTTTTACCACCACAAATAAACTAAAAAATCCTCCTCATGGAATAGTCCTAATTGAGTGTCATCCTATTTAGAGTTCTCCTAAAATCATCTATCATGTCCTGTGATATCAATAAATATGAGAAGCAACTATGACCAAAAAACATTTCATTGATTTTACACATCTTTATTACCAAAAAACAAGCAACATAGGACTACTGGGTTATATGGGTTATTTGAGAAATTAATGTATCAATACTTAGCCCATGGAAGTGGTTGGAATTCTCAGTAAGTTCTCAAGATGCTCATCAGATGTTAATCTTCTAATTTCACTCTTGATGTTCTTCATTCTTGAAAACAGTTACTCATAGATGTAGGTGCTGCCAAAAAGTGATGGCAAGAATAAGGCTTAGTTGTAGGGCCTCATGATAAAACCTAACTGATGGTGGAAAACAGGATATGAGAAAGTCTAGTAAGAAAACATGATCAAAGTTTTCAGTAAGTTAAACATTGAATTGTATCTCTAAAACTCAAAAACTCAAAATTAGCAATGTATTTACCAACAGAAAATGAAGTTACAAATAGATACACTTTTTTTCCACAAATCTTGAAAGCTGTTTTCAAATTTTTACTTCAGGCTTCAAAAGCACAACAATGTTTTTCCCATGTTCACAGGACTGTGTTTAAACAACATGTCAAAATGTAAAAAATTCTTTTCCTAAATTTGAGCTTATCATAATTCAAGTATTCAAGTTTTATTTGGAATGGTATTATGATTGGAGACATTGATTAATCATTAGGTTTCACCTTAAGATGCATGTTTAAGTCATTTAAATGAACAGTTAACTCCATCAAAAATATTAGCCCTGTAATTCATAAAGTTTTGGTATGAATAAATTTTGTGATACCATAAATGATTTGATAACTATATTGCAAATCAAAGAAGATTTTTAATATTTGGTCTTGGTTTAGTCATCTTGGTTCCAAAACGAAATTATACCATAGTCATTATGAGCACTTAAAGGATTCCTGAAGATTAATTTAATCCCTAAAAAATTCTCTGCTAAAATAAAATAGACCCAATTATGATTTGAGTGACCCAGGTCTAATATTTTCATGCATAAGTTTTCCTAATGCACTTTGCAATGATACTTCATTAAAACATGTGTTTGCAAGGATATTTAATTGAAACACGTATTTCCTTGTATTCATTTTGCTAAGTTCTTTCCTTTGACTGACTATCACCAAGTCACCATTAATAACTATACCATACCTGTTGATAATGGACAAAGAAAATCTCTGTAAAGTTGATTTTAATGTTGTGTATAATCTCTTAATTGAGGTGTTTTTCCTTAGCACTAAAGCCATTTCTTCAGTAACATTATATTGTCATCAATAAGTTAAGTCATATTTGTAGCTCCAGTGCTGTTATCCAGACATTTTCTCCTGTTGTTAATATACTTTTTAAGTTAATATTTATCAGTATGCTTTTGAAGGGTCGAAAAGGAAAGTATTATTGGGATTCTTCTATATTTTACCTTATACTTAGTTGTTATTTGTGCTATTTATATCAGTTTTCTACAAAACCCAGCAGTAACCTGAATTAAAAATATATAACTGATGCTTTCAGCTTAATATAATAAGTTATTTTACTTATAGTTGTTATAGTTTTTAATATGCATGCTATCCCGTGAACCCTTCTACAATAACTATAAGAGAGAGGCAACTCTGGTGGGCAGTGAGGAACAACAAAAAGAAACTGCTCAGCTCTCTGTTCTAACACTACAATGGCTATCTCACTGATCTCAGAGACTATCAGCCCTCATCGACTATCACACCAGTCAGCTACCTTTGGATATTTTAGAGAAAAATACCTGAAATCTACAGAAATAATGCAGAGATGTCAGAAAGTGATCCAAAGAGACAGGGAAAGAAGTAGATAGAGGGAGGGTAGGGGACAGAGGAGTATAGGGAGAGGCAGAGAGCATTTAACTATTCAAAAAAAAATAATTAAAATTTGTTTTACCCTCAAAAAGCATGCCACAGAATAAGAAAACATTAAATACATTAGGCCAATTTGAAAACAGAACAATTTTTTAATTAAATGATTCAAGAACAAGCTGTCATTTAATCTAAAAACCAGAGTGCTCAATTCAATATTTTTTCATATTTGAATAGCAAATAAAACTTCTTGGGAGAATATATTCAAGAACTAAATAATATTTAAATTGTTTTTATAATATTATCTGTATGAAGAATAATATTAAAACTAAGTATAAAGTCCTTAAAGTCTAACATAACTAAAATGCATGAGCAACTTTATAAGCAAAATTATAAAACTAATGGAATTGAGATTTAAAACATTAAGTTTGCATAACAATAATAAATAATAATATGTACATTTGATTTACATATTTAGTTTTTAAACATATCACTAAGATTGATTTCATGGAAAATATATATTTCATATAGATGCTTTTGCAAGTAATAACCATTATTTAGATCGTTGTCATTGTGGATAATTCTAATTATTAAACCATTCTTTTAAAACATGATGAATAATTTGAACTGATGAGTGGATTTAATTAAATGCAACAAATTACAAACCTTGATGATAATGTTTTAATATTATTCAGCAAAATGTCTTTATTGTTGATTTTATATGATAATAACTGGTAATGAGGCTTGGCAACTTGTCAAATACTCAGACAGAATTTGTGAAGTCTAAATTCACAGCAAGAACATAGAACAGATAGGATGAAAGTTTTTCTGAGTTAGATGTATGTAGAATCCATTTGAAAGCAGAATCATATTTATACAAGCCTTGGATCCATTTTTCTTCTGATACATTCTTGAATCAAAAGCCAGAGAGGAGTACTATTTCTCCTCCTTCTTTCTTTGCCTTTCTCTGCCCACTTCTCTTCCTCAGACTTCTCCTGTTCCTATGTTTCTTTACCAGTTTGTTTCTCTGTCTATGTCACATTTTGTCTTTGCTTCTGACCATCAATGCTACAACAACCTATCACTGATGCCTTCCTCATGCCTCTCATTTCTTTCCTGTGTTGTATAGTTCACCATTTTGCATAGGCTTGAGTGACTGCTACTGCCATTTCTAGCTTATCATCCTTTAAAATTTGAAATGTTGACAAGAAGGTTCCTGCTTCACTCCTTCAAATTACAGAAAGAAGGATGGTGTAGGAGGTCCTTCTGTCTTTGTGTTGCTTTCATTGGTTAGTAAAGAAACTGCTTTGGGCCCTTGATAGGGCAGAACTTAGGTAGGTGGGGAAAATTAAATGGAGTGCTGGGAGGAAGAAGGCAGAGTCAGAGAGATGCCACGGATCTACCAAAGACAGATGCTGGGAATTTTACCAGGTAAGCCACTGCCACGTGGCAATATACAGATGAATAGAAATGGGTTAAAATAAGACGTAAGAATTAGCCAATAAGAAACTACAGCTAATGGACCAAACAGTGATTTAATTAATACAATTTCTGTGAGGTTATTTCTGGG
Source organism: Chionomys nivalis (assembly GCF_950005125.1). Taxonomy (NCBI): domain Eukaryota; kingdom Metazoa; phylum Chordata; class Mammalia; order Rodentia; family Cricetidae; genus Chionomys; species Chionomys nivalis. The sequence goes on from NC_080087.1 coordinate 46,739,546, forward strand.
CTAAGCTAGCAGGACGGCCAGAAACTGGGCTGCTGGAACAAACAAGAAGGCCCTCTTTCTGTTATAGGAGGATATGTCAGTCCTAACTTAGTATACTGGTATCAGTCTGTATCTGCCAACCTGTGAGGTTCTGTGGTACACATTCTGGCATGGCAGGTGAAATAGGCTTTCTGAGGAGGACAGATACATTCCAGAAAGGATGGCTACTTATGTGTCTATTGCAGACACAAGTAATAAGTTGTTTCTAACAACTATTCAGGAGGTTACTTGAAATATCCAATTTGTTTTGGCTTCAAAAACACTGTCCCAAAACCTTTCAAGGAAATTATAGGGCAGAACAAAAACAAATGACATTTGCACACGTATGGATATATCCTAGGAAGAAGTGAATGGCCCAAACTACAGGGACTGATTTTCTACTGTACCTAGAACTTGCATTAAAAGAGAACCATTCGCCGGGCGGTGGTGGCGTACGCCTTTAATCCCAGCACTCGGGAGGCAGAGGCAGGCGGATCTCTGTGAGTTCGAGACCAGCCTGGTCTACAAGAGCTAGTTCCAGGACAGGCTCCAAAACCACAGAGAAACCCTGTCTCGAAAAACCAAAAAAAAAAAAAAAAAAAAAAAAAAAGAACCATTCATGGCCCTGAAAAGGACAGTTAGTTTTTTATCAACATATTTCCTGAGAAAGATGCAAAAGAATACCAACCCCTTAGAGATGAAATATTATAATATTCTTCTAAGACAATTGATGTCTGTAATACTGCTATATGCACAAGTCAATAGAAGTACTAAGATTGTTTCTCTAATAGAATGTTATTAAGTGAAATTATTTGATAATCATAGTTTACATTTGGGCTGAGAATGTAGCTCTTTTGAAAAAAGAGCTTGGCTAATATGCAGAAACCCCAGGCTCCATCTTTAGCACTTTATAGATTGAGCATGTTGGGGTACCCCTGAAATTCAGCACTCAGAAGGTGGAGGCCAGAAGATCAGAAGGTCCAGGTGATTCTCAGCTATGTTGTAAGTTGTAGCAAGTTCAAGGAACATGAGATTCTAGGTTTTAAAATATAATGTTCATGTAGATCTGGGCAGAAGATATGGAAAGTTTCCATAAAGATAGTTAACTATTCGTATATGATAATGCTGCCAATTTACACATGTTAACTATGTGTCCTGACAATATGATGAATTCATTTGTTTGTTCTCTCCATTTTATTTTAATCTATTTTTATTTTTTATTGATTTTATTCAGCTAGGCATTTTTCTCTTTTCCCCTCCCTCCATCTCCCCTCCCCTTCTACCCTCTCCCATGGTCACCATGCTCCCAATTTACTCAGGAGATCTTGTCTTTTTCTACTTCCCATGTAGATTAGATGTATGTATGTCTCTCTTAGGATCCTCATTGTTGTCTAGGTTCTCTGGGATTGCAGGTGGGTTTTCTTTGCTTTATGTCTAAAAGCTACTTATGAGTGAGAGTACATATGATGTTTGTCTTTCTGGGTGTGTGTTACCTCACTCAGTATGATGTTTTCTATATCCATCCATTTGCCTGAAAATTTCAGGATGTCATCATTTTTTTCTGCTGTGTAGTACTCCATTGTATAAATGTACCACATTTTCCTTATCCATTCTTTGGTCAAGGGGCATTTAGGTTTTTTCCAGGTTCTGGCTATGACAAACAATGCTCAATCATACAACAAAAACATGTGCTCAATTATGTTCTCCATTTTAATTTTTTCTGGAAACTTAGATGTGTTCTACATCTGTAAATAGTAATAATTGAATTCCCCCCAACCCCATCTTATTTGTTTATCTGATAACTGCTGTCAAGAGCTTCAGGTAGTAAGTTGAGTAATGCTAGCAAAAACAGACATATTTTTCAAGTCCCATATATTGAAAGGAAGGTTTCAATTTTTTTTATGATTCAGTGTTATCAACTGAGGATTTGCTATGTTTGACATATGTTTGAAGTATGTTTATCTTATATATAATTTATCTAGAATTTCTATCATCTATGTCGTGGATATTTAATTTTATCAAATGTCTTTTTGCATCTACTGACTTTGGTTGTTGCTTTGAAAATTCTGTTGATATGGTATACCACATTTATTAAATTCGATACATTCTATTATACATTAGGATGCATCCATTGGCATAGAGGTGTGGAGAAAGAGAGAGAGAGAGAGAGAGAGAGAGAGAGAGAGAGAATTATGATGATGAGATAGGGATGGTGTATATGTGTGTGTATGTAAGAGAATACTGAGTACTGAGATTACTAAGATCATACCTGGAAGGTACCCTAATTGAAGGTGATAAACATGCTTTTTTATGCTGTTATATTTAGTTTACCATTTTTGGGAAAACTATTTTAATCAATGATATAGACTGGTAGCTTTCTTTGTGTTGTTTTGTGACGTCATTGTCTGATTTTGCTACTAAAGCAATGCTGAATGGTTTTTACTTGTTCGTTTTAATTTTCTTTTTAAACAACACTTGTTATACAATATATCTTGATCATATTCTTTCATTTTCTCCCAGATACCTTTCCTACTCACCCACTTTCATGTTCCTTATCCCCCTCTCAAAAAGAAAGAAGAAATCATACAGAAAACAACAAAAAAAGAAAAAACACAAAAACATGGAATCTGTTTTGTGTTGGGCAACTACTACTGGAAATGAGGCCTAGTTTGGAGTGTGGTTGTTATAACAGAGGCTAAGACATTGAACAAAACTGGTTTTTGTCTCCCAGCAGGTATAGGTTGCAAAGAGTTTTCTGGTTAGGGGTGGGACTTGGTGGCCACCTCCCATTTTCAGTGCTACAACTTTGTTTCTATTGAACTAAAGTCTCATGCATGCTGTCACAGTCTCTGTCGTTGCCATGTGTCTGAAAAATACTGTTTCCGTGGAGTCTACTACCTCTGGCTTTCAAAATCTTTCAACTCTTCTTCATAGATCCCTGGTATTGAAAGGGAGGGTTTGATAAAGACATCCCATTTAGGGCTGAGTGTTTTCTAAGAAGAGAAGTTTTAAAATTTTCAGAAATTTATTTTTGATAGTTACAAAAATTTACCTAGAAATCAATTTAATGAATGGTATGAAATACTTCCATCATGAAAATGATTATAAAATTGATATAAAATAAAGGACACTAAAAACAGAAACATGCCCCATTATCAAGTACCAGAAAAGTCAACAACGTTATAAGGCTTGTATTATTAAATTCTCTATACATTTACTTGATGTGGGAGTGATTTCTTTCTAATCTGTTGCTTTCATTGGTTAATTAATAAAGAAACTGCCTAGGCCCATTTGATAGGCCAACCCTTAGTGGGTGGAGTAAACAGAACAGAATGCTGGGAGAAAGAAGCCGAGTCAGGCAGTTGCCATGATTCTCCCACTCCAGACAGACACAGGTTAAGATCTTTCCTGGTAAGCCAGCTCGTGGTGCTACACAGAATATTAGAAATGGGTTAGATCAATATGTAAGAACTAGCCAATAAGAGGTTAGAACTAATGGGCCAAGCAGTGTTTAAAATAATACAGTTTCCGTGTAACTAGCTGGGCAGATGGGCGCTGGGAACACAGCCTGCAGCAGCTTCCTCACAACAGAGTGGCGCCCTATTTACTATACTCACAATTATAACACTAATAATACTCTTCATAGAATTAGAAAACAAGATCTCATAAAATTTGTGTAGAACTATACTCACATAATACTATGGCAAAATTAAGAAGAAACAAGAACAATAAAAGCAATCTTTAGAAAAATTAGGACGTACATTCAAAATAGTATAAAGTTCTAGCAATCACAGCAGCATGAAAGAAGCACAGTGAATGGAACAAAATAAAGATCCTAGAAACAAACCATGGAGCTATAGCCCAGTTGTCTTTGACAAAAGTGCTAAAAACTTATGTTAGAGAAGGGATAACCCTTTAAATAAATAAATGATACCAAGAAATTGGGTCATCTTCATACTTAGCAGAATGAAACTAGATCTCTCACCCCACATAATATTAATTCAAAAGAGTTTGAAGGCTTTAATGTATGACCTGAAATTATGGAACTCTCAGAAGAAAATAGTATTTAGGTTTCAGGACATTCGAAATAAGGGTCAAGAATTTTTTGTCTAAGGCTCCAAAGGCATCTGAAATCAAACTAAACCATAGACAAATTGAATTATGGTAAATCTAATAGCTTCTGGACTCAAAGGAGCATGAATATTATTCAGGGATAATGAACAGAAGGGAAAAAAATCCCTGAAAAGAGAACACCAGACAAGGGTTTGATAGTTCAGGAAAAACTCCAAACTAATTAGGAAAAAGCACTTAACAGTTGTTAAGAACCTAAATATATATCTTTCAAAGGATCAGTGACAGATAAATGCATTAAAATGTTTGAAGTTATCTGCCACCAGAAGAATGCAAATACAAATAACAATGAGATACTATACCAACATACTTTTATCAAAAATCACAAAGGGGGTAAAGAGGATTAAAAACCCAACCTTTGAATACTGTTGGGAGGTATGTACAGTATTATATCTGTTATGGGTTACAGTATAGTGTCATCAGAAAAATTGAAAAAAGAACTACCGTATGATCAACTATCTCTTTGCCTGGTATATATGTCCATAGCAAATCAAACCAGGTTGTCAAAGAAATATGAGCATTCCTGTACTCGTTGCAGTATTTGTAATAGTCAAAAATAAAAACAGTGTATGTTTTATGAACTGGTGAATGGAAAAAGAAAACGTGACACATATGTATAATGGAATTGTACTGAAACATAACCAAAAGTAAAAGTTGATAATGTTTGGTCAAATGGATGGAACTAGAAATCATTATAGCAAATTAAAGAAACTAGGTATAAAGCGATAAGTATCATTATCCTAATCACTTGTGAATTCTAAAAAGTTGACTTCATGGAAGTTGAGAGAATAGTAGTAACAAAGGGTTAAGAAGAATAGGAAGAAGAGGGAATAGGAAAAGTTTTTGCAAAGGGTAAGTCATTATAGTTAAATATTAATAAGGAATATTCTGCATGCTATTATTAAATATTTGTAAGAAAATATGCAAAAACTACTATATATTCTAAAATACTCAAAAATTTAAGTTTTGATTATGAAAACATTAGGATAAATGTTTGTAGAAATAGATTTAGACTGATTTAAACATACAAGGCACACATCAATCAGAAGGCTATTACCTAATAATTAATATATACCATGTTTCTTGAGACAATATAGTTCAAGATGGCCTCAAACTTATAATCCTCCTGCCTCAACCACTCAAACACTAGAACATACAGGAATAGACCACTATGATTGATTTAATATGCACAACTTGTATGAATTTTTACTATCAAAGAATGTTAATAATATTAAATCTGTAGGATTTGCATGAAGTTTAAGATGTTTGAACAAAGGCACTGAAAATTTGGGGGATTATGGCTTGGATTGTACCCATGAGGCAAATCCTTCTAGAAGAGCAGGACTCACCCTAGGTGAGAATACCAGAGGAATATATGCATAAAGTATGACTAGGAAAGAGAAATACAGCCGTTTCGGAGGGAAGTGGGGGCGGTCATTGGTGTTGGCTGAGGTAGTTGAGCAGCTGAGGTTTGCAGAGAACATTAACTGGAGTTCCCAAAAGGATTTTAGGAGTGGGGAGTTGGTGAGAGAAGAAGCAAGTGTGGTGAATTGGTTTGGCAAAAACACACAGCATACTTGAATGATGGGATTGTCAGCAGTTATGACACACACCCCCAAGCCCATTAGATTCAAAAATGTGCCCATCAATATTAGCACAAACTTAATTATCCCAGGGACTACCCATCTGCAGTGTTTCTTTCTTTGCTTCCTTCATTGTTTAGACTACAACACATTGCGCCTGACTCTGCAGTCCAACTCCTGATCACTTGAGCACTAGCACACTCCTTATTCTAGCCATAAGAAATCCTTAGCTAGGATATATACTTCGCTGCTTCCGTATCCTCCCTTCCTATATCCCAACCATCCCAATCCCCCGAGCTCCTCCCATCCTCCCCTTCTCATGTTTCTCATCCCATTTCCCCTTTGCCCCTTTCCACCTCACCCGCAAGTTCCCAGTTTTTGCCCTGCAATCTTGTCTACTTCCCCTCTCCAGGCGGATGACGATATGATTTTCTTTGGGTTCACTTTCTTATTTAGCTTCTCTAGGATCACACATTATATGCTCAATGTCCTTTATGGAAACTTGACTCTAGAGGGGTTAGCAGGTGTCCAGGGAGATGTCCCCAGCTGGTACCTTGGGCAACTAAGGAGAGGGAACCTGAAATGACCCTATCCTATACTGATGAATATCTTGCATATCACCTTAGAACCTTCATCTGGCGATGGATCGAGGTAGAGACAGAGTCTCAATTTGGAGCAACGGTCTGAGCTCTTAAGGTCCAAATGAGGAGCAGAAGGAGGGAGAACATGAGCAAGGAAACCAGGACCACGAGGGATGCACCCACCCACTGTGACAGTGGAACTATTTATTGTGAGCCCACCAAGGCCAGCTGGTCTGGGACTGAATAAGCATGGGTTGAAACTGGACTCTCTGAGCATGGCGGACAATGAAGGCTGATGAGAAGCCAAGGACAATGGCACTAGGTTTCGATCCTAATACATGAACTGGCTTTGTGGGTGCTTAGCCTGTTTAGATGCTCACCTTCCTGGTCATAGATAGAAGACCTTCGTCTTCCCGCAGGGCAGAGAATTTGGACTGCTCTTCACTATCGAGAGGGAGGGGGAATGGTGTGGGGGGAGGAGAAGAGGAGTGGGGATAGGGGGAGGGGACTGGGGGGAGGGGGCAATATTTGGGAGGAGGGGAGGGAAATGGGAAACGGGGAGCAGTTGGAAATTTTAATTAAAAAAGAATAATAATAATAATAATAATAATAATAATAATAATAAAGAAATCCTTAGCTAAGCCATCAACAAGTGATGATCACAGGACTTCATGCCCTTTGACCAAAATTAAACATTTCTCTATTCTCCAGATCAGGGGACACTTAGAGGGTCTCAGATACAGAATAATGCGCATCCGAGTGGCTCTTTGAAGAAGAGAACAACACATATTACCAATGACCCACTAATGAAGGGAAGATTTAGTAGACAGCAGGTGACAACTGGGAAATAGGACTTTAATGGGGATGTGGGAGTTGCAACTGGCAAAAGCAGTGGAGAAAACAGAGACACATGAGGAACATTTCATAAAATAAGCAGAAAGGGTCAAGTCAAAGAAGGAAGAGGAGACAAGCAAAGTGCTGATAAATCAGAGCAGGCATGCTAAGGAAGAGCAGAGAGATTGCATAGGCCAGTGCCTTTGGCAGGATGAGCAGGATCACTCAAGATAGTCAGCAAAAAAGAAAATTAAAAAAAAAGTGAATGGGAGAGATGAAAACCTTTGTGAAATCCGAAGTCAAGGTGCTGAACGTCATTGACTTCTAGTTCCTTTACTAATCAAATAACAGTTCTCATATTTGGAAACAACCTTCAAAAATCTATACTCTTCAATCTATTATTAATTTCTCCTTACATCTGGAATCAATAATCTGTGAACTAGCCTGAAAAGGATCACACAAAGACAATGTAAATGGGCCATTAATTTTCTGGGTGCAAACCTTCATGAGGATAATAAAGAGACAGTCTCTAACATTGATGCAAATCGCTTGTGTGTTATCCAAGGAGACATTTAGGCTGTAATCTTGATCTCTCTGAGAGAAGAAAGTGAATAAATAAGGATGACAAAATTTTCTCAAGAACTGCATGTATTATTAGTTAAGTTGCTTATTTCTTACCTAGCATGAATATCCGCTTCCCATGAAATAAAATCCCACCTTAGACACTCAACATTGTGTCTCAAAGCTGCTGTCTGCTGAGTCCTGGAACACTGTAAGATTTACCTGTACTTTTGATATTTATCTGTACTTTCAAGATTTATTTGTAAAAGTTGTTATGCTGGGAACTTTTTATATGAACATTTTGTCACTGATTGAACCATACTGATGCTGAATTATCATGATGCTAAAAAATATATTTGTTGAGAAAGTATAAGTGAAAGTTTGCCTAAAGGATTGTTTTCAGTTTTCAAAACGTCTTTCTTAAACTCATTTAACTTGTATTTATTGTTTTGACTGGTGTAGAATTTGGAATTGTTTGGAAGAACACTGTAGGTGGTGACAGCTAAGAGGTTTCATAGTTAGTTGTGGATGTTCACCTTTTTTTTTTTTTTTTTTTTTTTTTTTTTTTTTTTTTTTTTTAGAAAATCCATCCAGGTAGAACTGGATTGATTGGAAAAATCAGTTCATCATCTCCTCAGACTATGCCATTCAGGGAGTCAGAAGACTAGAGGGACATCCAGCAACCCTGAATTCACACACTGCAACAAGGACTTTCAGGTGGCCATTCACATTACTTCTGTTTAATAATACTGGTCAAAAAATGACAAGGTAAAGATTTGGTTCTAAAGTTTATTATGCATACTCTGGAAAAATGGGAGCATAATTTTAAGTTTACGCAACATTCTACATATTAATAAATGTGATTCCTATTTTATTAACATTTTATTATTTTATTTTAATAGGAATTAAAAATAATTCCTATTTTATTCCTATGTTTTATGTAGTATAGCATGGATATGTATAAATTTTACCACCCTCAGACATTCAATTGCTTACTAACATAAGCTCTCCAAAAAAAAAGCAAAAATTAGAGTGTCAAACATATAGGATTTATAGGAAATGATTTATAGTAAATAAATCACTACTCAACTAATACCAAAAAGAAGTTAAATAGAAACTTACAAATACCTAAAAATATCTTGACAAAGCCTAAGACTTTCCTATTTTTTTTAGTTAGATAAATGTCATCTGTGTTTAATCATTTCATGATAAACTATAATAACCAAGTACTATTGTACTTGGAGTCAACACAGTTCATGTTTGATTTGGGGATCATTCTGATAAACTCCCAAAAGACCTCTAAATCTTTTTTTCTAAATCTAATTAATTATGAGATGAAAAACCAAGTAGTTGGTTCCCTAATGTATGCACATTAAATCAATATATTTATGAACTGACAATTGCAACAGTATCATTCATTCTTTTTAGGTACTATTTCATTTATGCTAGCATACATGATGTTTATTAATTCTACAGATAAATAGTAGATATTTTATGCTATCTTCAAAAAGGAAATCAAGACTTGGAAAGATGATAAAATAACTCAGTATTACCTGGGTATAAAAGTGTAGAGCAAGGGTTTAGACCCAAGTCTTTTCATCCCAAATTTACTCTCAGTACTTTGTTGAATGCAATTTCAGTTTTCTCCTTGCTTCCAGCTGAATAATCATCTAAAGAGTAAAAGTTTCTACAAACTTGTTTCTCAAACACAAATTATATAAAATATTATTATGTGAGGGGAAAACACTGCCTCAAATAATCACTCTATAGGGCTCCTCAACATTTGATATTCATTGATATCAATTCCATAATAATGCAAATCATTCTCCTTATTAACAATTTCCCCAAATTTATAAATTGCCAAACAGCATTCCAATAACCACTAGACCTTTAAATTTAAGTAGTATAAGGGTGTATCTCATTACTATGCTAAAAACTAGAGAAAGGTTCACTAGATAAGATAGGTGAGATTTAATTTTCTTAGTCTTTGCATTCACCTCTCATTTACAATTAATTAACAATATCAATTAAGATAAATTCTGAAGAAACCTAATATTATGTAATCTGTTATCTTTTTATAATGCAGAACAAATTTTCAATGCAAAAGTTTATCGTTTAAGAATCCTACAAAGCCAGGCAGGGATGGCACATGCCTTTAATCCAGCACTTGGGAGCCAGAGGCAGGCATGTCTCTCTGAGTTTGAGCCTAGCCTGGTCTACAAGAGCTAGTTTCAGAATAGGCTCCAAAACTACAGAGAAACCCTGTCTTGAAAAATCAGAAAAAAAAAGAATGACTACAAGCACACCTACAAACTATATTTCATCAGATAGAAGTCAGTTCCCATAACACATGCATATAAACTGCCATATATTTGGCTGCACTTAAAATAAAATCATTCACCTTGATAGACTATTGTAGAGTTGCACTAGAACCTTCCACTGACAACTGATGCTCTGTCCTGAGGGCCTAATGATCTATCATAACATAACATTTCCAGTTCATATTTTCTAAATGACGATGATTAAAGAATTCCCAATGTGCTTCAGTAATTTCCACTTCACACATTTTGAACAGAAAAAAAAATAAAAAAACATTGAAAACTCAACAACTTCAATGTAAATAAATCTCTTTGTAGTTTTTTGGAACATTTTAATAAGATATCATTTTAGGAAAACAGCAAAGAATGTTAATCTACAGCCCATGAAATAAAGGGGTCTCCCAAAGGAAATGGCTACTTAAAATGCCGTCTGACATTTTGCATCATAGAAATATGAATGTAACATTAAGTATTTTATATGTATTATGAGTATGTTAGATATTATCTCTAATTCTATGAATAATTAAATTGAGATTAAAAGAGATGAATTGGCTACCAAGCACACAAAACTTGGTCTGGAAATCAAGATTCATGACTACAAACCCCTTTACCCTCTATCTATCTCTCTCATACCTACTTGATTATTATATATATTAAAAATTATAGCATATTTATTTCCCCATTTATCATTATTAAATGATTATAGCCATCATGGAAGGCTTAAAAAGGCAGAAAATATTCTCAATGCAATTCTCCAGTTTACTTTAGGAATGTCCCTTCATCTAGCTGACCTCGTACTAACCCGTACCCTTCAACTGGAAATCAAAAGACCATAACATCTCATGATTTCTTTTTCTCTTTGAACAGTATGCTGTCTCATCAAGTCCTTTAGAAATATAACTTAAGTTTGATTAACTGCAGTACAAGCTAAACCCCAAATAAAAGTCAATGGTGCATACATGAATGACAAAGTACATCAGCTCTAAAATCCAAAATAGTTCTACCATAAGTGGGTTTGATACTCAGTATGCAATTTCTGATTTTGTATAAATTTATTTTCATTTCAAAGTTTATCAAAGCAGCTTATAATTATGTGATTAACTTGGCCTCCAATATAGAAAATTTTGGAAAAGATGTGAATGAGTTTGTCTAGAAAGAAAGTCTACTAAAAAAATCAAAACATTTATTCACATATTCACATCTCAATCATTATGTCACATAAAGCATCCTGACCTTTAAATTAGCAAGTGGGGTTAAATTACGACAGAACCATAATGTGAATGTGCACTTCCCAGGAAAGGAATAACGTTAAATCACTGGTGAGTATTATAGCAGTAGTATAATGTGACAGATCTCCAAGGGAACAGAGAAAACGAAACAAATTGTGACTAATTCTGGGAAGGTCACCACTGAGGTAAAGCCCTGTAACACCCATGTACACCAAGAAGTGGGGCTTAGTCCCAGAAAGAAGAATCCTTATAAAGGCAACAGAGAAGATTCACATGGAATATAAAGTCAGGACCACCAGTTAACTTACAGCTAAGGAAAACTTTCATGTTCTATTTGTCCCTATAAACTGATGACTTTATGTAACAACATGAAACATTTTATGACATTCGATGTTGAGGTCCCATATGTGAAAAGGTTCTTTCACCAATCAATAGAGAAAAAGGTCAGGAGTACATTGTATAAAACTACAATTATTATTATATACACACACAGTTCTTGTTAAACGAGAATTACAGAGGGACACACAGGACTTTTTGCTACACTTTCAACACAAGTGAACATCTTTCAATAAAACAAACCTTCCTCTCTGTGGTATCTGGGATAAGTGTTTGGTCATTGTAAATTTATTATACAGTATTGCTTTAGAAACATGCAATATCCAATTAACAAGGAATTTATTAACATTTAAAATTATCTTCATTGTAAATTTTATATAAATTACCTCTGTGACTTTCTATTTCTTATAACGTTCACTGTTAGTTTTTAAAATAAGGCCTAATTCTATCAATTGTATCACAAAATCACATTATGTTTAGATGCTTAATTATACTCCAGTTCATTAAAAAAAATTATGTCATCAGCAAATGAATGTGATTCTAATATATTTTTGATATTCTCTCTTACATAATAGAGTAAAGCTAAAGAAAACCAACAAAGATATAAACCGTTACATTTATTTTTTATTGATTTAATTGAGCTCTACGTTTTTCTCTGTTCCCCTCTCTGCCTCTCTGGTGGGGCACAATTCTGTATTCTTTCAATTATGTTTTAAATAAAAGCTGATTGACCAGTAGCCAGGCAGGAATTATAGGTGGGACAACTAGACAGGAAGTAGAGGTGGGACAATGAGAACAGGAATATTCTAGGAAGAAGGAAGTTCTTTCCACAGTCCTTTTCAAACACTGAAGAAGCAACATGTGACCTGCCCTGCTGAAAACGGTATTGAGCCATGTGGCTAACATATGCTAGAATAATGGACTAATATAACTTATAAGAGTTAATAAAAACCCTGAGCTAATGGGCCAATCAGTTTATAACTTATGTAGACCTCTGTGTGACTTTCTTTGGAACTTGCCACCTGTGGGAACTGGGCAGGACAGAAACCCCAATAAGCAGACCATCAAGTTACACCTCTCCTCTTCCCTTTAACCCTCTCCCATGGTCTCCATGCTTCCAATTTACTCAAATGGTCTTATTTTTTTCTACTTCCCAGGTAGATTAGATCTATGTAAGTCTCTCTTAGGGTCCTCATTGTTGTCTAGGTTTTCTGGGATTGTGGTTTGTAGGCTGATTTTCATTGCTTTATGTTTAAAAAACTCTTATGAGTGAGTACATATGATAATTGTCTTTCTGAGTCTGGGTTACCTCACTCAGTATGATGGTTTTTGGCTCCATCCATTTGCCTACAAATTTCAAGATGTCTTTATTTTTACTACTGTGTAGTACTTCATTGTGTAAATGTACCACATTTTTCTTATCAATTCTTTGGTCAAGGAGTATTTAGGTTGTTTCCAGGTCTGGCTACGATAAACAATGCTGCTATGAACATAGTAGAGCACATGGCATTGTGGCATGATTGAGTATCCTTTGGATATATATCCAAAAGTGGTATTACTGAGTTTTGGAAGGTTGTTTCCTAATTTTCTGAGAAATCACCACACTGACACCCAAAAGGGTTGGACCAGCTTACATTCCTACCAGCACTGCGAGTGTTCCCTTTACCCCACAACCTCTCCAGCATAAGTTGTCATCAGTGTTTTTTTTTTAAAAAAATATTTATTTATTTATTATGTATACCATGTTCTTTCTGCGTGTATGCCTGAAGGCCAGAAGAGGGCACCAGACCTCATTACAGATGGTTGTGAGCCACCATGTGGTTGCTGGGAATTGAACTCAGGACCTTTGGAAGAGCAGGCAATGCTCTTAACCACTGAGTCATCTCTCCAGCCCCTCATCAGTGTTTTTGATCTTGGCCTCTTGACCATTCTTCCAGGTGTAAGATGGAATCTCATAGTTGCTTTGATTTGCATTTCTTTGATGACAAAGGATGTTGAACATTTCCTTAAGTGTCTTTCAGCCATTCTAGATTCCTCTGTTGAGAGTTCTCTGTTTAAGTCTGTACTCCATTTTTTTATTGGATTATTTGTTCTTTTGATGACCAATTTCTTGAGTTCTTTGTAAATTTTGGAGATCAGACCTCTGTCTGATGTGGGGTTGATGAAGATCCTTTCCCATTCTCTAAACTGCCATTTTGTCTTGTTGACCACATCCTTTGCTTTACAGAAGCTTTTCAGTTCAAGAGGTCTCATTTATTAATTATTTCTCTCTGTGTCTGGGCTACTGGGGCTATATTTAAGAAGTGGTCTCCTGTGCCAATGTGTTCAAGTGTACTTCCCACATTCTCTTCTATGAGGTTCAATGTGGCTGACTTTATGTTGAGGTCTTTGATCCATTTGGACTTGAGTTTTGTGCATGGTGATAGATATGGATCTATGTTAATTCTTGTACATGTTGATATCCAGTTTTGTCAGCACCATGTGTTAAATATGCTTTCTTTTTTTCATTTCATATTTTTTGCTTTTTTGTCAAAAATCAGACATTCAAAGGTATGTGGATTAATATTCGAGTCTTCAATTCGGTTCCCTTTGTCCTCCTGTCTGTGTTTATGCCAATACCAGGCTGTTTTCAGTACTGTAGCTCTGTAGTAGAGTTTGAAGTCAGGGATTGTGATGCCTCCAGAAGCTCTTTTATTGTACAGGATTGTTTTTTCCATATGAAGTTGAGTACCGTTCTTTCAAGGTCTGTGAAGAATTTTTCTGGGATTTTGATAGGTATTGCCTTGAATCTGTAGATTGCTTTTGGTAAGATTGCCATTTTTACTTTGTTAATTCTACCTACCAAGAGCATGGGAGATCTTTCTACTTTCTGGTGTCTTCTTCAGTTCTTTCTTCAAAGATCGTTTTATTTATTTTTAAATGTGTGAACAATTTGTTTTTTAAAATAACAGTTTCCAATAGTCTAAGATAGTTTGATATACTTGCAATGCCATTACTACAGGCCTAACACAATTCCAAATTTAATAAACATTATTAATATTTTCATCATTTTAAGCCTAGATAAAGTAAATAATGTCATTTATAGAATTTGTGACTTTCTTGACAAAAATACCTTCATTAAAGTCAATTCCAAGCTACATACACAGGACATTGCAGCAGACAATTTGATAGAATTTCCAGAACACAGAAGTACAAGACCTAAAGGACCCCAGTAGCATAGAAAATTGTACAATGTGATAAAATAACTAGGAAGTGAGAAATCTTAAGAATCTTTTAATTTATTACCTTTGATTTTATCATAATGTTCTATTAAAAGTTTATTAAAAGTACTTTTTAAACCTTTTTATTTATTATTGTTTATTTTGTGTGATTATGCATGTGTGCACTAGGTGACAGGAGTCTTTTCCTGCTGTTCACCTCCCTGCTTCTTAACAGCAGAATTGTGACAAATAAACAGTTAGTTACTCACAGCTTCCAGAAGAATTTATTTCCCCTTATTGATATCATTATATCATCACTAGATATCAATGTTCTTCAATTGCAGAATAATTTTGGGACTTATCTTCACATCAATATTTACTTAACTGGAAGTAACCATCCAAGCACAATCCTGAGATAGTGAATTGAATCTTTCTGATTGGAAAAAAAGAAGACATACACATGACATCTAACCCAGCCATCTTACATGCAGATTTTACATTTTTTTTAATTCTCTGAAAATTTTACACATGTGGACAATGTATTTGGTCATATCCATTCCTTACTCTCTCTTCAACTCTTCCTGGGCACCTTAACTTGCACAAGAAACTTTACATTTTAAGCTTAAGGTTTCACATATTCTAAGGTAGCTGAGGGCTCCTACTCCCCAGGTGTAGGGTGACAATATTGAAGAAAATACACATGAAATTGTTTTATAGTTAAAATCATGATACCAAATAAGCAATCTTGTGTTTCTTTTCTCCATGAGTTTAACCTTTCCTAGTTTCTTTACTGATAGAAGAAAGTGCTTGATTTTTTTTAATTTCCTCATTACTTTGTTACAATTGAGAATTTATGATTAAAAATATATCTAGTGTGTAACAATATCCTGGATACCCTCTCATGTGTGTTGCAAAATGGTAATTTGGTCCTAAATTGTTATATCACAGAAGATACAAAATCCATTCAAGAAATCTCAGGGCTAGCATTCAGGAAACCAGGGTCCCAAATATAGGCCATTGAACAAAATATATGCCACAGTCTTTAATATCTATGGGCCTCATTTTATCTTTAAATTGCTATGATTAAGCAAAACCATCTGATGATTTTTCTAAGATCATATTTTACAGTCATGTCCTTGGAAACTTTCCAGCTGATTCTTTTAAATATTAGCATTCATTTACAGGTAAAGCTACCATTTCTACTTCTCTGATTTCTCATCTCTCAAGAAGCCCTAAAGAGTAGCTTGGTTTGTGAGTGCTGCTACAAGAAAGCACCATAAGTGAAACAGTTTATAAGCAACAGAAATTTCTTTTTTTTCTACAGTCCAGAAACCAAGGATGGAGGCACTGGAGGCACTGAGAGATTCTTTGTTAAATGAGGGCTTGTTTTTAGGTTCATATGCAGCATTTCTTTTCTTTTCTTTTTTTTTTTCTTTTTTTTCCCCTTGGTTTTTCAAGACAGGGTTTCTCTGTGGCTTTGCAGCCTGTCCTGGAACTAGCTCTTGTAGACCAGGCTGGTCTCTAACTCACAGAGATCTGCCTGCCTTTGCCTCCCAAGTGCTGGGATTAAAGGCATGTGCCACCACCGCCCAGTTTATGTTGCATTTTCTAATTACGTCTTTTGTGCTAGATGATCAAAGTGTCTCTTTTTCAGTCTCATTAACAAGTGTACCTAATCCTATTGATAGGCACTGCCCCCAATCACTTAATCACTTCCTAGTGGTATATACCATTATCTTGGGGAGTCACATTGTGTGTATGAAACACGTGTGTGCAGGTATACATGGAAACCAGAGGTCATCATCAGTTGTATTCCTTAACTAGTGCTGATGTTGTTGTATTTGGTGCTGGTAGTAACGTGTGTGTGTTGTGTGTATGTGTGTGTGTGTGCCCCACGTGCTTGACTGGCAAGCCAGAAAGCTGCAGAGATACTTCTGTCTGCCTTTGTAGGGCTGGGGATGCAGGTGCATGTTCCTGTGCCTGGCATTCTGTATGCGGGCCATCCATGTGAGGATGCAGAATGCACTTCTCTGACAGAGCCATCTCCCAGGACTTAGCACTTCAACAATGTGGATTTGGGGAAACATTCTCATTAAAACAACACCACATCGAGTGTACTTTAAAATGAGCCTCCCAGTCCTTGAACACCATAATTCTTTTTTCTATCAGAGATACAGAGTGTATGGGAATGTGTAAAGAAAAGGCATGCAAGAAGACAGAACAATTTGAACCCAAAAAATGAGTTAGTCATTGTTGTAAATGTAAAAAAAAAAAATGAACTTCTTTTTATTTTTTTCATTTTTTTATTGATTTTTATTGAGCTCTACATTTTTCTCTGCTCCCCTCCCTGCTTCAACCCAGGTCCTCCTGCTCCTAATTTACTCAGGAGATCTTGTCTTTTTCTACTTCCCGTGTATATTAGATCTATGGATGTTTCTCTTAGTGTCCTCATTGTTGCCTAAGTTCTCTGGGTTCTTCTACATATAAGAAACACATCTCAACCTCAAAGACAGACATCATCTCAGAGTTAAGGGTTGGGAAAAAATATTCCCATCAAATGGACCTAAGAAACAAGTGGGTGTATCTATCCTAATATCTAACAAAATAGACATCAAGCTAAAATCAGTCATAAGGGACAAAAAAGGTCATTTCATATTAGTCACAGGAAAAATCCACCAAGAGGAAATCTCTATACTGAACATCTATGCCCCAAATACAAGGGCACCCTCATATGTAAAAGAAACACTTCTAAAGCTTAAATAATACATTAATCCCCCCCCCACACACACACACTAATAGTGGGAGACTTCAACACTTCCCTCTCACCACTGGACAGGTCAGTCGTACAAAAAAATGAACAGAGAAATAAGAGAACTAACAGACGTTATGACTCAAATGGACTTAAGAGACATCTATAGAATATTACATCCAAACAGAAAAAATATACCTTCTTCTCATCACCTCATGAAACTGCCTCAAAAATTGACCACATACTCAGTAACAAAACGAACCTCAACAAATACCAAAAAAAATGGAATAACCCAGAAAATAGAACTTCTGAACCTTGGAAGAAAGAATCAGTCCGAAAACTGTCAGACTTGCTGTGAAATATTTAGAAACATCCTCACTTGTTTTTTTTTTTTAATAAATTTTTTCCATTTTACCTGTTCTGAAGTTCTTTTTTATCCCACTTTAGCTGACTTACAGCTTCCAATTTCTGGGCCTGTTTCTACCTCCTAACCTCTAAGTATTTATATGCATGCAATTCAAACAGAAAGAAAATTAAAGCAAAGTCAATCCCACCCAAACCAAACAAGATATATTTTGTACAAATAAAGAAACATTATACATACAAGTAAATGTGATAGCTTCCTGACCCATGCATAATTAGATGCGGAAATAAAGGAGCCCCCCTGGGTAGATCCTTGATGAGATGATTCCTTTCTAGAACTTACTTATTACTCGGAGAGATGAGTAGGACGTCCTTCCTGAAACATTGTTTCTTGAGAACTTGAAAAGTATCCCTCTCCTGCTGACAAGGTGGCAATTTTAGATTAAGACACCAGAAATATAGCATGATTTACCAACACAACAGGCTAAGAATAACAGTTTTCCTGCCATCTGTGATTGGCACTATTATTATACACTCTATTATAATCTCATCTCACTGTCCAACAAAGCTCTTCATTCAGCAACAAAGCTCATGTTAAAAAACAAGGCAGGCTCACTTATTTGCAGGGAAATGTTTTTGAAAACTAATCTCATTGCTCAAACAGAACAAGAGTGGACCTGGTGTGGTGCAAGGTACTTCTGCTATCAGGTGGAGGAAATGAAGTTGAAACAGAAAAGCCAGCTGAGAAGGTGTTTAATCTTCAAGGTGTGAGGCATTACATTCTGTCACTCTCCCTGGCTGATATCAGACATGAAGGCAAAAAAAAAAAAAAAAAAAAAAATCTGAAACAGGGGAAAAGTACACTCAGGGGCCTTTGATGTCTGTGTTGGCAAAGCACTTCAGTGTTCACTGGAATTCTTTATAAAAACAGCTGAAGTTTCTGGTTTGGAAATAAAAGAAGCTAGGGCATTGCAAAGAGTGGGATCCGCAGCCTATGCAAAAATCCCAATTCACTTCATTGTGCACCTGAAACTATTTAGGGCAACATGCGACAACACACACACAGGTACACACACGCACATATGCACACACAGACACACATGCACACACACACACTCACACCTGAGAATTATTGTACAGTATGTTTTACATTTTCATCTGTTAACAACCTCTATTTTAACTACTTTTCAGATAGTTTATCCATGAAAAAGTAATAAATTTCTTAAACCTTTGAAACCACTTTTTTCCTGCTACTGTGGAGAGAGAGAAAACTGCATAATGGACATATATTTAAAATGCCAAAGTAAGTTGGATAATGCATCTTTTCCTGTTAGGTAGAGACAGAAACAGAAAACCATGAACACAGTGTCAATCAAGCTAATGCAGGACCCTGTAGAAAGAAAGATCAATAAAACACATTCAAGATTTCCACTAGGCCAGGAACTGACATAGTGGCATCAAGTGGGGAAAAGGATATTTTATAAATGAGTCAGGAACTTCCCCAAATGTCCAGATTCTCCAAATCTTTCAAAATGGCAAGGCTCTGGAAGTAACCAAGAGTAAATAACGCACATAAATCTTCACGTTGGAAAATCCAGTTCCTGTTTTCCACTAGCTCTCCATCATGGTGATAACTTCAGGTTTAAAGAGCAATTCCTCCATCCTTTTCAATGATGGTTGCTCAAGGTGCTCTATCCTTCCCCAGCATGGCAAACATGGCTGTGGCAGGCCTTGCCCTTCTCCCTCATTCTCTTTGTCTTGATGAAAAAACATTAGATTATATTCCTAAAGTTAGCAACTAAGGTCCATTCCCTTGTTTGGCAACTTCTTTTTCCTGAGTCTGAATACTAGAAATATAGCAATCAAAAGTCCCCTTAGACTCATCTAATTAACATGCTGAATTAAAATTAAACACCTATCCCAACACAGAGTTTCCCCTTTGCCTTTATAAACTGTCACTTGCCTATCATGTCTATCACCTCTCTATCCACAGGCAGTTTTTTATTCCCCCTCTTCTGCCCCTAAAAAATTCTCCTTCCATCGCCCCTTGTTCTCTTCCCCCTCTATCTCATCCTATATCTCTTGTTTTTCTCCCTTACCCCTTGCTCTTTCTACCTCTGGGGCAAATAAATACCCTTTGTGTTGAGATCTTGATCTTTTGTGTCTTGAACTGACTTTGAGGTTCCCTAAAGTTGCCATATGCATCCACACTCCCCTGAGCTTGCCACCTCATGCCATGCCTGAAGCCTAGAAAAATTTCTCAGAAATTGTGTCACTTAGCAGTTATCCTGCATTAAGTAAAGACTTATGTATGAATTCATAGAGATTATAACTAGAACAGAACCATGAGGTTAAC
This sequence comes from Chionomys nivalis, assembly GCF_950005125.1. NCBI lineage: Eukaryota > Metazoa > Chordata > Mammalia > Rodentia > Cricetidae > Chionomys > Chionomys nivalis. The sequence goes on from NC_080087.1 coordinate 46,759,805, forward strand.
TAATCCCAGTTGCATCCAAAGAGGGTCCCTTCAGGGCATTTGGAATCAGCACACTGTCTACATTGATAGCATGTCATTACAAAGATGGTTCAAATTTTAGCCCCTTAAGTGTTCATCAACTTCATCTCACCTTGAGCGATTCCCTAAGCTTTAGAAATTTGGCTGATACCAAGGTAAAGGAGACAGAAAGCACTTTTAAGATTTTATTAGTAAAAAAAAAAAAAAAAAAAAAAAAAACCGGTTACACTTTTTAGTTTTATTTTTTTTTTGTTCTATTGTTAGATTTTTTTCATACTTTAAAATCCAAGATTATTTAGTAATGAAAAATTACCAAACTACAAAAAACAATAGTTTGGGCTGGTTATCAAATTATGACATTTTTTTTATATATTCTTTTTTAATTAAAATTTCCAACTGCTCCCCGTTTCCCATTTCCCTCCCCCTCCTACCACATATTGCCCCCTCCCCCCGCTCCCCTCCCCCTATCCCCACTCCACTTCTCCTCCCCCTAGTCCACTCCCCCTCCCTCTCGATACTGAAGAGCAGTCCAAATTCCCTGCTCTACAGGAAGACCAGGGTCCTCCCACTTCTATCTAGGTCCAGGAAGGTGAGCATCCAAACAGGCTACGCTCCCACAAAGCCAGTTCATGTATTAGGATCGAAACCTAGTGCCATTGTCCTTGGCTTCTCATCAGACTTCATTGTCCTCCTTGTTCAGAGAGTCCAGTTTCAACCCATGCTTATTCAGTCCCAGTCCAGCTGGCCTTGGAGAGCTCCCAATAGATCAGTTCCACTGTCACAGTGGGTGGGTGCACGCCTCGTGGTCCTGATTTCCTTGCTCATGTTCTCCCTCCTTCTGCTCCTCATTTGGACCTTAAGAGCTCAGACGGTTGATCCAAATTGGGTCTCTGTCTCTCTCTCAGTCCATCGCTAGATGAAAGTTCCTGTGCCATTCTCCTTGGCCTCTCGTCAGCTCTCATTGTCCACCACATTCAGAGAGTCCGGTTTTGTCCCATGTTTTTTTCAGTAGCAGTCCAGCTGGCCTTGGTGAGCTCCCAATAGATCGGCCCCCCTGTCTCAGTGGTTGGGTGCACCCCTCATGGTCCTGACTTCCTTGTTCATGTTCTCTCTCCTTCTGCTCCTCATTATAACCTTGGGAGCTCAGTCCGGTGCTCCAGTGTGGGTCTCTGTCTCTATTTCCATCCATTGCTAGATGAAGGTTCTATGGCGATATGCAAGATATTCATCAGTATGATTATAGGATAGGTTCATTTCAGGTTCCCTATCCTCAGGTGCCCCAATGAACTAACTGGGGACATTGCCCTGGGCATCTGGTAGCCATTCCAGGTTCAAGTCTCTTGCCAACCCTTAGGTGGTTCCCTTAACTAAGGTATGAGTTTCCCTGCTCCCCAATCCAACCTTCCTTTAACCCCAATCACCCCGATTCCCCCAGTTCCCCTCATCCTCTCCTTCACACTTTTCTCTCCCCATCCCCCCTCATCCCCATCCCACCCCACCCCCAAGATTCCAATTTTTTGCCCATCAATCTTGTCTATTTCCCATAGCTGGGAGGATATCTATATGATTTTCCTTGGGTTTACCCTCTTGTTTAGCTTCTTTAGGATCACAAATTATAGACTCAGTGGCCCCATCCATGGCTAGAAACCAATTATGAGTGAGTACATCCCATGATCTTCTTTTTGGGTCTGGGTTACCTCACTCAGGATCGTATTTTCTATTTCCATCCATTTGCATGCAAAATTCGAGAAGTCATTGTTTTTTACCGCAGAGTAGTACTCTAATGTATATATATTCCACACTTTCTTCATCCATTCTTCTATTGAAGGGCATCTAGGTTGCTTCCAGGTTCTGGCTATTACAAATAATGCTGCTATGAACATAGTTGGACAAATGCTTTTGTCATATGCTAGGGCATCTCTTGGGTATATTCCCAAGAGTGCTATTGCTGGGTCCAGGGGTAGGTTGATCCCAATATTTCTGAGAAACCGCCACACAGATTTCCAAAGTGGTTGCACAAGTTTGCAGTCCCACCAGCAATGGATGAGGGTACCCTTTTCTCCACAACCTCTCCAGCAAAGGCTATCCTTGGTGTTTTTGATTTTAGCCATTCTGACAGGTATAAGATGATATCTCAGAGTTGTTTTGATTTGCATTTCTCTGATCGCTAAGGAGGTTGAGCATGACCTTAAGTATCTTTTGGCCATTTTAACTTCTTCTGGTGAGAATTCTCTGTTCAGTTCAGTGCCCCATTTTTTAATTGGGTTAATTATCCTTTTAAAGTCTAGTTTCTTGAGTTCTTTATAAATTTTGGAGATCAGACCTTTGTCTGTAGCGGGGTTGGTGAAGATCTTCTCCCAGTCAGTAGGCTGCCTTTTTGTCTTAATGACAGTGTCCTTTGCTTTACAGAAGCTTCTCAGTTTCAGGAGGTCCCATTTATTCAATGTTGCCCTTAATGTCTGTGCTGCTGGGGTTATACATAGGAAGCGATCTCTTGTGCCCATATCTTGTAGGGTACTTCCCATTTTCTCTTCTATCAGGTTCAGTGTGTTCAGATTGATATTGAGGTCTTTGATCCATTTGGACTTGAGTTTTGTGCATGGTGATAGATATGGGTCTATTTTCATTCTTCTACAAGGTTGACATCCAATTGTGCCAGCACCATTTGTTGAAGATGTTTTCTTTCTTCCATTGTATACTTTTAGCTCCTTTATCGAAAATTAGTTGTTCATAGGTTTGTGGGTTAAAATCCGGGTCTTCTATACGATTCCATTGGTCGACTGCTCTGTTTTTATGCCAGTACCACGCTGTTTTCATTACTGTAGCTCTGTAATAGAGTTTGAAGTCAGGGATGGTAATGCCTCCAGAAGTTCCTTTATTGTATAAGATTGTTTTGGCTATCCTGGGTTTTTTGTTTCTCCATATAAAGTTGATTATTGTCCTTTCAAGATCTGTGAAAATTTTTGATGGGATTTTAATGGGGATTGCATTGAATCTATAAATTGCCCTTGGTAGAATTGCCATTTTTACTATGTTGATCCTCCCAATCCAGGAGCAAGGGAGATCCTTCCATTTTCTGGTATCCTCTTCAATTTCTTTCTTCAATGCCTTAAAGTTCTTGTCAAATAGATCTTTCACTTCCTTGGTTAGCGTTACCCCAAGATATTTTATGCTTTTTGTGGCTATCGTGAAAGGTGATGATTCTCTTATTTCCCCCTCTGCTTCCATATCCTTTGTGTATAAGAGGGCGACTGATTTTTTGGAGTTGATCTTGTATCCTGCCACATTACTAAAGGCGTTTATCAGCTGTAGGAGTTCTTTGGTGGAGTTTTTGGGGTCGCTCATGTACACTATCATATCATCTGCAAATAATGCAAGTTTAACTTCTTCCTTTCCAATTTGAATTCCCTTTATCCCCTTATGTTGTCTTATTGCTATTGCTAAAACTTTGAGAACTATATTGAAGAGGTATGGAGAGAGTGGACAGCCTTGGCGTGTTCCTGATTTTAGTGGGATGGCTTTAAGTTTCTCTCCATTTAATTTGATATTAGCTGTCGGCTTGCTGTATATAGCTTTAATTAAATTTAGGTATGACCCTTGTATCCCTAATCTCTCCAAGACTTTTATCATAAAGGGATGTTGAATTTTGTCAAATGCTTTTTCAGCGTCTAATGAAAGGATCATATGGTTTTTTTCTTTCAGTTTATTTATATGATGGATTACATTGATAGATTTGCGTATGTTAATCCAGCCCTGCATCTCTGGTATGAAGCCTACTTGATCATAATGGATAATTTTTCTAATGTGTTCTTGGATTCGGTTTGCCAGAATTTTGTTGAGGATTTTTGCGTCGATGTTCATGAGTGAGATTGGCCTGTAATTTTCTTTCTTGGTTGGGTCTTTGTGTGGTTTTGGTATCAGAGTTACTGTAGCTTCATAAAAGGAATTTGGCAATGACTCTTCTGTTTCTATATTGTGAAATACCTTAAGGAGTATAGGTATTAGGTCTTCTTGGAAGTTCTGGTAGAATTCCGCATTGAAACCATCTGGTCCTGGACTTTTTTTGGAAGGGAGGTTTTTGATAACCGCTTCTAATTCTTCACGACTAACAGGTCTATTTAGGTTGTTCACCTGGTCCTGGTTTAACTTTGGTATATGGTACTTATCTAAAAAAGTGTCCATTTCTTTTACATTTTCCAGTTTTGTGGCATACAGGCTTTTGTAGTAAGATCTAATGATTCTCTGAATTTCCTCTGTGTCTGTGGTTATGTCTCCCTTTTCATTTCTGATCTTATTAATTTGCAGATTCTCTCTCTGCCGTTTGATTAGTTTGGATAGGGGTTTATCAATCTTGTTGATTTTCTCCAGGAACCAGCTTTTTTATTTATTGATTCTTTCAATTGTTTTCTGTGTTTCTATTTTGTTGATTTCAGCCCTCAGTTTGATTATTTCCAGTCTTCTACCCCTTCTATGTGAGTCTGCTTCTTTTTTTTCTAGAGCTTTCAGGTGGGCTGTTAAGTCTCCAATGTGTGCTTTCTCTGTTTTCTTTAAGTGGGCACTTAGTGCTATGAACTTTCCTCTCAGGACTGCTTTCATAGTGTCCCATAGGTTTGAGTATGTTGTTTCTTTATTTTCATTGTCTTCAAGGAAGACTTTAATTTCTTTCTTTATTTCTTCCTTAATCCAGGTATGGTTCAGTAGCTGACTATTCAGTTTCCATGAGTTTGTAGGCTTTCTGGGGCTAGCATTGTTGCTGAATTCTAGCTTTAATCCATGGTGATCTGATAAGATACAGGTGGTTATTAATATTTTTTTGTAACTGTGAATGTTTGCTTTGTTACCAAGTATGTGGTCGATTTTTGAGAAGGTTCCATGAGCTGCAGAGAAGAAGGTATATTCTTTCCTATTTGGGTGGAATATTCTATAGATGTCTGTTAAGTCCATTTGATTTATTACCTCCATTAATTCTCTTATTTCTCTGTTAGGTTTCTGTCTAATTGACCTGTCCATTGGTGAGAGAGGAGTATTAAAGTCTCCTACTATTAATGTGTGCGGTTTGATGGCTACCTTGAGTTTTAACAATGTTTCTTTTACGTACGTGGGTGCTTTTATATTAGGGGCATAGATATTCAGGATTGAGATTTCATCCTGATGAATTGTTCCTGTTATGAGTAGAAAATGTCCCTCTCCATCTCTTCTGATTGATTTAAGTTTGAAGTCAACTTTGATAGAATTTAGTATGGCCACACCTGCTTGTTTCCTAGGTCCATTTACTTGATAAGCCTTATCCCAGCCCTTTACTCTGAGTAGGTGCCTGTCTTTGTGGTTGAGGTGTGTTTCTTGTAAACAGCAGAATGTTGGATCCTGTTTTCGTATCCAATCTCTTAGTCTGTGCCTTTTTATAGGTGAATTGAGTCCATTGACATTAAGTGATACTAATGACCAGTGGTTGTTAACTCCGGTCATTTTTTTTAGTGGTAAATTTTGTGTGTTTCCCTTCTTTGAGATGTGCTGGTAAAGGGTCTCTAGATGTCTGAGTTACTGTGGTCATTGTTGGACTCCTTGATTAATGATTTTCCTTCTATTACTTTCTGTAAGGCTGGATTTGTGGCTACGTATTGTTTAAATTTGTTTTTATCCTGGAAAATTTTGTTTTCTCCATTTATAGTGAACGAGAGCTTGGCTGGGTATAGTAGTCTGGGCTTGCATCCATGGTCTCGTAGTTTCTGCAGTACATCTATCCAGGACCTTCTGGCTTTCATGGTTTCCATAGAGAAGTCAGGTGTAAGTCTGATAGGTTTACCTTTATAAGTAACTTGGCCTTTTTCCTTTGCTGCTCTTAGTATTCTTTCTTTATTCTGTATGCTTTGTGTTTTGATTATTATATGGCGAGAGGATGTTTTTTTTTTGATCCAGCCTATTCGGTGTTCTGTATGCTTCTTGAACCTTCATAGGTATATCTTTCTTTAGGTTGGGAAAGTTTTCTTCTATAATTTTATTAAATATATTTTCTGGACCGTTGAGCTGCGCTTCTTCTCCTTCTTCTATTCCTATTATTCTTAGGTTTGGTCTTTTTATTGTGTCCCATATTTCCTGAATGTTTTGTGATGAGAATTTGTTGGCCTTGCTGTTTTCTTTGATCAGCGTGTTTATTTTCTCTATGGTATCTTCAGAATCTGAGATTCTTTCTTCTATCTCTTGTATTCTGTTGGTTATGCTTGCTTCTGTAGTCTCTATTCGTTTACCTAGATTTTCCCTGTCCAGCTGGCCTTCTGTTTGTGTTTTCTTCTTTGCCTCCATTTCAGTTTTTAAGTCTTGAACTGTTTCCATTATCTGTTTGATTGTTTTTCCTTGGTTTCCTAGGGTATCATTCACTGATTTACTCAGTTCTTCAAACTTTCTGTTATACTTCTCATCCATTTCTATAAGGGCATTTTTTACATGCTGTTTAAGGGCGTCAATTACTTTCATAAAGTCAATTTTATCTACTTCTTCATGATTAAGGTGTTCATGTCCTCCTGTTGTGAGGTCGCTGGGTTCTGTTGGTTTCATATAGTTTTTCAGATTGTTGGGTGAATTCTTGCATTGGCGCCTGCCCATCTCTTTATCCGAATGCTCCCCTATGGATCTTCTTTTACCGGATCAGGTCTCCTTGCCTACTGATGTACCTTCCCAGTGATGGCACCCTGCAGTGATAGCTCTCCTGATGCTCCAGTGATGTCTCTCCTGGTACCAATATCAGATCTCCGTGCCCAAAGACGGCTCTCCTGGTACCCAGATTAGCTCTCCCACTGATGGCTCTCCTGGTGCCAAGATCAGATCTCTGTGCAGGTTGGGTAGTTCATAAACAAAGCTCCTACCTTGCTTGGTGCAGGCAGGCCAGTGAACCAAAGGAAGTCTCGGCTGCCTACTTGCCCTGAGGATTTGCCCCCAGTGCCAGACAGACTGAGCTGGATGGTGTTATGTGCCCAAAGAGGAAAGGGGGCAGAAGGAAGAAGGGTTCTGGATGCAAGCTGGGTGGGACAAGAAGAGAGAGGCAGTATGCAGGGTGTAGAGCCCCTGCAGGGAGCCCAGGGAGTATAGGGTGGGGGATGAGGAACTTCAGAGTTCCCTGTCCAGGGCTGCTTCTGCCGCCTCTGGTCACAAACTCACAGGGCTGCTGTCTCTCCTGGTGCCTAGATCAGATCTCCCTGCAGGTTGGGTAGTTTGTAAACAAAGCCCTTACCTTCTTGTTGCAGGCAGGCCAGTGAGACAAAGGAAGTCTCGCCTGCCTACTTGCCCTGAGGATTTGCCCCCAGCGCCAGACAGACTGCCACTTTTTAGTTTTAAAATGGCTCTTTTGTTGGGGTTAAATGATTTTAGTATTGAGGATATGATACAGTATCTAGGATCTACTGATACATACATAAATATCTCTCCTCTCTCCTTTCTCTCTCTCTTTATATATAGAGATTATATATTTTATATTATATATTATATTATATTTTATATATGCATTACACATGCATAAAAAACATGAGACTCTTACTTACAGTGCATCCTATCCAGTTAATCATGTATGTCCAAAATATTACTGATGGTCAGTCTATGATTGTGTTAGTAAATCCTTCTAGTAAATGCCAGGATAATTTAATTAAAATTGTAATGATTTTATGTAATAAGAGATTAGTGTCCCTTATTGATTCCTTGTGGTTTTTAAATTCACTGATTTTCTGGCTAGAACACTAGCTCTTGAGTATACAAGGAAAATAATTTAATAGAGTAATATCTACCAGCTCATTGTACAGAACATGGGAAAGACATGGGCTTTTCTCTTCCTTGTCCATGTTGGCATACTCCTCTTTTGCACAAATTTCTGTGCAAGTCAGTCTTGTATTGTCTGATACAGTGCCAGGCTTCTGCCTTTAATTAGCAGATGTATGGTAAAGCACTCCTTATCCTAACTTTTAGCTCTTCAAAGCACAGTCAGCACAGCATTTTCTGTGACACCTACCTGAGTCCTTTGTGACCCCCTTTATTTCTCCCCAAAGAACATAATTTGTGATTGCCATGAGATTTTTATATGTTAATTTCTGTAACTTACTCTTTACTTAAGAGTATCTAAATTTTGATGTTTTACATTTTTTTCAACCTTTAGAGCCAGTCTTTATAAACATATGAGACATGTTTGTCTGGGACTGATATTTCTTTTATTCACCCGAAGGTATTTACAGAACTGAATGATTACTTTAACATCTGAACAAGAAACTCTTGTCAGGGCTCTGGGTGATGACTGCCTTAGAATTAGAATTCAAGTGCAAGAGAGTTTCATGAAGTTGCTTACTAATGAGTACACTTGAATTAAGAAATGAAGTGACATTGTCTCACAGATAGTGAATCTGATTTGACTGATTGGTTCACAATAGCAACAGTGTGTCAAATGAGTAAATAATCCATTTCTTATAAATTAGTTAATTCTGTAGTTCTAGGATTTTTATCAGTAGTGCTTACAAAGTACATGAAAAGAAAGAATTTCATCCAAATTATTGATTGTATTAATAAATGCATTTTAAGATTAACATTAATAGTTACATTGAGGAATGCCTTTTTTGATATATTTTCCATGAAGATGGGGAGAAAAAACACTAAAGACAAAGTAAAAAATATTTTTGCAAGTCGGGATGAAGACCGAAGGGAGCTGAATTGATAAATAGCAATTCTTTTAAAATGTTTAATGACAAAACACTATAAATTATTGCATATAAATTTGGAAGTTCAAAGAACTGAGAACCATTGCTATATGAGAATTATTCCATCTATTTGTTGGCAATAATTAACTTTCTAGAGCTTACACATGCGTATAATACAAAATATCAATATAATTAAAGAGTAATCTCAAAACAATAATGATTGATATTCATCTATGATTAATTAGGTTATTCTTTTATTAAGAGATTAATTTTAATAAACTTTTATAACCTTCAATAAGCATCCAGATTTATATTGTATGACTTTAATCAGTTGAAAGTTAAAAACAATGATGGTACTCAGTCTAAAATAAAATTTTAACACTCAGAACATTAAAGGGAAAAAATAAGGATTGTTAAATTTTAAATTATAGATGTATTTTTATCATCAGGAAAGGTGATAGGGGGTTAATAAAAGACATTCAGAAAATTGAGAATGTACTGAATTAGAACAGGTTTATTAAAGATATATATATATATATAAAAAAAACTAGTTCCAGATAATACATTTCTAACTGTTAAATAAGTGACTACATATTTTGAATATTTTTCCTGAAGTACAACCATTTAAAACTGGAAGGGAAATGGAAGTTTCTCTATAATACAATTTTTGATACCTTGTGGGCTTGTGGTACCCTAAATGAGTCTGAATAATTTTGTACTTCTTCCAACAGTGGGTTCAAATAGTTACCAAAATGCAATTATAAGCACTGTACACATATTAACTTAGTCTTTCAAAGCATATAGAGGTAATAAAATAATATCATTATAACAATGCACTATTGCTAATATTATATAAGTGTGAATATCCTACGATGCCTTCTGTATTGTACTAACTTCTTTTGTCCTTGTGGTTTTCTGAGTCCAGAACTATCTAAATAGCCCTGCCTGGCTGGAACTCACTAGAATCCTTCTGCCTCCATCTCAAAAGTGCTAGGAATTTAGATAGATGTATACCGTCACAGTGAGCATTAATCCTTCGCTCTGTGATGATGAGAGGAGATGTGGTGCCGAAATGGTAGCACAAAGTGTGTGATGTTGGCTTTGTTACAAAGTGCTCAGTTACTAGAGACTTTCTGATAATACATGAGCCAGAGGGTCAAGGAGCTCTGAACACGATGGCTGACAGCAGGTAGCTGAAACTACAGAAACCGAAACCACGTCAGCTGGGCAATGATTGCATGTCTTGTGATAAATCCTTTACATATTGTGCCATACTTGTCAGATTTCCTATAAGATTTCCAGCTTCTCCTGAGACTGTGGTCAGTTTGAGAGTTTTTAATTTTTATTTAAACATTTTCCATCTACATGTCCGATGGCTACACAGCATTTTCGGGCCTAGGATATTCTCTACGCAACCTGTGATAGTAATTCTATAGGTGAAATGTCATCACAGTGTGATTTTTACCTGCTCTAGGTTATATAACCGGCTTGTGAATGGCCTAGCCATGGATTCTAGAAAGAATTTAAGAAGCACACAATTAGTCCCTAATTCTGGAAGGTCTCACTGCTCCTGCGGAACTCACTCCCACTGTTCAACCTCCCAGCTCCTCTCAAAATGAACATCTGCTTTTCATTTTAACATTCATTTATTTATTTCACATCCCATCTGCAGTTTACCCTCCCTCCTCTTCTCTCAGTTCTTCCTCTCTGCCCCTTCCCCATCTATTCCTCCTCTTTTCTATTCAGAAAAGGGCAGATATCCCATGGATATGAATAAAACATGGCATATTAAGTTGCAACAAAACTAAGCCCCTCCTTTGTATTAAGGTTGGGCAAGGCATCCCAGTACAAGAAATATGGTCCCAAAAGCCAGCAAACAAATCAGAAACAGCCCCTGTTCCCACTGTTAAGAGTCCTAAAATATCAAGCTACACAACTGTATATATAGAGAGGGTCTAGGTCAGTTCCATGTAGACCCCTGGTTGTTGGTTCAGTCTCTATGAGCTCCTATGAGTTCAAGTTAGATGATTCTTTGGGTTTTCCTGTAATGTCCTTGACCCCTCTGTCTCCTAGAATCCTTTCTTCCTCTCTCCAGCTGGTTTCCCTGAGTTTGGCCTACTATTTGGTTGTGTGGGGGTCTCTGCATATGTTTCCATCAGTTGCTAGATGAAGCCTCTCTGATAACAACTGGACTAGGCACCAAATCCAACACATCTCATTGCTAGGTCATGTGAGTGTGTAACTGTTCCAGTCCACCAATGCAAGTCTTCTCTGGTCACAGGAGATGCGCTGTTCACGCTCACATCCTCTATTGTTAGGAGTCTTAGTTGGGATCATCCTCTAGATTCCCACAAGGTTTCCTTGTTTCAGGTTTCTACCTGAGCCTGAAATGCTCCCCTTTCCAACTGTCTCTTTCAGAACTCTCCCCATTCACCCCATACCTGATCTTTCATTTTCCCATCCCCACCTACTTCAAACCCATCCACAAGATCTCTTCTATGTCCCCCTTCCCAAGGAGATCCATGTGTCCCTGATTGGGCCCTTCTTGTTATCCTAGGCTCTCTGGTTATGTGGACTTTAACATGGGTATCCTTTACCTTACAGCTAATATCCACTTATAAGTAAGTAAATACAATATTTGTCTTTCTGGGACTGGGTTTCCTCACTCAAGATGACTTTTTTAGGTCCAACCATTTGCCTGCATTGTTTTAACAGATGAGTAATGCTTCATTGTATAAATGTACCACATTTTATTTATCCATTCTTCAGTTGAGGAACATCTAAAATGATGCTTTTCCATCATCAAATATTATAATATTCAGATTCTATCTAGAAACCTAATATACATACAGTTTAATGCAAGTAAAATTAAACTTGAATTCTGAAGATATATTAATATGATTAATACATAAATATAATTCATGGCAGAACCAGTCATGATGATTGGACAAATGAAAAGAGAAGGGTAATCTTATTTAAACTCATACTTCTTGAGGGAGAACATTGAAGATTCCTGAGAGAATGAGTAACTTATCTTAAACGTTCAGTTGCTGGCTGAATTTCATGTTATCTTGAGTGAATTTGCAGTTGTCGTGTCTATCTATATTCCCTCAAGACTCTAATATCCACTTTCTCCCCATATTTACATTCTTGTTGACAAAAGAAATATCTGCCTCCTTGGCCAAGGAACTAAGTTGTGCAGTTCTTAATCAATAATGCTCTGAATGGAAGATCCTTTCTTCCTGTTAACGGTCATCTTGGAGGCCCGCAGCTCTACTTTCTAAGTTCACATGTTTTTCATACTGACATCTCTTTTCAGACTTCCAAATTTAATCCTGTGTTGCCCTGATTTCCCTGGTGTCCTCTTATGTACTTGATACTTATATTTTGTTAGATTATATCCTTCAGAGAAATCTCACAAGGTTTACTGTAGATAGAGTTGTGAAATCTTCTGTGTTTCAGTACTTTCTCCTCTTGTCTTCATAACTGATTTGCACACTGTATGTGGTAAAATATTTACATATATTTCTTTAATGATTTAGATTTTGTTTAAATACTTTTATTTGAATTATTATTTGTATTTATGAACCAAAGATGATGTTTTATGCAGGCAAAACCAAACTATTACTCCCAGAATATTTTCATAGTTCTACCCTTCTAAGAATCTCCCCCTGAACTTAAACATCTGCTGCTTAGAACATCTTAGGGAAGTTGTGAGTAAACACATTGCAAATTATTGGGTGGAGACAGGAACATAAAACTGTCCACTGAGTATGTAATGAATGTTTGTTTTGATCATACATTTGAAATCACTGGAGAGACTAAAAATATAGAATTATGTAAAAAGAAAAAAAGTAATGGAATTTTTCAGTAAAGAGCTCTAATTAATGGATAGTTGAGCATACAGATCAATGAACGTAATGATTTTGGAGAATAGATGTAGTGTGGTGGGCGGAATACAACATGTTGTGATTCTAATAGCTGAGGATGGTGCAATGGTGAACACACTGTCTTGCTCATGCTCTGTCAGTCAGAAAATAGTCAATCAAATTATCTTTAGAAACACATAAAAGCACATCATGATTAGAGCCTTCTTTAAAATACAGATTCATATAACTTCCTGCATCTGAAAACACTATTTGCCCCCTTCACAAATGAGATGCCTCACTGCTTCTTCCAGAAAATCAAATGAATGGTGCATAGAAAATACATTTATAGCTAGTATTAATTATAAAGGTAAGACATTTGCTACTTAATCATATAAATAAATATACAGATGATAGAGGAATTATATACAATCTGGGTGATGATTTTTAAAACTCCTAACATGGTTCAATAGCTGAGAAAACTTTGAAAATTTCATATACTTAGTATCTTTGAGTAATGTAATTTATTTATCAATGTGAATTCATTTAATTCATTCATAAAGCTGTTGCTTCTTTAATGCTCTTTGACATTCAGTTGAGCTACAGGGAAACATACAGGGTATGGTGGTACATGCCTATAATGCTGGCACTAGAGTTTGAGGAGAGAACAGTGCAATCCATCCTAGATTGTATGGTGATTTTGAAGCCACCTTTATTTAAGGAGATGTAAAACAATGGAAACAAGGTAATCAAGGACTTCTAGATAGTTTGCCCATCCCTCCATCTCCAAATCTCCCCCAGTTAACATTCCTAATTGTGTATTAATCACAGAAACTCTAAATTTAAAAGAAATAAATTAGACCTAGGAGTCATAGAATGAGTACAGGTGCCCTTTAGCAATGTCCTATAGAAACAAATATATGCAAACCAAATTCTGGAGATACTTATGAAAATGAACATAGTTATAGATGAGGTAAAATTAATAGTAAGCCAAAATAATTTGAATTACTTTCTTCACCCACAAATTATATTTATTTCCTATAAGTCCTCCATTTTTTTCTCTTTGTTGAAAATATTCTTCATTTAGTAATGGATATGATGAACAACAAGAAACAAGTTTAGAATGGAATTCCAAGGCCTTTTGGTCATTAAAGACTTCTAGGACAGCTGTACCATTCTTGAATTATCACACATGAGGTTAAAGTAGGACCTCAAAGGAATATATGGTGGTAAATACTGTCAGGTTGACAGGACCCAGCATTATGTAGGACTAAGCTCTGAGGAGTTGTTGGTTATGGAGGTGCGAAGAACCATCATTAATGTGGCTGACATTACTGAGTGAGCTGGAATCCTAGAATAAACAAGAAAAAATAAGCTAAGCACTAACATTCATTGTTTGCTACTTCCCAATCATGGCTGCAACGTGATCAGTTGCCTCCCAATCTTGCAACTGTGTATGATGGTTTGTCCCTCAAACTGTCAACCCAAGTAAGCTCCTCTATTCTTATATTACCACAGTAATGAGACAAGAAACACATATATTTCCCATCTGAAAAATTGTATAATATTTGGAGTTTAAGAACACATAAGTGGTTATTTTTCACTCCTGGGAACGTATAACCAAGTCAAACATTAAGGCAGTGAAATCATATCTCAATGTAAATAATACATTGACATACACATTTTATTAAACAAACTCTATGTTTAACATTGATACCAATATTTATGCTCTCTGTAACACTAGGATTGCTCTCCACATGAAGATTATTATCTCATACAGTCTACTTGTGAGCATTTAGAAATACAAAATTCAAGGAGACAAAAGTTGCAGTTCTACATCATACAATTAATTACATAAAACTAAAATAGTGTTATTTCCACTTGTAACATCAAATCTCATACAATTTTTTTGTTTTTCTTTCTATTTAAGTCTACCGTAACATCCTTCAGCAATCTCACCTTGAACATATTATCATTTAACTCAGGAATCTTAATGATTTCTGCTGGCACTCTCTGTATCAGCTGCTATCTAACCCTGCTGTCACATATGCCATCTTTCATTCTAATCAAGCCAATGACTTCCCTTTTCCCTAAAAGTTGATTCCTTTCACATTCTTAGTAATCCCAAAAGACAATTAAGTTAGTAGCCAACAGATGTTACATACAGAAATAAAGGAACATCACTATTCTTTGAATTTTTCTACAAGGTGTATCTTTATGACTCGTGACTAACAAAAACAATTGAATATATATTTTGGGTGATTGCATAAAGCAGTACATAATAAGCTCTTTGGGCTGACGAGGGAGGGGGACTTGATCAGGGAAGGGGAGGGAAATGGGAGGCGGTGGCGGGGAGGAGGCAGAAATCTTTAATAAATAATTAAATAAATAAATAAATTTTAAAAAGACATGGTTTGTAGAGCTTTTGCAAACAGATTTGCTAATTTGTGCCTTTGAATTAACCTGGAGTGTCAAGTGGCAAATATCAGCTTCATTTTACCCTGAGGGAAAGTGGGGGGGGGGGAGATATAGGAGGACACTCTGTGATATGTCAGAAACCAGTCCTACTGGCTGCACTGCATCCCTAGTGCTAAACAGTACTTGATACTTTCATGTTTCTTTCTAAAGTTGTCCCAACCACAAATCCCTTTACTCCACATTTCTTTCATATTTAGTACTCAATGTGAGATCTTAGTGGCACACAAAAGCAGTCATTGTTGCTCTCACAGGGATCAGGATCAGAGGTGGAAAGACATTGATTAAATAATTGTGGGAAAAACAAAAATATTCTCACATCAGGAAGGCTTCAAAATAGAAGCACCTGATGCCATCAGACCCTATACAAAAGTCAGAGGGGTTGGGAACACTGTCTTCTAAAAGCAATGCTTACACTAACCTCAGTCAAACAATGAAGGAGAATTTATTACAGAGAGAGAGACAGAGACAGAGAGACTCAAACACAAAGACCTCCAAAAGAAGGAATTCTAGTGAGGAATGAAGACCAGTATGAATGAAAGGAAGAAAATAAGGAAGGACACAACATAGGACATGAAGGGAGGGAACTAGAGACAGGTTTTGGATGTGTAGAATTTTAGATCTAACATTACAGTTTTGTTTTAATCCATAGAGCAAAGGAGTTGTATAATTTGATTTACATGTCATGCATAGAGTAGGTAAATTCGCAGTTATCAGGAACTGTGAAGAATAAAGAATGGAGAACAATTTTAGTGAATTTAGGCTCCTGGTGTAACAGGGGAGATGACAATATCCTGAAATATGGTACCAACAATCCTTTCACACACCTTTGGATACAGTGAAAACACTGAAGCTTAAAAGGGTAAATTTCACTATTTTATGATTATAGTTTGATAAAAGAATGATTAAAAACAGCAGTTGGACATTATGAGATGTGGTAAGCAAAATTTCAAATAAATGTTATATTTTCAAAGTGAACAATAAATAAGGATGAGAAAGGGCAAAATTACTCTAATTATCGAATATAGAAGGAAAAACAGGTGGGAAATCAGGGAGGAGTCTGGAAGTTAAATGAACAGGAGCTTTCAAAGAATGAGCCCAACTTTCTGACTTGACGAAGAGAATGGGGATATGATTCATTAAAACTGAGGGAGCTGAGGAAAACCAGGTTTTGAGAAAGAATGGGATAATAACAGAATTTATCTTTTATTTCCTGCTGAATTTGAGTTGATCTGGAGAAACAGTAAATAGAAAATGGATGCATTTATCTCAAACTCACAGTAACTTTCTTAGTGAAGAGAGAATACGATAGACCATAAAATACTATCACGTCTGCACATGAGAACAATCTGGGAATAAAAATATCTTAGTCAATATGAGCCAAGAGAACAAAATATTATAAACTGTGTACCTTTCAATTAAATTTATTTCTCATAGTTCTAAATCTAGGAAGGTCAAGACTAAGACACCACCAAGGCTCACTCTCTGGTTCTTAATGTCTGATATTTTCTCACATAGTAGAAAAGAAGAATGAGTTATCTGAGTCTATTTTATCAGGACATCAGTAAAGTTGCTTCTTGCTGGGAATATGGCTCAACGGTAGAGTATTAGACTAAATGTTTAAGGTTCCATGTTCAATCCCCAGTACCACAGAAATAATAAGAGACAGACAGACAGAGAGACAGTCAGACAGATGATAGATAGATGATAGATAGATAGATAGATAGATAGATAGATAGATAGATGATAGATAGATAGATAGATAGATAGATAGATAGATAGATAGATAGATGATAGATAAACAGGACTTTTGCAATCCAATCACTTCTTAGAAGACTCTGCCTCCTGCATCTTGAAGGTTAGCCTTTTAATATGAGAATTTTTCAGGCCATGAATATTTAAAGCATTGCAAGAGAGAAATGAGCTAGGACCAAAATTGAAGAACTAAAATCATGACTAGCCAGATCTCTCTTGCACGTTTACATGAGGAAATAAACTGAAGGCTGGTTTAGAAGGAGTGCCAATCAAAGAACCTCTGCAAAACATTTCAAAAGCAGTAGCTTGGCCCAGGTGGATATAATGGCCCTATGAAGTCAAATGAAATACAGAACAGGTAAGTTCTGTGTCAAGCTGATAACAGCATCAAAAGCTGTTTGTCTGTGGGGAGGTCCAGCCAGATTCACATCATGAAAGGCTGACCTATGAGTGAGTGATGGAGAAGTAGCAGAAGCCAGCACCTACAGATGTTATTGTTTTTTTCAACATCTTGTAAATTAGGAAATGAAGGAAAGTTGTATAAGGCTTAGTGTGGGCATGACTAGTGTTCTTATTAGAGTGTTATTGAGAGTATAATGAAAATAATTAGGTGTTTTCAGCTAAGTGCTAGAAACTAAAACTAACCAAGCAAACAGAAAAATTCATGACATGTGTTCTCATAAAAAGTGGGATCGATGACTCCAAAGTCTAAGGGCAGGAGTTAAGCAAGCACCAGAAGAGAAGAAGCCAAGACTAACAGTGCAGATGCAAGGTGTGGTATGTGGTGTGTGATGTCTGTCTGAGACTCGTTTCATCTGACCACAGTCCTGTAATAATCTCCTAAGGATGATAAGAGATGAAGGTGATTAAAGAGAATGCTGTTCTAAGTATCACTAAAATCTCATGGGACCGCTGCTGGCTGCCTTGGAGAACTGTCAATTGGACACTTACCACAGGCCAAAGAAACAAAGAACAGATCTTGCCTCCTAGGCTTTGTAAAGAACATCGTTTGATTCTGGGATTATATAAAAAGAACTAATCATAAACTACACTCAGACAATAGTTATTGAATGGGACATTGAAAGTTTCCTATATTCAATGATGAAGTGTATTAATAGGAAATCACATGGAGCAATATGTAAAAAGAGGAATATTTGAATGTCAGTTTTCATTATACTTCATTGCTGTGTTGATGGTCTAGCTTTATTTCAATATGTAGAAAATAGAGATATTTATATAACAAATTATTATTTCTTATAATTTATTCAGGCTAATATGTCAACAATATGACTTAATTATAATAATCAAGATGGTCTTTGAATTTGATAGAAACTATCTGAAATATCACAAAATATATGCTATTATATTCATAGTATTGAAAAGGGCAATATATTTTAATGAAAATCAAAGTAAAAGTATGTAGCCTGCCAAATAAGTAAATGTCATGTAATTTTCAAATGTCTCATGATAAAATACTCAAAACTATAAGTATAAATAACTTTAGTCAATAAGCATAATAATTATAAATAACATCATCCATTTTGGATAGTTGATTTTATTTTGGCAAATTATTTGAAAATAAAACCTTATTTATAAAAAAGAAAAAGATATTAAAGTGAAATTAATACAAAATAATAATCCTTGTTTTTCTTTCTTAGCTATATCTTAATATTTCTTTTACTTTTTGATATACTATAGTAATATCATTTGCTCTTTTCCTCTTTTCCAATGCCTCCTATATACCTCTCCTTATTTTCTTTCAAGGTCTCTCTTTTTTTTTTATTAATTGCATGGGCAACTAAGTAATGCTGAGATTGGGAGAAGTAATCTTCCTTGGGGAAGAGCACACCAACTGGTTACAAAATACCAAATGATAAGAGCTGAAAATATATCGAAAGTAGCAGACTGAGGAAGCTATCCTACATTTACAATGTAAAATTTTAACTGTTTTCTGACTGTAGTTTGTGATTACTTCTTTTTTTTTTGTAGTCTCAATCAAAATGAGGCAGGGATCAATAGTAGGCAGGGAGATAAGAGTTGTATGCTTTATTGCTTTGACCTGTGACAAAGTGTTCACCATTATTTAACAATGTACTTATTTAGTAATGTGTGTAAACATTTATTTGTAATAGCTATTTTTTAATTTGTTATATGAGAAAAAACCTTAAATTTATAACCTCTCTTAATGTATTTGTGTTGTCATAACAGAACACTGAGGCTAGAAATCTCAGGAAGAAATAGGTTTATGATGATTATGTTATCTAGAAGGTGCAAACATCACAGTGCTGGTATCCTGGTACAGGTTGCCTGACTGCAGGACAACATAATAGATGGGAAAAAGTGAAACAGCTGAGAAAATGACAAGTATGTAGGGTGTCACATTTGCTGAGAGTACTTTTTCACAAAGCTAACCAGATTTTGTCAGAACTAAGTCTCTCTGAAGGGTGGTGCACCCAAACCTAACCACCTTTTACAATGCACCACCACTTCTCAGCACCACCACAATGGGGACCAAGCACTTTTAGAATCCATTCAAACCACATCTATGCCCCCACTATAACACAATCAAAGGTTGTATTTAGCACAATAACTACCATAAACCCTATGCAACACACACACACACACACAAAGCCTTCACTACAGGGATAAAAGGGGGAAAAATCGTTTTTCCTGACTGTGTGGAAAAGATGTATAGGTGTCTGCCTGCATAGAACAGTATGAACCCATAGGTATTCACAGACAAATTGAAAGGGCTAGCAGCAGCAGCAATAGGCCAGGCATGGCAGTGACTGTGGGAAAGGCCAGCATGCTTGGATGGTAAATTTGAAGCTGAAATGAAGGGAGACAGAGTCCAATGAGTCACAATGCCATTTTCAGACTAGATATTTTATGGACATTGAGGGCCATGCCAGGAACAGTTCAGGAAAATGAAACCTTGCTGCCATGATCTGGCTTGCACGCCCTAGGATTCACAACCAGGCACCAATCCCAAGTGAATAGGAGTGTTACTAAATAAGCTTATCTGCAAAAAGCATATGTAAGAACCAGTCACTGTTCATAACTACAGATATGCATACCCCAGGATTAAATATATAATTATTCAATTTGCAACTCATTTACATTGTCTTTTTTTAATGTGAGTCCTTTTTGGTTCTGAAGATCCAGAGGCTTGTGGGAAAATCTGTTGATGATGTCTATGATGTTGAGAGAGAAACCTCCTGAGATTTGGTGTCTACAACTAGAATCTTCCAAAGGTCCTAGAAATGCTGGGTGTGGTAGAGTCTGAGTGGTACAGTCCCAGACAAGTTTGCCTTAGGATAATACTGAATGCTGCAGAGACCATCAGGAAATAGTTGGAGAATGCATGGTGCTTAAATGATCGCATAATGCAAAGAATATCTTACTTTGATAGTCATGACCCCGACCAAGCCTCTGCTGCTTTCCTCTGCTACTAATGTACATGAGAGTGGAATCTATTTATAGCTGGGCTGATTGATAAGTTCACCCAAAGCAAACTTGCTTACACAGTCCTTGTCAGTTAGGACTTTACAAATAAAAGAAAGAAAGAAAGAAAGAAAGAAAGAAAGAAAGAAAGAAAGAAAGAAAGAAAGAAAGAAAGAAAAAAGGAAGGAAGGAAGGAAGGAAGGAAGGAAGGAAGGAAGGAAGGAAGGAGAAAGAAAGAAAGAAAGAAAGAAAGAAAGAAAGAAAGAAAGAAAGAAAGAAAGAAAGAAATGTTCCACCATTTAGAAAACTCACCATGCCCTTCCCCTCACTTTAACATTGTCTCAAAGTTTCACAAATCATAAATCACAATATGGACTTTGAAATGACCCTTAAGAGTGGTCCTCTTACCTCCCTTTGCTGTCTTCTCATTTCACGTTTCTTCAGTCCATCTTTTTATCCTATAACTCTGCAATGTATACCTAGACCTACCTGCTCCTCACAGCCTAATGTTCAGAGCTTGCAGAAAAACAGCTATGCCGTTTCTTGCATTTAATCATCTTTTTTGAAAATTAGCCAATATCTCTCCCATTTATAGTCTTTCATGACCCCTTTCTACCTGCTGCACGTGAAATAACATGTTCTAGATCTTTCTGGTTTCCCACAGTAGGAAGACTCCTGTAATATAAACACATAGTGTCTCATAATTTTCTTGTCACTCAAACTGAGAATGTTTTGTTTCTAATCCTACTGGCCTGTAGGTACAGACAATCAATGATTTCCATCCCCTTCTCCTCCTGGAATCTGATCACATTTATCTGGATTACTGTCACCTCTATTTTTTCCAAAAGCAGAAATGTAAAAGTCCAGGCACTGCTATTCTGTTTATTTTTCAATTACAGTGTGAAAGTTCAGAATTCTAACCCATGAAAGAGAGAATTCTGGACTTTTTGTTGAAATCCATTCCTGTCGCTATCAGGACACTGGGTGTAATGTGAAAATTAGTGTCATGGAAGCTGAACATGCCGAGAAGTCTTCACTTTGCTTGCCAGAGGCCAAAGCTCTACTCAGACACAGAGCCATTATTTTCAGTTAGTCTGGGTCAGACAAAGTAGCTGTCAAACTGTTCCCCTCCACTTCCTCCAGTAGAAGAATGTATAAGTCAGCTTTGTAGTGTTATAATCAAATACCTGAAAGTCTACTTTGTTTTTATTTATTCATTTTATATTGCTTTTTATTGAGCTCTACATTTTTCTCTGCTTCCCTCCCTGCCTCTCTCTTATCCTTCAGCCCTCCCCCAAGGTCCCAATGCTCCCAATTTACTCAGGAGATCTTGTAATCTACTTCCCATGTAGATTAGAGCTTTATGTAAGTCTCTTTTAGTGTCCTCATTGTTGTCTAAGTTCTCTGGGATTGTGGTTTGTAGGCTGGTTTTCTTTGCTTTGTGTTTAAAAACCACCTATGAGTGAGTACATGTGATAATTGTCTTTCTGTGTCTGGGTTACCTCACTCAAAATAATGTTTTCTAGCTCCACCCATTTGCCTACAAAATTCAAGCTGTCATTATTTTTTCTGCTGTGTAGTACTCTATTATGTAAATGTACCACATTTTCCTCATCCATTCTTTGGTCAAGGGGCATTTAGGTTGTTTCCAGGTTCTGGCTATGACAAACAATGTTGTTATGAACATAGTTGAGCACATGGCCTTGTTACGATTGAGCATCCTTTGGCTGTATACCCAAAAGTAATATTACTGGGTCTTGAGGAAGGTTGTTTACTAATTTTCTGAGAAATTACCATACTGACATCCAAAAAGGCCGAACCAGCTTGCATTCCCACTAGCAATGCAGGAGTGTTCTCTTTACCCCACAACCTCTCCAGCATAAGTTGTCATCAGTGTTTTTTATCTTGGCCATTCTTACCGGTGTAAGATGGAATCTCAGAGTTGCTTTGATTTGCATTTCTCTGATGACTAAGGATGTTGAACATTTCCTTAATTGTCTTTCAGCCATTTTAAATTCCTCTGTTGTGAATTCTCTGTTTTGGTCTGTACTCCATTTTTGATCAGATTATTTGTTCTTTTGATGACCAATTTTTTGAGTTCTTTGTATATTTTGGAGATCAGATCTATGCCTGATGTGGGGTTAGTAAAGATCTTTTCTCATTCTGTAGGATGTTGTTTTGTAAAGAAAATAGGTTTACTTTACTCACAGATTTAGAGTAGCAACCTCAAACAACATTGTGTACCTTCTGGGGATACTCCTAAGCTCCCTCCCCCCACTTATATCATATCATATCATGATGAAGACAGATGTATATTTCTTAGTCACCTCTCTGTTCTGTATACAACAGTCTATTGGACAATGAGCTCAGCCCTAAGAAAAATTCACCCAGTATCTAATGACTTTACCTCTAAACAACATAGATGGGGTGAGTTTATTCCTCTCAGACAGTAGTGCTTAGTTCAGTGGCAGATTACATATTTAGTTTGAATGATTCACAAAACCACTGAAAATAGCATACATTAAAAAAGATTCCACCCTCTCAATGACATTAGCATGTGATTCTGGGAATTACAAAGCTTTATGAGTTTGACAGAAAACAAATACCAAATCACAGCAAAATGTCAACGGAAAACAGCTATAGGGCATGACTTCTAATACATGCTAAAAACAAGTCAATAATCAAGGAGATTATTGTTTTATTATTATTTCCTTCATAGACATCCAGATAGACGAATCTAAGACCTGAAGGAAAAAGCAAAAAGATTCATTCTGATTTCAAGTTTGACTTCTTTGTTTTTTTTTTACTTAATAACAGTGTATCTGTGTGTATGTGTGTATATGTACATATGTGTGTGAACATGTGTGTGTGCATGTGTGTGTGTTGTGTGTGTGTGAGTGGTCTGTGAATGTATAAATATAAAAATATCAGTGAAACAAGCTTGAAGAAAAACTCTGAAATATTTGGATTAAGAATCAGGATTACTAGTTAGAGACCAGGTCAATTTCTCTATATTTGATGACATGAATAAGCTGTGTCTTCAGCAATAGTGTATTATCATCATGCTTTGTAAAGTAATCAATAGCTTTGGTATTAGTTTGTGATGTTTGGGGCATCCATGGGATGCTTGGCTAACAAATGACTGATTAAGATGCAACAAATTCCAGGGAGGCTGCCCCGGTATGCACCTTTATCCACCAGACCCTGCAAACTACTAGCTCCATCCCACCCCTAAACTAGCCTATCCTCTTGCAACCTAGGTGGAACTCTAAAACACAGCTTGTTACAATACAGAGAGGACCAAGAGGTGAGTGAACAATCACCCTGTAGGATGCCCCACTCTCTAGGATCTCCATAGTAAGACAAAACCCCGGGTTCCTGACCCAACTGCCTTGACTTCTCTAGCCAGCCAGCAACAGAGTTTCCTGCAGGTAGGCTGCCTCAATAGCCACCCCCATCCACCAGAACCCTTGCAAGCTACAAGGCCCGTCCCGCCCACAAACTTGCCTATCCTCCTGCAATCTCAGTAGAACTCTGAAACACAGCTTGCTATAATACTGAGAGAATCAAAAGGTGATTGACTAGTCAAGCAGCAGAACAGCCCACTCTCTAGGCCCTCCATAGTGGGGCAAAAACCCGGGCCCCCCACCTGCCTCAGCTTACCTAGCCAGCCAGCAGGAGAGTTTCCTGCTAAGAGAACCAAGAGAGAAGACCAAAAACAGAACTCTAAAGCAAGAGAGGGAACCAGGAGAGAAGAGCAAGGGAGCATGCTAACAGAGAGAGAGTCCTCGATGGCTCCCTGAGAGACAGACACTGACAGTACAGAGCAGACTAAGAACAATTCCCAAAGCCTCACACAGACACTTCAATGATTGGACCAAGACACAAAGACACCGCCAGCATCAATTGTAGGGAGAGATGGATAGGCACCATTGCAAGAATTAAGCCAACAACCTAACAAGCAACATGGTAACACCAGATAAGTGATCACACAACAGGAAGACTGTATCATCCTAACCCAAAAGAAGCAGAAGAAAATGATTTTAAACATAACTTTATGAAGATGATGGAGACCTTTGAAAAGGAAATAAAAAATTCCCTTAAAGAAGTGGAGAAAAAGACAAGCAAAAAATGGAAGAAATTAATAAATCCTTCAAAGAAATCCAAGAAAACCAAGAGAATGTCAGGTGTTGAAGATACTATAGAGGAAATAGATTCATCAGTAAAAGAAAACATTAAATCCAATAAATTCTTAACACAAAACATCCAGGAAATCTGAAATACCATAAAAAGACCAAACCTAAGAATAATAGGGGTAGAAGAAGGAGAACAACTTCAGCTTATAAAGGCACAGAAAATATATTCAACAAAATCATAGAAAAAAATTTTCCCAACTTAAAGAAGAACATGCCCATGATGGTATAAGAAGCTTACAGAACACCAAATAGACTGGATCAAAAAAAAAATAGAATAAAGGAAGAAATTTAAGAGCTGCAATGGAAAATGTCAAGTAACATATAAGGGTAGACTTATCAGAATTATACCTGACTTCTCAATGAAAACCATGAAAGCCAGAAGGTCCTGGACAGAAGTGCTGCTGACATTAAGAGACCACAGATGCAAGCCCAGACTACTGTACCCAGAAAAGCTTTCAATTACCATAGATGGAGAAAACAAGATATTCTATGACAAAAACCAGAAACATATTCACCAATCCAGCCCTACGGACAGTACTAGAAGGAAAACCCCAACCCAAGTAAGGTAACTGCACCCACAAAAACACAGGCAACAGATAACATCTCACCAGCAAAACCCAAAGAAGGGAAACACACAACCACTACCACCGAAAAATAACAGAAATTGACAACCACTGGTCATTAATGTCTCTTAATATCAATGGACTCAATTCACTTATAAAAACACACAGGCTAAGAGAATGGATAGTGAAACAGGATCCAGCCTTTGGTTGGTTACAAGAAACTAACCTCATCCTCAAAGACAGATATTACATCACAGTAATGGTTAGGAAAAGGTTTTCAAATCAAATGGATCTAAGAAACAAGCAGGTGTAGCTATCCTAATATCTAACAAAATAGGTTTCAAACTAAAATAAATCAGAAGAGTTAGAGAAGGACACTTTATGCTCATAACAGGAACAATCCATCTATATGAAGTCTCAATCCTGAATATCTATTACCCTAATACAAGATCACCCATACATGTAAGAAAGATTACTTATTATTATTGTTGGTATTATTTTTATTACTACTAAGAAACATAAGGTAAGAAACATTACTAAAGCTTAAATTGTTCATCAAACCCCACACAATAATATAAGGAGACTTCAACACTCCACTCTCACCAATGGATAAGTCAACAAGACAGGATCTTAACAGAGAAATAAGAGAACTAACAGATGTCATGACTCAAATGGACTTAACAAACATCTATGAACATTCCACCCAAACACAAAAGAATATGCCTTCTTCACAGCACCTCATGGAGCCTTTTCTAAAATTGACCACATACTCTGTAACAAAGCAAACCTCCACAGATAAAAAAAAAATGGAGAAACCCCCCTGTAACTTATCAGATCATCATGATTTAAGTTAGAGTTTAACAACAATACTACACTCAGAAAGCCTACATGCTCATGGAAATTGAACAGTGAACTATTGAATTACCTCTGGGTGATGAAAGAAAGAAATAAAAAAATTAAAGACTTCTGAGAATTCAACAAAAATGAAGGCACAATATACCTAAAGCTATGGAACACTATGAAAGCAGTGCTAAGAGGAAAGTTCATAGCACTAAGTGCCCACATAAAGGAAATGGAAAAAGCTCATATTAGTGACTTAGCAGAAAGCTCTAGGACAAAAAGAAGCAGACTCACCCAGGAGGAATAGAAGACAGGAAATAATCAAATTGAGGGTTAAAATCAGCAAAATAAAAGCAAAGTAAATAGTATAAATAATCAATAAGACAAAGAGATATTTCTTTGAGAAAAACAACCAGATAGGCAAACCCTTATTCAAACTAATCAAAGGCAGAGAGAAAACATCCAACTTAACAAAATGAGAAATTAAAAGGGCTCATAACAGTAGTCCTTATTGTCTGCTATGTTCAGTGAGTCCGGTTTTATCCCATGCTTTTTCAGACCCAGGCCAGCTGGCCTTGGTGAGTTCCCAGTAGAATATCCCCATTGTCTCAGTGTGTGGGTGCACCCCTAGAGGTCCTGAGTTGCTTGCTCGTGCTCTCTCTCCTTCTGCTCCTGATTTGGACCTTGAGATTTCTGTTCAGTGTTCCAACTCAAGAACAATTGCAATGGGTTTTTGATCCTACTGCACGTACTGGCTTTGTGGGAGCCTAGGCAGTTTAGATGCTCACCTTAATAGACCTGGATGGTGGTGGGTGGTCCTTGGACTTCCCACAGGGCAGGGAACCCTGATTGCTTTTAGGGCTGACGAGGGAGGGGGACTTGATTGGGGCAGGGGGAGGGAAATGGGAGGTGGTGGCAGGGAGGAGGCAGAAATCTTTAATTAATTAATTAATTAATAAAAAAAGGGCTCATAACAACAGACACTGAGGAAATTCAGAAAATCATTAGGTCATACTACAAAAACCTGTACTCCAAAAAATTGGAAGGAATAAAAGAAATAGACAATTTTCTGGATAGATATCATGTACCAAAATTAAATCAAGACCATGTGAACAATTTAAATAGACCTATAAAGTGTAAGAAAATAGAAGCAGCCATCAAAAGCCTCCAACCAAAACCTGCCCAGGGACAGATGGTTTTAGTGCAGAATTCTTCCATAACTTCCAAGAAAAAAAAATACCTATGCTCCTCAAAAAGTTACACATAATAGAAACAGAAGGAACATTGCCAAACTCTTTTTATGAGGCTAGAGTTACCCTGATACAACACAAAGACTCAACCAAGAAAGAGAATTATAGACCAGTTTCACTCATGAACATTGATGCAAAAATACCCTATAAAATACTGGCAAACCTAATCCAAGAACACATCAAAAAAAATCATCCACCATGATCAAGTTGACTTCATCCCAGAGATGCGGGATGATTCAACACATGAAAATCTATCAATGTAATACATCATATAAATAAACAGAAAGAAAAAATATGATCATCTCATTAGATACTGAAAAGGCATTTGACAAAATCCAACACCCCTTCATGATAAAGGTCTTAGAGAGATCAGAGATACAAGGAACATATCTACATATAATAAAAGCAAAATATAGCAAGCCAACAGTCAATATCAAATTAAATGGAGAGAAACTCAAAACGATTCCACTAAATCAGAAACAAGACAAGGTTGTCTATACCCTCCATATTTCTTCAACATAGTTGAAGTTCTGACTATAGCAATAAGACATCAAAAGAAGATCAATGGGATTCAAATTGGAAAGGAAGAAGTCACACTTTCAATATTTGCAGATGATAGGAATATATATATATATATATCCCCAAAAACTCTACCAGGGATACAAGATCAAATCAAAAGAATGAGTAACCCTCCTATATACAAATAATAAAGAAGCTGAGAAAGAAAACAGAGAAACATCACCTTTCAAAATAGCATAAAATATCTCAGTGTAACTAACACTAACCAAAGAAGCAAAAGACCTATTTGACAAGAACTTTTAAATCTTTGAAGGAAGAAATTGAAGAGGATACCAGAAAATAGAAAGATCTTCTATGTTCTTGGATAGGTAAGATCAACATAATAAAAATGACAATCCTACCAAAAGCAATCTAAAGATTTAATGCAATCCCTATCAAAATCCCAATATAATTCTTCACAGACCTTGACAGAAAAAATAATCAACCTCATATGGAAAAACAAAAAATCCAGGACAGCCAAAACAATCTTGTACAATAAAGGAACTTCCGGAGGCATTACCATTCCTCACATCAAGCTCTAGTACAGAGCTACAGTAATGAAAACATCTTGGTATTGGCATAAAAACAGAGAGGTTGATCAATGAAATTGAATTGAAGACCTGGATATTAATCCACACACCTATGAAAACCTGATTTTTGACAAAGAAGCTAAATTACAATGGAAAAAAGAAAGCATCTTGAACAAATGGTGCTGGCACAACTGGATGTCAACTTGTAAAGAATGAAAATAAATCTATATCTATCCTCGTGCACAAAACTCAAGTTCAAATGGACTAAATACCTCAATATAAATCTGACTACACTAAAGCTAAGAGAAGAGAAAGTGGGAAGTAGCCTTCAATGAATGGGCACAGGACACCACTTCCTAAATATAATTCCAGTAGCACAGACACTAAGAGCAATAAAAAATAAATGGAACCTCTTGAAACTGAGAAGTTTCTGTTAAAGCAAAGGACGCAGTCAATAAGACATATAAATGCACACAGAATGCAACAGCACACACAACACCTGCACAAATTCAAACCATACAAAACCCAGCACTAACAAAGAGAAGAGGATAAAAACCCACTCCTAATCAGGAAGCTATTTCCAATTGGTATCTGTTGGGACAGGGAAAATCATTATTTTATGATGACTTGTCACCAGGTATATTAACCACAATATAGGGAGGCCCATGTTCAGTAATAGATGTCCAAGCAAAACAGACTCTATAAATATGTGTGTGTGTGTGTGTGTGTGTGTGCACATGTACACACGCATGTATGGGCATGCTTTTGTTTTGATTTGGTACATTTTAAATGGTTAAATTTCTTTTTTCCATTTATTTGGTTTTTCATTTTCATTTTTATGTTTTTGGGAAGGATGTTGTTTTTATCAGTTCTTGTTTGAGTTTATTTTTGAGGAAAAGAATATGAATTTGACTGGGTAGGGTCATAGGGAAATCTGGAAGTTTTCAGGGGAAAATACAATCAAAACGTATTGTATGAAAAATCTTTCTCTCCCTTCATTTCTCATACAATATAGCCTCATTACAGTTCCCACACACACACAACTCTCCTTCCATCTGGATCTACTCCCTTTCTGTCTCTCATTAGAAAAGAACAGGATTTTAAGAGATAACAACCAAACCTAACAAAACAAAATATATTAGGTGGGTGATAGTGGCACAGGCCTTGAATTGCAGCACTTGGAAGGCAGAGGCAGGCCTATCTCTATGAGTTCAAGGCCAGTTTGGTCTACAGAAAAACATCACTTCAAAGTTAGGCTATGCAAACCAACAGAATGAAGAGAGTCCCAAGAAAAAGGTAGAAGAAGCAGAGAGCCACTCACTCACACATTCAGTAGTCCCATAATTATGTCAACCTGGAAGTAATAATGTATATACAAGGGATCTAGCACACATGGGTGTCAGCTGCTTCCATTCTGTGAGTTCATATGAGCTTTATTCTCTTGATTTATTTAGGGTCTTGTTTCCCCAGTGTCCTCCAGACCCCTCTGGCTCTTACACTCTTTCTATCTCCTTTTCTTAAGCTCTGAGGGAAGAGATTTGATGGAAACCCACCATTTAGAGCTGTTTATTTCAAGGTCTCACTCTCTCTGAACAACGTCTGCTGTGGGTCTATGTATGCTTGCTGCAGGAGGAATCTTCTCTGATGATTACTGGATAAAGCACTGATCTTTAAGTATAGCAGAATATAATTAGGAGTGACTTTATGGTTCCTTTGTTTTCTTTTTTATTTATTTATTTATTTATTTATTTATTTATTTATTTATTAAAGATTTCTGCCTCCTCCCTGCCACTGCCTCCCATTTCCCTCCCCCTCCCCCAATCAAGTCCCCCTCCCTCGTCAGCCCTAAGAGCAATCAGGGTTCCCTGCCTGTGGGAAGTCCAAGGACCACCCACCTCCATCCAGGTCTAGTAAGGTGAGCATCCAAACTGCCTAGGCTCCCACAAAGCCAGTACGTGCAGTAGGATCAAAAACCCATTGCCATTGTTCTTGAGTTCTCAATAGTCCTCATTGTCTGCTATGTTCAGCGAGTTTAGTTTTATCCCAAGCTCTTTCAGACCCAGGCTCGCTGGCCTTGGTGAGTTCCCGATAGAACATCCCCATTGTCTCAGTGTGTGGGTGCACCCCTGACCAATGGAATAGAATAGAAGACCTGGACTTTAACCCACAAACCTATGAACACCTGTTTTTGATAAAGGAGCTAAAAGTATAAAATGGAAAAAAGAGAGCATCTTCAATAAATTGTGCTGGCAAAACTGGATGTCAACCTGTAGAAGAATGAAAATAGATCCATATCTATCACCATGCACAAAACTCAAGTCCAAATGGATCAAAGACCTCAATATCAATCTGAACACACTGAACCTGATAGAAGAGAAAGTGGGAAGTACTCTACAACACATGGGCACAGGAGACCACTTCCTACGTGTAACCCCAGCAGCACAGACATTAAGGGCATCATTGAATAAATGGGAACTCCTGAGACTGAGAAGCTTCTGTAAAGCAAAAGACACTGTCACTAAGACAAAAAGGCAACCCACTGACTGGGAGAAGATCTTCATCAACCCCACAACTGACAAAGGTCTGATCTCCAAAATACATAAAGAACTCAAGAAACTAGACCGTAAAAGGCTAATCAAACCAATTTTAAAATGGGGCACTGAGCTGAACAGAGAATTCTCAACAGAAGAAGTTCAAAAGGCCAAAAGACACTTAAGGTCATGCTCAACTTCCTTAGCGATCAGGGAAATGCTAATATGGTTCCTTTTTTGAAAAATAGTATTTGGTTTTACCCTAAGTCTCTGGGCTATCTAGTGTCTGGTTCTTGGTCAACAGAGAAGTACCGGGTAAGGGTTCTATCTAATTTGCATTAAGCAAATCAAACATTGTGCAGCACATTCCTCAAGCTTTGTGCCACCATTGTATTGGAATAATAAGCAGGCAGGACAGTACAGATGGCAGATTTAAGTTTGTGGCTGGGTTGGTGTTTACATTTCTCTTTCTTTTGGTAGCCAACACAGTACCTT
This sequence comes from Chionomys nivalis, assembly GCF_950005125.1. NCBI lineage: Eukaryota > Metazoa > Chordata > Mammalia > Rodentia > Cricetidae > Chionomys > Chionomys nivalis. Next base: position 46,790,995 of record NC_080087.1, read on the forward strand.
CCCATAACAAAAGACAGTAGAAAGTAGGGGTGAAGGCACCAGTTTTCCCCTCCATGTTCAATGAGTTGTATAGGTGTTATCTTTAGCAATAGAGCTTTGTTGTCAGTTTTCAGAGAGCTGCCAATTGTTTGGCAACAGCTTGGGTAGTTTGGTGATTTCTGTGGGACCCCTTTGACCATAAATCAATTGGATTTAACCCATTCCAAGTGCTGGAAGCTTCCTTTGGTGACAAGAAATGACCAGTTGTGATTCTGTTGCCATCATTATTTAAAATCTTCATTAAGTTTTCCTTTATGTGTTTTAGGAAGTTTCTATTACACTAGGTTTCCATACTACCCCCTTAACTCTACCTGTTCCTTTGCATTTCTTCCCTCAATCCTGTCTTCTCTCTCCCTCTTCTGGTCTCCCCATTTCCCCTGCCTCAGTCCACCCATAAAATCTATTCCATTTCTCCATCCAGAGAGATTCCTGTTTCCCCCAGTCCATTCCTCTACATAACCTCTCTGGGTCTATGAATTGTAGGTCGGTTATCATTTCTTTGATGGCTAATATCTACTTCAGATTGAGTAAATACCATATTTTTCCTTCTGAGTCCAGGTTACCTCATTCAGGATGATTTTTTTAGTTGTTTTGATTTGCCTGAAAATTTCATGTCATTATTAACAGCTGATTAATACTCCGTTGTGTAAGGATACAACCTTTTATTTATCTATTCTTCTGTTGAAGGACGTCTAGGTTGTTTCAAGTCACTGGCTATTATGAATAGATTAGATGAACAAGGCTGAGAGGTTGAGCACGTGCCCTTGTGATAAGATGAAACATCCTTTTCATATATACCCAAGAGTGATATAGCTAGATCTTGAAGTAGATGGAATTCCCAACCTTCGTAGGAACTGCCATATTGATTTATATAGTTGGTGTACAAGTTTGCACTCGCACCAACAATGAATAAGTGTCCCCCTTATTCAACATCCTCACCAACATGAGCAGTCAACTCTGTTATTGAGCTTAGCCATTTGGACAAGTATAAAATGGAATCTCAAAGTAGTTTTGGTTTGCATTTCCCAGATGGCTAAGAGTGTTGAAAATTTCTCTAAGTGTCTCTCAGCCATTTCAGTTTACACTATTGAGAATTCTCTGTTTAGATCTGTATCTCATTTTTAGTTGCATTATTTGATTTCTTGATATCTATTTCTTGAATTTTCACATAGCATTGGATATTAGACCTTTATTGGATGTGAAGTTTGAAAAAAAAAATCTTTTCCCATTCTGTAGGCTGCTGCTTTGTCTAAACAGCAGTGTCCTTTGCCTCTCAGAAGCCTTTCAGTTTCTTTAGGTACTCCCATTTATTAATGGTTAATCTCACTGCCTATGTTATCAGTGTTCTCCTGTGTCAATGTGTTGAAAGCTGTTTCCCACTTTCTCTTCTATCAGGTTCAGCATTCTGCTTTTCAATTGAGGTCTTTGATACATTTGGACTTAAGTTTTGTTCAGAGTGATAAGTATGAATCTATTTGTATTCTTACACATGCCATCTAATTTGACCATTTGTTCCAGATACTGTCTTTTTCCCAGTGTGTATTTCTGAATTCTTGATTTTAAAAATCAGGTATTCATAGGTGTTTGGATATATGTCAGTGTCTTCAGTTTGATTCCATTGACCAACATGTCTGCTTTTATGCAATACCAAGCTGTTTTTTTTTGTTTTTTTTTTTTAACTATAGCTATGCAATACAACTTGAACTGGGAATGATGACACCTTCATCAGTCCTTTTATTGTTCAAGATTGTTTTAGCTATTTTGGGTTTTGTTTTGTTTTGATCTGTTTTTTCATATGAAGCTGAGAATTGTTCTTTCAAGATCTGTGAAGAATCGTGTTGGAATTTTGATGGGAATTGCATTTAATCGTAAAGTAAGATATCTGCACAACTTTTCAAGAGAAGCACAGATACAGAAAAAGCCTCTAATCAAATTTGGAGATCTCACCAGGATATTTTTGAAGGGTAGCTCATTCCCTAATATTTCATAGCCATATTCAACTATTATCTAACCCAACTTTTAGATAAAGAATTTGGGTAAAATTGTAAAAAAACAAAAAAAATACGTTGTGTATCTTCAGAAATGCAGTAATCACAGTTACCATGAATCAGAGTAGTTGTGTTCACCTTAGGGTCTCCAGAGAGTGAACCTACAGGTATTTCTTTCTAGAGCAAGCAGGGAGGCTACAATACTCAAGAGGTACAGAGAAACTGTGGGATTTGTGGAGCTTGTGAACTAACCAACTGACTGGGCTGGAACTCTTCAGAAGTAACCTAGAAGACATTTCTCAGTGGAGTTCTCCTTGAGTCTCTCACACTCCTATGATTCTAGTAATCTTACAGGGTCATAAAACCGGCCTTGGGAGTAGCCCATTCTTTCATCAGCTACTACCCCTCCCTAGGGTTGAATAAATATTTCTTTACATCTTCCCAGGAAATAACACCATGTGTGCTAGCCATAAAAATGATATTAAAGTTGCTCTCCGGGAGACAAGTATACAATTCTTGATAGTGGCTTTAAATACAGTCTGTTTGTATTATATATAAGGGGAATTATAACTTTGCTATTGTGTGGAGAATTTTGGAGGGAAGGATTCATTTGGCTCACCTTGAACTTGTTTCAATCCCAGGCTGCCCCAAAAGTCACAATACTTGTGATTTTGATTTTCAAATGCTGGAATTGCAGATATGAACTAGTATTCCAAGCTTAAACTGTGTCTTGAATATTTCAGAAATTTAGGTTGCTATAACAAATATACATATTTATATGACTAAAATTAACCTGAACAAGAACAAGAACAACAAAAAGCCCCTTAAACGATACATATGATACGTATCATTGTATAAGAGTAAACGATACTAAAGGTGTTTATCAGCTGAAGGAGTTCTTTGCTGGAGTTTTTGGGGTCGCTTATGTACACTATCATATCGTCTGCAAATAATGAAAGTTTAACTTCTTCCTTTCCGATTTGAATCCCTTTGATCCCCTTATGTTGTCTTATTGCTATTGCTAGAATTTCAAGCACTATATTAAAGAGGTATGGAGAGAGTGGACAACTTTGTCGTGTTCCTGATTCATTCATTGCTGGTGGGAATGCAAACTTGTGCAACCACTTTGGAAATCAGTGTGGCGATTTCTCAGGAAATTTGGGATCAACCTACCCCAAGATCCAGTAATACCACTATTGGGAATATACCCAAGAGATGCCACATCAAATGACAAAAGTATCTGTTCAACTATGTTCATAGCAGCATTGTTTGTAATAGCCAAAACCTGGAAAAAACCTAGATGCCCTTCAATGGAGGAATGGATGAAGAAAGTGTGGAATATATACATATTAGAGTACTACTCAGCAGTAAAAAACAATGACTTCTCGAATTTTGCGTGCAAATGGATGGAAATAGAAAACACTATCCTGAGTGAGGTATCCCAGACCCAAAAAGAGGAACATGGGATGTACTCACTCATAATCGGTTTCTAGCCATAAATAAAAGACATTAAGCACATAATGTGTGATCCTATAGAAGCTAAATAAGAAAGTGAACCCAAAGAAAATCATATAGTCATCCGCATGGAGAGGGGGAAGTAGACAAGATTGCAGGGCAAAAACTGGGAACTTGCGGGTGAAGTGGCATGGGGCAAAGGGGAAATGGGATGAGAAATATGAGAAGGGGAGGATGGGAGGAGCTCGGGGGATTGGGATGGTTGGGATATAGGAAGGATGGATACGGGAGCAGCGAAGTATATATCCTATCTAAGGGAGCCATCTTAGGGTTGGCAAGAGACTTGACTCTTGAGGGGTTCGCAGGTGTCCAGGAATATGTCCCCAGCTGGTACTTTGGGCAACTAAGGAGAGGGAACCTGAAATGACCCTATCCTATACTGATGAATATCTTGCATATCACCTTAGAACCTTCATCTGGCGATGGATCGAGGTAGAGACAGAGTCTCAATTTGGAGCAACGGTCTGAGCTCTTAAGGTCCAAATGAGGAGCAGAAGGAGGGAGAACATGAGCAAAAAATCAGGACCACGAGGGATGCACCCACCCACTGTGACAGTGGAACTGATTTATTGGGAGCCCACCAAGGCCAGCTGGTCTGGGACTGAATAAGCATGGGTTGATTCCGGACTCTCTGAGCATGGCGGTCAATGAAGACTGATGAGAAGCCAAGGACAATGGCACTAGGTTTTGATCCTAATACATGAACTGGCTTTGTGGGAGCTTAGCCTGTTTGGACGCTCACCTTTCTGGACGTAGATAGAAGGACCTTGGTCTTCCCGCAGAGCAGGGAATTTGGACTGCTCTTCAGTATCGAGAGGGAGGGGGAATGGAGTGGGGGGAGGAGAAGAGGAGTGGGGATAGGGGGAGGGAAGTGGGGGGAGGGGCAATATTTGGGAGGAGGGGAGGGAAATGGGAAAGGGGGAGCAGGTGGAAATTTTAATTAAAAAAGAATAAAAAAATTGAAAAAAAAAAGAGTAAACGAACATGTATCAATCTGGAATGTTTTTACTTATAACAATATTATTCTATCATATGCTTTTTTTTTTTTTATTTTTCGAGACAGGGTTTCTCCGTAGCTTTTGGTTCCTGTCCTGGAACTAGCTCTTGTAGACCAGGCTGGCCTCGAACTCACAGAGATCCGCCTGCCTCTGCCTCCCGAGTGCTGGGATTAAAGGCGTGCACCACCACCGCCCGGCTTATCATAAGCTTCTTAATAGGAAGTGCACTGCTGACCAGCCCATGTTTACTGAAAACACTCTATCCTCTAACTCTTTGTGTTCTGCATTGTCTTTCCATTCAAACACCTTTTAGGGAGACTTCTCCCTTGACTGCTTTTTTCTACACACTGCCTTGGTCCCTGCTATGCCAATACTACATGTACAAACTTTGCCTTGGTATTGAGATTATACATTGTTTGAGGGTAAAGAATTGAAATCAAATGGTATTGTGTGCTTCCAGTTTGCCTAGTACAGTGTCAACCAACGCTAACAACTCTAGTCTGTCACAGAAGAATTACCCAGAAAGCCTCAATGGCAAATGCCCAATCTACCCTTTATCTTAATTACTCAGGTAAAGCTAGACAGTTGGGGAGGTTATTTGCCACCTTTTTTGCCCAATGTGCTGTCAGACGCTTTCTAAATACTGAGATAGGAACTAGATAATGAGAGCTCTCATCTAATTCAGGAGTTTAATGTATTTGTGTTCCCTGATTAGTAATTAGCTGAAGCCATCTGAGAGACTTGCCATGCAAATGGGGGAGGGCAATGCTGGCTTTGATTTCCTCCTGAATTCTCTTTGAAAGTACTGGCAGAGCAGCCACTGTCCTTTATCCTGTGTTTGTGGGAATGTCACGTCTTGAGCCTCTGAAGTAGACATCATAATAGTTGCTCTAGAAGCATATGACATCTAGAAGAATGACAATTTAAAAATAATTAACAAGAATAATTAGCATAGGGCCAAGGGAGGAGAGTTTTCATTTTATCATCTCATTTTACGTGATTAACTATGTCGAGAGCAGAGCTAGAAGAGTTACACTGTTTGACTCTATTCTTCCAACAGGGAGGAAACTGATTTTTCACCTTTCCTTTATTTTACTGATCTTCCCTTCACCGAGAGGAAGCCAAAAGTGGCCCACCTGACAACCGTTTTCTTGGAAAAGAAAGCCATCCAGTGTCTTTCTCACAGCACATCTCCATCTGACTGAAGACGGAGCACACATCAAATATAACACCGAAATGGCACATCCGCTTCTGGCAGCAAAACACTCCTGGGAGCCGAGTAGCTGCGATTACCTTGGCATCAGCCAAGGAAAGGAGGGAAAAGACAAGACAGTCCACAGCTCGGGATCTCTCAGCTCACTGCTGCTTATCACTCTACTTGCCTAAGAGCAAGAAGAAAATGCGCTGGTAATAGGACTGAGGCATTAACTCTCGCTTCCAGCCTGTAAGGTGTTCCAGCACTGATTGCTTTATAATTGGACAAGACAGGATACAATTTTATCCAGTAATTTCCCTGTTACCAGGAAGCTGTACACACTCAAGAATGGTCCCCTGTTGAGAGAAAAGCCCTTAGTTAAACAAGTCAGCCAGACAGGAGTAGCATGTTCTGTGCAGTTAGACAGTCTCAGGCTGAAATCCTTGTCTCTGGCTCATTCTGATACTAGTAAAGTATCAGAAGATAATTTCTCTTTCTGAAACTGAATGCAGCTTATCTGCTAAATGAGGACAACCCCTACTGGGCCTGGTATTTGCATGACCAGGTCTTTGAATAGAGTGCTACTCTTTGATAACAATAGCAATGACCTGCTATCACTCTAAACCTGTCTCTTGACCTGCAAAACGTAGGTCAGATCGGTTTACTATGAGATTAAAGTGAGGTCTTCAAAAAAAGACAACACCCAACACTGTACCTTTTATCCGTACTCGTTAAATGAAAACTCTCGGGAAGTTGAAATATAGAGGAATTCTTGAAGTATACTTGTTAAGATTTAAAGAGAAACACTGATGAAGGTACAGAAAAACCATCAACAGTCCTTTCTTTTCATAGTCTAAGAATCTAAGTATAGTATGGTAGATTCTTTACTTATTCTTTGCTTTGTTTGTTGAAAACTAACATTTATAGATTTTTAAATTGTATTTTCTATATATAAGTATTTTGCCTGAATGTATGTCTGTGTACCATGCACGCCTGGTGGCCACGACCCAGAAGAGAGCATGGCATCCTCTGGAACTGAACATGTCAATGGTTGTATGCTACCATGTGGGTGGCTAAAACCCAAACTCAGATGTTCTGCAGGAGTAACGTGTTTTGTGCCGTCAATCACTGAGTCATTGCTCTATCTGTTGTCTTATGTTATTTAAGAGAGTCAGAAATCGTATGTTAGACATTGGACATTTAAGTCATGAAAATTCAATTACAACACTATCACATAGTGCTACTTCTCCCAACACCCAAGTGCATGGAAATATGACTAAAATCTTCAACTGTGACTGTGATGGGCAACAGGAAATAATTTGGGGCAATTTGGAATGTTTAGATGAGTTTTTCAGATGCAGTTTGTCTAGAGGACATTTGAGGTGGAATGTACCAAAGACAGCAATCCATCACATGAGAAGATATGAAAACAACCAACCCATTTGATGCAAACATGACAGAAAAGACTCTGTGATAACTTGAAATCTATTAGAAACATCTCTTGCCTATAACCTGGCTGCTCTTGCAATCTGATATCTGAATATCCTATATTTATTTCTTGAGTAATGTATCTTGACCATTTGTCTGCTCCTGATGCTTGAAACCTCACCTCAGTTTATAGAAAAACCCCAAGAGGCTCATGATATCTAAGTACCATTTGTTCATTTAACAATTGAACTTCTATGTCTGTACTCTGTCAGGCCTGGCCTTCTTAGGCTTGTAATCTAGCAGAAGAAAAGGCAAGCTTGTTTGTCTCATGTCAAACGCAAGGAAATCTAGGAAGGATTTATATAGCTTGAAGCTCAGTTAGTAAATCCACCACCATCTCATAATAAATTACACAGATACCCTCAGAGAGACGGAAAGTACAAGGAGTCTTTTCCCTCTTAGTCAATGATTCTGTGGGTTGTAATATTTTTCAGGGTCACATATCAGATATCCTGCATCTCAGATATTTGTACTACAATTCACAATACTAACAAAATTATAGTTATGAAATAACAACCACATAATTTTGTGATTGGAGGACACCACAACATGAGGAACTGCATTCAAGAGTCACAGCATTAGGAAGGTTGAGAACCACTGTCCTATATAGTGAAGTTTGTCCTAGGTGGATTTATATGAAGTTATGTTCCCTTTTCTGAGAGTTTTATACAACATGATTCATAACTTTGAAGAAATTCCAGAAAATCCTGACTTCTCCTAACATAATAAAAATAAGAATAATTCTCAAAAATCTTCCCTGTCCCAAATCCTAAAACTAAACATCCTAGATCAGATAAGATGGCAAAATTTTCATTACAGTGCCTAAAACATCACACAGAAGGAATATTGGTTCAATAAATGAGGACAAAAGGCTTCATAATAGAAGAGAACATGGAAATACTGAGGAAAATGAACAGAGGAACAGGATGAACCCAAGTCAGGCAGAGAGGTTGCTTCTCTAAACCAAGTATTTTCCAGTTTTGGTTCCAACTTGACCTGAAATCAACCATAACTCTTAGAGAGCTCCAAGGTGGAGGACATGAAAACTTATTACCAATTGACTGCATTAACATGCAAATCCAAAGGGAGTGACTGAAGTCTATTATCAGAATAGGATCAGAATAGGTTGATGCTTGGTGTGCCATTCATGATTGTGAAGGTGTAAAACTATCTCTTCTGCAACCATTCTTCATTTCCATGATCCAAAACACCAAAAATTTAATTTTTCAATGCCACTTACCCTATGACGTCTTTTCATGACAAACTCCCAGGCCTATTCTTGCATCCATCCTCCCAAACAGATGCTACTTACTTTCTTAGTCTACTATAACAGACCAAGTGCAGAATACTTTTGTTGTTTTACTGATGTCATTATAAAGCAATGACTTCTTGTCCTTCCGATCTATAATATTGCCAAACCATACTTCTGTCCTTTTACAATGACTGACCTCCAGCTCCCATTTTCTTCTACTATTAGGTCCAAGTCTCATTTATGCACTATTTCCTAGAGCTTTCTTCCTTATTCTTAATGACCAAATTCACAGGTGGTTAGACCTTTGAACATTATGTTCAATTACTCATCCTGATATCATAGATATTCCCAGTATGCTTTGTTTTCCTCCTACTTAACAGCTGAAACATCTCTTGTTCTGTCTATGCTAACTTATCAACTGGTAGTCCACTTCCTGGTTATTCATTCACAAAGTATCCCATCTCTATGAGTCAGACTTTTATCCTGATTAATTAAACACATGATAAATAAACAACTTAGAACAGGAAAATATTCCTTAAACTCATAATCCTAGTCTACAGGTGTCTGTCTCCATGAGTGACTGTTCTCATCGCATTGGTCCTGTGGTGAGGCTACATCATGTCAGGGACACATACAGCTGGAAAGCAAACAATTAGAATAAGAAGTGATTGTTAATCTCCTTCAAAGACATAATCTTACCAACTTAAAGACTGCCCATTAGGTGCTAACTCCCCAAATTTTCCATGTCAAGATGCTGAACTGGAGACCAAGTCTTTGGCACATATACCCTTGAAATTCATTTAACACTCAGACTATAGGGCCATCCTATGTATTGCAGACTTTTCCTTTGCAGTGGTTCATTAACTGAAAAAAGGAATAACGATGTATTTCTTTAGTTATCTTACATAAAAATTTGATTTCCAGAAACATGATATTTTAAAGATTTTCTTAAGAAAAAAAAGATGATGTTAATCACCTTAAAATTAGTCATTTAGCCCTTTTAAAATGAAGTTTAAATTCTCCATTACAGCGTGCTAGGTTCCCTATGACCTACCTGTACATATTCATCCTTCCTTACTTCTTACTGACCTCCTTTAGCATCCTGTGAAACACTGAATCACTTGCCCACCAAGTCCTATCTCTCTTCTGTATCAATAATGGGTTTTATTCTTCTCGGGACATGATACAGATCATGATACAGTAACACTGGCTATTCTTCTTCAGAATGAAGAAGTGGGCAAAGCATCACTGTGAAACCCAGCTTGTGAAGACCTTTCTCGTTACCCCAAGGTCAATAGTAATTACTAAAGCATAACAAACAGGGATTATAGGGTTCCTGTAAAGAACACCATGTGAGATGAAACAAAAGAAGAGCATAATGAAGAAGTATAAGACTTGTTCATTTGCTGAAGAAACCTCAGTGAGACCTGGGAAGAAATTTAAGATAGAATAACATCTGCTAAGATGTGACCTCAAAAAGCCCCACTCAGAAGTCAGGAACAATGCAGATGATTCCACTTAGCAAAGGTGTTCTCCTCATCCAAGCTTCACCCAGGATCTTTGTGTGAATCAGCTAGTGGCAATCACGCTGTGTAAGTCTATAAAGAATGCCTTCCTTTTGCATCAGATGGCCCTCAACACACTATCGGATTTCTCATCCAACCCCACATCACCCTTGATCTCCTGGCATTTAACTGCCTGGTAAGAATCTTCTCAAGTAAATTTAGCCCAAGTCGCTCAGCCTCCTGAGCACTGGCATAACAAGCATATGCCACTATGCCCACTTCTCTCTAATTTCCTGTCCACTGACATCTAACCGTTTTGTCTACAATTCCCCTTTTGCCACATTTCATTTAGAATACAGGCCTATCTTTCTTCCATACTTCCCAAATTTCCTTTATAAAAGGCCACCTGAGTAAAGTTCTCCTTGGTGCCTTAAAATGTGCCATGACTTTTTTATCTTCAGCAACATTTTCACTGACACCAGAGTTATAGATATAACTACATTGGGTTTATGGTCTTGGTATAGAGGAAGATCCAATGTGGCCATTATATTTGATAGTTATTGAATTGTTTTTCACATAAACAGACGCTATGATAGACTAGGAACAGAAATGAGTGAAAGAATTTAGAGTCAACAGGAAGACTTTGAGAGACAGGAAGAAAGTGGATGAGTTGCCAGTGAGTTTCAAGAAATTTGAATCACTGAAAGTAAAATGAACTGAACTAATCTAGGAACTCCCCATAGCCAAAAGGCTAATGGGGGCAAAATGGTGTGTGTGGTTTGTGTGTGCGTGCACACGTGTATTTGTGTGTGGTTTGTGTGTGTGTTTGTGTGTGTGTGTATTTATGAGAAGAATAGGAACCTAAAGCCATCTTTCTAAAGAGTAGAACAGTGCCTATTTGAAACTGGGAGCGACAGACTGTCACATACTCACAACCTGCTATTGTAGCACACAGCAGCTCAATGCACTATGGAAAGCTGGTCATCACTGTATTCTTCGGAAACTTTTCTCACAGAAGAGCATAGCAGCTGGACCTCTGGCCATACTGTGCTCTCCTCTGGTTCACCCTGGGCAGAAAGGGGGGGGGGGAGTCCATGTTTTGGGGCCTATTGATGACCTTAAGGAAGAACAAAAAGGAATAAATTCTCTGATGGAAACTGAATTCAGTCACACTAACTAAATATTCAAGTACTAGGTTGTAATTTCAATTCAGTCTTGTAAAATTTTGAAGTCATACTTATTCTAAAAGTGAACCCAGCTTTTTGTAAAATGGATTTTTTTCATATGACTCAGAGGAAAGAAATGTTTACTTAGTTTTGCAGAAATGATTTGAACATTTTCAATTCTCAATCACAATCCATGGAGGAGTAGGACTTAGAAATTCTGAGCTAGTGGTGACAATGATAGCAATAGCTGTTCCTTCCATGCTGCCTAAACATCCTAAAATAAAAACTCATCACTTCCTATTCCGATGATGATCTGGATTTTTAAGAAGAAGAGACTCACTATCCTCATTCAACCCTAGATTTGCAGATATCTCAGAAAAGCTGATTGTGGGATCCTGGCTGATTTCCATTACTAAAGCAATGTGATTAAGTTCCTATAGGCTTTAGATAATCACCCAGGCTTTTGGGTTCTCATAATCAGGTCAGAGTTTCAATCAATGAAGCTCTTCTCACACTATTGCCTGCATAAAGAATTTCAGCAAAAGGAAAGCACTACAGTGAAGCTGAGCCACAGCCTTTAAGAATTCTTACAACTCAACATGTAACGCAACTAAAATGACAGTAGAATCTAGCAGAACATGGGCAGTCCCCTGTTAAGGCGTGAAGGTCAGGGGCACAACCAAACAGAGAACCAAACAGAATGAGTCTGCATGTTGTTTTATTGTCTACTAATTGTAATGTTCTTTCCTTGAGACAGAGTCCCTCTCATCCTAATTAAGCTGTCTGAGCTTTAACAGCTTCTATTCTAGCCAAAGTTTGCTAGGTGAGTTATTTAGCCAATTTAAGTCATGCTAAAAGTACCATTAATTTCCTATAAAACTAAGTCTGTCAAGGTATCTTTCTGCTATAAAAGCAAAAAGAAAGAAATAGAAATGCAGAAGTGAAAGCAGCTTGGGTAACTCACCTTTGATCTATCCACTCACCATCAATAAGAATATTGTACTTGGGACAGAGAAGGGAGGAAAATAATTGGAGGCAAAGATCAGTGATGTGAGAGTTAAAAAAAAAAAAAAGAGTTCCAGTGCCTGTCATGGGAGACACTGAAGATATTAACTCCTCTGTAAGACTTTTGTGCTGAATGACTCTGGGGAAAAGCTTTAGGCAGCCATTCTCTGCTGCACAGGGAAGAAAAATGGAAATAGAAGAAAAATGTGTTGGGAAGCAGAGAGGTGAGCAGGGTGGGAGGAAGAGGCAAACAACAAATAAATCTCTTGATAGTGTTTTGGATTGATAGATAACACTTCGTTCTAAAGCATTTCTCAAAATCCCACACACATAGTTTCACCAAAGAAATGTAAACCTTCAGGAATAGAAGAAAATTTGGGAAGGATGAGGTGCAAAACATCCTCTTACGGACCTGGAAAAGGGGTAACTCAGAACAATTTCTGTTGGCCAAAGCATTATAGACAGGATCACAGACTCTTGAATTCCCCCAAAGTCCAAGAAAAGCCCTATTTCTTTTATTGACTCATCTGTCTAGCACTCCATTTGTTTGGTTGAAAGGTTGAGTCACAGCCCTGCTGGGAATAAACTCTGTCCCAGAAAACCATACTATAACAAACGTTGTGGCCAGTTCCCTAAATCAAAGGCTAGGAAAACCTTGACTTGCTCTAAAGCTGTATTTCCTCAGTGCCACGTTCTGAACCTGGCTCCAAGCATCCATTTTATGGTGAGTTATTGCCATAAAATCCTCCACAGAAGCAGGAAGCCCTTGAAACATTTCAAAAGTTCATGTTCTAAAGGGATAAGACACCAAGATCACAATTCACAACTAAAAACTTCACTGCAACCAGAATAACTTACTCCCACCTAAAAGACTTCGTATGGTGTCTCTGTATGCCTCTCCTTAATCTTTGTATAGATACGAGCCAGTTGTATTGTTCTGGAGTGCTTTTACATACCCACACATTTATATACTTTATTCCTTTTAAGAGCTGAGGCAATATTTTGCAGGCTACACACGTACATAACCAGAAAACAAATGTTTCTGTTCCTCCCCCACTTATTCTCTGAAAACACAAGCATCCTGTCAGAACCTTAGAAAATGTTCTAGACAGCTGCACAGAATTTCTCACAAAAAAATCAAGATATAATCAATTCTCCTAGTCACTACTTCACTTTTTAATGCCTATTGCTTTTATACTTTGTGACCAGCATCTACAGTGGAAGTTCTTCTATGTCATGGCCACCATCAAAGATGGCATGAACAATGACTACTGCTCATTGTGTTGCTTTTGCTGGCACTGGATAGGAAACCATCATCCATGTCTGAGACCTGAATCTCTCCCTCCACTGACTCCATACCTACTATAACCCATTCTAATAGCTCCAATATTCCATTTATAATTGTAACTAATCCAGAAACCTCTGTTACCAAACATACCACCAACAATGGAACTACCATGACATTTCTCTAAGGACTAGTGATTTTATCACGGCTCTACTGACAGCAATGATAAATTTCTTTATAACTTTGGTCAATCTTTCATTGTAATCCTATTATGCCAAAAGCAAGGTGTGCACTTCTCCACCTTGATAGACTGACAAATGACTGCAGTAAAAACATAGTTGCTCTTACAGTTAAGATACATCCCTTACCTCCACATTCAAGTCACTGTTATACTTAACAACCATTTTCAATCAAATCTGGAGACCAGATTTCCCCTCTACTATATATATAGATGTACTATTGCTACATCTCCCTTCTAGTGCATGATCATCTGAACCCTGGCTTTTGTAAAAACCTTCTTGGGTTGGTGCTTCTGCTCACTTTGTTGCTTTCTGCTATCCCTCTCCATGAGACACTAGACAGTTCCTAAATATAACTCAGACTCTAGCACTCCCTGGCTTAGAAGCACCAGTATTTCCTGTCTTACTCCAATTCACACACTCTAGGTGAAGAGTTCCAGCTAATTCTCTTACTTCACTGCACGCACCAACTTGTCTTCAGTCACTTGACCTTTTGCTTTTTCCCAGATAGACATATAATACCTCTGCTCAATTTAAGATGACTGCAGATTGGAACCTCATAGTGAGAAAGAGATGCACAAATATGTCTTTTATTTTTTGACAGCTCTCCATATCCCTGAATATTCTTCATTCTGCCCTCTGTGCTGTGCATCCTAGTTCATTCTATGGTAAAGGGAAAAAAGAAGGAAAAACATACAGAGAAAAATCTCCAAAGACTGGCACCAATAGCATCTTTATTGAAGTTGTCTGTTCCAAGCAGACATCCGAAATGTACTTTCTTTCCTTGGCACATTAATGGATTCTTCAAAGGCTATGACCATCCCATCCTAGACTTATCATCCTCACACTTTGCAGAAATAAGTATTCATCCTCTGAGTACTGAGGAGACCTTTTTGATCTCTTTTGCAACTGATAAGACTTCTTATAGGTTCCTCCTATTGGGATATACTAATTTCCCCAGACATTCACAAACCCTTTTCTAAACAGGTAATGGTTCAGGAGGCCATTGTAGGCCTGAGGTATCTCTCCCTCTCCCTCTTATTCTGAAGGAGAGGTGAAGGTCCCCATGTGTCTTCATGTCTTCTTTTCATGACCTACTCAGGAAGTCTAGCATATCACTTTATAGTGGAAGGGAACTTGAAACTCACTGCCTCAGCTAACGGCACACTGTTTACGTCTTCATTCTTATCACAACACACACATTCTGGCAGTTCCATTCTTTAAAACATTTTACACATAGGCTTAGTATATCACTCTTCATTAGCGCCACTTTCATCAATGAAGAAAGTAGGGTATATTCAAAATTAATAGGTAATAGTTCAAATTAAGTGGTTGAACATTTATATTTATTGACATGGCAAGCATAAGTTAATGAAGTTGCAAAAAAGAATGTTGGTTTGGACCATTTGGCATAGAATGCTAATTTATGAGTCCACAAAAGAGAGGATAAGAGCACAGATTCTACAAACATTTCAGAGTTTTTGTTTTCAGGGTTTATTATAGATCCCAGTAGAGCATAGAGTTGACATCAACATCTAAATAAAAATGAAAAATGATCTGGAAAGATATTTAACCGACTATTTTCATAGACCCTGATGTATTAGTTAGCTTTCCATTCCTGACAAAGCATCAAAGATAATCAATTTATAAGGAGAAAATGTTTATTTTGCCTCATAGAATCAGAAAATTCAGTTTGTGTTAGTTGGCACTATTGTTCTTGGGTAAAGACAACACCCTGGAAGTATTTGTGTGGTAGAATAGAGCTATTTTTCTTACCTTATGGATGGTACCCAGATCCAAATATCTCCTTTAAAGGTATTTCTCCAATGGCCTAGACACTTCTCTATATGTTCCACTTTTTAAGGTTCCTCCTAACTGTGTCATGAGCAGGGTCCTAGGCTTTTAACCATTAGGCTCGTAGGAGACACCATACCATACCGGAGCACGCTGATGTTCTTATTATGGTACCCTTTGTAATAATACACAAGCCTCTCGAAGCTCACTTGGAAAGAAAAGCTGTATTCTCAAGTACTCATGTCTGGAAGAGTCAGAGTCACCAAGTAAGTCTCATACCCAAAATACCAGGTTTCTGGGGGCCAGAATTAATGCTAAATTAGCATTATGTAGAGAGTATCCATGGTAACCTACAGTGTCATTTAGCTGAGCAAATCAAACGAGTCCTTCTTGAACCAGCCAGTTGAAAACATCCTTTTCTTTGATTCTTAGGAAATATCTTTCTGACAGGAGACCTTTAATAAGAGCCAAATGAAGAAAGAGGAGGAGGGGAAGAGGATGAAGAGACAGAGGAGGAAAGAATAAGAAAAGGAAAACGTGACAGTACTCCCATGGTAAATATCTGATGATCTCTTTCTATAATCAATCTACATTGCAATTATTGAAGAGCACAGATTATGCAATAAAAATCCTAACAAGCCCAGACACAATACTAGATACCGGGCTGTTATCTCAGCATTGGGAAGGCAAGGTGGGAGGACTCTCAAGTTTCACGCCACCCTGGCCCACCTAAATAATATAGTAAATTTGAGGCCAGATTAGCCTATATAGACATGGTCTTTAAAAATGTATCCTAACAAAGAAAAATTAGATTTTTGTATGTTTTAAAATCTTTCATAGAAGTTATATATTAAGGAAGATAAAATGTGAAATAAAAATAATATATAGCACTTAAAACAACTGGCAGAATTTAACCTGTAGGTCAATATTATTTTACTCTGGGTGCAATGCCTTCCTTACCAACTGTGATGGCTAATTTTGATTGTCAACTTGATTGTCTCTGGAATCTATTAAGGCCTAAGCTGTTTGGCACACCTGAGAAGAAATTTTTTCTCAGAGTAATTAAAGCAAGAAGACTCTAACTGTGAGGAGCACCTTCTGGTGGCACTCCAGAAAAAAAAATGTGGAAGAAGGAATCTCTGCTTGTTTCCTGTTTGCTCTCATTCTCAATGAGCAGTCCATCCATCCTGCTGCTGACACATTCCTTTATTAGTATTAGAACCAACTTATTTGGGGTTTCTACCTCAGACTAAAGATTGGTTGCTCTCCGGGAATCCTCAGGTCTTTAGACTGAAACTCCCGAGACACCCAGCCCCATGAACTAAGCAACTACCAGATTATTGTTCTCTCCAGTGTGAGACAACCTAGACCATACCATACCCTGTAAATCAATTTAATAAAGTGTGTGTGTGTGTGTGTGTGTGTGTGTGTGTGTGTATTCTATCAGTTCTATTTCTGTTCCTTTAGAAGACCCTGACTCAACACCAGTCACCAGCTGTGGTCATGTGATCAGGTCTCCTCAGACACATAGTAGGAAAAGTAAGAAATCGAGTGAATCAAGATGTGATGCCTCCATACTAGATTTCGGGAAATACACGTTTTACAAGATGGAGAACTTTTTAAAACCTGCCTCCAAGTAAGTGAGGCTTAAATCATTCCAATTCATAGCTGTTCATGAACAATCTCTTAGATTGACCCAAAGTAGGCACTATGGCCTTATATCTTAATTCCTGTACTTGTTCCAGGGCTCAGTCATCACCTTTCTATAGCTACCTATATTGAGACCTCAGAAGCACCAAGATCCCATTTACCTGATTGGTTCAGTCTCACACCTCAACGAAATGACCCTGTCAGTAAAAGTGTGCTTAATATTTCCTGCTTCCAGGAACAGAAATGGAAAATATATTTATGTGGTTATCTTTAAATGAAGTACTAATACTTACCCTCATGGGCAAAATAAAAGATGTTTGTTTTGAGTCTGATGCCATTTTTAGAATATGAGCAGGAACAAAGGAAAAGCAATGTTTCAGACTAATTTAATAAAAGCTTTCAGCTATATAGGATCAGCAAGCTTGAAGCCAAGTCCATCACCTGCCATGTTCTAAAACACATTACAAGTTACTGTGCCTATGAATCAAGAGCTGGCTTCTAAATATGTCCTGTTTGGGGGTCTACAGAGCCCAAAGAGATCATCCCAGATGCACTGATTAGGAGGGCGTTCCAGAGGACAGATAAACCTTGGCATGTTGTTAATAGGTATATTCATACACAATGACTGGGGGCAGAGTATGCAAAATTGACTGCAAACCCCAGTAAAATATCAACCAGTAAGACCACAGTGGTGACTTTACCTGTTTGCCTTGCTTGGTCTAAAGCCAGTGAAGAGCCAGGCACCAGCCATAAATTCAAATGAGCCTTTAAAGCTTCTACATTGATTACTACATAAAAAGACAGAGAACAATTGTATAATCACCTCACATACAGATAACTAAATATATTGCCCTGACCAGATTCGCTGATGTAAAACACACAGCTTTTTCTTCCCAAACTAATGCTTGAAAGCAGCTTTATATCACTTGCTTGCAAATTTAATATCTAGCGAATAAATAGCAGTCCTAGAATTCAGCTCTTTGGGTCGGATAATAACATATTTAAAACTCATTTGTTGTGGTGGACTAACTGCTAAAGAAAAGCAGAAGTAAAGCCTGGGTTGGATTTATGTCTTTTACATGTATATCAAAACTGTTTTTGAAAATCAATGCCAATAACTGTATGAAGAAAAAAGGGCTTCCTCCTAAATTGCTTGGCTTCTTCTGTTGTATTCAAATATGTAAATGAAATCCACAAGGTGGCAGAAGTTGGCATAGTGGCATATGGAATACATTGAAATTCAGAAGGTATTAATTAACACCCAAACCTACACAAATTGCCATATAGGATAGCAACTATAAACAAAAATAACTCTCTCACATAAAAATTAGAAAGTAAGAACATCCTTTATGCTGATAACACATTTCTAAAAATTCCTCATGAAAGCCTGGGCTCATATAAAGCTGAAGTCATAATTTAAACTCTGGATTTGTATACTTTACTATAGAAAATATAACCATGATTTCTAGAATCTAGATTAGCAACATAGAGTATCCTTTTCCTTTGTTGTGTAATTTAGAAGGATATAAAGAAGATTCTAACCCCAGTGACATTTCCAAATGCTCACACCTTCTCATCTCATGTGACTATCCACAAGAAAATCAGCTTGCTCAGAACCTTATGAGATTTCAGGGTCCTGTTCCTTCAAGCTCACCATCTGTTTAGTAAGCACAGCCTCTCAAACTACAGTTCCACCTTGATTACAGTATCCATGTCTAACAGAATGGCTAGATGTAGGACTTTGTCCTTCTGTTGTAGCATATTTTAAATGAATAGCAATCTATTTGATTTTTAAGATAGACGGCCAGTTGCTAAAGAACCCTGGGTATATAAAAGTCATAAAAGCTGGAACTTTTAATGGTGTGGCATTTCCACAGCAGACTGAGACTTCAAAGACTGTCCTTTTCATGTTCCTTGAAAGTCATCTAAGGCGGATTCAACTTGATTTTTATAGACATCAGGTGCACAGTCAACAGACGTCCCCATTGTTACTAGGCGATGGAGTGGTAATAGAATTAGGAGGTCAATATTAGACTGCAAGGTTGGTGAGAACAAGAATCTGAAGAGAGGCTTGCTGCTTCAAGTATGAGCTCAGAACAGTGGTATCAGCATGATCTGGGAATGGATTGTAAATGTAAAATCTTGTGCTTAGTTCGTGATCACTATAATCCCATCCCTTGAAAGACAGGGCCAAAAACGTTTGATCTAGTAAACCAAGGAATAGCCGAGTACTAGCCCCACAAGGTCAGCACCGACAACCCATGAATTAACTTAGGATTCTCCATTCCACTCATGTTACAGCAAAAGAAGCTGAGAATCAAAAACTAAAAAAAAATGTCTTAAAAGTCTGATTGAACTAGGATAGTATCCAATTTGGGGTGTTTAGCCACGACACTGCACCAAAACAAATAAATAATAATGAGCCCCATCTCATCACCTTATGCATCTATAGTGTGTCACTTCCTCTAACAAAATTATTCAGTTTTCAAGTGACCTTTGGATACCGTTTCTGGTGGTTTGAAAGAAAATGGCCCAAAGAAGGAGTGGCACTAATGGGAAGTATGGACTATTGGAGGAAATGTGTCACTGTGGAGATGGACTTTGTGGTCTCAAATATGTTCAAGATACTGACCAGCTTCTCCGACCACTTCCTGTTTCCTGCCAGATGTAGAACTCTTAGCTACTTCTCCACCAACGTATCTGTCTGCACACAGCCATGCCCCACCATGATGATAATGGACTGAACCTCTGAACTATAAGTGAGCCCTATAAGATTTGCCATGGTCATAGTATCTCTTCACAACAACAGAATCCCTAACTAAGAAAAAAAGGTGGTACTGGGGACTAGGTATTGCTGTGATAGCCCTGACTATCTTTTTTTTGTTTCTTTGTTTGTTTGGAGCAATTTAGACTATGCTACTTTGGGTTAGAAAAGCAGTAGAATGTTCTTTAAGTACTACTTAATTGTCTGTCCTAGTAGTGGCATGGAAGACAATGGTGCTGATAGGGATTTGAACTGTCAGTGGGTAACTCAAGAAGCTTCAGAGAAGAATAATTTTAGTATGTTGCCTAGAAATCATTCTTGTGATATTTTGGTGACTAATATGGCTGTTTTTTGCCCTTGTCAGGAAAATTTGCCTTAGGATAAAGTGAAGAGTTTTGGATTAACTCCTTTGGCAGAAGAAATCTCAGAAAAGCCTAGTATAGACTCTGTTTTATGATTACTAGTGTTAACTCTAATGAAGATATATAGCGAAATGGAGCAAGCAGAGGAAGGAAAAATATTTGAGGGGAAAACTAGCACCAGGAAGTGGAATGGCGCTAAGTTCTATGTTCAAGGAGATAAACAGATTGAGAGATGGAATAAAGGGAGTGGTGAAATCAGGGAAAGATCCCATCCATCCAAGTTTCCACATTATGAAAAGAAATTAAAGAATAGCTTAGGACTGGGTGTGGTATTGCAGATATAACTGAACAATGGGGTCATGTTCTAGCTCCAGTAAGCAGCAGAACTTGCCAGCTTCAGCCATATGGTCCTGAAGTTATGAATAGAAGAAAGGGAGTATGTAATTTTCCTCTGAGACTAAGGAATGCCACTGAGGTCAGGCATATGTCAGGGGGTTTCCTGAATGGAGGCCTAGAGAAGCCACTGTATAAAGCTGTGGCGATGAAACCCGGATAGCCTTGGAGACCACAGGATGTTGGAGATGCCAGGGCCAGGAGATAGCTGCTGAAGAAAGCTGCTAGCAAAGACTGGAACCAGCTGAATAGAGAGAAGTGCATGGCAGTCAACAAAGCTGAAAGGAGTTGGAGATCTGAGGAGCGTTTGACATCAGACATGGAGATGCAGAGTTTGGAATTTGGCCAGCTGGTTTTCAGTCTTGATTTGGTATGGTATTTCCTTACTATGCTCCCTTCCTTATGTTTTGGAAGAGTAATGTAAAATCCTATGCCATTATACTTTGGAAGTATGTGATCTGTTTTCATATTTTGATTTCATAGGGGATAACAGTTAAGGCATTAATCTCAGAAGAGACTTTGAACTTTATACCTTTAAATAAGGTTGAGATTGTTACAAAATATGGGGACTTTTGAAGTTGACTGAATGCAATTTTGCATAAGGGTATGGCTTCAAGTCTTAGGGAACCAGGGCGTAGAATGTGGTGGTTTGAAATAAAATGGCCCCCAAAGGGAGTGGCACTAATAGGAGGCGTGGCCTTGTTGGAGGAAGTGTGTCATTGTGGAGGAGGACTTTCAGGTCTCATATGTGCTCAAGATATTGCTCAGTGTCTCACATCATTTCTGCTGCCTGCAAGATGCATGTCCCTCAGCTTCGTCTCCAGCACCATGTCTACCTCCGTGTCCCACCATGATGATAATGGACTATACCTCTGAATTATAAATGAGCTATCACAATTAAATATTTTCCTTAATAAGAGCTGTCAGGGTCATGGTATCTTTTCACAACAATAGAAACTCTAACTAAGACACAATCCCTGAGGTATAATATAAATCTTTGAAAGTTTTAAATATTCAATTTGGGATGTTCTAGTTCCTAAGGATGTAATCACTTTCTAAGAATTAATATGTGTGTGTGTGTGTGTGTGTGTGTGTGTGTATTCATAAAGTAGTATCAGTGTTAATAGAAAACAAGTTCAGGGGAGTCAGAGTCCTGTTTACCATGCTCCACCATCTATTTATCATTCCTGATACACAACAGAAAAGCCAGTCTGTGGGAATCCTCATTGGTAATTATGGTTATGATTATGACCATTAAGACAGAAAACTGATGCCACAGACTTCTACCAAAGAGATTTGTTTTATATTCATCATAGCTTTTTCTTAAACCAAGACAATAATTCCTGATGGTAAAAATATCAAAGTATTTTGTTATTTATCCCTATCAAAAATATTTTTAATAGATGTATGAAAACTGCAAGTTTACCAAAAAGATGAATTCTAAATTCAAAGAGAGAGCTTGGAGCAAAATTTGTCCATATTTGTGGAATAAAGCACAATTAAAATTCTACCCCAAGGAGAAATTAGATCTAGCTTGGAAGCTATTACAAGAAATTGCTGCTGTAGCTTATCCAATTTCATGCAAAGTATCAATCATTTAGCAAGACAAAGACATTGCCAAATTTACACTAATATGTCCTATGTCATAAACATTGTTTTAAATAAGTTTAGACATTTTTATGCTTGAATCTCTTATCCTTGTCCACAAAGTGAGTACTTTACTTCCCCAAATTATAAATAAATTTATAAATAAATAAATCCATTCCAAACACTTATATGTCCTATTTTCATTAACCTCTAGTTACATTACTTTTTCCAACAACCCTGGGGACAAAACCAAAATAATAATAAGCAAGCAGTTGTAACATAATTTCACTTTTCCTAAACAGTTCAGGAAACTGTGATGTTATGTATAGTCACTACCAATCATACTGTGTTATAATCAAACAGAAAATTCAATTACAAGCTATTATAAATTAGTAAGTTGGATGCAAATGTTTTATTTCTATATGCTTCAAAAGATTGTGTTAGCACTAATTAATCAGAAAACTCTATGAACTCAAATTCTTTATTCCTGAATTCTCATGTTAATCTTCATTTAAAAAGAAATATATGAGACAAAGAATATAATTAAATAAAGTGTTTTAATAATTTTGTAAAAAAACTATCATATTATTCTAATATTTTTCCATTAAATTATATAAATATATTTATTAATTTAGCTTTTAAGCCCAAGAATAGAATGCTTTCTGATCTTCTAAAAGTTATTCTACATCTCTAGAAGGACATGGAATCACTTGTTTTGTTATATTAGAGACTGCTGTGATGTTTTGAGATGAAGATGTGTATCTTCCCACAGAGTCTCAATTGATTGGCTTCCCACAATGATGAGCATAGGGATCTTCATAAAATTTTCAGCTCACAAGCTCTTTTATTCAAGATGTTTTATCTACTCGATGCTCCAAATCTTATTTTGCAAATGCTGTGGTAAAATTTTAAAAGTGAGGAAAACACATTCTTTATACTAATTAGAATGGAACACACTAGGCCCTTGACAATCATTTCAGACAGTTCCTAGAACTTTTCACAACCCTCGGATTTTTATGTATTACCATAGAGACTTCCAAGCCTGTGCAGAAAGCAGTCTATCCAAGGAGGGTGTGGGGTGCTGAGGAGCCAGTTATGTTCAGTCACCGTGCTTATTTGCATAATCACCAGCACACCAGCTTCTAAGATCTCACAAGGCAAATGCATGCCATAGAAAAATTATACACTGTTTTTGATATGCACTTTCAGTTTCATTATGAAGAGGAAAAAAATGTTAGCATGCATATGTCCAAATAGCAGATTATACAGGATGTTCTCGAGGAAGCCAGGAAGAAGTTCAGTGAACTATTTGCTCTCTCTAAAGTCATTGATGGGTGATAAAGAGGATGACAAAACATCTGCAGATAGCGCTCAGTACAGTGCTCTTCCACACCAAAATGACCAATCTACACATAGAGAGAGCTTAAAAGTTCTATTAGAAGATTAAACATCTAGATCCATTTCAGTTTAAGGGGAAAAATACAATGTCTATATAAAAGAGAAGAATGGATTTCTGGTGAAGAGTAAGTAATTGAATATTTTCAGTTAAGATGAGATTAATCTGATATTCAAAAACATGCTTATTTCAACATAAATTCTGCTATTCGTATAAAGATTTTGTTATGAGTACACATTATAAAAACACTGCAATAAAATAATGGGTTTTCAGCGAGTCCGGTTTTGTCCCATGCTTTTTCAGACCCCGGCCAGCTGGCCTTGGTGAGTTCCCGATAGAACATCCCCATTACCTCAGTGTGTGGGTGCACCCCTCGCAGTCCTGAGATCCTTGCTCGTGCAATGAGGACTACTGAGAACTGAAGAACAATGGCAATGGGTTTTTGATCCTATTGCATGTAATGGCTTTGTGGGAGCCTAGGTAGTTTGGATGCTCACCTTAATAGACCTGGATGGAGGTGGGTGGTCCTTGGACCTCCCACAGGGCAGGGAAACCTGATTGCTCTTTGGGCTGAGGAGGGAGGAAGACTTGATTGGGGGAGGGGGGAAATGGGAGGTGGTGGCGGGGAAGAGGCAGAAATCTTTAATAATTAAATAAATAAATAATAAAAAAGAATCCAGAAAAAAAAAATGGGTTTTGAAAACTAGCCTGATAATATAGTACAAAATGAACAGAGTTTCCAATTGAAAATAAGAAGAGAAGTTGAAGGCAATGGTTTTTTTTTCATCTGTCAAAAGAGATATAAAAATTATATTATTTCTAACACAAAAACCAGAGAACTGCAGAGATCCTGAATAGTGATTCCACATTTTGGTCTCTCTAGGGCCATTGGCTGGTTGTTGAAGAATTGACTGAGCTACTAAGAGGTTGAATAAAGCATGGGATGATTTTTGTGAGACTAGAGAGAAAGTTAAATTGAGGGTTCACCAAAAGGGAATTTTGCTGAATCAACCATCCTATTAAAAGTCTAAAGGACTGGATAGAAAAGGGGAAAGTCAAATTGAAATCAAAACTATATCCTGAGGTACTAAAATCTATATATACAAGTCTTTCATGCTTGATATATGATTTGTATATAACTTTCATACATTTCTCATGAACTGTAATCATTATGTAATCATTATTAAATGGCCTTCAACAGCTAATGCATTGCAAACTTTTGTAAATAGTGGCCACGTTGTACTTTAGGTACTAATGATAAGAAAAAAGTGTTAACATTCAAATACACATTTTTCTAATATTTACAGACTATAGTTATTTGAATCCTCAGATACAAAAATGGATGGGGAGACCAAAGGTATATGCAGATTGTCTCCAGGAATGCATAAAACCTGCAAATAACTGATAAATAATTTTAATGTGTACACATATTATGTGTATACGTTCCACCTGTGTTTGAGGCAGTCTTAGGCCAAGCTATCTTCAAGGGATTATCTTTTCTTCACCCCCCAATCTCACTGTGAACACACTGAAAGCACAAATATGTGCTACATCATAAAACGTTGCATGGGTTCTTGGGATCTGAACACTGCTCCTCATGTTTACACACACACACACACACACACACACACACACACACACGTATACACTGAGCAGTTTCTGCAGCCCAAATGAAAAGTTTTTTCACATCCCAGTATCAATGTAGTCCCAAGTCAATTTTAATGTCTATTTTAAGGAATACTAAAATAACTTTTGATAAAATTTAATGCTCATTTATGAGAATTGTAAACATTATATAAGAAACCATTTAATTATATATCACTTAAAATTATATTTATATAAAATATTTACATACCTTATTACCAATAAAATGTATGATATCACTTAATTTTACATTGCATTAGAATTAATAACTATGCAGGATGATAAGAAAAATAATTATAAAACTATCACTATTCATAGAAAATTTGAATGCATAAAGAAAATTCTAAAAATTTATCAGTGAATCTAGAAAATCAACTGTATTTTTTGTTTTTAGTATTTTCAAAAATATATTTCCTCTAGTTAAAAAATCATACTATGTCAGTGAGCTTCCACTAGCCCAGGTCAGCTGATTCTGAGCATTTCCACATCATGGTCTTGACCCATTTGTTCATATTATTGCTTCTCTTCTCTTTGATTATACTCCAGAACCCCAGTCTAATGATTAGTTTTGTATCTCTGCGTTTGCTTTCATCCATTTCCTGATGATGATGCTAAATTTTCTGAGGTTGTGGACTATAGATTAGTTATCCTTTGCTTTATACCTGGTATCCATTTATGAATGAGTGCATACTATATTTGTCTTTCTGGGTCTGGGTTACCTCACTTAGGATGTTTATTCTAGTTCTGTTCATTCACCTGCAAATTTCAAGATGTTGTTGACAACTGGGGAACCTACATAGGATTAAACTAGCCCACCTGAATACAGATGAAAATGGTGTGGCTTGGGAAGTTTATGGAGCCACTGGCAGTGGAACCAGGATCTAACTTTGGAACACATTCTCTATGGAGAGATACCTTGCTTCACCTAGACTTAGCATGGGGATGTTACAGTTGTGTAGCTTCGTCTTCTTATGGAACTCCTAACAATGGGAGTGAGAGATATCTCTGTCTCTTTTGCCTGTTTTTCATACCCTTTTCTTTCTATTGGTTTGCCTTGACCAACCTTAATATGAGGGAAGGTGACTAGTCTTATTGCAACCTGATATGCTATGCTTGGCTGATATCCATGGGAGACTTGCCTTTTTCTGAAGAGAAACAAGGAGGTATGGATGGAGCTGGGAATCGAGGCACAACTGGGAGGGGAGAAGCGAGGGGAAACTGCTGTTGGAATGTAATATATGAAAGAAGAATGGATTAAAATTTTTAAAAATTTAAAAGAAAAAGAATTTTTTAAAACTTTAGATGCATTTTCAATGGCATCAAAAATATTAATACCTAGGTAGTAAATATGATACCTGATATAAGACTCTTTACAAAAGAGACAAAAATTGTTACTGAGAGACTAAAGAAAGCCACCAATGAAACACACCTTCTATGCAGATCAGAAAATTACTAATTTGATCTGCAAGTTCAAATTTATTTATCAGTCCATTTCTTTTGCATATAATGGTCTTGACACTCTAAATTTAAATTTTAAGTATGTCAGGAAAGATAAGACACCCTTTCAGTAAAAATAAGAAGAAGAACTTGATACCGTAAATATCAAAATTTAACATGTGTCAATTAACTATAACAAGATAAGCTTTGTCAACAATTACTATCTGCATCATTGGTGTAGAACAGGAAGCCAAAAGGCATAGTTAATGGCTTACAGTTGCTTTACATTAAAGTAGGTCTTCAAATGGCTGACAAGACATGAGCAAAACTGGGTAATTGTGTAGCTATATTTCAAAAAACAGTGACTCTCTACTACATACTGGGTATAAAAACCCATTAGAACTCCATTGTAAAGACTAAAACAAAAAATTATAAACATAGAGAATATTCCATAGTACGATCTTAGGTAAAAATATGTCACAAGAAACTATAAAATTATGAAAAGTTATAAAACTTGAACTTGTTTTTATTAAAAGACATTCGGTGAAAAGAAAAGGAGGCCATTTATAAGCTGCACCAAGTTAAGTAACATAGGCTTCTTGTCTGGAAAGAATTCAGGATTCATAAACCAAAAAGCATAGCTCTTCAAGAGAGAATGGGGAGATATTTTCATAAGTATTTCAGGAAATCAAATTGCTAATAAGCTCATAGCATGCTGCTCAGCTTAAAAACAAATAGAGAAGTACATATGAAAAGTTTGTCAGGGCAATTTTGCAGATTTAGTTCAATGTGATGGCAGAAGATACAAAATCATCCCATGTTAGTTCAGAATTACATATGATAAAAGGTTATTTATTTAGGGGAAACTTACAGATCACTGTCCTAGATCACAATCCTCTCCACAAACAGGGAACAAGAACAGAGTCTAGTACCCGAACGTGAGAGCCAGAAGCAAGAGAATGAGCACAGGCTTTACAGCTGCATTTATATTATAAGAGACCATGCACAAGTGGCTTGGTACTTTAAAGACTATTGGCTGAAAGAGTTGTAGGAGCTCCCACAGCACCTCCCCCTTTTGTTTAAATAAAAGAGTTCCAAACCCAATACAAAGTTATATACACTAGGAACAGTTATCAAGTATAAGATTAGAAATACAACCAGCATAGACAATATTAAGCAAAGAACATATGCTAAATGTTTTAATAAACATTCTATTCTAAGGAGTCTAAGTCTTGGAAATGGCTTGGCTAGATCATAAGAGGAAAGTAACTTTGACTACCTAATCTTCAGCCCCATCAAAGGCCTGAGAAGGGAGATATTACTTGAGTAGGGAGAAAGTACAATCAAGCAGCTTCTAAAATGTGCAGTAGATGATAGAGACAACTGGCTGCCTGAGCAATCTCTCAAAGTCTCATTCTCAATGTTGAAGCAAACAACTTTGGCTAAGGCCTAGAGTAACTGACAGAACATTTTCACTGGCAGAAAATTTTTCAAAACCATCTTACCCTGTCTTGGGAAGATTTGATAGTCTTTTTTCTTTTATCCTTCTTGTCCAATCCAGACATAGTGTACTTTGTCAGTGGTTGGGCACGGGCACTTTCTTGCCCAAAGGCCAGTTGTGCCAAGAAGAAGACAAACTCCAAGAGGATTGTCTTTGGTGCTCAACACTCTCTTTGTAATATATCAGTGCTGCCAGGAACAATTATATCTCATGTCAACAGAATCCTAAATTATTTAAATGCCATGTTCTGCAGATCTTTGAAGTGACTGAAGGTTATATATCTATACAAAATACAATCTCTACATATCTAAAGAACCTAATTAGTCTGACTAAAAGTATAAAAACATGAATTGCTATTGACCTATAATACTTAATGTCTATATAACTTAAAGATTAAGACTTCACATCAGAATATTAAGCAATCTTTAAGCAACTGTGCAGTAAAGGGGAACAATGACATCAAAATGTAAATAAGGTATAAATATCTTAATCAGATGTAGAAATATGTAATGCAATATGATAAATGCATCCTAAAATTGTATCAATATACATAATGTCTTCAACAGAGATAGAAACATGCATGTATGCAATATGACAAAATAATTTTGCATATAGGTATAAATATTGTAAACAGATATAACAAATATAATTTGAACTTGTATCAATAAAGAAGAAACTATACCAGTGTAAAATATCCACAAATAGTAGCTCACAAGTATTTACTCTATTACTCACTATTATTATTAGTGTGAATAAGTTCACATTAAATTACCTATATCCCATTCAATCTTCCTTTTTTTTTTGAGATCTCTAGGCCTACATAATTTCCACCTCAACACCCAACCCTATGCTTGTAATAATCAACCCCTAAATGGTTTCTCTAACTGTGAGGACAAACTTTGTTGGGACATTGCTTTCTAGAATTGTGTCCTGCGGTCATGGAGGTGATGTTTTCTATGGGATCCTGTAAAAGTAAAATGATGGTTAAGTTTCAAAATCACTGTTTTATATAATTACAAAAGGTTTCTGAGTAGTTGATAGGGTCTTTTTGTTTATTTGTTTGTTTGTTTTGAAGTTCTTATTTAGACTTCTGGTCAGAACACTGTATGAAGGTGCACCATTTCCTCAGCTGGCACCCAAAAACCAATCACATAGTAGTGCCATCAGGATCATGAAGTCATATGATGTCATATCAACAAGGTAGAGTTGTAGTTGTGGAGCTCCATCTTCTTCCTGGAAGTTTCAAAATTACTGCATGAAAATCTACTGTTTGTTGTGTAAAACTTAAGCATTATTCATATAGACATATATTCAATGAAAGATATGATATAAATAAAATGGGCATGGAGAAAAGTAAAAAATTTTCTTAAAATCTATCTTATTCTGTACCATACCAGATGGCTCCTGACATGAGACAGAAATTCTGACTTTTTCTTTTAACAACATGCTTGGATTTAAAGAAGGAAAGCCATTGTCCAACTCCAAAGTCAGCTCTTATTTTTATGCAGAGATGTATATGTGTCCAAATAATCAAATTTTACCATAAAGATAACACAGCATCATAAGGCAGATTTCTCATTGCTTCTTGATTCTTTCTGGATAGCTATCATTTTATCTTTAGGCATCTATATGTCCAAGGTCTCTCCACTCATTAAAGATGAATATTTTCCTGCAATGACAAGAACAGAACCCTGCCCCAACCCTTATGAGGTTTTCTTACCACCTGTATGATTGTCATATCTGGGGATGTTCCATCATTTCTCTTTCTCAATAGGTTTCTCTTTTTCAAACCAAATCTTTATCAATTTTGATGGTATCCATAGCTTTTTTTTCTCCTGTGAAAATAAGAGCAAAATCCATTCCACAACGTAGCACATCTCCTGGTTTCAATTGTGAGGTCAGCACACTCTTGAAATATACTGGCTGATTCAATTCAGAAGTGTTTTCTGTTAGCCAATGTCCCTCTGCTGCTGTTGTTCCTTTCTCATTACATTAAAAATACAAGGTTAATAAAGCATTACGCAATCTATTTCTGGAGCTATTTTCCATCCATCCTTTCTGTTTGTTTAGTATAACTTTTATAGTTCGATTTGATCTTTCTATAACTGCCTAACCTGTAGGATTGTTTGGTCTACCTGCTATATGCTTTATATAATAATAAGCAAATAAACTGTTTTTATTTTCATATATAAATATGACCATTTATATATGGACCATTGTGTGTCTTTGTGTTGGTATTCCCATGATGGCCATACCTTATATAATTAATTCAGAGACTTTTTCTGAATAAGTCTTTTTTTATTTTTTACTTGGTTTATGTGGTAAAAAAGATCCATATTTACATCTTCTCTCTGCATTAAAATTCCTATAGGAGAAATTCTGGAAGGCAATATGACTAGAATACAATTAAGATTTGGATTCACTGTATCTATATGTGCCTCCCACAGTTTCTTTTCAGTGACCATCAATTCATTTTCCGCTTCAGCTGTTAATTCTCTGGGACTATTGATACCATCTAAGGTTTTGTTTAAGTGAATTATTAGATCAGGTGTTATCCCAACAGCTGGTCATAGACTGGAAATATCTCCTGACAACCTTTGAAAGTCATTAAGAGTTCACAATCAGTCTCTCCTAATTTGTGCCTTTTGTGTTCTGATTTTTCATAAACCTATTTTTTAACCTGGGTAATTGACAGAATCTTCTCTTTGTATTTTTTCCAGAGCAAATTGTAATCCCCATTTAGGCAATTTTTTTACTTCTTTTTTTTATTAATTAATTTATTTAATTATTAAAGATTTCTGCCTCTTCCCCGCCACCACCTCCCATTCCCTCCCCCTGCCCCAATCAAGTCTTCCTTCCTCCTCAGCCCAAAGAGCAAGCAGGTTTCTCTGCCCTGTGGGAGGTCCAAGGACCACCCACCTCCATCCAGGTCTATTACGGTGAGCATCCAAACTACCTGGGCTCCCACAAAGCCTTCTTTAAACATTCTTTCTAAAGTATCTACATTTAAGTCATATAACAAAATGTCATCCATGTAATGGTAAATTATAGACTTAGGAAATTGCTTGTGTATAATTTCCATTGGCTGATTTTACAAAGTATTGGCACAGGGTGAGACTATTGAGTATTCCCCGTGTGAGGACAGTCCACTGGTATCTTCTAGTAGGCTGAGAATTATTATAAGTAGGCACTGTAAAATCAAAATTTTCACACTCCTTTTCTTTTACAGGTATAGTGAAGAAACAATCCTTTAAATAAATAACTATAAGAGGCCATTATTTTGATAATAGAGAAGGCAGAGGAATTCCAGACTGTAGAGGGCCCATAGGTTGGATAACCTTGTTGACAGCTCTTAGATATGTCACCATTCTCCATTTTCCAGATTTCTTTTTAACAACAAATACAGGAGAATTCAAAGGGCTGGGTAAACCTTCAATATGGTGAGCCTCTAATTGCTCCTATACCAGCTGTTCTAAATCCTGAAGTTTGTCTTCCATTAAAGGTCATTGTTTAACCCATATGGGTTTCTCAGTTAACCATTTTAAAGGCAAGGCTGTTCGTACTTCTGAAGATTTGCTAGTTGCTTTGTGTTCTTGTACAGGCTGAATGACTGGTGACCATTTTATAATATTTTATAATATCCTTCCCAGAAACATGAGGTTTGGGGACTCCAGGAATGTTAACCTGGGTATTCTTTTGCTGCAATAGGTTGTGGTCCCATAAATTCATTACAATATTAGCTTCATGTGGCCTCAGCCTTCCTTTCTGCCCTTCTGGCCCTATGCATTCAATCCAGCTTGTGCTTTGTTTTACTTGAGATAGGGTTCCAATTCTTAGGAATTGAATATCTGCCACTTGAAGAGGCCAATCTGATGCCAAGATTCTGAGTAATGATAGTCACATCTGCACCTGTGTCTAGTAATCCCTCAATTACAATGTCATTTATACAGATGCTTAGCTTTGGTCTTTGTTCATTTATAGAAGTCTGCCAAAATATATGTTTCCTATTTCCTACTTGAGTTTTTGACACATCCTCCAAGTCTATTCCATCATCCAGAAAAGTATGTTGTTTTTTTTCTTTCAGCAGGCATTGGATAGTTTAATTTTCCTGATGAGACCCATTCTCCACAGTGACTGGGAATGACTGGACCTTGACATCGGGACCTGTAAGAAGCCTCACCAAGTTGTTTCCCAGTGGCATCTGGTTGCCTTGTCTGTATCTTGTCGACCTACATTCATTAGTACAGTGTCGGCCTTTGCCACACCTCATATCTTTACCTGATGGCTGAGTCCTCCTATTCTTGCCATTCCTAAGGGAGACATTATTCCTAGGAGTTCCTTACCTACAGTCCCTTCTTAGATATCCTATTCTTCCACAATTAAAACATTTAGCATTTTGGTGTATCCTCACAGCATTGGAAATTGCTTCTCCTACCCAAGCTTCAGTACTATAGTCAAATGATTCTACATTCATTGTATGCAAGATCATTTATCTATGGGTGCTGATCTAACCTTCAAAGGCCCATGGATCTTCTTATATTCTAAGATGGCATATTCAAATGCCAAGGATTCAATTAGTACACATATAGCTTCAGGGTCTGTCACTCCTAATTGTACAGCCTTAGTTAATCTTTGTAAAAGTCAGTAAAGGGTTCTCTCTGACCCTGTTTAACCCTAATATATGACTCAATTCTCTTTCCTAGTTTCTGAATACTGTCCCATGCATTTAAAGCTGCTGTGCTAAATAGGGACAAGGTGCATTTGTCATAGCAAACCTGTTCCTGAGGAGCAGAGTAAATGACTCTTGCCAAGAATTTGATCTTGGGAGTCTCAAATCCTTTTGCTTTCCCCTGTTGCTCTAGAAGTTTTGCCTCTTCCCTCTAATAACACTTCCGTAGCAGCTGAGGTCCATTTTCTAGGACTGCTGAGATAAATTGAAGCCAATCGTGTGGGGTAGCCTTAGTGCTTTAAGCTCACATTTTCACCATTCCCTGACAAATGGTGACTGTGACCCATAAAAAATTATTGCTTGTTTTATTTCTTTTAGATTGCTAATACATATTGGTTCCCATACATATCTTTGACTACCTTAGGGTACTTTGTGCCAGATGGCATTTCTGGGGAAATTATCAGATATGCAGTTGAAAGTCTGTGTAAGTCATCCAGAGGTCTGGCACATACTGTTAAGGCTAACTCCTGTCCTTATACCTTCTGTCCCTGTTCATCAATTTCAATAAATTCCTTAATCTTTTCAAATCTTTTTACTATTGCCTTTTTAAATGTCTGAATCTCCTGTCCAGTGTTCTGTTCTAATGTCCTCATTGAGGATTCCAACTTGTTCATTAAAGATAATGTCTTATCCTTGGACATATCATAACTTTTCAACAGATTCTGACAGATTCAACAGCACAAATTCTTTCAGATAATGTTGTCAAATTGATACTATCCCTCTCCATAGTATTGAACCATTTTTAATGAGATAATATTGAAAACAAAGCTAATTCTTAGGATCAAATGATAGGAAGGAAAATAGCATAAGTCTTTCACAATAACTTCCATAATATAAGCAAAATAATTATTGAACTCTTGGATGTTTTCAGTCATTTTTTGTAGTTTTTCAGATCTTACTTCTCATAAAGTAATTGCAATGGATTGGAGTAGGTATAATAATTGTTATCAGTCAGTGGGTATCACAGTTGCAGCCATGTGGCCAAAAGAACAGTTATTAAGGTGATCAAACGATTCTGAGAGTTGGGGCCCAGAATAAAGAGAAAACCCAAAGCTTTCTGTCAGTATGAATTGCAGACTGTGTGCATCACAGATTGCAGGTAGAGTGTGTGGTCTGGCATGTGGTTTACAAGTTGGGGACCACTGAGCAGCAACCAGCTGCATCTGAGGGCGGGCTGAAGCCACAGGCTAGAGAGTCAGTGCCCAATGCACCATTCAGCAAAGTGTGGACTGATCCCCACATTTGGGCACCAGATGATGGCAGAAGATACAAAATAATCTCATACTAGTTCAGAATTATGTATAATAAAGGGTTATTTATTTAGAGGAGACTTACAGATCACTGTCCTAGATCACAATCCTCTGCACAAACAGGGAACAGAAACAGAGTCTAGCAGTCAGAAGTGAGAGCCAGAAGCAAAAGACTGAGCACAAGCTTTACAGCTATGTTTATAGTATAAGAGACAAGAGACCTTTGCAGGACCAACCCCAAGCCAGGGACCTCTGCAGGAGTGAATCCAGACCAGGGTTTATAAAAGCAGGTCAGAGCTGGTAACCTAGGCCAGAGTAAACCTGAGACAATGAACTCCACCTTGGGCTGAAGCAGGCCTGAGGACAGTGAATTCCATAGGGGCAAGACTGAACCAGAGACCTAGACCAGCAGGTCTGAGACAACAATTTCCAAAAGAGTAGGACTGAGCCAGCAAACTGGGACAGAGCAGGCCTCAGACAGTGGGCTGGTATCTTAAAGGCTATTGGCTGAAGGAGTCTTTCCATTCCCACAGCAGGAATGGTTAAAATAAAAACCTCAACTACATTACATGTGTCTAAGCATGTACCAAGGATCACCAGAAATACTCAGGCATCATCCATAGAAATGGAAACAGCTATTATTTCTTCTGTGCAAACTATCTAAAATTAGCATTATAATAAACACATAGCTACTGTCAGCAAGTTTCTAAAGGACAAGTAACATAGCTCACAGTTTCTCTAGTTCTGACCAAATATTGCTGTGTCCAGTGCTCAGTCTCAGAGGCTAGAATGAGCCTGGCTTCTGTGAGCCTGTCTATATTCTCACACTCACTCAAAACACTGACAACACAAATTCCCCTAAATATCAAGGTCCCTGTTAATTGCTGTCAGTCAGCAGAGGACTATACACATTCATATAAATTTCCCAATTGTCCCTGTCTTCTAACTATCTCTACTTGTCCTCTTCAAACATGGTAGCATGCTTCATCAAAACCAACAAAGATGTCTGCTAGTGGAGTCAGGACAGACTCATGTATAAGATAATCTTTTATGAAAATGATTGTCTGTAACCTCTGCTGTGTAATGTAAACTAGTTCAGTCCCTGTCCACTGCCCTTATCACATTCTTTTAATTAGATGGAAGTCATAGGGTCTGTTTTCACTTGAGGAAAGAAGGATGCACAAATGCATGACCTCCAGAAATAGGAATTTATTGGAGGTCACTGTACAGTCCATCCACCAAAGTATTTTGGGAAACACATTAGTAACATTCACTAAAGCTGAACCTACACCCTATGGCCCAGCAATTCTTTTCACAAGCCTGTAACAAACAGAAATGCAATAGAAACGCAATAGAAACACAGAAATGACACAAACTAAAATATTTATAACTCAAAATAGCAAACAATCTAAAGGTCCATCTATAAAACACACATATAAATAAATCAGTGCATTTACAAAAACCTAGTACAGCCTTGGAAATCAGCAGTTAAATCTCAAAAATATTTCAGATTGAAGTAAGACAGGCACAAAAGAATCCATGTCATAGGCTTTATTTTTTGGAGTTTTGAACAATAAAAGTAAAAGCATTCAGGGAGAAACAATTACACAATATCTTAGTTAGGGTTTCTATTGCTGTGAAAAAGACACAATAACCACAACAACTCTTATAAAGGAAAACATTTAATTGCAGTTACTTGCTTATAGTTCTGATAATACTTGGTTACATGCTTAGACACATGCAGTGTAGTTGGGGTTTTCATTTTAGCCATTCCTGTTGTGGGAGCAGAATGGCTCCTTCAGCCAATAGCCATTTTCTTTCAAACCACCTCACAAAAACATAAAATGGAAGTACTAGAAAAGTCATGGAAACACCAGCTCTAAAGGAGGGGTTAGCGATTGAGAGCAAGTCTGAAACCCCATATGCATTATCTATGGATTCTGTTGTGCTCATGGTGATATTTATCAATGTTTTCCTTATTAAAAAAGCTTTAAGATCTATTGGTATCTACCCTCTGTGAAATGTTTAAACAGAGAGATGACAGATAGACAGACAGATGGTATATAGATAGATAATAGGTAGATAGACAGATGATAGGAAGGTAGACAGATAAAAGGGACAGAAAGAGAGAGAGGGGTTAGTTATAGAAAAATATTGGAGAGATAGATAGATAGATAGATAGATAGATAGATAGATAGATAGATAGATAGACAGATAAACTAGAGATGGAGATAGATTAGATTGATGATGATGAAGAAGATAGATAGACTGCTGACAGGTAGATGAGAGATAGGTAGATAGATATTTAGATAGATAGATAATAGAAATATAGATTCTATATAAATAAGGAATTGACAATCAGATTATAGATAGAGCTAGATAATAGATTATAGTGATAGATACACATCTACATGAATGACAGGCAGATACATAGATGATAGGTCAATAGATATATGAGAGATGAATGATAGATAATGGATAGATATAGAGCTAGATTAGATAATGAAGATTAGAGATAAATAAATAACAAAATTGGAGATGAAGATAGATAGATAGATAGATAGATAGATAGATAGATAGATAGATAGATACATACATACATACATACATACATACATACATACATACATACATAGATGATAGTTAGGTTGATTGGTTGATAGATCGATTGATATGAGAGATTATAGGTATAGATGATAGCTTATAGAGATAGATACATAGATGATATATAGATAGAGATAGATAGATAGATAGATAGATAGATAGATAGATAGATAGATAGATAGGAGAGATTATAGGTATAGATGATAGCTCATAGAGATAGATAGATAGATAGATAGATAGATAGATAGATAGATAGATAGATAGATAGATAGATGATATACAGGTAGATGAAGGACAGATAGATGCTAGATAGGAATGTAGAATTAAAAAATTACAGAGACCATATTATAGTGAAAACACTTTCTTTTTATTGCCTAGTTCTTTATTTTAATACTATCTGAAGAAACTGAGTCTCTGTGTATCAGAACCTTCATAGAGAGGTATGTCAATGGACACAGGAAACATTGTACTGTGCACACAAATACAACAGAGAAATACAGAGGTTACTGCTGACCTCCCATAGTCTAAAGTACTTGTCTGTTCCTGTACCCAATATCCATTCCTTAATTCCTTAGTTCTCTGCCAGCTCAACCCTCCCCACTAGGCATACATACGTTTCTTCCAAATTTCAAAAAGAGAAAAGAGCCTCTCCCTCCCCAGCTTCACTACAGCTTCAGACAAGGAAGGACTTGAGGACTCTTAGACAGGCACCACCTCCTAATTGGATGAACGTTGGATGATGGATTCACTGTATTTGAGAATAGTTCTTTCCAGGGTATAAAAACACATGTCTATGATACCAGTGCCTAGGAGACTGAGTTCAGGAGTTCAATATTAGCCTCAGCTACATAGAAAGTCCAACGTATACCCATGATGTATGAAACTCTATCCAAAAAAATATTTTTAAAGCACTGTTTGTTAAATTTTTACTATCACATCAGTCATTGGACCTAGGATATTATTTTGCAATAAGCACGACCAAGTAAGGGAATGATTGATCACAAATCTGTGCTCCAACCAGATCCACAATTTCCTAGGTTTGCTACTTTGAGTAAGTTTCAACTTTGTTGCATTTCGTTCTCATTTGTAAAATGAGGCCAGTATCTGTTCTACAAATTTTTTCAAGCTGTTGAAGGGTTTATTCAAGTTTTTTGTGACAGTTTTAAATTTTATATATAGATATATAGATGCATATATATGTCATATGATATATGATATATGGCAGAAGAATTAGCAAAGCAACTACCATTAGCAAAAATGATTTAAGAATTAATGAGACTTTCTTCATTTAACACTGTCCTTTATAATGAAGCACTGTTCTGAACTGGTTTACACATTCTCCTGCCTCCTATAGGAAGGACATGCACAATGAAATTGTTTTCCAATGCTGAAGAAGAGAATCAGAGTTGTCACATTAATTTCCTTTCACTGCAAGAAAAACTCTATGCATCTTCAGTACAAGAGTGTTATACCATGTCCACCCACAAAAACTCTCTCCAGGGATGACTGATTTCTCTACTTGCGAGATTTTGAAATCAGGATGTGAAACACGGATAAGTTCTCTCATAAAGGCTTCGAACGGTATACATTTAAACTTGTCATTCTTGGTGAAATTTAATTCCTTTTTTAGGGACAGAATCTCAGTTTCATTTCTATCCATTGGCCCTTCTCAGTTCCTTGGAGAAGTTCCGCACACCATGCTCAGTGGACTCATCCATCTTAAGGCAAAATATGGGACACCAGATTCTCATGATTTGAATCTTGATTTCCATTTCCGTGTCTTCCAAAGAAAACTTGACACATGTAATTGGCTCATGTGGTTATGTCATATCACTAGTTAAAATTCCCTAAAATCACATTAACCACATGGCATAATCTAACCTAAGAGTACCATAAATCCTGTTTGCTATCCAAGAATATATGTGAGACAAGAATATGGGGCAGGGGGGATCCTGAGACCATCTTAGAAAAGTACTTGATTGGGGCCTTGTAATTGATGATTAGATATTACTCCCCAGGGAATCCATTCTAGAATAAATACCTTCCAAGACACTTGTGAACCTGGTCTTTCAAAAAATCAAACTTTTAATATGAATTTAGTTTCTCATACTTTTGATTGCTCTACTGCAGAGATTTTTAAACTTTTGGGTTACAATCTATTAATGAGTCATTTTTAATTTAGTAGACTAAAACCAATTTCTTTTGAACTAAAATAATAAAAAGAAATATCAGGAAACAATTGAGGAAGTGTGGCCAATTCATTTTAAATTTTGAAATCAATAAAATCTTAAGTGGAGAGAAACCTTCACAGTGGTGGTGTTTTCAATTCTGTGCACATCCTGTAACCAAGCAGAATATATACTGTGGCTTAAAAACTAGGGAAGCCACTACTCAAGATTATAGGAGGTATGCCATTATCAACATTCTTAGTATGATCAATAAATATGATCCTGAGTATCAAGTTCAGCATTCTTTTATACTGTGTTTGAAAATAAAACTTTGAATTTTTAAATTATGTGACTTTGCAATATTAAATTATCCAATGCAGTAACCAAAATTACTCTTTATTGTTATTGTATAATTTTTTTACCTTTCAACTCAACTTTTTCATGCATCATCTCTGTTGGTCATTAAGGTTTGTCCTTACTGGATCTCTTCAAACAGTCAAAATTTAATAAGAATCTTTATTACTTCAATCTGTAGCAAGTAGTTTGAGTACTAATTCTGCACAATCTGAAGGGCACTGAGTTTTACTAATAGATCTTTGAGAGATGATGTTTTCCAACTGGGCTTATCTGTCCATCGAAATCTAAGAAATTGCTTAACTTACAGCACACAGTATTCTTGTTGGTTCACCCAACAGTTAGAGTGTACATGCATGTACTATCATGGGGGACTCTATTGAAGATTCAAAGATGACCAAAATTAGTCCAAGTGCTCAGAGTCTTTATATATTTCTAGAAACAGCTATTATCTCTTTTCCTGAAATGTCTGCTCCTTAATCTTCAAACTCTTAACATCCCTTTCAAACTGTGCCCCGTCAAATATGCTGCTGTTTGCTTTACACCTCTATAGGGTAGACACAGTAAACAAAAGAATAAGATATTTTCATTTACTGAATTCTCCAAATTTCCATCACCCACAGTTCTGTAGCCCAGAGTGAAATTTCTAAATTCATGGTAGCTTTTATATTAAAAAAAAAAAGTATTGGATAGAAGCACTCTTTGGAAGAAAGATTTTAGTAAAAAAAGAATTACGTCATATTCTTCATATTTGTATATGTTCACTTTTTTGTATCTATAAAACAAAACATTTCTTCATATCCTTAGCCAAAGGCTCTAATTTTTCAATATGTGACTTTTCATTGGCTCAACATTCAATCCAAGATTAAATCATGAGAATGACATAAAGATAGTAAATGGACCTCACTGGACAATGGGAACAGTAGCAACTGCTATTATAATACAGATGTATATAATTATAACTGAGCCACAGAATAAAACAGAACATCCAATTAATATGTTGTTAGTTCACATGCAAAAGAAAAATAAAAGCTGCTGGGGGAGTGTCTTCTCTGTAGCAGCTTGACTGTGGTATTTTTATACATACCCACTGCATTTTAATCATGGCAAACTGTTGCCCGGAAGATGAAAGTCAGAGAAGTAATATAGTTATGTTAGGTCTCTAAAGAAAAATTAGCACGTCATAGCATTCTCATAACAGACAGGAATTCAAAGGATGAATACCTTTATATAAACCAAATATGTATACAAAACTTTGACTTTCTTAGAAAATCTTCTGTATACAGACAGATAATAGTAACATAACAGCATGGTGCTTACATTCTTTGCCACCTAAAACCACACCAATATGAAGGACACTGTAATTGTTTTTAATAATGGTGATTTAAATTGCTAAGCCTGATATGAATGCTAGTACAGATAAGAATAAAACTTCCAAGGCTACTCTTGTATTTGGGGTTTTTTTTTTCTGAATATATAGGAGAATAATACCAGTGGAAATATAAATATTTTTAAAAGTTTTGGGAAGAAAATCTGGAAATGCTACAGGAAGCAGCAGAAACAATGGTAAGGCCACAAATTCAAACAGCCAACAGGGGCCCTGAAGTTCAAGAAATTGTGAGAACATAGGGCTGCAGGGGCTTCTCCGCTTTGGGAAGCAGCTGTACCATTTGATTGTTTAACATGACTTCATCACATCATTGCCACAAGAAAAACAGGAAGATTACCACAGATTGTCTACATTTTCAAAGGATCCTGAAGATCATGGAATTTTGATAAGTATTCTCAATGCTTCCAAAATGTAAAACGGAAACAAAGCAAACACTACTTATAAAGTACAATACATTAGGAGCTCAAAATATGCTTTGTGTGACTTCCGTTTCAGAAGGAGATGATCACATAGCACAAGGAAAAGTTTATAGCTCAGCTGATAGTAACAAAATATGACACAGTTTTGAAAACTTGCTTTTCATCATTAGCTCTGGGTCACAGCTTAATTTCAGTTTGTAGTTTTACTTAATGTTGACCAAAATTACACAAAATCATCATCAATAAACAGAGCCCAAAGTAATCATGACCTAGGATCAAGTGGACATTGATCTCAAAGCCAACAAGGCCTTGATGCAGAACCAGGCAATAGAAATTTAAGTCTTTGCAAAAGGTCATATTCAATGAATTAACATTGCTATACACCCTTAAGAGCAGGATAAAAGTTATTAATGTCTTCCTCCCTGTAAATGTCACTCAATCGCATCAGCTCATGGGAAGGCAGTATTTCTGTTATTGCTAGTTCCTTCCTGGCCTGAAACATCAATAAAGACTCAATAGCTCATTTCTTATTGCTGTTTTAGAACTAGTCTTTAAGTGAAATTTAAAAAAGAAAAAAAAAACATTTTTAGAACTCTCTTTTCCATAGAACAAACACTGCTCTGGTTCTGCATCTATCTTTCTCTCAGTCCATTGGCTCTCTTCTAATAAGCCATGTATCTTCACACCAGCATCAACTGACTCATTTCTTGGAGCTTCAAAGCTGATAGACCAGAGCTGTGCTCTCCTTAGTGGAGGGGTTCTGTCACATTGAACACAATCACCTTTCCTCAGTTTGTCATAGAGTACCTTATTCAACCTCTTCCCAATATAGCAGATGTGCAATGATTCTGCCTTAGTCTTTAAGTTACCTTTGCCTCAGCTTTACCCCTATTTAAACTTGCTAAGTACAATCATTTGTGGCAAAACAACATTTTGTTTAGCAAAAGATTCCATGTATAATAATGGTCTCAAGAGTACTGCAAAGCTGAAAATCCTTCTCACAACATTGTAACAACACATTATGCAAATGCGTGTAGTGATAAGGATGTAAACAAATCTACTGCACACTAGTTATATAAAAGTATAGCACAGAAAACATCTACACAGTATATAATAATTGATAATGATAGCAAACAATGATTACCTGTATATCAGCTATGCAATTCTTTTATCACTGTTTTGGAGTATATATCTAGCTTATTTTTAATGTAATTTACTGTGAAACACTATGTCAAGTTATAGCAACATCAGCCTCTTACCTCTTGTGATTATTGGATCTATTGTTTGGATCAAGAGTGCAACAGTCTTCACCAGGCTGCAGGCAAGTGAGAGACCTTGCCTCCAGGCTGTGCCCTAACCCCTGCCATGCATTGGACTCTGTCCTTCCAAGGCCCACTCTG
The DNA here is from genome assembly GCF_950005125.1 of Chionomys nivalis. NCBI lineage: Eukaryota > Metazoa > Chordata > Mammalia > Rodentia > Cricetidae > Chionomys > Chionomys nivalis. The sequence continues at coordinate 46,833,512 of NC_080087.1, forward strand.
ACACACAACCACATACCTGAACATCCTTTACATGGCCAGCTCTCCTCCACAACCCCAGCAAACTACATAGGCATAGGTGCAAGCTATACCAGTTGAAAAAAAAGTGACTGATTGGCCTCTTGGCTGGACTGCTCCAAAGTTCAGATCCTAGCTAAACACCAGGACATCATAGTTGACTCTCCACCTCCCATCCTAGCACCAGAAGGCAACTGGGCCCTTCTCCTACCTCTGTTAGAAATCACTTCTCTGCTCTGGTCCCCACCAGCCGGCAGGCAGCTGAGAGACCTGACTCTAGGCTGTCCCCCCCACCCCTTCCACACACTGGATTCTGTACCTCAAAGAACAATTCTGCCACCCAACCCCATGCACCTGAAGATCCTGCCCATGGCCAGGCCTCCCCTGCAGCCCCATCAAATCAGTTAAACTTAGGCACAACCACACCAGTTGGAAAAACAGCATATTACATAGGCAAAGATGGAAACCACAGTAGTTGGAAGAATAGGCACTGGCATAAGGCATAAGCCACACCAGTTGGAAGAAAAAAAATGAGTAAATGTCAGTGTAACAATACGTTCAACAACCTAAAAAGCAATACGGCACCACCAAAACACAGTGATCCTATAACAGCAAGACCTAAATAATCTAATGCAAACTGAAATACAAAACACAAACTTAAAAATTACTTTATGAAGATGATAGAGGCTCTTAAATCTGAAATAAAAAATAATCCCTTAAAGAAGTTGAGGAAAAGACAAGCAAACAAACATTAAAGACAAAAAAGAAAAAACAAAAAAAATGGAAGAAATCAATAAATCTCCTATAGAAAGCCAAGGAAAAAGCAAACAAACGGGTGAAGGAAACAATTCAAGACTTGAAAACTTAAATAGAAAAAAGAAAGAAAACAAAAACTAAGGAAATTATGGAAATGGAAAATATGGGGAGGCAAACAAGAACTACATGTGCAAATATGATCAACAACACAAGAGATGAAAGAGAGAATCTCAGGTATTGAAGATACGATAGTGGAAATAGATTCTTCAGTTAGAGAAATGTTAAATCTAAAAAATTACTAACACAAAACGTCCAGGAAATCTTGGAACCATGAAAAGGCCAAACCTAATAATAATAGGGATTAAAAAAAGGAGAAAAATACCAGTTCAAAGGGACAGAAAGCATATTAAACAAAATCATAGAAGAAATCTTTCTCAACCTAAAGAAGGACATGCCTATGAAGGTACAAGAAGCTTACAGAACATCAAATAGACTTGACCAAAAAAAAAAAGTTCCCTCACCACATAATAATCAAACCACTAACCATACAGAATGAAGAAAGGATTTTACAAGATAAAAATGGCAAAAGCCAAGTAGCATATAAAATCAGATATATGAGAATTACACATGAATTTTTATTGGAGACTCTAAAAGCCAGAAGGTCCTGGAAAGACATTTTATATACACTAAAGGAACACGGAAACCAGCTAATAACACTATACCTAGCAAAACTTTCAATCAATATGGATGGATAACAATATATTTCATGAAAAACAAGATTTAAACAATACCTATTCATAAATTCAGCACTGCAGAAAATACTGGAAGGAAAACTCCCACCCAAGGAACTCAGTTACACAGACAATGGAGAATCTTACAACAGCAAAACACAAAGAAAGGTAAGCACCTAAACTACCACCTCTACCACCAAAACCAAATAGCAGAAAATAACAATTACTTGTAAATAACATCTCTTAATATCAATGGACTCAATCCACCAATAAAAAGATACAGGCTAACAGCATGGATACAAAATGAGGACCCATTCTTCTACTGCATACAAGAAACACACTAAACTTCAAAGACAGACATTACTTCAGAGTAAACTTTTGAGAAAGGTTTTTCTTTTTTTTGTATTTTTTTGTATTTTTTTTATTTTTTTAATTAATTAATTAATTTATTTAATTATTAAAGATTTCTGCCTCTTCCCCGCCACCACCTCCCATTTCCCCCCCTCCCCCAATCAAGTCTTCCTCCCTCCTCAGCCCAAAGAGCAATCAGGTTTCCCTGCCCTGTGGGAGGTTCAAGGACCACCCACCTCCATCCAGGTCTATTAAGGTGAGCATCCAAACTACCTAGGCTCCCACAAAGCCATTACGTGCAATAGAATCAAAAACCCATTGCTATTGTTCTTCAGTTCTCAGTAGACCTCACTGTCCGCTATGTTCAGCGAGTCCGGTTTTGTCCCATGCTTTTTCAGACCCTGGCCAGCTGGCCTTGGTGAGTTCCCGATAGAACATCCCCATTGCCTCAGTGTGTGGGTGCACCCCTCGCGGTCCTGAGTTCCTTGCTCGTGCTCTCTCTCCTTCTGGTCCTCCTTTGGATCGTGAGACTTCATTCCAGTGCTCCAATGTTGGTCTCTGTCTCTGTCTTCTTTCATCGCCTGATGAAGGTTAATATTCAGGAAGATGCTTTTATGTTTTTCTTTGGGTTCACCTTCTTATTTAGCTTCTCTAGAATCACGAATTATAGTCTCAATGTCCTTTATTTATGGCTAGAATCCAAATATGAGTGAGTACATCCCATGTTCCTCTTTTTGGGTCTGGCTTAACTCACTCAGGATAGTGTTTTCAATTTCCGTCCATTTGTATGCAAAATTCAAGAAGTCATTGTTTTTTACTGCTGAGTAGTACTCTAATATGTATATATTCCATACTTTCTTCATCCATTCTTCCATTGAAGGGCATCTAGGTTGTTTCCAGGTTCTGGCTATTACAAACAATGCTGCTATGAACATAGTTGAGCATATACTTTTGTTGTATGTTAGGGCATCTCTTGGGTATATTCAGAAAATCATTAGATCTTACTACAAAAGCCTGTATGCTACAAAACTGGAAAATGCAAAAGAAATGGACACTTTTTTAGATAAGTACCATATACCAAACCTAAACCAAGACCAGGTGAACGATCTAAATAGACCTGTTAGTCGTGAAGAATTAGAAACAGTTATCAAAAATCTCCCTTCCAAAAAAAGCCCAGGACCAGATGGTTTCAATGCAGAATTCTACCAGAACTTCCAAGAAGAGCTAATACCTGTACTCCTTAATGTATTTCACAATATAGAAACAGAAGAGTCATTGCCAAATTCCTTTTATGAAGCTACAGTTACCCTGATACCAAAACCACACAAGACCCAACCAAGAAAGAGAATTACAGGCCTATCTCACTCATGAACATCGACGCAAAAATTCTCAATAAAATACTGGCAAACTGAATCCAAGAACACACTAGAAAAGTTATCCATTATGATCAAGTAGGCTTCATTCCAGAGATGCAGGGCTGGTTCAATATACGCAAATCTATCAATGTAATCAACCATATAAATAAACTGAAAGAAAAAAACCATATGATCATTTCATTAGATGCTGAAAAAGCATTCGACAAAATTCAACACCCCTTTATGATAAAGGTCTTAGAGAGATTAGGGATACAAGGGTCATACCTAAATATAATAAAAGCTATTTACAGCAAGCCAACAGCTAACATTAAATTAAACGGAGAAAAACTCAAAGCCATCCCACTAAAATCAGGAACACGACAAGGATGTCCACTCTCTCCATACCTCTTCAATATAGTGCTTGAAGTTCTAGCAATAGCAATAAGACAACATAAGGGGATCAAGGGGATTCATATTGGAAAGGAAGAAGTTAAGCTTTCATTATTTGCAGATGATATGATAGTATACATAAGCGACCCCAAAAACTCTACCAAAGAACTCCTACAGCTGATAAACACCTTTGGTAATGTGGCAGGTTACAAAATCAACTCCAAAAAATCAGTTGCCTTCTTATACACTAAGGATAAGGAAGCAGAGAGGGAAATCAGAGAAGCATCACCTTTCATGATAGCCACAAATAGCATAAAATATCTTGGGGTAACTCTGACCAAGGAAGTGAAAGATCTATTTGGCAAGAACTTTAAGTCTTTGAAGAAAGAAATTGAAGAGGACACCAGAAAATGGAAGGATCTCCCTTGCTCTTGGATTGGGAGGATCAACATAGTAAAAATGGCAATTCTACCGAGAAAGGTTTTTCAATCAAATAGACTTAAAATGCAAGTTGGTGTAGCTATCCTAATATCTAACAAAATAGACTTCAAACTAAAATTAATCAAAAAACTTTGAAAAGGACATTTCATATCATAAAATGAAAAATCCATCATGAAGAAGTCTCAATTCAGAACATCTGTAACCAAATACAAGGGTATCCACATTTGTATAAGAAACCTTGAATTTCTCTCCATTTAATTTGATGTTAGCTGACGGCTTGCTATAAATTGCTTTTATTATATTTAGGAACGACCCTTGTATTCCTAATCTCTCTAAGACCTTTATCATAAAGGGATGTTGAATTTTGTCAAATGCTTTTTCCGCATCTAATGAAATGATCATATGGTTTTTTTCTTTCAGATTATTTATATGATGGATTACATTGATAGATTTTCGTATGTTGAACCAGCCCTGCATCTCTGGGATGAAGCCTACTTGATCATAATGGATAATTTTTCTAATGTGTTCTTGGATTCGGTTTGCCAGTATTTTATTGAGTATTTTTGCGTCGATGTTCATGAGTGAGATTGGCCTGTAGTTCTCTTTCTTGGTTGTGTCTTTGTGTGGTTTTGGTATCAGAGTAACTTCAGCTTCATAAAAGGAATTTGGCAATGACTTCTCTGTTTCAATATTGTGAAATACATTAAGGAGTATAGGTATTAGGTCTTCTTGGAAGTTCTGGTAGAATTCTGCATTAAAGCCGTCTGGACCTGGGCTTTTTTTGGTGGGAAGGTTTTTTATAACAACTTCTAATTCTTCGCGACTAACAGGTCTATTTAGATTGTTCACCTGGTCCTGGTTTAACTTTGGTATATGGTACTTATCTAAAAAAGTGTCCATTTCTTTTACATTTTCCAATTTTGTGGCATACAAGTTTTTGTAGTAAGATCTAATGATTCTCTGAATTTCGTCTGTGTCTGTGGTTATGTCTCCCTTTTCGTTTCTGATTTTGTTAATTTGCGTATTCTCTCTCCGCCGTTTGATTAGTTTGGATAGGGGTTTATCAATCTTATTGATTTTCTCCAAGAACCAGCTTTTTGTTTCATTGATTCTTTGGATTGTTTTCTGTGTTTCTATTTTGTTGATTTCAGCCCTCAATTTGATTATTTCCAGTCTTCTACTTCTCCTAGGTGAGTATATCCTATCTAAGGGAGCCATCTTAGGGCTGGCAAGAGACTTGACTCTAGAGGGGTTCGCAGGTGTCCAGGAATATGTCCCCAGCTGGTACCTTGGGCAACTAAGGAGAGGGAACCTGAAATGACCCTATCCTATACTGATGAATTTCTTGCATATCACCTTAGAACCTTCATCTGGCGATGGATCGAGGTAGAGACAGATTCTCAATTTGGAGCAACGGTCTGAGCTCTTAAGGTCCAAATGAGGAGCAGAAGGAGGGAGAACAAGAGCAAAAAATCAGGACCACAAGGGATGCACCCACCCACTGTGACAGTGGAACTGATTTATTAGGAGCCCACCAAGGCCAGCTGGTCTGGGACTGAATAAGCATGGGTTGATTCCGGACTCTCTGAGCATGGCGGTCAATGAAGACTGATGAGAAGCCAAGGACAATGGCACTAGGTTTCAATCCTAATACATGAACTGGCTTTGTGGGAGCTTAGCCTGTTTAGAAGCTCACCTTCCTGGACGTAGATAGAAGACCTTCGTCTTCCCGCAGGGCAGAGAATTTGGACTGCTCTTCAGTATCGAGAGGGAGGGGGAATGGTGTGGGGGGAGGAGAAGAGGAGTGGGGATAGGGGGAGGGGAGTGGGGGGAGGGGGCAATATTTGGGAGGAGGGGAGGGAAATGGGAAACGGGGAGCAGGTGGAAATTTTAATTAAAAAAGAATAAAAAAATAAATAAAAGAAAAAAAAAAAAAAAAAAAAAAAAAAAAAAAAGAAACCTTGAAACAGAAAGTAAAACATGCCCCCAGCAATGCTGTAGCATTCATGAGCATCCTATTTATATTGGGATTCATGGTCTGCGTTGATAAAGATGACTGGCAAGATCTCTTCCTTAAGGAACAGGTTCCTGTAAGATACGAACTCGAGTCTCTGGATTCAGAGTCCAGAGCATTAACCATTACAGCAAAAGAAACGTCACTAAAGCTTAAATCACACAATAATAATGGGAGAATTCAACACCTACTACCACCAATGAATAGGTTCTCCAGACAAATACATAACAGAGAAAGAAGGAAACTAACAAATGTTATGACTCAAATGGACTTAATAGACATCTACAGACCATTTCACCCAAACACAAAAGAATATATTGTCTTCTCAGCACCTACATACTCAACCATAAGGCAAATCTCAACAGATACAAAAAAAAATGGAATAACCTCCTGTATCTTATTTGTCCACCATGGGTTAAAGTTAGAGTTCAACAACAACACAAATTACAGAAAGTTTACAAACTCATGGAAACTGAATAATGCTCAACTGAACCACCCTGGGTCAATAAAGAAACAAAACAATAAAAAATAAATTAAAGACTTCCTACAATTCAATGAAAATAAATTCAAACATACCCAAACTTATAGGACACAATAAAAGCAGTTCTAAGAGAAAAGTTCACAGCACCAAATGCCTACATAAAGAATTTGGAGAAATCCCACACAAGTGGCTTAACAGTACACCTCAAAGCTCTAGAACAATAAGAAGCAAACTTATTCAGGAGGACTAGACATCAGGAAATAATCAAAGTAGGGGCTGGAGTCATTAAAATTAAAACAAAGAGAACAATAAAAAGAATCATCAATGAAACAAAAAGTTGGTTCTTTGGAAAAAATTAACAAGATAGACAAATTAACCAAAAGACAAAGAGAGTATGCAAATTAACAAAATAAAAAATAAAAGGGGGACATAATAATAGACTCCCATGAAATACAGAGAATCATTAGATCATACTTCAAAAACCTGTACTCCACAAAATCAAAAAATATAAAAGAAATGGAACCTTTCTTGATATGTAACACATATAAAATTAAATCAAGACCAGATAAACAATTTAAATAGACCTATAACCCCAGAGGAACTTTGGTGTGGGACCATGGTCTGTATTCTGTCAATTATATTTTAAATAAATGCTGATTGGCCATTAGCCAGGCAGGAAATATAGGAGGGACAACCAGACAGGAAGTAGAAGCAGGTCAAGGAGAACAGGAGAATTCTGGGAAGAGGATATAGTCCCAGCCCAGACACAGAAGAAGCAAGATGTGACTGCCTCGCTGAAAAAGGTATCGAGCTATGTGACTAACATATACTACAATAATGGACTAATATAAGTTATAAGAGTTAATAAGAAGCCTGAGCTAATGGGCCAATCAGTTTATAGTTGATGTAGACCTCTGTGTGATTTCTTTGGGACTTAATAATTGCGGAAAACAGGCAGGACAGAAAACCCCTACAACAGGGGACTGGAAGGAATGTAGGTGGGGAAAGTTTCAATGAGAGAGAGTCTTTGTCAAAAAGTGACATCAATGAGGACACTAAGAGATACATACATAGATCTAATCTACATGAGAAGTAGAAAAAGACAAGATCTCCTGAGTAAATTGAGAGCATTGGGAGCTTGTGAAATGGTTGAAGACGAGAAGAAAGGCAGGGTGAGGTGCAGAGAAAAATGTAGAGCTCAATAAAAATCAATAAAAAAGGAACATTAATATCTTATAAAAATGACATCTGATCTTTGACTTTAATAAATACACATGCATGCACACTTGTACACAGAAACAAGCACACATATACCCAGCACATACACCCATATATTTATATACACAAAATTAGCCCACTCAGCTATGATTTTTGACATAAAGAATATGATTAATCTCATAATCCTACCTCCGAGTCTTGAACCTATCACTCCTTATACTATGGCACCACAGAGGTTAGAACATCATCCCCATCTACAATTTCAGGAGTTGAACAAAGTGATTTCCAATAAGGCTTTCAGAGCTTCATTTTCATACTGTTACTTCATCACCTCTAATCTTATTGAATAGTCTTCATCATTTACAAACAAAGTTAAAACTAGATTGAAATATCTTCATATTTTAATTACTTTTTTCTCAGTATTTTCCCCTGTATCAGCCCTAGAATGGCAACAAAGGCTATCAGTTTTTTTCTGCCTCTTATGTGTATTTTTCTGTTATATGCATGCCTGTGTGTTCTTACGTGTGTGGGCTCATATGTGTCTTGGTAAACGATCACACCTGTGTATACCTGTGGAAAATCTTCCCACTTCGTGTCTCACCTTACTCATTGAGGCAGGACCTGTCACTTAAGCCCAGGGTTTGCTGGTTTGGCTATTCTGTCTAGCCAGGTTGCTACAAAAATCCTGTCTTTACTTTCCACCCCCTGGAGATACAGGTGGACTGCAATGCCAAGCCTTCATTTACATTGCTTCTGGGGATCAAAACTCTGATCATCATGCTGGCACAGCAAGCAGATTAACCACTGAACAGTCTCCCCAGGCCCAGGACTATCAAAATTTTGGTTAATCATCTCTTAATAGTTCTTCTCAGTAGTAAGTACTTAGGCTGTCTTCCCATATACTTATGAAAAATTATAATCTTCTTTAACAATGGTCTTATTTATACAGCAGGGATGTCAGCAATGAAAATAAGCGGCAAGATAAATAAAAGCTTCAACCTTGCCTTTGTATGAGAAATTACTCAAGTAAGTGATCAATAGAAATCTGTGGCCAACACATAAGCTGATTGTTAAAACTGAATAAGCACTTAGAGCACACTGGTTATTGAATACATATGCAGAAGAATATTAAATCATCCTTGTTATTTTGCAGGAGGTCTTGACAATAGGATTTACCTACTCCGCATATTTGGAAAGCATAAACTTGTTAAAATAAAATGAAGCACAAAACTAGATAAGCAAAACGAAGCATGGGGAAGCACATTTGGATGGTGTTTGTAAAATTGCATAAGAAGCATCCGAGCTTCTATTGGCAATATCCAGCTGGGAAGTAGATGGAAGCTTGTCAGTAATAAACAACCCATGCTACAGGTAGCTCCATCCCTCTGGCTTTATGGGCACCTATATTCAGAACTTCTCACAACTGGATGTCTGCCTCCCAGAACACTGAGCTCTCTTATATTCAAGGTCTTCCTCATTTGGGACAATTAGTGACTCTGTTATATTCATCTACAGAAATAGGAGAAAGTGGAATTATTCTTCTTTAGTGGTAAAATCATTTTTTTCTCATTTTATATGAGTTTTCTTTGCATATTTGTATGACACACACACACGACATCAAGTATGTTGATTGGTTGTGTTTTCAATCTATTTCACTTAACAGAACTATAGTGTTTGGATTACTGAAACATTAAATAAGAAGTCACTGGTCTTCATGCCGCAAATAATTTTGGGTCTTAAGGTGGGTGGATGGAAAAGCCTACCAACAACAGCACATTATTGGTAAATCTAAACAGCTATGATCTCTGGATTTCAGATGGCCTCATGTAGAAATGCTAGTAAGTAAAAGAGCATGTCAAGTGTGTGTTGCCTAGGAGATCAATTGATGCTGTCTGCAATGCTAAGATCATCATAGTTGATACAATTCATCTGAGTGAGTGAGAACAATTTGTGACAAAGGAACCTTAGTTGGTGCAAAGTTGAAAAAATTATCAATGATCATGGAATGCCTCAATCACCCTTTCCATTATAACACTAAAAGTCTCTCTTCTCCTCTCTCTTAATGCTATTTAGAATGCAAACTATAAGGTCTGAAATATATAATGTGTGTATATATATCACTTATTCTAATTAGCCAATTAGTGCATTGTGGCAGTTAATATTATATGTAATGGTGCCCGTGTCCAAAATGTATTTCTTTTTCCTGGTTTAACAGGCTCTTAATGAAGACCAGATAAGCTAGAGATCACAGGATGAAGCACCAACTGAATTTAAATGAGGAGGAAGCAGAGTTAGTTTCTTAATGGCTTTGACTAGTTCATAGAAAATGCTGCTGAAGTCATCTTAAATGTATTATAATGAAATGGGGCTGCTGGGTCAGCATGTTTGTTGTCTGTGGGAGTAGATAGCGCTTTCTCTTCCAACAAAATAAAGAAACTAAAAGAGGTGTGTGACACTCGCCAAGAGTACTAATTATTTGCCAAATCTTGACTCTTCCGTTTAAGACAGAATTCCAAACTTGTACTAGGAACCATTTAATGGATCTTAGAAAGATTTTAATGAATAGTTCAGTCCTTAAGTATTCCTCAGTTGGACTAATCCTTAATCTGTAAAAAGAAATGTACTTTTCCATATAATTCAGACGTAGCCTCAATACCATTGTAAATTAAACAAAACAGTGTCTGCAACAATCTTTTGACTAACTGGCATAAATTAAATATAACTTGATCTAGTCTGATTCTCTATTGCTATAATAAAACACTGACCAAAACCAACATGATGGAGACAAGGGTTGTCTCTCAATCTATCAACCAATGGTCTTTCCTGGTCTTCCATCATACCAAGCCTCAGTTGCACTCCACGGCAACTTTATGCCTAGTACCACATGAGACACTCTTGTACATTGAGAAACGTGGCTTCCAGGTTGAGATGAAGCCTTGACCTGGTCTGGACACCTATGTGCTGACACTGAGGAAATGCTTTCCAAAAGATTTCACCTCAATAATGATGGCCTCTTGTTAATTTCAGCCAACCTTTCATTGCCAGCTAGCCAATATCCACTGTCCCAATAAAGCAAGGTTTCACTACAGTGGTGCTGGTTTCTTGTTAATCACAACTCCAGCTGACCAGAAAAGACCAACATTCTCAACTCAGAGTATGACATCAATGACCGCAATAGCATCTTTGGGGAGTTGTCAATTTCCTCTGAAACTTCACTTGTGGGTCTCTGTCATGCACATTTCTCTCAATATTATCTCACCAGTTTCCATAATATCTTTTTAAGCTTGGAGCACTCAACAGATTTTCTAACCCAAAGCTCCCAAATCTTCCATCGTCCCCCACCAAACAACATGGTCAAGTTCATTGTGGGAAACATATAATGCTCTGGTACCAACTTCTGCCCTACTTTGATTTTCTGTTAGTGTCAACATCATGACCAAATGCAACTTGGGGAGGAAACATTTCATATGACTTACAGCTTAGAGTCTGTCATCCACAGGAGCTGGGGCAGAAGTTCCAAGTGGGAACCTGGAGGAACAGAAGCAGAGACCATGGAGGAAAAGTGCTTACTAGATTGCTTCCTAAGGCTTTTTTCTTAAACAGCTCAAACTTACCTGGCTAAGTATTGAGCCATCCACAATGGATCTGGCTCTGCTGTGCCAATTAAAAAGTAAGAAAATGCCACTGCAGACCAATTTGATGTAGGCAGTTCCTCAAATGAGTTACTTTCTTCTCTGGTTGTGACAAGATGACAATAAATACTAACGGCTGTAATTTTTAAAAACACCACAAAGAGAAGTCACACCATGCAACAAGGCTCACACAGGAAAACTATTGAAAGAAATGAGAGAAGAAGGCAGAGAAGAGGGCAGAAATAGGGGCAGAGATGGGCCAGAGACTGGTCCCTGGGAACAAAAGTAATGGAAGAGAAAGGGAGAGGGAGGAAGAGAAAGAAAGAATGAGAGTAAGAGAAATGGGAGTTGGGAAGGTCCACCTTTTAAAAGGAACATGGCAAATGTGCATAAAAGATGCTCTTAGTGGCTGCAGCTGAGAACATATTCTATCAGGACCCCAAGGGCAGGCCAGTACAGATGCCTGAATTATAAAGCTAACCACCATACAACTTATATACACTGAATGTAACATTAATTGTAAACATACAGAGTCATGCAGTTTATCAGTACTAGGATATAATGTGATAAACATTCTCAAGTAGCAGTGGCTCTGAAAAGTAAAAGCTTTGTTCTGTTGTGTTTTCTCTCTCATCCACACTATCAGCCCATTGATTTTTTTTTCCAGTGCTATGCTTACCAGCATTCAGCCTGGTAGCGTGTCACCTTTGTCTTGAATGTTGTCCACTCTAGCTTAGGCATTTACACATGACAGTGACTAGCATCACGTTTGTTCACATGTTTTTGACCAGACAGTGCAAGTCATATTGTCAAGTGTGAGGTCAAAGGGATTTAAATATATAATCTCTCCACCTGAAGCGACGCAGCAAGAAGGGACATGGCAGAGAGAACAAACAAATAATTGAACTGCTTTAACAGTGTATCATAGACTGCTCCCTTGCAAATATTTAACATTTTCTTTATATATACAAAATATACAGATACTCAAACCAAGACTTAGAACTGAAATTCTCATGCGAATTTCAACACGAGGGCAACATGAGCCTCCTCTTGAGCTACAGATTCAGGAATAAAGTGAAGATATCAGCTGTCTTACTCGTGTGATGCTGATGTTTCTCTCCCCAAGGCAGGGAGTGCCCCCATTCTCCCTAAAATGATGGCAAAAAAAAAAATGTAGCCACTGTTTCCATGAATTTTAAACTCTAGTTAGCAGATTTTGCAAGCACACTGTCCTGAAGGCAGTTATAACCTACTGAATGTTTGATCATATTTGCCCCAAAATTAATAAATTGAAAACCTAATCCCCAGTGTTGCTGTAATTGGGGATAATGCATTTTATGCAGTAATTAAAGTTAACGAGGATTTAAAGTATCAAGTCCTGCCTGATATGGTTAGTGCCCTTAAAAGGGAGACATGAAAACGTTTTTCCATCCAGCTATGTCACACACACACACACGCACGCACGCACGCACACACACACAAATAAATAAATAAATAAATAAATAAATAATAAATAAATAACTCTGTAAAGGTTTCTTTGTTTATTTTGTGATTCTGTTGTTTGTGTGGCTTTGGCAGAAAGGTGGGAAGCAGCTCTGACCCTGCTTCTGTCTGAGGAGGGTTCTCTAGTCCATCATTCTCTCTAACCCTTGGCTCTGCTCTCTCAAGTTCTTTCAGCGTTATCTTCCTTGCCCTCTTTGGGGGGACATAGAGCATACGACCTTGTAAGCAGAGCAATTCCCATTCTGTTTTCTTCTCATAATGGAAGTCCAGCAGGCATGAAAACTGAGTCACCTAAGAATAGTCAATACTTGCATCACACTAGTCTACAAAGATCTTAACGACAGTAGCTCCTGTTTTATAGACAGAGTCCCAGAGTATCCCGAAAACTAATGGCATAACAAAGACTGGTTTTAGGGACACACTGAGAAATTAAAAGTGGAATGCATCCATTGACTGCATTAATGATAAAATTAGAATATCCAAGGTGCATTAGAATCACATTAAGGAAAATAAATTAAAGCATTTTCTAGTGGAGTAATTTAACCAAGAATGAGCCCAGATTTGATTTCCCGATTTCTCTCCTTGTGTTTTCTTGTATGTATTTGTCTGTATTATTCTGTCTGTTGTATGAGTCTGAATCTGTGTTTTCCTGAGCTATCTTTATAAATCTGTCTGTCCCTGACTCTGTTTTCCTAAAAAAGAACTTTGTTCTGTATTTATTGAACAGAACAGAAAGCATCACAAAAGGAAGAAATCAGGGTTATTATACAGAAATCTTTAACAAGATTTTACAAAAGGATTGGAAGTTTACTCGAGGTCTATGAATAATTGTGCTGGGATTTTGATGAGGATTTCATTGAATCTGTAGATTGCTTTTCGTAAGGTTGCCAGTTTTACTATGTTGATCCTGCCTATTCAAGAGCATGGGAGATCTTTCTGTTTTTGGACAGATTCTTCAATTTCTTTCTTCAAAGACTTGAAGTTCTTGTCATACAAGACTTTCACTTGTTTGGTTAGTTACCTGCATGATATTTTATGTTGTTTGTGAATATTGTAAAGGGTGATGTTTCTCTGAATTTTTTCTCAGCCCATTTATCATTTGTGTAAAGGAGGGTTACTGATCTTTTTCTTTTTTTTTTCTTTTTTTTTTTTTTTGTTAATCTTGTATCTTGCCACATTGCTGAATGTGTTTATCAGTTATAGGAGTTCCCTGGTCAAAATTTTGGTGTCAGTGATGTATACTATCAAATCATCTTCAAAAAATAAAAAGTTTTACTTCTTCCTTTCCAATTTGCATCCCCATGATCTCCTTTTGTTGTCTTATTGCTCTATCTAGAACCTCGAGTACTATACTGAATAGATATAGAGAGCATGGACAGCCTTGTCTTGTTCCTGATATTAATGGAGTCACTTTGAATTTCTCTCCATTTAGTTTGGTGTTGGCTGTCAATTTGTTGTATATTGATGGAGGAGGGTCATCTTTCTATCTGTTGTTTCATTGGTTAATTAATAAAGAAACTGCCTTGGCCCTGATAGGACAGAAAATTAGGTAGGCGGAGTAGACAGCACAGAATTCTGGGAGAAAGAAGCCGAGGCAGGCAGTTGCCATGATTTTCCCACTCCAGACAGACACAGGTTAAGATCTTCCCTGGTAAGCCACCTTTGTGGTGTTACACAGAATATTAGAAATGGGTTAGATCAATATGTAAGAGCTAGCCAAGAAGAGGTTAAAACTAATGGGCCAAGCAGTGTTTAAAAGAATACAGTTTCCATGTAATTATTTCAGGTAAGGCTAGCCAGGTGGCGGAAGCGGCCTGGCCGCTCTAATTACTACAGAGTGGTGGCGGGACGCAGCCCGCCGTTCCTCTACAGTATATTGCCTTTATTATGTTTAGGTATGTTACTTGTATCCCTGATCTCTCCAAGACCTTTATCATGAAGGGGTATTGGGTTTTGTCAAAGGTTTTATCAGCATCTCGTGTGTTTTTTTTTCTTTCATTTTGTTTACATGGTGGATTAAATTGAAAGACCTTTGTATGTTGAACCATTCCTGCATCTCTGATATGAAACCTACTTGATCATTGTGGATGATTTTATTTAATGTGTTCTTGGATTTGGTCTGCCAATATTTTATTGGGTATTTTTGCATCAATGTTTATGAGGGTCATTTGGTCTGTAATTTTCTTTATTAGTTGTATCTTCGTTTTGTTTGAGTATCAGGGTAACTGTAGTCTCAAAAAAGAATTTGGCAATGTTCCTTCTGTTTCTATTGTGTGAAACAATTTGTGGAGTATTGATATTATCTCTTCTTTGAAATTCTGGTAGAATTCTGCACTGAAACCATAAGATCCTAATTTTTTTGTGTGGAGGGGGGAGACCTTTGATGACTGCTTCTATTTTTTAGGGGTTATAGGTTTATTTAAATTGTTTGTCTGATCTTGATTTAATTTTGGTATGTAGTTATCCAGAAAATTGTACATTTTTTTGGATATTCCAATTTTGTGGTGTATAGGTTTTCAAAGCATGACCTGATGATTTTCTAAATTTCCTCAGTGTCTATCATTATACCCCTCTTTTTGTTTCTGATTCTGTTAATTTGGATATTCTCCCTTTGCATTTGGTTAGTTTGGATAAGGGTTTGTCTATCTTGTTGATTTTTCTTAAAGAATCAACTCTTTGTCTCATTGACTCTTTGTATTGATTTCTTTGTTTCTGCTTTATTGATTTTAGCTCTCAATTTGATTATTTCCTGACATCTTCTCTTCCTACGTGAGTTTGCTTCTTTTTTTTTTTTCAGAGCTTTCAGGTATGTTGTTAAGTCACCAGCATGAGATTTCTCCAGATTCTTTATATAGGCAGTTAGTGTTGTGAACTTTCCTCTTAGCACTGCTTTTAAAGTGTCCCATAAGTTTAGGTATGTAATGCATTCATTTTCACTGAATTCTAAAAAGTCTTTAATTTCTTTCTTTATTTCTTCCTTGACATAGGGATGATCCGGTTGAGCATTGTTCAATTTCCATGAGTTTGTGGGCTTTCTATAACTAGTGTTGTTGTTCTTACTTTTTGTCATTGTGATTCAATAAGATACCGAGGCTTATTCCAATTCTTTTGTATCTGTTCAGTTTTACTTTGTTAGGAAGCATGTGGTCAGTTTTAGAGAAGATTTCATAAGGTGCTGAGAAAAAAAGTATATTCAAAAAGAATATATTTTCTATACAAAATACTTGAACAAAGAGAATAACAAACATGATTGTTGTAATAATAATAAAGAAACCCAAAAGATAGTGAATTTTTCATATAATAAGAGTCCATTAAAAAAACAAAACTTTTCCAATACATAGAATTTTCATTGTATATGTTGGACTTTATTAAAAAACTGGGAAGGAAATATGGATGGGTAAGAGATTCATTTGAAATGGTAACCTGTTCCCAGATATTTGTTCTCACTTTACATCTCTCTTTAATCTTTTTGTCTCAAGAAAATTTCTTCCTGATATTTAGCTAACTGGCTACCCGAGGCTGGAGCCCATTGTGATGTTTCAGTACAAACATGACTTGCCAGGCTCCTTTGCACAGCCTGCCTGGCCTATATCTTCTCATGTCAAAATACTTCACAACTCCCAGATTCACCTCTGCTCAGCAAAAGCAAATGTCTTAATCCAGCAGCATGTGGAGATAGAAGATTGATAGTAAGCTTTGTAACAAAGTAGGGGTGAACTACTACTTTTATCTCCAAGTCTTTCCCTTACTCTTGTAAGGTGCCATCCTTTCTCCTATTGTGTTCCCTGAAACACGCCCTCGTTTTTTCATGCTCATAGAATTGATTCGCAGAAAAGTAATGCCTTAAACCAGGATTAGTGGTACAGGCAGGTAATTTGAGCCATTGGAAGGAGTTCAACACTGACTTTAGTTGCATAGTGACTCGAAAGTCAAGATAGAAATTTCCTTTTAGTTCAGTGCCCCATTTTTAAATTGGGATATCTGGAATTTTAATGTCTAACTTCTTGAATTCTTTATATATTTTAGTGATCAGTCCTCTGTATGATGTAGGGTTGGTAAAGATCTTTTCCCATTTAGTAGGCTGCCTTTTAGTCTTACTGACTGTGTCCTTTGCTTTACAGAAGCTTCTCAGTTTTAGGAGGTCCCATTTATTTATTGTTGCTCTCAGTGTCTGTGCTACTAAGGTTATATTTAAGAAGTGGTCTCCTGTTCCTATGCATTGAAGGCTACTTCTTACATTCTCTTCTATCAGGTAGAGAATATTAAATGGCCAAGAGGCACTTAAAGAAATATTCAACATTCTTAGCCATCAGGGAAATGCAAATCAAAACAATTATGAGATACCATTTTACACCAGCCAGAATGGCTAAGATCAAAAACACCAATGCCAGCTTATGCTGGAAAGGATGTAGAGTAAGGGGAACACTCATCCATTGCTGGTGGGAATGCAAACTTGTGCAACCACTTCAGAAATAAGTATGACGGTTTCTCAGAAAATTGGCTATCAACCTACTTCAGGATCCAACAATTCCATTCTTGGGCATATACCCAAAAGTTGTTTAATCATACTACAATGACATTTGTTCAACTATGTTTATAGCAGCATTATTTGTAATAGCCAGAATTTGAAACCAACCTAGATGCCCCTCAACCGAAGAATTAATAAAGAAAATGTGGCACATTTACATATTATAGTACTCAAGGGTTAAAAAAGCAATTACACCTTGAAATTTGCATGTAAATGGATGGAACTAGAAAACACCATCCTGAATGAGGTAACCTTGACCCAAAAAGAGGAATATGGTATGTACTCACTCGTAAGTGCATAGTAGCTATAAACAATCCTGGAGAAGCTAATTAACAAGGTGAACCCTAAGAAAAACATATATAGATTCACCTAGAAAGTCAAAATAAACAAGACCACTTGACAAAATTGGGAACATGGGGTTATGGAAGAAGAGTGAGTGGAAGGGAAGAGCAGAGGGGGAGGAGAGGAGGGAGGAGAACTTGAGGGAATAGGATAGTAGAGATGGAGGAAAGACAGAAATGGGAACAAGGAAAGCAATATCTTGATTGAAGGAGTCATTATGAGGCTAGCAAGAAACCTGGAACTAGAGAAATTTCCAGAAATCCACAAGGAAGAACCCCAGCTAAGACCCTAAGCAGTAGAGGAAAGGGTACCCAAACTGGCCTTGCCCTGTATTCAAACTTATGGGTATCTTAAATATTACCATAGAACTTTCATTCAGCAACTGATGGAAACAGGCAGAGACTCACACTGGAACTGGACTGGGCTTTAAAAGTTCAGTTGAAGAGTGGAAGGAATGAGAACATGAGCAAAGAGGTCAAGATCATGATGGGTACACCAACTGAAACAGTCTACCTGAGCTAATGGAAGTTCACCAACTCCAGCTGAAAGGGGAAAGAGCAAGCACAGGACCAAACCAGTCCCTCTTAATATGGTTGATAATTGTATGGCTGGGGTAGACTGAGGGGTCACTGGCAGTGGTGCCAGAATTTATCTCTACTGCTTGTACTTGACTTTTGGGGAACCTACTCTTTTCAAATAATACCTTGCTCAGCTTAGATATAGTAGAGAGGGCCTTGGACCTTCCTCAAAGCAATGTGCCTTAACCTCTCTGTGGAGTGGATTAGGACTGGGTTGGGGGAGTAGGTGGAGGGAATGGGAGAAGGGGATGGAGTGGGATCTTGGATTAGTATGTATAATAAAAAAACATAGTTTGTTTTCTTTTTAAAAAATTAAATTAAAAACTCAAGCTGGATTTGTGAGATCATAGTTCACAAAACAAAAACAAAAACAAAAACAAAAAAAATCATGTGTTGATCTGAAAAGAGCATGCAGATGCTTGCCTAAAAAAGTCAAACAGAAAAGGAAGCCATGGTATGAATGGTATGAAGAGGAAGAGCCAGACCTGCATGGTCATTTATTGTCTCTAGACTCATGATAATGCTGCATGTTCCATAAAGGCCATTTCACTTTTTTTACTCTTGAAGAATAGATCTAAGATAGAAAGGTCTCTTCCACTTTCCATAAACCAAACTTGACTAAGCCTACTTCCTTCCATCAACTTCTGCTTCTCAGGTTTTCTTTGGAGAAGTCATCACTGCAGAACCTACTAAGCAGTCTCAGTATGAACTGTTTCCAACTCCCTAGAGAATGAAATGAAAGATCAGGCAAACTTAAGCCAGAATCTGAGATCTTACAGCTGGTAATAGGCTGGAAAGTTGATCAAGAACCTCTACTGCCTATCTTTTAACACAGCATCCTTTCTTCTGCATCAAACCAGCTCCCAGGAGATACAAATGGTATACAATTCAGGTGAGTGTACGCCACGGTCCAGGATGCATCAGAACACCAGAAGCAGGAGCAATGTTTAGTAATCAGCAAACTGTAGGCTCCATTGCAGCCTCACAAGCTGTATTCCCTTTTGCTGTGGTTCAGTGTTATCACTTATGAAATAAAAATGAAGTTCTAGTTTTAAGTGTTATATACAGATTCTCAGATACTTAGCTTAAAATGCACATTGGAACAAAGTATTCAAACTCCACTCGAGTGTGTGACAAAAAAGACCAGAAAAAAGATGAAAGTATTAATAAAGTATATTTTCCTGGAATTGAGTTTTTCAATTCTCTAGAATGATATCTTTTTTTAAAAAGATAAATCTTTAGACTATTTTTTACTTGATCCATTTGTACAACAAATGTAAATTATCAAAAACAGCCACTTAAAATTCCAGGTTTTTCAGAATCAATAAGAATAGAGGATTTTTATAATAAAAATGACATTGAAAAGGAAGATGGACTTGGTTTTATCTGAAATATATATTGTTATATTATAAAAAAGCTTTGTTTTATACATGGGACAGAAATAACATTACAATCATCATTTATTAGATTAAACAACCCTTGTTCCAAGAAACTAAATTACTTACATGTTAAAATGTTGGATTCTTAGAAACCATTGTGTGATAAGAAGTCAATAATCTTATTTTAGATAAGCATATTCCTGTGGTCTCAAACATAACTGATAAAAATTTATTCACAGTTCCATTTCTTATCAATCTTTCCTGTTTACCTACAAATCATCAAATCATAATATCAGTCTCACACAAAGCTAGAGAAAGTGCATTTTGCTACAATAACATGTACCATTATAAAACAGCAACATTAATACACAAGGTTTTAAATCTTAGACATATTTATTTCACTATATTCATAAATTCAATGCTATTTCTATGCTATGACATGGGAGTGAGGGGAGCCTTCTATTATTACTGTGAAATCCTAGCTTGAACACAAAGAGAAATAATGCATCTGGTGGAAATTTAAGCTACTAATATCAAATGACTATTGAGTTTGGACATTTATGTTCTGAGCCAGTTGAAATTCACACAAACAGAAATCACAGTCATATACACTGCTGTACAAAAGGAATTACTGGGAAGAAATATTATCCTAAATAACAGATACAGTTAATTTACAGCAATTTATTTTTCAAGCTACAAAAGAAGTCATCACCATTAAGTTAGTAAGAAATAAGTTCCACGGGGTGAGTCACAGCGGAATTAGCATCCATCTCATGAGAGGACAAAGAACTTTCTTTCCTGGCTAATTTCAAAAAGAAGAAAGGCGACACAGTTCTGAGGAGAACCGGTAACTCAGACCACTGCATTACAGGAAGAGTGCAGACAAAACAGAGGATTCTCAGCTCTGCAGAAATGAAAGAAAGGAGAATATTTAACATTTGCCCCAAACAATGAGGAAAAAAAAAGAATGGCTTCTGGGAAATGTCCCTTCCCATCATAGACTCAGCTTTTAAAAAGTAAAGTTTGATTCAAATTTTTATATTGGTTAAAATGAAACAAACCATTTACAAAGAATTGTACATTCTGATGCTAGTTAACATGGATATTATGGAGTTATTCTTTCAGAATATAGGTCGTGAAAGTTTGCCAGATGTCTATGTTGCAGTGTTTACAACAACCTAAATACACACCAACCCAACAAGTCTACATTTTGAATTTGTCCTACAGAAACAATCCCAAAATGCAAAGTTTCACATTATTATTAAATCACAGGGCTATTAGTCATTAATAATGTGAAATGAACTAAAATTTTGGCAGTAGAAAGATTTTAATGTAAATTAATCCATACTCATGGAGCAGAATACCATGTAGCCATTGCAAAATATCCAGCAATTACGGAGATGGGCATGGCTCAATGGTAGAACACTTGTCTATCATTCATGCGGCCCTGAGTTCAATCCTTAGCACTAGATAAAAAAAGTGACAAAAGGATCAGACTTTGCTAGGCGTTGGCTTATCATACATCGTATGAGCAAGAACAAATTGAAGGGCATTTGATAATATAAAACATACACAAGCTTTGAGTGTGGCTTAAAGTTGGAAGTAGAAATGCTATCAATATAATTTCTTTCTAAAAAATAATGTTACTGAATGCCTGAAAACTTCCTGTACATATGCAGCCAAATCAATCAAAAGGACACTGGCAATGCAAAGTCCATCAACATACATCCTTATGCTTCTGGCCACTTTATTTATGCATTTTGCATAAGATAGTTTTTAAGGCCAAAATGTATTCTCATTACATAATTCCCTAGGTTGCCTTACATTTTATTCATGAGTTAGCATTTGGCATAAGTGAGGGGGAAATTATAGTATGTTTACAGATTTATCACACATATTTCCTACTTCTTTAAGCATTCCTTTCCCAAATGTACAGAGAACACTCAGTTGAATATGAATATATTCTGTAATAGATAAGAAAGAAAGTATTAAGACACGAAACATGCACAGGCTTAGCCTTAAAAAGTATTTTAGATCACGTGTATCATGAACTTGGTGTTTGGGGTGTGTGTCGGGGGGGTGTAGATGTGTGTGCACATGTGTGTGTGTCTGATGATAGCAGCAATTTTTTATCAAAATTTATTTTTCTGCTAAGACCTAGGTTATCTTTATTCTTAAAAGTTACAAGCAACACACAACACATTAAAGTTCCTTTCATCAGGCTCTAAATAGAAGTGGGAAACACTAATCAAACTTCAAACCCATGGAGACAATGTCAGGAAAGGAGCACCAGACATGTGCAGACTTACAGGAGACATTTTCATTTTTTCCTAGATGGTTTGCTGGGTTGCCATATTTTTCACCTCTATTAACTTAATAAATGTCTCAACTATGTCATCCACATCGCAGCATTGGGAGAAAGGCTCTGGTGGGCCCACTCTGCGACAGTAATAGAGTGCCTCAGAAAATAAGTACTATGTTTGCTTATCTCATTAATCTTGGCCATTCCTTCCTTCCGCTCAGCCAGCCTGCTTCAGAAAGAACTTTATCCATGTGGCAGAATTATAGGAAAATTGCCACTCAGACTTACAAAATGAGCCTTTTCCACTTTGTGACAGCCATTTATCTCTCGGTCATCAGGAAATATCTAAAATATTTATGTGGGCCTATCTGAAAGATGAATTTCTGCTAAGTCTCAGGGCTGTCAATACATTTTTAACGTTTGAAGGAAATGCTATCTTTTCAAAACAGGCACATCTTATTTGCCAAGGGTCACGCTGTGACCACTTAAAACAATTATCCAAAAACTTTGGCAAGCTACCACAGTCTTCTTTATAAAGCATGACCTCATTCCTAAGTAATTCACACAAATATGTTTCAAGTGGCTTCAACCTCAATGAAAATTAACACTCGATGAAGCAGGCAAAATAAATGGAAAAAGAAAAAAATATTCAATTTAACCTTAGTTCAAAAGGCAAAAGCAGAACAGATTTTGAACAAAACTTTCATTTTGATATTCTTTTGTGTAATAAGGAAACCTAGTGGAATGGCTGTGATGTGTGTAAATCTCTCCAGCATTCCAATCTTTCCAATTATCGTCTTCTGCTCTCCGGCATCTGTTCTAACTTGTCTGACCCTTGTGGCTGCCCCCCTGACCCACACACACATTTATATGTAAGCGACTCTTTTTCTGCTCTTCCAGGGGATTTTCAATCTTTTTACTGGTGATTCTTTCTTGTTTGCTTCTGTTTTAATGAGACCTCATACACCACTTCTTTGTCACGACAGCCTCTTTATTGTACTGCACACTCTTAGCCATAACCCCCTAAATTCTGTGTAAACCCTGTCTGACCAGGTCCATTGGACGATCTTGGGTCAGTCTATCCCTAACTCAAATATGAGCAATAAGCGGCAGTTTGTGTGTGAAATCTGCCTCAGAACACTGTGCTGGCTACGTCTTCCCTACAGGGTAGGTTGTACCCCCTGGCTGTCCTTCAGATCAGAGTCCTCTCTCTTCTCTGCATGAAAGGTGATCCACAATCATAGGTACCTGCCTCTGGCTTCTAGTTGGAGTGCCCCATACGGGAACAAAGGCCGGAGCTTGATCCAAAGGCAAGGAAACAGGATGTTTTACCTGTTCCTTCTTCCTCTGGTACTTGTGTAACTGGTGGTCCAGCCAGGAGACTGGCTCCTCACAACCGCCATTACCTTGCTCTACAGAGTTTCTCATTCTGTTGCTACTCCAGACCTAGGGGTATAACAACCCCTTACTTTGCTAGCCCTGGGGTTCTGAGCTAATTCTCCTGAATTACAGTTGTCCTCTGCACTGATTTAAATTCATGACATTTTCTTTTGTACATGTGTCTTTTATATTGTTTTCTTGTTTTTTAACACTATGGATAAGTATAGTATACATTTTGACAGTTTTTATTCTATGACATTTAATACAGATATATAGCCAATAGTTTGGGCCAAAATCACGAGATATTCCTCATGTTTTAAATTTTAAAAATTATTTTTAGTGCCTCGATGAAATTCTCTTATACTATCTTTTTTTACTCAAGAATTCCCTACATGTATACAAGAAAATATGATCATATCCACCTCCCACTTGCCCCTCCAAATGCCCCTTATAGATCCTCCAACATGTACCCCTCCTAACTTTACATCTTCTTTTTTCTGACGATTCATGAAGCTCAGTTAGTGCCAACCATTTGTGTATGGATCCGGGGCCATCCACTGGACCATGACAAGCCTTCTAGTGGACTAGTGGACATGCGCTCAAAAAAAAGCATGAATGTCTTCCAATGACCGTCAAATATCAGTTGCTCCCAGGAAGGGTTGGAGCGCAGAGATCATCTTTTTTGTTTATTCTGGAAATTTGACTGGCTTGATCTTGTGTACATCTTCTGTGGATAGTCTGAGATCACGAAAGCAATAGTTCCAAAATACTCAAAGCAGTATCACAATGCTTGTCCCTACTTACCTTCCAGGTCATAGTATCTTTCTACCTCCTCTTCCACAGCTTCCCTGAACCTTAGAAAAGGGGCTCCAGGAGGACAGTTATAAAAGTGTCCTATTTACAGAAGATCGTTCCCTGTCACATATTTTTGGCACTTTGACCAGTTGGGTGGCTCTGCACCAACTGCTGCCCACTGTAGAAGTTCCCAAGGTTGGAAGCAGCCCAAAATTGTGGGTATAAACATGGACATTTAGAATGCAACGTGACAACATGACCAGATTCTACCCTAGGGCCTATGACCTCTCCGGTCATTAGCTTTGGGTCAGGATTACAGTATCAAAAATGACATTCCCTCCACTAGAACAGGCCTCAAATCTGGATAGAATTTTCTTGCTAAACATATCACAATGTACTGAACTGTTCTTCTCAGGTTGGCTTCCTAGTCGTTTGTTTCCCCACTATTTCTGTAAGTGTTTTTGGAAGGTGTAGAATTACTGATGACTAAATAGTTATGAAAATGTGAGTCTTTTGACAGATAATAAAATTATCTTCTAAAACATAACACTCCTGCATTATATAAATGCATTACTTAGAACTCATATAAAAATCAGCATTATCAATTTTTAAATCCTTAGTATCTATATCTCAAAATTTATTTTTTACTGTCTATTTAATTTGGACTTCTTTAATAAGGTTTGACATTTTGATTTTTTTTCTTTTCATGATTTTTACACTACCTATAATCCTGGGCTGCTTCCAACTATGGTCAAGTACCCCCATGTTGAGTCAAGGAGATCAATATTCTTCTTTATCTTCTAGAACACCAGGCACACACATGACATATATACATATGAATATGCAAAACATTCATACACATAAAATAAAACTAATAAGTTTAATTTTAAATTAGCGTCAATTTTTAAATCTTTTAAGTCTTTAATGCTATCTACAGCCTCAAACTTATTTCCCATTGTCCTTTAAACTTGCATTTCTTTAACTTTAATAAGATTGGATATTTTGACTTTCTTTTTTTTTAAATGATTTCACTTATTCTTTTAGAGTTTTCTATTATTTTGTTAAAAATATTTGTTGTGCCTTTGATCTGGGTTTCTCCTTAATCTATCTACATTCTTCATTAGTTTAATCTTTTCATAGTGTTTTGGATTTTCTTGATGTGTTGTGTCTGAGCATTTTTATATTTAACATTTTCTTTGGCTGAGCTATACATTTCTTCTATCTTGAATTCAGGACATGAAATTTTCTCTTCTGTGTCTTGTAATCTGTTGGTGAAGCTTTCCTCTGAGGTTTTTGTTTGACTTGCTAAGTTTTCATTTTTAGTTTGGGTTTTCTTTATTGCTACTATTTCTACTTTCATGTCTTGAAATGTTTTCATTATTTCATTCAACTGTGTTTTAATGGTCTTCATTAAAACATTTATTTATACACATTTTTAGGTCTGTGAACATATTCATAATTGCTATTTTGAAATTCTTTTTTTTTATTCTTTTTTACTTAAAATTTCCAACTGCTCCCCGTTTCCCATTTCCCTCCCCCTCCTCCCACATATTGCCCCCTCCCCCTGTTCCCCTCCCCCTATCCCCACTCCACTTCTCCTCACCCTAGTCCACTCCCCCTCCCTCTCGATACTGAAGAGCAGTCCAAATTCCCTGCTCTACATGAAGACCAAGGTCCTCCCACTTCTATCTAGGTCCAGGAAGGTGAGCATCCAAACAGGCTACGCTCCCACAAAGCCAGTTCATGTATTAGGATCGAAACCTAGTGCCATTGTCCTTGGCTTCTCATCAGCCTTCATTGTCCGCTTTGTTCAGAGAGTCCAGTTTCAACCCATGCTTATTCAGTCCCAGTCCCGCTGGCCTTGGAGAGCTCCCAATAGATCAGTTCCACTGTCACAGTGGGTGGGTGCACCCCTCGTGGTCCTGATTTCCTTGCTCATGTTCTCCCTCTTTCTGCTCCTCATTTGGACCTTAAGAGCTCAGACGGTTGATCCAAATTGGGTCTCTGTCTCTCTCTCGATCCATCGCCAGATGAAAGTTCCTGTGCCATTCTCCTTGGCCTCTCGTCAGCTCTCATTGTCCACCACATTAAGAGAGTCCGGTTTTATCCCACGTTTTTTTCAGTAGCAGTCCAGCTGGCCTTGGTGAGCTCCCAATAGATCGGCCCCCCTGTCTCAGTGGTTGGGTGCACCCCTCATGGTCCTGACTTCCTTGTTCATGTTCTCTCTCCTTCTGCTCCTCATTATAACCTTGGGAGCTCAGTCCGGTGCTCCAGTGTGGGTCTCTGTCTCTATCTCCATCCATCGCTAGATGAAGGTTCTATGGCGATATGCAAGATATTCATCAGTATGATTATAGGATAGGTTCATTTCAGGTTCCCTATCCTCAGGTGCCCCAATGAGCTAACTGGGGACATTGCCCTGGGCTTCTGGTAGCCATTCCAGGTTCAAGTCTCTTGCCAACCCTTAGGTGGCTCCCTTAACTAAGGTATGAGTTTCCCTGCTCCCCCATCCAACCTTCCTTTACCCCCAATCACCCCGATTCCCCCAGTTCCCCTCATCCTCTCCTTCACACTTTTCTCTCCCCATCTCCCCTCATCCCCATCCCACCCCACCCCCCAAGATTCCCATTTTTTGCCCATCAATCTTGTCTATTTCCCATAGCTGGGAGGATATCTATATGTTTTTCCTTGGGTTTACCCTCTTGTTTAGCTTCTTTAGGATCACAAATTATAGACTCAGTGGCCCCTATCCATGGCTAGAAACCAATTATGAGTGAGTACATCCCATGATCTTCTTTTTGGGTCTGGGTTACCTCACTCAGGATCGTATTTTCTATTTCCATCCATTTGCATGCAAAATTCGAGAAGTCATTGTTTTTTACCGCAGAGTAGTACTCTAATGTATATATATTCCACACTTTCTTCATCCATTCTTCTATTGAAGGGCATCTAGGTTGCTTCCAGGTTCTGGCTATTACAAATAATGCTGCTATGAACATAGTTGGACAAATGCTTTTGTCATATGCTAGGGCATCTCTTGGGTATATTCCCAAGAGTGCTATTGCTGGGTCCAGGGGTAGGTTGATCCCAATTTTTCTGAGAAACCGCCACACTGATTTCCAAAGTGGTTGCACAAGTTTGCAGTCCCACCAGCAATGGATGAGGGTACCCCTTTCTCCACAACCTCTCCAGCAAAGGCTATCCTTGGTGTTTTTGATTTTAGCCATTCTGACAGGTGTAAAATGATATCTCAAAGTTGTTTTGATTTGCATTTCTCTGATCGCTAAGGAGGTTGAGCATGACCTTAAGTATCTTTTGGCCATTTTAACTTCTTCTGGTGAGAATTCTCTGTTCAGTTCAGTGCCCCATTTTTTAATTGGGTTAATTATCCTTTTAAAGTCTAGTTTCTTGAGTTCTTTATATATTTTGGAGATCAGACCTTTGTCTGTAGCGGGGTTGGTGAAGATCTTCTCCCAGTCAGTAGGCTGCCTTTTTGTCTTAATGACAGTGTCCTTTGCTTTACAGAAGCTTCTCAGTTTCAGGAGGTCCCATTTATTCAATGTTGCCCTTAATGTCTGTGCTGCTGGGGTTATACATAGGAAGCGATCTCCTGTGCCCATATGTTGTAGGGTACTTCCCATTTTCTCTTCTATCAGGTTCAGTGTGTTCAGATTGATATTGAGGTCTTTGATCCATTTGGACTTGAGTTTTGTGCATGGTGATAGATATGGGTCTATTTTCATTCTTCTACAGGTTGACATCCAATTGTGCCAGCACCATTTGTTGAAGATGCTTTCTTTCTTCCATTGTATACTTTTAGCTCTTTTATCGAAAATTAGTTGTTCATAGGTTTGTGGGTTAAAATCCGGGTCTTCTATACGATTCCATTGGTCGACTGCTCTGTTTTTATGCCAGTACCACGCTGTTTTCATTACTGTAGTTCTGTAATAGAGTTTGAAGTCAGGGATGGTAATGCCTCCAGAAGTTCCTTTATTATATAAGATTGTTTTGGCTATCCTGGGTTTTTTGTTTCTCCATATAAAGTTGATTATTGTCCTTTCAAGATCTGTGAAGAATTTTGATGGGATTTTAATGGGGATTGCATTGAATCTATAGATTGCCCTTGGTAGAATTGCCATTTTTACTATGTTGATCCTCCCAATCCAGGAGCAAGGGAGATCCTTCCATTTTCTGGTATCCTCTTCAATTTCTTTCTTCAATGCCTTAAAGTTCTTTTCAAATAGATCTTTCACTTCCTTGGTTAGAGTTACCCCAAGATAGTTTATGCTTTTTGTGGCTATCGTGAAAGGTGATGATTCTCTTATTTCCCTCTCTGCTTCCATATCCTTTGTGTATAAGAGGGCGACTGATTTTTTGGAGTTGATCTTGTATCCTGCCACATTACTAAAGGCGTTTATCAGCTGTAGGAGTTCTTTGGTGGAGTTTTTGGGGTCGCTCATGTACACTATCATATCATCTGCAAATAATGCAAGTTTAACTTCTTCCGTTCCAATTTGAATTCCCTTTATCCCCTTATGTTGTCTTATTGCTATTGCTAAAACTTTGAGAACTATATTGAAGAGGTATGGAGAGAGTGGACAGCCTTGGCGTGTTCCTGATTTTAGTGGGATGGCTTTAAGTTTCTCTCCATTTAATTTGATATTAGCTGTCGGCTTGCTGTATATAGCTTTAATTAAATTTAGGTATGACCCTTGTATCCCTAATCTCTCCAAGACTTTTATCATAAAGGGATGTTGAATTTTGTCAAATGCTTTTTCAGCGTCTAATGAAACGATCATATGGTTTTTTTCTTTCAGTTTATTTATATGATGGATTACATTGATAGACTTGCGAATGTTAAACCAGCCCTGCATCTCTGGTATGAAGCCTACTTGATCATAATGGATAATTTTTCTAATGTGTTCTTGGATTCGGTTTGCCAGAATTTTGTTGAGGATTTTTGCATCGATGTTCATGAGTGAGATTGGCCTGTAATTTTCTTTCTTGGTTGGGTCCTTGTGTGGTTTTGGTATCAGAGTTACTGTAGCTTCATAAAAGGAATTTGGCAATGACTCTTCTGTTTCTATATTGTGAAATACCTTAAGGAGTATAGGTATTAGGTCTTCTTGGAAGTTCTGGTAGAATTCCGCATTGAAACCATCTGGTCCTGGACTTTTTTTGGAAGGGAGGTTTTTGATAACTGCTTCTAATTCTTCACGACTAACAGGTCTATTTAGGTTGTTCACGTGGTCCTGGTTTAACTTTGGTATATGGTATTTATCTAAAAAAGTGTCCATTTCTTTTACATTTTCCAGTTTTGTGGCATACAGGCTTTTGTAGTAAGATCTAATGATTCTCTGAATTTCCTCTGTGTCTGTGGTTATGTCTCCCTTTTCATTTCTGATCTTATTAATTTGCAAATTCTCTCTCTGCCGTTTGATTAGTTTGGATAGGGGTTTATCAATCTTGTTGATTTTCTCCAGGAACCAGCTTTTTGATTTATTGATTCTTTCAATTGTTTTCTGTGTCTCTATTTTGTTGATTTCAGCCCTCAGTTTGATTATTTCCAGTCTTCTACCCCTTCTATG
The DNA here is from genome assembly GCF_950005125.1 of Chionomys nivalis. Taxonomy (NCBI): domain Eukaryota; kingdom Metazoa; phylum Chordata; class Mammalia; order Rodentia; family Cricetidae; genus Chionomys; species Chionomys nivalis. The sequence continues at coordinate 46,863,291 of NC_080087.1, forward strand.
TGAGTCTGCTTCTTTTTTTTCTAGAGCTTTCAGGTGGGCTGTTAAGTCTACAATGTGTGCTTTCTCTGTTTTCTTTAAGTGGGCAGTTAGTGCTATGAACTTTCCTCTCAGGACTGCTTTCATAGTGTCCCATAGGTTTGAGTATGTTGTTTCTTTATTTTCATTGTCTTCAAGGAAGACTTTAATTTCTTTTTTTTTATTTCTTCCTTAATCCAGGTATGGTTCAGTAGTTGACTATTCAGTTTCCATGAGTTTGTAGGCTTTCTGGGGGTAGCATTGTTGCTGAATTCTAGCTTTAATCCATGGTGATCTGATAAGATACAGGTGGTTATGAATATTTTTTTGTAACTGTGAATGTTTGCTTTGTTACCAAGTATGTGGTCGATTTTTGAGAAGGTTCCATGAGCTGCAGAGAAGAAGGTATATTCTTTCCTATTTGGGTGGAATATTCTATAGATGTCTGTTAAGTCCATTTGATTCATTACCTCCATTAATTCTCTTATTTCTCTGTTAGGTTTCTGTCTGATTGACCTGTTCATTGGTGAGAGAGGAGTATTAAAGTCTCCTACTATTAATGTGTGCGGTTTGATGGCTGCCTTGAGTTTTAACAATGTTTCTTTTACGTACGTGGGTGCTTTTATATTAGGGGCATAGATATTCAGGATTGAGATTTCATCCTGATGAATTGTTCCTGTTATGAGTAGAAAATGTCCCTCTCCATCTCTTCTGATTGATTTAAGTTTGAAGTCAACTTTGTTAGAAATTAGTATGGCCACACCTGCTTGTTTCCTAGGTCCATTTACTTGATAAGCCTTATCCCAGCCCTTTACTCTGAGTAGGTGCCTGTCTTTGTGGTTGAGGTGTGTTTCTTGTAAACAGCAGAATGTTGGATCCTGTTTTCGTATCCAATCTCTTAGTCTGTGCCTTTTTATAGGTGAGTTGAGTCCATTGACATTAAGTGATATTAATGACCAGTGGTTGTTGACTCCGGTCATTTTTTTTTTAGTAGTAGATTTTGTGTGTTTCCCTTCTTTGAGATGTGCTGGTAAAGGGTTTCTAGATGTCTGAGTTACTGTGGTCATTGTTGGACTCCTTGATTAGTGATTTTCCTTCTATTTCTTTCTGTAAGGCTGGATTTGTGGCTACGTATTGTTTAAATTTGTTTTTATCCTGGAAAATTTTGTTTTCTCCATTTATAGTGAACGAAAGCTTGGCTGGGTATAGTAGTCTGGGCTTGCATCCATGGTCTCTTAGTTTCTGCAGTACATCTATCCAGGACCTTCTGGCTTTCATGGTTTCCATAGAGAAGTCAGGTGTAAGTCTGATAGGTTTACCTTTATAAGTAACTTGGCCTTTTTCCTTTGCTGCTCTTAGTATTCTTTCTTTATTCTGTATGCTTTGTGTTTTGATTATTATATGGCGAGAGGATGTTTTTTTTTTGATCCAGCCTATTTGGTGTTCTGTATGCTTCTTGAACCTTCATAGGTATATCTTTCTTTAGGTTGGGAAAGTTTTCTTCTATAATTTTATTAAATATATTTTCTGGACCATTGAGCTGCGCTTCTTCTCCTTCTTCTATTCCTATTATTCTTAGGTTTGGTCTTTTTATTGTGTCCCATATTTCCTGAATGTTTTGTGATGAGAATTTGTTGGCCTTGCTGTTTTCTTTGATCAGCGTGTTTATTTTCTCTATGGTATCTTCAGAATCTGAGATTCTTTCTTCTATCTCTTGTATTCTGTTGGTTATGCTTGTTTCTGTAGTCTCTATTCGTTTACCTAGATTTTCCCTGTCCAGCTGGCCTTCTGTTTGTGTTTTCTTCTTTGCCTCCATTTCAGTTTTTAAGTCTTGAACTGTTTCCATTATTTGTTTGATTGTTTTTCCTTGGTTTCCTAGGGTATCATTCACTGATTTACTCAATTCTTCAAACTTTCTGTTATACTTCTCATCCATTTCTATAAGGGCATTTTTTACATGCTGTTTAAGGGCGTCAATCACTTTCATAAAGTCAATTTTATCTACTTCTTCATGAATAAGGTGTTCATGTCCTCCTGTTGTGAGGTCGCTGGGTTCTGGTGGTTTCATATAGTTTTTCAGATTGTTGGGTGAATTCTTGCATTGGCGCCTGCCCATCTCTTTCTCCGAATGCTCCCCTATGGATCTTCTTTTACCGGATCAGGTCTCCTTGCCTACTGATGTACTTTCCCAGTGATGGCACCCTGCAGTGATATCTCTCCTGGTGCTCCAGTGATGTCTCTCCTGGTACCAATATCAGATCTCCGTGCCCAAAGACGGCAATCCTGGTACCCAGATTAGCTCTCCCACTGATGGCTCTCCTGGTGCCAAGATCAGATCTCCGTGCAGGTTGGGTAGTTCGTAAACAAAGGCCTTACCTTGTTTGGTGCAGGCAGGCCAGTGAACCAAAGGAAGTCTCGCCTGCCTACTTGCCCTGAGGATTTGCCCCCAGCGCCAGACAGACTGAGCTGGATGGTGTTATGTGCCCAAAGAGGAAAGGGGGCAGAAGGAAGAAGGGTTCTGGATGCAAGCTGGGTGGGACAAGAAGAGAGAGGCAGTATGCAGGGTGTAGAGCCCCTGCAGGGAGGCAAGGGAGTATATGGTGGGGGATGAGGAACTTCAGAGTTCCCTGTCCAGGGCTGCTTCCGCCGCCGCCGGTCAGGTCACAAACTCACCCCGCTGCTGTCTCTCCTGGTGCCTAGATCAGATCTCCATGCAGGTTGGGTAGTTTGTAAACAAAGGCCTTACCTTGCTTGATGCAGGCTGGCTGGAGAGACAAAGGAAGTCTCGCCTGCCTACTTGCCCTGAGGATTTGCCCCCAGCGCCAGACAGACTGAGCTGGATGGTGTTATGTGCCCAAAGAGGAAAGGGGGCAGAAGGAAGAAGGGTTCTGGATGCAAGCTGGGTGGGACAAGAAGAGAGAGGCAGTATGCAGGGTGTAGAGCCCCTGCAGGGAGCCCAGGGAGTATAGGGTGGGGGATGAGGAACTTCAGAGTTCCCTGTCCAGGGCTGCTTCCGCTGCCGCCAGTCAGGTCACAAACTCACCCCGCTGCTGTCTCTCCTGGTACCTAGATCAGATCTCCGTGCAGGTTGGGTAGTTTGTAAACAAAGGCCTTACCTTGCTTCTATTTTGAAAATCTTGTCCTGTGCTTCAGCTAAACTATATTTCTTATGGCCTGATTTAATAGGGTTGCTGGCTTCCAGATGAGGTATATTATATATGTTTGTATGTCTGTTCACAGATATAGGTATTTTGACCTATGATGCTTGGAGTGTGTTTTATGTTGATATCTGATCTTGTCTTTTTGGGTATGTATCATATTCTTTGGATGCTATTCACCACTCTGGATCCCAGGCAAGTATAGTGTCTGTGAGTTCCCTGGTAGAGGGTGCTTCTGCATTCAATCTAGTATAATCACAGGGTTTCCCTGGTAGAAAGAACAAAGGAATGGAGATGTCCTAGAAGAGAAGACTGAGAAGGACAGTGAGAAATAGCTGACAGGACTCTGGGTTCTCACCAAGATGCAGAGTTCCCTGGGAATGGAGTTAAGTTGGGAGGAGTTCTCTTTTGGGCAGGCTGCAATAATACTATATATAAGGTGCCATCTTTTAACGCTTTAAAAAGAAGTATTCTTTCATGATGAAGAAATTGGCAGAGAGATGTATAAACAGAAGATTCATTTAGGAAACAGTAAATAATTCAGTATGACAAGCCTGAATGGTGCCTCAGGGATGAGGCAGAAGGAGCTGTTGGAGTTTTAAGCAGGGTTCAGGATAGATCAGAATTGTGTCTCAGATTAATGCAACATGAGGCTTCGGCTTCACGGATCCCTGTGCCTTTATGTTGTCAACTCATTTTTTGACAGTAATTTCCTTCAGAGCTAATGTCCCATTTCAAAATTTTTTGGTAGTTAGAATTTGATACTACATCCAATCAGAACCAACAGGTCCTATCAGCAATAGCAAAAATATTCTATTTCAATGTTGATATCCACAGTACGAATAGGTTAGCTTTCCCCTTTTCAATAGCCTTAAAGTCGCTTCAGTTTCCCTGACTAGATGTCATTCGTTAGCTCCTCCTTCTTCTCCCTCTCTCTACACTCTTTATTCTCTCACTTCATCCTCCCCTTCATCTTCTTCTTTTGAATATCCTGTATCCTTGAAATCATTCGAGCAATATCTGATTTCCTATTAACCTGCTTTGTAGCAGAAATTATCCCAAGTTCTCACATGTGCACCCAATCGTCTCAGCTTACCAAACCTGGAGTTACATACGCAAAGATGTCTTCTGTGGCTTGTCACTATTCTGCTCTCTCTAGGACTCTGTATTGAATCCCTTGACTGTTTTGTGTTATCATTCTAGCCATGGGGTCAGATTCCCAAATTCTGGTTATGCAATTACTTTTTTTACTACTCTATCCACAGGTGTCCCACTGTGTCTTCCAACTTAGTCACCAGAACTTAAGTATTCACATCTGGCTGTACATGGGACCTTCCTTTTCACAACACAGATTTATTTTTCTCCCCCAAGAGCTGTACCCATTTTTTTAGGGTAACAAGGTTCAATTCAGGTCCTATTTTCTCTGTGTACCGTCTCTAAAAAAAAATCTAGTTCTCTGATACTTCTTTGTTTCTCTTGTCCTACAATTCATTAACAGATCTCTGTCTGTTTTTGCTTTGCCTTGGGTGGTAGCCACATAGAAGTCATTCCTGGGATCATTTTAGAACAGTGCATAGCACTGGGTTGTCTCTAATACATAGTTCACTTGACAGAATATCATAGATTCAATTGATTTCCTTCTTTTCAAGGTTTCCCTTAAGTTACACATCTCAACTTCCTATTCTTTGTATCTCTCACACACTGCTGTACATAGCATTGACTCCCTAACTGATAAGTATTACAACCCTTCCTGAGGCTATGGCAGCCTAGAGTGAAGGACAACCGGTCAAGTAGCCAGCTGGACTGGTCTCAAGACAGCAGGCTTTTATCAACAGTCTAAAAGGGAACTGTGGAAGCCAGACTCCAACCAGGCCTGCTGGTCACTGAAGCTCAACTCTGGTTCTGGAAGCCATCCTTCCAGCAATTGTTTCAAACAGCTACCATTGGACTTTTTTCCGTCTCCGAAGCCTCAATGAGCCTCAGATGACCAATGAACAATATGCAATCATTTCTATTGCATTGCTGTGGGACCCTTTCCCATGATGAGTTGGCAGAGAATTTGATTGCTACAAAAATAGTCTTTCATTTGTCAGGTGTGTTGATCTGCCGGTAACTGCAGCCTTAAGGTGGGTTCCCTGCCCAGAGCAAGACATGCTGTATCAGCAAGCCTGGGTTTGACTGAGTGTGGAGGTCAACCTTGGTTGTCAACTTGACTAAACCTGGAAGCACTAAAAGCCAAACATCTGAGAATGTTCATCAGTGAAGGTTTATCTTGATTGGATTATTTGACATGGGAACACTCACACTAAGTCTGGGCCACACCTTCTGGTGGCACACATAAAAGGACATGGAAAAAGAAAGCTTTTGCTTTTTACCTGATCACCCTCTCTCTGGCAAGTCTATCTGTCCTGATACTGAGGCATTCCTCTGTTGATGTTAGAAGCTACTTCTTCAGGATTCCCGTGTAGAAAGAAGACCAGAAACACTCTAGGAATCCTCTGTGACTACAGCCCCAGATTGGTACTGTTGAGACATCCAGTTTCATTGACTAAATAGCTACCAGATTCTTGTTCTTTCTATATGGAGACAGTCATTATGGACATGGTCCACAGTCTGGAAGTCAGTCCTAAAAAGCCCCTTTTGATATTTTTTTTCATTTTATCACTTCCTTTACAGAACAATGACTAGTACGATTGAAAATCCCTGCTTCTGCGTAATGTGGAAGAACAATGGGGGATGGCTCCTGACGTCAATCCCATGCCCCCACATACATGCAAAATGTACATGTACCCCCACACATGCATAGAATACATACACACTGTGTGAAATTCACAAGATGTCAGAAAAAGCACTATGCACCCTGGCTGCTGAACTTACTCCGAAAACTACCAAAGAGCTAAAGGACTCAAAAACCCGAGGCTTAAGGACTATCACACTAGCCACTATCAACTGCTAAGAAGCCGACACCCCTGGGACTGAGAGCTATATTCCTTGTTGCTTGGAGTACTGAGGGTCACAACACTGTAGACCCCAAAACAGCAATTCTCAGCACCAAATAGCTGAGTGTTCCAGTTCCAGCAGCCAGGATAAAAGCTGGAACTGGAGGACACAGCACCTGCTCCTGCATGCTGCTGCCACTACTGCCAGAACAAGAGGATTACACACACTGCCAAGTACCGGGGCAAACGATTACAGTCCAGAACAGTAAGCCTCCACACTGTGTATGTTGAGCCATAAGCATCTCGATTCTAAAGCCTACAGCATCAGGTCCCTAGCTCGGGCATTAAACCTGTCTAAACTCTGGAGTTGCCAGACAAGCCCCTAGGCCTTGGGCACTCAACGGCTGGCAAATGCCAGCATTGAAAGATCTACCACACAGCTACCACAATCACTGAGTAGAGCACAGGAACACAGGGCAGCTTCTCTCACAAGAGAACTTATAACAATTTCTCTGAACATTAATTTTATCATTTGTGAAATTGTGTGGCTATAACAAGCTGCTTTAATAAATAACAAAGAGTTCATCAGAGCATCTCTTCAGGGTCTGTGTTTCTACCTTTCTAATTAGCACTCAGGCAAGTCACCTACCTGGAGTATCTCCATGTTCTCACCTGTGAAATGACCAAAGTACGAAATGACGGTTTGCTTCATGGTATTATCCTGAGGATTTAATGTTATAAATAATGTATGAAATAATCTTGGAAAAAGATCTAGAATATAGTGCTTCTAAAATGACTCATAGGTAGCAAGGATTATTACTTTTATGTAGGATCCTTTCAGGCATAAACAGTGATTTCGTGACAATGTATTAAGCAGATTCATAAATCTCTGAACACATATACATACTCTTATTTGAAGACTCAAGCCAATATTAAACTAAAAATTTGTCTGCTTGTCTTGTATTGTTGCTGTTGCTGCTTTTTTTTTAGCATAAATAGGCTTCCTGATAATGATTTCTATCTTTAAACTATTTGTACACCACAGTGATGCCTCCACAGAAACATCAAGACCTACTGGTGACTGAGGAGTAAAGCTTTATCAAAACCTTCATCAAAATGGCCTCTATAATAATGTTCTTAGAAGTCATGTTGATTGAAGCATAGCACAGGGGTGTGGAATGAAACTGACTGACTTTCAAATCCCAGCTCTGTGTTTATTGCTGCAAGAACTTGCCTTTCGAAGATCGCTAAGCCTTTTGCATTTGTTTCCTTTCCTATAAAATATAAAAATAATTGTTGCCAATTCAAAAAGTTCCGAGTGTTAAATAAATGTATATAATGAATGTGTGGCATACAAACACTCAATAAGTATTGGCCATGATTTTTCTCCACTTCTTTTCCTAAGATAATATATAAGCATGTATTCTGCCTGAAAAGTACCAAAAAATGAAAGGTGCTGTTATTATTATTATTATTATTATTATTATTATAATATTATTATTATTGCCACCACTGTGATTTATGCAAGACTTCTACATAAATACTGATCTGCAAAGAAAATACAGCTGAAGGGACAAAGCATAAAGGTTAGATTGCAGGAATCAAACTTAAAATAGTGTGAAACATTTACCAAATGATGCCAATCTTGAGGTATAGTATGGAGAGAAAGAAAGGAGAGCCAAGACAGGCATTGAGGAGGGAGGGAGTTCAAACAAAGAGAGGAAGGAATGAGAACAGTGAAATTATTTCCATTTCTGGATCACGGATGGTGGGGAGTAAAGGCATTATGAGAATATGGTCAAGAAGTGGCGAGGCTCAGAGAGAGCCAAACTGTGTATGGCACTGCTACTTTTCCTGTCCTTAGCACACACCTATGGCAATTAGATCACAGTAACAAAATAGAGACTCAAGTCAATTTGAATTATGATTCTTTAAGAATAAAACTCTTCAAAACATTTGTTTCTAACAAAGAACCATTTCACAAACCTGAATATAATCTATTGCACAAAGGTTGATTTGAGCCTGGTGTCAGAGAGGAAGGCCTGAGGCTGAACATCTGAAGCTCCTTCTAATGAGATTGGTTGACCTCCTTGGTAAGTAGCAAATCCCCAAGTGGCATCCCCAATGTTGTTATGTCAGTTAGCCTACTTGCGAACACTGAAGTGTCCAAATAAAAGTATGCTAGGCTCCCACAACCCACTCCTTGTAATTTGTTGCTCTTCCACCCCTTACTACTGCTACCAGACCACCATCACCACTACTAGCACCATTGCCACCATCCCCATCACCACCTCTGTCCCCACTACCACCATTGCCATTCTCCATAACATCACTGTTGCTACCGCTGCTACCACCACCTTCGTGATCACTTCTACCACCACTGGCAGTACTACCATCACCACTACCATCTGCCTAAAGTTGAACATATCAAAAAAAAAAAAAGAGTAGAATACAAGCAATAGGAACTCTAAACAATTCTCTTGAAATGTGGGATGACTTAACAAGAAAATCAAATACTTAGTTTCCCAAACTAGGACACACAAACAAATAATAATGCACATGATAAATGTAGGAAATTCACTTTGTGAATAATTTAAACAATTATGAAACTTTTCAAATAGATGTGAGTACTGTCTACATACATTTAACACTAAACAATCACAAAACAATATACTGCACAGCATCATGCTAGACTATATCCTTGCTTTCAAAGCCTTTCTGTGGTCTGCTTTCTTCATCAGAGACTCCAGAAAACTGTGTGATTTTGTTGCATATCAGGGAACTTGAGTAGAAAATGTTAAGAATCACAGAAGTTTTCTTCTTTCATTTCACAAACATAAATATCCTTAGATGAATGTGTTGGTGCTTCGCACTTCCCACACAGGATTTAATAAGCAACAGCTAAAAAGCCTCTCTCCTCCACCCTGTGGTTCTTCAGTTCTGCATCTGTCACTACCTTTGTGTTACTACATTTGTAACCTTTTTTTTTTGTCTTTTGAAAGTCACAATCTGTCTCTCACCAGTAACACCACCCAGCAGCTTCCCTGATGAGCACATATATAAGTTTTCCTATCTTGGTTTCCTGATTAGACACAGGCGAATGCAATGCCACTTGCCTGTTTCCCCCTCAATAGATGGAAAATTGCTACTTTCTTCTGTGTATCAGAAGCCATTAGTATGGAGCTGGCTACCCTGCTGCTCAATGACATCTTAAGGAAGAGCTCCTCTTTATTCTTTAATGATTTTCCAGGATTTGACTCTGAGAAATTATCCCAATCTGCCTGCATGTCTATGTTATAAGTATAATTATTTTCAATTTTCTATAAATATAGAGTGCAGGGTACTCTTTTCCTTTTTACTAAATATTTCTATCATATTAACTTAGTTCTATTTGTTGTTAGAGAGCCTGTTTTACAAACAGTACAGGCACACATTCGAAATTCCATTGCCACAAATATTCATGCAATTTTTCATGCCAGCAAGGAAGCTAATGTGTCTATGTTCCTCCATACAAACATTTTGTCACATAAAGATGTGTTTCTTTATCATTTAAAATAGAATAGATGAGGCACAGCAAGATGAAGTGATTTGGACAGTGGCGAGTGCTCTCACAGTGGAGAAGGCTCCTTAAATGGAGTTTGACATTCCTCGAACTGAACCAATAAGGGAAAGTAAATTGTGCCTGATTGGCTCTCGGCAGACATTAAAGGGGCAGCAAATGAAGAAAAGCTAGTGCTCAAAACAGATCGAGGGACAAAGGGCCCAGTAAGGTGACAAGTGTGGATAGTCAGCCGCAAGCTCTCCCCAACACCTGCTGTGTGAAATCAAGATAAGATCGCACAGAAAGCCTGCCACAGAACAGTGTGATCCCTCAACTACCAGCAAGACCATCGCTGAGAAGACGGTTTGGGGGGACAAATTAAGCAGGGGTCCTGAACTGGCTCAGACACAGACAGGAAACCAGCAATTTCTTCTTTTGAAATTTAATGGAAGGTGAAGTGCTTGGAACCCCAAGGTACAAAAGAGTTAGTTTGGAAAAATGTGTAAGGAACGCAAAGCATTTCTATGACCCCCAAAATCTCATGAGGCACTCCCCAACAGTCCCTCATGTCTATAATGAACTGCTCTGACCTGTAACCCTGTCTTAGTTCTGCTACTTCTTGAGATTCTGTGCCTGGAATTACATCATGCCAGGTCACACAGTTCATTAGAAAAGAGACCAAGTCAGCGGTTTTCTGAAGTGTTCCTAGTGTGTTGCACTCCGTTCAATAGCATAGAAATGTACGAGCTGTTCTATATCCTTTTGGGTAAGAAGTAGCTGAGTTGGAGAGAATAACTATGTAGAATCTGTGGTCTTCCGATGCATGAAGACATTATGTCCCTTCATTTGTTTAGAATTCCCAGAAATTCACTCAATGTTTTCAGTGTTTAGTATAAGAAAACTTAGTGTATCTTTTCTTACATTCATTCTTCATTTTCATAGTAAGTAGAAAAATTGTAATTCAGTTTTTAAAATGTTTTGGGGTAATATGTGATAAAGCAATCAAAAAAAAACCCTTACATCCTGAAAATCTGCTAAATTCATTCACAAGTTATAAAATGTTTTTATTATTTGTTTCATTATTTGGATTTTTACAATAAGTTTTTGGTAGGATTTTCTACCTTGGTATTAGTTGATTTTTAAAGCTTTCTGTGAACTTCTGTCCTTTATTTCTGATGTTGAAGAAGAAGTAAATCAAACTCATTCACAACTTCTTAAGATTAAGTATTCTCATTTTTTTTCTATACACTTTCATTTGAACACTTGAATTGTGTTCTAAACAGAGAACATGCTGTTAAGTTTCATTTGTCTCAATTCTGACTGTGTGACTTTTAGCACAAACATATATATATATGTGTGTGTGTGTGTGTATGTATGTATGTGTATGTATATATACATATATATATAATTATCCATGTAATTAGACATTTTTATTTTTATTTAAAATTTAATACAGCCCAGTATTGAAAGTGTGGCAAAGACCAGAGGCCTCGAACAAGACCAATGGCTCTTTGCAAGTAAAGATGTATGGACAAAAGGGTATACTGTGTCACACTACAGCTTCCATGATGAGATTTCTCTTTTCTTTTGAATTTTGTTTTGTTTTTTCTTCAGAGGGTTACAGGTGCAGAGAGGGATCAAGATACATGATGTGAAATCCACAAAGAATCAATAAAAAGAAAGCTTGATCAAAAAATACAATATTTTTATCATATTCTTTTGCCCCATCCAACTCCTTCCACATCCTCCTCAACCCCTTGCCAGCCCCCTCAAATTCATGATCTTTCTTTCTCTCAAAGAAAGGAAAAATAACATTAACAACAACAAAAAGAAAACCCAAACAAACAACTGGGAAAAAAAAAAAGAAAATCAATAAGACAGAAAATACCAACATACACACACTCACACATGCACACACACACAAACCAAAAACAAACAAACAGTATGGAGCCCATTTGTTTTCAGTCAACTATTTCTGGGTGGGGGGGTTTGGGCGTGGCCTGTAATGTGGTGGATATACCCAATAATAATCTATTGGAGAAAAGCAATTTTCCGTTTCCCATATGGTATCAGTTACAAATAGCTTCTTGCTTGGTGGTGCCCATTTCTCTTTTTCAGTGCCAATATTTTGTCTAGTTTGAACCTGTGCAGGTCCTTTGTGAGTTGTCACAGCATCTGTGAGTTCACACGGATATCATCCCTCTTGTATCGGGAAGATGCTGTTTCTTTGGAGTCTCCACCTCCTTTGGCTCTTACAGCTTTTACCTTCTCTTGTTTATAGATCCCTAAGCCTTGAGGGGTAGTGTGGTAGTTTGAAAAAAAATAGCCCAGATAGGCTTGTATGTTTGAATGCTTAGTCATCAGGAAGTGGCACTACTTGAGAAGGATTAGGATGTGTGGCCTTGGTGGAGGAAATATGTCACGAGGGGTGGGCTTTGGGTTCTCAAAATCCCATGCCATGACCCGCCTCTGTGTTTCATTCTCTCTCTCTCTCTCTCTCTCTCTCTCTCTCTCTCTCTCTCTCTCTCTCTGTCTCTCTCTCTCTCTCTCTCGTCTTTGCCTATGGATCAGGACTGACCCTCAGCTACTTTACCATTTCCAGTCTAAATGCCATTATGCTCTCTACTATGATGAAAATTGACTAAACATCTGAAACTGAACAAGTGCCTGGTAAAATGCTTTCATTCAAGACACCATACATTGGTCATGGTACCTCTTCACAGCAAGAGAACACTAACTGAAACAGGCAGGGTCTGATAAAGATATCCCATTTATAGCTGGATGTTCCAAAGTCTTTCAGTCTTTGCATACTGTATAGCTGTGGATTTCTCTTTTTAAATTTTTTATATGCTCTCTTTACATATATTCCTGTGTAACAGAACAGGACATCATACAGAAGAGAGCCTCAGAACAACCCAGTATAGATGGTTGTGAGCCACCATGTCGTTGTTGGGAATTGAACTCAGGACCTCTGGAAGAATAGTCAGTGCTCTTGACCACTGAGCCATTCTCCAGCCCTGGATCTCTTATTAATTGCCATCCACTGTAAGAAGCTTTTCTGATAGTGGTTAAGTGATGCTCTGGTCTGAATATCAGTCTAGTGTCCAATTGGTTAATTTTAACCGTTCCACTTTGTATTTGTATTATGTATTCATAGACTATTATTTTCATTATTCTTTCTTCCTCACTTCTTCTGAATTAATAGGCTGTAAAAATGTTCTTCTCTATCTCTTTGTTAGTTTCTTTGTGTCCATCTCTCTGTGTCACGTTTGGTGTTTGCTCTGAGATTTGCAGTGTGAAATCCCAATTCACAATAGTGTACGTGAAGTTGTTCTACTGTGGTAAGGGAAAACGAAAGGATGTGAAGCACTCTGACTGCTAGGACTTTGCTTTATATAATTAGCTATATCTCGGAAGAAGAATGTAACCCATATACTTTTAAATATTTACCTTCTTATTGTTTTCTGTTGTTGATGATTTGCTTGCTCGCTTACTTGCTTGCTTTCCCGCTTGCTTGCTTGCTTGCTTGCTTGTTTGCTTGCTTGCTTGCTTGCTTGCTTGCTTGTTTTGGACTTTTCCTCACAGTGTTTGTGTAGTCCTGGCTGTCCTGGAGTTCACTCTGTAGACTAGGCTGGTTTTGAACTCATAGAGATGCACTTGACTCTGCCTCCTGAGTGTGGAATTAAAGGCATGCTCCACCATGTCTGGCTGTGACTGTGTTCTTACTCTTATTAGAGACTGACTGCAGCTTGTGCCCATCCCACAAATTTATTTTACATTTCCTGGATGGACTTTTTTGACAATTCATTTTCTGATTGGTATTTTAGCTAGAAATATATTAATTTCAGCTTTTTTGGCACGTTACTAGATGAAGAACATTTAATTGGCATATTTTAAGCACATTAAAAAACATCATCCCTTCTTTAGTCAAGCAAAACTTACAGTTGAGGAATTGAGACAACAACCTAGCCTCAAAACCCTCAACTTACAATTTGTCTTGCCTACAAGACATGCTGGGGTAAAGTTGACACACAAATTGTGGGGGTGGCTAACCAATGACTTTTCCAGCTTGAGATCTATGCCATGTGAGGGAGCCCATTCCTGGCACTGCCTAGAGGGTCAGGACCCAGAGGCTAGATAGACCCCAGTTTTAGGATAGAACCAAACATGACTGGCAAAAAAACCAAAACAAAACAAAAAGTCAAAGACATGATCCCTAATTATATTCTGCTATGCTCATAGATTGATGCCTAGTCTAATTGTCATCAGAGAGGCTTCACTGATGGAAACAGATGCAGGAATTCACAGCCAAACATTACCTGGAGCTCAGGGAATCCTAAGGAAGAGGGGAGGAGAAATTGTAGTAGCCAGAGGGGCCAAGGACATCACAAGATGACCCAAAAAACTCAACTGATTTGGGCTCAGCGCTGCTCACAGAGACTGAGTGACAACCATGGGAATGGCCTAGGCCCTCTGCACATATGATACAGTTATGTATCTTGGTCTTCTTGTGGGACCACTAACAATGGGATCAGGGGGCTGTCTCTGACTCTGTTGCTTCATTTGGAACCCTTTCCTCCTATGGGGTCACCTCTTAATAGGAGAGAAGGTGCTTAGTCTTACTGCAACTTGATATGCCATGGCTGGCTGATACCCATGGGAAGCCTGCCCTTTTCTGAGGAGAAAGGAAGGAGGAGGAATGGATGGGAAGAGGGAGGACTGAGAGGAGAGGAAGGATGGAAACCAGTTGGTATGTAAAAATAAATAAATAACATCATCCCATTCATTTCTAATCACCATCATTTAGGTTGAGAATCCAACTAATATCATTAACCAATGTATGATGTGTTTCGTTTATAGATTTTTTTCTTTATAAATATATATGACATCTTTGTATTTATTCTCTATGGAATTTTCCTAGGATTCTTTACAAATTGATTGTTTTGTTTTGTTTTTTTAAATTATGCCTTCTTTTTTTTAAATTTTGGCCACAGTTTCAGTTCCACTTTATAGAGTCCAAGAAAAATGTGCCCTGGAGAAGCCTCTACTAAGAGGAATGTGTCTCCAGAAAACAGTCCCTGTTTTCATTCAGGTCTTTAAATATCATTCCATGAAAGAGACTGATGAATATTACCCAACAATTCAGAGTAGATTTGACCTCGTTAGTGCCCCCAAATTTTGGTGTTTCTCACAATTATCTATTGCATCCGTCTCCAAATGCACATACGTTCTTTATTTCTCTCTCATCTACAGCTGATTGCAGTGATTGAGCCTGCCTAGCCAACTCTTTGTCTCAGATAGTCTATTTGATTAGTCTTATTATTTATATCTCCTTAATCAGTGTCTCTTATCTGTTTAATCATTACCACCTTGCTTTTACTTAAGTCTTCAAGAGATTTAAATTGAAACTTTATACATCTTCTAATACCAAATTCTTGATTATCTTTCCATTTGACATTATGGACTGCTTCCCCCCCTCTTGAAAATGTATTATATATGTCTATGTGTTTTATAATTTGTACTTTTATTTTTTTAACTTAGTGACACAGGAGTTTGTGTAAACAAATGCACACATGTGTCATAGCATGAGGATGGAGATCAGAGGATAACATGTAGGAGTTATTTTTCTTCTTCCACCATAAGAATCCCAGGGATTCAATGCAGCACATCAGACTCAGCAGTTAGTCTCACAATGCCAGTACAATTTATATGATTTGTAGACATTTGTAGGTAATGTTTGAAATTATTTTTTTTCTTCTTGTAAGGGTATTGACTATAATTCAAAGATACAGTGTTGTAGACAGAGACTGTGCTTTCATTTCCCAGCCACCCAGACTCAAATAACCACACAGAAACTATACTAATTACAACACTGTTTGACTATTGGCTCAGGTATATTCCCAACTGGTTCTTACATGTTAAAATAACCCATTTCTATTAATCTTTGTATCACCATGGGGCTGTGGCTTACTGGTAAGATTCTGGCCTCTTTCTCCTTTGGCAGCTAAATGACATCTACTCAACTCTGCCTATTCTCTCTCTCTCTCTATCTGTCTCTCATATATATATATATATATATATATATATATATATATATATTTCTGTTTTGATTTTCCACCTGGCTCTACTCTGCTAAGCCATTGACCAAAACAGCTTTATTCATCAACCAATAAAAGCAGCACAGATACAGAAGAACATCCAGCATCACCGTGGAATTAATTGTTTTCCCCTTTGAACATGAGGACACTTGGTCAACTCTATCAAAACCTTCTCACCAGGTGGGACTCAAATGTCAAAAATTTTCTCATTTGTGTTTTTATCTGCTAAAATTATGCAAAATCTCTTGTTATTTCCATTTCCAGTGTCTGCTCTACTCTTTCCTCTCCCCTAAATACATTATATTGGTATAAACCAAGAATTTGACAATAATTGTCCTGATCATTAAGGTAGTAGTCATAGGTAGTATAACAAAAATTTTATGTTATTATGATGAAAGTCATACACATGGTTCATATTCTAAATTCCTAAGTTCTGTTCTAGGCCTATCTTTCCAAGGACACATCTTAGCTGAAGGTCAGATCCAGTCTCTAACAGAGACTCTCCAACCACAGGACAAATCAAGGTATGTTGTTTGGAGAGGCGGGCTACATTCCTGGCACCCGGCCACCCGCACGGCTAGCTTTATGCCAAAATAATTACATGGAAACTGTATTCTTTTAAACACTGCTTGGCCCAACCTCTTATTGGCTAGCTCTTACATATTGATCTAACCCATTTTTAATATTTTGTGTAGCACCATGAGCTGGCTTACCAGGAAAGATCTTAACCTGGGTCTGTCTGGAGTGGGAGAATCATGGCGACTCACTGACTTGGCTTCTTTCTCCCAGCATTCTGTTCTGTCTACTCCACCTATCTAAATTCTGCCCTATCAGGTCAAGCAGTTTTCTTTATTAATTAACCAATGAAAGCAACAGATAGAAAGATGACCCTCCTCCATCATTTCTCCTTTTTCTGTTTAAACAAAAAAGAAGGCTTTCATTTTAACATAGTACAATTACATATAGCAAAACAGTTATAAAGCAAGAATTATAGTTATAATATTTATATCTTTTTATCATAACTAAGGAAAACTATAACTATCTATCTATTCTTCAACTCCATCAAAGACTCCAGAGGATATAATATTACCTAAGCAAACAAAAAATCCAAAACTCTAGCAATGACAGAAACATCTCACTGCCTGGACAGTCACCCAAAGTTCCTCTATACCATTGGGCATCTATCTTCAGGCTACAGGCCCATAGTATCCAGCAAACATTTCCATGAAGCAGGAAAATTCAAAGACAGTTCAGTCACTTTTTACTGTATCCTGCAGAATGTCTTGCAGACTCTTCCAGGAGTCAGGAACCCCGAAAGAACATCTCACCTTTAGGCAAGTTCAGCAGTCCTCTCTCTGAGGGTTCTCTATGTCCAGTTTATGCAACAGTCCAGGTAAGTGCAGTTTCTTGCCCAAATGGCTATCAAACTCCATAAAGAGCCTCTTCGATGCCCATCTTCCTCTCGAAGTAGATTGGTGCTGCCAGGAGCAGACGTGTCTCATTGTCATGAAAAGCCCTAAGTTATTAAAACATTTAAAATGTCATATTCTGTAGTCTTTGAAAGATATGAAGAATGCCTATTTAACTAAAATATATCTCTATATATCTAGAAAATCTAACTAACATAACTAAAAGCTTGACTATTATCGATGATTATCCACTAACAGCCTATATTTTCTAATTATACATTACATTTTTAAATGAACTACACAATCACTATACCTTAATCAAGATTGGAAATATGCATATGCATATAACAAAATTGACCTTAAAATCCATACCAATGCAAATTATTCATATCTATATCATATCCCCCTTTAAGTGTAAAAGAACATTTATAAGCCATATTTGGGAACATGGGAGCAGTACCATACCATATTGGGATAGAAGTGATCCACAGGGTCTCATCCTCTGTGAAAACAAAAGAAGACCCTCTCCAAAGCATCATATCCTTAGACCCAAATTCTGAAGTCATAATACCCTTATGATATCCATTTTGGTTCTACTTGACAGCCCATATAATGAAATGTCTCTCTGTACTTAGCTCCTTCACAGTTACCAGACTCTCTGTGAATTTTTTATTTTTATGTGGCTTATCTTTTTATTTTTTTAATCTATAACTATCTGTACTCTGTCTCTTTAAAAACTTTATCCTTTTTTTAAGACCATTAACTTTATTTTTTATTTTTCTTCTCTCTCAAGCCTAGGATATTCATCCAACTTTGTGATCTTTTATGTCTGACTTTGTCCCATTGTGAATCTGTAATTTTTTTATTATTTAGGAGCACTTTTGATTTGTGCCTTTAAATCGCTAAGCATTTAAGAATCTAAGCTGTGACATTCCTAGGTCAAAAACAGGTACTGCCTGCTTGCCCCACCTGGTCCAACATGGCAGAGCCGCTTGTGCCTTTGATCCTTGCACACTGCACCAGTAGAGTGGCGGAGCTGTTTGTGCCTCTGGGTCACAGCATGTAATGACTTTCTTTTAGGCACACAGCAAGTCTAGTTGCCATCAAACAAATTGTAGCACTTTACTCCAAATGTTCCATTTAAAGACTCAGTCTCCCACAGGAGCCAGACAGAGACTGCAATGGCGGCACAGCCCAGAAAGCTGGCATTTTAAAACAGCCAGTTTTTTTCCTGCTGCTGAGTCAGGAAAATTTCTTAGCGGCATGCAACCCACAAACAACAAAAAGCTGTGTTAAACTCTCTCTCCCTTTTTCTTTTAAAGCCCTCTCAGGTTTTTAAGTGGATTTAGGCCCACGTTGGGCGCCACTTTGTTGTGTGGAGCAGCGGGCTAGATTCCTGGCACCCAGCCGCCTGCACGGCTAGCTTTATGCTGAAATAATTACATGGAAACTGTATTCTTTTAAACACTGCTTGGCCCAACCTCTTGTTGGCTAGCTCTTACATATTGATCTAACCCATTTTTAATATTTTGTGTAGCACCATGAGCTGGCTTACCAGGAAAGATCTTAACCTGGGTCTGTCTGGAGTGGGAGAATCATGGCGACTCACTGACTTGGCTTCTTTCTCCCAGCATTCTGTTCTGTCTACTGCACCTATCTAAATTCTGCCCTATCAGGTCAAGCAGTTTTCTTTATTAATTAACCAATGAAAGCAACAGATAGAAAGATGACCCTTCTCCATCAAAGGTAGCATCTCTCCAGATGTGCAGAGCAGAGCACTGCTCTTGGTCTCTGCTTATACACTGTCCATTGGGTGTCATGGGGTTCTAGAACTGTGTCTGGTTATCTTGAGTGAGTGATGTCACTGAGTTCTGGCTATCAGGTGCAGCCTTAGGTGTAGTGGGATTCCTGACTATTTTTGCATGTCTAAAAGACATTTTTTTTTACTATACTCATTACAATTAATATATTCAGATCTGGAGGCTTCATTTGAGTTTCTTTTTCTTTTCAGTTTCTCATTTCATATTCAGTTTTACACCAAGCCCAATAATACCTCAAGCTAAGGAAAATTCAGCTTTCTACCTCCTTTGTAGTCTTGCTTCAGGCACACTGGGTAGGGTGCCCCAAATGCAGGAAGAAAGATCCTTACAAACAGAAACAGCATTTCCCTCCAAGTACCTCTGTGGCTTTAGTTATAGCTATTCTCCTTGCTTTTAGACTGTTCTCTGTGTGTGTGTGTCCTCTCTCTCTCTCTCTCTCTCTCTCTCTCTCTCTCTCTCTCTCTCTGTGTGTGTGTGTGTGTGTGTGTGTGGTGCGTGCATGCGTGCATGTGCATTTGTGAGGGAGTGTCTGAACACAAACTTAATGTGGTTCAGAGCTTCTAATTGCTTTTTGCAAATTAATTCTGACAATATGTTCCCATTGTTGGGCAGAAAATTCCTTTGAATAGTATTTATTTTATGATAAAAAAAAACTGAGTGAACTAATGTTGATCCTCTTACAGCTATCAAAAAGTAACCTTTATATTCTCATGAAAACTTAGAGGGGGTGAGATCAGTAGGCACTGGTGGGGAACATGTTGTGACTTTCATAATAAGGGGATTTTCAAATGTAGCACCACACGAGGAGTATAGTTTGTTCTGCTAGCTTGTTTTTCAAACAAGAGTATTTGAACATTAATGCGTTCAAATACCCTTTCCTGCCAAGTCAACATAATCAAACAAATAGATTAAGAAGGTGAAAGAGCACTCAGGGGTATTCTAAGGAAAACCAAACAACATTCCTACACATGAAGACTGTTAAACAAATGAAAATCTTCTCCCAGGGACACAGTACTGGTCTTCCACATCAATTTATTTCCCTCTACCTAACAATAAGGTTATTTCCTTTCCCTTAAGGTATTCAAATGCTGTTCCCATTGTAACTCTCTGTAATAATAGTCTCATCAAAGGTACATGAAGTCAGCCCTTTACCTTTGGGACCAAGGTACAAGGAAAAGCAGAGCTTGTACTTAGGAGCAAGGGGAGGAGAGGAGTTGATCCTGAAAGGATTTATGCTAATTTGAGTCCTACCATCTCATCACAGCCAGTGGGCTATGGGCTCAGGGACCATGGAGGGGAGAACATAGACAGGTGGTAACTCTCTTCTCAGATTTAAAGGGCAATTGCAGACATGAATAGCTGAGAAATTTTGCACTGACCAGAAGGCGTGAATAGGATGATCCTGGGGGAAACTGTTTCTAAAGCTGAGAGGGCCTTGTGCAGTACCCATCAAAAAAAAAAAAAAAAAAAAAAAAAAAAACCTTGGCAATAATGAAGTAACACTATTTAGGCCTCCTCGTTTGCAGATTGAGCTCCGCCATCCTCTACTAGGATCTTTCTAGGAATTGCCTAATCTTCTCCCATTTCACTGGAACATCTGAGAAGGGAGTCACAACTGAGGACCAGTCTCCAGTGATCTCACATCCCTCCGAGATGCCATAGTCCCTCCCAAACTTGTTTTCTGCTCCACTTTGGCCATTTCTGACTTTATTATACTCTACTAATAATAGTTTTTAATTCAATCCCTCCAAACTCGGTTCTTATTCTTCTTCAAATTAAACAAATATTTGCAATTCCTCCTGAAATCTACCTTAGATCAGCTTTCCTTCTAGCTTGTCTCCCTTAGCCCCAAAGCCTGCCCTCAGAAAACCCTGGTTCCAGCTGAAATCTAATTCCAACCGGTGTTTCAGATCTGCTTACAAAGTAGCCAGTCTCTTGCTCTAAGAACTTTAGCAGCACTGTATCCAAGCATTCCATATTCCTCACTTTGCTAAAGGCAATATAAAAAAAAAGCACAAAAGTGCTTTTTGAAAGCTTACGGAAGCTGTGCAGTAGAGCAGACACTTTTAATTAGAAATGCTAGACAATGAGAGGGGCAGCTAAATATGATTCCTTAAAAACAGTACAATGTGCTGACTCACAAGCAGGTGGAAGCCGACCCAGCATCTGCCCGTTTGCTGCCCCAGGCCGGACACTTCCAACTCTTTCTGAAACATGAACCTCCATAGAGCCCTTCCATCGAAGCTTAGGTTAGAGGTAAAAAACCATATGCTTCTGTCTTTAAGACAGAAACTTGTACAATTTTCATTATGTGGAAAGTTTCATTGTGGCCTTGTCCCCGAACACTCACCATTTCTTTCTAGAATCATGGGGACGTTTCTAGGCTGCAACTTTGCTCAAAATCTTCCAAGTTCGCAGCAAATAATCTGAGACGTTAAAAATTTCATCTTAAAAAATATATGATTGTGTGTGTTTTCTACAGGAGAAAATGACGGGTGAAGGGGCTACTGGCAACTAACCAAGGAGAAATCTTCATTCTCACTCTCTACAGTTTCCTTTCTCCAGTGTCCTATGGTGCACTTGAAGCTGTTTCTCAGAACTCTGTGTGGGCAGAATCAGGTTAAAACCACCCAAGTGCAACCTTTACAAGACAGGAAGGTGTTTGGTTCCCCCTAGGGACTTTGCTGAGACTAGTCATCACTAGTTACAAGTGGACATCTTCCATTTAATTTTGCATTGCTAAGTCTTCATCGGAGAAATTGCAGAAGCAATTTGGAAAGCCACCCTAGGGCTGTGACTTAGAATCCCATAAAATTTTTGTGTTTTCAGTAAGATAGGAAACCAGCTCCTGTGAGGCCAGAATATGTTCCTACCACTAAAGCCCTCCTGTATAGATTCTGTCTGACATAGTATACTCAGGTTCAATGATGTTAACAGTATTTTCAGACATTCCTGGAGACAAAATCACAAAGTCTTATTCTAAATGAATACACTTGCTTTACCATGCAAATCTACTTAAAGTAAGAATTTCTCTGAAAGTGCTCATTCATATGTAACTATAAAAAAAATAAATAATAGACATAAATTTCTCAGAGTTGTTTCTTGACTATCTATGGGGGAAAAAAAGATAGCCAAGTTGCTCCATGGGGTGGAGGGTGATGAGGCCACAGTCTTTTCTCCTAAAGCTTGGTTGATACTTTTACCTATTCCAAAATGCAATCCACCCTTAAAAGATTAAAATGATCATTATCAAGACTGATTTTTTTAAACATGCTTCTGGCTTTAGATATGATTCTCTGGCATGGTGCCGACAACAATGAAACAGGCATTCCTAGATCAGCAGAAACAACGGCATCCATTTAGAAGCCTAAACTATCTAAATGCATATTGAAAACTAAAACAAATTAATAATCTATCATGTTTTATTTTGTCTTTGATTCATGTTGAATTTTTTTTCTCATCCTGTCTGAAATTTATAACATTCAGACAAAATTCATGGCATCTTAATAGGCATTTCCATCCTCCCTTCACCTTAGAGTTAAGTGAAATTGTGACTTTCTGCTTCAAAATTCCAAATTCATCAGAGCCCTGGAGATATGTCTACTGAAGTGGAAAGAAGATTGAAACCCTAGAGATGAAAAGTCCTCAGCTCTATGTGATGTTATTTGGTAGCTACAATAACTTGGGTTGGTTTATGTAAGTAACTACTTGGGGCTGTCTTTATCTCTGTACTGGTGGTAAGATGTGTAATTTCCCTACAGCAGAATCCACTGTAATTGTTGTAAGGAGAAATCACACCAGGAGCAGTCACTGGGAAGAACAGTGATGACCAGTTCTAACAGTTCTAAAAAGAAGCGGCTCCCATGTCCTGTCACCGTAGTGATGACACTGAGATCCACGTAGTGGATGTGACCAAGGCCACACACAATCAGTAGCAGAGCTTGCATCATCTTGATAGCTAATCTCCAAACAATAGAATATACGTATTGGATCTCTGCAAAAGTAACTGGCTTTACTTTTGCAATTTATTTTCAGTGCTTGGGATTGAACCCAGGGTCTCAGACATTCTAGTGCTCCAGCCCTGAATCACATCCTTACCCCTCATACAGAGCTCACAATGGCCCCTGATGCTGAGGAGCTAGAAGTTATCTTCTTCTTGCTATGCCTTTCTTTCCTAAGAAATAGTTGGCAGAACTCTGAAATTAGGAAGAAAAATTGGTACAGATCACTAACGAAAATGTTAACAAAAGGGATTTTTAAACTCTCTCTACTAATTCAAGCATTACCCAGCTACATCTCTAAAAGAAAAGCAAACCAAAATGTAGCAAATCCAAAGTTCCAGTTAGCCAGATCTAGTTCATCTAGAGTTTATCATTTCTAAACCATTTCGTTACAAATTCTTATTGGTGTAATTGCTTCAGCTCCTATTCCATATGGTGCCTTCTGTCCTCTACACCCCAACGAGAGCCCTCTGAAGACAGTCTGGGGGCTTAGCCTTAGTGCTTAGAAGGAAGGTGGCGTTTTAGTCCTCCTGTTCGTGAGCTGGTACCTTTTCCTATATTTTTATATTTGAAAATCCAATTTGAGAGTTTTTTCTTTCATGTCCTCATCTCAGACACCATTAAAAAACGTAACTGAAAGAAAATCTCTTCCCATAGAAACTCACACATAATGAAGCCAGCCGGCCTTTCATTTTACTGCCTGCCTGCCTGGTGTATTGGAAATAAGTGAGAGAGGAAAGCAGAAGCAACTAGTTTCTGCTGAAGGGAACAAGTTCTACAGTGATGAAGCTGTAAGGAAAAGCACAATGAAACATAATCTTCGGATCAGGGAAGAAAGCAGTTCTCAGCAGGAAAGCAGTACTGATGAACAGTACATCTTAGGAAACACCTAAAATGGGTAGCAAGGCGCAATGGCAAGGTGAACCAAGTGGTGGGGAGACCGTCTTGAGAACTCTTGAGGCTAGTTGTCAGGTGTGCAGTCTGATTTTATAAGCAATTATACCTTCTGTTCAGACCATCCACCTTTATGTCAGAGCAGCAAAAAAAAAAAAAAAAGACTATTAAGATGCCATTAATTAAGATGCCATTTGTAACTCTACCTTGAAGGATAATCACTTGTTAGCTTAAGATGGGCACTCAGGACTTAAAATATTTACATGGCAAGCTCTCTGCTATAAAGTTGGGGCTCATTCAAATCAATGACAGGAAGAAGCTAAAGCTTTAAAATGAAGCAAATCTTTTCAAATTTCAGCTGAATTTGAGATTAATTTCTGGACTGTAGCAACTACTGGCTTCCTATCTTCTATGTCAGTTGTTCTTTACGAACCGGATGGGTCTTATTATTTATGCGGCACTCTAAGGACTAAAGAGGCAAGCACAGACTTCACAAGCGTGTCTCCTTGATGCTCAGGAAAGCCCATAGCCATGACTTACAGCACCAGGGACTTTAACTTAGTGTCAGTTTTTAATAGGCTGAGAATTCTCCTCAACGTCCCATTAATGGGAAGGTTCTCATGGCACTGCAGACGTTGAGAACATGCTGAGGATTGTCTCTCTTTAACTGATGAGGAAATGGAGCAGAACATCCTCTGTGACTTAGTTAAGATCAAATGTCAGTAAGTAAACAATCTCAAAATCAGAGCCTTTCAAGTCTTGGTTGACAGCACCCGTCAGAGGGTCAATTCTCTGGATATTGTGTGAGAGCGCAGGACGACAGCAGGAGTTTTAAGGTTTAAGGGACCTAATTTTAGTTTTCCACAGCACTCTCACCTTCAAAACACACACACACGAGAGAGAGAGACAGAGACAGAGACAGACAGAGACAGACAGAGAGACAGAGAGAGACAGAGAGAAACCTTCATTCTCGCATACAAAGTTAAGGTACTTTTCATATAGTGTCATCAGAAAGACCTAATTAAAAATTGTTTATTTGGAGGATAAAGATAAACCAAAGCACACATGATGCAGCTATACCTTATACTATCCATAGGATTAGATGTTCTCTACACGTAGCCAGCTCATGCAGCTGTCTCCTTTACTCATGATGCTGCTTCCCTTCCTTTGTTACAAATTGCCATTCACAATCTGATACTAAATAAAGCACTCCCAAAGTAAGCAATTGACAGGTTCAGTGTCTTTCTGTGCAGGGTGATGAATTTAATGATTTACCCTAGCCAGGATGTGAATAACACTTTTGTTAACTGTATAGTGTTGTCTGGGCCACACATAATAACCATGTTAATGCATTAGTGGCTTTTCTCATTGTTAGGACAAAATACCTAACAAAAGCATTGGAAAGAAGTAAGGGTTTACTTTCGCTCACATTTTAAGGGTGGAGTCCACCATGTAGAGAAGATGACTAACAGAAAGTGCTTCCAGCTGTGACAGCAGGACGCTGAAGCAGTTGGTCACATGGTGACAGCAGTTAGAAAACAGAAAGACATGATGGCTGGTACCCCATACACTTTCTCCTTTCTGTTTACTTCGGGACTACAACCTGTTGGATAGTGACGCCATGCTGCATAGCTTTATTTTTCCTTTTTTTAATTGATTTTATTGAACTATACATTTTTCTCTGTTCCCCTCTTTTCCTCTCCCCTCCTCCTTAACCCTCTCCCATGGTCTCCATGCTCCCAATTTACCCAGGAGATCTTGTCCTTTTCTATTTCCCATGTAGATTAGATCTGTGTATGTCTCTCTTTGGGTCCTCGTTGTTGTCTAGGTTCTCTGCGATTGTGAATTGTAGGCTGGTTTTCTTTGCTTTATGTCTAAAAGCTACATATGAGTGGGTACATATGATAATTGTCTTTCTGGGTGTAGGTTACCTCACTCAATATGATGTTTTCTAGCACCACCCATTTGCCTGCAAATTTCAAGATGCCATTATTTTTTTTTTGCTGTATAGTACTCCATTGTGTTAATGTACAAAGTGCTGGATAGTATTATGTCAACTTGACACAAGCTAAAGTCATCTGAGAAGAGGGGGCTCCAATTAAGAAAATGCCTCCATAAATTGGGAGTGAAGGAAAGCCTATAAGGTATGTTCTTAATTAGTGATTGATGGGTGAGGGCCCAGCCTACAGAGGGTGATACCATACCTGGGAAAGTTGGTGGTCCTGGGTGCTATAAGAAAGAAGGCTGAGCAAACCACGAGAGCAAACCAGTAAGCAGCAACCCTCCGTGGCATTAGCTCCAGCCTCCAGGTTCGTCCCGTTTGAATTCCTGTCCTGCTTTCCTTCGATGATGAACAACAACATGAAAATGTAAGCCAAATAAACCTTTTCCTCCCCAACCTGCTTTTGGTCATGGTCTTCCATCGCAGTGATAGAAACCTTCGCTAACACAAATACTCACATTCAGGGTGGGTTTCCCTGATATGGGATCTTCTTATAAACTTCTCTGGAAATATTCTTGTAGAAATATTTTATATTTTAAAGATTCCCCCAAATCTTAACAAGTCTAGTATTGTTCCAAAGCCTACAGTTCAAACATCTTCTGCGACTCAAGGCAACCTCTTAACTATGTGCCTCCATGGAATTAAAATATGATGATAAAAATTCCAATATGCAAAATAGAGGTATGGAAGGAGAGCAAGAAAACATCAAACTAAAGCATGACTAAAACTTAACAGAGTGAACTCTGAACTCTGCACCTCCATGTCCAGCCTCTGTAGTTTGGAGAAGCACCACCTGGGCTCCACTGGGCATGCACACCCTCCTTCCCAGGTCTTCCTCTGTAGCACATGTCTCTTTTTTGGATTTTCTCTACTTTATATCTAGACATTTCTTTGGCAGACATACTGAGGTCTGGGCACTTCCTCAGGTTGCCGATGCACTTTCAACTTCACCCTCATAGTTTAACAGAATGTTACCCCAGAGTCTCCTTCAGGAAATAAGGTCACTGACCCATTGCTTGTTCTCAGCAACTTTCTGGAACTTGATGCAAGACTCCATAATCCCCTAACTCTTGAAATTTGCTTGCTTTCAAAATCAGCATCATGTTCATGATACTGCCAAGTTCTTCTGCTAGCTCAGTAGAGTCTGGTCACCTTCTGTCACAGATGTGGTGGCTTCTGTTCACCTTAGCTGCCAACACTGGGAAAGCACTTACCTACACAGCAGGGGATCCCATAAGCCACATCCTCTCTTTCCAAATGAACTTGAATTTTTGCAAGTTGAGGCACCTTATTGTTTTGGTGAAGAGTGTGAGAGTTTTCTTTAATGGTAGTAGTGTCTTTAATAACAGATGTTTTATTATATAACATGATGGTGTGGGAGATACTTCTGTCTACGTGTTGCTTTTATTAGTTAATGAATAAAAACACTGTCTTGGCCTGTCATAGGGCAAAAGAGCAGAGCTAGGCAGGAAAAACTAAAATAAATGCTGGGAAAAAGGAGGTGGGATCAAAGAGAAGCTATGTAGCCACACTGGAGCTGGACAAAACTTTACCCAGTAAGCCACAGCCATGTGGCAATACACAGATTACTAGAAATGGGTTAAATTCAGGTGTTAGCCAATAAGACGCTAGAGCTAATGGGCCAAGCAGAGATTTAATTAATACCATTTCTGTGTGATTATTTCTGTACTGGGCAGCCAGGACGAACAAGCAGCTCCTTTCAACAACATGATTTCTATGGTGGTCTAAAACTATACAGTTTTGTTCTTCCCTTATTAAACTACATATCATAAAACAGCCAGTATGCTATGCTGCCTTGAATTGTCCTCCACTAAGCAAATTAGCCCATTACTTTTAATGTTTCGTTGACGTTCTCAGTACATGAGAAGAATGCAATCAGAGTCTTTGCCAAAACATAATGCCAGTGGCATCTAGATCCTGGTTCTAGATAGAATACTCATTTGCCTATGAAACCTCGTGCCCCTCTTGTTGCTCTGTGTTTCTTTGGGCATTATGGTCTTCTGAATTCCCATCAGAATGTCACAATAGGCTCTACTAAAACCATTCTGAGATTCTTCTAGCTTGCAGCTCTAAACTCTTCCATAGTCCTACTATAAACCAATTCAAAAGCTGTAAAACCACATGGTCAACCGTGGTCAACTTTCTCACAGCAACAGCCCCAATCAGTCCTAATGTGGAGAGTGACTGTGGCACCGGGAACATGAGGTTGGAGATCACATTGTGTCTGTAGTCAAGAATCAGACAGGTGACTTCTGGTGCTGCATTCAATTTGAGAATCTTTTTATTCACTCTGGGACACAACTCTATGGAATGGCACCACCCATGTTTAAAGCCATCTTCCCACTTCTGCTGAATCTCTATGGAAATGTCCTCACAGATTTTCCCACAGGTTTGTCTCCTCAGTGATTCTACATGTCATCCAGCTCATAATCAAGATTAAGCATACAGCTAGTCACTTACCATTGGTAATCTAGGTCATCAGGTTCATAGTCACATGATCACAATGTTTGTGTCCAATTGACCTTAACATAACTTACTAGTAGTCCCAAAATATAAGAGTAGTGATGCCGGCAATTTGGATATGCCAAAGGTAGACCTTAACTAGTTCCCTTTAAATGACATATTTTAGAGAGCACATTCTTATAACTTGTGCTATAGTATATTACTATAATTTTTTTACTTTATTATTGTTGTTTGTTAATCTCCTCCTGTTGCTAATATAGAAATTAAATTTAATCATAGTATGCATGCATGGGGAAAGGGCACAGCATTGGTACTTCTTCAGCACTTAAGCATCCCCTGGAGATCTCAGAGCTATCCCCTGCAGATAAGGGCAACCACTGTATTCATGTTCTAAGTAGATGAAGGAAGGCATTTTAAAGTAAGCATATGAAAGGAATTGCATACCTCCTGGAAAGCAATCCACATGCATCAACTCCTTTCTCTTTTCAGACTATGTGCTCTAAAATCCCTTTCAAAGGAACCATTTGTGCTTCTGACATTAATGGTAAGACAGGCTCAAGGGCTTTATAAATGAAGAAAATAGCTATAAGGATTTAGTCAGTATAGTATTGTAGCTATTATAGATTTTCAATTAACCTTTGTTCCTACTTGGCAAATATCATAATGGTCAGACTCCAGCAGTGTACACTATGTCACAGCGTGCAAGACACAGCTAAAGATTTAACTAATACTTAAAAATGATTTTTTAAAGATAAAGAAATTTTATCTTAATTATTCACTTGTGTAGAAATGATGATCAAAAGAAAAATCCTCTGTCTGACAGGTAAATATCTATTATTACTCAGTGCTAGATTAAGTATTATTAATTCATCCAAGCATAATGTCATCACCAAGCTGTACTTCAATCTGGGTACAAGTAGAATGTTTCACTTAGTTGTTATACAAATCACAGAAAGGAAACATAATATTTTCCTTTCAGAACCGGCAATACTTCTGAACACAGCTGAGACTCAAACTTGTACCATAAACAAATAAACAGTAGGAAAGACCTAAAATTATTTTTTCTAGGACCAGCTTTCTGAATGTTGAATAGATTGCTTACTAAATTTCTACATAAAAAGAAATTAATCTACCCTTCTATAAAATGATATCAACTATTATATTTACTATTCCTTGATGTCAGAAGGTCAAAATAAGTCATGGATGAAACTCATAAGACCTCAGAGTTGTGGAATTCTTTAATAGTTACTGCTTCTGCCTTATTATCAGCTAGTGAACAGTGTCCTGTTCTCAGGAAGTCAACTTCTCTCTAGCCTCAGGACGCCTTTGATTACCCTGAAAGCTGATGAAGCATCCACATGAGCCGGAGTTCTTTCATTCACATAAAAATATTTAACAATAGCAGTCCAGCTGGCCTTGGTGAGCTCCCAATAGATCGGCCCCCCTGTCTCAGTGGTTGGGTGCACCCCTCATGGTCCTGACTTCCTTGTTCATGTTCTCTCTCCTTCTGCTCCTCATTATAACCTTGGGAGCTCAGTCCGGTGCTCCAGTGTGGGTCTCTGTCTCTATCTCCATCCATCGCTAGATGAAGGTTCTATGGCGATATGCAAGATATTCATCAGTATGATTATAGGATAGGTTCATTTCAGGTTCCCTATCCTCAGGTGCCCCAATGAACTAACTGGGGACATTGCCCTGGGCTTCTGGTAGCCATTCCAGGTTCAAGTCTCTTGCCAACCCTTAGGTGGCTCCCTTAACTAAGGTATGAGTTTCCCTGCTCCCCCATCCAACCTTCCTTTACCCCCAATCACCCCGATTCCCCCAGTTCCCCTCATCCTCTCCTTCACACTTTTCTCTCCCCATCTCCCCTCATCCCCATCCCACCCCACCCCCCAAGATTCCCATTTTTTGCCCATCAATCTTGTCTATTTCCCATAGCTGGGAGGATATCTATATGTTTTTCCTTGGGTTTACCCTCTTGTTTAGCTTCTTTAGGATCACAAATTATAGACTCAGTGGCCCCTATCCATGGCTAGAAACCAATTATGAGTGAGTACATCCCATGATCTTCTTTTTGGGTCTGGGTTACCTCACTCAGGATCGTATTTTCTATTTCCATCCATTTGCATGCAAAATTCGAGAAGTCATTGTTTTTTACCGCAGAGTAGTACTCTAATGTATATATATTCCACACTTTCTTCATCCATTCTTCTATTGAAGGGCATCTAGGTTGCTTCCAGGTTCTGGCTATTACAAATAATGCTGCTATGAACATAGTTGGACAAATGCTTTTGTCATATGCTAGGGCATCTCTTGGGTATATTCCCAAGAGTGCTATTGCTGGGTCCAGGGGTAGGTTGATCCCAATTTTTCTGAGAAACCACCACACTGATTTCCAAAGTGGTTGCACAAGTTTGCAGTCCCACCAGCAATGGATGAGGGTACCCCTTTCTCCACAACCTCTCCAGCAAAGGCTATCCTTGGTGTTTTTGATTTTAGCCATTCTGAGCTCTTAAGGTCCAAATGAGGAGCAGAAGGAGGGAGAACATGAGCAAAGAAATCAGGACCACGAGGAGTGCACCCACCCACTGTGACAGTGGAACTGATCTATTGGGAGCTCTCCAAGGCCAGCTGGACTGGGACTGAATAAGCATGGGTTGAAACTGGACTCTCTGAACAAGGCGGACAATGAAGGCTGATGAGAAGCCAAGGACAATGGCACTAGGTTTCGATCCTAATACATGAACTGGCTTTGTGGGAGCGTAGCCTGTTTGGATGCTCACCTTCCTGGACCTAGATAGAAGTGGGAGGACCTTGGTCTTCATGTAGAGCAGGGAATTTGGACTGCTCTTCAGTATCGAGAGGGAGGGGGAGTGGACTAGGGGGAGGAGAAGTGGAGTGGGGATAGGGGGAGGGGAGCGGGGGGAGGGGGCAATATGTGGGAGGAGGGGGAGGGAAATGGGAAACGGGGAGCAGTTGGAAATTTTAAGTAAAAAAGAATAAAAAAAAATAAAAAAAAATATTTAACAAAAGATAAAATGTTCTCCCTTAATATACTAGATAACATGTTTTCTATCTTTACTTACTTCAATAAACTATCTTATTTCTTTGAAATGTTCCATTCTGATACTGAATTGAGAGGCTTAATAACAATGCAACATGAACTTTTATATAGAGAATTCAAATGTTGTTAAACAGAAAGTTATTACAAGAGCAAAACAATGAGATTATTATTAGTATTAACTTAATTTGGTTTATTCCCAAAGCAGAGAGTCCATCAAGAATGGTTTTATGGATGATTCAGTGGGGGTGCATGCCTTTAATCCTGCATTCAGGAGGCAAAGCTCTGTGACTTTGAGGCCAGCCTAGTCTATGGAGCAAGGTCCAGAACAAAGCTACAGAGCTACAAAGCTACAGAGAAACCCTGTCTTGAAAAACCAAAGAGAGAGAGAGAGAGAGAGAGAGAGAGAGAGAGAGAGAGAGAGAGAGCAGAGAGAAAGCAGAAAGAGAGAGAAGGAAGGAGGAAGGGAGGGAGGGAGAGAGAAATAGAATGTCTTTCTGGTTTGGATATGATTTGTCCCTCTAAATAAGCACGTATGTTGATATCCTAAAATCCTGTTCCATATCCAGTGGTATTACTGAGAGGTGATTGAATCATTGAATCATGAGGTCACTAACACCATTGATAGGTTAAGCTACTGATACATTCGTACTGCCTGGTCTCATCACTGGCCTCACCTTCCTTTTCTGTCTTCTCCTCCCTTTCTCTGCCCACACCCTCCCCTCTTCCATATCCACTGACTGCTAGGAGATAGCAGCTTTCCTCCCATGACCTCTTGTTTCCATGATGCTCTCTTTGACCAGAGGCCCTAAGCAATGAACAGAGGCAATCGTGGGCTGAAACCTTTAAGATATGAGCCAACTAAAATGACTCTTTCTTCATTTACAGTGATTTTTTACATGTAGTTGTGTTACTGTGTAAGAAAGCCAATTAACACAAATGGCACACACACACACACAGCCTCTGGAGAGACATACTTAGAGAGTTTCATGACAAAAAGCAGATCAAGTAGAACCTCAAATTCTTCTGGAAATGAAGAAAACAATTCCAAACTATGATGATTGAAATGTTCCTCTTTTGGACTTGAATTATGGTTAACTCTGCCATTCTGCACGAAATTACTCTAGTGATTCATGGAAAAGTCAGGCAAAAGTGCACCTGCCAGATCTGCCAAGAGCAGATGCCAAACCAGAACAGAGGGTTTAGGTAGACACAAAGAGCCTGAAAAACCCTGGCCAGTTACAGGAAATTGACAATGTATTCTTGAGGTGGGGAAGGGATGGCAACATGTCCCCAGTTTTCCTCCTCCTTTCATGTAGGAAATGTTCTTCCTCCAAGTCATGCAGACTTCACCAGAGCACAATCACGGTAGAGTAGAGGAGGTTTGGTGGGTGTGGGTTTCCCCACACCTCATGGTTGTTCCTTCTTCATCCTCTTTACTGCATCTTTTCCTTTTTCCACAATCTAAGAGCTTGGAATGCCCTATCCTTTGTTCTCTTCTTCTCTGTCCATCCTCACTGCTTTTGGAAGTCTTATTTGGGCTCAGGACTGTGCCCACTATGATAATCTTAATTGTCAACTTGATAGGATTTAGTATCATCATGAAAACTAATGTCAAAGCATGTCTATCAGATGTTTTCTAGATTACCAAAGGTGGAAAGCCCCATGTTGAGTATATTTGGCACTACTCTATGGCTTGGCACCCGAACCTAATAAAAAGAAGAAACAGCATTCAATCCCCTCCGCTTCCTGACTGTGGATGCGATGTGCCAGCTCCTTCCATGATGGACAGGACTCTAGAATTTTGAGCCAGAATTAACCTTTTCCTATTTTTAAATTACTTTGAGTGGAATATTGTTATCACGGCAACAAGAAAACTATTATGCTTATCATTGCTATGCTGGTGACCTTCTGTTTAGAGTTCAAGCCTCACTATCAACCTCTTCCACAGTTTGTTTTGCTAGTTAGAAGCTTTCATATTTATCTTACCATGAACTGGATCATGGAACTTGTAAAGATTTCTTTTGACTCAGCCAGGACAATTTTTTTTTATTCATTAATCAATAAAAGCAACACACATACAGAAGGACTTCCCACACCAGCTGGGTATGGAAGAAACTTGTTCACCTAATGGCACAGAAATAGAAGACAGAGAAAAAACTAAGTCAACACCTTCTGCTTTGTGGAACCTGGTTTAAATGACCAAAGAGCTCTCAGTCCCATTCCTTAAAGTTTCACATAACTCCAATAGTGTCATCCTAAGGAACAAGATAATAAGACACGGAAATGGGGTGGGAAATTCCAGACCTAAATGCATCAGTTGCATTTTGGGTGTCCACTCTGCTAGGTGACTGACAGGACTTTTTCAATTACGCTCTACCACACCCTCTCTGAGGTTACCGCACTCCCTTATAGTGGACAGGTTAAACAAATTTCTGAAAGGAAAAACAGTTTTTTTAAATATTGGGGGATGTGTCTATGGAATGATGTAATATCCGTGTCACCAAGTGAGCATAGCATATCTGGGTTTGCCTGGGATCTAAAGATGGGAATTTCATGACGCTAGGTTGACCCAAGAAGTAGAAAAGACTGAAGTTTATGAACTTCGTTTTTGATGTGACTACTAACAGCAGTAGCATAGTTCTTTTGGTGTTCTAGGGCTCAGCAAAGTCACAGGTCTGACAGAGCCCTACCTTCATTCCCATTATAGCTAGATATTGGCTAACAAGAAGCTCACTAACTGCAGCATGCCCCACATAGACCAAGAGACAAAAATGTGTGTTACAACAAAGCTAAGCATGTTCTTCCTGTAGTAACCTCTCTTCTAGTCTGTTCCATCCATTAGCTAAACAAATTGGTACTTTTAATAGAGGTATATTTTCTTCTTGATATTCAAAACTATGGAGCACAGTGGTCGGGGATAAGACAACATTAAGAGAAAGCCTAGCAGATTTAGTATAACTTTTTCCTAATTTGCCAGTCACTTTAAAAAGCAGTGCTGGCTGCTGGCCTGTGCACAACATGCAGATATTTCCTAGGATGTAATAGGGCAGGCAGTACAGGAGGTTGCGTGGGCAGAGGGGTTAACAGGACTCTGAGCTCTGGAACTGCAGGGATGAAAGGCCAGCCCATTCCTTTGGACCCTTACTGCCTGTCTCACCACAACTGGACCCTGACCTCCAGGGCTCTGACCCAGACCAGCATGTAACCTAGATTTTGCTTTGTTATTGCTGACCAAGGGTCCTGATTCTGATTAGCCTGGAAACAGCAAATCTAGAGCCAGCGACTGCTGCCTCTTGCTCCTGCCAAAATTAGCCATAGAACTTTGGGTCTGGAGGACAAATCACTCTAAAAGTCACATGTAAATTGCTGTGTAATTTACCAAAAAAACAAAAAGCAAAAAAACAATTGTACTGGTTTGCCCAGTCAATCAACAGTAAAGTTAGCTTAAAGCTCATTTGTACGCACTAAATAAGGTTTCAGTTCTTAGATCTCACTCTGCCTGTGCTGTCCACAAAACCTCCAGACACATAACATGGCCTAGTGTAATGCTGATTTCATGTACTGAGATTTAATTTTTTAAAGCTGATGTTCATTTCAGTTATTAGAAAAAATAAGAATTTCTACAACAACTGAAGTTCTTTTACTTACTGCTTTCTCTCTTGTCTCTGTGGTGAAGTATAAATGCAGGAAAATATTTCCAATATTACTAAATAAGTCACAGTATTTTGGAAGTATAAAATATATACTGAATTTTGTACATTTTGTGTGCACACTGTCTCATTAATATATTGGGGTTATTTATACTTTTAAATGAAACTACTTTGGGTATATTGGATAAAGTAAAATATAAAAGGTTCACCTCTTTCTTTCTTCTTCTTTTTTATATGTATTTGTTCACTGGGACAGGACATGTGCCATGGTGGTTTGTGTGTATGTAAATTCAGATGATTCGACTAAGGCTACCAGCCCAGACCAGTGAGGGCCTGACTAGAGGGCAGGCCTCAAGGTCCCCACCAGGGGAAGCAGGCCCCTGCTGCTGGGGTTGCAGTCTCTGCTTGTGATCTCCTGGACCTGCTCTCCCTGCCCCCTATTTCCCTTGGTCCCGGGCTCATTGGGGCCACCAGGAATCCCTGCATAGGTGCTGAGAAGTCCCATCTGGATGGGTGAGTGTGTGCTATCCTGGGGCGCACTGTCCCGGTAGAGAGCACAAACGCCCCCCCCCCCCCAGCTCCTGCTGCAAGGCTTTCTTTCCTACACACCCGCCCCCCACCCCCACCCCCAAGCCTGCCTTGTCTGCAAGGTCCTTAGCTGTGGAACAGTTTCCTGCCCTTTCACTAAGGCTACCAACCCAGAGCAGTGAGGGCCTGACTAGAGGGCAGGCCTCAAGGTCCCCGCCAGGGAAAGCGGGCCCCCGCTGCTGGGGCTGCAGTCTCTGCTGTGATCTCCTGGACCTGCTCTGCCTGCGCCCTACTTCCCTTTGTCCCTGGCTCATTGGGGCATCCAGGAGTTCCTGTGTAGGTGCCGAGTAGTTTCATCAGGACGGGTGAGTGTGTGCTATCCTGGGGCGGACGGTCCCGGTAGAGAGCACAAACGCCCCTCCCCCAGCTCCTGCTGCAGGGCTTTCTCTCCTACACACCCGCCCCCACCCCCACCCCCAAGCCTGCCTTGTCTGCAAGGTCCTTAGCTGTGGAACAGTTTCCTGCCCTTTCACTAAGGCTACCAGCCCAGACCAGTGAGAGCCTGACTAGAGGGCAGGCCTCAAGGTCCCCGCCAGGGAAAGCGGGCCCCTGCTGCTGGGGCTGCAGTCTCTGCTGTGATCTCCTGGACCTGCTCTGCCTGCGCCCTACTTCCCTTTGTCCCTGGCTCATTGTGGCATCCAGGAGTTCCTGTGTAGGTGCCGAGAAGTTTCATCGGGACGGGTGAGTGTGTACTATCCTGGGGTGGACGGTCCCGGTAGAGAGCACAAACGCCCCTACACTAAGGCTGCCCAACCAGAGCAGTGAGTGCCTGCCTAGCGGGCAGGCCTCAGCAACCCCCGAAAGGGAGTGCAGGCACCTCCAGCTTGTACTGCAGTGTCGCCTGTGGTCTACTCGACCCCGCCCGACCCCTTGCATTCGGCCTTCTTTACGCGGGTCATTGGAATACCACGCATCCATGTTTTGGTGTTGAGGAGTTCATCTGGAAGGGAACGGTTCCTGCCCCTACACTGAGGAGATACACCTAGAGAGTTAGTCACAGCAAAGACTGGTCCAAGACATCAGGCCTCTCCTGGCTCCATTTGAAGGAAAAGATGGGCAGGCGCCAATGCAAGAATTCCCCCAACAACTTGAAAGGCAACGTGACATCACCAGGATCCAGGAATACCGAAATGAGAAGTGT
Organism: Chionomys nivalis; assembly: GCF_950005125.1. Lineage (NCBI taxonomy): Eukaryota > Metazoa > Chordata > Mammalia > Rodentia > Cricetidae > Chionomys > Chionomys nivalis. The sequence continues at coordinate 46,900,095 of NC_080087.1, forward strand.
ACACCCTAATCCAGAAGAATTAGAAGAATTCGACTCAAAAGTGAATTTTATGAAAATAATAGAGGACCTTAAACAGGAGGTGAAAAACTGCCACAACCAATTAGAGATTACAAACAAAAAGGTAGAGGAAATGAATAAATCTCTCAAAGATACCCAAGAAAACCAAGAGAAACAAGAAAAAGTAATCAAACAGGTAAGGGAAACGGTTCAAGACTTGAAGAATGAAGTGGAAGTAATAAAGAAAACACAAACCGAGGGAAGGATGGAGATGGAAAATTTGAATAAACGAACAGGAACTACAGAGACAAGTACCACCAACAGATTACAAGAGATAGAAGAAAGAATCTCAGACACTGAAGATACCATAGAGAAAATAAACACTCTCATCAAAGAAAACAGCATAACCAACAAATTCTCATCACAAAACATTCAGGAAATCTGGGACACAATAAAAAGACCAAACCTAAGAATAATAGGGATAGAAGAAGGAGAAGAAGTACAGCTCAATGGTCCAGAAAATATATTTAATAAAATTATAGAAGAAAACTTTCCCAACCTTAAGAAAGATATTCCTTTGAAGGTCCAAGAAGCATACAGAACACCAAATCGACTGGATCAAAAAAAAACATCTCCTCGTCATATAATAATCAAAACACAAAACATACAGAATAAAGAAAGAATATTAAGAGCTGCAAAGGAAAAAGGTCAAGTTACCTATAAAGGTAAACCTATCAGACTTACACCTGATTTCTCTATGGAAACCATGAAAGCCAGAAGGTCCTGGATAGATATACTGCAGAAACTACGAGACCATGGATGCAAGCCCAGACTACTATACCCAGCCAAGCTTTCATTCACTATAAATGGAGAAAACAAAATTTTCCAGGATAAAAACAAATTTAAACAATACGTAGCCACAAATCCAGCCCTTCAGAAAGTAATTGAAGGAAAATCACAAACCAAGGAGTCCAACAATGCCCACAATAACTCAGACATCTAATGACCCTTCACCAGCACAACTTGAAGAAGGGAAACACACAAACTCTACTACCAAAAGAAGGAAAGAAAGAAAGAAAGGAAAAATGACCGGAGTTAACAACCACTGGTCATTAATATCACTTAATATCAATGGACTCAACTCACCTATAAAGAGGCACAGGCTAAGAGATTGGATACGAAAACAGGATCCAACATTCTGTTGCTTACAAGAAACACACCTCAACCACAAAGACAGACATCTACTCAAAGTAAAGGGCTGGGAAAAGGTTTATCAAGCAAATGGACCTAAGAAACAAGCAGGTGTGGCCATACTAATTTCTAAGAAAGTTGACTTCAAACTAAAATCAATCAAAAGAGATGGAGATGGACATTTTTTACTCATAACAGGAACAATTCACCAGGATGAAGTCTCAATCCTGAATATCTATGCCCCTAATATAAAAGCACCCACTTATGTAAAAGAAACGTTACTAAAACTCAAGGCAGTCATCAAACCACACACACTAATAGTAGGAGATTTCAACACTCCTCTCTCACCAATGGACAGGTCAATCAGACAGAAACCTAACAGAGAAATAAGAGGATTAAGGGAGGTAATGAATCAAATGGACTTAACAGACATCTATAGAACATTCCACTCAAATAAGAAAGAATATACCTTCTTCTCTGCAGCTCATGGAACCTTCTCGAAAATAGACCACATACTCGGTAACAAAGCAAACTTACACAGTTACAAAAAAATATCGGTAACCACCTGTGTCTTATCAGATCACCATGGATTAAAGTTAGAATTCAACAACAATGCTATCCCCAGAAAGCCTATGAACTCATGGAAATTGGACAGTCAACTACTGAACCACACCTGGATCAAGGAAGAAATAAAGAAAGAAATTAAAGTCTTTCTTGAATTCAATGAAAACGAAGACTCAACATACTCAAACCTATGGGACACTATGAAAGCAGTGCTAAGAGGAAAGTTCATAGCATTAAGTGCCCACATAAAGAAAACGGAGAAAGCACACATTGGAGACCTAATAGCCCACCTTAAAGCTTTAGAAAGAAAAGAAGCAGACTCACCTAGGAGAAGTAGAAGACTGGAAATAATCAAATTGAGGGCTGAAATCAACAAAATAGAAACACAGAAAACAATCCAAAGAATCAATGAAACAAAAAGCTGGTTCTTGGAGAAAATCAATAAGATTGATAAACCCCTATCCAAACTAATCAAACGGCGGAGAGAGAATACGCAAATTAACAAAATCAGAAACGAAAAGGGAGACATAACCACAGACACAGACGAAATTCAGAGAATCATTAGATCTTACTACAAAAACCTGTATGCCACAAAATTGGAAAATGTAAAAGAAATGGACACTTTTTTAGATAAGTACCATATACCAAAGTTAAACCAGGACCAGGTGAACAATCTAAATAGACCTGTTAGTCGCGAAGAATTAGAAGTTGTTATAAAAAACCTTCCCACCAAAAAAAGCCCAGGTCCAGACGGCTTTAATGCAGAATTCTACCAGAACTTCCAAGAAGACCTAATACCTATACTCCTTAATGTATTTCACAATATTGAAACAGAGAAGTCATTGCCAAATTCCTTTTATGAAGCTGAAGTTACTCTGATACCAAAACCACACAAAGACACAACCAAGAAAGAGAACTACAGGCCAATCTCACTCATGAACATCGACGCAAAAATACTCAATAAAATACTGGCAAACCGAATCCAAGAACACATTAGAAAAATTATCCATTATGATCAAGTAGGCTTCATCCCAGAGATGCAGGGCTGGTTCAACATACGAAAATCTATCAATGTAATCCATCATATAAATAATCTGAAAGAAAAAAACCATATGATCATTTCATTAGATGCGGAAAAAGCATTTGACAAAATTCAACATCCCTTTATGATAAAGGTCTTAGAGAGATTAGGAATACAAGGGTCGTTCCTAAATATAATAAAAGCAATTTATAGCAAGCCGTCAGCTAACATCAAATTAAATGGAGAGAAACTCAAAGCTATTCCACTAAAATCAGGAACACGACAAGGTTGTCCACTCTCTCCATACCTCTTTAATATAGTGCTTGAAATTCTAGCAATAGCAATAAGACAACATAAGGGGATCAAAGGGATTCAAATCGGAAAGGAAGAAGTTAAACTTTCATTATTTGCAGACGATATGATAGTGTACATAAGCGACCCCAAAAACTCCAGCAAAGAACTCCTTCAGCTGATAAACACCTTTAGTAGCGTTGCAGGATACAAGATCAATTCCAAAAAATCAGTTGCCCTCCTATACACAAAGGATAAGGAAGCAGAGATGGAAATCAGAGAAGCATCACCCTTCACGATAGCCACAAATAGCATAAAATATCTTGGGGTAACCCTAACCAAGGAAGTAAAGGATCTATTTGACAAGAACTTTAAGTCAATGAAGAAAGAAATTGAGGAGGATACCAGAAAATGGAAGGATCTCCCTTGCTCTTGGATAGGGAGGATCAACATAGTAAAAATGGCAATTCTACCAAGGGCAATTTATAGATTCAATGCAATCCCCATTAAAATCCCATCAAAATTCTTCACAGATCTTGAGAGGACAATAATCAACTTTATATGGAGAAACAAAAAACCCAGGATAGCCAAAACAATCTTATATAATAAAGGATCGTCTGGAGGCATTACCATCCCTGACCTCAAACTCTATTACAGAGCCTCAGTATTGAAAACAGCTTGGTATTGGTATAAAAACAGAGAAGTTGATCAATGGAACCGAGTAGAAGACCCTGATTTCAACCCACAAACTTATGAACACCTAATTTTTGATAAAGGAGCTAAAAGTATTCAATGGAAAAAAGAGAGCATCTTCAACAAATGGTGCTGGCAGAACTGGTTGTCAACGTGTAGAAGAATGAAAATAGATCCATATCTATCACCATGCACAAAACTCAAGTCCAAATGGATTAAAGACCTCAATATTAGTCTGAACACACTGAACCTGATAGAAGAAAAAGTTGGAAGTACTCTACAACATATGGGTACAGGAGATCACTTCCTACGTTTATCCCCAGCAGCACAGACATTAAGGGCAACATTGAATAAATGGGACCTCCTGAAACTGAGTAGCTTCTGTAAAGCAAAGGACACTGTCACTAAGACAAAAAGGCAACCCACTGACTGGGAGAAGATCTTCACCAACCCTGCAACAGACAAAGGTCTGATCACCAAAATATATAAAGAACTCAAGAAACTAAACTTTAAAATGCTAATGAACCCAATAAAAAAATGGGGCACTGATCTGAACAGAGAATTCTCAACAGAAGAAATTCAAATGGCCAAAAGACACCTAAGGTCATGCTCAACCTCCTTAGCGATAAGGGAAATGCAAATTAAAACAACTTTGAGATACCATCTTACACCTGTCAGAATGGCTAAAATCAAGAACACCAATGATAGCCTTTGCTGGAGAGGTTGTGGAGAACGAGGCACACTCATTCATTGCTGGTGGGAATGCAAACTTGTGCAACCACTTTGGAAATCAGTGTGGCGATTTCTCAGGAAATTTGGGATCAACCTACCCCAAGATCCAGTAATACCACTATTGGGAATATACCCAAGAGATGCCACATCAAATGACAAAAGTATCTGTTCAACTATGTTCATAGCAGCATTGTTTGTAATAGCCAAAACCTGGAAACAACCTAGATGCCCTTCAATGGAGGAATGGATAAAGAAAGTGTGGAATATATACATATTAGAGTACTACTCAGCAGTAAAAAACAATGACTTCGCGAATTTTGCGTGCAAATGGATGGAAATAGAAAACACTATCCTGAGTGAGGTATCCCAGACCCAAAAAGAGGAACATGGGATGTACTCACTCATAATCGGTTTCTAGCCATAAATAAAAGACATTAAGCATATAATGTGTGATCCTATAGAAGTTAAATAAGAAAGTGAACCCAAAGAAAATCATATAGTCATCCGCATGGAGAGGGGGAAGTAGACAAGATTGCAGGGCAAAAACTGGGAACTTGCGGGTGAGGTGGCATGGGGCAAAGGGGAAATGGGATGAGAAATATGAGAAGGGGAGGATGGGAGGAGCTCGGGGGATTGGGATGGTTGGGATATAGGAAGGATGGATACGGGAGCAGCGAAGTATATATCCTATCTAATATCTAAGGGAGCCATCTTAGGGCTGGCAAGAGACTTGACTCTAGAGGGGTTCGCAGGTGTCCAGGAATATGTCCCCAGCTGGTACCTTGGGCAACTAAGGAGAGGGAACCTGAAATGACCCTATCCTATACTGATGAATTTCTTGCATATCACCTTAGAACCTTCATCTGGCGATGGATCGAGGTAGAGACAGATTCTCAATTTGGAGCAACGGTCTGAGCTCTTAAGGTCCAAATGAGGAGCAGAAGGAGGGAGAACAAGAGCAAAAAATCAGGACCACGAGGGATGCACCCACCCACTGTGACAGTGGAACTGATTTATTAGGAGCCCACCAAGGCCAGCTGGTCTGGGACTGAATAAGCATGGGTTGATTCCGGACTCTCTGAGCATGGCGGTCAATGAAGACTGATGAGAAGCCAAGGACAATGGCACTAGGTTTCAATCCTAATACATGAACTGGCTTTGTGGGAGCTTAGCCTGTTTAGAAGCTCACCTTCCTGGACGTAGATAGAAGACCTTCGTCTTCCCGCAGGGCAGAGAATTTGGACTGCTCTTCAGTATCGAGAGGGAGGGGGAATGGTGTGGGGGGAGGAGAAGAGGAGTGGGGATAGGGGGAGGGGAGTGGGGGGAGGGGGCAATATTTGGGAGGAGGGGAGGGAAATGGGAAACGGGGAGCAGGTGGAAATTTTAATTAAAAAAGAATAAAAAAATAAATAAGAGGAAAAAAAAAAAAAAAAAAAAAAAAAAAAAAAAAAAAAAAAAAAAAAAAAAAAAAAAAAAACAAAAAAAAAAAAAAAAAAAATAAAAAAAAATAAAAAAAAAAAAAAAAAAAGTAAATTCAGATGATTCACAAGAGTTGATTCTCCCATCTTATCATATGCATTCTGGGGATTGAATTCAGTCACCAGGCTTGATAGCAAGTATTTTGACCTGTTGAGTCATCTTGATGGCCATATTTCTATATTTTTTCTTGTGTTCTATAACTATTAGAAAATTTTAAATAGTTAGCTTGGATTATACTTCTCTTATTCAATGCTGATTTAGGAAAATTGTAGTAATGAAATAACTTTACATGCCTCCCTTGCTTCCTCCTTTAATCTCTATTTCTATTTTTTCTTCTTCATTATGGTCTTTTAATATTCTGTGTTCCTCTCTCTCCTTCTCTTTTTCTCTCTGTCTCTGTCTCTGTTTGTCTGCCCCCATGTGATTACTGAGATTGAAATGGGGCTCATACATGCTAAGCAAGCACTCTACCACTGATGTAACTCCAGAGCTGGTGTAATACCTTTAAACAAAAGTTACATAATTTTCTCTAAAAGTTTGTTGCCAAAATTTTAAGCTCATATGCTAACTAGAGGCTTTGCTGGCAAATAACATACACACACACACACACACACACACACACACACACAGCTTAGATTCTTTGGTTCTTATAGAAAATATTATAGGAAATTTTCTGACTTTTCCTATAGCAACATAGGTTGAGTGGTGCAAAGCAAGCCATGAACAATTACTCAGGCTCATCTCTTTTCTCAGAAATTTGCATCCAATAATGCATTCCGAGCATCATTTCTTCAACTTCTACTGTCGCTGAGAATCCTGAGTGGAATGAAGAGAGCAAATGAATGAGCGGAACAGATTAGGAGGCTATTTCCTCCTCCTTTTGTTAGCTGCAAATGCACCATATGGACACATCACAATGTGCTACAGAAATCTGAATCTCTGGTAAAGTTTTGTTTTTCTAAGAATGACATAAAATACTCCTGATGAATGAACTTTGAGCATTAAGTGATGAATGAGTTTTAAAAACCATCTCTTTAGAAGTTATATCAAGTTTCTAGTAGTATAAGCATCTAAGTTCTGCTTAAGTAGCTCATGCTTCCGGTTCCTGAGTAAATCTAATGCTGTCATAAAATCTTACACAGGGCAGTGTTTAAACGTGGACATATGTTAAAGATTGAGAAATTAACATTTCAAACAACTGTTTTTACTTTGGTTTTTAAAAGAAACAGAATCATAGCATATTTTATTGAGCATTATCTTTCCTTAAAGACGCTGCTAAGCAACATTACTATAAACTTGTGGGAGATACTGATTGATTAAAAAATATATTGGCTCAACAATTTATTGAGAGGCATTTTTATTAACCTCGCACGTGCACGCACGCGTGCACGCACACACACACATACACACGGGGGGGGAGGGATTTTAAAACCTTTTTTGTTCTTTAGATAGTGCAACACAGTTTCAGGAATAGCCAATACAAGGCATTAACACTGAAAGGCTTTACATAAAGAAGAACTTGGTAGATGTGGTCAGTGTGCACTAAGGTGTGACAATAAATAAACCTCAAACACTAATAAAAATGGCAAGAATATACTTCAGATAGAACTGGTGAGAGCTGAGGTCCTATTTTCATTCCTGTAATATATTGAGTATGTGGAACAACATTTTGTTGAAAAGTAATTATTTTCCTGGGTGTAATAAATATTTTAACTATTCTTTTAAAAAACAATAGCTGCCTAGATTAAGTTTATAAATATGCATATATAATCATATGTATATAATATATTATATACATATTATATGTATATAATATGTGTATGTGTAATATGCTATATATATGCATGTGTATATATGCACATTATTATATGTATTATATTATTATATTTATATTATTATTAAAGTAGGACCCAGAGAAGAAGAGCAGAAACTGGAATCACCTTTTAAATTGAGGTCATTTCCTTATTAGCTGGGTAGAGAGAGTTCAATTTTCATAGACTAATAAGGTTTTGTAGTTGTTACCCCCAAAGACATGAACTTTCCTTATATAAGATTCAATCAAAATCAATCTCCTGCCCCATCTCCATCCTAGACTCTTCATGGAAGTCCACTTATCTCAAAAGTGAATAAAAGAGAGAAGCAATCACCTCACATCTGCAGCCTGAAGGCTCCTATCAGAGATGTCCAGACAATACCTGACCATGGTCTTGGTGTCCAGAACACATTCAAGATAAAGAGTAAATTTAAATACTTAAGGATTAAAGATTTACCCTCTAGCTGTCAATCAGATGCAGGATGAAATTCATCTCAAAGGAAACTCCTGTCATCTCAGAGAAACCCCGTTTCTTAAACCAAACTACCAGGAAGGGGCTTCGTTATTCATGAGCAGCAGAGGAACCCGGAACCTAGAAGCCCTTTCTAGTGAGGGCATTTTCACACCTCGGCAAAAGAGAACTGTTCCAAACGTGTGTAAATGGTAAGTGCTTGTGATGGGGTCTCATGGAGCCCAGGCTTGCCTTGCATTCTCTCTGTCTTCTTGTCTTTACCGCCTGAGTACTGAGCCTGCAGGCATACAGAGCACCACACTCAATGACAAGCATCTCTGAAGTTAGAACATAGAAGCATGATGGACAAAATGTATTTTAAACCAACCAAAAATAACTGTGTAAGAGAAATTTTAAAACACATGCATGGGTTTATTAACAAAACTTTGTGAGCTAGACATCAGGCAGGAAGGAATGATGCAGAGAGATGGCACAGAAAGATAAGCAACAGAAGCAAGAGTGAGAGACTGGAGCAATAAAAGCTAAGAACCATTGCACACTTCTGCTTAGACTTCTACAGAGAAGCACGGAAGAGCAAATAGTTAAAAGATGGGGAGCTGAAATTTTTCCAGGACCACTCAGTGTTGGAGGAGGCTGCTTTTTCATTTCTAGATGCCCATAACCAAAATAATCACACAGAAACTATATTATTTGCAATATTGTTTGGCCAATAGATTAAGCATATTGCTAGCTAATTCTTACATCCTAAATTAACCCATCTCCATGAATCTGTCAATCCTGACAAGATCTTGGCCTATCTGCAAAGTTTTGGCAGGCTCCAGTGGAGGAGTCTGTCTCCAGCGGCGGCTACATGGCTTCTTCTGACTCTGCCTATTCTCTCTCTATATCTCTTTCAGCCTGGCATTACTCTGTTAAGCCATTGGCCAACAATGGCTTCTTTATTAACCAATGGGAATAAAACATATTCACAGCAAATATCACCTCCTCTTTTCTGTCTAAATAAAATCCAAGTCAGGCTCTCTAATCCACAGAATCCAAAAGTCCAACAAAATGCATGCATATGTCACAGAAACCCTGAAGAAGAAATTATCTTAAAGCAACCAGAGAGAAAAACACTTAACTCCAAAGGAACTGGGCTCTTATTTGAAACTATAGAAACCTTAAAATCAGGCTGATGTATTTGATACACTGAGAGAAAACTATAAACACATGTACCTATCAAAATATCTATTAAGAACAAAGGAAAATATGACATTTTCATTAAAATGAGTTTATATTCAGATGCCTTTCAGTGAAAGAAATTTGGAATATGCATTTCAGAGAGAAGGCAACTGGTAGTGACAGGGGGACCTGAGCTCAAGAAGAAATAGAGGAAATGGTCAGATATACAACAGCTGTCAGCATGCTGAAAGGCTAACACAGAATGGCAGAAAAACTAGTCAATTAATATCAAGGTCTCTAGAGTCAACTGGTCTGAGATCGTCTATGTAGTTTAAGAAAAACAAACAAGGTGTGATGACATTAGTATCCTATGTTAAACAGACATCATCATTTCAAAAGCAAACGTGAAATGCACACATTTGACTGACCTCTGCACTGTACACTCCTTATAAATGACTTCAACCATTCATGGATCAAAATGTAATTAGGTTTATGAGAGGTGCATCTGCACTCTGAAAATATAGAGGCTTCTGACAGTAGAACTATTTTCTTATCATTTACATTGTATTAGGTCTCAGTTGTGCAGAAATGATTCAACATGCACAAGAAAATTGTGTGGGTTACATGCAAATACTACATCATTTTATACAAGCATCTTGAGTATCTGTGGGGTCTCCAGTGCACTTTAGATCTCCTGTGGATACTCTGCACAACACCTGCACATCATTCCTGTCACACAGATGCAGCTGAGAATTTGATGCATGGCAAACTCAAGTCCTGCTTTCGGGAAACTTCTGAAAACATTTTCCCAAGTATCTTCTATCTATATTTGGTTGAACCCCAAATACTGAACTCACAAATAAGGAGAAACAATGGACACATGGTTGTATCAGTAATTGAATTGAAAGGCAAAGAACTAAATATGCTCCTTTTAGACAACATACTGTCATCAAGAGTTTGCATAGAAACAAATGCTAAATTCTGTTTATAAAAAGCAAACTGACTCTTCCAGGAAGACCAAGGAGACATACTGTCCTCCACTTCTCTGACTAAGTGCAGCTAAACAGTTTGGGCATATGTAAACAGAATATAAATATAAGATGACTTGGACAATTATTTCGGGTCTAAGCTAGCTGGGCGGCCGGAAACCAACAAGCAACCTCCTTACTACAATGGCTCTAAGATGAAAGAGGACAGACCTGCTAGGAACCATCAGACTTCCTAAACAGCAGGATAGAGATTTCTTTAGGTTTTCCTTTTGCTTCATACATTGAAGCATGAAGATTACAGGCTAGAAATACTAAAGGTGCAGCAAAAAAGACAAACCCCAAAGTGATTGAGGATCTCTTGAGGTTGTTTACCATGTGCAGGGCCCTGGGTTTGATCAAGCACCAGAAAAGCAAAAGCAAACAGAAATAAATAAATCTGTTCTCTCTAACATAAAACCAAGAAAGAAATAGTCAAGCAAGAAAAACAAACCCGAAGATAAAACCTTATTTTTAGGCAATAGGTGTTCACCTCTAAGCAATCACTTTGGGGGCAGAAGGGGTCACCCCACTCAAGCCATAAGAGGTCAAGTGGGAAGCCTCAGCTTTAACCCTTATGAGACTCTGTTGAGCTGTGGACTCTCTACTCTAAAGAGGAGGAGTCAGAAAGTCCTGGAGAAAGTGAGCGTTTGGTTCCATTCCTGTGTGGTCAGCAGAGATCATATGCAAAGACCATAATTACATCCCCACCATATAGTAACCAGGCCTCCTCTGCCCAGCTCAGTGTTGTCAGAGGTGACCTGGCGGAAAGATTGGTTTTCACCATTGCTCAGAGGATTGCTCCCAGGCAGGGAGGTAGCAGTAAGGACTGGAAAGGGAACCTTTCCAAATAGTATTTGGGAGCTCAGCCAAAAACTAAGATGTACAGATTTCAGTCAAGATGTCACTCACCACACCAAGAACTGAGATCGTACAGTGAGCAAAGGACACATCTAAAATAAGAGTATAGAAAGCCCGATGCTAAAAGACAAGGAAAATGATATATACACACACACACACACAAAAAAAAAAAAAAAAACAGTTGTTTTTCACATAAACCACACAAACACAATGAGACAGAAGTAGTAACCTGAACTTGGCCTCAGGTAGTTAATTGCATGGAAAATCCTGAATTGGTCAGGAACCCAAAATTTTAGTCTACCTAATAATACACCCTCAAAAGTTACAGATATTGTCAGTCCTAAAGAAAAGTAGAAAAAGTGAATCTGTTTGCTACTGCAGCCTAGTGTATAGCTCACACCAAAATCTCATAATGAGAGGTGTAATCCATATAGAAACTTTGTTAACTTCTGGAGAAAATGGGTTGGCAAGTACCCAAGTAACGAAGAAGCCCTTCATCAAAAAGATACGTGTAGGGACTGGAAAGCTGACTTGGAGATGAGGAGCAGGAACCACCGTTAACACCTGAATCCGACACCCTCTTATGGCCACCAAAGGTACTGCACGTGGACCCAGAGTAAAAAGGAGGATAAAACATCCGTAAAACACACACACACACACACACACACACAAATCTTAAAAGACGTGTGTATTCAATCATTCATATTTATTCCTCTTTTATTTCCCTAGTCTCCAAGGGAATGATATCTGGGCCTGAACAAGTGAAATAAGGAAGCAGACTAGTCCCCATGTTTGCCTGCAGAGTTTGTTGGCACCATGATGGGACTTAGCAAATCTTGAAAAATAGCATTGGACATTTCCATGAATATGAATAAGATCTGTTAAGATTATGGTATTTCCTTCAGAAAGCACAACAGTTATGATTACAAAATGCTTCTATTAGAATCCCCCGTGAGTCAGTCACTCAGAAGCAAAACAAAGCTTGAACACCCAAAGTTAATATAAAGCATAATCCATTATTACCGCTCCCGGGTATTACACCCTGCCAAGGCTGCCTAGACTCTCCTGCCAGCACTAATAAAAATACCCTACTGGGACTCATCACTCTTTCTCTCTCAGGGAGAAGGTAAATGATCATGTTGGAGAATCTAAGGTAAGGCTCTCATTACCTATCTCCAGTCATTAAAGTACAGCAACAAGCCAAGGGTTTCCACACCTATTCTTAATTCATTCCAGAGATACAAATGCAACACATAACTTCCATTTCACTATCCATTGTGTGTCAACACAGACAATACCTCCAGGCAGGACACCAACATGTTCCATAGATTTCCCTCCATGTTGTTGCCTTCTAGATGTAGGTTTGAGAGAATACGGCATGGTCAGTATGCTGCAGCTCCCAATCGCCCACAACAAGGGCACCCAGGGCAGTTGTCAGAACCTTGAAATCAGCGTCAGGTCCTCTCAAGGGCAGTGCTTCACAATAATCACCAGAAACTCGGCCCACAAAAGAGTTTATAAAACAGTGACAATAAAGGACTCCAGTGCCTGGCAGTTGACCTGGCAAGCATGTTCCTCTCGCCCGCCATCATTGCCAGGACACTGGGGAGAACAGCTATATTGTTAAAAGGTTTTGTTTTATTTTAAACCTAAAATATCAGTCACGTGGACTGTATGTAGTCTTCCTTACCCAAAGACCTTTTATTCCAGGCTATAATCTAAAAGACCTAAAATTTCACTGCCTGCACGGCTGGAGGCTTCTCCATTGAACAACAGTTTTTTTTTTTTTTAAAAAAAAAAAAAAATACCTCTGCATTTTGGTTTTCATCTCTTCAGCAGAGCAAATTACCCTATCAGCCTGTGGAGAAGTAGGAGGTTATTGTTCATGAAACTATGAAAGAGCATAACACAACAATGCAAATGAGAAGTTCGAGTTCACTTCACTGCTAAATCTTAGCCTAGAAAATACACATTCTGGGAGAGAAGAGATGAGGAATACCCTGTAGCCTGATTATAGAAAGTTTTAGGAAGAATATTAACCCTGTATTTAAGGGTAGTGAGAAATGGCTATTCTACTCAGTATTTCCCTCCACCGTTCCAAGGCTAACTTTTAAGGATGTTTTGTTATCATGAGGCAGAATGGGTGTTTTCTGCCTGTCTTACCGAGACAGATATATCAATCCCCATTTCTATACCTTCTGCCTGGAACATACCAAGTGAAGGCTATAGAAAGTACTGAAGGATATTCCCTGTCCAGCATGCAGACAGGCTCGGATTTCCTATTCCAGCACACTGGCAGATAGTCATGACATCCCATTGACTTTGGGCAGCAGGGCCTCCTGTTATAGATGTAGCGAAGGATGAGCTGGAGACTGTGTGGAGAGCCATTCTAGTTTCCTAGGTAACCTCTGGGTGTTCAATGAATTAACCTTAGATTTACAAAACAGAGAGTACTTCGGTTGAGTTTAGATCATGACTTTGATTATGTTTTACCTGCAGTACTTGAGCTCTCTGGTAAACAGTAAATGTGGGATTCAAGATACCAGAGCATGAAAGTAGTCTTTGCCTCTGAGACCAAGTGAATTCCAGGAGCTTTGCAAGTTCAGGCTGCTTGGAACTCATGATCTATTACAAGGGTCAAGAACAAAGTCATCCAGTACAACAACAAAGGTACAAGAGGCCCAAATGTAATGGTTTCCAGGACATTGTAAGTGCATCTCTGAGGTCTTTTCCTACCCCCACTGCAGTGTTACCATAGTCCTCAATGTCTGATAGTGTAATGATTTCTTCAATTATCTATCCCCCCCGCTTGAAATTTGGTTCATAAAGTGTGGACCCTTGACTCATTTGTGCTTATATACCAAAAGTTTAGGACATGTACTAATATTCAACAAATGTCTGGAGAATAAATTAAAACTAATTTTTGTGGATCATCAACCTGGAAGAAATAGAATATCTATTCTTACTCCCAGGTTGCTTGACCTGGCTGATGAATATTCGCATACACACACTAATTAAAACCAGTCTAAACGTAGTTCCCAGCCGCAGTGGGCTTCTGCTAAAACCCAGCAGTTCCACCACTTTTTCTACTCCATATTCTTTACTATGGCTCATGAAGCTGTTTCAACCCTTTAATCTTCTCCTAAATTTCCTACCATAGCTTCTAAAATCTGACTACCAACATAATTAATAATATACTAATAAAAATCAGAGGGCCTCACTATCAATTTCTTCAGCTTTCTTCTCCATTTCCTTGCTTTCCTATATAACTCTGCTCGCATCTTCTTCTCCTTGTTTCTCAGGGGAAAATGGCATATCTCCTTTAATTGTGAACCACTTACATATGTAAAGATCTCTTCTTCAGCAACCTGCAGGATACTTCTCCATCAATGAACCACCTCTGTGTATATTTATGTACATGTTCATGTGTATGCATGTACATAAGGAGACCAGAGGTCAACACTGACTGCTTAATCATTTATCCATCTTAGAGTTTTGAGACAAAGTTTATCATGGAACCTGGAGTTCATTGATTCAATTAGACTGGCCATCAAACTCCATCAATCCTCCTATCTCTACCTCACTTGTACTGGGTTTACAGAAGTATGCCATTGAGCCTGGCTTTTTATGCCGGTTCTGGGAATCAAACTCAGTTCTTTATGTTCACATACATAGCAAGCCCCTTCCCCCGTGAGTCCCTCCAGTCCCTCATTTTTATACTTTAATTTTCTCTATATTGACAGAGAGATCTTTGAAACAAACATGTTTTCCTGTTTTACAGCAAGCTACAACATTAGTTCCTAGATATGTAACGATAAGCAAGCCACCTACTTCAGTTTTCCCTTGTGAAGAATGGAAACAGCAATCCATGTCTTAAATTTTAGGAAGGTATTAAATGAGATAGTATATATAAAGTTCTCAGCCTCGATCCTGGCCACTTACTAAACATAATTCCATTTTCTTTATGTCTTCCCAATCCAAAATTAAACGACTCTCCATGCTGTGTTTCCAGTTTTTGACTATAGCATTTCTTTTTTTTCAACCCTAATTGTGCATCCAGAGTTCTCCTGACACCGGTCCCTCAGCCCACTGCAATCTGCTCCTCCCTCTTCCTCTGTTGAAATGTCTCAAGGAAATGTAGCTAAGACTCTCAAGTACTCTGAATTTCACAGGTTTATTTTTTTTCTAAGAAATCTTCAGAATGAATCATGGAGAAGAAGACTACATGAATCCAATGAATAGATGATATTCCTCCTAGCTTTTCTTCTACTTTCATGGATTTTAATTTTAACCATATCACTTAAAAATCAAAGTGTCTTGGGAATCTGTCCTAACAATCCTGACAGTTTTCTACTTCCCATTATAAGCCATGCTATGAAGCAGGAGCAAAAACTTGGACAAGAATCTACCTGTTACTAATGTTGAATCTTTCAGTATATCTGGCCCTTGAGATCTGCTTTTATTTATGAGTTCTCAGAAATAATCAGTGACTAAATCCAGTCAGTCTTCATTCAAAGAGTTTTACGCGAATGGGGAGGGGGATCCTTATTTTCTGCAGGTGAGATCTCAAGCTAGTATAGCCACAATAAAAATCAGCATGGAAATTTATCATAGAACTCAAAATATAGCTTCCTCGTGATCCAGCTATACCACTCCTGCTATACATACACCCAAACAACTCTATATCACACCGCAAGGATATTTGCAAATTCACTTTTCTTGCTGCTCTACTCATGGCACCAAGGAAATGGAATCAGCCTGCTTGTCCAACAACTGACGAATAAACAATAAAAATGTAGCACATATATGCAATAGAATCCCATTCAACTGGAGAGGAAAATTAAATTATAACAATTTCAAGAAAATAGGTGGAATTTAGAAATACTTTACTGAGTAAGATATCACAGGCTCAGAAAGTCAAATACTACACGTTCTCATATAGAAGATTCTGGTATCTGTTCATACATGTGAGCTTTTATGTGAGAATGCAATTACATAGAGCCCAGAAAACTTGAAAGGGAACCATGATTTGGAGGAAAAGAATTTTTAAGAGGTAGAGAGATAGGAAGCATAGTATAAGTCTTGTGATATAAAAATGAAAGGAAAAATACTAAGGATAGAAGTTTATGTGGGAGGAGACAAGGATATAAGGAAGAGGAAAGTATGGGAGGAAAGTGTAAAGTAACACCTGAATGATAAAAACCATAAGGAATATTTGATAATCTAGTTTAAAAAAAGATTGAATAGAGAATGTGACTTTGATAAAGTTGCACTCAGAAGCCAAAAGTCATTAAACAAGAAATCTCAGTGTCAGGGATAGCCTTCATCCCCCAGGGTTATTGGTAATGGGGGTCTATAAGGCCCCCCAAAATAATACAGGCAATGGTCATTGTCATTGGTTGCCCACCAAAACTTGATTACAAGACAGAGAAATCAATTTGGAACTGGGCTGGAAGGTTTTCCCCTGTTATGCAGTCTATATGGTAGTGAAAGGTGTCATGCAGGCTGCTCGGGGAAAACTGTCCTAAACACATTAATCGCTTGTGGACCCTGTGTGCAACAATTCCAACCATCTAGGCCAGAAGAACCTACTTGTGTAGAGTGGCAAGTTTGTTACTGAGGTAACCAACCACTTTCTAAAAACTGGGTTTGATATCCGTGTTGTTATTATAAAACCAGTTAAAAGCCCATGTCTGGGAGCCGATAAGTCTTAGTGGCGAGCTTACTGCTGTTGTTTTCTAAAATGTTCATCATGCCCTGTCAAACTGACTTTCTAAATAACTGTGTTTATGCCCTGGACTAGTACTGCTGTCAGCTTTGGTCAGAGAAGCTTCATTTTCAATAGTCATCAGTGACTGCAGAAGTTATAACTGGTCAAAGTAAGAAGAATAAATGACTGTCGAGTGCCAAGACATAAGTAGGACATCTACATCACCCACTCCAAGGCCTGAGGGACGTTTATTGCAGAATATTGGAGAGAAAGAATGTAAAAACCAGAGAAAGGTACAGAATACTGACTTCTAAGCACGGCATGGCTTTTGCATTCTTAATCCACAGCAGCTATGATTGCCTGCACAAGATTGGCCCTGTTAGGGAAAGACAAGGGCTTATAGGGTCCTGGATCCTCCATGACTCCTCAACTAATCTGCATGTAGTTAACAGTTGATGTAGGAGAAAAGAGAAAGACAATCCCGTTAGGAGTGTGCTTACTAGTAACGTGCCATGTTTCTATTAACAAATTCTCATTTTCTTTATATTTTCTGTACCTGACTCTTCCAAGGAAAAGATTCTTTGCTCACAAGCCCACAAGCTTCATGTCAGCAAGGAGTTGACCCATGCAAAGTGCTTAGATGTTTCAGAAGCATCACCTGTTCCCCCAAATTTACATGTTTTGGGACTCTAGGGAGTGTCATTTTATTACATTCAAGTTCAGACAAACCCTCTCCCTCTTTCAATCTCCATCTTGTTTTCTAACCTGGAAGAAGAATTGCTGTCAGTCAGCACTCACAGACATATTAACCAATCCTTTGTTGTTATGCCAAGATAGCAGAGGTAGGCTGCTTTATAAAAAAAGGAGATTTGGGTTATAGTCTGGACTTCCCGGAGGCTCCTCATTACATCAGGAGCACATGCTAACCTCTCTCTACGTCTATGGGTCCTTTTGACCTTATTTCCCTAACAGGATTCAATCAGTCAGGGAAACTTCACCGTAATGACCGAACCTAGCTCAATCATTTCTTACGGGCCCTGCCTTTAACATGACACTCAGATAAGTTCCTAACCAACTAACAGTATTAATATACAATTTTGATGACTAACTCTTGCATGAATTCAGGCAGAGGAGGAAGAGTACTCAAAGCACAGCACGAAGCTCTCTTGGAAATGCACCTTATCATCCCATTCATCCCTTTCTCACACCTGGCCAGTGCTGGTACTACCAATAGTAAGCTGTGCACCAACCCACTTAACAATTCAGAAAATGTTCCAGATGAGCCCACAAGTCAATCTGATAGAAGTAGTTCCTCAGCTGAGCTTCCCTCTTCCCAGATGGCTCTACTGTGCATCAGATGGACAAAAACTAATCAGCCCAATTTAAATTGCATGATTTTATATATTATTTATGCTTTTAAATAATATATAACTTTAAATAATTATATGTATGTTATATTTTATACTAGCTAATAAATTTAAGTGAATTGATAGGAAAATGCTTAAAAATATAATGCATAAATATGCAAGCAATGCAAATAAGCAAAGCAGTAAATACCTAAGAAAGGCATGGAAAATAGATTTTTTTCACCATTAATGAGAGAACTGGTGAATAAAAGCAATAATAATAATTTGTTCTCTTTTCTTGTCATATTAAAGATTTTTAAATGAATGCCTTCAATGATACTGAATGAGCTAGAATCCCCAATGTGTTTCTTGTACGAGGAAAAATTGGTACAACCATCCCAGAAAGTAATAAATGGCAACATGAATTGAGTTTCATAATTGCTCATTTCCTCTTTTCCAAGTAATTACTCTTCTATGAAAATGCCCCAAGGACATAACCAGAAATATAAACACATTTCTATAAAACAAAAGAACATTTATTACACTTTTTTAATAATAGTGAAAATAAAACCCAGAAGCAACATGAAGATGCATCATTAAGGAACTGATTGCATCTATTGGTGAAATACTGTGACAAATATTAAGATACCAAGTTTATAAAGTTTCTCCCATGAAATGAGAAAACAAATGCAATTTAATGTTTTCTTTAAAAGACACAATTCATACTTTGATTAACTATAAATTAAACTATGAAAATATTTTCCAGAAAATAGAGAAGAAATAAGTTAAAATATTAAGACTTGTTTGTGGAGAAGTATGGAAGAGGGTTGAACAAGAAAGAGAAGTGTGGCCACTGCAATAGTCTGAAACTGTCTATAAAAAGGGTTAGCAAAATAAATGATGACCAACGCCAGTAGGATATTCAATAGGAAATATTGAATTAAGCACTTTCATTTGCTTCTTGGAAAAGATATTAAAGAATTTGGGGGGGTGAACAAAATATTACTAGTAAATATTTCATTTCACTAGAATTACATATTTTCTTGTCATGCTTTCTCATGCTACAATGTGTACACTGTGTATATTAATAAAATAAATAAAAAATAAATAAGTGTATATTAATAAAATATTATACGTTGTATAACTAATACATTGTGTATGTTTCCTGGGGCTATTGTGACAAAGACCAAGTGGTTTATCACAAAAATATTTATTGTTTTATGCTACAGGCTACAAGGCCAAGGTGTCAGTTAGCCATACCTCTCCTCTTTTCTCTGAAGAAGTATACTTCCTTTTCTCCTCTAGTTTCTGGTGTGGCAAGGGGCATCCAGAACTTTGTCAAGCATGACTGCCTACTGTCAAATATCTTCCGTTTCTTCAGGCCATCTTTCCCCTATGCACTTCTATCTCTGTCTAAATTTCCCCTTTCAACAAAGATTCCAGTAACAGTGTATTTTAATAACCTTAATTATGTCTATAATAAATTTAAAGTATTGGGAAAGAAAACTTAAACTTATCTCTTGAAGGAACAAAATCTACTACAACCCATGATACTTTACAAGCTCCAATAGGAATAGCTTATGTACAACCATAATTAAGGTAAAGTATAATAAAACTTAAAATCCTTGGCCCAAGTTTTCTTTTCAACTTATTTTGTCTTTTCCATTCTAGTGACATTCATATTGTTGCTTGGCCTGTACTTAAATTCCCACCATTCTTTACTCTTTCCCAGGGCTCCCACAGTAGTGTCCTTACTATTCTCCATATTTCTGGAGAATCTCCATCCCCGCCATTTACCCTGTGTTGTCAGACTATCCTAATCTCATCCCTCTTCTACCTAATTTAGTTTATGTTCCCAAGATTAGATCCCAACTTCCTAAACTTGAATGCATAATGCAATACATTTTCAACCTTATTGCCTATAAATTGGTTACCAAAACTCAGTTTTTCCCAAACCCAAGCTGTCTGTAGTCATGACCTACTACACTATGGCAATGTGAATGTTCCAATCTCACATCTTGGTTCTTAGGCCTCCCATGTCTTCGAATTCATTTGTTAGAAACAGGTATTTACATGCAAGAAACGGGTATTAGACACCTACCACATGTCAAGCATTGTATCAAATACTGATCATTTAAAGTTAAATTACTTCCTTTAACTTTCAGAAATGTAAGGTAATAGAATAAATGAAACATGTACATAGCATACTCTGAGCTACTCTACAGGGTCCTTGTGGGCAAAACTATGACATAGGTCAGTTTTATTAAAGGTTTTGGAAAGAGTTCTTGGAAGAGGTACCCCAAGTTCTTAAAATTATGATCAAGTGTTCTGCAACAATGCCTTGTCTCCTTTAAATAGCCAATAAAATTCTGTCATTCCCCAAATACTCATCTTTCCAGACCTCAGAAAGCTATTCCCTGTTGCTCTTCCATGGGTGAGTGTTTTAGAACATGGTGGTGGCTTTTGCCATTTCTTGGGTCTATGTCAGTCATCAGCTCTCATTTCAGATGAGTGTGTTTGGGGTAATGCACAGTTAAAGGTCTTCCCAAATCCTTGTTGATGTCTGAAATCTTGGGTATCCCTAAAATTTATATTCTGAAACTTATCCACCAGGATGACAGCATTAAAAAGTTGAGTTCTGAGGAAATGACTAGATCATATGGGATCTACCCTGATGAATGGAATCAGAATTACTATAGGAAAGACTGCTGAGGGTTCGCTCCCTTGACCTTCCCCTGTGTGCGAACACATAGAAGATGCTATCTATGAGGAACTACAAGTTCTCACTAGGCACAAAATCTGCAGGAGCACTGATCTTAACCTTTCTAGCCTCCAAATTCAAAAAACAAAAAAACAAAGCAAAATATGATTTCAATTCTCTAGTGTAGTAGTTTAGACCATTGTATGGTAGATAGCTTTTCCAAGCATTTTTATCACATTGCTTTCCTCTACCTGCATGATGATCCTGAGTCAGGAGTATATGATCATGGCCATGCAACAGGCAGGAAATCCCCAGGAATGCTAAGAGGATCTGCTCCATGTTCCACAGGGAAGGATGTTCTAGCGTGCATGATCAAGCAGTACACAAAGACCTCCTCGTGTAAGGTGACTTCAGGAGTACATGTATTAAATTAGCATGCTGCTAGTTTTCTCCAAACCATGCTACAGGTCACTGGTTTTTGTCATATAAACAAACAACCTCTCCTTTGGTGTCAAATGCTTTACACACATAACATAACCCACAAGACGAAGGGTCAGTGGTAAGGATCCCAGACTCCCCACTGCCCCATCTGTGATTAGTTCAAACCCTCTGTGACTTGTTCACCTAATGAACTTCTCCAGGCTGCAGGTCATATTTTGGGGATAATCACCAATTTATTATTATACCACACCAGCAATAATTACCTTTCTAGTAATTTTTGTCCCTATCAATATTTATTGTCTTTTACTGCAACTCTTTTCCATTGCAAAGGACAAATAGAAATCAATACTATGATCTTTCTCTAACAGCACTGAATTCTCCCCACTGTCAATTAATAAGAGATCTTTGGTAAATCTAATATAATTTATTGTTTGTTAAGACCACAGACATAAACTCAGCACTTAGAAAATACTTAAAATTTAGAAGTGAGTCACTGTGCTTCCTGGGGTTGTGTTTACAGTGTGAAACACAGTGTCATGTGCACCAGCCACACCTATCGAACTTGCTAAATAAAGATAATCTCACCTTTCCCTTTCAAACAGACCCATCTAATTATTTTCTCATGAGTTGTTTCCTTTGCCAAAATCAGGTTCCAAAGTTGTCTGAGACTAAAACAAAGCACTTTCCCTTGGCACCTGTCTTCGGGCATTTTACACCTTGAAATACACAAAACTGAACCAAATATGAAAATATCACAAAGATCCCGATTTGGGTATGTCTAGAGGTCACTTGTGTAGAAAGTTTTATCCCAGACATCTGCAAAAGAGGAAGGACAGTTCCTGAGAATCTTACTGTAGAATAGAAAGTGGCAGGCTGAGCATGAAGCTGTGATAGTACATGGGCTGAGCTAGTGAAGCTGTTACAACATCAGTATCAATAAGCTGGGGTTGGTAGAGTATTTCATGATGCTGAAAAAAAAGAAAGAAAAAGAGAAAGAAAGAAAGAGAGAGAGAGAGAGAGAGAGAGAGAGAGAGAGAGAGAGAGAAGAAAGAAAGAAGAAAGAAAGAAAGAAAGAAAGAAAGAAAGAAAGAAAGAAAGAAAGAAAGAAGGAAGGAAGGAAGGAAGGAAGAAAGAAAGAAAGAAAGAAAGAAAGAAAGAAAGAAAGAAAGAAAGAAAGAAAGAAAGAAAGGAAAATGAAAAACTGAGATGGAGCTTCCAGTGTCAAAGTTTATTAACCTTCCCAGGATCTTCCAGATTTGTGACTAAGTAGTCATCAATAGGACTGTAAATTTCTCCAAGGATTGCTGGCTTCTGGAAAGGCTCCTTGGGACTTAGTCCAGACTTCTCTCTGTCTTTCCACTCTGCCACCTTCCTCTTTTCCAGCACCATTTTATTTTCCTTCAGTACCAGCAAGTACAGAAATCATCGCACTGTGGGTCTTAGCATGTCCAGGAGAGGACAGTAGGTCTTGGCAGCTAGGAAAAGGTAGGAACAAGGAGAAAATGCATGCATCACCCTAGTGAGAGAGGAGCCTGGCAGGCACAAACTGCTCAACAAGACTTTCCTCTGTACAAACTGTGTGTCCCATGCTGTCCAGACCTCCCTCCCCTGGGAATCAGATCACAGCCCTGTGCCATAAAGGAGCATTATAGAGTTGCCAATTTAGTACCCCACTGCCTGGGGTTGGCATGAATACAGGCCAGCACACATAGATCTAAGCTGTTGGAGCTGGGATTTGAAAATGAAGAAAGGTTCTACCTTCTTTGTAATTTTCTGACTCTCAATACCTAGTGGCTTACACCATGAAGTTGTGCCTACCAGCTCTCCCGAAGCTGGAATACATCATGCAGTAGGATGTTCTGTACCTCCTTTGCAAGGTGCATGACCCGGTGTTGAATTCCCAGCTGCTGCCCTTCATCAGCCTATCATAAGATCAGTATCTAGACATACTGCATGAAACTGTCTTCCTCCTCTGACAGGAAATTAGTACATTTTGATTTCATTGTCTCCCCTGTTTTTAAGTCTATGCAATGTAGTCAGAGCAAAGCTGAGAAATAACACTTCATCACCACCCCCCACCCACCATGTGCAACCCCAGGATGGAAAGCCACTCTCCAAAACCCCCAGAAGCAATCTGGGTTAGGGAAAAGAGAAAAGCGGTCTGCAGAAAAGACTACATTGTTATTGTGCTGCCAGACTTCCTGGCAAGAACAGAAACCATGCCTAGGAGGGCTGGTAGGTGAGGCAAAGGTTCTGTGTCTTTTGCACCAGGGAACCTGGATTTAAGTAGACTTCCAAGTCATGAGTAAAA
Organism: Chionomys nivalis; assembly: GCF_950005125.1. NCBI lineage: Eukaryota > Metazoa > Chordata > Mammalia > Rodentia > Cricetidae > Chionomys > Chionomys nivalis. The sequence goes on from NC_080087.1 coordinate 46,923,904, forward strand.
GCTATTTTACAAACAATTGATGTGCAGCCCAAGTTCCGTGTCCTCCTGAGGTCATTGCTGCCCATGTTTATTGATGAGCATGCTCCATTCTTATCAGTATTCAAATCAGAGCCTTTGCCTCATTCTCAACTCCATTTTACATATACTGTGCTTTCGGAAGTTGTTTTAAAAATGAAACCTTTACTAACAGTGGAGGGGGGGAGAGACATGCAGGAACACAAGGTTCTGCAAAGACTATAAGAAAATGAGGTGGGGGGGTGCCAGTGATTACTCAGGAAAAATCACTGCAAAACAGTGTGCAGAAACAATTTCTGCTGATGTCTCACGTCTTGCAAGTTTTCTAGGAGGCATCCGTGTCTCTTTAAAGAAACATTTGTCAGGAAGGATGAGCTCAAGATGTGTCATCTTAATTATTACATGAGTAACCTTCAGATTCAAAATGCTTTTTTGATTCACCCACTGACTAAAATACTTGAAAGCTAACCAAACTTTTTTTTAATATTACTGAGATTTTTCTGCTCCTGTGACTTCCAATCCAAATAGCCTAGCAACACCAGTGCAGAGATAAGCCTAATAGTTAAACGCCATTCTCTGAACCATGAACAAAAATCAATAAGAAAGTGTTGCTAGCTTGATGAGAGTGAAGATATGACTGTCACCTGTGCTGGTGTCACAGACAGGCAGGTTAAGCCTCTTGCAGGTATCTGTAATCACGGAAGAACTCTGATGTCCTTCAAAGCCTCACTAAGTTTAACAATCTCCAGAGAGGGACTGCGCAGAAATACTGCTAGCATCTCCTGTTTGGTTTTTCCGACTGCTCTGACCTCTAACTTGCCAAAATGGCTTGTTAGCATCCATGAATCAACATTTGAAAGGCAATGTGAGTTGTGTGCTATTGTGGTTTGGATATGAGAGAGTGCATCAGAAAGCCTGTAAAAGGTTTCCCTAACAGCTGGTGATCTTTTGAAAGATGATAGGATTGTGAGGGTTCTAACTTCATGAATGGGTTAATCCACTGATAAATTTCTGTTGATGGTCCATTTCGAAATGAGGCCTGCTTGAACCAAATAGGTCATTAGAAACTTGCCTTGAAGAGTCTCCAAGTTCTCCTGTCATTCTTTCTTCTTCCTGGCCACCAAAAGGTGAACAGCTTTGATGGACCATGCCCGTCTGTCATATTTTGCCTACCGATCAATAATGTAGCCAAGTGAACATAGACTGAAGTCTCTGAAACCGTGAGTCAGAATAAGTCTTTACTCTTTTAATTTCTCTTGTATTTTGCCACTAAGAAGAAACTAAGGACACATTTATCTATGTGTACATTTGCTCATTTAGGTGACTATGTTATAGCAGGGGCCTGAAAACATCAGTAACTCAGAGAACTCTCACAGTTAAGACAGTCCCTGAGCACGGGTGTGGACAGACCTTGTCAGGAGGCAGAACTGCAATGTGGAGGTCCAATAGAGGAATCTGAACAGAGGATGCTCCAAGAACAGGGCGGATGACAGAAAATCAGTGTAAGGGACAGAATGGGAGGTCTGAGAAGCTGGCTTTCAACCTAATTTGTCATGGACTTTAAGACCTACAGAATTAAAGCCTCCAAAGTAGGATCCTAAAACACTGTATCTTTTTAACAAGTACTTCAATGGACTCTTAGGATCACAAGAGCATAGAAAATAGTTAACAGAGAGACACAAGATGTTTTTATTGACAAGAGACTACTCAGGGGTTAGACAGAGGGCTCAACAATTAAGAGCTATTCTGCTCTTGCAGGAGTCCCATGGTTGAGTTCCGACAGTATGCTAGGCAGTTCACAATGGCCTGTAACTCCAACTCTGAGAGATCCAACACCCTTTTCTTTCTTCTATGGGTACCTCTATTCACCTGCAAATGCCTCACTTTGTGCATGCACTTAGGCTCACACACACACACACACACACACACACATACCATTTAAAAGAAAAAAATTTAAGAAATATTATGCAAATAGTGGATTTCAAAAGTATTGTTTTTCTTCTATCTTGGAAAGTACAATATGGACTCTTTTAGAAAGGACAAATAACAAACACTGCAATGTCGCACCAAAGGACCTGTAGACACACCTTGAAGTAATATATAGAAGTTTTGAGAGAAGAAAAAAGAGCACACACATCTTCCAATATTCCAGAGCTGTTAGAGTAGTTCATTGAAAAGCATATGTACATATCACTTGAAGATAAAGACATTCCCTGCTTGTAGCTTAGTTTCCCTTTTGTGCTGGACATTAATGGTCAATAATGTAAGTGGCAATAAGTATCAATGCAACAGTTGGAGTGATACTCACTTAGGAATTGCAACTATAACTTGATACACATGTAACTCACTTTTCAAAATTAATGGAAGCGTTTTAGAGGCAAATTGGTTATGTGAAGTTTCCACCAAGGAGGACTACATGTTACATTTATTTTATTATGACATGTGTTCTTCTTGTCTTTATGTGGTTAAAAATATTATTGTGTTTGTATATGTATATGTGTGAGTTGTGTTTGTATGTATATATGGAGTGTCTTGTGTTTATGTGTGAATGTGAAGGTGAGGTATATTTGTGTGTGTATATGGAGTGAGTTGTGTTTGTATATGGATGTGGGGTAAGTTGTGCTTCTGTGTATATGAGGGGAGTGAATTGTTGTTGTGATCTAGCTGCCCTCACTCCCCCCGACCGACAGCAGAACTTTCTTGTGATCTGTAATTGACAAGGATGTTTGTGTTCTTTCTGACTGATGGTTTTCCACAGAAGCAGTGGAGGTATAAAAGGCTTTAGCTCAGGAAAAAATAAAGGTTGCTGTTCTTCCACCTGAAAAGAAGCCTCCGTGTCTCAATCCTAGCACCCCCCACCAGTCTCGGCATCCAGGCTGCGCTGGTGGGGCAGCAAATTGTATTTGTATATGGATGTGGGGTAAGTTGTGTTTCTGTGTATATGAGGGGGTGAATTGTGTTTGTGTGTATATAGGAGGTGAATTTGTTTATATATGTATATGTGTGTGTATGTAGGGTGAGTTGTGTTTGTGTGTTTGTATATGGAGTAAGCTGTATTTGTGTGTGACATGGAGGATGAGTTTTGAAAACTTCCCAGCATACTCTTTTCAGAACTTTCTCATTTTGTAAATAAGAGTAATGTTTATCAAAGACAATAGCATACCCTCAACTCCCCTGAAAGAAGTCAGTTTCCAATTCTGCTGGCAAGACCTAGAAACCATCATTTCTTACACATTGGATGGCTGTAGTAATAACAAAATTTAGTTATGTTATTGCCTTTAATTTATTCCAAAAGCATCAATATGACTAAGAAACAATGGTGACAATGTTTATTCCTTTTGAAAAGAACTGAGCTTTAAAACAAGCATTGAGTATGCTTGAGTGGGCCATGGGGAGACTGAGCCTGAACCCAACTGCTTTAAGCCCTCCAGTCTTTTCTACTTTGGTTACCATGTCATCTTGGCTCCTAAGTGTTATGTTTGAGAGCTCTTTATGTATTTTGGAGACAGCCATCTGTCAGTTGTGGGGTTGGTGAATATCTTTTCCCATTCTGTAGCTTGTTGTTGTGTCTTATTTACTGTACCCTTTGCCTTACAGAAGCCTTTCTGTTTCAGGAAGTCCCATTTACTGATTGCTGCTCTCAGTATCTGTGCTCCTGGTCTTCTATTTAGGAAGTGCTCTCCTGTGTCAGTGTATTCAAGGGGATTTCCCACTTTCTCTTCTATCAGGCTCAGTGCAACTAGATTTAGACTGTGTTGAAACTTGGACTATCTGAGGCTCCCCTGGCAGTAGGACCAGGATCTGTCCCTGGTGCATGAGCTAGCTTGTTGGAGCCCTGTAGTAAGATGCCATGCTCAGCCTTAATACGGGGGGGGGGGGTGCTTGATCCTGTCCCAACCTAATGTGTCAGACTTTGTTGACTTTCCATCAGAGTCCATAGCCATTGGGAAGAGTAGGTGGAAAGTGGCTGAGGAGGAGACAAAGGGAGGAGTAGGAGGGAGGAGAACTACGGTTCTAATGTAAAATGAAATTTAAAAAATAAATTAATAGTTACATTTGGTTGTCCTGCCCACCTGACTTTGACATACTCCCTCTGCTTTTCTCTTCCACACACACTTTCACGTTGTTCTTGCCTCACTCACAGTCACAGTCTCCACCCTCCCGCTCCTTGCTAGCAACATTCTCTCTCCACTGTTCCACTCTCTGCTCCACGTGAAGAAATAAAAAGGTGACAATGACACTGAGAAATCATGATACCAAGTTTCTCTCACAATGGCGAAAGCTATGAGATGGGACCTCTCCCCCATCTTCGCAGCAGAACCTTTTCTCTTCCCAGCACAGGAAGAAGACAGAGGAAAATGGACCACTTTCTGAATATACAGATGTTGCTCTAATTTTCATGAGTCTTTATACCGAAAACATGTCAGAGATTCAGTTCTGAATGAGACGTTTTATTTGTGAAAGCTCTCTTTGTGTAAATGGCTCATTAAGGAAAGTGGATGAGATCTTTGCTAGCAGTGACTGTGCATGCATTAAGAAAGGAAGAAAGGCCCCAAGTATTCCAGATGCGGCCACATATGCACTTCTTGCAGAATGACAAATTCCTGGCTTGCCTAGTATTTTGTAGACATTGAGTTTTGGTATTTCATAGGTTCTGTTGGCCAGAATCATCTGGAAACATTAATTTTAAAAGCTCCATTTGAGATGCTATGATAAACATTAAAGCTGTACCACTGAATTGCTGTGATTTTAGATTAAGAATGAAAACCTAGGTCAGAAAACCTCTAAAAACCTTATAGACTTATCGATTACCCAGAGATGGTCACCACATAAGTGGTCTCTAGTCAATTTCCTCATTCAGTCACCATGGAATCATTCAACTAGTACATTTGTCACAAACCCTTTCTTTCTATACTCTTAACAATCACTATTTGATGACTTTAAGTTTTCAAAAAGTATTAAAACTAATTAATGTGATAGTACTGGTATTTCACATTACATATGACCACCCTGAGGGCAAACTGAAGAGTTGATGTGTTTAAAGGAGAAAGGAACAATAGATAAGGGCAAGGAGGCAGCAAGTAAGTAAAGAAATGAGAAAGAAAATCAATGTTTATTTAGCTACCATGTCCCCAAAATTGTAGAATGCGGTGACATGGGTTCAAGCCCTTGTTCTGCAGCCTAATGGCCAAATGACTTGCAATTGGCTGGGATCCTCTCAGCCTTCAGCTACAAAGCAAAATAAAGAAAATGCCTATTTTTGCAAAACTGCAGTGAAGACTAAATGAGACAGTTCATTTTAAAAGTGTTTTATAAACTGTGACAGTAAATAAATGTTAATTGTGGTTTTTATTGCATGCAGTTGCTTTCTCTTATGTGCGTTTGAAATTAAAGAGCAGGAAAAAATGCTAAAAATCCCCTTTGCCTAAACAGAACATTCTGACGTGGCTGACTGGTTTGGCTAGTGAGGAGACAGCATCAAAGGGCTCACCCCAAGGAAAGGATATAAAGCTAAAGAAGTAGGGTCGCCTTTGCCTATAGACACATACCATGGGCCTGCTTTCTAGAAGGATGTGGCAGTCTTGTGACTGTAAACAACTATTCTTCCCCTTTGACAGAATCTGTTTTCCCTTTAAAGTGACCTATCACTGGCTATCTTACCATGAGTTATCTGAGTCATTCACAAGTCAGGCCCGGAAAGATTTGAAGGACCAAGAGGGGTGTGTCCACCAATGGAGATGTGGTACTGATCTAATGGGAGCTCACCAAGGCCAGCTGCACTGGGACTGAAAGAGCATGTGATCAAACCGGACTCTCTGAATGTGGCTGACAATGAAGGCAGACTGAGAAGCCAATGATAATGACACCGGTTTTTTACTCTACTGCATGTACTGGCTTTTTAGGAGCCTAGTCTGTTTGGATGCACATCTTCCTAGACCTGGATGGAAGGGGGAGGGCCTTGGACTTCTCACAGGGCAGGGCACCCTGATTTCTCTTAGGACTGGATAGGGAGGGGGAGGGGGAAGAAGGAGGGAAATGGGAGGATGGGAGGAGGTGGAAATTTTTAATAAATAAATAAATAAATATTTTTTTTAAAAAGGGATCTCAGTGGATAATGGCCCCTAGTATACTGTGCTTTCTGAGCAAACCCAAGGAGAGTAGGCTCATGACTGGGTTGGTCACCAAGAAAGTCAGCTGCAGTCTGCACAGCACTGCTAAACCTATTTTCTGTCCTTAGTTTCCCTGAATTTTAGTAATATTTTTGATTCTTGCATACTTCTAAAATTTTTTGAATGAAAATATTTACTTATAATTTGTGTGAGATATAGGCAATAATTCAAACTTTAAATAAATACAGAGACTTGTTGTTCCCCAGTAAGGAGATACATACTTTTAAAAGAGTTTCTACATAATACCATTGAAATGGGAAAAAAAAAAAAAAACCCTGAGATTTCCACTGCAAAGTGGTGACTTGAATAAGTTGTCCCCAAAGGCTCACAGGGAGAGACACAGGGGGTGTTTCTTTGTTGGATTAAGTGTGGCTTTGTTGTAGGAAGTGTGTCACTGAAGGTGGACTTTGAGGTCTGAGATGCTCAAGCCTGGCCAGTGTGTCACTCTCTCTTCTTGCTGCCTGTGGATCCAGTTGTAGAACCCTCAGCTTCTTCTCCAGCACGAAGTCTGCCTTCATGCAGCCATGCTTCCTACCATGTTGATAATTGGCTAAACCTCTGAACTATATCCAATCCCAACCAAATGTTTTACTTTATAAGAGTCTCACCAGATGGTAGTGGTACATACCTTTAATCCCAGCACTCGAGAGTCATAGACAGGCAGATCTCTGTGAGCTCGAGGCCAGCCTGCTCCACAAGAGCTTGTTCCAGGATAGGCTCCAAAGCTACAGTGAAACCCTGTCTCTAAAAATAAAAAAAAAAGGAAGCAAGGAAGGAAGGGAGGGAGGGAGGGCGGGAGGGAAGGAGGGAGGGAGGGAGGAAGGAAGGAAGGAAGGAAGGAAGGAAGGAAGGAAGGAAGGAAGGAAGGAAGGAAGGAAGGAAGGAAGGAAGGAAGGGAGAAAGGAAGGAGGGAGGGAGGGAGGGAGGGAGGGAGGGAGGGAGGGAGGGAGGGAGGGAGGGAGGGAGGAAATCCAGCATAAAATTGTATGACTACCAGTCCTGACAATGACAATGTTTTGAAAATGTGTGTGTGTGTGTGTGTGTGTGTGTGTGTGCAATTCAGAAAGAATATAGTCCTGATACAACAAAGTAATTAAAACCCTGTAGGTAGAGAAACTTGTTTCAAAGCCAACACTTATTTATTTTCATTACCTGGTCAGCATTAAAGAAGTGCCTCACTTTCCTCATCTGCAAACTGGAGGCAACCGCCTGTCCTCACACACCTACTGTGAAGTTTATATACAATAGTTCATACAAAAGATGGTGAAACACACGTGTGTTTCCACAAACTCTAGGTACCAGCATGATTGGTTTGTATTGCTACAAAATGGAAAAGAGGTGAATTGCTGAGTGCAAAGCCTCACAAAATGGAAGCAAAAATATCTTGTAGAATAGCTACTTAGCTTCTGCAGCCATGTGAAGAGAAGGAGAAAAAATATCTCTACCATATCTCAAAGTCTGAAAACCATATTTCAAATTGACAGGCTCAATCATGCACTCCTCCGACTATTCAGGATGGAACAAAAGGAGAATTTTAAACACAAGCTTAAGGCAGGAAACACGCCAACCACATTCTTTTTGTCTTTGAAAACTGTGAATAGTCCCATGTGTTGATAATTATGGAAATCTCATCGATCTCATTTTGTCAGATCAGAATGTCTGAAGGTTAGCCTATGTGTTTTCCAATGTTATCAGAATCAACAACCTCTCTCTGGTGTCCTGAAATGACCACAGGAACCGAGGAGTCTATGGAGCATTTTCTTTGATGAATTGGATTTTATTAAGACAATTCATACATTTATGAATAAAACTGCCCCAAACCGGCTTCAGAGAATGAATGCTGAGAGCCCACCTGTAAGATGTTCTTTGCAAGGCAGCCTGCAAGGAATAGAGACCTGAGCAGTATTTTCATGTCCTGAGAACACTCTGAATCTAAGACCTCAGCAATCCGGAAGACTAGATCTACGATTTTCAGGGATCTTTATCAATTGTCTTGATAGCCTATGGGTTCATGCGAACATGTTAAGTACCATGGTTCATCTAATACAGTTCCCCCGAGATGTACTCAGGGCATGGTAAGGACTTTGCCGTGCCTTTCTCTTATCCGTTCACTATCTTAAGTTAATTTTGTCACCAAATAAGTTTTGAACTTCTCCATGCTTTCTAGTGCCATCTTATTGGCTTGTTTGGAGTGAGATGTAATTTGTAAGGGGGCAAGAACAAAAAAACCCAAGTTCACATTTCAGTCCCATCCTCCAGTCTTGCTTTAGGATCCATTTGACCTACAAACCTTGGAATTTCTTGCTCCCTGCTCAAAATCCTCCTTAGAGTGATTGGGATGGAGAGCGAATTGCCTAGATAACAGCTGAGACCATCATCTACCACACCTCACCCGCATTCTTTCTTCACGATTCATATTATAATTAACACTGATGTGACGGATTATGGCCTCAGCTTGTCCTGGCTTTTTGGACCCATTCTCTTTGGAAGGATATCTTGCTCAGCCTAGATATAGTGGGGAGGGCCTTGGTCCTGCCTCAAATCAATGTGCCTTATGCTCTCTGAGGAGTTCATGGGGGTGGGGGTGGGAGTAGGGGAACTTGGAGGGGATGGGAAGAGGGGAGGGAGTGGGAACTGGGATCGGTATATAAAATGAAAAAAGAGATTTTTTTTAATAAAATAAAAAAGGAGACTAAAAAGAAAACAATACTGGTGTTTCCCATATAGGCAATGCCCACCTCTTGCATGTCACAGCGCATGTGATTCCCCGTTTGAGATGTCTGTGCGGAAGCTCCTACTCACTTAGCCTTCCAATTCCTCTTCAAATCTTATCTCTTTCCTTGTCTCTTATATCTCACTGCTCAAAGTGGACATTTGGATCTATCCATGTGAGCTGCTTATCTTTAATGTTTTCCTACTCTGGAGCATAGCTAGGCTGTGAAGTCCTCCAGTCCTAAGAGTAGAGCTGATGCATTCTCCTTGTATATCTACAGTTGGTGGCCTAAAGGAACTCAAAGAAGAAAACAGAACACAAGAAGGAAGCTAAGTGGGGAGAGCAAGGGAAGTGGACTAGGAGAACATAGAAGGAAGTTAAGTGGGGAGAGCAAGGGAAGGAGACTAGGAGAACACAAGAAAGAAGGTAATGGGGAGAGCCAGGGAAGGGGACTAGGAGAACACAGAAGGAAGGTAAGGGGGAGAGCCAGAGAAGGGGACTAGGAGAACACAAGAAGGAAAGTAAGGGGAAGAGCAAGGAAAGGGATATGTGGAGGTTCAGGCAAGATCAGCAGATCATTCTTTAAAATGGCAATTTCTTGGACCTTAAATGCTCATGCTCTTGGGCTATCAGTTCATTGACCTTTAAGGGTTTAATCAGTGAAACTTCTAAGACCTCATACATTGGTTTGGCTCTTTTGAGAAGAGCAATTTTTAAAGGGAACGGACATTAAAAAGAGTAGACCTTGCTCAAAGGTTCCTTACAATGTCAATCAAACTGATTGACTAAACCTAAGTAAATACAATTTAACAAGTTCAATAGCATATAATTTGATAATCTAATGATCTTTTTTGTTAATTATCCTGCCTATCATTATTGTTTTAAGAGGAGAATTTGAAAACGACAACCTGATAATTTCATGTCTTCACAAGCCTAGATTGTAAACTAACCATTTTATTGAAATCTAGCCTGTTTTATAAAGGTAGATTGCCAGTAGAAATGGGTTCCTTCCATTTGACAAAATTTCTCTTAGTGTTAGGATCTAACTTGGTGAGGACATGCTGTACTTCTCAATAATTCTCCTTCCTAAATTTCTGCATACTATAAAAAATAATCCTAAACGTCTTTACCAATCCTGAATTATAAATTAAAGTCACCTCTCCAAACTTTAAAAATTTAACTTTTGATGCTTTTAGATATACAGTAAGAGAATATCACAATGATTTAAGCTATATCTCTAAATATTTAAATATTCAGCTCAAGTCTAAATATATGGTCCCCAGTCTTAACAAGTTTACAGTCTAGAAGGAGAGATGAGGCACACACATAAATCATGATAATGGAAGAAAAAGGTAGGACCCATATTATAATAGAGATATAAATAAATATGGTATAGGATCACAGAGAGACAGTGATTAATTCTACCTGAAAAGATCATAATATGCATAAAAATTTATGTGCAAGAAGACTATGATGCATTCTCCAAAATCTCATGACTTAATTTAGATGTCAAAACAACAACCTCTATGTCCAAGATTCAGCTTGAGATATTTCCTTCATAAATTTGGTTTGGGTAGAAGGTGGTATTTTGTGTGGTTAAAAATGGATGCAGATGGCTCAATACATCATTCTCCTTTCTCCTTCTGGGAAAGGCTCAGATATGCACAGGGCCTCAGGTTATGTAAGGGGAGAAGGGAAGGGATGTATTTGCCTTAGGGGAAGTAAGAAGAGGGAAAGAGGAGGGTGTAAATAGTTTATCTACAGCCTGCCTGACCTGTGAGCTGATTTTAATATATATATTTTTTTCTTTTAGTAGAAAGAGAGTCAGACTCCCAAAACTGGTTTCCCCAAAAGCATGTTTTTGCAACCTGGGTAAATAGTAACTGGGAAAAAAAATAGGGAAAATCCAACAAAATCTTTTGAGAATAACTGAATGGAAGTAGAGATGCATCAGCTGTACGGTGGTTGATCTTTATATTCAACTTGCCTGGATTTGGAAACTCCAGGAAGACACATCTCTTGAGGGGCATCTGTGTGAGGGTATTTACAATGGGATGTTTACAATGGGATGTTACTGGGGAGGGAAGACCAGCCCTTAAGGCGAGCAGCACTCTCTCAGGTACCCAGTTCTCAGATTAAGGAAAAAGAGAATTTCTCTCCCCCCCCCCTCTCTCTCTCTCTCTCTCCTCTCCTCTCCTCTCCTCTCCTCTCCTCTCCTCTCCTCTCCTCTCCTCTCCTCCCTTTTCCCTTTCGTTTCCTCCTGACTGCAACTGCCATTTAGTCAGCAGACATACACTCCTACCGCCTTCAATTCGCCCACCATAGTAACCTCCAAACAAACCCTTCATTTTCTTTTTAGACAGAGTTTCACTGCGTAAGCTGGGCTCAAACTAAGAGATGCACCTGCCTCTGCCTCCCAACTGCTGGAATTAAAAGTGAGTACCACAATCACTGCCTTGACTTTTCTGTTTTAAAGTTGCCTTTGTCGGGTGTTTGTTACCACTGCCACAGCTTTACTGTGGGACTAATACAAGCCCTGACAACATTATTGTATTAAAAAAGAAAAAGGCAGAGGTGGAAGCCAATAAGGTTCTACTCTACGCTCATCTATCAGGAACACGAATGGGGAAGTCACACTTCTCTAGAACTTTGCAAGCTGTAAACACACCTTAAGCACAGAAATGTGTATCTTTCCAAAGGAAATAGAAGTAGGAGCAGCTCTGTCCTGGAATGATCAGGTATGAACTCATTCATAAGGTCCAGTTGATTAAATGATGACAGCTCCATGACAACACCTGCACTGAAGAATGCTGGGAAATTATGCTAGTCCTCTCTGGAAACATCTATGTCTGATGCTTAAGTTGGATTATTCAAGCCCTGCGTTATAAACATGCAGGCAAGGTGTGACTCTGACCTGGCTTCGGCGTCAGGCACGCCTTGTTCAAATCCATTTTCTCACATCAATGGTGCGAAAGCAGAGGGCTCTGCTAATTCAAGTTTTCTGGGCCTCCATTCCTACGGTGATAAAATGGGGGCCTGGTAGCTACTTTGAAGAAGCATCACTAAAGCTAAACAAGACATACATCTGGGTAACACAGATGTAATTCCGGATTGGAATTCATTTCTGCTCTGCTACTTCTGGCATAATCTTGTGAGTGAACATGATCACAACTGTTAATGATCTTTTTCAAAACTGCATTTTACTCTCACATTTTTAACTAAAACAAAAAACATTTTATATCTGAGGATTGAGGTTTAAAGTATCTCATTTAAGCCTTTTATTTTACAAATTAAGAAAATGTGGCCAAGAATAGGTAAAGGTCCCCCAAAAGTCAATTACTCAGGTAATTGGTGAAGATGCAGCATGGGAACTGTCATTCTTAGTTCTATCCACAGGTCTGTGTCTCTTGTTCTAAAAGATAAATCAGTGTTTAATGTATCTTTCACACTCAGAAATCAGGGAATTTTGTGAAGAAAATAAACTCAGGACCCCATGTGATTCAAACTCAAAGTCACATTCAAGGCAGCTCAGTCCAGCAAGTCAAAGTATACAAAGAGAAACCATAGGCTTCCCTGACATGGAAAATAAAATTTAAATGACTTAATTTATATTCCACAGCACGCTATAAAAAATTCTTTTATTTCTCTTCCATACTCGTGCCTTCCCACCCTCCTGCATTGTCTCCTCTGCTGACCAGAAAGTCTTCTAATGCTACTAAGCCAATTCTCCAGCATTCTGTTCTCTGTGCTTTCCTGCATCCCTCTTTCTTCCTACTGTCCCTTATTTTGCTGACCACCATTTCCAGAGAAGGAAGATCCTAGGTGGTGGCCTTCAACCCGTACCCTCCAACTTCCATCGAGCAGCTCTGGTGTTTAGAGATGCCCTGTACTACCTATTCTCCTGAGCATCCTCCTTACTCTTGTTTCCCCTCTGGGCGTCAGTCATTTCTGAGACACACTTGGGAGCACTTTTCTGGTGAATTCTTCATCTCATTACAATTTCAAATCGCAACTGTTATGTAAAAGTACAAGTCTCACCTTATGCTGTTAAAAAAGAATATCACCCCATATTTAGTAACTAGAAAACTAAGCATTTTGTGCCATCTTTGAGACTCTCAATGGAGTATAATTACCCACAAATCATTCTTGAAAGAAAATCACTGAAAGGGTAGCCCTTTTCATTTGAATTTCCTTCTTTGGAAAGAATCCACAGGACCAGTAGAGGAGAAAGTCAGCCATCTCAGCAAATCAATCAAACTGAAATCGAGTTCAGCACCACGGGAGTCCCACCATCTTTACATCTTGGCCTTTATATTATCCTTAGTACTTCAAAAAGAATGCAGGCAAGCCATGCTTTATGTATATCAGGATCAAAAAGAGTAATGCTAACTTAAAATAGGGCAGTTATGTGATCTAGACTATTATAATCAGATACATGTAAAATGATCTGAGGAAGTTTTTCCTCTTTTAGTAGACAGACATTTGACACAATCTTGTTCCAATGCCAGGCAGCAAGAGACTAAGTCAGCTTGAAGCAGCTGTAGAATTTAGCTAGGTTTTGTGGAAGGGCTTTTAATTTGGGTATAGATAGTCATGCCTTCTATTGAGTCTGTAATTTTAGTTGCTGGTGAGAGCATCACTGTGCACTTTTAATCTACGCTCTAGACCATAACTCCTTATTTGCAAGCTCTCAGCCAAGTCTATGTGAGTAAGGTGACCAGTCTCATGTCAACATCTCCCAAGTCCTACTCATTAAAGGATGAGAGATATTGGATGAGAAACTTAACAAGGAGATTAGAAATATCTGCCTTATGACTTTGTAAACAATAGAATGCACTACTTCTCCTTAGGAGTGCTTAAGCACTGTGCTGTTTGTCTCAAGTGAATAAAAGCACTGCCTGAGAGCTATGAACCCGATATGTTGCTACCAGGGTCTTATAACCATTAGCTTTCCAGCAAGTCCAATGAAAATTAAAGCAATCCTCTTAGAAGAGCAGTGGTTTGAAAACTTCCATTCCCTGAAAATATTTTCCTCCGTCAAAAGTATTTAAGTCAACTTTGATGCTCACGAAGGCTTCAGATCACTTAGAGGATTGAGATTCATACCTGCTGCAGCTATTACCTTCCAAAAAAGCTTTCCATTCAGTGATCTTGCCATGACTAAGTGAGCCTACCTGGACTCCAACTTGAAGAAAGAAACTTATCCATGCATATTTTATAAATCCTGAAGGGGGATAAAAACAGTAAGGAAACCAGAAGAGCTCTGAAAGGAAAAAGAGTAGTGGAGAGTGGAAGGAATGGTAGGCCTTCTGACCCACTAATGGGTTCCTGAAGAAAGACTCCAAGGAGATTAATTTCTAAAGGAAAGGAAAGTGGAGCCCGGCGTTGTTAACTTGTTGAACACTCATTGTGGAGTAATAGGAGCTATTTTCTCAGTAAATGTGTTGCCAGCAGTCAAGAGCACTAATATATTTTCAACCATTTCCCATGAACAGTTTGCAATTATTCAAACATAGACTTCTTCCTCCTCTGTGGCCTCTTCATTTGACCCCCTCATTCTTCTTTATTGCTCTGGATTTCTGTCTTTCCTTCTTTCTTTTACTTTCTTTCTTCCTTCCTCTATTTTTTTTCTACAAATAGTCCAATGAAGATTGAAGTGAAAATGTGCTTTAATCAGGGAGAGTGATAAAACTATGAATGCAACCCAAGGAAGTAAGCAAAACGTAATCTCCACCTCTTACGTTTATGTTTTCAAGTCAGATGTCCTGACCACAGCAAAATGGATTACTAATGTTAGGAGGGTAACCACTAACGTGATAATTACAGGACAGAAGCAAATTAAATGGAGTACTAACATCAGTAGGGTAACCACTGACTTGCTGATATACAGGATAGAAGCAAATTAAATGGTTATTATTCTTGGAATTTTTATTTTTGTGTGGATCTTCTTTGTTTGACCCATCAATAAGTTCTGTTGAAATATAGATGAATATAATCAATCTATATCCAGTATGCACCCAGGTAAGACTAAAATGGAAATACTTGCACTGATGAAGACACAGGTAAATTCTCAAAGGTGAGAACAAAGAGGGGATAAAAGTAAAATGCTCAGGAATAATATTCACAGTAATAGTAATAAGACAAGAATTGGTACATGATGTGAAATTATCCTCTGTATGCCGTGTTTTATTATCTTTGGTTAATAAAGAAGCTATTTTGACCTATGGCAGGACAGAATATAGATAGGTGGGAAAACTAAATTGAATGCAGGGTAAAAGAAGATAGAGTCAGGCAGATGGCATGTAGCCACCCAAGAGGCAAGAGGTAACAAATCATGAGCCTCATGGTAAAATATAAAATAATAAAAATGGGCTAATTTAAGTGTAAGAGCTAGCTGACAATGCATCTGAGTCATTGGCCAACCAGTCTGGGAAAGGAATGCACTGTAGCTGTTTACAGATACATTCTGTCAGGGGAGGTTAATCTTAACAGGGGGTTTGATGTTGTGGCTAGCATAGTGGTTAAATGGTTTCTACTCAGAATGATCTCTCTGTCTTGTACACTTATACAATGTGCATGTGATACAAAGCCATACAAAGTTGGACAGAAACTCTAGATCAACCAACACCAGATTAAAGCTGAAAGGCTTTCAAATCTTAGGAGAAAGAAATGAAACTAGATCATACATTTGTGCAGCTTTTCCTGGGGTTTAATCTTCCCTCAACCTAGGAAGGAAGCAGGAATCAAGGAGAAAGCTGCACTATACCGCCCTGGGAAATGACAGAGCAAGGTTAGGCGCAAGAGAAGTGATGAAACTGAGAAGGTCAACAGTGAGCAATGCCAACATTTGTGTAGAATCTCAAATCTTCAGTTGATTCCAAGACAGTATATGGTGGGACAAGATTCCAAAGGCGTTATCTCCAGAGGAAGTTGGAAATCTGACACAAGTGTTTAAGGTGTTTACAATTTTTCCAGAATAGAGATGCACTTTGTATAATCATGTGAATAAATCATTCCTTAAAAGTTAGTGGCCCACAAAATACAGTTATATCTAATAAAGCACAAAGTCTATATATCTAATAAAGCACATTGGCAACTAAAGTACCTTTTAGTATATAACTACCACTAGAACAGAGAGAAAGATAGTGGCATCTACAGTCTTCACAACACATCAATTCAAGGAAAATAGAATTAAGATGTTAGTAAAACCAAAGATCAAATCAATGAAATCAAAAATGAAGAAGAAAATAGAAGACTATTGATAGTATTAGAGCAGATACCTATTTTGCTGGAGTCCTTTGATTCAAATGCAGTCATGACAAAACACAGAAAACAAACAGACAGCTTCTTGAAAAAGCTTCTTCCTTCTCAGGAAAAAGAAGATAAAACAAACAAATTATCACTACCAAAATTGAAAGGGATTAGGAAAAGACTGGCCAAGGTGTACAAAATTTTATGTTTAGAAGGTGAAAGTTTATTATTTGCACAGTGGGGTACCCATGGGTGACTATATTTTTATTTAATACCAAAATAGACAGAAGAAAAGATTTTGAATGTTTTCATGAAGAAATAATAAACTTCTGATGTAATTCACTTTCTAAAAACCCTTATTTTATTATAAAACAATATATACAAGTATCAGAACATAAACATATACAAATATATTAATTAAAAGAAAAAGAATGAAAGATAAAATATGAGTCTGAAAACCATGGAGATAGCAAAATACTATGAGAAAAAAACCATAAAACTGAAGCAAATAGATAATTTTTTTTAAAAAATGAGAAATTTATAATAATGAGATTAAATTATAAATCTAGATTTTTTTATTTAAATTAAAGCAACTACATGTATAATTAAAAATCATCCCAAGAAGAAATTTTAGCCTAAAAAACATTCTTGGTGAACCATCTTAAGGAATCAATAGGAATATTATATAATTTCACAAAAAGAATGGGAAAAGGCAATAAATCATTTTGTAAGACTAACACATCATAATGCAAAAATCAAAATACTCAAATATGAGAGACTCGGTTCTTTTTTTCCATGCTTTCTTTTGGTTAAGAGATTTTCTGTTTTTTATTAGTTTTAATCAAAACATTTTTAATACAATATGTTTTGATCGTGTTTCCTCTCTCTGAGTTCCTCCCAGATCCTCTCCAACTCCCTAGCCAATCAACTTTATTTTTTCTCTCAAAATCAAAAGAAAAAAACCCAACAGCTCACAAAAACTAGAATCTAAACAAATAAACAAAAACAAAATGATACCAAAAAAATCAAAAAAAAAAAAAAAAAACCCAAGTCCAATCATAAAACAAGCAACGACACAAACAAACAAACAAAAAGTAGACTTTAGTTTGTGCTGGCCCTCTACCTCTTCCTGGATACGGGAGTTGCCCTGAACTGTGGTTAAGAAGCTCAATGAGCTTTATTGGAAAAACAGACTTCTTTTTTTACCAGCACATGTTGATTGCAGATAGCTTCTTTATTAGTAGTGGAATTCATCCTAGTTAGGATTATTAATGTTGTGATGAAATGTCATGACCAAGAGTGAATTTGGGAGGAAAGGGTTTCTTTGGCTTACACTTCTACATCACTTCTCATTATTGTAGTAGTCTGAATGTAACTGGCTCCCATAAGTTCGTTGAGAGTGGCACTATTAGGAGGTGTGGCTTTGTTGGAGTAGATGTGGCTTTGTTGAAGGAAGTATGTCACTATGGAGGCAGGCTTTGATGTCTCATATATGCTCAAGTCACATCCAGTATCTCAGACCATTTCTTTTTGTCTACAGGTCAAGATGGAGTTTCAGCTCCTTCTCCAGCACCATGTCTGCCTTCATGCCTCCATGTCATACCATGATGATAATAAACTGAGTCTCTGAATTGCTGTGGTCATGGTGTCTCTTTACAGCAATAAAAGTCCTAACTAAGGACAGTCATCTAAAGAAGTTAGAACAAGAACTCAAACCAGGCAGGAGCTGATGCAGAAGCCTTGGGAAAATGCTGCTTACTGGATTGTTCCTCATGACTTGCTCAGACTGATTTCTTATAAACCGGAGGACAACCAACCCAGTGGTGTTCCTACCTGCAATAAATGCTCACCCATCAATTGCTAATTAAGAAAATGCCATCAAGGCTAGCATACAACAGGATCTTATGGAGGAAGTTTCTCCACTGAGGCTGCCTCCTCTCCGAAGACTATGCCATGTGTCTGGTTGACATAAAATTAGTTAGCACAGAGGCCATTCCACTTCCTCCTCTCAGTGCTTGGACTCCATATGACTTGTACATGTGCATGCTGTCAAAGTCTTCTAGAGTTCATTTGTACATCAGTCCTATTTTGTATGGAAGACACTGTCACCTGGAAGTCAGCCATCCCCTCTGGTTCTTCGAATATTTATGACTCCTCTTCCACATAGATACCTAAGAATTAAGCTTGGGGCTTTAATGAAGACATCTCATTTATTACTGAGTACTCCAAAGTCTCTCACTCTCTGAACATTGCCCAGTTGTGAGTTTCAGGGCTCTTGTCATATACAGCAGTCGGTCTCTATATTGTTTTTCAAATGACCTTTAGTGTTAGACATCTTACCCCAAATTTTCTCCTTTACCCTTCCTCCTGCCCCTCCATATTTAGTCCTCAAGTATAGTTTCCCATTATCACTCCGTAACAGTAATTTTTTTGCCCTTCTTTGACAACCCTCTTATTCTTCATGGTCCTTATTACAACACCATTTGTTGAAATGACATCCGTCTTTCTTTTCTTGAATTGATATTTACCTTTCTCAAAAAATCAGTTGGTTTATTGTGGGTCATTATTTCTCTATTCTCTCTTCTCTATTCCAACAGTCTGTGACTCTGTTCTTCCACAAAAACATGTGGTAGTTGTGTTAGCTGTGTAGTATATTGAGTAAAATGATTGTTCCTACTTCAGATTCCTATTTCAAAACTAGACTATAACTGCTCAGCACAATGCTTTCCTACATAAATTTAGAAAAAGTATGTCTGTATCTACAAAGAAATTTCATGGATTTTGATAGAAAAATCATTAATCTTGTGATCAATTTGAATAAAGCTAACACTGTGTAATATTTGTTTCTAATCAATAATCATATGTTCGTGAAAAAGGTAAGAAAAGAATGTCTGGATTTGACTTCTTTATCAGTACACAATAATTCTTAGCATATAAAACTTGCATGTTTTATTAATCTTGTATATAACATATATTCTTTGAGTTGATTGTATTATATTTTTAATTTTGGTTTTTTTTTCTTTTTCTTTTTTATTGAAAAAAAAATTTTCCCACTTCCTCCTTGCCTCCCATTTCCCTCCCTCTCCTCCCGCCCCTCTCCCCCTCTCCCCACTCCTTTTCTCCTCCCTCTCCAGTCCCAAAAGCAGTCAGGGTTCCCTGCCCTGTGGAAAGTCCAAGGTCCACCCACCTCCATCCAGGTCTATAAAGGTGACCATCCAAACTGTCTAGGCTCCCACAAAGCCAGAACATGAAGTAGGATCAAAACCCTGTGCCATTCTCCTTGGCCTCTCGTCAGCTCTCATTGTCCGCCATGTTCAGAGAGTCCGGTTTTATCCCATGCTTTTTCAGTCGCAGTCCAGCTGGCCTTGGTGAGCTCCCAATAGATCGGCCCCACTGTCTCAGTGGGTGGATGCACCCCTCATGGTCCTGACTTCCTTGTTCATGAAGTCTCAATCCTGAATATCTATGCCCCTAATATAAAAGCACCCACGTACGTAAAAGAAACATTGCTAAAACTCAAGGCAGCCATCAAACCGCACACATTAATAGTAGGAGACTTTAACACTCCTCTCTCACCAATGGACAGGTCAATTAGACAGAAACCTAACAGAGAAATAAGAGAATTAATGGAGGTAATGAATCAAATGGATTTAACAGACATCTATAGAATATTCTACCCAAATAGGAAAGAATATACCTTCTCTGCAGCTCATGGAACCTTCTCGAAAATTGACCACATACTCGGTAACAAAGCAAACATCCACAGGTACAAAAAAATATTAATAACCACCTGAATCTTATCAGATCACCATGGATTAAAGCTAGAATTCAGCAACAATGCTACCCCCAGAAAGCCTACAAACTCATGGAAACTGAACAGTCAACTACTGAACCATACCTGGATTAAGGAGGAAATAAAGAAAGAAATTAAAGTCTTCCTTGAAGTCAATGAAAATAAAGAAACAGCATACTCAAACCTATGGGACATTATGAAAGCAGTCCTGAGAGGAAAGTTCATAGCACTAACTGCCCACTTAAAGAAAACAGAGAAAGCACATATTGGAGACTTAACAGCCCACCTGAAAGCTCTAATTTTGGTTTTTATATGCCCATTATTATTATGTAGGAATATGATATATTTCTTGTATATTATTAAAATATTCTGTATACTAATATATATTCTATGTTGATTCACTGGAATTATCTACATAATCATATAGTCTATGAATACAAAGAAAATGTGTCTTCTTTCTCAATCTGTATCTTTTTATTTATGCCTTCTAGCTTATTGCAATAGTTATAACTAAGTGGCACCCTTTTTCATAAAATTAGATTATTAAACCTGACATTTATATTCAAATATTTATTTTAGTCTAATGTGTGTGTATGTGTTTCATGCTGATTTTGTTACTGTGGCGCTATAGTATATTTTGGAATCTGATATTATAAAACCACTAATTAATTTTTTTACTTAGGATTGCTTTGGTTATTTGATATATTTTGGGCTTTGAAGTAAATTTTATAATTGTTTTTTCTATTCTTCCTGACTATTTAATAGGAATTGCATTGAATTTATGGATTACTTCTGTGAATAAAGCCATTTTAATGATGAACATGGAAGTCTTTTCAACCTGCTAGTATTAATAACATCTTTATTCAGTGTTGAATTATTGTCATTGTAGAGGCCCTTTTATCATTTTTGCTTAGATTTATTACTAAGTATTTTCTAAATTTATTGTGAATGGGTTTTTTCCTGTTCTCTTTCTAAATTAGATAACTATTATATTGTATATTGATCCTCCCACTTTGTTGAATTTGTTATCAAATAATAAAGAGTCTCTTGGTAAAAATAAAGTAATGTCATTTACAAACAGGGAGAATAGAACTCCTTTATTTTCAATTCATAAGGTTTTCATTTTGTTCTCTGGCCTGAATAATCTAAAATTTCAAAAAAGTATATTGAATAAGAATGAAGAAAAATACAACTTTTTAGCAAAACTTTTAAGGACAAAGGGGAATGTAATGATGTAGTTAAAATACAGACAAGAACTTCAAACCTAGATTATTATTTGCAGCAAAATTATTATTTAGACCCAAAGGAGAAATACTTTCTAAGATAAGTGTGAATTAAATAAATTCATAACCACTGAACCACTGTTACAGAAAGTGAAGAATCCTAAGCCCAGCAG
Source organism: Chionomys nivalis (assembly GCF_950005125.1). Taxonomy (NCBI): domain Eukaryota; kingdom Metazoa; phylum Chordata; class Mammalia; order Rodentia; family Cricetidae; genus Chionomys; species Chionomys nivalis. The sequence goes on from NC_080087.1 coordinate 46,945,242, forward strand.
AGGACATAAAACTTTCTTGTTATCCTGAGTCCAAACCTGTGACTTCTTTCTGTTGGTGGTAATTTCTTTAGCAAATGTCATCATCATGGATGCACCTTTAATTCATTCATATTTTTTGGTGTTTGGTTTAGGGTGGGGATTTTTGCTGTTTTTTTTTTCTAAATTGCAAAGTTTCAATCATTACTCACAATTCACACTATAAATTTAACTCAAACAGCCAATGTTACTCAAGTCAGAGCTTTACTGTCTTAAAAGTTCCTTTGGCAGATAAAGTGACATATCACCTTTATGATCAGAGTCCCACAAAGGGACAAAGAGAAGACAAAATCAATACAGAGTCTTTGCTGTGATATAATCAGGAGTCTGGAATCTGATTCATAACAGAGGCTCCATTTCCACATGAAACATCATGACTACAGACTTTTAGACCCACACTTCTCTTTTTAACTTAATATTTGTTATTTTTAATGATGGGTGGTATGTGTCTGAGCATGGTTGTTTGCGTGTGGGTGTGAGTGCTTGCAGGAACCAGAAGCATTTGATATCCTGTGTCTGGAGTTACAGTTTGGAGCGGCCTGATGTGAATGCTAAGAACTGAGCTCCAATCCTCAGCAAGAGCAGTACGCACTCTTCACAGCTGAGTCATCTCTCCAGTCCCTTGATCCACATTTCTATTAGCATCTCCCAACACGATCGCTCATTAAACTGCAGTTAAAGCACTGTAGACTGTCTCTAACCTACTTTTTTATATTTTTGCAAATTTGTCTCATAATTCAATGACAAAAGCTACTTCCTATTATCTTTCACATTTATAGCAAAGTACAACATCTTGGTACCAGTTTTCTATGTTCGTTAGACTTGCAACAGTATGTATAAATATCCAAACCCAATAACTTATGAAAGAGAAACAGTTTAAATGTATCTGTTGTGATGGGAACTGCATAGTCAGTAGAGTCAGAGAATCAAAACTTCTGCTACAGGATAAAGTTAGTTTAGATTGTCAGAGCCAGAGAACCAAGGTACCACAAGGTAGTCTCTCTTTTTTTTTTTTTTTTTTTTTTTTTTTTTTTTTTTTTTTCTTGGTTTTTCAAGACAGCGTTTCTCTGTAGTTTTAGAGCCTGTCCTGGAACTAGCTCTTGTAGACCAGTCTGGCCTCAAATTCATAGAGATCTACCTGCCTCTGCCTTCTGAGCGTTGGGATTAAAGGCATGCACCACCACTGCCCGGCCAAATATGACAGGGAGTTATGCCCATAAAATCTTAATAATGTTGTTACAAGCAAGACCTGCAAAATGACAGGACCCACATACACATGTGAGCAATACTAAATGGAGTCAACATATTGTATGCTGTACTGTGTGTGTGTGTGTGTTTGTGTGTATGTCAGTGTGTGTGTGTGTGTGTGTGTGTGTGTGTGTGTGTGTGTGTGTGTGTAATTTAAAAAGATGAGGAGGTCATGACATTGGGCCTGAGTTCAGGAGAGAATATGGGGGGCGGGGAAGTAAATGGTGTGAATAATCTACACACAGTACTTTTGTGTGCAATTATCAAGATTAATACAAAAATAAATGTTTTAAAACAAATAGAAAAAAGAAACATCTTATTTTGGCTCCCAATTCAGGAACTTCCTATTCGAAGCTACATGTTCTATCTCTCTGATCATCTCATGAGACAGCACACCACAGCAGGAGGAGGATACAACAGAGCAAATCCATCAGTATCTCGAGAGTCTGAAAGCAGAGGGATGAAAGAGAGCAGAGTCCCACAGCCTCCTTTGATCTATGTCCCCTAGACACTTAAAAACTTCCCATCAGAATTTCATCTCTTAAAGGGTTCTTCTTCCTCATAAAAATCTGAGCCCAAGGCTTCAACCAGTAGATAACTGAGAGACATTCAGCATGTTAACCATAACAAGTGATCTGGATTACTGTGATTTTGTGGTTTCATGAGAATCTTGGGATTTATTTCCTCTGTATATAAAACTGTTGCTGAGGTTTTTCTAGAGTTTGCATTAAATCTGCACATCACAGTTAGTGAATATGCTTAAACAATATTAAATATTCCAATCTATAAAAGTAATACATCTATTCATGTCAGTGTCTTATAACATACTTTTCCTAGGTATTTGTATTTTCAGTGTACACATTTTTCACTTGATAGTTGAGTTTGATAATTATCTTGGTATTGTTGTGAGCTTGTTTTCAGAGTTACTGTGCCAATCTGGCACAACCAATGCTCATCAGCGGGAGCTAAGAAATTAGCAGTGATTAAGAAGAGACCAGTATCATTAAGGTGAAATATTCTGAGAAGTGTTTCCTCAGAATCAGTACATTGAAGCTGCATTACAGAGGTGGCCAAGGTTGTACTGGCAGCCCAACTTGGTAATATTTCTCCAAAGTAGTACTGATTTTGAAGGCATGGAGTGGTCATGAAAAGTAGCTGGAGTTTGGCACTGTGCGGAGCCAGGAGAAGACATTGGGGAACATGTACACTCAGTAGCAGTTGAACCCCCTAGAATTGGAAGGGTCATGGAGAAAAGTTTCAACGTTGTTCAATGAAGAGAGCCCACTCCCACAAATTCTGTGCCATCTTTACCTCAGCACATCTTTTAGGCAGAAACAATTGAGGGGTTTGTGGCAGGGTTGGTGTCCAAATCTCTCCACTGAAATTCTTGCCAGGTTACGGGAGAAGGCTGGTTCAGGCTCCATATTCCTTTTTGCTAGGAGTATTAGCTAGATTCACCCTCATATATTCCTGGAAATGACCTACGCTCTAGGTTCATCCCAGAGATGCTTCCAGATTCCAGTTGTCTCTCCTAATGACAACAACCAGAGAGCTTGTATGGGACTCTTAGGTCTTCTACAAGCACACACAGACACACACACACCAAGACAAACCAAGTTGTGCAAGTTGGTCTTTCATGTGAGACTCCTAGCTGTGAGAGCAGTGGTTGTCTTGGGCTCTGTTGCCTTTCTTTGGGATCTAATCCTCCTGTTGGATTGCTTTATCCAACCTTTGTGGGGGAGGGGGTGCCTGGTCTCACTGCAGTTTGATACACCATGGCTCACTCTATCTGTGGGATGTCCACCTGTATCTGAAGAGAAACAGTAGAGGAGGAATGGATAAGCAGAAGATAAGTGGGGTGATTGGGAAGAGGGAAGGAAATGGAAGCTTTATGTAGGCTGTAAAAACAAGAAAATATTTTTGAAAAGGAAAAGAGAGAGACCAATAAATGTTATTGATGAAAGGGCAGTACAGTAGAAAAAGAGACTCCAGTATTTTAGAGATACCAGTACAAGGGGTTGGTCATCAAGAAAAGAAGCGAGCCAGTAAGTAGCACCCCTCCATGGTCTCTACATCAGTTCCTGCTTCCAGGTTCCAGCCCTGTTTGAGTTCCTACCCTGACTTCTTCAATGGACTATGATGTGGAAGTGTAAGCCAAGTAAACTCTTTTGTCTTCAACTTTCTTTTGAAAATTGTATTTCATTGTAGCAATTATAACCCTAGCTCAGACATCTTATAAATGCAGGATGTCATATTTATTGATGTTTCTCAGCTTAATAATGCTTCCCATTATCAAATAAATGATATCCTATGGTTTATAAACAGTATTTTAAATATTTGTTTATTTTTATTTTATTTTATGTATATGAGTATTTGCCTGTGAGTATGTAAGTGCACTGTGTTAGTGCTTGCAGGTCAAAAGAGGGCATAAAAACCCTAAAAGAGAAGTTGCATATTGGTTGTGATTGCCATGTGAGTGCTAGGAACTAAACTCGGGTTCTCTGAAAGAGCAGAAAGTGTTATTAACTACTGAGACATCTCTCCAGTCCTCTGATATAGTAAGAAGGCCACTTGTTTGTTCCCAGATGCCCAGAAACGAAATAATCACACAGAAGCAGTATTAATTACAACACTACTTTCCATATTAGCTTATGCATATTTCTAGCTCACTCTTCTCTCTTAAATTAATCCATTTCTATTATTTTATATTGTACCATGAGGCTCATGACCTACCAGCAAGTTTCTGGCTGGTGTCTTGCATCTTTCTTTTCTGGCAACTGTATGGTGTCTCCTTGACTCTGCTCTCTCTCTCTCTCTCTCTCTCTCTCTCTCTCTCTCTCTCTCTCTCCACATCTTTTAGCCTGGCTATATGTTGTTAAGCCATTGGCCAAAAGCAGCTTCTTTATTCATTAACCAATAAAAGCAACACATAAACAGAAGGACTTTCCACACAATTTCCCCTTTTCTGTTTAAATCAAAATAAAGGTTTTACCTTTAACATAGTAAAATTACATATAATAAAAGCTGTATCAAGCAATAATTACAGTTAAAATATTTATATCTACTTTATATTTTATTATAACCAAGGAAAACTATAATTATAAATATCTATTCTTCAGCTCCATCAAAGACTGCAAAAGGATATATTATTACCTAAATAAACAGGAAGTGCATTGTAAGCAACTTCTAAAACTCAAGAATTGACAGAGACATCTCATTGCCTGGACAGTCACCCAAAGTTCTTCTTTATCATTGGAGCATTTTTCTCCAGCCTATAGGTCCATAGTATCCAGCACACTTTTCCATGAAGTAGAAAATCTGAAGATCTCTTCTGCCTTGTGATGGCGAAGTCCATCAGTTGCTCTCTTCTGTGTCCTGCAGAATGTCTAACAAACTGTTTTATGAAGCAGGAGCCCCGAAGGATCATCTCAATTTTAGGCAAGTTCAGCAGTCATTTCTCTGTGGGTCCTGCATGTTCAGTTCACACAGCAGTCCAGGCAAGAGCAATTTCTTTCTCAAATGACTAACAAACTCCACAAGGAGACTCTTCAATGCCCACTATTCTCTTGAAGCAAACTGGTGGTGCCAGGAGCAGATGTGTCTCATGTCATGAAAAGTCCTAAATTCTTAAACATTTTAAATACCATACTCTGTTAGTCTTTGAAAGATTTGAAGAATATCAATCAATCTGAAATACATCACTTTACATCTAGAAAAGCTAACTAACATAACTACAAGCTTGACTATTATAGACCAAATCAACCTATATTTCTTAATTATATATTACATTTTTAAATAAGCTGTACACACAATACTTTAATCAAGAGCAGAAACACACATATAACAAAATTGACCTAAAACTTGCATCAATAGAGTAAGATCCATACCAATGCAAATCTCTATAGCATATCCCTCTTTAAATGTAAACAAACATTTATAAACAATCATTTAGGGAATTTGGGTATAGTTTTCTCTTAACTGCTTCCTGCTTTTTGTTGGGTGAAGTAATTTTTGGAGGTATTCAGGGTGACCTTTTTGGGGGGTCTTCCAGATTAACCTCATTAATCTGGAAGAATTTCACAGATTCTCATCCTCTATGGAAAGAAAAGAAGAACCTCTTTTTCAAAGCAACATATGCTTAGACCCAAACTTTGAAGACAAGATACCTTTAAAGTATATGTAGAATAGCCCATTTCCATTATTTTATGTTTTACCTCAAGGTTCATGACCTACTGACAAGGTCTGGCTAGTAGCTTGCATCTTCCTCTTCTGGCAGCTTAATGGGTTCTCACTGACTCTGCCTTCTTTCTCCCAGAATTCAGTTTAGTTTTCCCCACCTAGCTCTACTCTACCCTAATACTGGCCAAGGCATATTCTTTGTTCATTAAACAATAAAAGCAATACATATACAGAAAGACTTCATATACCACTATGGTATATAAACTCTTTAATATACTGTTAGAACTAATATACTAGATTTTGTTGAGGACTCTTGAATATACATCCATTAGGGATCTGGCCAACATAGTGGATGGTCCTCCATATCCAATAGGTTCAAGATCCACAAATAGAGCTAGCCATGAATTAAATGTATTTTTTAAAATTCTAGAGAGTTCCAAAATATAAAATTTTACTCTTATACCCCAAGTATAGTGTTGGTGTAGTGGTCTGAAAAAAAAAATGGTCTCCAAAAGGAGTGGCACTATTAGAAGGTGTGGTCTTGTTGGAATAGATGTGGTCTTATTGCAAGAATTGCATCACTATAGGAACAGGGTTTGAGGTTTCTTTTCCTCAAGTTTTCCTCAGTGTGATAGTCAATTGACTTCCTGCTGCTTTCTGGTCAAGATGTGGCTAGCACCATGTTTGCCTGAATCCTGCTGTGCTCCCTCTCATGAACCTCTCAAACTATAAGCCATGACCTCAATTAAATATTTTCTTTGTAAGAGTTGCTGTGGGCATGGCATCTCTTCACAGCAATAAAAAAAAAAACTAAGACAGTTAGCTAAATCCAGCATGCTTTGAAATGACGTGTAAGCATATTCTGTTGGAACTTGCTACTATTTTACAGGTTCTCATACTCATACAGGTTTTTCATTTCTCATCTTATTTTTTATGTGTTCTATGCAGTTAAGTCTAAATTGTCTATACATGTTATAATATGTAGAATACTTTAAAATTTTTGATCTTGCCATTATTTCATAAAAATAAAATATACAGAGTTAATACAGAACTTGTATTCAGTATTATTAATAACACAGAGATAATTACAGTTTATTTTAAGGGTAAGGGAAGTAGTTCAGTTGGTATAATACCTGCTTAGAATGCATAATGTTTTAGGTTTGGTCTCCAGAACTAGAATAAGTTTTATATAGCGGCATGTGCTTACAACCCCACAATTCAGCAAGAGGAGGCAGAAAGATCAAAACTTAAGGTCATCTACAGATATATAGCATATTTGATGCAAGCCTGGACCACATAAGACCCAATCTTCAATATCAAATATCCAGAAAGAGAGAAAGAAGGGTATGCTGTTTAATATATTAGAATGTGTATACCTTATATAACAATATATATTTTTATAAATAACTTCAGCACCAGCAGATAATGGTCCACAGAATGTAGTAGAAAAAGCCCTTTATAAACAGCAAGAAGAAACCATAGTTTTCTTTTTTGTGATGTCTGCCTCACTTCATTATTGGGCTAGTAACTTTATATAATTAAGATTGAAGTGAAGCATTCCCTTAAGTTTCTTTGTAAGAACTTAAGAATGATTGTCATTAATTCTTTAAATATTTAGCAAATTCAGAAATAAAATCATTTGATAAGGAAATTTTTTCAGGTTCCCTCTCCTCAGGTGCCCAAGGTACCAGCTGGGGACATCTCCCTGGACACCTGCGATCCCCTCTAGAGTCAAGTCTCTTGCCAACCCTAAGATGATTCCCTCAGTTAGGATATATACTTCGCTGCTCCCGTATCCACCCTTCCTATATCCCAACCATCCCAATCCCCCGAGCTCCTCCCATCCTCCCCATCTCATGTTTCTCATCCCATTTCCCCTTTGCCCCATGCCACCTCACCCGCAAGTTCCCAGTTTTTGCCCTGCAATCTTGTCTACTTCCCCTCTCCAGGCGGATGACTATACGATTTTCTTTGGGTTCACTTTCTTATTTAGCTTCTCTAGGATCACAATTTATATGCTCAATGTCCTTTATTTATGGCTAGAAACCGATTATGAGTGAGTACATCCCATGTTCCTCTTTTTGGGTCTGGGATACCTCGCTCAGGATAGTGTTTTCGATTTCCATCCATTTGCACGCAAAATTCGAGAAGTCATTGTTTTTTACCGCTGAGTAGTACTCTAATATGTATATATTCCACACTTTCTTCATCCATTCCTCCATTGAAGTTTTTTGTTAGTAGGTTTTTATTACTGATTCTTTCTGCTTATTAGGTATAGATCTATAGTTCAAATTTACTATTCATTCATGATTTGGTCTCATCAAGTTGCATATTTCTAGGGACTCATTTGTTCTAAGTTATATAATTTGGTTTATGTATTTGTTTATAATAGTCCCTTATGATCCTTGTTATTTTCATGGCATCAGTTAAAAGCTCTCCTCTGTTTTTCACTGCTTTATTTCAGACCATCTCCTCAGTTTTCTCTTAGGTATTCTAGCTAAAATTAAGTCAGTCTTTTAATCTTTCAACAGGACAAGTCTTAGCTGCATGGATTGTTTTTCTATTACTTCCTCTTTTCTTTATTTTACTTTTTACATTTTTCTTCAAAAATTTCACATATGGATACAATTAAATATGATCATACCCAACCCCATTTGCCTCTTTACAGTTCCCAACATGTTCCCTAACACATCCATCTTCCAACTCTATCACTTTTTTTATAGCCCACTAACTCAAATTGGTGCTGCCTGTATTTGAATGGGTATGAGGATCATCCATCGGGGCATAGAAAAACTTTAGTTAGGAATATAATCGCAATAGAATAATTCTCCCTCCACCTGAAAATATCAGCTCCAATGGCTCCTCAGTAAAAGTTGAGGTCTAGACAGCAATTTCTATAGCTATGATAGAATTTTGACTGGCTTGACCTTGTATAGGTCTTGTGTAGGTAACCATGGCTACTAAGTTCATGAATGCATTAGCCACATATCGTCCAGAAAATAGCATTTCACAGCACTTCTTGCCATCCTTCAGCTCTTTCATCCATTCTGTCTCTTCCTTCATGCATTCCCTGAACCTTGGTAGTATAGATGGATGGTAAATGCACCTAATTTAAGGCTCTGCACTCACAATCTCCTTTTCTCAGCATTTTAATTAGATAGAAACCTTTGTATTGATTTTTGCCTACTGAAAAAAAGTAAACTTTTCTGACCAAAATTGAAAACAGCTCATGACTATGAGTATAAACATAAATAATTAGAAGACAATTTTACAACATGATTATCGAATAAAATAACAATACCAAGTCCTACACTATGGCCTATGGCTTTCCTGTCCATGGGCTTTTGACCAGGACTATAGTGCCAGGAATTAAATTACCCAGTGTGTAAAAGGCCTCAAATATAATCAGAAAGTGATTGGTTACCACCATACAAATCACACCCACTACTAGAGTAGCATCTTACCTGGTAGGTCAGTACTATAGCATGCAAGGTTTAGCACTGAGTAAGACCACTTATATCATTTCCTGAATAGCAGTTTCTGATACTAAGAAAAACTAGCCAGCAGGTAGGAATTTTTCAGGTCAGTTTGAAATTTATTTATTTATAATTAAAACCAAAGAGTGTTTTAATTTTAATAGGATCTTACCTTGTAATTAGGTTGGGCAACTGTCTTAGTTACTCTTCTATTGCTGTAACAAAACCACATTACCAAGGCAACTTATAAAATAATGTGTTTGACTGGATTATTGGGACCATAATGGCAAAGCAAAGGAATGGCAGCAGGAACTCCTGAGACCTCACATTTTTTCTGCAAGTAGGAGGCAGAGAACACATTGAGAAGGCAGAAATCTTTTGAAACCTCAAAACCTGTTCCCAGTGACACACCTCATCCAACAATGCTGCCTGTCTTTCAACAGTTGGTGGAAACTAGGGACCAAGTATTCAAACATATAAGCCTTTTGTAATTGTTGACAAATACTTTCAACATATCATCTTAATTCCCTCTAGTCTACAATGTATCAGTCAGGAAATCCACTGAAAGTTTTATGGTTCCCTTGTACTTAACAAGTCACTTTCTTCTTGATGTTTGTAAAATCTTCATTATCATTGACATTTGATAAGTCTCAGTGCTTCTCAATGTAAATTTTTTTAGAGATGCATCCTACTTCATGACCTTTACATGTCTTTCTGAACAGCGGCTTCTTTCCACAGATTCAGTGACATTTTTAGATATTATTTCTTTCAATGTACAACACCTTATCTTTCTGAAATTTCTCATAATGCATATGTTGGTTAAATTAAAGTCATTTGGTAAACCACCTATGTTTTCTTTAATCTTTGAAATTATTATATTACTATTTCCTTTCTTAACTGGATTATTTCCACCTTGAGTTGACTGATACTCTTTCCTGTTTGATTTGGTCTGCTTTTAGTGAATTTTTCAATGCAAGTATGAATTGTATTCTTCATCTCTGGGGCTTCTGTTTGGTACCTTTTAAAATATTTTCTATATCCTTGGTAAAATATTTATTCATGCATCATTTCCTGGAACTCTGTATGTCACTGTGTAGGAATTACTTTGAATTCTCTGCTAAGTAAGCCATCTATCTCTAGTCTGGAGTCTATTTCTAAAGAATTATCTTATTGCTTTGTCTGTTTAGCTTCTGCTGATTTTTTTTTCATTTTCCTCTATGTCAGTCCCTGTGCACTAGACAAAATTACCATTCTGATCTTAAATGCTGGCCTCATAGAGAAGAAAAGCCTTAGCAATCAACTAGAAACTCTACTGGTCTCTAAACTATGGTGGTAGTTTTCAAACACCTACACTTAAGATATTTTGTACATCTCAGGCATCAAAAGTATGTTGCTTCTCATAGGTGGCATTAAACATAAGAGGGCAAACATATTTCCTTAGGCAACCCTTATAAAATTTAGATCACTGTTTCTACAGTGAGCTTCCCATAGGGAGACATAAATAATGTCTACCCCTTCTCCTAAGGTTCCAATGACAAACTGAGGCATCATTACACCAGAATTACTCTGGGAAACCAATGAGTTCATTGGGATTTCTTGGAAAACATAGGTGAAGGACTGCTGCCAGAGATGAAGATATTCCTCTCCTAACAGATCACCCCTAGAAAGTCTTACACAGTAGGGGTGAAGGCTTCCCGATAGCCATATAGATGAGTCTTTCTTCTTTTCTATAATTTCCCCTATTGCATAATACATATAATACATATATTAGTGTGTATGTGTGTGTGTGTGTGTGAGAGAGAGAGAGAGAGAGAGAGAGAGAGAGAGAGAGAGGCTATTCTTGGTTGTCAAGTTGACTATACATTAAAAATAATAATAATATAGAAATGGAGAGCACACTTGTGGTTTAGACCGTGAGGCAATTAAGGCAAGAAGACAAAAAACCTTTGATCCAGATCTTGAGGATGGATGACACATGCTTTTAATCCAGACCTTAAGGCTTAAATGCACACTTTTAATCTAGGTCACACTTTCTCCTGAAAGGACAATGTAAGAACAAAGTGGGTGTGTTAATTTTTTGCCTGTTTGTCCTTGTCTTGTCAGCATATCCATTTCTTCATTAGCATTGGAGTCTAATTCTTAGGGATTCCATTCTATACAGAAGACCAGCTGAGACACCCAGTCTCAAGAGGCTGACTTCAACTACTGAATTCTTGGGCTTTTTATTCAGAGTTAGCCATTGTGGGATTGCAGCCTGTAAGTCATTCTAATACATTCCCACACATGCATGTGTGATATGGGAAGTCCTTCTGCATATGTATTGCTTTTATTGGTTAATAAAGAAAGAACCTACTTTTAGCCAATGGCTTAACAGAGTAAAACCAAACTGAAAGAGATATACAGAATAGAGCTAGGCAGGGAAAAATAAACTGAATGCTAGGAAACAAAGGTAGATTCAGAGAAGAACCATGTAGCCTACCACCGGTGACAGATGAAAGAGAACCTTGCCAGTAGGCTACAACCTCATGGTGATGCACAGATTACTGGATATGGGTTAGTTTAGGACATAAGAGCAAGCTTAAAATATGCTTAACCTATTGGCCAAACAGTATTACAAATAATATAGTTTCTGAGTGATTATTTTGCTGTCTGTCAGCTGGGAACAAACAAGTGGCCTCTCCTACTACACGTGTTTGTGTTGGAGAGAGAGAGAGAAAGTTCCATTATATAAATTCTGCGACTCTAGGTGACTCTAGAGAACCTTACTATGTTGGACTGTGGCAATGCTGTGATAGACCTGACCATATCATTTGTTTGGAGTAATATGAACTTAAGCACTTTGGGTTAGAAAATCAGTGAAATGTTTTAAGCACTGTTTAATGGGCCATACTAGAGGAACATGGAAGGCAGTGGTGCTAAGTGTGATTTGAAGAACTGTAGGGGGCTGCCTCAAGAGGTTTCAGAGGAGAATTTCAGTATGTTTCCCAGAGATTGTCCTTGTGATATTTTGGTGAAGAATGTGGCTGGTTTTTTGCCTTTGTCAGTAAAGTCTACCTAAGGCTAAGTGCAAGAGTTTTGGATTAAGTCCTTGGCAGAGGATATCTCAAAACAACATAGTATAGACTCTGCTGTATAGTTATTAGTGGTAACTCTAATGGAGAATTATAATGAAAAGGACAAGGCTAAGCAAATAAAAATATAAAACATACAGATTGAGAAAAGGGGAACCAGGAAGTGGAATAGATCTAATCCTAGGTTCAGGGAAATAAACAGATGAAGAAATTGGATAAAGGGAGTGGTGACTGCAAGACCTTGCTTAGCTAAATTTCCAACTTGTGAAAAGGAATTAAAGTAAAGCTTAGAGTTAGGTGTTATGGCACACACCTTTAATACATACCTGGTGGATCTCTGAGTTTGAAGCCAGTTTTGAAACAGGAAGTGAAGAAAACGAACCATGGAAAACAGAAAACTGGTGAAGATGTAATTGAATGGGGGGGACCATGTCCTAGCCCCAGCAAGCAGCAGAAGTTGGTAGTTTTGGCCACATAATTCTGACATTAGAGTTAAAAATAGAAAAAAAACAGGCCATGAAATTTGCTTCCATACCTAAGGACAGCCTCTGGGGTCAGGCATGTGTCACGGGTATCTCTGAATGGAGGTCTAGAGAGGCCATTGTGTGAAGCTGTAAAGTTGAAGCTTGGATTGCCTTAGAGACCCCAAGATGTTTGAGATGTCAGAGCCATAGGATGCCTGCAGAAGAGAGCTGCTAACAGGTAGTTGAACCCGTCCAAGAGAAAGAATTGTGCTACGGTCAACAAAACTGAATGAAGATGGAGAGCTGAAGAACATTTTGCATCAGACATGGAGAATCAGAGTTTAGAGTTTGCCCAGCTGGTGTTCAATTTTTCTTTGGTCCAGTATTTTTCTCACTATGCTCTCTTCCCTACATTTTTTGGAATGGTAATGTCAATCTTGTACCATTATACATGTAGTATGAGAAGCGGTGGGCTGTGTCCCGCTGCCCAGATAGCTTATCTCCCAAAATAATCACACAGAAATTGTATTAATTAAATGACCCATTATTTCTAGCCTCTTATTGGCTAACTCTCACACGATCCATTTCTAATAATCTGTGTTCACCACGAGCTCGTGGCTTACCAGAAAAGATTCAGCATGTCTTACCTATCAGCTGGCTTCATGGCAGTAATCTCTGAACCTGCTTTCTTCCTGAATTCTGTTCTGTTTTCCCCGCCTACCTGAGTTCCACCCTATCAACTAGGCCAAGGCAGTTTCTTTAATAACCAATGAAAGCAACACAAATACAGAAGGGTCTTCTACACCAAAAAAGGCTTTAACATAGTAAAATTAAATATAACAGGTATCAAGCAAGAATTACACTTAAAATATTTAGATCTATTTTATCTTTTATCATAAAAATGGAAAACTATGACTATCCATTCATCAACTCCATCAAAGACTCCAGAAGGATAAAAATATTACTTAAGTAAACAAGAAATAAGCAACTTCCAAACTCTAGAAATGACAGAGACATCTCTCTACCTGTACAGTCACCCAAAGTTCCTCTGTGCCGTTGGGGCATCCATCTTCAGCCTACAGGCCCATAGTATCCAGCAGACATTTCTATGAAACAGGAAATTTCAAAGACAGTTCAGTCACTTTCTTCTGTATCCTGCAGAATGTCTCACAGACTCTTTCATGAAGCAGGAACCCTGAAGGACCATCTCACTTTTATGCAAATTCAGCAGTCCTCTCTCTGAGGGTTCTTCATGTCCAGTTTATGCAACAATCCAGGCAAGAGCAGTTTCTTGTCCAAATGGCTATCAAACTCCATAAGAGCCTCTTCGATGCCCATCTTCCTCTTGAAGTAGATTGGTGCTGCCAGGAGCAGACGTGTTTCAGTGTCATGAAAAGCCCTAAGTTATTAAAACATTTTAAATGCCATATTCTATAGTCTTTGAAAGATATGAAGAATGCCTATTTAACTGAAATATGTCTTTATATATCTAGAAAATCTAACTAATAAGACTTATAGTGATTATTCATTAACAACCTATATTTCCTAATTATACATTATATTTTTAAATGAACTACACAATTACAATACCTTAATCAAGAGCAGAAATATGCATACAGAAAAACTGACCTTAAATTTATATCAATAAATCCAAATCTATACCAATGCAAATTATTCATATCCATATCATACCCCCCTTTAAATGTAAAAGAACATTTATAAACATTATTTGGGAATATGGGTACAGTTTTTTTTCTCTCCAAACTGCTTCGTGCTGTATGGGGGCACTGGTAATCAGGTCATTCATGATATATCCTATATGCTAGGTTCATCTCAGTCAATGGTTGGGCAAAGTAAGTTTTTGAGGGTGTTTATGGCAACCTTTCAGGAGGGTGTGGTCTATCATACCATATTGGTCTAGAAGCAATCCACAGGGTCTCATCCTCTGTGAAAACAAAAGAAGAACCTCTTTTCTAAAGCACCATATCCTTAGACCCAAATTTTGAAGTTAAGATACCTTTATAATATAGATGTTGATTTATCTTGGCAGTCCATATAATGAGATGTCTCTCTGTACTTAGCTCCTTCACAGTCAAAAAATTTAAAGAAAACATAATAATACAGATAATCCAGACTCTCTGTGAATTTTCCATTTTTATGTGGTTTATTTTTCTTTAGTCTTTTTAATCTATCAATATTTTTACTGCCTGTCTCTTTAAAGACTTTACCTTTTTTAAGCATTAACTTTATTTTATGACTCTCTATACTCCTTCTCTTCTCTCCCAAGCCTAAGTGCATTTATTCAACATTGTGAGCCATTTAGAGATGGTCACTTATGTATGAATCTGTCCTATTGCATTTTCTGTAATTCTCTACTGTCTTGAAGAGCTTTTAAAATGCTCAGCTCTTAAGAATCTAAACTGCGACAATCCTAGGTCAAATACAGGTACTGCCTGCTTGCCTTGCCCAGTCTAACATGGCAGAGCCACTTGTGCCTCTGAGCCATGCGCAATGCACCGCTAGCATGACAGAGCTGCAAGAGACAAAGGTTGAGCTGGTGGCAGAGCGCAGAAACTGGTATTTCAAAATGGCTACTTTCTTTCTTTTTTTTTTTTTTTCAAAACTGCTACTTTCTAGTTGACTTGATCCCACTGCCTACCCAGGCAGGGAGTGCCAAGCTACAGGCATGGTCTCAGGTACTTTATTCCTGTCCCTGAGTAGGTACACAAATATCTGTGCCCACAAATGCTCCATAGCTGGAGATTGCACTGGCGGCAGGGCCCAGGAAGCCTCATTTTAAAATGGTACGGGTTTTTTTTTTTTTTGGTTTTTTTTTTCTTTGGTACAGCTGCTGAGTCAGGAAATTCTCTCTGCAGCACACCACCAGCAAACAGCAAAAAGCTTTGTTAAACTCTCTCTCTCCTTTTTAAGTCCCACATTGGGTGCGAGATAATGCATGAAACAATCTCACACCAGTTTGGATTCAAAGGGATATTTATTTTAGGGGAAAAACTTACAGAACACCGACAGCCAGGAAAGGAGTCTAGTCACTGGAGCAAGAGCCAGAAATGAGAGCAAGCACTGGGTTGCCGCTCTTTTTTAAAGAGAAATAGACCATGCCCAGTGGGCTGGTATCTCAGTGGCTATTGGCTGAATGAACCGAAGGCACTCCCACAGCAGCCAATCTGTAGTATGAGAAGGGTGGGCTGCATCCTGCTGCCCAGATAACTTATCCCCCAAAATAATCACACAGAAATTGTATTAATTAAATTACTGCTGGGCCCATTATTTCTAGCCTCTTATTGGCTAACTCTCACATCTTGATTTAACCCATTTCTAATAATCTATGTTCACTACGAGCTCGTGGCTTACCGGGAAAGATTCAGCATGTCTTACCTGGTGGCTGGCTCATGGTAGCAATCTCTGACCTTGCTTTCTTCGTCCCAGAATTCTGTCTTGTCTTCCCCACCTACTTAAGTTCCACCCTATCAACTAGTCCAAGGCAGTCTTTTTAATAACCAATCAAAGCAACACAAATACAGATGGCCTCCTACACCAATATGTTGAGAGTATGTGGTCTTTTTTTTTTACTTCAGAGGTGATTACAATTAAGAGATTACATGAATCTCAGAAGAGACTTTGAACTTTTGAATGTTTTTGAGACAATAACAGGCTATGGTGACTTTTGATGTTGCACTATACACATTTTACATTATGATACTATTATATGCTTATGGGGGCCAGGAAATGGGGTATGATAGTTTGAATGTAATTGGCCCCATAAGCTCGTGAGAAGTGGCACTATTAGAATGTTTGGCTTTGTTGGAGTAGGTGTGGCTTTGTTGGAGGAAGTGTGTCACAGTGGGGGCTGCCTTTGAGGTCTCTTTTGCTTAAGTTTCACTCAGTGTTATAGTCTATTTTCTAATGCCCCCTGATCAAGATCTAACCAGCACCATATCCTCCTACATGCCACCATGTAGCCACCATGCTCCCTGCCATGATGATAATGGATTGAACCTCTGAAACTGTAAGTGAGCCCCCTCAATTAAATGTTTTCCTTATAAGAGTTGCTATGGTCATGCTGTTTCTTCACAGCAATATAAACCCTAACTATTCTAACAGTTCCAATAGATAAGAAGGAATAAGATGGACTTTTCATGGAGGTTGTATATATAAAGCAATAACAAGCCCATACAGGAGGATCCTTTGCAAGCTAAATTCATCCAGATATCAGTTTCCTATCACAGAGGACAATCACTCTCCTAATAGAGGAGCTAAGAGGTGGGGTTTTCTCCACATCTTAAGTACTACTGTGTAGGAGGAGGTCTATCCCATCTAGAATCCATGTCTTTTCATCTTCTGCAGAAACAAAAGCAGAACCCCTTTTCCAAAGAAAGCTATCTTTTGACCCAAATTTTGAAGTCAAGATACCTTTAAAATATGTATATTGATTTAACTTAGTATCCTCTGCAATCAAATGTCTCTCAGTAGTTATCTCATTAACAGTCAAAAATTCATAGAAAACATAACAATATAGATAATCCAGATTCTCAATGTATTTTCCATTGTTACATGGCTTATTATAATTTTTTTGTTATTATATGGATTCCTTCAAGGTTAATATGGTTTGATCAATCAAGCCTGCCTGAAAAATCTTCAATGGGAAAGAAGACTGAGGTGATCCAACATCCACAACAACATCAAGGCTGTTTGCTGAGATGGACCAACCACACACAATACCCCACTCAGGACTAGACCATAATTCTAAATTTTCTAAGGGTTCCTCAAAGATTACCAATGACCAACAATAAGTAGTCTAGAGAACTATGCCCAAATTCCCAAAACATTATTTATGAATGTTTGTTTTCATTTAAGTGGAGTTGGTCATAAATGGTTAATGTCATAGTTGATCTCTCTCTAAATAAGAAAGGGGGATATAAAAATGATGGGGAAAAGAGTAAATAATTATGATATAAAAGGGGAAGATTATTGAATCTACTTTAATTTAAAAACCTCTTAATCTCAAAATACTTTACATTGGTATAAATTTTGGTTTTTGACACAAACTTAAGGTCAATTTAAGTAAACATGTCTCATTGTTGAGAAAGGTCTACATTCTCAAAAATTTTAAATTCCACATTCTGTGGATCTTGGGAGTGTTGACAATTATCTATCTAGATGAAATACATCTCTGCATATCTAGAAAACCTAACTATTATAAGTCTATCTACTATTAATCTGTAATTTGTAATCATACATTACATTTTTAAATGAGCTATATAACATAACACCTTAAACAAGAGTAGAAATATATATACGCAGTGTAACAAAATAAATCTTAAATTGTATCAATAGTTCAAAGTCCATATCAATGCAAAGTATTCATCTCTATATCATATCCCCTTTTAAGTGAAAGCAAACATTTATAAACATTCATTTTTGGAACTTGGGCATATTTTTTTTCCAAACTATTTCTTGTTTTTTGTTGGGTGAAGTAATTTTAGGGTTCACAGAGAACTTTCAGGGGTCTTCTTCCATCAAACCATATTAGCCTGAAAGAAATCCACAGGTTCTCATCTTCTGTGGAAGCAAATGCAGAACCACTTTTCCAAAATAACAGTTCCTTAGATTAAAATTTTGAAGTCAAGATACTTTTGTGTTGGTTTTGCTTAGCAGCCTCCAGAATCAAATGTCTCACTGCAGTCAAAAAATTAAAAGAAAAAACAATAATATACATAATCAAGACACTTTATGTGTATTCCATCTTTGCATGGCTTATTTTTTTTACTCTCTTTACTCCTTTAATCTGTCTATCTGTATTATTGTTTCTGTCTCTTTAAAGGCTTTGCTTTATTTTTCAAAATGATTTATTTCTTTTTATAATTGTCTATACTCGTTTTCTTCTCTCACCCAAGCCTACATACATTTATCCAACACTGTGACCCATTCAGAGGTCTTTTTTATCTGAATCTATCTTCATTGCATATCTGTAATCATTTTCTGATCAGAAACTCTTTTAAAAATGCTGAGCAGGCATGGCTAGAACCAACGCCATGGCCCTGCCTGCTTGTTCTGCTCAGTACAACATAGAGGAATCATGCACACTGCCCCAGACCCAGGGATGCAGCAGGTTTGTGTCACTATTAGGCAATTTGAAACACACTACTCACATACCCCCATTTAAGTGCAGAACCTCCTGAAAGAGCCAGAGTTTGTTCTGCCAGAAGAACCCAGGAAGCCAGATCTTAAAGAAACCATGCAATTCTTTGCTGCTAACACTGAGTCAGGAAGACTTCTCTTAAAGGAACAGTACCTCTGTTTGCTGCTAGAAAATAGAGTCTATTTGAAAAAGTGCAGCTACAAAGAAGCTGTGCTTAACTCTGTTCTTTTGTGTCTAGAATTTCTTCCCAAGCTCTCTCGGTTTTTATGTGAATGTAGTTGCCCCATGTTGGTGTGACATTTGTATGTGAAGACTGCTTATTTGTTTCCCAGCCACTCAGATGCAAATAATCACACAAAAACTATATTAATTACAAAACTGTTCATCCAATTAGGTCAGGCTTCTTATTAACTAACTCATATCTTAAATTAATCCATTTCTATTAATCTATGTATGGCACAAGGTTATGGCTTACTGGTAAGGATCTGGCATCTGTCTCCTTCAGCAGCTACATGGTGTCTCCTTAACACTGCCTACTCTCTATATCTCTTCCAGCCTAGCTGTATTATGCCCTACCAAAGGTCAAAAGAGCTTTATTCATTAATCAATAAAAGCAACACATATACAGAAGAGCATCTCACATTTAAAAAAATCCAGATTCAATTTTCAGCACTCAAATGGAAGCTCACAGTTCCAGAAAACCCACTTCTCTCTAGCCTCAACAGTCATCAGGAATACACAAAGATATATTAGGACGTACAGGTAAAATCCCATACACATAAAAACAAAAATTTTTAAAATATGCATGCTAGATAAAGAACAAAAGATGAGTGGGTATATATGATCAGTTTTTCTCTAATCCCTTTCAAGAATATACACATCAAACCAAATTCAAAACTATATTAATAAAATAATATGCATGACCAAATTAGTTCTATTCCTGGAATGCAAGATTATATCAACATATGTCAAATGGCCATATCTCAATTGATTCAGAAAAGGCCTTCAACAAACTTCAATGTCCCTTCTTGACAGAAACCCTGAAGGAACTAGGAGTGGGAAGAACATACCTCAATTTAATAAAAATTATATATGACAAATCTACATCCAACAATATACTAAACGAGGAAAAAAATGAGATATTTCCTCTAAAACATGAAATGAAATAGGGTGCCCATTCTTTCCATACTTATTCACTATAGTGCTCAAAGTCTTAGTTAGAGAAATATTACAATAGAAATAAAAAAGACACAAATTTGAGAAGTCAAATTATCCCTCTTCATAGATTACATGATCCTATACTTAATAGCCCCTAAAGGCTCCATCAAAATTATGTGAATTGATACACTTTCAGCAAAATAACAGGATCCAAAATCAATATACAAAGATCAGAGTCTATATACAAATAATGAATTTGTTGAGAACAAAACAGGGGAAAATCACTAATCACACATACTAGCTTCAAAATTGCTAGGAGGGGCTGAATAGATGGCTCACTGGTTAAGAGCTCTGGCTGTTCTTCCAGGGATCCAATTCAAGTCCTAGCACCCAAATGGCAGCTCATAATTGTCTGTAAGTCCACTCCCAGAGTATCCAATAACTTCTTCTGGCCTCCATAGACACCAGACTCAGACATGATACATAGATAATTCATATAGGTAAAACACCCATACACATATAAATAAACAAATAATTTTAAAACTCATTTTAAAATACATAGGAAAATAGCTCCACTCATTACTTGACCCCACTGCCACCAAGTGAGGGATAGGACAAAGGATTGTCAACTATCCCTCCTGGGACTACCTTGATCTAGTTCTAATCCTAGGTATAAGGCTCAGCTCCACACCGAAACTATACTGGTAATGTGGGATGCTATTACCTAGTCTTGCATAGTCTTCTCACTGTGCCATGTGGAGTGAGTGGGCATGAGAGCCAACTCACCACTGGAGCCAGTCAATCCTAACCAGACAGGGAGAAGCAGATCGCCATCTCCTACTGCCTGATGAAATCAAGGTCTGCTTCCCATCACCTCACCAATACCGCCCTAGCAGAGTAATGTGAGAGCTGACTCCTTTCGCTAGGCTGCGGACTGAAGATCACCTGTCTCCCCTCCACCCTGCTAGTAATACCTCACCCCGCAGGAATCACATAACTTCTGTCTCCTAAAAACACCTCCCAGTTGGAATCTAGCAGCACCACACAATAAGGTAACCAAAGTGTGCTGCCTTCTTCCTGGGAATGGGCAGCATGGGAAGGTTGCAGGTGATCAACTTCCAGGTGGCTACCACTGAGGCTCTCGTAAGCAGAGGGCTGATCTTTCCACTAATGTTTGGCTGGAATAGGGCAAACATTTAAAACTTTCACCTAAAGAAAACGGCGTTTTTTGTTTTGTTTTGTGTTGTTTTATTTTGGTAATTGTTTTTATCTGTCTTGCCACTTTTAGCTGGGAGGTTTGAAAACAAGAAGAAAACCTGGGGAACTCCCCTCATGTCTCCTCTGACGATCTGAGATATCTAAGTTCCCCACCTCCTCATTTTCACCATTCAAAATATTCTTGCGCTCATTTACCTAGAGTGCGAGTTCTCTAATGCTACAAAAGAGAACATGAGAGGATGCTGCAGAAGTCACTTCACGCAGAACCACAGGCATTTCCCTCAAAATAGCAATGAAAATACTTTATTGAGATATAATTCAGACACTGTAAAATTCACATAACTCAGCAATTCTTTTTAGTATATTCACCATACAGGGTAACTGTCACTATGATCAGTTTTAAAACACTTTTCATTATTCAGGAAAAAATCACACATATAGATTCTGTAACTGTATATACAGTTTTGTTTGGTTTTGTGTATATATGTGTGTTGTTTTTCTGGAGGTAGATAACATCAAGCATACTGTCATGTACATATTGCCAATTTGTGTATCCTTTAGATCTATATTCATTCAATAGGTTATCTGAACACTTTTAATGAAGTTGTTTATATTTTTATATCCAGTTACAAGTGTCTTTGCATGTTTCACATATAAGCACCTTACCAGATAGAAACACGCCTTGTAAGTATGGTCTGCAGTTCTGGTAGTGATATAGTTCAGTTGCTAAGAGTGTTTGTTGTGCAAGAATAAGGATCTGAGTTCAAATCCCTAAAACTAACATTTTTAGAAAGCCAGCCATGCCCAGGCATACCTGTAATCTCAGAGCTGTGGGTAGTAGAAACCCAAATATTACTATAGCTTCCTGGTTGTCGGAAGCAGGTTCAGAAAGAGACCTTGTCCCAAAGAAATGAGGCAGAAAGATATGGTGCTGTAGGATAATGCTTTTGTGCATTGTAAAGATTTGTCACTTGTATTGGTTTAATAAAACACTGATAGGCCAATAGCCCAATAGGAAGTACAAGCTGGACAGCAAGACTAAGAGAATTCTGGGAAGAGGAAAGGCAGATAGTCAGTCACCAGCCAGACACAGAAGAAGCAAGATAAGAATGCCTCACTGAGAAAAGTTACCAAGCCACATAGCTAAACATAGACAAGAATTATGGGTTAATTCAAGTTGTAAGAGCTAGTTAATAATAAACCTGAGATAATATGCCAAACAGTTAATAATTAATATAAGCCTCTGTATATTTCTTTGGAACTGAATGACTGTGGGACCAAACAGGACAAAATCTTCTATCAACAGAGCTGGATACCCAAAATCCTCTTCTGGACTCCTTATGCAATCATACAAGTGTGCATACCTGCACACACCTAAGTGCTTGCACCCCTATGCACAAACAGTCACTCTAAAGAATGTTGCTTTCATTTTGATGAGCTACATCCTCTTTTCATTTTTAATAGAGAAAATGGTCTCCTTTCCTCTTTCTTTAGTAGTATTGAAATGCATTTGCTGGATGCCCTTATTTATATTTATATCTAGAAAACAATCCAAATAACATTTAATTTTTCTAATAAACAGATACTTCTCTTTGTTGTGGACCATCTTTTAAGCTCTTTTAGCATCATCTGATTGCAATAAAACCAGAGTGAATATTGTGATGATAAAGCCACGTGATTACATTGTAATTTTGCTTGTCCTTCTTTTTCAGTAGTTTTAGGGACATTCTGAATGTTGAAAATAACCTCCGATCCATGAATTTAAAATTCTCCTGTTTTATGCAGGGCAATAAAAGAAACTTGTGCATACTCATAAATCATGTGTTTGTAGAAATTAATCACAGACCCGACACTGCACGCTACCTGGTCTAGACCTGGGCTCCGGGATGTGTCCCACTTGTCGCTGCTGTTTGAGTCACCATCTTGTATGTGGCATAAAGCCACCAGGCAAATCTTCACCCACGGTGAGCTGCCAAATCATGAAGTGTCACATTTTTCTGTGTTCTGTTTTTAAGGAAAACAAATGCTAACTAAACTGGTTTAAAAATGATGTAGACTCAAAACAGAAAAGACCTACAGGTCAGACACAAAAATTATTTTTTAAAATAATTTTACAGGAGCATAAAACCCTAGAATTATAGCATAATATGTCATACTGTCTTATAGTATAAGATATTATTTTAGACATCGCACCTTGTTCAGTAATAGCTTACTGAATATATAGCATGTGAAAAGATAATAAAAGCATGAACATTATAAAACACAGACTTGAAGGTTCACGCACTCCTTATATTTTTACAAGTATAGTTAATCAGACAATATTTAACAATGACTTATATAGGCTGTCATAATTTATTGATCATGGATTAAACAAACTATAAAACAAAGTAATTAGCTGAATTCAAAGAAAGTAAATCCTAACTGATATTAAATATGCTTACAATTCTGAGTTTGTAATTACTTGATAGTATATAATAAATCTTTTCAAAATATTTCAATGCCCAGTTAATTGTAGAATTATGATTTCCAATTTCTTAAAATATTGCACATGTAATCTTTAGCTGATGAGTTAGCTAGTGCTTACGATCTGTTTTAGAGATGGAAAGGATAAGAAGAAAGAAGTAAGCAGTATTTGCACATGAGTTTCTTAAAGGGATAGTTTACAAAATGCTGCCTATTCACGAAATGCTGCAGAGACGCTGTGAGGCATGATCAGTGGTCCAAGGAGTAAAGGGATGGACAGTAACATCAGTGCCCCAGAAATTGTCCAAAAGTCCTTGTCACATTATCTCAGAAAGTCACCAGTACAATTTATAAAATATAGCAATTATAAAATTTTTATAAGATCACTCAGCAATTAAGAGCACTGCCTGCCTGATTTTCCAAAGGTCCAGAGTTCAATTCCCAGCAACCACATGGTGGCTTAAAACCATCTGTAAAGAAATCTGGTGCCCTCTTGAAGAAGAGACCTGGTCAGTCGTCCTCATCACCTTAGGCCATGAAGCTCAATATGGACAAGTTCAACAACTCCGCTGCATACAGACTGCCCGTGCATGCTTCAGCATTGCCAGGGCACAGATTTCATCCATTTCACCAATTATAAAAGTCTTGAAACAACACAAGGTTATTAAAAGGAAATTTTAAATGATTCATCACCCCACTCTTCACATATATGCGATTATCAAAATTAATTTCCAAGTGGTTTTCACTATTTTTATATCCACAAAATAGAAGGAGCAATGTGCTTTACAAAATAGAGTCATGCTTTCAGGATTTTGATAAAATTCATTTGTTTAAGAATTCTGCAAAGAAACACAACTGACGGTGCCAGATATTTTATTATATAAATAATTATTGTTCACCAAACCCAGTTCTCCCACACTGTATACCTTGGAGCAGTGCCGTCTATCACAACAGTAAAGGCTATTACACAGTAAAGAACAATCCAAAGAAAATACATAATGCCAAATTTGATCAAAGTCTTAAAACAGTTTCCTTTCAGGAATGCATGGAGCTTTTCCTCTGAGCTCTTTAAAGACATATATTGTTTAATTTCAGCTTATGTAGCCTCTAAAATTTACTGCAATATAATCCAGAAAGTCTGTGCTGGAGAATCATACTTTACAAGTGAAACAGCTCTGTAAGAGCAAGGTACATTGGGTCGCTCAGTAACTAAGTCTTTTTTATGACATCCAAGACAAAATACTTTTATGTAAAATCCAACCAAGTGGAGATGCAGCATTATTTTAAAATCCGTTGTTTTCTTGGTATCCTTGAAACAGGAAAAAAATGTTATGGGTGATTTTCATAGCCTGGATAATTTATAATACACTCCCAACTTATTAATCAAATGTATTTACTTTGGAGACATGAAAAAATGTTACTTATAAGAAGGAATATGTTTTCTGAAGGAAAGAAAAATAGGATAGAGTAGAACTATGTGAATTGAAAAGAAAGTGTGGGTTTTTTTCCTCAAATGGGACTTTCTTACCTCATTATTCTTTTCTGCACATACTATTCTTGTCTCTCTGGGTTAGTTCTTCAAGAGAATGTAACAAAGACTTAAAGACTATGAACCCATGGTTTTGAGTAATGACATGGTAAGTACTTTCAAAAGAATGATGTTCTTTTTTGCTTATCCTTCATTTCTGAAACTCTTAACTAACTATTGAACTATAAGATGTGTCTCTGACTGGGTCCAAATAAAGTCACTACATGCAGCAGACACAGGAAAGTGACCACCCCCTACAGAGTTTCTAAGGTTACACTGTCAGAAAGTATTGTCATGGAACATGGTGAGATACATCTTGTGTTGTCATAGTGATAAAAATGCTTCTTCAGTGAGAGAGAAACAGAGTGGAAAAACATGATGAACCAATGCAATATAGCTGAGAATGTGGACTCTTTGAGATTAGCCACTCCTCTACGTTCTTGAATGAACAATACTTAGAGAAAGATGAACCATTTATGGCAGAGGGAAGGATGGGAGGGGCTGAAATAAAATAACAGAATTAGATGAGAACCCATGGTTCCATGATTTCTCTCCTAATTAACATGGGTTCTCAACTAATTCTGGCATTTCCCATACTGAAGTCATAATATTGGGTATAAAAGTTCAGAAATTTGATACCGGGCACAGAATTCTGGAACAGTGCGAGGTGACAACCCACAAAGTATATTTAACAGTTTGTTAAGGGAAGAAATGAAAAAACAAACTCACAAATAAACAAGGCAGAAGATGTGACTGATCCAGCTACTGCCTCCCATTGTCCTCCCAAGGGCAATGAGGACCAACCACAAGCCACCTCTCCACGGCCTGCCCACCACCTGATAGAGTGCAAATGACCCTTCTTCTCCATTTCATCTGGTCCTGTCTCCGGAGAAAACCACTTCCATGGCAAGCCACCCCAAAAATCATTGGTTAAACTGATCAAGTTCACACAAAAGTGTGTTCAGTCTGCTGTGAGGGGTTAAAGAAGTAGATGCCAACAGAGAATTCTCTATCCATTAAGAGAATGAGCAGGTCTGCTACATTAAAACCATGTTTTCCCCACCAGTTGAGAGCAACCAACACCAGACATCCTATTCCAGGCAACCCCCAGATAGTCTAATGAATGATTGACAGGTGTCTAAAATCCCAAACAAGATCAAGCCTACCAGGCAGGTCTATAAAGCCTGTGAAGAAAAACTATAAAGTTGGAGATTTTCTAAATACTCTTGTTGGTTGGGTTACTACACAGCAATATCAAAAGAATATAGAAATTAATACCAAGGATGGCAAGGTGCTTTGCAGACTTAAGACACACCATTGGCTTTGGGAATGAATAAGAAGCAGAAGATGGAAGAATAACAGCAAGCTGTTAATAACAAAACCCGGGAGAACAGTGTAGGGGCAGCACAAGTGAGTGAAAGCTGTGAGCTAGATTATGGAATAGTAGAAATAGACAAAGCAGTTGTCTCGTGTCCTTGCGAGGTGAAGGAAGTGCCTAAATCAGATGTAGATTTGAAGGAGTAGGCCGATTAATGAGTGAAAGTTGTCTAACTCTGTGATATGATTTGGCAAGGTGAGGAGTTGATGACATAACTCACTTGTCTGGGAAAAGAATTTGGAGGCAACATCACAACCCATATCTGGCCTTGGAAAACAGAACTGTCTTTCTCTGCCAGGGTCCCTAGGCTAAGGACAAAGACCAAATCAAGGGTTAAAACACCTAACAGAAGTGAGAGAATACATAATTGGTTTTCTATCTTAGCTAAAAGGACTGTAGGAATGATAAGACTGGTTACACCAAAGCTGTAACAAAGTAACAATGCATCAAGAGGGAAAAAAATATCAAAAGCAGTAGGCTTTGATTCTTCATTCACTTCTTAAAAGATCACAGTGGTTTTTCAGGAAGCATCTTTGAGAGTATACTACCATTCTGGACAAAAGGAGACAGAGATTGTTAAAATATAAAAAGTCCCACTTTTCAACTTTCTTATTGGCAGGAAATCAGAACAGATTCCAAATTAGCTGGGAGAACTGGGCTGTAGTCTCAGAAGCCAGCAAGTGGGTGAGAGGGGAGAGATGAAATACAACCCTGCTCCACATGCAAAAGAAACAAACAGGGGAAGAAGAATCCCATGGAGAAAGTGCGTGATCTGAGCACAGAGAAGTTCCTCAACCCAGGACAGGGCAGATGCAATGCATCTCTGGCAGAGTCGGCACTGTGCAAACCATCAGTGACTGCCTCTGTATTTCCACCAGCCCATGGGTACCATTTGTAGTTATCTTCACCATACCTTCAATTCTATGTTGAGTATTTGGAGACGCCTTTAATTTGCGTGTCTTCACATGAAAAGAGGCCCTAACTCATTTAGGTTTTTTTTTTTTTTTAATTTTCATAACTCCAAATCACAAAGACATACTAAAGGAGCCTATCTCATTCTAACTGACATAATCAACTCTGGAGTCCAAAAATGATGTCATAGTTGATAGAAGCTTTTGAAAATTCTGGAATTAGTTAACAAAACAAACTTTTAATCAAATCATGATGGGTTTTTTTTCCTGCCCCCACCCACTTATTTTACCCTTTTAGGTGTGTATTGAGTTCCTCCAACTACTGGGGCATTTATTTTCTTTTTTGATTTGTTCATTTTATCTGGCCAATGGTATGTAGCAGAAGTAGTGATATGCTACTTTTGAGCCTAGGCTTTAAGAGATCCTCTATTTCTCCTTCCATTCCTATAAGAGCAAGGTTAGCCTAGCCAACTGGAGAGCTTGAGACCTAATTATCCCTCCAGTGGTCACTCCCACACATGTCAATATGTCAGCTAACGACTGATAAATAATTATATAGGACAACCAAGCACAAGTCAGTGAAACCAGAAAGATGAAAGAGTCACATGTCTGACCTATAAATTCATGATAAATAACTGAATGACTATAGCTTAAGTTATTACATTTTGAACATGATATTTAACAGATTATCATTCTACTTAGAGGACTATAAGGAAACCATCAAGGTTTTCTGTTAATTCCATGACTTATCTCGTATTTAAAAACTTTATGGGCCAACAGGGTGGTTCAGTTTATAAAGACACTTCTCTTGTTGCCAAATCTGGCAACCTGGGGACAATCCTGGAATCCACATAAAGAAAGGAAAGAAACTGTTCCCACAGACAGACATCCTAGGAGTCAAGATATTCTTAAAGAAATATTTATCTAGATTTCAAAGTAGATAAATGTGTGGGACAATTCTGTATTCTGTCAATACAGAATTTACATTTTAAATAGATGCTGATTGGCCAGTAGCCAGGAAGAAAGTATAGGTGGAAAAACCAGACAGGAAGTAGAGGTGGGTCAAAAAGAACAGGAGAATTCTGGGAATGAGGAAGCCCATTCCTCCAGTCCTGTCCAGACACCGAAGAAGTAGGATGTGACTTGCCCCACTGAAAAAGGTACTGAGCCATGTGACTAACATATACAAGAATAGTGGGCTAATACAAGTTATAAAAATTAACAAGAAGTCCGAGCTAATGGGCCAATCAGTTTATAGCTAATAGACTTTTTGTGTGATTTTCTCTGGGACTAAATGGCTGGGGAACAGGGCAGACAGAAACCCTCAGTCAACAGTGATTCAATCATTTTGCTTTTCTTCAGCCAATTCATTTTCAATCTTGTATTAAAACCATATTTACTTTTAAAATCATAAGCATAACTACAGCTACCTTTTGTTGTGGGATATTAGTTTAAGATGTATTACATTCATTTATGCTGTGGAATATTTGTTTCACGATGCAAAGCTGTGTTGCGTTCTTTTATGCTGCATTTGTTTAACTCTGTTAAGCTATGTTACTTTGCCTGCCTAAAACACCTAATTGGTCTAATAAAGAGCTGGACGCCCAATAGCTAGGCAGGAAAGAGTAATAGGTGGGGCTGGAACATAGAGAGGATAAATAGGAGAAAAAGAAAGAAAGGATAGAAGCAAAAAAAGGAGAGAAAGATGCCAGGGGCCATCCACTCAGCCATACAACCAGTCACAGAGTAAGAAGGAAAGAAGGGTGTTTAGATTAGAGAAAGGTAAAAGCCCAGAGGAAAAATGTAAATGGGATAATTTAAGAAAAGCCTGCTAGAAACAAGGCAAGCTAAGGCCGGGCATTTCTAAGTAAGAATATGTCTCCTTGTATTAATTTGGGAGCTAGGTGGTAGGCCTCTCAAAAGATTAAAAGTAAAAAGAAAAAAATTACAACCTTTCTACATGCATTTATACATGGAGAGGCATCTGGAATCTTGCCAGTCCAGTGTGTTTATACATCAGAATTTACAGTCACTACACTTACAATATGGTAGAATGAATAAGCAATCCCACTCAGTTATTCAAGGGATCATTTAGCTCTGATGGGACTGAGATTTTATAAATACTTTTTGTGATAAAATAAATTGATTGATCTATTCAAAGAAATCAACCCTTAATAAGTCATATAAAGCCCATTCTTCTACGAAAAACTACAGAAAATAGTAAGACATACATGCTTACATTTTCCCAAAATTCAGGAAGGGAGAACAGAGCAGAGCAAAGCATCAAACTTACTTCACTCTCCACTAGGCAGACATGTTTCATCTTTACAAACATTCCTAATAAAAGAATAACAACAATAAACAATCAAAAAGATGATACAATGAGGCTACATTTTTTCCATTAATATTCAAGATTATGCAATCAGATTATTTGAAGAATTCTCAGAAGGAAATTTAACAATTGATTACATAGAAACAAAACAAGAAATTCAGAGAAAGTTCCCTGGATATTAGCCTTATTTTTTCCTTTTTTAAAGTACACAATTATTTATTTTCACTGGCCAAGAGAGGCTAAGAAATCCTCAACACTGTGGAAACTACTAGACTCATAAGCTATGCACGACACTCTTCTAAATTTGTAAATACCTGTAAAAAATAGACAACTCATTTTTTTCTCTGATAAATTTTTATTACTTTATAAATAATAGAAATCTAAATTTCCACTCCCTCCCCTCCTCACACTTCCCTCCCACTCCCCCACTCACCCTCTTTCCCTCCCCCTCCAGTCCTAAGAGAGGGCAGGGTACCCTGCCCTGTGGGAAGTCCAAGGTCCTCTCCCCTCCATCCAGGCTTAGGAAGGTGTGCATCCAAACAGACTAGGCTCCCAAAAAGCCAGTACATGCAGTAGAGACAAATTCCAGTACCATTATCATTGGCTTCTCAGTCTGCCCCAATTTTTAGCCACATTCAGAGGGTCCAGTTTGATCCCATGCTTGTTCAGTCCCAGTTCAGCTGGATTTGGTGAGCTCCCATTAGTTCAGGCACACTGTTTCAGTGGGTGGATCAATCCATTTTGGTCCTGACTTCCTTGGTCATATTCTCCCTCCTTTTGCTCTTCAACTGGACCTTGGGAGCTTGGTCCAGACCTCCCATGTGGGTCTCTGTCTCTATCTCCATCTGTTGACCAAGGTTCTATGGTGATATTCAAGATAGTCATCAGTCTGATTATGGGACAAGTCCTATTCAAGCACCCTCTCCTTCACTGCCCAGGTTCCTAGCTGAGGACATCCCTGTGGACATCTGGGGCCCCCTCTAGAGTCCAGCCTCTTGCCAACCCCATGATGCCTCCCTTAATTAAGACATCTTTTTCCTTGCTTCCATATCTGACCTTCCTCCATCTCAACTATCCCACTCCCCCAAGCTCTCCCCAGCCCTCCCCTTCTCCCTTCTCTCTCCCCCTCTCCCCTTGCCCCCACCCCACCCCACCTCCACTCCCATGCTCCCAACTTTTGCCTGGAGATCTTATCTGCTTCGAATTTCCAGGAGGATCTCATTTTTAAAAAAAGTTTCTTTCATACAGTGTATCCTGATTACAATCTCCTCTTCCCCAAGTACTCCCAAATTCTCTCCACCTAAATTCACACTCTTATCGTTTCCCTCTCTCATTAGAATAAAAACCAGCATCTAAAATAATAATAAAATAAAAACAAACCAGACTAAGACGAAACAAACAAACACACAGAAGACAATGAGTCAAAGAAAAAGTCAAAAAATATACATTGGCATGCATAGAAATCCACAGAGACATAAAATCAGAAATTACAATATATACACAAAGGACCTGAGGTGGGGGGACAAAGCATTAGGACACAAAGAACCTCCAAATATTTTATAAATTCCATAGAGTTTGCATTAACCATCTATTGCTGAGCATAGATCCTGGACTTTACAGTGGTCTGTATCCCATGAGATTCCACTGGAGAAAATTAATTTTTTCATTTACGAGCAGTTATCAATTAGAGATGTGTCTGGGTTAGAAATATGGACTTGTGTCCACTTTCACTTCCATTTGGCCCTGACCTGTGTACATCCTGTGCTTACTGTCATAGCTACTGTGAGCTCTTACGTACATCACTCATGCTATGTTTAGAAGGCCTTATTTCCTTGGTGGCTTCCAAATCCTCTGGTTCTTATAATCTTTCTGCTTCCTCTTCTAAGAGTTCCCTGAGCCCTAAGTTGAGAGACTTGATGGAGGCAACACATTTAGAATTTAATGTTCCAAAATCTCTCACTCTGCAAACTATCAAGGGGTATATCTCTGTACATGATTCCATCTAATGCATAAAGAAGCTTCTCAGATGATGGCTGACCAAGACACTAATCTACAAGTATAGCAGAATATCATTAAGAGCCAGTGTCATTAAGATACCAATACAATGCTGATTTTATTACTATAGCTCAGTAGTATAATTTGAGGTTGGGACTGATGATACCACCCAGAGTTCTTTTATTAATCAAGATTATATCCTGGGTTGTTTTATGTTTGTTTGGGTGTTTTTGTGGGGCTGAGTTTTGTTTGTTTGGTATGAAGTGTATGTGTGTGTGTTTAAGGGGAAAAATAAAACTGCCCTTTCTACTTCTGTGAAGAATTTTGTTGGAATTTTGAAGGGAGTTGCATTGAATTTGTAGATTGTTTTTGATAGAAAGGCCATTTTATAATATTAATCCTACTGATCCATGAACATGGGAGATCTTTTCATCTTATATCTTCTTCAACTTTTTTCTTCAGTGTCTTTTTTTAATAGCTTATTTGAATTCACTTTATGTGTATTGGTGTGAAGGTGTCAGGTGCCCTGGAACTGGAGTTACAGACAGTTGTTAGCTGTCATGTGGTTGCAGGGAATCAAACCTGGGTCCTCTGGAAGAGCAGCCAGTGCTCTTAACCACTAAGCCATGTCTCCAGCCCTACTTCAGTGTCTTTTTAACTTTTTAACTACACCAGCCTTTCCTTGTTTGGTTAATGTTATCCCAAGATATATTTTTGGAGGCTACTTTAAAAGCTACTATTTCCTTGATTTCTTAATCAGTCCACTAGTCATTTTTATATAGGAAGGCTACTGGTTTTGTGAGTTAATTTTGCATGCTGCTACCCTGAGGAAAGGGTACCTCAGCAGTAGGAATTTCCTGGTGGAACTTTTAGCATCGCTTATATATACTATTCATATGATTTGCAAATAAAGATACTTTGACTTCTTCCTCTCCAATTTGCATCCCCTTGATCTCCTTCAGGTGTCTTAGTGTTCCATCTAATATTTCAAGTACTATATTGCATAGGTATGGAAAGAGTGGACAACCTTATCTTGTTCCTGATTTTAGTGTAATTGCCTGGATTTTTTTCTCCATTTAATTTGATGTTGTCAGGGGGGGGGTGCTGTAAACTGCATTTATTATGTTTAGTAATTCTGTGTATCCCTAGTCTCTCCAAGACTTTTTTTTTAATATTTATTTATTTATTATGTATACAATATTCTGTCTGTGTGTATGTCTGAAGGCCAGAAGAGAGCACCAGACCTCATTACAGATGGTTGTGAGCCACCATGTGGTTGCTGGGAATTGAACTCAGGACCTTTGGAAGAACAGGCAATGCTCTTAACCTCTGAGCCATCTCTCCAGCCCCTCTCCAAGACTTTTATCATGAAGGAAGGGGTGTTGGATTTTGTCAAAGGCTTTTTCTGAATTTAATGCAATGATTATGTAGTTTTTGTCTTTCAGTTTGTTTATATGGTGGATTGCATTTATCAGTTTGCATTATGTAAAACCATCCCTGAATCTTTAGGATGAATCCTGCATGATATTTTGATGTGTTCTTGGGTATAGTTTGCAAGTATTTTACTAAAAATTTTTGCATGTGTGTTCATAATGCAAATTTGCGTGTAATTCTCTTTCTTTGTTGAGTTTTTGTGTGATTTATGTATCTATCAGTGTTGTTGTGAACTCATAAAAGAATTAGACAAAGTTCCTTTTGTTTCTATTTTGTGAAATAATTTTAATATTATTGGCATTAGCTCTTCTTTGAAATTCTGGTATAATTCGCACCCAAAGTATCTGACTCTCAGCTTTTTTTGCTTAGGAGACTGAATGACTGCTACTATTTCATTAGGGGTTCTAACTCTGTTTAAACTGCTTATCTAATCTTGATTTAACTTTGGTAAGTGGTATGTATCAAGAAAATTATCCATTTCTTTTAGATTTTTCCAATTTGCTGAAATACATGGATTAAAGGCTTTTAAAAATATGTCCTTGTGATTCTCTGGATTTCCTTGGTATCTGTTGTTTTGTCTTCTTTCATCTCTCATTGTTAAACTCTATCCTCTCCCTACACCTTCTAGTCAATTTGGCTAAGTGTTTGTCAATTTTATTGATTTTTCTCACAGAACCAACTCCTTGTTTCACTGATTTATTTTATTGTTTTTGGTTTGTTTGTATTTTACTGATTTAAGCCTTGAGTTGTATTATTTCTTTCCACCTACACCTTTTGAATGTTATGTATTCTTTTTGTTGTAGAGCTTTCAGGTGTGCTGTTAAGTTATTAATATGAGATCTTTATAATATTTTTATGTAGACACATAGCACTTGATGCTATAATGTGCCTTTCAGAACTGACTACATTGTGTCCCATAGTTTGGTGTATGTTGTTTTTCCACTTTCATTCCATTCTAGAATGTTTTTAACTTCTTTTCTAAGTTCTGCCTTAACTAATTTTTCATTCAGTAGTAAACTGTTCAATTTCTATGAGATTTGTAAGCTTTCTGTTGTTTCTATTGTTGTCAAAATTCACCTTTAATCCATGGTGTCAGGTAGGCTGTAGGGTATTATTTCAATTTTCTTGAATCTGATTAGACTCACTTTGTATCTTAATATATATAACATATTTTGAAGAAAGTTCCAT
This sequence comes from Chionomys nivalis, assembly GCF_950005125.1. Lineage (NCBI taxonomy): Eukaryota > Metazoa > Chordata > Mammalia > Rodentia > Cricetidae > Chionomys > Chionomys nivalis. Next base: position 46,979,481 of record NC_080087.1, read on the forward strand.
GAGTAGTTGAGAAGAAAGTATTTTCTTTTGTGTTTGGGTTAGTCTATAAATACTTGTTATGTTTGTTTGGTTTATATGACATTTACCTCCAGCATTTCTCTGGGTTTTGTCTGGATGAACTGTCTATTGGCGAGAATGGGGTACTAAAATCAACTACTCTCAAAGTGTGAGGATCAATATTTTATCTGTAGTGGTATTTCTTTTATGAACTTGAGTGCCCTTGTGTTCAAGGAATGGATATTTAGAATTGCAATATCCTTGTAATAAAATTTTCCTTTTCTGAGTATATAATATTATTCTCTCTCATATGATTATTTTTGGTTTGAAGTCATTTTATCAGATATTAAAATTAGTACATCATCTTGCTTCTGGGGCCCATTTGCTTAGAATATTTTTTCCATTCTTTTACCCTGAGCTGATGTCTATCCTTTATAATAAGGTGTGTTTCTTGGATATAGCAGAAGGATGGATCCTGTCTGCACACACATTCTGTTAATCTGTATCTTCTTATGGGGGAATTAAGATCACTAATGTTGAGAATCATCAATGAGCAATGTTTGTTGATAGCTGTTGTTTTGTTGTGATGGTGTGGGTTTTTTCCACCTCTTTTGATTTACTCTTCTAAGATTATTTATTACTTGGGTTTTATTGGGTATATAATTCCTCTTCAGCCTGAAGTTTTCCTTCTAGCACCTTCTGTTGATCTTAATTTATAGATAAATATTTCTTAAATGGCATATTGTACAAGTTGTTTTTAATTGTGCTTTTAAGATGGTATCTAAACATCAGGATTGGGATTATTGTAATTCTTAGTGTTGCTATCTGATCTTGCTTTTGTTGGGTGGATTTTCCATTCCTTGCTTTTTGTTGCCCTCTCTGGATTATAGGAGAATGTGGTGGCGGCCTGTTGCCTGGTAGGAAGTGCTTCTGAGTTCCTTCCAGGTGTGGTCTCTGGAAGATGAGAGTAGAACTTGTATCTGTGGAATGTGAGCTGACAGGAAGTAATGGGAATAGGCTAGAAGGGAGGAAATCTGAGTCTGTTTTGAAAATCTGTAGAATGCCAAGAGGATGAAGGAAGAGAGAGAAAACAGGCCTATGTGGGATTTCCCTCTTATGCTATGAATATGTTTTATTGCCATTGGTTAATTTAAAAAGCTGCTTTTGGCCAATGCCTTAACAGAATATAGCCAGACTGGAAAAAGATATATAAAGAGAGCAGGCAGAGTAAGAGAGATGTCATGTAGCCACGGGAGGAGAAAGATGCTCACAAGAGCCCACCAGAACCTTGCTGGTAGGTCCCAACCTTGTGTTCATGCACAGATTAATAGAGATGTGTTAATTTAAGATATAAGAGTGAACTAGCAATATGCCTATGTGATTGGCCAAGCAGTGTTTTAATTAATACAGTTTCTGTGTGATTATTTCAGGTCTGGGTAGCCTGGAACAAACAAGCAGCCTCCGTCTACAACAGGCCCCTGCAGGTGGATTGCTAAAGAGCTGCAGATGATGCTTAAGAAGTGAAATTAGAGTATAAGAAGGAAAGTGAAGGTCACTTACCTGATTCCCTGGCCATTAAGGCCAGTGGGTTTCGAGGGAGAAAGTGCCTCAGGTGTTGGTGGCTGAGAACATGGAATGGGGTGAGGAGAAGAATGTAGGAGAAGATCTTCATAGTCTCTTGGGAATGGCTTCCAAGATGAAGGAGAAGCCACAACATGTGGTCTTTTGTTGAGATATGGATGAGACTGGGGAATTGAAATTGGAGAGGAGAAAAGGAAGTGGAGGTCACCTACCTGTTTCCCTGGCTGTCACCATGTCCTGAAAGTTTCTAGGAAGATCCCACATTGTTTTTATCTAAGCATTTTTGTTCAAGAATGATAATAAAATACTTTCTGAGGACACAGAATTTTACATGATGCCAAATTACTGCCCTCATTTCTTTTCTGAGTAGGTATAACTTGCTTGATAGGTATCACATACCAAAATTAAATCAAGACCAGATAGACTATTTAGCAGTCATTAAAAGTCTCTCAAGAAAAAAAAAATCTCAGGGCCAAATGATTTCAGTGCAAAATCCTGCCAGAAATCCAAAGAAGAGTTAATACCAATACTCTTCAAATTGATTCACGCAATAGAAACCGAAGGAACATAACCAACTCTTCTGATGAGGCCATAGTTACCCTGGTACTGAAACCACACAAAGAAAGAGAATTACAGAACAATTTCCATCATGCACATTAATGCAAAAATATTCAATAAAATACTGACAAATTGAATCCAAGAACACATCAAAAAGATAATCCACCATGATTAAGTAGGCTTCATCCCAGGGATGATTCAACATACAAAAAACTGTCAATGTAATCCACCACATAAACAAACTCAAAGAAAAAGAAACATGCAATCATCTCATTAGATGATTAAAAGTCCTTTGACAAAATCCAACACCCCTTCATGATAATGGTCTTTAAGAGATCAGGGATACAAGAAACATACCTAAACATAATAAAAGCAATATACAGAAAACTGACAGCTGACATCAAATTAAATGTAGAGAAATTCAAAGCAAGTCCACTAAATCAGAAACAAGAAAGGGTTGTCCGCTCTCTCCGTATATATTCAATATAGTACTCCAAATTCTAACTAATACAACAAAAGGAGGTCAAGGGGATACAACCTGGAAAGGAAGAACTAAAATGTTTGCTATTTGCAGATAACATGATAATATACATAAATGATACCAAAGATTGTACCAGAGAGTTTCTGTAGTTGACAAACACTTTCAGGGATGTGTCTAGATACAAGATTAGCTAAAAAATAAATAAATAAATAAATAAATAAAAAATAAAAAAAAAACAGTAACTCCTTTATATATAAATGATAAATGGTCTAAGAAAGAAATCAGGGAAATAACACCCTTTCCAATAGCCACAAATAATAAAACATATTGGAGTAACTCTAACCAAACAAGTGAAAGTAATGTGTCTGACAATAACTTTAAGTCTTTGAAGAAAGATATTGAAGATATCCAGAAATGAAAAAATCTCTCATGTTTGTGGATAGGTAGGATTAACATAGGAAAAATGACAATCTTACAAAAAGCAATACACAAATTCAATGCAATCTCCATCAAAACTCAGGACCTTTATTAATAAATCAGATGTAGCAATGACTACACCACAGCACATAGACATCAAAAGCATAAATGCTTAGAGGTTTAGAAGAGGAGGAAAGATGGAAAGACACTGCAGGGTGACCAGTGGGTACAAAGTGCAGTTAGATAGAAATCAGACCTTCTTCTGTGCTACTGCATATTAGAGCAACCATAGACAGAATAATGTATTTTGGAAAATTTCACCATAAATGAAAGTTAAGTATTTGAAAAATGCATAACATGAATTAAACATGAAAATATTAAAATGTGATGGGGTACCTCAATAACATGCACATATTATTGTTTTGTGTTCCAGATGTCATCAACAAGGTTACAGATGAAGAAAACGTGGTACATAGTGGCATTGTGTGTGTGTGTGTGTGTGTATGTATTTGGTTCCACAAACTGGTTTTCTCTGTGATATGACATAAGGGTGACCACATTTCATCACCCAATCCTTTCCTTTTATACACCTAAAATCTCAAATTAGCAATTTTGCCCATAGATTTTTGTTTTGAGAATACCATGTTCTCCTGAGGCTCAGCTTGTTGTGGTTTTTAAGAACACTTGATATTTGAACCTCTGTCTATGAAACTTCACATGAATGCTCAGACTAGCATGCCTGAAATTATCAGTTAAGGAAGATTTCAAAGATAGTTGAAAATTATATATGAAAATAAAAGAAATTTGCTAAAATTCTCATAAAGAATAAGAGTTCTAATAATTAAATAATATGTATTCCTCCTTCAAAGTCATAAACCTCTTGTTTCATGTTTAATTATATAATCTTCAAGAAATAAGTACGACAGCATATTCTAGTACCTAAACAAATATTTTAAACTAATTCAAGCAAATCATTTCCTCCTAAAAGGATGTTTATGTTTCTGAGCACAAGTCAGCATTTCCTTCAGTACAATTTCAAAACTAGTCCTGAGAACCCACTAAGGATTATATTCTGTGGCGGGTGCATTAAAGAATTATAAGACTAGACACATTCTCTGTCCTTGGGTGGCTCTGACATAAATTCAAGAAGTTTTAAGACAACAGACAGTGAGACAAGTAGAACAGACATGAAAACAAAATGAGACACCAAATACTGTGTGTGTGTCTGTGCGCGTGCATGCACATGCAGGAATATATACACACGTGTGCATGAAAATGTGGAGGTCAGAAGGCCGACATTAGTGCCTTCCTCTGTTTTCTAAAACAGGGCCCCTCCCTGAACAGAGCACACCAAATGTCTGGAATGACTGATCAGCACTTTCCTGAGCTCCTCCTACCCTGCTAGTGCTGGGGTTACAAATGTACCCAGCTTTTATGTGGTTGCTGGGGACTGTATCCTCTTGATGATGTAGGCACTCCATTGACTTAATTATCTCCCCATCCCATCAATGACTTTTAAAAAGGCACAATGTAAAGATCTGTAGAGAAGGTAAAAATTATTGAAAAAAGTTACTCTGTCCCACACCCAGGTAGCATCTGCCTTTATGAAGAGCCGAAATCTAGGTGAAGAACAGGTCTTGATGTTTACAGTGAGCCCACATGTCACAGTGTAAATAAAGCATGGCAACACAAAAGGAAAGAACACAGGGCAAGGGTTTGTGATGTGTCCACCTTGAGAGAAGTAAGTTTCACTACAAAAAAAAAAAGAGATAAAGGATGTTGCCAGAAGCAGTTGTAGTACCACATAACTCAACTGTCTAAGTGATGGGTATGAGTTTCACAGGAGTAGACAGTGATGAGCATTTCCAAAGAAAGGAGAGCAAAACCAGCAGGCCTTACTCTCTGCAAAAGAGCTCTTTGTTTGAAAACAGCTCCGGAGTGAGCTTCCAATTTTGTTATTCTGGGATTGTATTTTCTCGTTCTTTCATCTCAGTTGTAGCTGAGCCCTCCTGTGTCTCTTAAATTCATCACAAGTTTAAAATTTATACTTATTATGCTTCTAAACTGAGAGTCTTTCCAGTCACAGCCTCTCAATTTCTATGTACCACTCTTACTGGTTCACGTAAGGTTCTCTGTTCGTGAGGACCATATGGATTTAACTTTATGCAAGGAAATCCTTACAGTATATTTTCTATCATTGACAAGTCCGCACTATTATCCCCAATAGTCTAGACTGTAGCATGCCATCATACACCACGACCACAGTTTGTGATGGTTTTGGAGCAAGTTATAATACACCTACTCGTAATGGAAACATGTTTCTTCCTTTCCCACAGTTTCCAAGAAATAAGTTGGCATTGTCTTTTTTGTTTTCCCTTTGTTGTTTTAAGTGATTTTTATATGAGCTTCCACACTATATCATCTGCCAAGGAATCTAATTCCTTAAAAACCTGTCATTTAGAACATTGCAAATAACTCCCCTGGAATTACTGTCACCAGTTTCTGCTTGGGGATTCAGCTTCCCCCGGAGAAGGACCTGCATACAATTCTAGCGTCTGATCCTGAGATTATAGAGCCTCTATTCAGACACCAAAAGCAAACAATACATATTTGGGTCAGAAGTAGGTTCTACATCTAGTACCTGGAAAAGTATGCAATAACTTTCTGTCTATCTTTAATTATAAGACAACTTAAATATATGTGTTTGTCAGTCTTGGTATTTTCTAAGTAGCTCACCATCATTTTTCCAATTTCTTTTCATGAAATAAATCTGGGAGACCACCGAAGACAGAAAAATAGCAAATAAAACAAGTTAGAATATTTTTAGTCTTAAAAATACCACATATCAACCCATTACATAAATACTCAGCTTAACAAATTATATACTATTATATCATTTCACATAAATGCTATAATGGAAAAATAAAGCCAAGTACAGAGTAACAAGAGATACTATTTTGGGCTGGGTTGGCAAGGAAGGCCTTTCTAAGGCGCTGACGTATAGATGTTCACCAGAATGGGGTATGGGAGAAATTCAGGGAAGAGGCAGGACAAAGAGAGAGCTCTGCATGTACCAAGGATGTGAGGAAGAGCAGATCATGGATGTGCTTTTCACTAACAGCTGGAAGTTTATGGGATTATAGTATAGTGAAGAAGTAGGAAATGTTGCCAAATATGAACAGGACATGGGTTATAGGAAAGAATTTACATTTTCCATTGACACCAAAGTCTAAGGAAAATAGAAGACTCAAAGAGATTCCAAAGTTCCCACCCTTATTCTTTGAAAACATCATTTACTGAAATGAAGAAAACTAAGGGTAAAGTGCGCTGGGGCCGAGATGGAAAAGGAAACTAAGAATAAGAATACCCATGCTGAGTGGTTATTGAATTGACTTCTCTGTCGATTTCCCTCCCAGATTTACATGTACAATCAACTTCTAATCATCTTAGCCAACAGAAACGATTAATAAAAGGAGCGTTCCAAAGTCTACTTCATTTTATGTAGAACTGATTTCAAACATTTTTTAGGTGAGGGAGGAGGAATATTTCTGAGCAGATCCTGCTAGATTGACAACCTGTCAATCTTTCTGCTCTGTGTCAACCTCCAAAGAGTGTCAATCACAAGAATGTATGACAGCAATCAACTTGGACATTTTTATTTTCAAAAAGATCAAACAGAAGAACTTTCTTGGCTTCTTTGTTTACCTGTTTCCCATTATCTTCTAAATTTCTTCCTTTGTATTGCCCCCAAGTTTAATCTGGAAGCACTCAGTGTCGTCCTTTCTTTCCCTTTGTCTTCTTAAAGTTATCTACACAGGCATCAGATGTCCTAGGATAAATTTAACTCTTCATGTAATATTTACCTTATATCTAATCATGTGATTAATATGACTGCTCTCCAATTCTCTTCTTAAAGGAGAATCAACAACCAGGCCAAAATGTGGTAGATTTTGAAACCTATAGATTTAACCTACAATAAGACATGCTACGAAAGATGTCACAAGCAAGGTATATGTTAGAGATATTTCTATAATGACTTCTACTTGCCTGGAGAGAAGCCAGTAGAGACAGCCTCATCTTGAAATGGTGTTTAAAGTCTACTAGGGAAGTTGTTTGACTACTTCTACAATAAACATAACATTGAAATAAGTTTTTCATCTGAGGTATAAAGACTGTTGGTTACTTAAACTGATAATAAGAGCAAGGACCCCCTTAACAATATCTGGCGCAGACAGGGAAAATTAGCAGTTACCAAGGACATGATCCAAGGGAGCAATAGATCAAGTAGGAATGTAGAATTACTGGAAAGGCTTTTAATAAGTACAGCTGTGGATACAACAGCTGTGATGAGCTTCAAAAGTGCTCCATGTTATCAAGTGTAGGAAAAATAACATGTACCTGGGCATAAGGCAGGTTGATACCATTGTTGAGTTAGTTTAACCACAAGCTAAATAGTTCCAATTGTCCAGGATCTTTAAACACTTACCTCATGGCTAATTGCAATTATCAAACCCCTCACAAGTATGATTGAATAGAAATTTCTTATGTGCAAAATATCACTGACTTTACCTCTAGATATTACCTGAAACTCTTTGATATTAATATGCTTTTATCTCCCAGAGGAAAATTAATAGACTTCTCACCATTCTTTAAAATTTTCATGCAACCATGGATTCTAATGAATGGATATTTTTCCGTTTTCTTAGAAGTGATGTGCGTGTATTAAAATGTGTTCTAGCAGAAAATCAATTTTGCTAATGATATCTTATGACTAGAAGAATAAAAGAAGTGTAAACAATAAAATCCCTGATGATATATTTACAAATTATATGAAAGCAAGCAGAAAATACTTTTAAACTTGCCAAGATTAATTTATCATTCAGGGGTTAATAATAACCCAAAGAAAGTCCATTGATCAACGTGAACTCTGAGTAGAAAATGCATTTTTGCAATTTCACGACAGGAGTCATTATGATTGCAGGACTGAGATAAGGTATAAAATCAAAGCTAAAATGACAATGCCAAGAGCAATAACAAATACCTACCAGCAACGGTCTGTTCTCACACCCTGAAGGCTAGGATGGCATCATTAGAGGGTAATCAAATTGTCTAAGGAGCCTTTAATTATTGGTACAATTTCAAATTTAGACACATCCTAGAGAATGGTAGGACTATGCTTCCCCCTTGGTAAAGAACTTTGTAGAAACTTCAGGGGAAAGATTGCCACAGAACCAGTGCTGACAGGACCAGGGAGGACATCACATTGTTTACTATAAATGTTCACTTTCTTCTTAAACTGGACAACTATTCCTTGCTAAATTTAATAAAACATAATCACATGTAACATAATAATTTATATATATGTAAATGAATACATGTTCTCTTAATATGTGCTACATGTAGAAATGTATAACATATATACCTATACATTACTTTTATACATATTCATTGAGCTTTACACAGGGTTTATGAACTAAATCATTTAGATAGGATAGGTATTATATTCCTTATCAATTTACCTCTCCTTTAAAAGTGTACACTTGCTTTGATAAGGAAAAGAGAAGATCTAAGTACAGTCATTCTGGCTGTGGAACACCAGAAATCTTGGAGAAAATTAATTCTTAGTTACACCTAATGACCTTAACCCAGTGTTTCTAGTCAAATATTCTTCAAAAACATTGTTTTCTTATCTCATAATTTATATCTTTATTTATCAAAATAATTATAATATTGTTTTGTTTATGTATCTGGCATTAAAACAAAACCCAGTGCTCTTTTGTATGTAAGTAATATAAAAATAGGTAATATAGTAGGATATTTGATGTGTTTGTGTATTATACATGTGCATACATGTACATAATAAAATAGGATAATGCATAGTATTGATTGATAGTTTATAATAATGGTGTTTTGACCTGCCTGCATACCACATGCTCCCTGTCAGGGTAATAATGGACTCGAAACTCTAAGCCTGTCCCCAATTAAATGCTTCCTTAGATAAGAGTTGCTTTGGTCATGATGTGTCTTCACAGCAACAGAACAAAGACTAAGACAGACATCTTTCAAAATTGCAAATATCTAATTCCAAGTGGCAGAGCAAAGCTCACAAAGGCTAAGGACCTCCAGTCACACTCTAGAAAAATGGGTCAGTGGGAAACTCTTTGGTGCGTAAGCATGGGCACTGAATTCCAATCCCACGTCCACCTCTAACCCATGTTGAGAGTAAGTCAAGCAGAGAGCAGAATCCATCGCTTGTTAGCCAGTCACTCTAGCTGAAATCTGAGTTCCAAGTTCAATGAGAGACCCTGTCTGCAAAAATAAGAGAGTGCAATAAAAAAAAGACACCAGACATTGACCTCTGGTTTTTACCTATACACACACAGGTAAACACACACACACACACACACACACACACAAATCAGTCATTCGAAGCGTTGTCCAGTCCAGTAGGAGGCAGAGTCAGAATACACTTGAAATTCAAGTCTCTCCAAAGGATACTCAAAGCAAGATCTCATCCCAGCAAGAAGTGAATGTCAGAGTCTTGGAAATAAGGATGAGTCATAGCCTTCTTCTCAATCTACAGTTAGTCCCAGGAGAAAATTCCCAGAAATGGAAGTCAATCTAGCAGACACCCGGATAGCAACACAACAACCACACAGACTGTGAAATGGAAACAGAAATAAAGATTCAGACCTCTGCCTACCCAGACCTCGTTCGTCTTTGTCACACACCAGACAATGAACCCAGAGGGAAAGGGACCCTCAGTGTATCACCAGGACAATACCCACTGGTTGTTTAGGATCCAGTCAGGACTGGGCCAACCTGTGGCTGGCAAGTTTGAGTCCCGAAGCTGTTGTTCCTATCTGCATGTGCAATAGGGCCTCGCCTGTGCCAGACACAGCGGCACTTGCAAATGGAAAAGCATGCGCCAACCCCACAAAGAGCACAGCCTGCACCCGTGGGAGCCCACAGTGGAGAAAAGAATGCATGAAGGCTGACACACCAAGTCAGAGGCATAGTCTTGGAAAACAAAATGACCTTCACCATCTAACAGCATTATTAAATTTCAGGCCAAATATTGATGTAACAATGGATGCCTTTACCGTAATTTTATTAACAACTGTGTGAAATCTCTCTTCTTTGTGAAACTTTTTTCATAGAGATGTTTTATGTAAGCCCTCCTTTAAAAATTACTGAATTTTTATAATATGTCAGCTGGATATATTTTATTACGCATGCTGCTTGAGTTAATGAAAATCCTGGGATGAAAGATATTACTTAAATTATTTTAAGGTATATTATACAGCTTGTAAAGAACTGCCATTTTCCCCTCAGGCTACACTGCTTGCCCCTAGTTTTGCATAATAAATTCAAGCATTATAAACCAGAGCTTCCCTCTGAAGCATCCCTGGTCAGATGTCTTTTTTGACTAAAAGAATGGGGTTGTTATTTTGCCAACTATTATGGTGTAAAGTCAACCGAAATTAGATATGTGTAAAATCTACTACATAAAGCAATTTATAAATGTGGCCACCTGAAACTTTTAAACAACAAGAAAATACAAGAGAGGGAGATTTAATATGAAATCTGTTAGAATAACCTTATATAACTAAATTAAGATTTAATAACTTCAGGTCTTCTAATGCTGCAACTGGATTACAGCAACCTGAATTATAAATAGGTTTCTCCTTTAGAAAATAGAATAAATCGTGAGCTCTTTTCCTTTGAAGCGTAACTAGAATGGGTGGGATCACCTGGGCCATGTTAGTATCTGCTTCATTGGAAGAAAAAGTTCCCCTCTCGTCTTCATGAGACACTGAAGGACACAATACACCTGACCTGCCCAAGCTTCCCAACCTGGGAGGCTCCACCCTCATGACGGCTCCACACTGTGCAGAGTTTTGAACTATAGAAGGCATTCTTACCACCTTAAAAACTCATAATAGTTTTGGAAAGAAGGGCTCTGTATTTTTAATTTGCACACTGCCCTTTGGATTGTGTGGTCAATCTGGTACACAGAGAGGCTAATTAAAATGCATGAGTTTGTCTCTATGCACAGGACCTTCACGGTACCAAATGCAAAATCCCTCCTTCCTTTCTGAGACAGATCTGGTCTCTAAATGGCATCCCATAAGATGTATGGAGAGGAAGCGAGGAGGTGGCTCAGTAGTACCATGTCTATGGATCATGCACGAAACCCTTGGTCCAATTCCCAGGACCACATTTACTGGCTATGGTGGTGCTCACTGAGCACTTGGGATGTAGCAGTCACCAGATCAGAAGTTCAAGGTTAGTCTCCCTGTATATTGAGTTCAGACCAGCCTAGACCATGTGAGACTGCCTGAAAAAAACAAGTGTGGGGACACAAGTCATAGAATCTTCCCCACTGACAACCATTTATTATTTCAACTATACCATATTCCCCTCCCCTTTTCAACAACCATGTAACTTACCTAGCCTTCCCTGTGTGCCCATGCAGATGAATATAAGCTTACTTAGAATCCTGGGATACCTAACCAGGCCACCATAAGTCCTTGTATAACTCATTTCCATAAAACTTCTTAACATAGACACTAAAAGTAACTTTGGAATTCATCAGAAAGATCCTTGAGGCCTTTGAGCAATGACAGAACTCTCAAAGTGTGGACTTGGCAGATGCTATGAGTCACCCTGCTTCTGAAAGAGCTAAGAAAGTGATTTGACTGGCAGAAAAAGTTGCCCCATAGGTTGGGGCTAGCTTTGGGGATCATCAAATGTGTTATGGATCACTTACTGTTGGGGAAAGTTGATAGAATGTATTTATATATGACCCTGCTCCCATGGCACAGTCATTGAGCAACAAGGCCGCAAGTTTCCAAATCCGATTTTTTTTTTCCCTGAGAGTTTGAACTAAGTTTCCCAGATTTAGAGTCGGGTATCAGAGATTTTTACTGAAAATTCATGCAGAGGTGAGGCCGGAGTGCACCTTTCTGACTATTGTGTGTACTGATGTCATTTAGAAACAAACAAGAAACTCCAGGAGGATGGAGACAGGGAGCCACTGTCTCTATTCCTAGGCTTTCTAGTTGTCTGCTTCATTCTCCCAAGACCCCACCTGTTTCCACATGTATTATATTAAATAAATATCATTTCATCTGGCTAACTTTGCCCCTTGCAATCAAAGGTCCAGTACACATTCCTAAGACACATGTTGAGACTTGTGGTCGCTCTTCCTGTGAAACTGAAGGGCCACAGTTTGGATCACCTCAGGTAAAGTCACCTCGGATTCATGGGCACTACTATCATTAGAAGAGAATAAAACATCTTCTCCCAACCTCAAAATCAACTACCGATTGTAACAGTCCTACATACACTAAAACTGTGATTCACCCCTGTGCCTACTCCAGCAGCTGCACACACAGCCACCCAAAGCTTAGAGGCTGTTCTGTCCTTTTTTTTTTTTTTTTTTTTGTCAACTAAATAGAAGCCCCGCCCTGTCTGGGAAGTACAGAGTTCCAACTCCACCACAGCCAGTGCATTAATATAAAACTCTACCAGTGATAGCAAATCACATGAGAGCTCCCCGAAACCAAAACGGGGGGGGGGGAATAAGAATACTAAGAATAGGTGCAAATTCACAAGAGACCTAGAGTATAGAGCCTTTGCAGAGGTCATCCAAGCTCTTGACTACCCCACAGCGGCTGTAATTCGGGAACTCGGGGCGTAGTTACATAGAACAGTGATCTCAGTACCTTCACTAACTGCACTGGAGACCTCTGCTGCGAGTCTTCCCATTTCCTCACACTGCTTCATCTGTTCTCCTCCAGTAAACTTGCACAGGCCAGATGATGCCAAGAATTCTCCTTTATCCTCCACACTCTTGGCACAAGAGTGGACACATGGAAGGTGTCTGAAAATGCTCATTTAACTGAACTGATTGAAAGGCTAGTTTCCCAAATGAGGTTGGTAATGTTCTATTCCTTGTACAGTAGAATCTAGCCCAGCATCCTGATGGATAAAAGAAAACCGTGTAAAGCACAAGGGAACACGCTTCACCTACCTTAACCTCTAAACCTTGATTGATTTTCTAGTCTTTGTTGAATTCTCCCCCAATACTGTTAAAGTCCTTTTCACAACATGGATTTCTTCCAGGCCAAGCTTAAAACACATTATTTCAGCCCAGTTAAAGTCTTGCACACATATACACAAAGGAGATATTACTTTTGCCCAAAGCAGATCTTTTGTTTGTTGAGCTTTCCCTTATCACAGTACACAGCTCTTTGCCTAGTTGTCTGGATACCCTGGGCATTTAATAAGCACTTACCATTTTAAGTAGCTTACTGTCCTGAGAGAGTCTTTCAAACAGATCAAGACTGCAAGCGGAATGAATTCTCAAAGGCTGTTTTCAGGGTTTTGTTTGTTTGTTTGTTTTCTGTTGTTTTGGGGGGGTATTTTGTTTTGTTTTTTGTTTATTTTTTTATTTTTGTTTTGTTTTTGTCTTGGGGTTTTCATTTTAAGAAAGCAGACAAAAGGAAATGCCAGCCCTCACTATTTCTTGTCAACCACCTTGTCTGAGCATCGCCTCAAGAGGAGCGCTTCTTTGTGAGCATGGTTACCTGCAAAGATTCCTTGTCCCACCCCCACCCCGGCTTCACCTCTGAGCTCTGGCCCCCTGCTCTCAAGCCAGGTGGCCATGGTGTCTCTCCAGGCCTGCCTTGCCCTCTGCCATTGCTTGGAAAAGTCTCCTGGTCCTTCTGAAGAATAAACATCAATGTCCCAGCTCCCTCTTACTGCAGAACAGACCCCGAGGCTCCCGCGCTCGTTCTCTCTTCTTCACTCTTATGGTTACTCTGAAAACACGTTAGGCTTTCCTTCTCATGTGCAGCCTCTGTGGACCATAAGTGAGTTAGCGGGTTAGTCAGACATTTTGTTGCTGTGGTGAAATATCTGACAGAACAATATCAAAGGGGGAAACGTTTATTTTGGTTCATAACTCCATAGGTTTCATTCCGGGGTCTGCTTACTCCTGCTTGCTGCTTAACTGGGGCCTAAATGAAGGCTTAGCGCCATGGGACTTAAGTGTGGACTTAGCGTGTGGAGGAGAGAGAGGAGAAGTGTAAGGGGAGCGGGAGAACTTAGGGGCTAGGTATAAAATGCTGAGACTGCACTTCCTAACTGTGTCCCGAGTGACCTGCTTCCCCCAGCTATGCCTATAGCCTAGAGCTTTTAGCACCAACTGGGAAAGCCATCCAAACAATAAGCCCATGGGGGACATTTCCTAATCTAATCATGATACTCTCCCCCTTCCTGGCTTCTTCCTTCATTGTCCACCTCGTTCCTTTTAGACACAAACTAAATTAAGATTTGCTTTGACTCTGAAGAAGCAAGGACTGAGGAAGACAACATGTTTCTAGAAGGAGCTCTCAAGAAGGAGACTGCTAGCTATTTGGACACTGTATGGGAGATGTTTTCTGGACATACACACAGCGACCTGTTTGAGTCTTCCGGAGAATCTACAGCAAATTAATACATGATATGCTAAGTTTTAAGGGTTACTAAGTGTTTTTCCAAAATGCTAAGCTAATGAGCAATGTTTTCATGCATTATTTCTAGATAATATGAAGAAAGTGATTTACAAGATTAGGTATGTATTCTAAAAATGTCATTCAAATAGGTGTGGACGGTAGGAAAATGTATCCGTGTATTTTTTAGAATATTTTAAGTTTATATTTAAGCATTTATCTATTGGGTACAGTTTGTTACATTTGCCATTCTCTTTTCCTTTAACGGGAGTATTTAATGATACCTTAAATGTGATACTGAATGTAATGTAATTCTGAAGCTGATAGTCCTGGCTGGTCAGGGGAGGTTTCTGTTTTATTCTTAAATTGTAAAATCAAGTAAAACGTATAGAATATTGACTAAATATATTTTAGTGCTACTGTAATTTTGAAGTTATTGTACAGATCCTCATATATGTGAACATGTAAACAGCCACATCTAAATAAGTAGCCATGATTGTCCTTGGGTTTGGGTAAAAGACTCCTGTTTATCCTGCTTAAGAAAATATCTCTATAATTACCTAATGCTGAAACTTAAAAATTCTACTCCCAAAGATCAGGCTTTAGATTAGCACAAAGGCTCCTTCCAAAATAAACTTTAGAGCAGGCATTGGGAAGAGATAAGCATTATCACACAATAGCACCTTAAAGAGAATTAGTTTATCAAATGTTCTTTACCTGATAACTAAGTTCAAGTGGGTTACAGAGAAAATGGAATTTTTAACAGAGATGAGAAAACCCTCAGACAGACATGAGACCTGGCCTAGGTAAGATTTTTAGTAGCATGCATGGGTGTTGTGGTTTTTCAAGAATGAGGAGTAGAAATACGATAAGAAACAAGAAAGGAAAGTAGAGATGAAATCACTACTTTTTTCTATCTGACCCCAAACTTCCTCTCTTGGAATACATCTTACAGAGATAATTATTATTCTTATTAAAACAATTTAGAAGATGGCTACTGTTCTTGATTCAGTGCTGGATACAGCTTGTCCCTCTAGTTCATTAGAACGTTGTTGCCAAACTCACTGTGGCCTCTGGAAGCAGGGACTCTTGAGAGTTGGGAAAAGTGAATAAAGGCATGAGGATTGCACAGAAAGCTGGAACCTACAAAAGCAACCCAGTAATGGTTTCTTTTTAAATTCCTTACAACTTTGCCCATAGAGTGAGGTCCATTCACACCAATGACTTGGCAGTGGCAGCAGACATAAAACTTCCTTTTTTTCTTTCTAGACACAGAAATAAATCAAAAAAGTTTATCTGGACTAGAGAACATATGGGAATCACATAACATCCAGAGGTAGAAAATAGGATCCCCCAAATATGTGTCATAAGCAAAAATCAGGCTCACTGCTCAGCCTATGAAGGTGGAAGACACCCAAATCAGCTCGGTGACAACACTGAGAATCCAATTGAGTGTTACCCACATGTGGAGCAAACTCAAACTTGGCTTGAAAGTGCTGCAAGTACGGAGTCACAGCTATGAGTCAGAGCCAAAAAAGGCAGAACCCTTGGCATTAGTCAAACAGCTTCCTTAGAGACATCAGCCTTCCCAGATGATTATAACCAGACCCAAAAATCACAGAATACAACATCTGTATGTCCAAGGTGTTATCCAACTACACAGCATGCCCAAAACTAGGAAAAGCAGATCAATTCTCAAGAGAAAATTAAACAAATAGATGCCATTCTCAAAGAGATAGAAGTGTTTGACCATGGGGCAAAAACTTTAAGCAGCTATGATAGTCATGCTGTTCAGTGAAAGAATAGCACATTTGAAATGTATGAAAGGATAAGAATCTTTATAAATCCGATGCTACAAGTAACTAAGTGAAAATATTATCGCTAGAAAAGCAATATCCAAAATTTTAAAGATCACTAGATAGTTTCAATAGCAGGTTGTAGGCAGCAGAGGAAATTTTTAGTGAATTTGAAGATAATTCATTAGAAATTACTTAATCTGTAGAAAGGAAAGGAAAGATGATGTTTTACATTTGATTTGTTTATATTCTGTGTCCACATGCATGCAAAGTCATACATATGGGTGTAAGAGGAGAACTTATGACAGCCAGTTCTCTTCTTTTATTACTTTGATTAGAAGAAATGAAGTCAGTTTGTCAGGTTTGCCAGAAAGGTCCATGTAACCGCCCAGCGAGTCAGTTATTCTAGGGTTGTAACCCACCTGGCAGGTCAGTTATTCCAGGGTCCCGAAGAGGCGCTATCTGAAAAGACTTGGGCTGGAAAGAGGAAGGAGACCAAGCAGAGTTCTTGTCAAGGTCTCTGTTTATTAGAGTAATGGTTGTGGCTTATATAGCCCTTGGATGAGGAATTTGGCTTGGGATGGGGGCAGGGGCATGGCGAGGGCAGGAAGGGATCTTGCAGCAATGGTCACAAGTAGACACTTGGTCACTAGTCAGTCACGAGGTCTCTAGTCGACACATCTAGTGTTCTCTATGCAAGCGGAATCGTTCCTTTTGTGATTCCAACCACAAACAGTTTTCTAGATTGTTGGAATGTGGGGCAGGTTCTGCTAACAGATAGCTCTCAAGATAGTTGGGTGTGGGGTGGGCTCTGCCAACAAACAGTTCTCAATACAGTTGGGGTGTGGGGCTCTCCGCAAACATCCCCAGGACAATGGTCCCTGCTATAATCTTTGGGAAAATGGCTCCTGACAGGTCCATCTTGCTTGTTCAGAGAAAAATAAATTAATAGAGCCCATCATATTTTAGAGATCTATAGGATAGTAACATAGTGTCTACATATATAAAGCCCCCACACACTGGACTAAAATTTTTGAAAAACAAAGATTCTAAGTATGCAATTTTGATAAAAATGTATATTAACAAGACAACAATGTCCAGAATTCTTAGTTCTCCATGCTATTGTACGTTTTGTACTTTTTACTTCAGCTTTTGTTTCATATTGTATTTTCATATATATTTTTTCATATCAAGTTATACAAATAAATTTGAAAACTTTACTTATTTATTTGAACAAATAAACTCAGGAAATATAAATACTATCTCCTCTGAGACAGATTTCTCTCATGACCTGTATAACAATAAAGAGGAAAAGAGTTAGGCAGATTTATTATCAGTTTCTCTTAAAACACTGGCTTTCCTCAGATAGGAAAATATTCCAATCCATTACAACCATAACACCTTCCTGAGTTACTTACTCCAAGCAGCTTATTTGACTTAGGAGGTAGGTATCTGTGAATATGTGGTTCATGCTACCTGTGAGGCCATGAAGCATATTTTGTTGTTGTTGCTGCTGCTGTTGTTTTCTCAAGGGTATACTCTTTTACCAGCATTCAAGAAACTACAGCAGGCAATGTCTCACTTTTCACAATTCTTGCTCTTAACCTCAAACAGTAATTATCATTTCCATACTCGGCATAACCTAGTTAACTTTTCATAAAGAAATATCCCTCAAAAAGAAGTAGAATAAAGGCTAATTTTATGCAGTGGATCAATAACTTGAATCAGCATGATTTTTTCATCAGAAGCAATAGAAGTCAAGAGTCAGAGGCACTAAATAGTTAATTCCAGGTGTATCAGTTACTTTTCTGTTGCTGGAATAAAGTACCATTTCCAAGGAAACTCGGAGGAAAACATTTGCTTGAGTTTGTGGTTATAGCGGGATAAGAGTCCATCATGATCAGGAGACATGACATAAGGTAGGCATGGCAGTAAGGTAAGTACCTGAGAACTCACATCTAGAACCATAAGTGCATGGTAGAGGAAGAAGTAGAGCAAGGCTATAGGGTCTCAAAGCCTGCCCCCAGTGGCCTATTTCCTCTATCAAGACTGTATCTCCTAAGTTTCCACAAACAGCACCACCAACTGGGGACTAAGTGTGCAAATACCCAAGCCTATGGAAGACATTTCTCATTCAAATCACCATAGTGGTCAATCCAGAAATTCTATCTCCAACAAACAGCTGCTTGTATACAGGTGCAATAGTGGCACAAATATTATGGGAGTAATTAACCATTTGCTAATTGAATTTAGAACCTACTCCACAACATGGAATCCTTGTCTGGTATCATTAAGTGGGTACAAATATGTAGCCAATTGTGGCATAGGCCCTAGGGAAGAATCTTGTGTAGTTATTATGCTAACACACCTAGCAAGAAACTGGCTTCTAGGTTCTTATCTTTATAACCATGATTAATATATCTTTCATCTCTTAACAGAGAAACTTCTTTTAGCAGTAGATGGTGACTAGTACAGAAACCCACAACTGGTCAGCCCATAGAGAATAAGAAAGGGCAGAATGCTTAGACTTAGACTTAGAAGAGATGCCTATACCACAGCCCTTGTCACCAAGACTCACTGATCGTCATAGAAGAGAGGGTGGAAAGATCGAAAGAACCAGGAGTCTCAGTAGAAATATAAAACAAAATAGTATTTGCTAGACAAGACAGCACACTTGAGACATTGAACTCATATGGCTGAGACAATAAGCACAAGATCAACTCAGCCAAATCCCAGTATGGATGGGAGAGTTGTTGAAATTCCATACCTACATAAGGGACTATTGACAATCAATGGCTTCTGTAGAAGGTAGAATCAGTTTTCTTTATAAATGCAGGCCCTGAATGACTGCCAGTGATCCAGTAGATGGTTCCATCCTATACATAGACAGCACCAAGTGGACTAGTGGGTATCAAGAGATAGGCAGGGGATAGGGATGACATGAAATTGGAAAGAAAAAGTGATGATGTTTTACTTAAGGTTTCTATTGCTATCATAAATACCATGACCAAAAGAAACTTTGGGAAGAAAGAGTTTGTTTCATCTTACAACTCTAAAGTAAGAGAGAATCACCGAGAGAATCCAGAGCAGGAAATCAAGACAGGATTCTAGAGGCAAGAAATGGAGCAGAGACCACAGAGGAGTGCTCCTTCCTGGCTTGCCCCTCTTGACTTGCTCAGTTTGTTTGCACAGTCTTGCTCAGGACCACCTGTCTAGAAGAAAAAAACCACCATTTATGGCCTGAGCCCAACTATGTCAGTCATAATCAAGAAAATACCCTATAGACTTGTCTACAGGCAATTGGATGGAGGTATTTGTCAAATGAGTTTCTTCTTCCCAAGTAACTCTAGAATGTATCAAGTTGATTTTTTTTTTAAAAAAAAAAGACTAGCTAGGCAGAGGGATAATGGTGGAATTGGAGAAGAGGAAAGTGGGGACGATTTAATCCAAACACATTAGATACATGTATTAATAGTAAATATTTTTTCATTAAACATACAAGTATAAATGATAAAACAGAAGATAGGCATATATAAGGTGGAGTCTCTCATTTAACTCCAGACCTTATAAATTCACTTCAGCTAACTGATCAGCTTACCAAGACATCCACTATTCCTGCTGAAATTGCAGATGGCTTCTGGAATTATAGGCAGACCAGCAGGTGTGCCAGCAGGCAAGCAGGTGCTGGGTCCTCATGCTCGCAAAGCAAGTGTTTTACTTATTGAGTCATCTTCCCAGACTTTGGCTGTAAGTTTTCTACATCTGATATTAAGTGGTGTATTTAGCCATGGAAAACAATGAACTAAAGGAAGCACACATTATAAAGTCCAAAACAGACACAGAAAGATAATATAAGGACACAGACAAATACAAGAGAAGAAAGAGAACATGTGATTAAATGACAGAATTAGACCTACCTAATTCAATACTGAATTTAATGATAATGGTCTCCTTCCAAGAAAGAGAAGAGGAACACTTCCAAACTCATTCAGTAAAATCAGCATTACAACTGAACTACAACCTGACGAAGGCATTAAATCAAGACATCAAGCTCACAGGAAAAATACTTTTTAATATTTATATTTGGATATAAGTGTCTTTGTGCATAAAATTATGTACTAGTACTAATATTATAAAATAATATTGGGGTTTTTATTCTATTTAGTTGATGTTTTAATCCAGAGAAGTTTAAAAATCTATTGTGAGAGACTGAGAAAATATAAAATTTAGAAGAATAAGGGACACTATGAATTGTTAAAAATGTGTTAATATTTTTAATTGGATAACAGCAGGTCAAATCTCAAACCCTTATCCAAACTAACTAAAAGATGGAGAGAGAATATTTAAATTAATAAACTCGGAAAAGAAAAGGAGAATATAACAACAGAAACTGAGGAAATCCAGAGAACCATACAACTAAACCAAATTGGAAAATCTAAAAAAAAAAAAAAAATAGTTTTCTTAATAGGTATCACTAATCAAAGCTAAATCAAGATCATATAAATATATTTTAAGTAGAACTATAACCCAGTCCATTCCTCAGTAGGGCAATGAAGTCAGAATTCTTTTCCCTACAACAGTAGGGTAGGTTTTCCCACTTACAACTGCTGCTGCTTCAGATTGCCAAGTCCTGTCTCTGCCTATCTTCAAGCCTCCAAACAAAAATCATCTTTAGTCTACAGCATTGTTTCATACTGATGAGACTGTTTATCTGAATCAACCCACTATTGAAACTCCAGTAAGATTTCCTTTTTCCCTGGGAGCTATACTGTATAGACATTACCTCATCAGTTAGTCAATTCATCATATCCCTGTTTCTAGACTGTGGTACAAACATCTTCCATCTCTCAAGAGAACACTGGCCAAATCATTTCATGATGCCCCATTACCCCAATAACCCAAACCGCATAAAGTCCCAACAAAGAGAGAAATACAGACCAATATTCTTTATGAACACAGATGTAAAAATACTCAAACCAAATCCAAGAGTACATCAAAAAGATGATCCACTATGATCAACTAAACTTCATCCCAGAGATACAGGAGTGGTTTAATATATAAAAGTCAGTTAATGTAGTGCACCATATGAATAAAGTCAAAGAGGAAAAAAATGAACATGATCATCTCTTTAGATGCCAAAAAACCTTTGACAAAATTCAACGCCCTTTTAAGATAAAAGTCTAGGAGATATTATGGATACAGGGGACATACTTAAATATAATAAAGGTAATTTACAGCGAGCTGATCGCCAACATCGATTTAAATAGAGAGAAACTCAAAGCAAATGCACTAAAAGCAGGATCAAGACAAGGTTGTCCACCACCTCATTATCTATTCAATATAGTACCTGAAATTTTAGCTAGAACAATAAGACAACTGAAAGAGGTCAAAGGGATACAAACTGGAAAGGAAGAAGTCAAAGTATAGTTATTGGCACATGATGTGATAGTATACATAAGTGACCCTAAAAATTCTACCAGGGAACTCCTACAGCTGATAAACAATTTCAGCAAAGTGACTGAATACAAAATTAACTAAAAAAACAAAAATCAGTAGCCACCTATATACAAATAACAGACTGAGAAGGAAATCAGAAAAACAACATGTTTCACAATAGTCTCAAATAATATAAAATATCTTGGGGTAACTCAAGCTAAGCAAGTGAATGACGTGTATGACAAAAATTTCAAGTCTTTGAAGAAACGAATTGAAGAAGATATCAGAAGGTGGAAATATATCTCAGACTCATAAGTGTATCAGTTCTTAGGTACCTTCAAATGATGTTTTTTGCAACTACTAAAACTCAAATGAAACTTTTAAACAATATTTTAAAATGCATAATAGGGCTTATAAATTTTGAGCATCATTGTGAGGTTATTCAAATAAAAGAACCTCCAGAGTGCTGGAAGAGAGACACTCATGACAGTTAAGGTATGAAACTCACAACTCTGTGGTAGAGACTGGTCGGACAGGAGGATGGAAGCTTTGCTCTCTCAACTATTGTGTAACAGCCAAAAATGTTCTGATTTCCCCTCTCTCTAAGCATGTTGGTCCCACACAAGAGAGTTGTTTAGACATCCGTGATGGTTGTGGTTGTATCTTTCTTCTCTGACCAGTTGGTACTATGACCAATAATTCCTACCATCCACAGAAGACTGAGTGAATCATTATGTCTTCCCCACATACACACATATATACATGAGCAGGCACACACAGAGTCTGAGAGAGAGGGGAGAAAGAGAGAGAGAGAGAGAGAGAGAGAGAGAGAGAGAGAGAGAGAGAGAGAGAGAGAGAGAGAGAGAGAGATTTTATTACTGAACAATAAAGCTTTTTTCCCTTATCCAGAATGGTCAGCATCAAGAAAACTATTATCTTGATCTACAGCATATACTCTACAACACTAGTACCAAAGAATTTTTCAGGATGAAAAAAAAATGAAATGTGGAAATTACCTAAAAGAAGCTGCTTATATCCAAAAGATTTTTGCCTTTACTAAGACATCATAGCTTGTGAGTAGCCAGGCTTCCATGACTTTTCTCAGAGAACACTCTTTTTGTATAACTAGAACTTTGAATATTAGCCAAAAGTATAGTATTTGGGATCAAGGTTAAGGATCTACAGAAAAACTTGACCCTTTACATTCTGTAACTTCCCTTCTGATAAACAAATATGTCAACCTTGTTTTTTTTCCGGGAGGCAGAAAAATAAAACTGATCATTTGGCTACACAACCCTTTCTGTTGTTTGACCACATGTACGTAAAATATTTCCTATAGGGTTTGAGATATGGTTTAGCAGTTAAGAGCACAGACTGCTCTTCAAGAAGACCCAGGTTCAGTTCCCAGCACCCACATGACAGCTCACTACTGTCTGTAACCCAGGGGATCTGACACCTTCACCAAGACAAATGTACACACAAAATAAAAACAAATAAATGCATATTTTAAATTTTTTTCCTATAAGTAAAAAAATAATAGACAAACTATGTCATCTCGTATAAATATGAATCTCCTCCATACACTGATGTTTCTTACAATAATGGCTGGAATAAACCATCTGGATACCCATTTCTTTCCTATATATTTTTTCAAAGTCAGAGAATATTTCCTGCTCCAGACATTTTTAACTTCCACCAACACTTGGGTAACAATTATAGCCAGCATTGAGGACGGGTCTTAACTTCCAGAACTTTTTTTTAATCTCAGATCAAGGCTCTTTCCATGACTGCAATGAGGTTACTGACAAGGAAAGCCAGTACCTTTCTTGAACAGCCTTGTTCTGCACTGTGAGAGCACAGTTCTCTCAGAAAGCTGAACTTTGTTTCCTCTCTTTTGCCAGATTACAAAATCAACCTAATAGCGGTCATTGCTAGTCTTTACTTCTTACACTAGCTGGAGTAGTCACACTGAGAACACCTCTATTGGTCCAGTTCACCTAAAATCAGCTGCGAGTCGCAAAGAACCTTCCAGACTCCATCCCATGGGCATTCAGCAGAAGAATGCTTCTCCTCGGGCTACCTTTGAAATTTAGATTCTCAGCACCCCCCAGCCCATGCCTCAGCAGGGCAAGAATGTCAACCTTCCTTTCTCAATCACAGCAGGACAGACTTTCCTATGTTCAGCTGCTGCTGCATCTGATCACCAGCCCCTGTCTCTGCCTATCTTCAATCCTCTAAGCAAGAATCAACTTTAGTCTACAGCCTTGTCTCATACAGATGAGTCTGTTTATCTGAATCACCTCACTATGAAACCCCAGAAAAGTATCCCTGCTTTTCCTGAAAGCTGCACTGTATAGCAATTCCCACATTATTTAGTCAATTCATTACATGCCTGTTTCTAGGTGATAGTATAAACATCTTCCATCTCTCAAGGATAAAAGAAAAAAGTTCAAACAAGTTTTACATAGCTCATTCCCCTTATAAACACCAAGAATTCAGAGCAGGTGTCCAAGCTTAAAGATTTTCTATCGTCCAAGTACCTCCTCTTTTGAAAAATTGAAGTCTTCTGCTTGCTTTAAATAGTAACTTTATCAACACACCCAAGCCAGTGCAATTCCTTTAATTTAGGCATTTGATGCAGTACACAAGACTCCCAGGAGAGAAGAAAATACATTTTGCCTTCCAAAAACTCAACTTCCATCCACAGGCAATCAAGGCTAAATTATTTTAAACCTGCATGTGCTTGAAACTACATCCATCAAAAGGTATTAGGCTAGCAAGGCGGTCCTTAAACCACATCTATAATTTCCTAGATCTGCCTATTTACCTAACAGCATATGTACTTCTTTCCAGCCTGGCTATTTTTTCCCATATCGTTCTGCCCAGACAGTCTCATCACCCAGAACACATACCCATCACATTTTCACTTTTCTGTCATGTATCATTACCATAAATGTTCCCACCACATCAGGCTGCCTTGTGCCCCTTATTCTCAGCCACATGGTAACTACTGTTTGTGTTTGTTGTTATGCTTTTCACCTTTAAATATCATGTCCTAGATTTCTGTGCTGGGGAGAGGATATCTGTAGAATGCTAGTCAATCCTTTACCCATTTTAAGACTCTGTTTCTTCATCTATAAAATAGGATTAACAACACTCACCTTAACACTTACAGTCAGAGAAAACAAATGAGATAATTTATGTAAAACACCTGGCTCAGCACCTGGTGATATCAAAGCAAAATGGATGAGGCTTTTGAAATATAATTCACCAGATGTGGTTTTATTAACTCTTCCTATTGCTCATAACTAATGGAAGATTTGTCTCAAACCCCTAGAGGTATTTCCCCAGATGCCATATGATTCATTTCTAGAAACAATCCACAACTAATCAAATGGCTCTTTTAAAAAGTTCTAGGTAATGTCTATTCTAGGTAAAGCCTGTCTGCTCAGATAGCAGAGGTGCCAATGGTCCTGCTCAGCCCTGCCCTGCCTCCAAATGTCACTTTGCCATCTAAAACAGCATGTTTCCAACCACATGCTTAAACTCAGGATAGAAATTTTGTCCTCTGTGTCTTCCCAATTCTAAACTCAAAGTGTTCGGTGGCCGGGCGGTGGTGGTGCACGCCTTTAATCCCAGCACTCGGGAGGCAGAGGCAGGCGGATCTCTGTGAATTCGAGACCAGCCTGGTCTACAAGAGCTAGTTCCAGGACAGGCTCCAAAACCACAGAGAAACCCTGTCTCGAAAAAAAAAAGTGTTTGGTGTTCCTAATAATGATCTATTATCCTAAAAGTAAACCCCATGTTCATGTGAAATTTTCAAAAGCAAGTGATTTTCCCCAAAGCAGAAAATAAAAATAGACGTACAAACATACTGTCAATCAGATTCCTTTTAGAATTGGTACTTTATTGAACAGCTTTGTTTGGTTTGATGACTTGGGTGCAGATCCACGATAGGAAGTACATCATATAGGAAGTCTGAACATAGCCTCTCTGCTCTTATGTATCCCTGTAATTGCCCATCCTCTGTAAATGATGAAACAGATAAACACGTACCACTGTAACAACATAGTTTAATATATTTGTCTCTAAACAAAAGAGATTACATTTCTCTCTGTTTATCTATAGATCATATATTATTATAGTGCAAAGGTCATATACCAAATTTAATCTGCTTCCTCAAGAAAGATCATATAGGAAAAATTGTGTTTACTGACTAAGAATATGTAATGAGCAAATTTAAATGGCATTTAAATAAACTTAAGTAAACATTTAAGTAAACTTATCAGGAATATTTGGTTCTAAATATTTTTAGAAAGGTTCTAAAGAAACAATTATTTCAATATTTTTGAGACAGGGCCCCTAAGTACCAAGATGACCTCAAACTCTTGATTCTAATGTCTCCACCTCTAGGGTGCTGAGATTTTAAGTGTACATCATCACAAGGAGCTTATGCAAGGTGAGAGCTTGAACCAGGGCTTTGTGAGCATGAGGCGAGCACTCTGCCAATTGAGTTACATACTTAACAAAAGAAAAAAATGTATTTTATAGGAAATTGATGTTGAAGCAAATATAGAAAAGAAAGATTCAACATAAATCTTTATATTTTAAGGCAAATTTATGCAAGACATATAAAATTTTAAATGTCCATAATGTAATCATCCAAAACATGGAAATATTCCTTTTTCTACTTCCTTTCTGATTTTATCAATTGAACTTTCGAGTCTATCTTTATAAACTGAACACTCTTCACATCATGTGTGAACAGTATCTGTAAAGCATAATTACAATAACTCTGTATTTCTATACAGGTGTATATGACTTACTAAACATGTGGTTAGAATAATGTAAACAATTCACTTTCTATCAAATACTTTGTGCCTCCAAATTTGTCAAAATGTATGGTTATTTCCTAATTGTTCAATTAGTAAGTCAAAATTATTTACCCTTTTCCATTCTTTAGGTAATATATTATGGTACAGCAGCATGAATTCTTAAGGTCAGATATAACATGAATGGATTATTCAATCTACCAAAAGTATAAGATGGATGCTCTTGAGCCTTATTGTCCCTGATGTGCTATTTTGTCATCATTATAACAGGGATCACTATTGATAAAATGCAGTTCTAACAGAATGAAATTATATAAAATGTTTAGATGGTACATTGCCAAAAGCTTCTACTAACCCATAATTTAACCAAAGACCAGTTATGTGCTCTTGGCTCTAACTATTTATGATTCAGGTTGTTCTATTGTTTTCATCTAAAATAGCACAGGTTGCTGAGGAGAGCTATGCCTACCTCCTAGGATTATTTCAACGCAAAAATAAGTTAGTGCATTGAAAATGGTGTGAACTGTGATACATGTTGATAATCCCAGGGCTTGGGAGGATTGTGAGCTTGAGGCCAGAGTTAAATAATATAAACCTGTCTAAAAAAGAAAGATGAGATGTGAAGAAAGAAGAATGGTCATAAAAGTAGAGTAAAGAGGGAGGGAAGGACAGAAAAAGAGAAGTGGGGGGAGAAGGAACCAAAGAGGAGAGGAAGGAAGAGGAGAAAGGGGAGTAGAGAAGACAGGATAGGCAGGAAGGGAGGAGAGGGGAGGAGGTGGCAGATGGGGGGGGGTCTGGTAGACAAAGCCCTTTGCAGGCATTGATGCTGCAGTTTCTGGAGAAGGCCAATGCCCTGTCCTCGCAAACAATAAGCACTTCACTGCTGTATTTATCAAAAATTGCTGCACATATTTCTTTACAGCCAACATTAAAATGCACATATGCTTTGTCTACTCTGCATATTAACAAAAAATATGCCAGCAATTTTAGGGATCATATATTTTCACTTGCCACTAATGCTTAGGATGACAGAATCTTTTTCTTTTAGGAAGACATGTCTAAGTATTCGTCTTGTTCAACTCAATTGTTTAATAGCAGCTGATCATCTTCCTAAGGATAAAATGAAGTCAACTATCTTCCTAAACTCCAACACTATAGATCTTACATTATAAAATAACATTGATTTCATTATTCAAATTACCCTTATCTCATGTATAATACCATCTATTTGGTACAATGCCACCCATATATTTCTTATGTATTTTCTTATTTTTATTGTTTTTATTGAGTTATACAGTTTTCTCCACGTCCCTTCCTCCCTTTTCACCTTCTGCACTCTCCCATGACCCCCACGCTCCTAACATCCTCAGGAGATTTTGTCTTTTTTACCTTCCTATGTAGATCTCTGCAGTTAGGATGTGTGGTAAGGGGAACACTCCTCCATTGTTGATGGGAATGCAAACTTATACAGCAACATTGGAAATTAATGTGGTGATTTCTCAGAAAATTAGGAAACAATCTACCTCAAGACCCAGCAATACTGCTGTTGGCTATATACCCAAAAGATGCTCAGTCATTCCACAAGTGCTCAGATATGTTCATAACAGGATTATTTGTAATAGCAAGAACCTGGAAACAACTTAGATGCCCCTCAACCGAAGAATGGATAAAGAAAATATAGTACATTTATACAATGGAATACTATGCAGAGGTGAAAAATAATGACATCCTGAAATTTGCAGGCAAATGGATGGATCTAGAAAAAAAGCATATTGAGTGAGGTAACCCATACCCAGAAAGACAAATATAATACATATTCACACATAAGTAGCTTTTAAACATAAAGCAAAGAAAAACCAGCCTACAGGCCACAACCCCAGAGAAACTAGACAACAAAGATGACCCTAAGAGAGACATACATGGATATACATAGAAAGATGAAAGAGACAAAAGCATCCACTATGTTCTAACGGAATTCCAGGGAAAGAACAGGACTCAAAGAGCATATGGATAAAGGATTGTAGAGGCAGATAGGGCCTCTAGGCTTCATAGGAACATCTGGTCTCTGCTGAGGACTGGAACCCAGAATGAGGTACTAAACTCAGAAGTGATAAAGGAGCATCCAAGTAGCATCCTGATTTTCTAGAGACCTAAGGCAGAAACAAAAAAGAGTTTCAGTCCAGTACCTGGACAGTTGACTGGGCAACTGATATGGCAAAGGCTAGTCCAGCCTATTTCTGTGTCACCA
Organism: Chionomys nivalis; assembly: GCF_950005125.1. Taxonomy (NCBI): domain Eukaryota; kingdom Metazoa; phylum Chordata; class Mammalia; order Rodentia; family Cricetidae; genus Chionomys; species Chionomys nivalis. The sequence goes on from NC_080087.1 coordinate 47,008,328, forward strand.
GGAGTGCCACAGACCTATTGCAATTTCCTTCTCTCCCAGTCCCTTGATTTCCTCTAGTTAAATTATCAGGAACTCTGACACTACCTACCAAAACATGGCATGAGATAAAAGCACAATAGGTGTAGTTGAATACAATATCATTTATCAATATTTTATAAATATATTAATTTGATAATTTGGTAATGAGACTTTCTGTACTTTCATCAAGGAATATTGTAATCAAAGAGACTACAAATTAAAAGATAAGATTTACAAATATACCTTTGTATGCCTACTACATAGCTTGATATAGGGCATATAATTATGCATCTTGTGTATCTGTAGGATGGCTACATGGAAGGAAGGAAGGAAGGAAGGAAGGAAGGAAGGAAGGAAGGAAGGAAGGAAGGAAGGAAGGAAGGAAGGGTGGATGGATGCATGCATCATACCGACTTACAGGCCACAACCCCAGAGAAACTAGATAACAAAGATGACATTAAGAGAGACATACACAATATCAAAAGTGCACAGTAAATCATTATCAGTCACTCAGAATAGCAAATGAAGACTACAATGTGGGATATTTTAGCATTAAGTAAGAAGGGACCTCTAGGGTGGAAAAATGACTCAGCAGTTAAGAGTCATGGCTATTCTTCCAGAGAACCCAGGTTCCATTCCCAAAACCCACATAAGCAGCTTATAACCTTCCATAACTCCACTTGCAATTGGTCCAATGCCTTCTTCTAATCTCTTTAGACACCAGACATGCATGCAATGTAGACATATATACAGACAAAACATTCATGCATGTAAAATAAAAATGAATGCTTATTTTATTTTATTTTATTTTATTTTAAAGAGTGACCTCTGTAGTGGGAGCTGTGGGCTGGCATTCCTGCCGCCCCAGCTCCTGGTCGCCTGGCTAGCTTATGCTCCAAAATAACAACACACAAACTGTATTTTTTTAAACACTGCTTGGCCATTATATCTAGCCTCTTCGCGGCTAACTCTCGCACCTGGACTAGCCCATTTCTAATAATGTGTGTAGCACCCCAAGGTGCGCTTACAGGGAAGATTCTAGCCTACGTCCATCCTGGGTCGGAGCTTCATCGCATCTGCCCCAGAGAGGAGAGCTCTCGAGTCTGAGCTTACTTCCTCTTCCTCCCAGCATTCTGTTCTGTTTACTCCACCCACCTATGTTCTAATCTATGAGGGTCAAGCAGTTTGTTTATTTTTTAACCAATGACCTTCCTCCATCAGACCTCTAAAGACTAGAGTCACCACTGATTGCTTCATTGGCAGAGAAATAAGTTGAACTGGTTCATGAAGGTTAAGAACCATTGACTCAGTGAAGAAACAGGATGCGAGAAAAGGATGGGCAGACAAGTCAGGGTAGAGAGAGGACAATGAACAGCTATGCAACTGAAGTGATGTGGTGATTGCCCCACGTACTTTCTCTTACTCTCCTTTCTAAACACAGGATCTGGCACAGGATCTGCTGACAACATGATGGAGGGAGGAGCAGGGGATGGGCTGGAAGGAGACAATAGAAGGAAACACAACTTTTAACGAGTTCAGAGAACTGGGTATGCACTCTCCAGACAATTTACTCTTTACCCAATTTTTAGTTTTCCCTTTAAAGGGTGTGCTTCTATTTCAATGGTAGATTCTATCGTCTCTTAAATTATATTTAAGCAGATCTGGATTTTGTTTTTTAGCCATGCTATTCAATGTCAAAGTTTGTACACCATTTCTTACTAAGGACACCTAAGAAGAGCTCAGGTATGCAGCGTTCTGCTCAGTCCATCCCCACAATAATTAAATAGCCCTTTGGTTTACCAGCCTCTCTTTTCCAACCCTGTAATAATTAAATGATACTTGCAATTTCCATCTCCCACATAATGCTGTCTTGTTTACTCCTCTAAAACTTGATTTCAGAAGCAAGCACTGTTTTCTCTTGTTTTAGACATATAAATCAAGACTTGGGGGATAGAAATACTTGTTTTAATTCACCATTCGAAAAATGGGAAGATGTACATTTCTACCCAGGGTCGTCCTGACCCCATGTTGCCTACTGTTACCAACTGAAGTAAGGAAAGACTCTGCCCCACTGTGAGAGAAAAGAAGAAGGATAAAGTAGCTCTATAAGGGATCTTACCTGGCACCTGTGTGTTAAAAGAGACTCTTACCCTTTAGTGGGAGGGAAAGGGTATTCTTTGTTCTGCTGCTGGCATTCATCACAGGAAGTTGAAAGACATTCTAGATGATCTCCCACACTGCCTTTCCTTTGTAAACTGCGCTCTCTGGAGCTAGAGTGCTAGTGTGAATTTTTTTTTAATGGAGGAAATAATTAAGCTTTCTCACAGAGAAATCTCCTAAATGATTCATTATAAAGAAGAACAGGACCTTTTCTCCACCCAAAAGTACTAACACAACTGTGTAGCAGATCAGCTTTTCTGATCCCAAGCTCCTCCCTCAGGGGAGGAAACCACCTATTGGATTTTGTTCAGTCCTGACAACCCCAGGTTTGAGTCCTACTGAGAAAGGTTTTCACTTTGTCAAACCTGATTCCATACATTTCAGATAATGAAGCTTAGGTCACTCAGAATGGGGGATGCTACTGTGCTGGTGAGTTTTTTTTTTTTCTTTTGTTTAAAGCAGCTAGGGTACTTTTTCAGAGCAGGAATAGAGGATAGGTGTCATAAAACAATGATAACCGGTTGATATTCAAAACTGCGTGTAGGAGAGAGGGGGACATGACTGTGTGTTTGTGGGTGGGTGAATAAGGGTGTGTGCATGTGTGGCTCTGAAGAGTGATGTCAGTACTTTCCTCTGTCACTCCCCACCTTGCCTTGTCATGCAGGATCATTGCACCTCACTGATTCAACAAGACTGACTCCCTGCAAGCCTCACCAGCTCTGGGACCTTAGGCCCACACTATACCCAGAACTTTATGTAGGGGTTAGGAACCCAAACACAGATCCTCATGCTTGCACAGCATGTACTTCACTAACTGGGCCATCACCAGATTCTTCCCATAAATGTGAGAATTTCTAAACCACTAATGAATCTAGTTTTCCCTTCCCTTTCACTCCGCCCTCTTGCTCTGCTCACACTGATAGGATAATTGAATTCAGCAAAAGCAGTTGAAGGTTGAAAATGTTAACTTGCGAGCTGTGCTGACATTGTTCAAGTGGGGAGAAAATGAAAAGGTTCTATACAAGGTGTTTTGATTATGTTTGCCACAAAACAAAATTGTGCATACTCAAATGTGACCTGTTTAAAGTCATATTTATACATCTGATGCTTGGTCATCAAAGGAGATCCCAATTGAATAATTAACCACATTCCTGATAAGCCAGGCTCCAGAGCGACACATTTCCACAGCAACCTCCTGATGCAGAGATCTTAACACTTCTGTTATTACAACACCGTTCTCAAAACCTGTCAAAGTGTAAAGTCACCGCTTTATATTGCTAAGTAATTATCGTGGCTCTATTCTCTGACATCCACTTAACGTGTAGTCCCGCCATCCATTCAGTTCATTTTACCTTCTCATTGTTTACTTTTTAAAAATACATATTTGTTTCATCCTTAGATGAAAACACAAATTACTTTGACTTTAATCTTTGAGAAGCAGGTTAGGCCCTCATGTTAATATGTTAATATCATCTATCATCTTACCATGTTAATAAAGTATTTTGTTATATTTAAGATGATATACATAGTCGCTAAGTTCCAAGATGACTATTAAACAGCTAATTGAGAGTTAATTGAATCCCTGGGCACTTTAGAACTGAGAACAAGACAATACACTTTTGGACAACTGCCAGAAAAGGTGTCCATGCTCTAGATGTTTAAATGAAGCACAGAGAACCATTATTAAGCAGACAAATCAATTTACTAATTGAAAGTAAAAGAGTATATCCATTGAAGTTTAATAGTATGTGCAGACTACTCAAGTTTCATATGAGATTAGGTGAACACTTAATACTGCTTCACTTGATAGATGGCCCTCTCTGGGAAGAATGACTTTAGTGGCCATAGATGTACCATTTTATAGGCTTTGCCCTGTGCACAAAATCATTTCTTTGCATTTCTATAAATGGATTTCGCATGAAGCTCCTTACACAGTTAGGCCTCTGCTATCCAGGTCTCACTTCTCTTCCTCTCCCCATATCCCGATAGCATGCCCCTTCTAGTCTCTGAGTCCTCTCAGTCCCAGGTCTGCTCAACTCCATGCTGGGGACATGCCATGTTAGTCTTTGATCATCTCTGTGTGAGGACCAAAAAGGTACAGAAATTAGGATTGGCACACGTCATAAAGAAAATTTGCGGATATCAGACAGTCCAAAGAAAATGATTTGAAAAATAACCAGTTGGGGAAAATAGAGAGGTTGGTGCAGGCACCCTGCAACCCTGTAGAAGGCGCCATATCCTTCCCAGTGCCCAGTGTTTGCTCTCCTTGAGGTGGGTCACTTGGATTGCTGTAGAGTCTTTACTCTGCCGTCAATGGAGAAACTTAAATCTCTATTCTTTGCAGTCATGAAGAAAGAAAACGAAAACACCATTAGGACACTAACCCTGGGGAAGGCAGTTTCTAATATATTCTCAGCCACCTTCCCACATAACCATATAGAAGACTAGCCAGGTGAAGGTGTGTGTGATCTCTAAGTATGGAAGATGGTGTAAGGTCACCCTAACCAAGAAATGCCTGTAAGCACAATTTGCAAAGGTACGTCTATTTCTACAGCCAGTTTGCCACTCTCAGCTTCAACAAAACCATTCTGTTGGATACTGAATGGGAAAGAAAACTGCAAGTTTAAAGCTGGGCAAGCTATGGATGATGTGTGACTCTTAATCCCCTTCACCCCAGGGTTTCAGAAGCAAAGGTCAAAAAATGAAAGTTCCTATGGTTATTCTACAATCAAGAATGAAATAAAGATTTTAAATTTTATAAAATGTAAGCTAAATTGCAAGACATGCTTGAAAATCACTGGGAAAAGGTATCAAGAAAAACATATACAAATGTAATTAATTAAAGTGAACACATGCATTTCAATACTGTCTCTGTCATTAGTAATTTATACTTTATTTTATTAGGAATAGTGCAGTGATGGAAGGCTACTTAGCAGCTATGCTGATGTCTTATGAACTTTTTAAATTGGTGTGGTAGGTGCTGAATATTGTGATCATGCATATAAGCTGTTTTCTCTTCAGCCCAATAAATTTCCAGGTCAAAGATTACAAACGGCCTGCACTTTAGATGTTGTAGACTTGCTGATGGCTCTATCAGTATTCCTATCAACATTTCTAGGTCCCATTTACAGTTTTTAAAGTAACCCACATCTCCAAACACTAAAGATTTTACATTTATAAAAAACTGACAATTAACACTCAGTGGATATTAACTATAGGCTTTATTCAAATGTCATGAACATTTCTACTGAGATAAGGATCTTGTCACAGAGCTCTATTTATAATAATATAAAATAGCAAGTTTCTTTAGATACTCATAAATATCTTAATGACATTTAAATCGAGAACTATTTCTTAAAGCACTGGGGGAAAAGATAAATGCTTGTTAAGTGAGCAAATAATTAGGATTCTTGTGTCATCCCTTTCTTTGAATGTCTGATAGAAGCGTCTCCGTATCTGACATTCTAATTTAACTACAATGCAGCAACCCCAGCATCGTGGTAATAGAATATTGATTGTATAGTGTTCAAAGACAAAAAGCTCATGTTGGTGTACATTTTATATTTGCATGATATTACAATACAATATCCATGTCAATAATTTTCACAAAACTGAACCCTACTCCCCCTGTGGTCAATGGCAAGTTAATTATGAAGTAGTCATTCCTTTGATGAAATGTTTTATCTTGCATTAACCTAAACCTAACTGAACACGCTGATCTCGAGTGCTGTAGTGAAGGAGCAATTGAAAATACACTTAGGAAGTTCACTCAAGTATGCTATTTCCTAACTTTCATTATTAAGATTTTTATTCTCATTATGAATAGTTGAGAGAATTTTCTTGGGTAGACTGTAATCTTATGGAAAGCAAGTATTAACACCATGTTCTGTATTGCAGCAAAAAAATAAGAATAGCTTTATTACAGCAGAGTAGTTTTTTTACCTCCCATGAGACTGTTCTCACAGATACACTGTTGATGCCTGTTAGGAAGAGCTTTCTCCTGAAGGAAACAATGAAGAGATGTTGCTTTATTAACTTGTGAATGCAAACAGAGAACCTAATGAGAATGTAATTAGAAACCAGGGGTAATGTTGGCATAAAGATCAACAAGTCTGTGTGAAAATGTTTTAGAGAAGTAGGCAGTGAGGAACAAGGAACAGGAAATAGTGTCTTAAACAGGAGAGGAAAAAAAGTTGCTAAGATTTCTAAACAACTGCCACCCGGTGTGAGTCTTCCTTCCAGCCCTATGACAGATGCTCCTACAGTATCTGCTTGGGACTCTTCAGGACAGCTACATCAGGAGAATTATATTTTCCATGGTGAAATAAGACTTATTTCTATGTCTTAAGCTAGTCTCATGCAGCTGGTCAAAGCCCAAGGAAGACAAGGTCTATGAAGTTCATTTTGACAAACTAAACCACAGTTCCAATGTTCCTATTTCACGGATCCTAATTCTAGGGCTTACATTACTGAAATATTCAAAGTCCATAGATGTAATAGGAATCCCTTTGGATTTGCTAGTTAGAAATGCAAAGTTTTATTTCACATAAGTTATGGATTCTTTCTAATGATAAATATTTGGGAGTCTAAGAGAATCGATTTAAGTGTAGTCACATTAAATACTGAGTGATGTCAGTATATATTTAAAAACTAAAATAAAGGTGCTGGGGAGATGACTTAGAGGTTAAGAGCACTGGCTGTTCTTCCAGGGGTCTTGAGTTCAATTCCCAGCAACCACATGGTGGTTCACAACCACCTATAGTGGGATCTGATGCCCTCTTCTGACATATAGTCACATATGTAGATGGAGTACTCGTATACATAAAATAAATAAATATCAAAAAAAACAAAATGGAAAGGATATAATAATCTAGTACCTTTGGTTTCATAGAATAAGTATATCACTGACAATCAAAGTTTTAAATCTTTTACGAAGTTGGAGAACAGTTCTAGTTATGATTATATACACATATATCATATATTCAACAGCAAAAAAACCATATTGTCAGAGTTAATATGCAGATATATGGATACAGATACCCGGGTTTTAATTAGCAAGATTGTTGATAATGATAAATTTTGATGCTGTTTTAAGTTTAAGAAGTCATCAATATACCATACATGTAATAAAACCTTTGTAGAGAGGATCAGAGGTGCCCTGAAGCCCCAAATATTTATAGAAAGGGTGGAAGGAGCCTGAGAGGCTCTTTATTTGATGAAAGGATCGTAGAGGGCTTGAAGGCCCATATAGTTGTAAAGAGGATGGAAGGGGCCCTGAAGTTCCATCACTATCCAGTTAGTTTAAGAATCAATGACATTGTTCATAGTAGCTTTGTTTGTCATAGCCAGAACATGGAAACAACCTAAATGCTCGTCAACCAAAGAAAGGATGAGAAAAATGTCGTGCATTTACACAATGGAGTACTACACAGCAGAAAAAATAATGACTCCTTGAATTTTGCAGGAAAATAGATGGCGCTAGAAAACATTATTTTGAGTGAGGTAACCCAGGCACAGAAAAACAAATGTCACATGTACTCATTCATAGGTGGTTTTTAAACATAAAGCAAAGAAAACCAGCCTACAAACCATAATCCCAGAGAATTTAGACAACAATGCAGACACTAAGAGAGACTCACATAGATCTAATCTACATGGGAAGTAGAAAAAGATAAGATCTCTTGAGTAAATTGGGAGCATGGGGATCTTGGGGGAGGGTTGAAAGGGGGAGGGGAGAAGCAGGGAGGGGAGCAGAGAAAAATGTAGAGCTCAATAAAAATCAATAAAAGAAAACAAAGCCAATAGCTAAACAGACTAAAAAAAAAACATTAACAAGGTACAAAAAGTAATTCCAACCTTTGTATCATGTGTTCCTTGAAAAGAACAAAATTAGGAGAAGCTGTGTGAATGGAAAGGACATTATTAATCCTTTAAGCCCACAAACTCTATGAGTTGGCTCCCTTTCTCATCCAGAGTGTTGTCCTGGCACTTTCTTATATTTGTTTTTCGTCCTTAGTAGGGTTAGTAGGGTTAGCACAGGCTATTTAGCTTGACCCATGGCCAAGAGGAAGCAGGGCAGGCTTGACCTACTGTGCCCATCACGCAGTCTCAGTCTGACTGCAGCTGGCTGCAGCCATTGTATTCTATCCTTCAACCATACCTGGCTGCTGAGAAGGCATTGTGTTGAACAACAGCCCCTGTTGGTTATTTTCCATGTGTGAACATTACATGCTTTTAAAGCCCGTAAATTTTGCATAATATAAAGTTTAGATATCAATCTGTAAAATGTTTCTAGTCACAGATACAAACTGCATTAAATGTACTAGCCCAGACTCATAATGGTTTCTTACAAAGCATTTATTTAACAGATTGTAACAGAAACCAAACTTCAAGCATACTTTAATTTTGCTAAACTGTGGCCTAAAGTAACCAAAATTTTAAAACACAAACATAATATAATTTTTATCAAAACATAAAGTTTTATTTTACGTTCATCACAAAAAAAACCAAAATAGTTTATTGAATAGCGTTTTGATACTTTGGATATAGTAATTGAGCTCTAGTTTTACACTGGTGTCTTTATATTAGAACACAAGCAGTGTAGAAAAGATGAATCGTATTCATTCTCAAACTATATTTTTATCATTTGTGTGAAGGATTAATTTTTCTCCTGTATTCTTTTTAGCTTTAGTATGATTTATGTTAGAGATGCTTAAATATAGAAAGATACAACAGTATCAGTTAAATTATTTAAGTTTTAAATTGTCTAAAGATGACAGGCAACCATCATCTATGGGATGCACACATGCATGAACACACACATAGATACAGATAAGATAGATGATACAAATATAAATATTCCCCAACAGAAAAATACTATACAAAGCACAGACATTTTTTAAATGATTGTACAGTTCTACCTATTTTATTCTAATTGTTGCTGACTCTATGTGTGTATAAGATGCTAAAAGATTGAGAGGTATTATATATTTATGTCTTGTGTAATTATTTAATTTTCAAAATGATTCTACTCTTGACTGTGTTTTGCAAAACTTTGTAAGGAATTATTGTCTGTTACTTTACAGCTGTGTTTTTGTGAAACCTTCTAACCAACTTAACTTCTAGAGGACAGCTTCAAAGAAAAAAACATGAAAGACATTTTAGAAATGCTAGGACGAGCAGAATGAACTTTGGCTATGTCGGTGTCTCAGTTGCTTAAATAGAGTACAAGGGGTTTACTAGCACTAACTCCTTGACATCTGTCCCTCATCTTTCCTACCTAAAAGTAGGATCGAGTAAGAACCACCAGGATGAATCTTTCCCTGGTATTATAGGCCAAAGGTGAACAAACCACCTGATGGATAACCAGCAATGCCTTCAGAGAATATTGTTCAGGGAAAGGGGAAGTGGTCAGAACTGACTAAAGTGGCACAGGGTATGGTGGACTGTCCCTGTGCTCCCAGCACGTGGGAACTGAAACATGAGGACTTCCTAGGCTTCCTGACAGGGCCACATTTCAGACCAACAAGATAGAGTTCCTTGTGCTAGCTTTTCCAACAGTATTTGAAAACACAGTTCTTATATATGACTTCCTGGCATTAAATGCACTCTAATGTTGGTCTCTATTTGTGTTCTCTTTATTATGTTTGTTTCAGACACGTTCTACCTGATTGAGATAAGCAAACAGAAAATGGAGAATCGTAACAAGTCTGGCAGAAACAAAGATATTCTAAAAATGATTTGAGTCTCTCTCTCTGAATATCAAACTACTGAAACAGTGAATCAATAAATTGGAATCTCATGCTGGAAGAAGGAAATAAAACTTGTCTCTCAGAAAGAGATTTCACACATTCCTAAGGACTTGTCAAACCAGCACACTGATTTTGCGAGAATAGGTGCTTCTGGGAAGGAGCACTGAATGAGACAGTGAGAGATTAAAAAGAGGTAGAAATTTTCATTTTTCAGTTATTTAAATACAAAGGACAAGTTGCTGACATGTTTCAGTTCTGGGTGGTAAGTATAATCCCCCTGGGCTCCTGTCCACTTCTTCGGAGGTTAATAATGTGTGGCGGTTTGAAAGAAAATGGTTCTCAAAGGGAGTAGCATCCTTAGGAGGTGTGGTCTTCTTGAAGAACTGTGTCACTGTGGGGGAGGGCTGTGGGGTCTCTTTTTCTCAAGCTTCTTTCAATATGACAAGTGATTTACTTCCTGTTGCTTGCAAGATCTTGCAGCACTCTCAGCTCCAGCATCATGTCTGCATGCAAGCTGCCATGCTCCTCATGTTGATCATAATGGACTGAGCCTCTGAACATGTAAGCGAGCCACTCAATTAACTGTTTTCTTTACAAGAGTTGCTGTGGTCATGGTGTCTCTTCACAGCAATAGAAACCCTCTAACTAAGACACGGTGTAAGAAAATGTACAGCATTTTTTAAGTGTTCTCTTATTTGTGTAGGTGAGATTTATAAAAAATTATTGGAATAGATTTTTCATATAATATATTCTGATTACAGTTTCCACTCCCCTACTACTCCCAAATCCTCCTCACCTTTCCCACCTACACAAATCCATGCCAGCTCTTGTTCTCATTAGAAACTCAGTAATAACAAGTAATAAATGAATACTGAACTGCAAGGATTAATTTTTAAAGCGATGATGAACATTGAGCATACAATTCCACTCCAGCCTAAATACCCTGCATAGGTCACCAAAAAACACTCTAAGAATGTTACTGTGCACTACACAGTCAAGCACAAAACTTGAAGCAATCCAAATGCCTATTTACTGTAGAAAGCTTAGATAAATTGTAATTTTAACAGGTTTAGTAACACATAATTTACAAGGCATTGTATCATTCAACGTAACGTGTGTTGTTCTCCAATATTTAGTAAAATTACTGAGTTGCACAGTCATGACCATACTTTAGTTTTAGAGCACTTTCATGCCCCAGTGCCATCTCTCTTCACTTGAGCACTGTCCCAGAATTCCCTAATCTTTACAGGTTTTTCTAATTGAGATACAGTGTAAAAACTGAAGTAAGGTGTTCTATATTCTTTTTAAATAGTATTTTTATTTTTGAAGTTATAATATAATTATTTCATTTCACCTGTCTATTCCCTACCTCCAAACTTTCTCATGTGATCCCCTTAGTTCTCTTTCAAAATAATTTATTCTTTCCATTTGTCTTTAATTATTGTTATACACACACCTGTGTGTATAAATATATGTATATATATATATATATGTTTATACATAAATAAAATGTATACAGTCTATAATGTTACTGATATGTATATGTGTTTTAGGGGATAATTATTGAAATTGGATAACCAAGAGGTGTGCTCTTCTCTGGAGAAGAGTATTCCTCCAATTCTCAGCATTTCTCAGTTACGTATAGTCGTTTGTCTAAAATTAAGGCCTCCTGAACTTTCTCCCATGTTATCATATATACATCTGTGGTGTCATTCTTGTTCAGCTCATGTTTAAGCAGCCATGTTTATGAGAGTTCATGGATGCATCTTCTGATTTTTCTGAGACATAGTCTTACAGCAAACTCCCTATCCCTCCCTCTGGCTTTTAAAATCTTTTGGCCCCTCTTCTGCAATTATGCTTTAATCTTAGGAGAAAGGGTTGTACTACAGGTGTATCAGTTAGGACTGGGCTCCACATCTTTACATTTTTCTGTAATAATCTGTCTGTTGCAAAAAGTATCCTTCATAAAAGAGCTATGCTTATCTGTGGGTACAAGTATAAATATTTAGAATGTAGTTAGTGATTATGCTAGTTTAGTAAAATGGCAGTTGCAAGCTCTCCTCAAAGATCTATGAATTCACTATCCCTGGGTAGTTGACTCTGTTTCTAGTACCAGGCATGATTTCTTTGTTATTCAGCAGGTCTAAAGTGTTGAAGACCGTGTGGGTCCAACAGATTCCCTAACTGGGCTGGAACGGAGTTGTGAGGAATAAAACCGACACAGCTTACACGGTCATCATGGAAGGGCCAGATCTCTGTTTATTATCCAAACATCTTATATATCATCACATCAATTGAGCAAGAAAACATATTAGGCTGTATCCTAGGTAACTACGGTGCCTGGGTCCAAGACACTTCTGCATCTACCTGTATGCTAGCAGTCAGCTAGGTCATGAATTAGCATCTCTATAAGACATCCTCCAAATTACAAAGGGAGGAAGCACCGAACCTCTTAACTCTTAAGTCATCAGCTTTAGCCAAGATCTCTTCTCAGGTATTCTACATTATAACAAAAGAAACTAGGAACAGCACATCCTGGCTACTGTTAGGCAGAGACAGCTTGTCTGCAGAGTTACGTGATCAGCTCAGACCGGGCTAATGGCTCTTGTGCCATACCGAAATATGGGCCTACACTAAAGTCCAATGAGAAAGCTATAGGTTATCGCCAAAGCATGTGCGCCACTACAGCACCATTAGGGCTATGATGTCACATCAGTCATTGTCGCAGTTTATAGGCATCACAGCTCTTTAGGATTTTCATTTTTCTCCCTCCTTTATAAGCATTAATGGCACCTTCTCGTATCATAAGTCCTATTGGAGGAGGCTTTCAGGTCAGAGGCCTCTGGGACCTGTTTCTGAAGCACATGCATCCTCAGCAATAGCACTAACTTCCTCCTCTGAGGAGCAGCCAAGGGCAATAGCAAGGGTCTAGAATGTTTGGGGAGTCTTGGACATCCCAGAGTAACTGTTCAAAAGAGGGTTTCCCGTGCCTGGTGTTGAGTGTTTTGCTGGGGTAGAGGATATTATCAGCCAAGATGGGGAAATTTAATCTAAACTATTTATGTATATTTATGTACTGGCTTGCCAGCATTTTAGGTGCTTTTAGGTAGCTAACAGTAAAATTCCTTACACCTTTCTCAGATATCTATGATGTTATTTTGTCTTCCTCCCTCCTACTTCTTTATTGATAGCTCCCCTCCCTAATTTCCCCTCATTTTCCCATTGCCCCCTTCAGATCATTTGTACCCTGACTTGCCCCTCTGTATTGTTCCCCTTTCTAGTGGCCCTTTTTCGCTTTCCTGTTGTCTGCAGTTCTTCCAGGTTATATTGATTATCCCTAGCAATTAGGAAAATTTAGATCAGAACAATTTTTTCATCTTACTTTAATCAGAAAGCTAAAGATAACCCCCCCCAAAAAAAAATCAGCAAATGCATGTTGCTGGGATTGCAAGCTGGTCTAGTCACTCTGAAAATCAATGTGGAGAATCCTCAAAAAGCTAAAGAAAATTGACCCCCTAACCCAGCTGTACCACACTTTGGCATGTGCCCAAAGGACTTGCCATCCTATTCCACAGATACTTGCTCAGCCGTGTGCACGGCTGCTCTATTCACAATAACTAGGCAATGTAGACAACCTAAATGTCCATTGGTCAACAAATGCATAATAAAAATGTGGTACATATACACTACAGAATATTATTTTGCTGTTAAAAAAATAAAATAATGAAATTTGTAGTTACATGGGTGAAATTAGAAACAGTCTTATTGAGTGAGGTAACCCAGACCCAGAAAGACAAATGCCACATGTTCTTTCTCACATGAGGTTCCTAGAACCAGCCCTTCCTATGTGAGTCCTGTACATTATTCTTATGAAGAAAAAGTATAACTTGTCTACACAATGGTGTATCTCCCAGGAAAAAATTAAATGTGAATAACCAAACCCCAATGTGAATCTGTTTATAGAAAAATAGTGAAAACATGAACACCAACCCATAATGACAAACATCAGAATCAAACATTATTACTGAGAGAGGGAGAAAGCTTGAAATAAAAGTGGGAAAAATTTCAATGTGCCACAAATATTCTGTCTATTGTTCTAGTGTTTACATTTAAATATAAACATATAAGAACTATTTCTATGAATCAGTTTATGCTAGCTAGCTTTGTGTCAATCTGACACAAGCTAGAGTCTTTTTAGAAGAGGGAACATCAATTGAGAAAATATCTCCACTAGACTGGCTTGTGGGCTAGCCTCAGATGAGGCTTGACTGATGATGCAGAAGGATTCATCTGGATGGTGCTACCTGAGGGCAGGAGGACCTGTGAATGTATAAGAAATTAGATTGAGCAAGCCATGAGGAGCAAGCCTGTAAGAAGCATTCCTCCATGATCTTGGCTCCAGTTCTTGCCTCCAGGTTACTGCCCTAATTTCTCTGAACAGTGGACATATAAGATGTAAGCTGAAATAAACCTTTTCTTTCATGATTTGCTTTTGGTCATGATGTTTTATTACAGCAATAGAAACTTTAACTGTGCCACAGTTTTTAAAATGTTTTATTTTATATGACACAAAAATTATTCAAAAAGCTTTCATTTCATTTTCTTATGTGGAATTATGGGTGCACATGCCACAGAATGAACTTGGAGGTCAGGAAACAGCTAGCAAAAATGGGTTATCTCCTTCCATCCCAGGAGTCCTGGGATCAAATTCATCTCATTAAACTTGACAGCAAGCACATATAGTCACAGAGACATCTCACCCACCCAAATGTCTTTGGGACGTCAAATCATACCCGTGTTAATTGCTTATAGTCTTTTATGTCTTACCATCTTCGTTTCTGCCTCTGGCATCCTATTGAGAAGTTGAATATGAATTTTCATTGAAATCATCCTGTAATTTGACTTAAAAACCCAGGAAAAGCAAATCAGGTGTCAAACTCATCCTCATGCCTACTAGTTTACATTTTGAAGTAGTGTTCTATAATAATGGCTATCTTTTACGACAAGGAAGTAGGATTAAGACTATTAAGAAGGGCACAGAAACAAAAAGAATAAAACTGAAAATAATCATACAGCACAGCTCACAGCCAATATATTTTGGAGTGTGTATGTACGTGTGTGTGTGTGTGTGTGTGTGTGTGTGTGTGTGAGAGAGAGAGAGAGAGAGAGAGAGAGAGAGAGAGAGAGTGAAAGATAACAAAAGCCACTCAGTTACTTAAATTGTTGCATGCCTTTTGAAAAGCAAGAATCCTATTATATTAAAAAGAAATAACATGGTGAAGTTGTTTTCCTTTTGAAAACAACATCAACTATTTTTAAATGCTGACACTGTTGTACTTACCCTTTAAATGTCTATTGTTTGGATAATACAAATTATTATATAATCAAAAATGAACAATGTAAATAAAGAATTACATCTGTTTTATATGCCCTAAACAGTATTGTAACAGTGAATCGGTCTTTACTATACAGAAATATCAAGCCACCTCTAAACACTCATTAAATATGGGCAATAACACTATCTAGTACAAGGCTAAATTCTCCACAGAATTTTAGCCACTTAAAGTCATCTAATTAGTCCTATGATAACACCTCTGCTTTATGCTATACAACTTAAATAATCACTGTTTCTGGGAGAGGACAGGGAAGAACAGCCTATCATTACTTACCAGTGTGTTCAAGAAATCCCCCAATAGTATTTTTTAACAACACAGTTATTTCAGAGGAGAGTTATGCAATCAGTCAATGACAAATCTGAAAATAATTTCCAGGGCCCTTTTTATTAGGGAGAATTGTCTCACTGCTCTAAGTTGTATTCATTCACATTCTATACCTGTTTCTAGATTAATATCAACCTTAAAATACAGCAATCAATCTCGATGCAACACTAATTTAGCATCCGCAGTGCTGTGACTACACTGAGGCATCACTCCACAATATTTCAGATGAAAAGTAACAAAAGCACCACAGCAATTCAACCTAGATTTAAAAGGAAAGGCGCTAATGTATTGTGTCTAGAAGTAGAGAGCTTCGTTCTGAGTCTAGGCTTGCTTAGCTAGTCTTTGGCTTTCAGCTCTGCACCTTTGCGCGTTGACCTCAATTGCTTGAACAGAGGAAGCAAAGAGCAGGTTTCCTAGATCCCAACTTCACTACACTTTACCAACTAAAGAAATATGTAGCCTGCCTTTTCTCGGTCCTAAGAGCCAATGATTCTAATTCTAGAGACAGCTTATCTGTTTGTTTGAAATCACGCGATCACTAAAACTCATGGGAAAAATATGAAGAAACCTAAGATCTCATTGAGGTCCATAAATCCACTTCATGGCCCCACCCCACCCCCAAAGTGACTCATATCCCATTGTTCCCACAGGAAGTTCCCACAGACATTGGGGAGAGAGGCTTCTAGAAAGACTATGCTGGGGTGGTGAGAGAAGCAGTAACAGTGGGCATGCCAAAGCAACAGATGGTCATTTTTGTTCTCTCCACTGGGGAGCTAGTTCATGTCATGTAAACAGTAGAGGAGTTCTGGCTCACAGACTGCCACTTTCTGGCTTCTCCATTAAAGTAGTACAAAGTATTAGTGTTGTGGTCCGTCAAAGAAACCGAGATCATCTGAGAAAGTCAAGTACATGGAGAAATGGTGATTACAATTACTGCTTCCATAGATTCGATAAAAAACATGTTCAAATGTCCTTAGGAAGAGTCTCCAGCCAATCCTGAGACTGCATTCTGGAAATTAAATTGAAAATCCTAATACATGTACTTCGTTTGACTTGTTAAATCCAAACTCATGACCAAGAATATAGAAGCATTATTACTACAATATTTCTGTTTTCATTAGTTGTTAAGTTATATAGTATCTCTGGTCCGCTTCCATCCGTCACCTTGATCCCTGAGAAAGCTTGGAAGCAAGGCATGTAAGAGCTTTTAGACATAAAAGATAAAAGGACAAGGGGAAATTTACGTAAATATTTTTGTAACTATAAACCTGGGTTTTCATATAATTTAAAACAAAACATCAAAATCATAAAGGAAAAAAGGATATATTGCACAAAGCAGTAAGAAGAACAACAAAAAGTTACAGGAATATGGAAAAGTAATAAAAAACATTTGGAGTGCATGTAATTGACAGAGGATTAATATTTTTCATATAATAATAGCTTTTACAAATCAATATAGGAATAGAGAACCCAATAATAGAAAAATGATGAAAGAATGTGTGTTAGAAATCGCAGCAGAAGCGGATAAATAAATATAGTCTACTGACATGCAAAGCAATGTTCAAATCCATCACTAGTCAAAGACATGAAATTCATACATTATTTGATTTTGTTACGCTTGTAAATATTCAAACAAAATCTACTGCTGGTAGACAACAATTAGATTGATTGATATTTTCAAGGGAGTCATTTGTCACTGTGTACAACTGTGTTAGTCAGCTTTCCAACACTATGACAAAATATCCAAGCAAAATAACTTAAGAGATCTGGGCGGTGGTGGCACACACCTTTAATCCCTGCACTCGGTAGGCAGAGGCAGGCGGAGCTCTGCGAGTTCCAGGCCAGCCTGGTCTACAAGAGCCAGTTCCAGGACATCACCAAAACTACACAGAGAAACCCTGTCTCAAAAATAATAATAATAACTTAAAAGAGATGAACAGTTTTCAGGGGTGTTGCTCCACAGTTGGCTGTCTTCACTGCCTGTCGGCCTGTGCTGAGGAAAAACACCAAGGAGGGAAACACGTGGTAGAGCAGCATAGAAGCCAAAAATCCAGAAGGGGGGTGCTTCCAGGTATTCAAAATGGACCTCAAAAATTTATCCTCCAATGCCATACTTCTTTCATGAAAGCCCTAACTTCTCGAACCTTCCACCTCCCAGTCGCATCCAGATCTGGCAGCCAAGGCTTTTAGCACAAGACCTTTTCTCAGATTCAGTCCACACAATAATTTGAAATGTCTATTTCCTCTGGCCCCAAAGTGATGCTTCTCAACACCTAGGGGAAAATAAAATCATATGAAAATAATATGAGTGTTTGTGTGTGTGTGCGCACGTGCATGCGTGTATGAGATTGTTTGTATACATATGTGGGTATATGTGTGTGAATATGAGGCATTTGAATATACGTGTACAAGGCTTTAAACATTTTACTGCAGTTAGTAACAAACCAGGTGAGTTTTCTCCTGCCTACAAGAAACAATAAAAGGGAAAGCAAAATTGGCTAAGTTGCATTGCTGCATTGCTTCCAAACTTCTCAAAATTTGGAACTTACTAGCACAATTTATGTTTGCCAAGTTCATGCTGTTTCGTTCAAATCTTTTAAAGAATCTTTCTCATTATATGTGTGATCCAAACAATAGTTAAGGAAATACTGTGACCTGCTCTGATGTTCATAAATTCTGTAACTTGTAAGTGGGCCTCATCAGCAGATATGGTCTACTTCAAGCTCTGTAGGTATGGCTTCCCTCTTCTTTCGTTATACGGCTCACTTTTTCTGCAGAAGTGGTCCACCTTGTCTACTGTTACAGAGTTCACCTCATCGTCTGCAGATGCCATCATCTCATGTTCTGTATGTGCAGTTCAATCTGCCTGTATTGCAGTTCACATCGTTTCTATGGGCATGGCTCGTTTCATCCTCGACAGGCACAACTCATACCATTCTTCGGCAATGCAATTCATCTCAGCTTCTGTAAGCACATCTCATCTAATGATTGGAGTGCACCTGCTGATGCTCACATGTTGAAAATTTTGTGTCCAGTTTGACTGATGGGAGCTTAAAGGGCTGAATGCATCATGAAGGCCCTGGCTTCATGAATGTGTTAATGTCGTTGTAGAAATGGGCTTCAGTTCCTTCCCCTACTCTCCTGTTCTTCTCTCTCAAGGTTCCCCTCCCTTCCTCATCCTCTTAGTGTCAGCCACAGGATACTGAAACCTTAAGAAGGCCCTGAGCAGATTCTGGTAGCCACATATTTTATTTCCTAGCCTTAAACACAATCATCACTTGATACATTTATCATTCCTGACACCAAAATACCTCTCTTAATCGAGGGAGGATGGATTTATTTTTGTTCATTATTGCAAAGGATTCTACCCATTGTGTCAGGACACGTGTGGCTGAGAAGCTCCTTTGGCATCAAGGTGGATCAGACGGAAGTGGGGGGGGGGAGACATAAAATTGCATGGTCCTGAAGAACATGTCCTTAGTGACTTACTTCCTCCACACAGATGTCACTTGACAAAGTTTCCACAATTTCCCAAAATATAATAACAGCACAAACTGAAAAGTAAACATTCAAAACATGAGCCTGTGGGGCCTGCCAGATCAAACCACAGAGAGCGGAAGATAGAATTCGGTTTTTGTTCTCATATCACTATATCTGCCCTCGGCCTTTGACAAGCTGAACCTTTACATCTTTGAAAGGGCCTGTTTTGTTTTTTCTGCTGTTCTGACATTCTTAATAGCTTTCTTTGCTGCTGTTGCTGCACTGTTCACATGCTCTACACGTTTTGTGTCTTAAATGTAGATTTCCTCTAGCAGCTCTCTCTGGCAGCCACTCTTGACCCGAAGTACCCCCTGGGTGATCTCATTCTCCCCTCCTATTCCAACAATAAGCTCTAATAATCTCTGGTTCATAAATCATGAGAATGTTTTATACTGAATCTCTCTTCAACGTTTTGTGTTTCCAGAAACTGTCTGCCTCGATTTCTATCCTTGTAAGCCCCATAGATACATCAAACAAAATAGATCCAAAACAGAAAATTATTTCCACTCCTTCCATGTATGACATGTGCTTTCCATCAGCAAAAGATGTCACTCACTCATCTGCATTCAACAGCTTCACTGATCTCTTTGCATCTCACCAAGGACTGTAAATAATCGGTTTCTATTGCTTTAACTACTTGGTTGCTTCCCAGAGATCCCTAGAGCAAGCTTTTTTATCAGTCTATAATGGCTTTGTCATCAGATCTTCTCCAGGTCTCTTGATTCAGGCCTAGTTCAAAATTAGCACACAAGCATTTTTGCTGAATACATGAATAACTTTCATTGGCCCTTCTCTCTCTCTTTCTACCCACTCCCTAAGCTCCAATGTAGCAGCTCATTCCATCCCACCTTGAAGGGTAACTAGTGTCATGAGGAAAAAGAATAAATATAAGATGACAGCCAACCAATAAATATTGAGGTATTTCAGTGGGCGAAGTGCTGGCTGTGCAAGCCTGAGACCTGGCGTTCAATCTTTGGAACACACAGTGCAAGGAGACAAAGAACTGACTCCTGCAAGCTGTCTCTGACTTCCACAGGTGTGCTTTGTGCTTAAGCCCACATGCACACATACACATAGCATACTTGCTATGAATCAATAAAATTATTTTTTTTAATTTTTAAGAAGGAGGATGTATGACTTTACTTCCTCGCTTCTCTAGCCTTGTCTATCACCATGCCCCAGGTCAAAGTGCTTCTTTATCTAATCACAAAGAGCATGTAATTCCTTAAGTGATACCAGAGATTTATTTCTGCTTTCTTTCTCTGTGTTAAATTCATATTCAGCATTATGTATTCAACATCAATAGTCCCATCTTAGGAAACATTCCCAGATGCCAATACTGGTCTGGTATCCTTTCCATAGGACTCCTCGTTACCCCAGTCCTTCTAACAGCAATGTATCACTGCACTGAGGGATAGGCTGTACTTTCCTTAAAGGGAAGATTCATAATTACATCATATTATTCTGGAGAATCATCAAGGCTCTGACACAAAGCATTCTCCATTCAAGATCCTTATTTGCCATGTCCTGGAAACCCAGTCACTTGGAAGCTCAGAGACATCTCAAGTTCAAGATCTGCCTGACCTACAAAATCAGTTTCAACTCAGAGAGACCCTATCTCAAAATAAAAGGTACAGTTCAGTGGTAGAGTGCTTGCTTAGTACATGCAAGAGTCTAAGTTTATTACCCAGTAACAGAAAACAAAAATTTCTATGAGTATGTAATATTATCAGAAAATCTAATATAAGGTTGCCAAATAAAACATAAAATGGCCAGTCAAATTTAAATTAAAAATATAAAACAAACTAGCATAGCAAGATAACCAAGGGTGAACAATAACACAAATGTTATGGAGGTATCCAATTCTTTTCTGATTGAGTTTAAGGCCCACTTGCCAGGAGGAAGCATGCCTGGTACTGTAAAACTGGCCAAGAACCCACAGTTGGGGGGACTCACAGTTCCCAAGAGAAGATTTACTACTATTATTCTAGAATGGACATGTTAGCAAACTCTTCTCTAAATTTATATTACTATATCGATAGATTAGTGAAATTCTGACATCATCAGGAAACATCTTTGTATGGTGGACGGTGGATAGTAACACCAAAACTCACAACTGATAAATGTGTAGAGAATACGTTTCAGTGAAAAGCTTAATGACAATGGAACATCTAGTTTACCATCATTACTTCCTAAGACTCGGGAACCATCTTGGAAGAGTGGGATTAAAGTTTGTAAGAGACAGGTTGTGAAGTAAAACAGTCCATTCTAGATGTAACAGGACTGTCACTCTCGTGAACTCACAGCTGTTGTGGTTGCCTTCACAAGACCTATATAAGATCAAGCTAGCCAGCATTCCAGTGTGGAGGCAAGGAGCTCATGAGCCTTCGGCCCTCACTGAGTAGATATTGATGGCTTCTGGAAAATAGAGAACCATTTTTCTCTATGGATATGTCCTCTGTTTAGTCTAGTAGATGGTCCCAAATCCATGAGAATATGGGCAGCACAAACTGGATGTGGTGGGTCATTTAAAAATGAAAAGAAAAAGAGGACACAAAATTTCGAGGAGATGGAGGAGAGTCTAAGAGGATTATGGGAGTAGTTTGGGAGTGAATACAATCAAGTACATTGTATTTGCAAATTAACAAAATATATGTAGACAGAAGTTTCTGTCCCACCCATTTTTGTAGCCCTTCAATTCTAAAGAAACACACAGAGGTTTATATTAATTATAAACTGTCTGGCCTATTAGCTCAGGCTTATTATTAACTAACTCTTACAACTTAAATTAACCCATAATTCTTGTCTAAGTTTAACCACATACCTTGGTACCTTTTCTTATCTTGCTTCCTCTGTCTCTGGCTGCTGACTGATTCTCCACCTTTCCTCTTCCAAGAATTCTCTGGTCATCCCACCTATACTACCTAACTACTGACCAATCAGCATTTTTGTAAACTAATATGAGTGACAAATCTTTACAGTGTACAAGAGCTTTATTACACAGCATTTCCCCTTTTTTCTTTCAAAACAAGAACTTTGAATCTAATCTCCTTTGTTTGTTTTTTTCCAGACCATTAACCATAACAACATGTAATAAACACTCTAAACAAAGACAAACATCCATAATCCATTTTTCAGGAATGTGGGCATAGTTTTGTAGAATATTTCCCGTTGACTGGGGGAGCTAATAATCTTATGGGGAACCAAAGAAAATTTAGGATTATGATCAAGTCCTGACTGGAGTATTCAGTGAAACTGGGTCATCTTAGTCAGCAGTCTTGAGACTGTTCCGGATGTTGAGCTCAGAGGAAACTGCAACAGAGATGCTCTAAAATGTTGGATCATCTGGGCCATATCTTCCCATTAGAAATTTTTCAGGGTGTCTTCCTGATTTTCCTGATTGGTGCAGGAGAATTGTAATCTGTCAATCATGTTTTAAATAAATGCTGATTGGCCAGGCAGGAAATATAGGCAGGAAAATCAGACAGGAAGTAGAAATGATGCAATGAGAACAGGAGAATTCTGGGAAGGAGGAAGTTGATTTTTCCCAGTCCTGAGCAGTCCACCAAGGAAGCAGGATGTGACCTGCCAGCTGAAAACAGTACTGAGCCTTGTGGCAAAAATAGATCAGAACAATGGGTTAATATAAGCTACAAGAGCTAATAAGTAGCCTGAGCTAATGAGCCAATCAGCTTTATAACTTATAGAGATCTGTGTGGTTTTCTTTAGGGCTTGCTGGCTATGGGGAACTGGGCAAGACATAAACCCAGACAGGCAGGCACCGCTCATGTTACACCTGATCAAACCATAATTTTCTTAAGCCAGAATGAATCCACAGTCTCTCATTGCCTGTGGAAACAAAAGTAAAACCTCTTCTCCAAAGTAAAATATCTTTCACTTAAATTTTGAAGTCAAGGCATTTTCAAAATATATAGGTTGGATTAATCTACCAGCTTTTATAATCAAATATCTTTTAGCAGCTATTGCTCCTTCCTCAGCAGTCAAACAATTCAAAGACAACACAATAACATGCAGTATCCTGAATCTCTGTGTATTCTCCATCTTATTGTTACTTTTTATTTTACTCTACTTATTTTCTATTCATTTTATATTTAACTTTTAGTTTTTTGAGACAGGGTTCCTCTGCGTATTTTTAGTGTCCTGGAACTTCCTCTGTAGATCAGGCTGGCTTTGAAATCACAGAGATCTGCCTGCCCCTGTCTCCCAAGTTCTGGGATTAAAGATGTGTGCCACCACACAAAGCCACTCTATTTCTTTTTTAAAAAACTTTCTCTATCCTTTTCTTTTCTCTTCCAAGCCTATTTTTAAACACGCTGTAAACCATTTAGAGGCTTTTTTCCCATCTGAATATGTCTTTAAGTATATCTTTATCTTTTTTTGACCACATGAGTCTTTAAAATGCTAAACAATATAGCTAGGGTTAAAGTTCCAGTTTTGGTGGCTGCCTCTACACCATTCCTTAACTTTTTAAGAGCCTGATTCATGGTGGAGGATCTGGAAGAAGCCATGTTTATTGCCACAACTCTGTAGAGTTTCTATGTCCGTGCCACCACTAAGAAGCATGATACTGGCTGCTTAGACATCATTTAAGCGTTTGGTGGCAGGGCCTTTTGTCTTCCCTTAGTCTGGTTGCCCTGCCTATACTTCCTGCCTGACTACTGGCCAGTCAGTCTTTTATTAAACTAATATGAGTGACAAATATTCACAGTGTACAAGAACATTATCCCACTGCATTATATATCTTTAGAAACAGTGGATAGTGTTATGTATATATGTATGTATATGTGTTTGTGTGTGTGTGTGTTATGAAGTTTTAAAAATATACTTAAATACTAAAAAGTTTTTTGTTTTCTGTCTGGAATTAAAATTTAACTTAGTATTTTATGCTTTTAAATCTAAAAACCTGCTAAAATTATATGTGTGTGAGAGTACTTCACCATCTACAAAAGTATAAACAAATGTAAGCTCTGCTATTTTATAAGTCAACAACAGATTCAAAATTAATAATGAGAAGTGTTTCCATGTCAGGCTCACTCACTTCTATCCATTTTTGACGATCTTGCAACATGAAACTGATTTTCCCAATTCAACAGTATTTTCCTTAAAGAAACATATAATTCCAAGCAGTTGACACCATAGAGGAAAAGTAAGATGAAGGGAATATAAAAAGGAGGGGAAGGAAAGAAGGAAGGGAGATTTATTATACAATAGAAGACTCTCAAGATAGAAAATTTTAAGCTTAAGGCTTCTTTAAGTATTTCTGCATACATTTAATGCTGTAAGCTTGGAACACAGTAATTTACACTTCTTTATACTGATAAAGCAAATTCACAACATATATCACCCTTTGATTTAAGAGGCATTGTCAAAAACTAGAAAAATATACTTTTCTTGTTAGCCTGAGTATCTCATTTCTTACCTCTGAAAAGAAGTGTATTGTGTTGGGGTTATAGCTGGTATGGAGAGGATTTGCCTGTACATATGAGGCTCTGGGTTTGATCCTGTGGGTCTCCACAATTACCGTCATCATTTTCATCATCATCACCAAGTTACTAATTCAGATTATCAGATGCCTCTAATTTTCTGAAGCTTTATGAAGTTCTCATCCATGTCACACTGCTAAAAACATTAGTACAAATAAAATACAAAAATCATCTAATTTGCGCATTAATTTGAACTAAATCGTATCAAATGAAATTCATAACTCCATCTCTAATCTATTGTAATTATACTAGTCTAATCCACCCACAGACATTAGACAAGGCTAACAGAATTTCAGTGGCAGCCGAATTGTACTGCTCAGAATTTCAATGAAATTACAGGCAGATGCACATTGGCAAGGACCAGAAATGACACAGAAAACCACCTCTCCTTCTATTCTCCTCTCCCTTCTCCCAGAAGGAAAGAGAAGTGACTAATTTGGCACTGAGCTTGAATGTCACGAGTGGTGGGACATTAGATGCAAGGACAATTATCAGACTCACTGGACTGGAAGAGGTTTAAGGAATCATCACAGACACACCAGATCATTCTGGTAAACTTATTCCCTTGCAACTAGGAAGGTGAAAGGACAGATATTCCTGTTTAACATATGCCAATACCGGAGGGGGAACTCTGCAAAGCACAGCTAACCTCGAGTATGCTAACAAGCTGCCACTGGTGCTCTGCTTACCTTGCCTATATCCTTTCTTCCTCCTGCACTCATTAAAACCTCTCAAACCTTTGTATTGTTTGGTCTGAGGGTCAAGAGACTGTAGAGGAAGTTTCTAGGAGACAAATGTCCTGTGGAGACAGGTAGGAGTGCACCAAAGTTAGTCAGAAAATAAAGGTGACATTCAAATGAGGTGTTTATTACCTGAAGGACTGCCCATGCTCCCTGTTTCTTCTCAGACCACCATCCTCATTTAACAATGCACTTCCAGCTCCTCTCTCCTATTTCAGTCTTGGATGCTCCCACCCAAAGCAGACCTCTTCTTGAATGGGCCCACTCTTGGGAGTAGAGTGGTTGATACAAGTGCCAAGTGATCCAAGTTGAACCAGTCGTCATTCTCTTCATGATTTTCTAAATGACAAAGAAATGGGTTTACTGGGTTTCTGGTGGCAAAGGGAAGAAAACATCAGGCAGTCTGTTGTTGGCAGCCATATGCAAAGCCATGCTGAATAAGGAGAGCTGTAGAAGAAAGACTGTAGCTAAAAGGTCCCCAAAAGTATAGATCAAAGGCAGCCAACCACAGATCCTGCTACAGTCACAGCCTATTTCCCCGTGTGTTCTTGTCCTTCCTGGTTTGTTCTCTTTATGTGATCCTGTGACACACCCTACCATCTCCTTTTTCATATCAACTCTTTGCCAAGAACCTGGAATTATACCATTAGTGGCCCAAGCAACAGCATTTTAAAAGGCAAGGGGCACTGACAAGCATTTAAAAAATGTCTAATAAGATTCCCCAATCGGTACATTCTTAACAGTTGGAAAATAGAACATATGATAATAAATCAGACAACATGTGCTTTTTTCTGATGATGTATGTCATCATTAATTTGAGTGAAGTCATTTTGTAGAGGAGAATAGAAATTTTGAATTATAGCAGAGAAACTTGGATAAGCATGGCAATGAATTTTGGTATTGATTAGGCCTTCAAGGGTGTTTGATATGACATTTATATTTGACTCTTCAACAGTTCAGTCAATTAAAGACCAAGAAAGCTGGGCTTCCATTTTGTTGCGTAGGAGACAAAATTATAAGCTCAATGGGCTACTTGATAGAGCAGGCTTTTTCAGCTGTGCTCTGAAAAGAGACATACATGCTCACACCAGCTAGGAAACACTGCCTAAGAAAGCCTTCCACTTGTTGCTCTCCAATCAAAAACACACAAAACAGTATCAGTAAAACACCTGCAAAGTTTAGCAGCGAAGCACACAGACTTATTTCCACAGAAACAGGTAAGATTCATTCTTCTCATCAAGTCCCAAAGCTATATAATGTTTCCTTAATCCTATTGAGACAACTTATCGTAGAGATGAACTTAAGACTTCATGAAGTTTTATCCCTTTTCTTATTGTCATGGAGATTCAGTGGCAAATTATGTGTTCTGGCACCTTACAAGCACAAGCAGAAATTGAAGAATTGCAGGCAAATTCCATTTCAGTTTTGATACATTTGCCTTTATATGTCAATTGTATTACAACTTGCTGGTAGCCAATAGTAGAAAATTTAGTTCACCAACTCCTTTGAAGACCAACTGGATAGATGTAAGGTGTAGTATTATGTGAGTGCCTGGATGTGGTGGTTTGAGCTATGCCTCATAGTCTCAAGCATTTGAATATTTGATACTCAGTTGATGATGATGCTTAGGTAGTTTTAAAGATGTGACCTTGTTGAAGAAAGTAAATCACGAGTAAAGGACTTTGAGAGTTTAAAGACTCTTGCCATCTCTCGTGCTTTCTCTGTGCTTCGTGCTTGCTGTTCAAGATGTGAGCTCTAAGCTTCCTGTTTCTGCGGCCATGCCTTCAACTCCACACCATGGACTGTAGCCTCTGGAAGTGCAAGCCTAAATCATTTTTTCTCCTACAAGTTGCCTTTGTCATGTTGTTTTCTCACAGTAATAGGGAAATAACTAACACACTGGAAAAAGAAGGAATAAAGCTAATATTATCATTCAGGAAAGAGCAAGGGGTTTAACTTGAAAGAAGTCCAAGGTCCAAAGCACAGTAGGGCAAGACAGGAAGACAAGGGCCCCAGGCATGGCATGTGATAAAGCCAAGGGAATCAATATTTTAAAAGGCTGAGAACCAGGTACCATTTGCAAAAGGGGTGAGGGAGAATCATGGAGACAGGGAGCTTCTAGGCGAGTCTTCTGACTTCTGGTTGTGTGAAGATAAAGCAAACAACCCCTCACTCCTGCTAAAAACAGAAACTCCGAATTCTCTCCTTCTTGCTGAGCTAGCTCTATTTTCTAATGTCCCTCCTGTCATTATGATATCAGAGCGGTAAGGGCATTTAAATCAGCCCAAGGTGACACAAACAAGTGCACACTGGGAACCTGCAT
Organism: Chionomys nivalis; assembly: GCF_950005125.1. Classification (NCBI taxonomy): domain Eukaryota; kingdom Metazoa; phylum Chordata; class Mammalia; order Rodentia; family Cricetidae; genus Chionomys; species Chionomys nivalis. Next base: position 47,036,084 of record NC_080087.1, read on the forward strand.
GTTCACTGATAAGCACATCACTGTGAGTGTGGAGAATCACTTATGGCTATTGCAACTAAAAGATCTGGCAATACACACTTGGTGAAATAAAATTATAAAACTGGCCCTGTTTCACCTAGGCAGAATAAATACAAATTTTCATCCACTATAAGACCTCTGAAGAAAAAAAAATTGTCCATGTTATAGCAAGAGGTAGCAATCAGTAGAAATAATTTTAAGTGTTACACAAATTCAAACCACCAGACAAGTAAGGAGCTAAGAAAAATTACGAGCTGACAGCCTTACCAAACTGTCACTAATTTGGCACTAATTAGTAATTTGACAATACTTTAATACAACTGGGATTCTTAGAAGAAATCATTCCCATTTTGCACTATTGAAAACAACCGAGAGCTTTTTGCTAATCTCATTCAGCTATGGGGAATGCTCCACTCAACCATATCCAGAATGTAATAGAATAACTCCAGGGAAAGGTCTAGGATGAAGACTCTTTCATGATCATGATTCTTTTCTAAATATGGATGGTAAATAATTCTATTGCTTCTTTACAGAAGATTATAGTTCAGTCCTCGGGAATAAGGACAAACATGCTCACGGGCCAGCATACTCCGTGTCTCTCTCATCGTCTTTGCTTTCTTTCTATTGCTTTTATTTTCATTGTTTTTGTCAAGCTCGTGTGAGCATGCATGTGTGCTTATGCCTGTGCAGCTGTGCATGCCTATGTATATGTGCATGCCTATGCAGGGCTGCATGCCTGTGTAGGTGTACATGCCGATGTATGTGTGTGCCAAGATCAGGGAAGGACTTCAGGTGCTCTGGCATCATTCTTCACCTTATTCCTTTGAGAGAGGGTCAATCAATGAGGCTGGAGATAGGCAGACAGCCAGGAAACACTAATAATCCAACAGTCTGCCTCGTCACACAGCTAGCACTGGGTTACAAACTAATATGCCCCCATAGGCAATTTTTTAACTTTTTATATGAATGCTAAAGAGTCAAACTCTGCTTCCCATGCTTGCACATGCTGGCACTCTCAGCCACTGAGCCAATCTCCCCTGCCCCATTACCCTGAATTCTTATGGAACAAATGACTGGGTTAAAAAACAGACTCTACTAGTTCCAGGACAGGCTTCAAAGCCACAGAGAAACCCTGTCTCGAAACCCCCCCCCAAAAAAATAAATAAATAAAAATAAAAATAAAAAACAGACTCTATGTTGCTAAGGCTTTCTGATTAAATGGGCATTGATGTGTCTTTTGTGGGGGGTTTCAGTTGCTTTTGATCTGCCATTAGTCACGTGACTTAACCGATTTCTTGTAAAATAATTTACTTACTTTGGCAGTGATGCAGATTTAGGAACAATCTATTCTTTACCAGCTCCCAATAAAATAAAACATATAGTGGCATTAAAGAGTAATTTGGATATTTTACCAACTTTATATTTTGGCAATGTTTCGTGCTCCATTTGCCTTAAAACTCATTAGATTAGTGCAACACTATGTTTTAATTCAATAGGTTTAAACCTATTTTTCCAAGTAAGTTGAGCCCTACTTAGGTTTTTTTTTTTTTTTTGTACTTTCATGCTTCAGTTAATAGATTACAAAGTTTCCTTCTTCTGTTTGCTCTGTTTTCCTTTATGTACCATTTGTTGGGGGTTCTTTATCTTGAGCAAGAAGGAACAGATGAAAAGTAAATTATCCCCTTGGGCTTGTGAAATAGTTTGTCTCTACAATCTACAATCTCAATCATTTCTTATATTTTACTGAGCCTTCAATTTGTGACAAGTGTATGCACTAAAACTAATGTATCAATGGAAAGAAACCAGAAAACAGTGTTTGGGGGGTTGCCAGGTCAGGACAGTAGCGGAGATCACTCATTTCACCGAGTCTAATCCCTCCAGCAGTGAGAGCAGCAAGGGCTTGGACAGGAAGCAGACTTCATTTTTCCCTAGCACAGCCCTGGAGAACTGTGGAGGTCATGGTTTGGGGTGTGCGTGCATATGTGTGTGTGTGTCTGTCTGTCTGTCTGTCTGTCTGTGTCTCTGTTTGTCTGTTATGATCTCAGTTTGTATCTGAGGCTGGTCCTGAACACACGCTATTCCTGGCTTAGCTTCCCAAGTTCTTAGATCACAAGGTAAACCACTATTCCTAGTTCTCGTTTCTATTTATTTAGTTTTAGTCTCCTTCCATCTCTCCTTCCACTTCTTATCTATGTTTTAAATAGATACGTGAATCAATTGTCCTACCAAAATATGAAATATGAATAAACTTTGAGGACATTATGCCAAACAATGTGACACAGTCACAAATGAATAACAGCTGCATGACTCTATTGTTTTGTTTCAGGAGTGACCAAATTCACATAAACAAAAAGAATGGTGGTTACTAGGGACTACGTAAAAAAAAAAAGTAGAGTTATCCATGTAGTATAGTCTCATAGTCATTATATATATATATATATATATGCAGTTATAGTATATATATAGTTATCATGTATATATACTATATAGTTATCATGTAGTATAGTCTTCAGTCTCATAAAATGAAGAGTTTCAGAGATGAATATGGCCATGTCCGAATTGTACTATGAATATTTAATACCACTGGTTGTTAGGCTGAAAAAGGTAGGGGGCTGCAAAAATGGTTTAGCAGTTATGAGTACTTTCTGCTCTAACAAAAGACCCAGGTTCAATTCTCAGTACCTTTATGGTAGCTCACAACAGTTTATATCTAACTCCAGAGAATCTGACACCTGCTTTTGATCACTCACTTGGTTATCCTGCTGTTTCCCTGTGTTGTGGAGATACTGCAACTTTAGATCTGAAGGACTGGTCCCTTCACGTGTTCCAGCAGATCACAAATGGGGTGAACATTGCAGTGGACAAACACATACTCCTGCCTCAGGGCCTGGATAGTTAAAGGGTTGGTCAGCCCACGAGGACTCCTCATCACCAGGGTGAGTTCTCCTGTATTCCCTTGACTAGCTCACCCCTTGCATCCATGAGCAAAAGGCAGTGAAATTTCTTCTTCTCCATGTTCTCGGGGTCAGACCTCCCACACCTAGACCTTCAGGGCCAGCTCTACTGTGTTGCCCAGGTGTGGCATAGGGGCCCGTCTCCTAAGTGCTTCAGCTGATGAGGGGCAGCCACAACACTCCCACTCTTATGACCTCAGAGACAGCTCTCCCTCTTGTCTCTGACATTGATGGATAGGTAAGGAGGAAGGGCATCTCTCCTCCACCCATGCAGCTGAATGGTAGATGAGGGGTGGTACCATGTTTCCCATGCTCACATTCCCAGGCCGGCTCACCTGTGTCCATGTCAACAGGTTCAGCTACTCTGTGCTGCGCAGACAAGGCACAGACCCACTTTCCTGAGTGTTGGGGCTGATAGAGGGGTCAGCTCCCTTGCCAACTGGAGTTAGTAGGAGCAAGGATGGGGGGAGGACATCTTTCCCTTGTCCCAACCACCACACCATGGCCAAGGGAGGTGGTACCAATAATGCCCCTCTCACGACCTCAGGGCTGGCTCACCCACGCCACTGTCTACACCTGTTTTTGACCACCATAGACACCAAACAAACATGGTGCATATCTATACATGCAGGCAAATCTGATACACATAAAATTGGTTAAAGTAGTATATTTCATGCTGTGTATGTTTATCACACAAAAAATAATTATAAACATGCTTAAGTGTCTGATCTACTATCTGCTTCTTTTCTCCCACCAACTTTTTAATCTTACATTGTCTTTGTTGTTCAACGCTGGTTTCAGGCCACATCCTCCCTCCCATACACCTCCAAGCTCTCTTTTCATACTGACTACCGCAGGAATGACACCCATTCAGCTAGAACTGTATCTCAGTTCTTTCCTTGCTCTCTACAGTATCTGGCATGGCATGCCATATTTTAGCCTCCCAGAAAGTTACTAAGTGCACTTAATATCACTGTCATATTCCTGTGCACACTGGTATCCCCCAAAGAGTATGTACTCAATAAATTTGTACTACTTTGCTATTCACCCTCCTTTTCAAATGAGATGGACAGGAGCTGAGCATGAAGCTATGCATTTTTTTCTCCTTACATACCTTAAGCTCACATCTATTATCCTACCCATATTATTTCCCCCAACAAATATATCTTTCCTTAACATTTTAAGAGCCATGCTTACAATCTCACCAGTTCTAAAATCTGAACTTGACTGTCACTGGATCAGACCCTAGGGAAACCTGAGGATGCTTTCCCCTGTTGAGAGTCTCTGATTCAGACACCCTTCCTTCTTCTGCGTGGTTTTGTCTTCACCCAACCTGTGGAAACCTCAAGCCACTTCAGTGATACTTTCGCTGCTCTGTGAACCCTAGCTGAGAGATAAAACAGCACATTTGGTGGCTTATCTCTGTAAAGTTATGTTTAATTGTTTTAGTATGCCAATCTACATATGGTTCTGTTTTAGTTAGAGTCTAGTATCTTTATTTTCTGGATGTGGAAATGACAGCCACAAACAATTGTACGTGAATCCCTTCCTCCAAACAACCTGAGTCAGACAAACGGCTCTATTTCCACCTGGACCATAGTGATACCAAAAGAAAAGTCGTAACCTTTGACAGAAGGGAACTGTGACATAAACCATGACCATATTACATTCTAATTTCCTTATGTGAACATGGGATGTGGAGCGGGCAGTAAGCTTTGTACATTTACACTATAAATAGCAGAGCTCTATGTTTTCTGTAGCCGTGCTGGACAACATGACAACTACCAGCCACACAGGGCTATAGATCACTGGACAAGGAGAGGGTGTCGCGTAGGGAAGGAAGGCTGTTTGGATTTAGTTGTCTATAATGATTTGCCCCATCTATTTTCATTTACTACAAAAATCTTTATAGAGCAAGGATGATGTTTCTCCTGGTCTGAGCTACGAGCATCAAACATGAGGAAAGACACCCCCTCCCTATGTTAGTGCACCTTGCTCTGCATTGAAGCTAAAGTTAGCACAGAGAACTGTAACTCTCAGGCAGCAATCACTCAGTAGTGCCTTTGTAAGAAGCAATGGTCCCTCGCCATCTATCACTCCAGTAATGCAGATTGGGCTTTTCCTGGATCTGCTTGTAGCCCCTGGGGAGTAGCATTTGCTCTGTATGTGAGAAAACAATGTGCATCTTTTGCTAAAAGAGCTTCTCTCCACTGACCACAAGCACTCTATGGTGATGGATGCTAATTTCTTCAAACTATCCCCATGAAAACAAGTGCCTGACAAAACAGAGCACTTTACAGAAAGGTCAGTTCCCTTAACAAAGTTGATTGTACTTGCTGTCTGCTGCGTTACCGTTGGTTTCTCTCTACTAAAGGTTTGCTGGGAAACCTTGGGAACTCAGTGGATAGATACAATGGGAATGGATTGTGACATTTTTTTACCTGCTAACTTAGCATTGAAATGTTCACTCTGTCAAGTGAGAAATTAATAATTACACCACTTTTTACTGCTGAATGTCTGTCAAAGAGAACAAAACCCTGCCAAGTAGAAGCAAAGTACGGGGATGGGAAGCATGTGTGACACCATCTCCCATCCCCGCGTGGAACAGCAAATTAAAGACAAGTTCAATATGTTCTCCCCGAAAGCTAATAGACACATAGCATTAGTATAGTGGGACGAATTAAATTAATTTGGTATTCTGCCTGCCTCAAACTACATATCAAGAAATAAATAGCACCATATTAAACTGTAGAGATTTGAGCTGGTGACACAGCTCAGCAGGGAAGGGTACATGTGACAACCTGGCTTCAATCCCCGGAGCCCATATAAGGGTAAGGGAGACCCAAGCCCAGTAAGCTGAGCTGATATCTCCACACACACATGTTGTGCTACATGTAACACCCTCCTCAAATTAATGTTAATTTAAGTCAAATATGGGTAAAAAAATCATATCTCAATCAAGAATCAAACGTCAGTAATATAGAGATTCATCTTTATCCATCAAACTTCCGCTTCCACGTTAATGAAATAAGTTAAATCAAATTTCTACTAGTGACATTAATCAGAGAACTCAGAACATAGGCTCTGTCAGATTCCTATCAGATTATTGTGGCCACCTATAGTCTGATTATAAGATGGACCAAGACAGTTGTTAGTTTAATATGTTTAACTGTAAAAGATTATATTATATGGGGTTTTCTAAAACTGCAGATGAATATTCTCATAAAGCAAATACTTTAGCCTTTTTATCACTTTAAAAAATATATAGCATGATTATCTTAAAAGAAAGATAGTGTGTTGGATGTGGAGTGGGGAGATGGCTCAGCAGCAAAGATTGTATACCATTCTTATCTTGCGAAGGACTCAAGTTCAATTCCCAGTAACCATGGTCAGCTCATAACCACCGACAAGTCCAGCCAGGAACTTTAGGCTTTCTCTTGGAGTCCAAGCGCACCTGCACTCATGTGTGCGGCCCTCAACATACACACATACACATAATTTAAAATTAAAAAGAAGGGATTGAAGTGCTGGTTTCACAGCTAAGAGCACTGTCTGCTCTTCCAGAAGAGCAGAGTTCAATTCCCAGTACACACACGGCAACACAGTTCCTGTCTCCAGGGTCTGATTCCCTCTTCTGGCCTCAGAAGTAGACACTAGGCACACATATAGTGTGTAGCCATACATGCAACGAAAACACCCGTACATAGCAAATAACAATAAAACTTAAAAACAATATTAAAATAAAGAATATTTTTTTAAAGAAGAACTTGTTTTGACTCCCAGTTTCATTGTGGTTCTGGAGCACCTGTCAAGCTAAGCATAAGGGTGGAAGGAAGCAGGACATGGAAAAAAACAACTGACCTATATGAACTGAAAGCAGTGAAAGGCCGGGGAGGGGGCCTGATGCAAGGCATGTCTCCTCAAGGCATGCCGCCAGTCACCACTTACCGCAACTCTCCCCCAAACATTTCCATCACCTCCCCAGAGTTCCAAAATCTTTACGGTCATTTTTTAACAGTCTTAGCAGCTGTTAAAGTCAAACCGGCACCTGAGCTCCTTGAGGGGGAACCCATATCCAAACTTTAGTATTAACTATCCCCTGTGTGGTCTAACTGGTGAAATACTAGGAAAACCTCTTCCATGAAAAAACATTTCCCAACAGCTTTGGAAACCCCATCATTGTTGAGAGTCATCCATGGAATCATTGATGTTATCAGCAGTGTTTTGAGTACCAAATTCTTTCACTTAGTTGTGTATTGAACTTTAGTCTCATCAAGTCTGACAAAAAACAAAAGAGGTAGATATTAAAATCTAAAGGGAGGTATATTAGACGAGGTTCTCCTAAGGAAAGAAATTGATGGGGTGAATATGTATTTGGAATTTCTATAGATTACTTTACACAATTAGCTCCAACAGTGGCGGTCACATGCTGGAGAGGCTGCGAACGCTGTGGCTCCTCAACCTACCATGTTGGGTATCTCTGCAGTCCCAAGCTGGCAATGAAGATTTAGACGATTCTTGGGAAGTCAAGGCTCTCTAATCCATGTGGAAAGGCCAGAGAAGCTTTCTATGTCAGTGAAGGATGTAGCGGTATAGAAGACACACTCCCCACAGGAAGAGAAAGCAGGCAGGAAAGATAGGACAACAGCCTTTCCCTTGGACCTTATTGTAGGTTATTCCTGAAGGTGCTGTCCCCTCAGCGAATCCTTCCAGGAATTGTCCTTAAAGACCAAGTTAGAAGCATGTCCCTTAGTTCGCACCAGCCTGATCAAGTTGAAAATCAAGATTAGCTATCACAGTGGTTGCAGAGATAACTCAATTTGGTCAAGTGTTTGATGCACAGGAAAAAGACCTGACTGAGTTCAATCTCCCAGAATCACCATAAAAGGCTACATACTGTAATGAATGCCTGTAAGTCCAGAACTGGGAAAGAGAGACGTGAGGATCTCTGAGGCATGCTGGCTACATCTGTAATATCTGTAATCTCTAGGTTCAATGATAAACCCTACCTCAAAAAATAAACTGGAGCACAATTAAGACACCATCATTAACAGCTGACTTCCATACACACATACACAATTGTGCATGCACAACTGCACACATTCACAATGTTCAGACGCACACAAATCTAAAGGGAGTGGGGCAGCAGTTCAAAAGAGCTAACAAAAGCAGGAAAGAGGAAGCCCTAAAACCCATCCCCTACACCTTTGCTTTCTCAGCATAGGAAATGAGTAAAGGTTCTGGAGAAGCCTATGGAGGTCTCAGCCCCAATGAGAAACAGCCCCATGTTAAACACAAATAGACACTTTGCCTTCATCATAAGATTAGACTCCAATAGATCATCCTTTAAATCTTGTATCTATAAACACTTGTGTGTGTGAGTGTGTGTGTGTGTTTGCGCACGTGCGCGCACACACACACACACACACACACACGGACACGGACACTCACCTTAGTAACACTTCCAAAATGCTACTTTTGTCACCAGCTGAAAGCCAATAAGTCTTAATTGTCTCTAAACCATCTCCAGCTGTGTAACCTTCTTCCCAGACAAGATCTTTATAAAAGGAAGGCTCATAAAATAGTTTTCTCAGCACCATATTTATGCCGGGATTTAAATTTCAATTACAAAGAGAAATTATATCTACCATTTGATGCAAATGTGCTTGAACACGTTGGGGCTATAAAAGTAAAACCTGCTTAATCTTCTCATAAACTTTGCAGTTTTATAAAACTCATATTGTTTCACAGACATAAAATGTGAAGACAATCAGCATTCTAAACAGTACCCTAAGTCAGGAGCACAAGCCTCAGCCAGACTCCCAGAGTTTCCTCTCTCCATTCACTCTGAGTAACAAGCAGAGTGAAATACGCCTTCCATATGCTGCAAAGAAGTATGGTGTTTATTGTTTGGTGGCTTATGATATTGGTGGATCTGCTGTTCTAGATTGAAGGCTTTTGGAACTGTTTATTATTCCTTCTGTCAGTTAACACACCAGTATTTCCCTGTGCCTACCAAAATTTGCAAAACAGACTGAACATTTTAAAAACTGATAAGCTGTTCTTCCCTATGAAAACACTCAGGTTGTTACTATATCCCAGTAACCTCTAGGGTCTCACTCTGATATCACAGATATCGCAGGGATCCTTCCTGCGCTTTGATTGTAAAGGATTTGCATGGTTTGACATAAAAAGTCTCTAAATGGCTGATACTAAAAGACTTCAAATCTGGAGAAGACAACAGGAATTCCTACCATGATGTAGAAGGTCTTACTTTCACAGGAATTGAGATGGCCAAAAGGAAGGGTCCGACCTTTTACCTGAATTTAAGTCACATCACTAAGTATGCATTAAGAATAAATCCCTGTGTCCTATCTTTGTATCCAGAATCAATTCCTACAGAAATGACAAAGTTCCTCCCCTGTGCATTCACTCCCCTTGCCCACCCTTGAGGACCTCCCAATGCACATGACTCTGTCTGTCACCACCACATCACCCATCACCCCATGCAATCAGTGAGCAGGATTTAAGTGAAGTTTTAGGTTTGCAGCAATGGGGAGTGGGGAGCTATGAAAATTGAGGATGGCGACAGGCATGCTCACTGCCAGCTCTTTTCCTTTCTCCTGCTTACCGTTCATTTTTCTAGAAATGCTAGGGTGGTGGTGAAGAATTACAGTGCTTATTCATAGTCATATTTCAGAAAGTTTTCTGAATAATGTATTATAGCCTATAATGGAACAGGCAATTAGCAAGCAACTGAAAAATAGTGGCTGTTTTACCACGCTGCTCACTATTTCCAAGAACACCAGCTTGCATTCTTTGAAGTCATGGAGTTATCGTTAACTAAAAGTCAGAGTGCATGAGAGGAAAGTTACCACTGATTAAGTGGATAACAAAGCAAACCCTGCACGTCATGCTAATGCACTATGGGATGGGTGGGGTCAACCTAAGAAGCTTTTATCCTGAGTGGGTAGAAACTCCATAGCCTCCCCAGTTAATAGCTACCTCCTCCACTGCGAAGTTCTATTTTAGTAGAGCTTTGTGTATATCTAAAGAATCGGAAAAGATCATGTGTCTCCCTTTCTATGTACTGGACCACACAGTGAGTTGCCAATGTCTTTTCATCCTTTTTTTTTAATTTTATTTCCTTCAAATGAAAAGGCAATAAAAGTCTTCTAGGGTTGACTCCACATGAATAGAATAAATTCGCAAGAATAAAACTTTTTCATGAGGAAAAGAACCTTCCAGCAACATAGGCAGAGATTAATATCTGGGAGTAAATAGACCACAGACCATTTGCTAAATTTTCTTTCAAACACTATTTCTCAAGAATGATTTCAGCAAGCCAGGACAAAATCTATCTTGTTAATTTTCGGTCACACCATGTAAATCTGGGTTTTTACAGAAAGGCATTGGTCTCTCAGGAATGGCTAGAGAATTGATAATATACTTCTGAGTACCAGGCGGGAATGTGATATGCCCTCTAAACTACCCCACCTCCTGTGCAAGTGACAGAGAGGAAGTGACCACTGCCAGCAGACTTTCAAGACATACCATGAGCACCTAGCCATATGGACGTCTCTGGGTTTTCCCATAATGCAGCTCAAGGTAGAGACAGAAAGGAAGGAAGAAAGAAAATAAGGAAAGAAGGAAGGAAGAAAGGAAGAACACAGGCTCCAACAAGCCTTGTATGACCAGCGTAACCTAGGTAACTCTCAAGCCTTATTGATATGATGGGAGTTACCATGATGTCACTTTAACTTGCTTTATTGGACAGAATATAAAACAGTCTTGAATCACCTCCAGCATTTGACTCCAAAGGTAAGAGAGATTAATAGTAAGGATGTCAAGAAAGCCATCGAAAGGACCTACTCAGTTAACTCCACGTTAAAGCGCTCAGCTGTAGCCACACATGAGAGACTTCTACTCTGAAACTCCATAAGAGCATTGATAGAATAAAAGGGATTTTTCTCCTCGCAGTGGAGCAAACCCTAAACAGTAGCAGTGCTTCACAATGATAAAGCAACACCTAGGTGATAAAGTAACACCTAGACTAATTATCCTTTGACAGCTAGCTTCCAAGCATTTCTCAGGAGATACTGGTAAAAATCTGAACTATGCAATGTAGAATGATATTTCTGCCCTAGTTATGGACAACATCTTTTCCCCCTTTTCATTCTGCTTTTGTCTTCTTTGTTGAAATTAATGCTAACCTATCCTTACAGCAGAGTATACAGTTCTGCAAATGTGTGTGTGGTGCTTTTCATATATATATATATATATATATATATATATATATATATATATATAGCTTTGCAACTGAGGTAAAACGGAAAGGCCCATCTGCCCACTTTAGCTCAAGTTAAAATGTGCTGACAATGTGAGAGAGTGAGAAGAAGTGCAGCAGAGAGTGAGAATGAGGGGGGTGGATAGAGAGAGAGAGACAGGACGCAAGGGATGAATGAATGCATTTCATCTTTTCTGCCTCATCTACCTCAATAGCCCCAACTTTCCTGCCTCTTTCACCCCTACCTCCTACCCTGTGTTCCAGCTACTGTTCTCTACTGCTCCTTCTTTAGCAGGTTTAACTATCATTCAGTCATATTCCACTGAGCTATTGTGTATAAAACTTAATCTCCAGTCTAACAGTAGTGATTGGTGACGCCTGGTGACAGGTGATAGGAGTGTCCAGCCTTTGACCCCACGGATGGAGGAATGTTGTATTTGTTACTTCTGGGTGCTATGATAAACCACCACAACAGAAAGTGAGTTATGGAAGCAAGAATATATTTTGGTTTCTGTTTCCAAGGGAGAAGCCTATAGTTTCAGGAAAAGCATGGCAGCAGCTGACCCGAGCATCAAACTGAGAGATGACTTCCGCAACAGCAAACACGAGAGAGCAAACTGGAAGTGGGGTAAAGCTATAAACACTCCAAACCCTCCCATAATTATATAATTCCTCTGGGACTCCATCTCCTTAAGGTTTCAGAACCTCCCCAAACAGTACTTCCAACCAGGGAACAAGGGCTTTTGTACTTGAGCCTGTAAAGGACTTTCTCACTCAAACCATCACAAATACCATTATCAGGAAAGTGATTTGCTTAGTTGAGAATGAACTTAGAATAAAAGTAAGGTAAGTGACATCTTGTTCTCTTGCTTTTCTGCCCTCCACCATGAATGACACCATATATAGTCCCTTGCTAGATACCAACACCCTGATATTGAACTTACTGACCTCAGGAACTATAAGAGATAAACCTGTGACAATTATCCAGACTTGAGAGTTTGATTATAACATTAGAAAATAGAGTAAGACAGGCCTTGGATTTGGATTCCTTCTGTGTCTTCAACAATACCCACTCAACGATCTCGTGTTATCCCCTCTCATGTGACCAGGGGTTTGAGACATTCATGGCTTCATGCTCCACTCAGTCCATGTGAGATCAATGAAAGAGGAGTCTACTCCCAAGTCTCATGTTAGGAAAGGGTTGGTCAAAGTCCCCAGGCCTGAGAAGTCCGATGAGATAGAATTTGGTCCTGCCAATCCTAGCCACAGGCAGCTATGGTAGTTTAAAATACTCATGGGTTGGTAAGCTCTCTCCAGTCTTCTCACAAGCGTGGCAGAGTTTTGGAAGCATTAGCTCCCTAGCACACAGCATCTAAAATAACTTAAGACCAAGGCAAAACCTCCATATTTAACTGAGCCAACAACCCTTTCCAAACACCCACAGGACTGCCCAGTTCTACTAACCAACTTTGGCAGGTTTCAAAATGAGATTAAGAGGACTTCCTTAAATCCAGCTGGCTGGCCACAATGCTAAGAGTCATGTAGCCCCTGACAGTGATCTCCCATCCAGGGACGATGCTGTCACCTGCTGGCTGGCATTCGGAACTCTCAGACCTCATTACCAAGCCTTGAATCCTTGAACATTGTGAATTGCCTGCTACTTCTCTGTTGATCAGGACATTCCAGCCTCTGGCAGACCACACCCTTATTTCTGACTCTGCCCACTTCTAGCTTCCCACTGCTCCCTGACACCAGTCTTATGGTAAATTCAATGCAGCTTATAGCCAAAAGATTAGCAGAAATTTGTAGATGACAGATAAACAGTAAGTCCTTTCTGAAATTGATTATTACATTCATCTATTTGTTTGGGGTGGGCCTAAGGACAGCTCTGGGGTGCGCATGTGCTAAATAACTCAATGTAGAGATCAGAGGACAACTTACAGGAATCAGTTTTCTCCTTCTACCAAATGGATTCCAGGGATCAAACTCACATCTTCAGTATTGGTAGCAAATGCCTTTATCCACTTGAGCCACCTTGGCAGCCAATCAAATATACATTATTTATTAAAGTTGACAAAAAAGTCTGGAGAGAATATCATTTGAACAAAGTCAAGGAAATTGGACATTGACTTTTCTATATCTGTGATAATAAGACACAGTGCCCAAGGCATTTTATAGAAAGAGTTTATTTGAAGCTGGCAGTTTCAGAATTTTAGATTTCAGGATCATCATGTCAAGGAACAGACAGCCATAGTGTTGGAGGAGTAGTCTACATTTTGAGACACAAACATGAGATAGAGAGAGATGAAACCTCAAATTCCACCATCAGGGATGAACCTTCTCCAACAAGACCATGCTCCATAATCTTTCTCAAACAGTTCCCTCAACTGGAGACTTGGTATTCAAATACATAAAGATGTGGGAGTCATCCTCATTCAAACCATGATGGAGGTAATGAGCAACAATCATCTCTTCTCAAATGTCAATGTTCCCACATAATATATGGAATTGTGACCTACTCAAAGACTGATGCTGAAGTTATCTGCTATTACAAAGACATGGCCTGGAGAATGGTATGGATTTTAATTACTTTTTTTATTGTTTTTATAAAATTATCAGACAGGAAACAATTTAAGAGAAAAAGGGTTTATTCTAGTTTACAGTTTGAGGGGATATATGCCATATGTTAGGGAGCCATGGAGACAGGAATGGGAGACCAGCTGTACTGGAGACACTGTACTAGAGGTTATGGAGTAGACAACGAGCAGGAAGTGGGACAAGGCTACAAAACCTAAAGGCTCACCTCATTGACATATCTCCCCCCACAAGGCTCTACCTGCTGAAGATTCCACATCCTTTTCAAAGGGTACAACCAGCTGGGAACCAAGTGTTCAAACACATGAACCAATGTGAGACAATTCACATTCAAACCATAACATCTGTCTTGGGCCCACATAGACTCACGACCATCTTAATAATCCAAAATGCACTCAATCCAACTTCAAAAGTCCTCTATTGTGTTCAACGGGCCAAGCATTGTTTGAAAATATAGCCCCAATCTCAAGTCCTCTTTGAAACTCAAAGCATTATCTTAACTGCAAGACCCTGTAAAAAGTAAAGGACAAATCATGTACTTCTAACATACAATGACAACAGGTAAATTCTCACAATATAAACAAGGGCAGATGGGAATACAACAAGGGAAGCTTGGACCAAATGGGGCTGAAATTCAGCACAACAAATAACAAACCCCAAAGCTCTACATCTACCATGTGTGGCTCTTTATGGAATCATCTGGGTTTCAAAGATCACATTTGCCCTTGGCAGATGTTCCATGGCCCTGACATCTCCAAGCATCTTGGGTTCGCCATTGGAATTTAGGCTTTCTCTTCACAACTTCAGCAAGAAGCTTCTCAGAACATTACAGGAGGGAGCTCAACCCCAAAACATATTGCCTGACATTAGTAGCAGTTGTCTAAAATGGTGGAGAAAGATTCCCTGGCCTCCTTTATGACGCATCCTTTTTGTCAGCAAAACCAGGCTCTCATGAATAATCCTGTCATATTCTGCTGTCATCTCAGGATGGAGACTGACCCCTTTGAACCAAAGCTATAGTGTTATCTGTATTTCATGTTTGCTAACTATATATAAACCACTTTGCTGTGCAGCTGTTTTTTAGACAGGAACCACTTAAACTGCATTCTCAGATCAGGCTCTCTCTTTTTAAATAAAACTTATATTTTAAGCATTAAAGCCTTTAATGGATGGGGTCTTACCCTTGGAGCAGTTTTTCTGTTTTCCCAGACTTTTCTCTGTTGAAAGGAGTGTGGGGTCCCTTGTTCATCCTGCCCGGCTAACTTATACCCAAAATAATCACACAGAAGTTGTATTAATTAAAACACTGCGTGGCCGTTAGCTCTAGCCTCCTATTGGCTAACTCTCACATCTTAATTTAACCCATTTCTAATAATCTGTATGTCACCATGAGGTCATGGCTTACTGGGAAAGATTCAGCATGTCTGACCTGGCAGCTCCATGGCGGCTGTCTGCCCTTCTTCCCCAGCATTCAGTTCTGTCTACTTCACCTACCTAAGTGCTGCCCTATCAAAAGGCCAAGGCAGTTTCTTTATTCAACCAATGAAAGTAACACATAAACAGAAGAACCTCCTATACCTTTTCTCTTCAACAACTACAGCCTTATCTAAGCACATGCCTTGGCTGCAACTTTAAACTTACCCAACTCTTTTCTGAACAAACCAAACATATTTGTACTTTTCTGTCCTACTGACTGTTCTTTTCACCACATATCTGGGTAAGAGTGGTAACCATGCAATAACCATGACACAGCCTGAACATTACCCTGCCCTGCAATTCCTTCTACTGAATGTAAATTCCAAATACAGCCTAACTGAAGTTCTCAGGATGCACTCAGACTCTTTGCTATGATTTCATATGGATGGATGAAGTTCCTATAGAGTCCTTGGTCCTCTTTGAAACTCTATGAACGGGGCCTCCAGAGACATTTTCCTCCCTAATTTTGTTTATGAAACTCCCACCAGACCAGATCATTAAGTTCTTCTTGAAGTAGTCAAGGGCTTTTTTAGCTCAGACTCACAAACTCTTCTACATCCTTTCCACAAACCAGTTCCAAAGGACTAAGGAGCATGCGATCAGGTTCATCACAAGAGCAGCTCCATCTCTTAGTACCAGTTTCTGCATTAGTTACTTTGCACACCGTTGTGATAAAATGCCTAACAAGTAGCAATTTAAAGGAGGAAGGGTACATTCCATCCTACAAGAGAAAGCATTGTGTCATGAGTAGGACACCAGTTGATCACCTTGCCTTGGCAGTCAGGAGACAGAGAAGAACAGGTAGTGGGGCCAGTTTATACAACTTTAATGCCCATCATCTGTACCCCACTTTCTCTGGCAAGGCTCTTTCTCTTAAAGATTCCATCCACAGCCTCGCTAAACTAGCTGGGAACCAAGTATCTAGACACATGGGTCTTTCTGAAATGTTTCACATTCAAACCCCAAAATGATCCTCATGATCTCCACCCTATCCTTACTATTACTTATATGAAGAGGTTATATCACATGCATTGTGTTTTATAAGGTATTTGTTTGTATGTTGTGTGTGTGTGTGTGTGTAAGTGTGTTTATAAATAAGTTGGCCTTAACATAGAGATATTATCTGGATAGGAAAAAAATAATCATCAGTGCATTAAAACTAGAGAAGCAGAATGGGTCTCCTGGAAATTGAGATGTTTAGAATCATGGCAAATGAGTATACTATTGCATCAGGGATGGAAAACTTTGCCATAGCGGTTCTGTGTGCATTTGCACAAGCTACACTCCTGCTGCTTTCAGATGCCAAAATAATTGAAAACTGAGTTATTAGGTTGTAGAGAACTTTCCTTCTTGTCACAGCTTCTCATTGTCATTCGTTAGTTTCAAGAAACTATATTAATTAGACTAAAAGCTGAGGTTTGGTATGTTTATACCAGCATCACTTACATTTATTTTAACTATAAACTATTCCAGATAAATAAATATGTGGAGAGATTCACAAAAAAATAAGCTTTCACCATTCATTAAGTACTTTTTTCTCATCAAAGTGATTTCTATTTGTCCCACAAACCACATATTGATAAAACAATTTCAGTTTACCACTTGATGGGCTTGCTTCTATAAAAAATCTGCATCAATTTAGAGAAACTATCATCTCATGAATGAATTGATTAATTAGATCAATTACAAATTTTAAGGTAAAATTATGCTGGCAAGTTGAATAAAATGATCAGCTGTATAAACTTAACTTGGGATTGACGAGTATTCTTTACAATTTCCATAACAGGAGGGAGTATCTGCTGCAGTGAATAAAATTTCAGATCAGTTTATCGTTTCAAATGAAGCAAATAAACCATTATGCCAATGATTTGTAATTTATAGGACTTCTAAATCTTCACAATTAGGCAATGTCAAGGTGCCCTTAGAAATAGCCTGGCACTTCTGAATAATAAATGGCTGCTTCTGGATTTATCCACAACTCTCTTATTCAAGTAATTTTGTACTAAACTCCCTGCTTTAGAATTCACTACCCACTTAGAATTTTGTTACTTCCTGGCAGTGAGGTGCAGCCTTCCCCCAATGTGTATTTTAATTTTGTCCTATTAGTCATAGCTGAAAGGCCACTTCACTAAGCATCATCAACATGAATGCTTCAAAGTGCTAATTGATTATAAATGAGACTCTGACTAACCTGGGGAGAAAGGAGGATGTGAGCGTTTTAAGAATAAATAGTTTTAGAGCCTGAATAAGAACTTAGGGAAAGTGATATAGATATTGGGGAAAGGGAGGCAAAGTGAGGGCTGAGTAAAAGACAGTAAAAAGAAGCAAAGATTTCTTAAACTGCCATTTTTGAAACAAAACAAGTGAAAGAAGCAAAAGATATGAATATTTAAAAAAACATTTTGTCAAATGGCCTTTAATTTCAATGAAATGATTATTTTGTGGAAATTCTAAAAAAAATTATAAAGCTACTACTACAACTAAATCCAGCAAGAATATGAGATATAGGATCAAATAACTAAACTGTGTTTCTTTACATTTGCAGTAAACAAATTGATGGTGAAATTTAAGTATGTTTGTAATAGAATGAGGACACTCTTTATAGATATGATAACAAAAAATTGTAAATACATGAAAATATATGCCTGGATAACAGATGATAATGAAAAAACATTATCATTAAGGTGTTAGTTGTCCTTAATTGCTTTATAGAATCAACATGATCACAAGTGCAATCTAAGCAGATTTTCTTACAGCACTTAATAAATCAATTCTCAAATTTATTTAGATATATAATAGTCCTCTATAGCCAGGGCAATCTAAAACACAGAAAGTCACTTAGTGTTTTGGGTTGGGTGGGGGTTTTTTTGTAATTTTTTTAATTTAAAAGTTTTTTTCCATTTTACATACCAACCACAGTTCCCCCTCCTTCCTCTCCTCTCACTCCCCCCCACCTTTCCCCCACCCAGACCCTCATCCACTCCTCAGAAAGGGTAAGGCCTCCCATGGGAAGTCTACAGAACCAGACATATCAAGCTGAGTCAGGACCAAGTTCCTCCCCCCTGTATCAAGACTGAGCAAAGAATCCCTACATAGGGAATGGGCTCCAAAAGGCCAGTGCATGCACCCAGGATAAGTCCTGGTACCACTGCCACTGGTCCCACAGAGTGCTCCAGCCACAGAACTGTCACCCACATTCAGACCTAGTTCAGTCCTATGCAGGTTCCCCAGCTATCAGTCCAGAGTCAGTGAGACCCCACTAGCTAGGGTCAACTATTTCTGTGGGGTTCCCATCATGATCTTTACCCATTTGTCCATATAATCCCTCCTCTCTCTCTTCAACTGGACTCCAGGAACTAGGCCCAACTAGGCCTCTCCATTATTGCTATGAGTCTTAGCTGGTTGTAGATTCCTGGAAGTTTTCCCAGTGCCAGATTTCTCCCTAACTCCATAATGGCTCCCTCTACCAAGATATCTCTTTCCTTGTTCTCCCTTTCTGTTCTTCCTACAACTCAACCTTCCCATTCCTTCATGTTCTTCTCCCTGCTCCCCTTCAACTCCTCCCTCCCCCTCCCAATTTAATCAGGAGATCTTATCTATTCCCCTTCCCAGGGGCATCCAAGCAAGCCTCTCTTAGTGTCCTCCTTGTTACCTAGCTTCTCCAGAGGTTGTGGATTGTAGCCTGGTTACCCTTTTCTTTAAGTCTAATATTCACTTATGAGTGATTACATCCTACTCTCTGGGTCTGAGGTACCTCACTCAGGATGCTTTTTTCTAGTCCTGTTCATTTCAAATTTCAAGATGCTGTTATTTTTTACTGCTGAGTAGTACTCCATTGTGTAAGTGTACCACATTTTCTTTATTTGTTCTTTGGTTAAGGGGCATCTAGGATGTTTCCAGGTTCTAGTTATTACTAATAATGCTGTTATGAACACAGTTGAACAAATGTCCTTGTGGTATGATTGAGCAAGTGTCCTTGTTGAATGGATGTGCCTCCTTAGGTTATTTGCCCCAGAGTGCTATTGCTGAGTCTTGAGGTAGATTGATTACCAATTTTCTGCAAACCAGCATACTTATTCTCAAAGTGACTGTACAAATTTGCATTCCCACCAGCAGTGGAAGAGTGTTTCTCTTATTCCACATCCTCTCCAACATAAGTTGTCATCAATGTTTTTGGTACTAGCCGCTCTGACAGGTATAAGATGGTATTTCAGAGTCGTATTGATTTGTATTTCCTGATGGCGAAGGATGATGAGCAATTCCTTAAATGCCTTTCAGTCATTTGAGAATTCTCTGCTTAGTTCTGTACTTCATTTTTAAATTGGCTTATTTGGTATTTTGATGCCTAGTTTCTTGGTTTCTTTTTATATATTTTGGAAATTAGCCCTCTATCAGATATGGGGTTGATGAAGATCTTTTCCCATTTTGTAGGCTGCCAAGTCCTTTTCCTAACCAAAAGGTGCAAAAGCCAGGGGTGGTATATTGTTGGCATAAGGAATACGCAAGTAGAGGTTAGAATAACAAAATAGGGAATCAGAGATTTAACACACTAAAGCAGTAGATTGTCTTTCAGTGAAGACACCAAAGGAACTTACTAGAAAAAATGCAAATGGACATTTCCTGTCCCAACTGCCCAGGCCTACATAACTGACTCAGTAGTTGAATATGAATTATAAATGCTCAGCCAATAGGCTTGTTGCTAGCTAACTCTTACATTGAAATTAACCCATACTTCTATTTATGCTTTGCCTCGTGGCTGGTTACCTCATTTTTTATACACTGTGTTTGCTCAGTGGCTGGCTGGCATCTCCCACAACTCCCCTGACTTGATCCTTCCTCCTTCCATCATTCTGTATTAGGTTGTCTCACTCAATCTTCTTGTCCTGCTATCAACTGTAGGAGGGCCGCTTGTTTGTTCCAGCTGCCCAGAAATGAAATAATCACACAAAAATTATATTAATTGAATCACTGCTTGGCCCATTAGCTCTGTCTTCTTATTGGCTAACTCTTACATCTTAGTTTAACCCATTTGTATTAATCTGTATATAACCACAAGGTCGTGGCCTACCAGCCAAGTTTCAGCACATCTACTTCCGGCCGCAGATCCATGGCATCTTCTGACTCCACCCTCTTTCCTCCCAGCATTTAGTCCAGTCCTCTCCACCTACCTAAGTTCTGCCCTATCAAGCCAAGGCAGTTTCTTTATTCATTAACCAATACAAGCAACACATAGACAGAAGGGCCTCTCACACCAATAAACTAATTAGATGATGATGATGATGATGATGATGATGATGATGATGATGATGATGATAATGATGATGATGATGATGATGATGATTAACAATGAGCACAGTCCACCACAAAAGAAAATCTCAATAAATGATTGTGGGATCACTAGACATCCAGACAATGGAGCTAAAAAGATCTCTGGATTATGATTTACTTAAGAAGCATAATTCAAGATGACTCGTAAACCTAAAAGTAAAGGCTAAAACTTTAAATATTTTTAAGGAAAGCATTGGCTTAGAAATCAATAAGGAGAAAAATAAAATTCTCAAGTTACAGGCTGAGAAAAAAATTGAAAAGCACATACCTGACAGATTTTCATCCAGATTATAAAGGCTGACTAGAGCTTTGTAAGAAAAAGATGAACCAAAAACAGCAATAAAAGGGAACAAAAGACTTAAATAGCCACTTTGATAAAGACCGATACAAGTGTACTGTAAGCACATGAAAAGGTACTTGACATCTGTAGTCATAAGAAAAACACAAATTAAAATTATAGCCAGGATGGCTATAATTGAAAAGACGCTGACAATAGCAAATGTTGAGGAGGATGTGAACGATTTGAACTCCCACATGGTGCTTGTGAGCCTGTGAAATGCTAGCGCCACTTCGGAGAAAAGTTGTCATTCTCCTATAGAATTAAATATACTGCTACCCTCTGACCCAGCCGCGGCCCACGCCACACAAACAAACTCATTTCCACCGGGAAGCATGTACAAGAGTCTGCAGACTAGCTTTTATAGAAGCCGTCCAAATGTCATCTATACAGGAAGAATGAGCAGACGGTATGGGACAAGAAGCAAACTGTAGGGTGCAGCAACATGGCGGGTCCCAAAACCCGGTCTTAAGGAAAGGAGTGTGACCTAGAGGATGATGCAGCAGATGAACCAACCTGCAGTAAGTCTGAAAACAGGCAGAATTCTAACTGTAGATGAAAAACCAGAAAACACTGGTTTTAGAAAGCGCTCGTATCCTAGTGGGAAGACCAGAAAGTGGCACGTGAGGAATGTTAGACTCCTGGGTCAGCTATATGTCTAATATTAAGATTCTTTCTCATATATAGATAATCATACAAAAGTTCTCCTCTCCCCCTCCCCAATAAACTAAAAACGTGATGGCAGATTGTCACCTTTGGTTAACGTTGATTAGCAAAGAACTGATAAAGAATTGGTGTCTGCATTTCCTTATGTTAAAATACCTGGAAATTGACTATTTTTAGGCCTATACCTAAGTCAAATGAGTCGGTTTAGCTTCCAGATGGTGCAGAGCCCAAATAAGTAATTGGTATTGCTATCTACAAAGAACTTTAATTCCCAGAAAACCTACATATTCCTGTGCACGAGGTACAAGAGGTTGTGCCTTAAGTGGCATTCCTCAATCTGGGAAATCTTCTCTGGGAGATGGCTCCAGGGTGCTAGCTAGCATTTTTCAACACTTGCCTCAAACCACGAAAATTTAGAACTTAGAAGCAAATGATAATGTATTTTTAAAACTTTTCCTTTAAAAATATATGACATTTACTTGTTTACAGAATACACTCCCTTTCAGCAGCGTAGAAACCAAGGAGCTCAGCACCTCACTGCAAAAATAACTAACAAAAATAGGCAGCGGCCAGATGGCACGTACTGGTAAGAGTGCTTCGGGAAGTCATAGCATCAGTCATGCAGGTGATGAGTGTGTTGCATTCTGCTTGCCCGAGGTTCTGAAACTGCCCTGCTCTGAACTCTAAGGTCAGAAGGTTGGGTTTTTCCACACAAACTGTGGCAGCAAGGAGCCTTCAATTAATGGTGGCAGGACCTCTAGAGAGCAGCACTGTGCCTTGGGGAAACCTCACTGCATACCCACCTCGATCCTGAATTCAGTCAGACTGAAGTGGTTAATTCGGCTGAATGCTGACTTGACTTCTATTCCTCTGTGTGCTTGCTGTACAACTAGCCCTGCTCTGCACCAGCAGGAAACTCAGTACCTGAATGGTGGAGCAAGATGTGGCCTCTTTTAGAACTATTTTCATGAATTGTGGGTCTTTTGTAGGATGGAGTTAGAAACACTGCTCATAAGCCACAAAGTCTCACGCATGGCCATCTACCAGAGATCCCTCTGAAGACACTCTGTGGGGCAGATTGTGCTACTTCAGAACAATGTAACATTAAAGTATAAATCTTTCCACAAACTGCAATTTCCTCTGGTTTAGCCACAAAAAAAAAAAAAACTCCAAATTCAATTTGCAATACAGTTCTAGCTATGTTCCATAAATTTATTACATGATTTATTTTTATCTCTTTCTCTTATATATTACTGTTTGGTCTCTGGTCCTTCATGAAATCTTGCCTGGAAGAAATGAGGTTATAAAAATTAAATTTAAAAATTCATCAAGCATCTAATGTTTTGTTTATTTATATCTATGTCTCCTTCCAGTGGTTCTGTCAGATATATCTCAAGATAAACTGGAATTCGTATTGAATTTACCCATTTCATTTTTGTTTTGTGGACATATTACATGTATACCAGACATCTGGATAAATGCTTAATGAGATAACTAAAAGAATGAACTTCAGCAAAACCATAAATTAATATGCTGAAATATTTTAAGATGTTAATTGGTTTCTTAGGATAACTTAGAACAGGAATAAGGGAGTTCTTTCTAATATCTTTATTAATGGAAAGATAGCATTTAGGCCTAGAGACGCCATCTTACAATATCTTGGTGTAGTAGAGACCTCTAGTCCTAGTCATGACCTGAAGGGGAACATAAGAAACTCCATACTGATAAGATAAAATATATGCCACTCCAGCAATCTAGGTTCTTGAAATGGAAATCACAGTGTTAGAAACATAAAGCCATTGATGCTCTATGCCTTGATTGATTCACTAGACTTCATACTGAGACTAAGAACACGAAGCAGGATGAGATGTTTTTTTCTACAATGTATATGGGAGTTCCAAGAGCATAAGAATTAATGCCAATACTTGTATACAAGCATGAATTTTTCTGTGTAAGTCTTTCTTTGAGCAAATATTGCAAGGAAAATGAGAAGAGGCTGGTCTCTAAAGACCTACATGCTGCAAAAAAATCTTCTTGTGTTTTTCTTATGAAATCAAAATTGTCAATTTTGTTCATTTTTATCTAAACAGCAGGTTGGTTTGTTTTGATAATATAATATTTTATAAGTAATCTTTAGGAACAGCAGTTGAAATACTTTGGGTGATTCATACAGTATCTTTCCAAATGGAAAAAGTCTTTTTCATAGTTTTGGAACATTTTTAAGAGATTTTTTTTCTCCTAATCAATCTTGGTCACATATAAGTCAAGGACAGAAATTTTCATTTCCAGGTGAAAGAATTACAACCTAAATATTTAAATGACAAATAAGTCTTGATGTTGGCACAGTGGTTCTCTGATAATGGGATGAGCAAAATGGTCTTCATAGTATTCAACCTTGGAGATTTACATATATTGATTAATAAAAGTCATAATTTATCACAATGAGCCATTCTTTTCTTTATCCTTCTTATGCTGTCAACCTTTCGTCTATAAATCTGACTCACTTTTGAATCTCATGTATAGGACAGTTACATTCCTTATTGTGGAGCTCGTAGGGAAAGCTGAAAGCACAAGCCTGCTGAGAAAAGCAAAGTGATTGGCAGGTACCGATGGTCACCTGTAATTTTCAAGACCCAGGAGACTAAGAACCAAAACGAGAGCTGCAATCTAAAACCATCCTCACATCCTTCCCATGGTCAAGTTCCTGGCTTTGTGTGCCTCCTGAGGGTTGGCTCAGACATCGCTCCATCTAGACTTAGGACTTGATGCTTACATGATCTTCCTTCTTGGATGAAAAGCTCAGTAATGGAAGTGACTGAATCACACATGTCATCTTTATATGCCCCACAGAAGCCAGCATGCATTTTCATACAATTCGCCTATAAAAGGGTGTGCTACTTTAAAGCAAGGCAAACACCGATCTAAAGGGAGACTCCATTTGCACATGGTTGCATTTATAGTCATTGGTTTAAAAGGATATTGAAGAGTTCAGCCAAGAACCGATTGCAAACTGAGATGTGTGGAAAACATCATCAGCCTCTTCATGTTTCTTCTCTGTTGCCTGCCATGCGTCTGATGTGACTGCAGTGCCAAGGCTTGATGGAGTGTCCTTGCCATTAGTCTATGACCATCTGTCGTACTTGACTGTGAGTGGCAGTAAGTCAGGGGAACCAGGCAAGGAGCCAGAACCAAGAAACTGGGATACAGATCAAATAGGGTCACATCAGCAAGAGGGCTAGTCAGAAGTCATTAAACAAAGGAAAAGTTTAAAGGACACTAACAGCAGAGGTCAGAGAACAATCAAAATATCCAACAATAATTAGCAATGGGACACAAGGAGGTCAGTGAGCTCCAAACAAAGGATTGTTATACTCAAATAAAGATACATATACATACACACAGAGTAAAGCAGGACTGAAAGAAGATACCACACAGCTAAGCAGTCCCATGTTTAGACCTACTACTGACACTATCTTTAATCACTCTAAAACATCCTAGGAAAAGCAAAGTTGTGTTATTATTCGGTAAAAGCATGAATTGATTTAATGTAAATGTCTTAAGGGCAGTATTTACTGGCTCGTTTTGGATTTTCTTCTGTTCTGTATCACAGTAGGAATGTCACAACAGTTCTCAAGGGGAACCAAGTGTACTCGTTGTATGGATTGTCTTTATCATGCTGGTAGATGGACGTGTGTCTACATACCAAGGGTAGTGGTAGATACTTACAATCCCAACACACAGAGGGTGAAAGCAGAATGATTAGGAGTTCAGCTATGTAGCAACTCCAAGGTCAGAATGGACTACACAAGACCTTGTCTCAAAACAGAAAATTAAGGGCAACAAAATGAACAGAATACAAACCAAGCACATCTAGTTTGTTTGATCCATTATTAAGGTCTTTAACAGCATGGCCCTAACCTATAGTTCTAGCCCATAGAACTAGCCTATAGGACTCCACAAGAGTAAAGTCACTAGGCCTCCTACACAAGCTTGGGATGAGTCCGAGCCTTTCTCCCCCACAACTGGCAAGAAGAAAAGGGACCTTGATCACTGCATGCTCCAGCCAACGTCCCTTCATGTCCTTTTCTGTTACAAAACATTCCATTGCAAACCCCAAAGCTGTAACTGTCCCCTTGCAATCATAGCACCTCATCATTCTGTCTCACCCAGTTCGTGAGTTTCCTCTACTACATTTGACATCAGTATGCTTTTCTTACTTGTATGCTTACCTACCTTCTTCTACTAGACAACACTTTCTATGAGAACGGGATTTCTGATCCACCTGGTTTACTCTCTAATCCTTGTTTTGCTTAGGACACTATCTGAGACAAAATGGGCAAACAGAAAATATTTATCTAACAATGGGTGGGAATAAAAATCAATCTGAGCACTGAGCAAGCACTACATCCTGGAGACCAGCAAATGTCATGCTGTTCCCCACACACTGGTCCAGTCACTTCTGAGCGCTGTGACACGGGCCTCCCACACTCTTGTCTGCCTGTGCAGTCTCCCTGTCAAGCCATCTAGGATCTCTCCTCGCTCTTGTTCCCTCCTCCTCTGAACCTCTCCAATGTCGCTGTCATTCCACCATCCCTCATCATCCTGCTGTCAGAGTTCTGCACTGTTGTGTAGAGTCACTGCTCTGCTCGTGTCGCCAATGTTTCCTTAGCTTAGAACTTCCTTTTGCATCCTAATCATTCAAAGAAGAAGGTTGATTTTATCCTTACTTATTTCCTCAGCAAGGCCTTCCACAGCATGGGTGTATTAGCAGATTATTTTTGAAGGCATGATTGGGGTCATTTAGAACCCTGTCTTGAAGGAGAAATAAGTTCGAGTTACATTTTCCCATTCTAAAAGATAAGATTGGGGTTCCTTTTGCTATTGCTGAGCTTTGGGTGAAAATGGGATGTAGATGTGTAAGTACCTGGGAAGGTGGCATCCACTAGGAGCAACAAGGGGAAGAGCAGCATGAAGCAGGTTCCCCCTCCCTCCTGGCAGTCCCCCACCCCGTGCTCAGGAGTCCACCTTTCTCTGCACTACCATGGGCTTTAGTGAAAATTGCATAAAGCTCACTCAAACAGGCAGGCTCTGAATGTTTCAACCAGGTCGGTTGCTTCAGTCACTTGACAAAGTATAGGGATTGGATTGCATTCGAAGCAATGAGTAGTGAGATAACAAAATCTGTTGAGATTTCTAGGAAAGATTTCCATGTCCATAGGAAGGAGAAAAAGAGTATGTAGACAAAGTTCTGTATCATCCAACTTCATTACTATTAACAAAATCCTAAGGCCCATCAACCAAGAAAAGGGAAACCCTGGAAGCCAGCTTGGTTCAAACCATGGTGCGCTGACCCCATGACATGAAATGACATAAAAACAGCATCTCATGGTAGGCACGTGTGAAGGGACAACTGCCCACCTGACAGACAGACAGAAAGGAAGAGGGGAAGCAAGACTACCTCCCAATAATACTTTGAAGCGTTGTCACCAGGGACACCTGCCTCGCCCTCTAAATACTCCACCACATCCATGTTAGTCCTCAAGCTGGGACCCAAGCCTCCAACACACGGCCTTTGGAATTATCCCAGCTCTGAACTACGCACAGCCTCATCTTCTCCCTCTGACGTGACATTGGATGGAATGTAACATTCACAGCTGTTTTGTGATCAGAAATGAAAACTAGCCTGAGTGAGCAAACAACACACACAGAGAGTGTTAGTGTGTGTGTGTGTCAGAGAGAGAGAGAGAGAGTCACTCTAGATTTTTATAGGGTTTTTTGTTGTTGTTGGATAACCACACCAAGATCCTTATCTGAAATAATATATTTCTGTCTGTTAAAGTTGTTTTTCTGTTAGTTGAAGCCATATGTTATATAACACAGTGATTTAAATATTTCCTCAAGACAAATGAATACTATAGCCCCTAGACACATGTGCTTTTAAACCTGTTATATGTGAGTATAATTGAGATACACTGTAAGTATCAAAGACAAATAAGACATTGAAAAATATGAAAAAATATAAAATATTTCAACAATTTAGTTTGATTACATTATATCTATATATTTGGTTAAATAATACATATTATTAAAATAAACTTTGCCTACTTCTTTCTATTTTTTATGTAGCTCCTAAAATTTAAGGTCCAAAAATGGCTTCCATTACACTTTTATTGGACCATAAAGTTTTGCATCTTGATTTTATTATTTTTTATTTTATTTTTGAGATTAAAATAAAATTGCATTGTTTCTCCCTTTTATTTCCTCCCTCCAAACACTTACATATACTCCACCTTGCTCTCTTTCAAATTCATGGCCTCCTTTTTTATAAATTGCTCCTACATGACTACATAACAGCAAATGTCTTCAAGTCTTACCCAAAAAGACTTAATTTAATTTGTGTAAATTGATCTCAATAAAATTCATTTTAAAACAATGGACCTGGAGGACTGGGTATGTAGCCCAGTGGTCAAGTCCTTGCCCAACACATACAAGCTCCTAGATTTGCTCTCCAGAATCACCAAAACCGAAAGAACTAGAAAAATTTAAATAGATTTGTTATACAAAAGATACTATTACACTCTTGTTTTGCTCATCTTCCCATAGGATCTTTGCTCATGTCGTTCCCTGTGTCTGTAAAATGACCCTGTCTCCTCTGGAGAGAGCTGGCTCAATCACTCTCACACATCAGCCCCACTCCAGACCTTCTGATTCATGCCTCTAACTTGTCCTCTCTAAGTCCTCAATGCACAGGTGTCACAGTCTTGGCAACACGGAATTTCGGCTTGCTGTCTCAGTGCCAGGCAGAGACTAGGAAGGACTTAGGCATGGCAATTATGCCCAAGGGTGAGTCGGCAAGCTGAGAGCTAGTTGGACTGGATCTAACGAAAGCTAACAATTGACTGCTAAAACTTAGCAGCTAAATATTGGGTTGCTGTTTTGTATGTCCTGGGTATGGATTACTCACTAACGTAACTTACCTAAAGCCAGTGACTTTTTGTTATTCCAATTTAGAAAGATGTATATGGTTCCCCCGTCTCCAAGTTTCTGCCCATGTGCCTTAAACAGTTCGAGACCAGCCTGGTCTACAAGAGCTAGTTCCAGGACAGGCTCCAAAACCACAGAGAAAAACCCTGTCTCAAAAAACCAAAAAAAAAAAAAAAAAAAAAAAAAAAAAAAAAAAAAAACCAACAAACATGGCTATTGGGACATATAAAGGGACATTTTCACTTTACTGTATATACTGTATACAGGAAATGCAACAAGAGGAATACACAGAAACTAGAAATAACCTTCCAAGTCATTCATTCAGTGGCCTGCTCCATCCAATAGAGCCCCACATCCTAAAGATTTCAGAGCCTCCTGAAATAGGATCTTTGTAGGGAAGAACAAGTGTTCAAATATGAACCTATGCAAAAATTTCATATGTAAACTGCACTGACCAGGAACTATGCTTTATCATTTTGGCCTCGGGAATAACTTACCTTATGAGCAAAATGTGAAGGTCTGCAAGACCTGGGATACTGACCTCCGCTTATCCTTGAGATGCATGATTACTTTGGTCTGATTACAACAACATCCACCCCTAAGTGAAACCCAGCTGCCCCTGGGACTCATAGAGCCCTGGTCTGCTCATGGGATGCCTTTTGTTCTCTGTATTTTGTGCATCTTAGACTCCGTAGATTGGTAGTTGGTATCTGTCTTGCTCCTCACTGCTGTTTTGAGATACATGCATTTCACTATCATAAATAACTAAAAAAAAAAAAAGAGTGTGTTCTCCTACAGAACACAGAATTCTGCTGTTCCATTCTCTCTTACTCTGCTCCTTTCTGTATTCAAGAACTGCATCATGCATGCGTATTTGCCAGCATCTTTGGAGCTTGGCTCGCAGCCTCCTCCGTGAACCTTACTATCCCAGAAGACATTTCAACCAGCCCAAACACAGACTTCTCGTGCTTTAAATTGAGCAACCGAAATAGGAGTTTTGATGGAGTTAAGCTTCCAAGCTCTTCACAAACCTTTAAGAGTCCTGAGACTCCACTGAAGCAAGGCTTCAGAAAGAAACTCATACTGGGAATGCTGAAAAGCCACACTGAACCAGGGTCTAGTTTCATTCTGCATGTGGCAAGTGAATTGAGCAAACAGTCCTCGGAAGAAGTACAAATGGCCAATAAATATGTGGGAAAAAATATTCATCCTACTTAGCCATCAGGGAAATGCAATGAGAAATACATTGCGACTCCGTCTCACCCCAGTCAGAACAGTTATTATCAAGAAAAACAACTAGCAACAAATACTGCTGAGGACACAGGAAGAAAGGAATTCCTATACACAATTGGTAGGAATTTAAATTAGTAGAGTCATAGCAGAAATCAGTCTAGAGGTTTTTCAAAAAGCTGAAAATGAGATTACCATATGATCCAGCTCTAGCCATACCTCTCCAGGGTGTACGTCCTCCAAACTTAAATCACCATAAAACAGAGAGATCTGTACATTCATCTTCCTTGTAACACACAACACAATTGGTTGAATTGGTCACTAATGGCATCATACTGTCTGACCCATGATATCTTATTTCTTTCAGGCAACCATTAGGTAGTTTGGATGACATTAGTGGGCTGGAGAAGGAATAACACTCCAAGAAAATACATACAAGGCTTAAATGGGTGTGTCCTTTTACTTGACTGGGCTGTGTGGCCACCAGCTTCATCGGAAACCTATGAAGCAAGGAAACACTTGTTAGTCATGGGGATACTAGCACATGGAGAATATATCCCTAGACTTCTATCATCACCAACTAATTACTATTCTGTGTTTATTTTTCATTAATTTTCTATGGTTCTGTTCATCCTGGATAACACTGACTTCTATTTTTCTGCTTGTAGCAAGGAATTAATGCCTGTCCTAGCTAGGAAGCATTCTGTCCCCTCCAGCTTTATTTGTGTTTTGGAACTGAACTATTGCTTGAACACATTTCAGGACACAGATGATTGAAGTACAGAGCCCACCCCTGGAGAATGCATTTTCCAAGACCTTCCCCCAGGGGCTGTATTTAACCAACACACTAGACTTGTTTTTCAGATGTTAGACTGTTCTGCAATAAGAAGAGGGCAAAATTCTTTTGGATCCATGTTTAATCAAAAGAAAGAGCCCATCTTAGATCACTGCTTCTTGCTACAGAATATATTAAAATGCGTCATTACATCAAGGAACACATTTTTCCTATATTCTGTAGTTTGAGAAGTAAAATCTTCCGCTCTTGTATAGCTCTGACAAGTCAAGGTATTTTTACATATATTTAAGACTCAAAGCAACTGTGGCAGGTCTTAAGGCTTGACACAACCTTGGAATGTTGTGCTTGTTCTTACAGACAAAGCTGAATGCAAGCGCTTGCCTTGACCTCACTCAATCATGCACAAACAACTCATTGTACGGAAATCAGCTTAGCTCCCAAGTCATCGCTGCAGCCACTTGGATCTGCACTGGGTGCCTTTTCTTTGAAGGAACTCCTAGCCACGGTGCATGCCCAACCACTGTGTTCCCTTCACCCATGCATCCCAGGCTTCACGGTGCATATCAGTTAAGATTTGTTGCAGTAGTTATGATTCCACTGACTTGAGAATGGGGCCTGGGATGCTACATCTCTAGCATGCCCCCCAAGTGTAGCTTATCCTGCTGATCCAAAGAACACACTTCAGAAAATGAGGCATCCCACTCCATTAGCATAGCCTGGTGTTGTTTCATCCTCCTCCCTTCGGCTCTAATTCCACAGGGCCATGATCTATGCATTATTAATCACAGCATTTCCAGCATTTAGATCAAGCTATGACAGGGTGGAAAACTCTCAATAAATACGAAATGAATGAATGAGCAAATGAGCAAAAAGGCAAATAAATGAATAAGTGAGGTTCATGCCTT
Organism: Chionomys nivalis; assembly: GCF_950005125.1. NCBI lineage: Eukaryota > Metazoa > Chordata > Mammalia > Rodentia > Cricetidae > Chionomys > Chionomys nivalis. Next base: position 47,067,660 of record NC_080087.1, read on the forward strand.
CAGTCCAGAGTCGTCCTACTACATCATGCTGTCGTTCACACGCATGAGCCGCACCTACCTTCTCCTTTTAATTGGCAGCTTCATTACGGTAAACACCATCTATCTTAAGAAAGCCAGGTCTTGGTGGCTTGACACACTAAAAGGCTTCTTGTCTATCCACTCATGGGCAGGTAAAAAGTGCTCTAAGTCCCTAAACATCCTAAATCCAACCTGTAGCCGCTTCCATATGAGACTAAATGTGTTTCCAGTGTCACCTCCACAATGTGGAAGTCAAGTCAGAGTTGGAAAATTCCTGCCCAGTCCACTTATATTCCCAAGGAGAAGTCTTTGATTGAAGCTCACTCCCAAGTAACAGCAGAATGTTGGCAAGAGAGGAGAACCATTGGTAATAGCGGGTGACTGCCCTTCGACTCCTCCACAAGTCCTCAGTGCCCACCATGACTTCCTGTCAGACTGACTCTCCATCGGATTTGTGGTTTTCTTTTTTCCCCCTGGAACTCCTGAATTTGGGCTAATTTAATTTTCATCTATTGAAATCCTGTTCATCTTTTAGTTCAGATTTCAAAAGACATTTTCCTCTTAGATTTCTTCTTTCGGGTCTCCCAAGAACAGGCATTTTTCCTTTGGACCTTCCTTTTGCTTGTACTTTTCTGATCATCTCTAACACATTCTTCCAGGGGTTCTCAGGGGTGTTACTCAGACAATCCAAGCAACCAGAGATCACGAGCCCTCTGCACAGTATAGAGAAACCCTCGTGTACAATAATTCAGTCAGCCATGCATGTTTTCGATGAATCTAAAAAACATACAATAATCTAAAGAACTTATCTGAAAATCCTTCCTCTATGTTTTTGGAAAGAGAGAACAGCTATAACTCCAAAAGTGAAAGGAAAGGAAAGGACTGCAAGGACTCAAAAGCTACAAACATAACAAGGACCGTGGCATAAAATGAAATGCTTCTGGTTCATATACTTTTACTGAGCAGCCCCGCATTTTATACATTTCTTCTTTAGTGGTTCAGACGTATAGTTCCTAACATCACATGGAGACTCATAAGCTTCAGAATTCGGCATGAATCAGCTGGCTGCATGGCACAGGGAATATAAAATGCCATCAAGAATGTCCTAACTGGAACAGTAAACTTTTAAAGTACAAACAACTCATGTGTTAGCAGCCTAGCATTTTGTTGTCTGGAAAATAAATACATTAGAAGGAGCTCTTTAAAGTGATTCTATTACCTGTATAAGGCAACAGTTTTCCGGGGGAAGTCTGAAGCAGATGCAGGTAAGCGACACCGTGACCTGTCCTTTGAGCAACAGCAGTAAGTACACACACACCCTTGGCCCTGATATAAACAGTTCCTGTGAACTAGTTCGTGAATCCAAAATAACCATCTCACGTTGACCTAGAATTTTCCCAGGTTCTGAGGCATGGGTTCTTAGCTAGAGTGTGTACAGAAAACATCAGCAAACATATAACTCGAAAACAAATTTCCCCTCCCGAGCTAACCTTTCTGGGTTTTCAGAATCTTGCCTAAAATGGCTTAAGAGGGAGAACTCTGGAGACCCCAGTGTTTGAAATGAACAACACCATCCCTATTTAGTGCTGAAGAAGTATGTTGTTGTCTGTCTGAAGCTTGCAACCAGCAGCTCTCTGCAAGTGTCATGCTGGCAGAGTGTAAGGGGCTACTGGAGAAAGAAGCAGCCGAAAAAGAGGAATCAGGAAACAGAGGCTCCAGAGCCTTGCAATGAGAAAGAAGATCCTCAGCACTGCTTAAACTTCCTACCAACATCCCATAAGGAAGTAGAAAAAGGTAGAACTAGATTAAGAGGAAAATGAAAGCAAAATTGAGAAATGTCTCTTTCCCTGTTGCTGAAGAGGAAAAGAATGATCAGATTAAGAATCTCAAGCAAATCCTGCTGAAGAGAGGGAGGAAGGATTGTAGGAGCCAGAGGGATCAAGGACATCACAAGAAAATCCACAGAATCAACTAATCTAGGCTCAGAGGAGCTCACAGAGACTGAACCAACAACTAGGGTAGGGAGCCTGCATGGGACTGACCTAGGTCCTCTGCATAAACGTTATAGTTGTATAGCTTGATCTTCTTTTTTTTTTTTTTTTTTTTGGTTTTTCGAGACAGGGTTTCTCTGTGGTTTTGGAGCCTGTCCTGGAACTAGCTCTTGTAGACCAGGCTGGTCTCGAACTCACAGAGATCCGCCTGCCTCTGCCTCCCAAGTGCTGGGATTAAAGGTGTGCGCCACCACCGCCCGGCCTAGCTTGATCTTCTTATGGACTCCTAATAGACCTCCTAAAAGTATCTTTGCCTTTTTTGCCCGCTTTGGGGAGCTTTTCCCTCATACTGAATTGCCTCATCCAGCCTTAATACAAGGGAAAATGTTTAGTCTTACTGTAGCTTGAAATGCCATGTTTTGTTGGGATACATGAGAGATCTGCTCTTTTTTGAAGAGAAATGCAAAAGGAGAGGATGGTTGGGGGTGGGCAGAGAGGCTAGGTAGAGAGGAAAAAGGGGAAACTAGTCAGGTTGTAAAATGAAATAATTGTTTTAAAAAAATAACCTCCCAGCAGTACTGAAAACATTACTGTGTGACTTAGTCTGCCTACCTCATTTATGTGAGGCTGTACAGTTGTCCTAAATACAGATATTTCTATAACACAGCCCTTTCTAGAAAGTGGTGGACAGTAGGGAGTAGCTAACATCTAGTTCTGTGGTGGTACTCTCAGAATTCCTGAGATGGTAACTGTTAAACCAACAAAATAGACATATCAATTAAATTTAATCATTAATCAATCCATTAAATTTATATTAATGACTAAAGAGACATTGAGGGATTGCCATGTGGCCTCACAGCAGGCAATAGGAAAATGGGTGAAGTAGCAGTCCATACTTTCAGGGGTTGCCTATTTAAGTAATTTGGGGACTGGCAAAAGGGCTCAACAAGTAAAGGTGCTTGCCACCAAGCCTGATGACATAAGTTCAGTCTACGGGAGTAACATGGCAAGAGGAGAAAACTAAGTCCCAGAAATTGCCCTCTGACTTCCACATACGTGCTGCTGTTTGTATATGCACATGCATACAAACATACTTACATACAAAGAGAGAGACACTAGATCAATACATAAATGATTTTTCTAAGATTTTTTTATTAAGTTTTTAAACAAAGATGGCCCGGGGGGGGGGGGACGTTTTTACTGTAGGAGTATAGGGTGTCATTTACAAATGCAAGGGCAGCAGATGAGGGTTTGTAGGAGGAAGAGAAAGCATCTTGTTGGGTAGAGTGAGAAAAGACTGTTGACAGGCAAGGTGTGAGTGAATTCCCTGTTTGAAGAGCAGCTATTTCTTGTCAAATGGAAAGATAAGGGAGATTGCATTTAAGAGAGCAGTATAAATAATTGCACACACTGTAGCTGGCATTCCTAAAATCTTACCTTATGTTAAGTACTGAATGCTCCACGCATATCAACTCCTTTTATCAACACCACCCCTCACGGAAAGCCTGTGTGTCTACATTTTGCAAAAGAAGACCGTGAAACGGATGATGGGCAGAACCACAGAGCTAAAGTAGAACAGTCTGAAACTGGCAAGCCTCCAGCGACTGTGAGATGCAGAATTGGAGAATTCAGTGCATATCAATAAATAAAAAAGGCTAAGTCTAGAAATGCAGGTCAGGATTTCCCCAGGCTCCTGGAGCTGGCTTCGAGGCCGTGTGCTGGTTAGCAGGCAATAAATAGACAGCCACTAACGTGTTTGCACAGGTTTGCACATTACCCAAGATGACAGCACTGTGGAGACATCAGGGAGTGGGGAACTAGAGGGTCCCCAGGAACAAGAAACCCTTGCCAGGTTTCGGATAAGAAGCAAACTCACAATGAAGCTTTTGAAAATCAAACAGGATAAGAGATGTTGGGCACCCAAGAAGTCCAGTCCATAAGCCCTGTTAACTAATCAGCTGGAGGCTAGAAATCCTAATGGAAATGCGAAACTGACAATGGCTCAGAGAGTTAGGAATCTGAAGCTAAAACAGTCATTTGATAAACAGAAATCAATAAATGAAGGACATTAATTAATAAATAGAGGACATGGTGACTATGAAGTCCTCCTCATTCTGAGGTCTCCCTCTCCTCATCACCACAGTAACATTAGCAGTTTGCAGAGAGAAGGCATTTAGACTGTGCTGGGCACCAGCCTAGACCTTTTGTACCTAGAGCTAATTTAGCACATTGGAAGCGCAAAAGGTGCATGATAGCAATAGCACCATTTTGCAAGCAAGAGGAGAATGTGGCCTGCCAGAAATCAGAAGACAGAAGCAAGCCATGGAGACTGAATTGCAAACTGAGGGCATGTGAGGTTCAGAGACCACCTTTACACTGGGTCAGCAATAGCAGGATGTGATGGTTCCTACCTGCAGTCCCAACTTCTTGAAGGTACTGAAGAACATGATGAGACTGTCACATGCAGAGAGAGAGAGAGAAGAGAAGAGGAAGAGGAGGAGGAGGAGGAGGAGCAGGAGCAGGAATAAGAAGAGGAAGATGAAGAGGAAGATGAAGAAGAAAACAATGGAGACACATATCAAAATATTTTTGCCATGCTCAGTAGTATACAAAGGGAAAACTGGGACTGTGCTTACACGGTGGATTTCCAGCCTCACATTCCATGATGCCCATAGAGAAACCACCCTCTCATCTCTCCCACTTTGTGCACGGGGCAGGGGCCTTTCTGCCTGCTCTCCGCAGTGTTCCATTCATTGTTCCTGGGAAACCTATCAATGCCCATCTCATCATGCGCAGAAGCCTCGTGCAGCCCTTTGTCCTCTCCAGAAGAGCTCTGACCATTCTGATCACAGGAATCTGGACGAGACAAGTCTCGGCATGGCTTCCCTCTTTCCTTTAACAAGACAATCTGAAAATGTTTACACAGCGAGTCGCTGGCACGCGTTAGAAAGTCGGGTTCCTGCTGCGGTGCTGGCTGCAGAGAAATGGTTTTCATTTTGTTCAATTAGATCCTCCTCCAGTGAATTGAGGTGATGTATTTGTTTGATTTCCTTCTTGCTCTTCATCTTCTCTCAACAGAAGAGAGTGGAACTGCTTGGTGTCAAAAGGAGGGAAAGAAGGCAATCACTAAGAAGATAAAGAAAATCGAGAGGGTGCCAAAGGAGAAGCCCGCCAAGGGCAACCAGTGGCATCAGCGGCTGAGGAAGGCGGCAGCTGGCCTGGGAGCCAGGGATAGTCAATGAGCGGAGTCAATCTTAGAGGAGACAGGGAAAGAGAGGTTCCAGGCATCCTAGATGGCCCATCTCGTGCAGCGCTCCAGGAAACAGGTGCAGGAAGCTAAGAACACACTGCAGTGCTTCAGAAGGTCCCCCGGTTCTCTATACTTGCATAGTTTTAACCACAGAGGAATACTGATGGATCAACACACTATATTCCCCCTCTCTAAGTCTGATTGCAATAAGAAACACAGTAGATAGCACTATCTCATATGTGCTGCATCTGTGTTTATACTAAATAAACACATATTTCTATATGCACATCTTCATTTCATTGAATCACTGATGAATCACTGAGACTATGTTGCTGGCATCATGACAATTTGCTCATAACTACTCCAATTACTCTCTGTTAAAAATAAAAGCACTATCCTTAATGTCAACAATACCATTGTATCTCAAATCATGAATAAATATGCTAGTTACGCCCAATGTCAAAATAATACTCAAATTCCCCAGTTGTCCTCAAATTTTCAGGATCTAATCTAGGTTCAACTTTGTGTTGGGGGTTTTATAATTCTACTTTTTATCAAAAGTTCACATATGTAGAGAAAAATACTACCAATTATGTTTCCAACACAAATGCCTCCATTGAACATGTATGCACATGTGTGCAACTAACCAGCCAGAGACATGAGTGCTGCTGGCCCCTCAGAATCCTGCCTTACATTTGCTCCTCATCTGGACAACTGCCCAGAAGATCCTTTGTTCTGATGTCACTTAGCAATTTCTGTATCTGTCCTGACAGTTTCTGAATGATCACGAGAGCAATCCCTCTTCTGTCTGGCTTCTTCTGAGCAGCATTGTGTTTATGAAATACATCAGTCTTATTGTACAAGGCAGTGACTCCCGTATTCTCGTGACTACAGACTCTTCCGTTGACTATTGGCTGTTTGGATAGCCCCCTTCCCCTTGAAGTGCATGTTTGAATGTAATCGCATTTCTAAGTGTGTTGTCCATCATTTTCTTATTAATTTGGGAATTGCTTTTCACTGAGGCTGTGAGTCTATAAAACACAATCACACACTCCCACAGAGGCTTGTCTCTTCACCCTCCTCCATGTGACTATTCTCATTTTAATGAATTCCAGTTTGTCAGTCTCTCCACTTACAAGCCGATGACTTTGTGCCCTCCTTAAAATTTCTGCCAAATCCAAAGTCATGATTCCAATGCCCTCTCCTGTGAGCTCTGTGGCTTTGTTTTACTGTTTAAACAGACATTATAATCCACCTGGATTTGGTATTTCTGTGTCTCATAACAGAGATGTCAGTCCACTTTTCCCATAGAGATATCCAATGAAACATCCCACACAATGGCCACTCTTCTTTTGTCACTGGTCAGGTTGTCTGTATCCAGTGACCATGTACTGGTCAATCCATTTCTGAACTTACCATGCTACTACTTATTTATTTATCCTTCCGCCACTACAACCCACTTTGGATTATGCTGAGTTTTGGAATATATGTTAAAGTTTGGTAGTATGTTATGTCTCCCAGGGTTTCGTTTCTTCCATTAAAAAACTGACTAATATTTTAAATAGTCTTGGATCCTTGTTTTTTTATTCATAATTAAGGTTCACCTTGTTGATTTTGAGAAAAAAGTGAATTTTTAGATTGAGTTTGTTATACTGACATATTTTAAGACAGAGTTGGAATGGCTCTCTGTTTATGTAATTCTGCTTTTGATTTTCTCAGAAAGTCTTGCGTACTCCTAGATGAAATCTTCATGCATTTTGTTGGATTTGTTTCTAGGTATTTTCTACTTTCTGATACCAATATAAATTACATTTCATTTCAAGTTATTTGCTGGTAGTATAAAGAAATTTAATACACATATAATCATTTTAAATCTACATACTCATTCAAAGTTTTCTTATATATTCAAATATTTTGATTGTGGATTCTGCTATATTTTCCATAGGCTTTATATTTCTATGCCCTCTTTCCAGTCTTAATTCTTTGGTCGCTTCTTTGTTGTGCTTGCTCTGCCCTCTTTTACAACGTTGAATGGCACGGCATGGCAGAATTTGCATCATTTCAATCTCACAGAAGTGTTCAGTACTCAAACAGAAAGCAGAACAGTTTGCAGTGTCTTGTCATATACCTTTTAGCAAACTAAAGAATTTCCTCTCCCATACTCTTCTGCTGAGAGTCAGTTTTGCTGCTAACCATTAATCAAGAGTTGGATTTGATGCATCTACTAAGCTATCATGCTTTGCTGTTACTTTTGCTTTTTAAAATGTTTTAACTTCGGACAATTCTGATGATGAAACTTTTCTTTGGGAACATGCTTATTAACAAATAAATGCATGATCACCTATCATCTCTTTATGCAACTTTGGAAGACATAGATTTCAAATATAGCTATAGTTTCAAATATATTAGCAATATAGTCCCCTTTTCATTTTTCTTATATTTTATATATGATAAAAAGCAGTCATATAGTCTCATGCTGAATTTTATTAATTTTCAGCTTTTTCCTTCAATCTTCTTGATATTTCTATTTGTTTTGTGAAATTTTCCAGTATTTATTCAATGTATTTTGATCATATCTATCCATCACTACCTCTCTCCAAACCCCCCCGACTCCTTCCCATCCTCCTCACCCCTGTTGTCTCTGTTTCCTCCTTGTAGCCCATCCCACCAGGGTTCTTTTTCCCTTCCATGTCATATGTGTCCTTTGGGCACCCCCTGCCCTTCTTCACCCCATCACCTAATACTACTCTCTTTAGTCTCCTTTATAGACCTTTATGCTTTACACACATACAAGAGTATGTGTGTGTGCACGTGTGTGCGTGCACGCGCTTGTGAGTGTGTTTTAAAGATAGGACCTATGTATTAGGGAGAACATGCTGCTTTTGTCTTTCTGAGTTTAGGTCACAATGTTTAACACTGTATTTTCAGAGCCATCCATTTTCTTGCAGCAAATTTTATATTGTATTGTTCTTTAGAGATGAGTAATATCCTGTGTGTATGTGTGTGTCTGTGTGTGTGTGTGTGTCACAATTTCCTTATCTACTGATGGACATTTAGGCTGATTCCATTTTCTTGTTATCATAAGTGAATCAGCAATAAGCATATATGTAATGTACAAATGTCTCTCTGGAAAAAAAATACATTTTTTGAGTATATGCCCAGGAGTGGTAAAGCTGGGTCACTGACAGTTCAGTTTGTAATTTTTTGCATATCCTCTGTGTTCACTTCCATTATGACTGTACTAATGTGCACTCCCATCAGCAGTCAGCACGCTCACATTTTATTAGAAGAATATCAATTCTACTAATATTTGAAAGACACATTTCTGCCTAATCTTTCTCTTTTAACAATCTACAAACTTGCCTTATTTTACTGAGTTTCCTTTGTGCCTATTGCTTGTTATTTTTATAATGAGCGCTTATAACTGACTTTCAGCTTTTCTTCTCCTGTAATAAAGCATTTAAGATATAAATTTGCCCTCAATACACTTTTATACATCCCATAATTTCAATATGCCATATTTCAATTTCATTCCATTTGAAGTAGCTCTAATTGTCACTGTTATTTTCTTCTTGACTCTGGGTTATTTCTAATGTTTAAGAAATTTCTTAACAGTAGCTTCACCCCTAGTTACAGTGGCTTCACCCCTAGTTATAGCAGTTTCACCCCTAGTTACAGTAGCTTCATACCTAGTTACAGTAGCTTCACACCTAGTTACTGTATCTTCACACCTAGTTACAGTAGTTTCACTCCTAGTTACAGGAGCTTCACACCTAGTTACAGGAGGTTCATACCTAGTTACAATAGCTTCACACCTAGTTACAGTAGCTTCACACCTAGTTACATCATGACCAACCCTCATGCTCTCAGTGACCACATCCTTAGTTACCGCGTGACAAGCCCATATGCACTCAGTGACTACACACTTAGTTACAGTGCGACCCCTCATATTCTCAGGAACTGAACATGCACAGTGTAACCAACATTCATTCTCTCCGTGACTGCTACCTAGTTTTAGTATGACCAGTCATCATGTTCTCGGTGACCACACACTTACAGTGTGACCCCCTCCTGCTCTTAGTGACTGCACACTTACAATGTGACCATCCCTCATGCTCTCAGGGATTACAATCCTTGAGGGGTTCCTTTAAAGCACTTTTTGGCTCAGTTTTCATAAATTTTTCATATGCATTTGAAAGTAGTGTGTATAGTACCATTGCTGTGAGCATCCTTCCATCCAGGGTGAGTGGGAATGTTAGAAAAGGAAGTAGGAGAGAAGGAGGGATGGAAATAATAGGATTGCTAATGAGACCATCATCCTAGGGATGCTAGAAGCCTCTAAAAGGCAAGGGAAAAATTCTAGAAATGCTTAGAAGAAACTCCACAGGCACTTCTATTTTAGTGGATAAAATTACACACATACATCTACACACACACAAAAATAGATTGTTCGACAAATCAATTTTGAATGAAAAGAATACAATAGAAGGCATCAGCATACTTGATTTCAAATTATATTACATATTAACAAAAACAGCAGGGATTGGCAACAACACAACAACAAAAAGATAAAACTAGACACATAGATCAATGGAATAGGACGAAGAATCCATGGGGTTGGAGTGAGCTCAGTAGTTGAGATCACTGACAGCTTTCCAGAGGACCCTGCCAAGTCCCAGTACCCACATGGCGGCTCAGAATTGTTTGCCACTCCAGTTTCAGAGGATCCAACAGAGTTTTCTGACTTCACAGGCATTCTGCATACATAATGAATAGACATGTATGCAGCCAAAATACCTATACACTTAAAGGTAAGTGATTAAATACAATTTAAATTAATTTAAAAACAAATCCCAGATATAACTCCATGTAACTATAAGTACCCGAGTTTTTACAAAGACACCAATAATATACATTGGAGAAAAGACAGCACATTCTGTAAACATTGCTAAGAGATTAGATTTCAATATGCAAAAAATGAACTAGATCTACCTATCACCCGTCACAAAACTCAACATAAGACCTGATGCCCTGAAGATGCTAGAGGAAAAAGCAGGGTGCATACTGCAGCTCTAAGGCTCGAGTAAGGCCTTTCCAAATAGGGCTCAGGTGGCTCAGGAAATATGAGCAACAATTGTAGGTGGGGTCTACAAAACTAAAAAACTTCTTACATTCTTACATCAAATCAGTTAATCGAGGGAAGATTAAAATTACAGAATGGAAGAAAATGTTTACTACCTATACCTCTGACAGAGAATTCATGTCAAGAATACATAAAGAACTCAAAAGACCAAACACCAAGAAAAGAAAGAACCCAATTTAAAAATGGGCTACGTTTGTAAAGAGGAGGGCCCTGTAGGAGGAGAGCCTGCATGTTCATCCTGGCTGCCCGGCTAACTTAGCCCCAAAATAACTACACAGAAATTGTATTAATTAAATCACTGACCCATTAACTCTAGCCTCTTATTGGCTAACTCTCACATCTTGATTGAACCCATTTTTATTAATCTATATATCACCACGTAGCAGTGGCTTACTGACAAAGATTCATCATGTCTGACTCTGGCAGCGGCTCCATAGTGTCTTTCTCCCAGCATTCAGTTCTGTCTTCCCTGCCTACCTAAGTTCTGCCCTATCAACAGTCTCAAAGCAGTTTCTTTATTAATCAATGAAAACAACACAAAGACAGAAGGACCTCCTACACCAGCTAAGTAACTGAACAAAAAATTTTCAAAAGAAGAAAATAATTACTGGTAAATACTGGTAAATAAATACCAGTAAACAATAACATAAGATTAAAATAATATAATATAGTATAATATAAATAATTTTTACTGGTAAATAAATACTGGTAAATACATTTAAAAGTGTTCAATATCTTTAGTCATCAAAAAGGCATAAGTTAGAACTGTGCTGCTATTTCAACTCATCCCAGTCATAATGTCCATTGCCAAAAGCAAATGACAGGAAATGCTGGCAAGGATGTAAGGAAAGGAGAACCATCATACATTATTGGTGGGGATGTAAAGTAGGGAGGGTAACCTCTCTCAAAATCAGTCTGAAAGTCTTTTGGAAAACTAGAATAGTTCTACCACATGAACTAGCTAAAGCACTCCTGGGCATATGAAATTGTATTAATTAAATCACTGTTTGGCCCATTAGCCCATAGCAGAGACACTTACACATTCATGCTAATTTCTGCTGTAGTCACAATTGATGTGGGAGTCTCCTCTGTGTGTTGCTTTTCTGAAGCTGCTGGGCACCAAATGAAGCCACGAAACAATCCCACACCAGTTAGAAAGTATGGATAATTTTTTAAAAAAGGTTATTTATTTGAGGGGAAAAACTTACAGATTACCATCCCAAACAACAGTCCTCTCATCGCAAACAGGAAACAGAGTCTAGCCACGGGAAGCAAGAGAGAGAACACATGGTTCCCATTGCTTTTTAAGGTATAAGAGACAGCACCCCGATGGACTGGTATCTTAAAGGCTATTGGCTGAAGGAGCAGAATGTGCTCCTGCAGCACTTTTCTTAGTTAATGAATGAAGAAACTGCCTTGGCCTGTTGATAGAGCAGAACTTAGGTAGGCAGGGAAGACAGAACTGAATGCTGGGAGAAGGAAAGAATCAGAGAGACTCCATGGATCCACCAGAGACAGATGTTACTTCCTGTACAATTATTTGGGACCAATTATATTCAAACTACCATAGATCCTATTGATGAAGACACTATTCACTTGGAATTCAGAACATAGGCCCTGGAGGAGATCCTGTTGGTATTATTTTTCTAATGGTTGTGTTGTCTAACTGCTTTCTAAATATTCATGTTTATTTATATCTATATATTTGTGCTGCTGCCAACCTTGGCCAGAGATTCTTCTTATGGCAGTGGGTTGCATTTACTGCGTAGACACATAACTGTCATAACTGTTCAGAGTGCTGAGAAAAACATCTGTGAGTGTCTCACATATAGGTGAGACATCTGTATCAACCCTGTAGAGTGCAAAGGGCACTTGTGTACACTGATAAGCACTGGAGAAACCAGGAAAGTTAAACTCATAGGCATCCTTCAAAGGAAAGTGGCGTTTAGCCTCTCCTGCTGGAATGTTGGAAATGGATATAGTTCACAACGTGATGATCCTTTGCTATCTGATGAGTCGGGCTCTGCCTGTATCTTCCAAAATTTATGTTTTACTTATCCTAGGCCCTTTCACCCTAAAACTTTGAGCATTAGTCCTAAGCCATAAAACTCATCATTGTGAGAGAGGTCAGTTGTACCTTACAACAGCCTAAGTGACTTCTGTGTTATCTTAGGGCCAGGCCAAACCCTGGCTTCTACAGGTACTGTGTTTACTTCAATTATTCTCCCTCAGCCCTTATCTTGTTTCTAAGATAACCAGAACCCAGTTTATGGATGAAGTCATATGTACTTTGTGAAGAGCTTCAATGTAAACATGTCTTAAGCTTTATTGCACACACAAGGCAGAGTTAACAATTACCTGAAAACATTTTCCCCGGTATTGTGCTGTGCTTAGATATGACAAAGAATATATGAGCTGATGTCAGACTTTAGAAGTCCTGGACCAGCACTGGTGCCAAAATCAGGCTGAATGAAGTTTCATCTTACAGATTCTCAGATAATTTCCTTACCAACTGTAAGCCTGCAGGGACCCTCCACAGAACCCCACCTCCATCCTACAGATGGCTCAGAGAGCATCAAGGAAAGGAAGCAGAAAAAAACATGGGAGCTGGAGGATGGGATGGGCATTATAAAATGTTTCTTTCTGACATGACATCAATATTAGACAGATGACCTTACTCAGTTGTGGTTGTATATACAAGACCTGCACAAAGATCAAGCCACTTAAAAACTTCCAGCATAGAGGCAGGAGGAATTCTCATCATTCCTAAGAGAGGAACTAGTGGCAGTTGATAGCTTCTAGGGGAGGAAAAGTCAATTTCTTTTAGAAAATTTTTACCATAACTACATGCATATGGGTAGCATTGATTGGATTCATTGGGTTCAATGAATCTATAATTTCAAAAGTAGGCCATGAAGCTGGGAAGATGTGATGGAAGGTCCTGGGAGTAGTTGGAGTTAGGAAGCAAGAGGTGAATATGGCCAAGATACACTCCATGTGCACATGAAACTTTCAAAGAATATATAAATTTTAAATAATTTTGTGTTTCTTACATAAAATACTATAAGAGAATATAATTGTGTATGCTGTTTGAAGGCATTTGATCATCAAAGGCACAACAACAAACATTCATTTTACTATATCCTGGAAAGAAGGAAGTCCTAGTCTGCAGTTGTGACTCAGCCACAGAAGAAGCAAGATATGACTGCCTTGCTAAATAAGGTACCAAGCCACATGGCTAACACAGACATGAATAATGGGCTAATATAAGTTATAAGAGTTAATAGGAAGCCTGAGCTAATTGGCTAATCAGTTTATAGTTAATGCAGACCTCTGTGTGATTGTTTTGGGACTTAACGGCTACAGGAACTGGGCAGGACAGAAAACTCAGATAAGAGAATGGTGCCCAATGTTGCTGGGTACATTTTATTTTCAGTAACTTTGCATTATTTATTTATTTTGGGTTTTTGAGACAGGGTTTCTCTGTAGTTTTGGAGCCCATTCTAGAACTAGCTCTTGTACACCAGGCTGGCTTCAAACTCAGAGAAATCTGCCTGCTTCTGCCTCCCAAGTGCTGGGGTTAAAGGTGTGTGCCACCACTGTCCATCTGCATTCTTATATCTAAGTTTGTGTCTCATAACATGAAGAATTTTTACGGTAGTGTATAGTAATTTCTGTCTTTTGATTGAAGTATTTAGAGTTCTTTCCTTAAGTACAATTAGTAACTATAATTGTAATTGTTGTTTCACTATTTGCTTTTAAATTTATTCCATATTTTTTTGTTTTTTGATTCTTGCTTACCTTTGCATTAAAGATGTAGGAGGAGTCTGCTTGTTCATTTCCCAGCCTCCCAGATCTGAAATAACCACACAGAAACTATATTAATTACAACACTACTTGGCCAATATCTTAGGCTTCTTTTTAGGGAACTCTTACATCATACATTAACCCATAATTCTTGTCTGTGTTAGCCACATAGCTTGGTACCTTTTATCAGTTAGGCATTCTCATATTCTTTCCTCTGCATCTGGGTGACAACTGCAGACTGAGCCTTTTCTCTTCCCAGAATTCTCCTATTCTGGCCGCCCCACCTATACTTCCTGCCTGGCTACTGGCCAATCAACATTTTATTGAACACATACAAGTAACAAATATTTACATGATACAAGACCATCATCCCACAGAACTGTATGTTCTTTATATCCATCTACTGTTCTTTGTTAATGTCTTAAATATAATTTCTTATATTTTAAAAATTCCAACTGATATTTTGAATTATCAACTACAATAAATTGCTACTATTTCCACTTCTTAGACCATAATAGGATCACAAAAAAAATCAACATTTTTTTCTTTTTCTGTACTCTTAAGACATGATTGACTTAATTTTTATGTATTTTATTATTTTTGTATAGTCAATATTCATATAGATTTTCTATTTTTGAGAGGAAATGTTGAGACAGAGTCTCTTTATGGATCTCTGGATGTCCTGGAACTCTCTATTGGCCTTGAATTTACAGAGATCCACCAACCTATGCCTACCAAGTCTTGGGATTAAAATGTATGTGTGCTATCACACTTGGCCTCATTTGGAATTTCTTATATTCAATTCTTTGATGCTTGCTTGAAAGCATGGGTTTGACACTTAAAAATGAGAATAATATAATAATATAAATCTTCATTTCCTATTAGTCACTTTTACTTAGAGAAAGTCAGGCAAATACAAAAGAATCTGCATCCTCATTAATTAAACATAGTAGGAAGACATGAATGCATACATAGATTTAGTGTAAACACTTACCAGCTTGTTCAGTGCACCATATGTAACCCGGGCCACACCAGCAGGCACTTAGTGTTGTAGCTTTCTGTATAATCTCAGATAACCTTCTGCCTCTACCTTTATAATAACATACAAGCTGCCATTCTCCTCCAGCTAACTTATATTGTTAAAAGATCAGACCTTTTGAGACCTAAAATGCCATGTTTACTGCTCGTTGTGTGGGGCTTTAACCACTTTGTATGCAAAACTGTGATTGATGCAGTTTTTTGCTGGGTTTATGTCTACTGATTTTGTGTCAGCAATGACTTTTTGAGTGCTGTACACTTACATACATTTTGCTCCAAGGCTGTTTCTCTTTGTGAATTTGCAAACTTTGTTCTCAGAAATGTATACTCAGAGAGCTGTGTTCTGTTGTCCTTCCTTTTCTGGCTTTGTGTTTATGTTTTTCCACTGAGATACCTATTGCCTGAAACATTCTCTGTGGTTATGAAGTGTTTCCTTCAGCTTTTTTTATTTTCCTGTTGCGCTTCCCTTTGTCTAGAATACCTTTATTTCATCTTCACTTATGAAGGGTATCTCTGTTAGGCATAGAATTCTAAATTGACAGATGTTTTCTGCTCCTGTTATTTTCACCAAGAAGCCAGATAATAGTACTGATTTTACTCTTTTGAAATTGTATTCCTGTTTTTCCTCTGTATACCAATATTTTGAAGACTGTTCTCCAATAACGTATCTGTGGTTTCTTTGTATATACCCTTCTTTGAGATGAAAATTCACTTTTGATTGTGTGACTTGATATCTTTTATTAGTCTCTGAACAATGATCTTCTATGAAGTTAACACTGAACATCTATTAGATTTGATATAATGTCTACTATACCCTTCTATGTCTCTAATTATGCATATTTTATATCAAAATTCATAATTCTTTCACTCTTTTCTAACATTTTTCATCATTTTTATTTTTAACCCTTCAATCTAAATACTTTCCTTTTTTATCATCTTCCAGTTTATAGGACCTATTTTTTGCTTTACCCAATACCCTGTTACATTCAAACTATTAACTATAGTACTTTGTTATTATATGTCCTTATCTGGATCAAATTTTCCATTTGATCTTTAATAATTTCAATCCTCTGGGAAATTTTTCTATTTGTTCATTTGTTTTATTAAATATATTTATCTCAATAATTTTAAATGGCATCAACTAGCCTAAAACCTAGCATTGTTTCTCAGAACCTTCATTTCTAACCCCAGAACTCTAGTCTTTTATCTCTCCAGCACAAAAAACTTTTGTCAGAATTTTTTTATTTTTGGTTTTATTTTTGGTCTCTTGTGTTGCCTGCCAAAATCACCAAATGTTTTGGAAGTTTGGCTCATGTCTTTGGACCTCACTGACTTCCGAAGTCCTGAATTTCCAAGCTCTGGCTGTCAGAGTATCACAAAATTCCGAGGTTTTGACTCACATTTCCATGTAGATGTCTAAAGTTTTGAAAGCATCGTTGGCTGTTAGCTACCGCCTTTCCAGTTTTAATGTTTAGCTCAGCCCCATATCATGTCTCTCTCTGTGATCCATTCACCAAATCTTATTACTAAACAATCACTTGGTGCCTTGCAATTTCTCACTCACATATTTTATGAGGTTGTGCTCACCGCTGTGTTCATCAAGAGCTTTTGTTGGCTCCTGGATACTTTACTGGATACTTTACCTTAGTGAGGGTTCTATTTCCTGCACCTTCTGATAGGTTGGCATTGCCAATGACCTCCATCGCCATTCAATTAATAAAGCCTAGCAAGTTCTTATGTCTTACTTTTTTCTACAGATTACACCTACTCTTCTTGCAGAGATGAAAGAAGAAGGGGTTGAGATGCTGCACTCAGGGAATTTTAAGGCTTAGATTTACATTTCCACTTCCTGTGGATGATACTTCCACTAACTTCAAACACTCGGTCTTTTAATCTGTGATAAGCATATTTTAACCACACATACAAAATAAATAAAATCTATAAGCACAAAACTCCTCCAGAGATGTGTGCATCTTATTTTATTCTTTTGAAAGCAGAAGTAGTCACACTCTGTGAAATGGGGATAATAATTCCAAGTTATTCACTGCCA
Source organism: Chionomys nivalis (assembly GCF_950005125.1). NCBI lineage: Eukaryota > Metazoa > Chordata > Mammalia > Rodentia > Cricetidae > Chionomys > Chionomys nivalis. The sequence goes on from NC_080087.1 coordinate 47,084,957, forward strand.
CTCCTGAGACTCCAACAGTTTGCAACCAGCTCCTGACAATTCAAACACCAGAGATGAGTAAAGTGAAACCTTTATTATTATTATTACTACTACTACTACTACTACTACTACTACTACTACTATTACTACTACTATTACTATTATCTTTTTTTTTGAGTGTATGACCATGTGGTACCACCCCAGTGGTGATATTCAATGAAGAAGAATATGTTTAATGACCAGAGCATAAGAGACTATCCAGGAAAAGTGTTTGGCTTTATGATCTTCAACAAGTCAAACTTGAAGCCTAATAGAAACCAAAATAATAGTGTTCACCTCCTTTGTTTCTGGTGCATGTTAAGTGAGGCAAAACAGGCAAAACACTTAGTACAGTGGCTGACACATTACGCACACTCAATAAATGTTAGCTGTTTCCATTTTCACCCCAGACCAATGACAAGCTAGTAGTGAGAGGTACTGGGGGAACTCTTTCAGCCAATGGCCTTTGAGATGCTTGACCATGTTGAGCATGGCCTTGGGTACTACAAAAACAAGATAGAAAGATGCATGTTCTTTCTCCCCACCCCTAGCTGCTGGATTTGGTTCCTGTTCCCCACTTGTGCAGAAGACTGTTGATCTGTGAGTCTACCCCTAAATAAAGAATCCTTTATAATACTCAAGTCTGAGCTTGTGTGGGACTATTTTATCATATTCAACTACATCTGGCAACCAATGTGGGGCTGACTATGTCCACATAAAACCTGAGAGAACTTAAAAATATATATTATAGAAACTAAAGACAAAGTTAAGCATGGTTTCATGGCAGCAGCATTTCTCAGTCCAGCTCTGTTTGCTAGAAGCAAGTAGAGCCACAATTCCTTTAAGATAAGGCTTCCTGACTCAGCAATAACAGCAAAAACTACATGGCTCCTTTAAGAAGGCTTTCTGGTTTGTGCTAGTTGTGTGAACAACTCTAGCTCTTTCAAGAGAATGAGCACTTAAATGGGGTTTGTGAGCAGAGTGCTACAAACTGCTTAATGGTAACATAGACCCGCTGTGTGCCTGAAAATGGGACTGTGAGCATGGCTCACAGAGATAACACTAAACAGACCTCTGCTATGTTGGACTGACCATAGCCAAAAGGCAAAACAGCCTTAGTCCTCGTCATACTGCTTAACATTTAAAAAAGCATTCCTGGTCAAAAAAAAAAAATCATTACAGATACACTTGCAATAAAGACAAATTCAAATAAAAAAGACCTCTAAATGGGTTACAGTATTGGATAAATGTATGTAGGCTTGAGAGAGGAAAAAGGAGTTTAGACAATCATAATAAAAAAGCGTTACAATCATAGATTAAAAATTAAAGATAATAAAATAAATATTAAACTAATAAAAAGTAATAGAGTAAAATGTAAGTCACAAAAATATAAAATATACACAGACTCTGGGTTATGTATATTATTGTGCTTTCTTTGAATTTTTTTGACTGTAAATGAGCTAAGTAAGTACAAAGAGACATTTCATTGTATGGTCTGCTAAGCTAAACCAGCATAGGTATTTTAAAGGTATCATGACTTTAAAATTTGGATCTAAGGATATGTTGCGTTGGTAAAGAGGTTCTGCTTTTGTTTCCACAGAAGATATAAAACTGTGGATTCCTTGCTGGCCAATATGGTTTGATCAGACAAGACCCCCTAAAGCAATGGCCCTGATGGTCCAACATGACAGCTTCAGGACTGCTGGCTGAGATGAACCTACCACACAAGATAACACATTAAAGACATGATCAACAGTGCCCACAATCAACAAAAAGTAGTCTAAAAAACAATTGCCAAATTCCCTAAATGATTGTTAATAAGCATTTGATTACATTTAAAGGGCAATATGCTATAGGGATGAATACTTTGTATTTATATGGCTCTTGGTTTATTGATACAAATTTAAGATCAGTTTTGTTATATGTATATTTCTGCTCTTGATTAAGATATTGTGCTTGAACAGCTCATTTTAAAATGTAATATATAATTAAAATACAGGCTAATAGATAGTCATCTCTAATAGTTAAGTTTGTAGTCAAGTTTAGTTAGGTTTTCTAGATGTACAGAGATATATTTCAGATGGATAGTTATTCTTCAAACCTTCCAAAGACTAACAGAATATGGCATTTAAAATGTTTTAAGAGCTTAGGATTTTGCATGACAATGAGCCACATCTCCTCCAGAAAGCACCAATCTACTTCAAGAGGATGATAAGCATGGAAGACACTCCTTAAGAGGTTTGTCAGCCATTTGAGAAAGAAACTGCTCTTGCCTGGACTGTTTGATGTTATGCTATATGAACTGGACATGCAGGACTCACAAAAAGAATGACAGCTGAACTTGCCTAAAAGAGAAATGGCCCTTTGGGGTTCTTGCTTCATGAAAGAACTGCAAGACATTTTGCAGGACACAGAAAAAAGGACCTGATGAAATTTGGCATTACAAGGCAAAACAGATCTTCAAATTTTTTGTTTCATGGGAAAGTCTGCCAGATGCTATGGTCTGTACACTGAAGATAGATTCCCCACTGTTACAAAAGAACTTTGGGTGACTATCTAGGCAGCAAGATGTCTCTGTCAACTCCAGAATTTTGGAAATTGCTTACAATGTACTTCCTGTTAACTTAAGTAATATTATATACTTCTGGTGTCTTTGATGGAGTTGAAAAATAGATAGTTATAATTCTAGTTTTCCTTAGTTATGATAAAAGATAAAATAGATATAAATATTGTAACTATAATTCTTGCTTGCTACCTATTTTGTTACATGCAATTTTACTATGTTAAAATTAAAACCCTCCTTTTTATTTAAACAGAAAGGGGGAGATTATGTGGGATTTCCTTACGTATGCTGTGAATATGTTTTACTACCTTTGGTTAATGAAAGAATCTCCTTCAGCCTATAGCAGGGCAAAATATAGTCAGACTGGAAGAGATATAGCGAGACAATAGGCAAAGTCAGAGAGACACCATGTAGCTACTAAAGACGACATACACCCTATCCATGCCACTAAGCCATAGCCACGTGCCGATACATAGATTAATAGAAATGGGTTGATTGAAGATGTAAGAGTTATTTAATAAGAAGCCTAAGCTAATAGGCCAAGCAGTGTTTTAATTAATAAAGTTTCCATTTGATTATTTCGGGTCTGGGCAGATGGGAAATGAATGAACAGTCTCCACCTACAGACATAAGAAGATGGGGGATGAGACCCAAACATACTTGATTTCTTTTTTTTTTAATTAATTTATTTAATTATTAAAGATTTCTGCCTCTTCCCCGCCACCACCTCCCATTCCCTCCCCCTCCCCCAATCAAGTCTTCCTTCCTCCTCAGCCCAAAGAGCAAGCAGGTTTCTCTGCCCTGTGGGAGGTCCAAGGACCACCCACCTCCATCCAGGTCTATTAAGGTGAGCATCCAAACTACCTGGGCTCCCTAGAGTAGAGGGAAGAACACAAGATTTATTTATGAAGGTTTTCTGCTTCTGGCCCTAGAATACCCAGGGTCTAAAAAAAAAAAAATAGATAACATGAAAGGAAGTAAACATACATGTTGCTTTCATATTAATAGAATACTTATATTAACTTTATGTAAGTCATCTTCTGTGGTGTCTCCATAAGTGCATGTTTCTATAGTTAATGCTGGCAGTAATCATTTACAAATACATTTAATTCTCCTATATTTCAGTCTGGGAAGGCAGCAGGCATGTGAATTAAGAGTTGGTGCAGTTCCTCCGTGAGCTTCCATCAGGTGCTCTTCACCAGTGCCTCTGGAGTCTGCACTTTTGTCATCACAATTTTATAGATTAGGAAAGGGAGATACAAAGAAATTAAATAACTTATCGAAGTCATGCAGATAAAAACTAATGGCTTATCCTCTGGGTGTTCACAAACTGTGAAATAGACCGTTTTTCTAACAGAGCATTTTAAAATTCTATTAAATGTACCCTTACCTAAAAGCTAGCAAGCATGTGGACCATTGGAAACTGACTTGATATTCAATGTTCATTTAGGCGTTTGGAGCTGAGTCTCACAGCCTGCATCAGTGTCTGCATGTTCCTCCTGGCATCTTGTGACTTGTGTGCATAATAGACAGAATCAGCTTTCTTGTCCGCATAATTGTAACTGCCTTTAATAAAGTAAACTGGGATTCTCTTAAAATGCTATTAGGAAGACTATTTCTATGACTTTTTAAAAAAAAAAAAAACTGTAAAGTGTGTTAATGACAAGTGTGAGTGAGTTAACAAACAACCTTGCTAGAAACAGTGCTGAAAACTGAAATATCATAAACACAATCAAAAATCGTCAACACAATCAAAGCTTGTCTAAGGCAGGACCAACAAGATGGTTCAGAGGGTAAATGCACTTCCTGCCAAGCTTGACAACCAGAGATCAATCCGAGGAACCTACATGGTAGAAAAAGAGAATCAGTTCTCAAAAGTTGTTCTCTGACCCCCAACACACACACACACACACACACACATACACACACACACACACATGCCAAACAGATATATAAATAGAATGTCTATGATATAAAACATTTGAGAATACTTACCATTTTAAAAAACTTAAAATCAAGCAAAATTCCTAGGGACCATATGATTCAGAACACTGATAATTGCTTTTCAGTCTGGTGAAGATTATTCACTAGACATATATATAATACAATCTCCATACTGAGATTTAGTCACTGTTGATATAATGGATAAGTCTCATAGGAATACATCTGTCTTTGAGTTTCAATGTGCCAATGCTACAATTTTTAAAATATGACATAACTATTTGTTAAAGAGATCATTCCTAGGAAACCAGTCTATTAAAGAAATGTTAGTAGCCGGAACTGAAAGAGACAGCTTCCCAGAACTGAACAGATCTTGGCTTTTCCTTGGAACTCTTGGTGCAGAAGGAAAGCATTTAAATAACAAATACTAACAAACATCTGAGATTTCCTCTAAAGGATAGCTTTATCTGAGGATTAGATGGCTTCATCACACTTTAAAAACAATTTTTATGTGCTTTCTCCTACTCCTCTTGCTGCTCCCATGCATAGGCATAAAAATAACCTTCTGTGTCCAGAAGCTTACTCACAGTTTAAGGTCAATGCCTGACTGGTAGGTGGATAAAAGAAATAGCACTGTGTGAGACCTTGAATGGTTCTTGCTGGAAGGCAGGACAGGGTAGAAGGACCACCAGCCTGGGAGCACAGGATCTGATGAGCACCTGGTGGCCAGGACTTGGTCAACTCCCAACAGAGGACCTTAATTTCCTCATGTGAAAACCAACAAAAATATCTCAAATATCTCCTCTTATTTCAAGATCCTCTCATTCTGCAGCAGTCTTTAAAGGAAAAACAAACAGTCACTGTCCTGGGGGAGGGAGGGACAAGACAAAGGAAAGAAGAAAGGAATATAAGAAGTACGGAGGAACTCATTGCAAGCTGTTCTGAAAGAGAGTGCTCTAGACAGATAGATTGGAGCACTGCATTAAGTTCCTGCCCATTCTAGAAGAAACACATTCATCACTTAGCAGTTCTGGGGCCATGAGGCTGAGATTAAGACATCACCAGGCCCACAGTCCCTCCAGGACTCACATGAACGCCATGTTTCTTACTGCCCGATGCTCCCAGCAGCCCTTGACCTGCACTCCTCTGACACGTGCATTCCCTTCACTGTGTACCCCGATGTTTGCTCCTCCTGAAGATACTTGCCGTTGGATTTAAGCTCAACCAGAGGATCCATACTGTTATCCTCACCATGGCTGGGTTAGGATCCTTAACCTAACAATACCTGTAAAAACCCTACAAATAAACTAGGACCCACTGGTTCTAGAATAAAAAATTATTCCATCACACACAAAAGAAAGAGTTTGCATTTCTCCATTTAATTCCAATGTGATGACCTAGATTCTCAGAGCTGGTCTCAGATCCCTTTGCTTTCCCAGAACTTTATTTCTATTTTGAATCCCACATCTTCCTAATCAATGGCTTTCAAATTTCAGTCTGTGCTGGGTTTTTGTTCTGGGGATTCTGTTTTTCTATAGGAATATCAGCTGAGTCTCCAGTTTGCTTTCACACGGGTCGTCTGTGTCCCTTTCACATATGGAATAAAGACGCTATATTATTTCGATTATATGTGAGGGGAGATCTGGTTGCGTATCTGTGCATGTTTTTGGAAGAGTACACATTTATACGCACATAGACTTATGTATACATACTTGCATAGACCAACTTTAATAATAATAAGCCGATGTAGAAAGAGTATTATTTGAAGCTTACTGAAATTATGACTTCAGAGACTGGGAGATAATTAGGTGCCATTCTTCAGGATGACATTTTTAAAGACGTATCTAACATCTACTTAGCTCCCTCTCTCCCTGTTTTCTCTTCTTTCCCTCTCTTGAGATCCGAGGCTTGCTGATTCAGGCTACTTAGGCTCACAAGTGAACCCCAAGATCCATCTGTCTCTCTCTCCCAAGCTCTGGAATTACACATACATGCCACTGTGCTTAGCTTTAGCTTTTTACATGAATGCAGAAGATCAAACGTATCTGCATGCTCCTACAGCAAGCCTTTTACCTACTGAGTTATCACTCAACCCCTAAAGTTATGTTTTAATAAACTTCAAACAATACCCTTTCTGTTTATTTTATTAAAGTTATCTTATTCTTTCAATCTGTGATCTTTGAAAAAGAATCTTTATTAATTCAGGTTTAAGACATCGCCTAGGGACAATGAAGGCTGATGAGAAGCCAAGGACAATGGCACTAGGTTTCGATCCTAATACATGAACTGGCTGTGTGGGAGCGTAGCCTGTTTGGATGCTCACCTTCCTGGACCTAGATAGAAGTGGGAGGACCTTGGTCTTCCTGTAGAGCAGGGAATTTGGACTGCTCTTCAGTATCGAGAGGGAGGGGGAGTGGACTGGGGGAGGAGAAGAGGAGTGGGGATAGGGGGAGGGGAGCGGGGGGAGGGGGCAATATGTGGGAGGAGGGGGAAGGAAATGGGAAACGGGGAGCAGTTGGAAATTTTAATTAAAAAAGAATAAAAAAAGAAAAAAAAAAGACATCGCCTAGGCAGCAATATTCTTAGCTGTAAGGAATATGGTGGTTTTAGTGGCTACTCCAGCGGTTCATGAGTTGGAAACCTGATCCCACATGAGGCGATATCAAGAAGTGGTATGGACCTTTAAGATATGGAACCTGAGCCGGGCGGTGGTGGCACACGCCTTTAATCCCAGCACTTGGGAGGCAGAGGCAGGCAGATCTCTGTGAGTTCGAGACCAGCTTGGTCTACAAGAGCTAGTTCCAGGACAGGCTCCAAAACCACAGAGAAACCCTGTCTCGAAAAACCAAAAAAAAAAAAAAAAAAAGATATGGAACCTGGCAGAAATTCCTTGGATCATGAAGGGCTCTGAATTAAGATGCTTCTCAAGAAACAAATTCATTTCTAGCTTCTTGTTTCTGAACAGCTTCTCTTCCACCTGTACTTGTGGCTGCCATTGTCCACCGTCCACCACAAGCAGAGGCCAAGCCACTAGGACTGCTGTATCTTGGGCTTTCAGCCTCTAAAACTGTGAACTAATGAAACTCTTCTCTATAAAATATCCACCCGGTGTCATTCCAGTGATGGAAAGTCGGCTCCTATAAGCGCCAAAGGCTCTTCCTTGCTAAAGCCACCAGTTTAACATGAATCCATCACATATGGAGACCTGAGCCTAGTGTGCTGCCCACAGCAGAAAATAAAATTGTGTAAAGCTGATTCGATCGGGGGAGTTCAGGGAACTCAGAGTAAGCAGTATAGATAAAAGAGAAGGAGAACACAGTTCTGGACTAAGAAATCGCTTGGCCAGATGAGTATAGTCAATCTCTGAAGGGCACTGAGACACAGACATGATATTTAATCGTAATGCTAGAGGCAAAGAGAAGCCAATAAAAGCCTTTGATCCAAAGTGTGGCAATAATAAAAGCAATTTTGAGTCACTTCAAAGTATGGTACAGGATGGAGTTGGAGCTGGAGACAAAATGAAGCAGGTACACCAGCAAAACATTGATACAGACACTCAACCATGGCCCAGAATGAGTAACATAGAGATGGTAGAAGCAGGAATGCTGACTCAACACTGGGATGAGCTCCATTTCTGATATTTCCTTAAGATAATAACATACTTAACCAGTGATGTATTTGTTGATGTGTAATAATGGAAAACTGATGAGTTCCACCTAACAAATCCCTGTCTGTGCAGGGCTTGTACAGGGTTCTACCTGCAGCAAGACCTGCACAAGATGGGACTATCAGCTTTCCACCATGGATGGAAGGGCTCATGAGGTCCCCCCTCTCGAAAGATGATATACAATTCAATGATTACTAGGGAGTATATAATTTTATTTTACAATGTTGTCACAAGCATGTTAACATGCTCCCATTAATAATTCCTAGCCACCCATGATACGATGAACTCAGTGTGTCACAATTTTAAATTTTAAAACATCAAAATCTATAAAGGGGGGGGTATGTTGGGGAAAGAAGTGATTAACAAAAGTAGTGGAGGAGGAGGAATGGTAATGGGGGAATGAAAATAACCAAAAATATTATATACTTGCATGAACATGTCAATGAAGAATGGATTTAGTCTTTAAGGGCTGTGCATGTCTGTAAATCAATGGATCTTTTGTCCATTAGATAGTCTCAAGATGTGTCTTTGAGAGAAGGCCATGTGTGAGAGAAAACTCGAACCCTACAAGCTGTTTAAAAAACAGGTGTGTGAGATGGGCTTATCAGAGGCCTGAAATTTCATCTCTATTTTACCAGTGAGAACTGTGTGGATGTAGCCCTATTATTTCACCACCCTTAACCTCCATTTCCCCAGCTGTAAAGCAGAAAATTCTAAACCTAACTATAGCATCATGGTCAAATTTAAACATGCAAGAAAAATCCATGAAAACAGATGATAAGACAGTGTGAGTGCAAGGTTTTAGAAGGTGGAGCTCTCATGTCCAAAGTGAAACCTCTGTCAGTGTTCTACAGGGATGTATCCCTGCCATACTGAGTCAGATCAGACAAGGGACAACAAATCAGAGTGGCCTCCCATTTGCATGCTAGCTGCTTAGTTCTCAAGATCAGATGTGTGCAGAGTAGTAAAGTAATAGAAACAACCAAAGGGGACAGACATAAGGAGGGAAGAAACCAGACTACTTCTATTTTATAGATGGCATGAGCCAATTCTTGAAAGACTCCCATGACTCCACCAGAAAATTCTCAATCTCGCAAACACGCTTAGCTAACTAGTACGATGCATCGCCGACATGTGAAAGGTCAGATTTGTTTCTATACAGCAGAGTTGATCTTGCTTAGAATAAAATATAAAGGAAATCCTCTCTCACATTACCTTCAAATAAATAATAAAGTGCCTAAGAATAAACCCAACCAGTGATGTGGAAGGGCTCTATAACGAAAATGTTAAAACACTCAAAAGTGAAATTGAAGAAGGCATCAGAAGACAATAACCCCCTCATGCACCTGGACTGGCAGAATTAGTATTGTTAATTTGACTGCATTACCAGGAGAGATTTACAAATTCAGTGCTGTCTCATGTATATTCCAATGATATTATAAGAAATAAAAAAAAAAATACTAGCGCTGGAAGTATCACAATGCCTGATCTCAAGTCATACACCAGAGTCATAGTAATGAAAACTATATGAAATTAGTACAAAGTTGAGCATTTGGGTCAATTGAATGGAATAAAGGGCCCAGAAATAAACTTACACAGCTGTGAATACCTCTTTTACACAAAAGTACCTAAACCACATTTTGGGGGTAAAATCCTTTTCAGTGAATGGTATCCCTGAAAGGTATTTCCTACATGATCAGGAAAACTGGTACCCATGGAAGAGTAAAATGAGAAACGCCACTTTCATCCTGCACAAAATTAGTTCAAAATAGTCAAAGGTTTTAATATAAGATCAGAATCCCTAAAACAACTGGTGGAAAACACTGAGATGCAGCCATAGTCAAAGACTTTGTGAAAAGGACTCCTAGCATCCAGAAAATAACCCCAGGAGCTCACGGATGGGGTTACCTTAAAAAGTTTCTAGACAGCAAAGGGAGCAATTACCAGACTGGAGAGACATCCTACAAACTGCACATAAGGCTTTAACCACTACATCTTAAGACAGAGGACTAATATCTAATATATATAAAGAATTGCAAAATTAAGTACCAAAATAATTCTAAGTTATCTAATTAGAGAATGACCTGATGAACTAAACAGATAGTTCTCAAAAGAATAAATATTAGTGGCCAAAAGTATATAAAATTATGTTCAGATTAATTATACCTTGAAATTTCAACTCACCCCCATCAAAATGGCTAATGACAAGCATCAAGGAAACAATAAATACAAGGGAAAAGGTGAGCTCTTACAGAGTGTTGCTGAGAATGTCAACTGATGTAGCCACTATGGAAGTGAGTAAAGAGGTTCCACAAATACTGAAACTAGAGTACTATATATAACCCAGCTATCCTACTTTTGTAAATAAATGCTAAGGACTCCTAAATCAACATATCAGGAATATTGCACATTCCTGTTTGAAGCACAATTAATAAAAACTCAGAAACAGATATCAGGGTTCAACCTAAAGACCAGAAAAGCAAAACAGCCAGCTACTTGCTCTTACCTCAACCTCAGTCCGAAGTGGCAAATCCTGCCTCTAGGAATCTCAGAACAAGACTGTGACTGAGAGCTGTGTTCTCCTATTTTATAATCCTCTCTAGTTCTGGGATTAAGGTACAGCACCACTATCACCTGGTTTCTATGGCAACTAGTGTGGCTACTGGGATTAAAGGTGCTTGGTTTGTAAGGATGGCCAGTGTGGCTATTTTACTCTCTGATCCTCAGGCAAGCTTTATTTACTAAAATGCAAACGAAAGGCCACTACACATGTTCACTGCTGTACTGTTCACACAGTTAGGAAACAGAAGCAGCCTAAATGCCCATAAATAGAGGAATGGATGAAAGAAATGTTGCACATCTACACAATGGAATATCAATCAGCTGAAAGAGAAAATGAGATCCTAACATTACAGAATGGATGGGATAGATCATTATGTTAAGGGAACTAAGCCAGACCCTGATGTGGGAGGGTCTTCTGTTTTGTGTTGATTTCATTGGTTAATAAAGAAACTGCTTTGGCCATTTGATAGGCCAGCCCTTAGGTGGGTGGAGTAGACAGAACAGAATGCTGGGAGGAAGAGGGAAGTGAGGCAATCGCCTTGCCTCTCCTCTCTGGGTCAGACGCCATGGAGCCAGCCACCAAGTCAGACATGCTGAATCTCTCCTGGTAAGCCACCACCTCGTGGTGCTACACAGATTATTAGCAATGGGTTAATCAAGATGTGAGAAAAGGCTAGAACTAAAGGGCCAGGCAGTGTTTAAAAGAATACAATATGTGTGTTGTTATTTCGGTGTAAAGCTAACCATGCGGGAGCCAGGCGGGATGAAAAGCAGGCCTGCTCACCTTATCACTACAAGACCCTGGAAGATAGATGTCTAGTTCTTTCAGCTATATCTGAAATTAAAGCACACATGTGTGAAATCTGTGTGTGTGTGTGTGTATGTGTAAATTAGAAAGGAGATCATGAAAACAGATAAAGAGTCCCTAATGAAGAGAAGAGTTATGGGAAAGAGAAGGCAATGGAATACATGTGACATCAAAGCAGAAGGAGGCTCTATTTGGGGCAAGAAATGAGATCAGCAAAAGATAGTCTGGGCAGAAGGTTTGAGAGATAGATCATAGTCCATTAGCTTTTGTGTATGAGAAAGCCATATGGGAGCATAAAGTCTGTGACTCATTTTGAATTAATTTTTGGGCAGAATGAAAGTGATGGTCATGGTGTATAACAAACGGATGAGACAGGAAGTCTCAGATAAGAGTGGTGGGGATCCCGCTGAGGTCAGGCATCAGAGGGCACTGCAGTTTTAGACTGACAGGGAACTCACTTGCAAGCCAAGGGCAGACTTCACTGAGTATGACCTTGCTTGTAAATACACAGAGACAAAAACACTAAGTTAAAAGCCAAGACCAAAGACAAGAGGCAAAGGCCTACTACCAGAGGTCAGGTACAAAGAAGCAAGTACTGTGATGAGCAAGGAAGGAATTTTGACATTGAACAAAGATTTAAGGGAAAGTCAAGCAACCTTAAGCAAATACAGCTAAGAGTTGCAATGGTACTAGCTCAGAACTCTGAACTTTCCTCTGGTAGGGTTGTTTTTCCTAACCTTGGTGCCAGAGGTCGTGTTTTTATGTATTAAATGTCATCTTGTTCGGCGAAGACAATCAATCCAGCCCGTCAGTGTCTTTGAGCCCTGAGTCTCTCATCCAATTAATTAGTCATTGCTCTCAGCTCCGTGTCATCCTCGGGTTTGATGAGTTTGCTTTTTAAGCTTCACCACAGGTTGATTCAAAGATCCACAGAACCCTCTGGCACATGACGAAAAAGTGCTTCTGGGAGACAGCTTGTTTAAAGTCACTCCATCCACCCTTGGGGTGTCCCTCTACAAGGGCATCAAGAAAAGTACTGCCATTAACTCAGCTGTCTTTGTCATAAATGGGAATATACTTCCAGACACAGTACTTCTCCTTTTCCACTGCATTCACCTTCCTTACATGCTTGCAGATATTGTCTCCTCTTATCCCCTCCACGATGCAAATACAACCTTCTGGGTTGTATTTAGTGTCACTCATATGCATATGTTCTTAGGGTTGCCCACTTGGTATTAGACAGTCAATTGAATGGATTTATGCCTGGAGACGACCTATTCTTGCAATCGTTAATTGCCTATAGCTCTTTGTCTAGCAGTGAAGCCCATGCTGGCATGTCAATTAGTAGTCTCATTTTTCATATTTCTCAGAAACATTCTTGAGAGGTCATAAATGCAACTTCCCTGTCATATAACTTCCCTGTCATATATAGAAGGAACAATCCCACAAAAGACATACTGGTCCTCTGGCTCTTACAGTCTTCCCCCACCACACACACACAATGTTTCTTGAGCCTTAGGTGTAGGGGTTGTGTTTAGACATATCAATTAGGGCTAGGCACCCCAAAGTCAGTTGTCTTCTGTATTTTGACCAGTTGTGGCTTTCTATACTGGTTTGTATCTATTGCAAAAGCAAGCTTTTTTGATTAGGTATAAAAGATACACTTGTTTGTGAGTATAATGATGAGTATTAAGAATAGCTTGGTAAAGTGCCAACCGTGGGTGCTTTTGTAAGTCCCATGACCTCACCATCCATGGGTAGTTCCTAGACTTACAGCACCAGACATGAATTTCCTCCTGCTGAGCTGGCCTTAAGTCTGAGTAGATCACTACTGGGGTTACCTAAACCCATAGTAGTGCAGATGTCATTTCCTTTTCTAAACCCTACCTTCAAATTTCTATCTCTGAAATCTGCCTTCTCTCCTGACTACTAATTAGGACATTTACCTTTCCCAGGCTTTCTGCATCTCTTTCATAAACCCTCCAAAGTCCAAAGTAGCTGGCCGATAATACTGCCGAGAATACAGTACTTCCGGAATACAGTTTGCCCAAGTTTTGCCCAACTCTAGAGACAGCTTAGTGATTTGTCGCTATGATTTCTCTACCTGGGCTCCTGTGACTTCTTAACTGTGTTTGTGCTCCACTTGCTCATTTAAAGATCATGCTTCCTGATGAAAATACCAAGGTGAAATCAAAGTTGGAAGGTTCTTTTCTGTCTTAGATGATATATGTCACTGCTCCATCAAGTCTTGTCCCTTCCTAATGCCATGGTTCACACTGAAGTTCCAAATGTCCTTTTCACTTATTGTGAGAATTTTGAGGTTTAGCGTTTCTGTTTCTGTCTCTCACAGAAGAAGCAATGTAGATATCAGATGGAACCAAAATCTAAGCATGGGATCTCAGTTGCTGGTGAAGGCTAAATCCAAGGTTGTTGACTGTCCCTTGTTGAAGCACAGAGTTGAGTATTTTCACTACTCACTTGATAACAGAACTCTTGAATTTTATTTTCATTTTAGAGTTGCCTTATCTTAATTCCCAGTTGTTATTTAACCAACAGTAGTTTGGAACAATCCAGTTTCTACTTATTCACCAAGTTAAATATTTAATGATCTATGAACAAACACTTGAAAAGATACTACTTAAAGGATCTCACCCCTCTGTCCTTTATAATGCGAATGAACTCACCCTTGAATTTTTATTTCAATTTTCAGTTCAAAGTTCTGCAAATGTGAGGAACCTGGAGTAAGGGAAGGAGGCATCACTACAGAATGCACTTGGGATTTTATCCAGGGTCTCTGCTGGAACATAAGCTCTCAGGCCATTGTAACTGGGACTCACTGTTAAAGAACAGGAAGAAGGAATCAGTGAGGTGAATATGTGTGGGGAAAGGAGTAAACCATCTGCAAATGTGGATTGAAATAGGTTGGAATCCAGCTAGAGAAAAGCCAGGGTTGGGGGGAGCTAGACACATAAGTGAATCTGGAAGCAGAAGATCACAAACAGAGCAAGCCCTAGAGGTAACCGAGGTAAACAGAACACGACTGAGTTACAGACCACACACCCTTGACACGTTCCAGATTCCACGGCCACGCTTGCTCTCTGAGGTTTCCTGTGTTGGAGTGCATCCTTCTGCAATGCAGGTTCACTGGAAAGCTGTTTCTTTAGATAAAGACCTTTTCCTCCTCATTAGAAAGTCACTCTCCAGCATCCCAGAATGCTTCTCTTTGACTCTTTCTTTTCTTTTCTTTCTTTCTTTCTTTCCTTCTTTTTTTTTTTTTTAAGAGCCACCTATGCCTGTTCCAAACTTTGTGGAATACTGACATCAGGAATTATGCCTCAGAGAAATCTACCTCTTCCTAGAAGTTAGTGCTCTTTTTTCTGGCCTTGAAAATATTGTCAAATGGAACTTCCACTTCAGCAATTCCATGGCCTAGATTCATTGGAATTGGGTTCAGAGTAGCAGTTCCCATAAACTCGAAAGCAAGTCAAATATTTCTCCAATCTTCTTCCAATTTGTTTTCTTGGATTATTCGTGTTTGAATATATCATAAAATCAAGTTTCACATTCTCTCCCTTACAATATTTCCACGTGATTCTTACCTTGAGATCAGGAAAGTAATGATAGCCATATCAAATCCAAGCAGATGACGTGGTCGCAGAAACCATCCCCACATCTGCACAGACAACACCCCAAATTTCCAGGCGAATCTAAGACTCAGGGAACAAGAAGGCAGCTGAGAAGATGACTTAGCCATTAAGAGGACCTGAACTGTGTTCCCAGATCACAATCGCTGGCAACTCCAGCCTCCAGGGATGCAACATGATATCTGTTCTCCAAGGGCACCTGCGAGCATGAACACAGACGCTCTTCTCATACACATGCAAATATAACTTTAGAAGATAATAAAATAAATCTTTTTTAATGAAGGAAAAGAACCAACAGACCTCTTTTGGGTGAGGTTACCAGGAAGAAGTCCAAGCCTAAAGTGGTGATGGAAGCGAAGCCAAATGACAGAAGGTGGAGGAAAGTCAACAGTGATGGTGTGCAAAGATCCAGATGCCTTCAGCAGAGACTCGAAAAGCAGTAATCAGGGTACGGTTCCCAAATAGTGGGCACACATGATTATATACGGAACCAGCAACTCACGGGGTAGGGTGTACAAAAATATTTGAGGCAAGTCAATAGTTTGCTTTGAGATTCAGCTTTGATCCTTCTTGATCTGTCGTTTTTCCATTCACGAGAGCAGATCTTTCTCTTTGTTCACTGCTCTATCCCTGAGGCTTTGTACAGTCCCTGAATGTAGAAAATTGATTACTAGAAATTAGTATGGAATCACTCATACGCCAGTTGTTTCGAATCTTTAACAGATCAGCATGGGTGTGGTACACCATGATAAGAAATGACTTGGAAAGCTAACACCAGAGCACAAGTTATAACAGAGTACTGAGTCAGCCCTTTGGGGAGGAGGTTATCGTTCATCAATTACATCAATTGATAACTTTCCTTCACATTCGATATTGATTGTTCATAGATGCATGAAAAAGAGTTATATATGACTATTGCTTTAACCCTGAAAAATCTCCCACTGGAATGACGGTGCAGCTCCATTGCACAGTGCTTGCCTAGCACGCATGGCCCTGTGTTAGGTCCCCAACACCACAAAATAACACAAAAACTGGAAACTAACATTTACTACAGTGTGTGGGGCTAGGAATACTAACCAGATGTGGTCTCAGTAAGGCAATACTTTTAGACATTAAAATAAGTTTTGAGTCAATCAGAAGCTCCCAAAGAATACTTTTCTAAAAGGTTTCTCCAAAGCAAATCAACCTGAAAGATTAGATGACACAATTAAGTACATTTTATCTCAGTTAAAACTGCTATTCGTGATAATGTTTAGCAAGGTGTTAATGGATTCTTCTTGGTTCCTGTGCTGCAAAACTGAATTGCTTCCATCCCTAAATATACTATGTAACAACAGTTGTTAGATTCTATTGAGTCCAAATTATCAGGGCAATGGTTACATTATCTGTGTTTGTGTTGAAATTTTTCCAATAAATACAAAAGAATATAATTTATTGTAACACTGCCAAAAGCAACAAGTTTTGCTTCTTAATCTTTGAAAGAGTAGAACGCTAAAAGTCAAATCCTCAGGAACAATGTCACATGCCGCCTGCATCCCCATTTTCATGGTGACTGTGGGCATTTTCAGTCCTTCTTGACCTGTTTTCTGGACTCCAGGAATATAGGACCCAAGAGAGCACAGCAAGGGCCCTGTGTAAACCTCCAGAAAATATGGCATGCAACCTGGACCCATCTGCATATTTCCAGAGAACAGCTTATCTGAGCATCCCTCTTAATGTCAGAGACCTTTGGGGATAATAATCAGGTGGCCAAACCCAGAGGAGGTCAGTGAGTGTCAGGGGCATGACCATAGTTGAGTCTTTCACATATTGTCACTGGAATGCTGAAACCACTCATACGTGGAGGAGGGGGTGAAAGATTAGTGCAGGAATATCCTCACAGAGAATTCTGTTTCCATGGAGTGAGAGGGAAAGACCTTAAAGTAGGTCTTCAGACACTGTCTCCTCTAAATTTTTTTTTTAGGCACACACAAACTGCTGGGATTCCACATGTAACTCACAGATTGTAAGCAGAGACTGCCCATTTGTTTCCTGACCACCTAGACCTGAATAATCACACACAAACACACACACACACACACACACACAAAAAAAAAAAAACTATATTAATTACAACACTGTTTGATTTATGGCTCAGGCATATTCTTAGCTAGTCCTTATATCTTAAATTAACCCATTTCTATTATTTTATATTTTATCATGTGACTCGTGGTTTGTTACCTCTTTCTTCTTAAGCAGCTCCATGGCATCTGCCTCCTTTGGCAGTTATATGGAGTCTCCCTGACTCTGCCTACTCTCTCTCTCTCTCTCTCTCTCTCTCTCTCTCTCTCTCTCTCTCTCTCACACTCATTCACTCTCGCTCTCTCTCTCTCTCTGTTTGGATTTCCTACCTGTGATAAGCCATTGGCCAAAAAGCTTTATGCATTAACCAATAAAGGCAACATATATACAGCAGGACATCCCACATCAACAGATGCTCATGGCCATGAGGAGAACAACGGTAGGAAGGAAGCACAAATTTTATCCACAGTCTCCCTTTCTAGAACTCTAACCTGCCATGGTCTCCTGAAGATGTGGTTGGTTATTGACAACAGCAGTTACTATTGCATGAGGAACACTGAGGAGTGACTGCTGAAGCCTTGTGAAGGTGGAGACAGAAATGCTAATCAAAGGGGCCATCAACTTCAACCTGAGCTGATGGAGGTGGGTCATCTGTCTATGTGTTACTTTCATTGGTTAATAAAGAAACTGCCTTGGCCCTTTGATAGGACAGAAAATTAGGTAGGTGTAGTAAATAGAACAGAATGCTGGGAGGAAGAAGGCAGTGAGGCACATGCTATAGCTCTCCTCTCCAAGATGGATGCAGGTTAAGATCCTTCCCTTACCAAGTCACCACCTTGTGGTGCTACACAGATTATTAGAAATGGGTTAATCAAGATGTAAGAACTAGCCAGTAAGAGGCTAGAGCTAATGGGTCAAGCAGTGTTTAAAAGAATACAGTTTCCGTGTAATTATTTCGGGTAAAGCTAGCTGGGTGGCAGGGAGCTGGGTGGTGGGGCTAAGCCAGGCATGCGGGAGCCAGGTGGGAATGCAGCCTGCCATTTTTATTTCTACAGAGTGGCCCTTCACATTGGGCACCACTCTGTTGTGTGGAGGCTAGCAGGCCTGCTTTTTGTCCCACCAGGCTCCTGCATGGCTAGCTTAGCCCCGGAAATAACAACACAGAGATTGTATTTATTTAAACACTGCCTGGCCCACTAGTTTTAGCCTCTTATTGGCTAATTCTCACATCTTGCTTAACCCATTTCTAGCAATCTGTGTAGCACCACAAGATGGTGGCTTACCAGGAAGGATTCAGCATGTCTGACCTGGCAGCTGGCCCCATGGCTTCTGGCTCCCTGCCTTCTTCCTCCCAGCATTCTGTTCTGTTTACTCCGCCTACCTAATTTTCTGTCCTATCAAAGGGCCAAGGCAGTTTCTTTATTAACCAATGAAAGTAACACATAGACAGATGACTCTCCTACATCACTGAGCAGACAGGAAAGCAGAAGAACTTTGAATGTTCTAAGGCCAAGGCTGAGAAGAAACACAAGATCTGAAACTTGGGTCCTAAAGACTGTGAACAGGAAAAACCCAAAAAGTTCAGGATATCCAGGCCAAATTTCCCCTTGACACAAGACTACAGGAAAAGAATTTGATAATCCACATCTCCATTTCCTCAGGAAGGAGATTAAGTGGGAGCATGTAAAGGTATCATGACCTTAGTGGAGAGTCAAGAATTGCATGTTTGTGCTCTTCACGTATAGGACCATCAACAACTACTTTCTACCTGCCTCTCTCTGTCTGTCTCTGTCTCTGTCTCCGTCTCTCTCTGTTTCTGTCTCTGTCTCTGTCTCTCTCTCTCCCTCTCTCTATCGTGTGTGTGTAGAAGAATGTTTGTGCCAGGACCCTTAGGCCTCAGGAAGACAACCAACACTTTGTCTGAGTGGGCAAGTCACCCATTCTACCACCTTGAGCCTAAGTAGGGTCTAGAATTTAGATGGAGTAAATGCTATTGCTTAGTGTCTCAACTCTGTGCTCAAAGAAGTCTTTGCTCTAAGCAAGAGCAGAAAAGTGAGCTAAATGAAGAATTTTTATTTCTCTACGGAGTTTATGACATTTGAAGTATTATGTAGGTTATTGCTAATGCCACACAATTACTCTGAGAAAAATGCCCCGAAGAGAGCTTGATTTCATGTGCATGGAAACTCCTGACTTCTGCTTTATGGATCTGAGTCATGGGGAAAGGATCATCGTGGAAGTAGAGCAGGAAACAAGAGAAAGCACTTATCATGTGTGTCAGAGCCAGGAGGTTGCTGAGCATGGGAAATAGCCCAATGAAGGTAGATTAGTGTCTAAAGCTTCCAGGGAATTGTTCAAAATCCACTTCAACCTTGGAGATGTTTTCTCAAGGTTTCTGCCTCATGGGTTATGTGCCAAGTGATTGTCCAGTTGCAAGTTAGCAGTGGTAAAAGGCTTTTGAGAAGATGAGTGAGAATATAAGACATATTCTGTCCTGTCCTCCACTTTGAATATGCCTCTGGAACAAAACTTGTACTTGAAATGAAATGGAGAAATCTGATTTTTATATGAGTTAAAGAGTTTGGCTTTTTTCTCCTTTGTACCACTCACAGAACAAAAGCATCTAAAGAAAGACAGCTCAATGTCACATGCATACTTGCCTTTGTTTTCGCTGCTGTATGTAAGAGGCATCACTAACCTCCTCCCTGAGAAAGCAGGACATTATTTAAGCTCTGCCAACACCGTCCAATGCTTTTGAATGGCTAGAAAAACTTCGCGTTCCTTCACACAGGACCTGTAAACTCGAAAGGAAAGCTTCTCCTGCAACATGCTCTCTCCATAAATTGCATCCACTTTACTTTGAAATAGTACCCCTTAAAATATGTATGCTTAGAAAAAATGAAAGGGGGGAAGAAAAGAGGACCTCCATTCATAAACTGTGTGCTTTGTATTCCTATGATTTCTGAGACCAGGCAAATTATCATAATCTTCCACAGAGATTCGTGATTCCACCTAAGAATTGCCATTTCCCAAGACAGCTGAGAAGCAAAGTTTCCATTAGCTGCTGAAATGAAATGCTTGTGTGTGCTCACGTGTGCTCCCAGGCCACTCTGTGTGAATCAAGGTTATAAATAATTCCCAAATTCAAGTTAGTGTCGGTATTCTAATAAAAATGATTTGTATACCTTGGCTGGGGTCTGTCCTTTAATTTAATCATCACCCTGTACAGGTTAGCATTAGTCCATTCAGAACATCGAGGGGTCCCCGCCATCATCCCAGCAAAGAATATCAATTATGTTTTGAAAGCATACAGTTTGATTGGTGTACAAACCGCTCTATGTGCCTTGTGGTGTTTGCATAAAGCCTCCCCTATTTACTCTAAACAATGCCATGCCTTTTGCTGTCAAGTTTGTTAGTAACTGTTTAACCTTTTAAAGCCTTTTCTAGAACCAGTAAGGAAGAAAAGAGAAATTTGGCTTCAAAAACATGTTTCTTTAAAAAAAAATAGAAATCTCAGCTCCTCCATGAAGATGAACTGAGAAAGCTTCAGTGTTCTAAGGCAATAAGTTCTGTACTATGTCAGAATCAGAAATAACTTGTCATCAGCTTAGGGTGGGCTTCCCAGTGCTTTGCCTCTGTACAAGCCTGAAAGTGATATTCGACCAGAACACTGCAGCTTTCTTCCTGAGGCCTGTTTTCAAGGGTGTGCTCAGTCCTTCTCTTTCGTTCACTCTGAACCTTGAAGGGCTAGCTCTGGACCTATGGGACTGCCTGTTCCGCCAGATTTTTGGATGTGCACAGAGGCTTAAATGTATCCATCATTAGCCCCACCTCCAGGGACAAAGCATCCTACCTTTGTTACCCATTATGTTTAAGCCATTCGATCCTGAACCAAACTGCCATTTCCTCAGACCTCTGAGTGCACCCATGAGACCAAGTCTACACAGAGACCAAGTCTATACATACACATAAAGAGAGATTCCCATCATAGCCACAGTGATGCTGGGAATGGCCACCCTTCCTTCTGTATGCCCAATTATTATCATATGATAACATGACAGAGACAACAGCAGAAAAGAATATTCATGCATCTCCCCAAATCAACTCTAATCCTTTTCTCCAGTGAAATAACACATGCTTCCTCCTCCCTGGGGATTTCCACACATAAACCCAGAGACCTACTTTCTCCAGAAACACACCCATCTATGAATAATGAACAAACTGTACAGTGGAGAAGACAGACAACAGAAAACAATGCTATGCAGACTCATCCCCCCACAAGGTGCCATGCTCTGCCAGGGTCAGTGTAGCTGAGGGCTGGCTCTCCTGCTGCCAGTCTGGCAAGATCAGTGGTGTCAATGAATACAGAAAATTCCCCATCACATGTAACCAAAAGCAGAGACTGACACACCCATGAGAGAAGATTGAGAAAATGTTGGCTCTTGTAGGCATGCCGGGGAGCCCCACATAGGGAGATTACACAGTTTGTTTCTGTCCTCTTAGAATGGGTTTGAAACATTTTCAAATGGTGTGAGCCATTTCCTCCTCACATGACCACTTCAAAGTAAACAAGTATCTATCTTTATAAACCTTTCTCCAAAATGTATAAGCCTTTCACAAAAGACTGTGCTTCTTTTAAAATTAAGATTGAAATATTTAAGATTTTACATTTTTTTCATTTGAATACTTTGTTTCCTTAAAATATATTTGAGTAAGAATTTTCTTAAATATTTTGACAATTTTTCTTGCATTTAATACTTAACCATTAAATACTAAGGTGCAGCCTAGAGACAAAGTTCCATCTGATGCAAACATGGTCAGTTTTGTATGAGTTTAGTCCCCAGCTAGCACCTGGAAGACTCATTTTTCTCAGTTTTACAGATCATGCTCAATATATGTTTTGTTTTGCTTTTCTCATTGATGGTTTCCAGTTCTTGAAAACTTATTAACTGGTCTTCATTAAGGCTAGGTATGATTCTGGCAGGCTGGGCGCGAAGGATTGACCTCATTTACAAAGAGAAATAGACCTTTACTTTTTAAGAATTACAGTCACATTTTTATATAACCCTTGTGAACACTTACTTCTATAAATGTTAAGTTAAAAAGCATGACTAAAGCTTGCCTATTTCTCTGTTAAACTCTTATCATCTTGCGAAAACATCCTTCATGACAAAAAGAGAAGCGTCAACCACAGTCATTTTGCTTTGACCACTTTCCTTGGTCTTTACGTCTGAGGCCAGAAGTCATAAGCTAAGTGGCAGGTCCCCAAGCTGGAAATCCCCATACACTACCCTTTAACATCACCATGAGAATCGAGATAATCAGAAAGCTTTCTAAAAGACTGAACCACACTTTAGACTTTAGACTTATACATTAATGAAGTAAAAACCTGCTAGGCCATCTAAAAGCACATTCTCCTATAGGAAAAAAACTGTCCCTGCCATGTATAGTTGGTAGTTTTACTGCCATGAACTAATGGCAGAAATAGACAAGGAATTAGTTCAGTATCAGGAAGAATGGGTTAAAACCAGTCATTCTAAAGGCAAAAATCATTGTGTTTTCAGCTTGTCTCTAGTTCAAATGGTCTATGTTTAATAATCGTATCAAATAAACCATTTGTATGGTTACTTCAGACCGTGGAATTGAATTCTACTTGGAAGCTCTGATGGTCAGTTTCACCAAGCCAGGTGCTTCTTGAACAAAGTACAAAGGACTCACTCTGACTATGACAAGCAGATAGCAACTTTTTCCTTGAACAATACAGAGTTCACCAAGAGTGTGTATGTGTGTGTGCACCATCCCTTAATATAAGATGATGAGTTATTGATAATTCCTATTGTTTTTCATAGCCCAGATATCTAGTAATCTATAGAAAATTGTACACTTCACTCATATACCATCTTAGTATAAAGATTTTTTAACAGTGATTCATTAAGTCTCTCTCTCCCCCCTTTTTTGTTGTTGTTTTTGTTTTGTTTTGTTTTGTTTTGTTTTGATACAGGGTTTCTCTGTAGCTTTGGAGCCTGTCCTGACATTAGCTCTGTAAACCAGGCTGGTCTCAAACTCACAGAGATCCTCCTGCCTCTGCCTCTTGAGTGCTGGGGTTAAAGGCGTGCGCCACTACTGCCCAGCTCCATTGAATCTTAAGTTTTAGAAGAATCATAAAAAGCCTGGCTGCTGATAGGGTTGAAGCATAAAGCAGGGAGATACCAGGATAGAATGAATCCTCCCATCCTGAAAGTCACATGAGTTGGAGTTTGCTGAAAGAAAGAGACAAAGGGCATTCCTAGCAGAGGGGATAGTGTGTCAAAATGGCACAGGGATTAATTAATGGTGAAGCAACTTCTTGCTGCTGAGAAGGATAATGAGGGAGATGGGTAAGGAGAGCAGAAAAGGGGGCCTGAGACACAGCAGAGAAATAAGTCCTAAAGACAATCTCATTTGACACCAAGAGCAGACCAGCTTATCCAAGGATTGCAAAACAGGGTCATGCCTTCAAGTGATTCACCTAGCTGAAAGGTTACTCTGGCAAGCATGTGGACCATGCAACAGGCTGAACAGGAAGCAGGAACAAAAGAATTGAAGCTCTTAAAGCAATAGCCATGAGAAAAGACATGGTAAGTTGGGATAATAAGGAGGAGGATGCAATGAGAGTCAAGGGGTGGAATTATCAGAACTGACTGAAGAAAGAGAATAGAAAGATTGTTCAAATCAGGAAGAAATTTCTAGATTAGGATGAGGAGTGAGAAGTGTAGTGTTACCAGTATCTAAAATGGGGAATAGGGTTCAAATCAGAACCTAAATCTATTTAATAAGTCAAACAAGGCCATGCTTAATTTGAGATACAAGAAGGATTCATAGATAGAGCTGTCCTGTAGAAAACAATATGGTACCTTTAAGAGAGGGCTAGAATATCCACAAACAAATGACAGATAAGGACATTGGTTGAAAGGAGGAATGGAAATCGCGATTGATTAGAAAGTTCCCAGGAATTCTAAAGTCTGGCATGGCAGGTAAGAAGATTAGCAAGCTTAGGGACTTGGGCCCAAACAACCAAAGCAAAAATGGGGCATCTGTGTCTTACCAGATTTTTAGATGGAAACTAGACATCTAAAAATAAGTCAGGAAAATAACTGTTATTGTAGACTAGAAAAGTGCGAATTATCACATTGCCATTATAGAACTCAATATTGGGTATAGTATCTTAAAGAATAGCTTACTGGCCTTTAAAATTTGAATTCACTTTCTTTCACTGTTACAAAGAACAAAGACTTGAAGACGTAAAATGAATAGGAATCAAAGAATCAGGAATACTTTTTCGACAAGTTTATCATCAATGTGTTGGGCTTTCTGAAAACTGAAGAACATGGTGGGATCTCTTTGCCACTTACATTTTTGAAATTTTAATTATTTTATTTTACTAAAATAAAATATCATTACAGTTACCTCATTTTCTTACCCTTCCCTTTTCTCCCTTCAGTCTCTCTCTCATACCCTCCCCCTTGCTTTTTTTTTCAGATTCGTTGCCTCCTTTTTTTTTCTTGTTGCATACACACACACATCACATCCCGAAATATCTAAATATAACCAGCCCAACCTGTATAATGTTACTTTTATGCATATCATTTCAGAACTGACCACTTATGACCCTAGACAAAGAACTTCAGTCAACTGAGAAATTCGGAGAACAAGAGAAAGAAAGAGACCTCCAATTGGTTATCCATTGCCATCACTTTTAATTTAAAACAGACAGGCTTGCAAGACAGAGCTGATCTGATCTACTCTTCAGGAAGCACAACAATTTGAAACTGAAAAGAATCAAAAGCATGTAAATATCTCTAGAACAGGTCTCTCCAGAACCTAGTCTTCTTCCTGCCTGGAAGGCCCTGGCTGCCCTGCAGCAGAAAACAACCACGTCCTTTGTATATGCCCAGGAGGCAAGGAAAGGGCAGGACAGAGCCTGTGCATCACCTTTGAAATAAATTGTCCCTGCCACTGTGAGAACTTTGAACCAAAGGGTGTTGGATTCCCAACAATTTGATCAGCTGTACCTTTTCTTTTCAGCAGAATGATAGAAAATGGAATGTGAATTGGAAGCAAAGTGCTCAAACCTCTGGTGCCCTCCATGAGAAGGAACTAGAGAGGCCCATTTGTAGTAATAAGTTTGCAGGAACTGCAAGCTCCTCCCCTAAGCTGCCTTTGCACTTTCTTAACCGACTGTGTGAACAACAAGCCTTCTAAGGCTGTGCTGTGGAGCAGAGCAAGAGGAATGTGTCTTAAGGGTGTCGATATGGGTGACATTTGGACAACAAAAATAGTATGTCTTTGTGCAGTCCAAGATGGAAAGCAAAGGCAGAGAAGAAAAACTACAACCAGCCGATCACCCGCACTGACTTGCTCAGGGCTCAGATATGCCCCAGGATGCAGATTTCTTGCTGTTAAAACAGGACAGTCCTGGGCAAAGTGGAGTGGTCACCTGTGTGACAGATTTCAGCAGAATTAAAGAAGGCAGGCATCAGAGAGCTGTCCTGAGACAGGCAACAGTTTCACTAATGATGGAGCTTCTCAGAAACGGGTATCCTTAGTGGAGGTGCCAGGGGAAAGTCAGGGAAGAGCCTCAACTTTCAATGCCCGCCTTTCCTGTGGAGCCCAGTCCTTCTCACGTGTGTGGGCAGTTTTGAAATGATGAGATACGTTTCATGAACCACCTCAGAAGTGAGATTCTTCCAAGCATCCTCAGACTGTCAGCATCCATAGCCATTTTCTCACAGCTGACTGGACACAACTCAAAGCCATTACAGAAACTAATGCTGACATCCTTGCTAGGGGCCAGCCTCAAGGTTGCACTTGAAGGGCCCTAATCAGGGTCAACCCACAGAACCTGCCCAGAAGAAGTGGGAGTCACCTGCTGTCCTGGTCTTTAAAAAGAAAAAAATCTTATCGGAAGTCATAGAATGAATGTAATGTAAGTTATAGTAACATATAAAAATACTACGATGAAACTCACTATTCTGCACGATTGATGCATGTTAACAAAAAAAAAGCAAAAATCCCATATCAAAATAGAAAGATTATCAAATTGATGTATGGGTCTGCTTAGCCTTCCTCTTATAAATGTATTGGGTCCTGTGTTTCTTCCATTGTACAACTGCTATAGATGATAGACCCATGGACTGATAGGTGATGGTTGAGACACACCGTGTAAGAATGCATAACCAGAGAGCAGGAGAGACTATCCCAGAGTGGGGAATATACTTTTCTCAGCCCAATTTCTTTTTCACTCTGTGCACCACACTGTGGGGTGCACAAATTTGCATTCTTCTAGAAACTACAAACACATTCCAAGTAAGATGTCCACTAAGGGGGACTTGATTTTGACTTGCAAGAACAGGCCGCGGGTTGACTTGAGCTATGGCTGGACTGAATAAGGGAAGTGTGCTTCCTCCAGTCTCTCGGTTCCTAGTAAGAGTGGCTAATTAGATATCTGTTTCAAATTTAGGACCCTGGGATGGAAAACACCAAAAACTCATACAGTCCTGTGGTGACACACACTTTTGAGAAGAGGGCTAAAATACGTTTGCAGAAATTAAGCAAACCTCATTTGGTGGCTAATAATTTCATCTGATCACCGTCAAGCCTATGGACCAGAAGTGTGGTGCTGGCTAATTTTTATGTCAACTTGACATAGCTTGAGTCATTTGAGAAGGGGGAGCCTCCCTTGAAAAATCATTCCACCAAATTGTCCTGTAAGTAGGCCTGTGGTGTATTGTCTTCCGTGGTGATTACATGGGAGGGTCTGTCCCTTTGATTATGGGCGGTGCCATCCTTTGGCTGGTAGCCTTGGGCGTTAAAGAAAGCAAACTGAGAAAGTCATCAGGAGCAAACAAGGGAACATTACTTATCCATGGCCTCTGCATCAGCTCCCGTTCTGAGTGAGTCCTGGACTGACTTCCCTCAGTGATGGGTTGCGATATAGCAGTGTAGGAGGAAATAAACCCCTTCCTTCCCAAGTGGCTTATGGTCGTGGTGTTTTATCACAGCAAGAAAAACCCGAACTAAGACAACTTTTTCCCCTGCAGAGGGTGATGTGTTCCCACTTCTCAGCCGTATTCTGCTTAGAATGACCGCATGTTTTCCTTTGCTTGGAATGGCCCCAGCTTACTCACAGTATCCCGGCAGTTACTGATGGTGCCCCAGTTGCAATGATGAATTAATTACTCAATTACTCAGATATGGCAGTGGACAGAGACAGACTAGGGGCTAAAACTGGACTTACAGCAATACTTAATTACCCCTCGGGGCCTTTCCTCTCTATTAGATTTCTTGGATATACACATGACTAATGCAAGTCTTAAGGAGCCGTGTATGCCTCTGTGTGTACGGGAACAGTTTTGTTATCACTAAATCACAGTTAAAAGAAATATATGACTGCTTAAAGAAAGCCTCTTAAAAATATAATTCAGACTGATTTCTTCCATCATGCCTTTTTGGGCTCTTTTTATTTTTATGTTTACTTGCCAACAGTGACAGAGCTGTAGCTAGTGACTTCTGAAATTAGATATTCCTCTTGTCTCTGATATTGCTTGGCCCTGACAGACTGGCCAAACGTAGCTCAGAAAATCAGACAGATTGGGCTTCTTACAGAGACGCTGCTAATTTTTACTGTCAGTGTGGTTCACGGCGTAATGAGGATAGTTTAGTGGCTAGATAACAAAAGTCAAGACTACGAGTAACTTTGACCCAGATCTCAGAAGACAAGAGACAAGCTCTGGAGCTAAGCCAGTAGGCCCCATATCAAGGATGTTTTTGCAGACTGGAGAGCAACGGTAAGCTGCCACTTTAACTGCTAGCTGAAGTGTGTACCAATCCCTACAGAGCCTACAGCCTACAATTAACGTTTAGGAAATTTCAAGCTTTTGAAGTGTGTGGCCTCAATGACTTAGGTATGGGAGCAAGATAACAGGAGAAGAACTTCAAAGCCAGCTGTGGTTGGACTGACATGAGATTTGGGCCTAGGCAATCATAAGCACTCCCAGAAGTCTCCTTTATGAGAGGAGGAGAGAATTGTGAGAGAGCAAGTTCATCCTGATGTTAGAGAGAGGCAGGCAGACGAGATCATCCAGTTTTCCAAAGCCTAGTTGTAAAAGAGGAGATTATTCTAAAGACAGCCTTGTTCCTGCCAGTCAACAGATCCTTGGTTACTGGCTGTGATGTGCCAGGCACAGCTCTAGGTAGAAGCAGGAGACACAGTGTGTAGATGAGCACATACATGAACAAGATAAATTCACATAATAGAGCCTATGAACAAAACAGATCCAAGTAATGCCAAAGTGCCATTGACAGGGAAGGGAGGGGCTGCTTCAGATCGAGTCAGAAGGATGGTCTCTGCAAACAACAGAATGCTGAATGAAAAGATTCAGCATCATACTGGAGACTGAGTAGCATCCTTTGGAGGTGGCAGAACAGTGTACACTGACTACTTTAGCAGCAAAGGCAATTTAGTGGAGCAGTGACTGATGAACCAAATAAGAAGGGGTTGTTGAAGCCAGATGGTGGTGGCGCACGTCTTTAATCCTAGCACTCGGGAGGCAGAGGCAGGCAGAGCTCTGTGAGTTCGAGACCAGTATGGTCTACAAGAACTAGTTCCAGAACAGACTCCAAAGCTACAGAAAAACCTTGTCAAAAAAAAAAATGCGTTGTTGAAATGGAGACAAAATAATATGGAAGGAAGGGGCAGAGGCAGGGAACAGAAAGGAGCAAGCTGGCCATTTCAGATCCAAGGTTCCTGGAACTGGCAGAATAGCCTCAGAGAACAGAGAACCGGCCTTGGAGGCAGTGAGGGCTCAGACCCAGATCACAAGCAAAGCCTGGTTTCAGTATGAATGGGGGCACTTCCTCTACAGGATAGAAAACAAGGGTAATAGTTAACAAAACAAGCAGTTCCTCCACATGAGCAGGAGCCAGGAGAGACAGGAGCTAATGCAGGGTAGCTCTGTCAGCCCAACTATGAAGAGCTGGAGCACCCATCTAACCACTGTATTTCCATTTTCTTAATGATACAATGAACAAGGTCATCAGCAAGAGTGTACACAACAGGAGGGAAGGACTGTCGGGCAGTGCCAAGAGTCTGCTTAAAGACATTAAATAGTATGATAAATTTACTTAATGTAATAATTAAGCAGTCTGGGTATCAATTTTTCTTCATCCATCCACCATTGTTCAGATGAAGATCCAGATTTTAGGCTAGCTCTAACAGAGCTAAAGTTCCGATTGGGGAGGGTAAGGAAACATTTGAGGGGTGAATAAAGGAACCAAGAGTGTTTACAAGGATAAGAGTATACCTTGAATATAAATACAAGCTGCCAAAGGGGCTGGCAGAGCTGGTAAATGACAATATGCTGATGGCGTTAATGGAACGGGCATCTCAGTGGAGAAGATGATCGTGACAAGGAGTGCTAGTCTGCACTTTGAGAGTAAAAGGGGACTCTGAAATCTTCGGGCTCGTGAGGGAACAACATAAAAGGAAGAAGCTGGAAAGAACGGGACAAAAGCAGAAAGAGCAAGAGACACTGAGGGATAGAACAAATCAGGAGACCTTAAGCAGAATTCGCTTCTGGGCTGTGAATCAGAGGCCTCTTATCTGATATCAGAGGAATGTGGTCTGGTCATGCTTCATTACGGAAGGCAGGCATTCCACAGCCAGACATCCAGGGTGTAAATTCCACGTTCCCACCTTTGCACAAGGCCCTTGGGAGCAACAGCAACAGTAAATACTCAGGGGTGGTTAGTAAGCACACCACATGTCCCAGTAGCCCACAACAACTGAAGTCGCTACACTCTCTTCTGTTCATGGTACACAGATAAGAAAAAGTTTCTTGGCCTCCATAGACCTCACAATGATGTGATAACAGCAGTTCCTACCTTACAGGGCTATTGAGAGTTTTCAAAGAAACAGTCTGTTAAAAATGATTAGCACATTGCCTGGCTCAGTAGAAGTGTTCAATAAATGCTGGCTGAGGCTATTAGATCAGAGGGCAAGGGTCAACCTCAAAGGAACAGGATTTTCATGAGCAGGAGGGATGGTGTGGAAGCAACATTTGGAGGCTCAGGGGACTCTCCCTCCACTTGGAAAGCACAGAATGAGAAGCAAAACAAATAAAGGGATAAGTGTTTAAAAAGCAATCACGTTTTTAAAATAAAACATTCTGCCTGAAGCAATGGGGTGTTTGCAGCTCTAGAGCCAGGAGCAGAGTAACAGGGACAGGGGTAGGATGCCGAATTAAGCCAGAAATGTGGAGAGGAAAGCAGGCTAGGCTGAGAGTCCCCTGGGTCTCCTCACGCCCACACGTACCTGACAGGCTGACTGCAAGCTCACCCTCAAGGAAGCAGTGACTCACTGAATGGCCATGACTGCAGCAGTTGCTCACAGAGGAAGAGCAACTCAGAGAAACAGGAAACAGATGGCCCAGTTTCAGAAACAGCCTAAGCGTTCATCTGACCAGGCAAGATCTGCCTCCACTAAAGAAACCACAGTCGGAGCATCTACCATTGACATATGTCTCAGCTCGCCACACTCATGCAGAATTGCTTCATTAATTCTTATGAGCATAAATCAAACCATATAGGTACTAAGATTGCAAAGTCTTAATATCCAAACAGTGACGTGACCAGCAGTCAAGCTGAAATGCTTCAGAACCCTCCAGCTGCTTATTACTGGAAACATAGTGGTTATGTTGGCGAGAGGTCACACGCACACACATACACCTTCCTGTCTCTCATTTGTTCCTGTCATAAGTCCACGTCAGGGTTTTTCAGAATTGCTGAATGGAGATGTATCTTCAAAACCATACACACTGTGCTTTATGGATAAATGAAAGGATTTTCTTAAGGAAAGAGGAACTCTATTACCAGACACACATGTATATCCTCGCAGATATATCGACGGCAATTGGGGAGACTTGTTTGTGAGTGTATCTACGAGGATTTCCAGAAATTCCTGTGGAGATGGGCTGGAAAAACGGTTCCGTCCTTAGGAGTGCATACTGCTCTCAGAGAGGGAGAGGGACTGAGTTTGTTTCTAGTTTCACGTGGTGGCTCGTGATCATCTATAATCTAGTTCAAAGGCATTGGATGACCTCTTCTGACCTCCATGGTCCCTTCTTTAATGGATAAACATACATACTTGCAGGCTAAACACTCATATGCATAAAATAAAATGAATAAATCTGGGGAAAAAACTCAAAAGATTCACTACAATGAGCCAACATTTAGAAACATCACTCCTCTGAAAATACATTCATAAGCTTCAATATTGCTTTAAGAGTAATTATCAGCTTTTGCATTACATCTATTAATGATGCTGACAGACTTACGTGTTAGATGTTCTAAAATCTGAAATGCGTGCAACTAGTAAATATAGTCTTAATTTAAAAAAAAAAAAAGTCTTTTGATCCTAAAATTCTGTACTTGGGAAATTCTGCTTTCAATACCTGCCAGGAGGGAAAATACAAATCATTTTCGCAATTGATTCTGTCTTCTGGCTAACAAAATTGAATGCTTTCCTAACTCACAATATGAGGAGAATTAGATGTCAGAGTTCTTTCTTTGACTCTACCACAACAGCTAATTTTCTAACCATCTTTATTTACTCATTTTCCATGTATTGAGCACCAAGCCCCGATCAGTTATTGTGTTTCCAGTCAAAGGATTCAGAAATAAAGGTCTCTGTGCACTAGGGATAGAAGGAAGGAAATCCTTTCAGCATAAATGGAAAAGCAACACACACTAAGCCTGGGTTTTGAAATAAACTCATAAGAGAAACAATAAACCAAACCGAATAATTCTCTGAGGACCTGATGCCCAGGCTAAGGGTCGAAGAAGGTACAGAGGCTCCACCAGGCAGTGAACAGAATACGCAAAGACACAGAGGGAGGAAAGGGCCAATGCTTGCACCAGCTCAACTCGATTTCATGCAGTCTTCAGGGAATAAGTGGCAGAATATAGTAAGAGTGGAGTACAGCTAAGTGAACTTTCTCTAAGTGTCAAATGACTAAGAGTAGGTTTGTTTCCTCCTTTTTAGATTCCTTTTTTATACTGTGTGTATGAATCATTTGTCTGCATATATGTGTAGGTATACTGCATGTGTGCCTAGCACCCAAAGAAGTAAATAGATGTCTTATTCTCGGAAACTGGAGTTATGGGTAGTTCTGAACTACTGTGTGGGTGCTGGGAACCAAATGCAGGTCCTTTGCAAGAGCAAAAAGTGTTCTTAACCACTAAACCACCTCTCCAACCCCAAGTCAAAGTTTATCTTAAAAGACAATAAAGGACTATTGAACTTAGCAGCATTACCTGGTATTTTAGAAAAGTTATGTATTAGTGTGTGTGTGTGTTTGTTCAGGGTGTGGGGTGCATATGTAATGCTTTTTTTTTATGTTGTCAACATTGATCTAATCTAGAATCCCCTGGGCAGTATGTCTCCATGAGAGATTGTCTACATTGGTTTGTTCTGTGTGGTAGTCTTGATTGCTTTAATTGAGGTGGGGAGATAAGGCCACTGTGGGCAGCACTATTTCCTGGCAAGGGTTCCTGAATTGTATATAGCTGGAGAAATCGAGCTGAGTGCAAGCAACTAAGTGAGCATCTATGTATTTATCTCTCTCTCTGCTCTTAATTGTGGATGCAATATGATCTGCTGAAACTCTTGGCATCTCCACGATGAAGGTCTCAAACCTGGAACTGTATACTTATGTAAACTCTTTTGTCCGCTAAGTCACTTTTTAATCACAGTATTTCATCACAGCGACAGGAACAAAACTAAGACAGCTTAGGGAAGGGGGAGCATATATGTGTTTTTGTGTGCTGGCACATGTACACCACGGTTGTCATTTCTTAGGTATCCTCTACAATGAGTTCTGAGGCAAAGCTCTCTCAGTAGCCTACAGGTCACGAAAGAGGTGACTGGCCAACAAGTTTCAAGGATCTCCCTGTAGATCTTTCCTGTTCTGGGATTGCAAGTGTAGGTCACCACACCCAGTTTCTCTACACAAGTTCTGGGGATCAAACTTGGCTTCTCACACTTCCAAGGCCCGGTCTTAACTAAGCTAGCTCTTCAGCCCCAGTTAAGACCTGTTAGGGTGAAAAATGTTTGGGGAGATCAGGTCTTGTGAAAACAATAATAGAATGACTGCTTATAATGGAGCCAATGGCCAGAGAAGGGAATGGACTGAGAAGTTATTAAAGATAGAAGGAGTTGGGAAAGGGCATTGACTGGACCAAATGTGAAGGCAGAAGGGGAAGTTCAAGACTGATGGGTACATCGAACTAGAGAGCACACAGAAGATGATCGGGATCGCTGGGGACTCCAATCTGGGCAAGCTGAGCCTGACATACCTGAGATACAGTCAAGGGCAAAGTCTGGGAGGCAGAGCTGAGATTTAAATGTACATTTGAGCTGCACCGGAATGCAGGGCTCACCTGAAGCCATCAAAATAAATTAGGCCGTTCACAGGAAGTTGAACATTGCAAGTAGAGGGTTTAGTACAGCCTGTCAATCACTCAGAAGACAGGGGAAGGAGGAAGAAGCCAAACAACACTCTGAAAACCACAAAGTTTACACAGTGAAATAGAGATGACAAGCGTGTTTCCTAGACAAAATGGCCAATCATGCCACACAAGGAGAAAAATGCCCTAAGAACAAAAGCCGAAAACTATCTTACTTAGCCAAGATGACCATAATGGTTTGGAAAGAAAGAATTTACTGTGTTAAAGAACAAAAGTATGATAGCTTAGTTGATAGATCTCAGTCCAGAGAGCTTTCAGTTAGGCATGGTGAGTTAGAATGAGAGCTTTTCAGTTAGGCACGGTGATGCATGGCTGAAATCCCAGCACTGAGAAAGCTGAGGATTCATGGGTTGCAGAACGGCATGAGCTGCATAGCTAGACCCTATCTCCAGGAGACCAGAAAGAGAGATAGATGGACTGAGAGGAAGAGATGTGTGAGGCAGAGAGGAAGGCAGAGCTCCAATGATATTATACACAAGTAAAGGCTTCAGGAAAATAGAAACAAGAACCACAACAGCAAAACATGTTTGGCCACTTCAAAGTGGCCCAGCAATGTAGTGGTGCACATTTGTAGTCTCAGTTACCTGGGAAACTATGTGGGGAAGAGCACTGGAAGTCGGGTGTTTAAGACAAGCCAGGACAACAGTATACGCAGCATAACACTGACATAAATAAGAGAACAATTACTGTCTCGGGAAAATAGGGAAACAGAAAAGGAACACAGATTTCAGTTACCTCTTCTGTGCAAGGATTAATGCTTGCAGAGCATCTGTGTCGTGTCCATTAAAACAAGTCTGCTAGCTGCTACTAGATCTCGGCAGTTGACGTCTCAGGCCAGGTCAGGAGGCTGCTGGACTTCAGCTGAGTTAGCTCTGCTTTGATTCTTAGCCTGGTCATCTGGGGTCCAGTGGTGGACCTTAGTCCAAAACAGTGATTTCTGTAATTTCAGCCTAATGGGTTATATGATGACAACAGATGGCAGTAAGTTCCGATGACAAAAAAACAGCAGATAAATGTCTCCTTGGCAGAACTTTGAGTTTAAACGAGTTAGAAAAATAGAATAGTGGACAGAAAGGGCTGAAGTCTGTGAAGTCCGTGGGGCTTGCATCTTTCCTCGACATGCTACATGCATTTGGAGAAGTGAAGGGAAAGGACCGAGGTCCCAGACACTGAGACTGATCAGTGGCACGCAATACCCGGCACACAGCTCACATACTTGCCCTGTGTTTTCTTTTAGCATACACTGCACTGTTTTCCAAGACAATGTAATTCTTTAAAAACACTAGAAGTAGAAGACAGGCCCAAGGCCCTAAACAAGAAAACTACACCTTTGATAACCACATAACCCAAGTTCTTAGCAAAGACCTGTATTACAACACACTTCCACTTGTCTTTTTCGCTTGACTTTTTTGTTGTTATTGTTGTTTAATTCTCCTTTAATTGAATTTTGGTTCTGTGAAAAAGAATAGTAAAATAAAAGACGACACAATGATTCAGATGCAACAGCCATGTAGCCTGGATTTAAGATAGATGGTGTACAGGTGACCGTAGTACACTACATGATGATATGGGTTTTTTTTTCATAGTTTATTTAAATTCATTTCGTGTGCATTGGTGTGAAGGTGTCAGGTGCCCTGGAACTGGAGTTACAGACAGTTGTTACCTCCCATGTGGGTGCTGGAAATTGAATGTGGGTCCTCTGGAAGAGCAGCCAGTGCTCTTAACTGCTGAGCCGTCTCTCAAGCCCTGGTGATATGTTTTTAAGAAGAAAAAAAAAACTACTTTGTATTTTCTCCATGTCTGTTGTTGGGTTCCTAGGCAACCACATTCCTCAGTGAAAACAATGTTCTAAATAAGAGAAAAAACTTTGGGTGAAACTCTCCGAATAATTCATTGAAAATATAATGTAATAAACTGCAAATTAATTTTGCCTAAAAAAATGAAATTGGGTATCTCACTAAGAGATAAATTTGCTCAATATATTTTTAATGCTTTCTTTCGTAAATTACA
Source organism: Chionomys nivalis (assembly GCF_950005125.1). Lineage (NCBI taxonomy): Eukaryota > Metazoa > Chordata > Mammalia > Rodentia > Cricetidae > Chionomys > Chionomys nivalis. The sequence continues at coordinate 47,120,794 of NC_080087.1, forward strand.
TGTAGTTACTTCAACTGACAAAAGATTAGTCAATCAGAGAAATACTGGTACAAAATAACAGAGGCATGCCAATTAGACCTACTATTAAGCATTACTTAATCTTGAAGCTGGTACCTTTTTTCCAAAGCACTTCTACAACTGGGCTATTTCAAGCTTAGATCCAAACCATTTCCCTTTGTATAACAGTCAAGAATTAGTCTCAGAGAAAAATTTCTCAACATTTAACCTAATATCTCTCTCTAGTGTTTACAAGGACTGTACCAGATTCATGAACAGAAAGCCTACACATTTCTCCTAATTACAGTGTAGTCCCTGGTAATAGGAAAAGAACCAGTAATTGTAAAATAGGCAATATTCAGATGAACTTTACCCTCTAACAACTAATGCCCCATTTTAAGCAAAATATTTAGTTACACCTAAAATTCCCTTTTGCAAGAGTGAAAAGAGAATGGGGTATTTGTTATCTGATATTTTCTTAAGATGCTTAAATAGCCGTGTTTTGATATGAAGCACTAACTGTGTACCCTTTAGTTAAAATGTGCAGTCCTTTATAACCACATGCTGGCTACGCTCTCAGCACCGTAACAATGTCATGAATCATTGGACAAGCATTCAGGGAAGAGCTGGCCAGCCTAAGGGATGAAGGAACAGACACATCACAGATAAAAACAAAGACTCAAAGAAAGACTCTCTCTCTCTCTCTCTCTCTCTCTCTCTCTCTCTCTCTCTCTCTCTCTCTCTCCTCCACACACACACATAAGCTATGGCACTCTTGTGGAGGTCAGAGAACAATCTTGACTTCCATTTTGCTCAAAGCGGGTCCCCTGCATTTTCTTTATGCACCAGGCAAGCTGGACTGCAAGCGTCGATGACTCTCCTATCACTGTCTCCCATCTGACCATGGGCCTACTGGATTACCTATGTGTGCTACAGCAGCTGGCTGTATTTGGGTCCTCATGCTTATGCAGCAAGTACTTTACCTCCCAAGTCACCTCCTCAGTCTGGGCCTAAACTTTCATTGGCTGCTCTAAATCACCAACCTAAGCAGGCTAAGCAAACACTAAGCATATACTATTTACTTTTTCATTTGGTGAATTACAGCAAAAGGTGTAAACGTTAACCCTGGCACCTCAACCATCTTAAGGTGTTCAGTTTAGAAGCATCAACTACACTTTCATCGCTCTATAACAGCCCTGTAGAACCCACCTCATCTTGCAAAATTACAGTTCTGTTGAACCTAGCGAACAAACACTGCCTTTGCTGAGATTCCCATCCTTGGACACTATTCTACCTTCTGTTTCAAGAGCACATCTCACTTGAGTGAAACCCTACAGCCTTTGGGGTTTTTTGTTTGGTTGTTTGGTTTGGTTTGGTTTTGTCATTTAATATTATGTCCTATAGTTTACCCATAGTGTACCACGTAGCCTCTCTACAGATGCATAGGACGCCATTGCATGGAGCCTACTGCGGTGGCACAAGCTTATAATCCCACACATAGGAAGTAGGGGCAGACGGACCATGGATCTACAGCCTTGGCTACATAGTAAGTTCAAGGGTAGGTTGGGATACATCAGACCCCATCTCAAAAACCAACCAACAATCAAATGTGTGAGCTGCTGGGGAGGGATGCTATCATGCTTTCTGAGCCATTCAACCGCAGATGAATCCACCACTCCTCCTCCCTGCTCTGGACAATGCTCAGATGGCTACTGTAGTGCAGACTCTTCTTCAGACCCGACAAGGAATGATGTTTTTCGCCAAATGATTACTCACGACATCAAATCTGTTTACAGGGAATGTCAACTTTTACTCCATAATCATCAAACAGATGTTTTATAGAGAATTAGACCTAAACTAAGTTAGGAATAAGTACGTGCACAAACCGTTTCACAACTGCTCTTCAATGACACTGAAAGCCCATGAAAAGTAGGTCCCTGCCATGGGCGAGGTTTTGTTTCTTTTCATCTTTTACACCCCTTTCCCTGTTGCTTGACTCGCTTTAACAATTAAGGACATTATTGCAGTTTAGTTTATTATCCCAGGGAAGAACTTTTGTCTGAAACCCGCTCTTGGAGAGGCTGGGTAAAATTCATGCTCAGGCTGATCAGCAGCACCAGAATTGAGCAACTGAATTATCACCGGAAGCCTGGAAGCAAAGAAACCAGGAGGGGAATGCAGAGGGATGAGAGGCAGCTTACAGGAAATCAGTTATATTGTTTATCTCTTTTTTTTTTTTTTTTTTTTTTTTTTGGTTTTTCGAGACAGGGTTTCTCTGTGGCTTTGGAGCCTGTCCTGGAACTAGCTCTTGTAGACCAGGCTGGTCTCGAACTCACAGAGATCCACCTGCCTCTGCCTCCCGAGTGCTGGGATTAAAGGCGTGCGCCACCACTGCCCGGCTATTGTTTATCTCTTGAGTAAGACTTAGGTGTTTCTCTTCACTCTCTAAAAACTTACTAATATAAACTGTATTTAGTTATCAAAGGCAATCAGAATTTTAGGTTAAAAAAAATCTTATTTAATAAAAGCCAAACTATGTCTCAAAATGTTTTCATTTTAACCCTAGACCCATGTAAGGAAAGGAAGTCAACAGAAGCCAATTTTCCAAGCCGTGGTCTTGCTAATTAGCTTCCAGGAAACTCTCTGTACGTTTGAATGCAATGAACATAGTTATTCACTCTGAGTCAGAAAGTGTTGTTTGTCCAATCACACAGGCTTCCCTCTACCTTGAATTTCAGACAGGGGAAATACACAATCATTGTTTTTAGGTATACAAACAAGAGCAGAAAACCATGGGAAAAGGTGTGTTGAACAAAGAGATTTGAAAACATTGGCTTAAAGATATGTAGTGGGCACCAAACGAACTTTTTCAAAAAGAAGGAAACTTCAAGCTTTGACGTCAAAGAGTGGCCTAACCAGGCAGGTCAGGGGCTCTCTAGTCCAGGAGTGCTTTCTTGCTCCTGGTGACAATGGGATGTTCACTGTGTGAAAACTGGGTCCTCCTAATGCTCTATCACTACTTACTCAGATTAAAAATTTAATGGTACAATCTTAGTTACATTATTTTCACAGGAAAACACACACACATACACCTGCCCTCAGTCCTGCATGGATCTCCAGAACAGATACTTGCTTGACTTTGTGGCCTCCCAGAGCCAGGCTCCTAGCTGTGATGAAGCCTCCTAGACATGGGTATTCTTTCCTGTCTAGGTTCTAGTTTGGAATAAAATCAAGACACTGTGTCTGTCTGCAGGACTGTCAAGGACTCTTCTTAAAAATCTTACAGAAATGCACAAATCATCTTTTCTGACTTTCCAGGCTGTGGAGTTCTTTTCAGAAGAATTTTATTTGCCTTTTAAAGTTAACCAAGAACAGATACTTGCCTGGCTTCATGGCAAATGAAGTAAATATAAACAAAGATGTAGCCAGTGAAACAAGCTAGACGCCAAAAATATAAGAATCCTCTACTGATCAACTTAAGCTTATTTCTGAATATTAACCTTGGCAATAAGAAAAGTCCTAATGGCTTTTCCACGTAAAGCATTCTTAGTGACTCCTCTTACCTCCCCTGAACATACACTTGAGACCAAAGCCAAGATTTCTGTTTGAAATCTTTCATTAAAGAAAGACGTCAAAACACTCAATATCATAGCACTCCATCCCAGGGTTCTCAAGTTCTGCAAACTGCAAGAAAATTGATGGCATGATTTTTTTTTGTTGATTTTTTTTTTGCTTTTGTTTTTTTTTTTAGAATGCTGATTCACAGGGGCTAACCCTCAGGATCTAATGCAAAAGAAATCCAATATAAATCAGTGCACCAAGTCATTCAGAGGCAATCATCTGGGGTACAGAACTGGTGTCACAAGCTTCAGAAAACAAGAAGGTAGGCAAGAGTTTCACAGTGGTGACAGCAGAACACAGAATGAAACACTCCAAACGTGAGGTTCTATGTGACAGCATAGGGCACATGCATGTAAATCCTGCTGTCTTGGGTGGTTTAGTGTAGTTGGTATTTTCTTTGGGCCATCAACCAGCATCAAAATAAGGATGCAAAGACTTATTATTAATTATAATTGCTCAGCCTCAGCTTGGACTTATTTTAGCTAGCTTTTTCCTTTAACTTAAATTAACCCATTTATATTAATCTATGTGCTACCCCAAGGCTCATTTACCTCATCTATGTAATGTCAACTCTGCTTTCCTGCTTCGTCCATGTCTGGTAGTCTGGGCCCTGGCTGGATGGTGGAAATATGGCTGGACCCCAGCAGTCTGGCCCATGATTGGCTGGCTCCCCTTTTCTCTTTAACAACCAGCCCCGCCTATCCCTCCTCTGCCTAGCTATTGACCATTCCATTTTTTATTAGACCCATCAGGTGCCTTAGATAGGCAAGGTGAAGCAGCAACACATCTTTACATAGTTAAACAAGTATTCTGCAACACAAACAAATGTAACATCTTTACTCTACAGCAGTTTAGAAATGCCATTCCAGGTAAGGTGCAATTTAGACAACCCTAGAGGCTTTGAGAGCTGTTTGACACCACAAGAGGAAGTTCCAAAAAGTCCTAAGAGCCTTTATCTGTGCAGAGAGAAAAGCCCAGCCTGCTGTTCTTTCTGATGAATTTTTGAAGGATGGTATCATTAGACCCTCTTCTAGACAGGAATGAAAAATTCTTCCTTCATTATTTACTTAATTAAATTTTAAAAGTTGTACAAAATAATGGGTTTCATTATGGTATTGTCTATATGTATATAATTTACTACGATCATATCCACATCCTTTCTGTTCTATGATAGCCAAATAGTCCCTTTCAAGGATACCTTTGAAATGCCATTAGATGCCCTGTAGCAATGACTCAATAAGAAATGTTCTTCTGCACAAATGTGAGGACCCCTAGCACCCATGAAAAAAACCAGGTGTCATGCATGAGAGAGGACACAGAGTTCAAAGGTTAAGAGTCTTTCCTGCCCTCCCAGGGTAAGTTGGGTTTCCCAGGACTCATATCAGACAATTAACTGCCTGTAACTCCAGCTCTAGAGACAGGCCTCTGAGGCCACCTGTACATTCATACAAGCACAGACTGACCCAGACATATAAATAAAAATACATTATTTTGATGGTATTGACCTTTTGCCTGCACACACACACACCCTACACTTACATATTATACATAAACATACACACATTCACAAAAAATATTTGGAAAAATTTAGTGAAGTACATCAGCAGGCAAAGGCTAAACTGTGTCTATGGATGCTCACTTTTCTGTGTGCTAGGATTCTGTAGTTCTTCCCCATAAATGAGACATTACAAAATGTAAAGAGGAGACAGAGAATTGAAGAATTATGTGCTGTGAAGTTTTTCTCTACCCACACACAGCCTTAGCTATAAACTCACACAGTTAAATCCTCCTTGCCATATGTGAAAAGGGGAGGCAGTCCTGGAAATGGCTAACTGGAATGGCCATGTTTCCTCAAGGACAGTCCATCTGGTGACATTGCAAGACACATTAGGACAAAATTGGACAGTCCACACTAAGATGGAAGAATTTGTCAGCTGAATCAAGCAGTCTAAACTGCAGTGATGATGTGAACATCATATGCCTAGACAAGTCACCAAAGCCTTAGACCAAAAGGCCTTAGGCTAGAGTCTGCGCACACAGAGAATATACTTATTTAGGTTACACAGCTCAACACAAAACAAGTGTAAGCAAAAGAACAAGAGTGAGCAAAATTAAACTCAGCACAAGCCCCCCACCCCCAAGACGTTGAACACAGAATTTAGAATTTGTCTCTAGCAAAGAAACAGATCGTTGTACTAAACCAGCCGTGAAGGCAAAAAGCTATGAGATGAACTCAAACTCTATGTCAATGGTGAGGAATGGGTGGGAATCAGAAAAAAACAAAGGAGGTTACATGACAGAACTGGCCTTTAGTTACAGAATGAGAAACTAAGACAACAAATAATGGGAATGGGGTATAAAAAGATAGATTGTAAAAAGGCAAAAGGGAATTAAGGAGAAAGGGGACAGAAGGGGAAAAGCAGGGAGTACATACATACTTACAAACATACAAACTTATATGCACACATACAACGTTATTTGTATTGAGATAACAAATAAGGCATTTTTCTCATACTATTTCTCAAGTAGTTTCTTTCATTTTCTAATTCCTTGACTATGAAAGGTTTGGTACCTTTTCTCAGTGAGGCATTTGCATCTTGTTTCCTCTGCCTCTGGCTGGTGACTGTGTCTCTGCCTTTCCTCTTCCCAGAATTCTCCTAGTCTGATTTCCCTGCCTATACTTCCTATTTGGTTATTGATGAATCAGTGTTTTATTAAACCAATATGAGTGATAAATCTTTACAAGAACATTATTCCACAGCATTTCCCTTTTTTTTCTTTTCAGAACAAAAACCATAAATCTAATCTCCTTTGTTTAGCTTTTTTCTTGACCATTATCCATAACAACTTGTAACCAAGATGCTAAACAAAGACAAACATCTATAATCCATTTTTGGGGAATGTGGGCATAGTTTCCTAGGCTACTTCCTGCTGAATGGGGATGCTAGTAATCTCATGGGGACGCAAAGAAAATTTAAGATTATGGTCAAGTCCTGACTGGAGTATTCTGTGCGGCTTGATCATCTCAGTCAGAAGCCTTGAAACTGTTCTGGATGCATAACTCAGAAAACTACAACAGTGGTACTCTGAAACATTGGATCACCTGGTCAATTAGTTCTCATTGGAGATGTTTCTGGTGGTCTTCCTCGATTAAATTTTATTTTTCTTCACCAATAATGAATCCACAACCTCTCATTTCCTGTGGAAACAAAATCAAAACCTCGTATACTAGGAGGCAGCTTATTAATTTGACGGCCACCCAAACTCCTGAAATAACCACACAGAAACTGTACTAATTAAATCACTGCTTGGCCCATTAGCTCTATCTTCTTATTGGCTAACTCTTACATATTATTTAACCCATCTCCACTAATCTGTCGATCGCCTTATGGCAGAGGCTTACAGGCAAAGTTTCAGCATGTCTGTCTCTGGCAGCAGCTCCGTGACTTCTCTTTGATTCCACCCTTCTTTTTCCAAACATTCAGTTTAGTTTTCCCCACCTAGCTCTGTTCTACCCTATAATGCCAAGCCAGTTTCTTTATTAACCAATGGTATTCACAGCATACAGAGGGGAATCCCACATCAACCTCTTACTCAATGAAACGTATTTTTTACTTAAATTTTTAAGTCAAGGCATTTTCAAGATAAGTATGTTTGATTAATCCATCATCATTTATAATCAAATGTCTTTTAACAGCTTTTGTTCCTTCCTCAAAGATAACACAATAACAAATAGCATCCAGATTCTCTGGGTATTTTGGTGTGTGAGATCCTTCTGTCTATGTGTTACTTTGATTGGTTAATGAATAAAGGAACTGCTTTGGGTCTATAGCAGAGATATAGAGGAACAGAGCTAGGTAGGAAAACTAAGCAGAAGGCTGGGAAGAAGAGGCAGAGAGAGAAGCCATGAATCCTCCGCCTGAGACAGACACCAGTTAGAATCTTTCCGGTAAGCCACAACCACACAAATTAATAAAGATGGGATAAATTAAGATGTAAGAGTTAGCCAATAAGAAGTTAGAGCTAATGGGCCAAGTAGTGATTTAATTAATGCAGTTTCTGTGTGATTATTTTGGTTCTGGGTGGCCAGGACAAACAAGCGGTTCCCTGCAACAGTATTTTCCATCTTTACATGGCTAATTTTTTTTTAACCCTATTTCTTTTAATTTTATTTTTTAAATTTTGAGGCAGGGTTCCTCTGTGTCTCTTTGGCTGTCCTAAATCTCACTCTGTAAACCAGGCTGGCCACACCCTCACAGAGATCTACCGGCCTCTGCCTCGCAAATGCTGGGATTAAAGGTATATGACACCATGCTCAACTACACTATTTCTTTTATTTTAAGTACTTTATCCTTTTTCTCTTTCTCTCCCAAGCCTACCTATATTTTTAAATACACTGTAAACCATTTAGGGTTTTTTTTCATCTGAATCTGTCTTCACTTATATCTCTATCTTTTTCTGACCACATGAGTCTTTAATCTGCTAAGCAACATGGCTAGGAAAAAAGCTGCAGGTTTGACTGCTGGCTTAACCCCATTCCTTAGCTTTCTGAGAGTCTGGCTTCATGGTAGATGTACTGGCTGGAGCCAGATTTATTGTGACAACTCTATGGAGTTTCTAGGTCCATGCTACCACCAAAAAGCATGTTGCCGGTTGCTCATAAACACCATTTAAGTATTTGGTGACAAAGCCTCCTATAAGAGCTGCAAGTCTTTTGCCACTAGTGCTGAGTCAGAAAGCCTCTCTTAAAGGAGCTGCGCCTCTGCTTGCTGCCAGCAAACAGAGACTACTGGAGAAAAGACCATTACAAAGAAGCTGTATTTGACTCTGTTCTTGTCTGTCTGGGATCCTTTTTTAAAAAGCTGTCTCAGGTTTTATGTGGAAATTCTTGCCCTATGTTGAACCAACATCGAGTGTTGCTCTGATTGAACACCAAGCTTCTTTCTTTTGTAAATGGTGTAAATATAGGACATTTCAACTGAGGTTTAGCAAAACAAATCTTTGAAATGTTGGTGAAGTAATCTGAATGCAGTATCAGTTTCTGAAAGGCAGAAAAGTATTATAGTTACGTTGGAATATAAATGGAAAAAGAATTATGACAGAAACAAACCCATATTAGTCTTCCTGAATTATTAGCTTCAAAGCACTTGTTTATTTCTGCTTGTTAGCAGCAACTATTGGAGGTTTCTGTGTGACCATGGTCATGTTAGGTCATCTCTGAACTTTTGTCTCATCCTTTGTGGAGACCCAAAAATGTTAGCCTATTTTCACATTGACCAAAGGTCAGAGAGTTGTAACTTGCCTTTATTTCCTTCAAGGTTATTGTGCTTCTACCTCAAACAAAGGTCCAACCTAGAGGTTGATCAGAGAATTCTGCTCTCTCAAGGTTATTGTCAACAAGTGTGGCTAATAGCCAGAACTTGTGCTCCAGGAATAGAGAAATAGATTGCTCTACCTCAAACAAGAGTCTAAGGATCCAACTAAATTCCAGTTCCCCTTATAGACATAACTTAGGATTCCACTCAGGGAGTGGTTTGCCTACAGAATGTTTTGGTCTAGTGTGTGAGCATGACTTGTTTTGTTCTAGCAACAGAATGTTTAAATATGAATGTAGTCCATGACCTTCAATTGGTATGTTCATTTCCTTGAATCATGTTAAAGCAGTCTTTTATCTTACTCCAACCTTTTGAGGTCAGAGGTATTTTAAGCAGTTGGAAATTAAACATGGTGAATTTTCAGTCCTCATTGGAATTCCCTCCCAATATTATTCTATATGTTTCTCTGTTTTATTATTTTCATTCATGTCTTCATATTCTTTACTATATTTCTAAATTCCCACACCTCTACCCTGGAAAGAGGTATTTTTGTAGAGGCTGGTTCCCAATAATCCTTAATATAATGCGAATAACTATGTGACATTATTAAGATTATATTAAATACTATGATTTCTTTGGTCTTTTGGGCTGCCAAGGAAAAGGGGATACTTTTGATCACTTTTCTCTTAACAACTACAGTGTAAGCCTCATAAATGGAAGAGCAACCAAACCCTACGAAGACTATAGCTCCCTGCCTAGCAATCCTGATAGTACTAGTCTCAATGGGTCTCTCAAGCCTCATTTTTCTCATCCCTCTCTTCCTCCCTCCATGCTTCCTCCTTTGCACTCCTGTGTTCCAAACACCTTGGATCACCTAGGTGCCCTACATTCAATTTCTCCAGAGACGGGCTCTGCTTGAGGCTCATTAGAATCCACTGAGAAAGAGTATTTCTGTCAGGTGGCACCCCACCCAAGGTCAGTGGTCAGTTTATAGATGGTGCCTTCAGGTCAGACCTTATTCCAATTCTTTATTGGATAAATCATGGGTTACAATAATGTTCACTGGGAGAGACAGTAGTTGGGCAAGGATTGGGACACCCTGCCTTCTGAACCTACAGAATGGGTAAGCTCTTAGCTCAGGAAAGAAAAGCTAATGAAAATTTTAATTCTGAGCTTTACAATAGAACAAATTACAGGAATAATGTTGAGAACTAGACATTCTCAGTTCTCCATCTTTTTCTTTTTTAAAAGAATATTTTTTTATTTTACATACCATTTTTATTTTACATACCAATCCCAGTTCCCCTCCCCCTCCCCCTGTTCTTTCTCCACATTCTCCCCACCACACCCCACCCACATCAACTCCTCAGAGAGGGTAAGTTCGCCCATGGGGAGTCAACAAAGTCTGTCATGTCACTTTGAGGCAGAACCATCCCCTCCAACACTGTATCTAGCCTGAACAAGGTACCCCTCCATAGGAAATGAGCTCCAAAATGTCAGTTCAAGCACTAAGGATAATCCTACTGCCAGTGTCCCCACAAACTGCCCAAGCCACACAACTGTCACCCACATTCAGAGGGCCTACTTGGGTCTTATGAAGGTTCCCCAGCTGTCAGTCCTGAGTCTGTGAGCTCCCGTTAGCTTGAGTCAGCTGTTTTTGTGGGTTTCCCCATCATGGTCTTGACCCCTTTGCTCATGTTATCACCCCTCCTTCTCTTCGACTGGGCTCTGAGAGATTGGCCCAATGCTTATCAGTTCACCATTTTTAAATGGTGCACACAAACTCCTGAGGAATATCAGCCTTAGTGAATAATGTAAAGCAAAATACAAAAAAAAATAATTTATGTGAATGACCTTCAGGGGGTATAAGAACATATAAACAATTGGCAAAAAAAAAATGTGAGCAAATAAATGCAAAACTGGACCAAGGTAAAAATTTCCTAGGGAAAGAAATGTGAACAGAACCCTACAGTCAAGGAAGGATGCATAAGGCCAGATACGCAGACACCAGGAGCTTTGTTTTCACCTTTGTCCCATTCACAGATGAATGGAGTAAAGAAAAGACAGGAATCTGTCCTGTCACATTTCCTGCCCTCCTTTGTTCTTGCCTCTCAAGCTGCCTTACTCTTCTCAGCTGAGTATTTCTCTGACAGAAGAAAGACCTCATCTATCAATAGTTAATCAGGCAGAAACGTATTAGCTTCTTGCTTCTGGTACACATGGGAATCCAGACTATGATAAAGAGACAGCTTAGAGAATAGGAAAGGTAAAGAAAAAAGGCTGAGTCTCTCACCCTTTCTTTCTGCCTCAGCCCACACACCCACCTCAGCCCTTCACACTTAAGGGACATTGGTATGGAGAGATGCATTGGCCAGCTCCTAAGTGGAGTTGTCCCAATACCACTAGAACAGGACAGTGACTAATTGGAATAAGGCTAGGGCATTTGTCATCTTGCTTTATTTAAGGAAAATTTTTATACAGTATCCCATTTGTATTAGTCAGGGTTCCTCTAGAGAAACAGAACTGATTGAATATATATATATATTCCTTAGAGTGGCTTACAGGTTGTGACTCAACTATTCTAACAATGGCTATCTCCTAAGAGAAAGTCTGTGAATTTAATAGTTGGTCATTCCATAAGGCTGGATGTCTCTGATGGACTTTGGTGTATAACAGAAGCCTGAAGAGGTGTTCTCTAACACTTGTGAAGGAATGAAGCTGAAAGCAAGAACACAGGAAGCAGGTAAGCGAAAGAACTTCCATCTTCTCTGATCCATGCCCTTTATATAGGCTTCCACCAGACAGTGTGGGCGTGCAGCAGATTTAAGATAGATCTTCCCACGTCACAAGGTTTGGATTTAAGGTGGGACTTTCCACATCCAATGATCCATCAAGGAAATTCCCTCACAAATGTCCTCTGAAGCTTAGGTTTTAGTTAATTCCAGGTGAAGTCAAGTTGACAACCAAGAATAGCCATCAAACCATTCAACATATTCAGCCTCTAAAAGTAAGTGGAATCAATTACTATGTTGAATAGTTTCTTAAAGGGCCTGCATCACTCCATCTATGATACATGGCACAGCCGGAGGCTCCCTACCACATCTTTCTCAGTGGTCCTCCAGGTATACATAGCTCACCTGTTCATCTGTCCCCAACAGTCCCATAAATACTTCCGCTGAAAATTAGCCCTTACTGAATCTCCTTTTCCATTTTTCCCTAGATTTAGCCTTTGTTCCTCCGGAAGAACCATTCTGCTCTAGTCAACATAAATCACTCAAATCTACATAATCTCTGCTTTACCTATTTCCCTGGCTCTAAACAATAGAGGCTCAGGGATGACCTAGTTAAGGCTGGAAGGAGGGTTGTGGAGAATTAAGGGCCACTCACACATTCATCATTTTATACAAGCCATCATATCCACTCCATTTTTAAGTTGTGACTTAGATGACCTTGGACATAGGAAAACAAAAACAGCTATTCTGTGCCCAGTGATTCAGTCCCAAGGAGCAAAAATTCCCTATAACTTTAGGAAGTAGGCTTATAGTATCTTCTTCAGGTTCTTGGTTGGTGACCAAGAAATTTTGTTTCCCTCCTTACTTCAAGAGTGCACACCCAGTCAGTCTCAAGATTCAGACTTTGCTCTGGTTTCATGTTTGAGAAACCACACTATACATGGAGTTGAAATAATGCCTTTTGCCTTCTTTCTAGAAACACAGACTCATGCAGACATGAGTACATACAGATATCCTATCTACAGAAGTGAAATAGGATTTGTCTGGTATCTTCCATGAGAAGAAATAGCAATATGCAAAGAAAGTGATGTAGCCATTCACATCCAGCATGTGGTGAGCCCACAAGTATTATACAGACAACATACAGCTGACAGATCTATTGGACTAGCCACGGTACGTGTATACGTACATTACACCTGGAGAACCCGTTTTGCAGAGCTGCGGGGGACACCTGTCCTTTGAATAAGTCACTGTCAATTCTGTAAAAGTCTCGTGAAATCATGGCATTTCTCTTTACTATAGTGTCCTAGGAGTGTATAAACCTGAGTTTTCCTGTAGGGCAACTGAATACCTCCCCCCCACACCATGAGGCCGTGGTGTGAAAAGGATTCAGGTAAGTCTTTTTCCTCCTAGCGAAAATCTACATAAAAATAGTTCCCACAAACTTTATTGACAATAGTCACTGATAAGAAAGTGGCTTCATACAGGAGGAGTATGCCTGCTCTAACAGTAGACTCAGGAAGGTGCAATCTACTGGTCTTCTGCTCTGACTTATCAGGCTACTAATATTCTATATTTACCTTTACTTTGGTTTCAACTAACATAGGATCATAACCCAGGAAATTAACTGTTTGTACAGGAAAAAGGCCTGAGTAACTAAAACTAGCTTCAGAGAGGAAAATTCTCACTTGGGTTCCCTGCTGGAGTCAAAAGCAAGGTCCCCAGAAGAGATTCCTTTTAACTCAACCAGATAGATGCTAATGCATTCCCAGCTTCAGGGGACCTTCACAGCACGCCCCTCTGAGATGTAAAGCACCTCCCTGCCAGATCCACCAGTTTCTCATGACTGTGAAGATTCATGCTTGATACTCGTGTTACCACCTATGTTATTGTTAATTTGTCTGTATGCCTATATAAACTGAAGGCTTTGTGGAAATCACCCCCCTTTATGCCTTATGCCTCATGCTCTTATGCCCTCTTTTAACCTTATCACTTACCCTTATCCCTTAGCCTTATGCTTAGCCTTACCTTTAATTTTGCCCTTATGCTTTAAGCCCTTATGCTCTCCTTCCCCCATAAGGAATAAAGAAACTTGTAGGAAAAACGTGCCTAAGTCAGTCAGTTTGTTTTGCTCCTCAGATCCCACTCACATGCCAGTCCTCTTATGAAACCTGAGAGAGTGCTGATGCTGGAACTCAGTCTCCCAATATTAGCAAGCTCATCAGCGAACCAGCTGCCTCAACCAACATTCTCATCCAGTTTTAAGAAAAACAAACACACAAACAAACAAAAGCAAGCAGACAAAGCAAACTAAACGGTCAGATTTACTGTGTGTTTACACAGAATCATGAAGTCTTTATGTAACTTTTTTATTTTACAGAAATGAATCTATGTCTAAATATTTTCAATTTAAATTTATTGAAACAATCATTTTACAAATATAGTTCTTGATTTTTTTTTATAAAAGAAAGGCATTCCTTTTTGTTCTGTTTGAGACAAGGCTTCTATATGCATTCTAATCTGTCTTTTAACTAACAGCAGTCCTCCTGCATCTGAGAACTGCAGTTACATAAGCCAACTTGCCAGGCGAGAAGTGCCCATTTTGTTCTTGTATTCCACAATTGATTAGATGTAATGCTAATAAAAGCATATCCATTTCCGTAGAAGAGCATGTTGGCACATAGCTTCATCAAGGTGCTGTGCTTTGAACCTGATTAATAATCTCTGAAATGGCTCTCAGAGCTTGATACCCTGTGGGAAGAATGAAAGGGCTGGAATTGTCATTTTATTATGGCATTTAGAGATGGAGGTCTAGGAGGTGGCTGGAATTAGCTGGGGTTGTCAGGGTGAGGCTACAAGATGAAATCCTGGTGGCCTTATAGGAAGGAGAGTCCTAAGAGCATCTCTGTGATAGGACGTTTGTCTAGCACGCATGACTGGTTCAACCTTCCATACAGGAGCATTTTCTGTCTCACCAGGAAATAGCATGCACTAGCCTTAGGACTGCAGAAGAGGAAGCCCACCACCAGTCCTGTTTTTTTTTGCCCTTAGATATTGTTAAAAGAAGTACTAAGAATAGAGCCCTGTTTTAATATGATCAGTGTCCATATAAGAATTCTCTCATTATCTTCCCACCTCTCTTCCAGGGAGCAAGAAGGCAGCCGTCCACAAGCCAGAAACAGAGTTATCACCAGGAACCAAACTTACCACAACCTTCACCCTGGACTTTCAAGTCTACAGAATTATAAAAAAAATTACTATGTTTAATAATGTGTATCCACAAGTCTATGGTGGTTTGTAGTCTCAGGTGACAGATATGGTAGCCTGAAGTGGAACATTTTTATAACAAACATGGAAACACGGAGGTGGCTCTGCAGCTGGGTAATGCCTAGCCTAGGATTGTTGTTCATGCTTACTCATTCCAAGGTCCATGGTTAGAGGCTAGGCACTGAGAGGTACATGGTTAAAGGCCAGGAACTCTGAGATGTGGTAGACAGACAGCTGAAGGTGCCATTAAAGGTGCTGTTGATATAAAGATATAAAAGGTGGTCTTGCTTAGAGTTTAGAAAGAGAGGATTATATACACAGCCTTGTGAGCAGAACATTGGTAGGAATATGGATAGCCAAGGCATTGTGTTGAGTTCTCATCAGGACAAAAAGATAAGATTTGAATTTTTGAATTGATTCAGGTATGTCCAACTCACAGCCCAGGGTCACAGGCAGCAGATGAAAGAATGAACTCACCCTAACACCAAAACAATATGAAGTTTCCATGATTATTTTGTAACTCAATCACATTGCACAGTTCTTGACCGTGGATTTTGTAGGTTAGAATGTTGTTTCTCAATGTCAAAAGATTGGACACACCTTGGAACTCAAAACTTTACATATTCATGAGGTACAATGTGATGTTGAAACACACTGATATGGTATATAACGTTCATAATATAGAAAACCTATTTGTCTCCTCAAGTATGTATTCTTTCCCTATGGTGAAACATCCAAAATCTTTTCTTCTAGCTTCAAAAATAATAATACATTGTCTATAGTCGCATTGCTGTACGGTAGCACACCAGAGTGTCTCTTTTCTAACATATTCTCTAGCCTTTCTCCCTGACTTCTCCTTTCCCCCTACTCTCTCAGCCTCTGGCAACTGCTCCTCCACTTTCATCTTCTGTGAGACCAAGCTTTCTTGAGTCTTCATATGAGTGCAACCATGTGTATGTGTGGCTTATTTCACGCAACATAATGACCTATCATATTTTTATATTGATATTATGATAGGATTGAATCCTTTTAATGGCTGAATTATAGTCTTTTGTGCACATACACCATTGTTTCACACTCAACCATTGATAGGAACTTGTATTGTTCTCATTGGGAACTATTATGAATAGCGCTACCATGAACATGCGATCTCTACGGGACACACTGATTTCACTTCCTTTTGATTTAATTTATATCTATAGATAGAATTTCTGGATTATGGGTAGTTTTTCTAAAGATTTTTACATGAAACTGATTTTATTTTTCGTAAATAAAATTTATGAAATTTTATACATTTTCATACATACATATAATGCATATTAATTACACTCATCTCCCACACGCTCTTAATTCCTTTCTACCTCTGTGCACTTTGTTCTCCCTTCTGGTCATTATCTTGCTAACATTCCTGTCCCTTTGTTTGTTTTGTGATCTAGTGAGTTCAGCCAGAGCCATCTGTGCAGCCTTGGGTTTGGTGCTATCCGCTGGAGCCTGATGGGATGGTTCATCAGTATGCATACAACTGAAGAAAATCACTCACCCTTTCCCAGAACCCAATAGCCAACGCATCCTCATTAAGAGGTAAAGGCCTGTGAGTCCCTCCCACACCAATGACTAATTGTTGGCAGCGCTTGTTTGTGTGGTAACCTCAGCTTCTGGGAGTTCATGGCTGCAATAGTGTCCCACCTAAAGGATGGCATTTCATAGAAGTTCTCCCCTGCTCGTATGCTTCCTGCTCCTTCTTCTACAATGTCTTAGAGGAATAGTATTATGCAGTGAGTGTGTGTGAGTGTGTATGTGTGTGTGTGTGTGTGTGTGTGTGACTGTATATACTCACATGCCACAACACATGCATGGGGGTTAGAGGACAACCTGTGGAAGTGGTCCTCTCCTTTCACGATGTGTATCCTAGGGACTGACCTTGAACTCTACTGCTTTTGGTAAAGCATCCTTATCTACTAAGCCATCGCATCAGCCCATTCCTTGTAGTTGTATAGGCATTCATGTTTTGGTTTTGCAATGCTGCAATTCAAGCTCAGGTATTTGTGTATATTATGAAAGCACTCTACCACTAGTTACAACCCCAGTCTATCTTAAATTCTTGAGGAACATCTTCACCAACAATGTGGAAGATTTCTTCCTTCTCTGTCTTTGCTAGGGCTTATCTTTTGCCATTTTGCCATTGCCATTCTTAGCTGGAGTGAAGCGATACACCATTGTAGTTTGGACTTGACATTTCCTGATGATTAATATGCTGTTTTTCATAACCTGTGAGCCATTCGTATATCTTCCTTGGAAAAAGTATGTACTTAAAGACAGTGGCCATTTCTTCATTTTGTGGAATTTTGTACTATTGAAAGGGGTTTTTAAACAGTAAGGTCCTCAGTGTGCAAACAAGAGGACCTGAGGTCAGAGATTCAGCACCCAAGTCAAAAGCTGAGCATGGCTGCAATTCCCACACTGGGGGGCAGGAGACAGAAAGATCCCTGAAGCTTTTTGGTCATCCACTGAAGCTGGAACAGTCAGCGCTCGTCCCAGTGAGCGAGCCTGCCTCCGAAAATATGGTGGCGACTAATGAACAAGATACCTGAAAATGAACTTTGGCGTTCAACTGAGTGCGTAGCTATGTTTGGCTGCCTGTGATTCTGGGCTGTGAGCTGGACACACTTGAATCAATTCAAAGTTACATTCACTCAAAGAGAAGATAGTTTCAAAGCACTGGACTCTACAGTGAGGTGTGCTCCCACTACGGTCCAGAACTGCCTGAGGAATTTGTTCTGCTGGACCCCTAATTCCATCTCTTGATGGTCTTGCCTTCCACATAAATCTGCAATGAGAACAGAGCTGCACCAAGTTCTTTGCTGATGTAATGATAGTCATCTTCTGTCCACCTGAGAACGCAACACAATGACTTGGACTTCCCTCCTTCTTTCCCTCTTTCTGCTCATAAGGCCATATATACAATATTTCTTTCTAAATTCTTAATGAATAAATAAAGGATAAATAAATAAATAAAATAAAGCACCCTTACCAGAAACCTAAATCCTGCCAGAATTTGACCTTTGTCTTCTCAGCATATGGTACTATGAGAAATATGTTTCTTATGTTGTCGGTATCCAGTCTATGGCATTTTCTTATAGCAAACCCAATTGGTCAAAACACTGAAAAAAATGATTTTTCCCCATTTTTAGGTGATAAGATTGGCAAAATTATTTTTATATAATATATATTTGTAATATATACTTATCAATGATATATTTATATCTTGGAATATAAATACTACATGGCCATGATATGTTATTATTTTTAAAAGTTGAGTATCAGCTAAAATTTTGCTGAGAATATTTGCATTAATTTTCATGATGGATAATATTGGTCTATAATTTTCTTCTTTTATGTCTAATTTTTGCCACCCATATAAAAAAGCATCTCAGGGAATGAGAGAATAATTCCTTCCTCAGCCACTTTCCAGAAGAGCTAATGAAGAAATTACATGGTTATTTTGTTAAGTGTATGATAAAGTGCATTAATGAAAGCATCTTGGAATGGAATTTTCCTTGAGAAAAGTTGCAAACTACAAATTCCCCTCTAAAATGCATTTCTATGAGCTCAGACTAGCTATATTTTCCTGGCTAATCCGCTGTGGTTGGGATTGTTTCAGGAATTTGAAGATCTCAACTGTGATCAACTGTGTCAACATAAGGTTGGCTTTACAATCACAAACCATTTAGCTCATGTCACCGCTGTGTGTTGTTTCCTTTTCCTTAGTGGCCTTTGAACAGTGTCAGGTGTTTTATTTTGTTTCTATTTCAGAGACCTGCTTTGGATTACGGTGGGTATTACTGTTCATTTTTATAATTTTTAACTTATTTTTTTTCTTTGATTTTTTTCCCATTAACAAACTAATTTTGTCTTTTATATATTCTTGAGGTCATTAATTTCAGGCTTTTTATCTATTATAAAAATTTGTGCTAGACATGTCTCTGGAAATCACATTAGTACCTACCATAATTTTTGTTTGGTTCAAGAACACGTTTTTCTCCTCTTTTCCTCCTTTCTGCTCCCCATCCATCCTCCCCCGTCTCTCCTTCCCCTCCTCCTCCTCCTTTTATCTGTTTAGAGTACTACTCAGTTTTTAAATATTTAAGAATTGCCATATATTTTTCTAATATTAACTTAATTAGTGCTCTTGAAATCATAAAATATACTTTGAGACTAGGATGTGGCTCGGGTGGTAGAGTCCTGGTCCAGCCTGCACAAGACCCTACATTCTGTTTCCAGCACCAGACAAAGTGAGCGAGCGTGGTGGCACAGGCCTGGGATCCCAGATCTCTAGCGGTGCAGGCAGGGGCATCAGACGTTCATGATAGTGATCACCCAAGGTCCTACAAATCCATCCCCCAAAAGAACTTGTAATTTGCAACTTTCACAAGGAAAATTCTGTTCAGAGACACTCTCACTGATGAATTTTTCCGTACACATAAGAAAACAACAATTTATCTTATTTACTGGCTGTTCCAGAAAATTGCTGAGGATGAAATTTTTTTATTCTCTGAGATAATTAGTATAGGATACCAAAATCAGACCATTAAGAGATAAAAATTATATACCAGTATTATCTGTCATGAACATAAGTGGAAATATTATTAGTAAAAAGTAGATAACATTTTCAACAATTTATAAGAATGATAATATATTCTGATATTTATTTTGTATATGAGTGTTTTACATATGTGTGTGTGTTCATGTGTGCATGCGTGTGTGTGCCTGTGTGCGTGTATGTGTGTGTTCATTTGTGCATGTGTGTTCGTATGTGCGTGCGTGCATGTGTGTGTGTGTGTGCCATGTGTAGGCCTGGTACCTATAGAGGCCAGAATAGGGTGTCATATTCGTGTTCCCTGGAACTGGAGTCAGGGATGGGTGCTGAGAACAGAATGTGGGTCTTCTGCAAGAAAAGTGTTCTTGTCAATGGCCCATCTCTCTAGCCCTTAAGAGTACATTCTGTACAACAAACTCAGATGTGTAGTAAGTTGGAGGACATGCTGAAATTACACGAGAGCCTGTCTCAAAATCAAATGATACTCTGCATCATTATTATCTGTGTCTTTTAATATTCCTTACCCCAAAATCTACTGTATCTGAAGTAATGTAACCAAACCAAGCTTTCTTTTTTTTTTTTTTTTTTTTTTTTTGGTTTTTTCAAGACAGGGTTTCTCTGTGGTTTTGGAGCCTGTCCTGGAACTAGCTCTTGTAGACCAGGCTGGTCTCGAACTCACAGAGATCCGCCTGCCTCTGCCTCCCAAGTGCTGGGATTAAAGGCGTGCGCCACCACCGCCCGGCTCAAACCAAGCTTTCTTAATTAGTGCTACTGCATTCTATCTTTCCCCACAACTTTCCTTCCAATCTCTGTGTGCCTTTAGATATAACATTAAGTGTTTTATAAGTCAAACATAATAGGGTCTATTTTATTTTTCATCATATCATGGATTTCTGTGTTTTAACTTGGATAATCAAACCATTTACATTTCCTAGATGTTGATAGTGTTTTAAACCTATCACACTGTTATTTGTTGTTCTCAGTTTCCCTCCGTCATTTGTCCCCCATCTTTTTCTCTCTCTCTTCTTTTGTATTTATTAAGTTTATCTGGTTCCACTTTTCTCTCTTTTGTTGCTTTATCAACCTAAATTTTTGTTTTACTTTACTTGTTGCTTATGTTTTATAGGATATAGCTCTAATTTATCACCTCAAATATTTCAATGCCGTATGACCACACGAGTCCTGATAATGTAATGTACTCCCACGTCTTTTCTCCCTGGCTGCCTTTTGTTTCTGTCTATGCCACATGCCCTGCAATGTAGAGCTACATTTGCTTTCTACAGTCAGTTGTCTGGACAATTTATAGAGGAAAGTAGAAAATAAAGGTATTTTGTTTGGGGTAGATTACTTTATTTGGTTTCAAAAGAAGTTTTATTTTGTTTGATCTGATTTAGTTTTCTGAGACGGAGCCTTCTCATCTAGGCCTGCTGGCCTTGAACTCACAACTCTCTTGCCTCAGCTTTTCCAGTGCTAGAATTATAGGAGTGTGTCGTTTAACCAAGGGTTTTTCATTTAGCCTCATAGCTGGCATTTCAGAGTTCTCCCCTCTCATGTGATGCAAATTTTTATACAGTTTATTTTTTTTTTCTGCCGGTAAGATGCTTTTACAAACGTGTATGTTATTCCTCTACAATCGCTCTTCGGTGAATATCAATAACAATGTAAGATGCAGAATTCTAACTCATTACTTGCTAGACTGTGTATGTGCAGATTCCAAGAACCCCTTGTGACTTAATTCCTTCCTTTATTCACACCCCAGCTCTGCTTTGGTCACACTGGCTTCCTGTCACACCAGCTCCTGCCAATGTCTGTACTCGATCTGTGACTCTTTGCAGCCCTTTCCCCAGAGTGCTGCTCATCTTGCTCTCTAATTTCGTAGATTTCTCTGCTCTAGCATCACCTGATAAGAATGGTTTCATACACATACACCTGCATACACACAGACACACGCACACATACACACAAGCAAACACACATGTAAACACACACACACATAAACTTTTATATTTAATTTTGCTTTCTTTCTGTTCAGAAAACTTAAGGCTACTTGAAATCATATTATGATTTTATTGATGATCTGTCATAATTTTTATGTTTTATCTTGCTTTGCTTCCTGTCAGAGCACTTAAGGCTTCTTGAAATCACATTATGTTTTCATTGTATTTATCATTAGAATGAGACTCCAGAAAACATACGGGCTTTTTGTTGTTTTTACTCACATGCTCTGTGTGCAGAACTAGTTTAAACAAAAGTTTCTAATAATTATCTAGGTTCTTTCTGATGGCCAACATTATCTTATTTTAGACGAATTTTGAAATAAGAAGATAAAATGTAAATTATGTTCTCAATATGATTTAAGAATGATTGCAGTTGTGCTTATTCTAAAATAGCAGTTCTTTTCCACCAATCTAAATGAGTTGGCTTTGTATTTCAAAAGTCTAATTAAGTCTCCACCTTTGGGACTATAGAGGGCAAAGAACAAAGGCCGGGAGAGGTTCTTTTCCACTGGACTCTTCCTTCATCCTTCAAGCTTCGTGTGTCTCTAACACCCAGAGGCTTCAGGAAGGCAGAAGGGGAAGAACAGAGGAAGTGCAAAGTTTCATTGGCAGAAGGAAGAACCTCTTTGTCCCTCTTCAGACCTCGTGATCCAGTGGGTTCAACCAGATTTTGGAGACCAGTGAATCTGGGACAAGCAAATCTGTGGAGTATGCAACAGCTCCATCCTTTCCATCTTTGCTAGTGTTGAGGAAGTAAGTGGCAAATGGAAGCCTAGCTTATTGGAAAGACTGCTGTAGCCTGTGGTACCTCTGTACCTCTGCTGATCTTCCCTGTGGTTTGCTACCTTGATAAGGCAAATGATTGGTTCCTGGCTTACAGTTAATCCTTTATGGGCCGGGATGGGAGGGGGACGACAAGGTTTCTCTGTAGCTTTGGTGCCTGTCCTGGGACTCGCTCTTATAGACCAGATTGGCCTCGAACTCAAAGAGATCCAAGTACCTCTGCCTCCCAAGTGCTGGAATTAAAGTCCTGTGCCACCACCGCCCGAGCTACAGTTAAGACTTTTAGCTTACATCACTTTCAGTTGTCATTTTCTTTGACTTTTGGAGGTGACTTTATGCCATGTAAATTCCATCTAATAAAAATGATTTCCTCTTTGATATTGTTTATCCACAAAATATTCATTTTTACAACCAACAGAAAACCCATTATAAACTGTTACAGCTGTGGGACAAAGTAAGCAAGAACTATTGTCAAAATTCCTTTTACAACATTACGTTTTCATAATTTATATATCTGAGCAATAATATAAAAATTAACTACAAGAAATGAAGATACCGATGACATACAATGCTTTATTTTTGAGATGAGGTCTCATTACATTGCCCAGGCTGACTACAAACTCATGATCATCATGGCTTCAGCCTCCAAAGTAGCTAGGATCACAGGGTGTTCAATACCTTGCCCAGTTCAAAATGCATTTTTATGACACAGGTCTATTAACTGTAATAGGAGGTTAGATAAATTTACCACCCTAATTTGTAGTTGCACAGAACTTACACCAAACAATTCAAATCCAACCCACAGTTTACTCAAAATTGTATTTAACATATATACTTAACGCATGACAAACATTTAATAACTATTAAATATCATTATTGATTAGTTGTAATAGTCAACCTACATAGACTTAAGAATATTGTGATGTGAATTCTCCAGATACTCCCTACAACTTTGACAAACTTAAATTGGCTTGACCAAAACAATCCATGCTGGAAGACATGAAATGATAGGCCTTTCTTTAGTAGCAACAATAATTTTATTATTCAAAGTTCTTCTATTCCAATAACCATTATAAATTGAGAATCTGTTCAAAAGCAGGTGCAAGGACATGGACAAGGACCCTGGCAGGTTTTCAATCCCTACTGAGTTTTCTTACCAAGAAGAGGTGTAAGTGGTTGCTTTGGAACTTTGGTGAATACTGAGGAATGCAAGCAACATGCCTCTGGACTCGGTGGCAGTCTGTGCTTCAGTGAAGAAGAAAAGGTATGACTTTGTATTTTATCAAGTTATATAAAATGGAATTCTTTGAAAGATTTGAAATATTAACAATAAAATTTGCAAACTTTATATAGTCACAGTAATTATAATACTGACATCTTGAACAGAAAGTAGATTCTAAAGTTCTTGATTTTCATAAATAGTTAAAATTGCCTTGGGGAAAAAATTTAAGTTCACAAAAGCTGAACAGTCAACATAGTAATATTTATATAATATCAACAACATTGAACTTTAGTTGGGACCTATGCTTCGGGAGAACAGAGTAGGTTACGAAGTCACATTCCCTTTGTGCCCTAGGAAATGAATGTCCTTTCCCGTCTGACTTCGGTTAAGACTTTCAGTTTCTGTTATTCTCCTTGTGCAGAAATGGACAAAATCTTGCTGGATTCTTTCTTTACCTCGTAAATGATCAGCAAAACTGTTCACCCCACTGATCAGTGGGAACAAAATGTTAGCTGACCAGAGTTTAGATACCAAAGTCCCCAGGCTCCTTGAACTTTGGCTTGCTTCAACCAGGGCCAGCACACAGGCCCTTCAAAAAGCCTCACAAGCTGGGTTGTGGTGGGGCACACCTTTAATCCGAGCACTTGGGAGACAGAGGCAGGTAGATCTCTGTGAGTTCTAGGCCAGCCTGGGTCTACAGAGCAGGTGCCAGGACAGGATCCAAAGCCACACTAAGAAACCTTGTCTCAAGCAACAACAACAACAACAACAAAAAGCACTAGAAGAGGCAGGCCGGTCTGTGGGGGGAAAAGTATCTCTGATGCACTGTCAAGCCCTGTTATTTTTTCATTCCCCCTCCCTCAGCCCACAGCCACCCAGTTTGTTCTAATTTTCTCTCTTCAAGAAAATCATTGCTTTTTGCCAAATCTTTTCTTCACATTTTGATAATTCCTCCAGTAGCTACCCTCTCCACCACCCTGCAATTTGTTTTCATATCATACACCATATTATCCTTCAGTAAGACAACGCACAACTTGTCCCCTTCTGCATGCCATTGTTTTATTTGTCTTAGATTGAAGGAAAAGAGAGAATAGACATTCCTATTAGTTAGGACTCGTTTGAAAGTATGTATCCCCAGGGAGAGGATGCCAGAATCTCTTCCACATATTTCATACACTTTACTTCTGATCTTCTTGTTCCTCCATTAAACATCTATAGATCTCTAATGAGAGCTATAGTGAGGGAGTATATGCTGAGAAAAATATGGTTAGGTAATTTTCTTGTGCAAATGTCACAGAATGTATTTACATAAACTTGAGTGGTACAAGTCAGCCATTCAAGATGCATTCATAGTATAATTTTGACAAAAGATACATGAGGTTAGTGCACACAGTGGTGCATATCTGTAATCCCAGCCCTCAGCAGGCTGAAGCGGGAATATAAAGGGTTCAAAGATATCCAAAGCTATGTAGAGAGAACCTATATCAGACAACAAAACACAAGAAAAGATGCACAAGGCTGCTGCTAGGGCAATATGGCATATGTTTGATTTGCTAATATTTCTTTTTATATAAGAACATACTTTAAAAAATCATAACACATACTATATTTAATATATATTAAACACAAAGACCAGTAACATAGTTGTCATTTATCACTCCCAAATATTACACATAAATATAAGTACTGCACTCTGCTGATTCTACAAGACCTAGATGTCTGCTTGCATCAGCATCCTTACAAAGACATAAATAATGAGCTATGTGAAGACATTCGATAGCTACCGTGACATCACCCGACAACAGAAGTTCTTCAGTTCCCTTATAATCTTATGTGACAATGCTATTTTTTCTGTCCTTTTTTGTCTTTAACTGTGTTTCAAAATGATCATCTTGGAAGAGGATGATACAGTAGTAAAGATGAAGGCCACCTTTAGGGAGTTGGGAGGATGAGGCTGTCAAGCAGTGTAGAAAGATTTGATTAGAAAGATCAGCTCTCTCACATAACACAATTTCCAGACTGCTGCATTTGTAACTAGGTAATGAGATCTGCAAAGGTTTCTTAATAAAACTGATGCTGGAGTTTGAAACAAATACTTGATTCCTAAGACGGGAAACGAATTAGCTGTATGACCTTGAATAGGTGATTGAACTGTATATACTAGTCTTTGATTTCTCACTATCAACTGGAAGTAAGAATTCTTTTTCTGCGTACTTAACACAGTTGACATTAAAGAAAATGATACAGCGCAGGAGAGGCAGATAAACCTTCCAGGTTGAGCGTGAGCAGACTGCCTCAACACCATATCTCTGTCATGTGCAGAGTATCTGTTTACAAGTGTTCAACTTCTAAATAAAAATTGTATATGTTTAAAGCTGGGTGGTGGTGACACATGCCTTTAATTCCAACACTCGGGAGGCAGAGGCAGGTGGATCTCTGTGAGTTCAAGGGCAGCCTGGTCTACAACAGCTAGTTTCCAGGAAAGGCTCCAAAGCAACACAGAGAAACCCTGTCTCAAAAAAACAAAAATTATATATATATATGTTTAGCCATAGAATATGATGTCTGACTATCTCGCAGTACTGAGATGACATTGTAGTTAAGCAATTTAACTTACCCATCTCATACACTGGCAGTTCATACTCTCTTACAGCTCTCCAGCACATTAGAGTGTTTTAACAACAGTTATCATTGCTACACGTCCGGTCCCTTTAATTATTCACCCCACATTATTTAACTGTGAACTCTGGACTGACATGTTCCTATTTGTACCAATTCTTTTTCTCTGTTCCAGCTTTTAAAGATTTTTTTCAGACATAATTGCGTCACACATCCTCTTCCTTGTGTGTCTATCTTATTTCATTTAAAATAAAGTCTTTCAGGCTCATCCATGACTTTATAAATGGCAAGAGCTCCTTTTGAAAGACCGAATGCTATTGGTTTAATCTTCATCGTAATTCTCCCATCTCATCTGTTGACAGACACTTGTTTCTATATGTTGGGTATTACAAATAATGTCATAATAAACACAAGAGGCCAGATGCCTTCATGAGATACTGTCTTTTGAATATATGTATGTATGTGAGTATACACACACACACACACACACACACAAACATATAACTGAATCGCATGGAAACCCCACTCACACGTTTTTGAGGAACTTCCATATTGGTTACCATAAAGGCTGCTCCAATGTGCATTCCCAACAGCAGCGTACACTGTTGGTTTTGCTCCACGCTCTCCTCCACACTATTGTGGTCTTTTTCATGCTAGCCATCCATCCATGTTTAAAGTACAGTCTCATTGTGTTACAATTTTTATTTCACTGATGTTCAGCGGCTTTATAATTCTTTTTCATATGCTCTCTGGCCATTTGTTTGCCTTCCCTAAATAAATGTCTTTTCAAGGAGCATCCTAAACAATTTTCTCCAAGCTATTGGAGAACGTCAGAGTCACATAGCCAGAAAGACAACGAGCTATGAAGAGCTGGAGAGCAAGGGAGGAAGAGAGGGAAGGAGAAAAAATCCGACTAGTTGCTGCTTTTCTATTCTCAACTTTTGGCTAATAAACCTTTATTATAGTTTGCGTGTGAAATGCCCCCAGAGGCTATGTTTGACTCACAGTCCACATATGTTGCTTAGAGATATTTTGTAACCTTTTAGAGCAGCCCAGCTGAAAGAAGTTAATGACTTTGCAGAGAAGGGTTTGGAGGGTTTTAGTCTAGTCCTACCTTAAGTTGAGCTCTGCTTCTTGGTGAGCTCTGGGTCAGGATCCTCATTCTGCCTTCCCCACCATGTTGGCCCTTACCAGCCTGAACCGTGGACTTCTGTCCTCGCAGAAGTGACTTCTGTCAGGTATTTAGTCACAAGACGAGGACAGGAAGCAGTACATCACTCATCAGCTCCCAGCCGGTCCTCAGTCTTTTCATTTTGTAACCACAAGTTCCCTGCAACTCTCGTCCAGCGCATCAACGAGGCAGTACAGCATCTGTAAATTTCCTGATGCAAACACCTAGCAATGGAGCCTCTCGAACACTAATCAGCACAGAATGGGGCTGAAACACTTTGTGAACCACAAACTCTGACTCAGGAAGCCGAGGTCTATGGAGCGGTGTCCACACTGTGCCCAGGTTCTTCAGCAGGCACTCTGTTGTGACAGGTAGGGCAGCTTGCTGGAAATGAAAACCAGTATCTCCCAGAAGTCCAGAACCAGGATCAGTGTCTAAACTTGGAACCAACATGACCGATTCACATGCATGTTACAGTTTAAGAAGCATACTCATAGCCCAGAAACACGGTTCTCCAGGTTAGTAAAGTCAGGAAGGCCACAGAGAGACTTGCTGAACTGAAACTGGAGGAGAGCAGGGAACAGATTTCTGCTTTCCCCTTCCCTGCTTTAGTGACGACCTCTCACCCCCCCACACCTCACCCTCCCATCCCGCCTCCCCCACCCAGCAAATACTATTTGAGAACCACTGACCTAGAGTATTATGTACAGATTTCCAGGTCATGTCTCTGGGAATTCTGACTTCGTAGATTTGGGTCCAGACTCCAAAACCTATGACAATAATCATCCATTTCTTCTAAATTTAACGTCCATGCAAATTTAGGAAATACTGCAATGGCCTTAAGGTCTCACCTTCTGGAAGCTTTCACATTGCTTTAGCCTTAGTTTGGGGCCCCTGCTGAGAACTACCTGTTCCCCTTGGCAAGCCTCTAAGTATTAGCATCTCTACATGGGGGGGCAGAAAGTCAAATACCCATCCTTGAGTCCTCAGTGTCAGTCCTAGAACCCAGCAGCCCTGCGCTCACCTGAAGAGAATCCCTTCCCATCGAGGCGTTGTCATGTTCAAGGTCTTTAGCAGTGCTTCATCGGGACATCTGATGCCGCAGGCAGCCCAAATTTATACCCCAGGGACAGCCTATTTGTAAGTGAAAAAGAAAAATTTGCTCTTGTTCAGCTGATTGCAGACTTTCCCTTTAATGCCAGAAGAATGAAATTAATCTGCTCTCTGTCTCAGACTATCCACTGGGCTGATGAGCATTCACTGATCTCTGTGTCCAGCGGCCATCTTTCACACAGGTGTCCAGCAACTGCTAACATCTGCTGGGCACTTGGAAAACGCCAACGGCTTTTAAGGCTCTAGCATGAATTAGATGGGGGCTATAAACATTCGGGTTCACCCTGTGTGTGTTTTGTCCTCCTAACCAGGAACTACCTCGTCCTGTCCCACGGAGGGTCGGCTACCATACCCTCAGAAACGTCACAGTTAGAACTTACTAGAAGAAGAGCTTGCGTCGTGTTCATGACCACACACACGCCCTCATGTATTTCAGACGGAGGTCTTTGTAAATTAGCATGATGATGGAGAAAATCATTTTCTCTGGCAACATTAGTAGCTCTTCAATTAGCATAATGGATATTTCAAATGGACATAAATGAGTGAAATTTGCAGTGTGTGACGGAAATGGGATGTTCTTGCAGCACCCTCCCACATCCCACCTCCATGTCAGCATGAACAAAACACACGGACGTGGCGAACAGCTCATCTTGACCCTTCTTCTGTCACTTTTAGAAATGAAGGCTCCATGTCTAGTTGCACTTGAAGCTACTCCTTGCTTCTGACTATGCCGACATCTGACACCAGCCGTAGAGCTAAGCAAAACTCGACTCTGAATTGATGCCGCCTCTTCTTTCAGAGAAAATGTCTTTCTGAGATGTAAATAGAGCACATGAGAAATCTGAGACCTGAGAGTTCCATGGAGTTTACCAGAATGGGTCATCGACACTGAGTTTTACCATATTTGTTTCAATATTACTGTTTGGGTGGTAATTTTTGTTTAAGATTAGCTGTCATTATTATGTAGAAGAGAGATTAGGGGAGCCAACAACCATCTCATTCTAGCCATTGGTAGCTTCTCTTATAGTAAAATATGAGTTAACCACTGTGCTTCTCCAGACGGGTTTAGAGCATTCTTACCAGGGAACATCTGCCAGTAAAGTTAAAGAAGGCCCTGTCCACATGCAATCTACTCTCTGAGAAACAAGACAATAATCACACATCAGGCAAGCAAATGTTAAATGTGGCCATGACCAGCACAGACAACCCCCAGTTTCTAATGGTTTCCACTCGGAAATTTCCTACTTTTGAAATGTGTCAACAGAGACACATTCATTAGGAACTAGAACTTGAGATTTGGTCTCAGATGAAGTAAGAGAACATCTCTATGTGCTTGTACAATGTTGGCTACCTATGAGCCACAACTCTCAGTCACCTGACCATGAACATAGCCAACACATATCTAACACTGAGTGGCTAAGCTTGGCTATTTGGTCACTTAGGTATAGTAAATGAATGTTTTTTTTTTTTTACACACAATGCAATTTAATTGAGTGTACTGACAAAGTACCTCCACGACAAGGCTAAGAACACAGATGAGGATATTATAAGAACATGTAATAGGGATTCTAAACCTTTTGGGAGCTGGTTGGGAAATTATTAATGGATTACATTGCATCCCCTCTAAAATTCTTAGTTTAAGTCTTAAACCTCAGCGTGACTATATTTGGAGAGTACTGGGGTTAAATAAAGCCTTATGAATCAGGCTCTAACCCTACAGGATTGGAGGCTTTAAAAAAAAATAAGTCCTCTCCCCTTTTCTTTCTTCTTTCCCTACATCCTGTCTTCTGTAAGCATCACTAGAGAAAGACCCAGCTACACCAAAGGATGATGAGAAGCTGGCCACATACAAGCCAGACGACAGGCATCACCAAAAATAAAATTACAAGCTTTCTTCCAGTATCTAGAACTATGAGAAATAAATTTGCACTATTTTACCATTTTAATTTTGAAATTTAATTTTTCTTTCATTTTTTATTGTATGCATATGGGTTTTTTGTCTACATATATGTCCAGAATAAAGCACAGGTCCCCTGGCACTGTGGTTACAGACAGTTCTGAGCTGAGTGTGTACTGAGCATAAAACCTGGGTATTCTGGAAAAGCAGCCAATCCTCTTAACGATAAGGCCCTGTGATTTGAATATGTATTTATAACTGTGTGTGTGTGTATGTGTGCATGATGTGTGTTTGCAGATCTACATGCCAGAATACATGCTATCTCACTGATTCCTCATAGTTATTTCCAACAGGGATGCAAACCCACTTATATAGAGCACACTGTATCAGCAGCAGTCTATCTCCTTTGCCTCTTGACCATCTTGTCCTTGTGGGTTAGCATGGTCACTTGGACCAGACAGCTGGTGCTGATGCTGCCAGAGAAGTAGACAGGCTCAAGAAATACTTATGAGGGAAGTCATTCAAACAATGAATTGGATTCCAGCAAAAACAGCATTGTTAAAGACATAGTCTGGACTTTTGACAAGATGAATTATTTCACTATTGACAGAGACAGAAGGTTTCAAATGAGGGCCAGAATTAGGGGCTGGCTTTAAATCCCATCCCCATAAGATTGTGAGTAATATAAATTACCTCTAAATATCTAAAAGTAAGGAAGTGCAAGTAAAAGACAGTCAAGAGCAAATCAATCAACTCAGGAGCATAAGGGCTGGGCCAGTAAAATTCAGAAATCTAGCAAGCAGAAAGCATGGGAAATGCAGAACACAACCCTGGTCCTACAAAAACCATCCCACCAAAGACTAGGCCCAGTCCAACCTTCATCTTTATGTTCCCTAGTCAAGTTTACTGCCCCTCACAATAGTCATGGTAGGCTCACTCCTCCGCTCCAAGGGACAGGGAAAGAGATGCTCTGATGTCTTCAGTTTTAGCAGTGAGACGTAGGGCTTGTATCACCCACCTGACAATATTCACTGAAGAGTGCCACTAAATAGAAATGGATGTAAATGCTGGATTGATGAAAACATTAAATGTCAAATATATGCTACCCTTTTGACAAGCCAACATACACACTCACAGGTGTCTTCTCAAAAACCACAGTCCCACAAAGATCAGTTTCCATAACAGAATGCACATGTTGGTTGTATTAGGAAATACCATCCGTTCGTGAGTGAAATGGTAGTATGGATTACTACCTCTGGTCATAATTTTGCTCCTACCCCTCCCTCTGCAGGGGTCTTGTTGTTCTAGCTACACTGCTGTCAGTGTACAATCATTAAACGGTTTGAATTCTTCACCTGTGGTAAAATTAGCTCCCAGACCTTGAGTAGAAATTCATTCCTTTGCTGGTATTAAAAATTAGAGAGATTATCAAATTAAACTACTTAAATTATAATTCACATTATTAGCTAAAACATAAACCTTTAAGATATTTTGCTACCAAAATTTTCTTTGAAAATCCAGACTAGGATTTTCATATTATACCCCCCGCGGCCCCTCCCCCCATTCTTGTCGCTCAGGTAAGATCGTCTGATACAAACAATGGAAGGTAGACAGTATCTATCCATTGACTCACCATTTGGAAGCACAGAGCAGTCCCAAGGGCAGGAACTTGAGGTGTGAGTTACATTATATCCACAGTTGAGAAGCGAAGAGAAACAAATGTCTGCACTCAACTCAACTTCTCCCTCCATACAATCCCCCATCCCAGTGCACAGAAACCGTGCCAGCCACAGTGGGCAGATCTTCCTACTCCAAAGGCCTAACCAAGAGAATCTCCCACAGGCTTAACCAGGAGCCACCTCCCAGGCAATTCTTTCTGTATTCTGTCAAGTTGACAAGGGCATCATGCCCCATAGTCACCCCTTTGGAGGTTGACACATTTAAATATCGATCTAAATAGTTTTTGAATGAAAATGAGTTGATTGTGGAAGAGTTGTTGCCAAAGAATTTGGATGAGGGATGGGAAGAGGCCCCTCCTGTGAAAGTATCCCACAGAGAAATCATAAACATTTCCTTACCTTGGTGCAGCTGAAAAACCATTGTTACCACCTAAACTTGGGATGAATGCTCAACAGCTCCCTGCCTTTGGATCACTTGCTCAAGAATCAAAGAAACAATGAGAAAGGCCCCAGTCCTGTGCTGTGGCCTGGCTATGTTGACCCTGGGGGAAATGACACAAGATTATCCTCATCTGAGCAGCAAACTACTATGAACTCCCTCTTACCTGCACCATAGAATGCTCCCTACTTGGAAAGGAAATTAAAAAGAGAATGATCAAGGATGAAGCAGATGTCAAGAGACACATGCCGAGACTTTGATGCTCAGACATACTTACAAACACTAAGGTGACCAGATGTCTAGACCTGAAACCAGAACACTGAACCAGAAAAGTTCATAGGAAAATGAAAACGTTTTGCATCTATGGAGCAATGGGTATAAACAGTACTGGTTAGGAAGAGAATGAAAACGGGGAAGATGTAAATCTCTAGGACAGAGTCTTAAGGAAGTGCACCCATTTAAAGGGTGCATCCGGAGGGTGGCTCACTCCACAGAAAACATGGGAACCAGCAAGAGGGTTTTAAAATCAAGGGGTTCTTGGGTCTCTGCAATTAAGGGAAGATTGTTTCAGAGAACAGGGAGTGAATATCATTGAAAGCTGAAGTCTAGTGCAGGTGAAAAATTGTTAGGCACTTCCAACCTGGAAGGGCAATGGTGACTTGATTAGAGTGGTTTCAATGGGGTGCGAAGGCCAGAAGTTGGACTGGAGTTAAGCTGAGTTTGAGGGAGAAGTGAGGGATTGCAGACAGCTGTCATTAGTAACAAATGTTTGGAGAAAGATCTGTAAAAGAGGACAGGGCAGGACCTGGAGGGAAAGATATTTGTCTTGTTTTCAGTCGAAAGCTTGCTATGTTGAAAATCAAAAGGCACGAGAGAATATCAACAGAAAATGAATAATACATAGGATAGCATTACAGAGAAGTGAGGCCGCTGTGAAAGCGTCCGCACAGGTGGCAGGCTTGGCCTTGGCTTCAAGTGCACAGCCCAGCTCTCCTAAGAGGAAGTGAGACCGAGTGCAGAAATAAGTAAGTGTTTGGTATTTCAGACAGAGAAGATGAGGCTGCTGCTTGCTCTGTTCAGGAAGGCAGGCATATGGTAAGTAGGAAGAGCCAAAGGGGGCGGTGTGTCAGAACCTTGGCCTGCTGACACCTTTAACAGGACAGTTCTATATTGCATGGGGCTAGTCTGACCTTTACCCACCAGCTATCAGGTCTCCAACTGTCTTTTGACATTATCAAATGTCCGCTGGGTGTTGGGGCATAATTGTACCCAGCTCACTAGAACACAGAACAGCGAAGCACTGATGTAGCATTTTCTAGAGTAGAAAAATGACCGGACGGCACAGCCACAGGAAGACTGATTGGAACTGATTTTGTTTCATTTTTAGTATGTGCGTGCACACAGCTGTGTCAGGGCGAGGTGCATGCAGCCAAAGGGCAACTTTGCGTGTCTTCCTCAGCAACACCACACTCCTCCTTTAGGACAGGGCCTCCCATTGACCTTGAGTTTCCCAGTTAGGCCAGACAGACTGGCCAGCGGTCCTCAGGGACTTGCCGATTCCCAGTTTTCCAGTACTGGGATTTCAAGCATGTGCCACCAAGGCCAGCATGTATGCGTGAGTTCTGGGGAGGTTTTGGAGGCAAGCATGTTCCTGACTGCCATCTTCCTGGTCTCCACTGAGGCTGACTTGAGGTTGTAGGGGAATCAGTCTTTTCTACTAAGGCCAGGCTCCCAGGTTGAAAAAGTAGATGCTTGTGTTCCCCAGGAATGGAAAATTTGCCTCATAAATGTGATGAAAAGGCAAAGGAAAAAAACTTTGTAGCAATGGAAATATGTTTATTGAAATTGGCAAGGCATTTATTGAAATTACGAAATACAGAATCTAAAAAGGTTGGAGGGCAGGGATAAAATCTTTTCAAAATAGGATATTTAGATAACTTGGAGGGCTTGAGATGAAGTTGTGGTCCAGACATCTTTGAGACACTCAGGCATAAACAAAAACATTTTTACCCAGACAGCTTATAACATCACTCTTTTTCTTTTGCTCTAAATGAAGATGAGAAAGAGAAAACAATGTGTTCTGTTTATTTTGTAGACTAATTCAGATTCACTGTTTCGGTAGTATGCAGTTTCTCATTAAGTTTAAAAACCTTTGCAATGATTGTTATCCTTACTCTTCAGATCTCTGCTTCTCCCAGTGACTGGGAGAGTGGTTTATGAACAGTGAGGTACTTACTTTGGTTTTGCTAAAATATAGGTCAACTTAAATGTCCTATAGGACTCCCAGAAGGCGGTGTCTAGGAGTACGAAATCTTCTTTTGTCTTGAGACTGGGTCTCATATAGTCCAGGCTGCCTTGAAACTTGCCTCATATTTAAGAATGACCTTGAACACATGATCCTCCCTACCTCCACCTCCAAACTAGTGGGATTATAGACATGCATCACCACACCCAAATTATAGGGTGTGGGGAATCCAACTTCATGCTTCTATGCATGCTGGGTAAACACTCTATTGAGCTACATCCCCCAGTCCTAAGTCATTGTCTTTTAGAAAAGGCAGTGACAGAGGAAGAAGTTAACAAGGAATCTCTTCTGAGAGAGGGGAGAACTAATGATCCAGTATTTCCTATCTGGATATAGTATGTGGAGGGTAAGACAAAACAAAATGAGAAAGCAACCATACATTCTTAATTGAATTGAAACTGCCGGACAAGGGGAAAACAAACCATAACAACAACAGAGAGAGAAAGAGAGAGAGAGAGAGAGAGAGAGAGAGAGAGAGAGAGAGAGAGAGAGAGAGAATTCAGCTACATCATTTTGGCCACCAAAGCTTGTGAAATTTAAATCTGCTGTGGAGAGCCGAATAGGCAAGGAGAAAGAAAGCAGCCCTGAAGGGGCAAACTTCTCCTGACTAGTTCTGATGATTAGTGTGTCAGGTCCCTGTGGTTTGAAAGAGAATGATACCAGGTTTTTTTAACAACTTTATACTTGCGTGGTTCAGTGTGTTTTTAGTGCAGACTATTTTGAGAGAAAAGCGAGAATAAATAAACAGCTTCGCTTCCCCTGTCCTTACTGTTTTTATTTATTCCATTTTTTTTTTTTTTTTACAACGACTGTACTAAGTAGAAAAGAGTCACTCCCTTTCTATGACCTGGCATCAAGGGGAAGTAAAGAAAGAGAAGGTTAAAATAAACAGAAGCATATTTGGTTAGAAAAAGGAGATCTGAGCTAGAGAGTCTCCTTCCCCATTGGTGATCACTGTGTAAAAATGAGAACATTACTTTTAGCAAAAGCATTACACATCCCATATGCCTTCCAGGTCAGGGAGGGAAAAGAGCTATTACTCATTACAAATACTTCTTTTTTTTTCCTTTAAGAAGCAGAGAACCAGAAGGAGAATTCTAGAAAAAAAAAAAGAAATATTCCTTTGAGCACACTGAAAACGTAACTACATTGCTTTGAAAGGCAAGCACAAACAATAGTCTAAGAATTTTAAGCAGTTTCCTTCTTAAAGGCCGATGTATTTTGGATTTTCTATGATAAATACAGATGGTACATTTATGATAAGAATATAAAACAATTAAGAGGCAAAAGGTACACAAACACCTATTTAAAAAAGAAGAAATGTCATTTTCATGAAGTGTGAATACTGTATACACACAGAGAATCAAAACACAGGATGCGCTGGTATTGATATTACCGAAGAATCACAAGATGGCGTTTTCTGTTTTGACAAAACAAGTTGAACAAAGAAGACTCAGATACAGAGGTTTTTCTAGAGAGGTGATATTAGGTTCTATGAAATATTTATATTCCTCTTAAAAATATACTAGTAAAATTTAAAAAATATTTTAACTTTTTGATTTAAGGATGTTGAAGACACACTTTATCCACTTGGTCTATCATTATTGCCCGGGATTCTGATGGTAAGGTTCCTCCATGTGTTTAATAAGAATAATAATATCATATAACATTTAATGTTTTATCATGGTAAAACAACTATTCATTGGGATATCTCGCTGCTATACAGTCCCCAAGTATACATAGATATTTATTTTGATTTTCATAATTGTTTCAGTTGAAAGAAATCCCAAGTAATTCCAGAAGAAGCTAATGTCTTTCTGACAGATAATGCAACTCCTGTCTCTGCATGATTTTGCTTACAAGCCACAGACCACAAGCAAGCTGGAAACATCTTGCTCACCACAGTGTGGAGAGGTACAGTTAGCCGTAGGTCTCCATGCATCAAAAATGTGAGTAGTATTGCTTGTCTATGCTTTATTTAATAAGGATAAGTATACAGTGTGGTAGTAGCTTTTTAAAACAGTCCCTTGGTTTGGCTAGTCCAAAAGATATATATTTCTCAAATTGAGAAACTGGTGACTCA
Source organism: Chionomys nivalis (assembly GCF_950005125.1). Lineage (NCBI taxonomy): Eukaryota > Metazoa > Chordata > Mammalia > Rodentia > Cricetidae > Chionomys > Chionomys nivalis. The sequence goes on from NC_080087.1 coordinate 47,157,631, forward strand.
TTTTGTTTGGGGAAATGTTTCTTTACTTATTAGCTCTTGGACTGAAATATATAGTGTTGCTATTTAGTATGTCAGCTTCATCTCATTACTAGGTATGTCATGATTCGAAAGATTCTTATCAGCCAGTTCTGAAAGGAAAACATTTTGAATACTCAGTGAACTGTAATTCACATATGTTTTTTAAATCCTAAAATTGAATAGATATGTTTTCATACACTCACCGTTGGGCAGCCATCCCTGTTTACAAACTCTTTCTTCCTTTAATGCTGACCCTCCACCTTTCTATCCCTTCTGCCCCTGACAACCAGTCATCCACTTCCCATGTCCACGTCTGCCCCTCTTCTAGACGTTTCCTGCAGTCTTTGTGAATGGCACCTGAGGGTAGCATGGTCAAAGAACAATCTTGGAACGTGTGTCACTACTCCAGTCCTTTTTGGCTGAATGCTTTTTCTTGTATGGATTTACATTTGTTTATCCATTCATCAGTAAGTGGACATTTGTGCTGTTTCCACATTTTCCTATAATGAATAAGGTTTCCATGAGCTTTCGCACAGACTTTTGTGTGCACGTATATTTGCAGTTCTTTTGGCTGTGTACCTAGGAGTAAAGTTGCCAGATCATATGGTAACTCTATATTTATCCTTTTGAGGTGCTGCCAGACTGTTTCCCACAGCAGCTGGGCCATTTTACATTCCTAAAACATTTTTTAAAAGAAATGGAAATGAAGAAACCACATACAATTAATAGAATCCACTTAATGATACACTATATGTAATTTTGCAGTAACTAAACAACCTTTACAAATTTTCCTTGTTTTCAACCATAATTTATTCTGCTCTATAGTACCTATGCAATGAATGAAATTAGTACTAAGTTTAGTAAATTCTTTATGTATGTTAAATTAATTTCTTGCTAGGCATATACACAGATTTTTAACACTAAAAATGTGAAATGAACGGCATTTAGGGGCACTTGATTATCTTCTTTTCATGTTAATTACTATTGAGGGCATCAAAGTAATATAATAATACAATGTAACATATTCATTTAATATTTGGGATACCTTGAGTATCTAATGAGATAATGAATTGCATTTATACGCCTGTGATTTTTTTTTCTTAACTATGAGACCTGGTCATTTCAAGTCAATTAACTCTATGAGACATATGGACCAGTGATTTGAACTTCTTTCCTTTGGTTTCCTATGGTAATTTCTATACATATATCAATATATCATCACCATAGTCTAGAAAAGCCTTCAATCTACCAAACGAATAGTCTACCAGTCACAAATTCAGCAAATACAATTTGTTCAGGCTCAGCCTGCAACACAAATGCACTTTGACTTCATCTTTAAGTGAATCTATATGTTGCAGAAGACACGAATACCAAATAAACATGAAAAAAATAAGTTATATAGGCAAAGAACCTCAAGTGAATTCCTAGTGGCAGTGACCTAGAGTGAAAGCAAGATTCTGTCTTCAAGGACAATAAGAGAGACTGAGCATGCTGCAGAAACAACATGTTTGTTTCGCAATGAAAGGGGGAAGCCAATTGCTCTTGGGTCATGCCTGTAGATAGCGTCTCCAAAATAGGAATGGGCACATGTGGTTTCATTTCACTCTATTTCATGAAAATATTTCAATTGGACAGAATAATATATCAAAAATATTTTATTTCTGAGTTTGTTTTCTTTTTTTTCTGGAAGAACATGTGATCTTTTTGTAACAGAGAATGAAGTAAATGTTATTTTTAAAGGAAAAATTATTTTAAACTATATCTAGTATATTAAAAACTAAAAACAGAAAAATTGTCTTTTTTATAGTCTTGGAGGGTTGTTCTTTGTTTCACTCTGTCAAAACAGTATCTTCTTAAATCATAAAATGCAAACATTTCCTATACAAGGGTCATAATGGTTGAGGCTAACATCCCCATATGAAGATTTTTCTGCCCTGAGCCCCAAGCACTGTCCTGAATGTCATTCTGCTCCTTTTGGACTTTGCCATCACTCATGTTTTCTCAACGTTTTGGGAACCTCACAAAGAGAGGGAAAATATCATACAATGCTTTCCCAGTTACGTCTGAGTGGAAGTACCCATGTAGCCCTCCATCCCTGGTGGAAGTTGTTCAGAGGACTGGAGCTGAAGAATTGGCACATCCATAGTATCTTTCTGCCTTCTCCTTAGGCCGCTCCCTGTGAGAAGCCCACACACTCCATTCTTTTCACCACTCTTAGCACTGAATTTCCCTACGAAGGAAAGGGAGCGATTTACTTACAACCTTGAATGCCTACTGTGCCAAACATTATTTCATTTTTGACATTTTCCTTAAATCCACCACATTGCTGTAGATAGAACATGAGAGTCACAGAACATAGGTAACTCATGTGACATGGTTGCACAACTAAGGGCATATGATGTCTTCAATAATAAACTCCTCATTTAAACCCTTGTCCAGTTACTTTATGGGTTTATTTCTTTGAGACTCTTTGCTAATCTCATGAAAATGACGTCTGAGTATTTCCATACATCATTCCCACCCTGAAAGTTGATTTAAAACTTCTTTGAGACTATAATAACATCTCTTCTTTCAAATAAACTTTAGCTTCAGGCAATAACCTTCAACATAAATGAAAACCTCTAATTTAATGCTACATTGATCATTGGCATTGAAAGAGCATTTTGCCCCAACACTTTAGACTTCTGCAGGGTCCTATATGTTCATGAAGGAGACTGACAAGATGAAGCACCATTTACAACTTCCATTCCCTGGACAGTTCGACAGAAAATTCCTCAAAACCAACTAGCAAATATTTGTGTTACACAATGTCTTAAAACTAGCGACTGCTGATATCTATAACTAAGTTTTCAAAACAAAAACAGAAGTCTCAACATGGCCTTGCGGTGTCAAGATGAACATGAGGATTCAACCCTGCACAGCTACTCCTTCCGTTCTTGTTTCCAATGGTAACAGGATTTCTATGAAAGCATTCTATTATGGTACCTAGTCATTCCAAAGTAAATTTAGGGGAGGAAAAAAGCATGGCATCACAAATAGACTATAGACTCCAATTTAAATACCAATTTTACTGATCATTCCTTTAAAACCTTTAATTAATTCCCTTGTTAAAATTAATGTACTTTTCAGAGTTGTCCATTGAAGTACTAAAATGTCAAGATTAACATTTACAATAAAGTATTTCTTTATATTAAATTTTACTTTTAAAATAAGATCCAAGACCTAGTCTGACCTGAAATTTGATGTGAATTAGAAACTCTATTAATCAGGGATGTAACTTGTTAGAAATATTCAGTGATTGTTATATAGATTAAATTTACTTACTTCATTGAGCTGCATTTTATTTTGAACCCAAAACAAATATTAGTTACTATCTTTAAAAAAATTAGTTCCTAGAATTCTAACTTGAAGACTGTAGAAAATGCCCAGGAAAGACTTTTGTGATTTAATCTGCAGGAATTCACTTCTTTATAAAATTATAAAATTATCAGCTATTAAAATATTGCCAGTTTGACCTCTATATAAACATGTGCATAATTATCATACTATAAATGTTAAATCTACCTTTTGTTAATATATATTTTTTTAAGAAACCTGAAATTCAAGCAGTCAAGTTAATCAGAGATTGCTTTGGGTTCACCTCTGACTACATCCAAGTTTTTTTTTAAAGAACTAAATTCTAAAGTGTATTTAAAATTTCAAAACACAAGTATCTACAAATTGTTAAAGAAAAACACAGAGATAGAGTGAGAACGACATTTCTAAGCAAGTTGTGAACTGTACATAGGAGCTCTCTATCAGAAGGGTTTGGTGATCAAATTTTTAAAAAAGAAAGAGAGAGAGAGAAAGCAAGCAAGCAGGAGGAAGGCAATCCTCCCCAAATGTTAAGGTTGCCAAGTTTATACTGGCTGGTTTACAATGAGTAAACAGCAGTCCTGTCAAAAACATTGCATCCACAAAGACCAAGGCATTCCTTCAGGTAGGTAAGCTGGAGATTGCCCTGAGGAACAGCAAGATTCATGGCTTGAGAAACCAGAACCGGTCACATTCTTTTTCCATTTGTACGTTTTTCTGAAGGAGAGTATGGCAAGCTTTGAGCACCGTGATCAAGGCACAGTGTCAGCCCGGCTTCTATACCATGTAGTTCCTTCCTCCTGTCTGTCCTCTGCTTCCTCCCTGCATAGCTATTCAAAGAGGGTTGTGGGGCACATTTGATAAGCATATGTCTTAAAATAACTTCTCTGTGAGTCTGTTTCAAACTTGCTCTAGCCCAAGCATGGGTATTCCTATCACATTCTCAACCTGCCTCACACAGATGGGCATCCTTGAATGTAGACTTATATTCCACCACACAAATCAACTTTTCATTTAGTAAATTACCAAAACTAAACTTTGATCACAATAAACATGTGAATAAGGATAAACCAGAAAAAAAAACACAACCTTGAAGTAAGCTTCATAAAAGTGGATCAAAATAAAAAGAACAGTCACCTTAAAAATTTAGGAAAAAATATTTAAATGTTTCTATTATATATATATATTATATAAAATTTAAATTTCCAAGGGGAAAATCAACCTTAAATCCATGTGCCTAATTTTTCAATGCTTCCATTACAGACACTATCCTAAGCGTCCAAATTGGTTTGGCAGCAAGAATAAAAAATTTGGAAACAGAATTAAGTATGATTTCTCCAGTACATGTACTTAAAGGTGGGTTTCATAATTTTTTGAAATACATACTTATAGCAATTTAGAATGAATGTTCATAGGTATTTTTTGTCTCTGTAAATGTAATCCCATTCTTAAAACATACTTGGAAAAAATAATGACTCCTCCACCCAAATGACCAGGATGCAAGCAGTTGGCTTCCTCAGCAATTTGTCCCAGTTTCTAGGGATCTGCCTTCTCTTCTGTGAGCTAGCTCAGTTTCAAGGGTCTTGCTGGGAATAAACACTGTTATTTCACAGAGATTAAGTTTTCAGGCTACCCACATCCTACAAATAAAATTTGAAACAAATTTACCTTTCCATCATTAAAAGAAAACATTGTTGCTTTCATTTTTAGAGCTAAATCTATTACCCTGCTTGGGTATGCTGCACTCTTCTGGGCATAGAATTTCATAGCAAGTATCAACATAATCAAGCCATGAAGTCGGATGCATCAACCCATAATTTCTTATTAACCAGAACTTTTGAATGCGTACCTGGCACATTTTGCACAAAACCAGCACACAACAAATAAGGATGCCTGAACCTTAAACATAAACAGGCATAGGGTTTTCTGTTTTTGCACACAGCCCAACACCTGGAAACAACTGTACCGTGGGCACTCTCCTCGAAAGTGCCAGGTGTTTTCCTCTGGTCTAAGCCAACAAGTAGAGGGCAAACTAAAATCACTGTTTTGGAGAATGTTGATGGGGAACACTGCTGCTACAAAACAGCTTCCAGGAGTGGGAAGTATGTCCAATTTTCCTCTCTGGCAACTGTTTCTTGTTGGGGAAACAGGGGATTCATAACACGGTTTGGAACATATTCTCTTGTCCCTTCACCCGGAGGCAGGGGGTTCCCAATCAAGTCAAAATGTAGATCTATGCAATATCAGCAGGGCATTCCAAGCGATGTCATGGGAGGTGGAGCCAGTCTCCATGACATTCCATGAGACTGAATACTGCAAGGCTGTCTTGAAAACAATCTCTATTGGACCAAGTCTTTCCTTCGCTGGGAGTTGTCGCATCCAAGACTTAATTTCAACAGGGTTCAATTTATTGCTTGGAGCTCTGGCAGCATAAAACTGTCTTCTTTGAATGGAAAATTTGACCAACTGCGATGAGGTAAATGAATTTCGAAAGTGGGGGAGTGTGGGGGAGGCATACAACTTTGTTTTTGGAAGGGGAACAGGGTGCATTCTTAAAGCACCAAGCAATCCCCAAACCCCAAGTCTCTGTGGATTTTTGTGTTAGTGAGGCAGAGCCGAGGGCTCAGAAGCCCTGTGGGGAGCCTAGGGACTGGGTTTGAGAGTTACTGGGCTCCGGGGAATCCCTATCTTGGGTAAAAAGAGGTGAATGGAGAAAAGACGCGCTTCAAAAATCATCTATTGCCCCGCAATCCCCCGCGTTCTCCTCGGGATCGCCAACTGGCAAGCGCAGGAGCATGCAAGGCTACCGCATTAGCCGTGGTCACTCGAGGATCCACCAGCTTTGGGGCTCCGGGCTAAGTGGGCTTGGGGCCTTGTAAGTTCGGACCAGCTCCGGTTCTGCGTCTCTGAACGGGTCTGACCGGGCTCTGGAGCTCAGCTCCCGCCCTCGCGCTCCGTGGGGAGCTGCGACCTCCCCGCCTCTGCCGGGCCCCCGCGAGGCTGCGCTTCCCGTAAACTCCCCGCCCTGCGCGGCCCCCTCCCCGCCTCGGCTCCACCCCCGCGGGACCCTGGGAGGCGTGAGATTGGCCCGGACGCGCTGTCACTCTCCGGACGCGTCACCGCCCTCGTTTCCGACCGCCGGGAGACCGGCAGTGCTATTAGTGCACGGCGGGGCCGAGGCGGAGGGCAGCACGGTGCCAGGTTCGCTCGCACTCGCCGGCAGGTCGGCGCGCTCGCTCACCTGAGCCGTGTCCCGGGGCCTCAGGGCCACCGGGCTGCACGCGCGCCCCCGCCCACCGGGACACGCATGGAGATGGGCAGCGGGAGAAGTTGACGAGCCCCCCACGCACGCGGCGACCTTGCTGCCCAGAGGTGCGCCGCCCCTGCTACCGAGGTGTCCGCCGCCCTGCCCCAGATGTGCGCGGGACACCCTGCCTCCGCGACTGGAAAACTTCACCCCAAGTCCAAAGTGGGCTCCGAGGGCGGTGTCCGCAGCTGGACCGCGGGGCTGCCTGCGAGGAAACTGTCCTGCGGCTCCGGGGCGAGGGGAGGGCGGGGACCCGCTGGAAACTTTCTGACCATCTTCCTAACCACTGCGTTTTACTGTCTCCTCTCCCCGCAGGGGCTGCAGCCAGCGCTCTGTCGCGCGTGCCTGTTTGCCAAAGGAGCCGCCCCGGCGAGGAGAGCCGGAGGGAAGCCGCTTCCAAAGGGGAGACCGGCAGCTCAGACACGCGCTCTGGGCGGCCTGGATGCGCAAGAACCGGCCCCGCAGCCGCTGACGGCCGGCGGCAGCGAAGTTTGGCTGCTGAGCGGCTCGGCGCCTGGTCCCTGGACAGACTGCCAACCGGCGGCTGCAGCGACCGAAGCGATGCCCGTGGGGGGCCTGTTGCCGCTCTTCAGTAGCTCCGGGGGCGGCGGCCTGGGTGGTGGCCTGGGCGGGGGGCTTGGTGGCAGTAGGAAGGGATCTGGCCCCGCCGCCTTCCGCCTCACCGAGAAGTTCGTGCTGCTGCTGGTGTTCAGCGCCTTCATCACGCTCTGCTTCGGGGCAATCTTCTTTCTGCCTGACTCCTCCAAGCTGCTCAGCGGGGTCCTGTTCCACTCCAACCCCGCCTTGCAGCCTCCAGTAGAGCACAAGCCCGGGCCCGGGGCGCATGCCGAGGACGCCGCCGCGGGGCGAGTCCGGCACCGCGAGGAAGGCGTGCCTGGGGACCCCGAGGCTATCCTGGAAGACAACTTAGCCAGGATCCGTGAAAACCATGAGCGGGCTCTCAGGGAAGCCAAGGAGACCCTGCAGAAGCTGCCCGAGGAGATCCAAAGAGACATTCTGCTAGAGAAGGAGAAGGTGGCCCAGGACCAGCTGCGTGATAAGGAGCTGTTTGGGGGCCTGCCCAAGGTGGACTTCCAGCCTCCCATCGGGATAGAGAACCGGGAGCCAGCTGATGCCACCATCCGCGAGAAGAGAGCAAAGATCAAAGAGGTGAGTGCATAAACCCTGCCAGAAATCCCACTCACGCTGCTGTTTTCCAGGGAGGGATGATAAACGGTTGGAACTTAGGGCTTCAACGTTATCACTCAGAGGCAAGGGAGGTCTGCGCTCCCACTGTTTGCCAAAGGCTGCACGTTTTCCTCTTACTACCTTAGGAGATGTGACCGGTTAGGATGTGAGGCTGAATCTAGTTGAAGTTACATGCGGTGCTGAGCTTAAGCTATGAGGCAGGTGTGAGGGACTACCCGGGCAGGTGATGCACTGCCTCCCTGCCTGCTGAGAGAGTCCACCCTGAGAAGAGTCACTGCGCTGGGCTTGCAGCCCCCCTCACGAAGGCTTGCAGGTGGTTTCAAATTGAAGCTGACGATCAACGCAGGGCATCAATCACGCGTGGTACAAAGGTTATAACAGTGAGCCAATGCTCCCAGTGTTCAGTCATATGGCCTTCTCCTGCCAGGTGGCATTCTGTGTGTATGTAACAGGCTGTAAACGTGAAACTTGAGACTTCCTGTCAGTGGGACACTTACTATCCATTACCGATTTAAAACCCGAGAACTACACACACACACACACACACACACACACAGAGAGAGAGAGAGAGAGAGAGAGAGAGAGAGAGAGAGAGAGAGAGAGAGAGAGAGAGAGCTACTGCTTTTTGTATTACTGGAACATTTTCAGAAAAGGGGTATTCTCTGTGACGCAACAGGTCCGCCTCCACAGCAGCTCAGTAACAAACTCATCCTAGAGCAAACATGGACTTTGGTTAAGTCCTGTGTCATTTCTTTCTGGTTGTTTTCACTTGTAGCCTGTGAGTGGCTTCTGACAAGTTTAAAGGTGAAGGAAATCCTCTTTCAGGCTGTCATTTCAAAGGTGAAAACTGAGGACTTACAGCTCAAGAAGTAGTTAGTGACCAAGTTGAGACCCGAATGAGGGAGCAGAGGCTTCCTTCCCATTCACCATGCTCTGGGGACAGGTCTCCTTCCAGGCTGCTTCCCTGTATTTTCCTGGGAATCCAGACCTGCAAGCTATGGTAAAAGCATGACATCCCAACTTTGGCTAATCCTCTAAAACGCATTTTAAGGGAATTTATTCTTTTTGGAGTTTTTGTTTTAGTATTGGTTCAGTTATCAGGAAAGGATCATGATAGCATTTTCAGGAAGTGAACAGAATCTGGAGGCTGTTGGAGAAATTTAAGGTAACTGCAGAATGGAGGCAGGTTGATTGCCATTAGATGTGCCTAAAACTGGCTGAAACCGGATAAGGTGCCACTGAGCAAGTTCAAGTTGACTTGGTTCCCTTTTAGACGTTTCTGAGAACCGTGTCTTTTAACCCTCCAGGCCCATGACTTTGTTGAATCATCCTTCCCGTTCCAATTTGCAGCCAGCCCTCTTCAGGCACTGTGGGGGGAATGGGTTCTGCTATCCTGAGCAACTCTTCCCAACAGTTTTCCTTCTCTGTGAAATCCTGACAGAACTACCCTTCCTGGAGAACAGAACACGCTTCTGCCTCTCCCCGTCCTTGGACTTCTTAACCAATACAGCCCATTAGAAAATTTACCCTCAAATGCTCAGTATCTGCCACTGTCGATGTTTGAAGAGACTCATTTACGCATGGCAGGCTTCTGAATTCATGTGAGCGGCCAGTTAATCTGGGCTATAGTTGTAGGAACCAGAAATATTAAACACTAAAGCATTAAGAAGCTGACCATTAACAATTGAAAGTGGATTTAGAAGAGACACGGTGCCTGCTAGCAGTCCATTGAAGGCAGCATTTTAGCAGTATGTATATCCGCTGGCTAGTAGACCCTTCTTATCTGTGTCTCTAAATCAAAGAAACCTAATTTACCATGTCAAGGAAATTTATGAAGCCTCTGTCATGTGGTGCCAACATCTTAGAACCTAGTTCAGACTGCCCAGTTTTACATAAAATGTTAGAACTAAATGCGTTCTTTAAAATCCCAAGCTGTCACGAAAACCCCAAGCAGTCAGCATGATTTGCTTCAGAGTTTAGTCAAAGGCCAACAGGAAGAGGGGAGAAATGAATTATGATTTTCCATTAGAATAGTTCAAGCAGACACAATCTCTTTTTTCATTGTTATTATTACTCTTTGACAGCTTCGTGCAAGTGTGTAATTAGTTTTAGTATCCCCCCCGACACACACACACCCTTACCCTCGACTCAGGCAGTTCTACAGGACCTGGTGTTTGACCATGGGGAGGAAAAGTGGTTGTCAGTTGAGGGTGACACATTATACTCCACTTTTATATATTAGGTTCTATTTCCTGCATTATAGGCTGCTTGCCGTGGTCTCGTAGCTTTTACCTTGGTTCTGTTCTTGTTTCTGTATATTCTAGTTGTCTTCACACGTAAGTTCCTTATTGTGCTTTGAATGCACTAAAACTTTTATAGTTAAATTTTAGAAGCTATAGAATTGAATTTTAGTCAAGCTTTTATTTTGTAAGTTTGGTTCGGAGGCAGTTCACACTGTTTTTATGTTGCTGACGTAATTGTGTTGTTGGTACCACACTGGATTTTTAATAAGTTTGTGTCTTAGGGGAGGTAGGCTGTTAATTTGAAACAGGACATTGCCTCAGCCAAAAGGTATTGAATGAATTCTACTAATTCCAATAATGATGGATTTGATGTAAACTCTTGTCTTCCCACCCATGTGAAAACCTTGTAAAAACATTTGTCCTAGAATTTCCCTGATTTCTGCTACATGCCAAATGTGTTTTAATTGTCATGAATTTGATCTCCATAAAATTTTACTCAAGTTATCCTGTACTTTAAAAAAAATAGCTTCATAGAATTATTAGGAATGGGCTCTATTTTCCTTTCTACTGCACCTTTTTTTTTTTTATAAATTATCAAGGCTTTTCAAGTTTTTTTGTGGGGCAGTCACAACAGTGAGCCTACACTGTACTTTAGGATGAAAGCCCTAAACTACTTTAACAATGAACATACTTTTCATTTTCTGGAATTGTGGAGTATTCTGAGTGATAGAAGAAAACAAGTCACCCTTCTCGGGCTGGAGTCCCCATAGCATAAGAGGGGCGTGGAGTTCTGCAGGCTGGCAGACTTGGGTCTGTCACATGAGGCTTTAAGACATGGCAGCTATAGTCACAGCTGCCTTCTCTTTTCGTTCCAGGCCTATTTGTATACTCAAACATATAAGAAAGGTGACTAATAAATAAAAATTTTGTTACATCTTACACTAGCACTAGTGGTGTGTGTGTGTGTGCGTGCGTGCGTGTATGCACATGTGTACTGAACACAGTTTACAGCTTATGTTAAACATTAACTATTTGCCCTTTGGCTCAGATGTGAGAATAAGTTACCTTGACAAACTGAAACAAAGCCACTTATATTTTGAAGCTTAGCTTTCCAGGTGACTTTTATGGGTTTCAGTGTAGAAAAGCACATTTAGAGCATAATGAAGTTCTCCTTTGAAGTCCTGTGCCAAGGGGCTAGGACACTTTTGGGTTGTTTGCCAGTCCCCGGCCCCTTAAGCCCTGCTACTTGATGCTTCTTATAAAACAGATACTAACTAGTACGAGCCCGTCCCACTCAGGGATCTCACAAGGGAACTGTTGAGATTTGTGAAGGGTTCTGTCTTCACCAAGAAGATGAAGAAGTCAGGAATTCAACAGTGTAAAGACTAGAGTAGGTGCCAGCTGTTGAAGTTACATAAGCAGGAACGACTGGGAGTGGAAGTGAATTGTCTTCAGTTTCATTTTCTGCAAGCCTTGCCTGAAGTTCTAGAAAGGGGATACCTTGATTCCCTTCCATCAGGCAGCTAAGATTCACGTAAAGGAGCTGTGCATAGGACGTAGAACCTGGTAAAAGCGGTAAAAGGCAGCTTAAAAATATCCACCCCGCATTGAAACCTTTGTAGCAGTCCTCAGGTGAGCTAATCAGCTAAACCATCTTGAGAACCTGAAAAAATGCCTGTCTGAGAGATCTTAGTTTCTTGGGATTTACTACAGAACTTACATACTTGAATTATAATGTTTTTAAAGCTTTGATACATAACTTCGGTACTAATAGGGGCTTTCAGGGTATGTGTCAAGGTCACAAGGGAAGAATATAGACAGATGCCTATGAAGGATGAAGGCTCAAATGCAGAGGGGATGTGAAGCGCCCAGGACCTAACTTACACACCCTAGCCCAATAGGCTTTTAATTTCTTTTATACCATATAGGAAATCAGAAACATAATATGTTTTAATTAGCCACAATAAGATCGCAGAGGTAAAGGAAATGATTGGCAAAATTACCTAAATAGATAAGAAATGAAAAGGCTAATTTAAGGGAGATGGTATGTTATTTGGAGGGGAAATGGCTTAACTTTTCCCTTTGTTGATAGCCCACTGCCTTGCCTGAGGTCAGTATCTGAGCTCCCTAAAATAACTCCTTATCTCATGCTCTCTTGAAAAGCCCTTATACAAATGCTGAAAGTTAGTTTTTGGTTACCAACAATATACCAGGAAAACACTAGCCTTAAGGGTTTTTTTTTTTAATTTTAAAAATTAAACGTATGAATTAGATCATAAAATATTACAGCTGCATGAGACCCATTTGGCACCTTGGCTCGTCATGTGCACTGTGGTGGAGTATCCAAAACACCAAGATTTTTCTGGAAATCACCAGTTAGTGGCAGAGTTGGCTTGAGAATAGAAGTCCTGATTCTTGGTGAGTGCGGTTCACTGTTCCTATCATACTTAACTTCCTAAACGGACTCCCAAAATGATTATTAGCAGGATGGTCATATTTGTTCTCTACAGACCCTAATATAGAATGAGCATAAAACACACGAGACCCAACTCTGTCTTATTGTAAAGATTACTTGATGGGTTTTAAGTAAGCCATAGTAAGCTTAAAAATATAGTACTGTGGACGTGACTCACAAGATTGTTTTTAAGATTACACATCTAAGTGTGATGTGATGTGTTTTTCTCTGTTTATAAAGTTCTGTACAAGAGTAGAAGCGTTTGTAACCGTCACACTCTATACGTTTGTTGGGAGAAGTGGTGAAGGAGAAAGGGAGAAACAGTGTTACAATATAGAAACAGATGTGGGTGCCCAGAGACAGAGAGGTGCAGCGACTGGGGGAGCTCTTCAGATTGTAAATGCATGTGCTCTCCACCCACTGCTTTAGATAGCAGAATTCATAGTTAACCTGAGAGGACTCTATAGGCTTTTGTGGGTATATATACATTAAAACACAAACACACACACACAACAACCCATGGGCCGCTCTGTCCCCTTGAGGTCCTGGAAAGTCTGTCTGAGTGCACTGTGCAATCCCCTCTTCTGCCCTGTCCACTTGCAGCCAAATGAGAGTTAGAACTATGGCTTCTGGACCCAGACTACCTGGATCTGGGTTGGGCCTCATCACACACTAGCTCTGTGACCTTCATCAAGTTGCTTAATGTCTCAGAAGATCGTTTTCCTTATTTGTCACATGAGGGTTATGTTAGCACCTACTTTGGACCATGAGGTATAAAAGTGATCTTGCACAAAGAGCTTACATGGTAACCGGTGTACAACTGGTACACAGCAAATGCTACTTGCTATTATGTCACTGCTGTTACTTCCAAGAGGACTTTATTTCCTATGCTGATTAATAAGCCAAGGATATAGTGGTGGAATTTCAAAAGACAGTTATAATAGTTAAAATTAGGTTTTGATGATGAAAGAGATTCATGTGCAGTACCACATGATCTTACCAGATAGGTGTGGTTTTAATTGTACTACGATCAACTCTAATTCCCTTACATAGCTAAATTCCAACAAGCCTTCAGTATCTTAAACTTACCTTTAAACTTAACTACTCCCAACGTACTCTTCATGTTTCTGTACTTGGGAGCATGTGTGAGAGAGGAACTCATTTCTACAGTCAGAGAGGCTTTCTCTGAAGTCCTCAGGGTTGTCACAGTCAAGCTGCCCCCTTAATTACTGACATCAGTCCTCAGAATAGACTGAGCAAAGTGAGTTTTAACTTGTTTTGTCCTTGGAGGGATGTTGCAAAGAAGTAAGAAGAAAATTATAGTTTAGATTTGGCAAAAAATGTGTAACTATGATAAACTCTATAACAAGAGCTAAGCACCTGATGCTCAGTTTGTGAAAATTAGTTATATTTTATAGCTCTTGGCTTTTTTTTTTTTTTTGAGAGAGAGTTTCATACTGAATTTAGCTGTATCAGGTTTCATATCAAAAAGGCCCTTGGATATCTTGAGGCCTCGTCTCACCTCACCTATTGGCCATGGGGCTCCATTGGACTTCATGAAATGCCCGCAGTGCCCGAAGGATGGGCGGCAGCAGTGCAGTTCACTGCCTGAGTAGACCAGTTCCCAGGGTGATAACCAAACTCTAATGGGCACCTGTGCCTGGGAGACGGGCTGGCCCTGCTGTGGCCCTCCTGCCTCTTCAGCCCTGCTGAGAACAGCTTGGAGAGAGACAGAGCAGCTTCAGATAGTCCCTGATAAAGCAATGCTGGCTGATGTGTGCTCTTAAGATAACAGAGGCCACCCACCCCACCTCCACAGGGTCCTGATAAAGATTTCTGTGATCATCAAGAACCTGAAAGAAAAGCAAATGAGATTACGGCTTAAGAGCATTTAAGAATCAGTGCTTGCCTCTCGTGAATCAGAGAGTTCGGTAAATCAGAGCCCAGCAGTCCTGCACGTAATGCAGATAGATAAAATAGAAAAACCCAATGGCCTTTGTGTTTCTGTGGCTATTTTTTTTTGTAAGCCTGATGCGCTCACTCTCTGCTTCTCTCTTTTCTTCTCTCCCTCCCTCTTTCTCTACACCTCTCTCTCTGCAGTCTGTCTTCCCAGATCATAATTAAGCAAATACTCAGCCCCCAAGTTGCTACACTCTTCTCTGATCTCAGCAATATGATACTAACTTTTATTTGCATTTTTATGTATTTCTGTGTAGTTTTTTTTTTTTTTTTTAAATTAGGTTGCCTAGAATCCAGGCCCTCCCGTGACTGTTTATCATGAGAACTTGATGTGAAGGTAGGTTTGAAAATGAGGTGGAAACCAAATGAATAACACCCGGTTGTGAAAGAATAGAGTTTACTAATACAGTACAACATAACTCTAAGGCATTTTTTGTTGCCACACTCCTGGTGAAGCCTGTTTGCATACGCCAAGGGTTTATGGGAACGGGTGTGGCAGTGATTGTCACACCAGCCTATGAAGGAGACACCAACTCACGGCCTGCAAGCCCCACCGCTCTTGCTGGAGTCTCTGTCCTTGTCAGATCCTTCCTAGTGGATGGCCTTTTCGGGATCTCCCGAGGAACACTAACCTAAGGGACAAGAGAACTTCAGAGATAAACACTCCTGGCCTTTTCTGAGAGTGACAGTCTAGATTCCTGAGCTGTCCCTGAGGCCGTGATGGTCTGAAGTTCATTTTTCTTTCAGGGGATATATCTGCTCAAGCCGCTAAAAACCTGTGCTTGGTCATCTTTGTCAGGGCATAAGTGAAGAAGCCAGGTGTGGAAGCTTAAGGTAGCACATGGGTGCATGCCTGTCTCAGACTTGTTTCCAGCTGTTAGGACTTTACCCTTCTTGGATGTGGAGCGTGTAGAAGGCTCTGAATGTGCTCGGTCAAAATTGCTGCTCTTTGCTTTAGCAAGGGAGAAAGTAAATCTTAGAAACAGCTCATGGCTTTCCTGTGCTGTTTTCATTGTAAGCCAAGGCCTGTTTTTGCAAAGACAGCTGAAGTGTAGGTGAAAGTTGCAAGTGGATTTAGTACTGTGTGTCTGTCTAATATGCTAACTCACTCACGGTTGCGACCATACTACCGAGGCATGCTTTTATTGCTTAAATTATCTTCTGTTGCTTTCTGAAAGCATAGTCGATCACATAAAAGCATCATGATTTACCATTTCTTTGAACCTGAACATTAATTTTTTTTATATAAAAACTGCTAAGCTAAGCCTTTGTCTGGTAACTTCATCTCATTTTTCCTGTAAGTAGGTTGGACTGAAAGATCCCAGTAGCCGGAGTATTCCTCAAGGCATCTCTGTTATCGTCAGTGTCTACTAAATCTTTATGGATTTTGTTGCCGATGAGACAGTGTTTTGAATTGGATTACTGCACTCTCCAGAAGCTCAGCCCCACTCAGTTTACCAGTTGGTCTTCGTTTTGAAATTGAAGTTAGTATTTTCTTCTTGGTTCCCTGAGTGCTGCGTCTCTGCCGATCTTCCTTGGTTCGGATTCATTTGGCATGTTAATATTTAAAATAAAAGTTGAAGGTTAAAAATAGTCCAAACACCCTTCAGAATGACTCTTTTTGATGCCAAAAATGGAAGTCCTTGCAGAATTGAATTCTTAAGAAAACTTACCCATAGGACACCACTTACACCTTGTAAGCACTCACCTTCTTATGTTTGAAAGAGCAGGCTAATCTTTTGTGGGTTAGAGACCTTTGATGGTGTAAACAAGCATGCTTTTTATCCAAGTTATTTCTAAATAGAAGGATGTTGTAATAAGAGCGGTGGGCTATGTTCCTAGCACCCGACCGCCCACATGGCTAGCTTATGCCCTGAAATAATTACATGGAAACTGTATTTTTTTTTATCACTGCCTGGCCCATTAGTTCCAGCCTCTTATTGGCTAGCTCTTGCATATTGATCTAACCCATTTCTAATATTCTGTGTAGCACAACGAGTTGGCTTACCAGGGAAGATCTTAACCTGCGTCTGTCTGGAGTGGGAGAATCATGGCGACTCTCTTACTCGGTCGGCTTCTTTCTCCCAGCATTCTGTCTGTTTACTCCACCCACCTAAGGGCTGGCCTATAAATGGGCCAAGGCAGTTTCTTTATTAAATGAAAGTAACTCCTCCATCAGAAGGAAAGCCTGATGTTAATGAAGTTAGGGATCTCTCTCTTTGTTCTGATTTCAGGCTAATTCCTTTAAATCAAATGTCTGTAGTTGCAATATATAGGAAGTTTAAGAACTACCTATTTGAAAATGTATCAGTATCCATCCAGACCTTGAATAGTTCATACAATCCTGCTAGACACCAGAACTATTCAGATTTGGCTTTGAGACTGTGTTGACATGATGAATAATGATTAACATGAATCTAATATATTATTTTTATAAACAGTGGTTTGAGAGGATGGCAATTTTAGAATATTTAAGATGCTGATTCCGGAAGCATGTTATTTTTGTAGTCAACTGGCAGTGTTGAAGGTTGTATCTCGTCAGCTATAGATTTTCAGTTCACAATTAGAATGCCTGAGGAGTGCATATTCTGATTTAAGGAGTTGTTAGCTTGAGTCAGCAATTTTATAAGAGATTCTTATGAAGAAACATAAGGGGACGCTTATGTACTGTTAAAGGACGCTTTCTTTGATGGTCGGCTGAGTGTTAATAAATTGTACAATTCACTCCTATGAAGCACTTTGGCTAGTCTTCATTATGTAATCCTCCTGGGATTACTCAACATAGAATGTGTTTAGAAGAACTCAGTAGCTTCAAATGGGAAGGTTAGTGGATTCGAGGAGCACAGGAGATGAAGATGATTTATTAACTGCTATTGAGAACTACATTAGCAGATAGAGTGAATAAAATTATGATGTATTAGGTATTGTCTGAGTAATAAGAAAAAGTCAGTACAGCTTAGAATTCCTTGTCTTTGTCTTACTTTAAGAATCCAGGATTTCTGTGGCATAGGCTCTTTATGGTCATTAATATATTCCAGAACCCATGCCAGGAGAAGGAGAAAATCTGTGACTTATTCTACCGAATGACAGCCGATCGCCAGCTCCGGGCCTTGCCCTAAATAGGACCCATCAGATATGTGCTAGATGAACACACATTTTCAAGCAGACGAGCAGCAGGGGGAACTCTGGCTAATTGACCTCCTTTTAAGTAATCACGCGAGTACTCCTGGGCTGCCAGCCACTGGGCGTTGAAGAGGACTTGAGTTCTGTTTTGTTTTTCCCCTCAGTCAAAAGTCATAACAATCATATCTAGTAGCTGAGGAGAATAATGAATATAGAAAATGACCTTTTCCAGTTTTAAAGCTATTTCTTAGAATGATTTATACAATGAAAATAGTATTTGTTCTATTATGTGACTTGTAAACTGACTGAGAAAGTGGTTCATAAAAAAAATCCTTGGAGCAAATGTAGCATAAATAAATGTGATATGACTGTTTGGAATATGGAAAAAAACGTAAATGACTGCAGGATGCTGTTAAAGGTCAAGACGTTTTCAGAGTCAAAAAGCTGCGGCCCCTTGAAAAGTCACCCTGCCTCTGTTTTACAGTCAACAGTTTGTTTCTCAGCTCTGTGGTTCTTAAAGGGTCCTCAGTTGTTTCTGTTTATCATTTTCTTGGGTCATGACTATATTTCGTAAGAGCGTCATTTTCCTTGTATTGTGATCTTGTTGTATATGATACATCTAATTAAATTTCCCTTTTCCATTCCTAAGAAAGTTTTTGAGATAAAAATATTTTAATAAGCCATGCTTATAGTGCCACAGCGGGACTTTAAAAATCTTGGCTTTTCCATTTTCACTTTCAAAAGATAAAAGTTATAGGGGAAGTATTTTTTTTTTTTTAACCAGAGAAATCAGAATTTCCTCAGCGTCTTCTTCCTGTAAGAAAAGCATTGAAAGAGAAACTTAGTGTTTCCCTCCCGGATTAATGTCGTACTTCCTAAAAACACACTGTCTCATTTTACCAGAACATGGCAGAGTTCTATGGAGTACACACGTTTGCAAATGGTCTCTTTTCTAATTCGTTCTGCAAGTTCATCTTTTCAAAATAGCATTTCTCTCCTGTTGCCCCACTAAGTGTCCTAATAGTTCCCCATTTCTCTTCAGAAGTGATTTAAGCTGACATCCATCAGAATTCCCTGGAGAATCTAAGAAGGCAAGGATAGATCACCGGGCTCTGTCTGCTGAGCTTCTTATTTCCTGGGACTGGGTGGGTCTTTTTAGCATGACGCCAGGTAATGCTGAAGCTTCTGGTGAAATGGCTTGAGTCGAAGAACAGTGTTCTGGAATGTTGCTCTCTTTGCCTGTGTAGCATGGTGACTTTGCTTCGTTTCCCCTCTTCGCTCACTGAGAAGAACTCTATTTTCATTGAACTTGTATAGTTACTATCTCTGGAATGCAGCTCATTTAGGATTTTTCTTTATTTCATTCCTCTTGCAAAAAGGACATCCTCTTGCTTGCTCAGTCTGTGTTTTTAGCAAGTCCTTGCTCCATTTTCTTTAATAAGCTCTCCTGTCTCTAAGTGTCCATGTCATTTATTATTTCTCTCCTTGAACCTACAGGTGACAATGTCACTGCTATGTCACCTTCCTATGGACTTCAGAACCCTTACAAGTGGAGACACCTTTTTCTGTCCAGTAGGTTTCTGGCCCAAAAGTGAATGACAGAAAGTAGTTCATCATAAATGTAACCAAAATAAGGATCAACTTAAGCACAGGGCCAAACATCTTTCCGACCTAGTGAGGCTGTATGCCAGAGAGGAAACTTTTCATAGCCTTCCTTCCCACACCTGTGAAATGAGGCCACTAATTCCCTTTTACAGAATGGTTACAAGCATTAAAATAGAAAAAGCATATGAATCTCTCAGCATGATGCTTGACAAGTGATACAATTTAATAAACAGCAATTTTTTTTTTGGTAGCAAGTAGAAATTGGCGGGAGTAATAAGAAAAACATTTTGAAACCAGGCGGTGGTGGCACACACCTTTAATCCCAGTATTTGGGAGGCAGAGGCAGGCCGATCTCTATGAGTTAGAGGCCAGCCTGGTCTACAAGAGCGAGTTCTAGGACAGGCTCCAAAGCTACAGAGAAACTTTGTCTCAAAAACCAACAAAACAAAAACAAACACAAAGAAAAAAAAAGAAAGAAAAAACATTTCTAACCTAGGATCATGTTGGGAATTTGAGGGGACCCTGGAATGCAAAGTGATACCTTCTCAACACACACACATTTCACACACACACATACACACATAGACACAAGCAAATACACACACCAAATATAATTACAGGACCATACACATACACACATATAGACACACTCATACATATCACACATATACTCTCACACATAAGACACACTGAAATGCTGAAATGCACACACAAATGCTACACACACACACATACACACACACATATATACATAGTAAGTAAATTGAGTATAAGAAGTTATTTACAGGATATAAATACAAGTATTTGCCATAGTGTATTGACCAAAATCTTCAACTTTTTTGTTTTCACTTTCATTTTAGTTGTGTTTGCCCAAACACTTGCTTCCCATGGCAGAAAAAAAAAAAAAGCACCATTTGCCCTGAGTCAGTTGTCATCCTACAGAAATGGTGGTCATCCTTAGGAAGGCCACCCAAGGTGCTAATCCACTCACCATTGTCCAGTCTCCTCTGGTCCTTAGCCTGATGCTCATTTCTGGAGGCAGAAAAGAAGGCCAGGAGATGGCTGAGTCTGGATGATACTATGCAAGCATTGGAAGAAATAGTTTGTGAGCTGAAATGCTGCGAGTGTTTTAGCCCTGTGCATAAATTTAGCTCGATACTTAGGTCTGTGTGCTTTCCGTTTAGAGTGCATCTACAGCCTTGGTGATAATACATGTTCACTATTGGTTTTGCTGCAGCTTCCACCACATTGGCAGCAGACGGTTCTAGTGCATTTAAAATAGGAATTAAAGAGTCAGATGGGAAACAGCATTAATAATTTGGTCAGCTTTAATCTGCTCCTGATTAACCTTGAAGTTTGTACCTAAAAGACTAGATTTGAAAACAGGATGTCAACACACAGCCTCAGAGTTTGCCTCCTCTTAGTGAATGTCACACTTTGAAGACTTTCTGAAGAGCACTTAACTCTTTTTAGTCTTAACCAAAGAAGGGACATATATTCTTCAGATATAACCTAAAATAATAGCTTTTAATCTATAGCATTACTGTTTGCTTTTAAAGATTTTTAATATAAAAATTCAAAGCAGGATTTTTTAAATATGAAAAGTGACACAGAAAAGTAAAAGATGTTCTTTGCTGGCTTCAACATTATTTGACCTCCCTTTTTCCTAACTGCATTTGACCTTTCCACCCTGAATGTATATTTTGCAGGCTTAGAATTTTGAATGTTTGTCCTCAGTAGTAGGGGAAAGAGTACAGCTAACATGAAAATATCTCTCTAGTTCCCTGCCCTTTAGTAGTCCTGAATTTCATAAGGCAAGAAAACAGTATGAATTCTAAGATTCAGCTTACTAAAATGAAGTAAGATGAGGTGTCTCAGAAGAGCCGTGGCGGGAGGAAACAGTGCTGTCCCTGTCTTCTTGATGCTCCTCTAGAAGCCCTTCACAAGAGGCCTGTGCCCACAGGTCTGGAAATCTGTAAATCCACTTCTATGGTTGTAAGCCGGGCGGTGGTGGCGCACGCCTTTAATCCCAGCACTTGGGAGGCAGAGGCAGGCGGATCTTGTAGTTCTCCACCCGCCTGTGATCTGGAGAATTACACTCCAGGTTTCCTAAGGAGAACGGTAGAGTCAGGGTTCACAAAGGATTTCTTCGAGGACTAGCTGCAAGCATTGTAACTGGCCTGCCAGTTACTGGTTTGAGTTACCTGCTTGGCTTGCAGAGTCTTCATTCGGGCAGCCACTCTGGATGTATGCTTCTTAGACATTTTCAGGGATTCCCCTACTTGTCACAGATGGAAGGTGATTAAGGGTTTTGTCGCCCAGCATGCCACAAGCGATCGGGAATTAATTTCCACGATGCTGTTTGATTTTGTGCTAGCTGCCTTGTCATACTCCACCCATACTGTTCATCGCATTCCATTCCCTGCATTCTCTCTCAGAGGGAGACTGAGCACATTACCCACATCAGATTGCTAGCCGCCTTAATCGCAAGGCCTGGCTCCAGTTCTCAGGAGGGCAGTGCTTTCTTTCTGGAAGCCAGAGAGGGGAATTCCAGACGTGCGATTGGTACAAAGACAGATCACCATTCCCTTGACCTGCAGGGCTCCCATTGTGCTTCAGAATTCCTGAGGGAGAAAGCTGTCAAGGTGCATGGTTGGTTAGCATATCTGGGGGCCTTTTCTTTTCCACAAAGTCGCTTGAAGGCCATTTCAGGAAGCAGTGCCTTTGATTGATCTGCAGTCTTACGCATCACCATAGTGTGCACAGTGTTCCCAGAACACTAGGGGATTTTTACAGATGGACTTTCAAGGGCTGGTGTGAAGGAGGCAAGGAAAACTGGCAGGCGGGAAAGGTTTTCCTCTGGACCTTCAGGAAGCGGATGCCCTGTACTGCACTCTGGAGCATCACACAAACCCCAGGGGCTCTGAGTGTATTAGTGGCTGTGTGAGAGAGTTATCTGTATGTTTTCCGCATTCTAAAATTTTCTCATAGCTACATAACAGGACTCCAAGTTAGATTTATTCATTTTGAATGAAGTTTCTTATATAGTCCAGGCTGGCCTCCAAGTTAGTATGTAGCCAAGGATGACCCTAAATTTCCTGTCCTCCTTCTTCCATCCCTGAAGGTTTACCACTCCAGGTGTGTGGTACCAATACTGGATTTATTAGATGCTTGGGGTTTTAACCCAAGGTTTTGCTTATGTTAGGCACTCACTCTACCAACTGGGCTACATCCCTACCACTATGCCCCCTTTTAAAAATGTGTTTTCTTAATTGTTTTTATTGAGCTATATGTTTTTCTCCACTCCCTTCCCTTTCTTTTCCCTCTCCTTCTATCCCTTCCCATGCTCCCCATGCTCCCAATTTACTCAGGAGATCTTGTCTTTTTCTACTTCCCATGCAGATTAAATTTATGTATGTCTCTCTTAGGGTCCTCTTTGTTGTCTAGGTTTAAAAATGCATTTTTTATTGAAATAGAAATGCATCATGTCCCTCCTCCCTTTCCTTCCTCCGTCCCCTTTCCGCTATCTTCCCTTAACCCCCCACCATGTCCCCCTCAAGTTAATAGCTTCTCCTTCATTATTACTGTTACATACATAAAGATGTGTGTGTATGTATGTATATATATGCACACACATATATATGTACACCTTGCTGAGTTCATTTTTGTTATTTGTGTATATCTGATTTCAAGGCTGGCCATTCAGCACTAGACAGGCAAACAGGGGACTCTTCCCTGGGAGAGACTAATTCTCCCTCTCCCAGCAGTCATTAGTTGTTTAGTTGTCTGCAGTTCTTTGTCTAGGGGTGAGACCTTGAGAAATTATCAATTTCGATTTAATGTTTTAAAAGTATTTCTTAATTAACTCTTAAGTATCCACTTTTACTTTTCAGGTATATCTGGTTTAAGATCACCACAATGGCATTGCCTGATGATGCCGTCTCTGTACCTCGATTTAAAAGCCAGGTGGCTATTTAGTGCCACACACCTGATAAAACTGGCTTTTCCTCTGTGCTCCCCAGCAAGCTTCACTCTTTGAATGGAATGGGTCTGCTGTTCTTGTTTTCTTAACCTATAAGTCTGTGTGTGCTTAAAGCACAGTGTGTAGATTTTAAATCTCATCTTTGCATAGATTTATTTCTTTCCTTTTCTGCCTGAGAAGGGAGAAGTCAGACAGGAGGGACAGCACTGTCTTCATCTCATACTTTAATTACAAAAGGAAAACCTATGTTCAGTTTGTTGTGAAAAGCCTCTCTTGAGAGTAATAGCTTGTTCAACATCAAGCATTTTTATTAGTATGACTATTTATGTGCATATTATACTTTAATGATATGTATATGCACAGTATATATGTGCATAGTTATATATGTGCAGGGCATATATATGTGTATATATATATACATATATATATACACATATATATGCATAGTAAACACATGCAGTTTAACTCTGCATTGGTGAAGAATTACCAGCTAACAACTGTGTCACATTCGTCAAGAATTTATGGAGGTACTATGCAAACCTTTTTACATTTTTTACTGAATTCTTGGAAAGCCCTATGAGTTTTATATTATGTTCCCCTTTTTACACTTAGGAAATTAAAGCTGAGAAAAGTCATGCAAAATGTGCATGGTTGCATAACTCCTGTGTGCCTGACTATATATATTTGCCTGGCCCCAACACCCTTTCTTCTCTCCTAAGCCCTATGTCTGTTGCCTCCCCTCAGCAGCAGGGCTTGGGTCTCTTCAGGGTCTTGTTTACCTTGAGTAAAGAAGCAGGTCTTGTGTCACAGTTGCTATCCCCACCCCATACTTTAATTATAAAAGGAAAATCTGTGTTCAATTTGTCTGGACAAGACTCTCTTGAAGGTAATAGCTTGCTCAACATCAGGCATGTTTATTACTGTGAATACTTCCATATACATACGTACATACATACATAATCATAATGACATGAATATGCAACCCTTAATGATAAGTATATGCATATGCATTAATAATATATATACCTGGGGTTCAGAAGCTTGAAGAACAACAAATTTTAAGGGATAGTTTATGAATGTTTAAAGCAATCCTTTAAATAATTATATGCATTCATTATATTTAAATATATGTAAGTAAACTTATTTAAGTAATAATTAAAGTAAAATAAAGTATAGATGCATGCAATTATTTAAAGTAATGTTTTAAACATTCATGAAAGTAGTGAGGTGCTGTGGAGAGTTGTTTATATCAAAACAAAGAGAAAGACGATAGACATCGGAAGAAACAAATAGGACAACTATGATGCTTGAACTTGAAGAATATATAATAGTTAAATTTTTAGTCAAGGAATCAGTCTATAAAGTATGATCATATTAACACAAATGAAGCTCAAACTTTAAGTTCATGATGAGGTATATTGCCCCCACCAAACAAAATCTACAAATTTAAGTGATAATGCTACTGGCTTGGCTTTGAAGTTTTGAATACAGAAGGTGGGTGGTAAGCACTTGTCTCATGTGTGCTGCTTTGGGTCCCCCCTGGCACTTTCATAGAAGCAATAACAAAGGCCACGTTCAATTCCTCTTAAGAGACACATCCACACATTATAGCACTTTTCAAAATATGTATACTAACCAATAATAGTAACCATCGCACTCAATTCTTTTTGTTTAATATAACAGATTAGGAATCAGCACCAATACTCATACAAACACTGAGAGTTACCACTCAAAGGCACTGGAAAGTCTGTGGTGGGCAGGAGAGATCCAGCATTGCCCATAAAGAGGGTAGAGGGCACAAATGCAGTGTAGGCAGTGTTGTGGTGGGCAGGTAGATGGCCAGGGTCCTTGCCAGGTGTTCAGACCTTACCTGGGGATCAGGGAAAGCTCTCAGACAGTTGAGAAAATCATGTCAAATTTTCATTTTCCCACAAGACCTAGAGTAAAGGACATGTTCAAGGACTTGGTGGTGATCCAGACGATTGTGGTGATATATAACTGGGGGGTAGAGATTGAGAAAGTAATGTATCCTTCAAATATTTAAAAAACAATGTGTAGAACTTGGTGAGTGCTACAATGAGAAAATGAGGGGAGAAATAGAGGAGTGGAAAATTATAGGTTCTTTTCTCGAGCAAGGGATTAGCATGGAGGGCTAGATCACAGGTGAAGGAAGGGTGAGTGTAGTGTAGTGTGTGTGTGTGTGTGTGTGTGTGTGTGTGTGTGTGTGTATAGACCTGTGGTCACCATAGTTTTGGAGAATGCTTCAGACAGGTGGAAGTTACCAAATGGAGACTCTTCTAAGGTGGAATATATAATTCTGGGAAGGTTTAGCCCAGAGACGTACATATTGAGATCATTAAATCCTGAAAGCCACTAAGAAGTACCAGGTCATTTCCCTATTAGAAGAGACAAGGACCCAGAAGTCTGAATAATATCAAATTTTAAGGGACCTCATAGGGCTTGCCTGGAGCCTGGATTGATCTACAGGTCTGGAATGTTTCACAACCTAAGGTCACCTTTTTCTTATCTGAAGTATTCAGTCTTTGGGGACTGGCTACGACTGCTTTAGTCTTCCCTGTGCAAGCAAGCTCTCTATGAACACATCTCGGAGTTTGTACAACCAATGAGTTCAAATGGTCATATTGGAAATACGCAATTTTCTTTTTCATTTTACAGAGGCTCAATTAAAAATTCCTAGAATGGAGAGTTCAGGCCCAGGTTTCCTTAGATGTCTAATCAGATACTATTGGGGTTGGAGCAATGATTCATAGGACTGGTGGGGTAGCCACAGTTTAGCCTCCTGAGTGATGATGGGCAGAAGCTTCCAAACACCCCTGCTCTATCTAGACATCTGCTTTGTTGGTGTAGACCTACTTGTGAGAGTCGCTTCATCTGGGGTTCTGCAGTAATATGCACCACAGAATGTTCTGAAACTATTGATCAGTGTTAACATCTTACCATTATCCCATTAATAGTAATACAGTGAACCAAAGCTATGTCACACATGCTTCCACTTGCTGTGATAAATAGCATCACCAAAAACAGCTTGTGGAGGAACAGGTTTTAGCTTATTATAGCCCATTATTAACAGGAGTGAGACAGGAACTTCTGGCAAGAACAGAGGCCGGAACCATGGAGGGAAGCTGTGTGCTGTCTTTGCTCTTAGACTCATAGTCAGCTATCCTTTTTACATGACCCAGGTCCACCTCCCAAGGAATAATACAGTCCACAGTGGCATGGGACCTCCTGTATTAATTGACAGTCCAGAAGTCCCTCCCACATTCATGCCCACAGGTCGTTCTGATGGAGGAAGTTCCTCATATGAGTTCCCTCTTTGTAGTATGTCAAGTTCAAGTTGACAACCAAGATGCTAGACTTCACAGCTGGCTTTCACAGCTGGCCACTATTTAACACCTTATCCCCTTGCTGTTTCAAAATGTCATGAAAACTCCAAATTCTAATGGTGGCCAGTTAATGGGAGCATGTGCCATTATTCATGAACATACACAGTGCCATTTATTCCAACTTTACAGAATCATCATACCTTGTTCCTCCTCTTTTGAAACCCTACCTGTCTATCAGGATTAGATCTCAATCTTATCAATTCCATGTGCTTTCACCTGTGTATTTTTCCTGACAGCCAGGATTTTTTTCTAAAATGTCTTTCTATTTATTAGATGATTCTTTGTTTAAATGCCTCTATAATTTCTTGGCATTCTTACTGTTCCAGGTAGCGCATGCACAGACAGTGAGATACAAAGCTCATGCTTGGCTTTGTCACTTGTTAGCAGCACAACCCTGCACTTTTGAACCCCAGTGTCTCACCTGCGACGTCATACTAACAACTAATAAAAGTTTCAGGAAATGTAGGAAATGTATTAAGGGTTTGAAAGACTAAGTATCCAAGTCCCAGTCTGCTGTGCTGTCCACAGCCATGACAAATCTATTACTCCCTTCCTGGTCTTGAGCATGTTGTGTGCTGTGAGTATTCTATCACTGGGGTAACAAATGATAAAAAGAAAAAAAAAACTGTGCAGGCTTTCGGCAGTATCAATCACCACTCAAGGTAGTACGGCTTGTTTGATTTCTCTACACTGGTTGTCATAAGGCTCAAAGCAAGAGATGATCTGGCTTCTCAGCTGGAAGTTAGAGGAGAGAATCTGCTTAAAAGCACATGGGGGCATGATCTCTAGGTGTTTTGTTTTGTTTTTTTTTTTTTTGGTTTTTCGAGACAGGGTTTCTCTGTGGCTTTGGAGCCTGTCCTGGAACTAGCTCTGTAGACCAGGCTGGTCTCGAACTCACAGAGATCCGCCTGCCTCTGCCTCCCGAGTGCTGGGATTAAAGGCGTGCGCCACCATCGCCCGGCTTTCTAGGTTTTTTTTTTTTTCTTTTTGGTTTTTTGAGACAGGGTTTTTCTGTGGCTTTGATCTCTAGGTTTTTGTGTTGGGAACAATTAAAACGTGTTTTAGAAGTTTGTGTGGACAACACACTTATTGTTATCTGTACTATAAAATCCCTTAAAAATATGGTACACTTCACACATTTCTGTGTCTTCTGTGTGCAGGGGCTGTGTCACACCTCTGTGCATTATTCCCAGTCATGTGTAGGAGGTGAAATGGTGGGCGTGTCCCTCTGTTTTCAAACATCAGCATCCCATGAAGTCCTTGCTCAGTTCAGCATTGACTTCCCCTTCTGTCGCATCTCTTGCCCCCACCCCAGCTGAAGCCTGCTTTCTGTTCTGAAGGGCTCACCAGCATACTTCCGGATAACCTTTATGTTCAGGTCAGCTAAATTATCCACAGAGAAGTTTGCTCTACTTGCTAATCTCCTCTTTCCTTGTAAAGTAACAGACAAGTCTAAGGATTGCAGCGTCACGCATTATGGTTACCTGCACTAAATACTTATAGGTGTATAGTATTTGAAGTCAGACATAGTCCCCTGCATACATAGAGCTATTCAAAAGCCATTGCTGACTGACTGTGTAGCCTATGCCTGTGTTTGTGCTCATCCCTAATGAGCTATTACCCAAGAGCTATTTTGTGCCTTTAGTTAGAGGTAGGAGTGACCTGAATCCAAAGAAGCTCACTCTGAAGTAGTACCTTTCTATTGCCAGCAGACACTGCTGTATGTGCAGATACTCAGAAAGGAAAACAAAGATGTTGTCCACATATAAAGAAGATGAGCAGAATATTCTGTGACTTCTTTGGCCTTTCAGTGAAGCCTCCCAAGTGCCTTTGATAAAGTATCTTGTTTTAATCTATTCTTCATATGTTACAGATAGGTGTTTTGAACTTGGTAGAGCTCCTGAAGGTGTCACAATGGAACGGTAATTCTGATCTCTGGTTCTTGTCCTCACTGCCTAACACCTAATGTAGAAGTTAGGGGCATAAATTCCAGAGCCAGACTCCCTGAATTTGGTTTTCTCTCTGCTACTTGTGTATCCAATAATCTGTGTTCTTGTCTGTAAAACAGAAGAAAATATAGGCCCTACTGAATGCAGCTACTGTTGAGGATGAATCGTGTGTGCATGCACACACAGTACTTAGGCGTGCTAAGAACTGGGGCTACTCTTATGTATTGGGGTTATTATTAGAGTTGAACAATTTGCTTTGTCTCTCAACAAGGGCTATTTTGACCCCCATATTACATTGGACAATGACTGTACATAACAGTTGTCCACATGATGAGATGGGATACAGGCATCTATCGTGGAGAGGTCAGGGAGGCTGCTAATCAAATCATATGGCATTACGTAAGCCTCCTGCTTACCCCTGCCACTGACTACACATACAAAGAAAGCAAAATAGAGAATACCCACTTCAAATAAAATGTCAGTAATGGTGAGATTGAGAAAGCCTGTTTTAAACTAGCAGATTATTCTATTTTTAGTTATTAAAAGTATTTCATCTACAAATACTATGTTTAGGTGTCCTGAGTAGTTTAACATAATGAAGATGTTCAAAACTATAGTCACAAGTAACTGAGTCCTATGATAAAATAAAAAAGTAGAAAAAGCCCTTTTTTGGTGGTTAAGAAAATAATTTCCTTCATGTAGCTAATTTTATATGTAACATTGTATATATTATATATAACAGAAAGCATAAGACAAGAGTATATTTCATCTCTTGAATGCACATATAGGGGCTAGAACACTCTGATAAATAGAATGGAATGTCTATTTTTCTTAATTTCTTTATCTAGTGAGCTTTCTTCTGAGGACCATAAGGAAAGAAATTGCTTGGATTTGGGAACTTGCTGTTACTCTGTATTTTGTGCTATAGTCAAGGTAACGATCATCGCTTACATGATAGTAACTTAGAGCTTAGAGTACATGCGTTCCAAAGCCTGAAGCATTTTGCCAAGTTCATTCTTTTTATAAAACATCGCATAAGGCTTGTGTTTACTGTCTTCATGGCCTCTCAAACCGTGGGCTTAGTCAATGAGTTACAGCCATGTTCAGCTCTGCCTTTGGGCACCCGCTACCTCTGACCCCTGTCCTCTGTACCGACTGCTTTCATCTGCCACCTCTGCCTCAGTTTAGCTCTCTGTGCTACTCCACAGACGCCAACTCTTCATCCATTCTTGTGCTCACAGCGTTGTCCACTAGATGACTGGTCAGTTAGTCATCAGCTCATCAACACCTGCCGTGCCATAGAGTGCAGAGAACTGGTCCAGGCCTGTCCATGCTGCCACCTATGATTGCATAACTTTTATTTTTTAAGTTGTGAAGTTTTGGGGTGTTCATTTGTAAAATGTAATCGATTGGCTGTGTCACCGTGCCAAAAGAGAGGAAAAACCTAGCACATAGCATCTGTGTCGCCGTGCCCAAAGAGAGGAAAACCCTAGCACATAGCATCTGTGTCGCCGTGCCCAAAGAGAGGAAAACCCTAGCACATAGTATCATCTTCCATTCTGCTGCCTACTCAAGGAAACGGAGAACCACAAGACACAAACACAACAGTAACCTGTGCTTCAATATGGGTCCAAATGAACCCAGATGTGCTAGACATCAGGTAGATGCCCAGACATGCCCAATACGATAGCTGTGAACTATCAATATATAAAATAATAGAAGGACTTTTATATTATAGTATTTAGCAAATTCTTGACTTACATAAAGGAAGCTGTTGTGACAGTTAATATCAGCTTGCAGTGCTTTGTGGAACAATATTTAGTTTTGAATTTAAGGGCATAAAGAGCATAGGTCACCCACTTAACTTAAAAAGGATAAAACATTTCTATTTAAATAATTTCTACTATATTTTAATATCATGGTTAACCAAGGAAAACGCTTATCACTTCATTTCGAAACGTGATCCTTGCTAAATGACTCTAGCTTGGTTTTGTGACTCTCTAAAATGCTAATGAATCGGGAACTACTTCCTCATTGACTGTGTGATTAAGAAGGTTCAGGTATAAGTATGTCGAGTGTCTTCCAAGGATTTGTGCCAAGCTTTGCTTGTTCCCTGGATCTCGGACTAGTAGAAGGGAGAGCTTCTTCTGTTGACTGCCACCGTGCTACAGACTCAGCTGTACGTTTGCTGGTCATCAGAGATCCGGACACTCAGAAGCTGAAAAGCTAGGCCAGGCCTTCCTACAACTGCAGTGGAACTGTGATCCAGTCTTTCTTCAGCACACCATCATTTAGCACACTGTGAATTCAGCAACAAACTTCAGGGGACATACTTGAGTACTGCCCTCAAGAATTGGTTGACTTGGGCCTAGGAGGACCTTATATTGCAGCGAGTCAGCAATTAAGTATGCTCTTCTAGGGTAGTGACTTTTATAAACGGGATGGGCCTGGTGGCCAGGATGACAAGTCCCGGTAACTTGCCTCCTCTAAGTATATATAATGGCATTTTATAGTGACAGTCTGGGCCATTGACTAGAGGGACCTATAAAATAAAGACCGTGATCAAAAGACAGCCCATTATAAGAGGCCATTGGATAGCAGTAGTCATGAGATAAGACAAGATATGAGTTTCAGCAGTGACAACTCAGACACAGCATGTAATCACGAGTCTACATTCAGCAAAGCCTGAGGCCAGATGCTTCCAGTTGGGCAGCAGGAGCACAGCTAGACCTGCTGCTCTTGGCAGTGCTAAGAGATCTCAGACACATAGCCATGCACCACAGGCCCTTAGGGCAGGAACAGACGCCCAAAGCCTCTAGAGAGGTGTTTTGAAGGCATGGCAGAATGAATGGTGCATCCTGGCATCCTGGTAGAGATGGGTTTGGGCCTGGAAAGGTCCACTCTGCCACAGCTCCGTCTCTTTGGGAATTTACTTTCTGCCTGATTACTGAACGTGTGGTCGGTTTCTCTTTGTACAGACATGCCCTGCCAGCCTCTGCAGTGGAGGGCAGAGGGCCCTGGAACAAAACAGCATCGTGACTCATCATAATCATCTGTGAGTCATGTGTTTAATCCACTGGACTTGAGGACTTAGGTGACTTACTTGTCAGTAAAGTTCACACGGGAAGAGGTAGTGGCCACAGATGAGACCAAGGAAGTAGGTAGGATAAACAGGGCCCTCATAGATTGTGACAGCCTCCTGGTGGAAGGAATATACTCAACTGCTTCGAAGGAACATTTTAAACAAAGATATTTTAAGTCCAAGTTGGATTTCTAAACCAAGGACAATGTTTTATATTCAGTGCTGGGAAGGGAGATTCTGTCAATGGTAGAAGGTCATATTTCTCTGTTTAGAACAACAGTACTACTTCCAGAAATGAAGGGTATGGAATTCAAATATCATTCAAACAATGAATGCACAAAGTCTAAGAGTATCGGTTTATATGGAAATCAACAGTGCGAGAGATCGAGAGTCTACTGACCTGTTTTGAATAAGATATGGTGTTTATAAAAAAAAAAAAAAGATGGGAAGAAAGTTTTCAAGTTTTCTCCTTTCACATAGACATGAGGGAGAAAAGTTTTACATCTGTGAAGAAGAGAACTTGTCATTCTGCTATAGCAGTCCGTAAAGGTAGATAAACTCAAATATCTCAACTCGTGCTATCAGCCATGTCAATCAGGAGCACAATGATTATAAATGTACCTGGTTTCTTCGTGTATATTTGTGTGGTGTGCGTACATGAACAAATGTGTCTTTGCGTGTGTGTGGGTACATGAACCTGTGCAGGTGTACATACATGTGTGTGCGTATGGTGTGGAAGCCTGAGGTTGCCTCCAGATGTTCTTCCTCTTGTATATTGAGGCAGGGTCTCCCTGACCTGAGACTTTCAGTTTTGACTAGTCTGCCATGGGGATTCCTCATCTCTACCTCCCCTACTGAGACCACAGGTGGGACCCCATGCCCACCCACCTTTTTAGGAGAGTTCTGGGGTTCTGAGCTTTTTTCCTGGCACACTCACAGTGCTGCATGCACCTAGCTATCTCCCCAGTTCTAAGAATACTAATTCAGATGAACTTGTCTTCTTTCCACGAAACTAAAGCTGTTTAACAAAACAGGATGCAATTGAGGGGTACTTCCGTTGATACTATCAGTGCAAGTATAGTACAGAAGATAACTTAGTTAACATCTGAGGTTTTCATCCCCCAAATATAACATAGTCTGCATCTTTGCTAACAGGATTTTCTTCAGCAATATATTCTGCTTTAAATATGTATTTTTCTTTTCTCCAACAAGGTAGAGGAAAATGGCTAAAGTTGTTCTGTGATGTTTACTGAGTGAATCCAACTTTATGTCTTTCCATTTAATCATATGCCTTCTTCAAGACCCACACATAAGTCATTTAAAACTTGTTCAGCCACCAGTTTCTTTGGCAGGTCAGATATTTTATTGTTATACAAGTGAAACCTTAAAAGTAGTTTCAATCAACAAATCACATCTCCAGAAAGATGGCAGAGAAAAAAAGTTGTCTTTGCAAATGTGTATGTGGTATACAGTCCAAGTTTGACCTGGCCACTCCAATTTTACAGAAATCCAAAGGCTTCCCACTTAAAATTAAACTCAATAGTAACAAACGAGTCTTCATTTGAACTTTGGATGTTGCTGCTGCAATTGCCCTAGCTTTGTGCATCCCCTACAGGAGCTGAGCAGTCAGTGGGATGGCGAATCTAATCTACAGCAGTTTGGTTCAAGACAGAAGGGAAATAAAACACCTGCAGACCTTGGCAAATGGCCCATAACCAGAACTTCGAGCTCTAGAGAGGGTGAGAAAGGAAGTTTTCGCTTTGATTGCTTCTATTCCATTCAAGGGACAAGCAAGTGATGGGAGCCTTAGGTGTGGGCTGACTCGATCCATACTGTCTGCAGTAGGTGAATGTATGCTTTCTGCACTGTATTGTTGTTTTACATATTTTCAGAGTCTACTTGAACAGTAAAATAATTTGGCCTCTCCTGACAAACTTGGCATATTTTCTTCTCCTTAAATTTATGGGATCTTTGTCTGGTTTTTAAAGCAGAGGAAAATTGGAAGCCGCTGCACTCAGAGCTAATATGAAGCAATGCAGTCTATTTTAACAGGTCGCTGAATCCGACATATATTTAATGCTGGGCCCATGCCATCCAGCAAAAGTGAAATGAAGGATGATTTTTCTCTTAAATGGGCTTTATCAGATTTTAAAGCTCGAACAGAATGTTTAGAGCAATGCATTTCCAGGCTCAGGAAATCTGTACACTCACTCAGAATATCTCCCATGAACTTTAATCCTAAGAGAATACCATTTGTAAAGTAATAGCAACACATGTGGATTAGTTGTTAGTACTTACCTTAAAAAATGATGTCCTCCAAAATGATTTGCTATTTTCAATAACCTGAGTAACAGTACATGTCTTAAAAATAGTGAGGTTCTGAAAAGTAACCAATATATATGTTTGTGTGTTTGTTTGTTTGTTTAAAACATGGGTTTAGCAAGAAATGTGATATTGCCAATTTAGGATCAATTTTCAGACTGCTATTAATATGTAGACGAGTGTATCAGACAATCTCTGTTTCTCTGTGTATGTCTGTCTCTTTCATTTGGGGAGGCAAAAAATGAAAATATCAAGCTGTTGTGGTGGTGTTAAAATGCCACCTGTAAGAAATGAGGAGTAAAGATTATGAAATAACCAGGCAGGGTATCCAAGTGCAGATGAACCTTTCCAAATACAGACTACCTTTCAAGGGAGAAAAGTTTTCACCGTTAAAGTCTGCATAGGGTAGAGTTCTTTGTCAGTGGTGAGAGAACTTGTCCAAGCTTCCTTTTCCTTAGTCTGTCCTTGGGTTTAATGTTTCTCCAGCCACAGTGTTTTTGTTTTTGTTTCTAAAGATCAGAAGCTGGCTCTCCATGCTGTGCCTCTGGAAGTATCCTTCTCAGATGTTACATTTCCTCCAGAATAACTAGGTAGCAGAAACACACAAGGCTGTGTGTCAGCAGCATGCCGCCACCCCATGTGGGTGTTTCTTTGGAAGACACAGGCATAATTTGGCTCAGGACAGTGAACAAATTGTAAGCTTAAGGGTCAGTCAGAATTCAGAGCCAACCTTTAATACTTGCTAGAGGTGTGGCCTTGACGAATTAGTCAACCTCTTGATTTCCCTCTTGGACGTGTTGTGAGGGGCTGAAGGGAGACTGCCTCACATGGGTCCTGTCCTGTAATGTTCAGTAAACAGTGAGGGACAAAGGGAGAATGCTTTGTGAGCCTCCTGCCATGGAATGGTCAATAAATGCTGGTCATGTCTATTGTAATGTTATAAGGAAACTACTTTGGGGCGAGCCAGTTTAGTGTGTTAAGTTTTACAGCCATTCATCGCTACTTACTTTTAGATCATACTTTGCAATCAGAATTTCTAGTTATGATACATTACTACTACATTTGGTTAGCAATTTTAGAATACTTGCTTTTAACGCATTGTATTTCATAGTCAAGAAATTTCTAGAGCTTTTTCTGTAGTCTATAGATTATTGTCAGACTCTTAAATGATACGGATCCTGGGAAAAGAATAGACATTTTACTAATAATAAAGAGTTTGGAGAATAATTAGTTCACAAACTAAAATAACCAAGCTTTCTAGAGTATGTGACATTTTATAACCAATCTATTTTAATGTATTAGTTATAATTCATAATCTTTTGTTTCAGAGAATACCAATTTCTGGTGTGAATTAGAAAAAGAAATGTGTGTGCCCTGTGACTGTGCCCTTAGTAACAACTTACTTTTTGTCTAACAAAGCCAGGAAATGATGAGGATCTATTGTTCAGTGTGTGTCTGTGGTAAAAGACGATCGATACAAACAGTGGAACATTACTCGAGTACTAAAAAGAAATGAGCCACTCAGGTATTAAAAATAATGGCAGAATCAAGCGTGTGTTACAAGGGAAAGGATATATTGCCATGCTTGATGCTGATGACTCCAGGGTTGCCATGTTCTGGACAGAGCAATGAAGCAGTAAGCACAATGGTGGTTCAGGGCTTGGGGAGATGAAGAGATAACAGGCACAGCAGAGAGGCTCTTGGTATCAGTGGAAATACTTATATAGAGTGGTAAAGACACACTTTTGTACATTTGTCAGAAGCCCATAGAACATTCACAGAGGGAACCCTAATGAAAACCACAGACCTTGGGTACTAATGGCATACCACTGCAAGCTCCTCACTTGTAATGAATGTGTCTCTGTATGGTGTTGATCTTGAAGAGGTTGTATGCTTGTTGGTAAGGGGGACATAAGGGAACTCTGTACTTTTCTGCTTAATGTTATTCTGACTATAAAACTGCTTTTTAAAAACCCTCCATTTAAATAAAAACATAAAACATTGAAAAAGGAAATAAAGAAACACATGTACCCCAGTTTTCTTGATAGGTGAAGAACTGAGTTTGATTCTCTGGGTCTGGTTGTGTGGTTTTTTTTTTTTTTTTTTTGAAATTCAAGTTAATCATAGGCTTTTTACAAAATACAATTTGTTTTTTATTGTTTTTCTTGTGCTATACATTTTTCTCTGCTTTCCTCCCTTCCTCCCCTCCCCTTCTACCCTCTCCCATAACCCCCACGTTCCCAATTTACTCAGGAGATCTTGTCTTTTTCTCCTTCCTATTCAGATTCATGTTTATCTCTCTTAGAGTTCTCTTTGTTGTCTAGGTTCTCTGGGGTTGTGGATTGTAGGCTGGTTTTTCTTTGCTTTATGTCTAAAAGCCATTTATGAACAAGAACATGTTATATTTGTCCTTTTGGGTCTGGGTTATCTCACTCAATATGGTTTTGTCTAGATCCATCCATTTACCAGCAAATTTTAAGATGTCATTGTTATTATTTTGTTTTTTTTACCACTGAGAAGTACTCCATTGTGTAAATGTAGCACATTTTCTTCATCGATTCTTTGGTTGAGGGGAATCTAGATTGTTCTGGCTATTACAGATAATGCTGCTATGAACATAGTTGAGCACATGTCCTTGTGGTATGAATTAACTTCCTTTGGGTAAATACCCAAAAGTGGAATTGCTGGGTCTTGAGATAGATTGTTTCCTAATTTTCTGAGAAATCACCACACTGATTTCTAAAGTGACTGTACAAGTTTGCACTCCCACCAGCAATGCAGAAGTGTTCTTTTTCCCAACAACCTCTCCAGCATAAGCTGTCATCAGTGTTTTTGATCTTGGCCATTCTAATAAGTGTAAGATGGAATCTCAGAGTTGTTTTGATTTGCATTTCTGTGATAGCTAAGGATGTTGATCATCTCCATAGATGTCCTTCAGCCATTTGAAAGTTGTCTGTTAAGAGTTCTCTGCTTAGATCTGTACCCTATTTTCTTATTGAATTATTTGTACTTTTGATATCAAGTTTCTTGATTTCTTTGTATATTTTGGAGATCAGTCCTCTGTCCAATGTGGGGTTGGTGAAGATATTTTGCCATTCTGTAGGCTGCTGCTTTGTCTTGTTGACCATGTCCTTTCCTTTACAGAAGTTTCTCAGTTTCAGGAGGTCCCATTTATCAATTGTTTCTCTCAGTGTCTGTGCTACTGGGGTTCTATTTAGGAAATGGTCTCCTGTGCCAATGCATTCAAGTGTACTTGTTATCTTTTATTCATTTTCATGTCTGTTTTCATAACTAGAAACTTTACTGTTAATAACTATTCTCAATAGTACTAATGGCTTTTTAGTATTTGTGAAGTTTAAAAAGGAATCTAAATGAACAACACTTTAGTCTCTATGAACTTGACAAACCCATAAACAAATTCCTTTAAAAATATCACATATTTCACAGTATGTATGCACACAAAGGAATGTGAGTGTGTATGTCTTAGGTATCTCAGGTGCTCGGAATCAAACAAGGGCCTTGCACATGCCAAACAAGAGCCTTCCCGTTGAGCAACATCCCTGGCCTAAATATTTCATCCTTGCAAATGATCACATGCCGTTATGGGAAAAATATAATTGGTATCTTGATGGTTACATAGTGGCATGCATGTTAAAAATGACTGAGCTTATTTTATGTGTGCATGTGTTCAGTATGGATGCATGTGTGAGTAGGTGTTTGTGTACTTTCATGGGGAGGACAGGACCCCACACTGGGTGTCTTCAGGGATCACTCTCTACTGTATCTTTTCAAACAGGTTTTGTTACTTTAAATCTGGTGTTCATGAATTGGTTGGACCACTGGCAAGCAATGCCCATGTCTCCTCATACTGCAGCCTCCAACCAACAGGAGTAAACATTCATGATCTGAATTCAGGCCTTCATTCTTAACTGGCCAGTACTTTAGTGATGGAACTATCTCCCCAGCCCTAGACTTATTACAAATTCAAGAACTAAAAAATAATTATTTTTGCATGAAAATAGTTCATGGAAGTCTTTAGATTTTTGAATTAAATAGGAACGCCATGAATGCCAGCAGAAGATACCAATTTCTCTGGATCGATAAAAGAAAGATCTTCAGTGGCTGACGCCTTCCATAGTATCTGTTTAAGAAACAGATAATGGAGACCAATTGGTGTCGTGGTCCACAAAAGGCCCTCTTCCTGGCCTTACATTGACTGCAGAGGTTCTAGCTTGGCTAATCTAATGAGCACACTTCTGGTGTTAATTAAAAATCAGCTAGATAAAAAGGCCGGAAGCCCTGAGTGTGAACCTTTAACTGAAGTGGCAACCTTTGTATAAAAGGGAGCAAGGTCGTTAACCAGTAGGCAGGTCTTTTATAGGAAATAGCAGCAGCGTGAGTGACAGCCCCTCCTCAGCTTTTGCAAGGTTATTTCCTGTAAAGAAACTATTCTCAGCAGCCGTGCTTTGCTCCAGAAAATATGACTAGACATTCATGCACGAACAAGATGGTTGCTAACCTCTAGCTTTGAAGCAGCTAAATTATTATTATCCTTTCAACATTTTATTGTTCGTGTGTGTGTGTGTGTGTGTGTGTGTAGTTTTGCTATTGCTTTTCTTTGCTTGTTTATGTTGTTTTGTTTATGCCTTGAACTCTGAAACATTTTGTAAAATAGCATTAGAATTTTATCCTAAAGAGATCCCTTAAATGTGCATGCCTTTTTTTTTTGCTAGAGCTATAAATGTTGACTTTTTCTTAGCAAAAGAAGATATTTCTTAGAAACCATCATTCAATTTGTCCTTCATAAGTAATGATTACTAGAATTCTCTTTTTTTACTGATTTTATCGGGCATTTTCTTCCTAAGGAAATTGCCATTGCTAACTAACCACTCTCGTTTCCTAGGGGAGTTCACAGTAACGCATTAAGATTCAAACAGTAGCATTAAATAATTACTTCTCTAAATATCTCCTGGTGTCCTTCTTATAAAGTATCTTGAAGTTGGCTGGGAATATAGTCAGGCTATAGAAATCTGAAGGAAATTCACATGCACTCATCTCCACTTGTGCAAAGGCAGCCCCAGTATCCTGTAATAAACAAATTCTACCCATAGCAGCAGAAAGAGGAAGTAGAGTTCTGTAGAAAAAGTAAAGCAAAAGTAGTAGATGTTGGCCTGATGGTGCTAAACCTCAGGAAATACCATAGCTGAAGGGAACTGTACCACAGTGGGCAGTCAGCAGCTTGGCTTGGAAGAGACGGATTCCTGTTTTTCTTTAAATCCATTGCCAGGCCTGCTAGGGTAGAATGGAGCCATTTCGTGTTTCTGCGTAGCACAAGGCCAGGCAACCAAGAGGATTTTTAGCGTGGACTGGAACCAAGAGCTAAAATGGAGGAGCATCCTGAGAGTCGAAAGCTTCAAGACAGGAAGTGGCAGGCTGTGGCACAAGACTCTTTCCTCCAGCCTCAGCTTGCAGGCTGATAAGGTGTGGTGTGTTATATTACCAGTCTTGACCACAGTCCCCTACCCTAGACAGGGCCTCTCCCAGTGTGGGGAGCCGCTGGAGTGCCCAGCAGCTGCAGAGATTCGGAAGTGGTCTCGGAGGAGTGCAAGGGTTCACAGCTTTCCTCTTCCTCTCTGCCGTGCTGGGCCTCAGCTTCTGCAGTCATACGATAGACAAGCCCACAGGGTCTGGAGAGACTTCCACGTGCCAAATTCAGGCAAGCGCCTCTCACAGTTCAGTGTGGTAGGTGTGTGACAGAGTTACTCACTTCCTCCCCTGCAGCTCCCCAACTCTAAAACCTACAGTGATGACGGCTTGTATGGCTTTATTTGTAGAACAGAATGTTTAAAACCTAAATGCTATCTAAGCTGTGAAAGTGCTACTCATCCACAGAAAAGAGAATTAGCCAGAAGTCTGCACACGATACTGCATACATGCCGGGTCTTAAGGACTTGACTAATTTAGAGCAAAAGGAGCCCACAGTAGGACTGGAGCAGTATGGGATTCTGGTACTATGGCTGACAGCGTAGACCAGGAGCCAAGGAGAGTTACTCCCTCCTGCGGAAGTTTATCTACCCAGAGACGCACAAACAGACCCCATGCCTGTAAACCCAAGGCTGCAGTGGGAACTGCTAGTGCTCATGAGGGTGCAGGAACAGATGTGTGGAAAGGTACATGTTTATACAGGTGTTCATATGTGTAAGCGCACATGTAGGCGGCAGTGTGTGTGTTCAGGTAAGCATGGACTTGTATATGTTTTTCTGTGGAGGCCAGATCCCACCCACCTGTGTTGCCCTCTAGGAACCCTTATCCTTGATTTGTGTTTTGAGATGGGATATCTCGTTGGTCTAGAGCTTGCCCATTCGGTTAGGCTGGCCAGTCAGCCAGCTCCAGGGATCCCTTTGCTCCACCTCCGGAGATTACAAGTGTACACCACACGCCTGAATTTTCGTGTGGATGCTGACAATTAAACTTGCACCCCATGTTTCTGTGACAAGCACTTTACCGAGCCATCTATCCAGCCCCAGCGTAGTATGTGTACGCAGCTTAAGCCAGAGCCTTTGCTTTCAGTTTACTGCATCCCCATCTTTTCTAGTTGCTCTGGACCAGACCATTGCATCTTGCCTGGTCCTTTTATTTTAGCCTCATTCTTGATCAGAGCCAGGCAGGGGTAGCAAGCCTGGGATCTTGCAGAAGAAACCAAATGGGTTTTATCTATCCTCTACCCCTTACCTCCATGAAATATAGCACTTTCAGTTAAATAGAATTCTGATAAACAAAACTCTTTTTTAGTGTGATATGTGTACATTTGCCTCAAGAAGTTACTCTGCTTCCTCAGTCTGGCAAACCGTCTCTGTCTCCTGTTTTTACAGTGCTTGTCCTGGCATCACTAGGTACTCAATAAGTTGAGTTGTCATTGCAATATTGGGAACCAGGACCTTGGAAATAGAAGATTTTCATAGCCTTAGGAAAAGGGAGAGAGAGCTAATGTATTTCAGAAATTTAAAGAGAAATTGAACACAGCGTATGAATAAGAGTTTTAATTTAATGCAGGGTAAAACTGGAAACTACCCTGGCCAGGAAGGGGGTTCTTCTGTACAGCAGGATGATTGCTAGAAGGTGACGAGGGCAGGGGCCTCTGTAGTGGAGAGCCTTCTCAAGACTCGTAGGTGGCATCTTGGTACCTGCTTTAAATGAGGGCACTCAGTGCTTCTGGATGTAACCATGATAGACTCCAGGTCTGCAGTCACAGAATGCAGAGTCATCCCACGGTCTGCATTCTGTCACCTCCAAGCGACATTGGCCTTTCTTTTCTGTCCCATTAATTTACTTCTCCTTCAGTTGCCCTGACGGCCCTGGCTCTGAGTTTCCTAAATGCCTGCTTGCCTTTCCCAGAGTGTTCTTTCTTATCTCAGCCCAGCTCCAGAAGCCTGGGAGAGGAGCGAGAGGCTGGAGTGAGGGAATAGAATGGGCTGCTAGTCAGCTCACTTGTACCTTTGACTCCTGACTGCTACCAAGGAAGTTCATGCCGCCGCCACCCTCCACTCTGATATGCAAATACTAGTTTTAGATTCACAGCAAAATGGAGTAGAAAGGTTCAAAAGTCTTCCCTTTGACCTCTCCTACTGTCAATGCCTTATACCATAGCACATCATTTGCTATAATTGATCCCTTGTTTTTCCTTTCCCGACAGTTTCTCTGTATAGCCAGCCTGGTCCCAACTCGTGATCCTCCTGCCTCAACCTCTCAAGCCTTATCATTTCAAGCTTGCACCACCACACCAGGTCAGGATTACTCTTTTTGAGGAACTAGAAAGCTAAAAGGTTAGCCCCTCGGACAGCAGGGTGCATGCTCACTGCTCAGGGGCTCTGGGTTTATCTGAAGGTTCTGCCTCAGCACCTGGCCTCCTGCTTCCCAGGGCCCCTTCTGGGTGAGAAGTCTTGGCTGAGAGATAGGGTGAAAAGATAAACAGGGGGAGGGCTGGCTAGATTGCTGTTCATTGCTGCCTTATCTGGAACTCCCTTCTGCGGGCTAGGTAGTGGAGAGGCTATGCTCTAATGCTGCCCAGTTACTTTGTCCTTTGTTCCCTTGCGCTTTTCCTGCCTCACTGCCACCAAAGACTGAGGAGAGGTTGACACAATGACTTAAAGATATTTTGTGTTGAGCTTGTATCTGAACATTCTAGAAGTTATTTTTATATAGCAGTCAAGTCATTTCTGGCAAAGT
The DNA here is from genome assembly GCF_950005125.1 of Chionomys nivalis. Taxonomy (NCBI): domain Eukaryota; kingdom Metazoa; phylum Chordata; class Mammalia; order Rodentia; family Cricetidae; genus Chionomys; species Chionomys nivalis. Next base: position 47,199,869 of record NC_080087.1, read on the forward strand.
TTGGGAGAAGCTACGGTCCTGATTTTATTTTATTCTTTTTTTTTTTTTTTCCTACTGGCAAGATTTTAAGTTATGTGTTTTTCAGAGAATGGAGCCTAAGCATAATTTAAAATGGGGCTTGGAAAATAGCTCGGTACATAAAGGCTTGCTGTGCAATCACGAGGACCTACGTTCTGTCTCCAGAAGGCTCACTGTAAAAGGCAGGATGTGATCGTGTGCATTGATAACCCCTACCTTGGGGTGGTGGGGAGAAAAGGATCCCTGGGGCTTTCTGGCCAGACAGCCTCACCTACTCAGTGAACTCCAGGTCTCAGCCAGGAACCCTGTCTCAACCAAACAACACCCATGGTTATCATCTGGTTTGCACATGCGTGAGCAAGCAGTTACCCACATATGCTCATGCCCTCCTCAGCCACCAACACACATGGGCACATAGTTTTAGCTGTAAGAACTAGTAAGTTAAATAGATCTCTTTTATCCTAGACCTCCCCTGAGTAGCTTCTAGAACAACAGTAACAGGAATACTACCCAGCTACCAAACATCTCTTTAGGGCCACACAGCCAGCCGCCTTACAAGTCAGCAAGGGTGGCTTTGTGTCTCGACCCCCATGCTGTTCTTCATTCACTGTATGCTGACACCCATTAGCTCAAGAGCCCCTGCATGAAACTCTGATTTTTACACATTAATTATTTTTAAATAGACTAAGCAATTTTAGTCCCTGGAGCCTGCTTGCTTTACATAGTCTGTGAAACTTAACCCAACATCTGTTGGCTGTTGATAGTGGCTACTGACTTTCTATGTTTTAGAGTTCAGAGATTCCTACCCTTCTAATGGACTTCCTTCACCCCAAACCCCAGAACTGCCTTCCCTCAGTTCCCCTCTCCTCCAGGAGTTCCCTTAGCTTCTTGCCCTAAGCCTCTGATGACGTCATGCTATGAAAATTGTTCTCTCCAGAAACTCTAAGTACCCACGGTTCCTTACCCATCTCGTGTTCATATCTTCCTAGTTCTTGCAGCCAAAAGACCTTTTAGAATACATATCCTAAGCCGGGCAGTGGTGGTGAAGGCTTTTAATCCCAGCACTCGCGAGGCAGAGGCAAGTGGATCTCTGTGTGTTTGAGGTCATCCTGGTCTACTAGAGCTAGTTCCAGGACAGGCTTCAAGCTCTATAGAGAAACCCTGACTCAAAACCCCAAAAGAACACATGCCCTTTACAGGCTCACCCCTGGAAACAAGTAGATGGGACTTCAAAACTAAAACTGGCTCATTACCCTAATCTAGAAATGACCATTTCCATATTCATTCTCTCTCCTTCCGGGTGGCAAATTTTTGTTTGGGCTACTAAATATATATATATATATATTTACAGACAACTCAGGTACAATAGTACATATTTGTCTGGTTTGTGTATATTTATCCTTTCTGTTTATATACTAGGAACAGTTATGATGAAACTTGGAGATTACAAAGATCAATGACATATTTCTCTTTTAATACAAATAATCCTAACGCTTAAAATGCATTGAGCGTTCACAGTGTGTTGGTCTGTACATTTGTTAAATGCATAACTTTATTGAATCATCACAACCAATGAAGCTATCCTTTCATTCTTTCTGATGGATGCAGAAAGTGGGATCAGAGAGATAAATCGCCTCACACAGATGCATCAGTGTTGTCAAAGCTGGCATACGAAGCTGGTTTGTGAGGTGCCTAGACCTGCCCTGTGTAGCATTTCTAAATATAATAATGTGGTTTTCTGTAAGGACGCACAGGGAAGTAAGCAAACAGCCTCATCAGACAAAAAGCTGCACTGCAGAGAAGAGAGGAAGAGATTTTTGACAACGCCAGGAATCAACAGCATCCTTTGTAATTCTGTAATTGCTCTGCTCACCGGCACACCGCGTAGGACTGAACACTTACTTCATTTCTGCGTCTCAAGCCTCCTCTTCCTTTTCCCTCCAGACCCTCTGTTTTTCTCATTGCTTAGACTGCTGTGTGACCCCATCTTATAACCATTCTTTGTGGATTTGTACATCACTGCTTCTACAATGGCACCTGGACTCTGGATTCTATCAGAATGTCTTTTCAAGTATCCCAGATAGAGATGGGTGGGTCAGTCCCGCTTCACCCATGAGTAGTAAGAGTGACTGACTAGAGACTTCAGTTCAGAGGCTTATGACTTCCCCCAGTTTTCTCTCTTTGAATCAAGTACCAGGCCCTGGATCACTTGGTTTGCCATGGGTGCCAAGTGTGATGGCACGTACCAGAGGCAAGTGGATCTCTGTGAGTTAGAGATGATCCTAGTCTACTCAGCGAGTTCCAAACCAGCCAAGGTAACATATTTAGATGCTGTCTCAAAACAAACAGCAAAAACCAATTTACAAAATGAAAAGACTTTAAATGGGACTGAAATCATAAGCGTTCTAGAGAAAGAAGTGACAGCCCAACATGTGTGTATATCTGACTGGCAAAAATGGTGAGATTTTTAAAAAGATGCTTTTAATATGTCTATCACGAAAATCTTAAAATTATATAAATAACAGAATTATTCTTAAGGTAGTTCCACTAATAAAAATACAGCTATGAAATCTGCCAACAGCTCAGGGGAAATACAAGCATATTTATTGTCTGTCTTTCCACTGTCCTTGGAACAACATAGCCTTTAAAAGAAATTATTGAGCACACCTATAAAGCTGTACACGGTATTTTATTCGTCTGATTGTTCTGTATTTGTAAGTCTTTATTGAGAATGTATGTGAGATTGTTAAGGTTCCACACATTATCTTTTAGATTTTTGGAGAGATAGGCTTGTTTGCTTCCCTTTGAATCCTTTTGCATCTTATTCTTCGTGGAGTAACAGACACTCAATAAATGACATTGCCTAATTACTCAGCCCTGATGTCAACTGTAAAGAATAGTACAAATTGAGAACTCCTTTCTCTGAGCACAGAGGCAAGGAGAAGCAAATGCTTTTTTGCATATTGTATGCTTCAATTCCTTCCTTTCTGGGTCAGGACAATGGATTGCTGTTGCGCAGTTTTGTGTCCTTCCTTTGTTTCTATCTACATTCTGTGTTAGCCCTGCTCTCCACCAGTGCAAATCCAAGTCTGGTTTGTTCTCCATTCCTCTTGTGAGGGTTTCGGTCACTGCATTTGAAGACCTAATCAACCTCTAGTTTAGCCCAATTTTAATCCCTCCTCTTAGAATGGCAATCTATAGAACCCCAGTTAAGTATATAAAAGGCTACAGAACAAAATAAGAGGCCCGTGAAGAGGGAGGATCAATCCTTTCATGGACTTTCTTGGCGACAGTTAAAGTTTAGAAGTGGCCTTCTTGTCTTCTGAGTGTTGTAACCCTGAGTCTGGAGAAACTGAATGTCTTTGTCCCCATGGTCCCATAGCTGGCCGTGGCAATACTGTAGAATGGCAGATACTGCTATGTTTTCAAATATCTGTGATGTCATAAATCTGTAATAATAAATTGATTTTATGTATGACTTGTGGATCCAGTAGCATGATTATGTTATGCATACACACACCCTTTCATATATATATATATATAAAATCTTACAGCTTGATATACTATGGATACTATGGCAGATGATTTCACCCTAAGGTGATCAACACTGGAGCCCATCAACATACGGTTGTTTTCCGTCACCTTACAGAACACTGAAGAAAGCACTCGTGCTGTTCCATTCAGGATATCTGATCATATTATTATCTTCTTCTTTTCTCACTTTAACTCATAGATGAGAACTCATCAAGGGATGCAAAAACCATGTTGGAAAACATGTAGCAATTAATGAAATACTAGCAGCTAAGCAAATAACATCTGATCTTCCCATGGGGAAAAAGGATAAAAAAAGCTAATAGGTTGGTTGGTAGATAGGTGGGTGGGTGAGTGGGATAGGTGGATGGATGGATAGATGGATAGATAGATAGATAGATAGATAGATAGATAGATAGATAGATAGATAGATGGATGGATGGATGGATGGATGGATGGATGGATGGATGGATGGACAGATAGAAGGATGGATGGATGGATGGATGGATGGATGGATGGATGGATGGATGCATGGATGCATGGATGCATGGATGCATGGATGCATGGATGCATGGATGCATGGATAGAAGTATGGATACATAGATGGATGGATGGATGGATGGACGGACGGACGGACAAATAGATGGACAGACAGATAGATAATACTTATGGGGATTATGCAATACTGTACATTGTATAAATGATAAGCCTTCCTTCGAGGGAGTGTCTTATGTAGCCAGCAGACCTCAAATTTATTAGGTAACCAGGCATGGCTTTGAACTTCTAACCCTCCTACCTGTACCTCTTGAGTGCTGAGATTATAGGCATGTGTCAGCATGCCTGGTTTGGATAAATTTTGACAGAGCAGCACCTTCTCTATGGGAAAGCCATATGCTTTTTTAAGCCATTAAGAGTATATATCACTAGTTTCCACTCAGATTCAAAGCCAGAACAATAACTATACATGTTTTTGTTTTATATGAGTAGCATATTTCAAAGCTCTTGAAATTTTAAAGCATATTTGGAAATTCACAAGAATGAGGATTTTAGCAAAATGAGGCGCATTTGATGGAGAGTGGGTGTCAAAAACAGGTAAAACTGGGATACAATATCCAGGGGTTTTGTGGATTTCATATACCTGTTCTTTCCGCGAAGCTCATTGCTTTCCATTTTCTGTGGTATGAACACAATTGGCTTTCAATATAGACTTAACATTTATAAACACACAACTACATGTCATTTGTCAGGCACTGTGCTACGTACAAAGACACAGACCATGCTTCTAGAATCCTACCATGAACCCTGTGAGAAACTGTGATCCTGGTTTTTGGATGAGAAAAGGTGATCTCAACAGAAGCCACCTCATCCATGCATGTGTGACCAATCAGTTGACTTCATAGGCAGGAGAAGTCCAGTTACCTGACCTCAAGTCTGTTGTGCCTTCCAATAAAGTTAATCTATACAGGAAAATCCTTGAAAACTTTACCCTTTAGACACATTTTCTGCTTACTGGAAGATCCAGTCTGATACCTGAAGGGAGACATTCTGTTACAGACTCATTAGAGTGAGGCTGTGAAATGCGCAAATTCCTGCCCTCAGGCCTTGGAGCCAGGCCAGTGTGGGCATGCGAGCTGGATCCTTGGTTATTATGTCCTGACTCTGAGTCAAGCTTTATTTTGGCTTGAAGTTCTGAGCTTCAGTCTCCTCCTCTACCAAACCAATATGGTTTGAAGATAAAAGTTAAAGGGTTCTGGCAAAATTGGAGCACCATGAAGAGAGGAAATGGTTAACCAGAATCACCAGAAGATAGTATATAGATTCTTGGTAGCTTGTTACTAGTAACATGGGTAAGAATGAAAAATAAGATAGACAGTACTTAAACGAAGGTACTCATTATTGTGTTAAGGGACACGTATAGACTCTGCTTTGAGTCTAACTGAAGATCTTTTGTGATAACTAACTCTTGAGTAGTGTCAACAAATTTACATGATACTTTGCAAAAGCATGTTTATGTTTGTTTATTTTACATGTGTGTTTTCCCTGAATGTGTTGCCAAGGAGATCGGAAGAAGGCATCAGGTCCTCTGGAAGTGGAGTTGGGGATAGTTGTGATCCACTATGTTGTTGCTGGGAGCTGAGCCTGGTTCTCTGCAAAAGTAATAAGTGCTCTTAATTGACACATTGTCTCTCAAGCTCCTTATTGATGTTTTTATGGTCCCATAAAATACAGAACCAGATGAAAACATTTTCATATCATATCCATATTTGATGACTATTACTATAAGGCAGTAGCTTGAATAAACATGAATTGAGTAACCCTTAACTCTTTAAAAACTCTGTATAAAAATAATTATAACCCAGGACTGGTAGCACAGAACTATAATCCTAACAATTTCAGAGGCTAAGTCAAGAAGATTTTGAGCTCAGACTGGGCTACATGGTGAGTTCAAGTTCAGTCAGGCAACCTAGTGAGATTCTATCTGAAAATAAAATCTCAGAGATCTAAGGAGATGGATCAGTGGAGGAGTGCTTTTCTATTGTGTAAGAGGCCCTGTGTTTAATTTTCAGTCCTTAAAATAGTAATTATTACACATAGACTTTGAATCATAAAACTTTTTTGTCCAACTAATGTATGGAACAACTGATTATATTTAAAAATATTATTGATCTCTAATTTGAGAATAGGTATTATCTATCTCCAGTTAACATATGTGTACACAAATACATATTTATTAAAGACTGATATATTACACAAAAGGTTTTCAAACTCCTGGCATAACTGTAGGGTTTCTTTTTCTTTTTTGTACTTATTTCAAAATACTTTTTCATACTTCTTGGTCAAAAGGCATTGAAGTATTTCAAGTGATAACCTTGAACATTTGTCTGTGTAAACAAAATAGGAAGGACTTTGTACAAAAATATGAATTAAAAGTTTCCAGGTCTAATATTTTATAAGAATGAAATAGATAAATATAGGAATGATTCATCATTTTAGGATGAACTAAAGTTCTGTTGTTGAGAACTGACTTATGAAGATAATCAATATATACATCATATATCATTCATATATATTACATATATACATATATATATGATTAAATAGGTTCCAAGAAGGAAAATTTATATTTGTAAACCTTAAGAAATAATGCATGTGTTTTGTTCATGTCTGTTCTAATTTACTAATCACTCTCTTAATGAATCACCAGCTTTTTAGACGAAGCACTGAATTTTAATGCTGTAACCTTCAAATCCAAAGACTATGATCTATCTTGTAACAAAAACATCCCAGTTCAAATTGTAATCTCCTTTTTATCTCTGCTCAGATGATGAACCATGCTTGGAATAATTATAAACGTTATGCCTGGGGCTTAAACGAACTGAAACCTATATCCAAAGAAGGCCATTCAAGCAGCTTATTCGGTGAGTATATGCTCTGATTCGGGAATGGGTCGTTGCTGTTGTTTTGGCTTTTGAGACACATTCTCCCACTCTTAGCCCTGGCTGGCATAGAACCGAGCACGTAGCACTAGTTGGCTTTGAATTCACATCCCTGTTCCCGACTTCGCCTTCTGTCACAGCTTTCTTTCTGTGGCTGTGAAGAAATACCACGACCAAGGCAATTTATGGAAGAAAGTATTTAAGGGGGCTTATAGCTTCAGAAGGTGGTCCATGGCCATCAGGGTGGGAAGCAGGCAACAGGCATGGCTCTGGAGCAGTAACTGAGAGCTGATATTCTTTTACACAAGCAGGAGACTGAGAAAGGCTTCCTAGTAATAGCATGAGTTTGGAAACCTCAAAGCCCACCCCTAGTGACAGACATACCTCATAATCCTTCCCATACACCTCCACCAACAGGGGTCCATGTTTTCAAATATGTGGGTCAATGGAAGAGCATTGTCATTCCAACTAGCACACCTTGCCAGAAATTAGAGTTATGAACTACCACTGCTGGCTTTTTATCGAGAGTGTCTTTTCCATGAACTTACTGCTGGTCAGAAAGCTTGTGGGGATCTCTGATTCTGCAGGCCCCTCCATGTTGCTAGGAAACCTGAACCCCTGCTGGAACTGTGGAAAGATTGCACTTAAAGTATCTCCCAGAAAGAACACCAGCTTTGTGTCGGAGAGACCTATGTAACTGTAAAACATCCTCATGCCCAGGGCTGACTTCTGGGGATTGAGTGCACAGCAGGGTTTTAAGGTCTAGGGTGATTCCTGTAGACGAGTATTTAGTTACCTGCATTAAGGGCTTCCTGCCGCATAAAAGTTCTGTCTTTCTAGATAAGCTTGCTGAGGCACTGGGCCGTGGCGATCCCTACAGTAACTCAGTTTTGCCTGTAGCTTTCCACTGTTCTGTGGAAGACAAGGGAAGCAGATTAGGCCAGCTGTTTGAGCTTCCACCTATCTGCTTTTTGTCGTATTGCACTTGGTGCTCACAGGAGCACTCTGATTGGCACTGTTTGTATTAATAATGCGCCTATTGTGGAAAGGAGGAAACCACCAGAAATGTTTGATGGTGGTTTTGTTTGAACAAAGGCCTCCTCAGGGCCACCTCCTGGGCTCGGTTTCTTTTAAGCTCTCGGAACAGGTAAGTAATGGGGAAATGGAAAAGAAGAACTCTGGGATTGCCAAGCTCACCAGCGTTCCTTTCCATACGTCAACGGGACGTCTTAAATGGTACTAGTTCATATAACAAGTAACAATTTCTGGTGACACTTATGGAACAATTATTGTACAGAGCCACTTGGCTACAGGAAGAAATTGGAGCAACGGAGAACTTTCTCAGAGATATCTACCTATGCACTGGCACAGTGGGACAGGAACTAAGCCTGACTGACGCCATGTTCCTAATCCGGGTCTTTTCTGTGTCTTAAGGACTTTTCATCAATTTAGCTACAGTTCTGTCACTCAAGGAGATCCAAGTTGTTGCAAGAGTTGATGGGCGAGTGTAGCCAGTGCACATGTGCACAGTGACTTGTCAAAGCATGAGGTGGTTCAGCAGATACGTGGAGGTCCCGGAGCCTTTGGGATCTCATGTAGGGAGAAGGGCATTGCACAGAAGAGTGGAAGAGACTGCTCTGTCACCATAATGATTCGGTTCAGAGACAGGGAACATAAGCTGGGAGTGCCTATAGCAGAAGTGACCTCAGATGTCGCTAAAACAGTCTCAGGACTGTGACCAGGTCCCAGGAAAGAGGAGAGGTACAAGTTTAGAGAGAAACTGAAATTTCATGGTAAGTCAGAAGGCCTTCCCTTTTCATTGTTTACTATTGTAATTTAAAAAAAAAAACAAGCTGAATCTGAGCTGGGTAGATGGCTCAGTGGTTGAGTGCCCGTGAAGACGGCCTTGATTTGATTTCCAGCACCTCCATGACAGCTCACAATTGTCTATGAACTCTAGTTCCAGAAGATCTGATGTCCCCTTCTGGCCTCACAGCAACTGCACATATGTGATTGGAAAACGCACACAAAGGCAAACCACCTATATACACAGAATAAATAAAAGATAAATCTTTAAAAGTAATTACTCTATTTTTTTTACTTTCCTCTTAGTGAAGATTTATCAGAGAACTCAGTTATATGTCAATCATAATCTTGAATAGATCACTTGGTTTCTGTTAATAGATCAATGACCTTAATAATAAACTTTACGAACATTTCAATCTTTTTGTTTTTACAATTTTCACTGGATTTATCAGTAAAAACACGTTATGAGCCAGATGAATATTTACTCTTTACAAGGGGCCTCAAATATTAATATGGCAGAATGAACTGTTAATCAAATGGTATCTATTTCCGTTTTCAAATTCGAATAGGCTATAGAATATTTTCTTGTACAATAAAATCAACACCTGGGACTTACTGCAAATATGAAAAGTCCTTATTTTTGAAAGTGAGGAAAACTTTTGTCTTATTTAGATGCATCTGAGCCAAATGCTTTGTCTGCAAGATGTCAACCTGTGTATTCTTCCAGCAAACCATAGACGACAGGAATATTTCTTGACCCTCCCACCTACTTTTTCGGAGTGGTTATTGGTTTGCAGTGGCTTATGCATAATTTGGTCCCTCGAAGCAGCCTGTTTTTCAAGAGACAATCAGCTCTGTGAACCTCATTTTTGTCAGTCATTAACATCTGGGGAGTCCTTCGACACTGATTTTTTTTTTCCTCAAGGCTCTTTCTTTCCAGTTACTGGAAAGTCACCTGTTAGCCAGGGGAAGGGAAACTGGTTCCTTCCTTAACTTGAAAACGATGCTAATGAACATGAGAATTGACCTGGGAGTTGCCACCTCCCAGTTCCACTGTGAAAAAGGAAAACAGCTAGTGTTTTGACAGAATTACTCTTCAAAGAGAACTGTTTGTGTTTGATCAGGTATATTCAGCATAAAGTATAACAGCAACAACAAAAAAAAGCTCATAATGACTGAGAAATTAGAAATAAATGATCATATGAATCTGTTACCATGTTTCAGAATGTGACCTGAAAACATCCCCTTTAATGTTTCCCTTGATCCCATAGTTTTGTTTTCTCCCAAAATTGTATTTTTGAGAATATTGAGTTATAATAAAGTGTAACGCTAAATGTTTTCTAACTTTCATGTTTTATCATTATGTAAGATTTAACTTTAGTCTATTTTAGAAAGCTAAGTATTTTAATATTACAAGGGAAAGGGCCCCTTGTTTGTCTTAGTTGCCTGGCTAGCTTATACCCCAAATAACCACACAGAAATTGTATTAATTAAAACACTGCTTGGCCATTAGCTCTAACTTCTTATTTGCTAACTCTTACATATTAGTTTAACCCATCTTTACTAAGCCACGTGGCTGTGGGTTACCAGAGATTCTAACCTGCATCCATCTCAGGCAGAGGATCCATGGCTGCTCTGACTCTGCCCTTCTTCCTCCCAGCATTCAGTTCTGTTTACCCCACCTACCTAAGTTCTGCCCTATCAAAAGGCCAAGGCAGTTTCTTTATTCATTAACCAATGAAAGCAACACATAAACAGAAGGACCTCCTATACCATTTTAATATTCTATTACTTCTGGTTTCCTAATGACAATTCTTCAATTGTTACTTGACCACTGTGTACACTGAAGTGTGTTCCATTTTTATTTATGGATCTGCACTGAATAAATATAGTACTCAGTCTCTCAACATTCACTTACTGAATATCACTACTACAGTCATGGAGGGTGCCATGGAGAATGTGGGGTGAAGAAGACATAATCTCTCTCCTAAGAAGGTTTGTAGTCTCAAGGAGGACGGAACGTGATGCATTCCTGAGGATGCAGTGAGAGCTCAGAGGGAAGATACAGAACCTGGGCCTGACTAGGATGAGAAGGGCATCGGTATCAGTCACAATATTATAGACGTTGGGGATTTCATATCAGAGTACAGAATACCTCCTACTTACCCATGCTTTTGTTTCCTGGATTTTAATCGTCTGTGAACAACCACAGGCTGAAAATATTGAGAAGATTCTAAAAATAAGAATTCTTATGCTTTAGCCAGTATACAATCCTGAACAATGTCCTGAACTTGTGACCGCCTGGCCTGGATGGACACATCCCCGTATCCACAGTACATGCTACCCCCGTCAGTCACTTGGTAGCCATTTTGCTTCATCCCTCTTTGTATTTTATTCTTTATTCCCAAGTCACTGTATTTTACTAATGGTCCGAAAGTACAAGAGTACCATGCTGACAATTTGGGTGAGCTCAAAGAAGCCAAGTAGTATTTGTTTTTTTTTAAACAATGGAAGTACCTGGTATTCAGCTTAATATGGAAGGGGAGCAGGAAAATCCTATGCTGAGGTTGCTAAGAGCTACAGTCAAGATGAATCTTCTGTCCATGGAACTGGGAAGAAGGAAAAAGGAATCTGCATTAGTTGTGTTGTCCCACATCAAACTGCAAAAGTTATGGTCACAGTGCTCTAAATGTTAAAATGGAAAAGGCATTAACTGTGTTTATGCTCAGGGAAAACGTGTGGTATATACGAGGTTCACTGCTATCTGCTACTGCAGCATCTCCAGGGTTCTGGGAACATATTGTCTGAAGATAAAGGTTGACTACTGTGATGATTTAAAAGAGTTCGCGTGGTGATAATTTTACATCTAGCAAACTTCACACCCGTGCATTCCAGTGCAACTATACAAAAATTAATGACAACCGCCTCTTTGCTTCAGGCTTATTCTTTCTTTCTTATTCTAGAGAATGCAGTCACAGATGAAGTTTCCCAGAGGTTTAGTTTTTACAACTTGGAGCAAATGTTAAAGATCAGTGTTTGTAGCCTAGAACCTAGGAAAAATTTTGTTTTGGCATGCTGTATTTCTTACATTTTATTTTTTGAAAGAAATTAATACTCTACTCAGTATCACTGTTTGTCAATGAGTTGAGAATTATTCTCAGATTTTTCTAGGTGTGGTCAGTTTGCATATATATCTCAAAAATATTGAAAAGCTATTCTTGGTATTTTTCAGGCAACATCAAAGGAGCAACGATAGTAGACGCCCTGGATACGCTTTTCATCATGGGAATGAAGACCGAATTTCAAGAAGCTAAATCATGGATTAAAAAATATTTAGATTTTAATGTGGTAAGTTAAATCGAAGTTGCTCATTGAGCCCTTAACTTTTAGCCTATCCATACCCTGTAGGGGATACATTTCTTATAATCTGTGCCAGTAGAAACAAATTTAACTTTTTAATGTGTATGAGTGTGTGCGTGCATGTGTGGTGTGTGTGTGTGTGTCTGTGTGTGTGTATAATGCCATTGGCTGTAATCCCTCTGACATCATCCATCTCATCTTCCTTAGCTTTGAGACAGGGTTAGGGTCTACCTGTTCCTAAATCTCCAGCACTGGGATTAGATGCGCATGATTTTGACATGGCTTCTGGGGATCAAACTCAGGTCCTCTACTTGAGAAGCATGCACTTTGCTGAGTCATCTCTCCAGCTCTGAATGCTGCAGCTTTGAATAGTAAAGACGCTCTGCTTTGTCCTTCTCAGTTATTGTACATACACATGTCCTTTTGTCAAATTAAGGGTATATCAAAAGAAACATATTTAAAGGAGCCTACATTACCCATCTTCCTGTTTGAATTACCACAGCAACCCCATGAGATGGATAATGAAGCCTCAAAGGCTTATTCCAGAGCATAATGCTGGCTGTACATTGCAGCCATGACTCTGTCACAAGGCCATGTCCCCAGTACTTAATCTTGACATTGTACAAGGCACACAGCATTGGCAGCAACTGTCACTTAACTTAGGCTTCCAACTTCATTGTTCTTACACTCCTATTCATAAAAGAATAAAGAAAAAAATCACCTCCATCTAGATCTCTGAGCGTAAATAACAGTCTTCAGCTTTTAATATGTGTGCATTCTTGGCAAATAACCTGAGACCAAGTGTTCTGAGGGAGCAGAGCAATAGAGGGAGGCGGATCCAGTGTTTAATTACCATGCTTCAGGAGAACTGTGTCTCCTTGGATCTAACTGGACAGTCTTTGTTTTGCCCCATTGGGATGTTGGCAGGGAACTTGCTCGAAGAAAAGGAAGCATGTTGGCCCCAACTCTTTAAAAGTCCTTAACTTATGGCTGCACTATTGGTATTCTTTTAAATCTGAAATAACTGCAGAAATCTTTGTAAGCCTCTTGTCTAGCTAGAAAGTGTTCAGTAGCACCTGGGGATCCTCACAACCAAGGTAAAAGATGCATACTGCATGCTAGATGGGATGGAGGAAAAGGGTGCTCCTGCTGGCCCAGCTGTGTTGTCATTCCTCTGTTCCCATGATGAAGAGTGGACATCAGAGCTAGCCAGAGCACTCAAGATCAGTAAACCAAGTCCTTGTCCATCACTTTGACTTTAACGCATCTATAAATTACAATATTCCAACACTACAGATTTTTGGAGATCAGTGCATTAAGCTCTTATTTTATTTTTAATTTTCTAGATTTATTTTCATGTGCATGAATGTCTCACATGTATATGTGTCTATGTATCATACATGTACCTGGTGCCCAGGGATGCTTAAAAGAGAGAGTTGGATCCCTCGGAACTAGAGTTGCAGATGGTTGTGATTGACCGTATGGGGGAGAGGAACTAATCCTAGGGCCTGTTCGACAGCAAATGCTCCTAACACCTGAGCCACTCTCCAGTCCCAGGCTCTTTCATTTTAAATGTAGAGAAAAATGAGTATAAAGCTAGTGTTCAAAGCTGGTGGTAGAAAGCTACTGGATGGTATGTAATGTGGCTGTTCTGATAATACTACAAGGACTAAAACACAAAATGTTAGAGTAGAAAAATTTCTCTTTTTATAAATTTATTCCCTTAGGAATACTGAGTAAGTCTTGTTTGTTTCCATGTGTCTCAAATTTCTGTTTCTCTCTCTCTCTCTCTCTCTCTCTCTCTCTCTCTCTCTCTCTCTGTATATGTGTGTGTGTGATGTTGTGGTAGATGTTGTATATATGTGGAGAGACACAACACTCATGAGAAGCTACAGCAAGACATTGGATGTCTTCCTCTATCACTTCCCACCTATTGCCTCGAAACAGGGACTCTTGTTGTACTGGATGCTTGCCATTTTAGTTAGGCTGCCTGACAGCAAACTCCTGTGTTCCTGCTCCCAGCCTAGTCCCACACCAAGTACTCTGGTAACAGATATATGCATCCAGGTTCAGCTTTTTATACGGATGCTTGGAATTTGAACTCAGACCCTCATGCTTCCAGAGCAAGTGCTCTTACCCACTGAGCAATCTCCTTAGCCTTATACTATTCACAGCATGAGAAGACTTGAAACATTTTCTGTGCCTCTTTCTACTAACAAATATTACCATATTTCCCCATAAAAAAATATATCAGGTCGAAAGGATAGCTCAGTTTGTAGAGTGCTTACGTAGCATGCACAAAATCCAAGGTTCAATCCCCAGTACAGTATAAAAACTGGGTTGTCAGGAGACACCTCTCTGGGGTGACTTCTACCTTGATCCTATCTATGGCAGGTGTTTCAGGGTAGGGCATGAGGATTAGAAAAGTTAGGTAGGAGGAACCGAGATAAGAAAGAAGCACAGAAACACAGGATAGTATCCGGAGGGCAGCTCAGCATATCCAGAATGCTGAATTCACCCACATTTATTTTCCTTACACTTTTATACTCCAATACAAAGTGGGAGAGGAGGGAGAAGGCAAAGGAATGTGTTAATATGATACAAAGAACAACCAGAACAGTTGCTTGCCCCAATACTTGAGGCATCAAGTCATTATTTCTTGAGAAAAACATTCTGTTGTTTAGGCAACCCTAGACCAAGTATCCTGAAGGCAGCCACTCCCTAGGTCAAACTTCCTATTTCAAAAGAAGGAGCTTGAATTCTCTGACCTTTGGTCAGGGTGGAGTGGCTGCACCTCTGTGGGCCATCTCAGCATCCAAAAACACCAAGTAACCACACCCTAGGTCAGGGTGTGTAGTCACAGTTGTTGTCAACTACTTTGAGCAACCTCAGGCTGTCTGACCTTCAGACAAGGTGGAATAGGCTCACAGTTTTGAGCTTCCACACTGGGTATGGTGGCACCTGCCTGCTAATTCTAGCACTCAGGAGGCAGAGGCAAGAGGATCAGAATTTTCAGGTCAGCCTCAGGTATATATAAAGTTCAAGCCAACTTGGGCTATATGAGACCTCTTTGTTTTAACATACATATCAATAATAGAGAGTTAGAACTTCTCATATTAAAAAGAGTAATGCGCACATTCAAGAAAGATATATTTTTCTTCTTTTCATTGCACGATACAGATCTTTAGCTCAGTATTTATTAATAAGTTTTCTAAACCACATGAGAATTTATCTTACATTTTCACACTCAACACACAGCTTCAAATGAATGTTTCAACGACTGCTTGACTTTTCCTTCAAATAAAAAAAAAGAGAATTTATTTATGCATTTATGTTAGGGGAGAACAATAAGCCTTACCTAAAATAGAAAAAATGTTTTTCCCTTTTAGGGATAGCATATACTATTGTAGCCTAGAGGATAGACCATTGATATAGAAATGAATACATTGGTATGGATCTTGATCTATTGATACAAATTTAATGTTGATTTTGTTATATGTATATTTCTACTTTTGTTTAAAGTATTGTGTTTGTGTAGCTCATTTAAAAATGTAATGCATAGTTAAGAAATACAGATTAACAGATAGTTATCTATAATAGTCAACTGTAGTTATGTTAGGTTTTCCAGATGTACAAAGATATATTTCAGATGGATAGTTATGCTTCAAATCTTTCAAAGACCTACAGAATATGGCATTTAAAATGTTTTAAGAACTTAGACTTTTCTCAACAAAGAGACATTCCTGTTCTGGCAGCACCAATTATTTCGCAAGGATGATGGGCATTGAAGAAGATTCTTACAGAGTTTGCTAGCCATTTGGGCAAGAAACTGCTCTTGCCTGGTCTTCTTGATGATATGCTGTATGAACTAGACATGCAGGACCCACAGAAAAATGACTGCTGAAGTTGCCTAAAGAAGATGAGACAGTCCTTCAGGGTTCCTGCTTCATGGAAGAGTCTGCCAGACGTTCTGCAGGACATAGAAGAAAGTGACTGACAAACTGCCAATATAGGTGAAACAGTCTTTGAAATTTTCTGCTTCATGAAACAGTCTGCTGGATACTATGGGCCATTAGGCTTAATATGGGTGCCCAGCATATATGGCAGAAGAACTTTGGGAGACTGTCCAGGCAGCAAGATGTCTCTGTCAATTCTCGACCTTTGGAAGTTGCTTGCAATATACTTCCTGTTTACTTAGGTAATATTATATCCTTCTGGGGTCTTTGTTGGAGTTGAAGACATTTATAGTTTTCCTTGGTTATGATAAAAGATAAATTAAAAACAAATATCATAACTAATTCTTGCTTGATAACTGTTTTGTAATTTTACTATGTAGAGTTAAAACCTTCTTTTTTACTTAGACAGAAAAAGGGAGATGATGTGGGATTCCCTCTGAATGCTGTGAATATGTACTACCATTGGTTAATAAAGAAGCTGTTTTGGTCTATGGCAGGACAGAATAGAGCTAGGTGGGGAAAACTAAACTGAATCCTGGGAGAAAGAAGGCAGAGTCAGAGAGATGCCATGTAGCTGACAAAGGAGACAGAAGCTGGAACCTTACTAGTAGGCCACATCTTCATGGTAAAATATAAAATAATAAAAATAGGTTAATTTAAGATGTAAGAGTAAGTTAATAAGAAGTCTGATCTAATAGGCCAAACAGTGTTGTAATTAATACAGTTTCTGTGTGATTACTCAGGTCTGGGCGGCCAGGAATGAAAAAGCAGTTACACACCATTGCCTGCATTTAAATCAATACCTTTTCCTTATAAAATATTTAAAGTGTTTAAACTACAATCCCAGTGGTTTATTGTTCTGTTGTTGTTATTGTTTGTTTTAAAGTTAATGCATATAAATGTATCCAATGCTGCTGCAAAGCAAGAAGAACTAGAACGGAGATAGAAAGACTATTGCTGTGGGTTTAATCCTAGAGTTCCTTTGTAAATAAGTCCTAAAGTTGAGAGTAAATATGTGTGCATGCTGAATGCTCAGTTTATAGCACTTAAAATTTACTTTAGCAAATACTTCTCAGTGGGTTTATACTGCCATTCATGAAAGCCTAACAAGTTGATTCATTTGGTTGTACAAAATCCAAGTGTTTTTTATGACTGCTTTTAAATAAGTCATTGGGTTAATGTGATTTAGGGAGTAAGAGCTGGGGCTTCATGGCTGGAGCTTGTGTTTGGCTCAGGTATCCTCTGGTCTGCAGGTGAGATGGGAAACATTTAGGAGACTCTGATGAGCTTCCTGATATCAATTCAGTGTAAGCCTAGGATAAAGAATCCAGGTTTTTATTTACTCATTATCCATTCATTCATATGCTAATTATTTACAAGCTCTTCCTAGTGATTGCTGACCACACTCCAGAAGTTTCTCTAGCGGGAGAAACGGACACTTTAACTGGAGCTGGGTTATCTGAGGAAGAATAAAGGCAAGACAGGCCAGGGGAGATGGAGTTGTCAGAAGCTAGCACCTGGTGATTGATTGATTGATTGATGCTGAACAGTATTTTGCATAGGTTATTTCCATCTCTGCGGAAGAGTAGTAGTATTTTCTTTGTGTTTATAAATGAACATAATTAATCTTCCCAAGGTTATGCAGCAAACAGGAACTATGGTGAGCAAGCTCTTGTCAAATTCATTCACCCTATTTTTTTGGGGTGAGGAAACACAATAAGTTGAGAAATTGATACCCATCCTAAGAATCTGAGTCTGTGGCTTAGGCATGTCATCTTCATATCACTGTGTTGATTAGATTCTATCATTTAGTAAGAATTCAATCATTGCCTGTGAAACAAAGGCGCTGTCTGTCTTGTCCTGTTTCCTGACTGAATGTGGGAGACTGGGTTGGAAAGTCTGCCCGTGGAATACGGTGGTAGCTGTGCCAAGTCATTTTTATACAGTTAGAATGCAAGCACAGGTGATCTCCACAGCATTAGCTACCCCTCCACAGGAACGTGCTAGAATAATGAAAATGGCATAGTTCCTCTGTGAGTGCTACTCAATTCCATTCTGAGCTTCTTTGAAAAAACTACTGTGTTAACTAGAAGTACTGAAAAGTATCTTTAGTAACAAATTTTATAGAATATGTAGAAATTTTCTCTGGATAGCAATTCTTTACACGAAGTCTCTGTGAACACAAAAGCTAGATAAAAGTTGTCCTTACAAAGTCTTTCAGCCCTGCAGCAAGGTAGAGTGGTGTGGGGGATGGGGCTTTCTTTGCTAAGGACAAGAATAGAGTAGTAGATTATAGCTTGCTCCAGACACTACCACTGATGCCGGAGAAGTTCACCAAGTGCCAGGGATGTGATGATTCCCATGCATTTTATATGATAAAGGTATTGATAGCAAGGTGACTTTTTGTTTTAAAGGTCTACACTCTAAACATGTTCCTAGGTTTCACTTAAATATGCAAGCAAGCAAGCAAACCATTGGGGTCCTCTGGAAAAGCTGTGTGTCCACTTTAACCATGGTGCAATGTCTTTCCCCCCATGCCCGAATGAGTACTTGGCTACTCATGAGTACCATGTTATGAAGCATGAAGAAGTGGCACTTTTCTTAACTCTGCTCCTAGAAAAGGGTTGTCTTAAAGCAGAATTATGTCCTGATTGGTGAAGATCACTGTTAGTTTTCCTGCTGAATGGAATCAGCAGGAAATGATGCTGAGGGGTACCTGGCTGGGAGTAATTCTTTCGGTCATGGTCCTAATAGGAACTTGTCTCTCTAGTAGTGATTACTGATAGATCTGAGCTGCGACTTGGATCATTTCTGGACCTTCATAGCAAACCAGTCTATTAACATGGACAGCATGCTTCTTTGCCTGTCTTCGCAGCTTTAAGAGTTTAAACACTGTTCACAGTCTTCAGACATGTTTTCTGCTATTTATGAAACTAAGAGCAGCAAGGACACACAGTGAGGAACAGGAGACACTACTAAACTCTAAGTCTTACACATCCTCTTAATTCGTGAGTGTGAAGCAATAGACATTTTGAGGTAGCAATCTTTAAGGACGCGGAATTAGTGGTAAACAGAGGCTAGACACATAGGCAGTTCCTTTAACCTGAGACCTTGCAAGCTTTTCTCTAGAAAGCACTGTTATCACATAGGTGGGTACAGTAGCATTGCTCATGGACATAATCACTACAATGAATTGTAGTGGGGAAGTTGTAATTAATCACAATCATTGCTCTGATATGCAGCGGGGCAGCCATTACTGAATCTTATGTGTCTGTTGTGAGTCATAGAAGCACAGGAGCCCCATGTTACAGATCTCTGAGTAGAAGGCTGATAGAGTTTGGTTGAATCATTGGTAAAACAAACAAACAAACAAACAAAGAGTTTCTGAATTTAGGGATCTAATGTTCTCTTCCAAAAGATCTTTTCAACTCAGTGAAAATGTTGTGCTGTGTTGCATCCTAAATAGTTAAAGTCTGAACAAGCTTTATTATGACTAACTATCTTATAGCCTGGAGACTCAAAGAAATAAATTACCTTCTCAAAGGAAGCTTATGGGTTTGTAGTTTCTCAGGCAAATGGGAGCCAGGGCTGACTTTGTTCTAGAACCATCATATCCTTTTATTCTCCTGGCCAAGCCTGTGATTTTTGCTTACTGACTCTATTAAATATGCTATGGGGCATTTCGATGGATAAGTTGCTTATAAAAATGAAACTTAACTGGAATGTCTCTGTGCTCTTTAGCACGCTGTCTTACCTGGTGAGTCTCTCTGACACTCAATTTAAAAAGGGTTCTGATGGGGTCACTATTTTGTCACCAAATTAGTGTTAGAGTCTTCACATTCGTGGGTGTATGATGTGATAACTAAGATGAGGCCTTTCCCAGCACAGCGGTGGGGCAAGTTGTTAATTTAAGGATTAGGAAAGGAGAACATGCATTTTCCCCCATTTTAGCAATCTTTGTCCATTTATCTCATAATTTTAGATATCTAATAAATTGGAGAAGAAAAATTTAAGAGAATTCATGAACATAAGGTTGAACTTAATGGTCTAAGGGAACCAAGTTATAGGTACTGTCCTGGTCAGGGCTACTATTGCTGTAACGCAACACCATGGCCAACAGCAACTTGGGGAGATAAGGCTTACATATCTTGAGCCACAGCCCATTGAGGGAAGGTGTGGCAGGAACACAGACTGGGCAGGAACCTGGAGACAGGAGCTGATGCAGAGGCCATGGAGGGGTGCTGCTGATAGGCTTGCTCCTCATGACTTGCTCAGTATGCTTTCTTATAGGACCCAGGAACACTACTTCAGGCTGAGTGGAACCACCCACAATGGGCTAGATCCTCCCCTGTCATTAAGAAAATTCCTGCAGGCTTGCCTGCAGCTTGATCTTATGGCAGCACTGTCTCAGCTGAGGTTCCCCCCTCTTGAGGCTGTGACGTTCCAGAGCAAAAATTTCAAAGATAAGGACGTTCTAATCACTGGGAATCTGCATGACTTTACCAGTCCAGGCTTGCCTTGGGCTCCCTAAATGAGTCAGTCTCTGCAACTCAGCTGTCCTAACGCTGACCTTGAGCACAAGGTTATCTTAAGGCAGAGCAAGATAAATAGGGTGCAGGGTCTGAAATACACACAGCACTGGATCAATAGCTGCTTGAGTAACTGCATCCAATAAGTGACTGATGTCTAGATTGAGATGTATTTCTGTTTTCAATTGACATGGCCCAGTCCCCTACCTTGCAATAATTTTTTCAAATGTCTATAGAAAAGGCCTGGCTATCCAAAATTTTCCTAAGAGAAATAGGGAAAGCATATGTAATGAGCCCAAAGCCAAAATAAGGAAATAAAACCATTGCAGTAGGCTTCAGTAAGTGAAAATATGAGAATCTGACTTTTGGTTTAAAAACTAAAACATACAACTACAAACTGAGGCAAAGATGATTTAAGGACTTAAAATCATTGCATTTTATTAGACATTATTTCTTTTAGTTATGAGAGGTAAGTTGTATGAGCCAAACTAAATAGATTTTTCCCTTTTCCTTATCAGAGGTTGTGTGGGCTATCAGCAGTGTTTAAGTGATTCTCATTCCTTAATACACTTCAGTGATAAATTGCACAATACAGAGGGTATTTAATCAAAATAGATAAGTTGCAAATCACAAATTATTCAGTACAATTAAACAAACTCACAGCATGATTTTATCCAACTTTATCTACCAGTTCTCTCTAGCTTCTTTTCATACGGTTTCTTTTGCAGGAACTTTCTTATGTAGGAGCTTCAATCATTAGATCCCTAAATCCTTTGAGAGCACATAGGGAGAAAATAATTTATCTCTTCTCTGTTTCTGAAAATGTTTTCTAAAATGTAGATTTGGTCAGTTTAAGGATCTTGTCAGTCTTCATTGCTGTGGTCATAGGACCTAGGACTGGACCTGGCTCATAGTAGTTGCTCAATAAACAATCCCTAAAGCTGATGCTATCTCAGATGATTTTTCTAAGTTCATCTGCCAGATGCTGGCTCCATCCATTCTATTTGCCTCCTAGCCCTTGTCTTTATCTGTGAGTGGTTTTCATTTTGATCAGAAGTGACAGTTACTTAGTAGGCCCAGTGAAGTATACCTTATATCTATTGGTGGTCAGCTGTGCTAATAACCTAATTACAAACTACAAGACAGATGCACTTAGCAGTCAGATATTATAGAATCATAAAACTATTGGCAGTAATTACTACTTATGCATCGCAATTATTCAACCATTAATAATAAGACATGGTACATAGTCGGTGAGGTGTCTGTAGAGGTCAAAATAGCCAAGTTTTGAACCATGAATAAACACACTTCCCTTCAAATCCTAAATCTACTCCGACTGTGTGAAGTTCAAAAGGTCATAATCACTATAAGCCTGGCTTGTTTCTCCCTCTGTAGACTGGACATAGGAATAGTAATTAATTCCTAAGATCATTATGAAGATTAAAAGACATCAAGGGATGGCCAGAGCCTTCTGCCACATTGTAAATAATAAAAGCGAGCTACTATGGATATAAATAGAGCCAGGCCCAGCAATGACAGCTCACATTATGATCAGCTTCATGCCAAGACAGACTGTCATCCCAGAGCTAGGACTGTGGGAAGGTAGACAGCAGCACTGGAACTCAAGTCCCGGGCTTTAGGTCCCATTAGCATTCTGTCTATACCACTTTAACATAATGGGAAAAGATTGCTGTCCTCGTGCGGAGCTAGCAGCCACACTACCGTCTGATTGGCCTTTCAGGATGAAAAAGGAGGCAAATGGATGAAGTAACGAGAACCCAGAATAAGAAAAAATAATGATAAAAGCCCAATCTCGTTGCATTTGTACAGATACAGAATATCAAGTATGGGGCCTGCTTCACATACAAGAAAGGAAGAATTCCAGTTTATGGTGTTTTTATAATTTTACTTTGAGTCAAAATTATTTTTTCTCTGCTTAGCCATATTTTGACACCATTTCCAGGGGACTTGCTCTCTTGTGTATACGTGTCCCTCCCTGGGCAAGCACACAGGTTGGAACAGACCTTAAATTACTGTAGCTTATCATACCATGTACTTTCATTATGTGTGGTATCATTATGCTTAAGCCTCCTTCATTTTGTTTTTATAGAATGCTGAAGTCTCTGTTTTTGAAGTAAATATACGCTTTGTCGGTGGACTGCTGTCAGCTTACTACTTGTCTGGGGAAGAGGTAAGTTGCAAAGTGGTACAGAAAAGTGAATTATGCAATGTCTCCAAATCACTCTTTTGGTTAAATATGCCATTTGTGGCATGGATTTAGGAGAAAACTGACGAAATCTTTATGTTCCCATGCTTGGTTTTATTTCTCAAAATCCATGCTCATTAAATGAGCAAGCCGGGGAAGTTTGAGAGTTCAGAATGCCAGGTTAAGGTAAGCCTTTAACATCGCGTGGCTCTATTACGCCACGTGTGCTGTGATTAGGAGTACAAATTCCACACGTCTGCAGGCACACTGCAGATGGTTAGTGTAATGGCAGGCTACGGAGGGGATCTTTGTCTTGAAATTTATTTTAATGTTAGTATGTACACTTCGTTAGAACTTTTTGAAGTGAAGAAAGCGTGACGAATAAGATTTGCGAATTATAGTACTTGTGAAATTGACGGGCTGTGGCTCGGAGCTTGTCGCACACCGTCCTGCAGGCCAGTGTCCCTGGGAGAAAGGTTTTGTTCTCTGCCCGAGTCACGGCTTAATGAATTATCTGCTGCTTGGGGCATAGCGGGGAGTTTTAATTCCTATCTTTCTCTTTTCTTGGTAGATTAAAGACTTTTGTATCGTGCTCAGAAAGGACCCTGATGCTATTTTCTTGAAAGCATTTGGATAACTTTGTGAATTATGGGAGGTGTCCACTAAGAGTTTTGGGAACGGACTCACCTGTAATATTGACAATGTTAAAAGCTGACATCAAGGGAAAAACAGTCACATATTTCAACTGCACGTCAATCAGATTTACGTTAGCCTCAGCATTCTGGCTGAGGGAAGAGCAGATCTTAGCCTGTGTAGTATTTCATGTATTTCTGTGCTTCAAACAGATTTAAGCAGGGTAATAAATGTTTAATGAGACAGGCTGCTTGACTTTGCTCCTGTCTCCAAGGTGCTTTTCTAATCATAGAGACCGCACTCTTTTGTTTCCTCTCTCTCTCTCCTCTCTCTCTCTCTAGATTTTATTCTACCGTATCTTTTTTTCAGTTTGTAGATGGCCCCATATTCCCCTGTGTCACCCTGTCCTAAGCATCTTTCCAGCCTGGGAAACAAGGCCCTGTGTCATTCTCCTTCCTCACTCTCCCCAGATTTTCCTGCTCTGTTATCATCTGTACAGTCCAGTTTAGCATCCCCAAGCTGGAACAACTCTGTTTTGAAGAAGCAGGCCTCAAATGATGGTTTCTCTATTGAACAGATCTCTGGGCATCCCAAGCCTAGATCTTCTCATGGTTTTTGACTTGGTGTGCTAGGATGACTTGCTTATTTATGTGTAGATGATACTATTATGAAAGGAAAACTGCACCCTTCTGAATTTGATGGAGTTATAGGAAATACAGAAAGAAACAAATCTGTATTTCTTCCAAAGATACATCCTTTTTTTTATTAGTTCTTTTTTACTTATTGTTTAAGGAACCTATATGTATGATTATTTCTATTTCTTTGGACATTTGGTATATATGTATATATAATGTATGTGCTTGTCAAATGGAATGTCCACAGTGATGTCATTTGTCCATAATTATAATTATTAGCTTAAGTCCTTATAAGAGTTTTTATATTTAATTATTTTTATTCTTTGAGATTACAAAATAATTGCATCATCTCCCTTTCCTTTCCTCACTCTGAACCTTCCCTTATATTCCTGTTTGTTCTCTTTAAAATTCATAACCTGTTTTCACTGTCATTATATACATATATGTATATATCTCTGTGTGTCTATATATACAATTTCTTAATACACATATATACAAAATATAACTTGTTCAAACTGGACAATGCTCCTTGTGTGTATATGGTGTAGGCCCACCATTTGATGACCACTGGATAACCAATTGGTATATTCATTCCTGTGGAAGACTGTTTCTTCCCGTCTCCGCATTTCCCAGTACCTAGGTAGGGTTGAGGCCTCCTGAGCTTTCCCCTATCTGTATCACGATATCTATTAGTGAGGTCCTTGTTCAGCTCATGATTAAGCACGCACATTGATCTTGTGGGTGGAGCTTCTGTCATTTCTAAGAGACATAATCTCACAGCAAACCCTGTTCTTCTGGCTCTTGCACTCTTTCTGCCCCCATTTCTGGGTGCTTCTTGAGCCTTGGATACAGGTGTTCTTTTGTAAATGAATCATTTGGGACTGAACTCCACAGCTCTTGATTTGGATTGGTTGTGGCTTTCTGATATGAACTCTCTCTGCTGCAAAGAGAAGTTCCTTTGAGGGGCGAGGATTACATTTATTTATCTGTAGGTGTAAGAACACATATTTAGATTGTAGTTAGGGATTATTCTGGTTTTGTATAATGGAAGTTGTAGGTTCACCTCTAAGATCCATGACTTCACTAGCTCTGGGTTGAGTAGTTAACTAGGATTCCAGTATTAAACATGATTTCCTTCTTGTTGAGTGGGTCTTTACCTCCAACTAGAGATCTGTGGTTACTGCCAAGGTGCATGTAGCACTCACTACTGCACCATTGGGGTTATTGGGCTATGCTGGTCATTGTTATTGGTTCATACGTACAGTAGCCTGATGTAGGTGGGTCATCTGTCTAAGTGTTACTATCATTGGTTAATAAAGAGACTGCCTTGGCCTTTTAATAGGGCAGAAAATTAGGTGGGTTGAGTAGACAGAACAGAATGCTGGAAGAAAGAAGGCAGTGAGGCAGACGCCATAGCTCTCCTCTCCAAGATGGATGCAGGTTAGAATCTTCCCAGTATCATGGTGCTACACGCATTAATAGAAATGGGTTAATCAAGAAGTGAGAGTTAGCCAGTAACAGGCTAGAGCTAATTTTGGGTAAAGCTAGCTGGTGGTCGGGAGCCAGGCGGCGGGAAGCGGCCAGCAGCTCCTTCTATAGTAGCTGGGTAAGAGTCTGGGTTGCTTCCCTCCTTTGGAAGCTTGCTTGGAGCCTTCTGGTGTCATGAAAACTAATCCTCAGAAACCTGAGGCTTTCAAGTCAGTTCCAGCTCTGGGGACTCTGGGCCCTGTGTCTGAAATGTGTGGTATCTTCAGTAGTAGAGACTTGCCTTCC
This sequence comes from Chionomys nivalis, assembly GCF_950005125.1. Taxonomy (NCBI): domain Eukaryota; kingdom Metazoa; phylum Chordata; class Mammalia; order Rodentia; family Cricetidae; genus Chionomys; species Chionomys nivalis. Next base: position 47,225,753 of record NC_080087.1, read on the forward strand.
ACGTCTCGGAGAATATTTGATGTTCATGTATAGAAAAGATGTTATTTGTGCAAGTTGATTCTATATCCTGACATATTGTTGATTTTTTAAAATTATTTCTAGAAATTTTCTCTTGAGTTTTTTATTTTGGTGGGGGGTGGTTCTTTAATATGTTTTATCATGCCATCTGCAAACAGGGATAGTATGATTTCTTTCCTTCTTTGTACTCTCTTACCTTATTGATCCAGATAGTTCTTCAAGGATAATATTGAAAAGGGTGTCCTAGTGGACATCCCTGTCTCATTCCTGTCTTCAGTGTGGTTGTTAATAAAGTCCATATATTTACTTAAGGTTTGATTTGTTGGATGTGTGCATGCATGTGCACACACACACACATATACACACACAATCTATTTATGTCTGAAAAAATTTTTCTCTTTCCTTCAACTATGGCAGGTACTTTTTCAGGCCTAGGTTGGCCATCCTGATTTTTAGGACCTGTAAGGCGGTGCCCAGGCTCCTCTAACTTTCAGAGCTTTCATTGAGAAATCTGTTGTTATGTTGATGGTGTTCCTTTACATGTGACTTGTGTTTGGTTTTCTTTTTTGTTGGTTGGTTGGTTGGTTGGTTGGTTGGTTGGTTGGTTGGTTAGTTGGCTAGTTGATTGGTTGGCTGGCTGATTTGCAGAAGCTTTCAATACTCTTTGCTCATTCTGTATAATATTTTAACTAGAATACCAAGTAGGGATATTCTTTTCTAGTCTTGTCTATTTGCATTTCTATGTGTTTCTTGTATCTGTGTGTATGGTATGTGTCTTTCCTTAGTTTGGGGAAGTTTTCTTCTATGATATTGTTGAAGACCTGATCTGTGCCATTGACTTAGGCTTATTTTCCCTCATCTATTTTATAACTTGAAGGTTTGGTCTTTTAATGGTATTCCACATTTCCTGTATATTTTTCCCCGTATTTTTTAATATTCCTTTCTCATTTGGTCGAGATCTTCTATTTTATCTTTTGCTTGATTCAACCTACTTGCAAGGCTTCCTTTGAGTTTTCTAGTTTTTCAATTCTAATTTTATTTTAGCTTGAGTCCTCTTCAGTGTTTCTCTTTATAGAATTCCATTTTCGAGTACTGGATTGTCTTTTTATTTCCATCAACCTTATGTTAATATTTTTTTGGGTTTCACTCAGGTACATATTCTCCTTCAGTTCTTTCTCCTTCATTTCATTGAGATATTTGTGCTTTCTTTAAACTTCTTGAATTCTTTGATGGAGTTTGTAATTGTTCTTTTAAATTCTGTGTCCTGAGTTCATCTACATAAGCCTCACTTGGCAAACATTTCTATATGACTGCTGGATTTTATAGGGGAGATACTGCTTTTATCTTTCACATTACTTGCATTTTTGCAATGAGATTTGTGCATGTGAACTTATTTTACTAGTTCTGTTTCTGCTATGGACAGAGTAGGTTGAGGCAGAAGGGACAATATGCAGGCAAGGTTTTGTCTAAATGTTGGGTGTGGCTTAGATGAAATGAAGTCAGATGGACCCAGGGGACTGGGCTGCTGTGCAGTCTGTACATCTGGTTCAAGCCTTGAGTGTGGGGTATATTTGGGGTTTGGGGAGTGTTTGTGGAGGACAGGATCAGGCAGAGTCACAGGGTTAGACCCTGATAAGTCTATGCAGTTTCTGGCTGGAGAGGTTGAATAAGGTGTGGAAGGAGCCTGGGTCAGGAGGAGGCATTGTGATCCTCATAGAAGTGGTACAGGCAGGGGTGACTAGACTATGCTGGGGCACTGGGTGTGGGACTCAGCATGTCAGCAGCCTGTAGGTCAAGGCTATAAGGATGTTTTTGATGCTATATTTGGCTACCTTTAACAGAGAGAGGACAATGAAGAATGCTTTTCTTGTAAATAACTATTATTTTCCATATTTGTCAGTTTCCCTGTGTAAAAATTAGTTACAGAATTTTTTACATTTTTTAAGAAAAAGTCTAGATATTTTTCTTATTTTTTTATATTTTTTTCTGGTTTTAGAGAATTTTTAAGTGTTGGTTCATAAAGGTTTATTTTCTTGCATATCTTTTTCTTGAGTGTTCTGTAAATACTGAGATTTAGGCCATTTCCAGTATTTCTGTTTTGATTAATATGGTAATAATCTGTCAGTACATAATTGCTCTCCAAAGTGTGGTTTGCTTATGAGAAGTAGTTAGTACTAATTTGGTTGAACAGACCCCTCCCCTTCCTCTTCCTCCTAATTACCTTGTCACCTGACAGTTGCTGTTTGTTTCTCCAGTGCACTCAGGAAAATTGCCTTACAAGAATTTGTGACCAGGAAACCTTATTCTACCCAAGCCAGCAATTAAACTTTGTGTCAAAATTAAAATATAGTCAGTTCATAAAAATATCACCAACATGGCTAGTTACTCATAATTTAGTTTCATATACACATAAAGTTCTCTACATGCACATGTAGATCAAAGAATTCCCTAGAATTGTCTAGAAAAATTCTTCTCCATAAATTATGTCATTGAGTTTCTGAGCAGCTATAATTTAGGATTCTGATTTCATCAGTGAGGATTATGAATATTTTGAAATTTATAGATCTCTATCAGGTAGATATATGTAGCCCTACACCGACATCAACTAAAAAGTAATTCTGAGATTTATGTTGTGAAATTAGGAAAGTGGCACCTCTGGACTTCACTCCATGGAAGTGGTATCATTAGAAACAGGAAACAGGAAGTGTGGGTGCAGGGGAACTCTTGTCTACTGCTGTGTGAGCATGACAGGAAGCACCTGCAATAAACTGCTTATAGAAACATTCAGAAATGTAAAGTGTCTTAGCTCACTTAAGACAGTTTGTAGTTACATTAAGTCAATCCACAACGTTTTCCAAAGTCTGTATAAAGAATTCGAACAATCACGATAATTATACACATACAATAGAGATAAGATAAATACTAAATAGAATGGTCTTTATTAAGAACAAAAGATGCAGCCAAGTGATGGTGGCACATACCTTTAACGCCAGCACTTGGGAGGCAGAGACAGGTGGATCACTGCAAGTCTGAAGCCAGCCTGGTCTACAGAGTGAGTTCCAGGACAGGCTCCAAAGCTACAGAGAAACCCTGCCTCGAAAAGCAAACAACAGAATAAAATATGCTATGTATAGCTCTCTAGTACACTCCAGGGGAATGGAATCCTCCCTGGTGACAGTAAATATACAAGCATTTAGAATGTACTCACCTGAATCTTTGAGGTGGCCAAATAAGTCTGTAATTTTTTGTGTACTAAAAGCTACATTCTGTAATTTTTTTGAAATTTCAGTATACAGAATTAACCTAATTTTTCTTTTCCCATGTACTTTATGCACTTAATTAAGTATAAGATTTTATTTTTTAAAATGTAACTTCTGCTAACACTAAAGTGGAATTATCTACAGGAGCAATTTTCAGGAACTGATGCTATAGAATATGATTAACCAAAGCAAAAATGGCATTGAAAATTTACAAATACAGATGATTAAAATAAACTTAAGGAAAGCATATCAAAACAAGTATCTACACGCAGAAAAGAGGGAATATGAATATTACGTGTTATGGCAGGCAAGATAGCTCAATGCGTGGAGCTTATCACACAAGTCTGATGGCCTTAGTTTAATCCCTAGGACCCACATAAAGGTAGAAGGAGAAATGGACTCCACAGAATTGTCCTCTGTCCTTCACATGCCTTGTGGCATGTTCATGTGTATAACTACACATAATAATGTATTTGATGTGTATGTTTACCTGCATACATATATGTGTACCATGTGCATATCTGGTACCCACAGAAGTCAGAGGAGGGCATCAGATTCTCTGGATCTGGAGTTATAGATGGTTGGGAACCACCATGTGGGCATTGGGAAACAAAGCCAGACCCGCTGCCAGAGCAGCCAGACTTAACTCTTGGGCCGTCTCTCCAGCCCTGGGCTTTTTAACTACACTGTCTCATATTTGATAGATAGAAAGTAACAATAACTATATTGAACTAGATGTGAATTTAGAAGTTAGTTGGACAAGGTGGCACTGTTGCTCTCCCAGAGAGAAAACTGAAGAGAATCTGGATAAACGGTCACTGGTTGCCATAGAATAGTGATTCTTAGTCTGTGGGTCATGACCCTTCTAGGGTGGAATGACCCTTTCACAGAGGTCAACTAAGACCATCAGAAAATACAGATGTTTATATTATGATTTACAATAGTAGTGACAGTACAATAATGACGTAGCAATGAACATAATTTTATGGTTGGGGTCACCACAACATGAGGAGCTGTGTTAAAAGGTCTCAGCAGTAAGAACTTTGTGAACCACCGCCATAGAGGATTTCCATAGCTTGGCTGCCCTCTGAGACAGCACAAATTAGGAAACAGACCATTTCTTCTATTCTTGTCTGACTTTGCTCAAAATACCAAGTCCATGGAGGAATAAAAAGAAAAAAAATGAAAGCATTGAGATAATAAAAGGATTGTGCCAGAAGCCGCCACTGGGTTTGGCCGGCCCCTACAACACAAACTGTAACAGAGTGTAGATAACCGCCAAACAGGAGTTAGGTGACTGTTAAAAGAGACACAAATATTTAAATAAGATATAAATCCACGTAGGTGATCAAAACTGAAAAAGGACATAGCCAGGCATACTATTAACGAAACAGCGGCCTGATTTTAAAACCTATATTATTCTTTAAGGAATCACCTTTAGAGGCATTTAATCCTGAAGGAAGCAGTCTGGTGCTGAGTCTATCTAGAAAATCATAACCAATCTCATGGACTATGCTTCCATGATGGGAGAGCTTTTCTTCCATGATTAGAAGGAGGACTATCCTTCCGTGATGGGAGCACTTCTTCTGTGACAGGAGGGAAGACATCCTTCCAGCAGAAAGGATAGAGGGTGTTTGGTCCAGGACCAAAGAAGCAGAGGGTGATCTTTATTTTTATGGCTACAAAAGTTCCCTAAACCTTATCTGCCATGCTAAGACACCAATACAAAATTGTGTTGAAGACTCACTGAGTAAGAGGAATAGCTTATGTCTTCGAATCTGAAGGCCACCAAGGAAGAGCAAAGCGCGGAGTAGGGTGAGATTGAGAAGCTGAGCAGATAGAAAAACTGATGTGCATTGTGGAGGGCCTTCTGGCTTGACAAGATTCAGACATTTGGAATGTTGGGAAGGTTAGAAATTGTTTTTAGAATGTATGCTAGTGGTGAATAATCACAAAATTATTTAGAAATCCCTTAGAAAGTTAGGATATATTGATGTTGCCTTATTTCACACTCAGTCTGTCACAATCTGCTTGCAGAAGATGATGTCCAGACCATCCGTCTGTCTCCTGCATCATTCTGCAAGAAATGAAAATGACTTACAGAAAATATTGCATAATCAGGCAGAACTGTGGAAAGTCAGGGCATATGATAGCTGCAGATAAGATTAGCATAGATTCTGCCAACTTGTTAATCATCTAAGCGTTGGACAGAAATGCATTTGCAGGGTTCCTAGCAACCAGAGCAAAAAATGAAAAGAGATTTAACAGCTATTTGATGGTTGTGTTTTTGAAACTAAAATTTGATAACATAACATAACCTACATATAATTTTAAGCATGTATATACTAAACTTTATATAAAGCAAAGAACAACAATATAAGCAAACAAAATCTATTGATGCAATTGAATTCACTTTTAGCCATCCTCATAAGTACTATTCAAAAATTGTCCTCAAATTTATCCTTCTTTCTCAAATACATAAAAGGTATTTTAATTATGATCTCTGAAAATGTAATTTCAATGCAAAAATACCAACAGAGGGACTGGTGAGATGGCTCAGTAGTTAAGAGCACTTGTTCTTGCTGAGGACCCAAGTTCAGTTCCTGACACTCACACGGTAGATCCTAGACATTTGTAACTTCAGTTCCAGGGGATCTAGTGCCCTCTTCGGACTTCCATGGATACCAGGCACATACCTGGTACACATACATACACATTCTTGTCAAACACCCATACAAAGCTAAAAACTAAAAAATAGAAATGTTTCAATATCAACTAAAGGCATAATTGTAAAAGAACTACAAAAAAAACATGATTATAACATCCTGAAAATGAAATGCAATGAATAGTCAGTTTATATAATAAAATTAAAGTAAGGATTGGCACGGTGGTATGATATATAAAAATTTTTACATCAAATTTTTATAGTATTTATCATATAGTACAGTAAAAATATTTTAGTAATGCAAACATTATGCCACCAAGCCTAAAATTAGTAATCTGCGCACTTTTAAGATGAACAAACAATTCGAAATTTTTTAAATAACAGATTTAATGACAGCTAGATCAGGACATGAATCTATAATACAAAAATTAAGTATCACATTAAATTTTGTAGTCAGTTTTATAGGGATGTATAGATTTAAATATCTACACTAAGAATATACATACACACACACACATATATATATATGTATAGTTTTTTAAATATTTCAGAATTAGAAAAACTACCAAAAGAAAAGCAACATCATGGAAAGTACGAGCAGAGATTGTAAAGTGAAATGCTGGAAGTTTCCTCTCTATCTCTGAGATCCACATCCTCACTGAGATAATTGCCTGCAAAGAGCTACAGAGCATATGAACCAAATATTCACCTACTAGGAGCCTGGGAGTTGGAGGTGTCAGTTTGAGTGTTCTCTTCAAAATGAAGGTTTCTCCGGTGTATGTTTGGGTCATCCCAACCCAGGCTGACCATGGTGGCTCTCTTCGGGCAGGGCAGTGTTTGGATGTAGCACTGAGATGCATTCAAGGAACAGTCATGATGTGGGTATTGTGTGACAAAGCTTTTCATTGGGAGCCACAGCACACACTTTTCTTCATCCCACGAAGGGAGGGAACCCACAACAGAGCAGAGTCCAGCTTGGTGAGCCAATGAGTCCTATGGGGGTTACTTACAGGAAAATGGTCAAGGCTTATTCACAGTGGCAAGAATGACTCAAAGACAGCTACATAGCCACAGCCCACCCCCCAGAATGAGTGACAGCTCCCAAAGCTAGGACCCTGGAGCACAGTGCACAGCCTGCAGGCAGCTCAACATGTTGAAAAGTGTCCTTCCCAGGTGCCGCAGTTGATCTAAACCTCTTCCAAGGCAGCTCTGCTGGTGTTTGCTTCTTCCAGGGAGCTGGTCTAGTCTCAGGATCTTCTTTGCAGCTGGGCTTGTCTGAGAGTCTTTCTTGCAACTTTATGGCTTCCTCTGGGAGAGAGGGGCCTAGTGAATCTCATCCTTTTGGGGGATTTTCTGGAGCTGTTCTAATTTGTTTACCTTTCAGTTTAAGGAGTTTCCCTGCAGGATGGAATGTTTCAGTGTCTGATGAAGCTGTTACACAACAGTGGGGCAAGTCACACATCTCTCCCGCAGACTGTGTCCTGAGTGCCAAGCCCTGTGTCAGACTCTACTGAGTCCTAAACAGCCCAAGTGGGCATTGGGCTTTAATGAGAAAATACATCTTTTGAATCCCAAACTGGAAAATCTGAACAGACTCATAAAGAAACGGGGTTGCTTGTATTTGGGTATGATGGGACAATAAACCAAAATCTAACTGAAAGCCCCCCTCCCCATCTCGAACTGAGAGGCCTGAACACTTCCAGTACCTTTATAGACAGTTTCTTACTTTGACACTAAAACAGCGATGTAATTATGCCCATCTTACACCACTGAGCCATCAAGCAAAAGCCTTACAGACATGCCCATGAGCCAATCTGATGGAAGCCATTCCTTTTCTTTCTGGGTGTGTCTAGGTTTATGTCCAGCTGACAGAAGCCAACCAACATTTCCCCAATACCATGAACGTAATTTCAAAATAAAGATTTAAGTTTCTGCTTTGGTATGGCTTTACTTAGTACTCTGTGTGCCTGGTGCAAGCATTTAATAAGTTTTCTGAATTCCTCATTAGATTTTCTGTGACCTTTACTTGTTAAAATGCCAACCGAAATGATTTTCAAGGACTTGTAAAGTAGAATTTGTGTTTTGACAACAGAAACAAGCAGTGGGCCTGGAAGTCTTGGGTAGGTGAGAGAGAAACGATGTAATGAGGTGACTGGAAATATGCGCGACCAATAGTTCGCTTATCACAGTGGTTCTCAAGCTTTCTAGTGCTGAGACCTTTAATACACTTCCTCATGTTGTGATGACCCCATCATAAAATTATTATGTTGCTACTTGATAATTTTGCTACTGTTATTGTTAGTATTCAGGCACCTGTACTGGCCTACCCTCAGGGTCCTGACAGGATACATCCCGAGCTGCAGCCACTAAGAGTACCTCCTGTGCACATCCGCCACATTTCCTTATAAAAGGCAGGATTTAGCCAGGCAATGGTGGCTCACACCTTTAATCCCAGCGCTCGGGAGGCAGAGGCAGGCGGATCTCTGGGAGTTCGAGGCCAGCCTGGTCTACAAGAGCTAGTTCCAGGCAAAGCTACAGAGAAACCCTGTCTTGAAAAACCAAAAATAGTGGGGGGCGGGCAGGGCTTACCAACAGCCTCTGTCTCTTTCTCTCTTTTATTCTCTCTCTGTCTCTCTGTCTCTTTCTTTCTCATCTGCCTACCCCCCACCCCCAGCCTGCTTCTCTGTCCCCTTTTCTGCCTCTTCTCTGTCCTCTTCCTGTGCAAGCCTTGTATGGTTTGACTCTCCTGCTGCTTTTAAATTGTAACACTTATGAATTGTAATGTAAATAACCGTGTTTTTTGCTGGTCTTGGACAACCCCTGTAAAAAGACCTTTAATACCCCCAAGGGGTCACAAACCACCGCCTTAAGCTCTGTGGCTCCACCCACTTCCACCTTCAGACAAGCTCCCTCCTCATCCCTTCAGCCCCAGCCTCATCTGCCTTTTTATCTGTTGTATGCATGGTGGTTCTCCAAAAGAGATAAGTTTTGAAAACCAGTGAGCTAGAGACTCTATCTAAATTAAATCATTATTAAATATACTAGGTCATTTATTGTGAATCTTTTAAATTGAATGACATTGTTGGGGCATTTTCTGAAATTACAAGCCGAGGAGGAAATGACAACGAAGAAATGTGAAAGGGATCCCACACATTTTCTTCAGTCGAAGGGAACTATCCAAACTAGACCAAATTGCCTAAACCAGTTCATGCCACATTCATGTTAATTTCCTGGAAAGGAACAATTTTTATCCCATTTATCAAATGAAGGTCTTTCTTTGTTATTTTGTACTAATGTGTTTAGCCTTATGATTCAGGAGACATTTAGATTGGTCTCTGCATACACCTTATTAGCTTAGTATTTGACATTCATTACTGTAATTTTTATGAAAATAACTAATATTTTCATATAGAAAGATCTAGTTTAGCAAAAAAAATTAGAGAATACTCACTTTGCTTATATTTAAATATAAATATAAATTATATTTATAATTAAATTTTCATGGCTGGTGAGTTATAGCTGTCACACATAGACTATCCCATTATAATTGGTAAGTTTAATTTGTACTTTAAACGCGATATGCCAGTATATTGAATTGACTCTGAAATTACATGCATTTTAGTCTAAATGAAATTGCTGCCTTTTCTTGCCCTAAATTCCGGGGCAAGAATCATATGTATTTCTTACCTTAGTTTTGTCATATTTTATACTGTATAAGCCTCACGCCTGGATTTATGGTCATTTTTGAAAGACTTAGAAGTTTTATCAGTGTGAGAATTTGTCTCAGCATTGTTTGAAGCGTTCTGCACACAGTTCATTAGTAAGCCCACCTGTAAAGCTTATTTATAGTAATCTGTAAATGACAGAAGTTGGTCCAGCCTATGACCGGTGGCCAAGTGAGTGACACCTTAAGGAAAGGAAGCTAGTTTGTGTCTTGATGAGCAGCTCCTGACCCTTCAGTCAGCACAGTTCTTTGTACATGGGGCTTCCAATTCAGATGGCCGAGAGCGCACTCTCATTACGGTTCAGTGTCCACCTGGTCTACCTCACGGTCTACCTGGGTTGTGACAGTCTGCTGGGAAAATATCCCACCGGTTTGTCATCCTTCCATCTAGAAGGCAGGTCATCTGAGTTAAGATTTTTATTGCTGTGAAGAGGCACCATGACCATAGCAATTCTTATAAAGAAAACATGTAATTGGGATGGCTCGCTTACAGTTTCAGAGGTGCAGTCCATTACCATTGTGACGGGGAGGGTGGTGGTGCCCAGCAGACATGGTGCTGGAGCTGAGACTGCCAAATCTTGCAGGCAAGAGAAAGTCAACTGACACTGTCACTCTGAAGGAGGGTTGAGCAAAAATGGGCCCACCCCCACCATGACTCACTTTCTCCATCAAGGCCACAACTCCTGATAGTGCCTCTTCCTTTGGGGGCCATTTTCTTTCAAACCACCACACAGATCGTAAACCCGTTGGCCAGAGCAAGTAAGTCACATGGTTAGTGTAAGCGAAAGGGTTGGAGAAATGCAGTTATTACTAGCAAATCTAGGTGAAGCATTGAGCCACTTTCACAAGATAGCTTAAGTTAAAGCAGGGCATCCCTCCTGCCAATGGGAGGAAGGATCGCTGTTATTTCAAAGAAACAATGTAAATGATTTCCAAAAGGGTCAGGGAGCTGGAAGAGGAGCACCAGATGAGGGAGAGTGGAACCTCATGGTTTGAAATGGGAACATCATGGTTTGACATGGGAACGTCATGGTTTGACATGGGAATGCCATGCTCATAAACTGTCATGTGAAAGGCTGCTCCTCTAGCCAGTGTTTACAAAATACTGCTTCTCCAAGTAGGACTTTCTGCTCTGTGGGTTCTCTATTGGCCTTTCAGATTTTAAATAATAAAGCTGACAATATTTTTCTCTAATGTACCCTGTAAAGAAGACATTTAAGTACCACCATGGTCAAATTTTACATTTCAGTTCTGTGTGAATGACTTCATAGTTCATAATGACTGCTTGCAACCAATATTTCAGATCATTTTCATTTATATCCTTTTTACATAAATCATATAGATATGGGTTCCTGGAAGTGAATTATTGTTCTTATAGAATGTTTTAAACACAAGTTGTTTTCCAGCAATAATCTTGTTTACTCTTCATCTTTGACATTGTATCCATCAGATGGCTACCATGATGTGGCAATATAAAAGCATTTCAAATTTAACAGGGCTACGACAGAGTGGCCAAGGACTGTGGTAACTGCCCACTCTTCTCTATGCCAGTGACCCCTCTATTTAGGAGTAGGGGATGTGAGGTAGACGACTAGAGAAGAATCTCCTACTGTATTCTGAGGGTCTTCTTGAGGGAGCAGTGGGCTAGAATCTAATCTGAGTCTAGTGAAAAGCAGGTGGAAGGAAATGAAGATTAGTTCAAGGTCTTTAAGCAGATAAGGAATGTGGGATGCAGATGACCATGGTCTGAGGAGAGGACCCCTCTTCTTCCGCAGTATAAGAAGTAGGGGAGAAAGTACCCTTTAAAGGCAGTGTAGATCTGGTGGTAAAATTATTAGGAAATTATCACCTTGAGGGCCCTGTTAACTGCTCCAAGAATGGCATGCCAGAGTCATCATCCGAGACTCATGGGGGAGAAGATGGATATTTGAGGAGAACAGATGTGAGGTGACACTGCTGTTCTGGAGAAAGGTGACTGGGCTTAGCAGTGTTTCTGGGTGCTAGTTACAGTGCTGGCCATGAATCTCTCTCAGGAACTGTTCAGCACTTCAGACACAAGCATGGAGAAGGCAATTTCAGTTGAGTTCTGGGTGGATTTTAAGGTATTGAAAAGTTTATCGCAATTGCAGACTGTGAAGGTCAGATGAGTGGGGAGTAGTGGAGATGAGGCCAGGAGAGTTGTCATGGGGGTTGGGCCACTTAACTTGCCTGAAGTAATATAGGGGGGTTGAGGTCATTTCTGGTGACTGGAGGGGTATATGTTTAGCTTATAAGGTAGGATGTATGGATTGGAAGAAATTTAAAAATCAGGACACTGAGTTGTTCCAAATCCATGACAGAATCAGTCCATGAGTGGCTGGTTATGAAATATATTTAGTTGAAAAATAATATATATTATTACTAAATATATATAACTACTGTATAACAAACAGACACACACACACACACCACACCTGTAGATTGAAATTTCTCAGATATAAATGCTGTTCACATAAAATTTATGAATCTGTTGGAAATATATATTGGTCAAAGTTACCACTGAAACAAAAGCAGAAAAAATATTCATGCAGAATGAAAGTTAAATGTTTGTTAGACAAACAAGCATTCATGACTCTGGGACCTTAAAAAGTTATACATATGATTAGAGTCGGCTGAAAAAGTTAGACAAAATACTTATCTGCTAATGAGCTGGTTTTGATACAAGCATCCTGATCTAAGATTCTTTGTCTCAAATTCTTACTCCTTGAATTTTACCTGCATGAATGATTCTATGGAATGTGGTAGTGATATCAATTTGTTTTGATTGTTTTCTACAAATTAAGCCTTACCTGATTTATAAAAGTATCTATAAATGTTGACAGGGGTTGCTTGTTCGTCCCTAGAACCAAAATGATCACACAGAAACTGTATTATTTAAATCATTGCTTGGCCCATTAGCTCCACCTTCTTATTGGCTAGCTCTTACATATTAACTTAACCCATTTTTATTAATCTGTTTCTCACCACTAGGCTGTGACTTACTTGGAAAAGTTCTGGCCTCTATCTCCAGCCTCTGTCTTCGGCCTCTATCTCAGGCAGGGCAACATGGCTTCTTTCTGACCCTGCCCTTCTTTCTCCCAGCATTGAGTTTAGTTTTTCCCATCTACCTAAGTTCTGCCCTATCAACAGGCCAAGGCAGTTTCTTTATTCATTAACCAATAAAAGCAGCACATAGACAGAAGGACCTCCCACATCATGTAAAATTTTGTTTTGGTTAAAATTTTCATGATTTGGGAATTAGGTTCCTTCTAAAGTAAGTTTTCTAGATTTTTTTTTTTGTTTGCAAAATGTTTTAAATTATTTTGCCACAGACCAAGTTTATATGTTCCTAGTTTTAAAACATTTTAGAATTTGGATCATTGGCCGACTTTAGGGTTAATCATCTCATTAACAGAATCCGTGTCTGCTACACTGTGATATGTTTCTCTGAGAGGTTCGCTGCTCTATCAGAGTAAACCAAACAGTTCTGGTCTCACAATTTAGCTGAAAATTAATTTGCATTGATACTGAAGTAAACATAAGTGTGGAGAGGAATGTTTCATTTGAGACATAAGAAGTTACGTTTATCTTTACTTGAAGTACCCCATTCTTCTGAAATAGCAGTTAGTGACTAGCTCTAGGGTCCTGCCAAGAGCTCTAATGGACAAACAAGCGTAGGAGAGTGTGTGAATTTTCTATAGCACTCACCCTCAATGCCTTCGCTTTTCATTCTTGCTATTGACTAGAAAGGACGAGAAGAAGAGGCTGTCTCATTGGCTGTCTAAGCATTATTTGGGTTGATGCATTTGCTTGCTTTACCCTATTTTGCCAGACTTGCGGATGCCTTTGTTAGAGCCATGGGAGCAGTTTCCTTCTCATTTACAATCTGCTGCCAACGTCCAAGTTTTAATAGTTGGTTGCTACTTGGCATGACAGTTATTAAATAGTGATATCGCTAGGGCCTGAAAGTGTAGCCCAGGAATACCGTGTATGCTCAGGTATGTGAGGCCCTGGATTCAATCTGCAGCAGCAAAAATAAAAAATGAACAACTTCATCTGTAGGATTTTCTCTTCTGTTCTTCTCCCAGTCAGGTAGAAAGCATGGTGCCTTATTCAGTTCAGGGTTACCTATCACGTCACACAGCCACTTTGATGCTTGAGCTGTGTTTTTTTTTTCTGTTTCAGTTTCTAACCAGACATTTAAAAAAAAAAAAAAGCAACAACAAAAACTCAAAGTTTGAAGAATTAATTGTGATTGTCTTCCCCTGTTAATCTGATCAGACCCTGTGATTAGCCTGATTATGCCTTTTATCACTCAGTATTTAGCAAGCATGTGTTGAACATTTATTGTGTGCCCGGCTATGTCCTAGACTCTGGAGGAGTCAGCAGTGAAGAAATTAGACAAAGCTCTTGCTTTCATGACATTTTCATTATAGTATATATAATAGTAAGTACATTCACGTCATAACTTCAGACTGGAAAATTACGTAATGAACAGTGATGAGCAGTGAATCGGGGAGCTGATGAATCTTCAACCTTAGGTGAAATCGAAGTCACAGGCGAAAGGACATGAGCCAGCCTTGGGAGAGTTGGAGGAAATCCCTTTCTAAACAGTCACACAAAGAGTTCTGGGTTTCGAGTTGGCTTTTTCAAACATGGGATGAAGAACAGGAGAAAGGAAGACATAACGGCGGAAGACTGTATTGTGAGGTAGCTGTGTGTGTGTGTGTGCTTGTGTGCTTGTGTGTCTGTCTGTCTGTCTGCCTGTCTACAGTGTGTGTACACATCACTTGGTTTACAGCATTAGTACTGGAGAATAATATAACCTCTGTGTTGTAGACACACTGAAGTTTCTTCATATCCATGTTAATGAGTCAGTAACCTGGGATTAGAGGTTTGATCTTAAAATCAATGGTCTTGAGCCCATATATGACCAAAACCAGTGTTGACTGTGGTTGATGACATCAGTTTTCTTTACCTACCCATTATTTATTGCTCAACGTATAAACCTTATAAAATAAGGTAGCAGAAATCTGAAGCCAATAAAATCAGCTTTCTCACCAACAAAGAATAATTTAAGTTAGGAAAACTAATCATTATATAGTCAGAGCACTTAAGAGTTAATAACATACTTTTTATTTAAGTTACATCTGAAATTATTTGTTCATGATACTTAAGCCTGTTTCAAAACACAGAGAAAAGGGGGCTCAGATTTTTCAGAAATCTGTGAACATTCTCATTTCTTTTAGTGGTTTTATCCTTCACCCCCTTCATCAATGGGGTAAAGTGCTTTCACTGTCCAATAAATACAAGTCATGCTTACTATATGTAATTGTGATTTCAGTATGTAAATGTGGTTTCAGCTTTGCAGCTGCCTTTCTACTCTGAATTAGGATCAAGTGCAATTCAAAATGTCAATAAAATTTGTATCTACACCGAAAATTAAAGTATACATTTAACCTTTTCTTCATAAGTCAGGCATATTGAGGTGAAACTAATTGTGAGCACTAGCTAAACAATATGGACTTATACACCTTAGAATTGTCTCCATGTTTGGGTTGTATTTTCTGAGAAAAGAAGATGAAGGGGAAAGTAGCACTCTTGCATTTCAAATGAAACAAAATAGTTTGCCTTTATCGATAGACATAAATACAATGCAGGTGCTATGCTTTTATGTAATTAGAGAATTCCAGAGAGCATTTAGAAATAGCTTAAAAATCTACCATGTGTTGACAGCACTTTAATAAATATCTCCAGACTGTGAATAGAAATTTGAAGTCCAGTAACCTATTTGATTTGCTTTTTATATTATTTTCACTTACAAAAAGTGAGAAAGGAAAAGTCATATTCATTATCATTTTATAAAAGTAACTGCCAAAAACGTCTACTCATCTTAAAGATTAACAGTGGTTTCTGTGGATGCTGTTCTTTTTTTTTTTTTTTTTTTTTTGGTTTTTCGAGACAGGGTTTCTCTGTGCTTTTTGGAGCCTGTCCTGGAACTAGCTCTTGTAGACCCTCGAACTCACAGAGATCCGCCTGCCTCTGCCTCCCAAGTGCTGGGATTAAAGGCGTGCGCCACCACCGCCCGGCTTGTGGATGCTGTTCTTGTCCTCAAAAGAGAAGTTTCAAGCCAGTGTCCCTGTGGTTAAGCTAATTAGATGCTGGGACCCGGAACTCTTAAGTTTTTCACAGAGGTGCATCCTGGCCTTGGATTCTGGGACTGCAGAGCCCAGTTAGCACTGGGATGGATGGACAGCCCCATACTCGCAGGCTCTGTCCACTTATTTCACTTATCTATCCATTGCTGCCCTCCCAGAGAGACTCAACATCCACTATTACATACCCACTTTACAGATATTTAAAATAAAACCTCAATACTTAAGACTGCCCTCTCTCCCAAATTAACAAAAAAATAAAACTAGGCACTTTCAAAGCATAAAATGTATTATTTAAAAGAAAGAATTAAAAAAAAAACTATGGTAACCACCAGGTTTGGCAAAAACAAAGCAAAGCCTTACTCTCCCTCATGTGTGGCAGGAATAGAATTTGCTACATTGTTCTAAACCAGTGCTTCTCAGCCTATGTGGTATGCCCCCTTTGGGTCAAATGACCCTTTGCCAGAAGTCACCTAAGACCATCAGAAAACACAGATACTTACATTATGATGAATAACAGTAACAGTATTGCACTTTTGAAGTAACAACGAACATAATTTTTGATTGGAGGTCACTGCAGCATGAGGGACTATGTTAAAGGATTGATTGCAGCGTTAGGAAGACTGAAAACCACTTTTCTAAACTTGTGAGTACATGAGAACATTCTTGATTTAAAAAAAAAAAAAGGTTTTACTTAGGTTTAGTTATTCAACATTGAGGGATATATCCAAAGGAAATACTCAAGATGTCAAGCAGTTAATGAGTGTGTGCTCTCACAAATAGAAAAGCATCCAAAATAGTCAAAAGAAAAGGATTGGAGAAGCAAGTAAATCATGGACTACTGAGCATCCCTTAATATGTATACTTGTTAGTTCACTTAATGGCATAGGCAAGTAGCAGTTTAATAAATAAACCAAGCAACAAAACTCCTTGTATAGTCTGAGTCCAGCTATACAAGACAGAGAAATGCATAGGAAACAGTGCTAACCTGTAACACTACTGAACCCTGTGTTTCAATGATCTTCCCCCTGTATCATTATGAGTTTCATAGGGAAGCTCTAATGGACACACAAATGGTAGAAATCACAACAAACTCGGAGGGCAAAAATCAATCGTAAACGTTGACTCCAGTCTTACTCAATATTCCATTGTCCTCACCTTTTCTAAGATTTCACTTTTTAAAACTTTACTTACTAGGGTATAAACCATAAAGTCTTGAAAGTCACCTTTTCCCCTCTTCCTGTCAAAATGACTTTACTTAATGATAATTGAATTTCCTTCTTTATGGCCAGTTTCTAGGTTTCTGTTTCAGAAGGTTAGTTATCTATAGCAATGTCAAATGACTGTTAATAGGATCTTCAGTTCACATGAAAATGGATTAGAAGCTTAAGTAAACAGATTGGTCATGAGTCTTTGACCAGTCTCAGATCCAATTACTCAGGCTTTGCATTTAACAAAAGCAACTTGAAAGGACAAAGGAGGATTGTATACATATGCACATGTGCC
The DNA here is from genome assembly GCF_950005125.1 of Chionomys nivalis. NCBI lineage: Eukaryota > Metazoa > Chordata > Mammalia > Rodentia > Cricetidae > Chionomys > Chionomys nivalis. The sequence continues at coordinate 47,243,099 of NC_080087.1, forward strand.
AACACCAGGTATGACATAATTATACACCGTACACTTGATATTCTTAGTGTGGCATTGAAGTCTCTTTACGTTTTCCATTATCAACTTAAAAGCGGAAAGAGTAGAATTATTTTCAAAAGGTGTTTAGGCTCCAGTGATGACAAAGTTCCTGTTCACTGCTTCTGTAGAAGGGCTTGGGGGCTACTGAGGCGTCTGGCACCATCTGTGACTTTGTCTTTCCCTGCAGAATATAATTGAAAGGGAAATGTTAGGGAGACATAATGGTGAGCCTTTTTCCTTTTGCGACAAGCAGGAAATGTCCCTTTAAGGAACTTCAAATGTAATGCATGCTTGCTTGAGGAGGAAGGTAATGGGAGAAAAGCTGTTCAGTAATAAGCCAGGGAGGAAAGGAAGCCTGGCCTGAGAGATAAAGGAGGTGCCCGTGAAAGGGGTGGACACAGGCTACCAGAAACTGGTGAGGCTTCACACATCAAAACCTGGACCTGCTTCATGATGGAAATCCAAGGTAATTAGAAAGTGTATTTTTTGTCAAGTCTGTAATATTTTTTTTCTGGAAATGCAAAGCAAATTTATAACTATAAGATTGCAGTGTGAATTGGTAGAGCCTAACTATAAGTATAAAGACTTTGCAATTTTTTTTGTTATTTTTGAACTATTTAAATGTGTTTTGGGAAACCTATTAGTGTGACTTGTAAATGTCAGCTGCACCCTTGCACTGTGTGGCCCCCACCCTGGCTGTTATGGGATATTAACCATTTGAGAATTTGTAAATGAAATAGACGTTGAAGTAGTGATCTAAAGTTCTTCCAACTTCTAATTGTATTTCTAAATTGCCAAGTTTTGCCTATAGAGAAACCATTTGTAATTAGAGGGCTTCTTAAAGTAGTCATTGTATGGGAAAAGGCACCTAATGAGCTGAGAATATCTCATATGAGTGAGATGGGCATTCCTCTAGGTTTAGAAGCCCAGTCCCTCAGGCACTGTTTGATCATTGACTCACTGTGTTTCCCAAAGTAAACTCTCTATTTTTAGTATGATATTTTTCGCTGATTTCAACTAATGGAATAGGAAATCATTATTTCTTTTTTGTAACTATCGTCATAAATCTGGTTTTCTAGAACCAAGCTACACTGATCTTTCAAGTTCTTAGACTGTTATAAGGGATATGGTGGAAGAAATATTCCTCCTGTATTTGAAATTTCATAACCTACTTTGTTGATATAAACAAAACGACTCTTTCTGGTTAAACTGGGCTTCTTATAATATAATGCCTATATAATACAAATGTAAGTTTACTTGGAAATGCAAAAGATATTGAAAACTTTGCCATTCAAAAATACAACTTTTGTTCTATGGGCTAGAACCTGGCTAGTTAACAGGATAGAGATATTAAAGAAAATAAGCACCCAAGGAGAAAAATGGTGATTGTTATAGACACAATGTGCTGATTGTTTACTGATGGAATTGCCACAGCCTTGACTCCTTTCTTACCATAATTATCAGTGCAGATTGCATTCCATTACAGATGCATCTCCCATTGTAATGACCAACGCAAAGAGGATTCTAGCAGCTGTGCAGAAAATGAAGCATCAGAAATTTTATACCCAGTTAAACTGACTTTCTCTTACAGAGGGCTTAGGCAGACTGTTATAAACACGTAAGGAGTTTTCTTTATAGAAGCCTTTTAGTTGTTTCTACCAGAGAATATGCTTCAAACAGTCAATGTGTGCATGTGCATTTGTGGGTGCATTGACTGTGCATAGATAGTGACAATCTGGAGATAGTAATTGTATAGGCTGGGAGGGTTGAGTGTCAATAAGGAGTGAGTGCTCATAAATATGGTGATTCTTCTTTCTCGCTCTCTCTTTTTTTTTTTACAACTTATTGTCCCACTTCTTCATCTTTTTTAAAATTTATTGATTTTTTTTTTATTGAGCTCTACATTTTTCTCTGCTCCCCACCCTGCCTCTCCCCTCTCCTTCAACCCTCCCTCAAGGTCCCCATGCTCCCAATTTACTCAGGAGATTTTTATCTTTTTCCACTTCCCATGTAGATTATATCTATGTATGTCTCTCTTAGGGTCCTCACTGTGGTCTAGGTTCTCTGGGATTGTGATTTATAGGCTGGTTTTCTTTGCTTTATTTTTAAAACCCACTTATGAGTGAGTACATGTGATAATTGTCCTTCTGGGTCTGGGTTACCCCACTCAGATTATGTTTTCTAGCTCCATCCATTTGCCTGCAAAATTCAAGATGTTATTTTTTTCTGCTGTGTAGCACTCCATTGTGTAAATGTACCACATTTTCCTTATCCATTCTTCGGTCAAGGGGCATCTAGGTTGTTTCCAGGTTCTGGCTATGGCAAACAATGCTGCTATGAACATAGTTGAGCACATTCCCTTGTGGCATGATTGAGCATCCTTTGAATATATACCCAAAAGTGGTATTACTGGGTCTTGAGAAAGGTTGTTTCCTAATTTTCTGAGAAATTGCCACACTGACATCCAAAGGGGCTGTACCAGCTTGCACTCCCACCAGCAATTCAGGAGTGATTCTTCTCTTAAATTGATCTTGGTTAACTAATCTAGTGTGAATATCCTAAATACACCAAGATATACACTTTTAATGGTTGAATTTGATGGTAATGGTATTAATAACTTTTAACAATTCTGAATTTTATTGAAAACTTTATTATGAATATATGAGGTATTCTATCTAAAGTTGTACAAATATGTATACATATGCATATGTATGTTTGCATTCTCCAAACATCTTAGCCAGGGAGAAAGGTGAACTGGGGCTATAAGAATTCCCTAACATGAAGGTCTTAGGTTGAATTTGCTTGTAGTACTAAACAGAAAGAACTTTTTTGAGTAACAATTGAACCTGGAAGTGTATAAGATTGCTGTAAAGCAACTCAACAAGCCAGGAAACTAAGCAGCGACCAAAAATGAACTAAGAAGTGTCGCAAACTCAAGAGTCAACTGGAAAAGACCAGAGATAAGGATTTGAGTTTCGTTAAAATCTAGACATATAGCAGATAAAACTCATTGAGTCTTTTTAAGTTGAATTGAAATAATATTGAAAAGTGAAGATCATTGATCACGTTCAAAGAATGACTGAGAAGCAAATTGTTGAAAACAGGTCAATGGGAGTAATGAGTCATTTTTTTCTTCCCTCTATCAATTATGCCCCTGGGGATAAAACAGTAAATAGTAAACTGCCTCTCAATTATCTCTATTCATTAGTGGATGTGAACCATGAGAGTAAGTCCCTCATGTTTATAACATATGATGAATAGCTACTGATGGCTCAAGAGAATCAGTCGTCAAGATGCCTCCTGATGATGGAATATATCACCTGTGGTCTTGCCTCTAGATCAGTCTTGGGTCTGTCAGATTCCATGATGTATGTGCAATCAGGAGAACACAGGTTGTGTCTCCTGTGATTCAAATGTCCTTTGTCCAGACAAACTGTAAGGAAAAGAAGGGGATAAACAAGGAGTCAATGACTTAAAAGAAAATTATAGCAAGTTTTTAAATGTAACAATGTCTAATAATCTACCTACCAAAGAGAATTAGTTGGTCAAACTCTAAAGAAATAAAGACAGTAAATGCCTGTCTTTATTTCTTTGGAGAGAACAAGAAGGAACTGTGATTGGGACAGGGCCATTGGCAGCTCCTGGGGTTTATTTTGGATCTATGTCTGTCTGTCTGAGAATGTTTAATTAATGTTTTATATATATATAAATAAGATTTATATCTGCTTAGCTTATTTGATATATATAAATCATCTTATATTTCAGGTCTAAATCTTCAAACATGATGTGTAAATACTCTAAATGTCATAAAAATGCATCTATAAACAATTGTTTCTAGGGATTTTGGTGGATATAATTTTTAGCTCCTGTAGATAAATGCCAAAGAGGGTGACAGCCAAGATTGTATGCTAAAATTGTGTTCAGTTTTATAAGACATTACCAAACCACCTCCTAAAGTAGCTGTAACATTGAAAGACCCAATATCAGAGAATACCAGTTGATAGCAAGGCAGTCAGTGGTTCAGTGCTGTAGATTCTTGTGATTCTAATCAGTATGCATTGGTATTTCATCTGCTGTTTCCATATTTCTGATAATTTGGAGAGGCTCTCTTCCTTTACTTGTTTATTGTTCCTCTTTCTTCTCTACAAACATTGTCTACTAGTTTCTTTGTCCCTCTTGTGAAGCTGGGATGTTTTGTTCTGTGTGAAATATAAAATAGAGGTCACTAAAGGGAGACAGAGAAGCGATACTGAGAGAGAAGTAGTGGGTACCAAAATGCAGTTCAAGGGTAGTTCAAGAGAACTTTTTCTAGAATTGTGTAGCACCACAGGGCAACGAGAAACGAGTGAATTCTACATCTCAGAATGACTGAAGGGAAGTCTTAGAAGGTCTGTAGCATGGGACATAATATTTGAGGTGCTCATTACCTTGATTTTGTTGTTACACATTGTATATTTGTATCTAAATATATTAGCAATGGAAATTATGCCTCTTTTATAAATGTCTCCTAATTACATTGCTCTGAATCTATAGTATAATCATAGGTCTTGTGGAAATAGTTTTATTGAAAAAGTATTTTAAGTTTCTATTACTAATAGTATGCTAAAATAGAATTCTTTTTACCTATGAACTGTCACAAATAGATAAAATGGCTACTTTACATGCAAATGGACTTTTAAAACCAGAGACTATTAGACGCTGATTTGCAGCACAGTCTGCCTGAAGTGAGGAAAAAAACCTAATAAATGCTGTGTTGCGAACCAATAATTAGATTCTCATTCTGGGACAAAGTGCTCGCAGGGTTTTCCTTCTTGGTCTCATAAATCTGACCGTATCTTTTCATTCTACTGCTATTAAGTGGTTTAGAGACATAACTTAACAGTAAAATAAATGCCTGAACCTCAGTGGCCCGCACATAAAATCTGCGATTTCAGGGTGATGGTGTGCCTTGCATTGACGAAGTGGCTGTGCCATTTGCTCTTGAAGATAACTGCTTGCGGTTAAGCTACAAGTTCAGTATCCCTTGGCTTTATACTCTAGTGCTGTTGGCTAAACTTAAAGCTTGTGAATCCCACTGCTCTGTCACTACAGAAGCGGTGTGGTGCAGTGTGCTAACAAACCATATTGAAGTATGGTTTCTAGCTGGCCTATTTCCCATGCTTAGGCGGGAAACCAAAATCTGCTGAGTTGTGTAGCTGTCCAGCTGTGGCCTACATCACAATCCAAATGGAGAGGTAGAGGAGAGGTTGAAAGGAGTCGTGGGTACCAAAGTACAGTTCAGGGAAAAATATATTTCTGTCATTGTGCAGCACCATAGGGCAATGGGAGATACAAGTGAATTGTACACCTCAGAATGACTGAAAGTAGGGATTTGGAAGGTTCCGTGTCACGTGACTTGTTAAAGCAGAGATTTGTAGTCTTCTCTCAGCTTCTAGACCCGTTGATCTGAGTCGGACCTTGAAGTGTCCGTTTCTTCCCGGATCCAGGTAAAATGCCAATGCCGCCTTTCCTAGGACCACAGTGAAAACCACTGACTGGGTATAATGAAAGTCCCTGTCTTCAACTATCATATGCTTTCTTTCCAAAAAGAGCTAAGAAAACGGATATTAGAATTTAGAGCTTGTCATTGTGGAGGCCACCAGACCAACAACTAAGGAGAGCATTTCCTGTCTGGGATATTATAATTAAGATATTATGCTAAAGTCCTAGAGATAATATATCTACTGATAGAATATTAAATGACCAGAGGTTTTATTTATATTTGAGAAAATGCCGGTTAAGCAAGTAAATCAGATAGCAGACATCTTCTCAAAAAACCCTGGTTAGTTTATGACACAGGTTTCTATCTTCATTAGAGTGTAGTGAATAACTTATCTTTCTCAGGAATTTTAGCCAGTTTTCCCCAAGAGTGCTGGCTTCCCGTAACTAAATTTAATACCTGAGTGACAGCGCCCTGAGTTTATTCTGTTTCCCCTCCCTGCATTCACAGTCGTTTAATATGCAAATCACTGATCCCTGTGAACGTGTCTGCGCCTTATCCAATGGTTGATCTGAAGCTTCCGTACTGTCAATTTTTCAAAATTAATTTTCTTCTTCTCTTCCTTCCTTCCTCTGCCCCTCCCATCCCTTTGTCCCTCTTCCTCCTTGTCTTTCATTTGACCTGGAGATCAAACCCAGGGTCGTCCTGGTTTTTAAGCACTGTAAGTTTCGAAGGGTGATTTTTGAATGAAGGATGCCTTCAAGATGCTGGCCATTTCAGTGAAGATGAATGTATCGTGTGCATTAGTCATATTGGTAGGAGTCTGCTTGGTCCAAGGACTGAATTTAAGATCCTCAGATACACCCAAATGATAACTTCCTCTGTAGATTTTAATAGAGTTGTTGTTCTGTGAATCTGGGATCTATTTGGCCACTTCCTTGATAAAAGCAAGGATGAGGATTTGCCTGATTGCTGCAGGACGTACTCAGTGTTAGACTTCATTTGCTTTTGAAGAAGAAATGGACGTTGTGTCTTGGTCCTTTTCTGTGTATTGTGAGCTCCTACTCCTCAGGCTTGTTTGTGTTGCTGGGAGTCACAGGCCACAGCTGTCCTGTTTACTTCTGTATTCCACACGTCTTATGCAGCCTGCACGGCAGCGCGTAGGCACTCAATAAATATTTGCTGAGTAAATGAATTGACATTTTTAAAAGGTCACAGTTGTAAAAGAGGCTCCTCTTTGAAAGTTTACAATTTAGAAAATATAAATTATGTTGAGATGGTGTATGTGATGGGTTTTAAGAGCATTTGGGTAAAACAAAACAGAATTTTCAGTGGGTGCGCTGGACATACAATTGCGGTTTTTTGGTTTTTTGTTTTGTTTTGTTTTGTTTTTCTGGTTGTTGAAGAGTAAAGGTTTTCCCAAATACTTTGATTTGATATTTTTGAAATTTCCTGACATGAACTCCATTAAACTAGAGGTTATTTTGATTCTGGGGATAGTGGCTGTTAATTTAAGGCTTTGTGTCACTTAACCTTGTAGAATATTCGTAGCACATAATGTTAGTGTATAATTGCATATGTGGGGTTGTCATGTAATAAGATATGTGAAAATACCATAAGATCTTTTACTCTAAACAAGAAAATTTAATATGCTTTCAAGTAAGCTAACTTCATTCAGGGACTGGCAAAGTTCAGACACATTTATTTTCCCTTTGGCCTGTGCACTTTGACCTTGAGTATGCACTTTGATCTTGCAAACAGTGAGTAAATGAGTGACTGAGTTTCCTCTAACCAGAAAGTACACATTGAAGCAGTTCTGAGAAAATCATTATGTTGGTAAAGTCCATGGATCTAAGTACCTGTGGAGACTTTCATTCCACGGCCATTTTTATAATCAAAGCAATCAAAACCTATTTATCAATTAATGATGTATAAGCTACCTAATTTCTGTCGTACTTCTTTTATTGGTCTGCCATGTAGGAATTGTTAAAAGTTATTACAGACTAGGAGGTACAGCTCAATGATACAGTTCTTGCCTAGCCTGCACAAGACCTGGGCTCGATCCCCAGGACTTGCCCTAAAGGGTGGGATATTACAGAAAGGTTCTGTGGACTTAAAATAGCAGGCCCTCATTAAAGTCAGCCTCAGACTGATTTTTGAAAACAGGCCTAAGAATAGCTTTTACATTTTTAAAGAATCATAAAAGAAAACAAGCATGAGACCGTGAGACGATGTGATTGCCAATCTGAAAATCTTACCATGTAAGTCTTTACAAAAATTGAAGACTCTTAGTGCAGAATGCTGTGTAGGGAATGACTTAAGTTGATGACGGTGAATTGAAAGCACAGCAAAGCACATATGGAATGATGCCACTTAAAAGTATATTTGGTCGTGCTCAGGGTAGACACTTAAGGTATTATAATCTTTGTGTTAGTTTGGAAGAGAAGTTAATAGCATCCTATATTTGAGAGCCTACTTAATTTCATGATTTTTCAATAATGAAAATGTACTCATTGTGTAATGGAAAAATTAAAACTTTTTATTTGAAGTGGAGGAAGAAAGACCTTATCTAAGTTGTATTTATCTGAGATGCATTTCTCTATTTTTGAAATGAGGAAGTGAGGCTGGGAGAGGGAAGTTAATTTGCATGGAAGGACAAAAACATAAGGCAAAAGCAGCATTACTGTCAAATTGTCTTTGTAGTAGCATCACCATTCGATAAATTAAAACATTCATCCTTCTTCTGCATGAAACATGAACACTGTGCCCAGAAGCAATCTGCAGGTATTAGGTATATGATACATGATGAATGAAATCAAAACCGCGAGACTGTTTTGATGACCTGAAGACAGACAGGTGTGTGTTTGCTTAGGCAGAATGAAAAATGAATAGCTTAATGCCGAGCATTTCAAAAAGTGATTGTAGCCGGGGAGATGACTCACTTGGTAAAGCACCATGGGCACAAGCGTGAGGACCTGAGCTGGAGACTTCAGAACCCTGTCAAAAATTGGGCATGACAGCACATACCGGTCGTCTCGTCTCAATGCTAGCCAGAGAGCTTGCTGCCTAGCCGGCCTAGCCAGATTGGTGAGCCCCAGGAGCAGTGAGAGATTCTGTCACAAAAATGAATACATAAATATAGTAGAAAGCAACTGAAGACATCAACCTTGACCACTGTCCTGTATACACACATAGACATGTGTGCCTCATACATTTACACACAAATACAGACCAAGCAAAACCTATGTGCATTAGATATTTATACATTTTATTCAAACTGCCACTGCTAATAAGTCTAGTAATTCATTGCGTTTTCATACCTGCAGAGTTAATAGTTCAAACTGTGGCACAAACTCAGAAAGGTCGCATGTTCTGAAGCTCATGGCCTTCCATATAAAGAAGACACAAAAGAGACAAGTGACTTATCCCCAGGCCCTCATGCAGGCAACTGTTCACAGAAAAAAAATCTGCAACTCAGAGGAGAGCAAATAAATACGCTACCACATGAGAAGCCTTTATTGTAATGAACTGATCGCTAACAGCAGAAAGAATGAGTAGGGCCATAGAAAACAGACATAAAAGCTCAGCAGATTTTGGGCCATTTAGTGTGTGTACGAAAAGCCTAATACCGTCTAATATTCCTGAGGGAACCACTAAAGTACAGCAAAGAAAGATGATAGTAACTATTATTGCCCTTTAAAGAGCTCTCGTGCATTTAATCACAGCCATCTTCTGATTTGGAAAAATGATTCCCCATCCACGTACTTAGAAACTAAGGCATCAAAGGGTTTAGATGAGCATTAAGGATCATACAGACCATTCAGGTGAGGAAGCCACATTACCTGGTCCCTATTTAGTATCTGAAGAGGACGGGGATGCTGAGTCACCAAGTCGGGATAGCTGTGTGTCTCATTAAATCAAGAAGAACAGATAGAGTGGCTTTTAAAACTGATATAAATAAGAAGGTGAAGTCCAGTTAACGGGAAAGATTCACTGGCATGGAATACCTCATAACTCAGAAGTGTCAGGGACTGCAGAGATGAGGCTCTTGGTTTTCCATCTCACTTTAGCAAATAAGTATTTACAAGCCCATATATATATATATATATATATATATATATATATATATATATGTGTGTGTGTGTGTGTGTGTGTGTGTGTGTGTGTGTGTGTGTGTGTGTGTATATATATATATATGTATGTATGTATGTATGTATTAGCTTGTGATGCTTACTGTAACAAGCATTGGCAAATATACCAGTTGGTATTTCCATGGTAATGCATTGGATAATAACCTCTATAGGGCAGATTCCACAGAAATCTATTAGAAGTTATTTCTTAATAAAATATGAAGCTTCATAGTTCTCTGTTGCTACAGCAGGCATTATAGTTTTTTTGAAACAAAGGTAAGTTTTCTTTGATGTAATCTCTATGGTCAGAAACTATTCGGCATACTTAATGATATTAAGTGCAATTCCTTGTATGCTGTGTATTTTTCCAAACACCATGCTGATGATTTGCCCATCTTTGAAACATCAGTTGAGATGGAATGAGCAACTTGACAGCCCACCTTTAGATGTGGCAATGACTTTGCTTCTCATGCCAGTGTTTATATTTCTTTTTATTGTTTAGAATTTATTACTCCCAGAAAGGTTTTGGGGAGTTGAAAGTTTAAAATAGTGCAATATGAAGTCCACATACTCATGCTAAACCTTACATAGTTCCTTTGCCTTTTCTGTGCACTTGTAACATTCATATTCAATACAGGTTTGAAAAAAGATAACTTCCATCATACAGCTTCCTTCCAGGCCCCATTTTGAGTAAATGCTTTTAAGGACCCTGACTGGGGCTAGTGAGATGACTCAGAAGGTATAACTGAGTTCAATCTTAAGAACCAACAGAAAGGTAGAAGGAGAGTCCCTGTAGGCAGAGGCTGCTTGTTCATTCCCGGTTGCCCAGACCCAAAATAATCACATAGAAACTATATTAATTGCAATAATGTTTGGCCAATAGCTTACACATATTTCTAGCTAGCTCTTACATCTTAAATTAACCCATCTCTATTTATATTTTACCACAAGGCTAATGGTTTACCGGTAATGTTCCCCGGTATCTGTCTCCTTCTGTGGCTATATTGCGTCTCTCTGACTCTGCCTTCTTTTTCCTAGCATTCAGTTTAGTTTTCCCACCTAGCTCTATTCTTCCCTACCATAAGCCCAATCAACTTCTTTATTCATTAACCAATAAAAGCAACACATATTCAGAAGGACTTCCCACATCAAAGTCCATGTCTCCAATCCTATCTATCTATCTATCTATCTATCTATCTATCTATCTATCTATCTATCTCTACTCCTCTCTCTCTCTCAAAACACCAGTCCTCTTTCATTTCCACAATAAAGTGTTTACCTTTTTATTCTTGTACTGAATTTGGGTTTACTTTATAACCTATGCTGTATATTGATGCTTCCATGATTTTGTGTAAATCACCAGGCTTGCCTTCCTGCTTGTGAATACCATTGAATGAAGAATCTTGTTTTGTTTTTTATACTATCTCTCCTAATAGCCTTTACCACACCAGTAATCAGGAGTATAACGAGTCTTTTTCTGTCCCACAGTCAGCTCCCAAATAATGACATAGAGACTTCTTATTAATTATGAAAGCTTTACCTATAGGCTTGTTCCTACCTAGGTCTTATAACTTAAATTAACCAAGTTATATTAATCTACGTTCTGTCACATAGCATTACCTCTCTTCTATCTTGTACTTCCTGTTTCCTTTCCATGTCTCTTGGCATCTATTGCACACCTTCTCCTCCTCCTTTCTCTCCTTAGAAATCCCACCTCTACTTTCTGCCTGGCTATTGGCTGTTCAGACTTCTCTTACACCAATCACAGCAATGCACCTTCACACAGTGTATAAATATCTCACAACGCAGGAGTATGTACTTACTATATCTCAAAACCATATTCTAAGCAACAAAAGATAACTCCCAAGATCTTCTCTACTATCCTCTTTTGACAAAAAGAGAAAAGTAGCAAACTGACTCCTCTTTCATATTGAATTGGTGACCAGCAAATTCTGAACTACATCCCAGGGTACCTGATTCCCACCTTACTGTGTCTGTCACCAGGCAACCTTGACACGGTTTACTCAGGGCATCCAAAGGACTTGTTTCAGGAGGAGGCAGCAGATGATGTAGTGATAGCTTGCCTGCCCTTGGACAGAAGCTAGAAATCTCACCAATATTTCTCTCTTTTTCCACCTTGCCCATCTGACTTTAAATCCTCCTCCACTTAAGTGCTAGGCAATGAAATCATCCTCTCTCAGGAAAAAAAAATCAATATCAAATGCAATTTTATTCATTTATCAACATTTATTCATTTTGACTACAAGAAATCATAAAAGCAAGTTCTTTTTAAAACTTCACTAGCCGTTAAATTTTTTATGAAAAAAAGAATATCTTTTCTAGATCAGGGTAAAGAAATAACTCGCTGGTAGAGAGCCTGCCTAGCATGTACAATGCCTTGTTAGATCTCCAGTGAGGATGAAACCTAAAATGCCTATTCACTGGAGTATCTGCATTTGCATTTTAAAATTAAAATCTGAAGTTTCTTATTTCACTTAGACCTCTGTACTTTCATATGTGAGAAATACCATGTCTATGGGATTCTAATGGATTCTCTTTGACAGTGGCCCATGGTATGGACCTAAAAACCATACACATCATTTTTGTGGAAAGTTGAAAAGATATTAATGCTTTAAATGCACAACACTGTCTTCACTTAATTATTTACAAGCTAAAAGTTGAATGATTGCATAAAATATCACATGGAAGCATAGCCGAACAATTGACAAAAGCAGTCATATGGTTTCTAAATGAAGTCATAATACAGTTTAATAAATACAATAAAGCTCTCAGGTTAAACAAATCTTTCTGCTTCAGGTTTTGTTAAGTAAAGGAAAGAAACAGGAGAGGAACACACAGGTGGGACATACATGGGATACACCTTCTCGAGCACAATAATTACAAGAGAGCTAGCGAGGTGGCTCAGTGGATAAACCATTCGCCGGACAGGTATACCATGCAAGGGTAAAGACAATTTCAGTTCCCCTGCAGCCACGTAAAAGCTAGGCAGGTGTGGTGGCCTGCCTGTTACCTCAGAGCCCATGAGGCAAAGAAGGGGATTCCCCGGCAAGATGACAAGCTAGACGAGCTGAACTGGTAAGATTTAGCCACATAAATAAAGAATAATCTCAGCTAGATCACCAGGTAAGGGCATTTGCCATCAGACTTGATCTCTGAAAACGACCTACAAGGAAGGAGAACTCACTCCCACAAGTTTTCCTCTGAGCTCCATACTCGCACAGGCCATGGTACATGTATGTAGGCACCTACATACACATACGCGTACACACACATTTAAAAAGTGTTTAAAACAATATTAAATGGAGAATAATGAAAATACCATCATCATCCCCTGGCCTACACACACACCACATGTGGACAGACACACATGGGAACGTGCATACACACATACACATCATATTAAAAACAAAGGAATGACATGAAAAGAGATGGCTAGAGCTGCTACACACTGATAGAATTGTGAGTGAAATATAGGAACATTTAAGGTGAATAGAAGGTCTTTGCCTATAGGCGTAGGGACGTCATTGACTTCTGACAACATTGAGTTTTAAGGTCTGCTGAATTAGCTTTCCTATGTATCTTTGTTTAAAATTTAAACCTTTCTAAGTTTAACCCTAAATAAGAACAAAGCCAGAATATCTTCTTAGTGCAAATTGGTTGAGTGACTGAATTTGGCTCATTTTATGTGCAAGTTAATCACCTCACTTAATGACGTACCGGTGCACTTATTTTCGGGAAGATATTGTCATAAATATGATGACACCTTTCACTGAAGGCTGTATGTAGTAAAAATGAATGGAGGTAAACTCGGTTTATGTTAATGGAGAATTAGTGTTTGATCTTTTGACAATGAAGTTTTCAGCATAAGCATTTTAAGAAAGACTTGGATAAGGAGCCTACATTTCAAACTGGAGCATGCTGGGGTGAGAGTGTTCCCTTCTACAGCCATCTGTTCTTATTCATTTCTTCTTCCCTTGCTCTTTGCTCTGTTGTATATATGACTCTCATACAGTTCTTTGGGGAACTGTAAACTAGAAAGACAAGGAAAGCAATACATCTAGTTTATAGCCTTGTCTGATCCTATCTGTAAGGGTAGAGTAAAAAGATTAATGTATTACCTGATGGAGTTTAACTTTTCAAGTGTTTAAAACATTGAACCAAAACTCAATGAGACCATGGTGATGTTACTTAAATGTAATGAAAAGATTCGGATTTGATGTGTTTGTTCTGAAATTCTTAGCTTTGGGCCATTAAAGTTCTTATCTAAAGATATTTGTTAGCTATATGCATGAAAGATTACTTGAGAAGCTATTTCATCATATTGCTGACCTTCTTTCAGCAAATTATATTGGTTTTGACTTTTGCTATGAATGCAATCAGAATCTCTATCACACAAAATGTTTTTCAAAACTCTTGCTGGATCCTAAAACGTCTGTGCATCTCCAATGGATGGGTAGTTATTAAAAACTATTTTCTTTTAGTGGTCTTTAGGAAAAGAAGGGTGAGGGAATAGAAAGTCCTCGGTTGTAAACAGGGTTACATTTTATGAGCTGCCATCGTGCCCTCTCAATTTAAATCTTCCCTGACAAGTTTAGTGCCAACAAACCGTGGAAACTCAGAATTTGGTGGTACATTAGCAGAACCTTTTGAAAAGTTGACATTGATTTTGCTTCTCATTTACACACACACACACACACACACACACACGGTCAGGTATACTTTAGTTCTTGTTTAGTGACTTCTATGCAATACTTTCTCCTAATGATAAAACACAAAATCTGTCAGCCAACTCTCTTGTTATATTGAGGAAATCAAGCCAGACACCGACGGAAGCAGGAGCAGGGCCAGCCCTGGACCCCAGGTACTTGGAACCAGCCCTCTTCCTGCCATCATGCTGTGCCCCTTGAAGGACCAACAGAATTCTATCTAGTGTGCTTTTGTAATAATTTGAGGCTTAGCACATCATCCAAGATGGGCTTCTTGGAGCTTAATTGCCTTTTAGATTGATTTGTGATGTGCCTCCTCCACTCTCTTAGCAGTGTTAATTTTATAAGCTACTTTTATTATCTGCACATCATGATGGGGAGAAAGATGTTATGTTCTCTTCTTGAGCCTGGACTCTTCTTTCAAATACCCTTTCTTCAAACAATAGGAGGAGGACTAGAGAGATGGGTCAGCAGGTAAGGGCACTGGCTGCTCTTTAAGAAGACCTGGGCTAGCCATAAACAAAGGACATTGAGCCTATAGTTCGTGATCCTAGAGAAGCTAAATAAGAAGGTGAACCCAAAGAAATACGTGTAGTTATCCTCCTGGATATTGAAGTGGACAAGATCACCAGGCAAAAGTTGGGAACAGGGGGATAGGGCTGGATTGGGGGGAAGGGGAGATGGGGAGACAGAAGGAAGAAGAGGAGGATTGGGGAGAGCTTGGAGGAATGGGATAATTGAGATGGAGGAAGGGTGGATATGGGAGCAGGGAAGAAGATATCTTAACTAAGGGAGCCATTTTAGAGTTGGCTAGAGTCTTGGCTCTAGAGGGGTTTCCAGGTGTCCAAGGGGATTTCCCCAAGTAGGTCCATGGGTAGCAGAGAAGAGGGTACCTGAACTGGCCTTCTTCCATAGACACACTGATGAATATCTTGCATATCACCATAGAACCTTCATCTGGTGAGGGATGGAGATAGAGACAGAGACCCACATTGGAGCACTGGACTGAGCTCCCAAAGCCCAGATGAAGAGCAGAAGGAGGGAGAACATGAGCAAGGAAGTCATGATTGTGAAGGGTGGGTCCACCCACGGAGATGGTGGGACTGATCTAATGGGAGCTCACCAAGGCCGGTTGGACTGGGTCTGAACGGGCATGTGATCAAACTGGACTCTCTGAATGTGGCTGACAATGAGGGTGGACTGAGAAGCCAATGATAATGACACTGGATTTTGATTCTACTGCATGGACTGGCTTTTTGGGAGCAGAGTCTGTTTGGATGCTCACCTTCCTAGACTTGGATGGAGGTGGGGGGCCTTGGACTTCCCACAAGGCAGGGAACCCAGACTTCTCTTAGGACTGGAGAGCGAGGGGGAGGGGGAGTGTGGGGAGTGGGAGGGAAATGGGAGGATGGAAGGAGGTGGAAATTTTAAATAAATAATTTTTAAATAAATTTTTAAAAAAGGGAAAAAAAGAAGACCTGGGTCTGATTCTCAGCACTCACATATCAACACATAATTGTTTGTAACTCCAGTTTCAGAGGATTTGTCACCTTCTTCCAGCACTGTCCATATGTGGTACACATACAAAATGCAATCAAAGTGTCCATACACATAGAAATAAAATTTAAAATAAAAAATTAAATATTAGAAAATAACAATGAGAATTGAAATTGAGTACATTTATTACCTAAAGCATCAATGGGACAATCATTTTTTTTCTCCAAAAGTGTTTTGTACTTTCCCCCTAATTACAGCCAGGGTTGAGACTCCAGAATTCCTGAGATAAATTATTTGATAACAATAGCAAACTGGTGAAGTGTGTTGACCCACATTGCAAACACTGTAATGTCTTATCAGTGATGTCTTATCACTGTGTCTCAGTCTTGTAAATTAACCTTTGATTCAGTCATCCATTTATTAAATGGGCCTTTTGAATTACAGCTTCTGCGTTGCTGGTGTGGTGTTGCGTTGTGTTTTGTTTTATATTAGCCAGTGCTTTTCTTATATTGATATCTAGTTGGGTTGTCAAAATAACAAACCAGAAAGCAAATAAGTAAATAAGTAATTATAATGTGATAAGTAGGTACAGAAGTATGCAAGATAATGTGATAAAAACTGAAGGAATATGGGCAACTTGGGTGGGGGACTATTTGGAAGAACTCTCTTGAGAGGGATATTCAAATGATTCCCAGAGATAAGAATAACCTAGGCGTTCAGAGAGCAGTCCCCATGAAGACCAACGTCTGAGCTGGAAAGTCACGACTTTCCTGTTCACTAACTTAGAACAAACTATCTATCTTTCTTTTTTATTATTATTATTTTATGTCCATTGGTGTTTTCTGGGTGAGGCTGTCAGATCCCCTGCACCAGGAGTTACAAACAGTTGTGAACTGACATGTGGGTGCTAGGGAATTGAACAATCTAGAAGAACAGCCAGTGTTCTTAACTGCTGTGAACCATCTCTCCAGCCCCCTAAAACTACCTTTCTGTGTTTGAATGATGTGGTAATATTAACAAATTTAAATGCAAATGGTTATCTGGATTGACTACACCAAGAAGTGAAGGAAAAATGAAATCTCTCTACTTTCAGAAAGAAGGGAAATTATTAGGTGACATGAAGACATATAGAGATCTATTTCATGCCTTTGCAAACACCTCATTGTGCGACACAAGCTGTCAGAGTTGATGTTCATGGAAGGCAAAGGTCTTGGAGTTGAGAATCGACTTGGGCCTTGGAGAATGAATGGATTTGATGGGCTCCAAGGAGGCAGTAAAATGAGAGAACTGGCTAAAGAAAGACTGTAATACTGTCAGACCCTTCACAGGAATCTGTGACTATGAAGTCTCACAAGCTACAGCCAGAGCAGTGTTTGAGGGAACAGAGATGATAGACAGGCCTGATTCATAGGAGCTGTTACAAAGATAGTAGGACAGCCAAAATCATAATGGTTTCTGAAGCAAAAAATGTTAAAATTATACAGCTTAATGTAAATGAGAAAGCCTGAAGGCTAGGATAGGAAAAGTTTTTATAATCATCTTTTTTATTTTACCTGGTGGTGAGATCATGGCCTATACTAAGCTTCAGGTGAGCTATGCACAGGACATGTCAGAATTAACCCTAGTACACCTCATGGGGACTGGAAGTTAGCAAATCAAACACCAAGTCCAAGAGATTCGCTCAACATCATCAGTGATGGAACTAGGCAAGTTTATCTGGAGTATTCAATTACTAACTCAGTGTGGGACGGATTAGGTTTCAGAAAACAGCAAGATACCCAAATTGTGCTATGTTCTAGGAGTAGAAGGGAAGAGCTGGAAAAAGAATGGGAAGAGGATGGGGATGCGGTTAGGTAATGAGAACTTGGGGCTGAGCTCTTGAGCTCATAATCAAGCCTTGGAGGTGGGGGAGTATAATTCTGACCGAAACAGAATTATATAAAGAAATAGCCTCAGACTCTAACTGTGCAAAGTCCTCGGAGATGTGTGTTGCTATGATCATCAAAGCCACACCTAACCCAGGGAGTGGGCACTATTTGCTTTAAGGTCCATAAACATAATGACTTGTTTATTCCTCTCCACAACTTTCCAAAAGCAAATGCTGCTGTTGTCTGCATTTTCTAGGCAAGAAATCTTGGGCACAGAGAGATTAAGCAATGGGGCCAAGATGAATCAACTTGCAGCAGTACAGCAGAGATTCAAACACAGGCGCTGTGCCTTCAAAGCCCAAGTCTCTAGCTTACACGCCATATGCTTATATCCAAGATGGTGTTTTAATTGCATAGTTTGCCTTCTATCTTATGTAACTGTCTTGAAAAGGAGTTAATTAACAGTTTTAAAAGTTGGGTGGAAACCAGAAAGTCCACAGATGGCCAGGCAGTGGTAGCATAAATTCTTACCATAGAAGACAGTCTAGAATTCTCAGGGTGAGGCAGAGAATGGGAAGGAGAAATTGAGCCATGGATATTATTATTATTATTATTATTGCTGTTGTTGTTATTATTATCTTTTTTCCATACACTATTGATCCCAGAAATTATCTCTTTTGATGACAATTGATAATTTGTTGATCAAAAGGCCTCTATTTATTCTTTCTATATACCACAAATATATGTTTTTTTCTATTTATATACAATATATATATCAACAGTTTACCTCAGTTGATTGCCAGAGTTTTCATTTGAAACTCATTTCTAACTTTCCTTATTAAATGAGATTTAAACTCTGAAAGGGTAGAGTTTGTGTGAGGGTTTCCATGTTAGAATGACTAGGTCGCCATCCCTTCTGGAGCCAAGTCCTTGGGTCTCTCTTTAGAGAGGCTCTGGCCTTGGGATAGGAATTGTGAGGAACCATTCTCTCTGGGAAATACACATAGGACTTCCTGGACAAGCCCTGTACCCAATGCTCACACACGGGTGGAGGAAGGGCCTTGCCATCGTCCTCCATGGTATTAGTTCAGCCTTTTCCATGTTGAGGTGGTAATAGGAATGAGCAGTATACCAAATGACGTCATACAGTTTGAAGGTGCAAGGTACCAGTGCCATAACTGTTTCAGGGAAGGTGGTAGCTGGCCCTCCTTCAGTGAATCTGCCAGTATTTTGATTTGAACAACTGACTGAACAAATGTCATCTCAATCAACCTTCCTAAAGCACAGTTCAACCAAATTTGCTTCCAAGCACTTCATTATTTTAACAACAACAAAAAAGCTTACTCTTGATTGTATGCTTTTCTATGATTTTGACCTAGACTGTAGATACCACCTACCTACCAGTGTACCCATTTGATCAGACGAGGTATACTATTTATCCTGCAGGCTCACCATGCATCCATCTGTGATAGACTGATCCCGCAGGGAAGAACCATGTCCACCCCTAATACCTCTCCCCATTCTCTCATTAGCCCCAGGTCGGTGTCATAGCCATTCATCTAAAGGCCACCTCCACCACAGAGCCTTGATAATCTAACACCTGCAAGATTTAGCCATCCCCACCTGTTAGTTTATCTGTGTTCTAAGTATTTATGGGAATCATCTTCCTATTACACTATGGACAGAATTTGTACCTAATTTAACTTTTACCTGTTTCCTTCAATATCATAGAAAGTTAAAACCCGAAAGGGCTTAGATAACATATAGATTATGGTCTTTCTAAAATTTCTTTTTTTCCCTATGCCCCAGGAAGAAACTGTGTAAACCACCTAGTTCTCAATCTAAGAAATGTTATCCAAAACCAAGGAGTTCGCCTCCTGGCATACCCATAGAAATTACCTGGATGGTCTGTGATGCTTCCAAAGGCCCGGAACAGCAGACTCAAACTAGAAATTAAGACTGAGGACATGAGACACACATGTCTGAATCGTGCTGTGCTCACGCCCTCCTATTAAGGTATATCTAAGGTAGTGCATAAGAACCCCCAGTGCGTTGGCCCCTGGATCAGTTCAGCTCTACTCATTGTGATTGCAGATGAGTTGTAAAGTGCTAAAAATGGATAATAGTGGAGAGCGTTATGTTTTACATGCAATAGTAGCTTACGTAATTGTTTAACTTTTCAGATATTTCGAAAGAAAGCAGTGGAACTTGGGGTAAAATTGCTACCTGCATTTCATACTCCCTCTGGAATACCTTGGGCATTGCTGAATATGAAAAGGTAAAAGTCTTCATTTTCAACAACGTACTTTAAGGTGGAATATCTGAGACTGTGGCCTCGTGAGATGGTTAATTACATGTACACTTTGCTGACAGTGAGTGACAATTGAGTGTCTTAGAACTGTGTTGGAAGCTCTTACCCCTTCAGTAAGATGGGCTCCTGTCATGACTTACCATCGTCCTAGCAGACCCATGCAAAGCAGACTTGAGCCCAAGTTGGCTCTGTTTTATAGGACTCTTGTCTGAGTGATACTGTCCCATAAATACCAAGAGTAGTCAGGAAAGCATTTTGTTTAAACAAATCGCTAGGGCTTTTTACTTTGTTTAAACTCTTGGAGATGGAGATGCTGCAGAGAAATAACACTTAGACTAATCAGACCTTTTAAAAAGCTGCTATCTGAATCTATGAGGCTGGGAGCATCTGAGACTGTCAGGCCCACAGTTGTAAAGAGGGAATGGGACTGGTTCATTGACAGATCAACCAGCCCCTCTGCAGAGAGAAAACTGGCATACTGTCTCAATTAATTAAAAACAAACGAACAAGCCAGCCAAATACTTTTTAGCATTCTCCCAGGGAGTGAGTTGAGTTTTCATTGTGGTTTTAGTATTTCATCAATTAAATAATTCTGTTTTAAGCTGCAATGATCAACATAAAATGTGATCGGTTCTTACAGATGTTACACATATAGCTCCCAGAAGAGCCCAATATAGTCACTCCAATTGTTTCTCCATTTTGTTCATAGGGAACTAGAGTCACAGAGAGGTTGGTAGTCAATCTATCAGACCAGACAGTAAGGAGATGGCAGATGTTTATGTCCACATACATGCGTATTCATAGAAATGCTTTATTTACCTTAGAAACACTATAAGAACCAACAGAGTGGTTTGACAGAACTAGAACAACACAAAATTACTTATTTTAGCAACACTTTATCCCCAACTTAATCATGAAAAATCATGGAAATTAATCATCATTCGATTGTTTTCTCTTTTCCTTTAGTAAAAAAAGAAAAGAAAAAGAAAACCCCCGAGATTCTGTGTTTTATTTTCAATTATAAATTACTAACTAAATTTGGAAATTGTGTCTAACTCATTAAATGAATCTTTGTGTCTAAGTATGAAGTATGTTGAGCATGTTGCAGCAGAAAGATGGGGAAACCCTACTCTAGGGCTATTGAATTATTAAGTATTATTAAGTACTAAATTGAGCTAGTTTTTTCTACCAGGTAGTAAGATAGCTCAGGACCTGTTTTCCCCACCAGGGCTCCTGAGGCACAGCCTGTGGATCTGTGAACTTGAATTATATTTCCATGTTCTGCAAGATCTCAAAGCAAGACTGCATGTGAGCCTGGCTTGCAGTAGCTTGGCTTTTGGATGCCTTTTGTATTTGGCTCATATAGACCATCTCTATTACCTCCAGTATCTTCAGACTTGATATTTGTAGGTAACATTGTGACAAAGATACTGTTTTCTTACTTTCAGTAAGATCTGGTCACAAAAACACTATCATTAGTTCATTCGATTTCCCTTCCTTCCCTTCCCCTGTCCTCTGAGGAAGCTATTATGAGCATAGTGGTAAACTAATTGCTTACCAAGAGACCTGCTTCTTGGTTCTCTCCAGCTTCTTTAAGATTTTGTTTCGAACCATCTCTTTAAAGTCTACAGGCTCCTTTATAAACTGGAAGGTAGGCTAATTCACTAGTCCTTTGGTGACCCTTCCCAGGTTCACGAACTAAGATTTGATCAACCAATGGGGAGCTCTTCTGATAAAAAGTATATTCCTTAGAAAATCAAATCATACCAATTTCCAAAACCCTATCATTCCATGGGAGTCCACCTAGGACCTGAGGCTTGGGTTTAAGAACCTGAAGTATATGATGACTCTAACTTGTCCTAAGACTCATTGGAGCCAATACTGTGTGGCTTTCTGCAATTAAACAAAGATTTCCTAAACTAGCAGGAAGGGTATGGGCCTGAAGGCGTAAGTCACAAACAATCCCACACCAGTTTGGAATTATGATTAATAGAATGGTTATTTATTTAAAGGGGAAAACTTACAGATCACCATCCCAGACAACAGCCCTCTGCACAATCAGGAAAGGAGCCTAGTGGCCAAAAGCGAAGCCGGAAGCCAGAGAGAGAGCAGAGGGCAGTGGCCGCTTTTTTAAAGGGAGAGAGACCATGCCCCAAAGGGCTGGTATCTCAGCGGCTATTGGCTGAAGGAGCGGAAGGAGCTCCTGCAACATGAGCCTACATTGCATATGTTGAACATTTTATAACATTGTGATGTATCTTGAAATAATTGTAAATATTATTAACTTTATTTCATGTTTATTTCTAATAGTGAAGTAGATTTTTTTCTTAATGAAATTGATTTTTAGTGTACTATGGAAATATTTTTCAGTACACAAAGGAATACTTATTAAATTGTGAATCTGTGTGTATGTGTGTGTTTATGATGGTCAAGAATTCATTAGCTGGGGCATTCAAATTTTTCATGACCATCCCTATTTTGAACAATATTTTGCATTAGGACATCACTTCAAAGATTATATTGTGTATGTTTTTTTAAAAAAATGATTATTTTCATTTATATATTCCCGATGTTTTCATTTAAACTAAAGGAAATGATGTAATCACCTGGCAGCTGATAGGGACATTTTTTGGTTGCTTTTGTTTTTGTTTTGTTTTGCTTTGTTTCGTTGCCAACTTAGATGAGCTTTTGCTGTTTTTGCTATGAAATGTTTTATCCACTCTCAGTCCTGTGTACCAAATAGCAATGACATGGCCCAAATTCATAAAATAAGCACTGGCAAAATTATAGTAGGATTCTTCATATTCATTTGTCTAATTAAAGTACATTAAATGACCCCAGTCTCCAACTGAAAAGCTTGAGATTTCATCTGAAACTTTTCGGATAAGGGGAAAATGGCAGTTTGCATATATCTGCAGCAGTCTTGCTGTTATTTTAGCAGTGGGCATTTTTTTCTGAATTTATATTTTCACAGTGAGGCTCAAGGAAAGGGGGCAGCTGGCAATGGGAATTTTCTAATTTTTGAAGCCTGCCACTAGTAAATATTTTAAAGGAGAAGTGGGGAATTGAGTTCATTAAACCCATATTTTCTTAATTATCTTCTCGAAACAAGAGAATGTAGACTTTGTCAAATGCCCAAGGTATGTAATTGGGGGAAGGGTTGAGGGAGCTTTGAGGACACTTTGTCATTGCTGACTGGTTTTGAAATGCAGCACGGGCTCTCTTGAAGGAAGCATTGAGTGATGGCTGTGTTATTATAATGTAGCACTTCTCAGGTTTGAAAATAGGAATACTATTTTTTGCCAACATCCCCCAGAACGTGAATTTATTGCTATGACGTGTGCACATTCCTCTAATATCCAGGTCGTCACCTAAAGATAATTGGTTTCTTTACTTCTCTTTTGTCAAAAATAAGCCTTTCTTTGTGTCTTTCCTGTGGCGAAGTTTGTTCTAAATCTTGGGAAGATTTTCTACTTCTGTTCACTTGGTTTTATTGAAGAGGATAACACACAAGCCCACTCCCTCAGGATTCACTCCCGGTTGTTAAAACAGAATATATATTTTGTATGTGGTGTTGTACACTCACATTTGTGATTTATAAATATAGGATAGTTTTGCCAAGCATAGATAACTGCTTACTGGGTTGAATTTAAAACAAGCAGTATTTTGAATTGGGAAGGTTTATATATTTGGAGCCAAAATACCAATAGAACAAATTGAATTTCGTTATTTATGTATAAGCTGGAAAATATGTAGAGAACCTAATTTCCTTATATGCTGTCTTGGGAACTCGGTGGGGGGGGATGTCGGGGACGGGGGCAGCTTTTCTTGTAGCTGGAACAGATTCTTATTCAAGAGCTGCATTTTAACTGAGATTTTGTAACTAGTGGTCATTTCATAGCCTCGGTGTTGCAAGAGATGACTAGACTAGCATGTGTGCCTTCCTGGTGGTGCTATAGAGGGTGGCTATGCAAGTTACACAATGCCTCTGCCAAACGAAAACCAATGTCGTGCTAGCAGATTAGATTTTTGTATAACCCAGTTTCTGTAACGACAGATGTCCAAGTTTGACGTCTGATGTCGCTACTCATGCTAGCTGGGGGACCTGTGCATTTCCTTTATCCAGCTTGCCGCTGAAACGCACCTCTGTGGTTTGCGGAAACAAACATTTTACCGTTCCTTTATTTCTAGGCATAAGTCAAGTGGGGGTGTGGAGAAGGCTTCTATTAGATTTTTGGTTTTCTAAAGTGTGTTCTTAATTTAAAATAATGTAGTTAATGTGCCCATTATTCATGTCTATCACCACACATGCGGCTTGGGCATTCCTAATAATTATTCTGTCTCTCTTGATAAATGAGTTCGTTTTAGCTATATTGTTTCATCCCTTCTTTCTCTTGGTGGATTTTCTGAGCCGACACTTGTGGGGTGGGTATATTAAGTTAGTGGGACTGTCTGCAGTGTGTGTGTTTATTGCTCACCGTCAGGGGATGTGCTGGGACCAGACTGCTTTCTCTTCAAAGTCGGTCTCATTAGTCTGCAGGATAATGAACGCCGGACCGCTCCCTCACGTGTTCCTCCCCACTTGATAAAACTTTATGTACCCGCTATCTTAATTATCTGGCCAACCACATACTTGGTTTTGAGTTGCATTATAGTTTATATTCTTATAATTAAGTTTTAAATTTCTTTGCCTGAAACACGGTCTTAATTAGGAATAATACATAGCTTAATGTTTCCTAACATAGAAAGATTATTCTATATGGATGGTGATAACCCTTTTATTGAGTTACTGAGTAATGCTTGAATGCTGTAAAAATGCTTGTGTATTTTACTTTGGAATTTTAACAGACAAACTAGAGAAAATTGCTTCCTGGCCTAAATTATTTTTACATTTTTTTTAAATGTTTGACTTCACTTGGTCATTGACATGTATATTTCAATGTTTATTTATATTTGAGTCCAATTTTTTTTTAAGTTTCTGGTTTCAGATTTGAAGGAAGAGCACTGTTTGCAAATGAAGCCAAGTACAGCTCCATACTTTAACTAAATAGGTGGGATGTTAACAATAAATATTTTCTGAGCCGGAGGAGAGCAAGCTAATTTAATGATTTCCTGGTAAAGACAGCTTATTGCTTAATTATCTTGCAGTGTTTTATACCAGTGATCTAAGCAGGTATAACCACAAAGCTTTACCTGACAGTTCGTGCTTATTTATGTTCTCTGGAACCTTTAGGAGCCCGAAAACAACTTCTATCAACTCCAGAAGAATGAATTTTTCTAAGTATTTTAAGCTGACCTCCTTTTTTAAACTAATCTTTCCCCAGTTTGAATTTTGTTATTACTGGGTCTTTTAAATATTTAATTCACTTAGCCACGGCGATTCTCCAGAAAATGCTGGTCAACCTTGCTTGAAGATCATTAAACTGGTTTGCCTAGTGATGATGTCATGAATTAGAATATCACAGCTCTTATGACCAAGGTTTGGTTCTGCATAACAGCAGCTGCCTGGACATAGGAGAGTAGGGTGGGTGGGAGGAAATCTCCTATGCTAGTGGTCAGGAAAGTGGCCGGTTTTGCCCTAACCTTGTCACAGAACTCAGATCTATAAAATGGTTTCTATGGAGAGAAATGAATGTAGTAAGTGAAGTGATGGACAGGAAGGCTGCGTGTGAGTTGGGCATCTCTGAGGCTGTTTTTCTTTCCCTCGGTGGGACTTTGTTAGGATTATACATAGCCTCAGTTCCTGGGCCATCCTGTAATCCTTTTGAATACTTGGGCTGACCCATGCAAGTCAGACATTCTTATTTTAACTTGAGAATAGGATTGGCAAGTCCTTGGACCATACTTTCATATTATTTGAAGAGTCCCTGATCGTGCAGGTCCTGAAAAAATTAAAAGTCTCTCCTTAACAAGTCTGGACTAGTTACTATAGTTAACTAGTCCATCAGCCATTTGATGGGATTCTTCTTCTCTTGCAGTTGAGACAGAGTTTCATATATGAAGCAGGCCTCAAATTGCTCACATGCCCAAGAATGACCTTGAACTTTTGATCCTCCTAGCTCTCCAGTGCTGGGATTACAGCCCAGCACAACTACACTCAGTCTATTCAGTGTTGGGAGCATACTAGGCTAGCACCCTCCCAGCAAAGCTGCTTTCCCGGCTACAGAATTTTTTTTCTTTTAGAAATTACAACTCTAATTAGCAGAGAATTACTTTACCAGGTACAATTTTGTAAAATAAAAATAATCTCTAAAATGAGAAAAAAATAAACAGAATGACAACCCCTTTCTAGATGCTACTTGGCCATAGTTAAAACTAGTATTTATTGACATTATCACTGTGGCTTTAAAACATGGGCCATTCTCTTAGCTCTCTTAAGTTTCTATTCTCATAACTAAATCTAAAATAACATCAATAATGTTGAATTAAAAAGATTTTTGTGGAAATCCAATTAGTACATAAAAGAAATACTGCAGAGTAATATGAAAGAAACGCACATTGGATTCATTCCTAATGTATGGCCCTACTCTCAGTATTGAGGATAATGGGATACATAAAAATGGCATATAAAGTGAAGTAGTCAAGGACGTATCATTTCAAAATATACTGAATTGGCATATTAATTATTTCGAGCTGAACTTAGCAAGGAGCAGAAGGACCAGCTGACCTGTCTTTTCTTATAGGCAACACCTTCAATAATTTGGGGGGAAGAACTGCCCTCCACATTCAATGGGAAAAAGATGGCATTAGTTACCAGAGAATGGTATTTGGTGCTGGAATGAGCTAAAATTCATGGGAATGACCCTTACCCCCAACTAGTATTTCCTCTCCAGATGTCTCAGTGAACCCCTGGAATTGACTGCCCTAGTTGGGACATTCACATGCCCTGCCATTCCTTTGCATCCTACTGTTCTCTCTGAAAGGTATAAAACATTTTGTTTTGGACTCATCCTTATGCAAAAAAGTTAAAGACTTGAATGCTTTTTTCTCTATCCATCAGCTTTGTATTAATGGGGTTCTTACATGTAGTCAAAAAGCTCGAAGAAGAACTAAGGTGAAGAGCAGAGGGACTCTTTCTACAGCACCATAATGAACAGCCAGAATTAAATTGGTAGGATTAATCCCTTATGATAATCTTTGGCTTTTAAGCACTAATTTCCCCTTTCTGAAGCACATTCTTCTTCCCTTAGCCAAGTAATGAGCTGGTAGATCTAACAGGAAATGCAGAAAGAGTGTCTTTGTATAGTCCATACGACTCCATGCTCAAGCTCTTAATATTTTTTATTTTTATTTTAGGTCTAATATATGAGATCAAGGCTTGAAGCTATTGCCTAAATTCTTATTTGTTTTTTTTAATTTTCTGTCTCTATTAATTAGCACTGCTAATTCAAAGTTAATTTGAGGCAATAAGTGTTATGCTCTTTTCCCAGGCCCAACACACTATCTCTTGCCTAATTACTATGCTACGAACCAAATTGCTGAGAAGGTGTGTGTTATAGCCATCAATATTCACATAGACCTGTTTCCCAGTTCTTAGGTTATGCTAATTCTGCTAACTATGGTGTGAGAAGTTTTTCCGTCTATGAGTTGCTTTTATTGGTTAATTAATAAAGCTGTTTTAGCCAGTGGCTTAGCAGAATAGAGCAACATGGGAATTCCAAACAGATAGGGGAGGAAAGAAGGCGGAGTCAAGGAAAAGCCATGTAGTTGGCACAAGAGATAGCCGTCCTCACCAGCAACAGCCAAAATTTTACCAATAGGCCACGACCTCGTGGTAAAATATAAAATAATAGAAATGAGTTAATTTAATATATAAGAGCTAGCTAGTGATTGGCCAAGTGGTGTTTTAATTAATACAGTTTTGTGTAATTATTTCAGGTCTGAGCAGCCAGGAACGAACGAGCAGCCTCCGACTACATAACTATAGTCACTTTATGCTACTGACTCTCAGCTTCCACCTTTTAGGATACCTTGGAAAAATTTTAAGCTCTGTCTCCGTCATCCTCTGTCCCATATGTTTAAGTCAATTTAGGATAAGGTTCCAGTGCTTAAGGGCATCCTAATATTCAGCTAAGGCCTCTAAGAATAACTTTGTTTCCTATCTCAGCTGCCTTAGAAATTTTTTTCTTTATTCAATGGCAGTCAGTTTAATTATTGAATATACAAATACCAGTAAATGAGTGTATAAAAACCAACTTTAGTAGAACCAAACTTTTCAAACTTCACAGTGTTTGTGGCTTGGAGAGCTTGTTCAGGTGCTGCATCCCCTGTGCCCGCTTTATGGTGCAGTGGCGTTTAGTTAGGCTTGGTAACCTGCTTTTCTAACCATGTTCAGTCTGATTCAGAAGCTGCTGTTGGTCCAGGATGAGACTCTGAAAGCCGTCCTTATGGTGAAAAATCCATAAGTCTCAGTGGTTCTTAGAACCTAATTCTCAAGGTGGCCGTCTCCACTGTTTGCGGGAGGTGCCGTATTCTGTATTGCTTCTGTTAGTATTTCTGCAAATTTTCCATTTGCCTCTAAGCAGTTTGTTACTGTTCAAAGAAAAGAAAAGTTAACTTCAAATACTGATTTTTAAAAAAAAAAGCATAGATTTTACTTGTGTTCCTCCCATACTTTGCTTGTTTGTCTTTCTTTTTTATTTTTCCTTTTTTTTTTTTGATTTTTTTAGTTATATGTAAAGATGAGATTTGACCCTTACTGGCATAGAACAAAAGGAAAGTTATTTTTAATTAAATTCAATTAAGAACTTCAGGGTAACCCTTTAATCGCAAAGCCACTTCCAGAAAAAAACATAGCTGGGGCTTCAGGCTTCATTAGCAGTAAGGAACCTGGAAGGAGGATCGAAAGAGAGAAAAGGCCCCTCCTCCACCCGGTGAGAAGGGGACCAAGATCTCTCCGAGATGCTTAGATCTCTGCCATGCATTCAGAAACTTAACCAAACTAAAGACGTTTATTTATTGCGGTGAGTGGTAAGAATAGCGGCACGCGCTCTCAGTGTGGTTTGTGTGCAGACTCCTTTATGAAAAGGTAAAGAACACACAGTCTAAGCACAGGATGCTTTGGTGTTGCTGCTCCCCCAGGGTGAAGCAGTGGGGATCTGAAGAGCCTCAGGATGCCTAAGCATTCCTTTCTTCCCACCTCTGTCATAATCGAAGTTGACACAGGTAAATGGATTTTAAAGTGTCTTTATTCTCCCGTGGAAGAAGCAGACTCTCTCTGCCAGTGAGCACATGCTTGGAGATGCTCAGTCCTTCTGCACCCAGCCTCCCTCCTGACCAAACTCCCATCCTCACAGACACCTGCTATGCTTCTAGGACCACAGGGGCAGAAAAATTGCCATCTGAATGTGGTGCCTTAGTTGGTGGTGCACTCAACCAAGAATTAGATGTTTTTAGGTATTTTTGTGCTTGCATAAGGAAGTACTCATTTTAAGGATAAATATCAGTACTTAAGTGTAAAAATTTATCACAGGTGGTATCCAGCTTACTTAAACCCCTTCAGAAAGTACTTATGTATCAACCGAAGGGCAGGGGCCAACTATAGAAGCCTATTTTACCCTCCAGTTTCAGGCACAGAGAACCTTATTTCAAAACACAGCAGAGTGGATTGTTCAATGTGGTCAGTTCCTTTCCCATAGTAGTTAAATAGTTACGTCACCGTGTGTTAGATAATGACATTCAGGTATGCTTGGGTACCAGGAACTCAGTAGTCTTTCATTGCACAGAGCTGGTATTTCACAACTTCAGCTCGGTTCACTCTGTTCATTCATTTATACAACCGCTAGCAAATCAGCCCTGGCACTTTTCAATTTCTGCTGTATGTGGAACTTAGATTAGGGACAAGTCACAGCAGATAAATTCATCCAGTGCCTTTGCAGAGCAACGGTTGAGTCCACTTTTCAAGGAATTGACTTCCCCGGGTTTTTAATGAGCTAATAGTCAATTTTCCTATGATTGATCTAAAGACTAGATTGTTAGTGTGGGGCGGGCCTTTCAGATGTCCAATTAATCGAGTGTAAAAGTTTATGAAGGAGTTTAAAAAGACATTTGAAAATTACACCAGGCACAGAGGTACTTTATCAGCCCTTACGATTGTGAATCGTTGAATAATCAACACAATGTACTCAGTCTTTGAGTGGAGGTTGAAAGCACAATATAAAATACTCAGACTTAGCCAATAATTTTTGAAGGCCTCCCTGTCTCACTGGTGCATTAACTGCACAGTGTCTCCTGTTTGTGCACTGAAAGCTTCAGTCGATCCGTTCTGGAAAATGGGATGAGCGATAATTGATAGCAGTCTCTGATTAGCTAGAGAAGGAAAAGTGATGGGGCAGTCCCAAGAATTAATTGTAATTTACGAATCTGGAAATCGGCGTGCAGCTGGGCATGGGTACAGGCAGAGTGAGCTGGTGATTTTGCAATCACGACAAATTATCTTCATCTGTGAGGTGACGAGTTGCGCATGTCCCGTTCTGCAATTTTGAGTAGCGGACCAGAAAGGCTCTTGCGAATTCTCGTATTGCCCTTTTATCCTGAAAATGTCAGTGGGAGTTTAACATGATTGATTAAGCTTCGCTCTCCTTCTTTGTCATACCATGTCTTAGATTTTATGGAACATTTGTACAAAACAGTGATTACTGGTAATTGACCTGCATGTGTTGAATAATTTTAAGATGCAACTGAGAGTTTAATGTACCTTGTAAATTGAGAGGCTTCCAATTAAGTTGAGTTCTTAAGATAATCACTTTCAAAACTAATCAAGTAATAGGACATTAGTAAAGCTCGTATTGACTTAATTGTGACAAATTAATAAACAGATCCAGTGCAATTACTGTAATGGCTTTATCAGTGAACAGTTGTCCAAAATTTAGGAATAAAGCTGTTCTTCCCCCTCCACACACACACCCCGGGAAGCACAATCAAAATTCCGTAAGCCAGCTTAAGGTGCATGCCATATCTAACAGCTGTTGGGGGAAGTTGCACAAGCAGCATGCATTTGTTTGTTTCTCTTCAGCTATGATTATATGTGTTTATTCAGACGTCATGGAATCTGCTTGCCCAGCTCTTTGTAAGAGGTCCTCCTTGTTTCTTGGAGAGACTGTTACAGGTTCTTGGGAGGGCTCTTGCTGTGCTCTTCCGTAACCTATGTTGTCTTCTTCTGTCCCCTAGATACGTCACTTCTGTACCTTTTTGAACCTGGCAGGCACTCTGCAAGTGGACATTGGAAAATTAATGAATTGTCTGTTGCAGATTTTCCATAATTTTAAAATATTTGACAGTGCCAACTCCTATAATACTGTGATTGTACTCAAGTAAGATCAGCAGAAAGGCCAGCAGCATAAATCAAAACACACTAAAGCCATATAGAAGATGCTGTTTTATTGAATATTTCCAAAATATCATCACAGGCCTTTCTCTAAGCTGTGGGTTTCCTCTTTGGGGATGTAGGATTGCTATGTCGTATCAGTTTGACAGGAAGAATATTTCCTACAGGACCTTGAAATTTCACATGAAGAGGACCAGCGGGGTATTGGAAGGGTGCTCTCTGACACCCAAAAGAATAGTTCACATCACACTTCAGTTCCCCAGGTGGTTGGGGCCAGTTTAGCATTCTTTCAGCTTTCCCCAAAGTAGGGTGGGGGCATCGTTGCCTTTGGCCCCTCGTGTAAAGAAGTGTGTGTGATGTCTGCACACATTTGTAATTCTGGCAGTTCTCCGTGGACTCAGCTTATAACGCACAGCCCTCCACAAACCGGGCAGTATTGTAACGGCCTGGGAGTAATTGTTATCATCTGGGACAACAAAAGGACATGAATAATGAAACCACCCAGCTGAAGAAGGATTATTTTAAATTATTAAAATACTCGGAAATGAGACTGGAATAAGGAATAATGTGGAAATTGCCTATATTGAGAGGTATCGAGTTGTGTTTCTTAAATTAGTAGGGAAAAAAAGAATGCTAGCAATGTATTAAGAAGAGCACATTTCGCTATGTATTTATGTGTGAATTGCTGTAGCCAATTGCATGATCTAGCAGGTTGGCACTCCACAAATACATCAAGACCGTGAGCAGTAGACTTTAAATTCTTCCAGAAGCTCTCTTAGCAGTAAAATATTTTTGTGTACCCACTCAAAAATGCAAATATGTCTTTGTATTTATGAGCTATGTATACTTGTGCTCTACGAGGCCATGATTGTCTTTAGACTTTCAAAAGTGAAACGGTAAAAGTGAGCAGTAGCTGAAGAAACAGATGTTTATAAACTATATTAAGAACAATTTCAGCAAGGAACTTGTCAGATGAGAATGGGTTTAGAGAGGGCATTCTTTTTTAAATGTTTGGTTTTCGTTGTGATTTAATGCTTTTATTTTCTGATGCTTATTTCACAACAGGACTTTAACCTCTGTCCCAAGCAGAACAGATGCAAGAGTATGTCAGTAGAGTGAGCTATTTTGTGTTTACATGTGGTGAAAAGTTCAAAATGGACCTGAAGATAAGACGGGACGTCAATGTCTCATTCTAATCCACTCAGTACCACCTCCTCTTTCCTGCTTTGTCTGGGGCAGACAGGCTGATGTGCCTTCTTCTTCTTCTTCTTCTTCTTCTTCTTCTTCTTCTTCTTCTTCTTCTTCTTCTTCTTCTTCTTCTTCTTCTTCTTCTATCTTTAAGGAGGGAGGGGGTGAAAAGTTGGGGGATGGTTTAATTGATAAAATGCTGGCCACACAACTATGACTATTGTAATATGAAAACCCGGCACCCACATAAAAGCCAGGTGCAGTGGCACACACCTGTAACCCCAATGCTGGGGAGGCAGAGGCAGAGTGCTGGACCTGACTGGCCAGCCGGTCTAACCAAGTCGCTGAGCCGTGGGTTCAGTGACGGACGCTGCCCCAGGAAGTAAGGCAGAAGACACACCTACTGCAGACCTCTGGCCTTCGCATGCACATATACACCACACCCGTAAACACACAGAGAGCACACAAATGCACAAAGAAAATGGCGTGCTGCCAGACTTCCATAAAACACGTACACTTTCAAATGATCTATTTTTCCAGTTACACAAAGAATTTTCTTGAGTATATTGCCAAGAAGTTTCACTCCTGATACTGTTCATTCTATAAATTAATGGGCAAATGGTTTGTGTATATAATTATAATAAATACCTATGCATATATACACACACACACACACACACAGTTTTCATGAAATCAGGAAGCCCTGAAATACTGCCTCTGAAAACACAAGGCAGAAATGTCTATTTTTGAACCTACACAAATATGTTTAAAAAATAAATGAACTACCTCACAAAACATTTTCATAAGCACCTGGCTTCCAGGTATTCTTTTCTTAGACCAATTTCCTCAATGGCCTTTTATTTTATTCATATAAAATTGCAGCTTTTACTTGAAAGGGCAGGTGTATTATTCTCCTTTTTCTTTCCTTCTTTTCAAACTAAGCTGCTTACCAGCAGCCACAAAAAAAAAAAAAAAAAAAAAAAAAAAAAGGAAGGAAGGAAGGAAAAGCATGAGCAAACTTGAGGACACCTTTGTTTTTTGTTTTTCAAGACGTGGTTTCTCTGTGTAGCCCTGATTTTCCTTGAACTCACTATGTAGACCAGGCTGGCCTCAAACTCAGAGCTCTGCCTATTTCTACCTCCCCAAGTACTGGGATTAAATGTCGCACTACCACTGCCTGGTGCGGAGACCTTTACTGTGATGCGGCCATTCTCCATTCAGAAGTTCTCCTTATGACGAGCATTAAACCACCACTTCTTGCAGAGCATCATCTGGGTTAGCTTCCTGCTCTCGGGGAAGCAGGGACGCTGTAAGTGTTCTGCTGTCTGTTGGTTTAAGCCAGACTCAAAGCACAGAACATCAGAGGTCATTGAAAGCTGTTGCGTATTGCCCACTTCCCATCACGTCATCTCTTTATGTCGCCTCTCGGACTCACCAACGGACAAGAGCAGTGTGTGTCCGAATATTTCATTTAATGAAGGTTTTCTTTTTCTTACTTTTAGATAAAAAATTCAGAAATAGCAGCTTTGATAGTTTCTCCTTGTACTCTAATTAAAAGTCTTGCCCTTGGCTTCAAAGGCTCCTGCCATAAACAGTAAATATCCGAAGTGTCATTTACCTTTGAGCCCAGACCAGTTTCTCATCACTTGGTGCTCTGTAATGGCTACATTGTCTCATTATGTTAAGTGGCCTTTGATCTTGTTTAGATTACTCTTGAGAACTCTTCTTTAATTGGCTTAGAGGAAAGTCCTCAATTACTTTTAACTTGATGTAAATATTACAAGACTAAATAATCTGGTGCCACATTCTCTTTGACTTGTCTCGGGTTTTCTCCTCTTTGAAGTGGAACATCCATGGTGGTGTGCTCGTAAAAGTTGGTAATTAGACAAAGATTCTTCCTTGTGTTGTTATCATTGGAAATAGCCCAGAAAGGGAGAGACACATACCATTTAAATAGTGCTGCAGTGTCAGAAAATGGTGAAGGATGTGTGTGTGGAGTGCTGTTTTCAAAACAACAGCGAAGTTGGTGCTAGTGGACAAGGTTTTTGCTACAGTTAAAGTATCAAACTCCTAATCTGGTTTGTAATCACTCACTGCATATTTATATTAGAAGTTTAAGAGATAGAATCCATATAATGAGCGGAGCCCTGTGTGGAATAATCTTTAAGAATTGTTTATTTACTTTGTGAGCATTCCTAAAAGATGGCGGTAATACCTAGGTCCCTTTGCAGGGTAAATACATTTCTTGTTCTGTTGATCCTAAGACAATGAGAGCCACAGGCAGCAGACAGCCAGTGCTAATCCCTGATTCCACTGTTCTCCACAGTATTCGAAGGCTTTTTAAAGTTCTGTTAATTTATTATAACCTGGTGGAGAAATAAATGTCCAGTTCTAGAAGTGTTGGAACTGATTTCATTCTGTACCTTTTGACTTCCCACTGGGAGAAGATGGGAGGGAAACCTCTGTGCTTCCCTGGGACTGTGGGCTCTCCAAGTGTCTGTCTGCATCTACTCTATTCATAGTTAAACGCTTTGCTGG
The DNA here is from genome assembly GCF_950005125.1 of Chionomys nivalis. Taxonomy (NCBI): domain Eukaryota; kingdom Metazoa; phylum Chordata; class Mammalia; order Rodentia; family Cricetidae; genus Chionomys; species Chionomys nivalis. The sequence continues at coordinate 47,278,202 of NC_080087.1, forward strand.
TTATGAAAGGTTCTCCACCGATCCAACTAGGTCTACATAACTCACAGAGGTAAATTTCCTCAGCAACCCTAAGGATTGCTGTTATGGCCGTTAGCTTTGATTATACCCGTTCCCACTATTTAAAGCTAAAAGCAAATATAGATTTACAGAGTGTATACTTGAGTTAAGAAATATGGGCTAGAGAGGTGGCTTGGCAGTTAAAACCGTGTGCTGCTCTTCCACAGGACCAGAGTTCAGTTCCCAACACCACATCTGGCAGTTCACAACCATCTAACTCCAGCTCCATGGAGATTCAATGCCCCTGATTTCCAATGGCATCTGCACTCAGGTGCCCACACATAGGCACATGAACACACACAAATAAATTTAAGAATGGGAAATTTCATAGCATCTTTCTTAATAAAAATGATGAGTATGAAAATCTCCTCAATCTCTCTTCTGAAATAAACCTGAGTCTTTGTACACGTCTTCTGTAGAACTAGGTTTCCTTCTTCCATGCAATCTTCGTAACTCCCTTTCTTCGCTCCTGCCTCCCCATTTGTGAAAAGTGAACACATTTTGAAGCTATATTCAGGAAGTGTCTTTGTGATGGATGAAAACACATTTCTCTAAAGTTGTATCACTTCCTTCCAGGCCCCGCTTGTGTTCAGCTGACCTTCTCCCTACTCTGCCTACTCTCGAGGTTCCTGTTCCTCACGGCCTCTCCTTGGCCTTCCTCACCCTTGCCTTCTGTACACATTCATCTGTGAGCTGTTCCCCGTGAAACATCTCAGCCACTCTCATCTGTGAGTCCTGAATTGTACGCATCATTTCCATTCGGTCCACTTACCTCAAAAAGGTTCTTTCCAGCCAACCCTTATTTTCCCTAAAGGCCCTCCGCACACACTCGCATCCTCCTGAAAGCTTGTCCTGTGGGCCTTCTTCCCTCTGCCACATTCTTTTCTCTCTGGCTGGTTCTCCACTGTATCTTGCTAGTCCACGGCTCTCATGCTTCTCTTCCCTTCAATTCCCATCTAGAGGTAGGGGAAACGATGAGAAACAGAAATACATGGGAGAAAAGATTAATTGTGAGAATTGGTGCATCCAACTACGGGAACCAAGAACTCTTACCATCTTCCCAGGGCAAGGTTGAGACCCAAGAAAGTAGGTGCTGCAACTCAGACTGACTCTGAAGGCCTGAGAACCAAGGGGGACCCATTGTGCGGTGAGCACAGTTCAAAGACTGAAAGTCAGGAGCTCCAACATCCATGGGCAGGAAAAGGTGGATGTCTTACCTGAACTGAATTCACCCTTTGTGTATGTATTTGTTGTATATAGGTCTTCAGCGAGCTGGGTGCTGCTCACCCAGCAGATGAGAGGGTATCTAATTCTAATTTGAATTACCTCAAGAAAAAAAAAAAAAACACTCTCAAGATACAGCCAGCAATATTTGACTATCTGGGTATCTCAACCCAGACCAGTCAACACATAGAGGTGACCATCACAGACCCTCACTATGGTTTACTTCAACAAATGCTTCTTCCTCCTCCTCGTTTCTAAGTCAGTTCTCGAAGTCCCAGACTATCAAATTGTTTTTTAAAAAAATCTTATTATCACTTTCATGTCTCATCTTCAGTGTTTAGTTGGTGCCTTACTTATGAAATCAAAGTTACCTGGCAAAAATACTACATAATCTATTCTTCTGACAGACAAATCTCTGCATTTTCTCAATGTTGTCATAAGTCCAATTTTTCTGTGTATTTCTATTATTCTGTCTAGAACTACCTTCCCTTCTTACTTTGGTGTTAAAACACATGGGCTTTGCCACTTCCAAGGAATTTCCCCTCTCTGCTTGCATCTACAGTCGTGGCTAGTACACTCATCCTCCTTATTTCCCTGACATAAACAGAGACTGCTCGTTCGTTTCCCATGTCACCCAGGCCCAAATAATCACACAGAAACTATATTAACTACAGCGTTGTATGGTCTATGACTCAGCATATCCCTAGCTAGCTCTTACATATTAAATTAACCAATTTCTATTAATCTGTGTATCGCCACGAGGCTGTGGCTTACAGGGTGAGGTTCTGGCATCTGTCTCCTTGGGCAGCTACATGATATCTCTCACCAGACCTGGATGCTCTCTTGGATCAGTTCAGTAGTGTGTGTCCAGATTGTTTAGTATCTAGTTGGTCATTGCTGCCTCTGAGCAGCAGTGAAAAACTGTGGCTGCAAGTGATGGGAAGGCGGTGACATACATCTTAATGCAACTCTGGAGCGTGGCAGGTAGCTAGTGTAAGGAGTAGCTGGTCTGCACCTCGAGTCAGGGTAGACTCAAGAAGTGGGAGGACGTAGGGAAGCTTCTGCTGCACCAGCTCAAATCCTTGGAAGCAAAGGCATCATGGATCTCTCTACCATGTGTAAGATCCCAACATTCCTTATTCCGAGCTTTAGTGCTGTTTTCGCTAGTGAATTAAGTCTTTAGATCCAGCTGCAGCGGAAGTCACTTGTAAACCTAGCCTACTGTAAGTCCTGGGCATCATTTCAACCTCCACACCACTTCCCTCCCTGACGGATCCTTTCCTGTACCAACACCTTAGTTCCATACTCCTGAGGTCATCTTTAAATACTTTCCCCTGGCATCCAGTGTGTCATCAAATCCTGTGCACTATATTTTTATATTTTGATACATCTCATAATCAGGCTTCTTTCCCTTCTCCCTTTCATTGCCCTGACTGAGCCTCTTATCAAGTCAGTTCTGCACATGAGCAAAAGCTGCGGAAACCATCTGCTGGCTGCCAGTTTCTCTTCTCTCTCCATTTCAGTTGCATGTATTTGTGTGCATGCATGCACATACACACCAATGCTCACTATGTAAGATGATGAATTTGTTAACTGGCTTGACTCTAGTAACCATTTCAGTGTGTGGGGGTGATATCAAAATATTTTGTTCATCTCAAATATAAATGAGAACTTCTTTAAAAATGAAGATAGACTTTTTTTTTGGCAAACTGATCTTGATAATTTGCTAGCATGCAAGCATTTTAATCAAATGACTGGGTGGGAAATAAGAATGTTTAACCACGAGTCTTTTGTCCAGCAGTACATCTGGAAGGATAAAAGTGAAAACACTGTGGAAATGTCCCTCTCAGTCACAACCGCTTCCCACTGCTTACAGTGCATGTCTCTTGTCTTTGCTTTTCAACTGCAGGTAAATTTCTTTGTATAAAAGCCTCACACACACACACCCCCAAAAAACAATTTTAACACTGGGAAAATTTTAAAGAACCATTATCTTCTTTTCCTTATTGTGCTAAGAGCCCTCAAGTGTTCACCCAGATAAGAAACCACATAAGCAGAAGCCATGGAAGTAGAAGGGCCTTGTGACCTAGAGTACAGCCTTGGAACTGTTAACTAAAATTCAGTGTTTTAAGTCATAAATACTCCAGTTAGGGTTTCGTTGGCTGTTCTTGGGTTTGGTTTGGTTTAGTTTAGAACTTGCACAGTGCATATCCCAGTCTCTGGGAATTATGGTGTCTGTGCTAATGTCTGAGACAAGTCTTGCCAAACTGCTTTCCCTGTGAAGACTGTTTTATCCAGAACAGCAGGTAGCATACTGATCTGCATTCCCTGACGCCTGAATGCACTTCGGCAATCATTAATTTGGATGAGTGCTGTTATATGTCCTTCCAAATAGTCATCCAAGTGACCATATTGTCCTAAGAATACAGGGCTTGCCCAGATATATTTAGAAGTAATTTGGAGATAAGTCATTTATGTATATACTAATGAGAATTTTATATACTAAGTAATATGGAAAATAGAATAATCTCAAAGCGTTCCCTTTGCAGACTCTTGCATTTTTGCCTATGTTTAAGCTCCTTTTGTTAAAATCAGGTTTGCAGTTGGTTGATATAAAAACATTGAACATGGGAGTGTGATAGGAACTAAGGTATAATTGCACACACGTAATACGTGTAAAAGAATGTGTGTACACTTATTCTCACCCTCTTTTGTTTTCTTAATGAGGCTTACAGTTTATAAAACCTTAAAGCCATCTTCATTGATAAGTAGCAATGTCATTTGTATTTAATTCCATCTTCATTGATGAGTATGTACATCACCTGTATCTATGCAAAGAATTTAACATGCCATTCTCTATTGCTTTTAGAAAGTTGTTTAGAGTCTCAGTTTGTAGTAACTTCCTGACTAAGAAAGTAAGAGATTCTTTTTATATTTTTTTTCACAGTTTCTTGTTTTTACACTTGCTTGGCTAGATTTACTCCATGATTTTTTAAATTTCATATATATATATATATATATATATACTGTATTTACATAATCTCCCTCCCTTCAGCACTCCATGTCCCCCCTCAAATCCATGATCTCTTTTTCGTTCATCATCATTATTATTCTGTGTCTATATGAATAAATATATAAATATAACATGCTAACTCCATTTAGTGTTACTTATGTGTATATGTTCTTAGGCTTGACCAGTCGGTACTTAATAACCAATTAGGGAAATGCATATTTTCCCTGTTCCTTCACTGAGGAGTGGGACCTTCTAAGACTCATTTGTGTTCTGTTTAAGCTGCCATATTATTGAGAGTCCGTGGCTGTGTTCCCTTTCATAAACATTAAACATAGTCTCATAACAGATGTCCTGGCCCTCTGGGTCTTAACGGTCTCTGCCCCTCTCCCACTGTTTTCGCTAAGCCTTAGGTGTAAGGATTGTGTTGTAGACGTTTCAGTTGGGGCTGAGCGTAGCTAGTGATTCTTTGCATCTTGACTACTTGTGGCTTTCTGTGGTGATGTGTGTCTGCTGCAGAAAGAAAATTCCCTGATAAGGGGTGAGAGCTACACTTGTGTGTAAGGATGCAGTTAGAGGGTGCCACTTGTGTGAGGATGTGGTAGCAATCACAGGTTCTCCTCTAGGTTCTGTGACCTGGCCAGTACAGGTTGTTGGTTCCATTGAGAGTACCAGTCCTGGGTTCCCTCCTATTGATCAGACCTTCAGTTCAATTATAGCTGTTGGTTACTTTCAAGTTATAATTGCCACGATTGCAGTTTTGAGGATAGCTTGCCCTTTGGGTCCTTTCTGATTTCAAAGTGTCACGCCTAGGTAGGACCATTAATTACTTCATTCCCTTGGCAGTGTGAATGCAGCTTGTTCTCAGAGAAATTGCCAGATCAGCTCCAGCTCACGTCTTCCAATCCTGTGTCCGACGTGTGTGGTGTCTCCAGAATAAATTCTGAGAGGCAACCAAAGGCACCAGCAGTAGTCCATATTATTTTCTCATTGTTTGGACTCTCCTGACTAATGACTGGAAGGGAAATTTCGCACGCCTGATACTAGAGTTTTTGTTAGACTGTCTTCAAGTGGGACATTATCACCTCTAGTATCGTAGCTCTTTAATAAGCATGCATGCACATACATATCAAGTAATTTTAGCTAAACATACAATATTATGATTCCTGCAGCTGTTTCAAGCACCCTTAGTGTTTGTTTCTTTAACGATCTAACCTGTGAAACAAATGTGAGTTATTTATCCATAGATTTCTCCTTTCCTGAATAACAGCAGCCTTATGTATTCTAATAAAGTAGTTCATGATTCACATTGAAATGACAAACTTAGATGGATAAATTTCCCAGGGAAAAAAATAGCAGCAGAAAAAAAAGGATAATAAAATGATGTTTAAGAACGATCAATACATATTACTAAAGAAAACTCTTGGGTCGATACTACAGTGTCATGGTATTTTCAGCATGATCATTTGTATTGACTGAAGCTTTACTTCCTTGTAGACATGTGAAACACCAGTAGGTTAGAATGGAGCTTATCAGATTCTTTCTCTTGAACTGAAGGTAAAATTTTCTTCAATTAAGTTAACAAGGAATAAATATGCTGGCGAACGATCGATAAGTAATTACGGAGGAGCTGTGTTACAGCGGTGCTGCTGAACCGCGCCTTTTTGCAGGTTTACATCAACACTGTTTAACTTTTAGTTAAATGCATTAAGCTCGGTGCTAAGGCATAGAACGTTTTCATGACTTTTTCCAGTTATTATTTACATACAAAAATGCGCCCATCTGAAATATAAATTTCAGTGAATTTTGTCAAGCTCAGAGTGCAATCAAGATATACAAGTTTTCCACAAAACTTTCCAGAGGAAGTGCTACCTTATGTTTGCCCCCCACCGCCACGGGAACCACCTTTAACAAAGGGAACTACTAACTCTGTATTTTCTATCGGGTTTCTATTTGCAGAATGGCTTTTACGATTCATGAATATTACTATGTATTTAATAATTCTTATTTGTTGGTGAACAGCAGCTATTGTATACATGTACCATCATTTCTTTAGCTATTTGCCTTTTTATGCACATTTGTGCCATTTCCAGTTTGGGGTGACCATAATAATGGCGTTTATGAAAGTTCATTTCTATATCTCTGTGTGAACACTTCATGTATTCATTTAGGCAGAAGCATAGCAGTAGAATTCTTGAATCATGTCATTTTTTATTCTTTATCTTTTTCAGTGTTGATTCCAAGGTAAACAAATTTAGAAGATGAAATGACTAAGATACCTTAGGTCAGTGGGCTAGGTTTTTGCTGACAGCATTTTCTTCTACACAGAGATTGGGCTGGTCTACTAGCAATCACTTAAAAGACATTAACACTCACTCTAAACAAAGTGGTCCTACTGCCAGCAGCCATGCTTACCCTGTGTGATGTAGACGATCAGGAGAGCTGAGGTGAGAAGCTCCCACCATCTGCAGTCCCCCAGTTTCTTCTTTCCCATATTTATCTCTCATGTTAATCAAAGATTTTTACTATTTTGTTTTTAGTTGATTTATCTTTGATGTGTTAATTGTCTAATGTGTATGTACTTTTAATTAAATGCATTAAACTAGGGAATCAAATCTATTTTTAACATAGGAGTCACAGCCCACTTGGAACCAAAATTGAATTTTGGGTAAATTAGAGGACCTTTGAAATAGGATGTTATCTTTAGAAGGGGAAAATTCGGAAACATCAGGTAGGTAGATTTATATAAGGAAGGAAAAACGGGAAAAAAGAAAGGAAAGCAAAAAGAAGATAGACAAATAGACAACAGACAGATGGGTGACAAACAGATAGTAGGTGGGTTGATTAGATATATGACATGATAGATAGATAGATAGATAGATAGATAGATAGATAGATAGATAGATAGATGATAGATAGATAGATAGATAGATAGATAGATAGATAGATAGATAGATAGATGATAGATAATAGAGAAAGAATGATAGATTTTATGTTCACTAACATAATTTACTATTTCCACCACCCATAACACCCTCTGTTAGATATGTTAACTCCTGCAGCTGTCTCTGTCAATACTTCTCCTAGTATTTATTTTACTGCATATTTGCTGGTGGTATATGGTCTTGGAATTTTGCTTATCTTAAAACACTTTCTTTCACTGTTGGATAAAAGCATCTTTGTTACTTGAGTTACTTGTTTTTCAGATTTTTAAATTGATTTTTTTAATTTATGAACATGTGTGTGTGTGTGTGCGCGCGTGCGTGTGTGTGTGCGTGCACACATGACCCTGTCTATATATAGTCTATGTGTATGCGGTACCCACAGTGGCTAGAAGAGCTGGGACCCCAGGCATGGCACTGCCCACATTTAGGAGTGGTTTCTGGCCTCAACCCAATCTGGAAACTCTCAGCAAGAAATATCCTCAGGTCAATGGGAAAGGAGTTGCGTGTGGCTGTCAGCCACTGACAATAGGTGATGTAAACTGAACCTGAGTCCTCTACAAGAGCAGTGAGTGCTCTTAACCCCTGAGCCGTCGCCTTGCCCCTCAGATTTATTCTGAAGCTGCCATTGCAGTCTTGTAGCCTCCAGTGTTTTCTGCTAAGAATAAGGTCATCTTGTCAGTGCCCTGTGGGTAACATGTTATTCATTTTCTCGCTACTTCCAGAATTTTCGTGGGCTGTCAGAAGTCTGACTTTGATTCACGTGTCTGCTAAGTGGGGGCCTCTTTGTTTTCACTCTGCTTGAGTTCCCTGGGGATTTAGAGTAAATTCTAAAGGATTTAGAGTTCTCACCATTATGGGATCAGATGGTATTTTGTTTTGGTGTTGTTGCTTTGTTTAATGCGTTCATTATTTTCTCCCAGAAAGACAGGCATACTTTCACGGGTCTCTTAAGCATTGCTCATTTATATTTAATCTCTTTTCTATGTTTTTCATAGTCATTTTTATTGATTTCTTTTAACTTGCTGTTGCTTCTGCCCACTCATTTACTATTTTTCCTTTATTTCTTTAAAAGTATTGAAAGAATTGCTTTAAAGTAATTCCTAAATCTGACGTTTGGACGCAGTGACATCAGTTTCTGTTGGATGTTCATCTGCTCGAGCATAGGTCACATTCTCCTATTTCCTTGCTTATCTGTGATCTGGGTTATGAATATGGTCAGTAGGAAACCACGGGACCCTACATGGGTGGCCTGGTAGCTGTGCAGCAGGGAGCCAACTCTCAGCGCCAACCATCACCTCTGCCCTCCGACCTTCCCATTTGCAGCAGCCACTGTTCTGAGCCTGGAATCCTAGGGGTCCTTTGTGGACTACACGGCTGAGCATTCGGCTAAGGGTCTGAGCAGGGTTGTCCTCTGGTATTTCAAATCCCTCCGGATTTAGTTCTTTGCCTCCTGAGCTGGGTTGGCCTCAGGAGCACCCGTAGCCAGAAAAGCAGCAGGCGGACCCTCTTTCCTCTGTGCTGTTTGGTATTTCACAGAAAAATGTCCTCTGCTTTCTGTCAGCTGGTACCACTGCGCACATCTTATTTGTGCTTGTGTGAAGATAATACTCAGACCATGGGTGCCACCCATTCTGTGGCCTACTTATTTCTGGGGTCCTATCCTATACTCCTTTGCCATATTAAAAAAGAAAGAACAAAACTAAACTTGTATTTGTTGAAGTTGCTGTATTTCAGTGGTTAATGCTCTAAGCTTATGCCTGCTTTGGGTCACATTCCAATGCCTTTAAATAGTGGTAGGTAGGCAGGTAGATATTCATGAGAGTAGAAGCTTCTCCATGTTTCTTTACTATTATACATGAAACTGTCTTACAAGATTATCCTCAGTGCAGTGCCTATTTATCAGTAGATCTTCTCTCTATGGGCTGTAATGGTTAACCTCATTCTCATCAGACACCTATGGTAGTTCCTGTTCCTGTTATTGTGACAAAATGCAACATCAGGGAGGACAGATTGCCTGACTCCAGTATGAAGGTACAGTCCATCCTGGCAGGGAAGGCATGGGAAAACTGGTCGCGTGGTATCACATCCGGAAACAGTTCACGTCCCTTCCCTCTTCACTAAGGCTGGGACCCCAGGCATGGCACTGCCGACATTTAGGATTGGTTTCTGACCTCAGCCCAATCTGGAAACTCTCAGCAAGAAATATTCTCAGTCTTCCAGATAATTCTAGATTCTGTGCAGCTGACAATCTTAACCGTCACACTGTCTGAGCTCTTAAGAATATCAGACTTAAAAATAGTATAAATATTACTGTAACGCACAAGCCGCAAATTTGTACTTGAGATTATAAGTAGTTTTACTGAGGAGTAAAATTATAACAATTTTGGGTCAATTACTGGGAATGGAACTATTAATTTAGTGAGTAAGAATCTGACAAATGCTTTCGGTAATTGTGCTAAACGGCCCTGCAGAATGGCTGTACTAGCTCTCGGTGCTACATATGAAGCAAGATGACTAAGTTTATTGTAGGGCTGGATAATGTTTTGTGGCTTTGCTAATAGAACTGATTAGTTCTCTAAAGCCAAATAACTATTCCAGAATCATCTCTTCTAGGAAATTCGGCCCCTGCTGTTTACTCTGGCAAGTTACACTTGGAATATGGTTGTGTAGCCAGGATAATGGGAGCAGGGCCTTGGCTTTCTATATCGGTCTTCTATATCGGTAATTATAAATCCATGAGACTTTTTTTAAATTATACTTTGAGGAATAAATTTTATTTAGAAGATATTTTAGAGTGAATTTGTTATTACTATTTTGCATCCTCTTCCCATTTAAACCACTTTATTGACATGTACGACATGGTTAATTCAGAGGTTTGTACGGGTCAGGGGTTCTTAGCATATTCACAGAGTTGTGTATCACCGCAGCTCCCCATCCATTGTATAATAATGCAGTGATTCCAAAGGTATGCTGGGAAGGTGAGTGAGTGGAGAAGGAAGTTCCTGCAATAACGGGAACTGCTTTTTTTCCACTGTCCTCTAGCTCTGCCCACAAATTTATCTGCAATGCATAAATAGCTTTTTAAGATAAATTCACATGCGCTAAACTGTAAGAAGCAAATCATGGCAAATATTTCCTATGTTAGTATGGAAGTGGAATTAAGAAAATATGGTCTTTTTAGAGTGAACTGGTAATGAACAGCCACAAAAAAACAAACCTTGTAAGGCAAACTTCTCATGCTGATTAAGATACAGTATTTATCATACACACCAGTACTACAAGAAAATGGGTTCTCTAAAGAATATCGCTCACATTTTGAGGATGAAACAAGCAGGAACTAAGCATCGCATAATGCATGAGGAAATAGCTGTGCATGTTCCTGTTAGACTTACACTTCCATGGCTGCAGAAAATGCGCCTTCTTTGTGGAGATGCATCTTAAAATATTTAGTGACTTGATGTCTGTAATCTGTATTATGATTTCCTCATAATAATTTCCCAAAGTTAGGTTCACTTGTATATAGGCAAAGGAATTACAACAAAAATAAATGTTATTGTCAACTCTTGGTGGTTGTTGTAGAAATATTTAAGTATTTATTCTCCTGATGCTTTACATTGTCTGTGTATTTGAATTTTTAAAAAGTTTCAGAAAATAGATTTGAGTAGTCTAGACAAGAAATAAGAATATTATCTTGATCCATATTTGGTCTACTAGTGTTTATGTAAAGGAGGTCTTTACTCATTTGTTATTGTAGACACACTAATCTCTTTAGAATGGTTTTCAGTAAATAACTTACAGTGGTTTATGGAGAGTGAGATAAGAAAAGTGGGTGAGTTCAGGACTGGAAGTAAAACAGTTTCACTTTTTTTTTTTTTTTTTTTTTTTTTTGTATTTTGAAACTTTTTCCCAATAAAGATACAGTGTTGAGAGTAATGAATTGGGTGGGTGGGTAGATGGGTGGATGAGTGAATGAGAGAATGCAGTCACAAAGTTCTGTTAAAGACTAGAGCCTTAAAAGTAGAGGGGTGGATATGTTATGTTCCAGAGAATTTTCAAATTTGGGGAAACGCCGGCCTGATGGATATAGCAACCATTTTCAACCTGATGACAGCCCATTTAGAATTTGCATAAAGAATGCTTTTAAATGGACCTACTTTACTTATTTGCCCGTTAGCGTGTCTTTATAGCATTTCTCCTTGGGTGGTTTTGTTCTAAAGGAAGCTATCCTGTGAGCCCATTTTGTGTGTGTTATTTTTTTTCAAAATGTCATCCTTTCTCAAATAAATAAATGCAGCTTTGTGATACCTCAATCTTCAGTGCTAATGAAGTTTCTCTTGTAGAGCTATGAATTTCACTGCTAATTTTTTAATGGAACTGCTAGCCTAGATTGGAGCAGGAAGAGAGACGGCACACAGCATCTGAAAAGAGCAGAGTACAAGTTGTAGTACCCGAGTAGAAGCCCACCAGTCTTTACCACTTAATAACTGGAGCAAGCCACTTGACCCTGCTGAGGCCCAGCCTCTCGTGGTGTTAATTAAGACTGTCTACCTGGTTATTGTAAAGAGGGGCTGAATTGTAGAAATGAAGTCTCATTTATGGAGACCTCATTTAAATGCACTGGTTAATCTTTTTATGGTTTCTAGTAGTGATGATGATTATGCTTATTTTTAAAATATGGATTATTGATTAATCAAAAAAGAGGTGAAATTTGTTAACAATGTTAAATTTTTTATCTATTCATAGGCATTTCATATTTTTGTTTGTGTTTTTCTTCTTTTCATACAGTCCGGGGGAACGAGACCAAGTGCCTCCCACATCCTAGGCCAGTGTTCTCTACGTCACTATGCCTATTTATAGGCAAATCTAATGAGAATGCAATTTAATTCATTTTACATGCAAATAAGATATGTGAAAGTGATTTTAATTAAATTAAAATTTAATCAGTTCATCTTCAAACTTGCCAAATAAAAAAAATCCTGGCCTGTTAAACTTACACTTCAGAATTAAGATTTGAATTTTTCTATTTTATTTAATTCATTGATTCACAGAGGATTGACTCAGTGGTGCTGAAAAATCATAGTGTTCTTTAGAAACATGATATACTACCTATAGGACAACAATTGTCATAAGGAGCATGTTTGGGCCTTAAAAGAATTAATGTAGTATCCTTTTGGAAGTTACTCTAGCAATTTAAAAATCTTGTTCTAATAGGGGATAATTTAAGAAAATATTTTATGTTTCCTATTTATATAGCTGTTCAACAGAACACGGACTTTTAATAATATTATTAATTCTTTGAGGACTTTATACAATGCATTTTGAATGGTTACCTTACTCATATGATGTTTTCTACATCCATCTATTTACCTACCAATTTCAAGATGTCATTATTTTTTTCTGCTGTGTAGTACTCCATTGTGTAAATTACCACATTTTATTTATCCATTCTTGGGTCAAGAGGCATTTAGATTGTATCCAGGTTCTAGCTATTACAATATGAACTATGCTGTTATGAACATAATTGAGCACATGTCCTTGTGGTATGATTGAGCATCCTTTGGGTGTATACCCAAAAGTGGTATTGCTGGGTCTTGAGGTAGCTTGTTTTCCTAATTTTCTGAAATATTGCCATGCTGATTTCAAAAGCAGCTGTGCCAGTTTGCACTCACACCAGCAATGGACGAGTATTCCCTTTATTCCACATCCTTTCCAACATAAGTTGTTGTCAGTGTTTTTGATCTTGGCCATTCTGATAAGTATAAGATGAAATCTCAGACTTGTTTTGATTTGCATTTCCTCGAGGATGTTGAACATTCACTAAAGTGTCTTTCAGCCATTTTAGGTTTCTCTGTTGAAAGTTTTATGTTTAGGTCTGTACCCCATTTTTTGTTGGATTTTTTATTCTTTTAATGACCACTTTCTTGAGTTCTCCGTATATTTTGGACATCAGTCCTCTGTCCAATGTGGAGCTGGTGAAGAACTTTTCCCACTCTGTATGCTGCCATTTTGTCTTGTTGACCATGTCCTTTGCTTTACAGAAGGTTTTCAGTTTCAGGAGGTCCCATTTATTAATTGTTTCTCTCAGTGTCTGTGCTACTGAGGTTATATTTAGGAAGTGGTCTCCTGTCCCAGTGTGTACAAGTGTACTTCCCACTTTCTCTTCTGTGAGGTTCAGTGTGGTTGGTTTTATGTTGAGGTCTTTGATCCAGTTGGACTTGAGTTTTGTATATGACAAATGATATGAATCAATTTTCATTTACTACATGTTAATATATCCAGTTATTCCAGCACCATTTGTTGATTATGCTTTCTTTTTTCCATTTTATCTATTTCGAGTCTCTGTCAAAAATCAGGTATTTGTAGGTGTGTAGATTGATTACTTGATGGAGGAAGGTCATTGGTTAAATAATAAAGAAACTGCTTGGCCCTCATAGGTTAGAACATAGGTGGGTGGAGTAAACAGAACAGAATGCTGGGAGGAAGAGGAAGTGAGCTTAGATGCCATGCAGCTGCTCCCCAGGGCAGGCGCAATGAAGCTCCCACCCAAGATGAACATAGGCTAGAATCTTCCCAGTAAGCGCACCTTGGGGTGCTACACACATGAATAGAAATGAGCCAAGCAGTGTTTAAAAGAATACAATTTGTGTGTTGTTATTTTGGGGCATAAGCTAGCTGGCATCTGGGAGCCGCATGGCAGGAACGCAGCCCGCAGCTCCCAGGCCAGCCCACAGCTCCTTCTACAATCACTAGGTCTTTGATTAGACAACATTGGTCCTCCTGCATGTTTTTATGCTAATACCAGGCTGTGTTCAGTACTGTAGCTCTGTATAGAGTTTGAAGTCAGAGATTGTGATGCCTCCAGAAGTTCTTTTATTGTACAGGATTGATTTCACTATGCTGAGATTTTTGCTTTTCCATTTGAAGTTGTGTATTTTTCTTTTGAGATCTATGAAAACGTTTGCTGGGAATTTGCTGGACATTGCATTGAATCTGTAGATTGGTACAATTTTGGTAAAATTGGTATTTTTACTGTTAATTCTACCTACCCAAGAGCATGGGAGATCTTTCCATTTTCTGGTGTCTTCTTCAATTTCTTTCTTCAAAGATGTAAAGTTCTTGTCATACAGGTCTTCCACATGTTTCTTTAGAGTTACTCTAAGATATTTTATGTTATCTGTGAAGGGTGATGTGTCTCTGATTTCTTTCTCAGCCTATGTATAAGAAGGGCTACTGATTTTTGTTTTTTAGCTAATCCTATATCTTGCTGCATTATTGAAAGTGTTTATGAGTTGTAAGAGTTCCTTGGTAGAATTTTGGGGGTCACTTATATAAACTATCATATCATTAGCAAATAATGAGAGTTTGACTATTTCCATTAGGATTTGTATCCTCGTTATCTCCTTTTGTTGTCTTATTGCTCCAGCTAGAACCTCAAGTACTATTTTGAATAGATATGGAGAGAGTGGACAGCCTTGTCTTGTTCCTGATTTCAGTAGGATCACTTTGAGTATTTTTCTCCATTTAGATTGATGTTTATTGTTGACTTGCTATATATTGCTAGTCCTCCTAGATAAGTCTGCTGCTTTTTGTTCTAGAGTTTTTATGTATTCTGTTAACCCAGTAGTGTGGAAGTTTTCCAGTTTGTGTGTATAGGTATTTAGTGCTATGAACTTTCCTCTTAACACTGCTTTCATTGTGTCCTATAAACTTGGGGATGAGTGATTATTTTTGTTGTATTTTAGGAAGTCTTTAATTCCTTGATTTCTTCCTTGACCCATTTGTGATTCAAGTGAGCATTGTTTAATTTTCATGTGTTTGTGGACTTTCTGAAATTAGTGTTGTGGTTGAATTCTACTTTTGAGCCATGGTAGTCTGATAAGATATATGAGGTTATGCCAATTTTTGTGTACTCTATTGAGGTTTGCTTTGTTATCTAGTATATGGTCAGTTTTTTAAAAGGTTCCATGAGGTGCTGAGAAGAAGGTATATTCTTTTATGTTTGGATGGAATGTTCTATAGATGTCTATTAAAATCATTTGAGTCATAAAATCTGTTAGTTCCCTTATTTCTGTGTTAAGTTTCTATCTGGCAGACATGCCCAGTGGTGAGACTGGGGTGTTGAAGTCTTCCACTATTAGTGTGTGGAGTTTAATGTGTGATTTAAGCTTTAATAGTGTTTTTACATATGAGGATGCCCTTGTATTTGGGGCATAGATGTTCAGTATTGAGATTTTCTCTTGATAGATTTTTCCTGTGACAAATATGAACTGTCCTTCTTTGTCTCTTTTGATTGATTTTAGTTTGAAGTCTATTTTTGTTAGATATTAGAATAGCTATACCAGCTTGTTTCTTCTATGAAGACCCTTCAGTCTTAGGAAGAGAGGGCTGTGGTGGGCATGTCCATTATGGGCTGAGCATTCTACAGCCTCCAGTTCTGAAATTTCAGATCAGAGCATCTCTCAACACTCATCAGAGACTCTTCCCCTTGCATTAAATGTCAATTAACACAAAGATACTCCCCTCTAAAACAGGTCAGTGTACAAGAAATATATATTTTAAATGATGCATCTATAAGTAGTTATCATTGGTTATTTAGCCATCTTACACAAAGGATATATACATGCCAAGACAGGATAAAAATTGTTTTAACCATTGTGGAGAAAAGTCTCTGAACAGAAGTTCTCTGGCTCTTCCTATTACCTCATTTAATGTGTCATAATATCTGTCACAATTTCAAGTATTTTAATTACCTCTTTCTAAAGATTTAAAAGTCATTAGAGCTTTTTAAAAAGCATACATATTGGTGGTTGTATACCAATTAAATTGCTTTAAGAAATTGGCTGTTAACAGTAAAAATTTGTTAGATTTTTGAATCTTGGTAATATCTAACATTATTTCATTACTACTTGTCTGTAATTTCTGTCTCCAAGTGAACATTTGGTGAATTTATTTTTATTGAGTAGACATCTCTAAAATTGAAAGGAAAAACCAAATTAAAAAAAAACTTTTTTTTTTGGTTTAGCTAAATGTCAGTTGCTTCATCTAAAAAATGAAAGTATTTTTCTGGGCCAAAGCACTTTCTGTATGTATCATATCACTTAATCACTACAAGAGATCCTGAGACGCTACAAGGTGAGGTAGGCAACATTGGTTTCTACACTAAGAAACAACTGCCTTCTAGGGTTTAAAACTTGCCCAAGGTCACTCCTGAGATTCGTTAGATAAATAGATAGCATTAAATGGAGATCTTCTTGTTCCTGTATTTGACCATGCACTTCCTCTGTGTCCTTGTGGGTATAATGTTCTCCACTGTTCAGTAAAGCTTAGTCTCTATTAATAGGAAATGCTGATGAAACTACCAAATATCTAGAAAGAAGCAGTCAGTGCATGTCTTTAGTAAAATCTAAATGAAAAAGGAATATCAAAAAGTAAATTAACTTTAAAATACATAAATTGTAGGCAGAGACTGCTTGTTTGTTCCCAGCTACCCAGACTCGAAATAACCACACAGAAACTGTATTAATTAAATCACTGCTTCTCCTATTAGCTCTAGCTCCTTATTGGTTAGCTCTTACATCTTAAATTAACCCATTTCTATTATTTTATATTTTACTATGAGGCTTATGACCTACCAGCAAGGTTCTGGCTGGCAGCTCATGTCTTTCTCTTCTAACAGCTCCATGGCTTCTCCCTGCCTCTGCCTACTCTCTCTAGCTTTTTCAGCCTAGCTACACCTGTTAAGCCATTGGCCAAAAGCTGGTTATTTATTCATTAACCAATAACAGCAACACATATACAGAGGGACTTCCCACACCAATAATCATTCAGCATCCATAACTAGCAAGACTATTAAACAGGAAAACATCATACACTTAAATGCATTGTATATGGAAAACAAAATACATATAGCTATGAAATATAAATTTGTACATATTCTTGTCATACTACTATAATTTTTACATTTGTACCTGACTGACAGAGAAATTATCTCCCAGACTTTCAGGATTTTTGAAATATAATTTTGGGTGTAGAGAAAGAGCTTTCTAACTAAAGCACAGACCTCAGAGCATATACAGTGCAGGGGCAAAGATGTCAGTAGAAATTACCATCTGACAATTAGCTACAACGAAGATAAGCGTGAAGTCAAAAGAGAACACATTTTAAAATACCTGCAAAACATGGGATGGATGAAAGATGAGTTCCTTATATAAATGCTCGTTATGAGAGGATTACAATAAATATTCATGGCTAATGTGACATGATTATAACATTTTTTTTTAATGAGAAAAGGTCTACCTGCCTGTCAGTAGTAGATGGGTTTAATAAAATGTGATTAGGCACTTTATAGAATGTTGTTATATAGCTATTAAAAATGATTGTCTCAGAAAGATGTCTGTGAAGAGCTCTAATCGAAACTGGCATGTTACTGAGTGTTGTCCCATTTTATTGAGGATGGCAAGCCCAATATTTGAGAAAGCTAGGCTTTCATGCCTGTGACAGAATCATGAGGGCAAATCTTATAAGAATAAAGACTTACTTTTGGCTCACTGCCAATCCGGGGTCAGCTGTGTTTCTGACTGTGGGCCTGTGACTGAGGAGGCCTATCATGGTGGCCAGAGTACACCCACTGGCAACTGAGTAGCAGAGAGATAAATAGCACAGAAAATATGTACTTCAGAGGCATTTTCCCAGTGACACGATTCCCCTAACAAGTCCTCAAGCCTTAGTTTTCAGCTCCTCCCAGTGTAGTGACATAAAATTACGAATCCGCCAATAGGTTAATTTTTAGTTGGGTCAAAGCCCTTATTATCGAATCCTATATTTATTCAAACCAATACCTCGAAACATTGCATGGGGGAGCAAACACTCAACTCCTGAGATTTTTGTGGGGCTATGTTATGTCTAAACCATAACGTTCTGTACTAAGCCTGCCTTTATGATCTCCTCAGAGTGAAAAGTGCATCTAGTCCCACTCCAGAGTTCCTCTAGTGTCAACAGGCCCAGTGTTGCAGTAAAGGTCAAGCTCAATGTCTCCTCCGAGACTCAAGACAATCTCTGCTTCCAACCCAGTCAAAGTTAAAAAACAAGTTATGAATTTCCAACATAGAGTATCATAAAGTAAATATTTCCATTTTTTAAAAGGAGATAAATAGAAATAGAAAGCAGTAAGGGGTACAAACAAAATTGAAACCCATCAGGACAAACATTTAAATCCAGCAGCTCCATGTTTGGCACCCCAGGTGTCCAATTGGACCTACTAGCTCCAGCCCACATGGCCGCTCTTCTGCGCCATCTCTACAAGTTCCCTTGTCTTCCCCTGGAGACATTCCACATTACTGACATATAACCTCTGGGCATCTCCATTGCTGGCTCATTTTCATTCCCATAGCTTCATGCATCACCCTCAAAGAAGGTGCCCACAGGCTTTCCAACTCTGCCAAAAGATACCTATCCTCACAGACTTACCTTTGGAAGCTAGTAGAAGCCTCCATGGACCTACACCTCTTGGGTTCTTTATGCCTACCAACCCAGAATCATGTGGCCAATTCTAAGATCTGCTACCACTTGAATATATAGAGTCAAGCCCCACCCTCACCCCAAACCATCACTATACTGGCATGTGAGTGGCTGGGTACCATGAAATAAATCCTGGAAAACAAAATCCTAAGTCTTTCAAATTAGTTTATATTTCAGACATTCCATGAGGTAGAATCTGTGGGGAATCCCTCAGGTACCCTCTAAATATCCTTCCTACCAGGGGATGAAAATCATGAGGCTTTTTAGTGGCGTGAATGTCTTTAGCTCAGATAACTTCCCTTGGCCCTTGATTTCCACTCTTTTTTTGCAGCCAAACTGTGTTTAAAATATGTCCACTCTGCTGTTTGCTTGTGATTCTCACTGTAATCTGGGTAAAAGCAGTCAATGATACTGTAGCCTTGCATACTGGACTGCGCTGAAAATTTGTACAGCTGATTTATAAATTCATCTCCTTTAAATGTAAGCAAAGTATTGGGGTGTGGGCAAAGTGGTTTTAAGTTTTGTTTTGCTTTCCAAAACTTGAATGCTCTGTAACTACTTCCCAGTAAATTTTGCACTCCCTTGTAAAACATCATGAATATCGTTTTTATATTTTTGTCTTAGAGTTTTTGTTTTGAAACAGAATCTCATGTAACCCAGGCTGACCTCATACTTAGTAGATAGCTATGGATGACCTTGAACTCCTGATACTCCACTGATTAGGCTAGAGCCCTCAAAATTTAGTCATTTCCCCCAAAATGGACATGATGTTGGAGGCCAAACATGCTTGAGTCTCTTTTAGCGGGAACAGTATATCCAGCTCATGACAGTGTATGTTACTCTATTTGTCTGAAAAGCCAATAGGTAACATTGTTATGTGGAATTGACTGGTGGAGGTACAGATACAGGAGAGTGATCTCTTCCAAAATCATTTGTTCATTGTCTCACTCACTAAAATGAGTATCGTGTAATTTTTGAAAATTTATAAAGAATATATTAAAAGAGGCAATAACACCTATATAAAAAAAGTTCGTAAACATAATTCTCAAGAAAGGAAATGTATTGTCCAGTAAACATTGGATGATTATAATAAAGAAATAAAAGTCCGAAAAGTGCAAAGCGTTGCTTTTTAACCTACAAGACTGAGCAAGTTTTAAAAATTAGTTGAATGCCCAATTAATAAGCAGCTGGACCATTCTGGTGCCTATATAGAGTTCTTTGGGGTAAGCATTCGATGGAAGCTGTCTGGTGGGGAAATCACTAAATTTTAAACACATACTCTGGGCCCATAATTCCACTTCCGGTACTCTATTCTGGAGACTTACTCAGTAGCGACATTATCTATGGTAGCAAAACTTGAAATGAAAAATGTCAAGTAAAATGCTGATCCGAGTCGGATCCCCATTGCCCACATTAAGGAGTTGAGCATAGTGATATGTGCTTGAACCCCAAGCCCCTGGGAGGCAGAAATCAGTGGGTTTCTGGGGCTTGCTGGCCAGTCAGCCTAGCCTCATTGGCAAACTCCAGGCCAGGGAGAGAGCCAATCCTATAAAGCAGGACTCCTGGCACATGAAGAATGACATCCGCAGTTGACCTCCTCGTGCAAGCAGACGCCTGCAGAGCAGCATGGGTAGGTGCATTCTCAACCACACACACACACACACACACACACACACACACACACGACAGAAAAGTGTCAGATTTACCGCACGTGCACACTGGCCTGTGATGTGACTGTGATGAGGTAGACTGGGAAGATGGCTCACCTTTCCCTGAAACGTGGTGCACTGTTCACAAGGCGCATCCATTTGCATTGTGATTTATCCCTGTTGCTACATGTCCATGTAGGAAGCTGACAGGGAGGGACTTTCCTAAACTGTTGGCATTTCCTCAGAAGTGACAATAGGATCTACTGTATGAGGCAGATTCAGTTGTTACATAATCTTTTCTATCTTTTCAATTTTCTGCCATATTGCATGTTATTTTCATAATCCTTAAATGATTTCTGAAAAGCTGTTGCCAGACTAGTGCAACTGAATAAATTGATCTTTATAAGAAAACTAAAAAGGGAAATTTTTAAGTGCACAAAGTTGGATTTATACATATAATTACAAATGAGCTTTTTGTAGAAAATCTAAGTCACAGAATTGTTTTTCTCTGTGATAATTATAACTACCCCATTCTTCCTCTTTTAATTTTATTTTTCCGGTATTGGGAATTGAATTTAGGACCTTATAGATGCCATGTAAGCACTCTGGAAAATTTTCATATTTACTTCCCATTTTTCTTTCATGCCACCCTTTCTTTTTGCAGTCCATAAGATTGATTTTTTAAAATGAAAATCTGGTTTGAAACGACTTCTCATGGCACTTAGACTAAATTCCCGATGTACCCCAGGCCTCAGGGCCCTGAGTTCTGTGTCTCTTCATCAGTCCTCATGGATTCCTGGTGCTGGATGCCACCACTGCCCGTCCTCTTTCCTTCCAGCTAGCAGTACATTGTTATACTTGGCAGTGGTGTCCTCCCGAGGACTTGAGGAAAATCCATGCCCAGGTCTGCACCAGCAGGTTCATACAATGACCAGCATGGAAGTCTCCTTACCACAGGCTCTTTCCAGCAAACCAGCCCGCAGAAGCGGCCCGTCAAGCCCCGTCACATCATCTTGCTTTATTTTCTCCTTAGCTTTTCACATTACAAGATAATTGTGCTATTTTTCACATTGGCGTTCTGCTATTAACTGAAGTAGGTAATCTGAAATTCTAAGAATGTACATTTTCCTCATGGGATCTAAGAAAGCATTCTCATTTTGAATGAAGGAAAAAATAGCCCATAAACACCGTTATTGTTCTTAAATTGACATTCAAGGAACAACCAGGTACTCACTGCAATCCTAAACTGTGTTGTACCAGGAGTAGACCCAACCTGTGAAGCCCACTGCGCCTCCCGTTCGCTCTGCTTCGCAGTAGGCCTTCTCAGGCTAGATCTCCATGCAGAAGTCATGCTGGCTTGTGAGAGTCTGTTTGGAGTTCACCCTTGCCTTTCCGCACACCTTCAAACTCTGTGCCCATTGCCAGTTTACATCTCCAAAGGTTAAAGCCCACGCTATCAAAATTCTCACAGCCTTTGCCTAGGGTCACATGAAGACCTAACACTATTCTCAGGAAATACAGGGCAAAGACTTTGTTTTTTTTCCATGTTTTCTTTCGTATCAAAAGTTAAGCACATAAGAATGTTTTGGTGATTCTTCCTTTGTAGAATTTCCTGAAACTCAATTACATTTTTAATGATTTTCCAACATGAAGAATATTTAATCACTGAAAATATATAAACGTATAAATTAAACATGTAAGCTGTCCATACAAAGATAGAAAATATGTTCGCTGTAAGTAATAAATCTTGCTTGAAGTACTTCTTATATTTCATAGAAAACATTAAAGATCATTATATTAGAAGTGGATTAATGACTGGCATATATAAATGCAACAGTTGTTAAATTGGGGTACCTGTTCTGAGAATGTTTATGCAGAGGAGAGATGGGGAGCAAAGCAAATAGGTGTCCTCCTGACATTGATCTTATTCTCCAGTTTGGGGGTAAAGGAAGCATGAAAAATTAAACCCACAAGGTATCACAAAGCTATGTGTGTTGTGATACATGGCGAACTGTCCCTCAGCACTGCCTCTAAGTTATGTACGGAGGCTCCAAAGGACAAAGCAGGGCCCATCGATTGCATGCTAGTAATCACCGTTCTGTTGAGAAGAATACGTGTATTTCCTGTGCTCTATATTCTTCACTGACCTCTTTACTCTTTGTTGTAATTTTTGTCTAAAACTTTGGTGGCCAAACTATTTCGTATATTCCAGTGATGTCCAAAGTGTAAATTGTAGGCGGCTCTCAATATCTATCTTCCCCATCGTGTGTGTGTGTGTGTGTCTGTGTCTGTGTCTGTGTATGTCTGTGTGTCTAAGTGTATGTGTAGGTCAGAAGACAACCTCAGGTATCACTCCTCTTGTGAGTTCCAGCCACTCCTGTGAGTTCTTTTGACGAATCTCTCATTGACCTAGTCTTCAAGTAGACTAGACTAAGTGGCCTGGACAACCAGCTTCCAGGAATCCTCTTGGCTCCACCTCTCATCTTGTCATCGCTAGGGTTAAGGCATGCATCACCACACCCAATTTTTTATGCAGTTTCTAGGGGTCCAAACCTGGATCCTCATGCTCAGAAGACAAACACTTTACCAAGCAAGCCCCTCTCTGGGTCATTTTGTTCTACCACAAACAGTGAACATACTGTGTGTTACTTCTACATAAAAATTCAAATCTAAGAAAAGCTACCATTTTAAATTATAAGATAGTTCTTTTCTTGGTTATATTTACATTAGAAATTATATTTACATTATATGTTATAACAGAGATGTCTAAGTTTGTATAACACAGCTTAAAAGAACACCCTAATTACTGGTTTTGATTATCTAAACATCATCTGTTTTCTTGAACCATTTTGTAATTCATCATTTGTGAATCTAAAGAGTAATTACAGTATTTACATTTTCTCCCTATAGATTCTTTAGTATCCATTTTGCTGATCTTGCCTTAAAAACAATTTATTACCCATCTGATTTTGGCATCAAAGAAGGAATCTTCCTCCGTCACTCCCACAAGTCTAGAAGAGACCACCAGTGAGGATCTACTGAGTTCAGTATTAAGGGATCAGGGTGTTTTACAGAACACGGAGAAAAACTCACATTTTTAAAAATGTCATTAGAACCCACTTGATTTCTCAAGTAAAGATCTCAGGAAATGCTTATAGAAAAGACAAAAATGATTTCCCCCAAACTGTGTATTCTGCTTCTCTGACTGGACAAAACCTTAATTGAATTGAGGTTGAGACTTCAACCCTCAGTGTTTTCAGCAAAGGCCAGATTAACTTTAACAATACCTAGGCACATTTTCCACAGACTTTGACGATGTACCACACACTAACTGGTGTAGAGTACGCTCACAGTGAGTTCGAATGGACCGACTGGCTCTGTCCCTGCGTTTGGTAAGGGATATCTGCAAGTGCTTGTTCTTTAGCCTGTTGAATAAAGTCATTTAATACTGTACTGATAGGTCACATATTTTTCTGCAAAAGACTAACATTAGTTTTGGCAAAACGGATAGCTATCATTTCCAATAGTAATTGCTCCATTGCTGCAGATATCCTAAGGCAAATAATGCTAGACTTTCAACTCTTGTGAAACAAGTAAAATATCCATAATTATTAAGGGGTAAGGTAGTCATGATCAAAGCACATATGGAAATAGCACAGTGAAGCTCATACCTTTTTACGATTGATGCAGTTCATAATTATATGGACTACACGCCCCAGTGAAAAGTTGTCCACTATAGCAACGACAGACTACAGAATTTGGAGAGTGGATAGCAGCCGGGAGTCTGAGCTAATTTCACAATTCATGCCCTGGCTGACCCTTGGGTGAACAAGCATTGCCAAATCCCATGGCCATTCCTCTGTCTTGAAGTGAGGTATGTGGAAAACAGAGTAGCGGGACAACTGGATGGAAAATCCAAGTAAGCACGAATTTTCAGGGGATGACTGCACAAGCCCTTGAGCAAGAGGCTGCATGGGCCAGAGCACACTTCTGTCCCATTCTGAGGTGTACACAGTGACAGAGTAGTTCACCGGCCGCACTTTAAAGGCTTAGTGCCAACAGATGTAGGAGAGAAATCCCATGAGTTCTCCATGTCTTGCCATGTGACAAGAAAGACATAAAGATAGGCATTTGCACCTCTGCTGCACATTTCCAAATCGGTCCTCTTTTTCAGTGTAGACGATTAAACTACCATCTTCCCGGTAGAGGCTGTGTGGCCATTTGTGTCTGGAAATGAGTTGGTGTAAAAAGGTACAAGTAGACATATTGTTGAATCGGTAACAGTGGCAGGAAATAAAAGCTATGTGCTTCAGTGTCCATTGCTAGTGTGTGTTTTAAGTCAGTCAAACGAGCCAGAAGTAGTGGCATAAGCCTTTAATCTCAGGACTTGAGAGGTACAAGCAGAATGATGGAGGTGGGTTTTGTATTAATCTGTTGCTTTCATTGGTTAATTAATAAAGAAACTGCCTAGGCCCATTTGATAGACCAACCCTTAGGTGGGTGGAGTAAACAGAACAGAATGCTGGGAGAAAGAAGTCGAGTCAGGGAGTCGCCATGATTCTCCCATTCCAGACAGAAGCAGGTTAAGATCTTTCCTGGTAAGCCAGCTCGTGGTACTACACAGAATATTAGAAATGGGTTAGATCAATATGTAAGAGCTAGCCAATAAGAGGCTGGAACTAATGGGCTAGGCAGTGTTCAAAAGAATACAGTTTCCGTGTAATTATTTTGGGTAAAGCCATGTGGGCGGCCGGGTGCCAGGGACACAGCCCCGCCGCTCCTATTACAACAGCGGGTAAATCTGACTTCAAGGCCAACCAATTGAGTTCGATGCCAGCCAAAGGTACACAATGAGCCCTTGTCTCTAGATAAGTATGTTAATAAATTAGAACATATACACTCAGTAAGAAACTACACTCAACAAAAACAAGTCTGTAAAAAAGAGAAAAAAACAAGTATGTACATCATTTGGCATAAAAAATGAAAAGGAATACAATAGAGAGGTGCTTGGATTAAAGGTGTGTGCCACCACTACTGGCTATTCTGTTTTCTTTAAAATACAGAAATATGCATCCTCACTCATACATCCTACATGCACCAAAGTGTCTTCTCATGAGGTCTACTGGCCCTTATAGTGTTTCAGGAAGCAATAATAGGATGCACCGTTCACTTAAGAATCCAGAGGCGGCTGAATTCACCTACTCCGCTGTCAGTTGACAGCAGTTAGCAATGAGATCCTACCCAGGGGATGAACAGAAAAGGAAGGCTGATGGCGTCTTGGGATCACAGAAGAAGGTTACTTGAGAAGTGCTTCTTAGCTGCTCAGAAGCACTGCTTTGAAACTTACCATTCCGAGCCCCAAATTTAGATAATGAGATATAAAGAAGAGTCACAGGAATCAGAATAAATTAAAACAGTCTAAAATAGGTGTATCTGATGCCATTGAGCAGAAAATAGCAAGTTTCAAGTGTTGTAGTGGACATTGTGAAAAGTCTTTCTGTAAATTCTTGGGAGATTTAAGCAGCCACCCTTCCCTGAGGGGTTGCCCTCGCTGGTGTTTCTAGAATGGGCTTCGGGGCAGTCTTGACCTGGGTTACTATGGCAGCCCCTGGATGCAGTTCTTACCGAGCTGTCAGCGTTCTTCAGACCTTTGCAGGAAGGAGGCATCGGTACATGCAGTCGAAATGGACACGTCTCTAAATCGATTAGCTTTGGGGATAAAGCTAAATGAAAACAGTCATTGATGAAATTTCTAATTATTCTTTCCTAATTTGGGCGAAAAGTCCAAAAGGAGTAATACCAGATTAATTTTCTCTTTTGAATTCAGTATCCCTGTAGGGCATCCCATTTGCATACATGAGTAAGGCTTTCATGTAATATATAGGATGTGGGGAGGTTTTCTTCCAAAGACTGATGATTCCGTAACCCCAAGGAGTAAACTATATTATAGACTGTTAATTTAAAGGAAGTTTATTCAGTGATCAGCTAATCAGAAACCATTCAGGCAAGAATACTCACAAAAAATTATGGGTTTTACTCCTCATTTTTTAATGAAAATTGCATCGTTTTCCATTTTACATAGAATAGGAAGCCTCAAGGAAGAGCAAATTGAAAATCATAACTAATGGACACTGTATAGCTGTTTAATGCTTTGTTTGTATATTAATCTGCTGGTTTTAGAGAATTATTTCGGCTCTATAAATTCTGTATTTGTTGGATTTGATCCTGCTACCTTGCCAACTATCTGTGTTACTGATCCAAATTATCTCTGGGCAGCAACTATACCATATACTGCCCTGGGTTACCTCCATTTGAGATTATTTGAAAGGACAGACCATCAATTCAGAATGATCCTCCACCTACTTACATCATTTCAGGCTCCAGGAAGAGTTAGCATATCTCCCATGGGGCTCAGACATGACTAGCATGGGGCCATTGTGATGTGGCTCCTTCCTCTGACCCTGCTGCCCATTATTCCCAAGCATCAGAACGAGGCCAGTAAATAATCCCCCTTAAATGCTTTGAGTACAATAGAGCCAGGGTGTATTGCCACTGCTAATAAACTATAGAAACTCTGTAATGAAAATAAAATTCCACATTTTCCAAAGGACCCAGTGAGTCCATTCTTCTTTAAGAGTTTCCTATTTTCACTTGCTGAAATCAACTATTTGTATGATTAAGTTTTATTTTCAAATAATAATGACCTTGCTAGAATATTGGAAATTGGAGCTAAGTAAAAGTTGAAACATACGTAGTAAGTAATATTCTTGTTTATAGTGGAGGAGCTAGACACTGGAGCAAATGGAAGGATGTGAATCGAGAGACACAGGGGCTGGGACTTCTGCCCCAGGCTTCATTGGACCAAACCTTTGGCAGCTGCCCAGATCGTGTTAGCTGCCTTTTCATGTATACATTTCTACACACCATCTCATCATTTTGGCTTAAAATGTAGACATTATAACAAGGTTGGAAATATTTAAATGGCCCTCCCCTTCAGGATTGTCTAGTGGTGCTAATAATTTTTTAAGACAAGCTGTTATTTTGTCTTTAACATATTTTTCTAGAATATTATTCATGTTTGTAAAACAAGCAGATAAAGAACATCACAGCAGCCTTTAAAATACCCATTTTAAATAGCTCCCATTCTATAGATGAGAGTAATTCCGAAATGAAGATCTAGAATACTTGGTTTATGCTAGCAACCTACCCAGGGTACCCTGACTTCCAAATCAAGAGAGCAGACCTCTCCGTGAACTCATTTCCTCTCTCACAGCCTCCATATTGTAATAACAAATGTCCATGGTCCATGTAGGAATTTTAGCTTTATGAATGCATCATTTCATCCGTAGACTCAGAATCTGGAACAAAGAGGACCTGATAACTAGGTGTGGTGGTAGGTGCTTGCAGTCCAGACATTTGGAAAACAGGGAGGGATCACAAGTTCAAGGTCAGTCTAATCATCAGAGTGAATTCCTTATCTGTCTAGGCTAGGTCCTTTCTTTTAAAAACGCTGAGTGAAACAACATTAGGAAGTTTTCTGTTCCTCTCTCTGAATAACAAAAATCTGGGTTTGACTCAGTATATGGTGTGCCAGAATGGAAGCAAGTGTCTCCCGGGTTACGTGGGTCACTGTCATGTATTGTCAACTCCATCCTCTCCAGGCCAATCTACCGGTCTTTGCAGACTTGTCTATGAGATCTAGGTTGAGTTGTGCCCTCTCTGACTTCTTTAACCCACTTCCCAGTTGTAAAGATCCCACACAGCAATTCATCTTGTAGGTAATTTTCCTGAAATACATTAATTCTGGGTGCTGAAAGATCATCGAAGCCATTCTTTCGCATCCTCACCTATCCTAAAGCCAGCTGCCTTTCTCTTAGCGTGATGCACGCTTTTCATGTTCTTACTCCTTACTCCGCGGAGAAAGGAAAGAACATGATTTTCCTTATTCCGTGAACACCAGAAAAAGGATCAGTGGGTCACCAGTTTTCTCTTAACGCATCACATAAGTTACTAGAAATAAATGTGTGGATACTAAATAAATTTGAGTTTTATCTAAGTGCCCTTAGATTGTTTCATTAGCACTTCTGAGTATGCACATGTTCTAATCTCCTCTGCTGACAAGAACCAGTTCCTGAGATTCTGGGATGTAGGCTGAACTTAGCGATACATCCTGTTTTCTTCCTTCTCCGGGATGAAGCTGGCAGTCTGTCTTATCCTGATATGGACTTTTTAGTTTTTAATACTTCTCCACAACCAAGGACATTGGAGTTTTGCTTAATGGACTTTGTTTAGCGATGAAATACATAGAATAAATCTGTTGATCCGTCATGACAGCAAATGACCAGTGGCTCCAGGCACTGACTCTCTGGCTGTGAGTTAACAAAGCCCGAAGGTAGCTTTTCATTCCATTCGGGTAATTCAACATCCCTTTTATTAAACTAACTATAAAATAAGACTAGCTCATATTCCAATAACTGAAAAATTTAGGACATTGTCTAAAATGTATGAATGTAAGATTTTCACTTCTCTGTGTTCCCTTTTATTAGGTATATCAACCATTCTTGTGAGCTTTAAAACAAAGCCTAAAATTGACTCCAAAAGGAAAGAGAATAGGAGGGAGGCTTAGCCCAGAGTTTCCCCGAAGTTTGCATATTCTTCAACAGCCTGGCATGAGAGGCAGTGACAGGCCTGGGAAGGTTTACCCACATAAAAGGAGGCAGCTTAGAAGGTTAGAAATGCAACAAGAAAAGCACTTAAAAGGAGTCTGTGTTAAAAAGAAAGAAATCAGACTTCCAGAAGACCTCTGGTCCCAGGCTCAGGTACAACAGCCATTATGCCTGCCACCTCTCTCTCCCATCTGCAATGTCTGTGTGATTCTGCACTTGGTTCCTTCTGCTGTGGGCACATGCCCTGCTTCACCTCCTCATTGCTCTTTCCTCGCGATATCTTATCTTTTAAGCCTCAACTCTGGGCTCTCCTCCCAGAGGAAGGTGCCTATGATGATGCAATGTAGATCCTCGTGCAAGACACTCTGGGAATTCTTCTCGCCTTTGCCTTGGCATTTACATACCATACTGGAGTTTCTTTCTGCCCAAATACTTGCCTCCTATTTTTGCTCTGTAGAGCCTCTCAGGAGGGCGATTTGCTGGCTCAGTGTGCTTGTACCCCAGGACGTACACAGTCACTATTGGGTATCAAATTATATGCAATAAATCTACGTTTGAACCAAAACCTAGATGTGCATTTGCAGACACAGGAATATGAACTATCAGTCGGGAATTTGACTTTATTCTTTATTTGAATCATCATATATGTTTTGAAGTTTTAAGTATTTCTCCAGAAACAAACCATACCTATTGTCTGAGGTTTCTGTCCTACCCGGTTCCCATAGTTGTTAAGTCCCAAAGAAATCACAAAGAGGTCTATATTAGTTATAAACTGATTGGCCTAGTAGCTCAGACTTCTTATTAACTCTTATAACTTTTATTAGCCCATTATTCATGTCTATGTTAGCCACGTGGCTTGGTACCTTATTCAGCGAGGCAGTCATATCTTGCTTCTTCTGTGGCTGGGTAACGACTGCGGAAATGAGCTTTCCTCTTCCCACAATTCTCCTGTTCTCGTTACCCTGCCTGGTTGTCCCGCCTATACCTCCTGCCTAGCTACTGGACAATCAGCATTTATTAAAATACAATTGACAGGGTATAGACCATTGTCCCACAGCACATACCCAAGAGTCTGATATATCTCAAGATGCAATTCATGTTTGGAGTCAAGATGATGTCTTGGTGGGTAAGAATTCAGTCTAGGAATTGGAGGGAGGATTTGGAGAAGGAAAAAAGTACTTAGGTAAAGAATCTTTGAAATGTATCTCCTATCCAAATAGATTTTTGAGTATAATGTAAATATCTAAAACCGCTTGGAATCTTCATTGAAATGTTTAAGAGCTGTATGTTGCAACAGGGCATGGGCAGTGTTTGGGCAGTATTTGAAAGAGTATATGTATATTGCTGCATAGCACCTGGGTTCCAAAATATGTCACATGGACACATAGTGACTTTCTGACTTAACACAATTTTCAGGTTAAAGATAGGAGTCAAAGCTTAAAACCAGTCTTCTGACAAAAGAATGTATAATATATCTAGAGCTTTGCCACTTGGGCCATTTAGAACCTTGGAAAATGGAATTCACCTGACTGGTGTCTTCCTGTGTCTTCTCTTCCTTAGTGGCATTGGACGGAACTGGCCCTGGGCCTCTGGGGGCAGCAGTATCCTGGCAGAATTTGGAACTTTGCATTTGGAGTTCATGCACTTGAGCCACTTATCAGGAAACCCCATCTTCGCTGAAAAGGTGAGTCTTGAGAGTACTTGTGCAAAGCGAGCGGAAAGGAACGAGGTCTGTGTAACTTCAGGAAGCTCTGGAATGAGCCTGATTTCCCTTGATCAGGCAGTCAACCTCATCTCTCTATGATACTGTGTAATTCATGGTGAGAGGGCCTGCCTTCCCCCATGGGGCTTGCTGGACATTAAATAAGTTACTTATTTGTATGAATTTTTCCATCTAAAAATATGTAATAGTGTATACTGTGCATGAAGCGAATATGTAAGAGGTTAAAGTGTTACACAAATACGCCATGGCAGGGGAATGGATTTGTTAGTAAGAAGCAAATCCATCCAAACTACTTTATTTCACCACTTGGCTTTTAGCTCTTACCTCTTTTAAACAAAACTCCTTGAAAGAAAAGAGTTGTCATTCACTTTGTTGAAATTTTCCTCAAACACCACAGCCTTCCCAGACCCCCTGACCACCATGGCACAGCCATGCTCCCTCCCATTAGCTCCTGTCCTGTTAGCCTCTGCCCGAGTAAATTTACCCTTCTACAGCCAAAATTGCCCTAGAGGAGCGGCTCATAACAACCTCACTTGTGTTGTGGCCACCCACAGGTCTACAGCTGGGATCTGAGTCAGAAAGATTTCATTCCTAGGCCTCTTGTGTGCCTCTGCTAAGGGGCAGGCGGCAAGGGTGGCAAAGAGTCTCTGCCCTCCTGAATATCCCTCAGAGCCCCAACTCCTAATACCCTTGCACTAAGGCTGAGGGGTGGAACTCAATTAAGAATAATTTGCATAATCCCTCTAATCCCTCCTCCCCCCCCCCCCCGCCCCAGCACTGGTCTTCTCTTGACCTACTATTTATATTTATTTTCCATATGATCCTAGTCAGATGCCCATTAACAAGGAGTTAATTGTTTTATACATTGATATTGCCTTACTATTTAGATTGCGGTCTCCACTTGGGATCTAAGGTTCTCAATAGATATGTCTATATGCACTCGTCATTTTGTGTAACAATAAGATGATCACAACACTCCTAATTCTGAAACCTTTTATCGACTCTTTTTTCCACCCTGACCAAATAATAATAATAATAATAATAATAATGAGCAAGATAGAAAGAATGGCATGTGAACTTTATCTTAGGTTTTCATATTAACACTGCTTTTCTTTTATAGGTAATGAATATTCGAACAGTGCTGAACAAACTGGACAAACCAGAAGGCCTTTATCCTAACTATCTGAACCCCAGTAGTGGACAGTGGGGTCAACGTAAGTCCAAAGCTGAGCAATCCTTCTCTCTTGTGGGGGCCCAGCACCGTGCTGTTCTTGTTAAGGAACATTGACAGGGGGAAGCAAGACGTTACCAGCCTCAGACAGACTGCTGCCGGGAAACCAGACAGCTCATTTTCTCAGATAGCCATGAGTCTGACGACATTACTGTAAGCATATTTGAAACTCTTAGTCAGAAAAAGGAAGAACTGGCCAGTGTGTGTCAGGTGGGGGACCTCAGGCTTGCCCTGGGGTTAGAGGGAAGGCAGGGGTCTTCTGAGCTGACGCCAGTGATGCTGCTACCCAAAGCTAGATGACTTCTGACCTTTTCCACTGGAGTTGGGAAAGGAGAACCACGGACAGAGGTCTTCCTCTTCATAATTTTAAGCTACCAGAAAAAGATGTCTTGTGCGTGACTTACCTTTAGCATAGAAACAAGCGTCCACCAAGATCTTCTAATGCCAGCAGCCCGCACTTCAGATAATTTTCAACAGAGGTAGAAAGGCTTGGAATTTGTAAAAAGAAATGTTCTCCAGCTAATTTGGAAAGAATGTGAAAGGTTAAGTAGCAATTGAAAGCAAGTGAGACATCTAGCTATGGTGGAGGTAGTAACACTGCCTTGAACTTTTACTCTAATTTTTTTATATTACATATCATATTCTTAGATAATTAGGTCTCACTATTCTTTTAGAAGTACTTCTTTGAAAGAACAAGTTAATAATAAGAAAAAAAATCTTGCTAAATCCTTGTCTCCTGTTTGTAATCGCTACGAAGAGCCTGGATCTAGTCGCCTTAGACCTATGAGCCTCCCACTCAGTGTGGTCTCCGGATCACTGGAAATCCTGGGCACCTTTCCTGAGTTTATGAATACTGGGCATTTTGTCTTTTTCCTGTGCATGTTTGCACTTACACTGAGTGAGCAGTGGTGGGGAAAACTGGTAAACTCAGTAAGAGAATCAAGACAGACACCAAAGGGTAGTAATGCTCACTCTGATTTCTATCATAATTTAAATATACCAGTTTCACTGATACATGCTTTGATAAAGCAGAGGAGAAACTTTGATTTCGTAGACAACAACCTGTAAGGCCATAGAATCACGTGAGTGACTTCTTGTGACCAAATCCCTGGCACAAGCAGCTTTAACGAAGGAAGGGTCTGTTTGGGTTCACAGATCACGAGCATAGTCTCTCCTGGTGGCAAGAGCTTGTGACAGCATCCGAGGGGAGAGTGCTCCACTTTCTTTGTTCTCTGTGGTTATTCTGGAAGCCTCCCCACAGGACGGTACCATCCTCTTGGGTCTTCCACTTCGGTTAACCCTATCTAGAAACTCCCTCACAGACGCGCTGAAAGGTTGGTTTCCTGTGTGACTCTAGGCCTGGCTGAGTCCAGCATCAATAGTAGCCATCACAGTCACTTTCTGTGTCAGGAAATGAACGGACAGAGAAGCATTTCTGATACAGGATGGGAAATACCTGGGATGTGGGGGAAAATCTTGTGTTTCAAGATTACGTTATTTCTAATAGTCTTGCTTGCTATGGGATGCTTATCTTTCGTGAGTCGCCATCTTTAAAATACAACTAAAATCAGCTTGTTATTCAGATCTGGGAAGTTGGTTCTGAAAGACTGAAAAAAAATGGTGTTTTCATTAGTGGTAAATTTTGAGTTTTTAAATAAAAATTAGAATTTTAGAAAACTTGTGTATCTCACCATGAGCTTGCCTCCATTCGTTTCCTGATAATATTGGCAGTGACTTTAACGAAGGTGTTCTTTGTTTTTATTCTGTAATAAAATATGTCAACATGGCATAGCTACATAAGTCAGAAAAAAAATCAATATTTTCCAAACAACCAGTTCATGCTATTATGAAATCATGCATAACAAAAAAAATCACTAAAAGTACGGGATAGTCGATAGATTTTAATGTAACAGCGTATAAAAGTTTACTGAGGGGCTGGAGAGATGGCTGAGGACCCAGGTTCAGTTCCCAACCCCCACCTAATAACTCACACTGCCTATAATTCCAATTCCAAAGGATTTACTTCTTTTCTGGCTAATGAGGTCACTGGGCCTACTCATGATATGTATACATACATGCAAGCACTCACACCAACATATAAAATAATTGATCTTTTAAAGTTTATTGGTATAATTTATAACCCTACATTGTGGCTAGTCTTTAAAAAACACTTTAACCTTTTAAACACCACATGTTATATTTTGTTATTTTATCAAAAAAATATTAAAATAACTGCATGTGCATGGGGGACTATACTCATGTGCATGCATCCAGATGTGTGTGTGTGTGTGTGTGCGTGCGTGCGTGCGTGTGTGTGTGTGTGTGTGTATGTGTGTGGTGAAGGCCAGAGATTAGGTTCTTCAGATTCCATCCACCTTGGTTTTTGAGATCAGGTTTCTCACTGGCCCGGGACTCCCTGGGCTAGGTCAGCTGAGCTGGCCAGGAACATGCTTGTCTTTGTTCTCTCCATGTTGGTGTTACAGGCAGGTGACACCACGCCCAACTTTTGAAATGTGGGTTCAGAGGACTCAGGTCCCCATTCTTGTATGATGAATGGATGAGTACTTTACCACCCGAGCTCCATCTCCAGCCCCTGAAGAGATGATTAAGATATATCACCCCAGCTGTATAACTGTGTGAGGCTTGACTTTTCTTAGTATACTTCAGCCAAAGCAATGTATGCCCATGGATCAAACCTGGATCAGACGTGAGCATCCAGGCAGTAAAGCAAACATTCAGGAGACCGGTGGAAAAAAAAAAAACTGATTTGTTTCATTTGTAAAATAATATTTTTTGTGAAAAATACCATTTGTTGTTAATAACTATTACTTTTAATAATACTGAATTCTGTTTCTGTTTTCCACCTTGATTAATATTGGCAGATGTTGCGGGATGTTTAACTCTTTTGGGGGCCCACCACCCAGCTCCCAAATAAATCACACACACACGGAGGCTTCCTCTTAGTTATGAGTGCCCGGCCTTAGCCTGGCTTGTTGCTAGTCAGCTTGTCTTGTCTTATCCTAACCCATCTACCTTTTCCCTCTGGTCGTTTATCTCTCTTATTTCTGTATATCGTACTTTCCTTCTTACTTCATAGCTAGCTGTTTGGAAGGGAGACTGGCCCCTGGCATCTTCCTCTCCTTGCTCTCTCTTTGCTCTTTTTTTTTTCTTCTTGTTTCTCCTTCTATTTATACTCTCTGCCAGCCCCACCTATCCTTGCTCCTGCCCTGCTGTTGGCCATTCAGCTCTTTATTAGACCATCAGATGTTTTAGACAGGCATGGTAACACCGCTTCACAGTGTTAAACAAATGCAGCATGAACAAAAGTCACACACCTTAAAATAGTTCTCCCCAACGGATAGATACTACTCAGATGAGCACCTTTTCCGAGAATTCATTGGTCTTTAAGATTGTGAGGGGCCCGAAGATTAACATCAAATGTCTGAGGCTCACTAGAATATGTAGATACAACACAATTAGGTAGAATTTTCTAAAAGGGTAACTGAGTTCTTCTCATCTCATATTCCAAAAGTTTAAGAAAAGTCTCTTTGGTTTCTGGCTTCCTTTCTTTAATTTGGGGTTTAGAAATCACTATGGAAAGGGATATTAAGAGGCATTTACTCCGGAATGTCTGCCTTCACTGTCTTGGTCACCCATATGCTGTAGATTTGGCTCTGTTTTTTGGTACAAAGAGTCTTTTATATTTGGATTGCTTATCAGCCAATTATCTGATGGAAAAACAAGCAGGATTGATGAGTCTCAAATTTGCTCTCTTCCATCCTCCATCCTATGTTCCAGTCATAAAAAATACTTCTTTTTGTGTCTAGGTCTTAGGTTTTCGTTTGTTTTGGAGGTTTTTTGTTTTTTTGTTTGTTTGGTTGGTTGGTTGGTTGGGAGTTTTGTGGGTTTTATTGTTTTGTTTTGCTTTGTTCAAGTTTTGCCTTTTATATACTATTTCCTCAGCTTTTTTACTTAGCTCCTTCACTAAGCTCCAGACCTCATGTCCTTTCTTCCAGAAGCCTTTTCCATGCTCTTGTTGGAATTGGTTAGTATCCACTACACCTCTACGTCTTCCTCTCCAGCACAACACTTTGGGTTGTTTCTACCCACGGTCCCCTTCCTGATACTCACACACACCCAGCTTCGTAGGGATACAAAGCTTTCAAAGTTAGTAAGCTTGCCATTGGGCTTGTTTGCTAACCCAGAACACAGTACTTTGTACCGACTCGGTGATCATTTACTTGAAAGTTTTGCATATCCCTGTGTGTTGTATCTGACCTCTCACCCTTTCAGCAATGATTCTATTTATGCTTCTGTAAACAATTGTCCCTGCTTCTTAGATCTGGCTAAAAAGCATCACAGCCTATGCACAGGGGAGAAACAGGCTTTGTGACCATTGCTCTAGATGAGAGGCACCATGCATCTGTGTTGAAGGAGTGGCTAATGAGAGCAGCAGGCTGTGCTGAGTCCCGCCACCCAACTAGCTTTATACCCGAAGTAATTACACGGAAACTGTATTCTTTTAAACACTGCCTGGCCCATTAGTTCCAGCCTCTTATTGGCTAGCTCTTACATATTGATCTAACCCATTTTTAATATTCTGTGTAGCACCACCAGCTGGCTTACCAGGGAAGATCTTAACCTGCGTCTGTCTGGAGTGGGAGAATCATGGCGACTCACTGACTCGGCTTCTTTCTCCCAGCATTCTGTTCTGTTTACTCTGCTTATCTAAATTCTACCCTATCAGAGGCCAAGCAGTTTCTTTATTAATTAACCAATGAAAGCAACAGATAGAAAGATGACCCTCCTCCATCACATCTGTGTGTGTGTGTGTATGCGTGTGCGCGCGTGCATTGTGTGTCACTAGCAGTACTGAAATAATGCTTTGGACAGATAAATTCAGATTCATGTAAAGCCGATTAAAAAATAAGGAAAATTATTAATAATTTCGATCTTCCTATACTTGATTCTTTTACTATTTTTATTGTCATTTTGTTTTAGTTTTCTCTTTTTAGATATTAGGAATCTTTTTTATGGGACCTATTCCTATCAAAAAAAAAAAGTCATAATTTACCCCTTTAGAGAAGAACAAAAGATTTGAGTAACTACTCATATCTGTGAGAACTGTGAGACAGGAAAATACCAAATTTTTCTCTAGAGTCGGGGGTCATGTCCTCCTAAAAATTCTGGCCTCAAAGAATTTACACAGAAGTCTGGTACCACACAAACTGTCATCCAGACCTAGGGAAGCTCAATAATGAGATACTAATTTGTCAAAACATGATATACCTTTTTTCTGATAGCCAGAAAAAATTTAATTAACACCAAAATTCACTGAAATAAATATATTACTATATAACCCCATCTTCTCTAAAATAATCCTCCCCTGATTATTTTATTATTTCTTTAAAATTACCCAAGCTTGTTCTTCTGTTATTGTGAAATTCTAGCCAAAGGGGGCAATACCAAGCTGCTCCTGGCTGTTAGCTTTCCGCTCTCGTTGCTCTGGCTCTGAAGGGCATGTCTGGACCGTGGCCATCATTCCCTCTAACTTCATTTGGCCTTGTTATTTTGACAGTAACCGGACAGGGATTTGCTTTGCCATGCATCACTTGCGTTTGTCTCCTACAGTCATGCTTACAACAGCAGGACTTATTATTGATGAGATCCTACTTAGTCTATTTAGTTTGTAAATGTCAGAGGTTTCTGTGGTAATTTATTTAGGAAGCCGTAAAGGTCATGTGCTGCTATTTTAAGAAATCAGACTTACAACTTTAAAAACATATTTTCCCTAAAATTTAATTCCTGCCATTCTGGATTCCATAATAAGAAAATTGCATATTTAAACCCTTAAAATCAAGCCGTACGAATTGGAAGAGGTACAGCCCTTATTAACATTGATGTACAAGACATTGGATCATTGACATCACTTAGTATTGAGGGTATGAGGCTTTCCAGGGCCCACTGTAGATTAGAAAGGTAAAGACCTGTCTCTGCTCTCATAGATCATGATTTGGTGAGGAGGCAAGGTACTTTGACTACATTCTGGAAGGAAACGTGCGGCAAAAGTGTGCTGTCCAAAAGCTTGTGAAGGAGGGCGACCTTGAGGTTTTTAGGGACGGTCTCTTAAAGGAAACATTGTGTGACCCTGGATATGAAATCCGAGTAAACAAGGCCTACAGAATCCCTGAGGGAGATAGATGGAAGCTGAGCATTTCCGGGATCCAAAGGTCTATATGACAGGTGAGCAGAGTCCAAGCGGCCAATGGCGTGAAGAAGAGTAGGATCATAAAGTCCTCCCTGATCCCCAGAAAGCCAGGGTTGAAGGGCTTTGAGTTTGTGGTGACCTGTGAGGAGGCTGGGTGGCAGGAGTGTGGAGGGAGAGAGGCTATCATGCTTCCTGGAGCGAAGGACATGCTGACTTCCTGTCCAGCACAGCGGGCAAGACTGCAGAGAGCTGCTGAGCATCTGGACAGTTGAGGAACTGACCTTGCTATTCAAGTTTACTAAAATTCAGTAGAAATAGCCAGGAAATGAGCTAACAGGCCACTGCAGTGGACAGGCAGACAAGCAGGAACTGTTCTTGTGTCCTTCCTGTCGCTGAGATGAAACACTGTGACCTGAAGTAACTCACGAGGGAAAGGCTCTGTTTGGCTCCCTCTTCTAGGTCACCATCCATCATTAAGGGAAGTCAGAGCAGGAACTTAAAACGGAAACCGTGGAGGAACTGTGCTTTCCGGCTCGCTCCCAAGCTTGAGCTACGCAGCCTAGCACCAGCTGCCGAGAGACATAGAACACACGTGGCGGGCATTCCCACACCAACTAATAATGAAAACAGTCTTTTATAGATATGCCCACAGGTCGGTCTGGCCTGGGCAATGTCCCAGTCTCTCATTTGGGAGTCCTTTCTCAGGTGACCGCAGGCTGTGTCAAGCTGTCGGTTCAAGCTAATTGGGACAAAAGTAGTAGTGGCTTGAGCCAGGATCAGAGTGGCAAGAACAGAGGAGAACAGGGATTCTAAAGATACCTGGGAGGGATAGAGTGTAGAGTTCAGAACCCACTGCTCATGGGAAGGAAGAGTCAAATGACTGTTTAATGACTCTTGCTGTATTTTGTTGAAGTTTGTGTTGCTAGGAAACTGAACCCAGAACCCTAGTGTATGCTGGGTAAGTGGCCTGCCAAGCTCCATCCCAGTCTCACTGATTCCCCTGAATTCTGGTGTATATGAACGGGAGGATGGAAACCTGAGCAGGAGGTGAAGTTGAAGCCAAAGAAGAAAAGAAAAGGAAAGGGAAAAAATTAATTTCTGGTGTATTCAATTTTCAGCACCCATGCAGATTCAAAGTGGAGTTGTTGACTAGGCAACAGAACAATTCTTTACACCTAGAGATATACTAAAGCACTCCTGAGCAACCAAGTCAAGAAATAGACTTTTAATTTTAGATTTGGCTTTGTGTTATGAAACCCTGAAAGGCCATTTTGTTAATGTTTGTGTTCCCTCAATGTTGGGCATGGTGTTTCAAATCAATTGTGTTTGTGGTTTTAGAAGCAGATGTTTTTAAAATGAAGATTTATTTATACTTGATGTTTTATGATGAAAAGCAAATATCCAAACGTAGGGCCCTCTGTGGCCTGTGGAGTGCAATGGCTCACACACTGTGGTTTCTCCTGGACTAGACAACCCGTTTTCTTGTGGTGAGGATGAGGACACCTAGACATACTACATGGTCTTTGCAGTAGACCGAACATCATCAATGGCAGTGGAGGTGTACTGTGGGGTTGACAGGTCGGGAGTGGAGGTGTACTGTGGGATTGACAGGTCGGGAGTGGAGGTGTACTGTGGGGTTGACGAGTCAAGAGTGGAGGTGTACTGTGGGGTTGATGTGTCGGGAGTGGAGGTGTACTGTGGGGTTGACAGATCGGGAGTGGAGGTGTACTGTGGGATTGACAGGTCAGGAGTGGAGGTGTACTGTGGGGTTGATGTGTTGGGAGTGGAGGTGTACTGTGGGGTTGACGAGTCAGGAGTGGAGGTGTACTGTGGGATTGACGTGTCAGAAGAGGAGGTGTACTGTGGGGTTGACATGTCAGCAGTGGAGGTGTACTGTGGGGTTGACAGGTCAGGAGTGGAGGTGTACTGTGGGGTTGACGGGTCGGGAGTGGAGGTGTACTGTGGGATTGACGTGTCAGAAGAGGAGGTGTACTGTGGGGTTGACGGGTCGGGAGTGGAGGTGTACTGTGGGGTTGACGGGTCGGGAGTGGCAGTGTACTGTGGGGTTGACATGTTGGGAGTGGAGGTGTACTGTGGGGTTGATGTGTCGGGAGTGGAGGTGTACTGTGGGGTTGACAGGTCAGGAGTGGAGGTGTACTGTTGGGTTGACGGGTCGGGAGTGGAGGTGTACTGTGGGATTGACGTGTCAGAAGAGGAGGTGTACTGTGGGGTTGACGGGTCGGGAGTGGAGGTGTACTGTGGGGTTGACGGGTCGGGAGTGGCAGTGTACTGTGGGGTTGACATGTTGGGAGTGGAGGTGTACTGTGGGGTTGACGTGTCAGAAGAGGAGGTGTACTGTGGGGTTGACGTGTCAGCAGTGGAGGTGTACTGTGGGACTGACGTGTGGGAAGACAAATAGTTCTGCTTTCTTCCTTCTTAGGATTCCTGCCCATCAGCTTTTTCCCCTCAGACTTAGGACACCAAAAGAATTACCATATAGTCTTAAAAATGACATGAACCTAGAAGGCCTCTTTATTGTTTATTAACAACTT
This sequence comes from Chionomys nivalis, assembly GCF_950005125.1. Classification (NCBI taxonomy): domain Eukaryota; kingdom Metazoa; phylum Chordata; class Mammalia; order Rodentia; family Cricetidae; genus Chionomys; species Chionomys nivalis. Next base: position 47,318,984 of record NC_080087.1, read on the forward strand.
TAGTTTTTAAAGCCTAAAGCTTTGACAGAGTTTTATATTTACTTATTTATTTACTCAGATCTAAACTAAATTTTAAATATTTAAATATAGACTCTGGAACGTTTTAATCCGGTTTTCTTCGTTTGTTTTAACTAGAGAACCAGGTGATTTGAATTTGAAGTGACTTTACATAATTTCTCGTCCTGTCTGCAATGGCACCCTGGTGACTAGTACAGCTACATCACGTGACCTCACAGCCCTTCTGCTCATTTCAGCTCTTTCTGAAACCGGGATTGTTGGAATTCACATGGTCCATTGAGTTGCAGCTGACAGACTTCGAATCCTAGTTGCTAATATGATTTTGCCGCTTTATCGGAATTAAACGCTGAGTCACCCTGAAATCCATTTCTCTCTCTTTTTCAGATCATGTGTCAGTTGGAGGACTTGGAGACAGCTTTTATGAATATTTGCTCAAGGCCTGGCTAATGTCTGACAAGACCGACACAGAAGCCAAGAAGATGTATTTTGATGCTGTTCAGGTAAGCCAAGATTTAAATCATCTTTGCTAGTCAGCACTAATGTGCAACTTGCATATTAATCAAACTTTAATGAAAAGAATAGAATACAACGTGAGTGGCTTATAAAGTATTTCCAGTTGGGAGAGCTCGATGTCGCAGTGCAATTATGGCACTAGTAGCCATACTTGGGTTTTAGTTCTACCAGAGCAGTGGAAGTTGTGGTTCTAATCTCCCCTAAGAGCCATATATCCAGCCAGGCATAGTGGTAACCCCCTGGGCTTCCAGCAACTGGGGGTGGAGGGCAGAGGGACTGCTTTGAGTTTGCAGTCTGACCAGACTACGTAGTGAATTCCAAGTCAGCCTGAGCTACAAACCATCTGTCGGAGAAAAGGCGGTCATGGACCAGATTCCAATCTGGCAATAGCAGATTATGTGGAAGACAGTGCTCCCTGAAGGTGATACTATCTCCTAGCCTCATCGTGGTGTCTCTGTTATGTCCACACAGTGACATTGCTGAAGGGCGCATTGCTTGGAATATACCCCTTTCCCTGAGCAATGGGACTATGTTCTTTCCTTATAGCTACATTTTTTACATATTAGGGAAGAAGTCCTGGATGTATGCTCTGGAAATCGACTAAGTTAAAATTGCTGAAGATCACTGACACTCAGTGCCTCTGCTATTTGAACCCATCTCTGGAGATCTAATAAAATTATAGCTAAATCTACAGAAACATAAACTTTTTGTTAAATGCACAGAATATTTTTTATAATTGATACTATTGATTTATAGTAAAAATTATTTTTCTTAGAAATAGAGAGTTGAGATAGACTCTTCTGTATCCCAGGATCACCTGGAGCCTACATAGCCAAGGATGACCTTGAACTCCTGGTCTTCCTGCTTCTACCCCCTAAGTGCCAGAATTTCAGGCACAGGCCTGGCCATAGAAACCTGTGACACCACTTATTTTAAGTCTTTATTCTAAAAGTATTGTCTTCTCTAATAGGTCTGGGTGATTTGCTTATTTAAATGTAGTGTAGCTTGCTTTGACCTGGCTAGCTGAATTGAGCATTCTGTTGTTTCCCTAGATCAGTTGAGAGCTTCAGAGAGCAAACTAGAACCCTCAGTTCGCACACACAGGCATCAGAAATCCCTTAGGCTCCAGATGAGCATCAAATGCAAGCTAGGCTGTGGTCCCTGTGCTCCTGTCCTCATTTGGTGGCACTCGAGAGCTCGTTCTAATCAGGGTCACTTTTCCTTCTCCCAGGGAAGTTTCAGGTATTAATCTGAAGAATTCTTTTCAATATAATCGGGCTTGCATTGTGTCATCTTAATTGCCATCCTAGCAGACGTTTTCTTTGTTTTACTTTTAGAGTGGCCCTCTGTTCCAAGAAAAGCCATTTTGAAACAGTGAAGTGTTTTCCCCCAGTTTCTAGAATTGTACCCACCTAACCATTATTAGACAAATAGTTGACAGGAAAATCCATTAAGAGCAAATGCAGCAAAGTGTTTCCTGTGACTCTTACTTGGGAAAACATTTTCAATCCATTCTATATTTTCAAGTTGCAGAGCAAAGTTAGAAAAAAACCAAAGTTCTGAGTTTGAAAGTAGTATTGTCTTTGAAGCAGGATCTCTTTGACCAAAGTTGTACTTTATCGCATACCATAAACATTCCAGTATGGATCAGGAGGGGGCACAGAAGCCCGGACTCCTACTGAGGAGCTATTGACAGTTGATGGTTAGGGGGGAGAAGAAAAGTCAGTTTTCTTAAGGGTTGTGGCCACTGGTAACTGCCCATGCTCCAGGGGATGACTTCACAGCCACTTATACAAGGACTTTGTGGGGTTTGAGAGGGGCTGGGAGCGTTATTAGTTTGTTTTCTTAAAGAGGACGTGAAGAAGGGAAGGGAGGGAGAGGGCAACTTGAAGGAATTGCGGAGTAAATATGATCAAAATACATTGTACACATATACGAAACTTCAAAGTATAAATAAAACACATTTTTTTTTTAAGATTATTGAGTCAGGGGCGGAGATATACACCTGAGGCCTACAACTCAGTTGACTTTGAGAGTTCAAGGGAAGCCTGAAGAACTTAACAGAAACAAAATGTGCCTGTGTCAAGAGAAGGATGCTATATGCTATTGTTCTGAACTGTGGAATCACTGGGAATGTGGTTACTCAGTTTTAGCTTTCGGTGAATTCAGATAGGATGTCATGCAATGTGCTTTAACTATACAATTCTCTGATGTCTCAGCTGGTTTTTATGGCCCTCCCTGAACACTAAGAATTCAAAGTAGGGCAAGATATATGGGTAGGTGATGGATCATTTAGGAGTTCAAAGGCCTCACCGAATTAATACGAATATGGAAGAATCCAGTCACAGAATGTATCATGCTCTTTTCTCCAGTCAATTCCCAATAGATTTGATCCAAAGAATATTTATTAGAGTCATATTAGGTTATATTTACAATTTTCCATTTCCACACAAAACCATGGCTTTGGGTGCAGACCTTCATCCAAGTTTATTTTAGGAGGCAGCAAGCTGGTCAGAATCATGTGAAAATAATATAGTGCTTTATTCACTCTCCATAGCAGGGTAATAATGTTTCTTTAATCTGTACTCAAAAGCTATTACTCTTGCCATGTAGAAAGAATAATTTCTTGGGTGATGAACAAGTATCTGCTTGAAGGACTTTATTGCAATTTGTGTTATGAGAAGTGTAAATAGCTAAGATGTTCAGTTGCATTAAATGAGAATGAAATATTAATGTAATAACTAAACCATCAATAAAATTAGCTTAAGCACAGATAATGAGCACAGCAGTCTTCATTTATTTCTTACTGTCTTGCTTTCATTTGTTTATTTCTAATAAAGGTAGAGAAGGTCTCATCTGCCAGCATTATTTTTCCATCATTCTTCTCTGTCTTCTCAACATGTGTCCTGAAAACCCTCCTTTTCCTGACAGCAGCTGTCGCTGCAGATCGCACCTGAGCCTTTCCTTCCTGTGTCACAATGTGTGGATCATTCTCTACTAAAATCATTGGAAATTAGTCATTTCGAACATGCCTCATACTTTTTGACTTTTTAAATACAAGGCTTATTTTATTCTAATCTAGTTTTTGATAGTATCAATAGTTCATGGGCATAAATAAAATATTTTGTCACATAAATAATTTTTGTAAATATTTTTATCCTAGATTTAAATATCTTCATTTGTTTTAAAATTTGAACTATACAGTAATATATTCCTTAATAGAATAAACAGGGGAAGAGCTTGACTTAATTTCTCTCTGTGCATACGTGAGCTTATAGAAGCCAGCGGTCAATTCAGGGGTCATTCCTCAGAAGCCATTCACCTCATTTTTCTGTGTGTGACATGGTCTCTCATTGGCCGGGTGCTCACTGATGAGGCTACACAGGGTAGCCAGCAAAGCAGGGCCCAGGCTTTTCTGCGTTTCTCCTCCCCAACACTGAGATTACAGCAAGCACCACCACTCCCGTTGCCAGCGTCCCTGTCTGAACCATCGCACCAAACCCTCCAATCAGCTTCTTGTTGCTACAGAAGAGATGTAAACGAGTGACTTCCTGGTTTCAATACAGACTTCTTTCAAACAAAACGCTGCAATTTTCACAGCAGAGAGCATTGTTCCCATCTTACGGATGAGGAGTACCCTGAGACATAGATACAGGAATCAATGGCCTGCAGCGTTCCTTGACAGTGTCAGAGCTATAATTTGGAGCCATGTAATTTGACTCCAGAACAGCCCATCTTTGCCATTCTGTTGTCCTGCTCGAGCCTATGTGGGAGAAAACAGTAACGCCACCATACTTGAACTAAGACCCTTGCATGGTCGTTATCCACAGTGGGACACAGGCCTTGTACGGAATCAACTCAGACGTGGCCTCGGTGTCCTCTCTGTGAGAGGGGAATGGCACTTAGTGAATGAGAACTCTAAGTGTTTGGTCATGCAGCCAAACAAAGCCATTGGGCTGGGTCAACAGGGAAGATTCTAACCAGGTAAATAAATGAAGCAGGAGTAGAAGATGGAATACAGAAAGCAGTAACATTTCAGATCAGCTTAGATTCGTGACAACAAACTCAAATAGCAAGTAGTATTTTCTATATATATGGATGGATGGATACATACATTTTTAATTATAGTATAAAACTGAGAGTGTCGTTGGCACGTACCTATATGCCAGCACTCAAGAAGCTGAGTCAGAAGGATTGCTGTGAGAGGCCAGCCTACCCTACATAATGATTTAAGGTAATCAGTGGTCTGTGGCAAACCCATGTCTCATAAAGAAAAAGATGAGAGAAAAGAAAATAATTGATGATACAATGATAATATAGAACTTATTATAAATTTGAGAAAAATCACAGACTATCAAAAATATCTTCTTTCCAGGCCATTGAGACTCACCTGATCCGCAAATCCAGCGGGGGACTAACGTACATTGCCGAGTGGAAGGGGGGCCTCCTGGAACACAAAATGGGCCACCTGACGTGCTTCGCAGGGGGCATGTTTGCACTTGGGGCAGATGGAGCTCCAGAAGCCCGGGCCCAACACTACCTTGAACTTGGAGCTGAAATCGCCCGCACCTGTCATGAATCTTACAATCGCACCTGTGAGTACTTGTTACTCTTCATTCGGTGTCCATTCCCCCATGATTTGATTGTATGCAATAAAAAGCTTTTCCATAGCTATGAGCAACAAGGAGGAGGAGGAGGAGGGAAAGAGGGAGGGAGAGAGGGAGGAAGGGAGGGAGGGAGAAAAGAAAAGCATGGTGAAGTTTGATGATGCTAATATCTTAAAGGAACTTAGGCCTTTCCTTAAAAGTCACTGCTTTTATACAAAATACACATCTCAGTGTGTCAAGTAACTGGCCATACAAGTTAAGACAGTCTTATTTGCTGTCAATAACACTGAGTAAGGGTCTCTGCTCTGATACAGAAAGAAACGTCCCTGAAGTCCCATAAGGAGACTGTATGCCCGGCTTCCTATTTATAAAATAAGCATTTAAACACGAAGATTAAGTAACTGGCCTTTGGTGACATACTAAGGGAACTCTCAACCACTGGGCTTCCAGTTACCTAACACATGGCCAAATGACTGCGGGACTTTATAAACTTTAATTTTATAACCACCTGGTGGGTGTTCAATAAATAATGAGGAAAAAAAGGAATTGTTGCCATTTTCTCAAATAGATTCCTTTAGATAACTCAGACTTAGAAGTCTATTGACTATTGTGTGTTGTATGGTGTGTATAACCAGCATTTGAAAGGGCCACTCTTGCTTCTATCTTCAGTGTGACCAAGTACTTGACAATTTTGTCAAGACTGTGTAGCCTTATTCAGGAGGTGACCCTTATTAAGCGATTGCTTGTGCTTTAGACATGAAGCTGGGACCAGAAGCTTTCCGATTTGATGGTGGTGTAGAAGCCATTGCCACAAGGCAGAATGAGAAGTACTACATTTTACGGCCAGAAGTCATCGAGACTTACATGTACATGTGGCGACTGACTCATGACCCCAAGTACAGGACCTGGGCCTGGGAAGCCGTAGAGGTGACGTTTGTATTTGTGTGTTTCTTACAGATCAGTTTCTTGGTGCAAAAAAAAAAAAAATGTTCAACAGGGTCTACCAATCTGTTACAGCAACTTTTCTGAGATTTCCCTAGCTTTTTCAAGTTTGTTCCGTTCAGGACTGACGGTTGCCAGTTAAGTCATTCTGTAGCTTTTCTTTATGGAACAATGGTGTAACTATATTACAGGTAGACTAGAAGACTGGAGGACATAGGTCTAGACAGGAAGACCTAGAAGGGCATGTGACAGGATGAAGTCACCCTAACTGTAAAAAGAATGGTTGCTTTATTCCACTGGGATTGTGGGGTTGTGGACAGCTTCTGGATGTTCAGCACTGGCTGTTAGCTACATGAAGTCACCACTTCAGAATCCATGCTCTTCCCATTGACCCTGTGCTTTTGCCTGGAGTGAGTCATTCGCTTACACCTAGAAAGAACTCAAGAGAACCGTTTCCTTGGGCAAGCGTTCTTCACCAATTAATTGCCTTTCTCTAATCTGTCTCAGTGTGGTGCATTAGCGGTTTCTCTTGGGTCCCTTCCTACCACACATCTCCCTAGTTAGTTGTGCTAGGTGCCAGGGCAGCCCTCGCTCCCTACATCAAACCATGTCTAGTTTTAAGGGCTATGTTTCTAAAAGGAGCGGGAGGAAACGCGGAGAATAAGAAGCAAATGCTTTAATTACGCTCTGATCTTCCCAGTCCTGGTTAGAAAGCTTGCATGCTGAGCTTGAAGGCCTTCTCTCAGAAGTCTTGGGAAGTCCTGGGCAAACTTAACTAACACCTGAGGAAACCACCAATGAACCTTCCTTGCTGTTCTTTTTACTGAGTGTGTCTGTTATCACTAACCGTCAGCCATTTTTAAGTAAAATATTCAGTTTTCCAATTATATTCAATCAGTAGTGATTCCACGAGTTTAAATTTACATTTTCCCCCTCTGGAAGCAAATGTGTTAAAAGTGAATTCCCAATCAGTTTTGGGGATAACAGGCTGGCTGTGCCGTGGCCTGAAAAGGCATTATGAGCCTGAATTGCAAACCTGGTTTAAACTGGAAGCATCAAGAATATCGTATTTCATCAGATCTAACCCCAGGGCTGGGGGTGTGGTTCCTTTGCTAGAATGCTTGCTTTGCAGTACATATGGGTTCTGACTCCTGTACCACACACTAGGCATGGCAGTGCATGCCTAGAATTCCAGCACTCTGGAAACAACAAGATCAGAAGCTCAGTGTCATTCGCAGAAACCACCTCTAGCTACAGGAGATCCTATCTTAAAATAGAGTTCGCGTAGTACAACCCTCATGTCATGTCCATTGGGACCGATCTCCATTGCACACAGCTGGAACCAGCTCATTGCACGAACTACTCCTTCCCTGCTCCTCTCTTCCCTACCCACTAACAGAATTCTCAGTAAACTTCCTACTTGCAACCTCTGCTGCTTGTTTTTGTTTTTTGTTTTTTTTTTTTTTAAGAGAACTAGCTAAAATGTAGGAACTTGTCAAAATCACCTACGTAACCGTCTCCTCAAACAGCATTCTGGGCTAGGGACGTAGCTCAGTGGTTAAGTACTTACCTGGCAAGCATGAACCCCAGAGTCTAAATCCCCAGAACCCAGAGCCCACATAAAGCCCCGCATGGTAGCTATTCCTCTTACCCTAGTATTCCTACAACAAGGTGAGAGACAGAGATCAGAGAATCCACAGAAGTCCATGGACCCTCTAGCCTGGAGCATACAACAAGAGAGACAAATCACAAACAAGATGGAAAGTGAGAATCAGTACCCAAAGTTGTCTTCTGACGTGTGTTACACACACACACACACACACACACACACACACGAGTCTTAGTTTCTTTTCCTATTGATGTGGTAGTAAAAGGCTATTTAAGGGAGAAAAGGTTCATTCTGTTGTTCTTACTCACAGTTCAGAGGTACAGTCCATGGTGGGGAGGTCAAGGCAGCTGGGGTTTGAAGCAACTGCTAGGACATGCTGTTGCTTACTGGCCTTTCTCCAGATAGATAGATAGATAGATAGATAGATAGATAGATAGATAGATAGATAGTCAGTCCAGGATCCCATCCAGGGAATGGTGCCACCCACAGTAGGTGGGGTCTTCCAACCAAGTACAAGATACTAAGATAATACCCCATAGGTAATCCATCTCCCAGATGCTTATAAAAGTATATTGAGGTGACAGCACTGCCACATACAGAGAGGATATTTGAAAGACAACATCCACCTCCTTAATTTTTGCTGTGTTGATATTCCTCATCAATTCAAAGACTTTGTATTAATGGAGAAAGAACTTAACTACAAAATTGTTCATTTCCTAATTTGAATGGACAGAAGTTGCTTTGAAGCCAGAATCCGTAAGGTCTGGTGAGCTGGAGTTCTTCTGCATTTCAGTTTTTCAGTCCTCTGAAGACAGCAAGTTCTACCAGGCCAGTCTGACATGGCTGTGGCCTTCCACAGCTTGGCTGTGTAACTCAGAAGCCCCTTGCAGTGTGATTTCCCTCACCAAAGGTCCCATCGTTCTCTTGGCTGATTCAGGAAGCTCTGGCCTACACTGACATTATGGCCCTGCAATGTTAGTCACCAGCACTAAGTTCCGGCTCTTTCACTCCGGACTATTTTCGCTTCTGCTTTCAGTCTGCAAAGCATTCATAAGCCACCATCTTGCCTCACCAGAAAACAAAAACAAAACAAAGCAATACAATAAAAAAAAAAAACCTTTTCCCAGAATTCTTTCACTGAGACAGTAAAATTTCACAGACTCAGTAAAATTGATTTCCATCTCTCATCAAGTAGGATTATTATTTCTAAAAGTTAGGATAGCATATATGCCCCTGGAGCCTGCCTTCCTGGATATACAGCAGTCCGCCAGTCATACTCGCTCAGGCACTGGTGAACACACCTAACGAAGTAACCCTGCAGCTAGTACTTAATTTGCTATCTCTCAGCAATGGCAAGAACTGTATTGCATTGGTCCCAACTGAATATGTGACAGCTGGCAGAGGATTTATCTGAATAATAGTTGTGCCTGTTTATTCATACCGGTAATACCTCATCCTGATCCACAGAAGATAAGAGCTGGTGGGACTTTTGCTTTCTCCACGGTTTTCTTTTATGTCTCAGACCCTACCCTTTCCACACCAGCATTCTGAATCTGAGAGCAGTGTTTCGCTCCCATTTCTGCTTCCAACTCCCCAGACTTAATCCCTCTTTCCAAGCACTCTTTGATGTGTCTGTGTTACCTGGGTCTTTGTTTTCTGTCCTTGAGACCAGAGCAATCTCAAGCTGACAGCCTTAGTGGCATTACAGCTTGAGGTAGACTCTTGCAAATCTCCATGCATCGACTATCCAATTCCTGTCTTCACAGCAATGCTTCCTAAGAGTTTGCCTCATTCTGCTGTTTATCGACCTACTTGGCCCAACCCCAAGTTATAATCAGTTAGGGTAACGATTCTCTTCCATCCGCAGGTTCAAGCTACAGTCACTATGCACAGTCTCTACATCCTGTCATCTGCTATTAGCTCATTTTGTAGCACATTTGGCCCCAAATCAAATAAGCCCTTGCACAACATGCCCAGAGGCCAAGTACCACCAGAGCAAACTACTGGAATGATTTGCCCAAGATGTGATTGTACCCACTGCTCAGAAATGGCTAGACTCGGAATCCATCATGTAGGCCCAGGAAACCCAGCTTCCCAGTCCTGATAAGACAACATTTATACTTTTGTTTGCAGACTATTATTAGCTCATGTTAATTATACAAGAAATGAGGACTTATGATAGCATTTCCAGCCCGTGCATACAAGTACATTTAGACTTTGGCATGGGGTCTTTAGTTTTATGAAAGTAAAAAGTGTGTTCCCCATTATCCTCACTTGTAAATTATTTTTAATTTACATGGAGCCTCAAAAACGTGTAAATAGTTAGACTGCAAACGTGCAAATAGCCTTTGCACTGTGGCAACCTTTCCTTGGCCTTCTTCTATTCTCACTGCAAACCCATGTTGAGGGCACTACCCATATTAAGGGATCTCAGGGCCCACGATTAGGAAATCTAGACTTGAGGTCAGTGTCCCTCTCTCCCCAACTTGCATGCTTGACTATTGTCTAAGTTGGCATCTCTATGGCTGTGATGAAATGCCATGACCAAAAGCAAAGTAGGTAGGAAAGGATTTGTTTTGCTTACACTTGCACATCACTGTCCATCACTGTCAAAAGTCGGAGTAAGAGCACAAGCAGAGAAAGAACCTGGAAGCAGGAGCTGATGCAGGGGCCATGGAATGGTGCTATTTACTGGTGTGCTCCTCTTGACTTGCTCAGCCTGCTTTCTTAGAGAACCCACTCTGAACTGGGCCCTCCCACTTCAGTTACTAAGAAAATGCTCTCCCTGCTTTGCCTCCAACCTGATTTTATGGGGGCAGCTTCTCAATTCCCTCCTCTTATATGACTATAACTTATGTCAAATAGACATAAACTAGCCAGCATAAATATTGTGCCTGTTGCCCGATGAGAACTTATGGAAGGAAAAAGAATGACTGGGTACAAACTGTAAAGAAAGGTGTCTATGTTTTGGCTATGTCCAAAGACAACTCTTTATCTCTCTTCATTTTCTGATTTTTTTTTTTTTGGTGGGGCGTGGTTGGTTGGACAGATGGATGACTAGATAAGAAGATAGTTGGATTTTTGTTGTCTGCTTCACAGGGTATCATTAGATAGCCCAGACTGGCCTCAAACTCGCATCACCTACCTCAGCCCCCTACGTGCTGAGACTAGAGGCTTGTGCCACTATGTCCATCTGCCAGCTCTTCACCAAATAAGTGAACTCACGGAAACTTCCATGGACAGAAAGGATAGCTAATCACTGTGCCTGGCTGGCTCAGCTGGTCATCACCCAAGAGCTTCAAGGGAATAACCAAGAAAAGGTTTTGTGGCTAAGGTAGTTTTAAAGAAATATCTAGAAAGTGAGTTCCATTATGTTCCAGAGTAACCTCACCTGTTTCTTTTTTAAATGCTGACCATTTTCCCCTTTTACAAATAAATTTTGGCTTAGTCCATGCATCTAATACTTGGCTGCTTTTGATAGCCCTTCCTAATTTAAAAAAAAAAAAAAGGAGAAAAGTTATAGGAATCGGATGTTGCCTTTAGAGTTCTCCCTCAATTTGGTCTTATTGTGTAATATTTGGAATTTAATTGAAGTATCTTTTTAAGCTTATTATTTAATTTTCTAGAATAATTTTTAAGAACTAAACCATGGAGAATTTTTCTTTGTTCATGTGTCATACTGGTGGGGTTTTCTTTAACCTAGCAATTAAGTGCTTCTCCTTAGGAATCACTGTTCTCTTTTCTTCTGCCCTCTGTCCCTGTTACGAAAACCCAATGGCCTCGTTATCTGTATCTGCTTGAGCACTAGGTACAATGTCCCTGCTTGCTCATGAGCCATAGTGGCTGCTACATGCTTTCTCTTTCTTCTTTTGTGAGCTCCATTTTTAAAGCATAATTTTTTCAAACCCCTTTTCTAGTTAATGAAAGTTTCTCTCAGCTAACATGAAAAGACATGTAATGTCTGGGGGGGGTGAAGTATGATTAAACGTCTAAGAAGAAAGAGTAGTGTGAACGGAGACTGTATGTTCATTTCTCAGTTGCCCAGACCTGAATAATCACACAGAAACTATATTAATTATAACACTGCTTGGCTGACGGCTTAGGCATATTTCTAGCTAGCTCTTACATCTTAAATGAACCCACTTTTATTAATCTGTGTATCCCCACAAGACTGTGACTGGCCAGTAAGGTTCTGGCGTCTTTCTCCTTCGGCAGCTACATGGCTCTTCTTGGCTCCTCCTTCTTTCTCCCGGCATTCAGTTTAGTTTTCCTGCCTAGCTCTATTATGCCCTGCCATAGGCCAAAGTAGCTTCTTTATTAATCCATGGTGATAAAACATATTCACGGCATACAGAGGGGGACTCCTACATCAGAGTAGCCAAAGAATGGCTTAGTTAATAAAGTACTTGGTTTGCAAGCATGAGGACCTGAGTTCAATCCCCAACATTCCCACAAAAAGCCAGGCTTAACAGCATACACCTATAATCCCAACATTACAGGTAGAGACAAGAGGATCCCTGGTGATGGATAGCCACTCAATTTAGCCTAATTGATTAGCTTCAGGCAATTGAGAGATTTTGTCTCAAAGGAGGTGACTGCCTTCATAAGATTAACATTTGAGGTTATTCTCCAGCCTCCATATACATAAATTCACACATACATGAACATACATGTACACATGTTTATAAAAGAAAGACCAGATTGTGATTTATAAGAGAGAACAAACGTTCATAGAAATTAGAATGAGAAATTAAGGGTAACTTTTCCTTGCTTATATTTTCTGCCTTTCACTATTACTCTTACAGTATTGTGATCTTAATCTCAATCTTTGCTTTTTTGTGTAAATAGCTTTAGTGGTTAATTGTCTGTCTGCTTTACAAAATAGACAACAAAAGCAATTTAAAACAGAAATTTTAGATCATGGTTTGAGGTTATAGTCATCATGGTGGGAACAGCAAACTTGGAATCACTGTTTATATCCACAGACATGATTCAGAGAGAAATGATGCTTTCTCCTGTTTGTTGGACCTGTATCCATGGTACCATACACACCGAGAGTGGGGCTTTCCTCTTCAATTAAGTTCTCTGAAAACATCCTCACAGGCATGCTCAGAGGTGTTTCTCATAGGGGGCTCTCAATCCGTCAGTAGACAGTGAACCATCACAAGTTCAGCTTGACAACTAATCTTGGTACTCAAACACACTTTAATCTGCAGCATTCTTTCCTTATCCTCTAAAAGGGCTCATGGCCACTTACAATGTAAAATGGTAAATTTACCTGCAAGAATCTATCCACTAAGTTGTAACAATTCTAGTTTTGTTCAAAAGCATAAGTCCATAGTTTTGAGACTTAAAGCAATCTTTTAACCATCATCTTCTCCATAATCAAAATTCCATGTTATATACCTCCAATATACATGGACATAGAGTAAAGGTTTCCATTCCAAAGGGAGGAATGGGAGTATATAGCAAAGAAAGACTGATCAAATAAACCAAAACTCAAGGAAAACAAAAAACCTACAGTTCCATGCCTGGCATCTAGGGTTTTCAGTGGCATAATCTGGGATTCAAAAGCTTTTAAATAACCCTTCTTCTTCAGTTTTGTAAACTGCAGCACATATACCCTCACCTTGGGCTGTTTCACATAAAGCCCACTGTTACCCTCAAAAGATGGCCAACGGTCTTGGCAACTCCAACATCATGGTATCTCCATTGCAATTTAGACTTTGCAATGGCCTCTCAGAGCCTCCTGGTGTGGAATTCAACTCTGCCCAGCCACTTTTTTGGAATCTTGATATAAGATTTAGTTACCCAGGATTTCTTGTGTTTTGCATGCCTGTAGAACTACCACTGTGTGGTCAGCACTTCCAGGGTCTACTGCCAGCTCAGGAGTAGTCTAGCTCCCCTCTGCCTTGGCTGTAGTGGCCTCTGTGTGCTCTGGTGACTGAACACGGAATCACTTTCCAGGCTAGTTGGTTTCCAGCATTCTCGAATCAGGCTTTCTCCTTCTAAACTAAATCTACAAATTCCAACTTTGGATGATGAGGTCTTACCCTCAGGGAACTTATCCCATAGTCCCAGGGCAAGGTGTGAAGTAGCTTAGACGAGTTAATCTTTTTAATATTTTTGAGATCTTTCTGCTGTACTTTCTTCTCTTTGGCTGTAAATCTGGATGCATGTAGTAAGAAATAATCACAGCCTGGCCTACATCTTATGCTGTTTTCAGATCCCCCCCCCCCCACACACACACACAAAAAACAATTTAGTCCATTTTTCTTGAATCCCAGGCTCACTCACATTTTCTGGACAATGCAGCAAAATATCTTCTAGCCTTGTTCCTAGTTTTATTCTTGTTCCTTGCTGCATCATCATGAGTTGGATCTCCTCTGTCCACGTTTTTCCCAGAAGGGCCCCTTAAGCTTTGTTTTTGGCACTGCGGGGCTCCTCAGCCAACCTCTCCAACCTTTTCATAGCCCTCCCACCAACACTTCCAACAGCCTACAAGCCACGTGACCACATTTATCACAGCACTAGCCTCACTCCTCAGTGCCAACTTCTCTGTTAGTTCCTGAACTTGTTTCTGTGATGGAAATCCCAACAAGTATAACTTCAAGCAGGGGGATTTATTTGGCCTCCTATTGAAGGAGTCCATCAGGGCAAGGAAGTCATGGCAGCAGAAACATAAGGTAGCTGCTCACACTGCATCCAGAGCCAGGAAGCAGAGAGCAATGGATGCTGATGCTCATCCATCCCCTGCTTTCTTTTTCATTCAGTCTGAGAGCCCAGCCAACGGATTGGTCAATCCCATATTCAGTAGTAAGCTTTCTTCCTTGGTTTCCTTTTCTGGAAACACACATTTCCAGAGGAGTGTTTCCTAAGTGATCCCAAACCTAGTCAAGCTGACAGTGAAAATGAATCATCTCAGCTTGCTATGAATCAGAACAAGGTCTTGGGTGGCAGTTTTTTGCAGAGTGGGAATTTTTAGTTTGCCATGTTAATAAAAATTAACTTGGCTAGAAGGGAATATGTTTGGTAACTAGGCAAGCGGCCTGTATAATTTAGAAAATACATACAATATACAAAAACAAAGATATATTAAAGAATGAAATATAAGATCAGAAATAAATAAAACTCCTGGGAGAAAATGTTGAGAAAAAACTCTTCTTGCTATTACCTGGTGAGGACCTTATTGGATTTGACACTCCCAGCACAGCAACAGAACTCAAATAAAACACACAGGACCATATCAGTCTACAACATTTCTGCACAGCAGAGGAAACAACCAAGCTGAAGCAACAGGACATGGGAATTGTTTTCAGTCATTTGCAGCAATGTAACTGCATGCTGACTTTTCTTTATGACCACACGTATGGTGACAGTCCCATAAGTGTTTTTGCCTAGTGGTGTCATGGCTAAGCTTTTGCAAGCCCACTCTGTGAATATATCTTATAAGGATATATCCAAAATGGTGAATTCATAGAACTCAGTGATGAAAGAGACCCATTTTGAAAATGAGCAAAGAATCTCAATAGGCTAAAGAATCTCAATCAGATCTCAAAAAAAGACATATAAGGAGCCAAAAGCTTTATGAAAAAGGTCCCAATATCTCTCATCGTAAGGAATACAAAGCAAAACCATAGTGAGATCCCCTCATTTCTATGAAAATGGCTATTATCAAAAAAATCAAGAGCTTACTAGGGGTGTCAATGGTGTGAAGAAAGGGGGAGCCTTGTATACTGTTGGTGCCAATATAAACGGGTATGGCCATCATAGGAAACAGTATGGAGGTTCCTTTAAAAATTAAAAACAGCTGTCGTAAGGTGAAGCAGTCCTATTTCTGGGCATATATCCAAGGAAATGCAATGAGATCTAAAGGCTTTCTGCAATCCCACATTTGTTGCGCATGATTCAAAGTAGCCAACACAGAAACAACCAAATGCTCCTCAGTAGATGGATAAATAAAGATGTGAGATGCAGAGCCAATGTACTTCACACAGAGCCTTTCTATAGATGGATGGATGGATGGATGGATGGATGGATGGATGGATGGATGGATGGATGGATGGACGGCCAGACAGACAGATGCCCTTTGTAACAACAGGGATGTACCTGGAGGATGTTGTCCTAAACAGAACAAACCATACATGGAAAGATGCTGTAAGGTAGCACTTTTGTGTAGAGCCTAGGATAATTAACAGTAGAGAACAGAATGGCAGTTACCAGGGAATGGGGCAGAAGAAGAAAAGGACATTTACTGGTTAAAGGGTTTGAAAATTTCAGCTAAAAGATGAAGCATTTCAAAGGCTTCCTATACAGCATGGTGACACCAGGTTCTAACAGTGTGTGGGTAACTCTCAAGGATTCTCACCACAAAAAAAAAAAAAATCATTCACTATAGACAGCGTCTGCTTATTTGTTCCCAGCCACCCAGACCCGAAATAATCACACAGAAACCATATGAATTAAAACACTGCTTGGCCTATTAGCTCAGACTTCTTATTACCTAACTCTTACATCTTAAATTAATCCATTCCTATTATTTTGTATTTTACCACGAGGCTCATGGTTTACCAGTAAGGTTCCTGGGCACCTGTCTCCTTTACTAGCTACATGGTGTCTCTCAACTCTGCCTACTCTCTCTCTCTATCTCTGTTCGGATTTTCTACCTGGCTTTACTGTGTTAAAGCATTGACCGAAAGCAGCTTCTTTATTAACCAATGGCAATAAAACATATTCACAGCATACAGAGGGGAATCCCACATCAACCCATGATGCTAGGTCTATGCTAGTTAGCTTGCCTATGGTAGTCATTTCACAATTCATACATAAAGCAGCACATTTATTCATCTTAAATATATGATGTTTTGATTTGTCACCAATGTTTCAGTACAGTTGAAAAGTATGAAACAAAGAAAAATAAAAAAAGAGATTTTCTGAAAAACAAGGTAACAAACTAGTAAATTCACTGACAGATAACAAAACGGAAGGGGGCTTTTACAGACATTTTCCGATCATTAGTAGTTCACCACACCCTGCTTCTTCAATCCCATGGGACTTAACTAGAAAGACAGAATTAATATATTTGATTAAAGTAGAAGCTTTTGGAGTCCAGCACACTTTATTGACCGGTGGTTTACAGTCCCAGTTGACACTAAGGACAGCCCCAGATAGAAACACTTGTTATGTAAGGGCCATGCAGAACTGAATAGTCTCTCCCTCCGGTACTCCCTGCTAGCATTATAGTGAAAAGTGAACATTGTCTAGCCATAGTTCAATAAAACTTTATATATAGAAATAAATAGTGGGTTGGATGTAGCTTGTGGTCTTTGATTCTTCTTGTCTTTACTCTAGAGCAATGTTTCTCAAGCTGTGGGTCGCAAACCCTTTGGGGATCAAACTATATTTTGACAGGGGTCGTCAAAGACTATTGGAAAACAAAGATATTTACATTATGATTCATAATAGTAGCAAAGTTACAATTAGGAAGTACCAGTGAAAATAATTTTGTGGTTGGGAAGGTCACCACAATATGTATTAAAGTGTCGCTCAATGTCAATATCTGTGCTTTCCGCTGCTCTTAGGGACCCCTGTGAAAGGTTGGTCATGGCCCACAGCTTGGGAGCCATCATCACTCTAGACCAAAAGTGGCAATGCTAGAAATGAGTGCAGACTTTTCCAAAACCAAATGTGCAAGTGTTTCATTTGAGACAAGATATATAGTCCATATGTCATAATTTTTAAATTTTCTATCAGAAACACAAGCTCCCATTTCCTTTGAAACCTTGTCCTATCTGAGTCTACAGTCTAATATAAAATCCCTGATAATAACTTTGCTGACGTTTCACCCTCTTCTTGACCATCCAGGCCCTGGAAAGTCACTGCCGAGTGAACGGAGGCTACTCGGGCCTACGGGATGTTTACTTTGCTAGTGAGAGTTATGACGATGTCCAACAAAGTTTCTTCCTGGCAGAGACTCTAAAGTAAGTACAGTTTTCCTCGGACTGTGCTCAGGTCCCTAAGGAGATCTCTATAAATGTCTTCACCACGAACACATTCATCATACACCAATTATGACCGAAGTGTGTAATCTCCATCCCAGTTGAGGTGCCTTGACATCACAGTCTATGTGTGCAGTTGTCTCTGGCCGTTGCTGAGTCTCATGACCAGGAGTGTTTCTGTGTGGTTCTCACACACTAGCACCCAGAGCATGAATGACGCAATGTTGAAGACTGTGGGCATGAGAATCAACTGCTGTTGGTGGGTCTCTACAAGATGTACAGAGACATAGGTTGCTTTGTGACATGGTTTCTTGAGCCTCATCATCTCATTTTTTTCTCTCTCCAGGTATTTATACTTGATATTTTCTGATGATGACCTTCTTCCACTAGAACACTGGATATTCAATACCGAGGCACACCCTTTCCCTGTCCTCCGAGAAGAGAAGGAAATTGAAGTCAAAGAGAAATAAAAGACATTTTCTATTTTACTCTGCTTCGTTCCCTCGCTGCATACCTTAATAATTCCTTCCCTGGTCATCAGATACATGATGAACTTTTATTGATTGATAAAAGTCTATAATTATCCTAAGTTCTAAAATTGTTTTGCAGTCTTTTGTGTTTATTATCATAAGCCTAAGTGAACCTCAATTCCTTACTATATTATTCAGCTAGTGGAATCCCTGATTTTGTTTGTCTTTTTTTTTTAAGGAATCTATTGTTTCTGGAGTTCATGAAGTTGTGACATCATTTTCATGAAACAGAATAGAACAGTCTACCAGTGACCTCTTAATTATGATTTGATTTGACTGCAAAACTTTTTCCTCCTCTATGAGGAGATGGTGTCTGCTTTAAGCTGTAATGTTTTGCCATGTTGCAAAAAGCCATAATAATAAATTAAGTATTAAAAAGCTTTTTTTTTCCTTTTCAAGTTCATGTTAATCTGGTTTGTCTAGCCACCAGAGACAGATCTCATAACTGTGACAGCCTCTTAGAGGTCTATCGTTATTTGATAGGGTGTCTAAGTCCTCCACTTGCGTTGCCATTCAAATGAGAAAGTCGTCCCAGGAGAGCCAGCCAGGTTGGCCTCGTTTCATCAAATGAAGCACGGTGTGTCTTCAGGTTTGATTATGTTAGTGTTTCCACACTTTTGAACTTCTCTCCTTTTGCTTTAAATGCCCTGTGGCGTCTCTACATCTTGGACGGCCTAATTTCCTCCGTTCCCCACTACACAGCAAGGTGAGCCCTTGAGTTCTGCAGAGCACCCCTGTTAACTGAATTCCACTTTTGAAAGGGAAACGATGCAACTTTTAACCTGCCAGGTTTTGCTTTTAACTGAATCCAGTCCATCCTGGAATCTGGTCTCCGACAAGAGGCTGAGGAGTCCATATGAGTGGTTCATGTGTTTCCATTGCATCTGTGGTTTTTCTTTAAGGAAAGGAAACATTGCACTTGGTTCAGATCTGAAAAGGGCTCTTCCCAGATGTAGTTGATTACTTCACTTCAGTTTGTGAAAAAGAGCTTTTACCCAGTGAAAGAAACATTACCAATTTACCTATTTGTGTTCAACTAAGGAAAATCTGATTTGCTCTTAAAAACACAGTGTGCTTTGTGTGGTTACATTCAGCATAAAGATCTTAACTGAGAAGTAATGTATAGGAACGGACACACGCCTTCATAATTTCATCTGTAGCAGATCAAAATGATTGTATATGATTCTTCTAAACTTTATTTTGAAATATGAATGATTTTCCCAAGAACAGATTTGGGGATAACCTGCATTACCACACCTGCTCTTTATTTGAAAGATAGAATGTGATCATGTATGTACTAAGGGATAAAGTCTCTAACCACTTCGATGTGATTATGTGTGTACCAAGAGACAAAGACTCTAACCATCTCAACTTCAACCAACCATGGTCAACAACAGCAAAGCAAATAGTATAACCTATGAATTAGGCTGAAGTGTAGATTTCTGTGCATTTATATTCTTCAGACTTTCTAATTTTGTCAGTTTCATATTGTTTGACTTATTTATTTGAGAGAAATATTTTGTGAAATTTCAGTAAACAATAGTTTTACTCATTTCAGCTTTCAGGTGGGTTTCAAAAGATGTCATGTAGGATCACCACCTTGTGTGGCCAGGTTGTTTCCAGGATTGTACATTAGAATACATCAAAATACAAAAACTTGTAAAATAAATAGAAAAAAGTCAGCATACCTGAGTAACTTCCTCCTGTAATCTATTTAATCCATGGAGCTCATGAATTGTGACATCATTTTCATGAACCTAAGTAGAACAGCCTGCCTTGACCCCTTAATTACAACTTGATTTGACTGTAAAATTCTTCTCTTCTATAGGAGGAATAAGTGAATAACAAACCTTTCTTTCCCAGAGCTCTGATGTTAAATATTGAAATTTTCTGCCAAAACATGTGGCCAAATGTATTTCTGTTATAATTTTCACTCTCTTTGGATGAGCTGTTTAACTCATTTTCTTTGCATTTGATTTGAAGGAGCACAGAAAGCCAGCGAGTACTTGGCAGTAGGTGGCGTTTTCAAGTCAGGCTCTGGGTGCCGACTACACTGTAGTGTGCCTTTTGTGACCCAGGATGAGCAGACAGGAAGCTGAACCACAATGTCGCTCTCCAATGGCAAGAGTCATTTTTATCAGTTTTAAAACTTGGACTTTTTTTTTTTTAAATATCAGAACACCAAAAATGTAAACAAGATAAGAGATTAATATTATAGTAATGTAACTATATTAAGCTTATATTTTGTGTTAATCTTAACTGAAGTCTCCAAATAGACACCAACGCATTCATTTTCAACAAAACTGTGTGATTTAATTTACATGTGTCATCCACATCCTTAAAGACCGACAGTTAAAATAGCACCTACTTTTGTGTTTGTGAAATACGTTTTGAGATAGTTTGTGCAGTTAATATTATAAACATTAAGTTGGATGCCAATTTATAGAACCCAGTGACCTCTATCAGGATATTTTTCGTGTGTATCATCCATTTTTTCATTGATTGTTTTTGATTTCTTCGTATGTGCATTCTGTCATTTCCAACTTTATATAAATCTCTGATGTTATGGGAAACAATAGATTGACACATAATTTTTAAAAATTATATTTGTAAAATTTCTCTATTGTGAATAAAGTCTTTTACTATATCTTCTCCTGTGCCATATTTTTCTGACTTTAAGGATGCTTCTGTCTGTGTACATAGGTGTATATGGTGACACATGGAAGTAACAAATCCTACTAACAATTACATACCTTGCCAAGGAAACAGTTCCCATTAAAAACTTTATATTGAGAATGATTTGGTATACACAGCCTTTGGCAAATTGGGTTCTCTTACTAGGAATCCAACCTAAGTTCAGTTCCAGGGCATACAAGGGAAAGAACAAACTGACGTCAGAAAAGGCACAGAGAGTGCCATATGTGTTCGTAAGTTTGTGACCTGGTCAAAAGATCAAACTAGCTCCACTCCAGTCACCCTAAAACAAAATGGCATTTAGTTGTGATCATTATAGGTTAAATTCTTAATCGTCCTTAAATTGGGGGAGGGAGGCAGGATCTTGGAAAAGTTGAGTAGAAAGAGAATTTAGCTGTTCATGGGAAAACCTAGGTTTGGAATTTTATGTGGTGCTTTTGTCGGATAATGTTCCACCCCTCTGTTGGAACAGAGTCAAAAGACTGACCCACAGTGCACAATGCCGTGGGGAACCGTGAGAGAGACTCCAGGAAAAGGCAGAGGGCCTTTTACCTCAGGTGCATTTTGTTTCCTGGATTGTTCTTGGATGTGATTTCTTGCCTCCTGTGACAAACATTTATATTTAACTTATAAGACGTGTTTATTCTTGTTGGATGTCAGGATTTAGCTATAGAACCTGAACCTGGATATGGCCTTCTGCCTTGCTCTCTTTCCCACCTGTAACCTGTAGTACATGCCAGGCAACTGTGTTTAGATTGGCCTGCCCTGAGGACGTTCCGGGAAAGGGCTGCTCTGTTGCTATTCAGTATGTGCTTGCTGGCATTTATTTACCTGTTTTTCTGATCGTGTTTTTCTAAACTCAAGCAACCTTCCTTGGATCCTTGCTTTCTTTGTTTCATTCGTGCATAAAAGTCCAGTGAGGCTGAAGTGAGACTGTACAGCATTAGACTGCAGTCTGCCCGTTCTTTCAGGTCCTCAGATCCCAGGTCCAGCAGACAAGAGCTGCACTGGCTGGTGAAAGCCGCTACCCCTCTGTCCCACGGAACTCTTCACTGTGTAACGTTTCCCTCACCGTCTTCGCATTTCTACTCCATTCCCATCACATCGGACAAGCTGCTGTCGCATTCCCATCAGCCCTTGTTCTTTATTCTGTTTTTTTAAACCTATTACATATTCGTGTGACTGGATCTCGTAGTTCTGGCCCATACAGAAAACAATTAATATAATAATTTTAATAGCGTCAAACACAGTTTGAGCTCTAACATAGTCAAATGGGAGCCTTTTGAGTTCATTTATGTGTAACACACACAGCATCAGTTGTGTTTGCGTTGATGGTGGCAGATTTATTAAAATTTGTTCTAAACATGGTTTTTACTTATTCTGCTGTCTATGCAGAAATGGCATCTTGGCAGTGCATCTACTTTCTAAAAATGAGATGTATGCTTACAATTTTTAATAAAAGTAAACAAGATAAATCTTTTCATTTAGACGTAGAGTTTGTATGTCTAATTGTCATTCTCTAGATGATACCGGAAAGTAAGGGTCATATAGGGAACCTCATTGGAACTCCTCAACTGGTTTAATGGCCCAAAGGTCAATATCCATTTTTCCCAAGGTCACCAGCCACACTATCCAATAAGTAAGTCCCAATTTTCAGGAAATATTTGCCAGATCTCAGATGTGCATTTAAAGTATTAGAACAACATGAAAGTCAAGACAGCGTTTCATCCAACTTTGTTATTTCAAAGATGAGGATTTGCAGAGGGTTTTTCACCATCAGGAACCATTTTCTATCCTACGCTGTGCCACAAAGACCTAAGGGGGTGGTAAGGTTTTATGCTAAAGAGAAAAACAACAGATGAGCATCCAATCAGGCACTCCAAAAGGAAGGTGTTGATTCAGAGTTCACACTAGAGACGTGGGCTACAATTCACCTATAGCTGTGTCTCATGGAAAATGCAGACTCCATGGTCCTCATTCACTTTCAACGAGATTGTAATGACCTAGAATATCCGCTTTCAACTGACTCTTCCTGTCACCCCTTTGCATAAACACCCTCAAGGATAGGAAGCCAAAGACTGATGGAAAACCCAAGAAGCTTGCGATCTATGACAACCACAAAGTTCTGGTGCTTGACCCTTCAGTACACTTTGACAATTCTGATCACTTTGGAAACATTCATTCTTTCTACAGAAGCATTTCTGAGCAAAGAGTGGTGAATCTAAAACTTTTAAACAGAGTCACACTGGATTTTTAAACATAATTCTTCGTAGGGGAAATCTGTATAAATTATTAACCTGTTACCCCTGGCTTTATGAAGTGACCATTTTGTTAGCTGTTTTTCTCCAGTAGCTTCTTTTTAAGTCATTTCTCAAATTGTTACTCTGTTCTTGATTTTAACATGACTCATTCTCACAGGATCCATGGGACTCCTGAGTTAGCTTTGCATAATGTCCTGTGTGCAGCATCTGTGGGGACGAACGCTGAAGAGCACCTTCATTTCCTGCCCCCTCTGCCTTGCCAGGGTCTTTTAAATTCACTTCCAGGCTGACCCTCAAAAGATTTGTTGGCCTGCCATTATTTTGATCACCTTGAATCCCCTTAAAATATGTCATCACCTGCTGAATAAATTAACTTAAATTTGTGTCACAGATCCATTTAATTCCCCAGCAAATGCAAATTGTCATGAAACATTTGAAAACAGTGATAGATGTAAGACTTTTAAAAAGACTTTTGCACATCCTGGGATATGTTGTCCTTAGGCTATGAACACATTATTAATTCACAGCTCGAGAAACAGAGCCATAGAATGTACTGTGTTGCAAATAGCATTTTCCAAAATGGCTGGCACCTCTTAGTGAAGTTTCTAAACTCCTGGGAGAAACAAACAAACACTTCATTCATAGATTCTGTGGGATCTTTATTCTTGATCATGCAACCCTTGAAAGTCTCTATGGAAAACAGAAAAAGCATGACTTGGCATCACCTTTTGGAGCCAGATCCTTGAGGCAAGGAGGTTCCATTTCAAGGATGACGTGGTTCTGGTTGGTTATAATTCAATGGCACACTTAGTAAGTGCCAAAGGAGAAACAAGCTGACTCTTTCTTCCTTAGATGCAGTTCTTAAAGTGATTCCAAGTAGCACCTTAGCATCCATGTTCACTGAGCCCCAAGAGCATTTCTTCTCATCATTTTCCTTTTCCATCTTGCAGCTGCCTACTTGTTAACTTCGTGATTGACATAGTCTTTGCCAGGAGCTACAAGATACAGACATCTTAAAGACCCCCATTAAAAGAACATATTAGATCCCTCTAGTCTCTTTTCTATGTGCAATACAGTATAAAAGAGAGAGAAAGTAGGTACATTTAGGACGGTGGAAAACCAGTTTCACAAGTATTAAGATAACTGGGTCCCAAACTGAGATCTATTCTAAACAGGCTGTGTGACTTGGAAAGAGCATCTCAGTCTCCTTGTTAAATAGTGATGTAGTGAGTCAGGTATAGCTGCTAGGCTGGGTACTCATACAAGAAATAGCACACATGCACCATATCTACCTGACATAGAATATTAGTTAGAGATGTTACGTTTGTTTATGTTGTAGAATATCTGTTTAATGATGCAAAGATGTGTTGCATCCTTTTATATTGCACTTGTTTACCTCTGTGAAGCTGTGCTACTTTGCCTGTCGAAAACACCTGATTGGTCTAATAAAGAGCGTTCAGCCAATAATAAGGCAGAAGAAAGGATAGATGAGAATAAAGAGGAGGAAAAATCTGGGAAGAGGAGATCGAGGGGTGAGAAAAGCAAAAGGAGAAGAAGATATCAGGGGTCAGCCACCCAACTACATAGCAAGTCATGGTGTAAGAAGTAAAGAAAGGAATATAGAATATAGAAAGATAAAAGCCTAGGGGCAAAAGATAGGTGGGATAATTTAAGAAAACCTGGCTAGAAGCCAAGCTAAGGTCAGGCATTCATAAGAAAGAATAAATTTCCATGTGATTATTTGGGAACTGGGTGGCCCTCAAAGAACAAAAAGCAAAGTGTTAACAACAACAACAATAACCACCAACATCTACCCATGTGCTAGAGACTGCTATCCCTAAAATACAAACTATCATAAGACTTAGAGAAAAGACAGCATCTTCAACAAACTGGATAGCTACATGTACCAGAATAAATCCAGATCCTCCTTTCTCGCCCTGCGCCCAACTCAACTCCAAGTGGATCAAGAACTCAACATAAAACTTGATCTCCTGAATTTGACAGGAAAAAGTAGAGAGTGCATTTGAAATTGCTGGCAGACAAAAGGACTTTCTCAATGGGAACCAATAGAGCAGGTATTAAAACCAACAACTGACAAATGAGACGTCCTGATGATAAAAGGGTTCTGTACAAAAGAGGACATCCTCATTTGATTGAAGGGGCAGCCTAATGAATGGGGAAAAAATTTACCAGTTACATATCTAACAAAGAGTTAGTAACTAGAATATATAAACAACTAAAAAACCTAAACAGCAAGAAAACAACTAAAAATTGGGACATGGAAATAAACAACTCTCATGAAATAACCGAAATACTGTTTTAAATGTTCAACATCCTTAGTCACCAGGAAAATGGAAATTAGAAATACTTTGAGATTTCAACTTACCACAATCAAAATACCAAAGACCAAATGACAAATAAATACCAACACATATTGACATTAATGGGGACAAATTCTTCTCACCCTTGGTGAGGGTGCCAAGCTTTCCAATGGTGTGGAAGCCTTCAAAAAGCTGGGAATAAAGCTACCATATGATCCAGTTATAGACATATACCCAAAGGACTCTATATCCTCAGATGGAGATACTTGCTCATCCATACTCATTGCTGTTTTAGTCACAATAGCTAGAAAACTCTCAATCTTTAATCCAAAACACTAGATGTCTATCAACAGATGCATGGTTGATGAAAATATTATCTATGTGTTAACAAAAGTGAAACAATAAAGTTCACAGGTAAATGGATGACAGTGAACACAGTGATTCTGAGCAAGGCAACCAGTGCCATGTGTCCTTTGTCACTTGCAGACAATAGAGTTGAAATTTTAGATATGTGTGTTTAAATTGAGATACTTATAGAAGTCAAGAAACTAGTAATGGATGAGCCCTCTACTCGGTTGCCCAATACAAAGTAGTTGGTCCTGAAATCACACAGCAAAAATGGGCTCGGTGGGTTATATTTACATATTTATGCATACATATACAGAAATGTAACAATAGTAATCAAAGAAAAATTCCTGTCCATTTGAGAGTAGGGGACATGAAAGGAGTTGGAGAAAGGGAACTTAGGGAGGAAAGGGAAGGGAGAAAGTGATGCAATTATATTTTAATTAAAATGTATATGTAAAAAAGAAACTAGCCATTAGGGTAGAAGATAAGATTTCAAGACCAGAAGCAAGGACACAGATGCTATGAAGGGAAAGGGAGAATAATGGAGGAAAGTTTAAATGGCATGCAGAGTCTGAGGGAAGACTAGAGGAGGAAGTATGAGGAGACCTGACTAGCTCTGAAGATCTTTGAAGATACTAGATAGAAATCTACTATTTAGATCTATCTATTAGATAGATACTACTGGAGAAGTTTCCTGAAATATGTATGTATATAAAAGGAATTTTACTGAAGTTCCCATTCAAAGAGAATGCCTTTTCTAGACACAGACATTATCAGATAAGGGTAACTTCTTTTCAAATTGTTGGTCAATATGGTCCCATAGACAGCCTCAAGTGTCATAGACTATTGCCAATGGTCTTGCTTTCTCTCCAAAACTTGATGATAAGATCCTGTTGCTGAAGACATAACATACTTGAGTTATTGGACTTGGGGAAATCAAGCTTGCACCAACCTGGAAGCTTCATTCCTAGCGGGTAGCTTTCTTAGTGCTAAAAGGTTCGATGCACTAGATTCTGTCCACCCCAAGGCTTTGAGGGGTACACACCAAATTGAGGTGGCTGGAAAGAGGAGCTTGGGTAGCCTAGCTGTGTTTCCACGTCATGCTACATGGAAAACTGAAAGTAATAGAAAACAAAGCGAAATCTTATGAGTCCCAGGGAGAGGGATAGGGCCAGGAGGAGGCAGTCCGTAGCAAGCAGCCACAGGGACAACCTGAATGGAGGAAGAATGGGAAAAGGATCTCACGTAAGTTTTAAATTGTGTACCATTCTGAGTTGTATAATATAATCTTTCACGGTCCAGCTCCATCTGTATTTAGGGCTTGATACTCATCACCTGTCCTTTCAGGCAGGCACTTTTATCATAAAGTCACAGTGGCAGTCTGAATATAATTGGCCCCTCATGAGCTCATGGGGAGTTGCATTATTAGGTATAGCTTTGGCCTTGTGGGATGAAGTATGTCACTGTGCAGGTGGGCTTTGAAGTCTTATATATGCTCAAGCCACATCCAGTGTCTCAGTTTACTTCCTGTTGCTTGCAGAACCAAGGTGTAGTTCCTTCTCGACTCGCAGCTGCTTCTCCAGCACCATGGCTACCTGCATGCCGCCATGTCCCACCATGAAAGTGGACTAAACCTCTGAAACTGAAAGTCACCCAATTAAATGTTTTCCTTTATAAGAGTTGCAGTGGCCATGGTGTCTCTTCACAGTAAAAGAATCCCTAAGACAGTCACACTCGCAGCTATGGAAAACTACTGCATTTGTTTCGGACTCAGTAGCTTCCTTTTTCCCCCACACAGGAGGCCCCATGATGATTTGAAGAGTGAACAAATTATTCAGGAAAGAAAAGAAACTCCCAATCTTTTCATCCAAACACAAAAGCAATCTTCATCTACACTGTACCTACAATAAAACACAGCTCTAACAAGGGTCTGCTAATTCAGTGTGATATTTCAGGCTGCAACATTGAATACAAACTCTTCTCAGTGAATAATCTTATGTTTACCTTAACTCTGAGATACCTAATTATAAGCTGTCAATGGGGAAAAAAATTCACTACTGTGCTTGCAAAAGCACACTTAACCAAAAATAGGATCCTTTTCCCACTTTTTGAGTGCTCCAAGCATATCAGCTATATCAGGGAAGACCTTCCGGATTCCAAGCTATAGTCCCCTGTTGTAATTGACTATGGCTTCCCATTGTTACGAACGCTTGTCAGACATGCTCCACTCCATTGGAGTCTAGCTTGCTCATGGGATAGGGGTGGGGTTCATGCTTGACCACTGTGATAATGACTGTAACAGGCCTTGCCTGACAGAGTAAGTACTTGAAGGGCACTATCAGTGATGTAAATAACAAATGATTTCTATAGAGGGACAGCAACCTTTTTTAATCCTCTCTAGAAATGGCACAAAGGACTCTAGGGCTGAAGGAAAGCCATTAATAATTACGTTGTTACTTTTTTTTTTCAAGTAAATTCTGCTTCCTTTTCTAAAGCTAGCCTTTCTTTAGTCATTCTAACCCTGACACAAATACTGATTGGAATTTTACCCTCAGCCACCTTATCTTCTTGTAGCCAACCTCTACAACAGGTGCTAATATAAGTGACTGGAGAACAAAGAGACAGAGAAAAAACAAAGGATTTTGAAGGTATTTATCAGTCCCTACGGAAACCCGAAAGTGACTTTTGTCACTATTATAAATCAATATTCAGAATTCTTAAATACCAGATAAAAGCCGCATAATATGTCAAAACCATGATTAAAAGATAGATAAACTTAATGAATTTTAACAAGGTCATCAGTTTCTTTGGCTGTTTTAAGAAAGTGGGATAGATTGCTTTCTTCTTTATGGCTGCCTTCACACAATGATGATCGCATTAGAGATGTTTCTAACTTTCCACACTGTGTATTTGGGCTTTTAACCGCTCCCAAAGATCAGATAAAAACCACAAAACCAAAAAGCATTTTTGGCTCACATATTCAGCTCATTCTTTAAAGAAGAGCTTCAGCATGTCGGGCAGGAGCAGAGATGTCTTCAACATTTTTATCTATTGATTAACTGTAGAGGGCATTCTGTTTGAAATGAAACCTGAATACCTGTTAAAGTAAATGTTCTGTTCTGCTTTGAGGTAAAGGGCATGAAGGGAAAATGAAACTCACCCACCCCTCCTCTCAACCTGGAAATATAATTAAATATTTTCACCCATGAGTGGAAGCAGGCAGGGGAAAAAAATCCACTTAACAATAAGCTATATGTCGTTTTTTCTCCTGAGATGAAAACCAAAACCAAGAGCCAATTCACACTGCCCTGGGCAGAAATCATTGGGACGGTTCCCTAGTGACCTTTTTTGTAAAATACTCCGGGCCTTGTAACTGAAAAGATGCCAGAGAAACCTTTCTTTCTCTGTGACTCTTGTGATGACAAATGTACAAAAGTTCCTAGACAGCCGGGCGGTGGTGGCGCACCGCCTTTAATCCAGCACTTGGGAGGCAGAGGCAGGCGGATCTCTGTGAGTTCGAGGCCAGCCTGGTCTACAAAAGCTAGTTCCAAGACAGGAACCAAAAAGCTATAGAGAAACCCTGTCTCGAAAAATCAAAAAAAAAAACAACAAACAAAACAAAAAAAAGTTCCTGGACAGAATTTGAAGAAGTGTGCTACACAGTGAAAGGATTTGCCTGAAGTGGGGATTCCTCCAAGGTTGTTTATGTTCATGGTCTTTATAATTCTTACAAGGAAGCCTGAGATTACTCAATCTCAAAACTGAAAGACCCAGCTCAGGAAAGTATCTACAGGTGATTAAAGGACAGAAAGGCTATGCCAGGAGGTAGAACGAGATGAGAATTCAAAAGTTCCTCCATCAAGCCAACGCTGGACACCACAGGTGGAAGTGGTCTTACCACACTCCAGAAATAAGGGCCAGAACATGAATTAATTAGACCTTCATTTGCCAACTTCCCAGTCCGACTGATACCACAGAGGAAAGAAATGACCCAACAGGGAAGTATCCTTGAAAAAGATGAAGCAGGTGCAGGAAAAAGACATGGTGGCTTCTCTCTGTCCCCTGCCTGTAAATTGAGACTACTCATTCATTTCCCAATTACCCAGACCTGAGTAATCATACAGAGGCTATGTTAATTACAACACTGCTTATGACTAACGGCTTATGTGTCTTTCTAGCTAGCTCTTACATCTTTTGTTTCTTTTTCTTTTTCTTTTTTTTTTTTTTTTTGTTTTGTTTTGTTTTGTTTTTTGAGACAATGTTTCTCTGTAGCTTTGGTGCCTGTGGCGGAACTAGCTCTCGTAGACCAGACTGGCCTCGAACTCCCAGAGATCCGCCTGCCTCTGCCTCCTGAGTGCTGGGATTAAAGGTGTGCGCCACCCTGCCCGGCTAGCTCTTACATCTTAAATTAACCCATTTCTATTATGCTGTGTATCACCAAAGGCCGTGACTTACCAGGTAAAGTTCTGGCACCTGTCTTGTTGGGCAGCTATATGGTGTCTCCTTAACTCTGCCTACTTTCTATATCTCTAATTGAATTTCCTGCCTGGCTAAGCCAGTGGCCGAAACAACTTCTTTATTAACCAGTGGTAAGAAGCATATCAAAGCATACAGAGGAAAATCCACACCACCTGCCCTGAGATCTTCTACCAGTGCCTTCCATTGGTCAAGAGTACCAAGAGGGCACAACAAAGAAGTCTGGGAAATGTAGTTCCTGCCTTGTACAGTTTCAAGTAGGAGAGGAAACGGGCAAGCTGTCCAACAATATCCAGTGTTTACCAATGTGGTCTCTCTATTTAGCTTGAGAGGCCTTGAACAAGATAAACAAGTCTCAAGTCCCCAGCTGCTAGAATCTGATAGAGTTGGCAATTTTATTGCTGCGATGTAAGAGTTCTTTCTCAGCTCCTGCAAACACACTAGACATATTGTTGAGGCAGTTATCTCTTACATCTCAACACTCAGCTTCACAGGGAAAAGGTACATTCGTGCACCTAGGAAAGTTCCCAAAAAAAGAAAAAAAGGATATTTAACAACTGCTTTCAAAGAACAGGCTTCAGAGAAAGAAATTTATGAGCCCATAAAGCATTTGTTCTCAAGTTAGAAGGACAGATAGAAGTAAAATAAAGCCTGCAGACGGCATGGCCATCAAAATAACCATCGTCGATACCTGTGATAAAACTTTGATCGCTCTGCTTTGAGTCCCAGCAGATCCTAACTCCCAGTTTTCTCGTGAGTGACAGGAGAGCTTTGCTAAGCCTTCCTCTGCCAGACCAGACATATCAGTTTCTACTCTACTTTGTTGAGCATGGAAACGGCAAAAGATAAATGACCATATCAGGAAGAGAATAGATATTGGTTATGGATGCTGGTCTTATTAGTTTAATACTATTCAGCAACTTTTTACTTTTATTTAATTATATTTTAAAGGACATTTTTGAATGTTGGTTTTATATTCCTAAATGGGGTTAAATGACAAGAACTATTCTTTCAAGACCAGTCCAGTTGTTACATTGGAAACTTTTTCTGCATTCTTCCCCTCTGTTCTGTTAGCGTATAATCTGTTCTGTTTGCGCATAAGGCAAGCATTTGTAGGTATGTTTAGTGCATGTATTAGGGTTCTCTAGAGTCACAGAACTTATGGAATGAATATATATGTATATATACATATACATATATATTGGGGAATTATGGAATTTATTGGAA
Source organism: Chionomys nivalis (assembly GCF_950005125.1). NCBI lineage: Eukaryota > Metazoa > Chordata > Mammalia > Rodentia > Cricetidae > Chionomys > Chionomys nivalis. Next base: position 47,350,528 of record NC_080087.1, read on the forward strand.
TGACTTACAGGATGAAGTCCAACTAATCCAACAATGGCTAGCTTGAATGGAAAATCCAAGAATCTCATAGTTATCCGTCCCACGAGGCTAGCTGCCTTGGCTGGCCTTCTGTATATGCTGGAATCCCAAGGAAGTAGGCATCAACACCAGTGAAGGAATGGATTGCTGGTAAGCCAAGGGCAAGCAGAAGGAAACTTTTCTTCTTCCATTGTCTTTATATTGGCTTCCAGCAGAAGGCGTGACCCAGAATAAAGGTGTATCTTCCAGGTATATCTGGAGCAAAGGCTCGTAGTCTTACTGCCTCCAGTTCAGAATCGCAGGTGTGACCGCCATTTCTGAACTGTAGTTTATTCTAGATACAGTCAGGCTGACAGCCAAGAATAGCCGTCACAGTGCACGATGCTGCAGTTAGTCATTGCTAGTCTCTCTCTCTCCCCTACTGAAGAGAGAAGCCAACAAAAGCAATTTCACCTGACGAATTGGACAACTATATGTTAGTCAGTGCCACACATTGCTGAAAACTGAGTAACACTAGTCCCTATTGCTAAGCTTGATAATTAGGATGCAGAATTGGATTATTTAATGATACTTCTAGAATATGGAATTCAAGTCCTTTTTGTCCTTTTTCAAAAAATAAAATGAGGCAGACGGAGCAGAGCCCGAGACCGGCACGCAGACGCGGGATGGTTCAAGCATGAAACAGCGAAGCCCACACTGAGAGCAGATCGCCCTACTACAATTAAATCAAGTAGGTTTTGGGGGGGCTGACCTGCAGAGTGGTAGGCCTTTTATTGGCGAGGTCCCCTGGCGAACAGGGAGCCTGGTCCTGTTCCTGAAGACCCTTCTGTGTGGTGAGAGGGATCTTGGCCCACAGTGGGAGCCAGGAAATGGAACAAGGGCATTTTGTAAGCGGGGCCTCTGACCAGCAGGGAAACCTGATCCTGTTTTAAGAGACCCATTAGATAGCATCTATAGGAGGAGATGGGCAGGCGCCAAGGCAAGAATTCACCCAACAATCTGAAAAACAACAAGAAAACACCAGAACCCAATGATCTTACAACAGAAGGACTTGAACACCCTAACACAGAAGAAGAGGAAAAAATTGACTTTATGAAAGCAATAGAGTCCCTTAAACAACATGTAAAAAATGCCCTTATAGAAATGGATGAGAAGTATAACAAAAAGTTTGAAGAAATGAATAAATACGTAAATGATACCCTGGGAAACCAAGAAAAAATGATCAAACAGGTAATGGAAACAGTTCAAGAATTGAAAACTGAAATGAAAGCAAGGAATAAAACACAAACTAAGGACCAGCTGGATATGAAAAATCTAGGTCGACGAGCAGAGACTACAGAAACAAGCATAATCAATAGAATACAAGAGATAGAAGAAAGAATCTCAGATTCTGAGGACACCATAGAGAAAATAAACACACTGATCAAAAAAAAAAAAAAACAGCAAAGTCAACAAATTCTCATCACAAAACATTCAGGAAATATGGGACACAATAAAAAGACCAAACCTAGGAATAATAGGGATAGAAGAAGGAGAAGAGTTACAGCTCAAAGGCCCAGAAAATATTTTTAACAAAATTATGGAAGAAAACTTTCCCAACATAAAGGAAGATATTCCTTTGAATATTCAAGAAGCATACAGAACAAAGAATAGACTGGATCAAAAAAAAACCCATCCCCTCCCCATATAATAATCAAAACACAAAATATACAGATTAAAGAAAGAATATTAAGAGCTGCAAAGGAAAAAGGGCAAGTAACTTATAAAGGTAAACTGATTAGAATTACACCTGACTTCTCTATGTAAACCATGAAAGCCAGAAGGTCCTGGATAGAGGTACTGCAGGAACTAAGAGACCATGAATGCAAGCCCAAACTACAATACCCAGCCAAGCTATAGTTCACTATCAATGGAGAAAACAAGACATTCCAGAATAAGAACAAATTTAAACAATATGTAGCCACAAATCCAGCCCTATAGAAAGTAATAGAAGGAAAATCACAACCCAAGGAATTCAACATTGCCAACATTGCCTATAATAACTCAGGCATCTAGCGACCCTTCACCAGCACAACTCAAAGAAGGGAGACACACAAACTCTACTACCAAAAACAATAAGAATAACCGGAGTAAACAACCACTGGTCATTAATATCACTTAATATTAATGGTCTCAATTCACTTATAAAAAGGCACAGGCTAAGAGATTGGATACGAAAGCAGGATCCAACATTCTGCTGTTTGCAAGAAACACATCTCAACCACAAACACAGGCATCTACTCAGAGTAAAGAGTTGGGAAAAGGTTTTTCAAGCAAATGGTCCTAAGAAAAAAGCAGGTGTGGCCATACTAATTTCTAACAAAACGGACTTCAAACTAAAATCAATCAAAAGAGATCGAGATGGACACTTTATACTCATAACAGGAACAATTCATCAGGATGAAGTCTCAATCCTGAATATCCACGCCCCTAATATAAAAGCACCCACTTATGTAAAAGAAATATTACTAGAACTCAAGGCAGACATCAAACCACACACACTAGTAGTAGGAGACTTTAACACACCTCTCTCACCAATGGACAGGTCAATCAGACAGAAACCTAATAGAGAATTAAGAGAATTGTTGGAGGTAATGAAGCAAATGGACTTAACAGACATCTATAGAACACTCCACCCAAATAGGAAAGAATATACCTTCTTCTCTGTAGCTCATGGAACCTTCTTGAAAATTGACCACATACTCGGTAACAAAGCAAACCTCCACAGATACAAAAAAATATCAGTGTCTACCTGTGTCTTATCAGATCACCACGGATTAAAATTAGAAGGCAACAACAATGCTACCCCCAGAAAGCTGACAAACTCATGGAAACTGAACAATCAACTACTGAACCTGGGTCAAGGAAGAAATTAAGAAAGAAATTAAAGTCTTCCTTGAATTTAATGAAAATAAAGAGACAACATACTCAAACCTATGGGACATGATGAAAGCAGTGCTAAGAGGAAAGTTCACAGTACTAAGTGCCCACTTAAAGAAAATGCAGAAAGCATACATTGAGGACTTAACAGCACACCTGAAAGCTCTAGAAAAAAAAAAAGAAGCAGACACACCCAGGAGGAGTAGAAGACTGGAAATAATCAAACTGAGGGCAATAATCAACAAAATAGAAACAAAGAAAACAGTCCAATAAATCAATGAAACAAAAAGTTGGTTCTTGGAGAAAATCAACAAGATTGACAAACCCCTATCCAAACTAATTAAACAACAGAGAGAGAACACTCAAATAAACAAGATCAGAAATGAAAAGGGGGACATAACCACAGACACAGAGGAAATTCAGAGAATCATTAGATCTTACTACAAAAGCCTGTATGCCACAAAACTGGAAAATGCAAATGAAATGGACATTTTTTAGATAAGTACCATATACCAAAGTTAAACCAAGACCAGGTAAACGATCTAAATACACCTGTTAGTCGCAAAGAATTAGAAACTGTTAGCAAAAATCTCCCTTCCAAAAAAAGCCCAGGACCAGATGGTTTCAATACAAAATTCTACCAGAACTTCCAAGAAGAGCTAATACCTATACTCCTTAATGTATTTCACAACATGGAAACAGAAGAGTCATTCCCAAATTCCTTTTATGATGCTACAGTTACCCTGATACCAAAGCCACACAAACACCCAACCAAGAAAGAGAATTACAGGCCTATCTCACTCATGAACATCGACGCAAAAATTCTCAATAAAATACTGGCAAACCGAATCCAAGAACACATTAGAAAAATTATCCATTATGAACAAGTAGGCTTCATCCCAGAGATGCAGGGCTGGTTCAACATATGCAAATCTATCAATGTAATCCACCATATAAATAAACTGAAAGAAAAAAACCATATGATCATTTCATTAGATGCTGAAAAAGCATTCAACAAAATTCAACACCCATTTATGATAAAGGTCTTGGAGAGATTAGGGATACAAGGGTCATACCTAAATATAATAAAAGCTATTTACAACAAGCCGACAGCTAACATTAAATTAAATGGAGAAAAACTCAAAGCCATCCCATTAAAATCAGGAACACGACAAGGATGTCCACTCTCTCCATACCTCTTCAATATAGTGAGTGAAGTTCTAGCAATAGCAATAAGACAACATAAGAGGATCAAGGGGATTCATATTGGAAAGGAAGAAGTTAAGCTTTCATAATTTGTAGATGATATGGTAGTATACATAAGCGATCCCAAAAACTCTACCAAAGAACTCCTACAGCTGATAAACACCTTTAGTAATGTGGCAGGATACAAGATCAACTCCAAAAAATCAGTTGCCTTCCTATACACTAAGGATAAGGAAGCAGAGAGGGAAATCAGAGAAGCATCACCTTTCACGATAGCCACAAATAGCATAAAATATCTTGGGGTAACTCTAACCAAGGAAGTGAAAGATCTATTTGACAAGAACTTTAAGTCTTTGAAGAAAGAAATTGAAGAGGACACCAGAAAATGGAAGGATCTCCCTTGCTCTTGGATTGGGAGGATCAACATAGTAAAAATGGCAATTCTACCAAAAGCAATCTATAGATTCAATGCAATACCCATCAAAATCCCATCAAAATTCTTCACAGAGCTGGAAAAGACAATAATCAACTTTATATGGAAAAACAAAAAACCCAGGATAGCCAAAACAATCTTATACAATAAAGGATCGTCTGGAGGCATTACCATCCCTGACTTCAAACTCTATTACAGAGCTACAGTATTGAAAACAGCTTGGTATTGGCATAAAAACAGAGAAGTCGACCAATGGAATCGAATAGAAGACCCGGACTTTAACCCACAAACCTATGAACACCTGATTTTGGATAAAGAAGCTAAAAGTATACAATGGAAAAAAGAGAGCATATTCAACAAATTGTGCTGGCATAACTGGATGTCAATCTGTAGAAGAATGAAAATAGATCCATATATATCACCATGCACAAAACTCAAGTCCAAATGGATTAAAGACCTCAATATCAGTCCAAACACACTGAACCTGATAGAAGAGGAAGTGGGAAGTACTCTACAATACATGGGCACAGGAGACCACTTCCTACGTGTAACCCCAGCAGCACAGACACTAAGAGCATCATTGAATAAATAGGACCTCCTGAGACTGAGAAGCTTCTGTAAAGCAAAGGACACTGTCACCAAGACAAAAAGGCAACCCACTGACTGGGAGAAGATCTTCACCAACCCTGCAACTGACAAAGGTCTGATCTCCAAAATATATAAAGAACTCAAGAAACTAGACCGTAAAAGGCTAATCAACCCAATTATAAAATGGGGCACTGAGCTCAACAGAAAATTCTCAACAGAAGAAGTTCAAATGGCCAAAAGACACTTAAGATCATGCTCAACTTCCTTAGCGATCAGGGAAATGCAAATCAAGACAACTTTAAGATACCATCTTACACCTGTCAGAATGACTGAAATAAAAAACACCAATGATAGCCTCTGCTGGAGAGGTTGTGGAGAAAGGGGTACACTCATCCATTGCTGGTGGGAATGCAAACTTGTGCAACCACTTTGGAAAGCAATATGGTGGTTTCTCAGGAAATTCAGGATCAACCTACCCCTGGACCCAGAAATACCACTCTTGGGAATATACCCAAGAGATGCCCTATCATACAACAAAAGTATATGCTCAACTATGTTCATAGCAGCATTATTTGTAATAGCCAGAACCTGGAAACAACCTAGATGCTCTTCAATAGAAGAATGGATGAAGAAAGTATGGAGTATATACATATTAGAGTACTATTCAGCAGTAAAAAACAATGACTTCTTGAATTTTGCATACAAATGAACAGAAATAGAAAACACTACCCTGAGTGAGGTAAGCCAGACCCAAAAAGTGGAACATGGGATGTACTCACTCATATTTGGTTTCTAGCCATAAATAAAGGACATTGAGCCTTTAATTCATGATCCTAGAGAAGCTAAATAAGAAGGTGAACCCAAAGAAAAACATATAGGCATCCTCCTGAATATTAACCTTCATCAGGTAATGAAATGAGACAGAGACAGAGACCCACATTGGAGCACCGGACTAAAATCTCAAGGTCCAAATCAGGAGCAGAAGGAGAGAGAGCACAAGCAAGGAACTCAGGACCATGAGGGGTGCACCCACACACTGAGACAATGGGGATGTTCTATCGGGAACTCACCAAGGCCAACTGGCCTGGGTCTGAAAAAGCATGGGATAAAACCGGACTCGCAGAACATAGCAGACAATGAGGACTGCTGAGAAGTCAAGAACAATGGCACTGGGTTTTGATCCTGCTGCACATACTGGCTTTGTGGGAGCCTAGGCAGTTTGGATGCTCACCTTACTAGACCTGGAAGGACGTGGGAGGTCCTTGGACTTCCCACAGGGCAGGGAACCCTGACTGCTCTTCAGGCTGCTGAGGGAGGGGGAGTTGACTGGGGGAGGGGGAGGGAAATGGGAGGCGGTGGTGGGGAGGAGGCAGAAATCTTTCATAATTAAATAAATAAAAATAAATAAATAAATAAAAATACAAAAATACAAAAATAAAATGAATTTGGGTCATTTCCTAATATTTTTACTACTTTGTTTTTATATATAGGTAAGTCACAACTGAAACAGACAACTTAGGGCACTAATTGTAGCAACTATTCAGGAAAGAAATTTAAAAACTTTAAAATACAAAACTTATTTTATGAAAAATAGTATGTAAACAGTTTTTCCTTTTATAGAAAAATGATTATGTCTATTTGTTTTCAATTTTATTTATATCATATCACACAATAAACATCTAGTAAACCAGTAAGGACATAACCATAAATTTGTATTCTTTTTCCTTCTTACTCTGTATCAACAGGTAGCTCCTAGTATCTTAAGCAGTCTATAGATGTGTCTCTGATGGCTGCCCAGGGGTCTTTATCAACATCTCTATGTTCTAGATCAGTGGTTCTCAACCTTTTTAATGCCATGACCCTTTAATATAGTGACCTGCAACCACACAATTGTTTTTGTTGCTACTTCATAATTGTAATTTTATTGCTGTTATCAATTGTAATGTAAATAAATATCTGATATGCAGGATGGTCTAGATGACCCTATGAAAGGGTTATTTCACAAATGGGTCATGGCTCACAGGTGGAGAAACATGTTCTCAAAGAATGCGCTAGTTCAAATGACTCTAAGCTAACACGCTATTTTTCAATATAGGAGATACATGTTGCCCCTTGGCTACAGTTCTCCAAAGCTCCTCTGCTTTCTCCATTTCCAGTTACTCTCATTCCTTTCTTCTTCAACTCCAAACATTCCACATAAATCTCATTGTACATATAATCCCAATGCCAAGACAGTTATCACTTCATAATTATTTTCTGACCAACTCTAAGAATTTCATCTGAAAAACACTCTTGAGGGCTCTTCATATCTGAGCCGAATATCATTGCAAACGCCTCTTGACTGCTTCCACAGCCTTGTGACAGGCATCTTTTATAGCCACTCCTGGGAAAAGTGTTCACTGTCTATTTCCTGTATATGCTGCAAGAGACGCAAAACCTAATTTGGTATCTAATGAACATTAATGGTCTATAATCAGTTTATAATAAGAAATCAGCTATACAAACAAGTGCTTGGCTTGCTTAACATGTAATTAATAAAATTATTAATTCTGGTCTGAGTGTAATTAATTTTGACAAGACCTTGGTTGCATTAATAGGAGCAAGTTGCTCAGAATACTGGAGAGAAATGTCCTCTCTCAGTCACATGATGTGAAGGCCCTCACACCAATTAAAATACATATATATCCAGCAGTATCTCTCCTGCAAAAGTAGATAATTAAATGCTTTTTAAGATGCATCATCTGGCTGAAACAAGAATACAGAGGTATTTGGGGATTATAATCATAAAAGTTACAGTAGTTGCCATAAAATGAGTTATCCTGAAGCTTTGGTGTTGGATTTTTTTAGGGCTTATTTTTTATTATTTTTAATGTGTGTGTCTGTGTATTTCTGTGTGTGTCTCTAAGTATCTGTGTGTGTCTGTGTTTGTGTGTCTATGTGTGTGTGTGTGTGTGTGTGTGTGTGTGTGTGAGAGAGAGAGAGAGAGAGAGAGAGAGAGCATGTCATGTATGTATGGGGTAACCTCAGAGGACAGAGGACACCAGTTCCACTGGATCTGGAGTTGCAGATAGCTAAGATCCATGCAACACTAAGAATTATGTCTAAGAATTATGTCTGTAGGACCCAGCCTTGACAAGCTCCATAGAGGCCTGAGTCTCAGTAGTTTACCCTAAGGCAATACCTGGTTCCAAGAAAGATACTGAGACTACTCAGGTACTACCCAGGAACAGAACATCCAAAGGAAGTTCCTAAAGCTCCAAGCACTGTTGATAGGATCACCTGCCAGCACACACCCATCGCTTTTCACCAGGATACCCCTAGGCCAATCAGGGGTCCTAAACCTTCGAAATCCCTCATCCCACTTTTGCTATTATAAAAACCCAACCCAACTGAGCACAGGGCTCTCTGATAAATCCAATACATTGGACACTGGGAGAGTCTGAGTTTGCAGACTTGTGTAAGAATAAAGGCTTATTGATTTTACATACAGAACTCGATCTCCTAGTTGGTTTTGGGGGGAATCCATGATCTGGGCACAACAATGTCAGGTCCTCTGCAAGAGTAGCAAACGCTCTTAACCACTGTCCCTAATGTTTGAGTTTTAAATGTCAATGTAAACAATGCTATCAGCATTCTCATGCTTAACTTTTTATGGCATATATTACTTCACATATATTACTTTATTTATTCATTTTAGTGGGGCAATATATCCTTTATATATGTATGTAGGGTGTGTATATGCTTGAAAATAAGCAATGTAACTATGGTGCACTTCTCACCCCGGAGAATTTATAAGGACAATACATTTCTGTCATGATGTCCTGGTTACTTTCTGATCGCAATGATAAAATATCCTAACAATACAATGATAAAATATCCTAACAATGCGATGATAAAATCCCCTATAAAAGGCAGATTGAGACAGAAAAGGTTCATCTTGGCTTACAGTCCTAGAAGGATCCAGTACATCATGGTAGGGAAGAGGAAAAGAAGTTGTCTGGGAAGGCATGGTGGTGGGAGCAGGAGGCTGAGCATGAACAAGAAGTAGGGCCAGGCAATTAAACCTCCTAGTGACCTACTTCCTCCTATGAGCTCCAACCTCCTCGTATACTTTCAGGTCGCATTCTGGGAGCACCATGAGCCTCCTCTTTACATTATCTAGGACCTGTTATTGGAAATGGGGAGGAAGAGGTGCACGAGGGAAGAAGAAAGCTGCTACTGTGTAGAATACCCAGAGAGTTCTCTGCCAACCCAGGGGGGGTTATCAATATGGACTGTGGGCCGTGGACTGTAAACTTTGGGAAATCTGTACTCAAAATACATATTAGGAGTGGCTAAATCTATCAATTTTTGCCTTTGTAGTAACACATGATAATAATAATAATAATGATAATAATAAATAAAATAATAATAAGCATGCAAGAGAAACTACACTTCGAATTTTGGAACTTTGATCCTTCCCTGGGTAGTGATGTATAGTATGATGCGCTCACATGCTGAAGGCTGCAATAGAATGTAGCACAAATAATAAAAACCCAGAGACAGGTATGGGGGTTCAAGCTAGAAGATCAGAAAAGTAAAACAGCCAAGCCACTAGAGCAATCTGACCTTTTCTAAGGCTGGGTGACTGCAGACTAAGCCCTAAGCCTTTGTCTCCGCCCATTTTATATTCCCCTCTAGTACTGGGATTAAAGGCATATGACTCTCTCGTGCTGAGATTAAAGGTGTGAGCTACCACACCACCTGGATCTGTTTCTGCATTTATCTTGTGTAGCTCAGGGTGGCCTTGAATTCACAGAGATCCAGCAGCTTTTGTCACTCAAATCCTGGGAGTACAGACGTGTGACACCATTGCGTGGCCTCTAGTGGCTTAGTTTTACCTTCTGATCTTCAGTCAAGCTTTATTTATTAAAACATAAAAGATAAAATATCAGTACAGCAGAAGATATACACCCCAGTCAGCTACACCATCAGAAGAGAAACAGTCACCCCTTACAGTATACTAACAAATGTTGTTTCTTTGTCCTGTTATGTAAACTGTGATGTTCATCTGGTCGGTACGTGAAATGCATTTTCACGCAACTTATGATAGGTTTTGGAGGCCCTGGCCTCAGCATAGCTCAAAGTGCTCTTAACTATGCTCTTGCCCCACCATGGTTTCATGTACACTTTAGGGGACCAAAAAGTAACAATATGAATCTGGACACATATTAAAATTAGAAAGCAGCTGGTGAAGGGAAGATGTCTATGCAATGGGTACAAAGCTAAGCAAACCATCTATAGTTAACTAAAATAATGCCACACTCATTCCGGGTACTGAGACATTTGCAGACATCACCCACTTGTGGTGGGTAAGTGATATAGGAAGCATCTGTTTTCATTGGGTCCATTTTCAGAGCATAGTTTGCAAAGACATATATTGGTTTCCAGTTTGTCATAAGCCCAGGCCTGATTTGTGCTTGTGTTCTGATTTTTCTCATCATAATATTCCCCCAAATACTTTGCTTTATAGTTATATGTACAATTGATCTTCATACAGAGATTTATGTCCAAACAGATGCCACAAGCTAGGAAACGCTAAATTAATCCCATTACTCTCTTTTGTGGGAAAGAAAAGCTTCTTGTTGACTGAATACCAGCCTAACTGGCTGCTCACTGACTGGGTTAATATGTTCCAGAATGCTATTCCTGGGCGTTTGGACTCTTCATTAAAACATTAATTCCCTGGATATCCTAGAAACTAGCCATGATCCAGGAAGTATAAGAATAAATTGCATATTCTCACCTAGTAACCATACAATGGTTAATATTTTTTATTACCAAGCTATTGAGATTACAATGAAAATTGTTCTTAATGCTAACACGAATGAAACCAGCTAATAACATGAACAAAAGCAAGAAGTGAACAGAAAACAGAGCCACAAGCAAAATACGGGAGAGTCAGGTGAGTAGAGAGACTGGGGGTATTGGCTTACAGATAAATAGCTAAGTGCTTATATTTTTAAGCCTGGTGGACCCCAATTGGTCCTATCCTGCCTTCATAGGAAGATGGTTCCACTGTTGCTTTTGCAGAGGACATGAGTTCAGTTCCCAGCACCCACAGCAGGTGCCTCACAGTGACTTTTAACTTCCTTCTCAGGGGAATCTGACATCACAGACTCTAAAGACATCAGCACACACATGCTGTGTGCTTGTGCACACATGACACACATACTTTAAAAATTAAATATTGCTGGACAGTGGTGAGGCACTTCTTTAATCCCAGCACTTGGGAGGCAGGGACAGGTGATTCTCTAGGTTCGAGGCCAGCCTGGCCTACAGAGCAAATGCCAGGACAGCCAAGGCTACACAGAGAAACTCTGTCTCAAAAAAAAACAAAAAATAAAAAAATTAAATGTTTAAAAAAACCAAATCCAGTCAATACATTTCTATCCAGAAAACGACCACCCAGAACAGCTGCTCAAGAGGATATGTGGTTTCCTTGCCCCACTGGCTTTTCCATTGCTTTTCCTAGCTCTGTCAGCCCTGGCCCCTCCAGTTCTTATCTAACAAGCCCCAGCTGTTTCCCTCCATCATCTCCTAGGGAGCAAGTCCTTGGAGCTAAGGCCAGGGACCAACCCTGCATTTGACAGTATCTGACTTGGCAGGGTCTAAGGCACAGGGTTTGAACATCCTGTATGTGCCTGATAGCTTGTGTGCTGTTTCCAGAAAAGGTGCCTTTGCAGTATTTCCAGGAGCCATGGGGTTTGATGCCGTGTGACCAAGAGCATGTCACCTCTTGGAGCATAATGCTGGCATTGGGTAGACTCATGGAGCAAATCTCTCTCAATCTCTCTGTCTCTCTCTCTGTCTATCTCTCTCTCTCTCTCTGTCTCTCTCCCCCCACACCCATTTCTCTCTCCACCACACACACACTCACAAGGTAAAGTCTTGTGTCTACTCTGCTACAAGAAAGTAGTCTAATGGATAACAGCCAAAAGGCAACAGGATATTTCCTGTTTAGCCAGGACACAGGTTCTGTGGTGAGAAGACAAACTGTGGAGTCTGAGTCCAGCTCTGCCTCTTATGAGGTAAAGTGAAGCTGACATTCTCCTCATTAAATGGGTTCTTCAGCTATTCAGCCTGTCGCCACCGGCCACTATTTCCACGCGGGGAAAATGTCGGTGGACAAAAGAGACCAAGTTCTGAGCTCCTGAGAACCTTACATTCTAGAAGACAGTTTAATGAGTATGCAGTAAGAGTTGACAAGAACTATAGAAACTCTTTCAGGGAGAATAAGGAAAGGCAATCCAGAATACCAGGACTGTGGATACTGTGCCGGTTAGAGGCATGAGCTCTCTGGATGGATCTCACTGAGAATGTGAGACTGGAGAAAAGGCATGAGGGATATGAAGAAGCCAAGAGGTTATTCAAAATGCCCAGAGGAGAGTATTGTAGACAAAGAGATATCTAGGCAGGGTGAGGTATGGAAACTCTAGGGGTGACAAGAGAAACCGGGCAGTAGAGGACTGACCAAGGGCCTAAAAAAGACAGCAGAGGACAATGAGGAGACCTCTGTCAGGATCAAGCATCTCCCTCTTGCCTCTCACTTCCTCTTCTGCGAGGAACTGTGAGAAGCAGATAGCGGGGGAAGGGTTTCTGTAACACACAGTGAGGCCTCTATAAATGTGAACTCTTTTCTTTCATTTCTTTACCCAGAAATCATAGTCAGTTCAAATGAGCCGCAAACTCAGACTAAATAACGTAGTGAAGTGTGCAAACCTTCCTTAATAACATGCTTAAAGTTTTCTTCAACGAACATGGAGTGGAAGGGGCTCTTGTGTGCACACTTAGATGCCAAAGATTAACCTTGTGTGTTGTTTCTCCAGAGCCGTCCCTCTTTGTTTTTGGAGACAGGGCCTCCCATTGGGACCTAGACCTCACCCATTAGCTAGCGAATGAGCCCCCCCATGCAATTCCTGTCTCTGGCCCCAGCTTCAGCATTGCAGCATTGCAGGCACACGGCCCCGTAGCTGACTTTTTCCATGGGTGCTGCATACTGAGCTCAAGTCCTCATGCTATGCAGCAAACACAACACCAACAAAGCTTAGTCCTCAGCCACAACCAATCTGAGCATTTTCCTTACTCTACACTCTCAACTCCAACTAAGCCAATATTCAATGCCACATTGATTCCCTCCCTCCTCCACGTGCCGTGGATGGAGATAGGACAGCCTAGCTAACCAAGATCCAAGAGGGAATCCGTGGAGAATCACTGGTTCACAAGGCACTCAGCTGATCCACTCCCCTCTTATGCCCTCACCTTCCAACCTCCATGGAAGCCCTTAGGTCTTGCAGCACAGGGTTCTGTTGGGGAACATTATTTTCAGGTGCGTTACTTTTGCTTCTACTGCATTTGATTAACTGTGAAGCTGTGAGTCTTTGCCTGTCGAAAACACCTGATGGTCGAATAAAGAGCTGAATGGCCAGTAAAAAGGCAGGAGCAAGAACAGGCAAGGCTGGCAGGCAAAACGTATAAAGAGAAGGAGAAATCTGGAAGGAGAGAGAGCAAGGAGCAAGAAAACAAGGAGAGGAAGGCACCAGGGGCCAGCCACCCAGCTACACAGTAAGCCACAGAGAAAGAAGTAAAGAAAGGTATACAGAAATAGAGGAACATAAAAGCTCAGAGGCAAAAGGTAATCAGGATAATGTAAGTTAGGAAAAGCTGGCAAGAAACAAGCCAAGCTAAGGCTGGGCATTTGTAAGTATTTGGGAGCTGGATGGTGAGCCCCTCAAAAAAGCCAAAAGAGAGAAAACAACATACAACATTTTTCGTCAATGTGGGCCTTCATGCTGGAGGGCTGTTGTGTGCCCGAGAGCTCTCCACTTACTCCCTTGAGGAGGGAAGCAAGTACAAGTCAGAACATTCTTGGGAACAATGATGGCACACTGAAAGGAGGAAGAGAGCAGATGAGAAGCATCCCTGACAGAGCAATGTGTGGCTCCATGGCATCTGGAGTGCTACCGCCCTGCACTCTGCATGGGGAAATGATGCTGGAGCAGCCCACCAACTCTTCTATTATATGGTTTGGCAGCGGAAGACAAAGGTGCGTCCCGTCTTCACACCATGGAAAAGTGTGCAGGTGATTCTTGAAGGAGCCTATGGAAGAGTTGCAAAACTCACAGTTTCTCTGGAAAATATCTTCACATAGCTCATATCCCTAGAGAGCTCAACACAGAACACAGGGAAGTGTTGTGAACTCTTTCCCAGAAGCACAGTGGGCTATGGTTTCCTTTCCAACTGAATCTGGGGACAAAGGGAAGCCCTAAATATAGCCTTCAAGGGAAAGGAAGGCATGGAAGGATAGGGACAGGAGGCCGTTTTCTGTGTCTGTCTGGAAGTAAGTTCGAACTGTTTTCCTTCCCTTTGGAAAAAGTAGCGCTTGTCCCTCTCCACTGAAAGTGGGTGACAGTGAAGAACTTAGGTCCCTTGCCCCGAGTTCCTATCCCAGGGAAGCTCCTCCCTTTGTTTTTCTTTGTGGTTTTTACTGTTGTTTTGTTTTCTTGCTTTGGTTTTATATAATCTATCTTATGATATTTTTAGTCCCATAGACTTCCTTCAGTCTACCAGCTGTAGAGCCCGAGAACTGGATCTTTCTATTTGACCATGTTTTGGTATCTATTATCTGACTTTCTCTGTGTTCCATACGACCCTCTGGTAACTACTCTTCCACAAAATCAAACTTTTAGCTCCCACCAATGAGAGAAATTATTGTGCACTTACATTCCTATGCCTGATTGATTTCACTTGCTATAATACCACCTAATTCCATCCATGCTGGTATAGAGTTTTATCCTTCTTCGTGGATGAATAATATTCTACTGTATAAATGCACCATAGTTTTTTTTGTCCCCTTATTCCTCCGTAATTGTTTCCATATCATTGGCTGTCATGAGCAATGCTATAACAACCATGGAGGTGCCGATGCGTTTTTGCTTATCTGTGTTTACTAAGATAGAGATTAGGGAGAATCAGAACCCTGATTTCAATACATTTTTAAGACTAAGGGAAAAGACAGCTAACAAGAGAAATCAGGCTGTACATTTGGGAGAGGAAGGCAGGCGACTGTCTCCCACTGACTGTCCTAAGGGGTGAGCATCAGGAGACCAACACGGGTCCATGGAAGATGAGAATTTTACTGATGAATCCCATAAGATGCAGCTAAGGAGGGGCTGTTGAGGACAAGTGAAAAACAACTTGCATAAGCCGGGTGGGGCCGGGCTGAGCACAGTGCCGAGAGCTAGAGGAGCATGAGAATTCCCCATCTCAGAAATCAGCCATTAGGAAACTCAGGGTCACTGGAGGTTTCACGTGCCGTGCTGATGTTGATGGGGAAATAACAGCTGTGCAGTTCTCTCAGCTTCACGTAACACGCAGGGCCAATGGCACAAACCCGTTTTATCCGCAGGGCACAGGCAGCCAGGATCCCACTGAGGGGTCTCCGCAGGGAACGGGCTTCTAGAGTGGGTCAGATCACAGGGGAGCTACCAAGCTAGCAACAGGGGAGAGGTGTCAGACCATGGGGAGTTGTGTTTATGAAAGTAATGTCAGGCCCTGGAGGGGAGACTGGAAGAAAAACCACTCGGGAAACTCACATATGGCAAGCTCAGGCTGCACTGTTTGGCACCTCACACTCTTGTTCTTTCATTTTGCATGTCCAGGTTCCGGGCACAGTGGCTTAGGAAACATCTCATGCTGGAGAGCTGGGGTAGATGGGAAGAGCCGGACAGGAAGGATGGGGAGCGTGGCCTCTGAGGTCATTGCCTCCAGCTCATGTAATGTCTCCAGGCCACCACCAGACGCTCACAGCCACCCCTTGCCCTCTCCCCCAGCTTCTCCTGATTTCCACCCACCCCACAAAGGAGGGACAAAACACCCCCCTCCTTCCACCGTGTACTGAGTTACCCTCTGCTTTCTCCATCAGTTTGCAGTGGCTTGGTTTCAATAAATAAGCCAAAGCCAAAGCAAAACAGACGGGGACAAAACAAACAGTAAATGGATCTCAGTGATGTTAGCCATGAGCTTGTGTTTTCCATGATGCATCCCTTCAAAGGGTACACACTGGGGTCAGAAGTAAGGCTGCTGCTACAGAAAGGATACTGACCCATGCTCTAGCTTGCAAAACATCTTTGCTTCTCTTCCAGTGTTCTTGGCAGTAGAAGTCACTAGTAACTTTTTAGCAAATAGTTACCATTCTATGATTACATGATTTTATTGATGACCATCAGAGTTGTTGTAGCTCAGGAACTTCCAATGCCTCCGTCCAGCACCCCTCCACCCATCTCCCATGGTGGTATGGAAGAACATGTTCTATATACAATGTCCTTGAAGAAACCGTGTAAAGAGCCATTTGGAAAGAACCCGTCACCCACCAGTCATAGCTCTACTCAGCTCTTGCCTTTACTCAAGTCTCAGCCAAATTCCCAACCTCTGCATCTCCAAGCACAGGCTACACTACTGTTTTACTAACTATGTAATTTGGCTGAATGTCAGGGAGCTAAGAGGGGCTGCAGTTAGCAGGAAGTCCCACTGGAAGAGGTGGGAAGCCATGCTGGCCATAACAGCATCTATTAGGGCAGGCAGAAGGCCTGGTCTGGCCACAGATGCAGTGAGCATTTGGTGAAAGCTGGATACTAATGCTTTGTGGAGGTCAACGCTCTCAAGGAGATCTGCTCCAGGCCCTTGCAAGGAATTCCTACCGGGGCTGAACTTGTCTCTTAGAGGGAAAATCATTGGCACCTATTAAAGCAAATGTTAGGCTGGGAGACGTTCCCAACTCTACTTTTGAAATACATTCTTAGGGTATTAAAGACCAGACCCCCAGGCCTTGGCTTCTCTGCTTCCCAATCAACCTGACGCCGCTTTCACAATGTCAGAGGTACAGATGTGATACCTCCAGCACGGAGGAGCCGGCTCTTACTGGCTCTCCGGATCTCCCCAATATGGATACGAGCTGCAAGGATTGTTCCCCTGATATCTTTAGTCTTTCACAAAAACATGGTGTTGTGCTATGTACCACAATATTCTAGAATAATTTGGCTCAACCTCACAGAGTGTTGGCAGTATTTAACAGCCTTGTAAAAATATATTGGCAAGGATTGTTGGCTATGTAATTATTTTTTTTAAAGCATGGTGTTTGGGCTACAGTTAAGTGTGTGTATCACTTATTTAAAGTCCATGCTATTAATTAATAAGTGCCAGATTTAATCTTGCCCGTCATCTATTTCTAGACTAAGAGTTTCCTTTATTCTCAAGCAAAAAGTTCTTAAAGCGGCAAAACGAATTTGGCAATGAACCTGAGCACACTGGCTATTAACTGTCAACCTTCACCATGTCTCTGCTCATCCCACACTCAGGGTCGGCTCATTCAGCACATCACCGGATTCCCCCAACTCCCTAAGGACTCCTTTCTGCTGGGCCAGTCAATCTCTCAGGGGACTGAAATATCTTCAATGGAAAAGCGAGTGTTTGGCACTCAGGCTCTCTTGGCCCTCTTGAGAGCCCCAAGATCATCTTGAACTCCATCCTGTACCATGAGCTGTGTCTCCCTACGTTGTCACTCACCTCCTACTCTGGCATCAGCTGAAGTGTCTAGGACAGTGGGGGAGGGGTTTACGCAGTTGTCAGTGCACAGCTCATAACGAGTTTTGAGCTATTAACCCATGGCTTTATTTGTTAAAGCACAAACAAAATATCAGCGCAGCCATGTAAGTCTTAGCTTGGAATGGACTGCGTTCATCCAACAGTGCCCTTCCTGCTACAGAATTTAGAGTAACTTCTATGCCCTATTAGGCTAAGAGGTACCCATCATTTATTTTCATGGGATACTTTAGACAGTAAGAAGGCAGGATGAGCCACTGCCTGGCACTGTGTTTATATAATCAACTTGTCCTTGAGTCTCTTAGACTCAAGTCGAAACTCTTAGAAGGGGGTTTCCAGGGCATAAACTCAGGGAGTTGGTTAGGTCAATAGGTGTTTTGGGTGACTGAAAGCTACCATAAAAATCCACTTACCTTTTATCCTTTCCACCTAAAGAGCACCCTTCTGAATGGAGCCCATCAATCTCAACTTTTACAGAGCCTTTCCCCGGCTGTCATAGGAATGTCGGGAGTGTCCAGACTTTGCAGAGGAGGAGGGCATGGGTACTTTAAATCTAGCTGGAATGCAAATGGTTGCTTAGGGTGCAGGAGTAGAAGTCGCTGGGTCATTACATTAAAAAGGAGCAATCAGTAATAGTGAGCAAGTGTGTTCAGTTTTAGCCAGGGTCACAAATGGC
Organism: Chionomys nivalis; assembly: GCF_950005125.1. Classification (NCBI taxonomy): domain Eukaryota; kingdom Metazoa; phylum Chordata; class Mammalia; order Rodentia; family Cricetidae; genus Chionomys; species Chionomys nivalis. Next base: position 47,369,007 of record NC_080087.1, read on the forward strand.
CGGCACAAAATAGCAATGTATGACTCAGATAAGGTGCCCTCAATGGTTTGGAGGAAGAAAAGAAGACATTTAGAAATCCAAACACACAATCAGAGATGAAATTTATGTTCAAAGTTTTTCACTGCAATACTATCTAAAATAGTAAACAAATTTAAAATTCTATCAGTAATAAACCGAAATTATAACACATCAACAATAACCAATAGTTAATAGCCAGAGTATATAAGGAACATAAAAACTGAATGCCAGTAATAACAATCTTGGTGTTTTTACTCTTAAGAACGAAATATATGCTTCTCTCGAGTCCCACAAGTAGTGAAGTATGTGAAATAAATTGTTCAGTCTCACTAACCATTAGGGAAATGCAAATGGCTTATCCCACCCTGAAAGGCTATCATAAAAAAAGCAAAAATAACAAGTGTTGCCAAGGATGCAGAAAAGAGAACTCTTTCATGCTACTGCTGAGAGCGCAAATTACTAGGGTCTTAATGACAACACTAAGGAGGTTCCTAAAATAATTAAAAATAGAACCACCATGTGATCCTGTAAGTCTGCTGCTGGGTATACAGCCAAAGGAAACAGAGCTTGTAACAGGACAGACACTTGCACCTCCATGTTTATTGAAGCCCTGTTTACTAAAATGCAAACTCGGTCAGTTTGTCCATCAGTGAATGAACTGGTGCATGTGCGTGTGTGCATGTGTGTGTGCGTGTGTGCATTGTGTGTGCACATAATGGAGTATTGTTCAGGGACATAAAAGGATGATGTCCTGTTATTTCCCACAGCAGGAATGGAAACAGAGGTCATTGCATTAAGTGAAGGAAGAGAGACACAGAGAGACAAATACCATGTGCTTTTACTCATTAGTGGAAACTAGAAAGTCAATCCCACAGAAGAGACAAATGAAAGAGTGGTCAGTGGAAAGGGGGAAGGGTGAAGAGGGGTGAGGGAGCAGTTCAATAAGGAGCACTAACATACAGAGAGAGGAAGAATTAGTCCCAATTCCTCTAGAGTGAAGCAGGATGGCTACTTACTAGAACCATGTATTTTATATTTCAAAAATGACTAGAAAAACACCACCACAAAAAATACTTAACACTGAAGAAATACGCATGTTTGTGACCAATTTCATTATTACATATTATATACATGTGTAACATTACTACAAGCTATCCCATAGTGAAATACAATTGTTGCCACTAGTTTTTTTAACAAGTCAAAATACTACACAGCCATTGGAGAGGATGTTGAGGGGCAGGGAAAGGGAGAGTAGAACACTGAATATGAGAATAGAGGAAGAAATGCAAATGGTGACTATCTGAAATGTAGGTAGAGGCAGGGAGATGTGGAGAGGAGAGGGTGGGAGTAACACAGAGGGTAGAAAAGTTTTAACCAGGTCTGGGAACAGATGGGTCGGGGATGGAGTGTTAACCCGAACTGGGGGGGTTGAAAAGCCTTATGGAAACCACTAATGTGTAAGCTAATTCTCAAAATGTAATTTAAAAGGAGTTAGAATGAAGGCAGCTGCATGGATAGATAATGCTCCTATGAGACGACATGTTATTAAGTAAAAATTCTAGGGCCAGGCACAGGTTATTCCCATATGACTTATTGGTCAGGGTGTCTGGAGAAGCCCCCACCCCCACAAACAATATAGCTTATTGCCATTGCATTTGGTTTCCCAAAACCACTGAAGATCACTGTGTTTTCATTATAGGACATAGAGAAATTAAGCTGGGACTTACCTGGAAATTTCTTCACTACCGCCAAGCTTTCATGAAGCTAAGAAGCACTGTATAGACCATTAGAAGAGAAAAGGTCATGGTCTCACCCAGCACTACATGCTGTAATATCTTGACCTGCCAGGAAAGATGTCCCTACTGACGCATGGTTGTTACGTTCAGGCGCTCCTAGCAGTCATGGTTACCTGCAGAAGATCTGCATGAGATCAAACCCATCAACATTCTAGCATGGCTAAAGAGGGCCTCATGAAGCCGTAGTCTTAGCTGAAGAGGGGAGGAAAGTTATTTTCACTCAGGATGCAGCCAATGTTAAATTGCCCGTAATCAATAAATAACCCCACATCCGTGAACTTACAAACAAACTCAACTAAATCTAATGGGTTACATAAAATAAGAATGGATGGATGGATGGAAACCTTTTAGGAAGAAGTTTCCAGAGTGAGTGAGAAGTGGGTGGACAGGAGAGAGGAATGAGAGAAGATATGATCAAAATACATTATTCATATTTAAAATTACTGACACATATGGTAAATATCTCTCGGGGATTAGAAAGAGAGACAGAAACAACAACCCCCCCCACACACACACACACACACACACTTTGGGTGCACGCTTCTGCTGGGAACTGGTGATAAGGGGTAAAAGGCCAGAAAGAGAAGCAGATACACTAATGGCTGGGGGATGCCCTTGAAGACCTACAAAGCAGTAAGGGAAGAGTGGGCTGCAGACTGCTGGGCAGAGGATCACCCCCAGCCCGTGCAGGTCAACTCCTTAGGGGCTCTTGCTTTGGGCTCACACTAGCTATTTCATTTTTCCTCCTACCTAAGAGGTTTCAGCTGCATTCAAAATAGGTTAGTTCAGAAGAACTCTGTTTTTCACGGGAAACAAGAAAGACTGAGTTTTCCCTGCTCAAATCCATCCAACTCTGAAGCAGAGGAGTCCACAGTGTTCATTTGAGAACACTGAGGAAACCTGGTTTAGCATAACCACGTGGAGAAGAAATAAAGAGAAATAAACAAACAAACCCCACCCGCACTCCAGGCAAAGAAGGCCTCCCTTAGAGATGCCCTTTCCCCTACCCCACCCCCATTAACACCTGAGGCAGATGGGAAAGCTGGCTCTGGTCACAAGAGCAGGAGAGCTGGTCCTGCCTCTCATCAGCTGCAGCACTCAGGGGAGTGGCCTCTGGCCCTGAAGATGTAGGTGTGGAGATCTGGCCCAGAGGGCTTGAAAGCAGAACTGGTCCTGCCTCTTGCTCTTGGGGCAAAGGGTGAATTCACCAGGGCAATGCAAGAGAGCTCATCCTGGTGGTTAGGACAAGGGAGAGCTGGCAGGCTGACCAACTCAGCAACTACCCAGGCCTAGAATCAGGCCCACCCCAGCATCCAACCCCATCTGTTGGAGCACAGGAAGGGAATAGTCCTACAGACCCAAAGCTGCAAGATCTCCCCACAACACAGGGCAACATCAGGTAACCACGTAGAGTTCCAGTGAGGATCTAGCATCGATAGTGTAGCAGAAACCAGAGGCCTCAAACCAGACCAAGGATTCTCGGCAATGGACACTTGCAATATATGGTTTACTGTGTGACTCACTGTCACACTACAGCTTCCCGGACAAGAATGAGCTCCTTCTCTCTCTTTCTTTTTCTCTTAAATTTTATTTTATTTTATTTTATTTGGTGGGGAGGTTGCAAGGGCAGAGGGTGTATACAAAGGAATGGGGAGGTGAGTAGGATGGAGATCCATGATGTGAAAGACACAAAGAATAAATAAAAAGAGGGAGAAAGAAAGAAAGAGAGAGGGGGGAGGGAGAGAGGGAGGGAAGGAAGGAGGAAGGAAGGAAGGAAGGAAGGAAGGAAGGAAGGAAGGAAGGAAGGAAGGAAGGCTCCCTACTGATGTCTGCCTTCTGCCTCTACCATCTCTTTCTGTCCCTTTCATGAACTTTAAGAGTCTCAGGTAACACGTGGGTAAAAATCCTTTGCTTAAAGGACTTGGCATAGCAGAGTATCTGGGGAGAAGATCCCAGAAAGCCTGGGTAGGATGACAACTTTGCTTTTGTATTATTGGTCTGAAAGACTCTAAATGCATTTGTAAGCCCCCTCAACCCTAAGACATTTTTCTAAAACCTTACACTCACTCTATCTTGGAAAAGGGACAGTCACCCACACACCCACACACACACACTTGATGGACTGCTCATCCTCCCATGTCCATGTGAATAATCTTCAAACGTAACTCCATTTTGGGAATTGAGGCAAATACAACCCACAGATGTTGACTGAGTTCCTGATGTATTGATTTAGTCACTGAACCAAAGGTCAGGATGGACCACAGATGCTCTCCCTTAACACCTGCCCATGCAACTATTCTCCTGCCCTGGAATAGACCAATCATTGCTAGTAACCCTTTGAATAAGCCAATCCAATAAGCTGGAAAACAACCTACAGGTTCCTCCCCTTGTGTCTGTGGCTTTTTGCTTTAAAAGATGGGCTGTAACAGCTATCGATGTCCTTCATATCCCGAACCTGAAAGACCCTGTCATGACAGAATAAAAATCCTCTTGCTTTTGCATCAATTTGTGGTTATGTGAATGATGTCTGGAGCAACTCTTCCCTGATGTTTGGGCATCTAGTCCAAAAGGTCAAAGCCAGAGACCATTTCCTACCTACCTACCTACCAACACTTGGACAAATGGCAGCTGAAGGAAGTCATTGCTTGGTGACTGGTGTTCCTGTTGTTGCTGCTTTAGTCACAGCTGGAAGAAATGGGATGTCTTAGTCACTTTTCTCATTGCCATGACAAAATACCTGAGGGAAAGAAAGTAAATTAAAGGAGGAAGGGTTCACTGGGGCCCATGGCTTCAGACTGAATTCCATCACGGAGAAGGCCCAGCTGAAGGCGGCTGCACACTCACAGATAGGCAGATCAAGATGCATATGGGGGGGGGAGGGCAAATGCTGGTGCTCAGCCAAACGTCGTGCTTTTCCCATTTTATTCATCTCGTGAGTTCAGCCTGAGGTTTAGCACTGACTGTTCATCATAGGTCTTCCTCCATCTCCATTATGGAAGTGTAAGGACATGGAAAATTTTAACGAACTTCTTGCTTGCTTAGGAGCTAATTAGGGCACTGCATTCAAATGCAAGATGTCTAGGGCTGGTTTAAAACAGAACGCTAACTAATGTCTAACTAGGACGCTGAGCTCAAAGTGTAGACCACAAAGTGTTCCTGGCAGTGGGCCACCTCTTAACACCTAGTTCTGTGGTCTATCAGGGAGCAGGAGAATCCACTGCTGGGGTGTGGGGGGGGTGCTGCAAGAGATAACCACTTTGGGGAGGGAGCATGTTAGAAGTAAGGCACGCCTGCTGTTATGCAAGACCAACAACTCCCTTGACCCAAAATGAACCAAGCTTGTGGTTTTTGCCTCTATAATGTCAACCCCAAATGATGAGGGGGCTCTTCCCTACTCTACTACTACGTGAGTAGTGGTTGAGTCCCCAAGCCTGGCTGGAGAGCGCTCTGAAAAAACCTTGCTTTTGCATTCTGGACTTGACTGGATTCCAGTGGTGACTCTGGGGTCTCAACTTGGGCACAACAGAACACATTCACACGAAAACCCAATGTTTGGCCTCCTTCAAGACCTAAGAATTTCTTTCTTGTTTTTTTGGTTTGGTTTGGTTTTGGTTATTCAAGACAGGATTTCTCTGTCCTGGAACTCAATTTGTAGACCAGACTGGCCTTAAACTTACATAGATCTGCCTGCCTCTACCTCCAGAGGGCTGGAAATCAACAGCCACCACCTCCTGGCTCCTAAGTATTTCTTAATCCAGTCAAAGTAACAATTAAAATTAGCCATTATGTATGGAGGCATGGAATAGAAAATGGAGAATAAAGGTGTAAGATTGACAGGCCAAAGCTAAGAGTTAGAGAGCAGTGTGTTAGTCATGAAGGCACCCCCTCGCAGGGCTCATGCTGCAGGAGACTCACCACACATCCTGTCACAGAAGGCTCAGTCTTTCTTTCTGATCAAAGCCCTGTACTTTAAGTGTTGCCCTTTGAAATTTCAAGACTCCCACAGTCATACTTAAAGCTGAATTACGACAACCCTTCCTCAACCTCTTGAACATATTTTCCTGAATTTTTGTTTTGTTTTTTACCTCCTATGTACTATTAACTATTGTGTATAATTTCCTGACTCTTGGAATTATTTTTTTTCCTTAACATGCGTGGTGCCTGTAATCAATGGTCAAAACCGTATTTGATTAGAGGTTTGTGTTTCAACACAATGTTGTTTGTAAAGCAACAAATACGTCAAATGTTGTCATTTAAAAGAGGGGAACAATAAGGACAGCTCGCTGTTGTGTGACGGACTTTTCCTGGGAAGATAAAACACACCTGACTACTCACCCCACAAAGGAAACCAATGACCAATCAAATTAACCATTACACCAAAGTGTAACCTGGGAAACCAGTGAGTGTTTACTGGAGTTACTGATGGGTCTGTGTGGACTAAGCGTTGCTTACAGAAGCAGTCATGGGAAAAAACAAACAGCTGTATCATTGAAAAGCCCATCTCTACCCAGGTGATGACACATGGATGATCGCTCACGAAAGATGCAGTCCTGGAGCGCAGGTTACAGGCAGCTCCACAGGCCTGAGAGCTCCCCGGCTCAGTCTGCCTCCCCTTCTCCCCCAGCAGGTGTTTACTACTTTTATGAAGCTACCCAGAAGCCTTCTAGAATCTTCCCAGTTTCCTTTTTCCTGATAGGAAACTTTTTGTGTGCCTCATGAGTCCCCCTTTCCCTCCTGAAGAGACTGTTTCAATTTGGAGGCCATGGCTAAACCATACTACGGCCTCAGCCTTCCAGTGGCGAGTTGGGTAAAGCTGTGTTCTTAGGTATTTGGATTTTGAATGTTTAAAAGATAACGGTGCTTACCAAAACGAGGCAAGTCAGAGAATCACACACAAGCACACAGACGTAGAGTAGACGTTTATCTTTTTCATGTATCAATAACCCTCGGTGAACCATACCGTATTCCTCTTACTAACATACCATCTGCCAGTTACGTGGCAAAAAAATGGTGGGAACGTTGTCAGGTGATAGAGAAAGTAGACTTTCTACTCCTACACTTGTAGGAGGTCAGCAGCTAAAGAAAAGTGAGGGGGGGATACGGAGCAGTTTCAAAGGAAAAATTAATTTTCAAATCTAATTCAAAGCAAAGTCGAGCAGCAGCTGTGGAGGAGCTGGACCTCCTCCTTGGATTGCATCTCCTAAACGCCCCGTACTTCCACTTAGCCCAAACATCATTCCATCTATACCAACTAGCAAAACTGGATTAATTAAGGAACAAGGGACTCCAGACAGTTCATCTAGGGATTGTCTGTACACTGCATTGAATGAGAAGGAAACACAACTTTCCTCTCGACAGAAAGACCTCCCAGGCTTCCTGCTCCAGTTGCAAATGCCTGTGAGGCTGCCCTAATGATCGTTATGTCCCAGAATCGAGCAGATTAAAACACATATTTATTTTTACATCATTTACTTTTACAACGAATGCCCGTGGCTGCATATCTCTATGAGCTGGAAACTGGACTACCTTCCCTGATAGGTGAGTGCTTCGAGAGATTCTGTGCCCTAGAGACCGTGGACATCAAGATACAAAGTCAAGGGACAAGCCAGATGGGTTCCCCAGACTTCTACGCTGTTGTCTGTGAGGACCTTCACATGAAGAACGGAGGGAACAAGATGGTTCCCGTTGTGCGGTCACAGAGCAAGGGAGAAAGCTGCAGCCCTGGAGCAGCCCAGCTCGTGAAATGGTGCTTTTCTTGTCTCTTCTTTTTTTCTTTTACATATTTTACCTTTTAAGTTAAAAGGATATATATATATATCATTTCCCCCTTCCCTTTCATCCTCCTAGCTCCTCCCATGTGCTCTCCCTTCTATCTCCTCTCAAAATTATGGGCTCCTTTTCTTTAGTATACACACACACACACACACACACACACACACACTGCTCAGCCTGCTCAGTTCATTTGATTTTAGAGCTGACCCACTTGGTACTGGATAACCTCAGACCTAAGTTATTAACAACACCTCTCTAATTGGTACTTTTCCTGATTGTATTGTCCAATCCCAGGAGATATATGAGCAAAAAAAAAAAAAATCAGGACGCTATGTCGCTCCCATCCCCGCTGGCTTGTTTTATGTTAAACATGGACTGACAACTGCCAAAACTCATAATTTAACAATAGTGGTGCTCGGCTACTCCTGTATGTATGTAACCATACTCCAAGTGCCCGGCTTTCTCTTGAATGACCTCCGTTCAAGATGTTTCAATTTTGTGAAACTCTAACCAGCCGCTTGCTTGAAATCTGCTCTTGTATATTCCTCTCTGCATGTGTGTAAGCACCACAAGAAAAAGCAAGCTCTAGCAAGCAGGCAAGAGAAGTTGGTTGGGCTATCCAGTGGAAAGGAGCTGATGTCAGAAAAAAAGGAGCAAGATCGCTAGCTAACAGGCCAGCCGTCATTTGAGCACCTGCTGGAGGCTTACGGGGCCATGGCCTTGGCGAACAGCTGTTCGCCAAAGCTTTCATGAAGTTCCTTCACTGGGTGGCTTCAACACGACAAATTTCTTGCCCCAAATTGGGAGGTCTAGAAGTCTAATCCAGAGCTTCCCAGAGCCAGCAGTTCTAATCAGGCACATACCAGGAGCCTGTTCCTTTCTCATTGACAGGCCCCCACTCTTTCGCCTGAATTAGGGTGTCAGGCTGAGGAGCTCCCTGGAGTCAGAGCAAGCCAGCAAAGAATTCAGATCACGGGGATTGGAATTTAGAAGAGAGGGAATTCTTTCTTTCTTCCTTTCTTTTCTTCCTTCCTTCATTCCTTTTCTTCCTTCTTTTTGCTTATTTGTTTTAATTTTTTGACACTGTAATATAACTCTATCATTTTCTCCTTCCCTTTCCTCCCCCAAACCTTCCTATGTACCCCCTTGCTCTTTTTCAATTCATTACCTTTTTTATTTACTGTTGCTACATACATCAATGTACATTAAATACACCTGCTCAGTCTGTATGATACTATTTGTATGCATGTTTTTAGGGCTGACTGTTTGGTATCAGATAACCAAATGGCGTGTTCTTCCCTGGAGAAGACTGCAGTTCTTTGGGTAGGGTGGAGGCCACATGGCCTTTCCCCTGTCCACGTTAGCACGTCTATTGTAATTGTCCTTTTCCGTTCGTGGTTAGGCTTCGTGTTGGTGAGAGTTTATGGTTGCAGCTTCTGATAATACCAGGAGACAATCTCACAGCAGCTTCCTAATCTTCTGTCTCTTACATTCTGCCCCACTTCCCCAATGTCCCCTGAGCCTTGGGTGTTGAAGTTGTTCTATAGATGTTTGCATTGAAACTGGCTCCAGAAATCTGCATTTTCACTAGCGGTGGTTCTCTGTAACGGTGTCTGTTGCAAAGAAATTTCCTTGATGAGGGGTGAAGACTGAGCTTACCTGTGGGTACAAGGACAAACTTTTTTTTAAGTATTTATTTATTTATTATGTATACAATATTCTGTCTGTGTGTATGTCTGCAGGCCAGAAGAGGGCACCAGACCTCATTACAGATGGTTGTGAGCCACCATGTGGTTGCTGGAAATTGAACTCAGGACCTTTGGAAGAGCAGGCAATGCTCTTAACCACTGAGCCATCTCTCTAGCCCCAAGGACAAACATTTAAAGGGTAGTTAGGGATTATTTTGAGTTAGTATAGTGGCAGTTCTATGCTCTCTTCCAAGATCCATGGCATCCCTGGCTCTGGTGGGTTGGCTGGGTTTCCAGTACCAGGTGTGGCTTCCCTCTTGTTGATCAAGTCTAAAGTCCAATTAGAGAGCAGCTGGCCAAGGCTGCACAGCTGGCTTTGGACTCCTAAGTGAGAGACAATGACTTCTGAGCTCTGAGAATCTGTCGCCTGGGATTCTGGGAGGGAACTTGGTTGTTTGTTTATTTATTTGTTTGTTTTTGAGCCTCTGGTCTTTGTGGCTCGCAGATGCGTCACCCTATCTGTGCCTTCATTTTTCAGTTTTCTATATTCAGGCGTCTTTCTTAGTTCAATACTTTCTTTTCTTTTAAGGACTCAGAGCGTCATCTCGGGCATTTCATCTTACTCACTGAGCACCACAGGCGGAGCCCTGACTATAAATGGAGACACCGAGGCTTCGAAAGCTTTGCTTGCCTTGTCTAAATCGATTGCATAAATTGCCTTGCCAGGTTTGGGTTACAAATTTCAGCTGTCTTATTTGTTACCCTGTATTTCCAAAGGAGCCTGAGGACTTTCTCTTTGCCGAGCCATACTCAATGGTCATCCACTTTGCTCTCAGAACTTGCTATCCATCTCTAAGCACCTAGTGGGCATATTATTTCATTTAATCACCCTAACAACTTAGAAAAACAACACATTTTATCTCAGCTCACAGAGAAGCAAATGGAGGAATAAAGAAATGGGGAACATTTGGCCAAGGTCACAGCACAAGTACAGATTGAAAGAGAATGTAAATTGCCCCCTGATGCACCCACCTCTACTTGACCCCGAAGATCTATTTTCCCCCACCGTGCTAAGCTGCCTTTCGTATAGAGCCTGGGGACTTTCCGACTATCATGAGGTTACGTTAAGAGTGCAGATAAATCCCCCAGTGCTCTGTTCCTAAAAGCACGCACAAAACAAGCCTCACACGCAAAGACTTTGCAACAGCCAAGAGAAGGCGGAAGGAATTATCAAATGTTTGTATGATTACCTGGCAACCTCGCCGGTGCTATGTAAATGCCTAGTGACTAATCAGCCAGTGGAAGGAATTTTCTAGATATGGGCATTTTTCATTTGTGCCTGTGATTTGCTCGGGTTGGTATGTGGAAAGCGAAAGGGGCTTCTATCTACTTGGCATAACGATGGACCCAGACATGAAATCATTTCGCTCATGTTTAGGGAAGGTATTTAAAACTTTCTTCAGTCTAGGCGCATCTAATTCTGCGTTGGTAGCACACTGGAGAATAGGACAGGAATTTTCATGTGTTGAGAGCAAAGTGGGGGTCTGCATTCAGCTCCTGGAGGGGCAGAGTTAATGCTTGACAAATGTCAACCACAGATGGCTATTGATTAGCAAGTGGACTTGTTGGCAAGATAATATTAAGACTTTCAGGGGACTGTGGAACATTACCAGTTTTCACTTTTCTGATAGTCCAAGGGAGTGCAAATGCAGATCCTGGCTCCCTGGGGTTTGGCAATGCGAAGTGTTCTAAAGGCATATATAGTTTTATAGTGCCATCATGTGGCTGCTTCTCGATTTCTTCAGAAGCCCTGCCAGAGCCTGACCTGGCCAAGAGAGGCTACATGATTCAGACAGCATTCGGTTAAGAAGGCTGAGGGAGGCATTGCTGGCTGGTGTCACCTGTGGAGTACAGCAACAGTGTGTGCTGGAGAGGAGTCAGGGAAGGAATTACCCAGGAGCTCCCTGGAAGCAGAGCAGGTGGGGAGAAAGCAGGGCTTAGGACTGGATCCTGTAGTGAGCGGAAAAAATGTATCCACTGGGATTGTGGCCACACTGAGGGGTCTAGGCTCAACACACAGCTCTAATCCCTGAAAAGAAGGATTCCACAACGGTAGGAATGAGCTGCAACCATCGTATCATGGATGAGACTGAAAAATGAGGAAGGAGCCTAAGCTGAAATCCAATTACATCTAGCCTAGTCACTCGGGGGCTCTTCAGAAAATCTGCTGTCCCTTGTATCTCTCTCCCTAGAGGGTACATTCGAATCTTCCAGGCCCTGCCAGCATGCTCCTCTAGGTAAAAGGCTCCAGCTGACAGTTTCTGCTGTGTCCCTTTACTTCCAACAGGGAACAGAATCTTCTACACTGGAGACAATGAAGTCTGGAGCTGTATTTTCCGACCCTATGACAGACAGACGTGGAGGGGGATAAGCAGGTTACAGGCCCTATGATAACCAAGAAAGCCAAAGCGAGCTAGAAAGGGCAAGCTTTTTCACTGTCCCTTGTATGTTGGCAGACACCACACTCCCGGTGTGGGTTGCTTTGTAGTCGAGGAGATGGAAACTCCTGATGTCCTGAGGTGAACGTGACAGGTGAAGTGAGAAAGTATCCCTAGCAGGGGCTAGAAGAGGCCTATTCTATCTGATTGGTCAGGAAGGATGTGTATATTTGCTCTCCGAGACTGTGACATTTCCTCAGTTGAAAGTGAGGCCCAAACCCAGAGAATCCGGCAGATTCTATTCAAGCCATGTGGGGCTGACTGCAGAAATACTGCGTGCATCTTGAGTTGTCAGTAGAGATAGACTTAGCTTCCTGCAAGTCTAGATTTTCAGAAGGGCTGGTCCATTTTTATAGTCAGTCTCTTAGCTCTGAGTGGCTCCGACCCAATAATCCGCCTGAAAGCAAGTGGCCAGTCCTGGGAGACCTCCTTTTGAGTCACAGTTTTGAACTGCCAAAAGACAATGAACAATTCTGTTCATTGCCACCACTGAGACAGACAAGCTGACACAGAAATTTCCAAAGATGGGAACAGGTATTTTAGCTCACAGTTGCAGACAATGATCATCTAGATTCATTGTTTTAGGTCTGAGGCAAGATAGACTATCACAGCAGCAAGGTCTCCCCCTTAGGCAGGATGCAGCAAGGAGAAAGAAAGAGGTCAGGGCAAGATCCAGCCCAAGAAAATGCCAGCCTCCTGTGAACCATATTGTCCAGCACTTCCCAAAATAGCACAGTTAGCTGGGGACCAAGTTTTTAACACAACATCACCCTATCCTATTCCTGGTCAGAATCAAGCCTTTGAGTGAATAGGACCGTGAAGAAGCTCACTGGGACATACCAGAGCCTAAAATGGCCTCATGCTGAACCTTCCCTGAAAAGTAGCTGATCACTTCAGTTATCTGCTGCTTTAGTCGTGGGGGGGGGGAGGGATAAATATCAAGGAGAGGAGGGAGCGGCTTGAGGGTGACGAGGGTAGTGTTGGAGTGGCAGGTGCTGAGAGCAGCTGGGGAAGGTGGGAGACACGCAGGGAGTTCGTCAGTGACTTGTGGGTGTCTCAGTGCTAGCCTGATCCAGTTAAGAAGCTCCATTTGATTTTCAAGCTATAACCATAATCTGGAAAGAGCAGAGGGGCTCACATCTCTAAGGGGGAACTTTTCATTTCTTTTGTGTTGCTGGGAATGCAGCTCCAGACCTTACACATGGCATCTCTGAGAGGGAACGCATACATACTGCCGCATTCACATAGATCTGAAATAATCCTAATCTGTGCGGAAGCAAAGCCACGGTTTCTTTCTCTCCTCTTGGCAGCTTTTCTTTCCACCTTCACAGTGTTCAACTGGAGGCAGACATACACAATTCTCATCTACGACTGGCGTTCAGTTGTTAATTTCTTATAAATTGAGCAGCGACACAGAACCCTGAGTTGTAGCAAAATGGATTGTACCATAAGCTATTTCTGGAAATGGGCAAAATAGGGTGCGTTTGCTAGAAAGGAAGTTGGTTCCGGGTAGGAGCATATTTGTTTTTAATTTCCAACAATTTTTGAATCAGCTCCTTGAGGGCTGATACAAAAGTAGAAAACATTTCACAAATCCCGTGCATAATCTGTGCTCTGTCTATACCCCACCTGAATAGTTCTTCAATGTTTTTCTTTCGATTTATTTCATTATTTTTATTAGACTGATTTTGAAAGGGAAATTCCAGCACTACTTGCCGGGAGCCATGTGACTTCTTCGGGGGATAAGGCCTGGGAGAATTTAACCCATTTTTGGCAAGGCCAATGGATTGTTTGCTGTATAATTCTGGGCCACAGGAGCATATGTGCTACCTGCTCTCCTTGCTTTCCCTACACAAATGATTGCTGGTTGCCTTTAGTTTCACTTCCTTAGAGGCACTGATGAAATGGATATTGTATTAGGAAAACTTTCCCCTGATGATTCTCCTCTGGGTGAGCCAGAGGGGAATGTTACTAAAAATATACAGTGGATCTGATTCAGATCCTAAAGTCGTTGATGTTTCAAGTATGGCCATGAATTCAGGATTCTCAAGAAGAGGATGTTGCCTTTCCAATGCACCTTGTGACTAGTCAGAAAGAGCCACAGTTGTTCAGGACATTACATATTTGCAGAATTGTTCTGGAGAGAATGATTCTAACCACAGGAGTCTAAGAGTCCGGCAAATAAATAGAGGATACCAAGAACTAATGGGAGGCGTCTAAGAACAGGAAAGGGGGAATCACGGAAACCCACCATGGCCTCATTTCCATCGCTGTGCCAATAGGTGGGAGTCAGTATTGTGGGAAGCTGAGAAGAAGTGGATATGAGAATGAGGAATAAGTACTGCCAAATATTAAGAGTAAGCTTTTAAGTTCTGTAGCTTACAGGATGATAGGAGAAAATCTGGTATATCCCCATAGGAGATAGAGTGGTAGAGAATAAAAAATTGATTTTTAGCCTTGGCTGATGAGATGATCACGAGAGTCTAGATTTGAGCAGAGTTAAACATTAATTTTCTTTCACTTTGCATGATGCTGTAGCCAAAAATGCTTCAAACTGGGCACACTGTTCCACCTGTAGATGTGTCTGGTTAGAAAACTCTCTTTGTGGCTTGCTATACTGCTCATGCTTCTAATATTAAGGATACAAATCAAGTAGGTAATGGTGGGGAAGCTGAGGGATGGAAAGAGGAGATAAAAGAACAAACTGGCAATTACTGTAGTTATTATTAGAAACTTAAGGAAACAAATGTGATTGTAAAACTGGGCATGCAAACTATTGAAACCATGTAAGTAAAATTGACTCAGGCTATCCGGGGTCACTTGTTTGAAACAGGTGGCCAGACTTTTCTTTATTTCGCGGACTTCATGCATCTGTCCCAGGTCACTGGAGCCATTAAGAGCAAGGCTCTCAGCAACTACGGCCAATGGAATGCCAAGCCACATGTAATGTCTCACACCTCTAATCGCAGCACTGGGGAGGATGAAGCAAGAAGATCGTGGAGAGTTTCAGACCAATCTGAACTACATAGTGCACTCCAGGACAGTCTGGACTGCAGAATAAGACCTTGTCTCTAAAGGAAACAGTAGAGAAAAGAAAATGGAAGACTAAGTATAAATGCATCACATTGCGTGAGTACAACAATCACATTCTTTAAGTCCCCCAAAGCAACACTGGGGGCACATTTGGAGAATTGCTCACAAAACAGTTAAGGCTCTTGTGTCAGAAGAACTGGGTTCATCTTTCACTTTTAAATTATGAACAAATCCTCAGAAGTTCTTCATCTCTAAAACCAAGTATTTGCTTCACTGAATTGATGCAAAGCAAGTGTGTATAAAAGTTTAGCACCATACCTGGCACATGATAAATAATAAATGTTAGCTGCCATTATCATTTTCATCATCAACAATATAGATTTCTTTAAGCTGGGCCACCAGCACACATATTCCTTCCGGTAGCTATCTTACAAAACTTTCGCACAGTGATCGTACACAGAAATGATGGTCGGGGTGGATGTATCAAAAGATGTACATGCTACCAAACTTAAAAGACAAGGTCAATGGAGTTATTGAACCTCATGCTGAAAAGCCAAGACACTAAGTCAAAGGCAGTATATCAAACAACTTTGGGGGATTTATTTAATATTATTTAAGATTTCTCGCTCTTTCCTAGACCCTGGTTCTCTGGGTATTTGGGGAGAAAAATGGTTGAGATTCAGTCAGTCAGAATCCCAACAGAAAACAGTGAAAACCCAAAGGAAGTATTTACAGAGGTGAAGAGAAACAAAACCAAACCAAGGTCATAACAACCATAAGAAGTTGCTATAGCCCTAAAGACATGGAGGCAAAGGAAACAAGTTGTTGCTGGAGACCTAAGGTAGCCATTGTCCATTGTCATGAAAGGGCCCTGAACCTCATTCCCCTATGGAGCCAACAGGGAGGGAGCAGACAGAGAACCTACCATGAATAAGTCTTCTGCTTGCCCCAGGGGCAGGGGCTGAACACCTGAGCCAACTTTTTGCAGCAGTTTGGAATACTAACAGCAGACATACAGCTGCGAAGGCAAAGTCATTTCCTGTCAGTGTCACGGGCATTCAGAGCCCATTACGGTAGAGGTAGGTGACCCCTCCCTTTGAATGCCTCTGCTGAGTGAAGTCCCAAGCAGGCAGAAACTGCCTTCTCAGTGAAGAAAGCAGCTTGCTCTGTCTTGCTACTTTCTCACAGTAAGACCAGACTAACAGTCCCCTTATCAAAGCAAGCCCTATCTGCACCTCCCTCAAGCTCATTCACAGCTGTGATTAAATGCACATAAAATGTACCATCTTCATCATTTTTAAGCGTGCAGTGGAGTCGTGTTAAGTACATTCTCATTTTTGTAAAACCAACCTCCAGAACCCTTCCATCTTGGAGAAAGGACATTCTACACTCATTAAACAATTTCCATTTCCATTTTCATTTCACCTTCTCTACACCACTCATATAAATGGTGTCATAAGTTATTTTTGTGAGTGGTTCATTTTACTTAGCATAATGTTCCAATGGCTCATTGACGTTGTCACAGGTGTCCAAATTTTGCTCATATTTAAGATGAAGCAATATTCTACTGTGTGGTTACATCTTGTTTATCTGTTTACCTGTTGTAAGTTACTTAGGTAGTTTCTGCTTCTTAGCCATCATTCATAATGCTGTGACCATATATACAAAGATCTCTTCAGAAACCTCTGTGTTTTCAATTCCGTTGAGTATGATCATGGATTGAATCACTGTTATATGAGCTTTTATTCACTTCCAATCTAACTAGTTCTGGAGTTATAGATGAGTTGATTTTTCTCCTGAACAGGACAATGTGGGTTCCATAAAACAAGGTGTTATGGGGGAAATAATCTCAAACTTGACATCACAGCTTTGGGGTTTCAGATGCCATTTGAGGGCAGGGAGTATATCTCCATGATAGAACATTTGCCTAGCATGTGTGAAGCCTTGGGATAATCCCAAGTGCAGCAGAGGAGGAGGCAGGGGACCTGGCAGTGGAGAAAGGGAAAGCAAACTCGTTGTAATGCTGTAAAGCTATGCACTCTTGGACACGTTCCTTAACATCCCAGCAACCTGTGTAGATCACTTCCATGAGTGACTCACATGACTGGACTCCTGAGGGTAACATAACAAAGCCCCAACAACTGTGTGTGTTAGATGCTTGAAATGTACTTTTTCACAGATCTGGATACTAAAAGTTCCTAATCATGTCAGAAAAATCGGTTCCTTCTGGAGAACTCAGAAGAAAAGGGTGATGCCGCACCTTTTTCTCCCAGTTTCCGGTGGCTGAGTTTAGAAGTCTTTGGAGTCTCAGAATGCAGTTCCATGATTCTGAAATCCGTCCTCTTCCTCTTGTGCACCTGAGTGTGCATGATGTGTTCTCTTTTCTAGGGACACCTAAATTCCCTTCATTTTAAAGGGACACCAATAACTGAATAAAAGTCATATTATGATAAAAGTTCTGGAGAGATTAGAGATACAAGGGACATAATTCAGCATAATAAAGGCAGTTCGCAGCAAGCCCATAACTAACATCAACTTAAATGGGAAGAAACTTGAAGCAATTCCACTGAAACCAGGAACAAGACAAGGTTCCCCCCCATACCTATTCACTCTAGTACTTGAAGTCTTGGTTAGAGCAACGAGACAACTGAAGGAAATCAAGATAATACAAATTGGAAAAGAAGAAATCAAAATATCTTTATTTGCAGGTGGCATAATAGTATAAACCAGAAACACTAAAAATTCCACCAGAAAACCCCTACATCTGATAAACACCTTCAGCAAAGTAGCTGGATACAAAATGAAATCACAAAAATGAATAGCCATCCTATACACAAAAGACAAACAGACTGAGGAACAAGGGTAACAAGACTTTTCATAACAGCCTCAAAGAATATATCTCAAAGAAACAGTAACCAAAGAAGTGAAAGGCTTGTACAATTAAAAACTTTCAGGCATTGAAGAAGGAAATTAAAAAAGGTATCAGAATACGGAAAGATTTCTCATGCTCATGAATCAGTAAGATTAATACAGTGAAAATGGCCATCCTACCAAAAGCAACTTACAGATTCAGTGCAATCCCCATCAAAATTCCAACAAAATTCTTCACAAAACTTGAAGGACAATTCTTGGTTGCATATGGAAACATAAAAAAACCCAGGATAACTAATGCAGTAATGCATAATAAAAGAACTACTGGAGGTATCACCATCCCAATTCAAGCTGTACAACAGAGCTATAGCAATAAAACATTGCGTGGTATTGACTCGAAAACAGACACATTGATCAATGGAAGCAAAAGGAAGACCAAGACATGAACCCACATACATTTGAAAATGGGTTTTTTTAAAAAATAAAAGAACCAGAAATGTACAGTGGAAAAAAGACAGCATCTTCAAAGAATGGTACTAATCAAACTGGATGTCTGCAAGAATGCAAATAAATCCATATTTATCACCCTGCACAAAACTCAACCTCAAATGAATCAAAGACCTCAACATAAAACCAAATACACTGAACCTGACAGAAGAGATAATGGGGAATAGCCTTCAATCCATTGGCACAGAAGAATACAGGACACCAATAGTGCAGGCACTAAGATCAACAGTTAGTAAATGGGACTTCAAGAACCTGGGAGCTTCTGTACTACTAAGGACACTGTCATTTGGACAAAGTGTCAGGGAACAGAGCTGGAAAAGATTTTTACCCACTGCACATCTGATAAAAGGCTAATACCCAAAATATATAAAGAACTCAACAAACTAGATATCAAGAAAATAAATAACCCAAGTTTAAAATCAAGTACAGATCTACACAGAAAATTCTCAAAAGAGGAAACTCAAATGGCTGAGAAACAACTTAAAGAAATGTTCAGTCAATGTTTTTAGTCATCAGGGAATGTGAATCAAAACTACTTTGAAGTTTTATCTTACACCCATCATAAAAGCAAAGATCAGGAATACAAACGACAGTTCAGGTGAGGATGTCAGGTAAGGGGAACAATAATCCATTGTCGGCAGGAATGTACAATCACTATGGATATCAAGGTGGTGTTTCCTTAGGAAGCTGGTACTTGATCTACCTCAAGATCCAGCTCCACCACCCTTGGATATATACTCAAAGGTCACTTTATCCTACCAGATACACTTGTTCAATCATGTTCGTTGGTGCTTTATTCATAATAACCAGATATTGAGAATGCCCTAGATGTCGCTCATCAGAAAAATAGATAAAGTGTGGTACATTTATACAATGAACTATTTTATTGCTTAGCCATTTAAGAAAAATAAAATCAGAAAATTAACTGATAAATGGATGAAACTAGAAAAAAAATCTTCCTGAATGATGTAACTCAGATCCAGAAAGACCAATTTGGCTTGTATTTGTTTATATATATGTGGACATAAGCTATTAAGTCGATGATAGCAAAGCTACAAACTGTAGATCCACAGAGTTTAGTTATAAAGTAAACAATAAGAGGGGGACAGATAGCTATCTCCAGGAAAGGGGAATAGAATAGTTATGGATGAATGGACTACAGACGGGAACATGAGGATCAAGTGGAGAGGGGAAGGGAAAAGGGGGATGGAGGAAAGATGTAGAGATAGCTAAAATTAAGGGTCACCTGAAGGGCAATTTGCAAACCTAATGTAGAAGAATTTTTCTAAATGGAGGCAATCTGAATGAAATTGCCCAAAACTGAGGCAGGCAGATCCCCCAAATGGCTACCATTTGTCACCAAATGAAGTTTCTAGTACTGGGATTGGGTTACATCTAATGTAGTTGTTGTCCAGATGGATCTCATGGGAACCCCTAAATAATCCAGGCTGTTGCCAAGACTATAGATTAGTTTCCACAGCTAATGGCAGGGCCCCATTGATGACGCCAGCAAACATACAACTCACTGACTATGGAGAAGTGGACCTGGTGCCTACATAGAGTCATCATACTTACATGTCAGCATCTTTGGTACAGGAAGGTCCTCTGCAGGCTACCAAAAGAAAAGCAAACAACAGCCCAGCCACAAATCTTTTGATCTACAATAGTGTCCTGCTTGAAATATATGCTATTGGGATGGTGACACAAAGTCTGTGGGAATAACCAACCATTATCTGGTTTGGTTAAAGGCCTACTTCACAAGATGGAAACCATACTGGCTGGATAATGCTTGGGTAACTACAAATCTTAGATTAGGTATCCCAGGGACCTAAGGTAAAACCAGATACTACTGTTACAAAAATTATAAAGAGGAAGAAGGAAGGAAGGGACGGAGGGAGGGACGGAGGGAGGGACGGAGGGAGGGACGGAGGGAGGGAGGGAGGGAGGGAGAGAGGGGAGGAGAAGAGAAGAGAAGGAGAGGGAAGGAGAAAAGAGAAAAATGTAGCAATAAAATGACTCCTAATCTCCTAGTCACACCCAGCTATACTCATAAATCAGTCATGAGTACACTCAGTCATCATCAGAGAAGCTTCCTCCTGCAGCAGATGGGAACACAGAGACCCACGGCCTGACAAAATGCAAAGAGTGAGAGACCTTTGAACACTCAGCCCTAAATGGGATTTCTCCATCAGATCCCTTTTCTCAGGGCTCAGGAAACCCTGCAGAAGAGTAGACTGGAAAAATATCAGAGCCAGTGGGGATGGAGAATACCAAAAACAAACAAGGCTCTAAATCACCATGATTGATGCACATAGGAACTCACAGAAAGCGAGGCAGCATGCGCAGGTTCTGCACAGGTCTGCACAAGGCGGGGCCCTAGAGCTGAAAGGAGAAGTGGACACATGCCCCCATCCCTAACCCAGAAGCTATTTCCAATGGACAACCACTTGCAAATGAAACTTTAGTTTCCTCCAAGGAAGTCTCGCTGAAAAAACAAACTACTCTTAAGGGCAGGCTGGATGCCCGGCAGAAAATAAAATCAGCGTCAGCTTTAAAGGTTCCTTGTCTCATAATGTTCTGTCAGGATTCCTCCTTTTTAAATTTTATCTTATTATTTGTTGTGCTGTTTATATATTTTCCTTTTCTCTTTTTACCTTACAGGTCCTTTGCACATATATTACGGCCTCCACTTTAATGTTTTTACAGGATTCCAGAGAGTCAGGCTCTGTTTTGGGGCTCTTTTCCTTTTGTTTGTTTCTTTTGTCCAATTCCAATGAGATAGTTTTTGTTTTATTTTATCATAACATATCATATTATGTTATATTATAATCCCCGAGAAGCCTGTTTGTTTTTAATGAGAGACGGTAAGGAGATGGATCCGGGTAGGAGGGTAGGTAGGGATAAGCTTGGAGGATCAGAAGGAGGGGAAACCATAATCAGGATGTATTA
Source organism: Chionomys nivalis (assembly GCF_950005125.1). Lineage (NCBI taxonomy): Eukaryota > Metazoa > Chordata > Mammalia > Rodentia > Cricetidae > Chionomys > Chionomys nivalis. The sequence continues at coordinate 47,390,139 of NC_080087.1, forward strand.
TGTGAAGGGAAAAAAAAAAACTATTTTCAACGAAAAGAAAAAAAGATAATGGACACAATTAAAATAAAATTTTCCAGTGACTTTAATTTTTAATAGTGAGATTAAGTTTTACTCATAGTTATTTAGATTCACATGTAACCTGAGAATTACTTGGAATCATTGAAATCTATAGTTTATTATCAATTTGTATAAATGTTCAATAATTTATTTTAATTAAAGTACTTTGGAAGACTAAAAAGGAAAAAAAGAAACAAAAAGAGCCATCCTGATCTAGTGTGAACTTGACTTGGCCATACTTGCAAAAGCTGGATTTTGAAGTAAATTCCCATTCACAGATACTAAGGTTAAATTTTCAACATATTCAACATATTCAGTTGGGAGACATGATTGAAGCCATCCAGAATTTCTTCGGGAATTTGATAACCTCCTACGTAAGTGATTCTCAACCTTCCTAATGCTTCGACCATTTAATACAGTTCTTTATGTTGTGGTGAACCCAACCATAAAATTATTTTCATTGCTTCTTCATAACTATGATTTTGCTACTGTGATGAATCACAATGTAGATATCTGTGTTTTGCAATGGTCTTAGGCAACTCCTGGGAGAGAGGCCTTCAATCCCCTAAAGGGTCTCGACCTACAGGTTGAGAAACACTGTTCTAAGAGCGCCGCCATCATACTGAAAGGAAACATGGCCACAAGCTGACATTCAGCTTATGTATCTTCTGAATGCTGGAATTCCCTTCCCCCATACTGACTATGGAGCCATCTGTCCACACATGTTGACTCACCGCCATGTTGACTCCAACCAAGACTATACTAATGGTGAGAGGCTAAATGTTCAATGTCCTTTTCACCCCTAGGAAGGGAAAGAACATTGAATATGCACTTCAGGAATCTAGCGTGGTCCTTAAGCATTTTTGTTAATTTATTGGTCTCTGAAGAGCACACTGCTACTGCTTTGCATCCCCTCCCCTTGTCCTAGAAGACAAGGCATCCCAAAGTGGAGAACACAAGATCCTGCAGTCATAATGTCCTTCCCCTGCACACTCAACGGTGCCCCTTTCAGTAATACCACACACCAGGGAGGTGCAGCCTGCCCAACTGATGTACTATCTGCAGATGTTCGCCTTGCCCTGCATAATGTCCTGCAAGCTGAGGGACAGTAAAACAGATTTACAAAAAATGGGAGTAAAAGTGATTAACTCCTTATACTCTAACCATATTGCCGCTAAATGATTTATCTGCCCATGTGCCCTGTGCACTAGAGGACGTTCAATTCCTAACATATGACAACCAACATCTCCAGAAGAGATAAAATTAGGGGGACGATTATCTGTGCCTAGAAAGTGTTCATGTTTTAATTCCTTTAAAGAAACACTATAACCACAACAGCACACACTTCACACATACCCGCTGGAGCACAGTGTTCTCTCTCTCACACACGTCACACATACCCGCTGTGGGCACAGGGTTCTCTCTCCCTCACACACACACTTCACACATACCCGCTGTGGGCACAGGGTTCTCTCTCTCACACACTTCACACATACCCGCTGGGGCACTGTTGTAATATGAGCGGTGCGGCTGCGTCCCCGGCACCCGGCCGCCTGCATGGCTAGCTTATGCCCCGAAATAATTACACGGAAACTGTATTCTTTTAAACACTGCCTGGCCCATTAGTTCCGGCCTCTTATTGGCTAGCTCTTACATATTGATCTAACCCATTTCTAATATTCTGTGTAGTACCACGAGCTGGCTTACCAGGAAAGATCTTAACCTGCGTCTGTCTGGAGTGGGAGAATCATGGCGACTCCTGACTCAGCTTCTTTCTCCCAGCATTCTGTTCTGTCTACTCCGCCTACCTAATTTTCTGTCCTATTAAAGGGGCCAAGACAGTTTCTTTATTACTTAACCAATGAAACAACAGATAGAAAGATGACCCACCTCCATCAGGGCACAGTGTTCTCTCTCTCTCTCGCACTTCACACATACCCGCTGTGGGCACAGGGTTCTCTCTCACACTTGACACATACCCGCTGTGGGCACAGGGTTCTCTCTCACACACACTTCACACATACCCGCTGGGGCACAGTGTTCTCTCTCTCACACACATCACACGTACCCGCTGTAGGCACAGGGTTCTCTCTCCCTCACACACACACTTCACACATACCCGCTGTGGGCACAGGGTTCTCTCTCCCTCACACACACACTTCACACATACCCGCTGTGGGCACAGGGTTCTCTCTCACACACACTTCACACATACCCGCTGTGGGCACAGGGTTCTCTCTCACACACACTTCACACATACCCGCTGTGGGCACAGGGTTCTCTCTCACACTTCACACATACCCGCTGTGGGCACAGGGTTCTCTCTCACACACACTACACACATACCCGCTGTGGGCACAGGGTTCTCTCTCACACACACTTCACACATACCCGCTGTGGGCACAGGGTTCTCTCTCTCACACACTTCACACATACCCGCTGTGGGCACAGGGTTCTCTCTCTCACACACTTCACACATACCCGCTGTGGGCACAGGGTTCTCTCTCCCTCACACACACACTTCACACATACCCGCTGTGGGCACAGGGTTCTCTCCCCCTCACACACACACTTCACACATACCCGCTGTGGGCACAGGGTTCTCTCTCACACACACTTCACACATACCCGCTCTGGGCACAGGGTTCTCTCTCACACACACTTCACACATACCCGCTCTGGGCACAGGGTTCTCTCTCACACACACTTCACACATACTGGCTGTGGGCACAGTGTTCTCTCTCACATACACAAACACTTTATAGTGAGAATCTAAGATGGTGAGAGGAGGGCAGGAGTCGCCAGGAGTGGACGTGGCTTGTCTCTTAAAGAGACGAAAACCATAACAGTAAAGAATACAAAGACGTGAACAAAAATAATAAAATGCATAAACACATAGGATAGTTGTAATTGATTAATTAAAAATACTGCTGGATCTCCGATGGCTGCAGTGGCCGAAATGCTGCAGGTCTCCAAGTGGCAGCAGTGGGCAGTGGGTCCAGAGAGCAGCCAGTCCAGAGACAGGTAGATGGGCATGCCACGAGACCACGTGCAGGTCACTGAAGGCGGCTGGTCCTGGGCAGGGAGCCACGCGGCAGGTGAGAAACAGATGGACAGGCAAGACTCAGCCCACGATTTAATCCTCCTGGCAAGTGGCACGGTGAGCCAACACCGTGAAATCGGGCAACCAGTGACTTACTCAGCCCACACCAAGCCAGAGTTACCTGGCACCCGGGGGCTTCTCGGACCAGCGCGGGACAGAGGGAAGCTGCAGGTCACCAGGTCACCGGGCTGTGGCGCCCTGGGTCTCGCGGCCACCTTCGTTGACGTCCGCGGGTCACGTGCCCAGGCGGGTAGAAACCGTTAAGCCCTGCTCAGACGCCAGCCTTCCCCCTTGGGAGCCGGGCCGCAGCGAGGCTCCCTTCCTGTCTGCCAAGGGGACCGACCGGACCGCTAAAGGGAAGCTGTAGGCGGGGGCTGTCTCGGAAGACCCGCAAACGGACCCTAGATTGTGAGTAACCATTAAAAAGGGGGCCATTAAAAAACACTTTTTTTTTTTTTTTTTTTGGTTTTTTTCGAGACAGGGTTTCTCTGTGGTTTTGGAGCCTGTCCTGGAACTAGCTCTTGTAGACCAGGCTGGACTTGAACTCACAGAGATTCGCCACAGAGAAACCCTGTCTCAAAAAAAAAAAAAAAAAAAAAAAAAAAAAACCCTGACAGCATACTCCTTTAATCCCAATACTGCAGTTGCAGAGGCAGGAGGATTTCTGAGTTCGAGGCCAGCTTGATCTACATAGGGAGCTCTGGGATAGCTAAAGCTACACAGTGAGACCCTATCTCAAAATAATTAGACTCACTCTTTTAATCCCAGCATTCGGGAAGCAGAGGCAGGCAGATTGCTGGGAGTTCGAGGCCAGCCTACTCTATATAGCCAAGTTCTGGGACAGTCAGAGGTACATAGAGAGACCCTGTCTCAAAATAATAAATAAATACGTCATAGGAAATTACATGTGATAATAGAAGAAAATATGTAGAATTTATGAGAAACTCATATAGTACATATGAGATGTTAATACGTAGTCTTGTGTATGATAATAATCACCTGTAATATACTATAACAAAATATTCCCTGTTCTCAGTGTTACAGAATAAAAAAAACTATGTGATATAAGTTTCTAAGTTTAGCTGCCTCCCCTTCCGAAACCTAAAAGGAGCAAACATTTAACATGAAGGATTTGGCAGTGGGGTCTTTTTGTTTTGTTTTGTACTCTTGAAACTAAGTCTCACTGCATAGCCCAAGCTGGCCTTGAACTCTTGAACCTTCTGTCAGTCTCAGGAGTTCTGGTGTGCTGGGCATAAAATCATGCTAAAATCAGCTAAAATTGTGGTATCTTTTGAATGTTCACAGTATCTACAGCAGGCACAGACGCTCGCAGCAGACTGTAGCTTCAACTCCAGGAGATCTGACCTCCACAGGTACCTATACTCATGTGCACCCCTCCACACACACAATTAAAAAAAAATCGGCCAGGAGATACCTCACCCAACAAGTAGCACTCTCTCTTCTCAAAACTTGCTGGATGGCTCCTGCTCTGTTCCCAAAGAGGATGCTGGTTGTACTCAGCCTACAGAAGAGGCCCAGAGGCACTTCCTAGCCAGAGAAAGCCTGGGATCTGCAATCCTGGAACCAGAGCAAGGCACAGCCATTTACAGCCGGGTGTGCAGTAGCCAGTGCTATTGTCACTGGCTCTGGGAAGTTGTTAGTGTGTAAAGTGCTATTAAAACCCTCACTGGAGAGGGCACCCCTCTGAGTGCCAGTCTCAGTGCTCCCTCAGGGTTCAGACAGGACACTTACAGCAAGCAGGAGCTGGCTAAAGGGATCTGACACATCTTCTCAGTGTCTTTATTCAAGATTTCCCATTCCCACAGGGCTTTCAGACACAATTAGCAATTCTCTGGCAATAGCAAGGCACACATTTGACAGGGCAGTGAAGACAGAAGTCCTTGCCTGTTGTCTCAGAGGAGGCGTGGCTGTGAGCTCCCAGGCAGACACTGGATTATCAGAGGGTTTTCCATGTGCTAACGACATTTCATAAGCTGGAAGTTTGGGATGAACAAATGTGGAGAAAAGGGAAGAAAGCTCAGCGTTGCTGTGCATTTGCTTCTGCTTCCTTCTGCTGTGACTAGGAACACAGCATTGTGGAAACCATGGCAACCAGCATACAGGAGGAAACCAGGTGGCACCCGATCCCCATTAGCATTTTTGCTAAATGGAAACCACTCAGCACTAGATCAAAGAGAAAACCTGGTGCCCTGGTGAGAAGGAATTCCTTTCTCTGGGGCTGATTGAGAACACACACACACAAATGAGTATAAACTCACAAGAGAGAAAAAAACAATTGTCTTCATTACTTAAGATTTACTTTTAAGCTGGGTGGTGGTGACGCAGGCCTTTAATCCCAGCACTTGGGAGGCAGAGGCAGGTGATCTCTGAATTTGGGTCCAGCCTGGTCTACAGAGTGAGCTCCAGGACAGTCAAGGCCGCACAAGGAAAACCTGTCTCAAAAAACTAACCAAACAAACAAAAACCCATTTAAAATAAAATACTTTTATTTTAAATGTTTGTGGTGTGTGTGTGTGTCTATATATGGGCGTGTGTGTGCCTAGGTATAGTCGTGCACATGTGTGTGTCTATGTATGGGCGTGTAGTGTCTAGATATAGCCATGTGCACACGTATGTGTCTATGTATGGGCGTGTATGTGTCTAGGTATAGTCGTGTGCACATGTGTGTGTCTATGTATGGGCGTGTATGTGTCTAGGTATAGTCGTGTGCACACGTGTGTGTCTATGTATGGGTGTGTAGTGTCTAGGTATATAGTCATGTGCACATGTGTGTGTCTATGTATGTGCATGTGTATGTCTAGGTATAGTCATATGCACATGTGTGTGTCTATGTATGGGCATGTATGTGTCTAGGTATAGTTGTGTGCACATGAATGCAGGTTCCTGCAAAGGACAGAAAGACTGTGTCAGAGTCTCTGGAGTTACAGGTGGTTTTGAGCCACCCCAGCTGAGTCTAGGAACTGAACTTGGGTCTTCTGGCTCAGTTCACTGTATGAAACTGAGAAATACATGTTTTCTTTTTGTGCGTTTTTTGAGGCGTAAATGATGTGTGTTTGGCCTTTGCCTGAGCAGCGTGTTTGAGTATCTGCCTCCTTATTGTAAAGATAGTTTGAAGCAGGAATGGAGGCTCACATCTGTAGCCCCAGGACTCAGGAGCAGGAGACAGCAGGGTAAGGAATCTAAAGCCATCCTCAGCTACATCAGGTGCTTGAAACCAGCCTGAGCTAATGAGACCCTCCCTCAGAACTAATATGTCATGCAATCCAAAGCTGGATAAAACCAAACATTCAATGCCATATGTTTTTTAAATATATGTCCTGTTTTATTTATTGTGTTGTATGTGTGTGCATGCCATAGTCACATGTGGAGGTCAGAGGACAGCCTGAAGCATAACTCCTCTCCTTCCACCATGTGGGTCCAGGGAGTGAACTCAGGTCCCGGGAGTGAACTCAGGCTTGGTAGCTATTTCCTGTGTCTCAGCAATTTACTCTAAATCAAGCATCCCCCCAAAAGGCCAGGCAGTGGTGGCGCACGCCTCTCATCCCAGCACTCAGGAGGCAGAGGCAGGCGGATCTCTGTGAGTTTGAGGCCAGTCTGGTTTACAGAGTGAGTTCCAGGACAGTCAGAGCTACACCAAGAGACCCTGTCTTAAAAAGTCACATGCACACACACACATGTACACACACACACACACACACACACACTAAAATAAAATAAAATAAATAAATCAAACATCCCCACATCCTAATCCAATCCTGAAAGAAACACTTTCTGTCCCCCTCCCCACACCTCCCACTTCCCTGTGCCTCTCTGGACACTGGTTCTATCTTAAAGTCTGCTGTTTTGGGTACCTCAAAACCCCTTTAGGAGTGGAACCAGTGAAGAGATTCCATGGACCAATCTCCGAAAGCACTTCTTAAGGATAAGAAGGAGAAAGAGCCTGTGGAGAAAGAACCCACGTACAGGAAGAGGGACATCAATCCCACATCCGTGTCCCGGGGCTTCAGGACCAGAGAGGTCCGAATTACCAAGATCCCAAACCACTTCCAGGCGAAGAAGACAGAGAATATCCTGATCTTGGTGGCCTTCTCCATTGGACTTGGCAGCGTGTGGCGTTTCCCATACCTGTGCCACCAGAATGGAGGAGGTGAAGCCAGAGCCTATGCTGTGAGGTTAAGGAAGGGGTGTCGAGACCCCCCCCAGGGAGTAGTGTGAGGGCTGAAGGGCTCCCAGCTGCCTGAGCAAGATCCCACCCCTCCACAGGTAGCTTTCTGCTGATGTACCTCATCCTGCTGCTGCTGGTGGGGATCCCCCTCTTGTACATGGAGATGATCATTGGACAGTGGCTACGGAAGGACAACATCCAGGCCTGGAAGCAGCTGGCCCCCTGGCTAAGTGGTTTGGGCTACTCCAGCACACTGGTAGGTTGGGGCTGGCAGACCCTCAAGTTCCTGGTGCCCTGTCTCCTCCATGTCGCCCCTCAGACCCACCTTGTTCTCCTCAGGCTTGTGTGCTGGTGAGCCTGTACAACAGCGCTCTGATCTCCTGGAACGTCATGTACCTGGGCCAGTCCTTTGATTACCCTCCACCCTGGGAACAATGCAAAATGCATTCCCGTGACCATGGGAATATCACTAGTAAGGAGAGGGACAGGGAGATGGGTTAGTTGCAAGAACTATTGGAGGCACCATGTGAGGTGATCTGTAAGTATCTGAATCTCTGCCCCTTCTCCCCCCAGAGATCCAGTGCCTTCGGACAGTGCCCTACCAGTATTTCTGGTATCACACAACCCTTGATGCCTCCAGCCAGGTGGAAGAAGGGATTGAGATGCTGGTCCTGAACATCACCCTGTGCCTCTTTGCCACCTGGGTCATGCTCTATATCATCCTGATTATTAGGATAAGGATCTCAGTGCTTGTAAGTGTCCCAGTGGCCTCCTTCCTGCTGAGCCTCAGGACCTCCAACTGTCCAGAGGACAGGTTCATGTACACCACCGGTGTCCCCAGTAAGTGTCCCATGGAAGAGGGAGGCCATAGCTACCTCAAGCGAGCTCTTGATGGGACTCTCTGGTCACCATCCCTGACACCCACCTCACTGCGCAAAGACTTGTCCTAGCTCTACTATCACCTCTACCTCCCTGGGCTTCCTGGTGTGCACGGTGACTCTGCAGAAATGGTTTCCTTCCTTGTGCTCCGTCTGTGTCCCTCTGAGCATCTGGATGCCTCACCCAGTTCTTGGCACCGTTCCTACAAACAGACGCTGCTAGGACTAGGGGTTCAGTGTGAAGGGGCCTTTTCCCATTAGTCTTCTCACTGTGATCTGACATGAAGGATTTATTTTGGTCTCGGTTTGAGGGTATACAGTGTGGTGAGGAACACATGGCTGGGACTGTGCGCATCCTCGGGTCCCCACAGAACGGGAGGCAGAGGAGCTGTGGTTCTCAGATGATGTTCTCATCCTTCTTTTATTCCATCTGAGCCTCAGGGATGTTGACACAGTCGTCAGGTAGGTCTTTCCTTTTCAGTTAATCCTCTAAACAGCCCCACAGACACACCCAGGGGCATGTCTCAACCTCCTGGATTCTTCTAAGTCCAATCAGGTAGACAATGAAGATTGATCCTCACAGGCTAGGGAGAAAGAAGCATGGGCAGACAGTGATGGTGCACGCCTTTAATCCCAGGGTTTGGGAGGCAGAGGCAGGGGAATCTCTGAGTTCAAGGCCAGCCTGGTCTACAGAGTGAGTTCCAGGACAGCCAGAGAAACCCTGTTTTGAAAACAAACAAAAAGACACAGAAGCTCGAGGGCCTGAGTTTGGTCTCCAGCACCCATGTGTAACACCACACAGAGCGGGATCCTTGGAACCCAGAACTGGAGTGGTGGGGACAGGAGGATCCAGGGTCCTAGTCTAATCAGCATGCTCCAGGGCAGTGAGACCTGTCTCAGGAACAAGGTGGACAGCGAGAAGGAGTGAAATTAGCAGGGCCCGGGCTGCATGCTAGGACGCACAGGTAAAAGGGCAGAACAGAAACATAAGAGACTGGATCCAGGAACATGATTCTGGGCGGTTTGGGAGTGTGGGTGACATTGAGGGTGGGTGCTGGGATGCTCCTGTCATATGTAACCTTTTGTGTGTGCAGCGGGGTCTGCACAAGCCCTGCAGAGGCCAGAGGTCAACCTTTGGTGTCTTTCTTTAGGCACTGCCCTCCTTGTTCACCTCCCACTGGCCGGTTCACTCTCCAGCCCCCACCCCAGCACCTCCCTCCTCCTCATAGCATCCTGCCCACCCTCAACCTTACTAATGTTTTCTCTATCTTCCTTCTCCTGCTTCTTGTGACCTACCTGCCTAGATGCTGATTTTCTCCGTATTCTTCCCCTACGTCCTCCTCTTCTGCTTCCTCATCCGCAGTCTCTTCCTGCCAGGAGCGATGGCTAGCCTCAGGCGCCTGGTGACCATAGAGGCAAGTCCCTCTCTACCTCATTCCCCAGGCCTCCCAGGTTCGTTGCTCTGTCGGTCTCACCTCACCTGGGAACCCTCTCCTCCACAGCTCTCTATCTTGTCATCGCTGGACACATGGCGCCAGGCTGGAGGCCATGTGCTCTACTCCCTCGGCCTTGGCATGGGCACCATCATCACTTTCTCTTCCTACCAGACTAGAGGTGACAACTACATCAAGTTGGCCTCCTTTATGGCCATGGCCAACCTGGTGACGTCGTTGCTGAGCACGGCCATCATCTTTCTGGTGCTGGGCTTCTGGACCACAACCAGCGGGCCCAGCTGTGTTGAGAAGTGAGTGGCACAACCTGGCAATGCTAGCAGAAGCTTTCCCTCCTCAGCTCCCCTTCAGCACCACAGTCCTGTCAGTCAGACCCTTCCGTTGAACCCCACTTCACCTCATCCTCAGAGTAAACAACCACTGCCTAACAGAAGAGGACAGTTCCAGAAATTGCAGATGAAGCTAAGGATCATTTTCAAGTTGCTTATTTAACCCGCAAGGCGCTGTCACAGCTTGTCACGATGTCACAGCTGCCACGATGCAGGCCGCGGCTGTTGGCACGGGCTGTGTTTGAGTTGGGAAGCACCAAGTGTTTGCTCTTTGCCCAGTCTCTCTGCTTTTTTTTTTTCTAGGTGTAGCCAGATGTGTTTGGTTTTTTTTGTTGTTGTTGTTCTGTTTTGTTTTTGTTGTTTGAAACAAGGTCTCACTGTCTATTCATGGCTGGCCTGTACTTCACTCTGTAGACCAGGCTGGCTTCACATTCATAGAGATCCGCCTGTCTCTGCCTCCCAGTGCTGGGATTAAAGGTGTGTGCCAGGACTAGCGAGACTGCTCAGTGGTTAAGAACACTGACAGCAGCCAGGTGGTGGTGGCACACTCTGGAGGCCCTGGCAGTTGGTTCTCTGAGTTCGAGGCCAGCCTGATCTACAGAGCAAGTTCCAGGACAGCCAGGGCTACACAAAGAAACCCTGTCTCGAGAAAACAAAACAAACAAGCAAACTTGCTGCTCTTCCATAGGACCCTGGGTTCAGTACTCAGCACCCACATGTTGACTTCCAACCATCTATATAGGTCCAGCCCAGGGATCCAACACCCTCTTCTGGCCTCTGAGGACATTGCCCACACAAGGTAGACAAACACACACATACATGAAGACAAAACAACCAGACACACAAGATAATAAAGGTATGTGTCATCACAATGGGCACAGAACTGGAATTTGTTTTGTATACACCAATTTTCTTATACACTTTGAATTACTTCTTTTATCTTTTGAGATATTGTCACGTAATTCCCCCTTCCTTCCTACCGAGTTCTCCCACAAGCCTCTCCTTGCTCTTTTGTTTCATTGCTGTAGCATTAGAGGCTTAACAGTTTTCCTTCCAGTTAGGATGTCAAGAGTTGGCAGCAATTTCTGTCTGTCTGTTTGCTTGGTGCATGTGTGCACCTACACGTCTGGACATGCATGTGGAGGTCAGAATACAATTTTGTGGAATCTGCTTCTCTCTTGTGTGGTTCAGAGATCAAATTCCAAGTTTGAATGTTAAGTGATCTGTCCACTGAACTATCTCATGGGCCTAACTCGTTTGAGTTGTTTTGTTTGTTGAGATAGGGTTTCTCTCTGTAGCCCTGGCTGTCCTGGAACTCACTCTGTAGACCAGGTTGGCCTCGAACTCAAAGATTCACCTGCCTCTGCTTCCTGAGTGCTGGGATTAAAGGTGTGCATTACCACCACCTGTTTTTTTTTTTTTTCAAAAGCAGGGTCTCATGTTGCCAAAGCTGGCCTTGATCTGTCTATGTAGCTAAGGATGACCTTGAACTTCTGACCCCCCTTGTCCTCTTGAATGCTGAGGTGACAGGCATGTACCACCACACCCAGCTTGTACCTGAGAAGCTGAAGGTAAGGCTGCAGCGAGACCACAATGCGCACGTGCTGCGATGACTGTCAGCTAAAGACTCAGTGGTTCAGGCAGAAACTGTGAGAGCCAGTGTGCAGGGAAGCTAGAGGAAGCCTTGTGCTTTGTTGGTGGGTGTGTAAATTCATGCCACTGCCTTTGGAGACAAGTACTTCTCACAATCAGTCACTTGCACGGGGATTCCATGGCCGCTGCTCACCCACTGATCTGAGTCACAACTTTGTTCAGTGACCCAAATGATGACTGACCATTGTCTACCTGTAGGTAAACATGGAAGTGCAATCTGAGACCCTTGCAATAAGATTTCATAAAAAAGTTAGCATAACAATCCAACTAATGGAATACTAGGCACTAATGAAAAGGACTTGACTAACGCTGTGTTTCGGGACCTTCATGTCTTAGACACTGTCTTAGCTCTGGTTACTATTGCTATGAAGAGACACCATGACTACAGCAACTCTTGTAAAGAAAACATTTAATTGGGGTGGCTCACTTACACACACACATATCACATACAACCACACACACATACACCACACACACCACACCACACACATCACACACCATACACATCATATCACACACACATACACACATCACATACATCACACCACACACACAAACACACCACACACATCACATACCACACACATCACATATATCACACATACACACACTCACACAGAGCCCCTAACCATGGACTTCCAGAGCCATGATAGCATACATCTGTATGCGATTCTCCTCCTCCTTGGTTGGTGATGCTTGGAGAGGCAGACCATTCTCTATCATCTTCTTTTCTCTTCCTACACTAGCAGGAGTGTCAACAATCTGGTCGATCAGATAATCAAAGGTGTGCTGTCCCAGGCTGCCTGGCCTCCCCAAGGCATCATTCATAAACCTCCAGTAGAATACATGGACTGGATCAGTCAGCTCCCCAGTAAACTCCAGGCGGATGTGGTCCGTTTCTCCCCACCCTGCAGCATCCTGGTACAGAAGGAAAAGGTGTGTTTATCAAGGAGGCTGGTCTGGCGGCCTCCCCGCAGCCAAGAGTTCTGATCTTGGCTCCCCTCCACATCTATGTGCCACAGCTACATCGTAGCTCACTTCAAGGGACCCAGAAAATGAATGTCACTCAGGTCACATAGTCAAGGAGGGACAACTTTAAACACTTTAACCTCTTCGATTTCCACACTGAGTGGCAGACATGACTAATGAAGTGCTCTCCCAACCCCATCCATCCAGACACTGCCCTGCCTTAGAGCTCTTCTCCCCACAGTTCATGGAGGGCCCTGGCCTGGCATACGTGGCCTTCTCTCAAGTCATCTCGCTGTTTCCTGGTTCCTCTTTCTGGGCCATCATCTTTTTCATTGCCCTTGTCATCATGGGTCTGGCCACACTGACAATGCTCCTGGAGAGTATTGTGCTTCCTCTGCAGAAAAACATCCCAACCTTCGAGAAGTATCCCAAGCTGATACCAGGTACAAAAGCCCCTACCTTGTAATCTTCCTCTCACTTACCTCACCCGAAGCATCCCGGGGTCACATGGACCCCTCCCCCCCCCCCGCTCACAACCCCCAGTGTACCCCATCCACTTCCACCCTTAGTGACTGTCTGCTTGGGAGGACTTCTGGGCAGCCTTGTCCTCTCCAGTCGCTCCGGCAGCTACGTGGTGTTCCTGTTTGATGACCACCTGGTCCCTATGGTCCTCGTCGTTATTGCGGTGCTCCAGAACCTTTCTCTGGCTTTTGTCTATGGAATCAGGAGGTAATTTTCAATCCCTGGGGGAGGGGCTTAGCTATCCAGTCTATCCTAGGCCTTCAGGGGGCAGAGGCACTGCACGGGAGTCAAGGTCCTCAGAGAATGGGCAGATCCTGCAGGAAGATGCGTTCCTAAGTACACTGCAGGCCAAGGGCCGTGGTGGTACCATCTGTGAACTGAACGATTCTCCTGGGTAACAAAACATGGTCCAGAGCCAGGGAGGCCTGGTCCCCCACACTAAGCATCAGGAGTTTCTAAGAGTTGGAGATAAAAGTTCTACCTATGCTCAGGTATGCCCAGGCCTTATGTCCCGATGTCTACCTCCTTCATCCAGGTTCAGGGCTGAGATGTTCTACCAGCTGGGCCGCCTGGTATGGGCACCATTCACCTTCTTGTGGACTTACGTGACGCTGCCCGCTCTGCTGGTGCTGCTGGCCATCTACTTCCTGAATCTCTACCACGGGAAATCCCTCTATTACATCTCCTGGAATGACAGTATGGTGCGCCATGGGGACCTGGCACCCCACCCTGTGGCTCTTACACTTAGGGACCTGGAGACCCAAAAACCCAAGCACATAGACTCAGCCCCCCCCCATCCTGCATCTCCTACCCCCAGGACTTGGGGAACCCTGCACCCAGAGTATTCAGACCGAGTCCTCACCTGTATCTCCTGCCCTGGGGACCCGGGGACACTCTACCCAGACTGAGCCCTCCCCTATGGTCCACTGTCCCTGTCTCCAGAGCCAGGAAGTGAAGCAGCCTTACCAGAAGAAAGTCCTGGGCTGGGTCACCTTCCTCAGCATCCTGGCTCTGCTGCCCATCCCTGTGTATCCGCTGCAGCACTGGTGGAACCAGGACGACCAGGTCATCTGTGAGGTCTTTAAAAAGCCTTCATCCTCCAAAAGGAAAGAAATGCGATCCAACAAGGTCAGCCAGCGGCCTGCATATGCACTAAGAAGATTCACACTCAGAGGCCAGGACAAAGGTGGCCAGGTTCCACTCCCAAGAAAGAACCCCACAGATGACGTCCCGCTTCAACCCCTAAAGCTGTTGACAAAAAGTGACAGTGAAATTTTCTCCAGTTTCAGCCTTCGAGGTGACTCCATTGTCCCCAACAATCCTGAGGCACCAAAGCCCACTGTCCTCCCAGCAGGTGACCTTGGCTACCACAGCACTGGACAGAAAGAACAGGCATAAGGCTTCTGAAGTAGCCATGTTATAGTTATATGTTTTTAGTCTCTGGTGATGCACATCAAACCAGTACCTGCCCCACAGAAAGCAGAAGACAGGTATGTGGAAACCCAGCGGGAACTTCTGTGAGAGCCCTCACTGGGCTTCAACTGGACACGCCAACTCAGAAGCCCATCTTCCAGCAGTTTGGATGCTGTGCCCAGGGCCCCCTGACTCTCTGAGATATAGACACAACTTTGGTGTGCCCAGGTCGGACACAGTGCTCCCTCTACCCTGCCTAGCCCTTTTGCCTGTCAACGGTATGGCCTATCTCCCAGGGACAATGATCTCACATGCTGCCAAGACAGCATTTGTTCTGTTAATAAAAGAGGTTGGTGAATTACATACCCGCTGTGGGCACAGGGTTCTCTCTCACACACACTTTACACATACCCGCTGTGGGCACAGGGTTCTCTCTCACACACACTTCACACATACCCGCTGTGGGCACAGGGTTCTCTCTCACACACACTTCACACATACCCGCTGTGGGCACAGGGTTCTCTCTCACACACACTTCACACATACCCGCTGTGGGCACAGGGTTCTCTCTCACACACACTTCACACATACCCGCTGTGGGCACAGGGTTCTCTCTCACACACACACCTGCCACCATTTCTCAGCTGTGTAAAGTTCACCTGACTTCCACACAGCCTGGCAGGTAGAACATTAAGGTGGCTTATCTCCCATTGTAAAAGCCTGCTCAGTGCTACTAATAGCATAAAGAATTCTGCCGGGGAGCCCAGGGCGGATTCCTTCATTTATTACCTACTGAATCAATTCTGGCTTTAGCAGATAATGGCTTCTCTGTAGTCTACACAGCAATGCACAATAAAGAGCCGTGTGTAAATCCCAGCAGAGCTTTCATGCCAGGATTCTGAAAGGGAAAGAGGGGCTCTCCCCCTCACCTCTCTGTCGCCCATTTGTTTTGCAGCATGTGGGAAAGGACACTCCCAGCTTCTAGCAGAAACTGCGTCCCTTCTTTTTCTGGTGCCCTTGAGACTTGAGCTAGCAAGGCAGGGAGGAAGCCAGGCCGTGGGCATTGTTCCTAATGACCAAATAATGCAGATGAGATCAAGCTGATTACAGGAGCTGAAAGCAAGTTTAGAGCAGGGGTCTGGAGGTGACTGAGGAAGGGAGACACAAATGCCCTGTGAAGTGGCGGAAAGTGGATATTGCCTGCTGGGTGTCTTACAACCGCCCTTTAAGGAGAGGCTTATCCTACCTGAAGTTAGTGCCTCTGTCTCTCTCAGGGCTCTCTGGCTAGCAGGGGAGACAGGGTGTCCTTTGACTGGGGATGCGAATCTCGTGGGAAATGACCCACTTCCTCTAAAGACTTGGCCAAAGGGTCATTCTCCTGCCGCCTTTCTCCGCACGCCCTCCATGTCAACACCCTCTACCTTCACTCCTCGGGCAGAGAGCCCCGCTCACCTCGTGTTCTTGAACAGTTTAGCCTCTAACCTCACACGAGACCATTTTCACACAAACACATTTTAGTCTTGCCTTTTGTCCAGCCCTTGAGCCCTCTGACTCCCAGGGATGTGAGGTTCAAACAGCCTGGGTCGATTGACTTCACATTCGGCTGTCAGAAATAAGAGGTGAGCACCCAAATTCATAACGTCTGACTGCCTCTCACCCAGCTGTGCACCTAAAGGGCTCATTTTTCACTCACTGTGACTCAGCCACAGGGCTTGTGTTGACCCAAGAACCCTTATAATCTATTTAAAGGAAAGGGGACCTAGACAGCAACCCTTTGTTTCTCTTCCATAACTGCTCCCTACAGGGGTTAGGGGAAGAAAGTTTTAGAGCCCCTGATGGGGAAGTGCCAGTCAATTCCATTTTAAATGAGTCACTGAATATCCCCAGTGGTGTTTACTGCTTTCATATCTTAAATACTCTGTATTATGAAGAGCTCAACATTGTAAGGGAGAGTTTGGAATCTTTTCCCCCAGAAGGCAAGAAGTTTCATATTTCCTCATTTCCTCTTACTCAACTTTGCTATAAACGGTATCCAATATCTTTTAAAGGGCCTGTCTCTTTTTCCCATAGACAGGAATCTTGATCCACGGAGCACTCTTGGGTGAAGACTTCCAAAATCTGGCCAGAATATTCTGTGAACTGTTAGTCAAGTATAATAACCTGAAGCCACATGCTGGGCCCATGTTCCCAGCAGCACTGGGAAGTTCTGATAGCTTGTCATAGGGTTCTCTAATGAGGTAGAACATTCTGGAGCCCCCTTGAAGCCTCTTGGGCACAGGAAAAGAGACACTGGTTTAGCTCTGGTCACCCACGTTTCAGTCATCTTACTGCTCAGCTCCACACTGTGAAGAAAGTCAAAAGTCCAGAAGAGGAGACTTGCTTCAGTTTCATGACCTGATCATGCTGAAGATGTGTGGGAAAACCAGAATGATGGAGTCTCCCAGAGATATCCATACCCCAGTGCCCCAAACTTGTGACTATGTCATCATACCTGACAAGAGGGATCTGTCGATGGGATGAAGGGTCTTCAGATGGGAAGGAATGCTGGATTTCCCAGGAGGGCCCAACATAATCAAAAGAATCCCCACCCATGGGGAAAGAAGGAGAGTAAATGTCTGTCATTGTGCCTTGTTTTTTGTATGACCATGCAGACTATAAAGAAGGAAAATGGCCCTAAGGCAAAACCACAGGCAATCACTAGAAACTGGAAAAAGTTAAGAAAATGGACTCTCCCCAAAAGCCTCCAGAAATTCTGAACTAACACTGGAACTTTAGCTCACTGAGGAAAGGTTTAGACTTCTGGCCTTCAAACTTTCAAACAAGGCATTTATGTCTTTTAAAGCCTCACTATAGCAAGCTGTTACCAGAGCCACAGGGACCTAGTGCAGGGGACAGGTAGAAATCCCTGTTCTTGGAAAGTTGCAGAGCTACAGATCCCAAAACAACCATTCTCACTGTGGGTGCTGGCATACCATACTGTGGGTGCTGGCATACCATAGTGTGGGTGCTCACATACCATACTGTGTGTGCTCACACGCCACGCTGTGGGTGCTCACATATCGCACTGTGGGTTCTCACACGCCACACTGCGGGTGCTCATATACCACACTGTGGGTTCTCACACACCACACTGTGGGTGCTCACATACCACACTGTGGGTGCTCACATACCACACTGTGGGTGCTCACACGCCACACTGTGGGTGCTCACATAACACACTGTGGGTGCTCACATACCACACTGTGGGTGCTCACATACCATACTGTGGGTGCTCACATGGGTGCTCACATATCACACTGTGGGTTCCCACAAATCTGGTGCTCACATATCACACTGTGGGTTCCCACAAATCTGGTGCTCACATACCACGCTGTGGGTGCTCACATATCATACTGTGGGTTCTCACACGCCACACTGTGGGTGCTCACACACTACACTGTGGGTTCTCACATATCACACTCTGGGTGCTCACATACCACATTGTGGGTGCTCACACACCACACTTGGTCCTCCAGCAACCATGCACATGTAAATTACACTGCTAAAGGCTAGGCCTCTTCATGGACAGAGCCTTCATTTTGTTCTAGGCTCTGTGCCCTCAGTACCTACAATCATATCACATGTGTTGGTTGGTTAGTACAATGTGTTGTCCACATTGGTCAGTAAAGAACACTCCAGTAAGGCAGTTGCAATACAAGGCAGTGACCTTTGTGGCAAAAAACTAGAACATTTATGTATCTCTTCTTCCAACCCTGTTCCCGACTATTCTCTCTGGGCAATCCACTAAGCTGACCACAGTCACCGCTATGACTATATTCTAGTCTGACCGCTATGACTATATTCTAGTCTGAGTGATCTTTTTAAAAACACACAATGGAGAGTGCCTCTCCTTTGTACCTGCCACAGGTGCTAAAATGAACAAATTGCAAAGCTGGCCAGAGAACTCTTGCCCTTGCCTGCCTTGTTGTCCAGCTCCACCACAGTTCCCAAGCTCTTCCCATCCAAGGCCTTTTGTTCCTGCTTTCCTCTCTCATCAACGGGTCTCCTCCTGCTACCATTTCTTGTAGGTGGCTCTTGCCTATCATTTATTTCCCTTCCAAGAACCATTTCTGAGTTGGGGTGCATCTCAGTGGTAAAACACATGTGTAGCATGCAAAGGGCCATAAATTGGATGTGTGTGTGTTTTCAGAAGTCTTCTGCCCCTAATAGCCTCCAGGATGCAGTCATAATGGGGCCTAGCTCAGTCAGGGCTCAGGGAGAATGGTGACTGAGCTGTGGCCATCTGAATAAGAATAACCCCCACAGGTTCATATATTGTAATATTTATTTGGTCCCCGGTTGGTGGAACTGTTTGGGGGGGGGGATTAGGAGGTGTGGCCTTGTTAGGAAAGATATGTTACTAGGAGTGGGATTTGAGGTTTTGAAAGATAGACAGCCTCTCTTTTCCCCTTCCCCTTAACCAAGGGCCTCCTACCTTCAGATAAGAATGTAAGTCCCTCAGCTATCGTGTTAACGCTAGGCCTGTCTGCCTGTTGTCATGCTCTCTGCCGAGGTGATCATGGGCTCTGATCCTCTGGAACCATGAGTCTCAAATTAAATCCTTTTTTTTTTTTATAAGTTGTCCTGGTCAGGCTCTTTCATCACAGCAAAAGTAACTAAGATGTCTGCTTAGACTTCTGACCTCCCATCTTCCAGGTCTATCAATGCTCATCAAACCACAAACTCTCACAAGCTGTGTAGCTCATATCCCTGGCTTCCCAATACCTAACCCAAAGCATGGAGATAAGAAAGAGGTGGTGGCATAAGTGAACTCAGTAAGGCCTAAAAGTTTTTCCTCAAGTCACCTGACTCAGAAGTGATAAACTGACTTATGTTACAATGTATTTAGGAAGAGAGCACAGACTAAATGAGGTGCAATAGTAAGTGAGGTGCATTTGAAGACAGCGCTTCCAGAGTTCAAGATATGACGGTGGGATTCTAGTCTGTGCAGATCTGTCCCCTTAGAAGAAAAGAAAGAGTGTCTGCTGTCCACAGACTTGCGCTGAGAAAGGAAAGGCCATACCTGCAGGCCTGTGGAGACGTCCTCACCAGAGCCCTGCTCAGTCAGTACCAGCTCTGACTCTGAGTCAGCAAAACCATGAGAAAGTCAGTACCTGCTCTTTCAGATAAAGCAGGCCATGGTATTTTGTTCAGAGCCCCAATGTTTTCAGCACTAATTTTTCTTATGCAATGGTTCTGAAGGAGAAGAGTCCAGCAAAATTAATTTCTACTAATGGTTCACAATAGATACCAGCATTTTGCCAGCCATATGTCAGTACTCCCAGCTCTCAGTAAGGCCACTTTGATTTTCACTTGAAGAAGTCTGGCCATCTCTTAACACCCAGCCATGTTGTGATTGCAATCTTGGTAAAACTGTCAATTAAACCATATTTTAAAAAAGAAAAAGAAAGATCACGTTATCCGCTAACCAGGCCATTATTACATGCCAGGAATTTGAAAGTTGAGCACAATGAATGACACAGGAATCAAAAAATATTGACACCTCATTTTGATAATAGTACCTACAAAAAATTATGACCCCAAACATCCCATTGCCTAGATTGCTGGAGGTAGTAACATGCTTGCCCGTTCCATTACCTGACTGGTCAGTTGCCTCCAGTGTGAAGGAACATTCCAACTCCCTCTCATAAATTCTTCACTTGAACTTAGTCAAAAGGCAAAGTGTCAGCCATCAAGTCATTCTAGTTTGAGTCTGTCAAATTTGAACTTGGTGACTTGCAACCAAAGAGCTCTGAAGAGCACAGCGTCCTTCATGTTTGTGCTCCAGTTCCATCCACGCGTGAGTTATTTTTAGCTAAGTATGCAATTAGGATGAACATACATTATTGAAAGTCATTTATAATTTGGCAGGAATTTTACAACATAAGAAGTTACGTGATTAACTGATCGTGGTGGCGCATGTCTAGGATATGACTACAGCACTCAGAAGAGGGAGGTGAGGGGAGTCGGACAGCTAGGCTATGTACAGATACCCTATCACAAGCATGAACACACAAAAATTGAATTTGGTAAATAGTGTATGCATTAGAAAAAATGTGCTTCTTTCAAATTACGTAGATCATATGCAATTTTCAAAGAAAAAGGTGAAAGATTTTTTTTTATATAGAAAACAAAACATGCGTTTTGTTTCTGGAGATCTTTCTGATGATGTTTTTTGGCAATAGGAAAACCTTACTATTTGGGCCCACGTAGTTAACAATGGGATTGACGGCATTTCTCTGCTGAAACATTTGAATAATCACTAGGAAAATAGAAAGGGCAGTATGTGTTGTAAAATTAGAAACAGGCCAGCAAAATAGTAGAATTCACCTAGCAAATCAATTTCAGAATTTTGTCTTTCTTTTGCATCAGGTTTGGGCAGGGGCATATTGTCTGTCTGTTTTTCCCCATCTCCTGAAAACCCCACACTAGAGATCGGGAGATAGTGAATGAGGAGGTGCTGAGGGCAAACCACCAGGACTTTTGCAGTAATGTCCCAGGCTGGGAACATTTGTCCTTTTCTGTTTCAGTGGGGGAATGGAGAAGGGAAAACGCTTGGTATGTAATGAATATTTAAGAACATTTCTTTCCTTCCTGAAATAGAACTGACATTTTAAACTGGGTCTTTTTTAATGAACATTTAATTTTTGATGCTTTCTTATTGTTAAGCATATCATTTTAACAAAATAATGTATTATTATGAAAATGGTTGTGCACACAAAGAATAATAATAAGCTCTCATGGCATTTGAGAAATAGAACGAGATCAACTCCTTGGAGTTTTTTTTTTTTTAATCTTTCTCAGCAGCTACCTCCTGATACTTCTCTCAAAGAAATGACTACCATGCTATATTTTTGTATTGATCATCCTCTTTCCTTTCATTAGAGAAAGAATTATCTGTAGATAGATAGATAGATAGATAGATAGATAGATAGATAGATAGATAGATAGATAGAGATAGACATAGATGTATCTAGATATTTCTCTCTATATATATATATTGTGTATAATCCTTAGTGACTTTAGTCTACTGCTCACCACTGATTTTTTACATTGTTACATAGTATTATACTTTATAAAAGCACTTTATGAATCAAATTAGCTTTACCACAGCTGAATGGTGGTGGCACATGTGTTTGATCCCAGCACTCAGGAGGCAGAAGTAGGCAGATCTCTGTGAGTTTGAGGCCAGCCTGATCTACAAAATTGAGTTCCAGGAGAGCCAGGACTGATACACAGAGAAACTTGTCTAAAAAAAACCAGTCCCTCTCCCCAAAAATAGCTTTACTACAATGAAATATCTGGTGCAACTAAATTCATAAAAAGAAAAGTTTAGTTTAGTTTAGGAAATTAGAGGTCACGATGACTGTATCAGTTTAGTCCTGTGAAGGCCACCTGACCATGCGTTGGATAGCAATGGCAGTAGCATCAGTAGCATAGAAGATGCTCATGTCTTACCACATTCTGAGCAAGTGCAAAAAGGAAATGCAAAGATGATTCTGGCTTGCTCTTTGGAAGCAATGTGCCAGAAGAGCTTAAGGGTCACATAAATACTTCATGCCCACTAATGATCTCCCACTCTGCCCCAACTCCCAAAGGTTCTGCTACCTCCCTGTAGCTCTACCTTAGAGATCAATCCTTCAGTTGTGATGGGTCCTTAGGGAGCTTAAGCCTTGCTTAAACCACCATATATACCACTGTTTGATGTGGGAAGTCCTTCTGTCTATGTGTTGCTTTTATTGGTTAGTGAATAAAGCAATGAATTGCTCCCAGCCAATGTTAACAGAGTGTAGCCAGACTGGAAAAGATATATAAAGAAAGTAAGCAAAGTCAGGGAGACGCCATGTAGTCAACACTGGAAGAGTCAGATGCTGAAACCTTGCTGGTAGGCCATGACCTTGCGGTGATGCACGGATCAATAGAGATGGGTTGATTTAATGTGTAAGAGATAACTAAAAATACACTTAAGCTATTGGTCAAACAGTATTGTAATTAATACAGATTTCTGTGTGATGATTTTCAGAGTCTGGGTGGCCCAGAAAAGAATGAGCAGCCCCTTACAGCTTTTAGTCTATTTACTATGGTAAGCTCTTAAATGGTTGGCTCGGAAGAGACAGCCTTCTGTGAACACATTATCAACTACACATATACAAAAGTTTCTTTAAAGCACATACTGGGGGCTGGAGGCATGGCTCAGCAGTTAGGAGCACTGTATGCTGTTCCAGAAAACCTGGGCTCAATTCCCAGCACCCAAATGGCAGCTCACAACCATCTGTAATTCCTGCTCCAGGGGATCCGGCACCCTCATGTGAACATACATGCGTGTAAAACACCAATGTACATAAAATACATTAAAAATAAATATTTTTTAAAGAAAGATATTTAAAGTGCATATTGGGTGATATTTCCGAGTTACATGCTAAGTACAATTCTCCTAAAATGTGCAAATATTTTTTCATTATGGGGGTGATAGTTTACATTCCCTCAAGCAGGAGATAGCCTTTCAACAGTTCCCTGTCCTCAGACCAAGGAAAGACATGTGACTCCATTGCTCTAGTGCTTTCTTTCTCCCTAAAGAATGGCAAAAAAGTAGAGGATTCACACAGCATAGTAACTCTTGTGCCTGTGAGCTGTCTTTGTGATCCTACTGATTTCTTACTTTCATCAGTTTATTAGGTGTGTGTGTGTGTGTGTGTGTGTGTGTGTGTGTGATTAATGGATTACGGAATGTACTACATTTACACAATACAATATTACTCAACTCTTCCCAAAATAATGAAATTACAAAATTCACAGGTAAATAGATGGAACTAGAAAAAAAATCATCCCGAGTGAGTTAACCCAGACCCAAAAAGACAAATATGGTATGTATTCTCCTATATGTATATGTATGTGTGTGTGTGTGTATGTGTAGCTGTAGATAGCTAGGTAGGTAGGTAGGTAGGTAAGAAGACAAACAGACAGACAGATAGATAGATGATTGACAGATGAGCTAAATTATCCTTTAGGAAGGTGAGCCATTTATGAAATAGTCTGGTCCCTCCCTGTTGATCTGCACAAATAAGTTTCTGCAATTAATGGACTTTCTTGGACTCTTGTGCTCTGCTCCAGTGCACTTGTTGATTTGTTCTGCTATCAGTGTCGTGTTTTTAATTACACAGTCTGGTGAGCTTTCATGTCCGCCAGTGCAGCTCTCCTACCCATCTTCCTCCTTGATTCTTCCATATAGATATTCAAGTCAGCCTGTCAAATTCCAGGAAAAATATAATAGAGGTTTTGGTTTTAATGGGACTTCATCAAATGTATAGGATAACTTAAGATAAAATATTTGCAAAACATTCCTTTCCGCAAGCATTATATTTTTATTTATATAAGCATTCTTTACTATTTTAATTATCATCATTTATCCGCAAATGAATTGCACATTTTATATGTATTTCCAGTTACATCTATTTTTATGCAGACACTGGTACTTTTATAGAAAGTTTTCTATGTAATTATTGCTTGTTTATGAAAACTTGACTGACATACATATTTATGTATGTATATATGTTCAAATTTACTTTGCTTCCAATAGTTCTTACAAATGTTTTCATTGTAATTATTCATAAGTTATCTTTTCCATATCCAATTACATCTCCCAAAATTATGTCATTTCACTTTCTCCTTTCAGTCCTTAACTGTTTTTATTTCTTTCTTAACTAGTATACTTTGCTGGGTTGACGTGGTAAGAATGGGCCCTCTTGTCTTGTTTATCGTCTTAGGAATGATCAAGCTCCCTGCCCTCTCCCCCATTTTTTAGATACAGAAATTCTCCAAGCTGCTTGGAGTGCTGCTGGCCTTCTTCAGCTGAAGGAGATTAAGGAAATACAAATTAGGAAAGAAAAAGTCAGAGTATCTTTATTTTCATATACTATGCTAGTATACATATTCCCCCAGGAAACTTCTATAGCTGATAAGCATTTTGAGCAAAGTAACTGGATATAAAATCACCTCACAAAAATCAATAGCCATCCTATACACAAATGACAAATGGGCTGAGAAAAAAAACCAGGGTAACAAGACTTTTCATAAATTGCCTCAAATAATATAAATATCTTGGAGTAACTCTAACCAAAGAAGTAAAAAACATGCAATAAAAACTTTAACACACTGAAGAAAATGAAAAAGGTATCAGAATACAAAAAAATTCCCATGCTCATGGATCAATAGGATTAATATAGTAAAAGAGATCATCCTACCAAAAGCAATCTACAAATTCAATGCAATCCCCATCAAAATTATAACACAATTCTTCACAGAACTTGAAAGAATGATCCTCAGGTTCATATGGAAACACAAAAAATTCAGGATTGTTATAACAGTCATGAATAATTTAAAAAATACTAGAAATATCACCATCTTCAATTTCAAATTGTACTATAGAACTATCTGTAATAATATTAATAACAACATAATATTGGTAAGTGCACACACATAAGCACACACATACACATAAACACATACACACAGACAAATTGGTCAATGGGATCAAATTGAAGTCCCCGACATAAATCCACACTTATGGACACATGATTTTTCTTATAATGAAACCAGAAATATATACTGGAAAAAAGAAAACCTCTTCAACAAATGGTGCTGGTCAGACTGGAGGGCTGCAGTACAAGAATGCAAATAGATCCATATTTACCACCCTGAACAAAATTCAACTCCAAATGTATCAAAAAAATGTCAGCATAAAGCAAGATGTTCTGACCCTGAGTAAACAGAAAGCTGGGAATAGCCTTGAACTCATTGGCACAGTGAAGGACTTCCTGCATAGGACACCAATAGCACAGGCACTAAGACCAACAATTAATAAAAGGAACCTCATGAAACTGAAAAGCTTCTGTATGGCAAAGGACTGTCATTCAGACAAAGTGGCAGGCTATAAAATGTGAAAAGACGTTTACCAATTACACATCTGATAAAGGGTTAATATCTATGGTAGATTTTTAAAACCTATGAAGAAAAACTGGTCATCAAAAAAAAAAAAAAAAAAACAACCACCCAAATAACCTAATAAATTGGGTACAGAATTAGGCAGAGTTCTCAAAAGATGAAACACAGTGGCCATGAAACATGCAGAGTTTCAACATCCTTAGCCATCAGGGAAATGCAATTTAAAAATAATGTGTGATTTCATCTTACACCAGTCAGAATGGCCAAGATGAATGAAACAAATGACAGATGACATGCTGGCGAGGATGTGGAGTAAGGGCAGCACTCATCTCCTGCTTGTGGGAGTGTGAGCTTGCACAGTGACTGTCAATCGGTGCTGTAGCTCCTCAGGAAGATAGGAATAGGTCTACCAAAAGAACCAGCTATTCCACTTTTGGGCAGATACCCAGTGGTATATCCTACTTCAGAGATACTTGCTCATCCAGGTCTGTTGCTGCTCTATTCATAATAGCCAGAAATTGGAAAATGCCTAGACATTTGTTAACAGATTAATGAATTACAGAATGTACTACATTTACACAATAGAATATTATTTAACTGTTCCCAAAATAATGAAATTATGAAATTCACAGGTAAATGAATGGAACTAGAAAGAAAACATCCCAAGTGAGTTAACCCAGACCCAAAAAAACAAATATGGTATGTATTCTCCTATATGTATATGTCAGTTTTTAACCCTTCAATAGGCATACCACAATCCATAAAATCACAAAGTTTGGGTATAGAATAAGAAACATGGGGTAGGGAAGGGTCTCTCAAGGATGGGGAATAAACTATATAGTTATGGCTAGTTGGTGGGGGAGAGAGACTGGGGTAGGAGGATCAGCAGAGAGGGAGAGGGCAGGGTGAGTAAGGGAAAAATGTAGGGAGGGACAGCTAATTCTATGGACCCTTTGAGGGCTCCATAGAGACCTACTACAGTAAAACTCCAGAAAATAAATATGTAAGTAAAAGAAAGATAAATGGAATCATCAAATACCAGAGAGAGACAAAGTCCCAACTAGACTTTTCTTACCATCAAGAGAAACCTCCAGTACCAGGAATGAGTTATATCTTATTGAGTTGTTGGCCAAAGGGGTCCCATGGAAACCCCCAAACAATTCAAACTATTGACAAGGTTATTGGCTGCTTTCCACAAACTTATGTCAGGCCCTTTTTCTGAAGACAACACCTCTATACCTCACTGAATAAGAAAAATTCAGCTGGTGCCTAACTAGAGCCTTCACCTGAACGACTAGTGTTCATGATATTCATAATAATGAAAGGAACTCTGCATGCTACCAGAGGAGAAAAGTAGACCCCACCCAACCAGCTACAAACCCTTTAGTCTACATGGCGACCTGCTTGCTTGATACGCTGGTGCAATGGTGACCCAAAAGTTGTTAGAGCAGCCAACCACAGTATTTAAGGTCCACCCCATGAAATGGAACCCATGCCTGACCAATAGTCTGAGACTAGATAAACTGGGGACCTAGAAGAAAACCAAATGCAATTGTTATACTAAAGGAACATAGCTATTAAATTACTCCTAATGGCATTCTGCTAGATCCTTAGGATATATAGATCTATTCCCATAGATCGGTGTCTCATTCAACCATCATCAGAGAAGCTTCCTCCTGCCATCAAGGGAAACGAATACAGAGAGACCCACAACTGGAGAATGTGCAGAAAGTGAGGGAAATGGGAACATCCAGTTTTAAATGGTAGATCCGCATCAAATCCCTCCCCTCAGGGCTCAGGCTTCTCTGTGAGGGAAGAAAGCAGGAAGATTGTTAGAGCCAAAGGGGATGGATGCTATCAAGGAAACAGTGTCTTCCAGATGCAACAGCACTGATACACTTAGGAACTCACAGAGACTGTGGCAGCATGCATATGGTCCAAACCACAATGGGGTCTAGCGCTGAGATGAGGAAGTAACCCTCAACTTCCAGTCCCAACCAAAAAGCTACCTCCAAGGACAACGACTCACAAAGGAAAACTTAGTGACTTCAAGGGAGTCTCACTGGACAGACAAATCACACACGTAAGGGCAGGCCCTACACTCACATTAGATGAGCAACACAAAACAAACTCAAATGTATTTTTGGAGAGCTTTTTTGTCTCATAATTTTGAGTCATTTTTTATATTACTGTTCTTTTGCTTGTTTCTATGGCTTCCAATTTTGTTTTTGTGGGTCTTGCTGGTGTCTCTACATGTGTATGCATTTCATGTGCTTTGTTTCTTCTGTTCATTTGGTTTTTGAATGTTCCTTTCGATTTTTTTTTGTGTGTGTATGTGTGTGTGTATCTGTTTCTTCAGCAAGCACGCAAGAAGGCTGACTTTGGAAGGGTGGGAGGTGGAGAGGATCTGAGTGGAGATAAGAGGGGAAATTGTGATCAGAATATACTGAACACAATTTTCAATTTAAAAATACGTGTGTAGAATAAAATATATAAATGCCAGCCCCATGGATGCCATCAGGAATAGGATGACAGGGATCAATCATGAATTACAAACAAACTTTTAGCAGGAGGTCAAGGAGCCCTCTACCCTGGAGGCAGCAGTACAGTCACAAGCCTTTGTGAGCTGCCTCCAGCGCATGCCTGGGACTCGTAGCAGTGGAAGACTTGCTCCTGCCTGTGTCGCTGTCCCTTTGCTGTCAGACTGGAGGTGAGGAGATCCCAGCATGGGGAGACCAATCCCTTCACCCCAGTTGTCAAACATCATCCCCATCCCCCTGGACCATCCTTCTGGATTCATCCCCAGTGATTCTGGCCTTTCCAAACTGTTTCTGATCCCCTGATTCCTTAGCTTGGGGAGGAGCCTGCATTTTATTATGATGCCCCTACTCCTACTTCTAATACCTTTTTTTTTCCGGGTTTTTTCGAGACAGGGTTTCTCTGTAGCTTTGGTGCTTGTCCTGGAACTTACTCTGTAGACCAGACTGGCCTTGAACTCATAGAGATCCACCTGTCTCTGCTTCCCGAGTGTGGGGATTAAAGGTGTGCGCCACAACTGCCTGGCTTCGAACACCCTCTAACTGCAGTATTGACTCAGTGCTTGTCTCTTTAGTTCTGTGTGTAAAGGAATGTTGTGGAAATGACCTCCCTGAGCCAACTCATTGCCCTCCCTTTTCCCTTGATCTTGGCCAATCAGGAAATCAAGAATTTGTGGGATCTACTTGGCTTACTTTCTCCACCCCTTAGCTTTCTCTCCTAAATGAGAGACACTTGTTTTGTTTCCCATTCCATTTTCTTGTCTATTTTTGTCACACTATTTCCAGCCTTTTAATGGCGACCCAAGCTATGTTAACATACTTACCTTAAAAACTCC
The DNA here is from genome assembly GCF_950005125.1 of Chionomys nivalis. Taxonomy (NCBI): domain Eukaryota; kingdom Metazoa; phylum Chordata; class Mammalia; order Rodentia; family Cricetidae; genus Chionomys; species Chionomys nivalis. Next base: position 47,419,053 of record NC_080087.1, read on the forward strand.
TGTTAATCAATATCTTTCTTCCTGTCCTAAATAAGAGCATTAGATAATATTAACTTTTCACTTCCACACACTATATAAACTGTATAGTATTTAATTATTATATCTTATTTTTATTCCACATAAAAATAGTTGTGTATTTATTCAATACATGTCTATATATGCCCCCGTATTTAGCAACAGTCTACTTCCTATTGCCTGTATCGCAGGGCTTCCAATTGTGATAATTTTACCTTACCTCACTGTAAGCAGAAACATCAAAGTTCCTCTTCATGAAGATCATTTAAGGAAAACTCTCTATTTTTATGTTTGAAGTCACTTGTATGTCAGTCACCCAAGGGCACCACTAACTTTATGTTACACAGATACACACACAGAGACACAGATACACACACGAGGGGGGGGGCATGTGGAGGATAGGTATTTAGGTCACATGGGCATCTTGAGTTCAAAATATCAGTCATACAGAAGAGTATCGGGTTGTTAAATCTCCAGAGAGTTCCTAGTTCTTCACTGGGTTCCTTGCAGGGAGGTCTTCTTGCTTCCTACCGCCTGACATTAAGAGTCCAGCCCTTTGCGATGTCACTTGGTGGAAATGCCTCAGATAGATTTGAGTTCTAGTTCAGTTTGTGGAGCTCCTCCCTCTCCTGTCTGAGAACCACTGCTCTGGTAGAGAAATATGTTAAACCCCTTAGCCAAGGCCTCAGTGTTTCCAATAGGAAGGATGTTGGGGGTGACTTGCCTACACTGTTACCTGGAGCAGAAATGTACGGCTTCCATGTTAAAATCAAGATAATCACAGACTAGTAAAACAACCTAGAAGAAATAAAACTTACTTGAAAACAGCTAGGTGGGAATTAGACTGTTGGAGGCAATTGGCAGCTACCAGTTAGCAGAGGTCATTTGTGTGTCAAGTGCTTTACCAAGATTAGTCTTATAAAGACACACCTCCACCGGGGAATTTACTAATTCTCAAACCACTAATGAGACTATCATTCATTGGCCACACAAAATACCCTCAATTGAGTACAAATGAGAAGACTCAGAGAAGATTTACTGTGCCCCAGTTTCTCAAGTTGATAAGGAGTCTCAGGTCAGTGTGCTTATGAGTGGCTTTGGTTTTTACTGTTTGAGTTGGTTGTTTGTCCACTGGTATTTTCAGCTCTAAGCACCGATTGAAACGAAAGCAGTATTCTTTGAACACATGTGCCCCGTGCAACCCATTCTCTAAATTCCTCCTCACCAAGGGAAAGATTCATTGAAATCTAAGTTTTCCCAAAGATATGTCTTAAACCAAAGGTAATAAGTAGATTTTGCCTCAAATGCTAACTTCCAATGAAGTTGCTTCAAAGACTTAGGTCCATGTATCGGAAGGATTAGAGGACATTGGCCTCATTTATCTCTAGCCCATTAGAGGTATTCCTCACAGGTAGTGTAGGCAGAGCAAAGGCAGGAAGAGGCTAACAGAGTTAGTAAGCAGGAGGCTTAGTAGATAAGAGAAGAATTAAGGAAATAAAGGGATGCAATCTTACCTTTCTCTTTAAAACTGGGACTCTGGTATGCTGGAGTTACTGAGACTGGGATCCAGGCATCTGTCACAGCACCAGGTGACAGCTGTAATAGTCTCATGGAGTTGGAGCCATGCCTGAGACCTGCTTCGGCAGAGGGGATCAGGTCCCAAAGAGGTTGTGTGGAGTCACTGGGGGAAGAGAGAGAAGGAAGAGAGGGACATGATCTGAGGGTAAATCAGGGTGGCTGCCAGCAACCTTGAGTTGAGAAAAGACTACAACTTTTATACTGTACACATGCACATAGGATTAAACTGGAGACAAGGGAGGTGTGAGCTGGGCTGTGACTTGAGACCAGGAGTTGAGGAGTCTAGCGCTGACCTTGGCAATAGGCACTAGTGATGTAGGTACTAGTGCTAGAGATAAGAATGACGACTTTATCAGCCACTTTCCTCAGGACCTCCAGGGAAACTCCTTAGCCAAATGCCTGATCTGGGAAAATGACTTCTGGGAAGCAGACGTTGTACTACAACATCTTCGTCTTACTATATGAGCCTGTTCTCCTCATAATGCTCTTGAAAGGGAAGGTTCCAGTGTCCTACCCTTTTGCCTTTATTCCATACCATTCCGGTTTCTCTGTCTTTATTAACTGGACTCTTGCCTTTAATGGCCTCAGACTCTGGATCTGAATTGTTCATCCTTGGGATCAGATGTGTCTAGTAAATCTCTAACATGCTGTTCTTGGTATAATTAGAGGGCACGAAGCAATTCCTGGTTCCTTAGAGGCAGGGTCTTCCCCCCCAAAAGAATTATTTTGTTTAAAAAAGCTACCAATGTATACATTTAATTCTTTATTAAAGCCCATACAAATTTTCCCAAAAGGAAAGGCATTAATAGTGAGAATCATTCAAAAAATAACATTTAAAGGATTTTGGAGAAGTGTGATCTGCAATGTCGAAATGCTGGACCTGTGTCAAGCAGCAATGGCTGCCATGAAGTCCACGCCAGGGCCATACCCTGACTTTAAACAAAACCACTTACCCACTAGCCAAGCCCATTTAGTAGGGGTTACCCAGGTTTGCCGCCAATAGCATCTCCAACTGTATTGCATCTGCAGTCACCAGCTCTTAGGGGAGAAATACCCAGAATTCTGGAGAGACAGGTGACTGGGTTGTTTTACAATTTTTACGACCTATCTAATGATGTAAACTCATTCTTTATCATGTAAGCAATGATGTGTTCTGTCAATCAGTATCATTGAAACCTATATAGAATTTAGCATTTATTATTTAAAAGCAGAAATAAATAGCTTAAATATTTGTGGGGACCAAATGTTAACTATTTTCATATTGATAAGGTATATTATGCAAAACAGGAAGCATCATCAAGTTAGTCAGATTTTTATTTATTTTCAGGATTCACTTAAAAGATTTAAATATAGAAATGTCTATATTGCGTGCTCTCCGTAATGTAGCCTCTCTTCAAAAAGCTATCTCGGTAGAATTTAAAGAACATCTTTATCCTTTTAATTGTCTTCCTAAATTGGTTTCTGTTACTGTGATAAAACTTGACAAAAATAAAGTTGGGCAGGAGAGGGTTTCTTTCGCTTCCTGGTTACAGTACAAAATGCCAAGCCAAAGCAGGAACCCGGAGGCAGGAACTGAAGCAGAAACTACAGAGGAACTCTACTCCCCAAGTCTTGGACAGTTTGCTTTCTTATATAACCCAGGGCCACTTGCTGGTGATGGCACCGCCACAGTGGGGTGAGCCATCCATGAATCAGTCACTAATCAATAAAACATTCCACCAGATTGCCTACAGACCATTCTAATTAAGGAAATCCCCCTTTTCCTCTTCCCAGATGACTCTAGTTTGTGTCAGGTTGACAAAAATTGTCCAGTACACTGTCCTTGCCTCAACTTCAAACACTCTACTGTTTTATCTAGTAAAATGCATTCTAGCACAAAACGCCCTACAGAACTGCATTTTAGGACCCAATAGATTGGGCTATCGAAGAGCTCACCACAAATTGCAATCAAACCTTTGAAGAAAGAGTAAGGAAGGATGTTGATTCCTATAAATCTAATAGCATTCTTCAGACAAAAGCTTGAAGGGGTATCCTGCTTTTCTCATTCAGCAGGGTCTGTTGAACCTTCTGGCCCTAACAACGGTTTTTTTTTTCTTACAACATTTTTTTTTATTGATTTTTATTGAGCTCTACATTTTTCTCTGCTCCTTTCCCTGCCTCTCCTCTCCCCTTCAACCCTCTCCCAAGGTCCCCATGTTCCCCATTTACTCAGAAGATCTTGTCTTTTTCTATTTCCCATGTTGATTAGATCCATGTATGTCTCTCTTAGTGTTCTCATTGTTGTCTAAGTTCTCTGGGATTGTGATTTGTAGGCTGGTTTTCTTTGCTTTATGTTTAAAAACCACTTGCGAGTGAGTACATATGATAATTGTCTTTCTGGGTCTGGGTTTCCTCACTCAAAATGATGTTTGCTAGCTCCATCCATTTGCCTGCAAATTTCAAGATGTTTTTTTTTCTGCTTCTTACAACATTTTTTAAATTATTGGTTTGACTTGATTAATTTCAAATAACCTTTTTGTGCAAATTCTTTAAGTCTGGCTAGATCTGAATCTTTATGTCAGTCTTTAGTGAAGTAAGTGCACTAGGCACTCCATTCTGTCTTTGATTTACAAAATACACTGGTATCAAGAAATATCACTCAGAGCATGAGATTTTCCAGATACCCAAGTGAGGTGGACATGGACTCTGGAGAGAGAAGAGCATTGCTTTGAGTTTTATTTACTTATTGTTCCTTTTGCCGGGTGGTGGTGGCGCACGCCTTTAATCCCAGCACTTGGGAGGCAGAGGCAGGCGGATCTCTGTGAGTTCGAGACCAGCCTGGTCTACAAGAGCTAGTTCCAGGACAGGCTCCAAAACCAAAGAGAAACCCTGTCTCGAAAAACCAAAAAAAAAAAAAAAAAAAAAGACAGAAGAATATCCATTACCTGCTCCAAGTAGATAAAGGACAGGAATGATTTCCAATGCCATCCTCAAACAAAGGAAGCACGGTAGTTTAATCTGGGGACCTGTAAATACTCATACAATAAAGCACTGCTGGGGAAAGCACATTCCTGAGCTTGCTTGGTTCAAGGTCATAATTCAAGAGGGAAAGAAGTCACTTGCTGTAACTAGAGGTTTCTTTCCAGCCCATCGGTTCCCAAGTAATAACTCTAAACCTTAATATTAATTACAAATTGTCTGGTCCATTAGCTCAGGCTTATTCACTAAATATCTGTTACAACTTAAATTAGCCCATTTCTATTATTCTATATTTTACCACGAGGCTTGTGGCTTGTTACCTCCCATCTTGCTTCCCTGGTGGCTGCTGGCATCTTCCAGATTCTGCCTTCTTTCTCCCTGTGATGTGGGATTCCCCTCTGTATGCTGTACGTACCATTGGTTAATAAAGGCCTGTCTTGGACCTGTGATAGGACAGAATAGAGGTAGGTGGGGAAAACTAAACTGAATGCTGGGAGCACGAAGATGGAGTCTGGAGACACCACATAGCCTCCGCCAAGAACAGACGAGCTGGAACCTTGCTAATAAGCCAAAACCACATGGCAGTATACAGATTAATAGAGATAGGTTAAATTAGGATGTAAGAGCTAACCAATAAGAAACTAGAGCTAATAGGCCAAGCAGTGATTTAATTAATACAGTTTCTGTGTGGTTATTTCGGGACTGAGCAGTCAGGAACAAACAAGCAGCCACCTAACAACATTTCTGTATCTCTGCTTGGATTTCCTGCCTGACTCTATTCTGCCTGGCTATTGGTCAAATCAGCTTCTTTATAAACTAATGGCAATAAAACATATTTACAGCATACAGAAGGGTATCCCACATAATCTTCCCTTTTCTGTCTAACTAAAAAGAAAGGTTTTAACTTTAACTTTGTAAAATTACATATAACAAAACAGATATCAAGCAAAAATTATAATTATATTTAATTTATTTGTATTTGACAAAATTAAAGAAAATATTCTATCATCTATCCTGTCTTTGTAAATCTAAAGTTTTATATCTAATTTATCTTTTATCTTAATTAAGGAAAATTATAATTATAACCATCTAGTCTTCAACTTCATCAAAGACCCCAGAATAATATATCATAATATTATCTAAGTAAACAGGAAGTACATTATAAGCAACTTCCAAAACTCTAGAAAAGACAAAAGCATCTGGCTGCCTGGACAGTCACCCAAAGTTCTTCTGTAACATTGGGGCATTCATCTTTAGTTTATAGGCCTAGAGTTTCTGGCAGATTTCTTAGTGAAAAAAGAAATCTGAAAATCTGTGCGACCTATTTTGGCAAAATTTTCAGTTTCTTTCTTCTGTGTCCTGCAGAATGTCTGGCAGACTCTTCCATGTGAAGCAGGAACCCTACATTAAAAGCAAATGCCATAATGAACTTCTTCAATGTCTATCATTCTCTTTAAGTAATTGGTACTGCCAGGAGCAGATGTCTTTCACTGTTGAGAAAAGTCTAAGTCCTTAACACATTTTAAAGGCCATATTCTGTAGTTCTTTGAAGTGTTTGAGATTACTTATCCATCTGAAATATATCTTTGCATATCTAGAAAACCTAACTAATGTATCTATAAGTTTGATGATTATATATGACTAATAATTTGCATTTCTTAACTATACATTACATTTTCAAATGTGTGGCGGCGCAAATGAATGCAGACAGATTATATAGATATATACAGCTTTAAGAAGGAAATAAACTTACAGGACCACAGGTTCCCGCGGAGCACTGGAAAAGCGGAGCAAAAGAAAAGGGCTGCTGGGCTCACGCCCGGCAGATTTATCCGTAAACATTAGCCCGAGGCGAACATGCCCCCAATGGGTGGGGCTATGTCCCTACACAAATGAACCGTTTAAGCATAACACCTCAAACAAGAGTAGAAATATACATATAGTATAACAAAATTGACCTTAAATTTAAATAAATAAACCAAAAGCAATATCAAAGTAAGGTATTTATTTCTATAACATATCCCCTTTTTTCTGTAAAAAGAGATTGACTATGATTATTAATTATTTATAACCAACCCCCTTAAATGAAAGCAAACATTTATAAACAATGTTTTGGGAACTTGAGCATAGTTTTCTATACTACTTTCTACTGATTGGGAGTACTGGTAATCTTATGGGGAATCTGAGAAAACTTAGGGTTATGGTTAAATCTTGGCTGTAGTGGTCTGTGAGGCTGCATAGTCTCATTCGGTTGCCTTTAAGCTGTTCTGGATATTGGATCAACTGGGCAAATGCTCCCATGGAGAACTCTCCGGGGGTCTTAATCAATTATCATGGAAGGAATCCACAGGTTCTCATCTTCTGTGGATACAAAAGCAGAATGTCTTTTCCAAAGCAACATATGCTTAAACCCGAATTTTGAATTTAAGATACCTTTATGTTGATTTAGCTTCCCAGCCCCCACCATGAAATATCTCTCTGCAGTTAGCTCATTAATAGTCAAAAATTCAAAGAAAATACAATAGTATACATAATTCAAACTCTCTGTGTATTTTCCATTTTACATGTCTTATTATAATTTTATTAGTCTATTTCCTTTTTAAGAAATTAATCTATCTTTAGATGATTATTTTAATTTATGACTTTGTCTATCCTTTATCCTCTCTCCCCCGTGTCTATCCATATTTATCAAACACATTATGACCCGTTTAGAGGTCTTTTTGTCTGAATCTGTCTTCATTATGCATTTTTTGATAAGGAGAGGTCTTAAAATGCTAAGCGGGTGTGGCTAGGACTAAAGCCGAGGCTTTGACTTTCCAACGTGGTGGAGGTCTGTTCACCAACCAGCTCTGGGAGCTATGCTCACTCCCCCAACTCTAAGGATGAGGTGAGTCCATGCTGCCACCAAGCAGCTTGTAGCACGCTGCCCACAAACCCCATTCAGGTTCTCTGTAGCAGCACATCTGTTTGACCAGCACAAACCCGGAAGCCATCTCTTAAAGGAGCCATGCATCTGTTCGCAGCCAACAGAGCCTATCTGAAAATATGTAGCTACCAAGAAGCTGCACTTGACTCCTGGTGTTGTGGGTTTAGAAACCCTCTTTTTTACAAAGCTTTTTTAGACTTTATATGGATATATGTGCACTGCTTTGGTGTTATCTGTAACTGCTGGAGGTTTCTCTCCCCACCTGGTCCCACCCAGCAGTTCATGAATAACCATGCTGAGGCTTAATATTAATTACAAACTTTTTGGCTTATTAGCTCAGGTTTATTACTAACTAGCTCTTACAAGTTAAATTAGCACATTTCTATTATTCTATATTTTACCACAAAGCTCCTGGATTGTTACCTCACATTTTGTTTCCCTGGTGGCTGTTGGTGTCTCCCAGACTCTGCCTTCTTTCTTCTTGTATCTTTGCTTGGATTTCCTGCCTGACTCTACTCTACCTGGCTACTGGTCAAATTAGCTTCTTTATTAGCCAATGGTAATAAAACATATTCACAGTATACAGAAGGGCATCCCACATCAACTTGCACTTGGAGGCAGCCTTAAAACAAGTCTGTGGAGTCCATGAAAGGCTATCTCATGAACAAGAACCCATTTGGATATGTCCAGACTTCACCACAATGAAGACTAACAGTACTGCATCTGAGGATAGAGTTCTATTATAAAGATAGTAGACAGGAACACCTCTAGGCATGTTTAACTTTTTCTAAGAAGTTTTAGCTGGGTAAAGGAAAAGACACTTCAAAGTTGCATCAGTCTAAGAATCCACTCACAAAGGGACCTGCATAGTTTTGCAGCTAACAGATCCCATTCATCCTCCAGCTTCTGGTGGAAGGCAACAGTCATTGATACCCAATGGCTTGCGGCTGTGTCAGTCCAACCTCTGTGGCTACCTTCACACAGCCTTATCAATCCTTCCATCCACATTCAAGTCATGGGTTCAGAGACCTCTTACAAAGACAGGTTTATATCGTAGATCTGAATTATTTGGTATTTGTTTAAGCAAATATGTTCATAAGTTTCTATGGTGCTGGCTGGTAGAGGTGGCAGTCTACCATAGCCTGGCAGTTTTCTCTAAGCTTCATAATATGGAAACTTCCTCATCCCCAGCAACGTTTCCTGCTCTCTACCCACCCTTTTCTGTCTAGAATGTCTCTGGACCCACAATGCCTGAATTATCTCCAGGGTGACACTTGACACAATTACCTGCAAATGCTCTTCCTCTGATGACCCACATGATAATTAGGCAAATGCTCTAGCCATTTTGATAGACCCCTACTGTCATATGCAAAGTATTGTAAGAGGAGTGTACCACTCAATGCAAATTAGGGTTTGCCCTCAGGTTCTTATACCCTGGAGCTGATTCACCGAAGTCTGTCTCCTGGAGAGCTGTCTCTGTCCATGCTCATGGGCTAAGTACAAAACTTAATGTTGCAGATACTGCCTCTTGCCCTCTTGCCCTGGGGGACCCCCCACAATGTTCCAAGTTTTATACATGGAAATAATCCAATGTTAAGAACTAGATATTTTTTAAACTGGATAGTACATATACACATATTCATTATTTATTTTGTATATAACATATATATTCTTATGAAATTTTTATTATCAAACAAACTTTCATATAAATCATTATCTCTATTTGTTTGCCTTTTACAGGGACTGGCTGTGTTGAGTCTTCCCATGTGACAACCCTGTGGCCTCTTTTCTTCATGTAATCCCACGACTTGTCTCTGGGCCAGTTTGCCAGATGTAGCTGACACGAGGGAAACATCTGTGTCAATGGCAGCTGGATTGAGGGCATCTGTTTTGGTTCCCTGCATAAGTATTACAGAACTCACTGGATCTTTTGGGAAAGGCTTGTTTCAGAAATAACACCCCGTTTTCTGATTTAGGAGCTAACATCTCATTTTTGGAGCCGGAAGAGTTCCTCAAAAGATAGTTTTGGATTTTCCTCTGAGTAAATCACATGGATTCAATTTAATAGTTGGGGTTGCTCAATTGGAAAAACACATGACTCATATTCCAAATACTGGCAATCTCCAGGTGTTCCTGGTTACACTAAACCAGTGAGCATCTGTTCTCACATCCTGCTCTGTGAAGTTAAAATGTTCAGTCGCTTCAATCCTTGTTGGGCTTCCCACTTACCTGACAGGGTGGATTTTTAGCAACAGCAAAGATTCCACCAATGTTTACAATAGCGAGGCCCCCCAACCCCCTGCCAGACTTCATCCCCAAAGCTGTGGGTTTTACAGACCAGGATCACCTAGAGAAGTGTTAGTATTTTTACAATTCTTCCTGTTAATTTTTTTCCCCATAAACGTAAAACGTCTCTAAAAATGGTTAACAGTTAATGAGAATAAGTTATAAAATAAAAAAAAATATACTCTTTTGCATTTCTGGAGGTCAACCCACTTTAAGAACCCTGGGAACTTCTCTGTGACAAATCTTGTTGGCTGTGATGTGGTGTCCCTCTGGTTCCCTCTAGTGGAATAGAAGAAATTGCACTTTCTATACTTTGAACTGTTCCAAATGAAAACACAAAAACCAGCAAGCATTCGTAAAACAACATTGTGCCTTCCAGAAAAAATCACTCTAGACCCGGAACTGATGGGAAAGTCTCACCTGTCAGCTTTCTGAGCAGACACTAAGAATATGAGCCGGAGACAGAACTGTCCTCCCTGCCCCTGCAGATCGCTATGTACACAGTTTCAGATTCACACCAGTGACTGTACTTTCCGAACATGGAGCACAAGAGGTCTTAGAACATATCGCATTTTACGGTGAATCCATATCATTGCCTGTACCTGTTTTATCTTCCATAGAGAGGAGAAATTGAAAGAAAATTGAATCTGGCTGAATATTTCCTGTGTTCAGGTCAGGTAACCTGATGCTGTGAAAATTCTAGAGACATCACAGTAGAGAGCTGAATTTATGGGAATGACTCCTGTGTTTCTTGCCTGCCTTACTCCTGGACCTGGAATAGGTCAGCATCTTCTGTGTGGGAAGCCTTTGGTCAGAATATGGAGGTGCCCTCCGGAGTCAGTGTCTGTTACTGAGGCTGGCAGCTCCGGCTACCTGGGGAGAAAGCATACCTCTGAGTAATTTCCCTGGGCTGTGGAAGGCCAGCCTCAGAATTGGCCCTTAGGGATCCAGTTTCTGTCCTTCATCAGCAGAGAAGGAAACCAGACCCTGGAATTCAGATGTGTTCGGTTTGAGACGTCTATTCCCAGAGGACTATTGCATCCCAGAGGAATGAGCGTTCTAGTGTGACGTAACTGACAGACCTTGAGAAAGGAGAAGCAGCGAATAGCACAGAGACAACTGTGTATTCAAGATGCAGTCGCATTCAGAGCTGCATACTTGCAACGGAGATGTGTGCATTGACACGGGTGCCCAGAGGATTCCAGTCTCTACTTCTCTTTCCAATCTGCCTTTTCTCTGTGACTACAGGCAACATTGTGGACCTGGTCTTTGTGTGCCCACTGTTGATTCTAGTCTCCACATCTCCTCCTAATCTGCCTCATCTCTGTGCCCACAGACAATATTTTGGTCCTGGCTTTGGGGGATAATTTCTTGGACTCTGAAACAACTATTTTCTTTGCTATGTTTCCCATAATACAGTGAAGGTAGCCATTATACATGCCAATCCCTTCAACTCATTCAAACTTAAACTTTTTCAGGAGCCAGAGTGATAACTCTATTGGTAAAGTGCCAACCACACAAGTACATGGACCTAAGTATGGATCCCCAATACTCCTGTAAACGTTGGTAATGCCAGTATGAAGGGAGAAGCGTCGAGACAGATAATTTCCTCTTTCACCAGCCACTCTAGTCAAATCAATGAGCTCCACATTCAGAAAAAGACTCTGTCTCAATATGAAGATAGAGAGTATTTGAGGAAGAACCTGACATCACCTTCTAGCCTATACACACATATGCATACATATACACACAGAGACACACAAACATATACAGGCACACAGACACACACACATATACAAATACATACATGAATACACATGTGCACACACATATATACACATACATACATGAATATACATGTGCACACATATATACATATGCACAAGTATACACATTTACACACACATACAAAAAACTCAAATATTTCCTGCCAGTTATGAGTATAAATAGATCCATAGTTTATATGTATAGTGAAATATATATATAGTGAAATATATATAAACAGTGGTTTGTCTCACTGTACTTATAGCTTGATTTTTAATAAACGTAATTAAATAAGCCTAAAGGAAAGGGTAATGTTTATATAGTAATAATAATATAACAATAGATAATAATACTGTATGTCACCGTCCTTGTTTTATAAACAATAATTATTCCAAGTGATAGTGGCACACACCTTTAATCCTAGCATTCATAAAGGCAGGAGAATCTTTGAGTTCAAGGCTAACTTGATCTACCGAAAGAGTTCCAGAATGTCCAGGGCTTCACAGAGAAACCCTGTCCAAACAATAAACAAACAAACAAACAAAGAAACAAAAGTAATAATGTTTGTATTGGTGACTGATAATGAACCCAGCACATCATAGACTAGATTTGTAAGCAAATTTTCTGAAGACATAGCATAAACAAGCTATTTATGTAGTTGCAACTTCTTGGTATGAATTAATGTGTCTGAATGTCAAGATCCAAAAATGCTTATGAAAATAATTTATGAGGTCAGAATATAATATTTGGTAGTTTGCTCAGATGTGTGAAGTCATAAGTTTGATTCCCTAGTGAAGGCAGAAGTCACAAAATAATCCCACACTAGTTCAGAATTATGAATAATAAAGGATTATTTATTTAGAGGAAACTTACATATCACTTACATATCCTAGATAACAGTCCTCTGCATGAATGGGGAACAGGAACAGAGTCTAGCAGCCAGAAGCGAGAGCCAAAATCAAGAAAGAGTACACAATTTAGAGCTGCATTTACAATATAAGAAACCATGCCCAAGTGGACTGGTATCTTAAAGGCTATTGGCTGAAGGAGGAGAAGGAATTTCCATAGCACCCCAGCATTTCATAAACTATGGGTGGTGCACACCGTTACACTCCTAGCCCTTGGTAAAAGAGAAGGCAGAAAGATCAGAAGTTCAAGGTCATCCTATTACATAGCAAGTTCATGGCCGCACTGGGTAACATGAGATCCTGCAAAGTAAAATATAAAATATAAAAACAATGATTTGTGGACACTTTTTAAAGCATACGAAAGTTTGGTTAGCTATAATGAATGGGGCTTTTGTTGTGTTTTGTAACTGAACAGGACTTCTAAAGAGGTATACATCCCTAGAACTTTATGTAGAATTAGATACACACACGTGCCTCTTCCAAGAGCCACAGGTTTATCATTTTCATCAGATTCATAGCAATGAGAAGACTAAATCCAATAGTTATATTGTGAAGTTTCTGTGGCAGTAGCCATTTAAATATAGAAACTAATAATGGTTACCAAAAGTATTTGTAAGACATAAAATAAAATAAACCATTAGGGGCATGGTTTACTTGAGGTCTTAATTGGATTATTAGTTTTTTTATGACTTAATATCTCTTTAAGTATTATTAGGCTTTCCAGATAGGGAAAAAGTCCTTGTTTTACATCCATCATCATTCAGATAAACCCTTGTAAGCAATGATTTCAGCATGGCTCATTTTTCTTACACATAAAACCATCATCATTTTAATAGAGATGGAGAAGGCTTTCATATCCACAGGTAAAATTTTACAAATAAATGTAGATTTTTAAATTATAATTACATTGAATGACATAAAGTTAAAGCCGATGATTTAGTTACAATCATTACTACCTTAATTTAAACATTTCAAAGATGCCACCACAACTTTGACATAGCCTGATTTCTAAAAATTGCTGAAAATATTGCCAGTCAGTAGATGCTGTTGAACTCATGATCTGATCGTTGATGCCGTAAAGCTCTTTGCATGGTTCACATTTGGAAGACATCTTCAATGTTGCTGCTAAGCGCAGGAATAAGCTTATCATTGCTGGGATTTAAGTGATCATGGGTCATCAAATTAATCCAAATGAAATTAAGCCAAGTGAACTGAGGAGATAAAACTCATTTCAACTAAACAATATCCTTGGCTATCACCTTCATTTTAATAAACACTTATTAACTAACATAGTGATGGTATTTCCCAATTAAAAAGAGTTCAATGAAAACCATCCTTTACAAGGCCAATGTCATAGATAGAAATAAGAAGTTGTGCAGCAGTGCTTATGTAGTTGGTATGTATAAACTGTATTTTGAAGCTGCTGTAGATCAGATCCTAGTGGTCCCCCAAGGCCACTGTATTGGAGACCTGGTCCCTGTGTGGCTCTATGAGGAGGTGCTGAAGTCTTTAGAAAGGAAATAGTGTAGTGAAGGTCTTTGAGGTGTTGGGAGTATGACTCTAAAAGGAATTGTATGACTCTTGTTCCCGCCTTTGTTTCTCTTTTTGATATCTTAGCCATAAGACAGGAAGTTTCTGTTCTACCTTGTGCTTCCAGAACGTGCTGTCATGTGTCCAAGGTAACAGGGCCAACCTATTTCAGACATGATCTCAAAAACCATGACCCAAGATAGACTATCCACCACCTAGACTAATTTTCTCAAGTATGCCACAGTAACAGAACGCTAACACACACTGAGCTGTATTTCATAAATGCTGGTTTCTGGAGATTTAGACAAATCTACGTGTTACTGCAATATGATTCCACTGCAAGCATAAGCATGTGGATAATGAGATAGCATCAGAAATGGAAAGCTGGGATATACCTGGATTGCACAGTGCTTACCCAGCATTCACAGGGCCCTAGCTCCATTCCAGAAAGTCAATGAAATTCATCTCTATGGCTTAAACAGAGTGCATAGCAATCAAGCTGTTGGCACCAACAGCTGAATTCTGAAAGGTGAGCTTACTCTCACTGGCTGAACAGTAACTGAATTCTCAACAGCCCTTTTATGCAAGCTGGACCCTTTGGAGTCCTTTTTCTGTCTGGCCAACAAGACAGCAGTTCAGGAGCCTGGAGAAAGATGTTGAGACTGTACACCAACAATAGGGCCCCTTGGATATGCTGTTTTTGTAGGGAACAATGGAGTCGGCTACTCTACCTGCCTTGAGAGGCATAGATTTTTCAGGGGAGAGTCCATGGCTCCTGGGGCAGTGAAGTGTTCAGGCCTCTTTGTGTTTCTTTGTATGGTCCCTAAATAGTCAAGGAAGCATGAAGATTTGACAGGACTTAGACATTAATCTTGTGTACCCTGTATGACTTGCACACTTCACTGTTTCCTGGCTACCACAACTGTATTGATTCTTGCAATTGGCCTTATATTCTGTTTCTGATACAGGTATAAAAAGTCTGATTGCTCTCAATAAAATTGTCTCAGTTGTGCTGGGGCCCTCCAACCTGGCCTGATTTCATTACTCTCAGCCATACCAGGGGACATTGGCCTGGTAAGTGTGGGGAGTTTTAAGTATATAAATTCATGCCTAGAAAAGAGTTGTACTAAAATAGGCCAGTAGTCTACTTAGAAAGTGTTGTAAATAGAACCAGGCTTGCTGAGTGCTGCTTCACTTAGCAAGGCAGGGCCCGGCACTTCATAAAGCAGCTGAGGTCTTCATGCCTTTTTGAGAAACCATTTTGTCTTAGTCTCAATCCACTTAGCCTTCCAATCCATTTAAGTGATACTGTGGGTAGTTAATTTACACTTAAATACTGAAGAACCACTTGACTAAAGGCCAACATCTCACAGGCCTACACTAGAATGTTGGCACCACTAAAATACTTACAACAGATCCAGCTCCTCCCATGCCACAGAGTTTTCTGTTTGGATCATGCAGTTTCAAAGACTATTTCAAACAACTGGAGATGGCACTAGAACTGAAAATCATGCACTAGTTATATGTTTAAAACTATTTTTTAAAAATATTTTTTACATTAAAACTGTAGCATTTGGGGTCTAGAGAGGAGGCTCCACACTAAGAACATACATGGACCCTCCGGATGACCCAAGTCTGGTTCCCAGAATGCAAATCAAGTGGTTCATAAACTGCCTGTAATTCCAGCTCCACAGGATATGGTGCCCTCTTTTGGCCTCTGCAGGTACCTGTGCTCAGGTACACACAGCACACACACACACACACACACATACACACACACAATTAAAAATAAAATAAACTTAATGTAACACTATCTTCATCCAAAGAGCAGCAACTCTGTAGTAAATCACTTCACATACTGGGGTGGCATAGATAGATAGATAGGTAGATAGATAGATAGATAGATAGATAGATAGATAGATAGATAGACAGACAGAGAGGGAGTTGGGCAGTGGTGGCGCACGCCTTTAATCCCAGCACTCGGGAGGCAGAGGCAGGTGGATCTCTGTGAGTTTGAGACCAGCCTGGTCTACAAGAGCTAGTTCCAGGACAGGCTCCAAAACCACAGAGAAACCCTGTCTCAAAAAACAAAACAACAAAAAAAAGATAGACAGAGAGGTAGATATTTCATGTGTGTGTGTGTGTGTGTGCGTGTGTGTTTGCTAGTATGCAGGCTCATGCCTGTAATCTACAGTACTAAAGAGGCTGAGACAAGAGGGGTGCCATGAGTTTGAGGCCAGCCTGAATTACAGAGTAAGAAAGTACTTGTCAAGAGGGGGGAGGGAAAGGAGGTGGAGGAGGAGGAGGAAGAGGAAGAAGAGGAAGAAATCCAGATCCATTGAACTTTGCATCCTCAGACATTATTCGTGAGATTATAAATACTGCAGCCACTTTGGAAAACAGCTTGGAGGTTTTACAAAATGTTACTACAGAGTTTTCATGTGACACAGCTGTTCTAGTCTCTGTTTGGACTCAATGAACTACCAAACACGCATCCATACAGTGGACGATAATGTTGATAACAGCAATGTAATAGCCCCAAAGCAGCAACAGCCCAAATGAACCTCAAAGTGATGAAGGAATACACAAAGCAGAGCATACCAATGGAATGGAACATTGTTTAACCTTGAAAAGAAATGAAGTAGTGGCACATGATAAATCCTGGAAGAATCTTTTACAAATGTTAACTGAAAACATACAAAAGACATATTACACAATTCTATTTCTATCAAGTGTTTAGAATAGGCAAATCCGTAGGGAAAGCTGATTCATGGCTGGTAGAATACCAAGTGTCTTTCTGTGGCGCTGAAATGTTCTGTAGTAAAAGCTGATAATGCTTACACAACACTATGAGTATACAAAAGAAGAAGAAAGAAACAATAATTAATGAATTAAATTTTAGGAATCATAATTGCTCTTACAGAGTGACTTTTTTTCTTTTTAAATAGGTTCTTCCCTAGTTGACCGGGAACTCCCTATATAAACCAAGCTACCTTGGAACTGAGTGATCCACCTGCCTCTCTTTTCTGAGTGCTGCATTAAAAGTGTGTGCCACCACGCCTGCTCTCGCAAACTTACAGCATGTTGAAAATGTGCTGTAGTCTTTTTCAGTGTCTTTTATAGTTGAGGTTATATTATGTTTATATATTTAAAGTTTTAAGATCACACAATCTTATTACAAACACCAAAACATAAATTTAAGGGCTGTGTAAACGCTCTCTTAAGATCATTTATCACAATAAAATTTTCTACAGAGAACTTAATGCAGAATGCACATTACTTTAGGCCCTTTAAGTATATCTTCAAAGTTACTCTAACAATTTTACAGGGTAGGTAATTTTAGTTCCGTCTTTCTCTAGATTAAACTAATTATCAAGGTTAAATTAATCTTAGAGTTCATGAGTAGTGAAGCCAGTTTCCAGTTTATTACTACTACAAAGTAGTGAGAATTATCTTTGATTGATTGAAGACCACACTTCCTTTCCACCTACAGAAAGATCTATGCTTAATTGAGATCTTCAAGCTGCCCCACCTGTCCTCCAGAAGGTTGTCTGAAAGGTGCAGAGAACACAGTCCGCGTCAGGATCTGAATCATCTTTGGTGCCACTTAATGTGTCCTGTGTGACCAACAATGGACTGTCAGCATGTAACCCACAGTTTGCTGAGAGCAGAAGTTTAAGGGCTTTCTGGCTTTCTAGAGATCCAGGTTAAAAGTCCCAAGAGTCCATTTCTTGCCTTCCTTTGCCCTTTAATATCAGCTGGTCCACAGCCAAATCTACTCCTCCTACCTCCTGGCCTTGGTTATGGTCTTTCTAGTCTCCTGTCCAGGCAATGCTCACAGTGGCCTCCCGTATATCACACTGGGTCATTCTACTTGATGATAGCTTATCCAGTTTTCCTGAAATCTATAGGAGCTGCTGGACATGTCTAATAAGCCAATGTAATCACATCTATGAGAATCCTCTACTTTCCAAAGGATAAAGTGTAAGTGTTTAGAATGGAATCCAGAACACTTAGAACCTCATGGAACCTTAGCTATCCATCTGAAAGCCCCTTCTCCAGGTCCCATCACACCATGAGTGAGGCTTTGACATATGAATTTGACAGCTCACTGTCCTATCAGCAACTCATTTCTGCTCTGGGCTATGAGAGATGTCATACATACCCGGATGTCATACATACCCGCAGAGGAGGTTGGGAAAAGCGACTGCTGGTTGAAAAGCTCAATGAAGCTGCAGGCCACACAGTGTCCTGTTTGTGTCCTCTAGACCTGTGGTGTCTTCTGATACAGATAGACACCGAAAAGAGAAAAGAGAATACGTAAACCATCTCCAAATGTCAAGGTCTATATTTATATAAATACAGGCAGATGTTCAGAGAAGTTCTCAGCTAGTTCAGTTAGGGAATTTGGCCACATAAGGAGTCTCCATTGTCAAAATAAACACAAAGGGTGCAAACCGACAGTGTTTGGTATTCTATTCTCATAAATATGGGCACTTCTGCTGCACATAAGGGTTTCTTCAACTTTCAGCATAGAATGGTACAAACTAACGGAAGGAAAACATGCTTGTGTCAGTCACACCAATGCAACTATTTTCACCTTGAATGTCACTTTATTAGTTTTTAATCTTTATCTTTATACATTTGAATGAAAATATAATTACATCATTTTCCTCTTCCCTTTACTCCCACCAGTCCCTCCTCAGTCCTTCCCTCCAGCTCCTTCCACGCCTCCCTTCACTGATAGCTTCTCCTTCCCAGATTATTATTGTTAGATACATATGCACAAAGATAAAAGAACAACTTGCTGGGTCCATTTTTGTTGGTGGTGTGTGTATGATTTCAGGGCTCAGTACTTTGTACTGGCTAACCAACTAGGGAGCTCATCCTTGGGAGAGGCTAATGCTCCTTCTCTCAGCAGTCATTAGCTGCTGAAGCTTCTTGTCTAACGGTATGTGTGACTCTCAGATACTTCCTCCTTCCCCATTAGCACGGCTATTGGCATTGTCATTATTCAGATCTTGTTTATACTGCTATTTCTGCGATGGCTATTTCAGCAGACTTCTTGGTATACTGGCTCTTATGGTCTTCCACGCCCACTTCTACAGCCACGCTCCCTGAGCCACAGAGGCAGTGTTTGCTGATGTAACTGGATCCCTACAGTTTTGTTGATCTCTGCATTACATTCAGTTGTGTTTTCCTGAATGGTCTCAGTTGGCTATAAAGAGGAGCATCTTTGACGGAGGAGTGGTAACTACATTTATCTGTAGGGAATAAGTATAAGATTGAGGATGTGAGGAATTATTCTAGTCTGGCAATAGACTGTCTTCTAAAATCCATGGGAAGTTACCAAGGTCTCCATGATCAAGGCACGATCTATCTCCTGTTGAGTAGGCCATCTGTTCAATTCGACACCAACATGTGAGAGCCTGTGGTATGAGGGGGAGCGGGCGGCATCCTGCCGCCCAGCTAGCTTAACCCCCGAAAAAAATCACATAGAAATCGTATTAATTAAATTACTGCCTGGCCCATTATCTCTAGCCTCTTCTTGGCCAACTCTCACATCTTGATTCAACCCATTTCTAATAATCTATATGTCACCACAAGGTCATGGCTTACCGGGAGAGATTCTAACTTATGTCCATCTCAGGCTGGAGATTCATGGTGTCTGCCTGTCTCTGCTTTCTTCCTCCCAGCATCCAGTTCTGTCTACTTCACCTACCTAAGTCTGCCCTATAAAAGGCCAAGGCAGTCTCTTTATTCAACCAATGAAAGCAACACATAAACAGAAGAACCTCCTATACCAAGAGGCACTTACTGCACCTTTATGTTGAGCTTGCCATGCTGTTCAGTGTTGTGGTTCATAGATGACACAGCTGGGTAGAACCATTAATTACTCGCTTTGCAGCCTGCATGGTATTTTCTGGTACCATGGAAGCTAAACCACAGGAAGGAGACATTCAAGTTAGATTCAGGTCAATTCATCCTAGTCCTGTGTCCTAAGCACTCTGTGTCTTCAGCAATAGGAACTTACCTTCAGCCTCTGGGAGACAACCATGAACAATAGTTTATATTGTTTTGGGAATCTCTTTGAGTATCCTGATCAATCATTCTAAAAGAGGTTTCTCATGTTTAGTGCTGGGGACTTTTGTTAGTCTATGGGTCTCACAAGCCCCTTGGAGGATATGTCATCTGGTATGTTGAGGTCAAGATGGACAAGTAATTGCTTTATTAGCAGTGGTAATTCCTCTGGCTCTATCTGAGTTTCATGTACTCAGTCATTGTTTACTAAGTACTTATACCAGATGCTGATATGAGTCAGTAGGGATACAAGAAGGAACAATACATGGAGTTCCATGGTTAATCATAGCTGTCAGCATGATGGGTTTCAGAGTCACCTAGGGGACCGCCTCTGGAAATGTCTCTGTAGGGATTATCTATATGAAGTTAGCCTGTAGGTGTGCCTGAGAGGGACATCTTCATTAGGTTAGTGGAGGTGAGAAGACTTGGGCAACACCTTCCCTGGGCTGGAGTCCTCCATTGAATAAAAGTGAGTCAGGCACAAAGATCGATACTCTGCAGAAGTGACTGGGTGTTCCATGTGACCAGAAGCCTCCACTGTGGACTTTCCCTGAAACTGAGAGTCAGAATCAGCCCTTCTTTCCACAAGCTGCTTTTGTCATGTATTTCAACATTATAGTGAGATGGGCAACTGATACTTACAGTGGTTGTTCTAACGGACATTTGACTTAAATAAACATTTAACGAAATATATAAAGATTTATGAAGGAAATGCGAGCTGCCACAGTGGATGGCTGAGGATGGGGGTCTACCTTTGGCTCCACTGAGAAAGGTATATTTCAGATGAGAGCTGAAGAAGGGGGGATCGGCCATGCAAAAACCTAAAGAAAAGATGTTTCCATCAGAGGAGCCTGTCAGAGAAGAGGCAGTGGGGCTGCACAAGGAATTCTGGGCAGCAAGCAGGCACTTGCATAAGACCAAATAGGAGACTAAATAGGCTAAAGAAGAAGATGTAATGAGTCCACAGCCTCATCATCAGGGGTGAGGGAAGACCCACAAAGCCAAGGCACTGCTTCCTTGACCCTTGTTGCTCAGCATTCACAGCCTTGCCACCTCTCAGCTTAAACACCCCGTCCCAGGGCTTCTCTTTGTTGAGATCTGTCTCCTGGGAGAAGCCTGTTCCCTCCACGTCCAAACCACACAGGGTTCTACATGGCCACTCTCCTACATGTCATCTCTCCCCACTTCCTGTGGTTTTGCTGTTGTGTTTTCTGCGATTCATGATCCTTCATTCCTCAAAGCTTCTAAATAGTCAAACAGTCTGGGATGTTTCTCTGCGTCTTTTCACAGTGATTGGAACTGGACCATCTCCCAAGCACACTGCTTTCTCCACAACCCTTTGAGGTCGACCATTCTCTCTCATGCCCCACAGACTGCGGGGCCTGGAGTGGGGCAAAGGCTCTGTTTTCACGCTGCTTCTCTTTCTTCACCTACACACACCAATACTTTGAGCCTCGTATCATCAGCTCATACCATCCACTACCTGTCATGATAGCTATCATTTGCTAACTTCCAGCTCATCTACCTGGCTTTCCAATGGGTTATAGATCCTTAGTTCCTTCTCCACACTGCTGTACCAGCCTTGCCCATCTCAGCCAATGAGAACTCTTTCTCGATTCTCCAGGTAAAACCCTTGGCGCTGACCTCGATGTCCACTCCATGTGTCTCATCCAACCTATTGCTATTACCATCACCCTCAAAGGCAACCCCCAGAGTGTGATGCTCTCTCCACCCACGGTTGCCTCCCTCTATCCCTAGATGATCGCAGACAGCAGCCTCTGAATAGATTTTCCCACTTATGTATTTGCTTCCTGGAACAGGGACTCTTAAAGACCTTGTTACATTATCACTAACTCAAGGACTGAAATCATAGCACAAGCTTTCTTCCTATTTTCCTGAGTGCAAAAGCTGAAGTCCCAGGGGTGGCCTACTTAACTCGAGACTTCCTGGCCCTGGGCTATTCACAGCAACATTCATTAGGCTCCGTCCGTACCGATTCTCGGAAACCAGATACGTCCCTGCCTCAGAGCACCGGAGCTGCCTGGAGGCTCTCCTCACAGATCTTCCCCCAGCAAATCCTCTCCTCTTTAACACACTAATCAAATGTCAGCTCCTTCCAAACACAAGCACAAAACTGAACTGTTCCTGCCCTCCCAGCATTCCTCAGTTGCCCCTATGCTGCTCTCGGTTTTATTTGTCCTGCACACCGCAATGTCATTATTAAATTTAGTATTCATTAGCGTCTGGTCTAGAATATTCCCCAAGGACCCTCAAGTTAAATGCTTGGTCCCCAGGGTGATAGTACTAAAACTTGATAGAACCTTCATTGGGTAGGAAGAGAAGAAGAGAGTTAGGCCATTGGGGTTCACCTTTAAAGGGGATAAGGGAACCACTAGCCCCTTCCTGTCGCTATGAGGCGAGTAGTCTTCCTCTGCCATAGAGTCCTGTCATGAAGCACTGTGGCTTCACAGGTCCAAAGCAGCAGGGCAAAGGGATCCTGGTCGGAGCCCTCTGAAACCCTGATTATGGCAAACAATGCCTCCTTCTAAGGTGTTTATTTCTGATATTTTGTTACAGTAATAGAAAGATGAGGGACACCAGTTCCTTCTGTTAGCAGAATGTAGACCCCAGGAGGCAGAGATTCAGTTTTGTCCTGTTCTCCTTCCCCACTGAAGATCCATGTCTTTGGACTCACAGCACGAGGTAAAGAACTGGGGTTACGCAGAGAGAAATTAGAGCCTTTGGGTACCTGATGAGATCCAATTAACTCTTATCAAGGGGGCTGTGGTTGTGCGGTGGCACCAGTTACAGGGCAAGCTCCAGGGGCCATGGAAACTAGACTCACTGTGTGACCTGGAGATCCTACTGTAGAGCATTGTTGACTGAGCCACCGAAAAAATGGAGACACTCAAGGGGACTCAGTGCTTGGCGTTTTCAGACACAACGTTTGATGACTTGTGGATAGCCTGAGAAAAAGTGGATCCTGAGGTCGGGCAGTGGGCCTTCCCTAGGTCCTCTGTGCTGCCTTGCCTCCTAGGCTGCTGATACCCTTTCCCGGCTCAGCCACCACTGCCTGCCACGGAGATGACCAATGGGACACAGTACCAAGTGTCTTGACTCCTCCTGTGATCTAGATGACGGGAGACGGGAGCTGTGAGGGCCTGGGCAGACTACGAATCTCCCCAGCCTTTCACAGAGCAGCTCCCTGTCACGATTTCCCCACCAGGCTTGGATCTCCCTGCGCTCAAGCCTTTCTCCGTCACTTTTGGCAGTATGTCTGCTAGGAGGCATAATGAGAAGATGGCAGGGGAAACAGTGGCCCAGGACGTAGTGGGGTTTCCTTTAGAGCAATGCAGGGGGAAGACGCTGAACATCCAAAGAAATATGGGCGGGGAGCAAGCTTCGGCATGTGAGAGGGAACGGTGGTTAGAATTAAAAATCCCTGTGGAAGTATTTAAAGGAGGGATCCAGGGTTGAGAGGTGGCTCATGCTGTGCAAACATGAGCGCCTATTTTCAGATCCCCAAGGTGCAGGTAAATACCAGGCGCTATGGCTGCCACTCCAGTACTAGGGACAGGATGCAGACGAAGGCGATCAGTGGAGCCTGCTGTCCAGCCAGTCTAGTTAAAATGGGAAGCTCCAGGTCCAGTAAGAGACCCTTTCTCAAAATCTAAAGCAGAGGGTGATGGAGGAGACTCCCGGCTTCAGCCTCTGGCTGCCACATGGATACATATGAGCTTGTATCTACACATAAACATGTACATACAAACACATACACCCAAACACGTAAGGGAAGGAAAAGTCAACTATGATGATACCAGACATCTTATGGGAAATACCATGACGGCAGTGCCCATGCCACCAAAATGGGTGGACTCTTGTCACACTGTCATTGGTGAAGCAACCCTCAGGAATTGTGGGTCAAGAGAGGTCACATTTGGCAGTTAAGTTTACTTCCCAGTGGTAAGAAGCAAGAAATATCACTTCCCCCTCTTCTCTCTCACAGGGATCCATTCAGCATGAGGCAGGAGACTAACTGTATGGTGACTGCCCTTTGATGGGCAGTTTTGCTGCTGTTCTTTGCGGAAACACCCTCTATCTCACACAGGGAAGTCTTCCGTGGATGCCTTGGAGTCCGTTACTATTGCTTTCCATCTTTTGTGGGTTTTTTTCTCACTTTAGTGTCTATCCTTCCCTTGTTTCTTTTTTTTTCAACTTCTATGAGAAATGATTGCATTCAGTTTTCTTTCTTTTTTTCCTTTTTATCTTTTCTCATATATTACATCTCAACATCAGTTCCCCTTCCTTCCCTCCTCTCAGGCCTTCACCGCCTTCTCCCCCTATCCCAGGTCCAGTCCTCCTTAATTTCCCTTCAGAAAATAGCAGGTCTCCCATGGTTATTTGATCTAATTTCTTTTTCATTTCTAGTTTGTTCTTTTTTTTATTTTTATTCTTTTTTAATTAAAATTTCCACCTGTCCCCATTTCCCATTTCCCTCCCCCTCCTCCCAAATATTGCCCCCTCCCCCACTCCCCTTTCCCTATCCCCACTCCTCTTCTCCTCCCCCCACTCCATTGTACTGCGCTTCAGTTTTCTATATTACTAAAATTCAGTTTCTCCTTAGAGCGACACCTGTCACTTAAATCCCTCTTCAGGGCAGAGACACGCTGCAGCTGCCAACACCCACCTCCCCTACCCCTTCACAGTGCTGGAGTGGAATCCAATTAAATTTTAAACTGAGCAGGGGAAAAGAGAAAGAGACTGCTATACTTGAAAACCCATTAAATTCTCAATGGCCAGAACACTAAAAATATCGGCTCGGGATTGCTCCTAAGAGGATTTAAACATATCTGGATAGAAGTCATTACACACAAGGTGTTCAACTTTAAGGCAGATCACTCAGCGGCCCTGTGTGATCGACCATTTCACGGACATAGGAAGTCGCTGTCTGCCTTCTTTCCAAAATAAATAAAATGCATAGATCATAAAATCTTAGTTAAAATAACATATCCATATAGACGACCTTGTTATTTTACTCTGCTCTAAATCTACTAAGGGACCATGGAAATTATTTCTTAAAGAATTTCTCCAGGGCTGTTAAACAATCCAAAAAATAATTCCTGCAATGAAAATATTCAGCTCTGTCTACCAAGAAATTGCTTTTATAGAGAGAAATGTGAGTTGCCCGAATCACCCTTGTTTGCCTCTTTCCTGCAACTGAAAATGCTATGTGCCTTTTTGGTAGCATATTAAATTCTTGCATCCTCAATACTGCCAAAAAATTGCATTAGCAATTTAAACATGACAATCTGTTCACCCAAGGCATGGAACCCACTCTTTTGGGAGTTGAGAAACCCAAAAGAGTTGGTGCCAACTTATTAGCGCATGGTACATCCAGCTTCTGTGTGTTCCACAGAATCAGAGTTATGTCCCTGGAAACGCAACATTGATTGTACTTCCATTAAGGTGAGCATACATGCCACGAAATTTACCACCTCGACCGTTGTTCACTGTGCAGTTCTATGACCCTAAGTACTGTGTTATCATTAGCATCATCAACCTTTTCCAGATCTGCATCTGCTTCCCCAACAGAAATCTTGCAGCATTCAATGCTAATTCTCCACCCCCTCCCCATCTCGTGACAATTACTGTTCCATGTCTTGCCCCTGTGAAGATGAATGCTACAGGAGTTCATATAAGAGAATCCTGCAGTGTCGGTCCTTCTGTGACTTGTGTATTGGACTTAGCATAGTATCTTCCTGCTTCATCTATTGATAGTATATGAGAAAACATTGCTTTTCAAGATTTACCAATACTCTATTATATGTCTATAGTGTAGTTTATATATTTATCTATCTATCCATGGATACTTTAGTACCTTTCACACTTGGGCTGTTGGAAATGATGCTGCTGTGAGTGTGGATCTCCAAATAGAGAACTCAATTTCTAGAAATGGAGACAGGGAGACTAAAGAAAGGACTCTTCAGTTAAGAGCACTCTATGCAATCATGGGGACTAGGGTGCAGATCCCAGTACCCACATGACAAACTAGACATCTCACACACACACACACACACACACACACACATACACCACATACACAGAACCTCCTCTCTGAGGGAGGGGGAGAGAGAGGGGGAACAGAAACAGGATTATTGGGGCTTGCTGACATGTACCTCAGTTGAAAGAATATAAACTCCGCATTGAGGGAGAGACCTTGCCACAAAGGCATAGAAGGAGAGCAATGTGGGGGGATAAAAAAAACACCTCCTTCCTCTATGCAGACCTAGGCACATGCACATATACGGACATATGTGCATACACTCAAGGCCACATGAATATATACATATATACATATATGAAGTAGGTTCTTTATAAAGATCATAAAAGGTAACAATTATGAACACTCGATCCGTTCTTCCTAGGTCATTTTGTTTTACAGCCAATGACGAGAGTAATATCAACTTTAATCTGCAGGTGGCAGCAAATATCCAATAAGCTAAATAAAATATTTGGCAACAGAATTGCAGCTTTGTTTTTGTGTTCGCTCAGTTCTTCTCCAGCTTCTGCTGTGGTTTGATGGCTTAAACATTTTTTCCAAATGTTCATGTAGTTAAATTTTATCCTTATTTGGAGTTATTAAAAGGGAAGGGGGCTTAACCCAGTGTCTGTCTAGAGGTGGGAGTTTGGAGGTGATTAGTATAAGGTATGGCCATTAATGGAAGCCCTGTGACCAATTACTGAGACTATGAAAAGAAGGGGATTGCCAGTTCTTTGTTGTGTGATGATCTGCACTTGCTATTGGACTCTGCCAGCATTAGGGTATTTATCAGATGACTGTCAATTGGTTTTAGACATTCAGACCAGGGGCCATTTTGGTTTGTTTGTTTCCTTTGTTAGTTAGTTCTTGTTTGTTGTGAAACAAGATTTCACATCCACAATGCAGCTTAGGCTAATCTTGAGCTCCGGATTTTTCTGCCTTGGTTTTCTGGTGTGGGAGTTACAGGCATGTGCCAGCACACCTTGCTCCAAAACCTTGCTTCATTAAAATGTATCCAGTCCGTGGTATGTTGTTAGCATCAGGAAAACAGATAACACTATCTCCTATGTTCGATGTAAGGAACACCTCCATCTGAAGTAGGGTTTTTCTTATTATTATTTATTCTTCTCTCATACAATACATCCCGACCACAGCCTCCCCATCCCTTTTCCTCAAAGTCCCCTTCCACCTCCCCTCTACCCCAGATCCACTGTTCCTCTGTTCAGAAAAGAGCAGGCCTCCCAGGGACATCAACCAAACACAGCATAACAAGATGCCATAAGACTAAACACAAACCCTCATATCAAGACTGAACGAGGCAATCCAGTAGGAGGAAAAGGGTCCCAAGAGCAGACAAAACGGTCAGAGATGCCCCCACCCCTACTGTTAGGATTGCCACAAAACCCCAAGCTAAACAAGCACAACATATATGCAGAGAACCTAGTGCAGACAACCCATGCAGACTCCACAACTGCCACTCCAGTCTCTGTGAGCCCTGCTTAATTGATTCTGTGGGCCACGTTTTCCTGTTGTCCCTGATCCCTCTGGCTCCTACAGTCTTTCATCCCGCTCTTCCATAGGATTTCCTGAGCTCCACTTAACGTTTGTCTGTGAGCCTCAGCATCTGCCCCCACAAGCTGCCAGAGGAAGCTTCTCTGATGATGACTGGACTAAACACCAATCTATGAATATAGCAGAATATAATTATTTCATCAACTTTTTTTATACCAGTTGTGTTTGGTTCTACCCTAGACCTCTAGGCCATCCAGCTTCCAGTTTTTGGCCATCTTAGCAGTGTCAGGCAAGGGCTCCCTCTCATGGGTTAGATCTCAAGTTAGACCAGTTATTGGTTGGTCACTCACAGAAGCTCTGAGCCACAATGGCCCCAGCACATCTTACAGGCAGGACAGGTTGTGGGTCAAAGCTTTCTGACTGAGTTGGTGCCCCAATCCCACCACTGTAAGTCTTGCCTGGTTACAGAAAACAGCCAGTTCTGGCTCAGTATCCTCCATTACCAGGCGTCCTTGCTAGGGTCATCCTCATAGACGCCAGGATGTTTCTACTGCACTAGGCTTCCACATCACTCCCACATGCTCCCGAAGCATCATTTGGGCTAAACTATTGGAGTTTTAAAGGGCAGTAAATCCCAAAATTAGTGTCTGAGTGTTTCGAATTCTGCTCTGACTTTTCCCAACCCTTCTGAAATGTCTCAGGTAGCTGCAGGGTTTTAATCTTGCCTCATCTTAGAGCTCTGAACGTGTTGGTGACTCATGAGGCAATGCTTCTAGCTTGTCTATGTGACAGACACTATTAGTTGTCTAGCCAATATTGTTCTCAACTCCTTCCATCCTAAAAAGTCCAACTTTCGATAATCAGTGCACACAACTAAAATTAACTGCATGTCTTCAATCTGCCTTGCAGCCGGCTACGACCACACAGCACAATGTTGTTCTTGAGACGAAAGCTCAAGTGTGTAGGAAATTGCAATGCGTTTTCTGAGGGAGCTCAAACCCACCCTGATTCGTGATGTTTTCTTTTGTTAGCTTTCTACCTAAAACTTGTGTGGCCAAAGGGAGGGGCATCTGTATTGAAACAGGGATGATACCAGGAATATTAAAACCACTTATCAAACTCTGCAAAGTAGAAAAAGGAGCATGGAGCAATGGTGAGCAGATGAGGCACACTCCATACCTGAACACCACTTCTAGCTGGGATCTTCTTGTTACATGAGAAACTTACACTACTTAGATTTACATTAGATAAATCAGAACCAAACTTCTTTGGTTTTTCAAGACAGGGTTTCTCTGTGTATCCCTGGCTGTCCTAGAACTCACTCTATAGACCATGCTGGCTTCAAACTCGTAGAGATCCACCTGCCTCTGACTCCCCAGTGTAAGGACTAAAGGTGTGTGCCACCACTGCCCAGATAGAACCGAACTCTTAAGTGAAAAGAATTGATATTCTCTGAGATGGGTAGCGAGAAATTAAAATTTTGTTTAGAGAAAGAAACAATAAATATCTTGGATTTCTTTTAATTGAGAAAGGTATAAAAGTAGTGTAAAACTGTAGCTTTTAAAATCAGACATGAGTCTATAAATACAAAAACAATGTACGACAATAGTTAAAGTAGTAAGTTAAGAGACTTTTAGATAACGGAGAAATAACATGTAGAGGTGGGATAAACAAAACAGGATGTCTTTTGTTTTACTTACTACTTACATATTTAGTATATGCATGTGAGCCTACATGAAGTGATATGCATCGTGTGAGGATGATGTTTTTAAATAACAAAAGTGGATCTACAGTTTCTAAGACATCTTGTCAAATCCCCATGAATGAAGGAGGCCTTATTCATAACCGTTCAGGGTTTATGATGTTACTGTAACTTGTATCTGAAATGCCACAGTTAAGATAACCCATATCCTAATACATTTTATAAGAATGTTTATAGGTTGATGAACATAGCCAATGTATTCATCTAATGAAACGAACATGTGTCAATGTCTGAGAGAAAAGATGGGGAGGAAGAAGGGAGAGGGGGAAAGAGGGGGAGAGAGAGATTCATAGAAAAAATGTAGGAGAGTTGGAGAAATTATTCAAGGATCAGAGCACCAAATCGAGCTAGGTAGGAGGAAAGTGAGGGTGAGGGAGGCTGGGGCTCATGTGCTAAAGACAAGTCTAAGCCTGTGGTCCTAATTTCTCTTCTATACTTAGAGCAGGTCTTCTCACTTGTGAAGTGAGATGTGGAATGTCTCATGATGCTTATAATTTAGCAGTGGAATAAAAAACCAAGACACACTGTCACAAAGAAAATAGTGTGCTGCAGTATATAATTAATGGCTAAATTATATGGTTTGGTTTTGAGAACTGCTACAGAAATTGAGAGTACAGAGAAAGCTGTAAGACCAGGGAGAGTTGAGAAGAATTTCATGGAGGAGCTGGGAACAGGGAAAATTCCCATAGAGAAAAGGGAGACAGAACTTTCTAAGGAGGAAAAACAAGCCAAGAATGACTGCAGATCATTGGCTTGGTGGTGGGCAGGAAGGAAGGCTCACTTTGGGAAACAGTAGGAATAGATTTATATATGTAGTGTTGGGCTAACCCACAGATGCTCACAAAAACTTGTAAGAAGCAGTTTGAAATCATGAAAAGTAATTCTTAGAGAATAGAGATGATTCACTATGACATTCCTAACTGCACTCAAATCCTCAATGATCAGATAAACCAGCTGCATCCCAAGGACTCAGTTTGTACCAAGTATTGGCCCATGGGCCAGGAAATCCGTTCATCATCCATCACACTCCACTATAAAAGAGGGGACACAACCTCCACAGGGAACTGGCACTTCTAACCCTCGGAGAGGAAGCAAGAAACTGTTTTCTGCAATGTGAAAAATACTACATGATGTGAAAAGAAAGTTAGTGGGTCTGTTTAAAGGTCAATAAAAAGTTGTCTAGAGTAGGAACCTGAGCTGAGGATATATCACAGGTTCTGGAGTGTTTACCTACTACACACAAACCCTGGTTTCCACCCCCAGCACCACATAAATCAGTCATGGTAGCACACTCCCCTGAAAGTATATGAAGATTAGAAGTTCATTTGGTTATATAGTGAGTTTCAGCTCAACCTGTAATACACAGATGGGGAGAGATGAGGAGGGAGGAGAAGGAATAGGAGAAGGAGGGGAGAGTGGGGGAAGAAGGAATAGAGGAGAGGACAAGAGAGGGGGAAAGGAGGAGAGTGGAGGGAAGGGGAGAAAGAGAAAGGGATTTAGCACACCAAAGAACTTTGGCAAAGGCAGATACAGCCACCAAGGTTCCTGCTTCCCAGAGCTACTGACCTAAAGGATGCAAACTCATTGCAGCTGGGAGGGGCGGAGTGTGTTAAGCTGTGACTCAGAGAGGACAAATGAGCTCTGATTCCTGCTGAGCCTCCTCTCTGCCCTGGGAAAACTCTCAGCATCCTCTTATTTCCAAGACCTTCTTTACCACAAATGTAACTGTGGGTGAAGATGCCATAAGGAAGTCAGCCTATCATCAGAAGGTCTGGATGAATGACAAACATCAATCACAAACAATAAGAAAAGGAATTTAGTGGCAACCGTGCAAGAACCCTACCTACACAGCTTCAAAAACCAATTATAACCAGTTCTCCTTAAAGCATAGATTCCGGTCCTCATCCCCAGAAATCCTGATTCTGCTCTATAAAGAATCCATATTAACTGTTTATTCCAATTCAATGGGCATTTGTAAAGAATGTTGCTATGTAATGAATACATCTTTAGAAAATCAGTGCCTATCAAAATAGATTTTGAACATCCTTTATTGCATCATCTTTCAATGTATGACAGGTTTTTTTAAATCTAATTTTAATGTTTTTAATTTCATACGTGAGTACTGTATTTACATTTTTTTTTTTTTTTTTGCTTTTTTTCAAGACAGGGTTTCTCTGTGTTTTTGGAGCCTGTCCTGGAACTAGCTCCTGTAGCCCAGGCTGGTCTCGAACTCACAGAGATCCGCCTGCCTCTGCCTCCCAAATGCTGGGATTAAAGGCGTGCGCCACCACCGCTCGACTCTGTATTTACATTAATTTCACCACTTCCTCTCTCCCCCTCACTTCCCTCCTACTCCCTCTCAAATTCATGACCTCTTCTTTAATTATAATTGTTGTACACACACATAGACACCCACATACATGCACACATAGACACCCACATACATGCACACATAGACACCCACATACATGCACACATAGACACCCACATACATATACACATAGACACCCACATACATGCACACGTAGACACCCACATACATGCACATACACACATGCACACACATTCATCCATTCAGTGTAACTCTTGCTTATCTGTGTGTGTAAGGCTGACCACACAGAGGCTCATCCCTGGGAAAAACTGATCCTCCCCTTCTGGGCAGCCATTGACTGTGTACAGCTCTTCATGTAGGGGTGGGGCCTTGTTAAACTTCTCTGTCCACACTGGTGTATATGACATAGTTCTTGAAGAATATGTTTTAGGCCAGATATAGTGAAGCACATGCTTAATTTTGGAACTTGGGAGGTAGAGGAAGGTAGATCTCTACCAATGCCAACCTGGTGTACATAGCAAACTCCAGGCCACCCAGGGGTACATAGTGAGACACCGTCAAAATTATTTTCTGGCGGGATGGAGTAACTACACATATTTCAGCCCCCAAGCATTTGAGGGACTTTCAAGAACTACAAATGTTTTCTTCTTAGAAAATATTTCTTTACAGTTCCAAGTAAGAATCCAGGATCTTTTCCAGATCCTGTGCCCATCTCTCAGGAAAGAGGAGACGCTGCCTTTTTGTTTTATGAGAAAACCCAGTTGTGAAATCTCAGGGCTCTTTACTTAGCCTGAACACATGAAGGATACAAACCAACACAGCTCAGGGTTCAGAGTTGAAATAAAGAGGAAATAAAGAAGTTACTTGCTGCCCTGTTTCCAAAACTGTTCTCCCTCTAAGTAACAAGAGTGAAGCATTAGAAACATTGACGATTCCATGTCAGCTTAGAAAGGGGGTATAGATGGACATGTGTACACGTGAGAGAAGTTACTAGTTTTGGCAGGCTTAGAGCATGTAGAAATTACACCCAAAAGCAATTCATGCACTTAATGTTGACTATATGTTAAGTGGTGTTTTCTTTTCTTTTTTTTTTTTTTTTTTGGTTTTTTGAGACAGGGTTTCTCTATGGCTTTGGAGCCTGTCCTGGAACTAGCTCTTGTAGACCAGGCTGACCTCGAACTCCCAGAGATCCACCTGCCTCTGCCTCCTGAGTGCTGGGATTAAAGGCGTGCGCCACCACCGCCCGGCTAAGTGGTGTTTTCTACAAATTAACAACCGCCAAACCTTCAGAATAATATACAGGTCCCAATCTGATATTCCCACAAAGGCAAGGAAGGTCAACGTCACCTACAGAACTATTTCAAGGAGTGATTAACTTTGATAAATTAGTGTGACTCATACCAGAGTCTCTCTTTACAGAATTTGTCCATTCGGCACAGAGTCTCTATGTCTGGGATGAGGGTGCTTGTGTTTGTGTATGCACGTACATGTGTGCCTGTGTGTGAAGACCAGTGATTGGCAGTGGAAGTCTTCCTCATTCTTCTTCACCTTATTTATTTAGCCTCTCTATTATTTATCTATATATCTATTTATTATTGTTTGTTTATTTATTTTTTATACCAATTCAGTGATGCTTTCGGGCCAGCACACTGCAAGGAGCTCCTGTTCCTACTCCTTTACTCAGTACTGGGATCAAGAGTATTTGTTTTTTGGGGGGGTTATTTTTTGTGGTTATTGGGGATCAAAACACAGATCATCAGGCTTATGTGGCAAGGCTTTCCCACAAAGCCACCTTTCCAGACTCAGATATTTGATTTTTGACAGTCATTGTCAGTATTTTCCAAGAATTTAGCACTCTGAAACACACCTTACCTCCCCAAATGCCTTTCATATCTACTGTGGCTTAAATATGATTTATCTTCTCTAAAATCACCCCCAACTGCTATAGGAGACCATTTGTTCATTCCCAGCTGCCCAGACCCAAAATAATCATACAGAAACCATATTATTTGCAATACTGTTTGGCCAATAGCTTAAATTTATTTCTGGCTAACTCATATCTTAAATTAACCCATCTCTATTAATCTGTGTATCGCCATGAGGCTGTGGCTTACAAGGGTAAAATTCCGGTGTCCGTCTCTGGAGGGGGTACAAGGCTTCTCCTGACTCTCCCTTCTTTCTCCCAGCATTCAGTTTAGTTTTTCCCACCTAGCTTTGTTCTGTCCTGTTCTGCTATAGGCTCAAAGCAGTTTCTTTATTAACTAATGGTATTCACAGTATACAGAGGGGAATCCCACATCACCTCCCCTTTTCTCTTTAAATAAAAAGGATGGTTTTAACTTCAACATAGTAAAATTACATATAACAAAACAGGTATCAAGTAGGAATTATAGTTACAATATTTATATCTACTTTATTTTTTATCGTAACTCCCTTACTCAGTACTGGAATCACAATAGAAAACTATTATAACTATCTATTCTTCAATGCCATCAAAAACTCCATAAGGATATAATATTACCTAAGTAAACAGGAAGTGCATTGTAAGTAACTTCCAAAACTCTAGAAATGACAGAAACAAATCGCTGCCTGGACAGTCACCCAAAGTTCTTCTGTACCATTGGAGCATCCGTCTTCAGTGCACAGGCCCATAGTATCCAGTAGACTTTTCCATGAAGCAGAAAATTTCAAAGACAGGTCCACCTGTATTGGCAGTTTGTCTCTTTCTTCTGTGTCCTGCAGAATGTCTGGCAGACTCTTTCATGAAGCAGGAACCCTGAAGGACCATCTTACCTTTAGGCAAGTTCAGCAGTCATTTCTCCATGGGTACTGCATGTCCAGTTTATACAGGATAACATCAGGTAGTGTAGGCAAGAACAGTTTTTTACCCAAATGGCAAGTCAACTTCATA
This sequence comes from Chionomys nivalis, assembly GCF_950005125.1. Lineage (NCBI taxonomy): Eukaryota > Metazoa > Chordata > Mammalia > Rodentia > Cricetidae > Chionomys > Chionomys nivalis. The sequence goes on from NC_080087.1 coordinate 47,453,656, forward strand.
AGGAGCCTCTTTGATGCCCATCACCCTCTTGAAGTACCTTGGTGCTGCCAGGAGCAGATGGCAACACCAACCTATTCCCGAGAGATTGTTGAGCACCAATGACACTCCACTTGGAGCTTGTTTTCTTCTTGGCAAAACTGGCCTTTGGCCAAGGAACTGCCCGTGCGTCAACCACTGACAAAATGCATTATGTCCGGCTGGAGAGATGGCTCAGCGGTTAAGAGCACTGCCTGCTCTTCCAAAGGTCCTGAGTTCAATTCCTAGCAACCACATGGTGGCACACAACCATCTGTAATGAGGTCTGGTGCCCTCTTCTGGCCTGCAGGCACACACACTGACAAAATATTGTATACATAATAAATAAATAAATAAATAAATAAATAAATAAATAAATATTAAAAAAGAAGATCCTTTAAAAAAAATGCATGATGTCCGGACAGGACAAGCAGGATACAAGAAAAAAGACTGTCAAATACTGCCTCTGAAATGGGTCTGCCAGTTACTCTAGGCCTTAGCCAAAGTTGGTTGTTCCAACATTGCAAATGAGACTTTGGATGATTGCCCAGGTAGCCAGTTGCCTCTGTCATTTGTTACACATTTTGGAAGTTGCTTGATTACTCAAGTAATATTACTTTCCTTCTCGGGTCTTCGATGGGGTTGAAGACTAGATAGTCATAGTTACTTTCCTTTCATGACTTGGCTGAGTTACTTATAATATATGACTTATACTCCTTCAGATAGGATAATTATTGAAACATTTATCACATGTTTCTTGCTTGATATTGTTTATGTTGGTTGTAATTCTAATTTTATACTTAATATTTGTTCTTATTGTATATAATTTTGTATTAGGTTTAGAACTCTCTTATTTAAACAAAAGGGGGGAGGTGCTGCAGGAAATCCTTCAGCCAGTAGCCTATAAGTTACCCACCCACTTAGGTGTGGCCTTTTATACTATAAATGCTGAATTAAGCCTGCTCTTGGCTCTCTCTTTTGGCTGCTGGATTAGGTTGCTGTTCCCCATTTTAGCAGAGGACTGTGATCTATGAGTCTACCCCTAAATAATAACCCTTTATTATAATCAATTCTGAGCTAGTTAGTGCGGGATTTCTTTTAGTGTCCATCTTCACCTAACCACAACATTGCTTTGCTGCTACTTCATAACTGCAATTTTGCTACCATGATGTAACATGAGGGCCTGCCTGGTTCCTGCAGCTTTTTAGCCCCAAAGAAAATCACACAGAGGTCTCCATAAGATTATAAACTGATTGGCCCATTAGCTCAGTCTTTTTATTAACTCTTGTAGCTTATATTAACCCATTATTCTTATCCATATTAGCCATGTGGCTCAGTACCTTTCACAGTGGGGCTGATCACATGTTGCTTCTTTGGTGGTCTGGACTGGACTGGGAGGAATGGGCTTCCTCATTTCTAGCATTCTCCTGTTCTCATCACCCCACCTCTGCTTCCTGTCTGGTTGACCTACCTATACTTCCTGCCTAGCCAATTAGCGTTTGTTTAAAACATGATTGACAGAATACAGACAATTCTCCCACATCATCATGATGAATCCTAGTATAAACATCTGATACACAGGATATCTGATTTGTGACCCCCAAAGGGGTTGCAGCCCACGGGTTGAGAACTGCTGATCTAGTGGGAGTCAGAAGAAGAAGGGTAGCTACAGGTGAGCAAAGTCAGTAGCAAATGAAGCTGTCCCTCATAGCCTCTCACTTTTGCCCTCCATCTTTTCCATCATCTTATGACACCACACAAGGTCCTCGACAGATGCACCCACTGAGCTTGGGACTCACAGCCTCTGAAACTGCAAACTTTAGCAGATTGTTTTCTTTGTAAATGACCTAGTCTCAAGTGCTGAGGTATAACAGTGGATAATAGACAACACCGTATTGTACCTTGTCATCATTATAATGTTATACTGTATCATGTTATAACCACTAGTCCTTTTTAGAGACATGAAAACTGAGATACAAAAAGACACTGAGATGCCAGAGTTCATGTGGTTAATTACCATCAACACTGAGCTGAGAACAAAGCAATTAGGCAGTTATGTTGAAGTTATTTTTAATAATTCATGTAACCTCCACTTTCATAAATTAAATTAGTGTCCTAAGGGAATAGCCAGTACTTGTTTTATTTTTCAAAGTCATAATACTTGAAAGCAGATAGAGGACCTGCAAGAGTTAAGGTCCTGCTCCCTATAAAAGTTCTACAAATTATCATTTAGTGTGTTCTTTGCTAAGAAATATCTGTCTGATTTTGTTATGGTCGCTTCCCCTTTTATTGGTATCCAAAATTAAAGGTAAGATGTGACTTTAGGTATTGGTATAATTTGATTAAATATAGAATTGATATCTTACTGACATTCAGGCATTTGTGACTAATGTCTTTAGTTATACATAGATGAATTAATTCATTAAAATCAGTGCTGGCCAACCAACTCATTGCATCTTTCCAATATATGTGTCTGAAATGGCTGTTAAAGCACAGAATATAATTTATTTCTCTAGCAAGCATACACTTTTAGATATTTTTACTACTGAGAAAGCATAGCCAAATTTGTATTATTTGGTGTGGTGTTTGAATACGTATGGCCCTCAACTACCCTTGCGTGTGAATGCTTTGCCCATAGGTAGTGATGCTATTAGAAGTTCTGACAGTGTTGGAATAGGTGTGGAATTGTTGAAGAAAGTGTGTCACCGTGAGGGTGAGCTTTGAGGTCTCATTAGTGTTCAAGCTACACCCAGTACACAGTCTCTCTTGCTGCTGCCTAAGAATCAAGATGTAGAACTCAGTTAAGAGCGTTTGCTGCTCTTCCAGAGGACCTGGGTTCAATTTCCAGCACCCACATGGGTGGCTCACAACTGCCTATAACTCAAGCACCATGAGATCTGATGGCCACATCTGGTCTAGGGAGGCACTTTTATCTACATGATGCACATATTTACCTATACTCAGGTAGGTACAGAACATGGTAAAAATAAATTTAAATAAATACATAAATTTATGACATTCTTTACAAATGCAGTGTTTCTTACTTTATTCAAGACTTAGTGGAGTTAGGGGTGGAATTCAAGAACTGAACTCTGATTTTTTTTTTCACAGAAAAACATTGGTAGTTTTGAAATAACTGGCCATTCCCCTACTTCACCATTGAAGAAAGTCAACACCATCTGTCCCCTTGTTTTAAGCCATGTCTCCTTGTACGTCACCAAGCTAGTCAACACTTGGCACAAGCCAGTACCTCGGATATCCTGAGCAGGCAATGACTGAGGCAGGATGGCTGTGAAGGAAACAGCAAAGGCAAACCAAAGGCAAAGTGGTAGGAGAGCCAGAGGTAGTGAACCAGAACTGGAACAGAGTTTTAGGAAATCTAGAGAGTTCCTTTGGGGCCTTTTCTGAGAAACAGAGAAAGTAAATAAGGAGCAAATCCACGTAGGAGGGGAAGGCCTGCTTGCAGCTTCCCTGGAAGGCTGCAGTTCAAATCCAGGTTTGCCCTTCTTACGGTTCTCTAATTCTCTGGCTCCCATAATGATGTTTTCAAAGTCAGGATTTCTCCATTAGTAACAGCCCTCTGCCTTCCTGAGACACAGTGAAGCTTATTTTTGCTGCAACTCATTTTAGTTTGGAAGCCTGATTCTAAGAAGAGATTATTTTAGGCCCAGGCTTCCTTTCTCGTGCTTCTTGGTGTTTGATTTATGACAATTTTGGTAATCATGGAGGAAAATTAAAAATTACAGTAAATATTGGTGTACTGCCAATCCCAAGAGGCCAGTGTCTTACATTTATAACTCCACTCTTTTTGTTGAAAATCTTACTTTGCTAAGAAGAGAAGGAAAACATTCTGTTTGTTCCCATGCCCCACCCTAAGCCTTGGCTCATGGTGAACGCCATTCAGTTTCTTCTACTTATGTCTCCACTTGAAGGATTAATAGCCTTTATTCTTTCCTTCTTTTTATTGAAACATTTTTCATACAAAATATTCTGATCACCCTTTTCCCTCATCCAGTTCCTCCCAGATCCTCCCAACCCACCCAACTCCATGTTTCCTTTCTCTCTCTCTTTAGAAAACAAACAAGCAACACACACACACATCTCTAGTTTTCTCTCCTTTTTCCTCTCCCTCCCCCTCACACACACACACATAAGACCCACACAAACCCTAAGTCAAAAATCTACAAAAATACCCTTGAGTTTGTTTTGTGGTCTAATCACTCTGGGGCCTTCGGGACCCTGGAGTATGGTTAATACGTACCCAGTGAGACTCCACTGAAGACAACTAATATTTTCCTTTGCAAACCGGTGTCAACTGCAGGTGGCTTCTTGGTCAGGGCCAAGTCCACATCCACTTTCCCATCTCTGCACTGAGACCCCGTCTGGCTTGAACTTGCACAGTCCCTATGCATGTGGCCACAGTCACTTGCAGTCATATATGAGTCAGTTGTGTTGAGTCTCGAGGGCGCCATTTCCTTGGTGCCTTCCATCACATCTGCCTCTGGCAGTCTTTTCTCCTCTTCTACATGGATCCCTGAGCCCTGAGAGGAGGAATCTGGTGAAAACATCCCATTTAGGACTGGGTGTTCTCTGCATAGTTGTGGGTCTCCAGGTGAGCGCCCATCTACTACCACAGGAATTTTATTCTTTTTTTTTTTTTTTTTTAAATCTATGTGATGGTTCTTATTTTCTAATCTGTGTCCTACATGCTAGGGATATGGGAGAGACATATCCCATCCCGAATGTTAACGTGATCTGCATACAACATTTAACCATTATTAGTGTATTACACCCCTTGCCCATACTCTAAGTGTCTCTGCTCTTCTAAGAGACATGAGAAGTGAATCACCAAGATCAGAACCAAAAACCCAAGTTTGATTGTTAACTAAATTAAAGTCATTAACTTAGATGGCTTTATGTGGGTACATATTAACCTAATTTCACAGTAAAGTTAGATTATCTGTAGTCATCTCAAGGACTGTTATGCTACGGCATAAAAGTAGACACTATTACTATCTTAAAGTATAAGAAGATATCATAAGATAAGGGAAATTTTTTTTGGTATTTTAGGAAACACAAAACACACAGAAAAAAATAACGCAAATTGCTAGATGGCTTTATTCAGGCAAAATATGCAACTGGCTGAATTCAGTTCCCAGCTCATGCCCTCTCAGCCTGGGTGTTAACTGAGTTTAGCTAGATATTTTCTCAGCTCCAGGAGTTCCCCTATGCATACACTGAGGGGTCTCAGGGAGCTAACTTTTCAGGAAGCAAATCTCAACAAGTAAAAGACAATTGTCAACAATTAAAAATCACCTGTGCTTTCTACTGTATTATTGTGACAGATTAAGAAGTGCCTTACAGTCTCTCACAGCATCCACAGTGACCCTGAGTCTTAGTTGCCATTGTAGTAACTGGAATGTCGGCTTCCTGAATCACCTCCCAGACAGATGGCTGCCACTCAACTCCTTACCTCAGAACCTGCTTCAGAGCAAAACACAAAGTAAAAGACGTTTCTTTATTTTTAAAAAAAAAAATAAAGATTTTTAAAGATTTATTTCATTTTTAAGTTGCATACACACACACACACACACACACACACACGTGCACATGCAAATGAGTGCGGGTCCCCATAGAGTCCAGAAGAGGGCTAGAAGAGTCCCTGGGGCTACCATTACAAACAAGCACACGCTGCCTGTTGTGGACGCTGGGAATTGAACTCCAGTCGTCTGTAAGAGTACCATACCCTTCTCGCCTTTGAGCCAGCTGTCTCTCCAGCCACATTTGGTTTCATTGTAAAACTCTGCTGTAGTGATCGCTAAAATTTGCTTTCACGGGTATGTGTTAGTAATGGCTGACCTTCTGTTTCTGTCTTTGCTTTCATTTTTCTATTTTAAAGTGTAACTATTTGTAAAGTGTGAGAAATTGAAGAAGAGGACAGAGGCGAAGGACTGAAAGCTGAGCTGAATAAACTTTTTTCTGTAGAAGGAAGTCACACTTTTAAAGTGTGAATCAATTCAGTCATGAGGCAGAGGTGAGAAAGAGCAGTGTAATCCACCAGAAAGAAAGACCGGAAGACACCCACGTCATTCTCTGACCCCAATAATCCTTAGATGCATGCTTTCTAAATTTAGCTGTTTCTTTATTGTTTCTGTGGCCCCCAAACATTGCAACTCTTTCTTAACCCATTTCTCATTCTTCAGGGTGACGCATTAAATCTTCAAGTGAGAGAAGTGCAGTGTTTCCTCCAAGCATTCTGAAATTGGATGGACTGTCTAGAGACCAGCTTTGTCTGCCAGTGGCAGAGTCAGAACCATATCTGAGTGGAATATTCAGGCGAAAGGGGCTACTGGTGTTGGGAAGTGCAGAAAAACAGGTACCCAAGCATCTAGGACAGAAGCCATCACTCCCATGCAGGATCGCTGCCTGGAGACGGACAACATAACGATGAGACGAGCATTATTGTCTTTCTTCTGTTTCTACTGCTTCTCTTGCCTCAGCTTCCAAACTGTGCAGAATAGTATGACACACTCCAGATATGAGTAACTTAAAGACCCCCCTCCTGGAGGGTCAGGGAAGAAGGCAAGGGTCACAGAACAGAAAGAATAAGCAAGCTGAGCCAGGAGGTGGTGCTGCAAACCTTTATTTATTTTCTTAAATTGTTTTTATTGAGCTATACATTTTTCTTTGTTCCCCTCCCTTTCTCCCTCTCCCTTCCTACCCTCTTCCATGATCCCCATGCTCCCAATTTACTCAGGAGATCTTGTCTTTTTCTACTTCCCATATAGATTATATTCTTGTATGTCTCTCTTAGGGTTCTCTTTGTTATCTAGGATCTCTGGGATTATGAATTGTAGGCTGGTTTTTCTTTGCTTTATGTCAAAAAGCCACTTATGAGTGAGCATATATGGTAATTGTCTTTCTGGGTCTGGGTTACCTCACTCAATATGATGTTTTCTAGATCCATCCATTTGCCTGAAAATTTCAAGATGTCATTACTTTTTCCCACTGGGTAGTACTCCATTGTGTAAATGTACCACATTTTCTTTATCCATTCTTCGATCCTGGCCAACTAATCTGAAGAAAAACAAAAGAAAACAGAACACTGACCATTGTGTCACCAACTCCTGCTGTCGGGATCTTTCCCAAGCTCAGCACTTGCTTTGCAGGATGATTACTTCTTCTTTCATTCGTTTTTTTTGGAAGACAAAGATTATTCTGGTAAGAGTGCACTGATCTAATTTACATGTTGGCAAAGAGATCAGCATGTTTGATCAAGGCAGTGGTTCTTAACCTGCAGGTCAGAACTCCTTTGGAAACCCTTCTGTCTCCAAAAATATTCACATTATGTTGCAAAAGGAGCGGCGGGAATGGTTCCCGCTGGGATCCTGGCTCCCCAGCTAGTTTACACCCAAAATAATTACACGGAAACTGTATTCATTTAAGCATTGCCCGGCCCATTAGTTCTAGCTTCTTATTGGCTAACTCTCGCATCTTGACTAACCCATATCTAATAATCTGTATGCCACCACGAGGTCGTGGCTTACTGGCATGAGTCTAGCCAGCGTCCATCTCAGGAAGGGGAATCATGGCGTCTGCCTCATTGCCTTCTTCCCAGCATCCTGTTTGGTCTACTCCACATATCTAAATTCTGCCCTATCAAAAAGTCAAGGCAGTTTCTTTATTAACCGATGAAAGTAACACATAGACAGATGACCCTCCTACATCACACATTATGACTCATAACAGTAGCAAAATTACAGTTATGAGGTAGTATGGTAGGACATGAAGGCATGCAGGCAGACATGGTACTGGAAAAGGAGCTAAGAGTTAATACACCTTGATCCACAGGCAACAGGAAGTAGGCTGAGTGTTTCATTGAGAGAAGCTTGAGCAAAGGATACCTGAAAGTCCACTCCCACAGTGCCACACTTCCTCCAATAAGACCACATCTACTCCATCAAAGCCACATCTCCTAATAATGCCACTCCCTATGAACGTATGGGGGCCAATTCAAACTATCACAGTAATGAATTTAGTTGATTTATTAGAGCAATGTGATAAAGATTACAATGCCTAGCATAAGGAGTCATGTGGAAGTAGAATAATATATGCATATCTTAATATCTCACACTAGTGCCCACTGGAGAGCATTCATGAGCGAGGAGGCTGGTTCAGTGTTAGCTAGTTACTGTTCTAGACACTCAAGTGTAACAGATCCATAAACATAATGGCCTTTTTGACAGGCAGGGAGGATATGTACAACCCCAATGGTTTTGATTCCTCTCACCAAGCTAATGTAGCTACTACTTCTACAGAAGTCCTTTTGTGCCAGCAGCAAACCCAATAACTAGCATTTGATAGAGTCCTAACTCTAAAAGACACAGCAAGGCACTTAGTGATAAATTGTTTCCATCAGATCTCTCTCACACATACCCTCCTGGGAACGAAGGAATGAGTCATCCTTACTAGAAGTGCCTTTGATTTTGAGTATGTGTTTGGCTGACTTGTCCGTGAATGTCACCTTTAGGATTATTATTTGATCACTCACAGAATGCTTTGTTTCCAGACACTGCATCCTAGAATGTATGACTTTAGATAAAGGACCCATAGTAAAGGAGTGGCAACAAGGCAATGGTAACAACAACATGGAATCCACTGTTTTGATCATATACCTCATTATTCAAAAGTAGTTGTTTTGCTAGAATGCTAGAATGGACTATTAAAGTCCATTCTTGGGGAAAAGGCTCTGCATCATTGGAACCTATCCTACATGGTGTGGCATATGCCTTGAGATAATGGCTGACATATGGTCTAAACACTAGAACCAGGTCTAAAAGCTGAGATGAAGTAGGAATGGCTATTCACATCATCTCACTCATTCCCTTGAAGAATCTGCCCTTTGTTCCATATACCATTAGGCTCTGATAGATTACAGGCTTTGTCAGTAGTTGGGGGAAGAAGAAGACACTCACTGTTACAAAGGGGCACAGCAAAGATCCCACAGAACTATCTCACTTGGATCATCATTACAAGGGTCTAGCAGACAAGACATTTTAATACTGGTATGTTAGTTAATTTGATTATCATGAGAACCTAGGATTGTTGCTAAATGATAGAAGCAGAGACAAATATGTCTAGATCTCAAAGGATTCAATGGGGTCCCATTGTCCTTTATTCATCCATTCCTCAGTTCTTATGAAAGATCTGAATAAAAATATCAATAACGACCTTAGCCTGACAAAGGGAAGCTCATCAAAAACTTGGACTGCTCAAGAAAATTAGGTATGACAGTTGAATTTATTCATCAAAGGTGAGGAATGTAAAATATATGGTTAACATATGGATTTGATAAGTATCATTGGAAAAAGTTTGAGATAGTTCTGTAAGGAGCACCTGCTTGCTACATGGACAATCTTGTCTTGAGTCCTTTCGAGATTTGCAAATGACTATGGCATTAAAATTTTGGAGAGGGGATAGATTTTATACAGGATAAAATTAATCTGAAAAAATCCAAGGGATAGATTGGGGGAGGTATTATTGGTGTCCTGTACCACTTTTTTTGATTCCATCTGCAAGTGATGGACAATTAACGACTAACTCTCTCTACTCTTTCACACGCCACAAAATTCCACTTAATCTGTGTTGAAGGACATATTGCAGTGGTACTCAACCTTCCTAATGCTGAGACCCTTCAACACAATTGTAGTAACTTCCAACCAGAAAATTATTTCAATGCTATTTCACAACTATAATTTTATTAGTGTTATGAATTGTTATGTAAATATTTGTGTTTTCTGATGGCCTTAGGTGATCCCTATGAAAGGGTCATTTGACCCACAAAGGAGTTGTGACCCACTGCTGCACTAGAGTTTCACTCAATAAGAGAGTCAGTGGATTAATGTGAGTTTGAGCTTATTCAAAGTTGTTGACAACTGTGGCTACACACCCTGACCTAGGGTTTGGTTCCTTGGTGTTTTAGACATTAAGATGGCCCATAGAGATAGAGCCGCTCCACCCTGACCAAATGTCAGAGAATTCAAGCATACTTCTACTCCTTTTTTTTTTTTTTTTTTTTTTTTTGGTTTTCGAGACAGGGTTTGCTCCTTCTTTTGAAATAGGAGGTTTGACCTAGGGAGTGGCTGCCTTTAGGATATTTGGTTTAGGGTGGGTTCACTGCCTAAACAACAGAATGCTTTTCTCACGAATTAATGATTGATGTCTCAAAGTATTGAAGCAAGTAACTGATCTGCTTGGTTGGTTTTTTTTTTTTTTTTTTTTTTGTATATGTTAAAACAGTCTTTTGCCTTCTCCCCCACTCCTTTGTATTGGGCTATAAAAAGTGTATGGAAAATTAAACATGGGCGAACTCAGAACTCAGTACGCAGAAGACTAAGTGGCCCTCCTGATACTGTCCTACGTTTCTGTGATTCTTTCTTATCTCTGCTTCTCCTACCTAACCTTTCTAATCTCACGCCTCTACCCTGGAATGTGCACAAACCCACTGCAATGCAGCTATGATCATAGCAGAAGTCACCCCCAAAAGGTAGCTCCTGACCTATGGCAGTCCAACATGGCATGGCTTATGACAGAAGGAGAATTTTGAGATGCATTCTTCAGGGTTCTTCTGGGGGGAAATCCTAGAACTGAGTTCCAATGTCCATAGTGTAGCTAACTCAGTGGTGTATTCTTTAGTGGCTTTTTCCTCCTATTTCAGCTTTGTGCTTCCCTAAACCATCCACCAGAGTAAAATATCTGCTTCAGTTCCTACTTTTAGAGCAATCCAAAGTAGAAGAACAAACTAGTTGACTACTGGTTTGTTGCAATACTTCTAGAAAAGACTGGCTTTGTTAATAAAGGAAAAGGTAATGACTAAAACCAGAAGCGTACATTTATTGAATAATTATCATGTATTAAGAATTCAGAAAGTACTAAATACATCCATATAGATAAAATGATATACCTAAGATCTATAACCTTATGTAGGCTTATTGTATGTGCCAAGTTTTGCATGATTACATTAAAAAGCGTAAGTGAAAGTAGGAAAATGATCGATATGTGTTATACCTAAATAAATGTAATAAAATCTGTCCTAAAGTGTGAAATAATTAAGCATGTGGTAAGTGAGAAATATAAGAACTCTTTAAAGACCTTTTTATAATTTCCTTGTCTCACTGATAAGAAACATAATCAGTCCCAGAATGTGAAGATTCTGCTAGTCTTTCCATAGTCTTTAGACACTTTTACCAAGAGAAGAGTTGCCACTAAAAAATATTTAGCTGAAAATATTTAGCCAAATGATATGCTTAATGATTCCATTGAAGTTCAGTTGCCTGTAGAATCTCTATTGATTTGGGGCCCATGTTACTAAACCTGTTGTATGGCCTTGGATTAACTCCCATTTAAGTATAGAATTGTCTTAAGAGGCAGGACACTTTTATAAAAGAGAAAATATCTGGGACATCAGCTTGTTGCCCCCACAAAGGGTTATAGGCTATTTACCATAACCCCAGCCAAGTTCAATCTCTGTGACTCTTTTGACTGAAACAGAAAGGTCCAGGAGAGGAAAGGGGAGAATAGTTTCTCTACCTTCCTTCAAATCTTATGTCAATGTAGCCTCTTTTATTAACCCATGCCTCGGGCAGAAAGTGACTGCCGCATTAAATGCCATTTCTAGTTTCTGGAACAGACTTCCCATAAGTAACAACTGATGTGTGATTCCCCTCTGTATGCTGTGAATGTGTTTTATTACCATTGGTAATACTTTGGCTTATGGCAGGGCAGAATAGAGCTAGGCAGGAAAACTAGAGTGAATGCAGGGAGAAAGAAGGTAAAGTCAGGCAGACGACATGTAGCTGCCAAAGGAGAAAGATGTCAGAAACTTACCAGTAGGATATAGTCTCGAGGTGATACACAGATTAGTAGAAATGAGTTAATTTAAGAGGTAAGAGCTAGCTAGAAATATGTCTAAGCCATTAGCCAAACAGTGTTATAATTAATACAGTTTCTGTGTGATTATTTAGGCCTGGGAAGTTGGGAAATCAATGAGCAGTCTCAGTTTACAAACAACAATATCTTTCATTGAAAAAACTAAGATGACCAATTTTATTCATTGTGATAAAATATATTTAACATGCAGTTTTAGCCATTTTAAGCTTACTCATCATTACCACCTGTCTCCAGAACTTTGCCTCTGTCCCAACTCAAACCACACACAGTAAATACCACTCCAGACTCTCCCTCTGTCCACCAATTCTATTGTCTTTATGAATCTGACCACTCAAGGGACCTCATACTAGTAGAACCAAACTCTATTTGTATCTTTTTGACTAGCTTAATTTACTTAGCATAATGTCATCAGTATTCATCCCCAGAGCCTGTAACAATCCCTTCAAAACTGGTTAAGATCCCATTGTGCTTATTACATCCTGTTTATCCAAGCATCTGTGTATAGATACTTGCCATGATGAAGGAGCATAAGCTGCTATGATACTGGTATACAGACATCTTTGAGTCTTTGCTTTCTTTTCTTCTAGGTATGCATTAGGAGGGGCCTTGCCATTGTGTTATATTGTATGTTAAGGTGTGTTTTCTTTTTCTTTTTTTTTTTTGAGGAACCACCACAATTTTTCCATGTATTATCATTTTATATTCCAACCAGTAATGCATACACGTAATAATTTCTCCATATAATACTTATTACTTTCTATTTTCTTGTCATTTAGTTTGGTTTTGATAATAGCCATCCCATTTGGGTATCAAGAAGCATTTCACTGTGCTTCGATACTAATTTCTCTGACGGATAGAGATAGTAATCATCTATCTTTGTACTTTCTTCCTGGTAATTTGTATACGGTTTGGAAAAATGACATTTCAAGCTTTTTGCTAATTTTTAAAATCAGGCTCTTTGTTTCTGAATTTTAGGAATTCTTTACACATTCTTGATATTAATCCATTGTCAATCAAATATATGACCTGCAAATATTTCCTTACATTGCAAAGATTTCCTCTTCAATCTTGAGTGTCCCTGACTCTGTCAACATTTTTAATCTTGATGAAGTCCACTTTGTCTATTTTTTCAACTTGTTGCCTGGACTTTTATCTAGAATCATCACATTCTTCTATGTCTGTCTGTCTGTCTCTCTCTATACCACTCTCCTCAGCTCTTTCTTCTATGCCCTGTCTCTGCCTCTTCCCCTCCTCTGTGTGTCTTTCTGCCTCTGTCTGACCCATCCTCCTTCCCTCCCTCTTCTCTCCCTCCTTTTGCCTTTCTTCCTCTTGCTGCTTCAGTCTCTCTGACCGGGTCTCACTACACTGTTGTCCCGCTTCTCCTGAATCAGGATCCTCAGACACTTCTGGCACAAAATACTGCACCAGCTGGTCCACTGACTTTGGAGCTTACATTTCAAACCTAATTTTGATTCTTCTGATCCTTAGTCAGATACGTTATCAACTGCATTCCTGGCTGGGGTTTTCATTCTGAAGTGCTGCAGTCTGGAGTTTATCTAGATTTTCTGGGCCTGAAATAAACACAGTTTTGTAAGCTTATGAAAAAATATAAAAACTGTTACTTTTTATAAATTTCTGTTCAACTTTAAAGCCATGTTATTTGTTCCGAGGACCTCTCCTGGTAGAGTCATAAAAGATTCATCTGCTTCATTTATTAGCTGTTGCACTTATGAACAAAATTTTCATCACTTCCCTACCAGCAACTTTTTTTTTCTTTTTTTTTTTTTTTTTTTTTTTTGGTGGTGGTGGTGGGAGGCGACAAGGTCTCTCTGCATAGACTCACTGTGTAGATAGACCAGGCTGCCTCCGACTCACAGACATCAGCCTGCCTCTGCCTCGCACGTGTTGGAATTAAAGGTGTGTGCCTCCACATCCAGCTCACTTGAGACAATTTAAAATCATTCTATCTGCATATACCATAATTGAAATGTTACTATACAAAAGAATTCGCCTAAGACAGCTCTAGTGAAAGGATATGGAAAAAAAAAGATTTACCTATAAATGGCTTACAACTATTGTTCAGTAAATCAGAAAAAATCTTGCCAGGTGGGGTGGTGCATGTCTCCAATATTAGCAGATAGGGGGCAGAGGAAGAAGGGTCATGAGTCTGAGGCCAGCCTGGACTAAAGGATAAATTCCAGACATGACTGAGCTACATGATGAGATCCTGGTTCAACAATATCCGGACACCTAGCTATAATATTGGTTATAATTGTGCCTCTGCTATTGCTTGGCTTGAGAATTTAGGCAACTCTACATTTCTGATCTGTAGTGAGTACAAAATTAAGAGATTCAACTCTGCTGTGAAACAATCTTTTGTGAGCTGTGAATATGTGTTGCTCTCATTGGTTTAATAAAGGGCTGAATGTCCAGTAGCTACCTGGTAGAAGTTAGGTGGGAGTTGCCAACAAAAAGCGAGTGCAGGGTGAGGAAGAGCAGAGTCGCCAGCCATACGCAGAGGAAGCAGGACCAAGGGAAACTCAATTCTCAAACTCTGAAAGGCAGTCCATATATCCAGAAATGAGCTCAATACGGACTACAGGAGATTTGTTTGATAAAAGTCACCATTACTCAGAAACTTGTGAAACTGGTTCCTTTCTAATAGAAGGAACTGTTTCCCTTACCTTTGGCAGAATGGACATGTGGCTACTGGTGGTGCCTATCAGTACATCAAAGCTCCTGTTGGCCTCTGGGCTCTGTCAGTATCACAAGTAACAGTTATACATTTCAAACCATGCTAGCATCCTGGTCCTTCTTACCTAATGTTCTTTCCCCTAACCTGAACTCCCTCCAGCTCGTGTGTTTCCCTGCGCTCAGCTGCTCATTCTCCTGATAACCCTGCTATGCTTTCTTTTTCTCTCCTTCTACTTTGGAACTGCTTCTCTCCCCATGTTTTCTCTGTTCTCTATCCCCTGCTAATCTTCCCTCTCAAGCAGATAGTCTTGACCTTGTTCAGAAAGCTGGTCATGTTCAGTCTATTTTCTCTTTCTGGTCTGAACTCTTTGAGATGCCTCTGGGTGTTCTTGTATATCTACCATAACCCCCCTCAACCATAACGTGGAGGGTTGTGTCATCAATTTATATAGTTTCTAATTCTCCGTTAGTGCTTAAGGGGGCAGAAAATGCACATGCAGTTTTCATGACCCGCCCCATTCAGAACATTGGAACTAAACTCATTTTCTGAAAGGTCTGCTCCTGAGGTACTGAGTATCTTGCATCTGGCAAAAGGTGTCACCAGTTTCAATCTTTCATTCCTTCTGAAATTCTAACAGGATCTCGGAATGTTTTAGGATCCCATAACTTGTTTAGTTTTGTGGTCAGACACTTTGTCAGTTTGCCCCCCAATTTATTTTGCTAGCATTTTCAATCTTTATGTGATGGCTATTTGCATGTTAAAGAAGAATCACATCAAGTGAAGGAACTCAGTTCTGCAAAACTACATGAAGAACATATTTTCAAAAAACAAGTGTAATTTTATAAGGCTTGTTTTCTCATTAATGTAAAAGGACTTCAACACAAAAATATAAGTTTTTAAAAGTCATTTGACCTAAAGAGCAGAGACGCTAAGGGAAGATCAGCACAAAGTCAAACCTTCTGCATGGCAAAAAAGTACATATAATGCCAAATTTGGGAACAAGCCCCCAATCTTGTTCTGACTCATCCCACGTTCTGCTCTCCTCTCTCTATTCTGGTCTAATTCTAATTCCCAGCCAATGATATTTCCATACACAATTGTTCCAGGCTCCATTCCACTGAGAAGTGAGCTGCAGCTGACTGGAGAGGTACACTCCTCCGCATCTAGGCACGTGGCATTGCTTCGTTCAGTGTAGGCTGGCACACAATGGGGCAGTGCCACCCTGAAATGGTCAAGCCTGAGTGAGTTTGAAAAGACCAGTCAAGTCTAGGATTACAGATGTCCTTTTACTTCACCATTTCTCTGGTGCAGAGGTCCTTTGCCTTGGAGTCCTGGATATGCCTTGCTGGGCCTGCACACAGAGGTACATACAGAGGCTCTGTCAAGCTACAGGCTTGTTGCTAACCGAAGGTGACCATCAAAATCTCATCTTCTCTGGACGATTTAAAAACAAAAACAAAACAACCAAACCAAACCAAACCAATCAAACAAAACCCAGCAGACTGCACACTCAGGGACTGGGCAACAGCCAAAGGCTGCGGGCTGCTGGGACATGTTGTAAGCTACAGGATTGGGTGGGGTGCAGGTTAAGAAGGTGACAACTGGGGGCAGCATGGTGAAAGGGGGGTGGTGGAAGGTGATGCTGCGGGACTCCGGGCTGCAGGACTGTAGGGCCCTGTGTGACTGTGATCTGAAGGCCTCCGTGGTGCAGGGCTGCATATTGCGGGCCAGGAGGGCTGTAGAGCTGCGGGCTGAAGGGATGCGGAGTGCGGGTCTGCGTGCTGGCGGCCGGAGGGTTGAGGTGTGCGGGGCGGCAGGTTTGTGGACAGCAGAGCGGTTGCAGGGACGCGGAGCCCGGGCTGGAGGGTTGAGGGTCGGAACTGCAGGTTGGAGGGCTGCGGGGTGGAGAGCTAAGGGGCGGGGCTGGCTGCGGACTGAAGAACTGCGGGCTGGAGGGCTGCGGGCTGGAGGGCTGCGGGGCGGAGAGCTGCGGGGCGGAGCTTGGCTGCGGGGAAATGACGTGGTCAGCACCCCGCGCACTCGCCGAGCCCTGAGCCGCGCGCCCTGGTAACGGCGCTCGGCGGCTCCCGCGTCCGCGGCCCCGCCTCCCGCCGCTGCAGCCCGCCCCGTTCCCGCCTCCCTCCGCAGCCCCGGCGGCGGCCGAGTCTCGGGGCCCGGTGGCCGCTGCTTGCGGGACGCTAGCCGCGCCGTCGCCCAGCCGGGGTAGGGGGACGCGGCCGTCGCGGGCGGGAGGGAGGACTCCGGCCGCCCGGACTGGAGGGCGCGGGCGGGCGGGTCGGCAAGCGGCCGCCCCGGCTGTCGCCTGCCCCGTGTCGTCGCTGCGCCGGCCTCGCCCCGCGCGCGGGGACAGGTGTCCCGGCCGGGGTCTGCCGGGAAGATGGCGACCCCGGGCATGAGCTGGCAGCAGCACTATTACGGCGGCTCTGCGGCCGGGGCGGCCAAATTCGCGCCCTCGCCGGCCGCCGCGCAGCTGGCCGGACACAGCATGGACTACAGCCAGGACATGCACCTGAAGATGAGCAAGAAGATCGCCCAGCTCACCAAGGTACGGGGGTGTGGGGTTCGGGGCTCACCTGGCGCCGGGCGGAGGCGGCTAAGAGAAGCAACAGCCAGAGTTACCTCCTGGCCCCGCAAACTTGGGTGGAACGCTGGCCACCGAACTTGAGCTAGACCGCACCTCGCACCGACCGCGGCGCTTTCAGGGCTTGCACCCCATTGCCGACAAAGAGTAAACCAGCACTGAGCACCCGAGGGCTCACTTTCCGGGTTCCATGGTAGTAAATGGACTTTCCTGTTGCTCCCGTGCCTCTTGCCGAGGGCTGTATGAGGCACCGCGCTAAGAGTATCCGGTGAAGTACTGTACCGGTTTACCTAACATGACCCAGAATCCTCGGAGTTAATCGGTGTCTACTCCTGGTTCCCACAGTTAACGGGAGGATAAACTTCTCGAGGTTATTCCGAGGACTGTAGGAGGATGAAACATACCTTGAGTGCCATTTTAAGGATTTAATGAGTCATTCCTTACTTACCCTGACATAATGTCAAATAAGGTTTATTAGATGAATCACACTGTGTCTGCATTTAGTAAATGTTTCATCTTAATCAGAAGACAGTTTTCAAGGAGCCCATAGATACATCACCTGCACAGTTTTCCAACCGTACTTGAGGGGGTTTGTTAGCTCGTGAGCTCTTTTCCTAATTTACTTAGAACTGATAATAAGGGGTGGATCCCGGGAGATATTACCAGCAGTATAGCGCTGCGTGGAACTAAACCGATCTGTGGTTTCTGGAAGTCTCGCCGTGACCACCTTCCGTAGGACTGATGCAGTTTTGAAGAGGGAAAGGTGGACCTGAGGTTCACTGCTTGATCTCTAGAGATCTGGCTCAGCTCCAGAGCCCCATCGTCCAATTCTACTGAGTTTAAAGTGAGGAAAGGGGATGCGTGTGAAAGGGGAGGAATGAGAGGGTAAAAAAAAAACGGCAAAGAGTTGAGATTGAGGATACAAAGAAAGATACCAGAGAAGGAATAAAGAACAAAGAGATACATGGAAGGACAGATTTAAAACAAACAAGGAAACAAACAAAAAACCACGTGATCATGACTTAAACCAAACAGAGCCACACTACCTTTTGTGGAGTGTCTGTGTCTTTTCTAAGCACCATCTCAGAGATGCCACACGTGCCCTTGTTACTATTTGCTTTTGTGAAGGATCTCAAACTCAGAAGGTGTAGCATGTCACTATGACCACTTGTAATCAGGGCATTTCCACGGTTGGAGCTGAAAGCCAGGCCTCCTCAGGAATTTGGTCTTCAGAATGCTTGTGGTCATAGTGAGGCTCATGAATATTTGTTCTGTTTTTTGTTTTTATTTTATTTTTTAATGTTGTGTTCACAACAACCGTTTCCTTATTTTAGATTGTAACCCTTGAAGACTCTTGTAACAAACACTCTATAGGTTAGAAGCGGGTCTGTGTGGTATTTAATAAAAAGCTGTTTTTCTTCAGTAAACTTTCACCCTTTCTACTCAGACTTCAATTTCCTGTTCTGTTTTCAGGAAAGCAATTCAGCCGACTTGCACAGGTAGATATTAAGGGGAGATGATTCCATCTCTCCCACAAATGTTATGAACCAGGTGCTGCTGGCCCAGTGCTTTTTTTGACTGCTGAGCGTGCCTGCATTCCGATTTCCTGTTTGTAGTTACTGTTTCTAACGCCCAGTCTGCAGTCTTCCTGTGCTGCAGACATTTAATCCCTCAGTGTAACACAGTTGACTCTTTAGATGGGGTAGTTCCTTGTTAAGGGGCTAGTCTATGCAATACGGAGATGCTTACCAGCATGCTTGCAAATTGTGGGTGCAAGTGGTACGTGCCTTTGCCCTGCATTTAGAAATGACAGTAGACAAATCTGCAGACATTACCAAGAGTTCCCTGGGCAGGGTAGTGTGGAGTCATGTTGGTAAGGGCCGATTACCATGACATTGTACGGAAATGCCTAGGGCTTCCCCCACCCCTATTGCTGGCCTTTTTATTGCCCAAGATAAATCCCGAGTCTAATAACGGTCTAACAACAGAACTCCATTGCAGTCAGTCTCACAAACTCTAAAATGCTGTGCTTCCCTTGTTTATCATTTTAGAATTTGTCCAGTTTTGTAGTCACATATACTCCATGAGCCTTACATCATGAACGTGTGTATACAGGGATTGCTGGAAGTTAGACATTCCAGTGTAGCTGCTGTCTGAGATTGTCGGAAAGAGTTTGCTAATACGTTCATATCAGTAGGAGGTAAATTAAATAGAACTGTGGTTGGAACTTGATTTTTGCTTTCATTTCAAGATAACGTAGAGGTAGCCATTAGACTAAGGACTTGGGGCTAAAGAGGAAGCTCTGCTGATAAAGTGCTTGCCCACGCAAACATGAGTACCTGTGCTTGATCCCCAGCACCCACATAGGAAGGTTAGGTGCTGCAGCATGCATTCAGATCCCAGAGCTTGGGGAGCAGAAACAGCAAGTTTCAGGTTCAGTGAGAGACCCTGTCTCAAAGAATAAGATGGAGAGTGATTGAGAAAGACACCTGACATCAATCTCTGGCCTCCATGCATATACATGTGTGTGAGTATACATAGAAAGACATATACACATACACACATACGTGCACACACATACCACCACCACCAACAACAACAACCAAAAAAATGAAATGGACTCTCCCCAGCAATAAAGCAGCAGCATGCTTAAGAATGTGTGCTGTTCTCATAGAGTCAGAAAGCTGCTCCACTACTTAGTCATAGTGTGACCTCAAGCAAGTTACTAGTCCTGGGCCTCGGTTTCTTAGGTGTAATTAACAGTAGGGGTCATGATACTTTAGAGCTGTAATGGCACATAGTGGGCTCTTTATTCAGGTTGTCACTGAAAATACTTATTATGTACCAACAAAGGATTAAGAAAATGTGGGTGGGATATTTAAACACTTTTAAAGGAGTATTTTAAATTTAACTTTAATATTTTTTTAAGACAGGGCCTCAGACTGACCCCAGAGTACCAGTGCTCCAGAGTCATGGGCTCGCAGAAGGGCTCTCTGTTCGGCATTTGATAGCGTTATCAATACTCTATTTTGGAGGTTTTCTGCTCAGTTCTATTAACATCTGTATAGCAGATCTACTGAATAGCAAAGTTTCACGGCTTCACATTCTGATGTGCTGTTTGGTTCTTCAAGTCTTGCTCTCCAGAGATTGGATTAGCTCTGATAGAGTAAAGAAGAAGAGTATCTACTGTATAATGTACCTGTGAGGCATCTCTTGTTTCTCTCCGTTTGGTCCCAGGGGTCACGCCCAGGACCATGGCATATTTGTGTGAGCACTAGGCAAGCACTCAGCCCAGCATACTCTGCTGTATCCCCCAGCCCTTCAGCATATTCTTAACTAATGAAAATCCTCACTGGGTGAGTGTTTGCTCAGATTGTTTTCTAAGAACCCAGCAGGGCAGCCTTTTCCGGGTGAGAATAGCTACTCTTAGCGCCCATTTAATAGACAGGGATTTACTAAGGGTTAGAGGAAGCGGGAGTGAGAGAGAAACAGAACACAGTCTGTGCCCGTAAGGCAGGAATATTTAGGTCATCTGTGTCAAGTTTTGCAAGGGAGTGCTGAATTGGTGGCGGACTCCCACGTTGTGGCATGTTTCTGAAATGTTAATGACTGACTTCAAGGCAAGGGCTCCCCGAATGGATTCTATTTGATTTGTAAGACCTTACTTCTGTACATCTGTACTTGCCCTTATGATGATTCTTTAGAGTCTCATGTAGAAAAACAGAACTTGGGAGAGGGAACCATGAAAAGCCTTGTCCCTTTGGCTTTACCCCTTCCCCCATACATTTTGTCCCTTCAAATTTACTTCTTAGTATTGGATCATTTTCATTTTTGGCTAGAGATAGGCTTGGTTTTTTTAGTTGTCCTTAGATAATATAGATCAGTCTCTGGTCACTAGGCTACGGAAGTCTCAACTCTGCTTATTAAAATGTCCAGTACTGACCATACAATCTTGAGGGCAGATGCAGAGGTGAAGCCTCCTGTCCTCCTCTAGCCCTCTTCAGCCCTGCTTCCTGCCAGGAGGAGGATAGGCAACTGGGAAAGGGTTTCCTCAGCGTTTGTGCTTCTGTCCTGGTTTCTACTTTTCCCAGCCCTGGTCTCTGATCCCTCTGAAACGACACGGGGAAAGACACTAAGGCAAGAGCAGCTTTTCCAGCACATCTTCACCTGTGGGTTTTCCACCTCCTGCCTCAGTTGCTTGAGATTTCCACTTTAACTTCCCTGACAATAAAAATGCATCTTAGTTTTGACTAGTTGCTGTTCCCTGCTCAACCTCTTGGGCCTGGCATTACCTTCCTCTTTGTTTTGTTATGGTCTGTTCAAGCTCCAGATATGCCTGTCGGCCGGACCCGGCAGCTCCATCCCAGCCTGCTGTGTCTCTTGCCCGTAGGACTCTCATCTGGTTATGGGGGACACTCGTTCTCCTCACAGACTGGATGTGGGACCAGTTCAGCCTTCTCTCTTAGGCTCATGTTTCTCCACCCAGCTTCTCATCCTGCTGATTGTTAGTGATGGACCGGGTGCCCAGTCAAATACGGTGCTTGATGTAAGTGGCAAGCAAGCTCTCCAAGTGTTTCCCTCAAAGCTTTCTCCTCAGCCTCTGTATGGGACAGTCATCTTTCCACAGACCCTTCTTCACTGTGGCTTCTCTACAGAAGCCACTAGAACCCCTCTGTGATGGCCATAAAGCTGCTTGTGACAATGGTTCACCTGGGGGGTAACCTACCTCAGCCGTGTTTAACCTTTCGCTTTGTTAAGAGTGCTTTGACCAACTGTTGGCTAGTTTATGGTCTTTAGCTCTGAGTAGAAACTCATGCCTCTTTAGGTCATTAAACTCTGGTACTCCTCATTCCATTCATCGCTTATAGTGACAACTCGCAGAAGATAGAGGGTAAGCTGAAGCTAGTAATTAAAAGCTTTCTGTTTGGTCCCTAGCATCAGGGCCTTTTCTTTAGTAGGCAGCCGTGGCCTTTACACCTGGAGCTGCCCTGGCTGCCCTGGTCCTTTGGGGGCTTCCTTACTCTGAAGGTTTATAATATTTGTTACCTTTATTTCTTATTTGATACTTAATGGTGCAAATTTGTCAGTAGTTGTCATTGTTTTTAACATATGGGTATACCATCCTGCTTATTTGATTGTTAGTTTATCAGCTATAGGAAATATAGCTTTTATTTCCTGTAACCTTAATACAGAAACTTTTCATACACTATAACAGTCACTGAGTATTTATTGGGAAGGGGTGATGGTATAATAGGAAAGTACTTTTATTGTGAAGTAGAGAAAGTCAGTATTTTTCGAGAAATTATATCTGTGGTTTTCCAGGGTTGGCTGAGTTAGAATATTCTCAGCTGTTTAAATATACACTGGCAGTTCATTAAAATTTTGGAAAGAATTATGAACTTAATTTTGATATAAGAATAAAAATATAAACTCTAAAATATAACATCATTTCAGAATGAATTTGATATTTTTATATCAAACATTTTTGAAAGGTTTTATGATGACTTGAAACTGCTTTTCTATATTCCAAGCCAGAATGTATTCATGCAATGTGAAAACTTGTAAAAATTCAAACAACTCCATTTTCTCTTCATTAAATAAAACTAATTTTTTAGTTTTTATTACTTTTTGAGATTATAACGACATCATTTCACCTTTCCCTCCTCCTCTCTCCAGCCCCTCACATGTACCCTCTTGCCCTTTTGTATTGAATAACCAATTTGTAGACTCTTCCTGCTGGAAGATTAGTACCCCCAGCTCAGTATTCCTTAGTTGCCTGTAGTTATTTGCCAAGGGTTGAGGCCTCCCGAGCTTTCCTGTTCCGTGTTAGCATGTTTATCGGTGTCATCTTGTTTGGGTCATATTTAGGCAGCTGTGTTGGTGAGACTCCCTGGGTCTGGCTACTCTGACATTTGCAGAAAACTCCATCCCACAGCAAACTTCCTGCTCCTCTGCTTGTAATCCTGATGCCCTCTCTTTTGCAGTGATTCCTAGCCATAGGCGCAGGAGTTGTTTTGTAGATGTTTCGTTGAGACTGGCTCCGCGACTGAGTTTCGATTAGTTGTGGCTTCCTGTAATGGTCTGTCTGTTGCAAAGATGAGTTTCCTTATGGGGGTGAGGACAACACTGACCTGTGGGGATAAGCATAAATGTGGAGAATGAACTTGGGGATTATGCCGGTTAAATACATTGATTCTTCTCCAAGATCTATGACGTCGCTAGCGCTGAGTAGTTGGCTAGGTGTTCAGTCGTAGGCATGCTTCCCTCTTGTTGAGTCAGTCTGAAGTCTAATTAAAGAGCTTTGGCTACCACCAAGGTGTGGGTGACACTACTGCCTTTTAGAGCTGTTATGCCATGCTGGCCGTGGCTGTGGTTCATAGGCACCATAGCTGGGTGGGACGGTTGTTCGCGTCCCTCCCCTGGAAGCTTGCATGGAACCTTCTGGTACCATGAAAGCTAGCCCTCAGGGAGGAGGCTTTCAGGTCAGCTCCAGCTCGGGTCCTCTGGGTGCTGCATCCAAAGTACACAGTGTCTTCAGTGGTAGGGGTGTACCTTCCATCTCAGGGAGGCAACTGAGGTAACAGCAGTAGCCTATAATGTTTTGGGAGTCTCTTGTACAACCCGCAAAAGAGGGTTTCTCCTGCCTGGTGTTGGGGCTCTTGTTAGTTTGTCTGTGACTCTTGGAAATCTTGTCAGCTTAGACGGGAAAATTTCATTTAACTATATACGTATGTACAGACTCATGCATTATAGGCATTTTAGGTGGATTTACAATAATATGATTACTTATAACTTTTTCAGACATTCTTACCTCCTCCCCTTCTGTACTTATCTCCCTTCCTAATTAAAGCCCATTCCATTTTTTAATTTTCCCCTTGAGATCTTTTTACCCTGCTTTCCCCTCTCTATTGCCCTCCTCATGCCCACATGGTCTCTCTTACTTTCCTGGATTCTGCAGGTACTCAGAATCCAGTACTTACTTTTACTACTTTTAAAAATTAGATACTGCTGCATAATCATGTTCAGTTTTATTTCTGAGCTACCGCTGTAAGTAGCCTCGTGGCATAAACATCTGGCTGCTTCATCTTAGTGCGAGCACACGCCAGATGCAGCCTCCTCCTTTATCCCTTGTTACACTGCAGCTCTGCCCTTGCCTTGTGCAGTAGCATGGATATAATCTTATAGTCATAGCTGGGTGGATTAATTTCTGTGATTTTACTAATGCAAACAAAAGCACGATACACAGGTGTAGTAGTGTGACCCTATAATTCTAACCTTTGTGAGCTGAGGCAGGAGGATCATGATGAGTTTGAGGCCAACTTTAGTTACATAGTGAATTCCAGGCCAGTCTGGGCTCCATAACAAGTCCCTGTTTCAAAATTAAAGCCAATGAAAAACCACAATATCCTATTAGTTGTCCAAAACATTTTAAAGGGGAAAGGGTGGTCGGAGCTGCCTTTTATAGTTAAAGGAAACTCTAGACAGACATTTTAGACTCTACATGGTTAAACCATTTATAGACATAGAAGTTGAGGATCCAAAATTATGGGAAAGTTATACAGACTGTCAGGATTTGAATTCAGTTTTCCAGATTCCATTCCATTCCATTTATGATATTTTTGTGTTTTTATTGCCAGTGACTAAATTGCAGACTTACAAGACTGTTCATTGAATTGATTTAGAGGCTGCCTTGCTTGGTGTAGACATTACTCCTGTAGTCATTTTAATGTTTTTCTATTGGCTGCTTGCTTAATTCTTGGAGGCTATGCAGTAGAAAACTTCCAATTTTTTTTTTATCACTTTATGTTCTGTTTGCCTACAAAAACCTTGTATCCTCTTCTCCTTACCAATGCCTTAAGAAGTGGTATGAATGAAAATGATTAAGTTTGTATATGTATTGAAGTAACCGGTTTAATCGGATTATGTCAGTTGCTGTTCTAAAATGATGACTATTTCTGAAAATTCTGGATGGCCTCCATTTGAGATGGATATGAAGAGTAACCTGGGTCTGTAATGGCAGTTAGGTGCTGGGTGGCAGAGCAGACCTACTGACGAGATGCCACTGTTTCGGTGAGATTTCAACAACGAAACAAAAATCCGTCTCTTCTCCATGAACATCCAAAAGAAGTCAGTATGGTGCTGCGAAGCGAGACTGATGCGCACAATGGGACTTGGCCCCGCACTGCTGGTTTTTCACTGTAGAAAGTCCCTATCCTTCAGATCCTTTGTGAATAAAAAGGACATTAAATAAATGTCATAGTTGGTGCACAGTGGGCTCTTTTGGAGGCAGACACCTGCAGGGAACATTTGTTAACTGAATTTAGGGTTGAAAAGGGAAACAGTGTTACAAATGATAGCTTGATGGAGGGTGGGGGATGTTGCCATCTGGTCCGTAGGCTTTTCTGTTTCAAGCCTATTTGAGCCACAGTGACTCTTAGATTTACCTAGTAACCAAGTTGCTCTTTGAAATATTACACATTGAGTTTCTCTTACCCAGACAGAATGCTTGAATTAGAAATATTTTAGCTTCCCAAGTGCTTTATTTGTGTTTTTATTTGGCCATATTTGCATATACTTTACTGGCCAAACATCCCAACTTAGAAAGTCCAGAATGCCTCAGAACTCAAAATGTTAGTTAGAGGACAGTATTGAAAATGTTTTTAAGAGCTGGGCACAGTTCCATGTGCCTGTAGGCTGAACTGTGAGTGGAAGTTAGGCAGGAGGAGTACTTGAACTCATGAATTCAAGGCCAGCTTGGAAAATGTACTGAGACCCCACAGGGAGAGAAACAAACAAAATGCTGCTGGGATTTTGGAGTATTTCACATTTCCCTGTTCAGATGAAAGATCTTCACTTTGTTCTGGAAAAATACACCCTGCCTGCCAGTCACTTCATATGTAATAGAACCGCCAACTTTGCAAGTGGGCGATTTACCAGGGTTTTTTGGTATATTTAACATCTGAGACCAAAGCTGATATTGCAGAAAGTGTTTTCTTAGCTGTTGCTAAACTGCCTCAACAAACCGTTGTCTTTTGTAGGCCTGGAACTGATGTCACTGAGGCTTTCATCTTTCCTACATTCCTGCTGAGTGTATACATGTGTCTTGTTTCTCTCCTAAGGTCACTTTGATGTATACATGGAATCTCATAGCTCTACAAAGAGGGACAAACAGGGTCAGTGGTCAACCATGGCGCCCCCGTGGGGGTGGGTATTTCAGTTTTAGGGGCAGCATTTCTAACAGCCTTTCAGAGTTGTTAGTCTATATCTCATATCTATGTGTACCATGTCTATATTGAAATTTAAAGGGGTTGGAAAAGAAAACATTTTATCCATAATTAGATTACTAAATCTGCTTGATAATTTTAGTAAAATACTGGAATAATTTCTTACCTAATATTGGAGAATAAGCTGTTTTAGTTAACTGGAACTTACCTGGAGATTGATAATTGTCCACCTTCTAACATAATGTGTTTTAAAAACATTGTTCGTAAATTAACTATGGTTCCTTGTCAGCCCCAAGTCATTATTATGATCCTTAATACAGGATAGTAAGTCAAAGTTATATTAATACCACTAGGCTAAGCCTAATTAGGCTAATCAGGAGTAGCCAACCTGAGAACCCAGACTACATGTAACCCAGGATAGCTATCCATGTGCCCCCCCAAAAAACTCTCTTAAAACCTGATGAGAGCCGGGCGGTGGTGGCGCACGCCTTTAATCCCAGCACTCGGGAGGCAGAGGCAGGCGGATCTCTGTGAGTTCAAGGCCAGCCTGGTCTACAAGAGCTAGTTCCAGGACAGGCTCCAAAGCTACAGAGAAACCCTGTCTCGAAAAAACCAAAAAAAAAAAAAAAAAAAAAAAAACCTGATGAGATTTTTTTCATTATTGTGATTTTTTTTAATTCCTTTACATAATTCTTGAGTATGTGTTAATGCTCTAAAGGTGGTGGGACCTGGGAGAATAAAACCCCAAAATGAGACAGACTAAAGGCTCATGTAATAGCCGTCTTTATTTGGAACATCAGATAACTTGTACTCTGAGCGTTGAGAAAGAGCTCCTGAGTAAAGTTCTCATGAGTTCAAGCTGTATATAGTCACAGGGACAAGCTGCATGTGACAAAACCATATTTTCCCATAGAGGCATTTTAACAAATAATAGCAGCCAGTTGTAATGAGCAACCTGAAGTAAACCCCCTCCTCTCCACTGCACCTGGGAGGGCATGGAAGCACATCCCAAGAACAATTAGGTGCTCTTGGAGAAACTGAAGTCACAAGACTCTTGCCTTGCTTTCTTGGCGTTTTCTCACAATCACTCAGAGTTCTCCTCACAGGACTCCGTTCTTGGACTGTCTTCCGACAAGTCTGAGCCTCGTAGATGATGGCATGTTTCAGTGTCAGAGGGCTGGGCCCTGAAATATATTTTGCTCATTACCTTTTTATTTGGCATTTCTCACTTATCAATGAAGCTCAAAACTGAATACGGAAATTTCCTACCATGGCCTTTTCAGTTGCACAGACGTTGCCTGTTGTGGGGAGTGGGCATTTATAGGTACAGATCGAGTATCTCCAACCTCAGATACTGGAGACCACAAGTCTCTTATTTTGAGCTGTTTTAGATTTTGGAATATTTACATATATGCAAGGATGGGACACAAACTTTAACATGAAACAAACTTGTGTTTGATATGCACCCAGACTCAGTAATGGCAAGTTTTTGAGGTATTTTTGGTACATCAGCATTTTGACTGTGACCTATCACATGAAGTCAAGTTTGAAAATGTAGCAGCCTTACTCAGTGCCCAGAAAGCTTCAGCTTTGGACTTTTGCATTGGAAACGCTTAGCCAATATTTGTGTCCATTGCCTGGCTTAAGCTTGACCTCAACAAGATCCCATTTCTTTCCAAAAAGATTTTGTGATTAAATACAGCATAGGATTCTTATTCTTAGATGTTAAATGTCAGCCAAGTGTTGTGATTGGGGGATACACTTCAGTGTGAGTTTGTATGTGTTTAATGATCTACTGAGAACATGAAAGGGGATAACAAGACTGAAGTGGAATTCAGAGGTACATGTGTTTTTAAAATTTATTCAGTGTCTTCATAAACCCTGAACTAAGCACTATTAATTACTTATTTCTATGACTTTTACTATCCCATATTAGATTATGTGTTTTTTTCTGAATTTTTTATTTGATGGAGAAAATGTAATAGAAATATGCTGATCACATATATCATAAAATTTATTAATAAATTATACAAATTCTGCATATACTACTATGAATAATTTTTTCTATTTGATTTGGTTCTTACTTGGTAGGAGTATACCTTCTCCCCAGGCAAAGAATCTTTGCTTCTTAAATTCTTCCTTAATAAGGTTTTGATGCCCTGGTTAGTGCATTTGGTGGTTACAAATCTCTATGGTATGTTTGGCCAGGGAGTAGGGGGAATGGAGGGAAACCTGGAAGCCTGGGGGCTAGATTATGTGTATGAGATCTGGATTTCCGTGAGCACGCCAGAGACCCCCTAGGAAAGCCTGAGCAATGTTCACGAGAGGGCCAGACTGTGGTTCCCTCGGCTCTACTTGAGTATGTCTTATGACTTCCTGATGTACCGCCTTTCAGTAAACGTTTTCACCTCTCTGCACCTCATTATAAACGGACAATAACAGAGCCTACTGCACGGTTATTGCAAAGGTCAACTGAGATGATTTATGTAGACGAGAGGCGGTCAATAAATGTCAGACCCTGTGCGCTCCAGCCCTTTCCCTCCTGGCTGAGCCTCTGCCAGCACTGCCTCTAACACAAAGTCTGTTTTGCACAGGGTCTCTGGGAAGCAGGGATGTTTTGCATTGTTGGGGACCATAGCTAATGGCAAAGCTGAGGAGCGATGAACTATTATTCAAAGCAGCTCACATTCCATGCTCTGTGTTCTCTGGCAAATTGGAATGAGGTTGGTGACAGCCCCCTGGTCTGTCATGTCCTCAGCAGGTCAGCTCATGGATGCCTTTGTTTATGTCTGCCTGGAACACTGAGCATTATTAGTTCATTGACACTGAATTCACTATGTGATTCATGCCCAAATGGAGCTTATCTAACATACCATGAGTGTTAGATTTGGAGTTACGTACACATTTTAGCAGGAAGGTAAATTCACAAGTAGGAAGTTCTGTGGGTTCAAAAGATAGGCTATATCCAAAAAGAGGCAGAATTTTGCATCTCCTTAACCCTGGCTCTGGCTTTCAGCTGTTGGTATGGGCCTGTGTGACTGGAACTGTTATTACCACCCTGAACACCCTGCTATTATTGCAACTGTGACTCTTGTTATTTCCCCAAACACTTGGTGCTGAGACAATGGAAGGGCTCAAGGAGGCAAGGGTGTTCATGTTCTGTGTGAGTTGCCCGTCATCTGGCCCAGGCTGCAGTCAGAAGTATGTTCTAAAATTACATTCAGATCTACCACTTGCACATTAATCGTATCTGCCACATTGCCCTATTTCAGAAAGTGACACAATGTGTAATTCATTTCAAAACACAGAGTGAGGGTCAGTGAGATGGTTCGGAGGATAAGAGTATTTGCTGCCAAGCCTGGTAACCTGACTTTGATTCCCGGAACCCACAGAGTGGAAGAAAAGAAACCAGTCCTGCAGGTTGTCCCTGGATCTACACATGTGCACAAGGTGTGTGACCTCTCTACACTCGCACACGTAAAGAAAGTAACCATTAAATTAAAAGACAAACCCAGCGAAAACTTTAGCACTGCTGTGCCCTTTTAGCTTTATTTAAACAAAGCCGCATCTTTTGTGTTCATCATTTGCTTAGAATTGATTTGCATTGCTTCCTTCCTGGTGTCCCCCGCCAGTGTGCCAGATGGTTTGTTAGAAGTCTTTGTAGGTGTGTAAAGAAAGACACCTAGAAATCTTGTAGGTTGAGTCTGTCACACACTTGATTGAATGTTTTATAGACTAAATTTTTGTGATAGATGGAAAACTTTTAAAAAGACAGTTCAAGTCTAGAATGTCTTAGGCTTATGGTTTTAATCTCTCTCCATGCAGCTGTCTTCTTAAATTATCTAGGATGGGCACCACTTTCTTTTGTCTAGGGCAGAACCCTGGCCGTCTTTCACAGTAGGCAGCGTTCTACCACTAAACTAAGTTCCTGGTCAGCCCTTTTGGTGTTCTTAATAGTAGCATGTGTTTCTATCTGTTTTCTCTTTCTGATCCCAGTCACCTTGTGTGTTTAAACATCACTGCAGAGGGCTGGAGAGAGGGCTCAGTGAGTAAAGGCATTTGCTGCCAAGTCCGACAACCTGTGTTCGGGCTCAGAAACCTCATGATAGAATGAGAGAACTGACACCTGTAAGCGTCCTCTGATGCCCACACATATGCTATAGCATCGGTACCCACACCCATATATATCCACACATGAAATAAGTAAATAAATGTTATAAAAATTTTAAAAATCATTGATGAGGGGACATGTTATATGTGTGAACACACATACACACATATTCAAAATACACTGATGAAAGACTTCAGATCAGAAAACTGTGCTAATTAAGAGTTAAGAAAATCAGCTGACCTGAAATAAATAATAATCTGCCTAGAAGCCAAGCCCTTAATGTTAGACTTTCTTTAGAAGCATGCATACCCTGAACCTCTGACTCTAAGCTACTGTTGCTATTTGCTCTATTTCTATTTAACTGCGGAGAGTTTTACAGAAATCTATACCTGATGGCAGAATAGTGCCTCCCAACAAAAGAGATAACAGCTCCATCCTCATCTCAGAAATCTGTGAGTGTGGATTATCGTTTCCAGATGTCATTAAGAAACTTGCGACGGGTGATTACCCTTGATTATTCTGTTGAGGAAGAATAATCTCAAGATACTCTCTCAGAGAAAGAGGGAGATGAAGAGGCAGTGGCTGGGTATGTCTCTGATGGTTATGAAGCAGGAAACAGAGAGCACAAACCAAGGACTGTAGGTGCCTTCTAAAATATGGAAAAGACAAGGAAAGAAGCATGTGAGCATCCATATTTTAGCCCAGTAAAACTTCAGATCCCTGAGCTGCAAAGTTATGAAAGCTTGGCTTTTAGCTCAGGCTTGTCTCAACTAGCTCTTATACCTTAAATTAACCCATATTTTAAAATCTGTGTTCTTCCATATAGCCTCTCTTCCATTTTGTACCTCCTGTCTTCTCTCCATCTCTGGATGGTGATTCTGCCTTTCTTCTTCCCAGAGTCTTCTCTGTCTCTGGAAGTCCTGCCAAACATCTTCCTGCCTAGCTGTTGGCCATTCAGCTCTCTAATAAACTGATCAGAAGGTGCCTTGTCAAAGACACATCTTTATAGTGTAAACAAATATTCTGCAACACCCACCTACCACAGGCCTTGAGGGAAATGGAGCAGGGGGCTTCTCTCCTTTGCCCACACCACCATATAGTCGGTGAGGGGCAGGGCCCAGTATCTTACACTCATATTCTCGGGCCGGCTCACCCATGCCTCCATCAATGGGATCATCTCTACCTTGCTGACCAAGTGAGATGCAGGGCCCACGCTCTCTAGTTCTGCATCTGGTAAGGGGTAGGGGCAGGTCTCTCGTCTACCACAGGTGTCAAGAGGCAAGGAGGGAGGGCATCTTCCCCTCTCCTCTACCACATGGCGTACAAGGGGCACAGGGCCAGCTCTCCAACTCTCACAACCTCAGGGCAGACTCACCTGTGTTCCCACCAGCAGGCAGGATTGGCACTACTGTGGTGCCTGGGTGAGGTGCAGGGCCTGCTCTCCTGAGTACTGTAGTCGAGGAGGGGCAAGGAGGCAGGGTATCTCTCTGGACACATACTACATGACCCACACCATCACCAGCAGGGTCAGGTGTCATTCTTTCTTTAGGAGAGCCTTCTCCTTAGCTGTCATGAATACTTGTTGTTTCTCTCTATCTCAGGTAGATTCTCTTGATAACACATTGAGATCAAGGAAGGAAATTGGAAAGCTGATATAGTGATATTGGTGAGAAATTTTGAGACCTTAAATTAAAATGGTGGCAAAGAAAGAGGAAATTTGAGAAATATTTGAGAGTTCAGCATGTCGGGACTTTGTGACAGTTTGTTGTAGAGGAAGGTCTGTTACATATTAGGTACTTAAATATTTGATGAATGAAGGAGAGAATTGGCTTTATAGGTACTATTAATAGAGGTAGCTGTAAGAAGGATATGTATTAGTTATCTACTGCCAGGTAACAAATTATCCCAGAAACTGAGCAGCTTAAAGTAATAAACATTTACTATTGCACACTAATTCTAGGGTTTTGTTCCATAGATGTTATTTAGCTGGCTTGTTCTGTTTTAATACTTCTCATGAAGTTGGTCCGGGCTGTAGATACTATAGAGTTGACTGTAGCAGAATTTCTTACAGGCAAGTTAATTTATATGGCTGCATTCTGTGTGGTTCTGAGAACAACCTAAGCTAGTCATGCATTTGCTTTCAAATGAGTGGATTTATTAAGTTGAGGGAGTCCCTGTAGGTGTCCAAGCAGGGAGACAAGCCAAGTCACACAAAGAGGTAAGAATGAGAACCTGGTACAGCTTGACTTTGTCAACCTGGCCAGACTCTGGGTCAGTCTAATAGTAGTCAGTTTGTTCCCAGTGTATTTGATCCCAGAATAAGTAGGAAAAAGTTTCCTGGTATAGTATATTCTCCATTTCACAAAGAAGTGTAATTACATTGAAACTCAATTCAGGGTACATGTCATTTCCTACCAGAAGATGAGTTCTAGAGATACACTACCTGTCCTAGCTTAGGGGCCTAAGAGTCTGGCCTGGTCTTGGTAATAGTTAGCTTAGAAGTTTTTTGGGTTATTAGCCATTTCTGGTCCTTGTTGTAGGAACTTGGGGGAGCCTCTGGTTGTTAGGGTCATTTAGATTACTAGCCCACTTGTGGACTTGGTTGTTAGAGCTTGATATGGCCTAACCCAAGAGGTAGCACAGAGCACCAGTCTTAATCGCTTCTAGTTCTCAGATTTGTAGATGGAAGAACAGGTTGTTGATCATTCTCAGAAAGACAATCCTGTGTGATGAACATTTTAGGTTTCTCTGGAGATCTGTGGGCTCAAAGACTTTCATGCAATGCTCCTAACATCATAAACAAGAGTAAAGGATTAAATAGCAAGGAACAGATAGAGAAAAGCAGCAGATAGTTAAACTCCATTCAAACAGAGTCTACAAGAGTGGACCAGCAGAAATGATTGAGATATGACTAAAGTAGCCTGATTAAGATATCAAACAGAAGTAACATCATCATATTGGGGATTATAGAAACCCAGTAGAAATGACTGGAGAAGTCGAGGCAATCACCGGGGGTTCCTGACTGAGTTTTCTCTGCATAGATGAGTTTCCCATGGCTGAACTTCTGACTTCCCATTCCCATTGCAGATATTTTATGGCATGGAATAAGCAATAATAACTTGGCTGGGCGGTGGTGGCGCACGCCTTTAATCCCAGCACTCGGGAGGCAGAGGCAGGTGGATCTCTGTGAGTTCAAGGCCAGCCTGGTCTACAAGAGCTAGTTCCAGGACAGGAACCAAAAGCTACGGAGAAACTCTGTCTTGAAAAATTAAAAAAAAAAAAAAAAGAAATGGATTACCTTCTAGCTGTTCTCAAGGGCACATTGTTTTCCATATTGGTCTGTTTTTCTTGTTCTCTTTCCTCCCTGTGACAGAATCAGGGAATCCAGTCCTGCACAAGGAGTGTTGGAGGACATTAAGATAAACTTGTGGATCTGAGATGTGTGGATCTGAGATGTGAGTATAAACTCTGTTTCCAGAGACAGTTTTGTGGTGAACTTAAATAGCAGGAGGCAATTTACCGACACATTGTATATTATAGGCTGTGAGCAAAAAACTTTAAATCTTGAATGGATCTCTTCTTAGCAAGTAATTTAGGGCAGGGACCAGGGGCAAACAAGATGAAAACAATAATCTCTTTACAATATAATGATAAATTACATATTATTCATTGCCTTTGGTATGATTCCTGATTACAGCGACCAGCCATTTTACAACGGAGGAGGCAACTACACAAATATTTGCGTTTCTCTGCAGTTTTGTGAAAAGGGCTATTGTTTTTCATGTTGATGGAGAAAAAGGGTCAGGATTACTCCAGAACCTGAGTTTTGCTTGATAAGTGCAAAAAATGAACTGCTTTAACGAACTTTAAAGAACTCGGCCTCTCTACCTAGGGACTGTAACAGACTTTCCTTTTGGCCCTCCAGCTAACAAATCATGACACAGAGATGTCTCATTAATTATGAAAGATCAGCCTTGCCTTAGGCTTGTCCCACTAGCTCTTAAGAACACATTTGTTTTAACCTATGTAATTTCACGTGGCTTATTACCTCATTTCTCCATAGTGCCCATGCTGCTTCCTCAGCATCCGGTTGGTGATTGGTGACTCTACCCTCCTAGATTTCTCCTCCTCTTCCTCTCTCTCTCTCTGGGAAACTTGCCTGTATCTTCTGCCTAGCTATTGGCCATTCAGCTTTTTATTACGCCAATTACAGAAACATACCTTCACAAAGTATACATCCCACAATATTTCCCACTTTTTTGTCTAAATAAAAAAAGTTTTAACTCTAACATAGTAAAACTATATGCAATAAGAACAATTGTCAGGTAACAATTATATTCACAATGTTTAGTCTATATGTATTTGGCAAATTTGGAGAGAGTACTGTATTATCAATTCTATCTTAGTGAGTAAAGAGTTTTATGCCTAAACCATTTTCTATCATAACTTGTATTTCCTTCTTAAAAACATCTTTTCAGACCTTAAAACATCTTCTTAGATAAGTAACTTAAGCTTTTATGTTTCTTAACCTTTTAAACTTTACAATAAAATCAAACTCTATATAGAGGTTCTTCAGTGCCCATCATCTTTTTATGAAGTAGATTGGTGCTGCCAGGAGCACACATCTTTCACTGTCATGACAAGCCTTAGGTTATTAAACATCTTAAATGCCATATTCTGTAGGTCTTTGAAGTCTTCAAAGATCATCCACCTCTATCTAAAATGTATCTCTTTAACCTTGAAAACATACCTAGCATGACTACAAGTTTGGTTTTTATAGATGACTAACTACTAATCTGCATTTCTCAATTATCTTTAACAGTTTATAATAATAGCTTTCAAAAACCAGAACTTTATATTATATTTTTGAATGGACTGCATAGGTACAATACCTTAAACAACAGTAGAATCATATATACAGTAAAACAAAAATAACCTTAAATTTGTATAAATATTCAAAAATCTATACCAGTGTAAATCTTTTGAGATGAATAGTTGTCTTTTTATCCTATATTCCTATATTCCCACTAAATGATGACAAACATCCATAACCCACTGAATGACAAAAATCACCCACTGCACCTTTTGGAAATGTGAGTATTGTGTTCTGTAGACTGCTTCCTGTTGTCTGGGAGCAACAGCATCCCCAGGGGACCCTGAGGAAATTGAGATAATGGCCAATTCCTAAGAAAACTAGCTATAACATTTGTTGTCCAGTCTCTGTGTAGTGGGAAAATATAAGGCTTACGTGAAGTCCTGGCTAGAATAGTCTGTGAGGCCAGACCATCTCCTTGAAATTGCTCTGAACACAGGACACTGAGGATACTGCAACAGAGGCACTCTGAAAGGCAGGGTCACCTATTTTCATTGGAGTCTGGACCCCTTGCTCTGAAAACACACAAAGTTTGAAAGGTAATACATATCTGCATTAACACAAATATGGAATGTGCATTGTATACAAGCCAGCTAAAGATGATTTTTTTGTTTTATGTTGAACAGTTAAAAAGACATATGTCAACTTTGTAAGTTTGTTTGGACTGTATAACCTAACCTCTATCCATGCCATATGAAAGGATGGCATGTAATAATAAGTCATGAGGACACTTTAGCCAACAAAATGTATCATGTCTCATTCAGTCTCAGAGCTGTCCCCATGTGAAGGGGTCATCATATACCTCACCTGTCATATAGTTTTACTAAGTTTATTTCTATATGTCTGTAGCCAAGATTTCAGCGAGTCTCCCCCAATCAAATTGGCCCCTATTAATTTTGAAGGAATCCACAGCCTTTCATTTTCTGTGGAAACAAAAGCATAACCTTTCCTTAATGCAATGCATTTTCTGAATTTCATTTTAAAGTTAAGATATCCCTAAAGTATCTAGGCTGGTTTAATTCACCAGTTCTTTTTAGTGTCCCCTGTCTCTCGACAACTATCATTTGCTCATCAGCATTCGAAAATTTCAATGTCAGCAAAACACCATGCAGGATCCAGACTCCCTATGTACTTCCCAACTTTATATGGTTTATTCTTTTTCTATTACTTTACTCTTTCTTTAGACTTTACTTAATCATTTTTAAACTATTTTTTCCTATGACTGTCTATACCCATTTCTTTTTTTCTTAAGCACCTACATACACAGTAGCCTATTTAAAGTCTTTTTCAGTCTGGATCTATTATACTGTATACCTGTTGTAAATGGAGACTGCTTGTTTGTTCCTGGCTGCCCAGACCTGAATAATCACACAGAAACTAAATTAATTACAACACTGCTTAGCCTATTAGTGCAGGCTTCTTACTAACTAACTCTTACATCTTAAATTAACCCACTTCTATTAATCAGTGTATCACTATGAGGCTGTGACCTACCAGTAAGATTTTGGCTTGTGTCTTCTTTGAAAGTTACATGGTGTCTGAACAGAGACTTTTCTGGTAAGCCACAGCCTCATAGTAATAAACAGATTAATAGAAATGGATTAGGTTAAGATGTGAGAGCTAGCTAAGAATATGCCTAAGCTACTGGCCAAACAGCATTGTAATTAATATAGTTTTGTGTGATTATTCATGTCTGGGTGGTAGGATATGAACAAGCAGTCTCCTTTTACAACCTGTAGTGTTCTTTGACAGCATGAGCCAAACTTTAAGATGCTAAGCAAGAGCTAGTCCCTCCATGGGACTCTGGAGTTTTATTCTGCAATTCCATGACAGTCAAGCCTTAAGCTTGTAGGTCTGACCAAGAGCTGCATTTAAGTGGAAGGTATGTTTAACCAAGAGCTACATTTAACTGCTCCAGCTCTAGGAAGTTGGCACCTGCACTGTGACAGGTGTTGTTAATTAGCTTGCTAGTTCTGCTTAGTGTGCAGCTGCTCAAGGGGTCTGCTGAACAACAGTGCCTCTTAAAGGAGCTGTGTCTGATTTTGTTGTTTTTCCCTCCCTCCCCAGCTTTCTCAGGCCCTATGTGGAAATTTGGGTCCCATATTGGGTGACATTTATAGTTGGGATTTTTTGGGAGCCATCAACCAGCTCCCAAATAAAGACACAGAGACTTATTATTAATTGTGAAAGCTTGGTTTTAGCTTAGGCTTGTCCCACTAGA
Organism: Chionomys nivalis; assembly: GCF_950005125.1. NCBI lineage: Eukaryota > Metazoa > Chordata > Mammalia > Rodentia > Cricetidae > Chionomys > Chionomys nivalis. The sequence continues at coordinate 47,491,346 of NC_080087.1, forward strand.
TTTTATAGCTTAAATTAACCCATTTATTTTCATTTATATTATGTTGCATGGCTTGTTACCTCATCTTTCTGTACTGCCCATGTGTAGTGATGAGGCAATCAGGCCTGCTTTTCCTCCCACCCGGCTCCCGCATGTCTAGCTTAGCCCTGGAAATAATAACACAGAAACAGTATTCATTTAAACACTGCCTGGCCCATTTGTTCTAACCTCTTACTGCCTAGCTCTTACATATTGATTCAACCCATTTCTAATAATCTGTATTGCCACTTGACTGTGGCTTACCGGGATGAGTCTAACCAGTGTCCATCTCGGAGAGGAGAGCCATGACATCTGCCCCACGGCCTTCTACCCAGCATCCTGTTCTGTCTACTCTGCCTACCTAATTTTCTGCCATGTCAAAAAGCCAAGGCAATTTCCTTATTTAACCAATGAAATCAACACAAAACAGAAGACCCTCCTACATCACCCATGCTACTTCCCTTATTGTCCAGCTGGCAACTCTGTTCTCCTAGATTCCTCCTCCTCTTTCTTTTTCTCCTCAGAAATCCCACCTATACCTCATGCTATTGGCCATACAGCTTTTTATTGCATCAGTCACAGCAATACACCCTCACACCATGTATAGATATCCCACAACTAGGAACTGTGTTGGGAAGTGAGGCTATGGTGGTTTACATGAGAATGTCTTCCATAGTTTCTATACTTGAAAACTTGGTCCCCAGTTGGTGGCACAGTTTGGGTAAGTTTAGGAGGTGTGTTCTTGTTTAGGAAGTGTGCCACTTGGAGTGGTCTCTGGGGATTCAAGCTACATGCCATTCCCAGTCATTTCCTCTGTTTCCTGCTGTGGCTCAAGATGTGAGCTCTCAGCTATTCCTGTCACCATGTCTACCACCTGCTGCCATTATTCTCAGTCACAATGGGCTCCTACCCCTCTGGAACCATAAACCCAAATAAACTCTTCCTTTCATAATTATCCTTGATCATGGTGTCTCATCAAAGCAATAGAAAAGTAACTAATTCAGAGGTTAACTTTACTCTAATAGACTGAAGGGGAGGGAGGGAGGGAGGGAGAGAGAGAGAGAACCATTGGGATACATGAAGTTAATTTTTGGAAGGAACTATGATGAGGCAGATTGAGTGATAAAGCTGTGTTAAGTTGAGCATCATGCTTACTTTGTCCTATGGGGTTACTACTGGATTTCATGAGGAAACTGAGTGTCATGCCAGTGACTTTCTTCAGTCCAGGCTGTGAACAGAGGCAGGGTTTGACTAGATTTGTCTCACTGCTGTGTTAACCTTGTAGAGGGCAGTTAGGTGAATATTCACATAAGTTGCTTGTAGATCATCCATAATGAGTTAGGTGAAGTTTGAGAACAGCTTGTGGCGGGAAGAGACTGACAGAACAGCTTCAGTAAGGAACACAACAGAAAGGGATCCTCATTATGTAAGTTATTAGACTTACCTTGCTTGGATTATTATTATTATTATTATTATTCAAATTCTGGTTTGTATGGTAAAGAATATAATAAGGCAGGTGGGGGTGACAGTCTTGGGGGAAGAACCAGGTAATAAAGATGAACACTGGAATTTAACAACATATTCCACAATCATTTGTATATAAAGTAGAATATATGTTCATGAAGTGCAAAATCTTAGATACTCAAGTTCTTTTAAAAACAACATTTCTTTTATTATTTTTAATTATGTGTCTTTCCAGTTTTCTTCCTTTCCTGCTAGTCAAGTACTCCTGAGAAGGGGCCAACTCTGCTTCGAGAGACAGCTTTATAGTGGTCTAAACTGTTGTAGCCCACAGGGGTCAGAATCAGAATTGCTCTCCTAGAGCTGGAGTTAGGACAGTATGAGCTCCCCGACATTGGTTCTCAAGTGGTCCTTGTTCTTTAGTCCTGGGCCATTTCTGCAGCCCTAGAAGCTCACAGCTCTGTAATGTTGGGCAGCAGCTCAGAAATCATAGACATTCGTCAAACACTGACACACAATGAAGTTTTACAGCAAGATTGTGATGCATTCAAATGAATTATCAGAGTAAATCTCCTTCTAATTTGATGAAACTTCACACAAGATTTCTATGCATTTGGTCATAATAAAAAGATTGTGTTCAGTATTTTGGGGACATAGTTGTAGTTGGCATTGGGAATGCTGAGGTGAACTGTAATTTTGAGGCCAGCCTAGGCTACATAGTAAACATGAAGGTCTTTCCATTTCGTTTTTTTTCTTTTCTTTTTCTTTCTTTAGGCTTTTAAAGTTTCAGTCTTAGGGCTCTTTTACCTTCCTGTTTAAGTTTATCCCTAGTTTTTTTTTTTTTTTAAGGTATTGTGCATGAACTTGCTTGCTTTATTTCTTGCTCATTCTTGGTGTACAAAATTGGCTACTGATTTTGTGTGTTGATTTGTATCTTGTCACTTTGCAGCAAAGTGACATAAATTTGAATATTGGCATGAGAGGGACATTGGTGGGTTGAGCCACAGGGCCTCTCAATGGGTGAGAGAGACAGACATGCCATGCAGACAGTGCTCACAACGAGGGGTTTTATTGGGAGAGGGAATGGGAAAAGAGTGAAAGGAAGGGGGAAAGAGGGGAAACCTCTGGGAACAGGAGTGGTGGAAGAGAAGAGAAAGGGAGAAAAAGAGAGAGAGACAGACAAAGAGACAGGCGGGGGGGGGGGGGGACCTGCCTGCCTCTTTAGAGGAGTGGCAGGAAAGAGAGCAGGAATGGGTGGAGTGTCTTTTAAAGGGGCCTTTTGTGCCTGCACACAGAGCCTTATGCACTCATGCAGCCATGAAGCATGGCACAGTGACCTAGTGACCTAGTGATGTAGTGATGTATTGACGAAGGGCCCTGGGGATTTTGCCTGAGTGCAGACAAGTGCATCTTGACAGGTGACAGGGGAATGGCCAATGTAATGCCTGAATGCTAACAAAAGGTCTTTTGGTGGCACTTTCAGGGTTTTCTAAGTAGGCTTATGTTACTTGCTAATGACTTCTTCCTATGAAGATTATCTTCATTGTTAACATCGATGGGATTTAGACTCACCATGGCAACATCTGTCTAGGTGTGTCTGTGAGGCTGTTTCCAATTCAGTTTAGCAGAGCAGGAAAGATGCAGAATGTGGGAGGCACTGTCTCATAGGCTGAGGTCCCAGACTGAATAAAAAGGAGAAAGGGAATGAGCAGCAGCACCCTGCCTCCTAAGCATAGTGGCTCTGTGACCAGGTACCTCATGCTCCATCCCCCCCCCCCCATGCTGTAATAAGTTATACCCTCAAACTGTGTCAACATTGACTTCTGGTGAGTGGTAAGTGGACATCTTCTAGTTCTTATTTCAGATGCAATCCCTTTAAGTTTCTTCCCAGTCAGTCTGATGGTGGCTCTATGTTTGTCACCTATGACCAGTCTTTGTTATGTTGAGTTAGTCCTGCTTCTTTGGGCTTTTGTTTCATGGAGGAGATGGATTTCTGTGAAAGACCATTTCTGCATCTATTGAAATAATTATGCTACTGTTCTTCCTTGCTTCCATTTATGACCAGAATTACATTTATTGACTTGATTATGTTGAGCCATCTCTGCAAGCAAGCATCCCTAGAATTAAAGCAGTTTAATTATACTGTGTGGTCTTTTAAATAAGTTGTAAATTAAGTTTGCAGGTGTTTTTCTGATGGTTTTTGCATTTGTGTTCATCAATGACATCCCCTTTTTGTTGTCCTCATGAGGTTTTGATATTAGGATATGACACAATATCCTAATATCAAAGGCCTGAAACATTCTCTCCTTTCTGTGGTATGGAACACCTGGAGGTGTATCAGTGCCTTTATGGACCTGGTAAAGGTTAACCAGAAAATACATCATGTCCTGTGCTCTTGTTTTGCTAGGAGACTTTTTATTACTCTATCAGTTTCATTGCTTGTGATAGATTTGTTTAGGCTGTTTATGATATCTTGATTTAATTTAGGTAGGCCATATGTGTCTAGAAATCTATTTCTTCTGTCTTCTCTGTAGCACTGGAGTATAAATTCTCAAAAAAAGGTCTGGAGGATCATTAGGTCTCTGTTGTAATGTCTCCGTTCTTGTCTCTAAAGTTATTCATTTGCATTTTCCTTTCTTTGGGTTATTTGCCATTCTTATTTATCTTTTAAAGAACCAATTTGTTTCAACAATTTTTTATATGGATCTTTTAATCTCAATTCATTAAATTGAGTATTTTTTTCTTTTATATTGGTTCTTTGTTTTTGTTTTTCAAAGATCTTGATGACTATCCTTGAAGTGATTATTTGAGGTCTGGTTTTTTAAATGTAGGGAGTTATATTTTTGAACTATCTTCTTTCTTTTGTCTTTACTGTGTTTCTGATATTTTATGTTTTCATTTTCATTTCATTGTAGGAATTTTAAAATTTCCCCCTAGGTATTTTAGTCACCCTTTGAGCATTGAAAAGAAAATTATTGTTTTTATCTCTGTGTTCTGATTTCTTTTTCATTTCATTATGATGTGGTAAAATTCATGAAATTTTTTCTTCATATTTGTTAAGACCTGCTTTGTAGTCTAATGTATAATCTATTCTGGAGAAAATTCCCTGAGCTGGTAAGAAAATGTTTCCTTTTCATTTGTTGGATTCTGTAGATGTCTGTTAAGCCCATTTGATTCAGGGTGCTTTAACTCTGATAGTTCCTTGATTCCTTGACTTGGTCTATTTATTGGTAGAGCATGGTGAAGACCACCTACTATGGTTGTATTAGGATGGATGTGTCCCCATATGTCTATTGTTATTTATTTTATGGACTAAGATATGCCTAAGTTCAGTACATTATATGTAAAATTATTTTCTCTTCTTAGGTAGATTGGTCTCCTAATTAATATGTAGCAGCTGCATTTGTCTCTTTTTATTAATGTTGTCTGGAGGTTTGCTTTGCCATTTGTGAATATATTTCATCCTTCTTGCTTTTGGATTCAGTACTTTGAAAAATTACTTCCCATTATTTCCTTTTCAGTCCGTGTATGTCATGGATGAGCTGAGTTTCTTATAGACGTTAAGTAGTTGGGTTTTGTTTTTAATCAGTCTTTTAGTTAGGGTTTTTTAAAGACTTATTTTTGTGGTATATGCATGGTTGTTTTGCCCATATGTATGTCTATGTACCACTTGTGTGCCTGATCCCCTTGAAGGCCAGAAGAGGGTATCCCATCACCTGGAGTGGGAATTTGATCTGGTTATAAGCACACACATGGGCACTGGAAATTAAACCTGAGCCCTTTGGGAAGAGCAGCTAGTACTCTTAGCAGCTGAGCCATCTCTCCAGCCCATCTGTTATTTTTAGTTGGAGAATTAAGACCATACATTTAGAATTATTGTTGGCAGATACGCCCTAGCTTCTGTCATTTTGTTGCTTTGAATACTCTATCCTCTTTTCCATCTCCTTTATTCATCTTAAAGTTTTGGTGATCTATGAAAAGTTTCTGCACCCCATAAGACTCTCTGCTGATGTAATCAATAATCCAAACCAAACTGAATTAGATAAAGCCCAGGCTTAATAGATACCAACGCTTCCGGATGGGTTTCCAGCCCCCCCGAGAGGAGATATGAAAGGAAGACCAGAAAATCACATGTTTGTTCTCTGGGGTGCAGTTTAAATACCCTGTGGGAATGGTCTTGAGTATCTCTGGGGAGGGTTCATCATTTGGCGGGCTTTCTCAGGGTGGAGTCTGGACTGAGGCAACTCCCAAAGGAGGGAGCTTGGGATGGAACTTCCACGCGAACAGTCTACTGCATTAATGTTTAAATTTTCTCCTAATGTTGGTTTGCTTTTCTTTTCTCCTACTGAAATTTATTGTTTTTTGAGCTGCAGTGATTTGGACTTCTATTCTGCCTTTTTGTACCTTCTACAGTGCTGATTTAGTGACTGCGGATCCTTTAGTTTATTTTTAGAATATCTTTATTATTCCACGGCTTTTGATGGATACCTTTTCTGGATGCAAAAATCAAGGTTGGCAGTGATTTTTAAATTTTTTTTTCAGTGCTTGAAATACATCATCCCATGCCCTCTTGGCATTGACAGTTTCTGTTGTGATGTCTGCAGTTATTCTGATGTGATCGCTTCGTTGAATACCACAAAGTATTTACACAACAAAGTGCTTTGTTGGAGCCACTGTCTTTCAGGTTGTAGAATATCTTCTTTGTCTGCAATGGAATCAGCCTGGCCATGGTCTCTTCTTTGTTGGGAGACTTCACTACTAATCTCATTGCTCATTGTGGATCAATGAAGGTTGTTTACATCATCATGGTTTCACTGTGGGTCAAATGTGTGGGTCCCCCCCCCCGATTTCTGAATGCCCTGAAGATGTACTTTCGAGCTAGCACCCAATGAACTTCTGGGTCCCACTGGCAGTACTCTGTTTTCCCTGTGCTTTTTTTCTCCATGCATTTTACTAACCACTCTTGATTCTCATTGCTCTTTTCTCATCGTTTCTCCTCAGAGTGTAGTCTGCCCTTTGTGTCCCCTCAGTCCCAGAGCTGTGTGGAGAAACGTTTGAAATCCGCAGTCTTGTCCCTACTCAGTTTCACTGTCTCATTATAGCTTCTTCAGTAGGTGATATTCCTTCGCTGGGCAGGAAAATCCTGAGATTGCCGGGCGGTGGTGGCGCACGCCTTTAATCCCAGCACTCGGGAGGCAGAGGCAGGCGGATCTCTGTGAGTTCGAGACCAGCCTGGTCTACAAGAGCTAGTTCCAGGACAGGCTCCAAAGCCACAGAGAAACCCTGTCTCGAAAAACCAAAAAAAAAAAAAAAAAAAAAAAAAAAAAAAATCCTGAGATGTAGCACTGCTTAAAATAACTTTGTCAGCTTGTGAAGTACAAAGGCTAAGGGGCTACCTCTCCGAAGCATTTGAATCCTGTGTAAATGCCAGTTTTCTGTATTCAAAATGGTAAGACCTAGCGGTTTCTTGTAGGCTTCTTGTCTACTCAATTCCGTTTCCTTCCACTTTGCTGGATCCCAGCTCCAGATGCAGGCTGCTGAATCCTGTACCTGTTCTTATGTAGCTGTGTCCTGTATTTTCTGAAAATTTGCCATGTTCTTTTCAGTATTCATATGTGAGCAGTTTTGCATATTTTTGTTCCAGAATTAAATTTTTGTTGGTTTAGCCACTATCGATACTGACCAACCATAATTCAGAGTACTTGTACACTTCCAGCTCTTGCAGCAGCACGTGACAGTCCTCTCAGGATTTTGTAATCATGTCCAAAAACTCACCACACGTCTCTGCAGCCACATCTGTCCGTTGAACACTCTTTAATTTGAGTACGCCTTGCTTTCTCTCTGGACTACCACTTATTCCTTGCAGGTACCACTTGCTTATTCTCACACATCCCCTGAGTAGGCACTACCTTCTAGTTCTCGGCACAACCTGTAAACTAATCCTCCTTTACCATGTTTTCAATAGAATTCCTGAAGGTCAGCCCCAGTGCTGCTTATATCCACACTCTGCTGCTTCCCATTCTCCCAGTGTGGGTTCATCAAATATTCTGCCCTCAAATTTCTTGACTGTTTCAAACTCTATGAGCTTCATCTTTACTTGTGGCCTGAAAAATGAAAACCCAGAGGCAGATATTGGGGTTCATTCCAAAACCAGAAATGCAAAGTAACCAAACCACTAGAGAAGTCTTACCTCTACCAAAGCTGGGTGACCACAGACTAAGCAGACTAAGCAGAAAGAGTCTCTCTCTCCTCTCATTTTGTATTCTTTCTAGTGCTGGGATTAAAGGTGTGTGGCTCTCTAGTACTGGGATTAAAGGTGTGAGCCACCACTACCATATTCCTGCTTTGATCTTGTGTAGTCCAAGGTGGCCTTGAACTCACAGAGATCCTTCTGCCTCTGTCTCTCAAATCCTGGAATTAAAGGTGTGTGCCACCACTGCCTGACCTCTAGTGGCTTAGCTTTGCCCTTCTGATCTTTAAACATAAGTAAAATATCACTATATTTACTTGAACTATTCATACTCATTTTCCTCTGATTCTTAAACTAAAATAACCATATGCAAGGAATTGTGAAAGTATTTGTGGATGATACAGATGAGCTTTTACTTTTCAGGTCTTCATAGTTCAAGTTATGCGCTTTATGTAGGTCCTTTGCTCTTTATGTTAGCCACCCTCGGTTTCTCCTTATTCAGCTCTTTCTTTTTTCTCTCAGTCTAACATACACTGATACAGCAATGCATTCAGCAAGTCATGAATGAAACTCAATCTCCACCCTCACAGGCCAACAGTCAGGTCTGCTTGACATATCATTCCCATGAAAAGGTCTGGGTTGACCCAGAAATATAAAAGTTAGACTAGTGATATTAGTCAGACTTTCCATCTCTGTGACAAAGTTCTAAGTAGAACCAGTTAAAGAAGGATTTCTTTTGGCTCATGGGTTCAGGGTGTTCAACCCACAGGCCTTGGCCCACTGAATCTGGGATCATCCTGGCAGGGCAGCCACATGGCAAGGCTACTGCCTCCTGTCAGACAGAAAACACAGTTCACTTCACCTCCAGGCTGCTGGCCTCCTGTCAGACAGAAAACACAGCTCACTTCACCTCCAGGCTGCTGCATCATCGCTTCGTCCTCCATCTTGCCCTTCGCTCACTTGCCTCTGAGTTTTTTTTTCCATAGCCGTGGAGAGAAAGACATAGCGAAGCACTTTAAAATTTTGAAGAAAAAGCTTTAATGATAAGCACAATGACCTTACTTGATTTTATCTGACTGTCTTCTGAATGGCCTGGGCTGTAATCTAGATGGCAACAGGTTTAAGGGCTTTTCCTCCCTCTCACACCAGGAACTAACCAGGTCTGATCTGCACAGCTTCTGAAACTAGAGGAGATTGAGTGCACTCAGGATGGCATGATGGTAGATGGATTTTTCCCCGTATCGTTATAGTCATTAGAACAACAGTGTTCAAGAGAATTAAGCTTCAGTTTCTTTTAAAAAATACTTTCATTTTAATTTTTATGGGTCTGTGTTTGCTTGAGCATTTATATGTGCACCATCTATGTGTAGGAGCACACAGAGGTCAGAAGAAGGCACCAGATTACATGGAATTGAAAACAGAGGGTTGTGAGCAGCCATGTGCTGGAACTGAACCCAGGCCTTGTGCAAGAGCAGTAATTGCTCTTAACTGCTGAGCCATATCTCTAGTCTCCATGCTTCATTTTTTTACATTATGATTTTTGAGTGATCAGCTCATGTAGCCCATTGTCCAGGTTTCGAGTTGTAAAGAAGACAAGTCAGGACAAGCGTCTCATATACTTGTAATTTTTTTTTGTTGTTGTTATGTCTCTTGCTGACCAAACCTTTCCTACTGCCTGGAATGCAGCCCTCGTGATTCCTATCTGCCTCCTGATGTCTGAAATAGTTCCCTCCTTTGAACTGAGGTTTCCTCCCAGATAGACAAACTTGACTGTCTACTTAAGGTTCTGATTTTTTATTACAATGTTATAATCCTTGTGTGCCCTTCCCATGGGTGGTATTTCAGTCTTCACGATGTTTCCTTTCCATACCACTCTATTTACCATGGCCTGCAGCTCATTTAGACTTTCAGCGAGTATTGTTGGAGAAACACAAGTTATTGATTTACACACCACCTCTCTGCATACATATCTCCTCATCCTCTAGGGTTGTTGCTATTATTAATTCCGGGAATATATTAAAGATTAGTGGTGAAAGAAAGCATCCTCAATACAGCGGCTGAATGTGTTTGAGATGGTGTGTCTCAGGAGGATTCTAGGCGTCACATGAAGAGAAAGTCTGTGCAACGATGACATTAAGAAACAGCACCTCCATCTGGATGTAAGGAAGGAAGTAAACTACAGGATACAGCAAAGGTGCTTAAGATACTTCAGCCATATTATGAGAATGAATGATGGCAGATACCTGAACATAGCACTGCTTGGAGGAGAGCACTGGATAAGGCAAAGAGGAAGGGCCCCCCAAATACTGGATCGACAGCAGAAAGGAAGACTGTGGAACCTTGGGTATGACAATAACTCAAGCATCTAAGACTGCCCAAGACAGGAACAACTGGAGGACCCCCATAAACGGGCTGCTCATGCATGCTGAAGCACTGCATTGTGGGGCCATAAATGATGAATGAATGAAGAGCTTGTGTAACAGCAAGCTATAGCGTAGATGATAAAAATATAATGAGTTCATGTGAAATTATATATCAAATAACAGGTCTTTGGAAGTATTAAAATGTGCTTTTCTGATAAAGTAGCAAAAGGAAAGATGTGTGGATGAGAGCAGTAAATATATAAAATTCAGGAGAGCAGTCGCGCACTACAGAAATATTCATAACAATAAACATCTAGAGTAATAAGTGCTGAATAATCCGTATGCCTCAATCTGCCACCACTTATTGTGGCTATAGTTGGGTACACAAAATCTTTTTTGGGGTACTTATATCTTTAACTGTCACCCAATTCAAACATAGATTGGATTGGAAAGGTGAAAAGACTAGAATAATTCTGGAAAGTAAATAGGATGTTGAGAGAAAAGGTTTTAAAAAAACAAAACAACAACAAAAAACATAAATCAAAGTTCAGGAAATCATTTTCTTGGACATGATCATTTCTAATGTTGAACTCAACAATAAGGAAATTCACAGCAGATTTTTATTACTGACAACAATAATAGGGAATGAAAGTTCTTATAAAGAAAAATATGCCGAGTGTGGTTACTCATGGCTTGCATATTGTAGGCTACCCTACACTAACTGGCCTGCTGTGTGACTCTGTTCCCATAACTTCATTTACTGCCCAAGGAATGCCACAGGCAAGATGTTCCCTCCTGTCCTCAGCAATGCAGCTTCGTGGACTGAAGCACATTGTACAAACAGCCCCGTTTGGCTGTGAGCCTCTCTGTCCCCGTCCCCTGAGAACATCTGTTGGTAGTGATGAGAGCCGCTCCTTGTCTTTTACCCTTGCTTTCTGTCCTTGCTCTGAGCCCTGAGATATCTCAGGAATAAAGATTCAGAGATGCCCAGGAAGAGACTCGGGAGCACTCCTGACCTGGAGTCCCCTCGAATCCCACTTCACCTCTTCAGCACTACTCACTGGTGGTTGTTAAACCAAGTGGCAGCCATTTATCCCACATGCATTCCGTTACCTGTTGATTTCTTGGCATCTTTTTTGCCACCTAAAAATACCATGGTATTGTGCCCCCAATTTCTCGAGTCAGAAATTCCAAACAAGGCAGTCAGATGACTGCATATGACTCAGTGAGCTGGGACCTGAAACAGATCTCTTCCCAGAGGTCTTTGTTACACGTCTGGCACTTGCACTAGGGTGAATGAAAAGCTGGACTCAGCTGGAAACATTGGCTGAAGGCCTCTACTGTCCTGAATATGTAACCTCCTGTAGAATGTTGTCTTTGTGTCAGCTGGCTTCATTTTATTACTGTATAAATGCAGGGCAGGGTATTAATGCCACACTCTCATAATCCTTTGGAAAGGAAGCTAGTAGCAAAAGCTAATTAATGAGTTCCTAGTAAATTATTGAACAATGCTCCCTCCTCTCCTTTTTAATCCACCTACACCCCAAGCATCTGGAATACCATCTTGATCTTGCACATCTTGTCTCCCTTTAAACCCAACCTTGGTGGCCAACTTGACCTTTCATTTCTGAGCTGAACCTTTAAAGGCATCCCTATTTAAGACAGTTTTGTGCAAGAGAACACCCACAGAGTGCGTTGTGGGCATGATATGACCACAGTTATACACCTTCTTGAGAGACTTGATCTTCGACTTCCTGGTGATTTTCTTCTTTCCCGTGACAGCCGTTGCCTGGGAAATGGCAATGAATGGTCAATCCCAGCTACCACAGTAAGATTATAGGTACTTTCTGAGGTGTCATCATCAGTGTTTTCCATGAGGACAACTTTGTGTCTGGAGTAGCATCCAGTTAGGACCAGCTTGGACCAGTACCACTTTCCTAGGTTTCATGAACTTACCCAAATAGTAAGCTCTGTCAACTGGCAGAGACACAACAGACAGGAAGGAAGGCCACTCTGAACAGCTATAATCTGTGGATCCCTTTGAAGGTTGTAGTTGTGGACTTGAAAAATGTAACTGTGTGGTAAGAACCAGGATTTAGTGGACAGTTGATCTGTGCCCAGTGCCAAGTGCTGCCCTTGAACAAAACAAGACCTCTATTCTAGTTGCTGTGGTGGAGAACTCTAAATTACTTTGGGGAAGCTTCTTTCCATTTCATCCTCTAAGGTTCTCATCTGCATTTGGGTGTCTGCCACAACTTCAGGTCCTATCACTGTCCAAAACGGAACCAATCATCTTTATGTCCCACGCGGCACAGAGAAAGACATGATCTACAATGGTTTCCTCTCGCAGCTCTGCCGTTTCAGTCTAGCTCTATCTTAAATTTAAGCTTTAAAAGTGTAGCTCTGGAATTAAATTAACTTCTTTTTTTGTGTTAGGTATTTTTATATTTTTCTTTTCAAATACCTTTTATATTCTCATTTTTTGTTAGCTCTTTGAGAATTTTCTGTTTGTTTCTTTTGATTTTATGTTTTGTTTTGTTTGAGACAGCGTGTCTCTGTGTAAGCCTTGGCTATCCTGCAACTTGCCTTGTAGACCAGGCTGACCATGAACCTGCCTTTGCCTCCTCAGTGCTAGGATTAAAGGTGTGTGCTGCTAAGTCAATACTTTTTTATTTTTTCCATGTTCCATGACTCAAATATGTGATGTCTTCAAAAGTAGATTTCAGTGTCAAGTTCTGGAGAGTAGCCCACAACATGGGCAGTAGGAGGAGGAGGGCCTGGGGCCGCATGTTTGTCCTGACCTCCCAGAACCAAAATAACCACACAGAAATTATATTAATTAAAACACGGCTTGGCTCATTAGCTCTAGCTTCTTTTTGGCTAACTCTTAAATTAATTTAACCCATTTCTATTAATTTGTATATTGCCACGTGGCAGTGGCTTACTGGCAAAGATTCTAACTGGCATCTGTCTCAGGAAGAGGATATATGGTGTCTCTCTGGCTCTGCTTTCTTCCTCCCAGAATTCAGTTCTGTCTTCCCTGCCTATCTAAGTTCTGCCCTATCAACAGGCCAAGGCAGTTTCTTTATTCGTTAACCAATGAAAGCTGCACATAGACAGAAGGACCTCCCACACCAGGCAGTTGCCTGTAACATTTTATATTTTCCTTTTCCTTTCTGCTACCTTATGGAGAAATCAATGCTGGCCTTTGTTTTGCAATATTTCTTGACTTTGATGTTCCTATGTTTTAGATATCTTGCATATATGACTAGACTGTCAATAATACAATCCCTACACAAGTTCTCGTTCTCTCCTCATTGTTTGCCATGTCAAATAATGGGTACTCTGAAAAAAAATTACATATGTACGTATGTATATGGGATGCTTGAAAGTGGGATGTAGGCAGGGTGTCACCGAATTAAGTGTGTCTTATTTTCCCTAAAGACTTTTAATGCTCATAACTTTAAACTTCTAGAACTTCATTATGCTTCTTCAAATCCTGTTATGATGCTGTGGAGATTATCTCAGTAGGGAAAGCATCATAATGTTTGTTTCATTAAACTATATGTACGTCCTGCTGAGAAGTAGATTGCGACCTAAAGTGTTCATCACTGTAGCAAACAACAGGAAAAGGTATTTCAAAACACACTTGCTTCCCTTAAAATTCAGTTCATTATGCTACGGTCATATTTCAAAAGTTTTTGTCTTGTAAAATTTTGTTTCTTTTTAATTGAATTAAATTGAACCTTATTGGTCTATATCTTTGAGTTTATTAAACCAATAAGTGGCTCTTCACCGTTTTTTCCATTTAGTCACTCTGGAAGGTGTGACGGGGGCCATCAGGATGGAGGTGGGGGAATAAATGTGTAGTTTCTTAACAGGGTGTCTTAATGATTGTTAAACTACCCCCCATCTCTGTACCAAATTGAGATCATCCTCTGTAATGATCAAAAGTTGCTAATGAATGTGGGCTATCTCCTTGTTTATTAGATTAAAACGTTGGTAAAACACACAGTTAGCCTTGGGTTCTCACATAAAGACCTGTTTTGGAAGTGCCTGCTGTTTGGGGAAGAGAACCACTAACAGCCGTAGCACTGGAAGTCAGAAGTGGAGGAGTTATAGCCCAACCTGATTTATCTGTGATAGCAGGTTACTGTCCAGAAACATGTGAGTAATCTTAATTACTCAGTTTTAAGTAAGTCCTCTGTAAAACATAAACAACATTTGTTCAATTTGTGTTGCTATAATGAAGTACTTGAGGCTGGGTATGGTCTAAGTTAAAAGGTTTATTTTGCTAATAAATTTTGATGACTAGAAAGTCTAAACAGCCTGATTCTAGTGTCGTGGTGAGACTCCATGACATGGCGGAGAAGGAAAAGGGAAAGTGGGCACAAATCAAAAATACTAAGCACATGGTGTCGCTTCCTTTCTAACTGCCAACTCTGTAAACAGCTGCCTCATGCCTTAGATGCCCAGCCCACTCCTCGTGGAGCGTTATCCTGTTCATGGACATCAAATCTTATGATCTAATTATCTTTTACCACGTTAGCGTCCCCACTCTGTAGACCAAGCTGCTAGCCCGTGAACTTGTGCGGATGGAGCAGAACCACAAATCCTAGCGTAGGCTGTCACTCTGGTTGTTGACAGACTGGACTTTGTAGAATTATACACCTTCATCAGTAGACCAAACACCTGGGACAGAGTGTGTCTAGACTTCTGGTCAACTATCGGATTCTCTTGCTGCCAGAGCTGAATAACTCTCCAATGAAGTCTCATGTCTTTATACCCCAGAGTTGTATTAAGAAACTCGGGGCTCTCACAGGTTAATAATATCCTTTAAATGTTCCTTCCTTAATGCTCACACCACCCACTTTATCCTCTCTAATGAAACTAAAACTTTAATTTTTCAAATGCAAGTCAAATCAAGTCATTCGTTTGCTGGAAATCCTTCACTGGCTCTCTACCTCCTGAGGAATTAAAAGCTGAATTCCGTCAAAGATACTTGTGATTTTGTTTTAGTAATTCATTATACTACAGTGTCTTCCTATAGGGCAGACAGCTCAGTAAATTAGATTTCCTGGTGAGTTATCCCGAAAGCCCCTGCCTACACAGCCTAGGTAATACTAACTGTTCCTAGCTAGAGCTGCTTCCTAGCCTGTCTCTGGTGAGCCCTTGGTCTTGTTTCTTGGACTCATTTGGTGAAAGTGACTTCAAGTTTAGCTGAGGTGAGGAAGACTGCTAGGTCTTTGAAGACTGAAGCGCTAACCAGTGTGACCCGCTTTTGTTACCCTGTACGTGTTGATGGGAAATTGTTGGATGTTTGGGAGCAGCAGTTCTTCTTGGATTGTGTTTTAGTGGCCCTTTTGGCTTCTGAGTGAGGAGCAGGCCATAGCACAGCAGGAGGACAAGCACAGGCAAGTTAGGCACACGGTCCTTGCCTTAAATCCAGAGATGCTGGTGACTTGCACTAGGTTCCTTGCAATGAAAATGGAGACAACAGCAGAGATTGCTGCTGCCTTTTGGAGGCTGAACAGACAGAACCTAATAATACTGGCTTCATATGGGTAGGGAGGAGGAAAGGGAAGAGCGCCTAGGTAAAGTGCGCTTTTTTTTAAAAGCACATTCAGGTGTGAAAGTGAAAGAGGAAAAAAATTAGAAAATAGGTTCTTATTCTCAAAGCCATTACTAAAAATTATATTCAATCTTAGAATTGTTCGTGGGGTTAGATAACTAAT
This sequence comes from Chionomys nivalis, assembly GCF_950005125.1. Classification (NCBI taxonomy): domain Eukaryota; kingdom Metazoa; phylum Chordata; class Mammalia; order Rodentia; family Cricetidae; genus Chionomys; species Chionomys nivalis. Next base: position 47,507,113 of record NC_080087.1, read on the forward strand.
GTTAGTGTGATGTGGGAGTCCCCTCTCTGTGCTGTGATTATCATTAATGAATAAAAAACTGTTTTGGACCTATAGCAAGGCAGAACTTAGGTAGGCAGGAAAAGCTGAACTGAATGCTGAGAGAAGGAAGGGCGGAGTCGAGAGACACCATGGATCCGCTGCCCGAGATAGACGTGCTAAAACTTTGCTGGTAGGCCACGACCTCGTGGTGATAAACAGATTGATGGAGATGGGTTAAATTAATATGTAAGAGTTAGCCAATAAGAAGTTAGAGCTAATGGGCCAAGTAAGTGATTTAATTAATACAGTTTCTGTGTGGTTATTTTGGTTCTGGGTGGCTGGGACAAACAAGCGGCTCCTTGCAACATTAGCAGCTAGAAATAAAATGTAACTTAACAATAGAAGGTCCCAGCAGCAGTTTGTGTGGTAGAAGCTGCTGTCAATGAGTGTGGTCAGGAGGCTTCAGAGTAACCCAGAAAGAACTCCGAAGGGATAAGCCGGGAAGCCTGTGTCTAGCTCGGGACCAGTCTGGCGTAGATGCTGGAATGTGGGGGTCTGGACCTCAGATGGCTGTGGGCTCCAGCAGCCTGACTCTCAAGGATGGGGTCCCACCACATTCAGTAATATCCAGCAAGCACGTGCTGTATCAAATAACCTGGCAGCTCCGCCTGAGTCACCTTGTTTAATTTTACTGCTGTGCAAGTTCTTATTCAGAAGCCTGCTTACTGAGTCCTGTGATTAGCCTAGGCCATGTGGCCAAACAAGCTAACAGTTACAACTCTCCCTCTCGCTCATTCCCTCAGGCTGGTGTCATTGTGCTCACCAATGCTCTTGAGTCTGAGGATCTGGGATGTAGATCCTTAAGGGGTGTAGTGGTCATTCTTCTGCAGGTCTGTCCTTGGTTTGCAGTCACTCAGTATCACGTCATGTAGTGTCAAGGTTTGTCAGAGCAAGCCCTAAACTGTAGAGAAATGCCTGCCATACTGGTTGCACTCAGCTGGTGCGTTTTGACAGGAGTCGTCTTCCTCTTTCTGGTGAGCACCCCTTTTCTCCTGCAGGATAGACCACATGGATTCGTTACTAACAGTCTTGTCTTTTCCTGACATGAAACTTCTAAGAAAAGAGTTAACGTGTTGGCAGATGAGTCATTAGTTTTGCCCAATGCATATTTCTTTGTAAGATTCCATATCTAGTTTTCTATTGAAAAGTCAGCCACCAGATACAGACCAAAGACATAGATGTGTATGAGGACAGAACACGTTATGTTAAATAGAAACTCTATAAAGGGTAGGTTGAAATATTATAGGAACCCACTATTGTGGGTCTCCCTGAAGTTCAAATACTGTTTTGCAACAGAACTGATGGTATAGTCAGTGTTAAAAATATTTTTACATGATTTTGCAGATACAATTTTGACAACATTGTCCTGTATTACTGTGTATTATGCATCTGAATTTCCTTTACAGAGAAAATAGAAATTGAGAATCGTGATAATATGGACTGGAAGTTATTAGATGGGCATAGTAAAAACTATAGTGTATTTTTAGGTAACTTTTATTTGATCGGCGTCCAGTTTCTGTATAATTGTGATGAAGTTAGCTTCCCAAAGTAAACATTTTTAATAATGAAACTAATGGTTTTGCCATCTTCTCAGACTGCATTATTTATGATTTTCATTTTTCTCAGTACTTTCCTCCAATGTCTAATCTCTTTAATTCATAAAAATAAAAATGTAGCATTCTCCCCTTCCTCCCTTGTGTTCTAAACTTTCTGCAGTGAACAGATTAAAAAACAGGATATATATAGCACAGATAATCTTTCCCAAGTATAGTTTTTAATAATGGGACAAGAAGAGAGTGTTCCGGGGGAGCAGTGGTAATGGTAAAGATGTAGAAAGAATAAAACAGTTAATTTCAGAATATTTCCAACTTCTCTAATCAATAGTTTATAATTTATTTTTTTTTAAAGGAAACACTTGGCTTTGTGGTGTTCCAAAGGAAACTGGAAATCTCCATTACACAGTTGAGTGTCTGCCATGGTCATTTGCTAACTTCGTGGTAGTGCATGTTTCTTCTTGTCTGACTATGGATGGCAAACAGTCTGTTTTCTGTAGCCCTGTCATGACCCCTTTCCACCACTGTTGCTGCCTTGTCCAGTTCCGGGGTGCAGTCAGCAGGACCTCCTGTTAGTGACTGCACTGTGCTTGAGAAGACTGCCCGTGGGGACAGGAGTAGTCTGAGGGGCTTCCTAAAGCCCTTGAGCTGAGCCAAGCCATGGCCAACCTCAGGACAAGCTCCTGAAAGCAGCCCAGCAGGCAGCAGTGAGAGAGGACTAGAGGGGATTGCTGGACCTCCTAGTTACAACCAGAAGAACAAGTATGAGCCAGAGATTTGGAGACATGCGCCTCGTTGCAGTGTTTTACTTCGGCAGGTAGAGAAGTGGCCTTCCTTTTCTCTTAAGGTCGCCTCGCTTCTCTGTAATTAGGACCTAACTTGGTTTTGTTTAGATCTCTGAAACCATCACAAACATGAGCTTGAGGAGTAGAGGAGAAAGGATGACATCTATGGAGCCTCTGCCACCAGAGATAGATGTGCTGAAACTTTGCTGGTAGGCCACAACCTCGTTGTGATGCACAGATTTATGGAGATGGGTTAAACTAAGATGTAAGAGTTAGCCAATAAGAAGCTAAAGCTAATGGGCCAAGCAGTGTTTTAATTAATATAGTTTCTGTGTGGCTGTTTTGGTTCTGGGCAGCTGGGATGACCAAGTGGTCTCCTCTTACATCTGTGGCTTTATTTTCCATCTGCCCACCATTGTCCTGGTCTTTGCACAGGGAAAACACTTGTGGGAGAAGTTGTGTGTTCTGGCATTCTAATGGAAGAAACCTCTAAATTCTTCTTCTTATGGGCACTTTTCTCTCGATGCTTGCCTATTGAGGAAACCCATAACCTTGTCCAGATCAGCCTGAGAGAGCGCTCCTGGTAGTTAGCTTTACACTGCTGTGACCAAGTTAAGTGAAAAAGAATCACTTAAAAGAGGAAGGCTTCATGGTTGCTTGGCCCCATGCTCTTTGGCTGAGCTGGGATTTTGTGCCAAAAAAAAAAAAAAAAAAAAAAGTAACTACATCATGGTGGCCAGGAAGCAGATAGAGCAGGTGGGGGAAGAAGAAGAAGAGAGAGAATGTTCGTATGTTAGTGTGGGCTCTGTTCTTCCATCTGGCCCCCAGCCTGTGTGGCAGGATCCCTATATTCAGGATGGCTCTTTCCCCTTTGAGAAATCATCTTAAGAAGTGCCGCCATGCCCCTAGGAATGTGCTTTCTAAATCTAGGCACGTCTCAGTCCAGTCAAGTCGGTAGTCAAGACTGTCGCAGCACTGTGGCTGCTCATCACCACACAGAGGTTAATCAATCTAGTTAATCCTTTAATGTTTCAAATATTTTTATTTTATGCACACAGGACTTTGTTTTTGCCTGTGTATATGTCTGTGCACCATATGCATGCCATGCTCACGGAATCCAGAAGAAAGCCTCTGGTTCTCTACGACTGGAGTTACAGATGGGGGTTAATTGCCATGTGAGCACTGGCAACAGCACCCAGGTCCTCTGCAAGAGCAACAAATGCTCTTAATCATGAGGACAGCTCTCAGGCCCTAAACTGATCATTAAAAACAAAACAAAAACCCAACATTTTGTTTCTTTTTTTCCTAATCTTCATTGCATTCATGGCCAGTTGTTTGCTTCCTTTTGGTACTAGCAGGTAAAGTTCACTCCTCTTCTGGTTCTTTTTGAGATGTGGTTTATCAATTTGATATTTTTATTCTTTTTCATGGTAGATGATAATGACTATGTAGCTATATTGTTGCGGTAGGAAAACAGCCGTCAATAGTATGTAAATTAATGAACTTGGCTGTGATCTTTTATAAAACAAAACAAAACAAAACAAAAAAATAAACAGACCGAGACCTTGTTTGCCAACATCTGTTTAAGTTACATTCCAAAATATTTGAAATTAGTTTTCTTTTTGTTGGTATTCATGGTCTTCCTGCCCTTGCCCTAAAGGACACTGGATTTTTCTCTTTTCCAGGTCTCCACAGGTACCATTGGTTCGTGGGACTGGAGGGAGAGAAATACCACTGCCTTGACCTGGGTTGGACTTGTGAGAGGATCTGGGTAGCTTTGCACTTGGCCCTCAGTTGCAGCCCCATCCTAGCAGGAGGCTTTCTCTGTAGTCTTGCTCCAGCTGCAGTTGTCCCTGTAACCATTCACCAAATTTACAGAGGACACAAACAAGAGTCGGCCCCTGGCTGTACCTATTGCTGCAGGAAGTTTCAGATTCTGGCACTTGCCCACGCTTTCCCTTCACCTAATTTTTCTCACTTGCATGTAGGATAGCCTGTGCTCTTCCTCTGCTATCATACCCCAGTGCTTGTTCCCTGTCTGGCCTAGGAGGCTTTTCTGTACCGAACGGCAGTTGACTGCATTGTGGTTGGTGCTGTCTGACAAGTTCAAGAGGATGACAACTTCGGAGGCTGACATTTGTCAGGCGCGGTTCGGCTTTCCCCTTTCTGCATCTCGGGTGGGAATGGAAAGGCTGTTAAAGGCGCTTCGAGGGGATCTTTTCTTTGGGTGGCTCATTTTCTCCGGGAAGTTCTTTGACCTGTTGCAGGGACCAGTGGAACGCTACTGCTAGCATTCAGAGGCTGCGGGAGGGAAGCTGCTAGGGAATTAGGCTCCAGTCGTAATTTTTAAAGTAGACTTTATGTTTTAGATTTGCAGCACAACCGACTGGAAGTTATAGGTGTTTTGCATACACTCCCTTCAATACACAGATCCTTGTCTGTTATAAAAGCTTCCTGCAGCAGGCAGACACATTTACTAGAACTGATGGTCCCACGGTGGCGCATCCTGACCACCATAGTTTGCAGTAGGGCTTCTCTCTTGGACCCATCAATAACGCATATCCCAGTCAGTCAATTAATAAATCAAAACATATTGTTAGTTAATTGGGTGATAAAGCTACTGAAAGACATCTGGATCACTGCCACATTTCAGCAATTTTGAATGAAACTCTAAACAACTACCTGTGGGTTTGCATAAATGTGTTTTCACTTGGTGAATAGAATGGATTGAAATTGCTAAGCTATACGATGAAACTGTTTGGTCTTGTAATACTGCTGAGCTGTGAAAAGTCCGGGCTGCTCCTGCTAGCAACCAAGGGGAGTTCCTTCCCTTCCTTATCAACACTGATGCCACCGTTGAGGATTTAGGCCGTTATTCTAACAAGTGTGTTATGGTCCCCGATTGTTTGAAAGTCCCCAAAGACACATGATTCTAAGTATCCTTCACGCTTTTGCCACCATGTGTCGTCTTTGGTGTTCTATCTTTTAGGCTCTTTTGCTTGTTGTGAAGTCTGAAGAGTTCCTACCCATCGTGGGTACCATCTTGTATCCTTTCTCTCATTTTCTCACTCGGAGGCTCCTTAGGCTGTCTCACTGAATTCTGCTTTTCTTCCCTATTTCACTCCTGGTCTCCGAACCTCTAGCTGACGTAGCCCAGTTTCTGTTTTCCTTCTTCTTGTCCTTATTTTAATAAAAATCATTGTAGGGGTGAATTAAAGAGGAGAGAGAAATAGTTTGGGGGCCATTGCTTTGTTATTTGATATATTTTATTGAAAAATTTGATTTTTCAAATACATTTTTTGACATTTGAAATTTATGGTATCAATTCCTTTTGCATTAAGCACAAATAAAATTGGCTTTGTAAATGCTTTTGTATTCTTAATATCAAATAATATGCATTGCCATAATTAAGCTATTTTCTTCTATTTTGTTATAAAACTTATTCTTTGAGAAATAGAATTTTTAATTCAAAAAGACAAAACACAGTTTTGGTTTCTTCTTTTTATTTGAAGACTGCAGGCGTTGCTGTGTATGACACCAGCGCTCACTGTAGTCAAATGCTGCAGACAACTCGGCTAGCTGTTTTTCCTGCTGGCTCATAGAAGAGATGACTTGAAGTGGCATTTCTGTACTAGTATGTGTTTTAAGAAGTCAAGCAAATTGTTGATGAATTTTAGATGTGCCTATAAAGGAAGCATGGTTGTACACATTAAAATATAGGTAATCTGAGAGATATTTTATTTTTGACAATCTGTGACCATCCTAAATTGTTGTGATTTGATGGGCATTTGTGAGGCTGTGTGGAGACAGGTAACTTCTCTGTCGATGCTGAAAGTTAATGGCATTTACAGAGACAAGATATATGCGTGTCACACAATAGACTGACGGGATCCTAAATGACACATTTAGGTTCAGGCAGGACTTCTAGAACAGAAACTCTGGGGAGTTGGTGACAGATTGTGTGGGTTTGGACTAGAGGATTCACAGGGGAAACAAGCCTCAGGATGCTTCTGAAGGATGAGTCAGGTAGAGGAGGACTAGGGGCACTGGCTGTGATGGTCACCACGGGGTAGACAGCCCACGGCCTTTCAAGGGGATGCCACTCTCAGTGGAGCAGAGCACATGCATCAGAACTAACATGTGCAGTTAGATTAGTAGATTCAACCAGACAGGCGGTGTTGAAGGATAGGCGGTGTTTACCAGTGCTCTCTGAAGGTCTGTCCTGGCAGGAGCTGAAGAAAGTGCTTTGATTACCTTACTTCACGTGATTCTTTTAAGATTTTTAGTGAGTAACTTGGAATTCTCATTTGCAGGTGCAGAAGCATGCATACACTGAGTTTGAACACCTTTGACTGGTGGCATAAGCAGCAGCACAGACTCAAAGCCAGGTTGTGTTTTGCCACAAGGTCTGAATGCTTTTACCATCATCACCCATCGGCCCATAGGAGCTGCTTTTGCTGTATAGGCGTGTAATAGTACTATGCTTTAAGATGGCTAGTCTAAGGGTGGTGGACAGGAGAGATGGCAGCAGAGATAACAGGTCAGGAGGGATGGCAAGGATCTTTCCAGTAACTCTGCCATTGGCTATTAACCAAAGCAACGATAAAAAATAGATATCTAGAGGATGAAGAGGAACTGGGAACATTGGCTACTGAGAAAAGAGCAGACTGCAAGGTCAGAGGATGGGAGGATGGTATTGCCAGAAAGAAAAGACTCCTGAGGTTACTGATTTGCATAAAGGACCATTTGACTCGTTAGTGTGTATGTGTGTGTGTGTGTGTGTGTGTGTGTCTGTCTGTCTGTCTGTCTATCTGTCTGTCTGTGTATGCATATTCATATGTGTGTAGTGTGTGTGCATGTTTTCATGTGTGCAGGTATGTGGGTGCTGGAGTTGATGTCAAGTGGCTTCCTTGATCTTATTCTCCACTTTCTTTACTGAGGCAGGGTCTCTCATTTGAAGCTGGAGCTTGCTGATTTGACTGGTCCAGCTGGTGAGCTTGCCTTGGGGATCCTTCATTTCTGCCTCCAGAGCTTTAGGATTATAAGGAAGCTGTCACGCCATGTGGTTTTTTTTTGTGGGTGCTGGAGGTCTGAACTCCAGTTCTCACTTCTGAGCTTTCCACTCGGCCTCCTTACTCGCTGTGTGACGGCTGTTAGATTTTTCCCTGGTATCCCAGATGCCTTGAGCAGAGGATGCCAAGCAGCCAGCCAGATGCCCCTCCTGCTAGCATTGGCTGCTCTGAAACCCTGTGGCGCTGTGAGGAAACTACAAAGCAACCATAACTGCCTGTGCCATGCCAAAACTCTTGCTCCAGAAAGTTCCACGACTTGAAAAACAGACTACTCTGCTCTGGATTTTTTTTTGGGGGGGGGTAGTGGTGAACTCTTAATTACCTCGTAGCCATTTCTTCCAGACCAGAGGGAAGTGCTTCCCTTGGTCCAGGAGAAGGTTTGTGATTTGTGCAGAGACCTTCCTTTGCATTGTACACACAATCCTCCCTTCATTTGCATGAAGGTCTGCCCTGAGTTGTATAGAAACCCCTTGCTGTACTCTTTTCTGAATATGCATGCAAGAAGACTGTTTGGCTCACCTTTTGAGTCATTTTCTGATGCTCTTCCAGTGACATTCAGCCAAATAAATAGCTTCTTCCAAGGGCCTGTTTTTTTTTTTTTTTTTTTTCATCCAGTTTGATATTTACCGCTGATGGTACAAGCTAACCTGCTAACACGAGAAGGCAGCAGAGGTAGAAGCAGAGAGTAACAGCAATGAAGGTAACAGTAGACCCTGTCTGGGTAACAGCAGCAGCAACAGAACTGATATTGACAAGAGAACAGCTGGAGAATTCCAAAGAGCAGCTGGGTAGAATGGCAGGAAGCTAATGGAGATGAAGGTGGGGAAAGCTGGAGATGCACGTTGATGGGCTCTTACTGTTAGAAGAGCCTCAGGAAGCTTTGAAGCCTCAAGGCCAAAGGTCTTAGATGTCATAGTGTAAGAACTCTACCACTAACCACGGCCATGGGCTGTGGGTTACATCGCAGGCCTACGGGCTGTAAGACTAGCCACCCAAGAGTTGTAACAAGGTGTCTCTATGGGATGGAGGGTCCCGGCACTCAAACCTTGTTCATGAACTTTTAACACGAGCTGGAAGCTGAAGAATTCCAATGACTAGCTCCCATGTTCTAGAGCCACTCGTCAAAGCTCACAACAATAAGCCACATTGCAGTCCCTGGACCACAGTGCATGGCTATGTCCCAAAACAAACAAAAACAGATAAGAAAATAGAACAGAATTTACTTTTGCTTTTAAAAGGTAGATCCTAAGACCAAGCATCCTCCCGCTGCCCAGCAAGTTACAGGCTGGGTCTTGCTGGTTTCAGCCCAGCACCTTGGGATCCTGTCCTTTCTTTTACTGGGTGAGGTCTGTCAAGCCGCCTGTTACTGCTGCTGCCACTGGGACAGGGTCTCCTGTCTACTGATGCAATTCTGCAGCCACCTCTGCTCTCTTCTCCTCGTGCTAGCAGGTTAGCCTGTATTACCACAGTGAAAACCAAGAGAGGGCGAGAAAAGACCCTTTTCTCATGGTCCTTGAGCAGCAGGTGCCTGGCCCTCTGGGGTTGGAGCTGTAAAGTTTCCTGGTCTGACAGTCTGTCCCCTGTTCTTCGGCTCAAAAGAACTGGAAAGTATTTCCCACGATTCCTCTCTGAATGAAGCAAAAGCCAGGTGATTGACAGCATTTTGACATGTTCACACAACCTGGTGAGGAGAGCAGTTGGCCAGGAACCCTCCGTTGTTGCTTGCTCTTGTTCCTGTCCAGTTCCTACCTGACTCCCACCTTTTTGTGGGGGGCCATACTTTTGTCTGTCTATCTTGGAATCTTAACTGTAAGGGCTTAACTCAGATGTGGTCCAGCCTGCTTCCCACTGTTAACAGATGGACTCTTTTATTTTATTGGCAAAAGAGTTAGGCAAATAGCAATTTCTTTGTAGTTGAGAACCAGTTGTATTCTCCTTTCAACATAAGACATTGTCTCGCTCTTCCTGTGACTGTACAGTACTGACTCACTATACTAGATTTTTGTTAGCACTGGGGATTGAACCTAGGATTGCACATACATTAGGTAGATCCTTTCCTGCTGAGGGGAAGCTCTTGCTGGACTTTTGAAATGGGAATCTCACTGAGTTACCAGGCTGGTCTTGAGTTCACACAGTAGCCAGTCATGCCCTGGAACTTTATCCTCCTCTCTAACCTCCTGCACCACTGGGCCTGCCTATGATGGTTGATTTTTAAGAACCACCTCATTTTATGCATTAGGAACAGCGGGAAGGCTATAATGTACAATCGGTCGTATATTGTTCTCTGCTCTGAGAAATCTTTACATGTGAACAAAAATGTATCTTAGGTGGAAAATTGTGAAATGTAAGGAATCAGTGTCCAGAGTCACTGAGTGCATATGAAATATGTAGAAATATGTATGGATGCTAAGTCTTACTAAGTTATTAAAACTTACGAAATTTTTGTTCAATTTCCCAATCAAATTTCTATGACACCATTATTCTCTAGAAATACAGTCATTAGCTTTCCTTGGCACTTGCTGTCTGATGAGTTATCAGACTTCCTCATGCACCGAGTGTAATGTTGTCTGTACTTTAACCCAAGCTGCCCTCCCCGCCATTCACAACTGCCTGAGTCTTTTCAGGCCTTTCTCTATTTCCGTTTTATTTTGTTTTATGTCTATGGCTGTTTTGTCTGCATGTATATGTCTCAGATCCCCTGGAGCTGGACTTAGAGACAACTGTGAGCTGCCATGTGGTTGCTGGGAATTGAACCCAGGTCCTTGGGAAGAACAGTCATTGCTCTTAACCACTGAGCTAGCTCTCCAGCCCCTAAACTTATTAAATAAAACAATTTAGGCATATGAATGTTTGCCTGCATGTATGTATGTGCACCATGTGCATACAGTGCCTGTGGTAGCCAGGGGAGGGCATCATCTCCCTTGAACTAGAGTTAAAGGTGGTTGGAATCCGTAGGTGCTCAGAACTGAGCCTTGGTCCTATGGAAGAGCAGCAAATGCTCCTATCTGCTCGCTCAGCCTTCTCACCTACTCCATCCTTCCAGACCTTTTCTGATTACTTTTAGTTTTCATTGAGTTATTTCTACTGAGGACTTCATGCCGTGTCTTGATTCTGCACCCTACAGCTTGACACTTGATATAAATGTGTATTATCTGAAATTCCCATCATTTTGTGTATGTCCTAGTTGGAAAAGTTCTTTTTAGGATTAAGAATGCTTATACTTTTCTTTTCTGGAATTCATATAAAAATTCAGAGCACACAGGAGAAGTCCACACACAAAAGTGGTGACTGTTGATAAAAGTTTGGTACCACAGATCCTGTAGCTGGGATCCCGAATGACAGCTGATTTGTGAGCCTTTCTAAGACTGTTGTGTTCAAAATGACATTTGCATTTCAAAGTTCAGATTAACTCCCCTGGGGAGATAGATGCAGTCTATATCACTGAGCAGGGCGAGAAAACATTATTATACTTTATAAATAATCTCTGAAATACTTTGCAACAGTAGTTATGGAAACACAGAGAACAAATGTATCTTTAAAAGTAATTATTTCCCAAAGCAATTAGGTTTTCAAATTATGTTAGAGTCCGGGCTTTAGAGTGCCTTGGCTTATGTAAATCCGAATGAGCTTCTTTGTTAATTGCCTCCTAAATGCTTCATTTAGACACAAGTCTGTTGCTGGAATTAATTTGATTACATAATGTATGAAAAGCAGCCTTTGTCTTTCTATTTAACGTAATACAAAAGAAACTGGACCATGAGGTAAACAGAGGCAGTTAGCTTCCTGCTAGGGCAGAACTGCTGTTTGTGGTCCTGTGCTGTTCGCCTCGGACATCGATCTGTGTGCAGCTCTCCTGTACCTCCTGTTGTACAATCTATGGTAGAAAATGAACTGAATGTTTTGTGAGAATGTGAAGTGGAAGGTTTCCTCTTACCTGCCGAGGACTGTCAGATTCTCCTTACATGTCTAGTTAGTTCCTCGATCGTTCTCACTGCCTTTTTGAATTCCCTCCACACACGTGAACAGTCCCCTTCCGGCCTTTGTTTGACAGCTCTACCCAGGGAAAGAAAGGACAGGATCCCAGGGAGCTGGGTGTAGACTGGCAAGCCCCAGCCTATACCTTGCTGCGCGTGTAGGTGATGCTTGGTCTTAGGATCTACCTTTTTTTGTTGTTTTGTTTTTGTTTTTATGTTTTTGGTTTTGGTTTTTTGAGACAGGGGTGGCCTTGGCTGTCCTAGAACAAGCTCTGTAGACAAGACTATCCTTGAACTCATAAAGATCTGCCTGCCTCTGCCCCCCCCCCCAAAGTGCTGGGATTAATTCCCTGAGTTCAATACCCAGCACCCAAATGTTCTGGAGTTCTCTGTAACTCCAGTTCCTGAGAATCCAGCACACCCACACAAACATACATGCAGGTCAAACACCAATGCACATACAATAAAAATAGATAAATCATTTTAGGATCTACCTTTATAAGCAAAAGCAAATTCTGTTCTATTTCTTATCTGTTTGTTTGTTTGTTTGTTTGTTTGTTTTGGGACACAGTCACATATTGTGGTTTAGGCACTGAAAATGTGGTGATCCTCCTGCCTCAGCCTTCTGAGTACTGGGATTACACATGGGCCACTATACTTGTTTTTTTTTTTCAAAAGGTTTTTTAAAAATGTACATGTTTCATGTGTACAGATGCTGGAAGATGGCAGGGCAGTGTGTCATGTTGAATTCCCTGGACCTGTAGTTACAAGTGGTAAAGAGCCACCTGATAGGGTTACTGAAAGCTGAACACTGGTCCTCTAAAAGATCAGCAAGTGTTCTTAACTACTGAGTCAGCTCTCAAGTCCCAGCTTGCTTATTGCTTGATGGACTTAAGCTGAGTAGTACATTACAAGAGAAGAATACTACTTGAGAAGAGGGTTGAGAAGAGTAATATATTTCATAGATTTTCCCTCAGATTATTAATATGATGATATTAGTATATGTAAGTATATGTAATTGCATATATATATGTAAGTATATGTAATTAATATCAAGATGATATTAATTTTAGATACTCAGTTATAGTTGTACTGAGAAGAAACAACATCACATTTCCTTAAATAATTTAATATGAAAAGCCCCCATAAAATAAGAATGTTAAAAACCTGTATATTTTACAACCAACATCCTGGTTCTTTACAACATAAGTTTCATAAAATTAAAAAGTAAAACAATACTCTCTCTCTTTCTTACTCTCGCTCACACTCTCTCTGTGTTTTGGGTCTAAGAACACTAAAGTAATAGGACACAATGTAGACTTCTAAGTAGATCTGCATTGCTAAAGAAGAGACACTGCAAATTTCACTACTGGGATCATTTTATTTTATTTATTATGCTCTTGAAATTAGAGAATATTATATTACTCTAAATTTGGAGTATAATAATGCTATGGCCTTAAATCTTAGAAAATAATATTTTACTGTATTTAAGAACAATATGCACTGGCAGACAAAATTTATTTTTAAAACGGTGCAAAAGAAAGAAAATTGTGGGTGTGCTTATTCACATGTGCCTATGTTTCTGTGTGCATGTGTATACACGCTTGGTGCTGCAACCTGGGATTTTCTGCTGACGATCCTTTTGTATTAGGTGATGCTCTGTAGCCTTTGCCACATCAGTGTTCTTTGGCATGCATTCTTATTTGTGACTTCCTCATTCTGTGTTTTTCTTTTGTCCACCTCATCTTGTTTAAATTACTTGAGATGAATTTGGTTTTATGAAGCTTATTTTCTTTCCATACAGCGAGGAAAACTACCATTGAAATAATGTAGGCAGCATAAATACATGCTACTCTTTATCCCCAGTAGAACTGTAAAGAAAATAAGAGAATATTTGTATAATTTCATCACCTCCAAAGGAACAGGTTTAAATATTTGATTTGCTGATTTGCATGCCTTTACTTAGCAAGAATGGATACTGGGGTGCGGGGTTAATATTCAGGCTCTAAACCATGAAGTACATCATCAATAAATAAGATTCCCTAAATAAGCTGTTTCGAGCTTATTGGAAATACTTAAGAATTGGAGAATTGTCTTGGACACTTTGTGAAATTTTCCTTTTGAGGCTGTTCTGAGAGTATCACACTGTGTGGTTGTTCTAGAACAAATAGAACAGGCTGTGGTTGTTCTAGAGCAAATAGAACAGGCTGTGGTTGTTCTAGAGCAAATAGAACAGGCTGTGGTTGTTCTAGAACAAATAGAACAGGCTGTAATGACAAGAGTAAGAACTTACCTTGCGAATTTGAGTTCTCACAGTGTTATTTCGTTCTGATGCCTTATGACCAGGTAGTCTGTTGGCTGATTCCTCTAGAAGAATATAAATCTTAAATGTAAAGCAGAACTGGGGTGCAGCTCGTTGGCAGAGTGCCTGCCTGGAGTACACAAGGCCCAGGTTCAGTCTCCAGCACTGTATAAACCACATATGCTGATGCACGCCTGCAGTCCCACCCAGGGGGTAGAAGGCAGAGGCAGGTTGATGGAGTCAAAGTTTGAGGCCAGCCTGGACTGTATGAAACCCTATCTATAAAAACCAAAACCCAAAGCCTTTGTACAATATGTGTCAGATCTTAGGAATACAATTAACCCCATCAAAACACCCTACAAAATATGGGCCAATGAGATGGCTCAGTGGGCAGAAGTGATTGCCGCTAAGCCTGATGACCTGAGTTCCACCCCTAGGACCCACATGGTAGAAGGAGAGATTTGAATTGACTTCTGCGTATGTCTTCTGACCACCACATGCATGCTGTCACACGCCCTCCTCCCAAAGAAATAAGGTTTAGGTTTTTAAAATATTGAATATGAGGCAAGGGAGGTGACTCAGTGGGTGAAGTGTTTGCTGTGCCAGCGTGGGTGTTAATATCTAGGTCTCTGGTACCACATAAAATCCTGGCGTGATGGCCACTGTAATCCCGGCACTCGGGGATGGCAGAGACAGGCAGATGGTGGGCTCACCGGGCAGCCAGTTAAGTGCAACTGTAAGATGGGAGCAGCAACCTCTGGCCTCCATGCCCCTATTCACAGGCACGTGCCCCACGTCCCCCCCCCAACATGCACAGGTGCACATACATGCATCTACTGCACACACTGTCCCCAAGCAATCAAACAGAAACATTAATGAATGTTACTTTGTAAGCCATGTGTGCCTTTTGCAGCGCTTCAGTACTCAGAGGGTGAGCTCCTTCTTCGTTGATCTATTCCTAGCACTGACTAGAAAGAGAAAGTGCAGCTGCAACTAGAATTGTCCTGGAGGTGTAAAATAACAGATTGAGACTGACCAGAAAGCCATACCCTGGAGGAGCAGCGATGAGAAGGGTCTTCTCCTGGCTGCTGTGTGGTTGAACGTTTTACTAGGTAGAGGTGACTGGACTGCGAAGGCCCACGAGGTTGTTCTCACAAGGGTTAGGAGCATCACTGTGGCCCAAAGAGACAGTCCATCTCTGGATTCCACTTCCATCTCCGTTTAAACCACCTAACCCTCCCTGCACTTCCTGCCTCCTGGACCACCCTCCTAGTCGTCTTACACCGTCTCTTAGGTGTTCGTCTGTGCTGGCTGACTGCCTCCTCTCCCTAAACTTTACTAATCACTCTTTCTGTTGTCCTCTGGCTTCCGCTGTCACCATCAAATGTTCTCCCTGATTCTGAGGCATAGAATCTGAATATGAGACATCGTACTCATTTGTCTGCACTTTTGAGTGGCTTTTGGCTTTGCCTAGGCCCTCTCTCCTGTCTGGAGCTGTGATTCTTGTCTTTGCTACACTCATACCCCTCTGTCGGCATGATGCCTGATCATGGATCCTCATACTCCTCCCCATCCCGGGACCATGCCCAGGGATCTATCCTGAGGCCATTTTATGTTTTTTCAGTAGGTTCTACCTCCTGAAAATCGATGAGCCCAGCAGATACAAGTACCCCTGCATACTGACCATGTTTACACCCCTATTTCTGGAGCCCCCTTCTTTTCGCAGAGGGTGCACTTTCCCCCTTTGTATCATTCCTGCACTGTTTCTTTAGACTGCAATTCCTACAGTGCTTTTTTTTCTCTAACATTTTGAAGAAATTAAAATATTCTTACTGTAAGAAATCATTTGAGCGGTTTTATGGTGTTATAAAAGGAGCAGCGGGCCGCTTCCCGCCACCTGACTACCTTTACCCGAAATAATTACATGAAGATCTCTATTAATTAAATTACTACCTGGCCCATTAATTCTATCCTTTTATTGTCTAACTCTCACATATTGATCTAACCCATTTCTAATAATCTGTATTGCCACTTGACTGTGGCTTACCGGCATGAGTCTAACCAGCGTCCATCTCGGAGAGGAGAGCCATGGCATCTGCCTGACTCTGCTTTCTTTCTCCCAGCATTCTGTTCAGTCTACTCCACCTATCTAAGCTGCTGTCCTATCAAAAGGCCAAGGAAGTTTCTTTATTTGACCAATGAAAGTAACACATAGAAAGAAGACCCTCCTACACCATTTGGGACCTCGCCAGCTGCTGACATGACCCCTTCACCTCCAGAGCCAGCTCCAGCTCTAGAGGTCCCAGCAAGAGTCCAGAACGTTGAGGATTTTGTTCCTGAAGATGACCTTGACCGAAGATTCCTGGAAGATACAACCCTACCTAAAGACAAGAATAAAATTGGAGCCAAAGGCCCACAGCAGGATAGTGACAGTGACAATAGGGAACCCATCGGAGGGAACCCAATGGTGGTAGGTTTCCAGGATGACGTGGACATAGAAGATCAGCCACATAGCAAATCTCTGCTGTCCTCAGACCTCGTCCCCAGTAAGAATATCAGTCTTTCCAGTGATGAGGAAGCTGAAGGATTGGTAGGCCACCCCGAAGTGGCTCCTCAGCAATGCTCAGAGTCTGAGACAAAATGGTCCTCCACCAAGGCCTCACATTCACAAAAGAAGGGAGCTCCCACACAAGCCATATCCTCGTGGTCAGATTGTCTTTCCATTGGCTCAGGGCCTGACCATGGCAGTACCAAGCCACCCACTGATGGCACTCATAGACCCCGGGAAGGGAAAGACAAGCAAGTGTCATCAGAAATGGGATCCCAAGGGTCCCATTGCTGCCCAGATGCTGTCCTTCGTCATAGATGATCCTGACTTTGAAAGTGATGACTCGGACACACAGAGGAGAGTGGGTGGATTCCCAGTAAGAGAAGACTTATCTCTGATGTGACCGATGAGGACACTGGCTCTGCCCAGCCACCCCCACCCTCCAAACCCCCAGTCTCTGCTTTTAGACTGAAGAATGACTCAGATGTCTTTGGTGTGGGTCTGGAGGAGACAGAACCTAAGGAAAGCAGTGATGAAGATAAAGACGGCAAACTTCCCTCTAAAGAGAAGAAGAAAAAGAAGAAAGGCAAAGAGGAGGAAGAAAAGGCTGCAGAAAAGAAAAGCAAACACAAGAAGAACAAGGATAAGGAGGAAGGCAAGGAGGATTGGAGGAAGAAGAGAAAGTCCCCTCGTAGTAGGGAACAGAAGGCTGCAGATGATCTGGAAGCCTTCCTGGGGGTCAGGGCTCCTAGCAGCCGCCACCCTGGAGGTAGGGACTGTGAGGAACTCTAGGCTGCCAGAGGCAGTTGGTTTTCCTGGGAAGAGGGGATCTGCCAGTGACTGATTGGGGAGGCTGCTGCCTATGCACCCACGTTCCCAGGACCACCCTGCCACCTATGTCCCCCAGCCATTGTATCTGCCCTCATTATGGTGGTACACTAGAAGTCTAAACAAGGAAACAAAAGACCTCTACACCTAAAACTTTAAACTCAGAAGAAATAAGTTGAAGAAATGAAAGCCCTCCCTTGCTCATGCATTGACAGAATTAGCAATGTAGAAATGGTTTTACTTCTCAAATCATTCTTTTAAGTTCAGTGTAATTGCCTCCAAGATTCCAGTGACATTCCGGAAATAGAAAAAAAAATCTTAAAATTCATACGGAAACAGAAGACCTTGAATAGTCAGAGGGATCCTAGACAAAAAGAAGATGCTGGCAGTATCACCATGCCTAATTTCAGATTATGCCACAGATCTTGGTGACAAAGCCTTGTACTGGCATGAAGACAGACACACAGATGAGTCAATTAGAAAACAAATGTGAATCCATATAGCTACAGCCACCTGATTTTTTGACATTGAAGAAGAAAACCTTTGAAAAAATAGTGGTGGGGAAATCCATATGTAAAAGAATTGAATTCACTGTGCACAACTTAAGACAGATGAAAAACCTTAGTGGAAGATCAGAAACTCGGAACGTTTCAAGGAGAAATTAGGTAGAGCAATTCAGTATTGGGCATGGGGAGGATCTTCTGAATAGGAGTCTGCACCCTTAGGAAATGATGGTAGCTGATAGATGGAATCTCCCAGATAAACCACTGTAGTACAGCAACGGAATGGTTAACTGAGTGAAGAGACCACCTAACGAGTAAAGGGAAAATCTCTACTTGCTATCCATCTAACAGGGTTAATACCTAGAATAAAGAAACTAAACTAACAACTGTACAAGAAGACATCAAATAGCACAATAAATTAGCTAATGATATTGTCTTCAGTCAGTGTTCTGTTGCTGTGAAGAGACACCTTAACCACAGCAACTTTTACAAAAGGTAAACATTTAACTGGAACTGGCTTACAGGTGTAGACATTTACTGCATTATCCTCATGGCAGGGAGCCTGGCAGCATGCAGGCAGACATGGTGCTGGAGAGGGTGGAGTTCTACATCTAGATCCACAGGCAGCGGGAGGAGAGAAACTCTGGACAGGGCTTGGACCCTTGAAACCCCAAAGCCCACCTCTGGCGACAGACTTTTTCCAGCAAGGCCACACCTCCTAGTCCCTGTCAAGTAGTACCACTTACTAATGACCAGGCATTCAAATATATGAGCCTATGCAGGGGGCCTTCTCATTCCCACACAGAAGTGACCAAGAGAAATGTCCAGCCTCATTGTCCATGAGCAAAATGCAAGTTAAGCCTACACTGAGATCCTGTTTTACCCTAGTTAGAATGGTAGCTACGGAGAAACAACACCCTTGGGGGTTCAGAAGAAGGATTCCTGCTTCTTTGCATCCTAAGTATTCATTAATTCTGCATTGTTGATAGCAACACTTCTGGCTGGCACAGATGGGTTCTCTATGTCTCTAAAATTATTTATTTTTTTAAAATATTTGGGTATTTTGTTTGTGGAACATGTGTATGCATGTTTGCACATCATATGCATGCCTGATGCATGTGGAGACTAAAAAAGGGCGTTAGATACCCTGAACCAGAGTTGCAGATGGTTACGAGTGACCATGTGGGTGCTAGGAATTGAACCCAGATTCTCTGGAAGAGCAGCCAGGACTCTTCACCAATGAGCAGTACTGTTCTGCTGAAGGAACCTAGCAATAAAAGGATTCCGAATAACATTCTGGTGTGCGCATAGATGAGTGCCTTCCTCAATCATCACTGAATATGAAGAAGTTGAGCTGGTGCCTAACTAGAGCCTTGACACCAATTGTGTGTTCATAGTACTAGAAGGTGCTCTGAAGGCTACCAAAGAAGAAAGGTAAATATTAATCCAGCTACAAGCCCTCCAGTCTACAATAGTGACCTGTCCACAAGATTTGTTGGTACAATACTGACACAAAGCTTGTACAACTAGCCAATCAATGTCTGATGGATTTAAGGCCTACTCCATGAAATGGAACCCATTCCCAACACTGCTTAGGTCACCAAGAACCTGAGACTAGATAGGCTGGGGACTGGGAGAAAGCGGGGCTGTTCTGCTTAAGGAATCTAGCAATAAAAAGGTTCCTAATGCCATTCTGCTATACTCACAGATCAATGTCTTCCTCAGTCATCACCATAGAAGCATCCCCTGCAGTAGATAGGAACAAATACAGAGATCCGCAGCTAGACGATGTGCAGAGAGATTCCTTGGAACACTCAGTCCTAAATGGGTGTCTTCCTCAAATCCCTCTCCTCAGAACTCAGGGAACCCTGCATCTGAGTAGGCAGAAAGACTGTAAGAGCGAGAGGGAAGCCAAGACTCCAAGAAAAATAAAACAAAACAAACCACTAAGGCCTTGTAAATCAACATGATCCACACATATGAACTCACAGAGAATGTAGTAGCATGCACAGAGCCTGCATTGGTCTGGACCAGATGGGGTCTCAGCCCCTGAGAGGGGTGGTAGATACAAGCCCCATCCCTCACAGAGGCCATCTACAATTGATAACCACTCACAAATGAAAACTTTGTTTTCTCCAATGGAGTCTCACAGGGTACACAAACCACTCTGAAGACCATTCCCATGCCCAGTAGCAGATGGACAACACAAAATGAACTCAATGGCATTTTTGAGGATTTTTGTCTAATAATCTAATAATTTGTTTTGTCAGGGCTTCATTGTTTATTGTTTATTGTTTGTTTTGTTTTATTTTATTTTTTTACCATACAGACCCTTTGGGTATATGATATAATTTCCAACTTTATATGTCTATGGGTTGTATGTGTGTGCAAATGTGTGTGTCACTGTGTCTATACATGCTTCCTTGGCCATTTTGTTTGTTTGTTTGCTATATTCTATTGTGTCATATTTAGTTTTGCTTTATCTTATCTTAATTTATTTTATCACTATTTCTTAGATGCCTGTTTGAATCCTAATGAGAAAGAAAAAGTGTAGATTTGGGTGGGTGGGGAAGAAGTGGGGAGGATCTGGGAGGAGATGAGGGAGGACAAACAGTAACCAGAATGTAGTGTATGAAAGAAAACCTATTTTCAATAAAAAATTTAAAAAGTATTATACCAGTGTCATTATGTAGTGTTACACATATTATATGCTTTTTAAAAATCAGAGTTTTTAGGCTATTTTGAAGATACAGTTTTACAGATCTTTCAAAATTTGCCTATTGGTGTTAGGGATCTAATTATCAAGAATATTAATTTACTAAAGACAGAAAAAATCACTGGAAGTATTTGTTTATATGTTTGTGTATTTGTTTATTGTGTGTGTGCTCATGCCACTGTGCATGCGTGGAGCTCAGGGACAACTTGGGGGAGTCGGTTTTCTCCTTCCACCACATGGGCTCTAGGGTTGTCAGCTTAGTGGCAGCACCTTTATCTGCGGAGCCATCTTACTGGTCCCCTCCATGTCGCTTTCCTGAGAGCTGAGGATATTAAACACTTTTAAAAAATATATTGTACTTATTGCCCATTTGAAGATTAAGTCCATTCAGACCTTTTCCCCATTAGTTATTTAGCCTTTTGCTGTTGGATAATTTGAGTTCTTTATATATTCTGGGTATTAACCCCTCCTGGAAGAATAGCTGGTGAAGATTTTCTCTCATTTTGTATGCGTACTCTTTGCTATTTCTTTTGCTAGGCAGAAGCTTTTCAATTTGATGCAATCTTGTTTCTTGATTCTTGGTATTATTTGAGTTATTGGAGTTCTATTCAGAAACGTATTAATTTGTGTAGGCTGAATAATCCTTGTACTTCTGGAAGGGAGCAATGTGGTCGTGGTGATATGATCTTTTTAATGTGCAAGTTTGCAGGTAGTATATTTAGTGCTTTTTTGGTTTCTCTTTAATTGGTCTGGTGGTGGTACCGTATCCTTATAGAGTTGGTGTTGAGGTAGCACTGCATTGTGAAAGGGGCTTAGAAGCATTCTTTCCTTGCCATTTTATGGGATAATTTGAAGAGCATTATTATTTTTTTTGTTAAAGGTCTGCTGAAATTCAGCTATGAATCTATCTGTTCTGGACTTTTCTTTGTTTGAATACAAAGTTATTTTAGACCCTTTCTTAGAAGTTTTTTTTAATGGTTTTATGATACTACATTGTACTAAATATATCCTCCCCTATACAATGATGTGTATCATGAGGGCCTGCCCAGTTCCCATAGCTAGTAAGCCCCAAAGAAAATCATACAGAAGTCTCCATAGGTTATAAAACTGATGGGCCCATTAACTCTTATAACTTATATAAACCCATTATTCTTATCTATGTTAGCCACAGGGCTCAGTACCCTTTTCAACGGGACAGGTCACATCCTCCTTCTTTGGTGATCTGGGAAGGACTACCGAGGGAGCTTCCTTCTTCCCAGAATACTTCTGTTCTCATTGCCCTACCTCTACTTCCTATCTGGCTACTGGCCAATCAGTGTTTATATAAAATGTAATTGACAGAATATAGAACTGTCCTGCACCAGTGATAACTCACTTTAGCACTGGTAAGTCAGTTGATATAATATGTCACAGTAAAGGCCTAAATTATTTTACTTAATAAACTAATATAATACATTTTTCTTCAGTGGATGGTCTTTATTACAGATGTACTTTATTTGCTTGCAATGAATATATTTTATTTCTGGTTAGTTAGATTTTAAGTAGGAACATATTAATATATTACTAGAATATTAATAGGATCCAGCTGTCATAATAAAGCATCATAAATCTTTGTCTTAAATATCAAGAATTAATTGTTTTGTGGTATTGTGTGGCAGACTTCTCCTGGGGAGACACAACATATACATGCATACTCACTGCAGGAAGGGAGCCTGTGACAAGGCAAAGTATGAATACTATCACGGTCCAACTTTGTGAATTGATTCATTTTATTGGGGTCACTTAGAGAAAAATGGATGAGAGTTTACTTACAAAAGCAGAAATGACTCAAAGACAGCTGTGTCACCAAATTCCACCCCAGCATGGGTGACAGCTCCCAAAAGCTGGAAACCTGGAGCATACTTCATAACCTGCAGGCAGCGCCACAGGTTGGAAAGTGTCCTTTCCAGGGGGCTCAGTTGTTCTCTGTTTTCTCTAGAAAGTTCAGCTGCTCTCTACTTCTTTCAGGGTGTGTCTTAGTCACTGCTCTGTTGCTGTGAAGAGACGCCATGACTGAGGCACCTTATAAAAGAAAGCATTGCACAGTTTGCTTGCAGTTTATAGGACTAGTCCACTGTCATCGAAATGTGGAGTGTTGCAGCAGGCAGGGAGGTGGGCTGGCCAGCCGGCAAGCACACAGGCATGATGCTGGAGAAGTAGCTCAGAGCTTTACATCCTGATCTATAGGCAAGGTGAGGGGGGCTAGGGGAGGTGGAGGGACTGAGACTGACTGGCTAGATGGTCTCTGCTTCTTTAAGGCTTGTCTTGAGTGTTGGAAAGAAGGGACATTGGACATATGATCAGTTTCAGGGACTTCCTGAAGCTACTTTGAGTTGTTTATTTCATTTCTTAACGAGCTTCCTTGCAGAATGGAATGTTTGAATTTGTGAGGAAACTGCTCTACATTGTGTGGCTGGGATAATGGCTCAGTAGGGAAGAGTGCTCTGTGAGCAAGTTTGAGGACTTGAATCTGAATCCCAGCACACATGTAAAGAGCCAGGCACGGCCAAATGTGCCCGTAGCTACATTACTGGAGCAGTGGGCGGCGGATATCATACTCCAGCCTAGCCAAAATGTCAAGTTCCAGTTCAGTGAGAGACATTGTCTCAAGATAGTAAGACAGAGAGCAATAGTGAAAGATGCCTACTGTCTATCACAGGCCTTTGTATGCATGCAACAATTTCTCAGTTTGAACACTGGAAGTTCCATACCCAAAGTAGCATGTTGTTCAGTCCTATGAGGGCTTTCTTTCTGGCTTACATGTATGTTCCTCGTATGGTAGAGACAGAAGGACCAAGTATAGATGAGGTCCTACCCTGTGACCATAGAAACCTAATTACTTCCCAACGGTCTCGTCTCCAAATACCGTCATGTCCAGGGATAGGGTTGCAAAATATGGATTTGAAAGTAATATAATTCATCCCATAGCAGCCAACATTAGGGAAAAAAGACTATCGGGAAATAACTTGTTTCACGCGGACTTGTAAATTTGTGTATATGTGCACTCATCAGAATGAATATGTCCAGCTGTGTTCTCAGATGCTTTTACACACGGGTGCACATATGTGGAGGTTCAAGGTTGCAGTTAGTGTCGCTCCTTGATGGCAGGGTCTTCCACTGATCCTGGAGCGCATGGATTCCTCTAGGATGGCTAGTCAGTCACCTTCAAGAACCCACCTGTTTCCTCAGTCTTCTCCACTTGAGTCTTCATATGTAAGATACTTATTTTAAAATGATCATAACTCGGGCTGATTGCTCAGTGCAGAGGCACCTGTTAGTGAGCCTGGTTGCCTGAATGTGACCCCTGGGTCCCTCAAGGTGGAAGGAGAGAACCAACTCCCCGGAGTTGCCAGCTGACCTCTACCTATGTACCATGGCATGTGCACTTCCCCAGAATAAAATAAATAGGTGTAAAACTATTTTCCAACGATTATAACTTAATAATGGCATGTTTCATGTGGTAATTTATTGGGGTATTGATTTGTTGTCCTTGGCACCCTTTTATTGTTCTTAAGTTTTTAGAAATGTATCTTAATATTTCTTTCCTGAAAGATACTGATGTGTTTGATACAGATGAGGACTTGTTTATGCACTGTGCCTGCAGAATTAGACCATGGCTTTCTCACTGTATGAGTTTTAGTGAAAGGAAAGGGGAAGACCACAAAGGTAACACAACTTCAGACCTTTCTTTTTTTGTTGCCAATTTTGACTACGGTGGCTTGCCTGTGTGTAGATTAGGCTGGGAGGTCATAACGGCCTTTCCCCCCCCTCCTCAGCCCTGCTGTCACGGTGGGATTGTGGTACTTGAACAAGCGTGCCCAGCTATCTATTTACAGTGGCAAGCAGCAGCCATATTTGGCCTTCAGTTGTTTCTCGCTGACCTCTGCATTAGAGTTTAAACTGAAATAATGCTGAGTACTGTAATGTTTTTCTGTTATTTTCATGTATTTTGATGACTTAAAAATCTTGTTTTTTATAATTCATTGTTTTAATTCCAAGCTCCCGTTTAGTTTCTCCTACTTACCATCTTGAATGCTGCACTCTTTTCTATCGGTAGCATTCTTTCTAGTCTCTCTGGGAGCCTCCTATATCTTTCCTGCCTTGCTATTGAGACTCCTCCTCTTACTCTTCCTGAGTTTCAGGAGATGAGGATGGTAACTGTGGGCTTGCTGGATATTCAAGCATAGCCTTTCATCAGTGGTGCTTGAGGAAGATGTGTTAAAGGATGTGGGACTTGATGTCATTCACCAAAGGCTGAATGGAAATTAACTGTTAGAAAGAAGAGTATTTCAGGAAATCTTTGATGAGGGGAAAGTCACATACTGCATCCCTCTCCTGTTTCATTCCTGAAATAGTGACTCCTCGCGATGGACTAGTCCTTTGTAGGATCATCTTGTGGAACAAAGTACTAAAGGTGTGACTTGGTTCTTGGAAATCTGTCTTATTTCATTTCCGCTCAGTAAGGTAAGGTGGGGCTCAGAGCAGAACTCCCCTAGGAAGACATTGAGGCCCATAGTCTACGTCCACTTTGCTCTAGGCATCCTGACCAGTGGGATTCACTTTTCTTCCCTTTTTTCCTTTCCATTTCTTTTTCTCTTTTTCTTTTTAAACAAATCATTGCTATGCATCACTGGCTGGTCAGATACTGACTGTGTAGTCCAGCCTGTCCTTAAGTTCGTGGCTGTCTCTTGGCCTTAGGCTTTTGACTATTAGAGTGACTGGCATGTGCCCCCAGGTCCAGCCTGGTTGTTCATCTTAATGACTATTTGATATGGGATAGAGCAAATGTTCTTCCTTTTCTCACACTCAGTCACCTCAAGTCACTGCAATGTGTGTGGATTTCTCCAGGGTCTGTAATTTAGTTGAAATCTGACACTGTTCACCTGGAGGTGACATTCGATTCAAAGACTGAGCATTCAGTCCCACAGGGTCATGTCTGCTTTGATGCCCTCGGGGCTCTAGAGCACAGGGCTGGTCAGGATAAGGGGAGCCATGTAGTTCTGGAGCTCCCTCGGCCTGGAGTGCTGCTGCTCTCTAGGGCGCTGTGGACTGCAGAGGCCCAGCCCACATCAGGTTTACATTTACATTCACTCACTCGTTCAGAACAGCAGATTCGCTCATTTCAATAAAGCAGTTCTAAACCCTTAACAAAAGCAAGAACAGAAGCAAGAAAAGGGAATTTGTAAGTCTGTATGTTTACATAGGTTCATAACACATAAGGAGGGCTCTGGGTAAGCCTACTACCTAGAGCTCGATGTGTGCGCATGTGATACAAGGACAGATGCAAGCTGGGTCCTTCCCTGAGACTTTCTCCTCTCTCTTCAGTAGCCCTCACGGCGCTGGCCTGGGTTGTGCAGAGGACTGTTTTCTCTGGTCAGATGGCCTCTGTTTTCCTGTCTTCCTTTCATTCTTAATCTCGGATGCTTTCCTGAGAAAGAGATGGGAAGAGAGACAGAGACACAGACAGACAGACAGACAGACAGACAGACAGAGTTTCTACGTATTCCAAGATGGCCTGGAACTCATTGTATGTGTAGTGACTTTCTGTCCTTCCTTAGTCTCCTGTGTGTTTACTTATTATAATTGTGCATTTTTGTAAATGAGTGATCTTGAATGTTTTAAAATAAAAATTTAAAAGTCTATGCAAGGATAGAAATTTTCAAAACAAACCAATCTGTGAGGACAAAAACAATTGCATGATGTTAATATTCACCAGAAATAATATGTACATAGAAATAAGACCAATCTAAGTGAAAGAATTAGCTTCAAGATGTAAAAAAATATATCTTGAATCCTTCTCCCTTCCTCAAAACCATGTAGGTAATATATGCTCTGAATACCAAAAACGATGAACACGAGTCTGCAATTCAGGCCCTCAAAGATGATCACGAAGAAGAAATCCAACAAATTCTTGCAGAAACAAGAGAAAAAATACTGCTCTATAAAAGCAAGGTAACAGAAGAGGTAGACCTTAGGAGAAAGATTCAAGTTCTGGAAGCGTCTTTGGAAGACCATGTGAAGATGAAGCAGCAAGCTCTGACAGAGTTTGAAGCCTTTAAGCACAGAGTTGCGGACATGCAGCTTTGTGCAGAGGCCCAGCATGTCCAGCGCATAGTAACCATGTCGCGGGAGGTCGAAGAGATTAGAAGGAAGTTTGAAGAGAGGTTGCGGAGCTTCGGACAGCTCCAAGTACAGTTTGAGAAAGACAAACGGTTGGCCCTGGAAGATTTGAGAACCACCCACAGACGGGAAGTCCAAGAGCTGTTGAAGTCGCAGCAGGACCACAGTGCTTCGGTGAACAAGGGGCAGGAGAAGGCAGAGGAGCTACACAGAATGGAGGTGGAGGCCTTGAACAGCACCCTGGAAGAGCTGCGACTTGAAAAGAAGAAGCTCATCGAGGAATATGAAGGCAGGCTGAACAAAGCCCAGGTATTTTACGAGCGTGAGCTGGATAACTTGAAAAGGTCACAGCTCTTCACAGCGGAAAGCCTGCAGGCTAGCAGGGACAAGGAGGCCGAGCTTCGCAAAGAGTTCCAGGGACAAGAAGCTGTTCTGCGGAAAACCATAGGAAAATTGAAGACTGAGTTGCAGATGGTGCAGGATGAAGCCAGCAGTCTGCTTGACAAATGCCAAAAGCTGCAGGTGGCCCTGACCGCGGCAGAGAGCAATGTACAGGTGAGTGGGCATGGGTTGGTTAGTCTTTTCTTTCTTTACACATGTTTGGTGTGTGTGCGTGTGAGTGCGTGCGCATGTGTGCGTGTGTGTGTGTGTGTGTGTGTATAAACCCAATGTTGATACTGGGTGTTTTCTCAGATTGCTTTCCACCTTCTGTGTTGAGGCAGAGCCTTTGCTGCACCAGAGGACTCCATTGGCCTTTTCAGATACCAGGCTAGTCAGCTTGCGCCGGGGTTTCCTGGCCTCTGCCTCCCTGGCTCCGGCACTGCAAGGGGCCATCATGCTCACCTGGCTCTAGCTGGGTTCTGGGAAATCTGAACCCTGGCCAAACATTTGGATATTAGACACTTTACCCATACCCACTGAGCAATCTACACACACAGGCATGCGCACACACACTTTTAAAAACTTCATTTTGGATTTATTTATTTTAGTTTACGTATTTGGGTGTTTTACTTGCATTTATCTGTTAATGGATGGTTGTAAGCCACCATGTGGATGCTGGGGACCAAACCCGAGTTCTCAGCAAGAGCAGCAAATGGTCTTAACTGCTAAGGCATTGCTCATCCTTACCCACTTTTTCTTATGTATTGCTTTGTTGACTTGGAGGGCAGCCTGGCTGGCTTTAGAATCAGCTGTTTATATTCATACCACTTTATTACACCTCCAACCCATTTTTTGTCTTTGCCCTTGTGCAGAAAAAAAAATGTAGAAGGGGACATTTTTATTACCTTTACCTACTATTAATTTGGACATCAAGCACCCAAAAAATAAGTTTAAACCTTGTTATACTATGAATAGGTCTCATTTAAACAGCTTCCTAGTATTTCTATTAGAGTTATAATATCAAGCTTAGGGGTTGATTGTGTTCTTCTTTTTCTCTTCAGTAAGGATGGTCTGTCTCCTTATTTGGGGTATTTAGACACCAAACCAAAAAAAAAAATGCTTTTGGTGGTGTGCATCTTTAATCCCAGCACTCAGGAGGCAGAGCCAGGCAGATCTTTGAGTTTGAGGTCAGTCTGGTCTATCAAGTGAGTTCCAGGACAGCCAGGGCTACACAGAGAAACCCTGTCTCAAAAAACAAGCAACCAAACAAAAAGTAGAATTTAATAAGAGTTAGTCCACATGTGGAAAAGATGCCAAAAGCTTCTACGAGCTTTGTCATGCTGGCACAGAAAGCTTCCTGGCTATGCTAATATCTGCAGAGCATTAGAATTCATTAGGCAGGGTAGAAATAGACTTCCCTAATTGGGTCTTATGACTTCAAATGTCAGGTTGTTACCTCATCTAACAGAGTTCAAACTAAGTAGTCCTAGTTCCGCAGACCTCTCCAGTAAGAGAAAGGTGTTGCTTGCAATTTAAATAAATTATTTAGCTTAGTGTCATGCTTGCATTTTGATTATGACTATTTGATCTTTCTTAGGTTCTTCAAAAACAGCTTGATGATGCCAAGGAGGGAGAAATGGCCTTGTTGAACAAGCACAAGGAAGTGGAAAGTGAGCTAGCAGCTGCCCAGGAGCGTTTACAACAGCAAGCGTCAGACCTTGTCCTCAAAGCTAGTAAGTCCACCCATAGCTCGGTGCGGTGCTCAGCTAAAACCCACTCTTTGCTGCTCATCCAAACAGTATCTGAGCAAAGTGCTTCTAATTTCATATTTATCATCTCTTCTGATGTTTTAAAATGGTTTCTATTGTTTTTATTTTAAAATAATATCTAGCATTTTCTTGAATAATTATAACAATGAAATAACGAAATCATCAACAGTTGTGGGGCACAGCCCCCCCACTCCCAGCAGCCTACAGAAAGTAGTCCTTTCAGGACTACACTGAAGTTAAGCCAGCGCAGAAAGGGTTTTCAGGACAAGCCAGCTTGAAGCAGTATTGTTTGCCTGAAGAAATATTTTTTTTATTGATTTTATTGAGCTATACATTTTTCTCTGCTCCCCTCCCTTTTTCTCTTCCCCCTTCAACCCTCCCCCAAGGTCCCCATGCTCCCAGTTTACTCAGGAGATCTTGTCTTTTTCTCTCTTAGGGTCCTCATTGTTGTCTAGGTTCTCTGGGATTGTGATTTGTAGGCTGGTTTTCTTTGCTTTATGTCTAAAAGCCACTTATGAGTGAGTACAAGTGATAATTGCCTTTCTGGGTCTGAGTAATCCCACTCAATATGATGTTTTCTAGCTCCATCCAGAAATAATATGATGTTGTTATTTTTTCCTGCTGTGTAGTACTCCATTGTGTAAATGTATCCATTCTTTGGTCGAGGGGCATTTAGGTTGTTCATTGCAGCATTATTTGCCTGAAGAGATTTTTAACATAGATTTAAACCCAGGGTCAACAAAAAAGAGGTGATCCCTGAACAAATAAGACACACCCACATGTGGGTGTGGCCTTGCAGCCTTCTCAAGGGAGAGCTGCACCTGGCTGTCTTCCCTGTAGCCTTGCTTATGATATTAGTGCATTTCCAGTTGCCATCTTTAGAGCTGTCAGGGAATCCGAGCTTAAAAGGGGGCTTCTGGAGTGTTCCAATCCAGGATTTTTGTCACCGTGTCATCCCCAAATCACATGAACTGTCAACAAAAGTTGATAGACTAGTTTGTGAGATTCCCAGAAAATATTGGAAGGCAGAAGAGCAAATTCAAAGTTAGGTATGCTCAAGCCCTAAGCAAGGTTCATTGCTGTTTTTCCTTTCTTATTTGGGAATATCTTCATGTCAGAGGAGCAGTGTTTCTGTGTAAGCAGTGCTTTCAGCGCGTGTTGACTGCTGGGATGCTTAGGTTTCTGTTGGTGAGAGACCGCGCCTAAGCTTTGGACATGGTGGCTCCCTTTCCTTCCCGCTTCCCCTTCTCATCCCCTGTCTTTCAAGCCTGCCCCTCAGGATGTCTCAGAGTTTTTGGTTTTAGGAGTATATTTTTAGAGAATACACTCCAAAAAAACCGAGCAATTTATTCTCTTCTATTCTCCTCTCTCCTTCCCTCTGTCTGTCTGTCTGTCTGTCTGTCTGACTCTAGAAGAATTGTATGTAGGGAACAAAGGTGATTTCACACTGGACAGCCGAGTCACCCATCTGATGTGGCCAGTGTTCTTCACTCTGAAGCTCTCAGCAGGAAGGCGCCAGTCCAGGTCGTCTGAGGTTGCCTTTTGTCAAAATGGACTGTGTATCCAGTGAAGCTGTCTCAGGATCCCCTTTCCTTTTGATTGGCTCACTGGTGACTTTTCTTGTCCATAAAGTAATCATTTTTAATGACCTTCGGTTTGTATCAGAATCAATGAGGCAGTTTTTGAGCCCACAGATGCTGTGCTTACCTCAGGCCTTCCCACTCTCTGGACTGCCGTACTCTCATTCTGGCTGTTTGTCCAGGGTTCTTTGGAAATCTCTGTTTAGATAATACTTTCTATGAGAATCTGTTCCACACTCTGGATTTCACATCTTCCTTTACCCATGCCTTTCCCTAACCCATTTTTAAATAGAGTATCTTCTAGTTATTCTTCCAGTTTCAAATATGTAAACGTGTCTTGATCATATCCAGCCCTTCCACTCCCCCAACCCAGTTTTACTGTCATTTGTTTTATTTTTTTGTAAATTTGTTGTCCTCTATAAAATGAATTCAATTGAAATGCCACTGCTGCCTGCCACCTTTGTTCCAGAGAGAGAGAGAGAGAGAGAGAGAGAGAGATTGATGGTGGGGTGGAGTGTGGGAGAGAATCTAGAAGACTCCTTGTCATTTCATGGTGTTACTGCATCCTCTCTTTTCTTGGTTACTCCCAGGAGACTTTCCATGAGCTTCTGAGTTCTCCTACCTCAGCTTGTTTAGCTTGCATTCTTCTCATTTTGTTAAAAGTGAAATGTTGCCAGGGAGCAGCGTTAGGGGGGTAAAAATGGACTTTCTATTTTAAAGGATTATAATTGCTAAGACTGTCCCATGGTGAACATTTCCCCTTTGTACAGCAAGGAAGCCAAAGCGAAACTTGTGACCCATTCAGGTGTGAAGTATGGTTGTGCCATTAAAGACACAGTTTCATGTCGATGTCTTAAAAATTAAGGAGATTTTCTTTGTGGGGGGCGGTTTCTAGGCCATATTGGAATGCTTCGAGCAACTCAGATGACCCAGGAAGTTACAATTAAAGATTTAGAGTCAGAAAAATCGAGAGCCAACGAGAGATTATGTCAGCTTGAAGAGGAAAGAGCTTTTCTGCAAAGCAGAACACAGAGTCTGGATGAAGAACAGAAGCAGCAGGTGCTGGAGCTGGAGAAGGTATTGTGATGGGTGCCCGGGGACAGGAAGGGACGTTCAGATGCCACTCCCGCGACACGGGAGCCATATGCTTCTAGTCTAGTGTGTGTCGCTTTGTTTTCGAGGAACGAGGTTAAAGAGAGGCCACACAGTATTATGTATGTATTCCGGATACTTAGGTAATAATCTAGTTTATAAAAGTCTAGGAATTTCAATTTATTTTAGGCCAGAAACTGAGTTAACTCTTATTGCATTTGGATTTATATTTTATTAAATATCATATTAAACATACTTTTTAAATAAGTGATGTATGTTATTGCATACACTCCTCAGAAACTGGTTTCTTTTCTTCCTCTCCCTTCCCCTACAGCTACTTCCTTTCTTTCTTTCTGGTTTGGGTTTCTGTTTTTTGAACTAGGAATGAACCTCAGGGTCTTATATGTGTCAGGAAAGTGCTTTGCATCTGAACTCTCTTCCCAAGCTTGTTTCACTTTTTATTTTGAAACAGGGTCACTTTAAGTCTCACTAAAGCTGGTGAACTGTGATCCTCTGTGTAAATAAAAATGAGAGAGCATGTCATTACCAGCTCTGTATTTCTCTTCCCCAATTGAATTGATTTATATTCTCATATTCTCTGTCTCCATCTCTGTCTCCATCTCTCTCTCACTCTCTCTCTCTCTCACACACACACACACACACACTTTTCTACCCACCTAGGCTGTACCTTTTTCCTGTGTTCTCTAACAACATAAAATAGCCGCCCTTTGGTAGAACTCATAAAACTGTTGCCACTGTCTCTTTACTTCATTCCTCACTGAATTGTGATAGGTTGAAAGGTACATAGTTGACACGCCAATTGTACTGAATGATATTATTTGAGTAGTTAGTAGGTAAGCTTTTTATGTACTGCACACAAACCTTTCTTTTAAGTTTGCCATTATCCAAGTCCACATTTGTTGCTGATACAGCAACAGTTCTTTTATTTCTTGATTTAATATATTTTATTTTGCATCAGCTGCCTTGTCCCCCTCTGAGGAAACCAATTGTAAGGTTTCAAAGTCTAGATCCCAAAGCAGTTAGTTCATTCCAGTTCACATATGTCTAAGGTGTTCAGACATCGATAGCACTGATGAACAAAGGAGGTGCCGCTTCTTAATCTTTTTTTGTTTTCATTCAAGAAAGTAAATGAAGCAAAGAGAAGTCAGCAAGAATATTATGAAATGGAGCTTAAAAACCTGCAAAATAGATTGGAAGGCGAGGTGGCCCAGCTGAACGAAGCGCACTCGAAGACTTTAGAGGAGCTAGCCTGGAAGCACCACATGGCCATAGAGGCTGTGCACAGCAATGCCAGCCGAGATAAGAAAAAGCTGCAAATGGTGAGTGCAAGCCAGCGGGAGTCCCGGCTCCTGTCTTGTCACCATGGCTCCAGCTGTGAAATCCACAAACGTGGAATTTCTTCCTGGCCCTCCTCTTGAGACAGGGCCTCACTGTGAAGCTCAGCCTGTCTCGTCCTCATCATTCTCCTGCCTCCACCTCCCAAGTACATGCCCCACCACACCTGGCTTGCACCACACCTGGCTTGCATTAAGTTCTCGGTGGGGGCATGGTTTGTTAGCACAGACAACTTTATCTGAGCCATCACAGAACACTCTTTCTCCTGGGACTTTCTCATGAGATTACTATACCAATCAGGAAGCCTTAATTCACCTGCATAGATATTGCTGGTCATAGCTTCCTTGTCTGGGAACATTGTTCATGTATGTGTGTCTTTATTTTCCTTCCTTTCACTTTGTGAATGGTACTGCCAGTATTGCACAGTAGAAAACTGTGTGACACCCGGGCCTTGGCTATGGTGGCATGGACCCTAAGCTCACCTCTGGCACCTTCTGTGACAGAAGAGGCTGTGATGCGTCCTATAACGTTCCTGAAAAGATCCAGTGGGTGCAGATGCTGGGCTCTCAGACATGTCCTAGCTGTGGTGACCAGCAGTGTCGCTGGGATGGTTGTCACGTGCATGCATCGCAGTTATGCTTTACACGTATATCTTTGGTTCGTCCTTGTGACAGTTGATGGCTGCTGCACCCTGTCTACTGATCAGTGGGTGTACTCAGTCACAGATCTGTCGAATCATACTGCATTTAATACCCTCGTGCAGGAGTTTGTTAATAGGGGTGCTAACATTTTATAGGGTAGCACTTAATAGTTCACTAGTGATTTTCTGTGGTATATTCCTTGATACCAATGACTTAGAGCTTAGTGTCATTTTTATTATGAAGTATATACTATATTTAATAAGCCTAAATGATTTTTGCAAAATCATGAACCTGATTAAGTGGAATAGTTGAGACACAAATTCAGATTTAGATGTTTGCCCTTAATACCTCTTCATTTTGTGGCATAAGTACTGGAAGAAATATTTTAAGATGTAAAATTTAAAAATTTAAGTAAGATTTTCTGTTAGAATGTTGCTTCTTTCTGAACTAGTATGTGTGCATCTAAGCATAGACGAAAATTTCTCAAGACTGACTGCCATTCTCTCCGTGCCCACTCACACATCCCATCCTTCTGTGGTCCTGTGCTTGCTTACGGAGGCAGCTGTCACTGCTCAGGGTGCCACACTAATGCATGCAGTGGACAAGGCTGCTCGCCATTTCCTCCCTAGCCACTGTTTGTCATATTTATTTATGTGTTCATTTGTAATCGATGATGTCCTGCTTTCAGGTGTTATTTAAGCAAGCCCTACTTTGTCTTTACCTCATGACTCCCAGTCATCACCCAGTAAATTCTGATCTTTGAGCCACCTGCAAACTTGCCTCAGTCTACATATGCCTCTTTCACATGTATTTATTTCCATGTATTTATTTTTATTTTATGTCTAAGCATTTTCCCTGTACAAAAACTGTACACTATATTTGTGCAGTGACTGTTGAAGTCAAAGGACATTGAAGCCCCTGGAATTGGAATTCCAGAAGGTTATGAGCCATTGTGTGGGTGCTGGCAATCAAATTTGGGTTCACTGTAAGAGCAGTCAGTGCTCTTAACTGCTGAACCATCTCTCCAGCCCCCCACTTACAGTACTTAAAATATGTTTCACAATATGTTTGTCATCAGAAAGATGACTTGGACTTTCCAGTGTGTTAGCACATTCAAAAAGCTCTATATTGTATTGGAGGTTTCCTTCGGAAAACAACACACACACCTGCTCACCCCAGAATGGGAGCCTGTAACAGTCCAAAGTAACAATTACACCAACGTCCAAATTGTGGAAGTGATGAGTGATCATTGGGGTTCCTAGCAGGAGCTTAGATGAGGAGTAACAAGGAGCAGGAATGACTCAGAAGCAGCTGCATCTATAAAAAGCCCACCTCACCAAAGCTGCAGCGGTAGCAACACTCTGCACAGGCTGCCAGCAGCTGCACAGGTCTGAGACTCAGACCCACAGCTGGGCTGGCCAGAGCTCCTGCCCCAGCCACTTTTCCTGCTTCTGTGACGCTGGGGAGGAGCCTCTGAGAATCTCACAAGTGTTCCCTTCACCACACCTGTGACATTTTGCTTACCTCCTGAGGTCCCTGAGCTCCTGGAGAGAAAGTTTCTTTGTGAAGGGACTTAGCAGAGAACACTCTGGGTTGCCTTATCTGTACCACTTTCCCAAATAGTGTGTTTCTAGCCTGCTGCCCCCTTCCTGTGTTGCTACCCAGCTAACATACTAATTGTGTAAGGCCAAACCAGATTCTTCCAGAACTTTCTCTAACGTCAAAGTATTTTTTAAAAAAAGATTTAAGGGAAACAGGTCACGGCCTTGCTCAGCCATCATCCAAGAAGCGTCCCCCTGCAGCAGAAGGGAACAAACACAGAGACCCACAGCTGGGTGGTACGCAGAGAATGAGAGACCCTGGAACACTCAGCCCTAAATGGGATGTCTTCCTCAAATCCCTCCCCGCAGGGCTCAGGGAACCCTGCAGAAGAGTAGGCAGAAAATGTGTAAGAGCCAGAGTGATGGAGGAAGGTCATTGGCTAATAAAGAAACTGCCTTGGCCCATTTGATTGGCCAGCCTTTAGGTGGGTGGAGTAAACAGAATAGAATGCTGGGAAGAAGGGAAGTGAGCTCAGACGTCCTGCTGCTCCAGTCCAGGGCAGATGCGATGAAACTCCAACCCAGGATGGACGTAGGCTAGAATCTTCCTGGTAAGCGCACCTCGTGGTGCTACACACATAAATAGAAATGGGCCAAGCAGTGTTTATATGAATACAGTTTGTGTGTTGTTATTTTGGCGCATAAGCTAGCCAGGCGGCCAGGAGCTGGGCGGTAGGAACGCAGCCCGCAGCTCCTTCTACACCAGAGGGGATGGGAGATACCAGTGTGAGGGATAGACTGTGAGGAGACCTTCTATGTCAGCATGGTCAGACTTTGTAGGTATGAACTCACAGAGCCTGAGGCAGCACCCTCAGTGCCCCCAGGGCCCTGCACCAGGTCCCCTGCTGTGCATTGCAGCTTCCAGTTTAGTGTTTTTATGGGACCCCTGAATGCCAACAGTGGATCTCTTGAGTTCTTTTCCTTCTGTTTATTTTGTCCAATTCTGACCTGTTTTTGTTATCTTATTGTATTTTATTAGAAGTCTGTTTTTTTTTTTCTAATGAGAGACAAAGAGTGGATCTTGATGGGAGGGGTTGGGAGGAGTAGAGAAAAGGGAAAAACTATTTTCAATAAAAGAAAAAAATGTAAGCTCCTTATATTAAGGAGCGTAGTGACTAATATATTTATGAAAGTGAAAAATATTGTTTCGCTAAGATGACCTCTCTGTTTCTTATTTATTGCAAAAGGATTACATTTCCTACTGTAACTATAGTTCACCATCTTAATGAAAGTGCAGGGACAACCTGTGTGGAAATGGTGACATAGCACCGGGACTGCCCTCCTCAGACAGGGTATCCCTTGGCTGCCCCAGGACCTGGGCTTTCAGAAGGGTCTCATCTTCCCCCAAGATGAGGAAAGTGTATGTTTGTGAAAACGCAGACCACCTGCCTCCCTCCCAGAACTCTGGAAGAGGGTGCCCTCTTGAGAAGGACCTGGGCTCCAAGGCTCCCAGGAGACTCCCTCCAGACTTTGTTTCCTTCTGTTCTCACGGCTTGCTAGAGGAGGTTAGCATGTCCTGTGTGCAGGGCCCTGGAAAGCCAGTGCCTCTAGCCCTGGAGACTCTTCTTGTACACTTTTCCCTCAGTAGATTGGGATTTAAGTATTTTCACCATAATGAGCCATGGCTATGTTGTATACCAACGCTGTGGCTGCTCCTAGAATACCCTCCAACTTCAGTTTCTCATGGAGGTCCCTAACAACCCTACCCCAACCTTCCTACTGTACACAGCAGAAGCAACGCTCTAACCAGACTGTGTGTGGATACGCACCTCCGCTGTGTTTAGATATTCCTTTCCTCTGCCCAGAATGCTTGGTTCCCCTCTACTCTGCCATTATTTTTAACTGGTATGCTTTTCAAACTCTACTTAGCGTCAAGTCCAAAGGAAACTCCATCCCCCAAACTCCAAAAGGCAGTTCATGTATCCAGAAATGATGTCAGCCTGGACTAAAGAGGATTTCTAGAAAAAACTAGAAAAGCTAGCATTCCTTGGGAACTTGTAAAACTGCTTCCCCTCTTCCAAGGGAGTCATTTCCCTTACCTCCGGCAGCAGGGGCATATGGCTACCTGTGGTGCCTACAGCAGCATAGCAAAGCTCCCTCTGGCCTCCAGGCTCCTTCCGTATCCCATGCACATATTAAACGTTTCAAAATCCAAGCTAGCGTCCTAGCCCATTTCCCTTCCTCCCCTCCCCTTAACTCCCGCGAGCTCATGGGATTCCCTCCTCCCAGCTACTCATCCCTTATAACCCGCTGTTCCTGCAGACCGCTCTTGCAGGCGTGTTTGCTCCCCCTGCGGTGTGCCTGCTTCTCTCACTGTG
Organism: Chionomys nivalis; assembly: GCF_950005125.1. Taxonomy (NCBI): domain Eukaryota; kingdom Metazoa; phylum Chordata; class Mammalia; order Rodentia; family Cricetidae; genus Chionomys; species Chionomys nivalis. Next base: position 47,544,351 of record NC_080087.1, read on the forward strand.
TTTTCTCTGTTCTCTGCCCACTGCTCCCCCTCCCTCCTGCAGACAGCCCTGGCCATGTCCAGCAGCTGGCCATGTTCAGCCTACTTCTTTCTCTCTCTGCCCTGGACTTTTTCCAGATGCCTCTGGCTGTTTTCTCTCTTATATCTAAAATAAAAACCTTACCCTTACACACACTATGGAGTGGTCATGGTGTCAGTTTATACACTTAGGAATTACTTTCTCTCTAAAGTTTCCCCTTCAAAGTTTATCCATTCCCTGCCTAGATAAGGCCCTCCCCCTTTCTGTGCCTAATTTTGAGGAGTAAGTGGTTCCTTATTTGGTGCTGTGTGTCATTAAGACAGGCTTCATACCACATCTTGTCTGTGGGGCCCAGGTGTTAAGTAGCATGCCCAGAAAAGAGAGACGTTCTTTAGCAGATATCAATTGTAAATGATTTTATAATCCAGTTATATTCGTTTTGTTCTTGTTAATTCTCAACTACATTCCACTGTGAAATCCTGAAATGTTATAGAAATTTTTGTATTTTAATATAAAAGAATGAAAATTCAGGAGAATATTTGCTTTATCATGCCAAATTATCATTTCTATCATGCTTTTCTGGTTTTCTAAGAAAACTTAGCCAGCCAGTAACACTCTCGTGATTAAGAGCATTGTCAAATGGCTATATCAGAATGATTTGATATACTCCATTTAATATTAAATGGTATTACAGTTAACTGTGATTTTTTTTAAAGTGGAGAGATAATTTGAAAATTAAAATGTTAATATAATCATTTATTTCTTGGAATCTTAAGGTATATAGTTCTTCAATCTTACTAAGTTTTAATTTTTTTGTCTTTCTTAGGAATTGGAGGAACAATACAAAAAGGAGAAACTGAGTCTGGAAGAGGATAAAAATCAACTTCAACTAGAGCTAGAAAATCTAAAGCAAGTGCTGGAAGACAAGCTGACCTCAGCCAATCAGGAGGCAAGCGCTCTTTAGGCCTATCGCCAGCATTACACGTAGCTTTGTAGTGACTTAATCTGGTGTCAGGATAGGTAGGTGAGCAGAACTGTTCAGAGGTCTTGAATCGGTGCTAAATTTTCAGAACACTGTATTTATGTCCCATTAGGTAAACATTTACTATCAAAACCTGAAACGGCAGGGGTTTGTGGAGGAATACAAAGCCTTGGAGACTGCACCTCCCCTGGTGGAATGGGAGCAACCGTTAGGAGTGTAGATTTCTCTACACTGCACCTCATTTTATAAAGAAAGAAACTTTGTAAGGTCCAGATCCTGACTTCTAAAACAAACTGTTGAATCTATATGAAAATATTATTTAGCCTGAGAAAGAAAAGTCTAAGGATAGAATATTAAAAAATGCCAGAAGTAAAAAAAAAAAAACCAAAACCTGTAAGTAAATGTATATGTAAAGACGTTTATAAATCATGGCTTTAGCTCCTCCTCTGTCTCCATCGAGGCAATTGCTAAATGCTTCCCTAATATTTACCTTTCTCTTTCCAGTTCATCCCTCTGTGGCAACTTGGCTGAGCTTCCTCTAGTTCTCTAACTGGATTCTTGTCTTTGCCCCTCTCATTTGCCAGCTTTTCCCTCCTCAGTGATCTCATCGCTCCCCACAGCCCTCTCCTGCCCTGTTCTATTACACTGAATCCACCGGCAGAAACCACACAGACGGCACAAGCGCTGGAGTTTGCTCTCTGCATCCTTGGATTGTTTTTAAATGTTTATCCAGGGAAAATAAAGCCAACTGCCTTGGAGATGATAGAGGCTGTGGTAGATACTGATGGCAGCCCAGCCTGTCTTCGGTTGTCCTAGCTAATCCGCACGGGCTTCATGGATGCACTTTCTCAGCAGAATCCACACAGTTACCTACCTGTACTCATTAGAAGACACTTCAGTGACCATCTGTTTCTCGTGCAGGCTCTGTGGGCTTCCTCTCTCCATTCTAAATGACTTGTCTTAGCATTTTCCCAGTCTGTATTCTGAAACTTCTCTGAGAAGAGCTGCAGTGCATATCTAACTCACTTTTCTTGGCTACATTTTCAACTATGTTTCAGTATCCTGGCGATGCTTTGGCCCAGGGTATTATGCTCCCTGAGAATTTTCTTGGCCTGGTGCTCCTTTTGCTTCTGCTTCCCCTTCAGACCGACATCCTTTCTCCTGTCCTGCTGACTCAGATCTCCAGGGATAGATTCCCAGTCTGCTTCCTGAACTTAAAATGAAGGATAGTCACATTTCCCAATTAACCAAGGTTTTTATAAAACTCATTCACAAATCATTAGTGAAAACAGATTATAACCTCATTATTATGCATATGAATGTATTAATGGGGGAAAATGAAACATTGGACATATTATGAATATTCTAATATAAATAAGTATATAAAATCATAAGGAGTGATTCTTTGGGATTTTTGCACCTATCCATTAGTGACTCTGAATGTCATACATTGCAATGATATTAGGAGCTCAATCTCACTTCTCTAAGTCATGCCTCATGTGTCCCTGTGTCCTGAGTGTTAGTGCACCTCTATGTGGGCCACAGCAGGACCGGCTTGCTTTTTCAGTTAAAGACAAAACTTCTGTCTCTAGAAAACATTCCATATGTAAAAGAGAAAGGAAGGAAGGTGTAACTGGTTGATAAATTGCACAGATTCTTGTCTTTATCACCTTTAGAGTGTTTACAAAACAGTAAGGAAAACAGTTTTTGTTTTTATAAACAAAAGAGAAATAAAAACAAATGTAAATTTAAGAACTAGGAATCCATAAACTGCCACTCCATGAGCATAAAATTAACTGTGATAAAAATTGAGGCCATGCAGTGTTGCTGAGTGTAGAGAGAGATAAACACCCGGAAGCTGCCAAGGGCGATATGAAATCACATAATATTTCTGGAAAGGGCTTAGCAGCCTGTGTGAGAGCCTCAGATGGACATGCCTGTTGACAGCAGCTTCAGTTTTGGGTTTGTCATATAAGCAAATAATGAAGGATTATTGAGAAAATGTCAACACTGTTTATAGGAGAAATTCAGAAATAGGTTAAATTTCCGCAGAACTCTTGTTTTCCTAAAAGAAAGGAAGTCTTTTTCTAACTCACATAGCATCATCTGCATCTCCTCATGTTCTGGAGCTGTTTGCACCCCTGTGGGAATTGCCAGTTTCTGCATGAAGGCACCACATGACCTACTGGTGGCCTGGCAATAATAGTACAAGGTCAGGAAAAGGCTGAGATACTGGTTTCCTTACAGGTTAAATGCTTACATACTGAGATGGTAAAGATTCTTTACCCCTTGATCAGTAAGTATATATGAAGTCTTTTAGTAGCGAATCATTCATTCTTTTGGAAAACGTTGGAAGGTTGGTTGAGGACAAGGAGCTGTTACACAGTGTGATCTTACACAGTGTGATCTTACACACTGTGATTGTACTGACAATTAGCGTGGTCCCTGCAGTGATGAGGGGTTTCACAAAATGAGGTGTTTATAAGTCTAGCTAGATGCATACTGCAAAAGGAAGAAAAGTGATTGACAGGGAATGAACAAGATGAAAACCTGAGGAAATATTATACAAATGCATGGGAATTTTCAAGATACTATAGGAATGCCAGTATAGATGTGGTACTATACTATATATATAATAACTACAGGATAGTATTGCTTACTATTTCCCAGACATTGATTTGTATTCTTCTCTCTTCTATCCTTAATACAAGCTAGGACAGTAGATTCTAGTCACTAAGTCACTGAGGAGTGATGGAATTTGTCTGTGTCACATACTTAAGTGGCTAAGATCAAAATTTCAGTCCAAGCGATATTATTTTAGCTCAGGACCACAGTACTTTACCCTTCAAACAAATACAAGGGAGAAAGATTACCAAGCTAACTGGAGAGTTAGGCAGCCTCTATGTCACAGAGGTCCTGTGAAATATTTTAAATATTAGCATGATGGAAGGCTGCTAGGAGATGCTAAGCACACATATGTGAGAACTTACTTCATGTCCATATTCATCATTTATAAAAGTTCACTGTGTACTTCCTAGGAGAAGGGATTGGAGAAGAGACCCTAGGGAGGCGGTATCTACCTTCTGTATTCCCTTAGGGGTCATAATAAGAAGAATCTAGGTTGTTCCCTCTCTCTTGCAAAGAGCCGAAGTTCCAATGCAAACCAACAGAAGGACAAAGGAAATATACCTACCCATGGGATTCAAAGGTCCTGGGATAATGTCAACTTCAAACACATTAGATTCTGAACTGAAATCGGTGACACTGAGACTGGGTTTCTTTGTCTCCTCTTGGATTTGCCTTCTTGGTGTTCTCCATTTTGACTTTATTCTTCAGTCATGTGTTCCCCTGGACAAGGTACAGCCGACAAAGGAGTTTCCCTAGGAGACCCGTTTTCCCTTTAACAGTCTAAGATCTCTATGAGTGATGTGTTCTTCCCCATAACTGCCCCTGAATCATTCCCAGTGGATAGAGAATGAGGCAACTGTATTGGGTGAGACTCTGATCAAGCTGATTATCTGGAGTTTGTCTGATTCCTTACCAATGGGGAAAGAGAGTAGATCTTCCACGTGCCAAAAGATTTTGACAGTGACAGACAACAGCTGTTTTTAAACATAACCTGTCCCTCAAATAATGAAAACCCAGAGATAGATATTGGGGTTCAAGCTGAAGATCAGAAAAGCAAAACAGCCGAACCATTGGAGAAGTCTTACCTCTATCAAGGCTGGGTGACTGCAGAGTGAGCCCTGAGCCTCTGTCTCCCCCGTTTTATATTCCCTCTAGTACTGGAATTAAAAGTGTATGATTCTCTAGTACTGGGATTAAAGGTGTGAGCCTCCACCACCTGGATCTGTTTCTGCATCGGTCTTGTGTCAAGGATGACCTTGAACTCACAGAGATTCATCTGCCTCTGTCTCCTAAATCCTAGGATTAAAGGTGTGTGGCACCATTGCCTGGCCTCTAGTGGCTTAGTTTTACCCTCTGATCTTCAGGCAAGCTTTATTTATTAAAACATAAGTAAAATCACTATAGTAACCCACTTGTATTAAACTCATAGAAAACAGTCAGCTATTCTTACTGTTTACTTGAAATTTTTATTTAATTACATTTAACTGTGCACAATTTAAAAGTTTTTGCTTATTTAAATATTTATTTCCTCTTTAATTAAATTATTTATTTCTTTAATAAACTTCCCTTTATCCTTCATGTACTACTTATAATATTATTCTTCATACATTTTTGAATGTTATATATTCATGTAGCACTTAACTGAGAACTTGCTGGATTGTGGAAGAATGTTTCCATGTTATTAAATTTGGTTATTATTTTCCTTTTAAATTTTTAAAAATTTATGTATATGTATATAAAATTTATATATGTATATGTATATGGGTGTCCTTCATGTATGTTTCTCTGTACCACGTGTGCCTGACACCTGGAAGGCAGAAGTGGATGAGGGTGTCAGGTAGCACCTTGAAACTGGTGTTACAGACAGTTGTGAGCCACCTAGTGGATGCTGGTAATTGACACTATAGCCTCGAACAGCACGTGCTTTTAACTGCTGAGCCATCTCTCCAGCCCTTTCTTTTAAAAAAGTTTTTAAGCCATTATCTTATCACAGTGCCCAAACTTGCTTTACCTCACTATGTAGCCTGGGATGGCCTTGATCCATACAGATACTGTAATTGTAAGCATAGCCCACCATGCCTGGCTCTGTTCTTTCCATATGGATTGTCCCTTATATATTTTCTAGTTACTATCTTTCTCTATATTATGTAGTTATTAACGTAATACCACAGAAATGGGGATTATTTCTCCTGGACTTAAGGCTAGACTTTCTGCAAAGTTCAGTGATATCACAGCTGTTACTACTAACTTTCTTACATTCATTTACCACCTCCATGCAGAATTATTGACAAGCCAGATCACACAAAAGGTTGAAAAGACACAGTATGAGATATAGAATACAGAATGTGGATATTAAAATAGTGGCCAGTAAAGTTTTAGACCACTGTAAGTAGATGCTATAAATGAGCATGTCATTAGCCTTTAAAAATCAGGAAAGAGGGTATATTTTTATGAAAATTTGTATTTTTAAAATGACTCAAAGCACCTAAAAAATTTACCAGACCAGTTATAACCACAAAAGAAAACAGTCCACCATGTGTCTAGACAGGCATTAGGTTCAGAGAATTTTTGAATTCTTTAGCTATGAATATATGATAGAACACAGAAAGGGGGGTCTTTTTAAATCATTTTACAAAGTTTCTGACCATTTAGAGACACTAACCAGGTAGCAGAATCGCTCACGCCTACCTCCAGACTCATTTAGCACATAGAGGCGCCTGCACAGAAAGAGCAGGAAGGTGTGTGCTGAGAAGAAAGCATGCCGCCGAGGAAGCTGAGGGGCAGTTTTTGTGTTTTTCTTTGAAAATGTTACGAATATTTTCCAGGAAAAATATGCATGTTTTTAAAGAAATCTTGTCCATTATTTTTACTTCATAGCATTTTCTTAAAGTATTTCATTCTTTGATTTTGGCTCATAATTAAAGAATTTGTGTCAACCTAGTCAACAAATTGTCCATTTTCTCTGGTTCCAACTCAAAAGTCTCTTTCCTAAGGTGACTTCTGTATGGACACACGAAGAACAATTGGTTCTCTAAGATATATTTAAGAGCTTGCCAATATTGACCCAAATGCATGAAGACTTGACTTGTGATATGTAGATGGTTAAATTTTAAAGAAAGCTTTGAAACAGTTTATTTTTTATCTTTGATGTAATCTTTATCTTGCATCAGTTCCTTTTATAGGAATTTTATTATCTGATATGACCAGGAATTTTCTTTAAACCAAGAGCACAAGGGAAGTTGTACCTATGTCCTTGCCTTATGGTCCTAGAAAGTAGAAACTGTAGTCATGAAGTCTTTTCAAAACAAAACAAAACAAAAAATGACAGATGGTAAAGATTATCATGGCTAAGTGGTTCTTCCAAATTCATGAAGAAGGGATCCCATTTAGTCAAGTCAAAAATAAGGAAAAACTCTTCAAACTGTGAGACTGGCACTGGTCTGCTGTTGTATGACTAATTAAAAATACTCTGTTCACTCATAGATTGGTCGCCTCCAAGATCTGGTAAGGAAAAGTGAACAAGGTCTTGGCTCAGCTGAAGGACTCATTGCTAGTCTTCAGGACTCCCAAGAGAGGCTTCAGAGTGAACTGGACCTGACAAAAGGCAGGCTAAAGGAGACCAAGGAGGCCCTATTAAATGTTGAGGTAATTGCTTATTTCTACTGTAATCTAAATGTCTAAATATGAAAATATATCTGGACTACTTTGCTTAAAGCCTATGTAAGCATCCTTGTATATAATTAGTATATTAGTTCCCAGGAACCCCACTAAAAAGTAACAAGTGCTGTGACTTGAGCCCAACTGAAATGGGTCATCTCTTTGTTCTAGAGCTGGAAACCTAAGATGAATTCTTTTGTCTCTAAGAGAGAACCTTTTCCTTTCTTGCAGCTTGTTGTAGCCCCAGAGAGTGTCCCACATTTAAGTAACATCATTTCTGTCTCTTCCTGTCTCCACATTATCATCTTATAAGTGTGCTAGTCATACTGGATTAAGGAAGGGCTCAGTTGCTCCCATGTGGACTCATTTCAAGCAAATAAAACTGCATGGGCACTCTTTCCAAATACGTTTGCATCCTGAGGCAGACAGAGTGTAAGGGCTGAGATTTCAGGGAAGTTTTTTATAGACACAGTTTAATCCAGGATAATTAGTGTGTGTAAGTTTTTTTCCTGGTTGAAGCTGGAGCTTTCAAGTATAGCAAACAAGAGTTCTCTGTGATTTACAGGTTGCGGAAGGCCCTGCCTTTCCCCTCTCTCTCTTGGGAAGTATAGCAGAGTTTCAGGACCTATAAAATAGGGCAGACACTAGATGAGGGTTTTTCATATCCTCCCTGTGTGATGATCTGGAGTGTGGGCTCCATAGTCAGGCGGGTCTGGTCTGTCCTGTGAATTCTGTGTTTACCATTTACTGTGTCACTGTGGGTAGAGATACATTTCCTCCTTGACATTTCAGTAAGGCATAGAGCAGCATAATAATACTTTTCATATCACAGTTATAATAATTCAAAAGATAAGCTGTGTACCATACAGTGCCCAACAAAATGTAAACACTCGGTATTGGTTTTAGTAATAATATTAGCTTTTAGCTTAAGACTGATGACACTCCAAAGTGTATGTACCTGATGCACCATCTACACTGTGTGTATATGATTCTATTTATGTTTTATCTAGGGGTTAATTGAGTGTACTTTGAATATCAATTGCGTTTCATTTTTAAAATCTATGACTTCAGGTAGATGGCTTCTGTTTACCTTTCTCTAGTGGCTATCTGATACAACAGTGCTAATATGATGCAGAGTAAGTCTGGATTTAGAGTTACTGTAATATTCAATATATTTAATGTATGCGATGACAAACATTGCATATAATATCAGTGGTAGCAGTCATCCACATAAGGCTGAATAGAATGGCTAATTCATATTAAGAGGCGTTTTGTACATTGGCAAAAGGAAAAGGAAAAAGGTATTTTAAATCGGTAAATCTTTTGCGTTGAAAGTCACACATGGTGTGTGTGTGTATTTGTGAGTGTGTGTGTGTGTATGTGTGTGTATTTATATGGTACCTCATCTTGATATACACCCCATTCCTAATTTTGGTGTATTTCATTTTATAACTGCAGCCTCAGGGTATCTGATACCTATGAGACCTATGAGAGCATCTGAATTCACGTGCCCACACACATAATTAAAAATAAATATTAATGCAGAATGTCTTTAAATGAGAAATACTTTAAGAAATTCTCTGCTATTTCATATTACCTGCTGTGGGAAAAACTGGTCCCTAGAGACTGAGCAGTATTCCAGAACAGTATCTAAATTCAGGTTCTAGTAGTTACCTTTTGCTGGCCAAGGGAACCGTATTGAAAGGGAATTTCAGTATTGACTTTTTTTTTTTTTGTCGTTAATCTGAATACAACTTTTAACACTGTCTATCCTGTGCTGTCAGCCAGAGAGGTGTACAGAAATGCCCATCACAGTGACCAAAAGATGGGCTGCCACCAACTGTCTCATCCCATCGAGCAGCCACAGCACTGACAGTGGTCTCTAGTTGCGGGGTTTTGTCAGGTGGTCACCTCTAAGCCCCAGTTCCAGGGAATCAATCCGCAAGGATTTCCTGTGTATCATGTCAGTATCTGAGCATTAAGCTCATGGGCCTGTGGCTTAAGTTACATAAGAAAATATCCAGTAAACTTAAATTCCTCATAATTCCTTTAATCATATCAATGGTATACCGATGTAATGATTAGGCTTTAGACAAATGACCTGGTTTTGAATATGAATGCAAATTAACTTCAGGAACGAGGAACATGGCTATATGCTGTATGTTCATGGCTAAAAAAAAAATAGCTTTAATAATATAAGTTTAAACTGTTTAAATAATATAAGCTTTGATTTTAAAAATGAGGAAAGAACAATTAAAATATAGGATGTGTTCCACCTATTCAGTGGAAGTGTCTTGACTAGTTCCCCTAGCTAGCGTTATCAGCGGCTCCTGTAAGGTCTGCATCAGCGCGCTCTCTTGCAGCAGCAGTGCCTGGGCTTGTCGAAACCAGACCTCATTCGTGTTTCTGTTCTGCAGGCTGAGCTAGAACAAGAGAGGCACCAGCATGAACAAACACTTGCTGCCATGAAGGAAGAAGAGAAGCTGAGGGTGGACAGGATGGCCCATGACCTAGAGATAAAGTGGACTGAAAATCTCAGGTACCCGGGGCTCTTCAGTGCAGTCTTACCCGTACAGAGGAGCAGGAAGTGTCCCTGTTGTAGGCTCCTCATTACAGATGTACTAGGGTGTTGTAGGTTAATTTTTCTCATGATTAAATGCAGGTAAAATACGGGGTTTTTTTTTCTTTCTTTGTTTGAATTCAAATTTACTCTTTAAATTTAATTTTCTTGAAAAAAATATATATGTTTTATATATATAAAAGCAGAGAATTATCCTGAAATTAGAAGACTCATTTATTCTCATGCCTATTCTGCCAATGGTAGATTGATAAGTGGCCTTGCTTAGGTTACCGGTTTCCTGAAAGTTAGCCGGGTGACACAGGCTCACAGAGGTGAGAGTGAAAGGAGCTTTGAGACCCCCCCCCCCCTCCGTGAGCCACTAGAGAATGTTGATTGAGAGCAGTGACTCTCTTTACAAAGCAAATGCCTGTGTTTGTTACAGACAAGAGTGCTCTAAACTTCGCCAGGAGCTAAGGCTTCAACACGAAGAGGACAAGAAGTCTGCGATGTCTCAACTGCTGCAGCTGAAAGAGCGAGAGAAAAGTGCTGCCAGGGATTCATGGCAGAAGAAGGTGGAAGACCTTCTAAACCAGGTAGATTACAGTCTGCACCCGCGGACGTTCGTCTCCTTGGCACTCTCCAGTCGGCTAAACAAACCTACTGCGTGTATGTTCACTGTGTTTTGTTTTCTATAGGGCAAACTTAAACATTTTAAATGTGTAAAACCACACAGACATAGTCATATGAAACATTATACTAAGTAAATGTGTTGCGTATGTGACGCTAAGTTCTGAGAAAATTTCATAATTTTTTAGTTTTTGATTTGAGCCAAACACATCAACTTTACTCGGGAAGGTCAGCTAGTTTTTGAAACTGTAAAATCATTTTGTTTCTAGCCCTAAGATGCCATCTGGGCAACAGAAGATGTTTATTAGCAGTGTCCTGATTCCCTGAAAACATTTACCCAAGTGAGCAGTTGTGTCTATCTCTGTTGTGGGTTTATGACCGAAGTCCTGGAAGAGTATGGCATAAACAAAGGTGGTATTTCTAGAGCTATCTTATTTCCAAAACACGTATAACTTTAATTAAAATAGTTTGTCCATTTCACTTACTTACACAACCTGGGACTTTATAAACTTTTTATACTGGTAAACGATAACTGAAAGGCCTGACTGTGTGCATCACCAAGTAAGGGCAGATCCTGGTAAACCAGTACCTGAAAGGCCTGACTGTGTGCATCACCAAGCAAGGGAGATCCTGGTAAACCAGTAACTGAAAGGCCTGACTGTGTGCATCACCAAGCAATGGAGATCCTGGTAAACCAGTAACTGAAAGGCCTGACTGTGTGCATCACCAAGCAATGGAGATCCTGGTAAACCAGTAACTGAAAGGCCTGACTGTGTGCATCACCAAGCAAGGGAGATCCTGGTAAACCAGTAACTGAAAAGCCTGACTGTGCATCACCAAGCAAGGGAGATCCTGGTAAACCAGTACCTGAAAGGCCTGACTGTGCATCACCAAGCAAGGGAGATCCTGGTAAACCAGTAACTGAAAGGCCTGACTGTGTGCATCACCAATCAAGGGAGATCCTGGTAAACCAGTAACTGAAAGGCCTGACTGTGTGCATCACCAATCAAGGGCAGACGGCAAACTGTAATTAAGTAGACTTTATTGTGTATATCACCAAGCAAGGGCAGAACTTAGGCATGAAACAACTCCTAATTTACTGCTGAAAATCTATTGGTATCTTAATCTTTTAATTTCTGTTTATGATGGTGAAGAGTTTCAAGATAGAATTCAAAATAGGCTTTCTATAAGGTGATCGTTATATATACAGAAACATGCATTGCCCTCTTAGAAGTGCTTGAGGCCTGCCCATCTGTGTCTGGTTTCTATAATTTGTAATGAAGCTCTGAAAAGGTAGAGGGAGAGGGAGGGGAAGAAGGAGGGAGAGGGTGTGTATGTGTTCGTGTGTGTGTGTGTGTGTGTGTGTGCGCGCACACACACGCACGCGCGCTTGTGAGGTCAAATCATTTGGAACCTTTGAAATAAGAACAAGCAAACAACTCTCAGTAGAGGCTGGCATCACATGTACACAGCTCACGGGTAACCTGTATACTTCCTTTACATTCTTATTTAGGGCCCAGAGAGGGCCGATTTTCCTGAGTGATCTACCCCTCTCCTTCTATCATGCTCTGCCTCTAGACAGATGTATTCGGCTCAGTTATATAATAGAATGGAAACCATCCCTAAAGTCTTTCTGATATTTTTCAGCCAGAAAGTACTGAACATGGGGATTTTAGGGACTGAGTTTTTATCAAAGAAACCTCACCACTTGCCCCATCATTTTTTTCTTTAAATATATTTTATTATTTTCTATCACATGCTGTTCCTTTGTGCACATACACCATGTGCATTGTGCATGTGTGGAGGTCAGAGGACAGCTTTCAGAACTCAGTTATCTCCTTCCACCATGTGGAGTCCAGGGATTGAACTCGTGTCATCAGACTTGGTGGCAGACACCTTTGCCTGTTGAACCATCTTGCTGGCCCTGTTTTTTTTTTTTTTTTTTTTTTTTTACACTTTTTTTTTTCAAGACAGGGTTTCTCCGTAGCTTTTTTGGTTCCAGTCCTGGAACTAGCTCTTGTAGACCAGGCTGGCCTCGAACTCACAGAGATCCGCCTGCCTCTGCCTCCCGAGTGCTGGGATTAAAGGCGTGCGCCACCACCGCCCGGCTCTGGCCCTGTTTTTGTTGTTTGTTGTTGTTGTAATATCACGTATTCAGTTCTCAGAGGTCATCCTTGTTCCTTTTTTCCTTTCTGTCCTCCTCCCTCCCTCCTTTCTTTTTTTCCTTACTTTCTTCTTTGTGTTTCTACAGTACTTATTCCTAAGAGGTTATTTTAATATTTTGTTTGCCCCTCTTTGTATTCCATGATTATATTTTAACTCACCCCCTCACCTTAAGTATCCCGTAAAGGTAAGTAGACCAAACCCCAGATCTATCAGATCATTTTAGGGACTGTGTACAAATCATTTACACAGTGTCTTGAGTTTCTTAAATCAAATTTCTTCTCAGAACTGGTCTTTGTGAGCATGTTCTAGTTACTGTTCAATGTTTCACGCTCCTTTTTGAATCTTTCTTTCTCTCACTTAGTTGGTTTCTGTGATCTTTTTTTCATAGCGGCACTCTCTGGGTGAAGCTTTGCATAAATCTATCAACAATGTAAGTGAGCGGCACTTACAGTTTGTGCATAAGGCATGTTCTACCTTTAATTTTGCATAATAACACTGCTTTGAAGCTTTAACGTATACAAAAATACATTATGGCACACAATAAGATTTTTTTGCATATGGGTACTAATAATGTCTAACTTTCAACCTTCGTTCGTGTATTGTGCATACATCTACCATATTGTCTTACTTAGTGTTTTATGATGAAGCTAAGCTAGATTTTCATCTTACGCATAAAATTCATTAATGTTAACCTTGAAAGGTATGGTGATATTCTTGAAAAATATTAGCTAGTTGATTATCATTAAGTTCAAATAAATGCAAATTTTCTGAGTTAAAAGTTTATTTTTGGAAAATATACAATAGACTTTACTCGATAAGAGCAAGCATTTTGAAATTTCATAATAGCTAAATGTGTTTTATATTTTAATGTCTTAGTTTTCAACACATGAAAAGCAAAATAATGTAAATCCCTCCCTAAGACTCAGCAAAAGTATTGTCTTTTACCTTTGTGTAGACACACACGTACAAAAATAAGCTTCAAAATATTATTCCGTGTTTCCACGCAGAAATAATTTGTATGAAGGAAAACAATGAGATTTATCTTCATATCAAATGTATTACTACCTTATCCTTCATGATAAGGTTACAGAGTTGAGTGTCTCTGAATCAGTTCCTTGGTTCCTTGATATCTCAGGAAGAGGTCCACACGCTTCTCTTGGAAAATGGCTATTGGTGGATTTTTCTTTCCTCAGGAAGTAGAAAATGAAAATATTGCAGTTGGGTGCTGTCTCTGCTGCTGTTCTGTGAGACGCCCAACCCTGGAGTGTCAGACAGGGCCGCTGTCCTCCAGTGCACTTAGAAACAGAAGGTAGCCTGTCCGTGCCTCCCCAGGCAAATCAAAGTTTGAGCCTAGATGTGTCCTGTGAAATGTTAATAGTTTCAATTTCTACTACCTGAGAAAGGAAAGTTTTACTTGCTTATCATAGTCGACTTTTTTTTTCAACATAAAAAGCAGTTGGAAAATAACTGTGATCAGCAGAATTTTCTTCATATGTTTTAAAATAAGTAATAGATGTTTATCTCAATTTTGATAAAGCTACATTAAGATATTGTTAACAATAAAATCTCATAACATGGAATAAGAATTTTGACTTGATCATTTCAGTTTGGGCTCTACTGATATCAATCCAGATTTTTTGACATATTTATTGATTGGGATAGAAATAATAAACCAGATGTGATTGTTTTCTAAATAAATCACATTGTACTTTAGAATATTTCTGAAGACATAACTATTCCTCTTAGTGGTTAAAAAGGTACTAATTAAGTAAAAATCTGCTCACTGACTTAATATCAGACATTATTTTAAGTGTATATCGGTAACTTGATGGGAACATCTTTATACATTCTCTAAGTAAAAAAATAGCATTAGATGTTATTAACACAATGAAATCCTCATTATATTTAACCCCTTATGTGACATCATAGTTGTCACTGGTCACCTTTCACCCTCATCACCCATAACCAAAATGAGCTGTTAGCATACAACATTGGGCAGGCTGGCATTGTCACCCACCATATGTTGGCCTGGCTTCCTAAGTTCCTTTCTTAGCAAGAATCAGCCTCTCTATAGGTCATCCTTAAAAAAAATTGAGTGATTGTTAAAACATCCTATAGATGCTTTCTAGTTTATTTTAGCTTAAGATTGAGGCAATAACTGGGAGCGTATTTTATAGTATCTCCAGGAAAATAAGAAGTGTCACTGTGGCTCTTAATTGCTAGGTTTAGTTTAGGATTTTCCAAGGAAACCCTTTCTTGGAATTGCCAAGTGAAAGTTTTTCCAGAGTTACCATAATTTCATGACCTGAAATATATTCTTTTTAAAAATATGTTTTAACTGAAATATTTATCACTTTCCCTTCTCCCAGCATCCTTTAATAATAGCAAATTAGTAGTTGTTAAAAAAATAATTAACTGTCTCAGTACCTTCCATCATTGTTCATGAAAATGTATGTAAGTCATTGACATACTAAAAATTATTCTGGGACTGGAGAGATGGCTCAGTGGTTAAGGGTATTGCCTGCTCTTCCAAAGGTCCTGAGTTCAATTCCCAGCAACCACATGGTGGCTCACAACCATCTGTAATGAGGTCTGGTGCCCTCTTCTGACCTACAGGCATACACCAGACAGAATATTGTATACATAATAAATAAATGTTTTTAAAAAATTATTCTTACTGTAGTCTACCAGACCTAAGTTAGCAGGTTTCAGCGTTGCTAGTATTTGAAAGTATGGTACTTTATACCTTACAATTAACCTGATATGACTTTCAACAAGTTATATATTGGTGGTAAAAGAGGGGCCTGTGTTCTTCAAGATGGCGGCATGACTTAATCCCAGCAGAATCTGACAATTCTGCTAACTGACATTGAAGAAAGGGGGAAGGGAAAGGCATATGACTGCTTTGGGTGGGGGGCATTTAAAACACTAGCAAGGTCTTCAGCATGCCTGTAATTTTAGCACATTACAGTAGAAGCAGAAAGATCAGGAGTTCCAGGCCATCACCCAAGATATAGGAGACCCTGTTATAATAGTAACAGTTTTGACAATAAAAAAAAGGGTGGGGAGAAAAACATCTGTGTATGTCAGTCCTGAATCTGTAAATCCAAGACCAGCCTAGGTAATATGAGACCCTGGCTCATAAACTACAGACAGAACAAAAATAATGAGTCATGTAGCTGAATACCATCTATACCTTATGAATGTCATTTTGGAGGGAAGAAAAAATAAAAACATAAACTCACCATTCTCTCTAAAAAGAAAAGTCATTAACATCTTCAAATGAAGCCTGGGTGCGCTCATTCTGAGGAGGCCACCCACAGCTGGCCCTGTGAATGCGACTTTGTCAACACCTGCAGTGGGCACCCCTTCAGCACTCCGTATCCAAAGTGGTGTTCTCTTTTCCTCCAACACACTTGGGATGTATGTCCCCATCAGCGCTTCAAACACTAAATACTAAGCTATTGGTTTTTTTTTTTTTAAGTATGTCCTGTGTCCACCTAGAAATTGTGATATATAAAATACAAATCAGTATTTTACCAGATAAGTTATCTATATTTGATGAACACTGTCCACTGATACATGACATACTGAGACAGACCTAGATCAGGCTCTTTACCATAGAGTGACATCTCCAGCTGGAGATTTATTTGATGCCCTCTAGAGTGTGTACTGTATGCTGTGCACACTTATACTCCAGTAGTTAGGAGCAAACCTGTTGGTCAACCTGGACCCAATTCTGCTGTGCTGAGCCAGAGTCTGAGAGCAGCAGGAGAGATTACTGTGAGACAGAGCTAAGCTTGAGGGTCATTCTCATCTCTCAGCATGCTTTGTCTTGGGGGCAGGTTGCTTGTGTACATTGTATGTTCCTTAATTCCTGTAAAAAGATTAAGAAGGAAAAAGAATTAATATTGCTTTTAAAAAAACAAAAAACAAAAAACGTAGGTTAATATTGTACCCGCATTGGGATCCTGTCACAGCAGGCACCCTCAATTCGAAGTGTTTGCTTTCAGAGTTAACGATACGACTGCACGTATTTGAATACTAATAAGGTACTAAATGACTATAGATTAGCTCCAGTATTTGTTGACCAGCGTCAACACACACATGGTAAAGGCCCACGGCCTGTGCGAAAGGCTCCACCGAGAGGTGAGATGACGTCTCCCATATTTAAAACAAAAAGGGCATGTATTTTAATGTTTTCTTTTTGACATTTCTACAAAATTCTGTCTTTAATGCCATATTTTCTAAAAGAGAGCGAAACCTTTATTTTCAGAAAGTATTGCTAAAGAGTGGAAGTCAGAGGACGGCACCTACTCTTGGTGCAGTGAAATTTGTTAAATGGTTGCTAGATAGAGAGTGCGTGTTACTTCCTTACAGTACACCTGCATAGACTACGCCTGCATAGACTACGCCTGCATAGACTACGCCTGCATAGACTACGCCTGCATAGACTACGCCTGCATACACTACACCTGCATACACTATGCCTGCATACACTACACCTGCATAGACTACGCCTGCATAGACTACGCCTGCATAGACTACGCCTGCATAGACTACGCCTGCATAGACTACGCCTGCATAGACTACGCCTGCATACACTACACCTGCATACACTACACCTGCATACACTACACCTGCATAGACTGCGTCTGCATAGACTACACCTGCATACACTACACCTGCATATACTACACCTGCATACACTACACCTGCATACACTACACCTGCATACACTACACCTGCATACACTACGCCTGCATAGACTACGCCTGCATAGACTACGCCTGCATAGACTACGCCTGCATAGACTACACCTGCATAGACTACGCCTGCATACACTACACCTGCATAGACTGCGTCTGCATAGACTACACCTGCATAGACTACACCTGCATACACTACACCTGCATACACTACACCTGCATATACTACACCTGCATACACTACACCTGCATAGACTACACCTGCATAGACTACACCTGTATAGACTACACCTGCATACACTACACCTGCATAGACTACGCCTGCATACACTACGCCTGCATAGACTACGCCTGCATACACTGCGCCTGCATAGACTACGCCTGCATACACTACGCCTGTATAGACTACGCCTGCATAGACTACACCTGCATACACTACACCTGCATAGACTACACCTGCATACACTACGCCTGCATAGACTACGCCTGCATAGACTACGCCTGCATACACTGCGCCAGCATACACTACGCCTGCATACACTACGCCTGCATACACTACACCTGCATACACTACGCCTGCATAGACTACGCCTGCATAGACTACGCCTGCATAGACTGCACCTGCATACACTACACCTGCATACACTACACCTGCATAGACTACGCCTGCATACACTACGCCTGCATAGACTACGCTTGCATAGAACACTACGCTTGCATAGACTACACCTGCATACACTACGCCTGCATACACTACGCCTGCATAGACTACGCCTGCATAGACTATACCTGCATAGACTACACCTGCATACACTACACCTGCATACACTACACCTTCATAGACTACGCCTGCATACACTACACCTGCATAGACTACACCTACATACACTACACCTGCATAGACTACACCTGCATACACTACGCCTGCATAGACTACACCTGCATAGACTACACCTGCATATACTACACCTACATAGACTACGCCTGCATACACTACACCTGCATAGACTACACCTGCATATACTACACCTACATAGACTACACCTGCATACACTACACCTGCATACACTACACCTGCGTATACTACACCTACATAGACTACGCCTGCATACACTACACCTGCATATACTACACCTACATAGACTACGCCTGCATACACTACACCTGCATAGACTACACCTACATAGACTACACCGATATGGACTACACCTGCATAGGCTGGTGAGAGATTTTAAAATGATGATTCATTATTCAGAAATAAAGATTCTCATGTTTGTTTTTAAATGGGACTGGCAAGATGGCCTAGCAGCTAAGATCCCTGGTTGCTGTTCCAGAGGACTTGGGTTCAGTTTTTAGCACCCACAGCCCCCCTGTAACTCCAGTTCCAGGGGACTCCTCTGGCCTCTGCAGTGCTACATCATGTGATGCCCAAACAGAGGTGCAGACAGAGCACCCATACGCATAAAAATAATTTTTTTGAAAAGGCAAGGGATAAAATGTCCAAAAGTTTATGACATTCAAAAACACAAATACCATACATACAGTCCTTAACTTGAGTATAGTATATAATTCAAAGCAGCTGCTGTTTCTCCTTCACTGTTCAACGTATCTTTCTAGATATTTCTGTGTCAAGGTTGTCCAAACATTTAATGCAGACTCCTTCCTTGTTGTATTTTGAAACAATGCTGTTTGATATCAATATGTATGTATAAACTATATTAAAGTCGGGTGCTTAAATAATGTCTAGAAAGCATTAGTTCATGTTACACCGCTTTGCTCATGATCTGTTCTTTTCAATGGTATGCAATCTTCCCGCTAAATAAAGGCTGACTTATTTCCTGCTGCCCTACCAATGTGTTCACTGACAGCGCTGCGTTGCATGATAAAGCTTTCTGCATATAATTCATATTACTGCACTGAGCATGAGTGCAAAGACTTTGGAGTTTGTGTGCTTCCAAAGTTCAGAGAATAAGTATACTTGACCACTAAGCTGCATGGTGCTTTCTGCATACAGTGTCTGTTGCTTCCTAGAGTGTAGATTCAGATGGTAGTCATACATTTTAAATTGGAAAATAATATTTTGGAGTTATCTTAAGGTAAAGTATATTACACTGTAATATGTTAAAGCTGGAGAAAATTTAAACTGTTTATATTTTAAATGCATAATTATATTACTGTGCCAATTCTCTTATTTTAATGTTTTTCCTCATGAGCCTTACGTTTAAATAGTTTAAGCATAAGTCGATCTATAGTCAGATTAATAAAATTTGATGCAGTTGTGGTCCACGGGAGGCAATTAACATTAAAAGTAGGTATCACACCAATAAAACATACACAAGGCCAAGTGATTGAGTAGCTTCTTATTATCCTAAGCATTGAGAGCAGCAGTTCTCAACCTGTGGGTCCAGACCCCACAGGGCTACATATTAGACAACCTGCAGATCAGATATTTATATTAAGATTCACAATAGTAACAAAATTAAAGTTATGTAGTAACAACAAAATTTTAAGGTTGGGGTCACCACAACATGAGGCGCTGTATTAAAGGGCCACAACATTAGGAAGGTTGAGAACCACTGCCTTAGAGGATACAGTATGGGCCAATGACCACCCCAAAACCAAACTTCATGTATACTGGATGAACACAGGCTGTGCCAGGGCATCAGCTTGGAAAGGAAAACGCTCGTTAGATTTTAGTTCCCACTTGGTTAGGTGCCAAGGGAGAGCTTTGAGAATATCAATTAAAATTGTACAGTGACACACACTGTCCCCACCTTTCCCATATGCGGTCCATACCAGAGAAAGTTAATACCAGAGAAACATAAGGCAGTCTCCAGGAAACCCATCCTGATGCTGAGACTCGTACTGAGCCTGTAAGAGAGTGGCTCAGTGCCTCTTCTCTCTCTGCCCGACTGGCCAGGCAGAGAATGCCCGTCAATTACAGTCTTCCCAGTCCGTTTTCCTGCTGTTGCCTGTTATGACGTCACTTTTCCTTCTGGGTTCTCCTTAGTGTTTGTTTCATCCTGATGCCCCTTGCATAAAATTGTGAGCCCTAAATTATAATCCCGTCCCACATCATGGCGTTATCTGTTGCTGTGCCTTCTTAATGAAGTCAGCCCTGTGTGGTGTTCACACCCACCGTCTCTGCACTCAGTGGATTGCCATACATTCCAGGTTAGCGTGGGCTACAGAGTAAGTCACATTCACAGGTCCTCCCTTGAACCCCAATCTGTAAAATCTCTGAAATGTACTATTGCATAAAGGTTAATAATTTGCAAGATTCCAACAGGTAAAATAGCTCCTTTGAAAGCACACAATGACAGCTCAAACATCCGCGTCAGCTGCATCTTTTCTCGCCAGGGCTTAGCTGTTTCCTTGATGTCACATGCTGACTGTTCTAACTAGTCCTGGTTTATATCTTTGTAACTTTGTCCCAAACCTGTCTGTGTAGCTAATGTTGCAGTCAAGCTCACTGCAGTGGCTTATTCCTGGGCCTTTTAGGCTTCCTGTTTGCCAGGGAGTGGGTCTCCCCTCATGGCTCCCTTTATGTCTCTGGTGAGTCTCCAGTCTGTCTTCTTTCTGCCCTGCTTTCCGTGTGAGACATGTCAAGTGGCCAGTTCCTGCCACATCAAAGGAAAATGGTTGCCAATGAAAGAGAAAGGGCTCCTGCTCAGTGTAGGGCACCTCCTCTATTGGCTTTGGAGCCCACAGACGCTGGCTTAGGTGTGAGAGAATGGTGTCTTAAGCTGTTTATGGGGCGTATTTTACAACTTTTATATAAATTCCAAATTTCTCTTCTCTTCAGACTTCTTGTAGAGTAAGGTTGATGTATACACCATTTCCGGTTAGATGTTTTTTGTTGACAAAAGGAATGACAAATCATTTTCCACTTAAGGGAGTTGTGTGGTTAGAGGGAGCTTACTGCTCTTCTGGATTTGGGGCGCAGCAGTCATTCCTGGTAGCTTCCAGCTGCCTATGACATCAGCTCCAGGAGGTAGGCTCTGATGTTGCTCTGATGTCGCCCTCCAGCCTCTGTGGGCACCCTCACGAGCCTGGTGTACACCAGCACGAGCACATCACGTCAAATAAGTAAATAACAAACTCACAAATCTTTCCTAAGAGCAGGTCTCCAGTCCTCAAACGCTCCCGGCTAACAATCACTGCCCGCTCCCTGTGAAGTAACTGAAGGTGTGTGGAGCCCCAATTCCCTCCCCGTGGTGAGAGTAGATGCTAATAGTGGAGGAGGAGAACGGCTCCATTCCAGACCCACAGTCCTAACACTGCACATCTGCCTCAGAGAAGCCATTCCACCTTTAGTGCTCTCTCCTCAGAGCAGCTTCACCTGAGAACACTGTTCCTTGCCTCCTGCTCCCATTCATATAAATGATAAAGGTATTCCAGAAAAGGTGTACATTCGATTTCTAGACGTGCACTACAAATGGCTTATTTTACAAGCAATATAATTAGGCCGTTTTCATGGTACCTTCTGAAAACAGACTTAATCTAGTGATAAAGCAAGGTTAGATTTTTGGACTGGCGAGACAGCTCAGCACATAATATCTTTGGTCAAGCCTGGCAACTTGAGTTCATTTCCCAGAACCCGAAAGGTAGAAGGAGAGACCCAACGCCATGCTGCTTTCCTGCGACATGCACACACCATATACACATCCAGTAATGATGAAGCTTTGAAGTAGGCTTTTATTGTAGAACACTTTAACGGAACAAGGTTATTTCCTAAGATCCATTTGACCGTCTCATTCCCTTTGGATTGGTAGTCTGTGAAGTCCATCTTGTGCTTAGTCTCTGTCGTGTGTCTTTCTGGCGTAGATCTCCCTGCTCAAGCAGAACCTGGAGCTGCAGCTTTGCCAGTCGCAGACATCTCTGCAGCAGCTGCAGGCGCAGTTCACACAAGAGCGCCAGCGACTCACACAGGAGCTAGAGGAGCTGGAGGAGCAGCATCAGCAGAGACACAAGTCCCTCAAAGAAGCACATGTCCTTGCCTTCCAAACCATGGAAGAAGAGAAGGAAAAGGAACAAAGGGTAAGGTTCCTGGGAAACACGTTCAAAGATTGTCTCGGAGCTTGATGTAGCCTTTGGGTTCTTTTTAATGGCCTATGATCCGTAGGAGCACAGTGTGGGCCTAACATTTGAAGATGAAGTGGGAACCGCCAGCCTTCAGATAATTGAGAATTCCAGTTTTTCTCTTTCTTCTTTTCTTTTTCTTTTAAAATGTTACATGTTGTTTTTATTGAAATGTTCTCCAGAATGTGACTTCCTATAGGAGTCACAGTTCATAACCCACACTGATTGCACATGACAGTAGATGAATTAGAGTTTATCATAACACCAAGCTAAGTTCATCTTCCACTCCATAGCAGTTAGCAGTTGTGATATAGATTCAGTCACTGTTCTACTCATAGTGTGTTATCATAACAGTCTTTCGCCAAAATCTTTTGAGACTGAGTCTCATGTGCCCAGGCTAGCCCGGAACTCACTATATAGCCCAGGCTGACTTTGAACTCCTGACACTCAGACTTTTATCAAACTCGAAATTTGTTTTCACTCTGTGCTCACAAAAAGGAAATGGACCCAAAGGATGTGTAGGTTTTTTTTTTTTTTAAATCTTGGGTTTTTCCTTTACATTCTTTTTTCTCTTTGTAAAAAAAAAATCATAATGAAATGAAATTTTAAAATGTTTTAAAATTTCCTTGTAATAGAACCACACAGCTAATATAAAAAATTATAACTGCAGTAAAGTTAAACGTGATTTAAATCAAATGACTATATTATTGGATTATTATCACAGTCTTTACCTTTTACTTTGTGTGTGAGCACACACACTTGTGTACATCTGCACAGACATATGTAGAGACCAGATATTAAAGACAAAACAGATGTCTTCCATTATTGTTCTCCTGTTTTGTTGGTTTTGTTTTAAGGGGACAGGGCCTTTGAATGAGCCTGGAGCTCACTCATTAGCTAAACTGGCCAATGAGATCCAGGGATTTTTCTGCTCTGTTTCCCAGGGCTGCGATTACAGCTGTGCACTGACACCCAGGGCTGGGATTACAGCTGTGCACTGACACCCAGGACTGGGATTACATCTGTACACTGACACCCAGGGCTGAGATTACAGCTGTGCACTGACACCCAGGGCTGGGATTACAGCTCTGCACTGACACCCAGGGCTGGGATTACAGCTGTGCACTGACACCCAGGGCTGAGATTACAGCTGTGCACTGACACCCAGGGCTGGGATTACAGCTGTGCACTGACACCCAGGGCTGAGATTACAGCTGTGCACTGACACCCAGGGCTGGGATTGCAGCTGTGCACTGACACCCAGGGCTGAGATTACAGCTGTGCACTGACACCCAGGGCTGGGATTACAGCTGTGCACTGACACCCAGGGCTGGGATTGCAGCTGTGCACTGACACCCAGGGCTGGGATCGCAGCTGTGCACTGACACCCAGGGCTGGGATTACAGCTGTGCACTGACACCCAGGGCTGAGATTACATCTGTGCACTGACACCCAGGGCTGGGATTACAGCTCTGCACTGACACCCAGGGCTGGGATCGCAGCTGTGCACTGACACCCAGGGCTGGGATTACAGCTGTGCACTGACACCCAGGACTGGGATTACAGCTGTGCACTGACACCCAGGGCTGGGATCGCAGCTGTGCACTGACACCCAGGGCTGGGATTACAGCTGTGCACTGACACCCAGGGCTGGGATCGCAGCTGTGCACTGACACCCAGGGCTGGGATTACAGCTGTGCACTGACAGCCAGGACTGGGATTACATCTGTGCGCTGACACCCAGGGCTGGGATTACATCTGTGCGCTGACACCCAGGGCTGGGATTACAGCTGTGCACTGACAGCCAGGGCTGGGATTTTTTTTTTTAAATATTTATTTATTTATTATGTATACAATATTCTGTCTGTGTTTATGTCTTCAGGCCAGAAGAGGGCACCAAACCCCATTACAGATGGTTGTGAGCCACCATGTGGTTGCTGGGAATTGAACTCAGGACCTTTGGAAGAGCAGGCAATGCTCTTAACCTCTGAGCCATCTCTGCAGCCCCCAGGGCTGGGATTACAGCTGTGCACTGACACCCAGGGCTGGGATTACAGCTGTGCACTGACACCCAGGGCTGGGATCGCAGCTGTGCACTGACACCCAGGGCTGGGATTACAGCTGTGCACTGACAGCCAGGACTGGGATTACATCTGTGCGCTGACACCCAGGGCTGGGATTACATCTGTGCGCTGACACCCAGGGCTGGGATTACAGCTGTGCACTGACAGCCAGGGCTGGGATTACAGCTGTGCACTGACACCCAGGGCTGGGATTACAGCTGTGCACTGACACCCAGGGCTGGGATTACAGCTGTGCACTGACACCCAGGGCTGCGATTGCAGCTCTGCACTGCCCTGCCTGTCTTTTTTACATGGATGTTAGGGATCTGAATTCAGATCCAGGGCTGGGGACATGGCTCAGTAGGTAGAATATTTGCTGTTCCTCTACGAGGACCAGAGTTCAGATCCTCAGAAGTCATGTACAGTCATGCACAAGTTTGTTTGCATCTATAATCCCAGTGTTCTCGTGGTGGGGAGATCTTACAGAAGGACAAACCCCGAAGCTCAGGGGCCAGCGGGTTAGTCTGCTCTGTGTGACAAAACAAGACGAAACTGCTTAAAACAAGACAGGTAACAAGGACCAGCACCCTAAGTTGTCTTCTCATCACCCCCAACACACACACACACACACACACACACACACACACAGACGTCGTGTATAGTCCAATCACATACATGCTTATATACAAGCACATGCACTAACAAACAAACAAACCTAGGTTCTTGTGCTTGCACAGCAGAAGTTTTCCTCACAGAACCATCCCCCTAGCCCCTATGTTATTATATTCTCTGCTAGCATCTCCAGGTATCTATCGCTTTGCTTCATTTTTCCAGGTACTGGGGCATGTGTCTGTATGTGCTCATATGAGTGTGTGCATTCGCGTGTGAAGCAGGGGTCAGTGTCAGCTGTCTTCCTGGGTTTCCCCACACACATTTTTTTTTCTTAGATTGAGTCTTTCAATACTTAGAGCTTATCGATCCAGATAGACTGGCTGGCCAATGAGCACCCAGAATCCATCTGTCTCTATGCCCTGCCATCCTGGGGTCCAGATACACACTACTATCCCTGACTTTTTGTGTGGGTACCAGAGATCCAAGTTTAAGTCATCACGTCTGTGCCAGTACCACTTCCACAGCACCCATGGCTCAGTAGTAAACCATTAATGTGACACTATTTGAATGTGATTAATTTTCTTTAGTTCACTTCTTAGAGATGTATTTTTCATCTCCTTCCAATGACCTTAGTATAACAAAGATTTTATAGAAGAGTCAGCCATACTATCATTTTCACCACAATACAGATTACATACAGATAAAGGCTGTTCATTAATTTTTTATTTGGGTACAGGCACTGGTTTAAGAAATGGTACAAATAAATTAAGGTTGAATTCAACAATGATGATAGCCTTTAAAACCTTTTTTGTGTTGACAACTGTTAACCTTAGAATCCTTGATATATATAACATATTTTCATTATATACAAAATAAGTAACTTTAAAAAAAATTATGCTTCAAAAAAAAAAAAGAAAGCCTTTCTTATATAGTGACCTGTAATCTATAAATCATGTCCAGAAAACCAAGGAAGTTCCTTTGGTTAAGATTTAGACACAGTAGGCTGGGCATGGTGCCACATTCCTCGAATGCCTGCACCCAAGAGGTAGAGGCAGGAGGAGCAGGGTCTTCTTTAACTACTAGAATGTTTGTGTTCAGACTCGGCTACATGAACACTAGTCCTCAAACAAAAGCAAGAGTCAAGAAAGGCTGGGCAGCGTTACTAACTTAATTGACTCATTGACTGTTCCTTATGAATTGAAGTAACACATGAACTCTTACCAGTAGTGAAATCTACACATTTGGATTTTTAAAATCATTTAATGTAGATCTTCAGAAAAAATCAGAACTTGAAATGTTTCTGTATTGTTATTCAGCAGTCAAACTACCTCGCTGTAGGTTCTGCCCCAGTGAGACAACCTTTATTTTACCAATATTGGAGACACTCGTGCTTCGTTTCTGGAAAGTGTTTTTCATATTGTGATAACCAACCAAATACTAAATTATAAAACACCACTTTTCTGTTAAAGAAATGTAGCCCTAGTTAAGGGCACAGCCTCTCATAAATATTCATTTTAGAAAATACGGTAAAACAAAAGCAACAAAAATTCTGTCACAGTCAGTTTGTCTCGCACCCTAGGACCTAGGGTGGTGTCTTTTCTCTCAACCACATGTAGACTGCTGTGTCCACACAGCCTTTGAAGCAGCGTGTCATGTGCAACCTGTAATAGGTGCTTTTATGTCACGGTGACAGAATTCCTGTCAGAATGTTGTGTTAGCTTTTCCTTGAGAACACATGAACAAATGTCTCCTCACTCCAGGAAGGACACCAACAGCAGACCAAAGCAGCAAGTCTGCTTGATGAACCAATGCAGTAAATTGGGATCACTTAGAAGGGACACATACCACCAAAGCAAAATGCCCCACATCCTCGCTCCCAGCAGTCTTTAACCATCAGGAAAGGATCCTGTAGGCCCGGAAAGCTCTTCTCCCTTCCATGAGAGAATGCTTGCAGCCTCAGCTCTGAGAGTCGCCTGCAGGATAGCCCAACTGCTCTGACTTCAAGAGCCTGGCCATACCATGCCCAGAGGGAAGGGCTGCACAGTGCAGGAAAACCCAAGGGAGAAAACTTACTTTGGCACAGTTTCAGGTTGCAGTGAGGAGAGCTCCGCCCATCACCACAGTCCAGGAAGCAGAGTGAAAGCCATCCCCGGGCCTGAGCTACAATATCCTGAAGTCTTGTCGGTAGTGAGTTTCTGCTTCCAGGTAGACCTGCTTCCTAACGGATCCACTCAGCTGCTCCAAAAAAAACTCCACCAGCCAGGGAGCAGGTGATCAACCCATTAGCATATAGAGACATCTCAGGAATAAACAAAAAACACTTCAAGCTACTTAACCCTCAGAGAATTGCATCACACAAATACTTTATAGAAAATAGCTATAAGAGATTTCATTAGAGTGAGGCTGCCTAAATGCCCTCCTGGTGCTTAGGCAACCCTAGCGAGGCGCGGGCTTTGTGTTCTCACTTAATGATAACCCCCTCCTCTCCTTTCTGGATGCATGGGATTTTTTTTCCTTAATTTTCAGTAATTTGTATCCTTAGCAACTTTAGAAAATGATTTCATCGGAAAACTGCCTGAAGCTAAAGGTCTGTATTTCCAGATTCAGCGAAGTATGTTGAGCCAAACTGGTTTCATGATTGTGTTCTGCCAACTTGACCCAATGAATTTGTTTTCTGGTTATAGTTACTTTGTATCTTATTTTCATGAAAATGAACTAAAACAGCTTAGCCTGCTTAAATACTGGGCTCCCGAGCTGTTTTCTGTTTTGTTCTGTATTCCAGCATAAGAACTGGTCTGCTTCTCCTGTCTAGGCTCTGGAGAATCACTTACAGCAGAAACACTCTGCAGAGCTGCAGTCACTGAAAGACGCGCACCGAGAGTCCATGGAGGGCTTCCGCATGGAGATGGAGCAGGAGCTTCAGACGCTCCGCTTCGAATTAGAAGACGAAGGAAAAGCGATGCTTGGTATTGTGGGAAGGATCATAATCTTGTCGTACGAGTGGTACAGTCTTCCATTGTAAGCCTCAGCAGGAAGCATCAAGCTGTGTATTTAAATTTTGGAACATCAAGATGATGCTTCCCTGTGAAGAGGCAAGGAAAGTAGACTAGAATGACGTCAGCTTCCTCTGCCCTCTGAGAAAGCAGTGTTCCTAAGTGATTTGTCTGTCTTCGTGGAGCTAAGTGGAAGCAGGACACTTTGGGATCCCAGAAATAGGTCACTCGCCAGTAGCCCCTATTCACCCCCACATACACCCGTGCATGCACCCACATCTACCCTCACACATGCAGCCACACACAGATCCACTCACGTACTCACGTGTGCACCCCCACACATGGCTCATGGCTTGGACCTTACAGGCATGTGTTTCTACTTCAGGATTTGGTTTTGGTAAGAAAGAAAAATAACCCAGCCTTTTATTGAAATCTCTTCCATGTGGGATCTTCCCTATGAGGTGGTTCTTTGTAAAATGAGATAGAAGTTTTGAAGAAAAAAATTAGATGTGTATTTAAAAATTTGCTTATGGCTTTTTGATGTTATTAGATAACTCATTTCTGCCATCTCATTTTCCTTCTGTTTGATTCAATTCCTAAATAATTCTCCTGGTATTTCTTCCTGTGTGCTTGGCGTACTCCAGTGTATACTCTTTCCAGGCGGGACTTGGGAACAAAGAGGGACTAGCAGGCTGTGAGTGGCTCTCTGGATCTCAGAGGGGGGCCACGTGTCCTGTCCGTCAGCCATTGGACTGGTGCTGATGTCCTAGGCCATGCTGTTACAGTTCTCATATTTCTCCTTGAGAAGCCCTGTGACACCTCACATGAAAGTCAGAGCAATGGTGAACTTTTATCCAAGATTTGTGGAATGTCACGCTGTGCGTTAAAGACTGCAGTGTGTGGTTTCATTAAAAATGAACGCTGCTGTCTGTCTCTGCACGGGGCTGAGAGTTAAGATCAGAAGTGGCCTTTAGAATGATGGCCCACAAGGGAGGCCATGTCCGCAGCTGTGTGATGCGAAGTTGAAAGAGCCAGGTGTTAGAAATATTCTTGTCAGGCCCACTGAAATGTGATTTAAATACCATTGTGTTGAAAAGAGATTTGGGGAACCTCTAAAAAAGTTTTCTTTTTAAGAAAACTGTAGATTTGCATACCTTTTTAAATTTTATTTTTATTTTTTTAAAAAGAAAACAAACTATGTTTTTTCATTATACTTACCAATCCAAGTTCCCACTATCTTCCCTTCTCCCATTCCCTCCACATATCCCCCGCATCCCACCCCCAACTACTCCTCAGAGAGGGGAAGGCACATTGTTTTGGGGAAGGTCTAAGGCCCTCCCTACTATATCTAGGCTGAGCAAGATGTCCATCCAAAAAGAATAGGTTTCCAAAAAGCCAGCACAAGCAGTAGGGATAAATCCTGGTGCCACTGCCAGTGGCCCCTCAGTCTACCCTGGCCATGCAACTGTCAACCACATTCAGAGGGAATAGTTTGGTCCTATGCTTGTTCCTTCCTAGTCTGTCTGGTGTTGGTGAGCTTCCATTAGCTCAGGTAGACTGTAGACTGTTTCAGTGGGTGTACCCATCATGGTCTTGACCTCTTTGCTCATATTCTCATTCCTCCCACTCTTCAACTGGAATTTGGGAGGTCAGTTCAGTGCTCTAATGTGGATCTCTGCCTCTGTTTCGATCAGTTGCTGGAAGAAGGTTCTATGGTGATATCTAAGATATTCATCAGTCTGACTACAGGACAAGACCAGTTTGGGCCCCCTCTCCTCTGTTGCTTAGGGTCTTAGCTGGGGTCATCCTTGTGGATTCCTGGGAATTTCTCTAGAGCCAGGTTTCTTGCTAACCCCATAATGGCTCCCTCAATCAAGATATCTCTTTCCTTGCTCTCATCTCTGTTCTTTCTCTGTCTCAACTATTCCATTCCCTCAGGTTCTCCTCACCTCTCCCCTTCTCTCCCCCCTTTCTCATCCACCCCTACGTTCTTAATTTTGTCAGGTGATCTTGTCTATTTTGACTTTCTAGGTGGATCTATATGTGTTTTCCTTAGGGTTCATCTTGTTACTTAGCTTCATTAGGATCATGAACTATAGGCTCAATACCCTTTGTTTATAGCTATTACTCACTTATGAGTGAGTACATACCATATTCATCTTTTTGGGTCTGGGTTACCTCACTCAGGATGGTGTTTTCTAATTCCATCCATTTGCATGCAAAATTTAAGATGTCATTGTTTTTTTACTGCTGAGTAGTACTCTAATGTGTAAATGTGCCACATTTTCTTTATGCATTTCAGTTGAGGGGCATCTAGTTGTTTCCAGGTTCTGGCTATTAAAAATAATGCTGCTATGAACATAGTTGAACATATATCTTTGAAGTATGATTGAGCATCTTTTGAGTATATGCCCAAGAGTGGTATTGTTGGATCCTGAAGTAGGTTGATTCCCAATTTTCTGAGAAACTGCCATACTGATTTCCAAAGTGGTTATACAAGTTTGCATTCCCACCAGCAATGGAGGAGTGTTTCCCTTGCTACACATCTGTTGGAAGGAGGTTGCTTATTGGTTCCCAGTCGCTCGGCTAGCTTAGACCCAAAATAATCACACAGAAACTGTTTTAATTAAATCAGTGCTTGGCCCATTAGCTCTAGCTTCTATTGGCTAACTCTTATATTAATTTAACCCATTTCTATTAATCTGTATATCACCACATGGCCATGACTTACAGGGTAAAGTTCCCAGCATCTCTCTCCAGTGGCTCCATGGCTTCTCTCTGACTTCACCTCCTTTCTCTCAGCATTCAGTTTAGTTTTCCCTGCCTACCTCCATTCTACCCTATCAACAGGCCAAGGTAGTTACTTAATTCACCAATGATATTCACAGCATACAGAGGGGCATCCCACATCACCTCCACTTTTCTGTTTAAATAAAAAGGAAAGTTTTTAACTTTAACATAGAAAAATTGCATACAATAAAATAGGTATAAAGCAAGACCTTCTGGCTTTTATGGTTTCCACTGAGAAGTTGAGTGTAATTCTGATAGTTCTACCTTTATATGTTACTTGATCTTTTTCCTTTGCAGCTCTTAATATTCTTTCCTTATTCTTTATGTTTTGCGTTTTGATTATTATGTGGCAAGGGGACATTTTTGTTTTGTTTTCTTTTTTGTTTTATCCAGTTTACTTGGTGTTCTGTAAGCTTCTTGTACCTACATAGGGATATCCTTCTTTAGGTTGGAAGTGGTCTCTTTTATGATTTTGTTGATTATTGTTTCTGTGCCTTTGAGCTGGAGTTCTTGTCCTTCCTCTATCCCTATTATTGTTTGGTTTGGCGTTTTCATGGTGTCCCAGATTTCCTGTGTGTTTTGTGTTAAGAATTTGTTGGATTTAGCCAGGCGGTGGTAGTGTGTACCTTTAATCCCAGCACCTGGGAGGCAGAGGCAGGCGGATCTCTATGAGTTTGAAGCCAGCCTGGGCTACAGGAGTTAGTTCCAAGACAGGCTCCAAAGCTACAGAGAAACCCTGTCTCAAAAAAAAAAAAAAAAAAAAAAAAAAAAAACAATCAAAAAACAATTTGTTGCATTTAATGGTTTTTTTTGACCAATGAATTGATTTCCTCTATAGTATCTTCAACACCTGAGATTCTCAGATTCTCTCTTCCATCTCTTATATTCTGTTGGTTATACTTGCCTCTGTAGTTCCTGTTCGTTTGCCCAGATTTTCCATATCCAGAATTCCCTCAGTTTGTGTTTTCTTTATTGCCTCTATTTCAGTCTTTACATCTTGACCTGTTTGCTTCATTTGTTTTTTTCTTGGTTTTCTTGGGTATCTTTGAGGGATTTATTAATTTCTTCCAATTTTTTTGTTTATTTTTTCCTCTATTTCTTTAAGGGAATTTTTCATTTCCTCTTTAAAGGTCTCCATAATCTTCATAAAGTTATCTGCAAAATAGTTTTCTTCCAATTCTTCTTTTTCCAGGTTATCATGATCAAGTTTTCCTGTTGTGTGACCACTGGGTAGTGGTGTTACCATGTTGCTGTTTAGGTTGTTAGATGAATTCTTGCATTGGCGCCTACCCATCTCTTCCTTCAATTGATGGCGGCAGTATTTTTGTGTCTTGGTCCAATCCTTGTAGTGTATCTCTGAGATTTTGAGTATTGTTCTTGGTCTGCTCTGTACTGTGAAGTCTGTGTCTCAGAGAGCCACTGAGGTCTTTCTTAGCCTGATCTCTTGGTCTGCTCTCCTCATTTCTTCTTTTGGTCCACTCTGTGCAGTCACAACTTGTGCTTTAGAGTTCCTCTCTTGGTCCTCTCAGCAGAAAACTTTCCTGCAGGCTGGCTAGGTAATCTGAAGTAGGTGGGGGAGGGGCCCGGGTTTTGCCACCCTGTGCAGGGCCTAGACAGTGGCATGTCCCGCCACATGGCTGCACATGGCTGGC
Organism: Chionomys nivalis; assembly: GCF_950005125.1. Lineage (NCBI taxonomy): Eukaryota > Metazoa > Chordata > Mammalia > Rodentia > Cricetidae > Chionomys > Chionomys nivalis. Next base: position 47,576,890 of record NC_080087.1, read on the forward strand.
CACTCACCTTTTGGTCCTCTCAGTATTGTAGCAAGCTGTGTTTTGGAGTTCCACTGAGGTTGCAGGATGATAGGTGAGTTTGGGGGCAGGATAGGGCTTGTAGCTTGCAGGGTCCTGTGGCTGTGGTGGGTATTGGGGCAGCCTACCTGCAGGAAACTCTCCTGCTGACTGGCTAGAGAGGCCTAGGCAGTTGGGGGAGAGACCCGGGATTTTGCCCCACTATGGAGGTCCTAGAGAGTGGATGTCCCACCTGGTGGCTGGTCACTCACTTCTTGGTCCTCTCTGTATTGTTGCAAGCTGTGTTTCAAAGTTCCACCGAGGTTGCAGGATGCTAGGCGAGCTTTTGCATACTTTTTTAAGATTTAATTTTTAAGATTTTTGTGAGAATTTCATATAAGTATTTACATCATTATACCATTCTCCTTCATTTCCTTCCATGTCGCTTGCTCCCTCCTAAATTCATGACTTTTTCTTCCTTAATTATTATTCCATATATGTATATACCTATATAAGTGCAGCCTGCTGAGGCCAAGGCCTACTGTCGCTGCTTACATATACAACTATTTAGGGCAGATGACTTGGCATTGAGCAATCTATCAGTGGGTTCTCCCGCTGATGTCCCCCATCTGCAGCTAGATAAGAACCTTTAGTTCCCATCTAGGGGAGGACCTTATGAGAGCTCCCATCCACCGTGCCATGTCAACTGGTGTTGTCATTGCCCAGGTCTTGTTTACAGGACCATGTCCTTGAGATTTCACGGGTGGAGCTTCCCTGTCATATATAGAGGAGATGGTACAAAAAGATTCCCTCGGGTCTTTTCCCATTTCCCAATGATAGCATCCTATAAAAGTGTATTACAGTGTTACAGCTAGAATATTTGTAGGGACACTGTTAAGATGCAGGACTTTTATGTCCTTTGGAGAACACACCTTCTTCCCTGTCTTTCCTGTGGGATTCCTGGCAAACCTCGGGATGTTCTAGATTTCTACTGCATTGGCAGTTTGTGAATGCCATCATTTCTGTATGTGGAATCTACAGTGTTTCTTTTGAAATTGCCTCCCCCCACCCACTATAATTCTCCAGTGTCACCCATGTTGTTGTGGGCATCTCTAGCTTGTGCCTTTTCATCCTAGCCATAGTCACTGTGTCACCATATTCCTGTCTGTCCTTCAGTCACTGAAGGTGATCTGGGTTTCAGTTTGCCATTACATATATTCATGTGTGTGTTGTTTGTGTAAATTCAAGGTTTTGGTTGTCTGGAATAAAAACTAAGAGAAAAGTTTCTAGGTCATGTGGTAGTTACGTATTTATTGAGTTTTTGAAGGCCCAGCCAGAACATTCATCAGAATGCCTCTGCCATTGTGCAATCCATGAGCATTGTATGAATGACCCACTTCCCTCGCACCTCACCAACATTTGATGTTGTGACTGTATGTCATATATTTCATAGTTTTACTTTACATTACTCTAGTTGATAGAGATGTTGAATATTATTCATGTTCTCATCAATTTCGTGTCTTCCTTTTTGGTTAAATTCTTCCTCATTACTGTTGAGTTCTAAGTATTTTACTTATATACTCTTGATACTAGTTCTTCGTCAGGATCCTTCAGGTCTGTTAACTCTATCACTCCCATGAACATAATCTCCCCAAAGTCACCATCAACTTTTGAGCTTTAGTCACTGACTCATTCTCATCTTATTTTCTTTGTGTGTACATCTGGCCACTTTGGCCTTCTTAGGTCTTTCTTCACTTAGTTTCCACATCGCAACATATCAGAAAGTATTGACTTTCCAATTTGTAGCCTTTATTCTCATTTGCCAGACCTGACCTATCTCCGTGTGTATCCGTTAACTACTGCTTTTCTCTGATAATTCAATTCTTCCTCTCTGTGTGTGTGTGTGTGTGTGTGTGTGTGTGTGTGTGTGTAGCACTTCTTTTTGATCTACTTCCATGGCTTCATCTATTACCCGTGTGTTAGGGACTTCAAATGGGTGTTTCTCTTGGTTTTGTACATTAAGTTGTTATTTATTGCTACATGTTGAGAAGATGGTTTTTAAATAGACTTTAAAATATGATCTTATCATTTCCCTGTACTTATCCATCCCTGTACTTCTCACCCTGATTTATTCTATCACTTTTTTTCAGTTGTCAAAACTGGGAAAGTGGGAATGACATTTTTTTCTCTTTCGCCGCTACATTTTGCCTGCCAGTTCTTAAATCATCTTAATGAATGTTCCTCTCCCTTAGTCTGCCTGTCATACTAACTTCAAGGCCAGATGAGTTATCTCTCTTTTCAGATTTATTTATTCTATTTTATGTGTGTGAATGTTTTGCTTGCATATATGTCTGTGCATCACATACATGCTTGGTGCCTTCAGAGGTCAGAAAAGGATGTTGATCTCCTGGAACCATAGTTACAGACAACTGTGAGCAGCCATGAGGGTGCTGGGCATCAAACCTGGGTACTCTGCAAGACCAAGTTTTCCTAACCCCTGAGCCGTCTCTCCAGCCCCTTATATCATTATTTTAATAGATTGTTGTCATAACCTTCCTCCTGACTTGCCTTCTCACAGTTCATTTTCCAGTTTGCTATCAGAGGAAACTTGGAAATGCTCACACCTCACACGAGACATTCCACTTTAGATCCTCCCAAGGTTCTTCATGACAGTGTCGGGCAAGTTCTTCTACTAAAGCCCTTAGCACCAGGAGAAGCTGAACTGAAGTTCTCCATGAAGGTCTCAAGAGTGTCTTAAGTTGGCCAACTACAAGCAAGGGCAGCATCTCTTCAACTAGATTTCATGTTTTAGCTTTAAAAGCCATACTTTGCATTTTTCTCATTTACATCTCCATATAACATTTAAAAATGTTCCTGAGACATTCGTACCCAAGGAAATACCATGGGAAAGCTCTAAGTTCGGTGACAAACACAGCCACTCGCATCACAGTTTGAGGGCCTATAGTTTAAAGTAAGATCCGTGTAGGTTCCATTTTCTTTCATACCTCTGTGCACCCTCCTGTACAGAATTGACAGTCAGATTCTGCCTCCTTTTGCATGTTCTGCCTTCGTGATGAAATGACCTCTTTCTCTACACAGGAGCCCCAATTCCACCCTGCTATATTGCAGACCAAGTCACCCTAACAAGTCTCTGTGACTGATCCCCAATCTGACTCTCAGAAAGTGGGGTAGATTCACTATTGAGTTTTCATTATACTTAAAAGTAGCTTGTGATATGACAGTTCCCTGGAGTAATGTCTTCTTCACCTCTGGCTTATGATGTTATAAAGACAGTGTCAAATTTTACTCTCCCTTAGGATACTGTCGTCATTCAATAAATGTTGTGTGCTATATGAAATAATTAATTCCAGGACTAGGTATAATACATGCCTGTAGTCCCAGTACATGGGAGATACATGTAGGAGAATCAATATTTTAAGACCCCAATTGCATAGTGAGTTCCAATCAGTTTTGGCTACATGAGACCCTGTCTCAAAAAAAAAAAAAAAAAAAAAAATTAAAACGGAAACTCAATTCCAAACTCTAGTGAATGTGATGACTGACCTCCAGATCATTAGGAGTGTTTATCAGCCAGTATTTTCTACACTCTAGGGATATTGTAAAATATTTCCTACTGGGAGGAGATATTGCCTCTTAATCATTTGTCATTGAACAATTCTAAAAATCTTTATTGTCTTAATAATATAAAACAGCAAACATTTCATCTCCACTGCCACCTTATGTTCAAACTGAGTTCACACACAAAACAAACACCTTTGTCATTTAAGTTCTTGACATTTCTAATATCCTCATCAAAGCTAAGTAGATTTCAAATCCACATATGATAATCTATTTTATGCACATTTAGCGAATGTCCTGATTTTAAAAGTGATATTTTGGATCTTTTATATTTTTTTCTTAAGGTATTAGTAACATTTTGGAATTTTCTAACCCTTCCCCTTTGTATGCCAGCTTCCTTACGATCTGAACTGAACCATCAACATGCAGCTTCAATTGATTTGCTACGACATAATCACCATCAAGAACTGGCAGCAGCTAAAATGGAGCTAGAGCGAAGCATAGACATCAGCCGAAGGCAGGTAAGCGTGAGCACGTCCTGCCGATCCCTTAAATCTGGACCCCCCAAACCCTCCCGCTAGGAGGGGGCCTTTGAAATAACTGCTAATTGCGCCAGTTATTATCAACATGATCAAGAGTTTCCTTTTTCACAGAGAGGAGCAACCTTACTTTTGTATGTCAGTTATACAATTGCATTTTATTTTACGACCTTTTGACTGAATATTTTGCAATTTGTTTACATCTTAGGAAAATAAACAATAAAATATAAACAAAATATAAATGGTAAGGACAGCTCTATTTGCTAGGACGAGCCATGACAATATACTGTTCTGTGTCTGGGAGGTCCACTGGGGTAGTTGGTAGCCACATAACCCAGGTTTGTCCAGTATGACCAAAACTTCATTTTGAATTTTATGTATTGTAATTTAACTGAAACAGTTACATTGCATGACTCAACTATATAGGAGGAGTAGATCTTAAAAAGAAAGATAACTGATACTTCCAAAGTATTCATTAGCCACTACTGCTTATACTTTTTAGACTTTGCTCTTTTGTCCAGTATGTTTTTTTTTTAATTTGATAATCTGTGATTGTGACGATGTGTATGCATGGAAGGAAGCAGCAGTAGGTACTGCAGAGAACGCTGCTGTTAACTTATTACACTTACAAGGTTTACATCCTTGGTAACCATGTTAAGTGGTCAGCTTGGACTTGCTCTTCTTTGCTACGATCTTTTAATTGAGGCACTTTGTAACCATAGAGGGAAGTTACTCTTCGACTATGTCTACAGTAAATGTCTACTTTATGGATCTTATAGAAACATTGACTTGTAGGAAAATCCTTTCTAGGTTGATAACTGTTAGGACAGCAGTGAAAGCAGGCAAAGTCCACCTTTCTGAAGAATGGAATGTGTGTGTTGGGTCTGGGGCTTCCTAGATGGAAATCCTTTTGAGAGTAAAGAACTGTGGTACCAGCCGTTTACTACAAGAGCTATACAACTTACTGAGAGACCCAGGTTCTACTCTTGACTCTGCTGTTGGTCATCAATTATCTTTGAGACAAATGATCTCATAAATAGTGATTTCCTCATTCTAAAATGAGCAAGCTAAGCTTTCACCACTTTTTGAGTCCCTTGCGCTCCAGATATTGCAACTATGTTCATGTAAGTTCTTCTTAGCTATATGGAAGAGAAAGGGCCTCAAGGTTTTCTCATTTTAAGCAGTTTGTTTTTGAAGCCTTGTCAGAATGATTATACTTAGTATTTAAAATTGTATTTAAAATTGTCCTTTTCTCTCCCTCATACACAGAAAACACATCTGTAGAAAACATTATAGCATTCCTTGTTTTTTGCAGAGTAAGGAGCACATGTGTAGAATAAGTGACCTACAAGAGGAGCTACGGCACCGAGAGCACCACATCTCAGACTTAGACAAGGAGGTCCAGCACCTCCATGAAAACATTAGTACCCTAACGAAAGAACTGGAGCATAAGGGGAAAGAAATTCTCAGAATCCGAAGTGAATCCAACCAACAGATGAGGTATGCCAGTAACCACAGTGGAAGGTAGATGCCTTGTTGACTAGAATATTGTTTGAGACTCGCAAAGCATATGCCCCTAGTTTTGTGACTAGTCTGCCCTTCCAGTAATAGTGAAAACCACTTTTTCCTATGTGGTGGGGATGAGATCATCTGGAAAATACAATGTCTGCATTTTGATGATGTATTTATTATTCATTAGTTTTGGGAAATGACCGTAATTAAAGATTTTTTTAAATTTTTATTAGAGAAAAGCATTAAAGGAGACAAAATTTAACATTAACCAGACAATTACAGCAAACTATATAGCTTAATTTAACCTGTTTACAATAATTTTCCAAATATTATACCAAAAAGGGGGGCATTTCAAATCTGGTAGAACGTAGAAATTTTGAAAACTTGACTTCAGAATAACATTTTCTTAACTGAAAATAAATCAAACAGGTTGCATGAACAAGATTTAAACAAGAGACTTGAGAAAGAGCTGGATGTCATGACAGCAGACCACCTCAGAGAGAAAAATATCATGCGGGCAGATTTTAATAAGACTAATGAGCTACTCAAGGAAATAAATGCAGCTTTACAAGTGTCGTAAGTCATATTGCATTAAAGAAAATTCATGTGTGGATAATAAACCGAGGAGCACTGTGTTTAAGCTCAGCTTCACTGTTCAAATCTAATAAAGCAATGATACTCAGTGAGGAAGACTTAAGTACTGTATTAGAGATGTAAGCAGTATCAGTGTGATATTATGTTCTTTAATTAGGATAAGGCCATTGAATGATTTTGCTTCATTTGCTGCTATTGCCACAGGCCTGCTAAAATCATACATATCTTAAGAGTGGCCCCCATCATACATCACTTCCATGATGACGTCTCAAAGTGTCTTCGTAATATAATGTCAAGTCTTCAGTACATTGTGAGCAATAGAAATCTTATAAGGCCAGGCTTCAGTTAGCAATGCATATTTCACAAAAGGCAAAATATCCTTCAAAGCAAACATAAACTTTGAACATGGTGATTCCAGTTAGCAAGAACATTGGTAGTTCCCAGGGAAGCAAAAGAGCTGAGACTTCCTTTCCTATCCTAGGGTACTGCTTGAATCTCTACAGTTAGCATCTAAATGTTTTTTTTTTTAATTCAAGAAATCTATAAAGTAAAATCATTACAAATAAAGCTATTGCTCAAGTTCAGTAAGCCCATTATTCAAGTCAAGATTTGTATGTATTTCCTAACGTTCATTAAGAAGATTAATAGCCCCTGTCTTTTCAGGATCCTTACAAACTGCGGCAGAATCCAGTCCGTCTCTCACTTTGAATCCAGTCTGTCTCTCTCACCTAAGCCCCGGTCTCCTTTAGGTTATCTTAGACTTAATCTACTCTAGCTGCAGCTAATGACTCATTCACTGATAGTCCTTTTTCCAGTTATCCAGATACTTCAGTAAAATGACATTAAGTCACCACTGCCCAGAGGGTCGGACTCTTAGCTTTGTTTGCTTCTGCATTTGTGTTATCCTCACTTACCTACCTCAAATATAGATACCCTCTCCACCTCTTCTATCCCTGTCACCTCTCAGTCTCAGCCAGTACTCAGCCAGTAGAGGCACAGGTGTAGAAACACGTAGACACAGTCATGTAGAACCAGGCCCCAGCTGCTGGTGTTCCTGGAGCGGCCTCTGGGATGACATGCTCTTTCTGATACGCTCATTGGCCCTCTTCGCCATGTGGTGAATTTGTCCTGGGTAAATTTCAGGAGGGTTCCCACTCAGTGGCGTTACCCATAAAATGGAGAAGAGCGTCATTATTTCCAGAAAGTCAGTGATGTGTTCTTTGCTCTTTTTTCAGCCATCATGTCCTCACATGTGTGCAGTGCAGCAGGACATACATGTAACACGTTTGGTAGAAATCAGATAAGATGAGCCTCAGTGACATGGCTCTCACACTTCCTGACCTTTGTGTATACTGCGCAGACACTGATATCCTGCTGGCCCTCTTCACATCCTCAAAGAGCACACTCAAAGAACAGTCTGTGTTTGTCTGTGTGTCCTGACATCGCCTTAGAAATAGTAATTTACAAAAAGGAAAGGATGTGTCTGTCTGGACATTATTCTTTTCTGTGGTTTTGCTCCTTAAGAAATTTTAATAGACAGCAAACATTAATATCTCTATATTTTAATCTTTTAATAGTTGAAGAATTAGTATTATTAATAAATAAAATGTTTTGCCTTATTTTTTTAAAACAGGCATTCATTTTTCTACTTTGCCTTGGCTCCACACTAACCAACTACACTTCTCTGTTTTTACCTGCCAACATTGTGTAATTGTCCTTTAGCTTTAGCTAATCACTTGTTTAATTAAAGTCAAATCATGTACACTTATTTTTGACTTACACTGTCCCTCAGATTTTTCCCTGATAACAAATGTTCTGTACTGGCTCTTCCCAGTGTAGTAGGCATTAGCCATGAGTGGTTATGCAACACTTGAACTATAGTCAGTGTGACTGAGAACTTAAATTCTAATTCACCATAATTATGGAAATGCAAATAACAATCAGTGGACTAGAAGCTAGCATACTGGAAAGTAGTACTGGATGCTTCTGGTCATGTCCTTACATGAAGGCTGTCCATCTGCTGAGCTTTTAAGATTTAGAAAGCTGATAAGTGGGGGAGTCCTTTCCAGTTTACAGATGGGGGCTCGGGGTAATGCGAACTGCTCACAGCCTATTGCAAGGGTTACCCGATTGCGTTTGGAACACCTGCACCTCGGCTCTGATGCTTCAGATTCAGAAAACCCCAGTGAATTATTAGAAGAAGGATGGGGGTAGGGTACTGTAAAGATCCACGCTTCAGCCTACAGGCCAAAGTATGGTGCTGAGGCAACTCCGGAGCAGCTGGAGTGTCTCTTCTCGCTTCTGCTACAACTCCTTTTGAACTTAGGGAGAACATAGAACACATATAAAGGAGCATAGAAATAGTGTGAGAATCTCTGTCTTTGAAATGGCTTTTAGAAATTGTGCTTGGTAGTCTTACAGTTTCATGAAAATTTGATTGTCTTGACTATCATCCTCTCAAGAACTTTGCATCTAATTCTAAAATGTATTGAGTTTCATTTGTTTAAAAACAAGCAGGGGCTAGGACATAGCTCAGTGGTAGAATGTTTACTTAGCCTGCACAAGACAGTGCTTTAATTTCCAAGACCCCCAAAGGGAGATAAAACATAACATCAAATGATAAGGATAAGCTACTCAATTTTACCTAAATGACATCTTCCATAGGTAAAGAACATTTAAGATAAATTAAAAACTGTGCTAGTACTTTGGGGTTCAGAACTGTTTATTGTATAAAAAAATGGTTAGGGTTTATCATTTTAGTTTTGTGGGTTTGTTATTTGTTGGTTTGTTTTTTGAAACAGGATTTCATGTAGTCTTTGAAGGGCCTTGAACTCTTGCTTTCCCTGTGACTGTCTCCCAAGGGTTGGGATTGCAGATGTAGACTGTCACACCTGCCCAGAGATTTGATTGTTTAGGTTTACTTTAAGTTAGCCCGTCATTCTACTGAAACAAAAAGATCGTTTCTCTGTGAGAACTGTCAATTCTGCACATGCATGTTAGATAGGCCAGTAATGTCAAACTATAAGGATATGCTCTGCCATGCCAGAATTGCTTATTTGAGTCCTTAAACTCCAAAACTCCAATGATTTTAAAGTTATTTGGTTCTTTGTTTAATTTTCATAAGCTTTGAGAATGTCTGGAAGTAGCTGTGGTCTTGTTAACACAAAAGAAAATCGCAGAAATTATCGGGAAAGTTCAACTGCGAAATGCTTCAGTCCTGTTACTTTTATATGTAACACAATTCATAAAATGTAATTTCTGGGCTGCATGTGTTCCTGGTAATGGTATTGTTCAGCTCTACAGTCTCTAGTCATTGATTTTCTTGTCAGTTGGGTCTTATAAATCAACTGGAGGTAGTTGTAACTTGGAAAACGTCTTTGTACATTTAATACAGGACTGTATTGTTCATGAGCTATGGAAAATTGACCTCGATACTCTGAGTCAAACACATGTTTTTATACACACACACCCAGACACACACACACTGAGAGATATGCTTGGCTAGAGTCTTGTAGTGACTCTAGTTAGCATTCTCATGTGTTCTGCTTCTCCTTTCTACAATCAGTCTTTGTATTGCTTTTTAATGGTAATCTGAAAACACAATGAAAATAAAATTGGATTCTACCTGCCATACCAATCAATGTTCAGAGACCTGACTTTTATGCATTCGGGTCAGAAACATATTTCATAAAGGCCACTTAAGAACTATGAGACCAACAGACTCCTTGTGGTGGGAAGGGTTAGAGCCCGGCTGGCATAGTAGTACATGTCTGTAATACTTGCACTTGGGGGGACCAAAGTAGGCCGTCTCTGAGTTTACATCAAATCCAAGACATAAACAGAGGCCCTGTGTCAAAGAAAGAAAGGAAGGATGGAAGAAAGCCAAAAAACTTTAAAACAAACAGACAAAAACCCAGAAAACAAAACAAAACAAAAATAAACAAAATCAAACTTAGACCCCCCCCACCTCCCAAATCTCCTGCTTCTTAGTCATCCTTTGCGCTCAGCCTTTTCGCACTGTTGGTCTCCTGAGCTGCCCAGATGGCTGCGGGAGGGAAACATTGACTAGTGTTGCCTGGAAGTGGATATCGATGGTACTGAGTTCCTTCCTGTTAGAATGTTGGATGAGCTTCTTGTGCATTTGTAAGTTATAACTGGTTCATAATAGTTTCTTGTTCTCTCCTTTAATGCTTTCCTATCTATACTTATAGCTTGCTTGCTGTCAATACTTTGTCTTCATTATTATCTAGTTTTATTTTTTTGTTAAAATTGTTGCTGGTGTAAAGATATGTTGTGGGAGAATTAGCTTGTAGTAATTCTGTAGGTAAAAATGTTTCCGCTGAGCTAGGTGTGGTGGTGAACACACTTTTAATCCCAGCACTTGGGAGGCAGAAGCAGTGGATCTCTGAGAACTAGAGACTAGCCTGGTCTAGCAAGCCAGGGCAACACTGTGAGACCCTTTCTAAAATAATAACAACAGGATGTTCCAATTAAATTAAAACATACACTTGAACGGGGAGATCTTTACAACTAAAAGAGGTTCCAAACCTGTAAATGATTGTCTTAGATTCATTTTACTTCTTCTCATTGTTCTGCAACAAAAATAACATCAAGGGTGGGGTTTACCTACCTTTTCTACCTGCTCTTCCCAGCCCTGGGAAGTGGCTCCAAATGGGCTTTGCTTCCAACCACAAAGGCAGCACTCCAGCGACATCTTGTGGCTGCTCCAGCATAAAGCCCAAATGCCTTTTTCCCCCTTTGAATAGATAGAATTTATAAACCTGAATAGAAAACTGAAAAACTTGGTTCATAAAACGCATACAGGCAGTTCCTTTCATATTGCAATCAAATTACAAGACAATTCTGTGACCGCAAAGGATATCATTTATTGTTGCTTAGTACACACTGTCAAAAGAGAAAGGGGGAAATGTACTGAGATATATATGCTGTGTGCGTAACTTCGGTACTGACTTAGCCAAGTCCCAGGTGAGCCAGTGACAGTCACTGTCTGGTGCCTCACTTCCCTCTTCCCCTCAGGGCAGCAGTCAGGGGCAGGATGGAAAGCTAGACATTTTTCTCCAAATAATTTGTTTGGCTTGGATTAGTGGTGGGCTTGTATGACTTCAAAATACAGAGACTGTCTACTCTCTAGGATTTGCCCGATGAGACAGTGACAGATCACTGGTATCTTCATCATCTAGAAATTACTCAATACTTGTTAAGTAAATTTTTTCAAGACTCTTCATTAACCACACCTTAGTAAGTTTTAATTCGACCTTATCTATTCCGGAAATAATAAAAATTAATTGCTTTAATTATTTATTATTTCTGAAACAGTTCTTTTCCCCCAGACCAAGGCAGAAGATAGCATTTGTATTCTTTTTTATCGGCCCTGCCTCTACTCGTAGCCTCTGCATGATCCGTGTCCCCTCTGCTCATAAAGAACAGCCTGTGTTAAGTCTTCAGTGTCACCCACATCTGTTCACAGTCTCTTGCCATCCAGGGAAGAGTAGGCCTACCCGGAATTAAGATTTTTTTTAACTGATGAGGGTTTTTAACTGGTCCTTTTTCGCAGATGATATAGAGTTTTAAAACTGCATTCCCCACAAACCAAACAAGAGGATGTCATTCATGTGTGTCTTTTGTTTCCCCTTTGTATCTTTTCTTGTTCTTCATGTATGTCACATACCTCAGCACACAGTATTGTATTGATGGTAATCACTCCTAACTGTCACTGACCTGAGCGTGTCAAGTTTGTATCACTCAGCATCTCAGTTCCTTCCCAGAGCTTAGCTTACCTCACTCACATCCGAGGTAAAGTGGATAGACCCCTCCAGATATAGCCTGTGGCGGGAGCACTTAATGTCTCTTATTCCTGCGGAGCCTTTAGCAACTGCAGCTCTTGAGGCGGTTACCATGCTTGCACGTCTTGCATTAAATCTGTGTATATTTAACTGGACTAATGGAAAGATATAGGTATTTACTAGAACAGGATGTGTCTGAGTCCTGTCGTGAGATAAAGGTTTTCTCGTTTATAGACTAGAAGAAATGGAAGAAAAGTACCTGATGAGAGAATCAAAGCCAGAAGATATACAGATAATCGCAGAATTAAAATCCTTGCTTACAGAGAGAGACCAGGTCATAAAGAAACTAATTGTAAGATATTTTCTTTTTAGTACAACTATGTCATTAATCAATAAACTATTGGTGGGGGAGGCATGGGGAAGTGTTTTTGAATAATGCTAAATACAAATGAAAAATGCAAAATCTGTGTATTGTGATCAGGTTTATTAGAATGTAATTTCAAATTTAAATTTGACATATATTTTAGTGGGAATTTTACAATTTTCTCCAGTGTTTTTATTGAAATATTTTAATACATATTAAATGTTTAATAAAGTCATTACCATTTAATAGTTAACATCCTTTATGTAGGGATGCATATTGTACATACAGAATTAGAACTAAGGAAAATCTGTTAAGATGGCTGGGAATTAGTCTGCATTGCCGACTTACAGATTAGTCTCTTTTTATGTTGTTGTTTGTTTTGTTTTGAGATAGAGTTATGCTATGGAGCCCTTAAAACTCACAGCAGTCCTCCAGCCTCAGTATCAGAAGTTCTGGAATTACTGGCAGGCATCACCATGCTTGGTTCAAACGAATCATGTTAATTTCCTAAAGTGTATTCCACCTACCACTGATCAGGAGAGCTATTGAACCATCACTCTGAAGACTGGGGTAGGAGGATCTTAAGTTTGAGGCCAAACTGAGCATCATATCAAATTCAAGAAATTTTTGGTATACTCAAGAACCTGTCTCAAAAGCCAAAACCGAACAAGCAAAAAGAAAGGTTTCATAGCCTAGTTTAGGAATAACTCTGTGCTCTGTCAGGGAGTTGGGATGTTCCATGTGAAGGAGACTCAAAAGATTTTTAACAATAAACTTACTGTCTTCATTAAAACCATTATTACTTGGGAAAATATATATACAAATGTTTGAAAATGTATAAAATATTTTAGAATTTTCTAAAATGCTCTGTCCTGGTCAGTAATTAAAATGTTGCTGTTTATTGCCACTAATAAATGAAGATCTTCATAGTACGAATGAAAACAACACACTAATCACCTCTAGTTCCTTGATTGCTCTGAATATTAGCATGTCACAGCACAAGACCAATCTTATGACATCCTTTAAAAATTACTTTTATGATTTAGAAAATTCCATCCGTTTTCAGGACTGGGAAGTTGCTTCTGAAACCCACAGGAATGATTAGGGTCCAGAGAGGGAACCCAGGAGTCAAGAGAGGGAACCCAGGAGTCAAGAGAGGGAACCCAGAAGTCAAGAGAGGGTTTCCTGTGGCTGCAGCCTGCCAGGCACCCCGTTTTCCTCATTCTACCCAGCAACAGTAGACTCAGGAAGAACCGCTGTTCCATTTATGAAGTGAGCAGGCATAGCAAGAGCAGTCATCTGTGGCCCCCACGTCACTATTTATCTTTCCAGTTACTTCTTGAAATGTTACAGATACATTTATGCTCACCAGAGGGCAGATTCGCACTGTTTCTACATCACAATCATTCCCTAAACCTCAGGGCATGTGAGCCAAGACAGTCAGTGGCAACTAAGATGGTTTGGAAGAGTCTGGTCGTGCTGAACTACACTAGAATGGAGGCCAATCTGAACACAGCCCATTTTCTTTCCCCGCTGCTCTGTCAGCTGTGGCCTTCCCAGTCTGCTTGTTCAGTTAACACATTGTACTCATGCCTCCAAAATGAATGATTTTCTCTCTGTAGAGACCATTCATTTTTCTAGTACCATGGCTGTAATACATATGATGTCAAAGGAAAGACGAGATGAGATGGAGTCCATTTTCAGGTATTGAAGGATAATATATGGTGGTATAATCCTTACATATGGAAACCACTCAGCCATGTATGCTAGCAGAAATTTTTAGGGTCAGCGCCTGCCCCTGGCAGCCCTAACACTGGATGCTGGGTCACCCACTCTCAATAGGCCAAGTAAACAGACAATAGTGAAAAGTAGGGGAAAAATGTATTACATGAGGCCACGTGAGAAGAGGTAAAAGTAAGTCTTATGGCCCTCTCCCCTGAACCCCAGAGTCCATCTCTGGGCTCCTGACATGAGACTCAGGTTTGAATGCCAGACAAGAGGCGGACATAACTTAATAGTCCTGACCCAGATGTCTTCTTGTCCATCCTCACTGTCTTAGCTCCAGTCTCCCTTACAAGGTGACCTGATAACCTGTCAGAAATGTTTGAAATCCTGTCTGGGGACAAGTTCTCCCTCTGCCTGGCATCTCTGTCTTTTCCTTTCTGAGCATGAGACTCAGAAAATTCCGATTCATTGGGGGACCATTGTTACTACACTCTGGCAGGTGTGTCTTCAGTGTTACCCTCATTCCTGTTGTGTGTACACACCTCAAGTACAGGTGAGACCCACTCAGATGCCACAGTCCATACCACAAAGACATGTAGGACTCAGTAGATCTTGTCTTGAGTGAAAGGGTATTAAATGGTATGGTTACGTCCCTAGGCCTAGGGTTTAAAACATGCTAAAAACTGACCTGTTAGCAAGCTTTAAGCCACTGGCAGTCAAGCCTAGACATGTTTAAACAAAATACATAAACCTTTATAGTTTATTAAATTTTTAATGAAGAACTAGCAGTCATACAATTTAAGTTTGTAAATCTATAATAGAAAATGTTGAAAGGCTGTTTATAATTCTTTTGTATAGGAGGATAATAAATTTTATCAGCTGGAATTAGTCAATCGAGAAACTAACTTCAACAAAATATTTAACACAAGTCCTACTGTTGGTGTTATTAACCCCTTGGCTAAGGTATGTGCCACAGACACTGTAAAGTAGGGATGTGCTTGAGACCTGGAGGGAAATGGGCTAAGTTATGTGGAGCAAGCAGCATAAGGGTAGTTTCTTAAGTGTAATAATCTCTTACTGAAGTTTACTAATTATTTGTTCATTTTTAAAATGAGCTACTCATATATTGGTAATTTATACTCCTTAAAATATTTTATTAATATTGAATCACTCTGGCTCTATCTTTGTTTTCATATATCTAAAAAAAAGCAAACTTCTGACACAGATTAATTTATCGTCATTTCGTTATTGATCACAATAGTCTGTGTAGCTCAGAAAGACTCTGGCACCAAATGCCAAACAGTTCTCCCTAGCTACAGGCCTTCCATCATAGGGGAACTAAAAGTGAACCTGTAAGCTTTACTTTCACCTTCTTTGACTGTTCTTGACAATTTAGGTATAACTTTTTCTGATTTTGTATTATTTATTCTCTTAGAACAAATAGAAGAGCCTTGAATTAGATGTGGCTAACTTATGCATCATTGCCCAACTTTTCCCCCAGCCCTAGTCTTTGGGCACAGTGGGTATTGCGTAAAATGTATTAAACTACAAAAATGTGTCACATTTTTTTAAAGGCAACACAAATTATTCTATAAATAAAGCCAATGATGAATAAATCATTGTATATGCTGGTTTCACATGGACTGTGAACCTCTTAGGAGAGAAAAATAATAAAATCTTATATTAAAGCTGTTTTTAATCCATATTTTATTACTTCACATTGTGTTTACTTCTGCTAGGTCCTTATCCAGAAATTTTATTTTCAAAGCTTATACAATTTGTCTGTTTAGAATACCAAACTTACTCTTTTTTCAGGAGTGTTCCAAACTTTGAACTTCACTGTTTTACAAACTAAAAAATGATACCTCTCTCTTTAGAACTTCACATAGAAAGCTCTCAATAAATAATTGAATGAGTGAACAGAATTAATTTTATACTGGGTTTTTGTTTGATTTTTGAAAGTCTCCTGTGACGTAGGCTGCCCTTAAACTCCCTTCACTGCCAAAGCTGGCCTTGAATTCACCCAGTAGCCAAGGCTGGCCTTGAACTAATACTGACTCTCCAACCTCTGCCTTCTAATTGTTTGGATTATAGCTGCATGATATTCACCTGTCTTTAATTTTATTATTAAAATCAATAATTTAGATAACATAGCTTTAAATTAGAAAATAATTTAAGGTTTATGTAAACAAAGCATACTAGAGAATTGTATGTATTTTATCAAAATTAATTTTTTAGCTTTAAAACCACTACTTTAGAATTTTACCAGAAGTATTGATTTTTTTGTTTGCGTTTGTTTAGACCAGATTGGCCTTGAACTCAAAGAGTGCCAGTATTAAAAAGTAAAGTGTGCTGAGCCACCTACACCTGGCTATCAACTGTGATTTCTTAAAGAAAAAGAAACAAACATCCTGAAACCTTTAAAATGTAAAGCCCTCTGCAGATTAGATGAGACAGTGTTGCCCCTCAGCTGCTGTTGATCCTCATAGCATTCCAGTGTGCACGCACAGGGCTCTAATGCTAGAGACACACTGTACCGTAGACAGTCACAGGGGAGGCGTGCTGATCATCCACAGGACTGGATTGTATTAAGTGACGTAAAAGGCCTATCTTGGATATTATTTCCATTTTTTAAAACTAATTTTAGCATACATCCAATTGAAAAATATGTGAGAATATTCTAAGTGAATTACAACATACTAATTTTAATTTTTATTTTTAATAAAGGTTGATGCTATCAATTCTAGAGCTAGGGATAAAATTTTGAGGCTGAATTTGTGTTCCTCTTACTTCTGTTCATTTTAAGTGCTGATCAGATATTAAAAATTAATTACTCTTGACTTCAGCCTTTAAACTGTGAGCTAATTCATGATATTGCCAGTTAATTAAAAATGCAGATTTACTTATAAAGATTTCATTTTCTTTCTTCAGAAAGATGGCACAGAAATTTAAAATCAAATTATTTAAGTCAGTTTTTAAGTCTTTAGAAAAAAATGTGGATTTGTTTCAAACTATGATGCCAAGCATTTTTTATTCCTTTTGTTTTTCCAGGCAAGAACAGCCTCTCTTTGACAGATGGATAAAGTTTATGAACCTCTCTTTTCATATTATGTTTAACTTGATGCCTTCTGATTTTAGCCTAAACCCAGTCACCCCTGTGGTATTTGGAACTTCTCCTACCTCACTTGTTCCCTGCACCCTGCTCTCTGTCCTGTTCTGCTCTTTGCCTGGTTCATGCAGTGGTTAGGGAACAGAGGGAAAACACTCCTAAATGTCCCCTGCCCTGTGCTTTCTGTCCTGGTAGCATGCCTATCTTTGAGGATTCCATATAGATGAACACTTTCAAGGATCGCCAGACCACACTTTGGGTAACACTGGTTAATTTTAACATAATAATTTGACACAAAGGTTCCAAAAAATTTTCCATGCCAAATTTATACTTTCTACTATTTCCTGTTGTCTTGTTGGTTCTTATGCCGCAAGTGAGTGTTCTCATGTGTGTTATTTTTAACGCAGCAAAAGAAGAAGAATGATAAGTCCCCAACAAACAGGTTTGTGAGTGTTCCCAATCTAAGTGCTCTGGAATCCAGTGGAGTGGGCAATGGACATCCTACCCGCTTGGAACCCATTCCCAATTCTCCGGTCCATGACGTTGAGTTCAACAGCAACAAGCCACTTCCGCAGCCATTGCCACCCAAAGAGCCCAAGACATTTTTGAGGTGAGCCTGTCTCACCAGTAGTTTTTTCCCCTTGTCTTTCACATTTTTAACTTGAGAAATTTTCATTTTTATCATCTCAGAGAATTCTGTTTTGGCACTGTCCAAAGATTTTTTAATTTGTCATTAGTGAATTTTCTAAATCCTAACAGAGGTGTTCACATAATTCATGTGCTGAGAATTTTAATATTTATACTTTACGAAGGTTTTAGTAGTGCTAACTTTTATTAAAATTTTCATTTCTTACGGTTTGCATATTTATATCCTTATATCATCCTATGAAGATATATAAGTATATTGCCAAATTAAAAAAATAAGCTCTGAAAACTTAGCAATATAGTTAAATACAGATAAATTTAGAAACAAATCAGTTTTAAAATTATTCCAGTTTGAAGCTGCCTCAGAGCTGATTAAATATATTAAGTAAATTTTGAATGAAATAAAATTATTAAGCCATTTAAAGAATTAAAATTTTAAAAATGCTATTTTGTGCTCACTTTAATACAACTTACTTTTCTTGTTGTTGATTCAAGTTGATTTTTTTCTTTTTACTAAATCCTAATAACTCCACTAGTAAATTTTACAGGTGGAGTAGTATTTCTGCTTCTAAGCTAAGCGATTTCTAACACAGTTAATGACTAATTCTTTTAAAGAGTAAGGAACTCGTAAGAATGAAAACTAGTCGAGTTTGTCTCTAAATGTGTCTCCTGCTAAACACTCTGTGTTGCTTGTCTCCCGTGCGCGGGCGCTAGGTATCAGTAGGATGCATGTGCATGTGCTCGAGGGACGTGGCCGCTGGAGCTTCCATTACACATTGTTGCGTGCCTTGTAATTCCCCCAAAGACGGTAGGGATGCTTTCGTTTCTTAAGTAGCCCAAAGAATCTTAGTTAGAATTAAGACAGACAACTTGGAGAATAGAAGAAAACCCAGTTTATAATGCACTCTGTTGAATATCATCTGCCTATGGAATGATGGAAGCTTAGAGTAACCTTGATTTGGTTACGACTTTAGTTCTAGTGGAGGATATAAAGGTGAGGATCAATGCTTGTGTCAGATTATGGTAATTCAAAGGGAAAAGTTGCCCAAAGAGGGAACGCTATTTTGTTCTCTCTCTCTCCCCACAAATACTCATTTTTTTAAAGCTTCCGAGATGATAATATTGTATTTGCCAGTTGTTTACTTTTGGGCCTTATGGAGTAATAATTGTGATGTGGCTCCTGTCACTGAGATCATCTGAGCTGACACAGTCACTCACTCCTGTTCTCAGAGGACCCGCTCTGATGCAGAAGGGTAGTAGCCAGTCCTTACATACCGTTCTGACGAGGGTGGCCAGTGGTGAAAATCAGGGCTTACTATTTAATTGCTCTCCCGTGTCTCTGCAAACTGTTTAATCCTGGATTACATGTCTCTCTCTTTATGAATTCAGTCCTCCTCAGAGTGAAGCTTCCCCGGTGGCTTCTCCAGATCCCCAGCGCCAGGAGTGGTTTGCCCGGTACTTCACATTCTGAACGAATTGTGCTGGCACAGCTCTGGTGGACTGTGACAAGAGCCTGCGTGCATCCGCATCAGTATGCTCACAGGCTATCCTGTGTAAAGCACTGTGAACGAGAAGGTGTTTGTCCAATTTGAAGATGCACTGTATTTCCTGTGATAGTTATTGGAATCACTCTCTGAGGGTACTATACTCTATTATGTGTGTAATTATAACAATTATTTTTATTTGAGATGGAAGTCTTTAATCTTTGTAATTACTGCATAATAAATTTTGTTAGAACAAATGGTTTTTGTTGTTGTTTTCTATTAAGTGTGCTTTAAACACTTTTTAATACCAGGTGGAAGACTTGTCATTAAGTATCATTGCATTAATGATAATTAATTGTTATTTCAGTAGTCTTCAAATCAATATAGGGAAATATATTCTATTAATAACTTTCAATGTTGTGTATAATTTTAACTAAATTGTCAACATTTATAAATCTAGAATAAAAGAATTTATGTAAATTGTGTACTTCCAAGTATATGAATTCTTGCTGGTTTATAGCTTTTTTTCCTTTTTTATTCTGGTAGATGAAATATAAACCTTCAATATAGCTAATATCCATGATTAATATTATTTAGAATCAATTTTACTATGTAAAAAAGTACTATGTAAAAAGATTCTATGTAAAAAAGTTCTACTATAATTTGTTTTAAAAGGTAGTTTATGTCAGGTGTGCTGGCACATGCCTTCAGTCTCAACACTTCGGACCTCTGTGCATGAGAGCTCGCTCTGCATAGGACCAGCCAGGGCTATATAAATGAGACCCTGTCCTTTAAAAAAAAATCCAGATTATCCATTTTCATAGTAGCCTGGTTTCAGTTAACACATCAACACGGATCCAAAGATGTCATACATGGGTTTTTTGCTTTTTTTGTCCACTTTTTATGACTGTATGTGTACATATACTTTTGTATGCATGTGTGTGCACATATGTACATTTGAAGGTCCAAAGTTGATGTCAGGAATCATCATGGATCCCCTTTTACAGTATTGAGGCAGGTCTGTCAGTCAAACCTAGAATTCTCTGAAGTGACTAGTCTTGTTAGATCTCCTGTGTCCACCTTCCAGGACTAAAATTACAGGCGGACAACCATGCTCGCCTAGCAAGTGTGTGGGTTCCTGGAGGCCCGAATTCCTCCAGGTCTTATATTTGTGCAGCAAGTGTCTTAAGCCCTGAGCAATCTCTCCTTCCCCACATTTGATGTACACTCTAGTTCATCTTAGCAAAACATTTTCTGCTGTGACTCTAAAGAATGCAGCTAGAGTAGCAAGTACTGAATAGAGGCATTTTCAGGTCCACTCCTTGAGTTCCGCTTTTGAGTACACAGCTAGGTGTTTCCACACCTAGCTGTTTAGAATTATCGGCTGAAATATCTCCAAAATGGATGTCAATGCCACCATCCTTGCCTAAGAATAGCCCGAGTTATAGGCACCTAAAGCATCAGTTAGACTACTCCCCAAAAGTGAAAAGTTATGTATGTGGCCATACATACTACAGAAAAGTCACTGATTTTATCTTTAATAACTAAATTGAAAAAGTATTATCTATCAGTTGCTGGCCAGAATATATTTGAAGCTGTTGTCAGATCACTTTTAATAAGTAGCTTCTAAGAACACTGTCAGCGAGTAGGGGGTCGTGGCTTTTCTAATGGCCGCTGTAGCTACGCATGATCTTTATCCACAAAGATCAGTGTAGCAATCAAAACGGGCTTGTCTCGGGCCTTTCTGGAGAGACATCAATCTCTCTTCACCCTACAAGGGAAGGAATCAATAGGTCAAATATTCCAAGTCTAGCTTCACAGATAAATGATTTTCTTTGGAGTGGTTCACGTGAGATGGTTGATGCAGGGGTAACTTGCACGACTGACCGTCCTACGCCACGGCCATGAAATGCGCTCAGTGATAAGAGCCCTTGTTGGACCGGAGTTCAATCCCAGGGCTCTCACAGGTTGTTCTCGGACCTTCCTAACTTTGAGCCCCAGGACCAGCTACAAAAAGTAACTATAAATAGGCTTAATTCTCAATTTTTAAAAAAGTACTACCCAAGTTTTTAACCCCCTACCTACTTTCACACAGCTGGGCAGGAGGGGGTGGTGATTGGAACGTGCGGGTAAGGTCTGTGGGTCTATAGACCTTCCTCTATCCAAGATGGAATGTTTACAACTCAACTGTCATTACCTTACACCTAGCTGTCAGGGGTATTGTTCGACTGATTCTGTAGTCATCACTATAGGTCATGGTCTTCATCAGGCCAGTAGCTCTGCTTCAAGAGGTCACTTTGCATGTGTGTTTGCGTGTGTGTGTGTGCACTTCACGCGCGCGCATAAAGGTTATACACAAGGCTTGAGCGTGCCCTGTAAGCCATTTATGGTCATTAATATTTGAAATCCTAGCACTTGGGAGGCAGGAGGATCACAAATTGGAAGCTAGTGTGAGCTAAATAACAAGACTGTCTCAAAAAAAAATAATACTTCTAGTAATTGTAGACTCAAAAACACAACTCTCACCTCAAAGGAGATAACACATAGTTTATTCTGGAGGAAAATGTGTGTGACCATAGCCCAGGGACACAGTTTCATGTTGCTCCATATTACTCCAGTTCCATGGCCCAATGTACTAACAGTTTCATGAAGTTTTTATAGTAATAGAAGCAAATCAAGATACTTTTCGAATACGCCGATGGGATCGTGAGTTACTCAGGTGTGTTGGTTGATTTTAACTGTCAACTTGCCTCAACCTGCAATCACCTAAGAAGAGAATATAATTGAGAAATTGCCTATATCAGATTGGTCTATATGCATGTCTGTGAGGGACTCTATCCTTAACTGATGTCAGAGGGCCCAGCCCCCTGTAAGAAGTACCATTCATCCTCAGGCAGGTAGACCTGAACCATAAAAGAAAACTAGCTGAACACTAGGCGGCTCGTGAGTCACCCAGCAAGCAGCATCCTCATTGATTCCTGTCACACTCCTGTGGCTGTAAAGCTCATTCTTTGTCAGAGTGAATTCTGACAAAGCGTGTGTACTCTAAAGTTACTGCCTTAGCTTTCCTCAGGGACGGCCCAGGACCTGGAAATGTAAGTCAGATAACCCCTTCCTCCCTCAGGCTGTTTGCCACAGCAGCAGAATAGCGACTCACAGCAAAGCATGGAAATGTCTAGGTGCCACCTGATGACATTTTTAATTATAGAGTTTGGGGAAGCTGGTGGTCTGAGAAGTTAATTAGTCCAAAGGTGGCTGGCAAGATGGCTTGGCTGTTAGGAGCATGCGCTGCTCTTCTGGAGGGCCCAGGTTTGATTCCCAGAGCAGACAGTCGGGAACTTATAACTGCCTGTTATCCCTGCTCCAGCAATCTAACAGCCTCTTCTCTGGCCCCTGTAGGAACCTGCACTTCTGCTGCATACCCACACAGAGGCAAACATAGACACCTAATTAAAAATAATAAATGTTGAAACAAAGACATTCAAAAAGGCTGCACAAGACTTTAGTCAGACAAAAAGAATGGCAGAAAATATCTTTAAGGAGTTTAAAGATAGCCTAATGCAACCAAGTTTGGACCTGTCACGTTCCAATCCACAATCATAGAGGCTCTAGGTTAACCAAACTTTTAGTAGGCTCACTGTAAGGTGTGGTTTCTTTTCAGGTACTTTTGATAATTTGTTATTGTTTTAAGACAGTTTCACTATACCCTAGCTGGGCCTGGAATGAACTCTAGACCAGGGTGGCCCTGAACTCACTACCTCTGCCTGTCTCTGCCTCTCCTAGACTGACTGACTGCAGTCAGTACCACCAAGCCTGGCGGCAGGTACTTGCGGTATTTGTTCTTGGAGTGCGGTGGAACCTTTCTTGCTTTCCTTGGCTTTATCTCAGGTTGCTAGGACGTAGGATGAGCTGAGCTCACCTGAGCTATCCCAAGACACTGACATCTGATTTCACTGTCTCATGTCCCCCAAAGAAAGGTGAACAAAGAGTAAGAAGAATGAATTTAGATTATAAACCGAGGGTGAGTAGGTCAGAGAGCATAGGGTAAACGAGAGAGTTTATTACACCTCAAGCTATGAGAGTGCCGGTGGCTACGGGGACCATTATGGAAGAAAACACCCCTGGAACGAGAGTGGACAGTGCTCAAACCACTGCGCTGACCTTCGTGCTTAGGCCGGGTAAATATTATTTCCAGACAGCTTTCCTGGGGGTGTTTTTCTATTCAGGTAACTGACAGACTAATTTGGGCTAACTTGTTTTTGAGATTCCATCTCAAGTAGCCCAGACTGAGCCTGAACTGACTATGGAACTGAAGATAACCTTGAACTAATGAACTTCGTGCCACACTTCCCAAGTGCTGGGGTTCCAGGCATGGGTCATCAAGCCTGCCAATTTGGGTGAACACTTACAGGTGAGGACAATGCTATGCCTCTTATTTTCCAGAAATCCTCCTGATGTAATATTTTAATCTCACTGGCATTCAGAATGTCATGTCTATACCCAGGGCCAGCGATTCAAGAGTACAACTCAGATTCTTTTCTTTTTAAGCATTATTTAGCAAAATAGATAAAAAATGATTTTTCAAATAAAAATTTATAAAAACAGCCATGCTGTTCTGGGAGAAAGTAGCCTTTCTTTAATGGGTCCCAACAAAGCCCTGCCTACATCTTCCTCCCTTTCAAGACAAAAACTCCATAAACTGCAAATTAAATATTTCTTAAACTCATCCACTCAGAAACTTGGAGAGGCAGACCTGCTGGAGAATTGGCTCCAAGATTAAGAGCATCTGTTGTTCTTCAAGAGGACCAGGAAAAGCTTTGAAACAAAGCTAATACATAATTGTACACCACTCACAAAATAGCGAAAAATTCCACCTTTACCAAAATTATATTATATATTTGGGTTATATTATAGGTAGCAAGTAGCGCGCGCGCACACACACACGAGAGAGAGAGAGAGAGAGAGAGAGAGAGAGAGAGAGAGAGAGAGAGAGAGAGAGAGAGAGAGAGAGAGAGAGAGAGAGAGAGAGAGAGAGAGAGAGAGAAGAGTTTTAGAAGTTCCTAGATAATTTTTCAAACTAAGCCTAGTCCCAGACCGCCCTTGCCTCTTCCCGCCGGTCCTTGCCCCACCTCGCCCCGCCCTAGCCCCTCCCCGCCCTAGCCTCGCCCGAGATTCCCCGTCGCCCCTCCCTAGTCCCCACCCGGGGTTGCCCACCACCCAGTCTGACGTGAAATTACCGCACGCCTTAACTACCCGCTTCGCCCTAACCCCGCCCTTCAATCCCCTTGCCCCGCCAAAACTCCGCCCCATTACCTATAGTCCCGCCCCTCGCCGCGTCCCCGCCTCCCGCTCGCGGCCACCCCGCTGGTAGGGGCGCGCGCCCGCCTGCGTCCGCACCCGGAAGAGCCGCGGCGGCCGGAAAGTTGAGACGGTGCGCAGCTCGGGGTCGGCGGGAAGCACAGGCTCTGCAGAGGCCGGGCGAAGGCAGCGGGACGAAGCCTGCGCGCACCCGCGGAAGGCGGCCCCTAGGACGGCCGCGCGCACGCCCCGCCCCCTCCCACGCCGCGCGGGCCGGAGTGAGCACCCGCGGGAGCTGTGCGTCCCCGGCGACCAGACAGTGCGTGTCAGCCCGTAAGTGAGCGCCGCAGCCACATGTCTCGGGGCTTGTTTCCCTCCCGTGCTTAGCGTCAAGTCTCACCCGCACCCTTTAGTTTCTAAACTACCCGCGGAGCCGGGAGGCCCGAGCCAGCCACCTGTGGATCGGAAGCCGTTTGGAAAGCATCCCTCCGCTCGGCAGGGATCGCTGGCCAGGCGGCCAGGAGGCGCGCAATGAGCTCGCACCCGCGAGTGGAGCGCAACGTGGGGTTGAGACGCGCGCCCCAGTGGGGGCGGGGCCACAGCACCCGAGGGGCGGTGCTGCTCGAGCCTCCGGGACCCGAGCTAGGCTTGCTTCCCAAACTGCTCATTTTGGCGCCACCTTGCCTTCCACAGTATGAAATAAAATAAAGCCCTTTAATTTGTTTGGACGTCAACAAGACAAACGGAGAGGGAACTTAACAATTGTACATACATCGTGCCCCAGGCAATAAATGGCTAAGTCTGTACCGGGATGTCCGCGTTTATGGGTTGGCAGACTTACCTAATTGCATGGTTGATGAAAAAAAGCTGTGTTTAAAACAGCCGGTCCATTTAACAGTGTAATTTGCCGGTGAAACCAAGCAAAAATTTAACCTGCTCTTAATATGTACTTAAAATTCTTCAGCTGCCCTCTTTGTGCACGGTTGGAGTTGTTTTTCTTGATTGCTAAATCTGCTGCTCTACGTTTGCACTGTGTTTTTCAGCAAAGACCACATCATAAAATACGGTGTGATCCCTTTCCAAATACTTTCTGTTTTACTCTTGGTTGGATATGCGATCACCTAACCAAACCAAGCTGCTTAGTCTTTTAGTGTTGACTTGTTTCCCTTGATTCTCTGAAAAAATAATTTGTTTACCTCTTAATCTCATACTAGCTCCCTGTAATTGCCAGTGTTCTTGGCTTAACTATGATGCCACCTTATATCGTTATACCTCCCAGCTAAGCAGATGTGCAGAGAAGGCAGAAGGCAGGATCGTGCTGCTAATAAGTAGCCAGTGTGATCCAGCGAGGGGATGCTTAGCTGAACTCTGTGTATCATTCTTCTTCAGTCAGCATGTCTGCAGAGTATGACGAATGTTGGGTAAATAAAACAAGTCTAGTTCAAAACACACCTTTGCTAAGGTACTGACAGTTTCTCCTCTGGGGCTTGTCACCTCATTTAAATTAAATCCCTCCCCGTGTCCCTTCTCTTTTATGAGTATGTGTGTGCCTGAATGTTATGTGCAACGTGTGTAGGTGGCATCAGAGGCCAGAGACTGTCATCAGATCCCCTGGAACTGGGGTTAGAGGCCGCTGTGAGCACTCCCTATATTGGTGATGGGCTCCAAATTCTGGTCCTCTAAAAGAGCTGCCCTTTGTTGTTACTCATACTGTGTTTTTACTCCTTGGCTGGTGGTTTTGTTTACACCTGTCACTTGGGTTTCTGTGGGCGTGGTAACTTTTATTATGCTTCTTTCACTTGTGAGGATAGTGGCTTGTGCATGGTAGGTATTGGAAACTGGTGAAGTGGGTTTAGAATTTGTTATATGACTGTGTACGTGGAAATAAGATAGGCTCCTTATCTCCTTCTCACTCCAAGAGAGTGAGATAGGTGAAGTGCAATATATCTTTCAGTTTTATTGTCCGTAACTTAATGCTTCTTTCATCAGTTTGTCTAGCTTTTCTATGTCTATTGACTGCTTCTACTGAAGCCCATCGTTTTCCTATGTTAATAAGAGAGAGCAGGAAGCACATTTACCTGCAATGTACAAATGTACAACACTACAGCAAACCACTAGTTGTGTTAGTACTGCCAATTGGATTAATAGTGTGCGTTGTTTATGCAGCAAAGTGTGTGTGAATCTGTGTGTGTGTGTGTGTGTGTGTGATGCATGTTTGCAATCCTAGCATTTGGAAGACTGAGGCAGAAGAATTGATACAAATTCAAAGCAAGCCTGGGCTACATAGTAAATTTCAACTCAACCCTCCCAGAAGACAGAGATCTCCTCCAGAAACCACTAAAGGCAGGCGTGAGTGGAGGGCAGCTCAGAACTTTCTACATAGCATCTATAAATTGTAATGTATTAATAAAGGACTAAAGAGGAGAAAGAGCTAGAGAAAATATATGAGAAATACTTTGTGCCATTTAATACTTTGATGATCAGCATCATCCAGTTCTGTGAATTAAAATTAACTTCCCTATTTTTTTGTTAAGAAAACACATTTACTGTCTAGGTCTGAAATTTCTTTTTGAACCTTAGACCATAAATTGTCAGGGAGCAGGCTTCAGCAGCATGGCTGCTCCTTCCCATGGCCTCACAGGGTGAGCTGCTCTGGTTGCAGCAGGCTGGTGCTCCAGTTGTACCCAGGTGCTTCGCTCATACTCCTTTCCCCCAATCATGTTCCTTCACTATTTCTGGAATCTGTCCTGGCTCCTGCGGTGTCCAGGATGCTCAGAATGCACATTGATGCTGGAAAGAACCTTAGCTGATTTAACACAATGCCATCAGCGTGCTCAAACTCTAGACTCCTCTGGTTTTTCCATGACGACATTTATGAAGCATTCTTTTGAGCAGTACCCAATCCCTATCATCTGCAGCTTTTCTTGTAGATTTGCATGTGTGTGGCCAATAAAACCCTCCATGTTTTTTAAAGACCTTAGAGAATATAGAACAGACCGTCTCCTCTTTTATTTGTCGTTTAACTGAGTTTACCGGAAGATGGTTGCTGCATCAGAAAGAACTTCAATATTATTTTATTTTTATTTGTGTGTGTGGGGAAGGATATGTGTACTGTAGCGTGCATGTGGAGGTCAGAGGGCAACTTCTGGGAGTTGGTTTTTACCTTCCACCTTGAGACAGGACCTCTCTCGTTTCTGCAGTTGTGCTGTATATTCTAGGGTACTTGGTCCTTGAGCTACTGGGCAGTCTCCCATCTCTAGCACCGTCTCGCAGTCTTAGAACTGGAATTAACTATGTGATATGTGTGCTACTGCGTCCAGCCTGTTGAGTAGGTTCCTGGCATCCAGACTGGGTCAAAAGGCTGTGGTGAGAGCACTTCTCCCACTGAACCTCTTCTTTAACCCCACCATCATTGATTTCTTTGTTTGGTTTTGTTTTGTTTTTCGAGATAGGGTTTCTCTGTAGCTTTGGAGCTTGTCTTGGAACTCACCCTGTAGACCAGGCTGGCCTCAGACTCACAAGAGATTCACCTGTCTCTGCCTCCCGAGTGTTGGGATTAAAGGCGTGCGCCACCACTGCTTGGCTAATGTCACTAATTTTTAAAACACGTTTTACATAACTATAATGGGTTCTCTAGGTAAGACTGGATTCAGATACTATTTTGTGAATATGACCAAAGACTGGGATGATTATAATAGACCTTTTTGTTGAGTGGTGTGCAAAGCTTGAGTAGCAAAGGTCTAACACCATCTTTTCTTTCTCTTTTGTAACCTAGAGTCAAGATGAATAGTGACCAGGTCACACTGGTGGGTCAAGTGTTTGAGTCCTATGTTTCAGAGTACCATAAGAATGATATTCTTCTGATCTTGAAGGAGAGAGATGAAGATGCTCACTACCCAGTTGTGGTGAATGCCATGACCCTTTTCGAGACTAACATGGAAATTGGCGAGTATTTCACTGTGTTCCCCAATGAAGTACTAACTATTTTTGACAGTGCGCTTCGAAGGTCAGCCTTGACAATTCTGCAGTCCCTTCCTGAGCCTGAGGGCTTTTCTATGAAGCAGAATCTTCACGCCAGGATATCAGGTAAATCATGAGAGAATGTCGGCATGTAATATTCTGAGAAGGTTTGAATAAATATGACACATTTGGGTCAGCACATGGGACTCAGAGCATTAAGAAATAATTGTTATTTTGGGACAGGCAAGATGGCTCAGCAGGAAAATGTGCTTGCTGCCAAGGTTGGCAATCTGAGTTTGGTTCATGGAACTCATCTGATAGAACTGATCCCCAAATATGTCCTCTTACATCCACATGCACACTGGCATATGTGTACACACACACACACATGATAAATAAATCTAAAAAGAATTTAAAAAATAATTGGTGTTTATTTTGAAAATACATATCTTCTATATGACACATATCAATGGTTGTCTTCTGGACATGAGATACCATGCCAACAGCGGGGAGGGAGAGAATATGAAAACATCAGTGTACTTGTGTCTGTGTATTTGTTTGTGTGTATAAAGTTATATAAGGCATACTTACGAGCTTTTGTGACTACTAACAATAAAATACTGGTAAAGTGTGAATTAGAAAAGATCCTACCCAGTGATCTTCATAACTTTTTTATGAAACTGTTTTCATACATTATGATGAGCATTGTGCTGCCTAACTTTCAGGAACTCAACACATGGTTGTTGAGACCATGCTTTTAATTTATTTGGTGATGATTAAATAAATGGATTTTATGTGTGAAAGGTGGCAGTATTTTGTCCACTAAGTGTGGTTAGTTGTATACTTAGAGGCTACCGAGAGCTCTCTGGTGAGAACCAGTTCTCTCTCAGTCCTGCTTGTGGCTTCTAGAGATGTGCTTTCAAAAGAGTCCATTGATTTCCATTGTCTGAAATTTTTAATTGGGTTGATGATCTGATTTTCTAAAGTAAGACACAAACATGGTCAAGTGCTTTCCAAACAATCATGAAGACCTCACTTTGGATCCTTATCATTCATGTGTAATGCTGGTGTGATGGTGAGCACCTCTAATCTCAGCTGTCTGGAGGCAGAGGCAGGAGAATCGCTGGGGTTGCTGGCCAGCCATTCTCACAGAATTGGTGAATCCCAGACTCAGTGAGAGACATGGTCACAAAATATGATGTGGAGCAATAATTCAGGATGGTACTGAGCATGAATATCTGGTCTCCACACTTGTGTACCTAACCACCCACACATAGTCAAGTTAAAAATAAGACATAAATATTTCCCCCTAAATTTATGCTATTTTAATATTTTCTGGCAAAGACATGACATTCTGCAGAGTTAGTTATCAAAGTATAAATTGATGATGTTATTTTTCCATTAGGTCTGCCTGTTTGTCCTGAACTGGTAAGGGAACACATCCCTAAAACTAAGGATGTGGGACACTTTTTGTCTGTCACTGGGACAGTGATTCGAACAAGTCTGGTGAAGGTCCTGGAGTATGAGCGGGATTACATGTGTAACAAATGCAAGCATGTATTTGCGGTCCAGGCTGACTTTGAGCAGTATTATACCTTCTGTCGGCCATCGTCATGCCCAAGCTTAGAGACTTGTGATTCCTCAAAATTCACGTGCCTCTCAGACCTGTCGTCATCTCCAGCCAGATGTCGGGATTACCAGGAGATCAAAATTCAGGAGCAGGTAAATGATCAACTCATTGAGAAAAAATAACACATCTGGGGGTGTTATTTTCTACCGGAGTCAAAGGGCTGGGATTGGAGAATACAGCTTGTACACAAATTGCCCTGTGCTTTCACTTTACGGAAGATGAAAGTCAAACTTGTCAAACATGTATTAGAAACCATGAAATAACCATTGTGTTAGAGCACTGATGAGATTTTAGAACCACTTAATAATGTTAAAATTTAAAAGTAAATATTGGGGTTAGAGACATGGCTATGTGGTTAAGAGCGCTTGTTGCTGCTCTTGCAGAGGGCCTGGGTTCGGTTCCCAGGGCCCACTTAGTGGCTAACCATTGGCAGCTCCACTTCCAGATGATCCCAGGCCCTTGTCTGGACTCTGTAGGCATTGCGTGTATATGATGCACAGACATACATGCAGACAAAACACCCATACACATAGAGTAAAAGTAATTACAATAAATGAACAAAAAGCTTATATTAAACATTCTAAACTAGCTGTACTTAGGAATATGAAAAAATTCAGTCAGTTTAACTGGTTGCCAAACATTGACTAGGGCAGAGTTTGGGGTTTGGTTCAATTTTAAAAAGTATGGATGATCACTCATGAACAAATAAAGGGGAAATTAACTTTCCTTAAATACAAAGGTTTGTTTTCTCATGTAAATAAGAAGATAGGCAGCTCAAGGCCAGCATGTAGGCTCCTCAGTGTGGAACTCTTACACCTCACTTTTCTTGTCCCTCTATTGGTTTAGTAGATAGGTCTCGCTTGGTAGCTCATGCTGACCTGGAACTCACCATGTGTGGGGATAACTTCTGAGAAACACTGTTCGACTTACAATTCAAACTTTTGCCACACCTAGGTCCAAGAGAACTTGGGAAAAAATCATTTGCAAAGTCATGTCTTCATGGAACAAAGCCAGGGTTCTGTTACTAAGGAGCAATCAAGAGACTGGTTGATTCTCCAGATGTTCAGACTGGATGGAGATTATGAAAGAAATGTCTCTCCATTGCTAAATAAGTAACTTTGTCACAAAGTTTAAGTTGGTTTCAATATTTATTTTGACCGTCTACAATATAGATTATAGCTGGAGATATTTTCCATATTTGGTGTTTTAACTTTACTATAGCAAATTCTTATGTTTTAAGTTTTATTTTTGCGTATGTGTCTGGATCTCTTGTGGATGGGCACCGACAGAGGCCCGAGAGGGGCAGATCCAGTGGAGCTGCCGTAACAGACAGCCGTGACACAGGTCATCTGGAAGTTCAGGGAGCTGGAAACTGTTGTGGTATCTCTCCAGCCCGTAGTATTAGTGAATTCTGTTTTGATTTTTGTTTTTCCAACACAGGGTCTCACTATGGAGCCCTGTAGCCCCGGCTGTCCTGGAACTTATTATGTAGACAGGCTTGCCTTGAACTCAGATCTGCCTGCCCCTGTCTTCTATGTACTGGGATTAAAGGAGCCCAGCTAGTCTTAGTGAATTCTTAAAACTGGTATTAGTCATAATTTTCAAGAA
This sequence comes from Chionomys nivalis, assembly GCF_950005125.1. Classification (NCBI taxonomy): domain Eukaryota; kingdom Metazoa; phylum Chordata; class Mammalia; order Rodentia; family Cricetidae; genus Chionomys; species Chionomys nivalis. The sequence goes on from NC_080087.1 coordinate 47,608,738, forward strand.
AAATTTCTTTAGTCCTATCAGAATCAAATCTGATACTATTAGAGAAATGCAATCAGTTTCAAGTACTACTACATTTTGGATACATAGCATCTAGTTAAGCACACTCATATCTTATCGTTGTGTGTTTTCTTTGGCTAGGTCCAAAGGCTATCTGTTGGAAGTATTCCTCGGTCTATGAAGGTTATCCTGGAAGATGACTTAGTAGACAGTTGTAAATCTGGTAAGGATCACTTTTTAGATTTTGAGACCACATTTCTGTATTGCTCTGGTTTGTCTTTAACTCTCAGGCCTGAGTGGTCCTCGGTCTCCCCTCTCCTCCCCCAGCAACTGGGACTGCATGTAGCCAGCAAGAGTAAACTTTTGATAGTTTGTGTAGGAGGTTCTCAATAGTCATTTCTTTTTATTTTCCACAATATGACTGACAAGGGGATGGGGGCTATAAGTGTTTGCTCTGTGAAGAGTTGGGCTGGGGGTGGGAGGAACTAAGAGCTGAGGTGGGGCTTACCAGTACCTCTGCTGCCTGACTACTGACAGAGCTGGAGCATAGGTCCAGACCCCTCATCCAGTGCTTTCTTCAGTGGGCCCTGCTCCACAGTGACATCTTCAAGAGGGCCTGGTGGATTTGGTGGACAAATGATACAAGATGTGACTGTCAAATGCTACTAAAAGTCTTACTGGTACCTAAACAAAAGGAGTTCTCTGTGCTGTGTGTGTTGACATCACACTAGAGTGATGATGATTTTGTAGATTAGTAGAGAATAATGTTTCCATATAATTTAATGAAACTGAATTATGTCTGCACTGAAATCTTAGGCTATATTCTTTCCATTGTCATTAAAAATAAATATTAATACTTATTAATAATAAAGGTAAAAGCAGTCTGTTAACAGCCATTGGTCTCTTTATGCACAGCTAGCTTTTAAAACCTTAGAAATCAGAAGGTAGAAGTGGTGTAATCCGGGCACTCCAGGAAGTCACACCCTTCAGAGCAGTGAAGCTCATTATTGTGCTGATAAGGAATGGTTCCCACTTCTGAGATCTGCAGGACTAAAAGCTGTTGGAGAAGGGAGGGGTACTCCAAGGGTTTGGAATGTTTCAGTGGAAGAACTTAATTAGAACTTAGTAGTTTGCATTTTAACTGTAGGAAAATGCAAAAATTTTAAATGAATGTTTTGTTACTGTGAACTTCACAGTTGCAGTGATGATATGAATCTGCCATTTAGTAATACTTGTATGTATGAAAACATTTATATGTTTTTAAGTGCTCTGTAAATGCAAGATAATTTTAATATAATAATAACTGATACTAAGTTGAAATTCCATTTATATACATATAAGTAAATTTATGAATAAGCTTAAAACTTTATAAAATATTTGTAAATATTTTATAAATAAAAGAATTACCTGATCCAATTTATTTGCCCAAGAAAAGTGGCACTAGGATCAACATCCAAGCCAATAATAATGAGATTGTTATTCTTGGCCACTCTTCATTACTCTGCGTTTCTGCATAATTACTGTTTATTAAAGTCTGATTTTTACTAATGGATACTATATTTAAGTTTGTCATTTAATGAATGTGGGAAAACCTCAATAAGAGGATGTTCATATAAACTTATGAACAGTTGTTTTCACCTAAAATTTAAGAGGGAATGTAGTAAAATGCCATTATTCCAGATTGACTTTGAAAGGCATCCAGCATTCACTTGGGAAAACTCTTAAGAAACACGTATGTAGAACACGCATTACCGTGCTTGTCCGCATTTGGCATTAAGATGCATTTAGCTAGAAATGTGTCTGGTAGTGTGTGTACTAATACTGCCATTTCTCTGTAGTCAGCACTAAGGAGCCTTTCTCCAGTAAATCAAAAGCTCTGCAGATTACATATTATTCATAGAGATTTAGAGTAAAAAGCATTTTGTGTCTTAAAAACGTGTGATAATCTGCCTACCAGGAATAGGTTTTCCTCGGGTAGAAAGGAACAAGTTGGTTGTTATTTTCTGCTTTGAAGTGGAGTCAGTATCCATTGATTTATTATTGTTCATTCCTTCACTGAAAAAAAGCAGGAAATTGTGGGTAAAATATTAAGAAATAAAATAAAAATGATCACATAAGAAACTAAATGCCAAACAACGCAAGACTGTTTCCTTTCCCGATTCCAAGCTAATGCAGTATCACTTTCTGGCTGATTAGTCTTTAATATTTATTTATTTATTATGTATACAGTATTCTGCCTGTGTGTATGCCTACAGGCCAGAAGAGGGCACCAGACCCCATTACAGATGGTTGAGAGCCACCATGTGGTTGCTGGGAATTGAACTCAGGACCTTTGGAAGAGCAGCGAATGCTCTTAACCTCTGAGCCATCTCTCCAGCCCTGGCTGATTAGTCTTAAACAAATATACTACACTACTCCTGGTGAGGGGTAATAATTGTGTGATTATTATATAGCAGACTTCAAAAAAAAATGACTTTTGACTTTATTCAGAAACAATTACTTGTTGGGCTGGTGAGAATCTAGCATATTTTGCTCTAAGCTTGCTAATTCCTTTTGAATGAGTATGCATACTTGGAGAAAAAAAAAGGAGTATGTGGGTAGCTTAATTTTAATTTCTGGTCTTTTGTCAAATGATCTAATGCCAAGCCACCATGCATGATATTACCAGTGTACTTACACAGTGCTTTTCCTTAGGGGATGACCTCACTATCTATGGGGTTGTAATGCAACGGTGGAAGCCTTTTCAGCGAGATGTACGCTGTGAAGTGGAGATTGTCTTGAAATCCAACTATGTCCAAGTGAATAATGAGCAGTCCTCAGGGATGGTCATGGATGAGGAAGTTCGGAAAGAATTTGAAGACTTTTGGGAACACTATAAGTGCGATCCCTTTGCAGGTTTGTGACTAAGGACATAAGGCTCCTGCAGACAGCTTATGTGCTGTGCAGCTCAGTGGCTTTATTCAAGTGCTGACATTAGTATCTCCAACAGCATCTTCCATTCAAGTCCATTTCTAGCATTGACATTTCTGCTGTGTGTGGTGTGTCTGTGCAATTCTGCTGCATGATTGTGTATGCAAATGAAAGCCAGATTCAGTCTTGCGTTATTCCTCAGGAACCAGCACCTGTGTCTATGCCCCCCCACCCCTGCAAGTTGCCTGAGTAGAAGGCTCTTAGATTTGTGGGTCAGTGAGCCCCAGTCATTACTTGTCTCTGCCTCCTCTGTCCTGGGGTCACAAGCCTGTCACCATGCCCAGCTATTTATGTGGATGATGGGGATTAATTAGACTAAGGTTAGCTTTTATGCATTAAATACACTGGATTCTAGCATATTCTGAAATACAGACAACTTGCTGTTAGCATAGAACTTTAAATTAGGGAGTTCAGTTTAAAAGACTGGAGAGGTGATGGACACAACACATTTTTCATCATAGCGGTAACTCTGACTGTGAGCTTATTTACCATGTGTTACATGAAATAATACATCATAGCCTTGGGTTTGTAGGGCATGGGTTTTTATTGGGAAAAAAACCCACATGTGTCAAACATGAATTAAATTTTCGTTTTCATTCTTCTTTGGTGACATCCTGAGAAAAATATTTGCCTCCAATCTAATGCATATTATTCTCAAGTCACAAGCTGAACTAGACACTTATTTTGCAAAATAAGGCTTTCATTTGTCTATAAGGCAGTTTGCTATTGACAGAGATTCTGTCCCGCCCAGTACCACAATCATTCAGTCCCAAAGAAACACGCAGAGGCCTACATTAAATATAAACTGGCTGACCTATTAGCTCAAACTTTCTTATTAACTAACTCTTACATCATACATTAACTCTTTATTTTTGTCTGTGTTAGCCACATGGCTTGGTACTTTTATCATCAAGGCATTATTACCTTGCTTCCTCTGTGTCTGGATGACTACTGTAGGCTGAGTCTTTCCTAGTCCCAGAATTCTCCTTTTCTGGTCACCCTGCCTATACTTCCTGCCTGGCTACTCGCCAATGAGCATTTTATTAAAGCAATACAAGTGACAAGTCTTTACAGGGTACAAGACCATTGACCCACAGCAGTTTGCTTCTATTTTGTGGGATATTTTTTAATCTTCCATGTGTAATTCCCTGACCTTTATGTGATGAGGGTAGAAGAGAGCCCAAAGATCTCTACACTATGGCTTTACTAAGCAAGCACTTTAAGAATCATACATTTTTTTGACAGGTCTTTAAAATGGGTAATGTTTCTTTGGACCATGTTCATTACTTATTCATTCTATTGCCAGAGCTCATCTGCCTTCACTACACCATGCTCCACACTAGATATTTCCAAGTTCTTCATGTTGATGATTGAAGATGTCTTGTAATTAGGAAACTGTAGCTATGTAACTCATTTGTCAAAGGACAAAATAAGTGTAATAGGAAGACACCATGAAAATCAGAACCCTCTTCTTACTTTCCTAGCTACTGGTGTGTGTATTTGACCATTTTGAAGTTGTATGTATGTATCTTACAAGTAGAGAAGCTGTAGCCGAAGGGCATCTTTCCTTCCCAGCACAGTGCTGTTACTCTTGGGTTTGACTTCCTTCTTGAAACTGTAGGAACGGACTAGGCCCAGCTAAGCAGCTTTGTTCTGATCTGTGGGGAGCCCAATACTTAGGTGCTAGATAAGAACCCCAAACATAGTACCTGGGTCTGCCCGGCCATTGGAACTCATACTATGCCGGTTCAGTTATCTTACATCAGAGTTTTTCTATAAGGTTACTGAGGGCCAGACATTTAAGTAGGAAACTTGGCTGTAGACACCCTAGTAACATGGTCTAAAGCTAGAAATTTAGAAGGAACTAAATTCATTGTGTGATAGAGCCATGGAAAACAGGGGCAGGAAAATTGAGGCTCTCGCCCAAGACAAGTGCTGGAACTTATGTAGGTTGGACACTGTCCTCTTTACTGTTGGTTTATAGATTCAGTTAGCCCCGGGACCTGTGTCCATGCTGGATACTAAAACCTGAGCCCTTTACCATTGTAGTATGACTTCTGCTGGCATGTGATAGTTTTGGCTTAGCTTACCTGTTCTTAAACATGGTTCTGGTTTTTGTGTAACCCTTGAATTTTAGTCAGAATATCAAGTCTTTTTGCTTTAGAACCCTGACCATTTTTTCTAGGCTTTCTATCTAGAAAGGAAAAGATTCCCTGTAGTAGTTAATGTTCTTCCTAGATTTACTGCATCTTCCTTCTGGTTCCCTTTTTATTGAAGGATTCCTTTCTTTGTATTCCTTATGTTCTGGGCCCATCACCATCCATTACTTACCACTGAGTTGATATGGAACCATTACCGGATGGGAAGTAGCTCAACAGTTTGTTCTCTTCCCCAAACCAAAAACTATTCTGATTCATTTCAAACAGTAGTCTTTGTACATGAGGCTAGCAATGATGGGAAGGCTTGGGAAAGACTAATTAGAACCCTGTAGACCGATCAGACCAACAACTGAATAAAACACTTTATTTATGATATGCTAAAATGATTCCCAGATGTCGTGCTTTTATTTAAAGCACACAATTAGACTTCCAGATCTTCACCTTAGATTACTGGGGTTGTAGTTTGCAATGATCTTAATATGTTGTTACCATAATAACTTAATCCAAATAAAACAGTTTCCCAAACAGTCAGAACAAATGCCAAGTCAATTTGCAAGGTGGATTAGCTTTACTTCTTTCTCTTGTACTTTCAGATGCTCCACAAGCTCCAGCTTACCTCTTTAAAAGTCGCTGGTTGTTATAACACCTCATTTCTGAGTAGGGGGTAATTTTAGTGACATTACCAGAGAACATATGACTGTGTTATATTAACGGATAAGTCTTGACAGCTAAAAGTTGAAGAAAAGAAAACTCCTTTTTTAAAAATTTAGTATGACAAATTTATAGAAACTTGAGTAGGCAGCACGCAGGAGTGAGGATGCGGGGGTGGGGCACTAAATTTAGAACCTTAAACAAGGTTAGTGAGATATGATGGCATACTCTATAATCTTAACACTTAGGAGACTGAGGCAGGAGGATCGTGCATTCTCTTTGCAGGACCATCTCAAAAATGAAAGAAAGAAAGGAGCCTAAGTAAAGCTCTTTACCATTTGATGTGGCCGTCTTCGTCTGTTTAGATTGGCACAAAGAGTATGTTTAGAAGCAAATGGCCACAGGATCGGGTGATTTCTAGGAAAACTATTGATAACTTCTCTTCTTTCTCACTTCCCAGGGAGGAATGAAATACTGGCCAGCCTGTGTCCTCAAGTGTTTGGAATGTATCTAGTAAAGCTGGCTGTGGCCATGGTGCTAGCTGGTGGGATTCAAAGAACTGATGCTGCAGGAACAAGAGTCAGAGGTCAGGACCTACTGGCACGTTTTTAGAATACTAACATAGAGGGGAAGAGACTCTTTCTTGAACAAAAGCTGCTTTTTCGGGGAAGGGGGTGGTGAATGAAGCATATGTTTGAAAATGACAAAATGAAGAACATTACTTTGTATGCTAACTTAATTTCTCATCGCTAGATTTTTCCTATAGCATATATCCATATTTATCAGAAGCTTTCTTCTCTAATTCCAGAAAGATGAAAGAAATCCCTAAATTTTTTCTGTGACTATATACTACAAGCCTGTAAAGGTACCACAAAAATGGCTCCCTATCTCAAAAAAAAAAAAAAAAAAAAAGAGTGAGAGATTAGAAATGGTGTCTTGGTCTCCATCTGTGACTGCCAATTGCTGCTCACACTCTGCCTGCTGGTGCTCCTGCTGGTAGGCAGCAGTCAAGTCATCTATCTGCCAGGAGTTGCTGCTGTAGGTCACATTCAAGCAAAGGCTCCAAGTGTGCCACACTGGTAACAGAAAGCTGTGCAGCAAGCATGGCACACACAGGTCTGCTAACCAGAGTTAACCCAAAGACAAAAAAAAACCAGGTTGTTAGCAGAACTCTGAGACCCTACAGTACAGCAGCAAATAAACAGACACATCTTAGGAATTATGTATTTGATCACCTGTTATCTGCAAGGCACTTTGCTAAATGTTGAGCTTAAATAATTGTTTCTTATTAATATAATTAGAAAATACTTATTACTAAAGAAATTGATTTGTCCAATAAAAGTACCACAGGACAGGTTATGTCCATTTGTGTTAAATGTGAAAATTGAGTAATCATTTTAAGGTAGACTTCACTAAGCTATGAAAATTTACATAAATGAAAGTGCACAATGATTTGACATGTATAAAGCACTTACAAAATCCCCAACATTTAGAAGTACTTTGAAACCTAGAAAACCTTGTATGGCTTATATGGATAGCTTTAATCATAGTAGTTCAGATTTAAAAATAGATAAAAATCAGAAAGTTGTTTTAAGTCAAGGATTTTAAAAATGTTAAGAATGGGCCTAAGCATCTGGAAATAGCACACACTCTACTAAGTCTTCAGTGTCACATTCAGTGATCAAAAATTGCTATATTTGTGACAGCTAATTTTTCTAAGGATCTTCTCATTAACTTCTTCTTGAAGAGCCTTACATTAAATTTATCAAAATGCCATATAAAATGTTGGCATTTCTTTTTTTTTTTTTTAGCTATATGGTATTCATAGATCTTTTAAGAACTTTGAACCTTTACACCTTTATTTTTTTTCCTAGGTGAATCTCATCTTTTATTGGTTGGGGATCCTGGCACAGGTAAATCGCAATTCCTCAAATATGCAGCCAAGATTACACCAAGGTCCGTACTGACTACAGGAATTGGATCTACCAGTGCAGGTACTGGATGTGACAATTTTAAGTAAATTAAATTGACTAACAGTAATCTTATTCTGAAAAAGTATCTGTTGTAGAATTCAAGTAGTTTTAAGTTACTGCCAAAAATTGAAGGAAATATAACATCCGTTTTGTAGTATTAAGGAAGTATCTTTAAAAAGGTCCATGTTTTCTGTTTAGAACTTAGTTTTATGTACGGAAATGTAAAGATGTCATTTTATAAAGATCTACCAATTTCAAATAAGGAAATTCATTTTACAGAATAAGTAGATAGCATATAGCTTAAGGCATTTTTATGGCCAACAGTGGCTCCTAATGACACCTTTTAGAGAGATTTGTTTATTTAGAAAACATATGTTCACATATGTACTAAGAAATTCTGTTCATACACTGTAATAATACTTCAGCAAGTATATTTAAAAGCTTTTACAGACAGACTATCAATATCTGGTTATAAGTGACAGGAAATTTAGGAGAAATTATTTTTAAAATGTGTCTTGATGTCTTCTATTTTTATGGTTTTGATTATTCTGTTCTTGTAAAAATAGGACTTTGGTTTCACAGGGTGTTGTTACATGTTAAGATAGCCTCATTCTGTAGTCTCTACTCAGAGTTCTTATGAGATGCTTATAAAGGTTATCACAAAAGAAATGTCCCAGGAGTTCCATCTGAGAACTTTAAGATGGGATCTGTGAATTGAGAACACTAGAAGAGGAGGAGTGGCTATAATGAGCACTGCTTGTACATTTTGAAATCCTTATGGCCCAGTGTGTTCTACATCCTAAAATCAACAAGACACTGTGTGAGTAATTACATGAAATGATTCCTAAGCAGTTATGAAGAATGTCAAGAAACAAGCAGGCAACTAATAATATCAGACTATTAATACCGAGGAAATATTACAGTAAATAGCTATGGCTTCAAAGTGTCAATGATAATGTAAAGTGAATTAGCACTTTTCCCGCATTTTAAATGTCAAGATCAGAATCCAAATGTGAGAAAAAAGATTAGTAAAGATTTTACAATTGTAGAAACTTATTGCTACTTTCTACCAAAGATGCCATAGCCTTTCGTCATTCTTTTGAAGTCCATTTAGAGTCAGGCTGCACATAGTTTAAGGTGTAGCAATGGGGCCATGTTTGTGAAAAAAAAATTTAATATACATGTGTAGTTGTGTTGTAGGGTGTTGCACGGTATCACTATGGATTGTGGTAGAAAACCACACCATAGTCTTTCATTTCTTTTGTGTGTGCACATATGAAGTTAGAGGAAAACTTGTGGGCATTGGTTTTCTCCTTTGATCATGTGAATCCTGGGTATTAAATTCATGTATTCAGGTTTGGCAGCAAGCCTTTACCTGCTGAGCCATATTGACAGTCCCCCAAAGACTTTCTTAATAAAACTAGACCCTAAAACTATAGGGTAAAATAGTAGAAAGTTAAGGGTCAGACAAGGTTATGAATGAGCAAATGCATGCATGCATACATACTTCCTCAGTTTCTAGAGTGCTTCCTTAACTCAAGGAAATGATATCTTCATAACCTACTCACCTAGCTCTTCAGTGGTATAAATGGGCAGAGGGGTGTGTGTGTGTCTTTTCCCCAGACATTGCATTGTGGCATATCTTTAATTCTAATACTCCAGAGGTAGAGGCAGGCAGATCTCTGTGAGTTGAAGGACAGCCTGACCTACTTAATAGGTTCAAAACACCTAAAGCTATATAGAGAGATGCTACCTCAAAATAAATAAATGAATGAATAAAGGGGTCTGGGGATGTTATCTAAGCCTTTTGGCTATAATTAAGACATATGTCTATAAACAAGGCTAAACAGGAGGAAATTCCATGCATGCTAATTTCTTAATTCTTAATTTAAATAGTTCTATTATTCATTTGTTTTTTAACTTTAAATTCTACAGAGTAGTAACATTTAAAATAATAAAAGGCAATAGTTTTATGTCTCAAACTTATGACAGTAAGCTATACATTTAAAAACTGACATAAAAACCTGAACATATAGTATTGCAAAGTGGTATTTATAATCAGGTAAAGACTCAAGTAAATTGTTTTACTTGGTGATTTTAGTTTTTACCTTTTATTTCTAACAAACTCTTCCTACGGTATTGATCACTTAACTCTTGTTTTAACATTTTTTCCTAATTGTAGTTAGACAAAAATGAGATTTTTCTTTTCAAATACTTAAGTCAGACGTATTTTATTTTTAAAATCTGTGGACTGGGATATGGACAGTACTGTAATAATTTGGAGTATTGAATTTCAAAGTTTTAACATTTAACAAGACTTTTTTCACAAATTCATATTCTAAAATACACATGCCTTCCTTTCTAAAAAAACAAAAAAAATGCCTTTCTTTTCCTTAAAATGCTTTTAAAAGCGCAGTATAAAAGCTTAGATGTGGAAGGCACTGCATAACTTGCATCTTATGGCTGTCCTGCTTACCATCAGCAAGGGTCAAAAGAAAATATTCTACTGTAAATTTAATGGAGCAAATCCTTGAAGTACTTATTTCTCATTAAAGAAAAGATGCTTTTGGCCCATTTATTTGGTAAGTTCCTTTCTAAAATTGCTCTTCAAAAAAAATTGTCTGGAAAAGCTGTCTAGAACATGTCAACTACAGATATGCCCTGATCTTATCACTTTAATGAGAAGCAGAGGATATGGGGTATTGTAGCTGTGAACAAAACTAGCCAGCTTATTAGGATAAAGCAAAGCAGACCTTTCTAAATTACCTTTCTTATAGCAACACCGCCGACAACCCAAGTTCAGAGTTTCTGAACAGCAGATCTTTTGGCTTTTCAAGACAGGATTTCTCTGTTTAACAGCCTCCTAGCTGTCCTGGAACTAGTTCTATAACCTGGCTGGCCTCGAACTCACAGAGATCCACCTGCTTCTGCCTCCCAAGTGCTGGGATTAAAGGTGTGCGCCACTATCATCCAGCTATAATCTAATCATACACTTTAGAAACCTTGCATTTGCTCTTGCTGTGTTGAAATCTCTGGACAATAATGATTTGTGATCGTGGTCTCTCAGTTCTATTAGTAGGGAAGCATAAACCATAGTCAGAGGGACTTCAAAGGCAGCCACATTTATTACATAAAACCACAAGTCCAGTGTAACACAAGCCGTGGTGGTAGCCACAAGATGCACTGGGGTGGCCTAGGAAAGCCTTGGTGGCATGTAGTTGATTTCAAATTCCTTTTTAAAGATAGCTTTTCACTACAGAATGGAAGTTTGCTCCTTAAATTAAAAGGATGCTGTCTTCACAGGAAATCATTTTAGTTGAAGTAAACTTTGTTCTTTTAAAGGCTAGTAAAAAGTATTATTATCCAAGAGGCTAAAACACCTTCACAACCTGGTCTAATAATTGATAACTCTTCTTTTTATAAATGCTTTAATTACATATAAAGGAGAAGAAAATAATATATATACTTTAACCAGATTAGTTTCAAGAACAAATAAAATAACACATTAGAGAAAAAAAGTACTTAAAAATAGTTGTATTTATATTCCACAATTTGCTCAAATACTGGTTTTCTTATAAACTTTCTACAGGATGTTTTTAAACAGATTCTTCACATTTCACCTTGACTATGTACTTACGGAACTTCAGGGAAATAGTTCTGTTTTTAATAGCTTAATCTGTACTAATGGGATGGCATGTTATCACATGCAGTCCATGTGGGATTCTAACATGACATTCAGTGAGTTTTCTGACGTGGACCATCCCTTTGATGCTGAAGGTAATGCATCTGTTGAAAGAAGTGACTGTAGATTTGGGTTACTGCTCTCTGCATCTTCCAGTTTTTCTGTGTTATCTTCCCAGTTAATGTGGAATCTTGTGACTCTGGGATTAGATGCCAAAATATTTCTTTGAAGCTAGAAAGAAAAACAGTTAAATGGTGAGCACCAGAAAAGTTAGATTACCATACGCAAACTGGGTGGTTCTGTTAGTCCTTTTAAAGGACTAAATTCATATGCAAAGCTGTCAGAAAGTGAAGCAGTTACACATAACTAATAGTCAAGGAGACAGGGAAAAATTCATCTAGATCATTTCATCCCTGCAACAAAGTGTCTTGCTTTTATACTTCTGCTTCCTAATGCTAAGGGGGAAAAGGTACTTCCCACGCTTTAGAGAATGTTTTTAGTTAAATAAGTATGTCTTTAGCCTAATGTGTTTGCAGGCTGGGAATATAGCTCAGTGCAAAGAAGTATTCTGGCTAAGTCTGTAGGTTCAATCCTAAGCACCAAGAAATAAAACACAAAAAACAAAGACTTGAACAATTTTCCTCAAATAGAACCTCTATAATTACTCGGATCTTAACTGTAATATATTAAAATGCATTTCCAGAAACAGTATTTTAGGAGATTTTATTATTATTATTATTGTTGTTTTGTTTTTTACTGCTATACAAAGGTTCTATCAGGAATAACCCTGGCTCAACAGGACAACTCCAAATTGTGGAAGGCATCCCAACCCACCAGCAGAAAGCAAAACTTTCTCGTTTGTAGCAAGTCTGCCACATAGAGTACCATGCTCAATTTATTAAAAAAAAAAAAAAAAAAAAAAGACCAGTAACTAAACCCGTTAACTGTTCCCAGTGGGAAAAATTTAAGATACTAAATGTTTTTAAGACTACTGAATCAAATTTTGATGTCTCAGAATTTAAGTTGTTATCATCAAAAATAATAGGATAACATATATAGCTGTTCTAAATATTAATAAAAATAAGCACACACTGCAGGGTGACAACTGTAATCCTAAAACCTGGATAACTGAGGAAAGAAGAATGCCATAGTTCAAGGCCAACCTGGGTTACAGCAGAAAATCCTGTCTCAAAACCATCGCAAAAGAAATGAATAACAAAATCACATTGTTTTGCCACAATTTTAGGAAGCATTATGGGCAAAAATATATTTAATCACTTTGCTACAAAAATAGGACAGTCTATGTCCTCAGTGTTGACTCAAGGTACCCACCTAACATTAATTTAGAGAGGCAGGACTGAGGTCATCCATGCAAATGGAGCAAGGATTAGTTTGTTCAAGTGCTAAAACACTTCAGATTTGCTTCAAGACCGTGTTCACAGTGTAGAATGAAATAACAATCCCCTAAAATTTGGATAGTACAGTAATTAAAAAGGAATAGTAAGAAAAATTACCTTAGAAAAATCTGGTTTTACTGGTGGATTTTCCCTTAATTCTGTTTCAGTATATTCATTATTTACATAGTAGCCAACTCTAATAAATTCTTGACCTCGATAGGTACAAGTAATTAGCACAACTGTTACCCCCACTGCATCTGCATCTGGAATGAGTCCTGGATTCGGTGCATCAGCCTAGAATAGTTTTAAAGGAAATACACAAAGGACTGTTAGTGGCAGGTACAGTGAGTGAGTTTCAATTACTTTAGCACTACTTGAAATTACATTAGTGGGGGAAATGTTTTTCTATTAATTAATTTATTTATTTTTGGCTTTTGGAGGCAAGTCCTACTTGCTACGTAGCCCTGGCTGGACTCTTACTCTCTGTTCAACCCAAGCTGGCCTCAAATTTATGCAATTCTTTCACTCTGCCTCCTGATTGCTCGAATGTCAGGTGAATAGCACCACAACCAACTTACCCACCAAATGTTCTTTGATGGGAATTGGCTTATACCTAGAACATAAGGTTCCCACTTCTGTGTTTTAGTCCTGAGTACCCTCAGTACTTTGCAGGCACAATAACAGCTAAAGAAAGAAATAATTCTGGTTTTACTCTATGGTGATTAATTACCTAATATTGATTATAAAATCATTGTTTATAATCAAGTTAACCATTGTAGTGATCCTAACCTGTTGCACCTCTAATTTTCAGTCCCAAGTTACTATGTATTAAATTAGTTTCACAAAACTTATTCCAGTAAATGTATATTCTATCAGTTTCCATCTTCTGTCAGAGACCTGGGTTCTTTGTATCTGGTCAGTCACTGTTTGCAAGTACTTCAGTAGTAAACTATATGAAACTGGCAATTCTATTCAACCCCTTGCACAACTAAATAAGGAGGAAACATATACTGAAAAAAAACTGACACTGGATCTTAAAATCTATAGAGCAAATTTGAAAAAATGAAAATCATTTGTAAACAGTCACGTTATTTATTGGGCACTAAGTATAGTGTGCTGTTTGAGTCACAGATGCTGGAAATTCAGTGCAGGCAAAAACTTTAGGCAGATGATACCAAAGACCACATTTTGAATCATGGTAAACCTTGAGGAATAGAGAAAGTGAAACAATAAAACTAGAAGACACTAAAAATACCAGGAAAAACTGGGACCGTGTCGATGGTAATGAGCAAGACAGCTGAGACGGGCTCGATGGAAAGAACCAAACTAGTAAGACATAGTGATGGCAGAGGCATCTGAGTAAAAGCCGTTCTGTGTGGTAAACAAATGAAATGCTAGCATAATAGTTTACCGTTTCCAGCACCAAAGAACATCCTTTGCACATGAACTCTTCTGTAAATACTTCAGCTTGGAGACTTTCAAGACTATGTCTGTCTGTCTCTCTGTCTCTCTGTCAAACATTTAGCCAGCACTAAAAGCCATAAAATCTCATGGAAACTAAAAGTCTCAGTTCCCTTCAGCTTCTCTTATTCTCTTATTTTGTCATCTCAGCATCTCAAGTCTAAAGGCTAGGTGTTCGTCTTCATCTCTTATGCAGAATACCGCTAAGCTTTCTAACCTGTCTCTGTAAGATGTGCCTCTGCCTCAAACAGTACCCTTGGCTATGAAGTTCCTTCTCAAACAATCCCCCAAATTTATCTCTTGATATCTTCATCAAACCTATTTTTTAAGCAAAAACCTTTCTGATTCAGAAGGTAGCAGCTTCCCTATTTATGTGTTTATGTTACTTGACACAAATCTCCTAATATATGTCTTAATATAAATGCAGCTGTAAGAATTTATTATTTCAGAATATTATTTTCCCATTACTCAGTTCCCATCCCAATAGGGTTTATGATCCCCTTTGGACCGACACCAAGACCCTCTCCTGTACAAAATACCCTTTGTCCTACAAATCTTAAGCATCTTCAGGTTACTTTTGGGGCATCCAATGGAATTCTTATATACCTGGAAAAGGGTGACTATGGGAAAGAGTTCAGTAATCTTCCTACCACTCAGAAAATTAGTTGTAGTTGTGTATGTGTTTAGAAACATGGTTGCCAGAGGATTCAGCTTGCACAAATTTGGGTCAAGAAGTGTGTGTGCCTCTCATTATTAAGGGTGGAAAAGTTATGAGGACCACTCTTGTTGACCCAATCCTCAAGACTGGACAGATGTCTGGACATCTCCCTGCTAGTCTTAAGACCACTTGTAAGAAAACAGCAGACCAGGAAAATAGGACAGTTTGCTCATAACACAAAACAAAAAGTGTACCTTAGTTTCTTTTCATTAATAATTGTCAGACTTTAAAACAGACTTTAAAAATTGAATAGGCTAACACATGACCTAAATCACAGAGCTTTCTGTTCTTTTTGGCAACATTTATACCGATACCAACAAAAGCTACATACTGCTGTGAGATTCCCTTCACAGCACTGTGGCAAGCCAAAAGCTTAGAGGTATTCTTAACATAAACACAAAAGATTCCCAAAGGCTCATTCCAAAACCAGCAATACAAAGAATATATATGACTATACATTAAACCGAGCTACATCATGAATTACCAGTACAGTATGTAGTACCCATGATTATGGTCCAAACAAATCCTGCCGCTTTATATAATAATAGTCTTAAGTTAATTACAGATGTAGCTAGTTTTGTCAATAATTTGCTAATTGCCTTATTCCTTCTAATATTCTTATGAGGCAGGTCATTAGTGGGGTCATATTGTCTTTGTAAGTAGAAGCATCAGGTCTGCCTGCCTGCAACTGCAGTGCTTCCTTGGGCGCTCTGTGTTGCTATGGCTTTCACAAGGTTATACACACATACAACTCAAATTAATAGCACTTTTAATTAAAGTATTACAGCCTTTAAACTACTGTAGTTGAGCCTTTCTTTGCCATTTGTTTATATACACTAAGTTATTTGGGGTTTGCTAATAGTGAACAGTCCCTGCTCCTCAGTTCTTAAGTGTGCTCTAAAGCAACTCCTCGCCTATTTCTAATGGAGTTCTTTAAAGCAAGTATTCATTGAAATTGTCCTGTCAGTGAAGGGAGAAATAGAGGCCAAGGATAGGAAGTAGATCTTTCTCCTTGATTCTGCCTACACTGAGACTCAGTTAGGCAGAAATACTTTTAACAAAAATCAGTAGTTCTTTAAAAGCTAGCTCATTACTCCTTGCAGTATTATAAATAGCTCCCTCTAAGAAGCATGGATAATTGAAAAAAGTCACTAGTTTTATATAGCAATTTAATATAAAGTAAGCGAAATAACACTTAATGCAGAAGGCAATGTCTCAAGCTTGGGCACAAACTTAACTACTGTCAGTGGTAGCTGAGAACACGACTTATACTAGGGGTAGGATGTGTCACAGCAGTCCTCTAGAAAAACAGATTAGGAGCGTCAGTGAAGAACCAGACGTCAATCCCAATGGTTCAAGTCACACATCTCTATCTGCTAACATTTCTTAGCCTTCAGTTACTGACTGTGCCAAAATGAGGTTGTTGAAATTACATCAGAAGAAGCATATTACTAAGCAGCACACCACTGAATACACATTCGGGGATGCTTTCATCCTGAAGAAGTGTTCCACGGGACAAAACCAAAGTCAACCTTGTGTGCCGTGAGACAGTTTCTGGCGTACTAGTTCTGCTACTAGCTCCCAAAAGTAAAGACATTTGCGTACAGATTCAAGTACAGAACTGCTTTATGACAGAAAGTGCCTGCAACGACAGAGCAGACTACTAGCGGGAGTGGATGAAGTAAAATTGCCTAACACAAAAAGGATAAGAGCACAGAGATAACTCAGTCTATTAAAAACATCTTACCTGAAAAACAAACATATGCCTTCCTGCAGGAACGGGGCCCACTAAAACAGAGTCTAAGACTTGATCGTATTCTTCACTTTCGGCAGAGCCCACATAGATAATTTTCCACTCCAAGTCTAGGATTAAAAACCAAAAACATTACTTCATACCAGTAATTATATTAACAGATGATAAAGTCCTCCTTATTCAGAAAGCTATGGAAATGTTCATTATTAATTTCTTACCAGAATTCATATTCTATTCCAATAACCCCTCCAAATCTTTCATGAAGCACTGGTCACTGAAGAGGGCTCCTCACAAAACATGAACAAAAATTGGGGAAACACTAAAAGTTTGCCCTAAGTACAGTACTCAGAGACCTCTGTTAGTAAAGAACACCTGGAACACATTAAATTCCATTGCTTGGGTCATTTATTGTGCAATCCCTCAGTCTCTTTTTGGGTGCCATTTTTAGCTTCACCACTGAGGAATTAGCCTCACCACTGGAGAAAAGTTGCCCCATGAAAGAGAAATCAGCATAGAATCTAGAGGAAAATCATTAGCAAACCTTCCTTGTGGTTCAGCAGTAAAGGTCTTCAGCTCATCAGCTGACATAAATTTGTCAATCTGTTATCTCCTTACTCATGCTAGCTAACGGAATAACTGATAACATTTGTAATAACTTGGACTTACCATTGATGCATATTACAACTGTTGCTAATGGACAGTGGGACTGTCTGCTCCTGTTACTCCTTTCTGCCATACAGTCTTAAAACCAGAAGAGGAAATCGAGAGCCTACCCTCTTTATACAGCAGGGACAGGGACATGATACACTCAAGTATAGCCTAAGACTAGCCTTGTAATTGCAGCTACATTTCATTAAGCACCTTTTAAGAAGTCTCTATGGAGACCAAAAAGGAGTAAAACTATTTCTTTTTGAAGGAATCTGCTCTTTAAACATAGGGTGAAGATGACAGGTATCTCCTATGATGCTGAGCAGGTGTGGTCCATGTTTGGCTTCGTTACAGTGAGACCACACTAAGCACTCCTAAGGTTTGTTTCCCTGGTTCACTCTGGAGAATGTTAACAAAGCCTTTTCTGTGTGTAATCATATAGGTATTCCTTAAATTGGTAAGAGTATTGGTATTTCTTTGTATTCGTACTATACTGCAAACTGAAACTTTTTCAATTTCAACTTCCTTATTATTTGTAATGTTTTAAAAGTCAACAGTTACTTTTTGAGGACCTATTATGCCATGGCTTTACTGCAGAACTGAGGCTATTTGGATTTTCAGCTTTTATTTTGTATTTCCAGATTCAGGATCCTGCATCTGGCATCTCATAAGACACCTATTTGTTGATAGATCTAGGAAAAGACAGTAAAATTATCAGATCACAAAGAATAGCAAATACAGTTACAAACAAAAAGAACCTGCTCAGTGTGTTCAGGAATAAGCCAAGAGGTGGGGATTTTGGAACAGAGAGAAGGTGTCCAATCCTAAGGTTGGGATGGGGAGCAACCCAGCTAGATCATGGAAGGTTTGATGCCCATCATTAAGGTCTCTGGCTTTACACTTAGCGACATGGAAAACCACAAGTTTTCTTGTGCTGCATATCAATCCCAGAGCTTTCCAAATTCTAGGCACCCACTTTACCACTGAGCTATAGCCCCAGCCCCTAAAGGTTTTGAGCAGAGAAGCGACATAGATCCACCTTTCATATTAAAGGATCATTTTAACTGCTGTGCTTTGTGTAGACTGAATGAGGGCAAGGGAACAAGAGACTTTCAGCAATCGAGGACAGAAGTTATGGTGCTATGGATCAGTTATGGTGGTCATGAGAGTGATGTAAACCATTACATCCTAGGTAAAGTTTGGCGATGGAAGCAGCAGTTGCCACTTTTTTCCCTTTCAGATATAAAAAAGAAAATAATCAGTAGTTAGTTATATATGTTTTGAATGTCTATTAGACACAACATAGGTCAGATCTTAAAAAATTGAAAATTGGCAATACATGAATGGGATTCTTAGGAACTGAGCCTTCGAACTCTCCAAAGTTGACAGATCAGGAAAATGAAGAATCAATAAAGTAGTTTAGGAAGCTAGTGGCCGATGAGGGAAGTGATCCAAAAGCCAAATGAAGAAACATTTAAGAAGAAGGATATATGAAAAGCTACTAAGTTACCTAAGGTGAATGGGCTATGTTACTTATACGAACGCTTTATCATACAGATATAATTATTCAAGTACATACTGTGTGTTATATAAACAAGTAAGCTGAGACTTGGAGAAGCTAAGATATCTACTAAAAATTCACACAGCTTACAAATCAGAATTAGAATTCAAATTGAATCGCTGCTACTCAAAAGCCTTAGATTTAAAAAAATAAAAGCTGGGTAAATCTTGCTCTTTCTAGTTTTGACATAATGGAATCAAAGAACACAGAAGGTGGGTAAAGACTGGTGAGCTAGATAATCCAGTCTCAGTAAGCACAAGCTATAACTCAAAGAACTGGCGCACACTGGGTTTTAATGCTGTGGCATGCTTTAGTTTGTTTATAAACCCACTTTTCCTTTTCTAGTCCTCTGTATTTCAGGAAGTTAAGGATAAGGCCTGTGGCGCTATAAGTTTCTAGCCAGAATTTATTCACTTATTTAGAAAGTGAAATTCTCCATTTGATTATGGTCATCCCAGGCAGAAAGTATCTCCATGTATAATGGGAAGCATGTGACCAAGGAAAAAAACTGCACTGTTGGGAAGATCTGTGGTCTAGTAGAAAGTATAAAGCCTTTGTAAGCAGAAGAGGCCTGAACTTTCAAAGAATAAAGTTACAGGCACAGTTTTGGTGCAAATATTAAACCCTAGAAATGGCAGGCAGGCCAATAAAACTTGTACAGACCTAGTGATTGGGCATGATAAAGTCCCTACTTAAATCCCTTAAAAAATTATGCATCTTTTGTGTTTATGTAAGCATATGGGCATTGATGTGGATGGAGGTCGGAGGATAACTGGTTGGAGTCAGTGGCTCTCTCTACCACGTGGATTCTGGTGACTGACCTCAGGGAGTAAGGCTGGGCAGCTAGTGGCTTTACTGGCTGAGCCATTTCACTGTCCTTTTCATCCCACTTTTTAATGTGCTCTACTCTTAGACATAAGTCCTATAAAAGAAATAACCATATTATCTTTAGAGCAGGACTACTTAAGGCTTCTTCTAAAGCAAAGCTGCAAGGCAGCTTTTATAATAAAGTTAAAATATTTCAAGACGATTGGCAAGTATTATAAATAGTGGCTAGTCAGTGGGTTGAGGGTAGACACAAATTATAAACTCAAAATTCCCTTCTAAGCATTTTGTACTTTGATCAGGAACTTAAAAAAAAATCACAGTACAAAGAACCTAGAAAAGAGCTTTTGCTATAAAATAAGTCAACTCCATTTCCTTACTCCACACAGCCTCTAGATGGAGTCTACAGGAATGGCACCTTTATTGAAAGATTCCTTTGCAGCTTTGGAATGACTCAGCTTAAAATATCCTACAATAATGGTGCCCTGGTTTTGAAGTGTACTAGAAGTAGGTGTCTTCTTGACATGAGTGATACCATTGTTGTAAAAGGATCCCATTTGGTTTCTGGGAATAGCTGGTTTGGAACTATCCAGTGTAGCAACACTGTAACAATATCCTAGATCATGTCTTCCTTGTACAAAGTTGACTCCTAAAATGGAAGCCATGGCTTGAGAAATGGCTGTGATATGAAGAACTGCTGATGCCTAGAACACTGTATTGAATTAGAATCGCCTCATACATGCTTTTCTTTATATTTGCTCACTTGTATTTAAACTGGCAGTT
This sequence comes from Chionomys nivalis, assembly GCF_950005125.1. Lineage (NCBI taxonomy): Eukaryota > Metazoa > Chordata > Mammalia > Rodentia > Cricetidae > Chionomys > Chionomys nivalis. Next base: position 47,629,316 of record NC_080087.1, read on the forward strand.
GAAGAAAAAAGAAACCCGAATGTTGGGTTTAGAAATGGGTCTGGTGAGGAAATGCTTTTACTAACACTATGGAACACTAACAAATGGGGTTTTAAGCAAAACACCCTTACATCATCACAGCCTGTTCGGAGACTACTATATTTTAATCATGGCTCATTCTTCAAAATATTCCCACATATTAAATGTATGCACATATATAGTTTATATACGTATTAAAACAACAGAGGGGTACATTTTAAAGTAATGGTTGTGGTTAGCTAAAAGAGTGGAGAGAGCTGTGACTTCCTATTTACAACTTTTTGAAGTTTATTGCAATGGGCATATATTGGTTTTTATAATTAAAATTAACATCCTACATACATAAAGTACATTGTAGAGATTAAAAACTTTTAAATGAAAAGAAAAATTCTTTCCATCATGATTAGAATAGTACTCTTAAAGGCATTTTGACGAAATAATTTCAAGTCCCAAGATGTCCTCTTAACTAAAATTAACACTGATGAAGTTAAACATGTTTCAATTTTTGAAAATGAAGCACCGATTTTAACAAAATTTAAGAAAAGTGGGAAGAACCCTACATTTTAGCTTTTTAAATTCTGCATTCCTTCACCATTCTGCATTTTTTAAACCTTAAAACGTACTTGAGAAAAGACTTTGTCTCGTATTACATAGCCACCGTTCGTTCATACGATCTGGGGAAAGTCTCTGAGACTTTTGAGAAGCCAGGACCGGGAACTGTTTAAGCGCCCTGCTCTGGCCTCGGGCAGGATGAACTTCCTCGCTAAGCACGGTTTCAGAGAGATTTCCGTCCCCCGGGAGAGGCGTCTACACCGCCGCGGAGCCTGCGCGCAGCATCCCGGGCGCCCGCAGGGAGCACGGCGGTCCCCGGGAGCCGGGCGCGGAGGGGCCGAGTCAGCGCCCGCCTTTCGCGCTGGTTGGTGGAGGGAGCCGGAGAGCGGCGCGAGGACAGCCTCGGCGGGGCTCGGGCGGGAAGGCGCGGGCCCCGCTCGCCCCCGGCGGCCCGGAGCAGGCGTCGTGCCGCCGGGTAAGATGGCTCCGTTCCCCGGCGGGCCGCCGAGGCCGCACGACCCCCGCCGGCGCCTGGGGCCGCCGGAGCCGCCCGCCTGCCCGCCGCAGACAAAGCTGACAACATGGCTCCCTCCGCCCGGTAAGTTGCTCGCAAGTTGCGGCGCGGCCGGCTCCCTCAACTTCAAGTTTCCCTCGCATGGCCGCCCTCCCGCCGCCCGCGGCCCACCCCGCGCGAGGCCGGGCCGGGAAACTTTAACGTCCGCCGCCGCAACTGACAGCCCGGCGCCACTCACCTTCAGACAGGTCCTCGATGCACTCGAAGGTGATCTCGAACTGGAACGGGTTGTAGAAAGGCGACGGGTTATCCAGCACCACTACATTGTTCACCTGAACCTTTGCCATATTTTGAAGAAAACACAAACAATGGGGCCGGGGCTGGCGGCACCACAGAGTCCCGCGCGCGGCCGCTCGGAAGAGCGCAGACCCCCGCCCCGGCGCGGCCCGACGTCGTGCAGCGGCGACTTGAGAAACTTTTTCCCCCTTTTTATTTACACGGCAGCACTCCACAGTGTTTTGCAGCTTTCCGAGTCCACTCAACTACAGCCCATTCTGCTCTGATAACTAGCAGCGTTGCGCGCGATTGGCTGCCCCCGAGCTCTGACCCTCCTCCTCCAGCGAGGGCCGTGGCGGCGAGCAAGATGGGCTCCCGCTCGCGGAACGGCCGGGAAACTTTCACTGCGGCTCCACCTGCTGGTGTGGACCAGGACAAAGGCGCCGAACAAAGTGAGTGGAATAGGGGCTGGGAGGCCCGCGCGGAGGCCGCCGCCGGCGGAGGGAGGAGCGGCGCAGGCCCCGCCCCCGCCCGCCAGGCCCGCGCCTCACGTCGGGCGTGGCCGCGGCGGGACGGAGGGGGCGGGGCCGGTGTGGGGGCGGGGCCTGCGGCCGTGGCGGGAGGGCGCGAGCCGGCCCCGCCGCACGTGCGGAGCTTGGGCATTTTGGGTTCTCGGGCTTCTCCTCCCCTCCCCTCCTTTAACATTCGTCCATCAGTGCCATGGCTTTGCAGACTCTGCTGAATTTAGCGGATAAGATGCAATTCTTCGCACCCGTCAAACACGGCTCTCTGTTTTTTGTGATGATGGTAGGGAGTAGGAAGAAGGACTGGTTGCAATGGAAATAAATTGCATCTCATAGACTCGTGCCAGCTCGAAAGAAGCAAGCCATTTTGGAAGTCAAGTTCGTAAGGCACTTACCGACGTTTTGGTACGACAGTGCAGTTAAATAGATGCAAAATGAAGGCGGGGTAATTTCAAACACACACACACGAGGGAGACCCATTAAAAAATCTAAGTCTATGATCTTCAGCTGCACCTTGAATTTCTTCCTATCTGAAAAGACCTAGAATGAAAGAGGAGATAAAAAGGGAAAGGTGCGATTAGTTAAAGTCAGGTTTCTGCCATTTGGGGAACCCGAGCAAGAAGTTAGAAAAAAGAAGTGGTGTCAGGAGAGCAAAGGACAACAAATTTATTATAATAGTTTAAGATAGGAGGAAAAAATGAGTTATACCATGTCATTAGGTCTTCAGGAAATTTATGCCAACCATTCCTAGATTAAAAATTGCAGCACCACAGATTCTCAGGAGTCCTTAGGTGCTTGTGAAGCCTGCCTGTGAACCTTTTCAAGGCCTAACTGGGGAGATGTTGCTTGTTTATGCTACTTGGCTACTATGGTGGACAGGGAAACAGAAGCTTTCACACTTTTGTAAAGTAAACTGTTTCCTTTTACTAAGTAAAGGTGTTACTCATAAACTATTAGGGTCTTTTTTTCCCTTAAGAATGAAACTACTGAACTTTATTAAATTTAGAGTGAAAATTGCTTCTTAGTATTAATGGGCAGTTGAAGTTTTCTCATAGTTTGAAGGATTTTGGTTAGTCGTTCTCGGGACATGTTCAGACTTAGGTGGGTGGCTAATGACCAGCTATCTTTGTCTTTTAAAGTTCTGTTGGAACAGGCCCATCCACGTTTGTTTAAGGAAATGAAAGTGGTCAGAGAAGCACTTTTTGTCAGTAGACTGGGCAGCCAAGGGGACAGTCACAGTTGCTTCTGCCTCAGAGTGAAAGTCACACTGTGGTGGGTGAGGCACTTCAGCCCGCTGATAAAGCGTACACCGTACACGGGATACAGGACACGTGCCTAAAGGCCTTGTGCGGAAAGAACAAGAAAGCAGCATTCACAGAAGAAACAAACCGAAGCTGTCCGTCTTAGAAAGGGTAGCCTCCAGTACTGTGTTTAAGCTAGCCTGTAGTATTTTGTTTTGCTAGCCCTAAAAAACAAACAAAAATAGTGAAACTATGATAACTTTTTTCTCATAGTGAGTGGCGGTTGCTTGAGTATTTATTTAAGCATCTTAGGTCCCAATATTCATCAATTTCCAAGTACTTTATGAGCCACAAAATGCAATAGGGAAGATGATGTGATGACGTGGGATCACGGTGTGCATAGCTATTCTTCAATGGAGGAATCTATTGTTGAGCATGTATCTTGACGTTTGAATAGATAAGCAGTGTTTCCATGGATCCAAAACTCCTCTACAAAGGGCTTCTAAGACTAAAACAATTGAGGTTATCCAGAGACCAATGAAAAATAAGTTAAACTCAGTAGAATGAAATGAAATTTTCTTGGAATTGGGAATGAAACAGTCCTGTCTGCTGCAAAAGGTAAAATAGACTAACGTTTAAAATTTGTATTATCAGGCTTGTCTATGATAGTGCACACCTCTAATCCCAACACTTGGGAGACAGAGGCAGGCATATCTCTCTGAGTTTGAGGCCCACCTAACCTACAAATCGAGTTCCAAGACAGCCAAAGCTACACTGAGAAAGCCTATCTCGAACCCCTCCCCTCAAAGTGTGTTATTGGGGTCTTGGGGGAGATGCACAGTTTGTGTAGTAGGTGCTCTCCAACCTATATTGGGTTCTGGTGGTGGGGTTCATGTCACCAGATTGACAACATACGAGAGCTTCTCTTGCTGAGCCATCTTGTATACTCCTAACCTTGCTTTACTTTTCTCTCTCTCTCTTTTTTTTTTCAAGTCAGGGTTTCTCTGTAGCTTTTTAGAGCCTGTCCTGGAATGCACTCTGTAGACCAGGCTGTCTTCAAACTCATTGAGATCCACCTGGTCTGCCTCCCGAGTACTGGGATTAAAGGCATGTGTCAACACCTGGCCTAATCTTGCTTTTGTTTCTCTTATTTTATTTTACACAATCACTGTGTTGCCTTTGAAGGTTATTTGTATTATTACTCTCTTTAGAAACAAAACTCGCATATAGGTTATTTTTTGTTTGTTCTCTGGTATGTTTTTGCTGTTTGTGGTGCTAGAAATTGAGTCCAGGTTCTTCTACATGGTAGGCAAGTTAGATCCCAGGCCAATTGTGTGGAATTGTGCTCTTCACTAGCATAAAGGCTCCCTTTTCTTACAGTAGCAGAGTAGCAAAAGTTAGTGATTGTTTTAAACATTATTTCCCTGAAAACTGTAGAATGTGCGGATTTGCTGGGGTTTTCAGATATTTCTAACTGAAATCTCAATAATTTTCATTTATTGCATATATACAAAGAACATTTATTATGTTAAATTTCAGTGTGAAATGCTAACATAGTCAAAAATAATGCATATCAAGACCTTATAATCTAGTAGCAAAGGTAGCTCATATGATCAGAAAGTTATGATTAAAAGAGAAAGATTTAGGTTCCACTTTAACCAGTGACAGTAAAATGAACAGAAGAAATTTTCTCTACTCTTTGTAAAGAACATTAAGTAGCTACCTTTTGAACAACCCAGTACCCTAGAATGGCTAGGAGGACATGGCATTGCCATCCAGGGTAGCAGTTAAGGGCTGGCTGGTACTTAGAAACGAACTATGTAAACTTCTGTCATAGTTACCTCTCTGTCTTCGCCACCGCAGGTAAAAATTGAAAGTGTTCTTTATGTATCGAAAAATAGAGGCATAAAACTTCCTGGAAAAGAAAAATCCCATAAGCTGGTGAGAATGGTGTTAATGACTTCATTAACGAATCCCTGAAGAATAAAATTCTGTGAATATGGATGGCTAAGGCAGGTGCTGGCGATCGGGCATGATCCAGCCAAGAGAAAACTGAGAGACTCTCCCCATGGAGGGCATTCAGATGGACAGCCTGTTTTGAAGAGACAGCTCTGAAAGTGGGGAGAGGATAGAACCACAAAGCTTACCGTGCATCATTACATGTTTTAGAATTGATGCAAACTTAGGAAACCCCATCCCCTGTGTTTTCTTTGGTTTGGGTTAAAGGTAATTATCTTTTCTTTAAGAGAGAGAGAGAGAGAGAGAACACCAAAATGGCCCATGTATGGGAGCACAACCAGAGTGGGTTCTCCCCTTCCAGCCTGGGTTTCGGGGTCAGTTTCAGGTGGATGGGCTTGCATGGCCAGCTCTTTGCCCCATGAGCCAGCTCACCAGCCTTTTAAATTTCCTACGTTTCCCAAGTTTTACATACAGTGTGCCTTTTCGCATTGTCTGCTCCATAGTATTAACAAAAGTTTTACTGTTTGCTATTCATGGCTGTCCACCGTTCTGCTAAAAATTTGCTAAAGATGCCTGCTTTGTGTCTGATACCTATTTGTAGTGAGCTACTGTGAAACGCCCATTAGATAGCCATAAGTGAAAGCCCTCCGCTTTCCAAAGCAGTAGTATTGTATGAGTGTTGAAATTTGTTTTATTGTTATTACATTGCTTTAGCTAGTATATTAATGGAAATTTCTAAAAAATATTCTGTTTCTAATTTCTTAATCATTCCTTCCTCACCCTCTTAAACTGGCTTTTTCTAACCCTTGCACTTAGTCTTCCTTGCAGCGTGTCTTCAGTTTTTATTTCTTTGCCTCTCTCATTCATCATAGGTTTTCCTCTTTACCTGACACTGGTGGATGGTGGAGGGGTGATGAGCGGAGGACTCAGAGCCTTAAAACATCTCTAGGCTAGCCCACTTCTGTACAGAGTGACTGCTAAACAAAGCAGCTTTTTCTAGTTGGTTGCTATAGAGATAAATGACATTAAATGGAGTTACATTTGGCAGAGACTAAGCAAGTAGGCTTTGCGAGGCTGGGGACCTCATATACATGGCCTTTTAGAGGCAAAGACTAGAAAAGGTACAGCAGGTTTCACAAATGAAGTAATGAGTTATTAGTTGGTAGATGTTGCCCAAGTACCCTTTGGTATGATTACACAGTATTTTTTTAAAATATAGCTTAATTGAGATATAACTCATAACATATTCCCTCATTTAAGGTATCTAACTTAATCACTTTTAAAGGATATTCAGGATTGTGTTACGTAAGCATCACCATAACTATGGAGTATTTTCATCATCTCAAGAAGCTATTTTGGCCCTGACATGATAGTTTATACCTATATTCCCAGCAATTAGAAGTCTGAGGCAGAAGGATGGCTATCAAGTGCATCCTGGGCTGCACAGCAATATGTTGTCTCAAGAGGCAAAAACTGCTGGGCATGGTGGTATGGAGCGTTAATCCCACCCAGCACAAAAGACCAAGGCAGGCAATGAGTGCAATGCCAACCAGATCTACATAGAATTCCAAGCCGGCCAAGTCTTCCTAGTAATCTCTATCTATATCTAGTAATATCTATCTATCTATCTATCTATCTATCTATCTATCTATCTATCTATCTATCTAAAGATGCATATGAATAGGTAGGTAGGTAGATAGATAGGTAGATATCTAACTATTACTCCCTGTGTTGTATTTATTATAATCTCATGTGCATATATTATAATTTCATTTTTCTGAACAGCTGAATAATATTCAATTATGTAAATGCACATTTTCATTGTCCTTTCATAAGTTGGTGGAGATCTAGGCAATTTCCAATCTGTAGCTATTATGAACAAGTGTCTCTGTCATAGGATGTAGAGTCCTTTGGGTATGTGGCCAATAACAGTGTAGCTAAATCTTCAGGTAGATCTATTCCCAGCTTCCTGAGGAACTACCACCCTGATTTCCGTAGAGGCTGTGTCAGTTGCACTTCCATCAGCAATGAGTTAGTATTCCCCTTTCCCACATCTTTGTCAGGATGAGCTATCATTTGTTTTATTATTGATTTTGGCCACTCTGACCAATATAAGATGAAATCTCAAAGTTTTGATTTGTATTTTCCTGATGGCTAAGATTGTCGAACATTTTTTAAAGTGTTTCTTAGCCATTTGTGTTTCATCTTTTGAGAAAACTATTTAGTTCTCTACCCAAATTTTTATTGACTTGTTTTCTTGATGCTCAGGATTTTTGGTTCTTTATATGTTCTATATATACTCACCCTCTATAATTGGGATTCTTTTTTCACATTCTGTAGGCTGCTGCTTTGCTTGGAAGATGGTATCATTTGCTCTGCAGAAACTGTTTACTTTCATAAGGTGCCACATAGTAATTGTTGATATTGGTGCCTGTGCTTTCGATGATCTGTAAAGAAAGTCATTTCTTGTGCCAGTGAGTTCAAGCCTACTCACCACTTCCTGTTGTATTCATGGTAACTGGTATTATGTTGAAGTCCTTAATTCGTTCGGACTTGGATTTTGTGCAAGTAATAGACACGGATCTATTTATCTTATTTTACATGTAGCTATCCAGTTTGATCAGCACCATTTGTTGAAGAAGATACTGTCTTTGCTGCAATGTATCTTTTTCACTTCTTTGTCAAAAATCAGGTGTGAAATTGTCTGGTTCTTCAATTGATTCAATTCAATTCATTCATTAATCAATGTGTCTATTTTAATGCCAATATTGTGCTGTTTTTAGTAAAATAGTTCTGTTATACAACAGGAGATCTAAGGTGGTGTTGACTAAGTTTTCTGTCCTGCCCAGTTCCCGTAGTCATTAAATCCCAAAGAAATCACACAGAGGTCTACATTAATCATAAACTGATTGGCCCATTATCTCAGTCTTTTTTATTAAGTCTTATAACTTATATCATCCCATTATTCTTGTCTATGTTAGCCATGTGGCTCAGTACCTTATTCATTTGGCGGGGCAGTCACATCTTCCTTCTTCTGTGGCTGGGCCAAGACTACAGAAGAAACTTCCTTCTTCCCAGAATTCTCCTGTTCTCATTGACCCGCCTCTACTTCCTGTCTTATTGTCCTGCCTTGGCTACTGGCCAATCAGCGTTTATTTAAAATATAATTGACAAGATAAAGACCATTGTCCCACAGCAGGATGGTGATACCCCCAGCAGTTCTTATTCATGATTGTTTTAGTTACCTTTGGTTTTTTATGTTTTCATATTTAGTTGAATATTGTGTTTTCAGTTTCTATGAAGAATGTGTTGAAGCTTTCATGAGGATTGCATTAAGTCTGTAGTGAGATTGATTGTTCCTTCTTCTGATATCTTCTTCAGTGTCTTGAAGTTTTTTTTTTATCATACCAGTCTTTAGAGTTAGAGTTATCATAAGATTTTTTTTGTCTTGATTTCTCCCTCAGTCAATTTTTCATTCATATATAAGAAAACTACTGTTTTCTTGCTATTTTGCTGAAGGTATTTGTCACCTATAAAAGCTTCCTTGTAGGGTTTTTAGGGTCATTTATGTATACAGTCATATCACCTGTACACAAGGGTGTTTTGCCTTCTTCCTTTCCTATTTGAATCCCTTTGACCTCCTTAAGGGATCTTACTGCACCAGTTAAGACTTCAAGTACTGACTATATTGAACAAGTATGGAAAGAGTGGGCATCCTTGTTTTCTTCCTGATTTTAGCAGAAATGCTTTGAGGGCTTTCTGTAAATCATCTTTATTATATTGAGGAATTCCCTTGTATCTCTGGTTTCTCCAGCACTTTTATCATGAAGAGATACTGGATTTTGTCAAAGGCCCTTTTTGTATCTAATGATCATGTATGTGGTTTGCCTCTTTATGTGGTAGATTGCATTTATCTATGTATTCCTGTTGAACCATCCCTGCAATATCTGGATAAAGCCAACTTATATCTATCCTTTCTGGTGAGATATATCTCTTAAGAATTGAGGTTTGAGCAGTAGTACTATTTGTAACATATTCACCAGCTCAGAGCTTCCATTTGATTTAAAGTGTGTGTGTGTGTGTGTGTGTGTGTGTGTGTGTGTACAGGATGGTGTTGAATTGGGAGAGAGAGAGAGGCATACAAAGTTTTAGGCATTTTTGCATAGATGTTTCTCATTATTGTATGCCCGTAACTGTTTGAGAAATCGTTTTCATTAGGTACGCATGCTTTACTGTGGAGCGTGTCGCTGGAGCTCTCGTCCCAGGAGTGAGACCCCTGCTGTGACAGTTCTAATCTTCACTACTCAGTTGTTCACTCAGCTGTCATAGCTGGTTTACCAGAAGCTTCTGCTGCTAGTGCCCCTTTTCATATTTTTAAGGAGTTTTCTCTAAAGTGTGTCACTGGTTCTCTATATAATAAATTTTACCCACTGTTACCTTAGGCTGGAAACAACAGGAAGATGAGTGCCCTTGTTATCGTTTGTTAATTTGTTGAAATTGCCAAACACTTCATTGAGCAACCTCAGTTTTGTTCTGCAAAGGACAAATTTTTCAAGTGTAGGCTTCCTTTCACTGCCTTTTATATATTTTATAAAAGACTACATAGTATGTACTGATTAAAGGTGCTATTTGGGAGGAGCCAAAAGGGAAGGAAATGTCCTAAGGAACCAATTTCACAAAGAAAGCAGGGTTGAAGTACCGCAGAGGAGATAGAGAATATAATAACCATTACACCATAAGATTAATCCTTGGCCAGCACAATATTTAAGCATAATACATTTAAACACATGCTTTGATATTAGCTTGCTGACTGATAAATACAAGAGTCCTTTAAAAACAAGCACAGGATGAGTTGGAGTTCTCCCTTTGCTCATTGTTGTCTTTTGCCTTCCTGTTCTACCATTAAATTTTCAAAGTATAAAAGTAGCGCCATCCATATAAGCACCTAGTCTACTAAATGCTTATTATTTATACAGTGTTCTCAGCATTAAAAACAGCCCATTCCCCTTTGCTTTTAAAAATGGAAATTGCTTTCCTTGCATATCTGGAATTCAACAAACTAATAAATGTTTTTTAAAAATAAATATGCATCTTAGGTGTTAACTGTTTGCCTCAGATTTCAAGGAACACCTGAGGAGACCTCCTGTCACAAGATTGGGAAAGATTTTAGTTACTTCTGCATTACATAAAATACTTTTGTATGCTTTCTTTGATAAATCCCAGTTCCTACTCTAAATGCTAAGAAATGGGGACTCTAGTGTGATTATTTTCTTCTTTGTAAATGATGTTCTCAAAATGACATTTGTAAGACTGCGCTCAAATACTGTCTAATATTAACATGACTGTTCCAACCCTCATTCGGGTTGGGTACTATTTAAATGAAATATTTTCTATCCTTTCTTTTTTAACTTATTCATGCTTTTAAGTCTAAAGTATGTCTCATATATAGGATCTACCAACCTCAAACTTTTCATTGGTATATATTTAAACAGTTGATACTTAGTATGATTACTGATAAGGTAGGATATATTTATGGCATTTCCTCTTTGTTTTCTATCTAATGTCACCTTCATTCTTTATTTTTTCCATAACTGCCTTCTTAACTGACTTTTAAGATTTCTTTTTAGTGACTTGTAGTTACCATAGTATACTACAATTTATTTATTCTTCTGTTTGATAGAATTTTTAATTGTTTTCAGTTTTAATTATTCTAGAAAATTCCTGAGAATTTTGTATGTGTAAGAATTATGATCGTTCATCTCTATTTATATATAGATAGGCAGGTAGGAAGGTAGATCGATTGAACTCCCCTGTGGTGCACATGGTTATACAGAATTATGATCATTCATCTATATCTATAGGTAGGTAGATAGGAAGATAGATCAATTGAACTTACCCTATAGTGCACATGATCATACATACTTTTGGGGGTGAATTTCAAGACAGGGTTTCTCTGTAGCTTTGAGAATCCTGTTTAGACTGCACCTCATTTTTAATGTCTAGTTTCTTGAGTTCTTTGTATATTTTGGATATTAGTCCTCTATTGGATATGGAGTTTCTAAAAAATTTTTCCCATTCTCTAGGTTATTACTTTATCCAAATGACAGTGTTCTTTGCCTTACAGAAGCTTTTCAATTTCTTGAGGTCTTATTTATTGATCTTTTTCTTGGTGTCTGTGCTATTGTTGTTCTGTTGAGAATGACTTCTCTTGTGCCAGTGAGCTCAAGGCTCTTCCCCATTTTCTCTTCTACTAGGTTTTTTTGTTGAGGTCTTTGATCCATTTGAAGTTGAGTTGTGTCATATTCCCTTTAAATAACTTTCCCTGAATTCCATTTACATATCTAAACTCTGTTTTCTGTTGTTGTCCTCTTTTACAGATAAACAAACTGATATATATAAAAGGAAACTTGCCTGCAATCTACTAGCCAGAGTGACATAGCATTCAAATCAAGTTTTGCTGGCTCCAAAGTCATTTTAAACCCCTTTCCTTTATTGCCTAATGAGACAATAAAGGATGAGTCAGAATCCAGCAATGCATAGAAGGACCTGTTACCTCTCCAGTGTTGTGGCTGGAAACATGCTTACAATTTCCATCAGTGTTAACAACTGCTGTCACTGATCCACCTCTTTAAGAGCATGAGTACTGTTGGGTACCCCCTAAAGATCAGAGTTGCATAGTCAGGGCACCCATAAGGACATCGAGCAGATTTTAGAGACTTCTAGTTTCCACAGAATTGGCTACCAGACTGGATTATTTGCAGAACACAGCCCTTGTGAGGACTTCTGGCATCTACACCTGTCTTGGCATCCCGGTGCTGTCCGTTCTGAGTGCAGATGAGAGCCTGACTGTGCTTTTCCCTTCATAGTTATGAGAGACACTTTTGAAAATCAAAGTTAACATAGCTTCCTTTTTCCTCAGGTCTCACAGTAACAGCTGTAAAAGACTCAGGAGAATGGAATTTGGAGGCTGGGGCCTTGGTGCTTGCAGATGCTGGCCTTTGCTGTATTGACGAATTTAATAGCCTCAAAGAGCATGACAGAACCAGTATCCATGAAGCAATGGAGCAGCAAACCATAAGTGTCGCTAAGGCTGGGTAAGCATTTCTGTTCTTTAAAGTCTATGGAAGTAGAGAGACTATTCAGTATAAAGTCAAGGAAAATGGGAATCTTTTGGTACACTCAGGGGTTATGGTTATCAGTTATCACTCTCTGAGTACAAGGTTTTTCTTATTAGAATATAGAAGTGAATACGGAAATAAAAAGTGAATTATTGAGAAAAAGAAAGGTAAAATATAAAGTATAGAAGTAGACTTTCTAAGTATACTTTTTCTGTGTTAGAGGTACCATGACCAATGCAGCATTTAACTGAGGGCTTGCTTATCCTTCCAGAGTCTGTTGTGGTGGGAAGTGTGGTGCAAGGCAGACAGGCATGGCGCAGGCACAGTAGCTATGAGCTTACATCCTGTTCCTCAGGCAACAGGCAGAAAGAGAGCAAGACTGGACCTGGAGGTGGCCTTTTGAAACCTCAGAGCCCTCCCCAGTGACACTGTTTGCCTAAGCAGAAGCTTGAACATTTTGATTTAATGAATTGTTCACTGGGGCTTTCTGTGTAGATCGTCATGCCCTGGACACATGATGATGGGCATTACACAAAACATTTTTATTTTGTTTTAAAGTAAATTTCCCATGTGCTTCTGCTTCGTCTTGACCTTCTATCCAGTGTTAATACTTCCTTGAATGGACGCACTCACCACAATTAGTATTTTACCTTCTGTCCTTTTTACATTTATTTAAGAATCTTTACTTTGCAAAGCCATTTAGCATATTTATTTATTTCATTTAAAAAGTATTGTAGGGATTGGAGAGATGGCTCGGTGGTTAAGAGCATTGGTTGCTCTTCCAGATAACCCAGTTTTGATTCGCAGCACCCATGTGGTGGCTCACAACTGTCTGTAACTCCAGTCCCGAGGTATCCAAAGCCCTTTTCTATCAGGCCTCTAAGGTATCAGACACGCAGGTGGTACAAAGACAAATATGCAGGCAAACACTCATATGCATAAAATAATCATTTAAAAAATTAAATATTGTAATTTACACATTCAAAGAGTGATAATTCAAGGATCATTGTTCTCTACTTATTATAGCTAAATTGGGTTTTATTCACTCTTCTTGTGTTGATATTATTGGCATTCTGTCCCCCATAACTATTCCTGGATTCATAGACTTTATACTATTTTAGTGTTAGCATTTATTTTAAAGATTCAGTTCCTAACATTGCATAGTATGCAGTTATATCAGTTTTGTACATTAGATTACTCTATATTGAAAATGATTCTTTTTCTTTATCGATTTAGTGAAGATAATTGTAATTTCATTATGATAACAAAGCTGAAATTACTATATTCTATGAATTTAGTAACCTTTCCAGTCTTATTTTCTTGGATAGAAGGATTCACGTGTTGACATGCAATGTGGCACCAATTCTAATTGTTCTTAATTATAAAAGCTCGGAGTCAGATATAGGGGTTAATGCTGGAAGATAAGAGAAGCAGAACAGCCAGCCACTAGAAAGTTCTTACCTCTACCAATGGTCAGACCAAAAGTGCGATTCTATCTCTATGAATCTTCAGACTGCATCTCAGACTGAATCCTCAGACTGCAATGAGCTCCTATCTCCTCCCTCCTCTCTCTGCCCAGCCATATCACTCCTGTCTCCACCTCCCCATTGCTGGGATTAAATGCTGGGATCACCTTTGTATAAACTCTGTTTCTCTTTTAGACAAATTTAATCTTGTGTAGCCCAGCGTGGCCTTGAACTCACAGTCCTCTATCTGCCTCTGTTCTCAAAGACAACCTAATAGGTTTTGGACCTTGTGGGGCAGGCCTGTCTTTTTTTAGTCTCTGTAAATGAATGCCACTACCCTTCCTTCCAAGATCTTCAGTCTCTGTAAATGAATGCCATTACCCTTTCTTCCACGATCTTCTTTTGTTGTTGTTGTTTTTTACATTCTTTTTGTTTGTTTGGTTTGTTTTTTTTTTTGTTTGTTTGTTTTGTTTTGTTTTTGGGTTTTTCGAGACAGGGTTTCTCTGTGGTTTTGGAGCCTGTCCTGGAACTAACTCTTGTAGACCAGGCTGGTCTCGAACTCACAGAGATCCGCCTGCCTCTGTTTCTTATCTTTTTTATGCTTTTCTTTTGGGAGGGCTTTCTTTTTTATTGATATTTATTGAGCTCTACATTTTAATCTACTCCCCTCCCTGCCTCTCCCCTCCTCCAAGGTCCCCATGCTCCCAATTTACTCAGGAGATCTTGCCTTTTTATACTTTCTATTTCCCATGTAGATTATATCTATGTAAGTCTCTCTTAGTGTCCGTATTGTTGTCTAAGTTCTCTGGGATTGTGGTTTGTAGGCTGGTTTTCTTTGCTTTATGTTTAAAAACCACCTATGAGTGAATACATGTGATAATTGTCTTTCTGTGTCTGGGTTACCTCACTCAAAATAATGTTTTCTAGTTCCATCCATTTTCCTGCAAAATTCAAGATGTCGTTATTTTTTTTTCTGCTGTGTAGTACACCGTTGTGTAAATGTACCACATTTTTCCTATCCATTCTTCAATGGAGGGGCATTTAGGTTATTTCCAGGTTCTGGCTATGACAAACAAAGCTGCTATGAACATAGTTGAGCACATGTTTTTGTGGCACAATTGAGCATCCTTTGGATATATACCCAAAAGTGGTATTACTGGGTCTTGAGGAAGGTTGTTTTCTAATTTTCTGAGAAATAGCCACACTGACATTCAAAGGGCTTGTACCAGCTTGCATTTCCACCAGCAATGCAGAATGTTCCCTTTTCCCCACAACCTCTCCAGTATAAATTGTCATCAGTGTTTTTGATCTTGGCCATTCTTACAGATGTAAGATGGAATCTCAGGGTTGTTTTGATTTGTATTTCTCTGATGTTAAACATTTCCTTAAGTGTCTTTCAGCCATTTTAGTTCCTCTGTTGGTAGTTCTCTGTTTAGGTCTGTACTCCATTTTTTTTTTAATGGATTATGTGTTCTTTTGGTGTCCAGTTTCTTGAGTTCTTTGTATATTTTGGAGATCAGACTTCTGTCTGATGTGGGGTTAGTGAAGATCTTTTCCCATTCTGTAGGCTGTCATTTTGTCTTGTTGACTGTGTCCTTTGCTTTACAGAAAGAAGCTTTTCAGTTTCAGGAGGTCCCATTTATTAATTGTTTCTCTCAGTGTCTGTGCTGCTAGGGTTATTTTTAGGAAGTGGTCTCCTGTGCCAATGCATTCAAGTACTTTCTCTTCTATAAGTTTCAGTGTGTCTGGCTTTATGTTGAGGTCTTTGATCCATTTGGACTTGAGTTTTGTGCACGGTGATAGATATGAGTCTATTTTCATCCTTCTACATGTTGATACCAATTATGCCAGCACCACTTGTTAAATATGCTTTTTTCCATTTGATATTTTTTGCTTTTTATCAAATATCATGTATTCAAAGATGTGTGGATTGATGTCCAGGTCTTCTGTTCAGTTTCATTGGTCCTTCTGTCTGTTTTTATGTCAGTACCAGGCTGTTTTCAGTACTGTAGCTCTGTAGTAGAGTTTGATTGTGATGCCCCCAGAAGTTTTTTTATTGCCCAGGATTGTTTTGACTATCCTGGGTTTTTTGCTTTTCCAATGAAGTTGAGTACCATTCTTTCGAGGTCTTTGAAGAATTTTTCTGGGATTTTAATGGACATTGTGTTGAATCCATAGATTGCTTTTGGTAAAATTGTCATTTTTACTATATTAATTCTGCCTACCCAATAGCATGGGAGGTCTTTCCACTTTTTGGTATCTTCTTCAGTTTCTTTCTTCAAAGATTTAAAGTTCTTCTCATACAAATCTTCCACTTGTTTGGTTAGAGTTACTCTGAGATATTTTATGCTATTTGTGGCTATTGTGGAGGGTGTTGATTCTCTGATTTCTTCCCCAGCCCTTTTATCACAGGAGAGCTACTGATTTTTTTTTAGTTAATCTTGTATCCTGCTATTTTGCTGAAAGTGTTTATGAGTTGTAGAAGTTCCTTGGTAGAATTTTTGGGATCACTTATGTAAACTATCATATCATCAGCAGAGTTTGACTTCTTCTTTTCCAATTTGTATCCCATTGTGAAGGCGTAAGTTGCAAACAATCCCACACCAGTTTGGAATTATGATTAATAGAACGGTTATTTATTTAAAGGGGAAAACTTACAGATCACCGTCCCAGACAACAGCCCTCTGCACAGTCAGGAAAGGAGCCTAGTCGCTGGAAGCGGAACTGGGATCCAGAGAGAGGAGAGGGAAGTGACCCGCTTTTTTAAGGGGAGAGAGACCACACCCCAATGGGCTGATATCTCAGCGGCTATTGGCTGAAGGAGCAGAAGGAGCTCCAGCAACACCTCCCCCTTTTGTTTAAGTAAAAGAGTTCTAAACCTACTATGAAATTATATATAATAAGTACAAATA
The DNA here is from genome assembly GCF_950005125.1 of Chionomys nivalis. Lineage (NCBI taxonomy): Eukaryota > Metazoa > Chordata > Mammalia > Rodentia > Cricetidae > Chionomys > Chionomys nivalis. Next base: position 47,645,896 of record NC_080087.1, read on the forward strand.
TCCTAGTCTAACTAGCTTAAGTCTTATATAATAGCTTGGCCAAGTCATGAGTGGAAAGTAACTACATTTACCTCTGATTAAGATACTTATATATTGTTTGTGTATTGACATATATTTATCATATTGCAATGTATATTTGTACATTGTTTATATTTGGAGGTCATTGTCCTCATTTGTTTCACAGTTGTTTATTGTCTTAGTCTTTAAGTTAGATAGGTATTGAGAATTATATAGATCAATAGTATTCTAAGTTTGTCATTTATAATTAGACTAATCAGGTTCTTTTTTTTTTTTTTTTTTTTTTTTTTTTTTTTTTTTTTTTCGAGACAGGGTTTCTCTGTGGTTTTGGAGCCTGTCCTGAAACTAGCTCTTGTAGACCAGGCTGGTCTCGAACTCACAGAGATCCGCCTGCCTCTGCCTCCTGAGTGCTGGGATTAAAGGCCACCACCGCCCGGCACTAATCAGGTTCTTTAGATACATAGAGATTATACTAAGTATAGATAGATAATCTTCAATCTCTTCAAAGAGCTGTAGAAAATGACCTTTAATCTAACTCAGAGTTTTGTGGTAGTGAGACACAATTGCTCCTGGCAACACCAATCTATTCCCGAGAGAATGTTGAGCACCAAAGACACTCCACCTGGAGCCTTTCTTGTCTGAACTGGCCTTTGTGCAAAGAAATGCCCATACCTCAACCACTGACAGAGATACAGAGTATCCGTGAATGGAAAAAAACAGGACTCTCATACCCTGCCAAGACAGAGTAAGATAGTTTTGAGAAGTTTCTTGCCTTAGGCCTTAGCCAAAGTTGGTTGCTTCAATGCTGCAAACGTGACCTTGGGTGATTGCCCAGGTAGCTAGTTGTCTCTGTGATTTGTTGCATGTTTTGGAAGTTGTTTGATTGCACTTCCTAGTTACTCAGGTAACATTATTTCCCTTCTCAGATCTTCGATGGGGTTGAAGACTATATAAATGTAGTTACTTTCTACTCATGACTTGGCCAAGCTATTTATTATATAAGACCTAAGCTAGTTAGAATAGGATATTTGTACTTATTGTATATAATTTCATAGTAGGTTTAGAACTCTCTTACTTAAACAAAAGGGGGAGGTGTTGCTGGAGCTCCTTCTGCTCCTTCAGCCAATAGCCGCTGACATACCAGCCCATTGGGGTGTGGTCTCTCTCCCTTTAAAAAAGCGGCCACTTCCCTCTCCTCTCTCTCTCTGGCTTCTGGCTCCGCTTCTGGCAACTAGGCTCCTTTCCTGACTGTGCAGAGGGCTGTTGTCTGGGACGGTGATCTGTAAGTTTTCCCCTTTAAATAAATAACCGTTCTATTAATCATAATTCCAAACAGGTGTGGGACTGTTTGTGACTTACGCCTTCACCCTTGATCTCCCTTTGATGTCTTATTACTCTAGCTAGGACCTCAAGAACTATATTGAATAGGTATGGAGAGAGTGGGCAACCTTGTCTTGTTCCTGATTTCAGTGGAATTGCTAGGAGTTTCTCTCCATTTAGTTTGATGTTGACTGTTGGCTTGTTGTATATTGCCTTAATTATGTTTAGGTATTATCCTTGTATCCCTGCTGTCTCCAAGACCTTTATCATGAAGGGAGGCTGTATTTTGTCAAATGCTTTTTCGGCATCTAATGAGATGATCGTGTGGCTTTTAATTTTCAGCTTGTTTATATGGTGGATTATGTTTACAGATTTTCATATTTTGAACCATTCCTGCAACTGCGGGATGAAGCTGACTTGGTTATGGTGGATGATGGTACTGATGTGTTCTTGGATTCGATTTGCTAGTATTTTATTTAGTATTTTTGCATCAATGTTCATGAGTAAGATTTTGTTTTTTTCAAGATAGGGTTTCTCTGTGTAGCCCTGGCTCTCCTAGAACTCACTCCATCAACCAGGTTAACCTCAAGAACTCAGAGATCTGACTGCCTCTGCCTTCCAAGTGCTAGGATTAAAGATGTGCACCACTACCATAGGCTGTTGTTGTTTTTTTAATATTTTGTGATTAATATAATTATGCCATTTCCATCTTCCCTTTTTCTCTGCAAACCCACTCATGTCCACACACACACTCCTCTTCCAAATTCATGTCCTTGTTTTTCATTAATTGTCATTATACACACACACACGCACACTAAAATACATAAATACCATCTGCTTACTCTATGCTATTTCTATGTATATGTTTTCAGGGGTGATTATTTGATATTGTATAACTAATTGCTGTGCTATTCCCTGGAGAGAACTTTTCTCCTGCTCTCAGCATTCCTTAGTTGCTGATAGTTCTTTGTTGAGGACTGAGGCCTCCTGAGCTTTTCCCTTTCCGTGTTAGCATGTCTGTTGTGGCCTCCATGTTCCTGCCGTGTTTAGGCAACCATGTTGTAGCTTCTTCTGGCACCAAGTTCTTCTTGAAGTATGCAGATGTCCACTTTCTGGCTCAGTGCCTGCCTTAAAGTCAGTAGATAGAAGCTATCGCTACTGAAGTATACTATTTTATTACTAACTATATCCACATACACACAGCATAAAATTTAGCATCTCAACCATCTTTAAATATATAGCTAATTCATGCTATGTGCCTTTGCACTATTAGGCACTGCATTGACAGCTTGTTCTTGTTCTAGATGGGAGAATACATAATGACTCGTCATTGTTTTAAGGGTGTATGTGAAGATGTTTATAGTATTCTCTGTATTTCTGCACTCAGTTGAGTCTCCAGAATAACTTCATAGCAGTTGCATCAGCATCATTTTATTAAGAAATAAAGAAAAATTATATTCAGGCTTTCTTTGAAGTACTTTTTGTACTTAAAATTGATTCTCTTAAGGTTATATGTTATTAGAGTTTATATAGGCAGGGTGTCAATTGCTGAGAAAATTTAAGAACTTACTTTGTTTAGAGGCTTCAACCATTTCCGTCCAGGTCATCTGGCTCCACTGTTTCTGGGCCTGTGGTGGGACAGAACAACCAGGCAAAAGGCATGGTAGAGCTGAGCTGGTAACCTCATGGCACTCAAGAGGCAGAGAGGGACTTGAGAAGGGGCTCAGGAAAAGACATAACCCTTAAGAATTTCTCCCTGGGAACCCACTGCCTCCAGCTAGGTTCTTCCCTGTGCTCTGTTCTCACCATTGTGTAGAGCCTGTCATCTCTCCTTTCACTTCACCACTCCTAGGGTTTCTACTCCAGGGTGAGCCGAGGGTTAGGTTAGCTGGTTTACATTGTCTTTTTCTTCTTTTCTTTTTCTATTTTTTCAAGACAGGCTTTCTCTGTGTAGCCCTGGCTATCCTAGAACTCATTCTGTAGACCATGCTGGCCTCAAAATGAGAAATCTGCCTGCTTCTGCCTCCTGAATACTGGGATTAAAGGTGTGTTGGCATATACATTGAAGTTCGTAATATTCTCTCTTAGTTTTAGTTTTAGGGAGTTTGTTGTATGGATTTGTTTTCCTTGATTATCTATAATGTGTCTGGAGAATAATGTTCAAGCTTTGTTACAAAAAGTTGCTATTATTTCATGGGAACATAAAAATCCAATACTTTATTTTTTGTAATTATTGTTTTTGTTGTTTGTTATATCATCAACTTTTGCTAAATATTTTAACATATCATCCAGGCTTTTTCTGAGCTATAGTTATAAAGTAAATAGAAATAATTGTATAATTACTTTGAAGAATGATACAGAATGCCCTTCTGTGTGGTCTGAATATGTCTTATTACCATTGGTTTGAAGCTGATTTGGCCAATAACCAGGCAGAATAGCCTGGCACAATAGCCAGGTGGGAAATCTAAGCAAAGAGACAGGGAGAAAGAAGGCAGAATCTGAGAGGCACGAGCAGCTGCCAGAGAGGCAAGATGTGAAGTAACAAACCATGAGCCTCATGATAAAATATAGAATAATAGAAAGGAGTTAATTTAAGATATGGGTTAATGTAAGAACTAGGTAAAATAGGCCTGAGCTAATAGGCCAAACAGTTTGTAATTGATATTAAGCCTCTGAGTGTTTATTTGGGAACTGGCAAGTGGGAGAGAAACCTCCAGTTACAGAAGAGCTCAAATATAGACATGGTCTTAGACTTGTTCTAGCCCCACACCCATGCACGCAGTCTTAATTAAACTTGGTGACTCATAAAAAATAAAAGTAAATTTAAAAAGATGTGACAGTTGAACAACTTGTTGGAAAGAAGTAGTTTGGAGGAAGTGTGAGGGGTAAGTAGAAGTTATGAGGTGAATTTGATGAATACATTATGTATATATATATGAAATTATTAAAGAAATAAGATTTTTAAAATATAAACTTTTAGGTTATCAAAGACTGCTGTGTAAACTTTTAGTATCAAAGGCTAGGGAATTTAAAGTACAAATAGTACAGAAAAGACTGCCCAGTGCCTACAACTACCTGGATGTTGGATAGATTTATTGTAGGATTGTGGATGTCTTCAAATTTAGAGAAGAAAAATGTATGTTTTTCTCGCTTTGATTTTTATTATTTTCATTTTTCAGGACAGGGTTTCTCTATAGCTTTGTCGCCTGTCCTGGAGTTCACTCTGTAGACCAGGCTGGCCTCGAACTCATAGAGATCCACCTGCCTCTGCCTCCTGAGTGCTGGGATTAAAGGCGTGTGCCACCACCGCCTGGCAGAAGTTAACCTTTAATGTACCACCTATGAAGCATAATAAATTATGGGCTAGCCTACAGATTAAACTGTAACTTATTCAACTTTTGGCTGGTTTCCTGTAGAATATATTCATAAAGTGTAGTTTTACATATATAACGAGATGTAGAACATGATGTATTCTAGACAGAGCAAGTTCAGAAGCCATCCCCCAAAGCCTCTCATGAAAACACAGTGGACATATTCAGGGTTACTATAATAATGGAGGAGAGTCCAGAGCTAGCCTGGCAATAGCTCCACAGTTTGCTATTTAGACATATTATTGTTGTGATAAACACCATGAACTAACGCAAGTTGGGGAGAAAAGGGTCATTTCAGCTTACAGTTGTCGTCCAGCCAGCATAAAGGAGAGGCAAGGCAGAGGCAATGGAGGAGTGCTGCTTACTAACTTGTTCTGCATGGCTTGCTCAGGCTGCTTTCCTATACACTGTAGTGCCCAGCAGTGCTACCCCTCACACTGGGCTGGACCCTCCCACATCAAATGCCAGTAGGCCAGTCTGGTAGGGCATGTTTTAAACTGAGGCTTCTTCTTCTCAAATGACTCTAGTTGTGTCCAGTTGGGAAGAAACCTATGAACGCATACTACTGGACTTCTCTAATGGTGAGCTGCCATGTGTACCATGATTCGGGGTGGGATTTTGTTGAAGCAGATATAAAATAGCAGCTGTATTGTCACTGTAGCCCCAAAAGTTTATTCATCACCAGTTTGCTCTCTTGTTATCCTTTGTAGTTGAGCTTTCCTTCCTGGAACCACTTTGGATACCTTCAGGAGAGATCCGGTTAGATACTGTCAACTTAGTAAAAGGTTTTATGTCAAAACAGCCCCAGGGCCCCTAAGCAGTTTATGAGCTGGCATCTCTCGGGTCCACTGGCAGTCTCTGACCTGGGTGACTCTTCCTCCAAAGCAGTTAACACAAAAGAGACTGGTGTTATGTGCTTGGTGAGTAGTCCAGCATAGGGCCGGTCCAGAAGTGTATTGGGGACAAAAGATCATACCAAGAATGGGTCAGGAGGCAAGATCTGGAAAACAGTAGCTGAGGTGCACAGACAAAATGGCCTGATGAATTCTTCTCCACAGGACTTCAAGAGCTCTAAGGACACGGTTATGTATAGCTAGTGCTATCTAGACGCTCAATTCAGCTTTACGGTAGGTTCTACAACTTCTCCAAAGATTATGGGTCCTTCTAAATTGTGATTATACTATCTATGTCTTGATTCTTATCTTTCATTTTGACAGTAGCACATTAGCAGCAAAGTGTGGCCCAGTCACTAGTGTTTTTCTGCCATCTACTTCATAGTGAGAGCCAGTGGATACACTGCTCAAGTTCCACTGTAACTAGCATGTTAATTTCTTGTGATACTCACTCGCATCACCAAATTGTTTAGGAGAAAGCTAGCTTTGTTCCAACAGTAGCTCATCTAATAGTTTTGGTTGACAGCTTTTAGAATCTTAAATTCATCACCTCTAACTAGAACCCGTAGGAAGAGACCTGGTCAGTCTTCCTCATCAACTTAGACCATGAAACCCAATGTGGACAAGTTGAACAGAACTACCATATACGGGCTGCCCATGCGTGCTTCAGCATTGCCAGGGCATAAATTTCAGTTTCAAACTAGAACCCTGCTAGCCTTCTTGTTCCAAAATGTCAAGTAAATGCCAAATGCAAAACTCTTTAGGACAGACTTCTAGAGATGTATGGCATGACACAATATTAATTAGCAGCCAATAAGATTAAGTGTGAAAAGGAATACATAATCATGAATTCTACTAAAAATTAGAGATACAGACTACTTTGAATTTTATTCTTAGGAAAACCCTTGCCTTATCTTCGTTCCTTGGTTCAAGCACCAAGGAACCATTATAGATTTCACCTTAAGACAGTCAATACCTTCTTACAGCATCATTTTCTAAAACTCTTGTGTTTGTTTTATTTCTCCCTTTCTCATATCCCAAGTGACTTTAAGTTGTTGATTCGGAAAGCATTTTGATCTGAATTATGATCTCCCTTAATGATATTAGTGTAGACCACTCAGTTAGACTAGATCCTGCCTACAAGATTACAGAAGATTTCTCTGAGGGTTTTTTTTTTCTTTTTTTTTTTTATTGGATTTTCGAGACAGGGTTTCTCTGTAGCTTTTTTTGGTTCCTGTCCTGGAACTAGCTCTTGTAGACCAGGCTGGCCTCGAACTCACAGAGATCCGCCTGTCTCTGCCTCCCGAGTGCTGGGATTAAAGGCGTGCGCCACCACCACCCAGCGTTTTTTTTTTTTTTTTCTTAACATGTCGCTTTAACATACTAAGGGGTATAGGCAGAGGCTGCTCGTTTATTTCCTGGACTCTCAGACCCAAGTAACCACACAGAAACTGTACTAATTACAATACTGTTGGGCCAGTAGCTTAAGCATATTTCTACCTCGCCATTACATCTTAAATTAACCCATTTTTATTATTCTGTGTATTATCATGAGGCTCATGGTTTACTGGCAAGGTTCCAGGCTGCATCTGTCTCCTAGGCAGCTATCTGGCATCTCTCTGACTCTGCCTTCTTTCATCTTCTATCTGCTTAGAATTCCTGCCTTACTCTGTTCTGCCCTGCTGTAGACCAAAGCAGCTTTATTCACTAACCAATGGTAACAAGACATATTCACAGCATACAGAGGGGAATCCCACATCAAAGGGGTAATAATTCTTTTCAAAAATAAGAGCTATAGACTTATTGTTCCATTTTTCTATGCTTATTTGCCTTTTGCATTCAGGTTAAACATTACATTATGCTTATTTCACATGATGGACATATAACCTACACAGACATATCATAGCCCATACCTTTCCCATTGTAATTGGGAATTGTTACAAAATTAGGAAGGAACCAAGGTGTTTTTTTACAATATGACTTAATAAAACCAGAATGTAAACAAAGATAAAAATACTAAGGAAGCATAGAGTTTGCAAAACTATAAATTATGATGGTAACCAAAGAAAAACTTCTCAGTAGATTTTGAGGAAGACCAATAATTCATTCTTTGCTCATGTTGCTTAAACCTAGAACCTTTGGACACATTATCCATACTAACCTCAAACTCTTGAGCACAAGGGCTCCTCCTGCTTCAGATTCTCAATTAACTGAGTTTAGCATGTAGCACAATTTGTAGCACTGGAACATTTTGCATGTGTGTATCATAATACCGTCAATGTGTTATTTTGTATAGCTTTATGGGATTTTTGGAGGGAATCCTGATTTGTGCTTAGCAGCTGTGTTTTTTAACTGAGGTTCTCTTAATACAGGAATGTGAGACAGCCTAGAAACCTTTATGTGAAGGTTGCATCTCAAACTGGTTTTTTGGAGTGATGCTTTTACTGTTGTGTTTGCCAAGATGAAAAGGTTTGGAACATACTAGAAAGGATTTTACTCCTTATGATTAGTCAGAGTGGATTAACTTCTTCAGCAAACAGTAGTAGCACATCATAGGGTTATCTGTTGCTTATGTCAAACACTAATCCCATTGTGAGGGCCCTGCCCTCATAATGTCATCTTAACCTGAAACCTCCCAAGGGCTCCATCCATTGACATCCTGCCTGATATTAGGAAATTAATATCTGACTCCATGCTTCCCATTCCTGTGTTGGGAGGGTGTAAAATGGAAAACAAAAACCTACTGACTTGTCTTACAGATATGATTCATTGTTAAATACAGTCACGGTGTTATGCAGTCATTTTTCAACTCTGTCTTATGGACTGAAACCAGAATTCATTGATTCCGTTTTGCATCCTGCTAAATTCTACATCTGGTGTCTATGAGCTTGTCTACTTTTGATACTTCCTATAAATAGTCCTACCATTGTACTTACCATGATACCCTCCAATCCATCCATTTTGGAGCATGTGTTGGAGCTCCTTAAGGTTGCATATCTATCCTTTCTTCTGTGTACACTTGGGTTTTTTCTGTCCCTCAGTAGTTGTGTCTGACTGCAAGAGAAATGAGGTGGCATCAGCTGCTTATCTGTGTCTATCTTAATGCCATTTAAGGAAATTCCATAGTCTAATCTCTTTATACCGTCCAGGCAGTTTGCTGGATCTCTGTTGTTCAAAAACTTTTCAGTCTTGCCATCGTCCTGGGGTTTAGCATAATTTTTCTAAACCTCAAATTTTCTAAGCTGTCTTTATTGTCATTCATTTCTCCTTAAAACCTGGTCAGTTCTTTCCTATGGTCATCTCTTTCAGGTGAAAGAGGAAAGTTTCCTACCAAGAAAGTGTATTTTGTTTGTGTTACTATCTAATGCAGGTTAAAGGAGGACAGCTCTGTGTCACACAGCTCCTCAGGCACAGGCTCCTTTCCAGCTGACTCTGATTCCAGGGCTTTGTCCTTCCCAGTTAACAAAGGAAGACTTTGGAGGATTGCAGGAAGGCTGTCAGAGACTAGGACAGCTGGGAGTGGTACCTGCTTTGTGTTTGTTGCATTGGTATTTTAGCAGACTTGGTGTTACAGCCATTCTCAGCTGTGAAAGGAGATGGAAATACAGTCTTACTTCATTGCCAGGGGAAAGAAAACAAAATTTGGGGAGGATACAGGAAGCACTCCACAGGCTGGTGCTAATTTGGAAGGCGCGACATATGTTAGTTATAAAGGTCATGAGTACACACGGGGAGAAGTCTAGAAGGAAGTATTTTCTTGACTTTTTGAGGATCTGTGAAAATAACATATATGACACGTTTATGATTTATAGAAAATGTATTACTCTGTGTGGGGGGGGGAATTTTAAACATGTGGATGAAATAAGTGGAAAAGTAGCTTTTTCAGAATCTACAGTATTTTCCGTCCTTAAAACTATTGTAGAAAAATGTGTATATTAGCATTATGATTCAAGATCATTGAAGCTATGCATATAAAATAAATTGAGTTTCATAAATACTAAACCAAATGAAGCTTTATTTTTACTTTTTCAATAATATCTTTTTATTGAGCATCGCCAGAGAATATAAGGATGATAAAGTAAATAATCCCTTGAGGGAGATCAAATGTAGTGCAGAAAATAAGACAGATAATTAGGTACCTGAAGTGTCAGGCAGATCAAGACCACAGCAGTGGCATGTCTTGTTGAATGGAGCTGCAGGCTGCGTTCCTGCCACCCAGCTCCCGGCCGCCTGGCTAGCTTATGCCCCAAAATAACAACACACAAACTGTATTCATATAAACACTGCTTAGCCCATTTCTATTAATGTGTGTAGCACCACAAGGTGCGCTTACCAGGAAGATTCTAGCCTATGTCCATCCTGGGTCGGAGCTTCATCGCGTCTGCCTCAGAGAACAGAGCTATGGCGTCTGAGCTCACTTCCTCTTCCTCCCAGCATTCTGTTCTGTTTACTCCACCCACCTATGTTCTAACCTATCAGGCCACGCAGTTTCTTTATTAATTAACCAATGACCTTCCTCCATCAATGTCTAAAATGGGTTGGCTTCAAAGAACACAGTCCAGAAACGAAAGAGCATTGATCTTGGCACTCGGTAGAGTTTTGTGATGATTAGAAATAGTGCATAGACACTTAAGTTGTTTAATATTATAAATATGATATATTATTCCTTCTATCAAGGAAGAAGATAGAATTCTTCTACCTTCTTTAAATCTATATGATTTTAAAACTGAGCTCTTTTACCTAATTTGTGAATTCACCCATTCAGTGGTCATCTAGCAAACCATTGCTGGCACCAGAACTTAGGACCTGAGTATGTGTGTGCTGTTATTAGTTTTCCAAACCCCTACTCACTTTTAAGAAATGTAGTATTACAAGTCTGCAACTGCCTTCCCCCTCACGAGTGTCCAGAGACCATCTGGCACCACACCCACCCTTCCGTGCTAGGGAATCTGTCTGCCCAACCTTATACCCCATGTCTCCTCTCTCACCCGTTCTTTTGCTTTTGGTCACTTGCCACCAGCCAGGTATTTTTTAGCTTCTTCTGTAAACTTAACCTTTCCAATTTTACCCCAGTTATCTCAGGGAAAAAAAATTACTTCTTTTTGTTACTATGTGTTCCTTTCTTTCTCCTGTCATAGAACACTTTCAAACTCTCCAGGTGTCTACAGAGGAAGTCTTTCCAACAGCCTCCTCAGGCCGGCGCCAACACCAACACCTGCCCCTAACCGGCAGGTGCTGAGCACAGCCTGCTCACCCCTCAGCGGTTCTGCTCTTAGCTAACTGGAGGCGAGAACTCTGCTCTCCATAAATGCCCGACGTTTGTGGCTCAGAGAGAAAGAATCTGTTTCAGTTACCACAGGTGCAGTTTGTTTCGTTTCGTTTCCATTCTTACAGAGACCTCCCTTGGTTATGATGAGTGCAGGTAGCCTCACCAAGGATGGCCACTGTGGTTTGGGGGCTAGCAAATACTGTTATACCGAAGTGATGAGACTGATTTCAAGCCCTAAGCATCTGCCAGTTTGGCACATCAATTGTAAAAGCTGTACCATCCATTTGTTTTCTCTTCAACTAAGTTTTAAAAGTGGGGCCAAGATTTTGGTAAAAATGACTTGTCTGTCTTTGTCTTATTCAGTAGTGACTTTCTGTGCTATTTGCCACAAGTAAAGATTTTTAAATGTTTTCAGCCTCAGGGAAAGAAGAAATTGCTAGAGATGTCTGGAAATAGGATGGAGATGAACAAATGTAGCTCATATTTGCTGCCATAGGACTGTGACTTCTAAGAGGCAGGTGTCCCACTCTACAAATGGTTACCAAGTGCAAAGCACACACAGATAAAAATGGTATACTTTTCTGTTAGTAAATATAGAGCATTTTTGAGACTTAATTAGCTTTAAGGTGATATCTAAATTAATCTACATCCATTGCTGTCATCACTGGTTGCTTAGGTTGTTGTATCCCTTCTGCTAGGCCATTCATTGTGCCAGTGCCCATGCGCCTCTGTGGTGCCCCTTCCTTTCTAATCCACGCAGCGAGTCCTTTCATAATTGCTCCTCAAAACTCCATGTCAGACTGATCCCAGACTTCTTCCTGAGTTCTTTTTCCCCCTGCACTTTTTTTCTTTCCTGTCTAGAATAATCAAAACAAACCGGGCACGGTGGTTCGTGTCTGTAGTCCTAGCACTACAGAATCTAAAGCTGGAAGATTCTGAGCTTGAGTTTGAAGCTGGCATGGGTTATATAGTAAGTTCAAGGTGGTGGAAGGAAGAGGTGGGTAATTCCTGGGGTCAACTTCACTAAATCTGGAATTAATTAAAATCCAAGTGGGGTTTTTCTTAATTAAATCATTTAAAGTGGGAAGACCAACTTTTAATATGTATTTTTTGAGGTTATTCTGGGTCGCGCCTTCTAGTAGCCGCCTATATGAAGAACGTGGAAGAAGGAAGCTCTTTTCTCTTTGCCTGTTTGCCCTCACTGTCAATTCACTGACATTAGAACCTACTCCTTTGGGATGCTGGTGTCTCAGAGCAGCTGAGACATTGTGCCTTGTGGACTTAACCATTCTTGGATTCTTGGACTTTCCATTGGTAGACAGCCATTGTTTAACTAGCAGGACCACAGCCTATAAGCCACTTTAATAAACCTCACGTATATTCATTCTATCAGTTCTGTTTCTCTAGAGAACCCTAATACAGATTTATGGATAGATGGATGATAGATAGATGATAGATAGATAGATAGATAGATAGATAGATAGATAGATAGATGATAGATAGATAGATAGATAGATAGATAAAAATCAAAACAAAATAAGCAAATACATAAGAAGTTTTTGCTTCAACCATTTCCCAGTATCATCCTCTTCTTCTACCTTCCACACTACATATATTCTTCAAACTAATAATGCCCTGATGATTTGAAGAGTCTAGTTCAAAAGCTGCTTCATCTCATTTCTGTGATTATCTTTTCCATCTAGATAAGAAAATACACGCTGCCTTATTTCTCCTGTATCTTTAACCGTAAAGAACTTCCTGGATGCCGCCTTGAATTAGATTATAGCTAGTAGAGTACAAACTACTTAAGTATTGTATCCAGACTTAGTTTCATTTTTTACAGATTTTAGTGCTTAACATAGAGGGTCCTGCTCATCGTAGGAGCATAAGAAGTGTTTATGGAACAATTCTCTTAAAGATACCCATTCGAGTTCGCTAGAACTTGGTGTTTCAGATTTTTTGTTTTGTTTTTTGTTTTTTTGTCTCTCCATTTTCTTTCACAGAAGTTTCTGGAGATTTTCAAGGTACAGCTACAGCCCCATTTTATAACAAGTGTTATCTTGCTTCTTGTTCTCATCTCAGTTAATGAATTGTTCCCTTTATCTCGGTAGCCTTGTTTGTAAGCTGAACACAAGGACCACCATCCTGGCAGCAACTAACCCCAAAGGCCAGTATGACCCCCAGGAGTCCGTGTCTGTGAACATTGCTCTCGGTAGCCCACTCCTAAGTCGATTTGACCTTGTCCTGGTTTTGCTCGACACCAGGAACGAAGACTGGGACCGCATCATTTCTTCCTTCATCTTAGAAAATAAAGGTAGGCAAAGAGAAACAGATCACTCACTATGAAAAGGAAAGATTAAACCTAACCAAAGGATATTCCCTTAAATTAAATACTCAAGATGTCTGTGTTGACAGTGATGGAGAGAAGCTTAGACAGAGGCAGCTGTGAAACTAGCGAGTGGGCTTCAGCATAGTGAACAGAGGGGAAGTGGCTGTCTCCAGCTCCGCCATGAGCATATAGGTGAACTACATGTGCATGTAGGTGGGTGGGTGGGTGGGTGGGTGGGTAGTTAGATAGATAGATAGATAGATATCTAAATATCCTTTTTCATAAGAGACATCCTTATGCTGAAAAATTAATATTCTTGCACACAAAACTGGAGAGAATTATGAAATAGAAATCAATAAATGTTAGTTTTCTTTAAATTTGACCTACTTAAGTTTCTATTACTATACATGAGACCAGAATTATTCTAAATAATTTTCTTTCTGGGGTTAACTTTTTTGTTTACTAATCAAACAGCTTATTCTGGAGCTACATGCTAAAAGGAGAATAGGCCTAGATTTCAGTGGATATAAAACCTGAAGCTTACCTTTTAAAAATGAAATAAAGGAGCCAGGTGTGTATTTTTAATCCCAACGCTTGAGAGGCAGGCAGATCTCTGTGAGTTCCAGATCATCCTGGTCTACAGAGTGAGTTTCAGGAGAGCCAGGTATGTCTATATAGAGAGATTCTGTCTCAAAAAATCCAAAATTAAATAAATGTTAAAGTGTGTATAGGAACTTTCTCAAATTCCTCAAAATAAGATGTTTCCCACCTATTTTTTAATCTACTGATCCAATGTCTGGTGTATGAACATAGGTTACCCCAATAAGTCGGAGAATCTGTGGAGCATGGACAAGATGAAAACCTACTTCTGCTTCATTAGGAATCTGCAGCCTACATTGTCTGATGTGAGCAATCAAGTACTCCTTCGATACTATCAAATGCAAAGGCAGAGTGATTCCCGAAATGCAGCCCGGACAACCATCCGCCTATTGGAAAGCTTGATTCGATTAGCAGAAGGTTCATTTTATTTTACAGATACTTTTATTGAATACCTAGTTTGTACAAGGCGTGTTTTGTGCATTTAAAAGATGATAAGAGTAATCCCCACTCAAAGGTACTCATAGTCTCTTAAAAAGTAAAGACTGAAGAGGGTATTTTTTTATATGAACTTGAGTACGCTTATCTTCGGTGCATAAATATTTAGAATTCCAATATTCTCTTGGAGAATTCTTTCTTTGAGTGTCCTTTCCTGCCCTGATTACTTTGGGTTTGAATTCTGTTTTGTCAGATAATAAAATGATTGCATCCTTGATGGGTAAGGTGTATTTCTTGGATTTCTTTCTAGCAGAAAGGTGGATCCTGTTTTCTAATCCAACTAATAAGTCTATGTCTTTTTGTTGAGGAATTGAGAATATCAATGTTGAGAGATATCAATGAGCAGTTATTGATTCTTGTTGTTGTGTTCTGATGGTGTGCATTTTTCCTTATTCCTTGTGTTTTCTTGGTTCAAACTCTTCAGGTTGAAATTTTTCTTCTAGTGCCTTCTGTAGAGCTGGATTTGTAAATGGATGGTGCTTAAATTTTATTTTATCATGGAATGTTTTTCTTTCACAATCTATTGTGATTGAAAGTTTTGCTGGGCTTGTTATTTGGTGGCATCTGTAGTCTCTTAGAGTTTGTAAGAGTATCCATCTGGGCCCTCTGGCTTTTAGAGTCTCCTTTGAGAACTCAGGTGTTATTCTAATGAGCCTGCCTTTATATGTTGTTTGGTCTTTTTCCCTTGCAGTTTTTAATATCTTTTCTTTGTTCTATACATTTAGTATCATGATTATGTGCTATCAGGAATTTCTTTCCTGGTCCTGTATGTTTTGTTTTCTTTTTTTTTTTTTTTTTTTTTTTGGATTTTTTGAGACAGGGTTTCTCCATAGCTTTTGGTTCCTGTCCTGGAACTAGCTCTTGTAGACCAGGCTGGCCTCGAACTCACAGAGATCCACCTGCCTCTGCCTCCCGAGTGCTGGGATGTTTTGTATTCTTGTACCTTGATAGGGGAGACCTCCTAATCTTGAAATTAGGAAATTTTCTTTTCTCTTATGACTTCATTGAAAATACTTCCTGTTCCTTTGACCTGCGTTTATTCTAGCTATCTACAAATAATAGAAATATGGTCTTTTCTGTGTCCCAGATTTCCTGGGAGTTTTGTACTTGGTTTTAATTTATTTTATTTTATTTTTTTAGGTTTAACATTTTCTTTGAATGAGGTACCCATTGCTTCCTCCTATCTTCAATACCTGAGATTCCCTCTTTCATGTAGTCTATTGTTCTGTTGAGGCTCACTTCTGGGCTTTTGTCTGACTTTCTCCATTTGTTATTTCCAGTTTTATCTCATGGGGTTTTGTTTTGTTTTGAGTGATTCTATTTCTTGGTTGTACTCTATTTTCATGCTGTGATTGTTTTCATTGTATCATTCCACTGTTTGTGTTTTCGCAGACCTCATTAAGGGATCTGTTTTATCTTCTCTGAGGTCCTTGAACATATAATCACAGTAGCTATTGTGGTCGTCTTTGGGCTTCAGCTACATTACATTTCTCAGGACCTATTGTAGTGAGATTACTGGGTTCTGGGTGGAGTCATATTGTCTTGGTGATTATTGATTGTATTTTTGTGCTGGTGTCTAGACATCCAGGCTTGGGGTGACTGTGGTACTAGCTGTTGCTATCTGCTCTTGTCTTTGCTGGGTGGCTGTTCCTTCCCTTGTTTTCGGTTGGCCTCTCTGCATCTTAGGAAAGTGTGTTGCAGTGGGTTGGCTAGGAGGGAGTGCTTCTGCAGGTCAGTGGGTAGCAGAGAGGAATAAAGTGGGGGCTAGGAGAAAATTTTGGGAGAGACTTCAGGAAAGACCTGAGGGAATCCTGTTCACCTAGAACTGGGGTCCGCAGGGAGTTAGAGATGCTGTAGTAGGAAGGGATCCTGAAAATATGTTATATTACGGTAAAGAATTTTCTGGAGAGACGGAGATGAAAAGGCTATGGAGACCTAGACTTGGAGTCTCTAGTAAATGAAGGTGAGGGAAACCCAGGGCCTGACCTAGAGTTGGAGTCTCCAGTGAGGGGAGTTGAGGTGGAAGGAGGTGAGTCTGTGAGCCTGTTGTTACCTGCCAAAGGTGAGAATGGGGAGATCATAATGGATGATAGGAAGGGAAGAGTGAGTGATTTACCTACCTGAGTCCCTGCCGGGTGTGACCACCAGGGGCCCAGGGTAGAAAGTGTGTCTAGTATTGGGGGCGAATAGGAAGAAAAGGGTAAGTGCTAGAAGGGTGGGCTCTGAGGATCTACAGGAAATAGGAAGCTCTTTCCACTCCAAAGTTTGCAGAGTTCAGGTAGGAATGCAGGTAGGGTAGGAGGACAGGCCCTTCCCCAGGAATGCAGGGAGGTGAGAGGACAGACCACTGTAAGCAGTCTGCTTCAGGTCTGGGGGTGAGACTGGGGAAATTGTAATGGAGGACAGGGAAAGAGGGTGACAGTCACCTACATTAATCCCAACCCATATGGCCACTGGGTTCCCAGACCAAGTGTTGCCAGCTCTAATAGGTAGCTGACAGCAAGGGTTGGGGTGAGGGAGGAAAGCGGAGTCCACAGCAAGGTTCAGTGGAGTCCCCAGGAAATGGAGATAAAGTGGGAACAGGGCTTCTGCAAAGCTGTCTGTCACACAGCTGGGGATAAGACTGGAAAACTTGAGTGGAGGACAGGAGGAAGAGTGCAAGTCGCCTGCCCAGTACCCAGCCCAGTGTCTCATGCCTGTTTGTAACCAATCAGCAAAACTGTACCCCATCCTATCCCAGAGGCTTAGGGCTCGCACGTACGCATGCAGCTAATGTCCATCTCAGCATTTACACTTTACCTGTGTGCAAATGAATAACATTCATATGAATTGAATGTAGCATCATGAAATCATGTAAACTTAATAAAATGCCATAAATGAATGAACCTCATTCAAGGATTTATAGCTAACATTCTGGCAAGAAAAATCTAAAAATTCTTGCTTGCTAGTTTGATGTTTTAAAAGGTTCGTAAATCATAGATAAAAGAGGTGCCAGAGATAAGAAATGAGTTTTAATTTTGTGTATTTAAATGAGAGTAAAAAAATGAAGAATAAAAATTTCTAAATATTAAATGCATGTTATTACAGTCATTTCTGTGCTGGAGTTAGAACATTCTCATATAAATACACAAAATTGTGTGTGCTATTAAGGATGAGGCCTGTTTTTGGAGAAACTACTTTGAAGATGGTTGCCTGTTCTAGTAAAATTAACTGATGATTAATTTAGCTCATCTATAAAATGCAAGTTTAGAGGGTAGAGATGTCAAGTGCAGGATTGCGTTTATCACCTCAGTAAAAGTATCTTGCTATCTTAGCTCATGCTCGCCTGATGTTCCGCAATACTGTGACGCTGGAAGACGCTATTACGGTGGTGTCGGTGATGGAATCCTCAATGCAGGTAAGGATATTTATGCCTAATGTTCACCTAATTACGGGCTCTTCTTAAATGGCACTTAATTAATATACTAAGAATTGTAAAATTGATCAAGTTCTATACCTAGTGCTTCCTCGAAAAATCCAAAAGCAATTTTTTGAAAGAAGGGAGCTGTTGCCCATGCCTTTGCCTGTAAATGGGAAGTAGCAGGTCTCAGTGGTTTTCTTCCTCAGCAAACTTAGGAAAGTTCATGCTCTCACTAGTGACCTGTGGCTTCTTGGCACAGTGATCCTGCAGGGATCTAGAAATTTGAAAGGGTTCCATGATAGTGATGCCTAAGAGGAGGGCGTAGAGATGTGGTCTTTCCCACCTGAGATCAGTGGTCCCTGGTATGTCCCTACTCTTGTCCAAGTCGATCTGTGACTGTTCCTGGTGTTTTCTCGCCCCTCAGGGAGGTGCTCTGCTGGGAGGTGTGAATGTTCTTCACACTTCCTTCCCTAAAAGCCCACGGGCACAGTACCGGAGGCAGTGTGAACTCATTCTGGAAAAGCTGGAACTGCAGAGTCTCTTGAGCGAAGAGCTTAGAAGACTTGAAAGGTAAAGGAGGAAATCAAAGGCAGGCACATGGAGAAAGATGCCTCCTTGGCAGTTAGTGAAACTGGAAGCGTAGTTAGCAGAAAACTGCCAGGCATCAATTCATTATCCGTTGCTGTATAATCAACCACTGCAAAACTCAGTGCCTTAAAAAACAAACAAAAACAAAACAAAAAAACTTCCACTATTTTAGTGCTTAATTTTTGGGGAGTCAGAAATTCAGGCTGATTTAGGGGAGATGGCTGTCTCTCCATGTCATGTTGACTGGTTCAACAACTGGGGAATGGCAGAGGAGTGTTTCAGAACTCCTCACTTATGAAGTGTGGATAATAGACATGGGAGGGGCATGGGGTGATGTGTTACGTGAATTAAAACGTGTAACTTTACCTAAAGACATTTGACCTGAATTTTAGTGTTCCCTAAATGCATGGGTTTCTGTAAAGCTAGACTTTGAATCTTCACTTCTGAAATGAATAAGAAATGGCAAGATCATCTGTCTGTCCTGGATCAGAGTGTTTTCTTCACAGCAGACAATGCGTGGGGTGTGTGTTGAAGCTTAGTGGCTGTCTGCACTGGGATTGTTGGCTGCATTAAGTCAGACCTTGGAAATATCTCTCCTAGCATTTTTCTCCACTCCGCTGTCTGTCTGACTTCTCCCAGCAGCATTCTGCTTCTAATTCAAATCTATCACATTTCTCCCGGGCAATGAGCGGAGTTGACTTTACTCCCTAGTAATAGGTACCGTGCTGCAGTAAACTGGCACTGTGTGAGCTTAATCACCCTCTCCTTTGGCCCTAGCCACTTTTATGACCCAGAGCATATGTGGTTAGGTGTAGCCGATCCTCAGAAGGCTCAGCTGGACTCAGCTCAGCTCTGCCTGGGACAGTCTGCTTGACTTTTGGCTAGCTCAGTCTACCAGAAGTGATACATGCTGGATTCAAGAAAAAAGGATCACAAGACTTAGCCTTAGTCATCTCATATTGAGAAGTGATTCTCCTGGACTAGAGTGGGGAGTCGCCTATAGGACTATCAAAAAACAAACAAACAAAAAACCAATTCTGCCTTAAATTGTCTACTGTTACTTCTTAATCATGAAGAAACATGTTTTGGTGTTGATCCTCTCAACACAACAGAACCAAGTGCCTCACACTAGGGGTAAATTATCTTCAAGATCCAATTGGAAGCTAATCCCATCAAGTCATAAGAACCCAGCTAGCCTATTTGTTTTTCCCATTTAGGAAAGAGTCCCCTAACAGATCTCATAGTAAAATCGCTCATATTCTCCCATACTTTCTTCCAGAAGATGCTTAGCTAGTTCCCACCACAAACGATGGCCATTCTGACAACTCACATCAAACGGCACAGATAACACATGGTTGTAGGATGTTGTAGCACAACTGCAGAAATTTCTTGAGGAAATTTAATTACTAAACAGGAATTAGACTTTAAAAAAAATAGCACGATCAAACCATTCCTCTCCTGAAGTCCCTCGGCTCTGAGGCTGTTTTTCCATAGCTCTGACGAGTGTGAGGGTCCCACCACTTACTGACGCTGAAGTGCTCCCCTCATGGTGGTGATTTGGAAAGCTGCTTGCTTCTCTGTTTGGCTGCAACCCAAATTAGAAACAAGGAACTTGAGCCTATTACTCTGTTGCTATTTCTAAACCTGTGAGTAATAAGTTTATAATCCTTTTATAATTTGCAATTACTTTTATAAAAGTAATATATGTTCTTTGTACATTTTAATAACTAGAAGTAGTGAATTAGTAAAAAAACAAAAGTCAAATATAATTTTATTTCCCAGAACTATATATTAACCTAATATATTTAATCTATATTTTTAAATTCTTTTTTCTGTTACTGTACATGAATTTTAGAATAATTTCTCACCTGCTTTTAAGTGTAATTTCCTTTCAGATTTAGCATATGGAAGCAGGGCCATATATTTCACCACAGTGGGCTGACATTTCTAAGTTAAGGACCTTCTGAAGGATCCACTCTGGGAAGCAGTAATTTCTGCTAGAAAGCAGTTCTTCTGGCTTGTGCTCGGCTTTAACATGCCTGATATTGAGAGCAGGTTTCATGAGTAGATCCTTCATCCATAGCTGATAAGCAGGTGCTAATTCTGTGTCAGAGCGCTGGAGAGCTGCTCAGAGGCTCTGAGGGAGCGTGATGGGACTTTGCAGGAAAGGGTGGATAGTGCCCAGAGGGTCCGCTGTGCTCTGAAGGTGGGCAGGCACTGCGGTGACAAGCAGGCCACAGAATTCACTCCTGAAGCAGGCAGTTCTTGTGCACACTGCAATTCAGTACCTCCATTCAGTAATGCTGAATCCACATCTCCAGGGCTGCCTAGTGAAACCATCAGAACCATCCCTTAGCAATGGCAGCTTCTGTGCAGGGAGTTTCAGTGTTTCTGTGTTTGTGCATTACACAGGAAGGGCTCTGAATGAGTGTTTCATACAGGTCTGCAAAGGGTCTCAGTGAAGTCAGTGCTTCAAGAGTGATGTGAAAGCCTAGACCAGCCTCTGGTTTCATTTTTTTTGTTTTACTGCAGTTTTTAGGTTGAAAGAAAATCCTTGCCAGAACCCTGAATTCAAAGTAATTTTCTTCTACTTTGGGAGACTGTACTTGTTACTGACTTGAAATTGTGTTGCACTTAAACCTTCCAGGTGGCATCTCAGAGAGTAAAGAAGCAGAAGGCTGGCATAGAATTTCCTTCTTTCAGTGTGTTTTCCTTATCTGTCTCTGCCTAGGTTACAGAATGACAGTGTGCAACAGCCACAGCCACAGGCAGTAGAGGTCGAGGCAGCTCCAGGTTCCTCAAGAAATTATCCAAGGGACAAGCCATGGCTGGGGACTTCAGCACAGCAGGAACAGGGCTGTAGCTGGCCCAACTCCTCCCCTGCAGAGGGTGCCATGGAATGTCCTGATGGAGACTCCGCACCTAGTCTGGAGTGTAATGGACCAACAAGTAGTAACCATTCAGCACAGCACAAAGGTGGCGGAGATGACAACTTAGACTGGCTTGACCTCATGGCATCTCCTGAGATTGAACCGAAGAGCCGTGCTGTGTCTCCTGAACTGAAAACAACTGAGGAAAATGTGACTTTGAAAATCCCCAAGAAGAGATCTCAGGACAAGGAGAAGCCTGGGCCAGGGCACAGGAAGAAATTATTAGAAACTGGACATCTGCCGTCATCAGGAGCTGTGGATGCTCCCTTAAGGCCGCACAGTAGCGAGAGTACAAAGGCTAGGAAGGCAGCAGTTGTATGTGAAGGAGCAGGACAGGGTGATGATCTAGATTCTGGACTGACTCATGTGCCCCACAGTCTCCCCAAACTGCGGAAAGAGGGGTCCCAGAGCTTGTGTAGAAGTACAACCCGGGTGCGATCACTGCCACCCACAGTCCCATTTCCCTCGTCTGAACCAGAGAAAACAACAGGAACACCTAAAAGAAAGAGACAGAAATCTCCTGCTCAGCTTGGGGAGCCTGAACCTGAAAGTGTTGAAACTACACACACTCCACTGGTGAAACTGGCCAAATTCACTTTCAAGCAGAAGACAAAACTGAGCCACTCCTCTGAGGGCCTCAGCCCTGTGACTCCTCGTTCCACTAAAATAGCAGTTCACAGTTCTGAAGTTCCCCAACAAAGAACAAGAAGAGAAGCAGCTGTGCCTGTGGAAGGCCCAGGAAAGCTGACATCTACCTCAGGAGACAGATGCTCTGACCAGCTGCAGGGAAGGACAAAGGAGCTCTCAAGGCAGTCACCAGAGAGAAATCAACCAAGAGAGGAGCGGGAACAGAAGCCTGAAAGAAGGGTTGTTCAGCTCGATTTGGAGCTTGGGAAACAGGCTGGGCCTTCCCATCTAGCTTATGAGAGAGACAGAAAGGAAGGGGTTTTCTGCGGCAATAAAAGCAGCAAGGTTCATGCTGGCACATTAGCCAGACTGGCAAATTTCTCCTTTGCTTCCCCACCAGAATCCAAATCAGAATCCCTCCCTCCTGAAAGGAAGGACCTCCGGGAGAGAAGCCACAGTCCTCCTGCAGCCCCAGCTCCAGTGCTTGGCCAGCAAAGACAGTCTTTTCAGCTGCAGCCATCCACTGAGAGAGCGAATTTTTCCACTCTCTCTCTCTTCACTCTCTCAGAACTAGATGACGAAGCATTAGATTTTGACTGGGATGAAGAGATGAGAAAAAAGCCATAATTATGAAAAGCAATCTAGCCAGAATTGTCTTCCCCAACTCAACCGAGTGCCTGCAAAGGGTAGTGCAGTATTTATGGGTGTACACACGGTGTATATTAAGTATCATGCAGAAGTCCAGCTCTCTTGTTGGGTTTATAATTTCAGGGTTAGCTTCATGATTTAAAATGCTAAATAATTCATTTCAGTTACTGTGATACCAGCCCTTGGGATGAATGACTTAATGATTCATTTCACAAAAAGTTTTTCACATGTCTTTGTTTATGTTTATTTGGTTGGTTTTTATTGTATTGTTTTGGTTTGGGGTTTTCTTTTTTTTTTTAATACAAAAGTTATATTCTAAGTTGTCTCTTTCACTGATCCAGACCAAATGGCAAGAAGGGAGCACCCATAAATCTAACAGGACAGATGAGTGTTTTCTGTTCTCTGTCTATTTTGCTTTGTATTTTCTACTCATTCTCTGTGGAACGTGGTGAGTGTTTATTAACATTTGGAATGACCTGCCGAAATCATGTGGTTTTCTCAGACTTTTGTTTATTCTCATGCGTCAGATCGAATGTGACCGGTGCATTTCTGTCTTTGAGAAATGTGCTTTCATTCCGTGGCATCATCAAGGCAAGTCACACAGTGGCTTTCTGAGCACTGACCTTTTGGACTTTCTCTCTTTTCCCCTTGAGCCAGTACTCCCTGGTTTGATTGTCTTTTGCTCTCAGGTGCCTACCTTCAACACACCTTCAATCATGTGGTTAGAAAGGAGCATGAACCAGAACTCCAGCTGTAATGGGTCATACCACACCAGGGTTAATATGGAAATGTTACCCTACTAGGCTGCCATTAGTATCTTTAAAACCAAGCAAATTGGGCTTAGGATATGACTCAGAAGTAGAATGCTTTTCTAGTGTGTATGAAGCCCCATATTAAATTCCTGGCACTACAAAAACTAAATATGTAAGCAAAAATAAAATAAAACAAAAGAAGTTTCTGTTTCTAGTGGGAATAGATGGCTCAAACTCTGTTCTGTGTGTTTCTAAAACCCTTTCTTTGGATTCTAGCAGGGGTTTGGGGGGTTCTGTCCTTACAGCTTACTTTGAAGTATGTATTTATAACAATGATTGATTCTTTTAGAGGAATTTTGGGACATGAATTGGTATGGGACAATTGTCTGTATTCTGTTAATTATATTTTAAATAAACACTGATTGGCCAAGTAGTCAGGCAGGAAATATAGGCAGGACAACCAGACAGTAAGTAGAAGCGGGTCAACGAGAACAGAAGAATTCTGAAAAGAGGAAAGCCCATTCCTCCACAGTGCTGGCCCAGCCACAGAAGAAGCAAGATGTGACTACCTCACTGAATAAGGTACCAAGTCACGTGGCTAACATAGATAAGAATAATGGGTTAATATAAGCTAAAAGAATTAATAGGAAGTCTGAGCTAGTGGGCCAATCAGTTTATAGTTAATGTACACCTCTGTGTGATTTCTTTGGGACTTAATGACTGTGGGAACTATGCAGGACAGAAACCTTAGCCAACAATGAATAGTACTCAAAACTGTATGTTTTATGATATTTTACTTCATGAAATTCACACAGAAAAAAAACACAAAAATTTATGAACATCAGTTTTCTTAAGCATTTAAAAATTAATTTCCAAATTGACTATCTTATGGAACATTTTAAATTGTTAGAATATAAATTACTTTGGAGTTTTCAAGCCCCTTAAACAGATCATAAAATTTTTATACAAGGAGTAATTTTAAAATTTATTATGTTCTTACTTAAACCTACTCAAAAACATTGAGACTATGGTTTAAGTAATGTATTTCTTCAATCGTTTAATAACGTTCGGGCATAGTATGATCCTGAATATACTCCTAACCTTCTATCATTTGCTATTTTTTTCTTCCCTGGGTTTAAGCATACTTCCTAGAACTAAAGAGGAAAGTAAGGATTTGGGACTTTTTTTCCCTTTGGAGGAGGAAGTATACACACAAGTGTATACTTGTTCATCGTTGTTGAACATGTGGAGGAAGACATTGATGTTGGCGTCTATCTCAAGTTCTTCCACCTCCACAGTATGTACCCAACCAACTAACCAAGGTCAAACTGTGATTGAGAACCTGCCTCAAAACCAAAAGCAACCCACAATGGGTGTTTGGGAAATTGTTCATTCTGTTAAGTGCTCTCCTTGAAAGCACAAGGGCCTTGGTTCAATTCCCAGAACCCATGTAGAGAAGCCAGATGTGATGGTGTATGCTTGTAATCTCAGTTCTGGGTAGTAGAGGCAGATGGACCCTTGGGGCTTGCTGGCTAGCCAGCCTGGCCTACTTAGTAAGCTTTAAACCAGTTAGAGACCCTTTCCAATGCAAGGTAGATGGCTCCTGAGGAAGGACACCCAATGCTGACCACTGATTATCCCATTGATACCCACACATGAACATGCATCATGCATGCTTGAACACACAAACAGAAGCAGAGAGTAAACTACCCCATGAATGAAATTTTTTTAGGCCACTCTATGTTTGGTTGGAGCTTTAATGCCATGGCATGGTTAAACCATGAAAGCAAGCATTTACCTCAAGTGTGTCTTGGTGTGGAAACAACCTTGCTTTAACTTGGGGTTTTTTCATAATAATGTTTAAACATTGCTTACTCTTTGACTTCTCAGTGCCTGCTGACACATAGGGAGGAGATACTACACTCAAATTGGCAATTGGGTGAGTTAACTTCTATTGTCTTTACCGTCATCAGTGATCTCATTCACAAAAGCAAAAATGCCAGGCATATCGAAGTTAGGTGTTGTTGAGGGAAGCAAATAGGAAACAAATACAAAAATGGGAAAACCTCAGAAGCTGACCTAAATAAAACTGGCTTTCCTGTAAGCCTCTCTTGAAGGATGAGAACTAGTCTAACCGCCTGGCCGTCAGCTGAAAGAAGCAAACATCAGCTTTCCCCTCAGCCTCTCCCAGGGCTTCTGGGTCCTTGTCACTGCTTCTCAGTGGGTGTCCTTTGTGCTCCAGGCCCCTTGTAGTTTCTGATACGCCTAGGGTCCTGGTTCTCCATGTCACATCATGTCCCCTTTCCAGATACGCACCTACCTTCATCTCACTGATTTTGGTCTTTTTTTTTTTTTTTTTTTTTTTGCTTTTTCTGAGTTTTGGTTCACAGAGAAGGAAGGGTGTAGGTGACCATGGGACACAAACAGGCACAACAGCCTGGGCTGAGTGAGGGTGGGGACAATCTGGTCAGCCTCCTACATCCCTATATCCCAAAGACTTTAAGCTTGTGGGAACTATAAGTCTAATTCAGGAACTGGTTGGAGACAGTAGATTTCCAGATGCGCTTGAATCACCTTTTCCTAGGCGCCATGTAAGCTACCTGACGACTGCAAAACAGCTCCAATCCCACAAGCCATTGCTGACAATGTTGACATTCAGATGAGGCTACAGAACACGGAGGGGGCTGCTGCTGTACTGCTGAGTTCCAGCTGCACTGCCCATGTATGTATTGATCTCCATAGCTGTTGGAAATACTTAGGTGAGAGCCAAATTGGGGGAAGAATGAAGAGGGTGTTAAAATACAGTTTATGTTTTTCCAGATATTTTAACTAACTGTACAGTTGCCAACAAAGACTGGATCCACTTTGAGGAGACAGAAATACTTAAATGCCAGACCTGCTTTAATCCTTAGAATTATACAGAAGTAGCAGTGCATAATAATTTCATACCGAAAGTATTTTTAATTATGTATTTTATCATTGTTAGAAAACTATTTTTAAAGGTGAAGAATCGATCCAAGCATCATGGCTACTTTCCTATAATTCTAGCACTCAGGATGTAGAGGCAAGAGATTTGTGAGTTTTAGGCCAGCCTAAGATGTGTGAGTTGACAGAACCCTGGGCTATGAAGAGAAATCCTCAATCCTCTCTTGTAGTAGGAGGGCTGCTTGTTTGTTTTCTGACTGCTCAGCCCCGAAATAATTACTCAGAAACTATATTATTTAAATCACTGCTTGGTCCATTAGCTCTAGCTTCTTATTGGCTAACCCTTATATCTTAATTTAACCCATCTCCATTAATCTGTGCATCACCACAAGGTCGTGGCCTACCAGCAAAGCTTCAGTGGCGTCTGTCTCTGGCAGTGGCTCCATGGCTTCTCCTAAACTCCATCCTCTTTCTCCCAGCATTCAGCCTAGCTTTCCCCACCTAGTTCTGCTTTATCCATTCACATGCCCAAAACAGCTTTATTAACCAACGGTATTCACAGCATACAGAGGGGCGTCCCCCCTCCCACCCACCCATGTGTGTGTGCGCGCGCGCGCACGCGCACGCGCATGTGCGTGCACGTGTGAAGCTCACCCTGTAGAACAGTTGAGGGACCTGGCATATCTGAGACTTGCTTTGCCACCTTCAAAGGAGCTCAGTGTAAGTGGGGAAGAGACACAGTAGGTCCCTGGAGAGGCCACTCGTCCTGTATAACTAGCCCTCAGTAGCATCTGAAATACACTCATCTGTGAGTGGAGCAATGCCTGACAGACAGCCCAGCACTTGTTACCCCAGCATCTTACTTATTCAGGAAGGCCTCAGAACCATAAACTTGTGTTCACTGTACTTACACATGTGTATATCATGTATAATATATATATATTATTTCTCTTCTGAAATAATCAGTCATTGACTTAAAAAAAAACTTTGAGGCAAAATTTTTCTAGATTTGTATTAAATGTTAATTTTCCAGCTAATAAGTTTTCACCATAAGTTTTATTATATGACTTCATTTGGTCTTTACAATAGCCAGTACTATTACTTTATAAATGAGGAAAGTGCTCCAACATTTAAGTTTTTTCATTTTTTGTTTTTTTAATAAACATACTTTATTTCCTCACTTTTCATTTCTTCATTTAAATAGTAACTATAAATAAAAAATAAAAACTATCTATTGGTTGTTTACTGTGTGCTAGCTTTTAGCATATTGAAAGTATTTTTAATTCATTTAATAATTTTGACAGCATATAATTCAATTTGTCTTGGTTTTTTTTTTTTTTTTTTTGGATTTTTCGAGACAGGGTTTCTTCGTAGCTTTTAGTTCCTGTCCTGGAATTAGCTCTTGTAGACCAGGCTGGCCTCGAACTCACAGAGATCCTCCTGCCTCTGCCTCCCGAGTGCTGGGATTAAAGGCGTGCGCCACCACCGCCCGGCTGTCTTGGATGTTTAATGATTGCATATCCCAGGGCTCTTTTCTATCCTGGCCCATTCCCTTGGTACTTGAATCTTAGGGCTTTGTGTACCCATCTATCACCCAGTGGTCCCTACTTGAGCTCTTGACTCTTATCTACCTTGTAGTTCATTTTTCTATTTGAGTAATCAAAAGGATATTGCAGCCTCAACATACTTCATATTCTGAATTACAGAGATTAGCTATAGCCCCCTGAACTTAGTCCTTTCCTAGGTTCATCTACCTCAGAAAATTAGAGAGCGACGACAGTACAGTTGTTTAGACCAAATCTTCAATGATCCTTGAACACTTACTTCCTTTTGTACCTCACATCTTGTCTAGTAGCAAAGCCTATAGAATATGTGTTTGGTGTGTGTCTAGAATGCTGACATTTCTCACATTTCCTGTTAACACACCAGTTCAACCCCCCTTCAAGTTATACTCAAAGAACTGAATGTGCTCCTCCCTAGTGGGACCATCTTACTTCGTACTTCACACCACATACAGCAAAGACAGTCTTCCTCATAATGATCTCTAAGGCCCGTGAGTTGGCCTTGGGTACCATATATCCGTGTTGCTCTTCTCATGTCTGAATGGGATCCACCCACAGAACCTAGTACTAGCTGTTTCTCTGCCTTCCCCTGTTTATTATCCATCGAGACTGATCTGCACCAAAACAAAAAGCAAAATAAGACTCTCCCAGTGAAGCCTATGCTAACCCATTAGAAATTGTAAAATATCTCCATCTGGCCAGTCCTCTAATCCATGACATTTTTAAAATCACTTACCATACTATAACTTACTGATTTGTTTTCTGTGTTACTAGTTCTATTCAAGGGTGTGGAGAGTCTAAAATAAACAATAGAAGAAGACCAATTGCTCCCTCTAGATCTACTGCTATGGTGGAGCTGAAGCTCCTAGCAGGTCTGACAAAGCAACTGCCATTGGCACTGAGTTGAATATGGGCGGGGCAGGATCTGTCCAGTCTTTGTAGGATATACTAATGAAGTCAGGCGCTGGTGGTGCATGCCTTTAATCCCAGCACTTGGGAAGCAGAGGTAAGTAGATCTCTGAATTCGGGCCAATCTGGTCTACAGAGTGAGTTTCAGCATATCCAGGGCTACACAGAGAACACTCTGTCTTGAAAAACAAACAACCAAAAGATGCACTAATGAAGATATGAAAGGGTCACCTCTTTGCTTCCTTTAAGTCTTTAAGTGTGGAAGTAACTTCTGTCGCTTGCCGTGAGATGTTATAGTCTTGCCTCAGAGGTGTCTGGGGGCAGCTTGAGGAGTGTTCCCTACTATATACGTTTTGGCCACAGTTAAAGAAAGTAATTTTAGGACACCGCCAGTCAGGCCCGGCAGGCAGGCCTAGGCGGCGGAAGCACCGGCGCACAGACAGTTCCGGGTGGCGGAGGCACCAGCAGGCAGGCCTAGGCGGCGGAAGCACCGGCGCGCAGGCAGGCCCGGGCGGCGGAGGCACCAGCACGCAGGCAAGTCCGGGCGGCAGAGGCACCGGCGTGCAGGCAGGCCCGGGTGGCGGAGGCACCGGCAGTCAGGCCCGGCAGGCAGGCCTAGGCGGCGGAAGCACCGGCGCGCAGGCAGGCCCAGGTGGCGGAGGCACCGGCAGGCAGGCCTAGGCGGCGGAAGCACCGGCGCACAGACAGTTCCGGCCGGCGGAGGCACCGGCAGGCAGGCCTAGGCGGCGGAAGCAACGGCGCGCAGGCAGGCCCGGGCAGCGGAGGCACCAGCACGCAGGCAAGTCCTGGCGGCAGAGGCACCGGCGTGCAGGCAGGCCCGGGTGGCGGAGGCACCGGCAGTCAGGTCCGGCAGGCAGGCCTAGGCAGCGGAAGCACCGGTGCACAGACAGGCCCGGGCGGCGGAGGCACCAGCACGCAGGCAAGTCCGGGCGGCAGAGGCACCGGCGTGCAGGCAGGCCCGGGTGGCGGAGGCACCGACAGTCAGGCCCGGCAGGCAGGCCTAGGCGGCGGAAGCACCGGCGCGCAGGCAGGCCCAGGTGGCGGAGGCACCGGCAGGCAGGCCTAGGCGGCGGAAACACCGGCGCACAGACAGTTCCGGGCGGCGGAGGCACCGGCAGGCAGGCCCGGGCGGCGGAGGCACTGGATACAGGATAGTGCGGGCAAGAAACAGTGAAGCCTGCACTGAGAACAGATTGCCCCGCTACAATTAAATCAAACCCAATAGATAGCATCGGTAAGAGGAGATGGGCAGACGCCAAGGCAAGAATTCACCCAACAATCTGAAAAACAACATGAAAACACCAGAACCCAATGATCTTACAACAGAAGGACTTGAACACCCTATCACAGGAGAAGAGGAAAAAACTGACTTTTTGAAAGCAATAGAGTCCCTTAAACAACATGTAAAAAACGCCCTCATAGAAATGGATGAGAAGTATAACAAAAAGTTTGAAGAAATGAGTAAATACGTAAATGATACCCTGGGAAGCCAAGAAAAAATGATCAAACAGGTAATGGAAACAGTCCAAGAATTGAAAACTGAAATGGAAGCAAGGAAGAAAACACAAACTGAGGACCAGCTGGATATGGCAAATATAGGTCAACGAGCAGAGACTACAGAAACAAGCATAATCAATAGAATACAAGAGATAGAAGAAAGAATCTCAGATTCTGAAGACAACATAGAGAAAATAAACGGACTGATCAAAGAAAACACCAAAACCAACAAATTCTCATCACAAAACATTCAGGAAATATGGGACACAATAAAAAGACCAAACCTAAGAATAATAGGGATAGAAGAAGGAGAAGAGGCACAGCTCAAAGGTCCAGAAAACATTTTTAACAAAATTATGGAAGAAAACTTCCCCAACATAAAGAAAGATATTCCTTTGAATATTCAAGAAGCATACAGAACACCAAACAGACTGGATCAAAAAAAAAGTCCCCTCGCCATATAATAATCAAAACACAAAATATACAGATTAAAGAAAGAATATTAAGAGCTGCAAAGGAAAAAGGCCAAGTAACTTATAAAGGTAAACCGATCAGACTTACACCTGACTTCTCTATGGAAACCATGAAAGCCAGAAGGTCCTGGATAGAGGTACTACAAAAACTAAGAGACCATGGATGCAAACCCAAACTACTATACCCAGCCAAGCTATCGTTCACTATCAATGGAGAAAACAAGACATTCCAGGATAAGAACAAATTTAAACAATACGTTGCCACAAATCCAGCCCTACAGAAAGTAATAGAAGGAAAATCACAACCCAAGGAATCCAACATTGCCAACACTGCCTACAATAACCCAGGCATCTAGCGACCCTTCAACAGCACAACTCAAAGAAGGGAGACACACAAACTCTTCTACCAAAAGCAGTAAGAATAACCGGAGTTAACAACCACTGGTCATTAATATCACTTAATATTAATGGTCTCAATTCACCAATAAAAAGGCACAGGCTAAGAGATTGGATACGAAAACAGGATCCAACAGTCTGCTGTTTGCAAGAAACTCATCTCAACCACAAAGACAGGCATCTACTCAGAGTAAAGGGTTGGGAAAAGGTTTTTCAAGCAAATGGTCCTAAGAAAAAAGCAGGTGTGGCCATACTAATTTCTAACAAAACTGACTTCAAACTAAAATCAATCAGAAGAGATCGACAGGGACACTTTATACTCATAACAGGAACGATTCAGCAGGATGAAGTCTCAATCCTGAATATCTATGCCCCTAATATAAAAGCACCCACTTATGTAAAAGAAATATTGCTAAAACTCAAGGCAGACATCAAATCACACACACTAGTAGTAGGAGACTTCAACACACCTCTCTCACCAATGGACAGGTCAATCAGACAGAAAACTAATAGAGAATTAAGAGAATTGTTGGAGGTAATGAATCAAATGGACTTAACAGACATCTATAGAACACTCCACCCAAATAGGAAAGAATACACCTTCTTCTCTGCAGCTCATGGAACCTTCTCGAAAATTGACCACATACTTGGAAACAAAGGAAACCTCCACAGATATAAAAAAATATCAGTGTCCACCTGTGTCTTATCAGATCACCACGGATTAAAGTTAGAAGCCACCAACAAAGCTACCCCCAGAAAACTGACAAACTCATGGAAACTGAACAGTCAACTACTGAACCACACCTGGGTCAAGGAAGAAATTAAGAAAGAAATTAAAGTCTTCCTTGAATTTAATGAAAACAAAGAGACAACATACTCAAACCTATGGGACACGATGAAAGCAGTGCTAAGAGGAAAGTTCATAGCACTAAGTGCCCACTTAAAGAAAACGGAGAAAGCATACATTGGGGACTTAACAGCACACCTGAAAGCTCTAGAAAAAAAAGAAGCAGACGCGCCCAGGAGGAGTAGAAGACTGGAAATAATCAAACTGAGGGCAGAAATCAACAAAATAGAAACACAGAAAACAGTCCAAAGAATCAATGAAACAAAAAGTTGGTTCTTGGAGAAAATCAACAAGATTGACAAACCCCTATCCAAACTAATTAAACGACAGAGAGAGAACACGCAAATAAATAAGATCAGAAATGAAAAGGGGGACATAACCACAGACACAGAGGAAATTCAGAGAATCATTAGATCTTACTACAAAAGCCTGTATGCCACAAAACTGGAAAATGCAAAAGAAATGGACACTTTTTTAGATAAGTACCATATACCAAACCTAAACCAAGACCAGGTGAACGATCTAAATAGACCTGTTAGTCGCGAAGAATTAGAAACAGTTATCAAAAATCTCCCTTCCAAAAAAAGCCCAGGGCCAGATGGTTTCAATGCAGAATTCTACCAGAACTTCCAAGAAGAGCTAATACCTATACTTCTTAATGTATTTCACAATATAGAAACAGAAGAGTCATTGCCAAATTCCTTTTATGAAGCTACAGTTACCCTGATACCAAAACCACACAAAGACCCAACCAAGAAAGAGAATTACAGGCCTATCTCACTTATGAACATCGACGCAAAAATTCTCAATAAAATACTGGCAAACCGAATCCAAGAACACATTAGAAAAGTTATCCATTATGATCAAGTAGGCTTCATTCCAGAGATGCAGGGCTGGTTCAACATACGCAAATCTATCAATGTAATCAACCATATAAATAAACTGAAAGAAAAAAACCATATGATCATTTCATTAGATGCTGAAAAAGCATTCGACAAAATTCAACACTCCTTTATGATAAAGGTCTTGGAGAGATTAGGGATACAAGGGGCATACCTAAATATAATAAAAGCTATTTACAGCAAGCCGACAGCTAACATTAAATTAAATGGAGAAAAACTCAAAGCCATCCCACTAAAATCAGGAACACGACAAGGATGTCCACTCTCTCCATACCTCTTCAATATAGTGCTTGAAGTTCTAGCAATAGCAATAAGACAACATAAGGGGATCAAGGGGATCCATATTGGAAAGGAAGAAGTTAAGCTTTCATTATTTGCAGATGATATGATAGTATACATAACCGACCCCAAAAACTCTACCAAAGAACTCCTACAGCTGATAAACACCTTTGGTAATGTGGCAGGATACAAAATCAACTCCAAAAAATCAGTTGCCTTCCTATACACTAAGGATAAGGAAGCAGAGAGGGAAATCAGAGAAGCATCACCTTTCACGATAGCCACAAATAGCATAAAATACCTTGGGGTAACTCTGACCAAGGAAGTGAAAGATCTATTTGGCAAGAACTTTAAGTCTTTGAAGAAAGAAATTGAAGAGGACACCAGAAAATGGAAGGACCTCCCTTGCTCTTGGATTGGGAGGATCAACATAGTAAAAATGGCAATTCTACCAAAAGCAATCTATAGATTCAACGCAATCCCCATCAAAATTCTTCACAGATCTGGAGAAGACAATAATCAACTTTATATGGAAAAACAAAAAACCCAGGATAGCCAAAACAATCTTATACAATAAAGGATTGTCTGGAGGCATTACCATCCCTGACTTCAAACTCTATTACAGAGCTACAGTACTGAAAACGGCTTGGTACTGGCATAAAAACAGAGAAGTCGACCAATGGAATAGAATAGAAGACCCTGACTTTAGCCCACAAACCTATGAACACCTGATTTTCGATAAAGGAGCTAAAAGTATACAATGGAAAAAAGAGAGCATCTTCAACAAATTGTGCTGGCAAAACTGGAAGTCAATCTGTAGAAGAATGAAAATAGATCCATATATATCACCATGCACAAAACTCAAGTCCAAATGGATTAAAGACCTCAATATCAGTCCAAACACACTGAATCTGATAGAAGAGAAAGTGGGAAGTACTCTACAACACATGGGCACAGGAGAACACTTCCTACGTACAACCCCAGCAGCACAAACACTAAGGACATCATTGAATAAATGGGACCTCCTGAGACTGAGAAGCTTCTGTAAAGCAAAGGACACTGTCACTAAGACAGAAAGGCAACCCACTGACTGGGAGAAGATCTTCACCAACCCCGCAACTGACAAAGGTCTGATATCCAAAATATACAAAGAACTCAAGAAATTAGACCGTAAAAGGTTAATCAATCCAATTATAAAATGGGGCACTGAGCTGAACAGAGACTTTTCAACAGAAGAAGTTCAAATGGCCAAAAGTCACTTAAGATCATGCTCAACTTCCTTAGCAATCAGGGAAATGCAAATCAAGACAACATTAAGATACCATCTTACACCGGTCAGAATGGCTAAAATCAAAAACACCAATGATAGCCTCTGCTGGAGAGGTTGTGGAGAAAGGGGCACTCTCATCCATTGTTGGTGGGAATGCAAACTTGTGCAACCACTTTGGAAAGCAGTGTGGCGGTTTCTCAGGAAAGTCGGGTTCAACCTACCTCTTGACCCAGCAATACCACTATTGGGAATATACCCAAGAGATGCCCAAACATACAACAAAAGTATATGCTCAACTATGTTCATAGCAGCATTGTTTGTAATTGCCAGAACCTGGAAACAACCTAGATGTCCTTCAATGGAAGAATGGATGAAGAAAGTATGGAATATATACATATTAGAGTACTACTCAGCAGTAAAAAACAATGACTTCTTGAATTTTGCATACAAATGGACGGAAATTGAAAACACTATCCTGAGTGAGGTAAGCCAGACCCAAAAAGAGGAACATGGGATGTACTCACTCATATTTGGTTTCTAGCCATAAATAAAGGACATTGAGACTATAATTCGTGACTCTAGAGAAGCTAAATAAGAAGGTGAACCCAAAGAAAAACATATAAGCATCCCTCTGAATATTAACCTTCATCAGGCGATGAAAGAAGACAGAGACAGAGACCAACATTGGAGCACTGGACTGAAGTCTCACGATCCAAAGGAGGAGCAGAAGGAGAGTGAGCATGAGCAAGGAACTCAGGACGGCGAGGGGTGCACCCACACACTGAGGCAATGGGGATGATCTATCGGGAACTCACCAAGGCCAGCTGGCCGGGGACTGAAAAAGCATGGGACAAAACCGGTCTCGCTGAACATAATGGACAATGAGGACTACTGAGAACTGAAGAACAATGGCAATGGGTTCTTGATCCTATTGCATGTAATGGCTTTGTGGGAGCCCAGGTAGTTTGGATGCTCACCTTAATAGACCTGGATGGAGGTGGGTGGTCCTTGGACCTCCCACAGGGCAGAGAAACCTGCTTACTCTTTGGGCTGAGGAGGAAGGAAGACTTGATTGGGGGAGGGGGAGGGAATGGGAGGTGGTGGCGGGGAAGAGGCAGAAATCTTTAATAATTAAATTAATTAATTAATAAAAAAAATCAGCAAGAAAAAAAAATAAAACAAGCCATCAGTATTTCATTACAAAAAAAAAAGAAAGTAATTTTATTATACAGCTGTATTACCATCCTCCAATATCATCCATTTCAAAGATAGATAGATAGATAGATAGATAGATAGATAGATAGATAGATAGATAGATAGATCTCAGAGATTATTGACATGATTTCTAAAAGGCTGAGAGGTAAGCCTGGGCCAGGAGTCCATCTGTTACCTGCTCTATGCGCCTCCACTCTGCCTGAAGACAATGTGACAAACCAGGTTTCATTGTCCGCTCAAGACCTTGTAGCCAACAATTCTTAAAATGTTGGTCTAGTTCAATAGCTCTTAACCTGTGTGTCATGATCCCTTTGGGGTTGAAGGACCCTTTCACAGGAGTTGCATATTAGATATCTTGTATATCAGATATTACAATCATAACTAGAAAATTACAGTTATAAAGTATTAACGAAAATACTTTTATGGTTGGGGTTCACCACAAAACGAGGAACTGTCTAAAGGGTGACAGCATTAGGAAGGTTAGAACAACTATGTCAATTCTAATGTAATTGGTCAAACAAGCAGCAGTTACATTAATACCTTTTTAATTTTTGTTTTTCCATATCCGGGCATACTTGGACAAGTCCAGACCTGTTTCAGGGGGTTACAGAATTTCCCATTTTCCTTTTCTCTTTTCCCACTCTTTCTCTCCAGTGTTTCCTATATGTGATAGGTTGTCTCCATGAGACTTGAGCAAAGCTCCTGGGCAAACAGGGTGCAGGCCATCACAGAGGGACAAGCTTGAGAGGTGCCTGTTTAACCTTCTCTCATCACCAGACCTGAGAGGTGAGTAGACTGTTTCATTGTCTTAACACAAAAATCAACTTCAAGAAATGCCTACTCATAAAAAAAAAAAATCTAAAAGCTATTTTAGAACAGCTTTGTCCAGAACCAAAAGTTAACTGGAATGCCTTGGTGTACTTGGGAAAGTAAAGTAAAGAGAATGCTCAGCTCTGGGCTCAGCAGGTGAAGGAAACTCCTCCTGGGCAGGACCACAGTGGTTTAGCAGGAAGAGAGCTTCACCAGGGCTGCCAGACTCTTCCTTACTATATTTATGTATGTACTACAATTTTTTTTTAAGTCAGTGATTCTCTGGGTCAGGTAAGAATCTCTGTGGGTTAAGTGTCATTCACTACAGAAAAATGAGAATGTATCCCACCAAGGTGCAGAAGGATCAAGTATCAGATCCTCCACGCCATTTAAAAACAAAGCGCAGCCAGGGGTGGTGGCGGGTTGATGGCACATGCCTTTAATTCCAGAACTCCCAAAGGAGAGGTAGGTGGGGGTCTCTCTGAGTTCAAGGCGTACAAAATGAGTTCTAGGACAGCCAGCAGCTACACAGAGAAACCCTGCCTTGAAAAACTAAAGAGAGAAAGCTGAGGCCTGCATAATAAAAACCCAAACCTGGGAAACTTGGCAGGTGAGCTGTGTCTGGTTGTTGGCTCCTCTCTAATGCAAGGGCAATGCATGAAGATGTGATTGACGGAGTCTTATTTCCTGACACCTGTAGTGGTCAGGGTCTCCTTTAGAGTGCAGAACCTATATATATATATATATATATATATATATATAATTATATATATATATAAATATAATTAAAAAGTTTATTAAACCAGCTTACTTCGAAATAGTAAGAATGGCTGAATCACAGTTGAGAGGTTGAGAACCTCAAGTAGCTGCTCCATCCTTGATTCTGGGAGCCTTGGCCATCAGAGCAGCCCTACAATGACAGTCTCACCCCCGAACACTGAAGAGGCTGAAAACCCTCTCAGCACTTGTTCAGTCCGAGTCCAAATTAAATCTGGTACTGAAAATGGTGTGTGTGTGTGTGTGTGTGTGTGTGTGTGGTGGTGGTGGTGGTGGTGATGATGGCTGTTCCTAGAGAGCTGCTGGTCTTAGTCACCAATAGAAACCTGGAAACAATGGTCTGCAATCAACTAAGGAATCAGCAGCAAGAAGGACAATGAACTCAGTGGCAAGAGAAAAGACCAAATGTACAAAAGGTGAGCAACCCGCCTTTGGCCATGCCTCTTGTTTTTTAATCTGGGCTGCCCCGGTACTGCATACTGCTCACATTTGGGGTAGATTATCCTGCATCACTTAAGGCAATTAAGAGAATTCCTCACTCTTTGCTGCAACTACTTCAAAAATGGAGAGCCTTCTCAGCAATCAGACTGCCAGCCTTCCCCAAGATGTCAGCATGACTCTGAAGGGTGCACAGTCACTGGGAAGGGCCCCAGAGGACCCCTCTCAAGGGACTTCAGTCACACCTATGTAAAGCTGAGTCTCCTTAGAAAGACAACGAAGGGGCTCCAGGCTGAGTAAACAGAAAGGACTGGCTACTGTCTGAACTATCTGCAGTCATGTTCAGAGCCATCAAGGGCGTTTCCCTGGTTTCTGTTACAAGATGAGGTCTGTGTGTGCTCACATTGTGTCAGCATTAGGGAGAATGGGTCCTTGGTTGAAATCCAAAATTTCTTTGACCCACAGGACTCGAATGAGGACAGGTATTGCTTGTTCTGTCTCTCAAATCCAGAAGGATGAATTAATTCTCAAAATAATGATACTGAACTTGTTTCTGATTCAGTGGCTTTAATTCAACAAGCCAGTACAGTTAAAAAGAAAGATAGCAGAAGGTTTCCAGATGCTGTCTCTGTGTGTGAAAATGGAACGGCGAGGCAGGTTGGTGAGTAAGACCTGAGTTGCCCAGCTCCAGAAACAGAACCCTGGATTGTAAGTATGACTTGTGATGTCTTTGGGGACAATGAACTTCTATTTTTAAAACATCCCTCAACTGAAGCTCCCTACTCAGGTGATTCTAATTTGTAGCAAATAGACCCTGAGAGCAGCTGTCACACATGAGAACATTCATATTCAATGGCAAGGTGAGGCCTGAGGAGAGTATGGGAGGGTGAAGATAGACAGCGTGAAGAGGAGATGACCCCTGTGACCTCTGCACCTTTGCCATCATATTAGGCATCACACGTGTATGTTTATGGACACACATCTTTAATTTATATATACAAAATAGACATTATATACACACTATATAGGTAGATAACTTACACAGAATTATGTTAGAAAAGTGTTACTAAACATGCTTCATAGATGAACACAAAACCCAAGATGATGTTCATATTTCAAGGTCACAAGCCAACAAATGCCTTATGCTGGAGTGAGAATTGTGTGGTTCCAAAGGCAAGGTCCTGTTGTAGATGTGAACTACTCCATGACACCTCCCAAAGAAGTCACCCTCCAAGGCCGAGTGTGATAGAATGGCCAAAGACATAAGGATTCTTACCCCCTCTCATTCAGTAGTCATTCACTTTCAGAAGAAAGAATGGGGTCGCAGCCTTCTGCTGGCCAGGCTACGTGCCAGGCTGAGGGTGCTTCTCATGTGCACTGCATGCAGACCCTGGCAGCTACTCATGCCGTCCAAAGCAGAGAAGTCATTTTCTGCCTAGACTCGGGCCCACGTCTAAGACATAGTGCATGGAGACTGCAGAGCAGCTGTGCCTGGAATGCCATGCAGCCTCGTTCATGGAGTAGGAGGCCCGAGGACCCCAGCTATGTGCACATGGAGAATTTAGTAGCCCTCGAAAACAGCCCTGCAAAAGACTTCGCTTAATTTTTCTTCAAATGCACCCAGTCTTTTCCATAGAGGACGTTTCCCTCAGGTTTTACAATTGTCCTTCAAACCACTGTCCTGAAGGGGCTTTTGTTTCCTGACCTTGCAAGAATTAAATTGTTCTCAGAAGCTGATGGATGGGCAGCCTTGGAAACAGAAGCTAGGCCAATCCATCCACCACTAGGGGGCATGAAGTCCCCGGTAAAGGAACCTGGATGGCTGCAAATGCACAGTGGAAGATTTCCTGGCATTCAGTTCTTAGCCTGAAAGTATCTCTTCCAATATCGGCCTCATTTGAACACCTACAGAAGAGGTGTGCCATTTGATAATTCTGGAAAAATTGCTTCTTCTGAAAATGGGGGGATGGGTAGCCCACATATGGAGGCTGCAGCAGAGCTCAGGTTCCCTGAACCAAATGTTAGGCCTGTTCTGGAGAATCAGCATTTAAAAATGTGACACTTCAGGAGGGGCTGAGCAGGGAGTCACACTCCACAGACGCAAGGTCCTCGAGAGATTCTGCCCATCAGTAGCAAACAACAAAACAAAAGCCAGAATCTCTATAAGCAATAGGCACTTTAGCACCCACACAAATGTGTGGGTGGGACTGGCCACCAAATGGAGCTATGTTCTCTAATTCCATGGCTTCTGCACATCAAGAACCAGCACATACTGTATACTGCTTACTATGCACTAGGCAGTGGGGAAACAATGGGTCTCTGCCTGCTGAACATTACTTTCTACAGTGAATTGTATACACTTGGGGACAAATCTGATATTCCTGCATAGTATGTGACATACTACATACATAGCTTGTGGTCTTTTCAGCTATCTCTCCCTTCCTCTTCTGTTCTACCTGAACAGAAAACTACAGTGCAGGTCAAGGTTGCGCTTGGTAAACTTCAAGGTTCTCCTTTTGTTTTGCAGCTCTGAGAACTGAACCTAGGGCCTTGTCCATACAGTGTTCTAATACTGAGCTACATTCCAGCTTCACACTGGTTGGTGGGTGGGAGGGTGGGTGGGTGGAGATTCGTTGTGTAGCCTTGGCTCTCCTGGAACTTTCTCTGTTGACCAGGCTGGCCTCAAATTCAGATTTTCCTGCCTCTGCCTCCCAAGTGCTGGGATTGAAGGTGTGCACCACCACTCCACATCTCACACTTTAGTTGTTAATCTGCTTTACTTCCATGTTACTGGAATGTGGTAGGCTCAAGAGAACTACAATGGTTTTTCTAAGTCCCGTGATGTGATGCAGTGCCGTGGTTTGAAGACATTTGCCAGCCTTCCTGACCAGGTTGCAAACATCAGCTACTCACTAACTCAAGAGTCCCTTGAGCTTATGTTGGCTCTTCGGGGCTCAGCCCGTCGGGTGCACACACAGTTAGTTGTCTGACTCATCCACAGAGGAAGGGCAATCCACCTGGTCGAAACATGGCAGAAACAGTCCTCTCACTTCCTTGGAAACAGTGCCAATGGGACAGACAGTGGCCCACTGCATTTAGTATCCCTTTGCCACACCTATTCTCTAGTCTAGTTGTCTGACCCTCCCACTGACTCAGTGAGCTACTCTATCACTTTCAGAAAAATTCTTTTCTATTAAATCCACAAAGATGAGTCTTAAAATTGATATACACGGATGAAAAATTGATTAAGCCATTGACCCTATCCTTTAGGAGATCAGCACCTAAATGGAAGAAAAAATGATACTCTCAGGGCATCTACTGTGTGTTAGCATCTACTGTACTAGTCAGACCAGCAGTTTACAAGCAGAGTATCTGGCTACAAGGAACTTGGTCTTCTGGAAGAATGAATGCCTCTACAGGTAAAGGCATATTTACGCAGAGCAGCTTTAGATATTGTGCTGGATAGTTTTATGTCAACTTGACACAAGATAGAGTCATCAGAAAGGAGGGACCCTCAATTGAGGAAACTCTAGAAAACTGAGCTATAGGCAAGCCTGTAGAGCATTTTCTTAATTAGTGATTGATGTGGGAAGGCACACCCCATTGTGGGAGGTACCCCCTGATCTGGTAGTCCTGGGTTCTATAAGAAAAGAGGCTGAGCAAGCCGTGAGAAGCAGACTGGGAAGTAGTACTCCTCCATGGCTTCTATATCACCTCCTGCCTCCAGGTGCCTTTCCAGTATGAGTTACTGTCCTGGATTTCTTTGATAATGAATATCTTTGATGATGTAGAGGTATAATCTAAATAAACCCTTTCATCCTTAAGTTGCTGTTGGTTATGGTGTTTCATGTGGTTGAACACTTTAATTGTGGCTTCCTGA
This sequence comes from Chionomys nivalis, assembly GCF_950005125.1. NCBI lineage: Eukaryota > Metazoa > Chordata > Mammalia > Rodentia > Cricetidae > Chionomys > Chionomys nivalis. The sequence goes on from NC_080087.1 coordinate 47,687,337, forward strand.
GCCATCTTAGAAGGAGCATGGAAGACAGTGGTACTGAGAGTGATGTAGATTACAATGGCCTGGCTCAAGAGGCTTCAGAGGGGAAGAATATTAGGAAGTGGCCTAGAAAATGTTGTGATATTTTGGAGAAGGATGTGGCTGCTTTCTGCTCTTGTCTAAAACAGTCTTCCTGGGAGTAAATTGAGGAGATTTGGATTAAGGGAATTGGCAGAGGAGATTTCAAGATGGCGCAGTATTGACTCTGTCAAGTGGTTATTAACAGTTACTTTTATGCAGATCTACAATGAAAAGGAGCAAACTGAGAAAGAAAAAAATGAAAAATGTACAATGTGAGGAGAAAAGGAGCCCCAGGAAGTATACTATAGATAAGTCCAGTGCTCAAGGAGATAAAAAGTTTAAAGAAAAGCCTGATAAATGAAATAAAGGGAGTGGTGACCTAAGGGAAAGACCCCACCCAAATAAGCTTCCAATTTGTGGAAAGGAACTACAGTGAAGGAAACTACGAGTGAAGGAAACCATGGAAAACAGAAAGCTGATGCAGATGTAATTAAAGGACAGGGCCAAGTTCCAGTCCCATCAAGGAGCAGAACTTGGCAGCTTTGACCTTGTAGTTCTGGCTTTAGAGTCAAGATTTCAAGAAAGGGGATGTAGATTCTCCCTCTGTGGCTAAGGAAAGCCCCAAAGCCAGTCCTGTGTTTGGGGTTTTCCTGTATGGAGGTCAAGACAGGCCATTATGTGAAGCTATGAAGGTGAAGATTGGATTATATTGGAGACTCCAAGTGTCGGGGAGTCATGAGATACCTGCCAAGGAGAACAGCTAATGAGGTGTGGAACCAGACTAAGAGAGAGAAGTACGTTACAGTCAACAAATCTGAAAGGAACTAGAGATCTGAGAAGTCTTTGATATCAGACATGGAGATGCAGACTTTGGAGCTTTCCCTGCTGGTTTTAGGTTTTGCTTTGGTCCAGTATTTCCTCACCATGCTCCCTTCCTTCCAATTTGAATAGTAATGTATAGTCTATGCCATTATATGTTGGAAGTATGAGATCTGCTTTTTGATTTTGATTTTACAGATTATAGTTAAGAGATTGCCATGAGTCTCAGAAGAGACTTTGAACTTTGGACTTAAACAGTGTTGAGACTGTTATAGGCCAAGGGAACTTTGAAGTTAGACTGAATCCATTTTTACATTATGACAAGGTTGCAAGTCTATGGGGGCAGGGAGTAGAATGTGGTTGTTTGAATAAGCGTGGCCCCCACTGGCTCATATATTTGAATGCTTAATTATCAGGAAGTGGCACTATTTGAAAAGATAAGAATTAAGAGGTGTGACCTTGTTGAGGTGTATCAACTGGGAATAGGCTTTGAGGTTTCAAAAGCCCATGCCAAGCCTAGAGTTTCTCTTTCTCTACCTGTGGATCAGGATGTAGAACTCTCAGCTACTGCCCCAGTGCCATGTGTGACACCATGCTCCCCACCATGATGAAAATTGACCATCTGAAACTGTAAGCAAGCCCCCAGGTAAATGCTTTCTTTTACAGAGTTTTCTTGGCCATGGTGTCTTTTCCCAGCAATAGAATAGTGACTGAGACGGGAGCAGGAAGGGGAGCCCAGGCCAGCCTAGGTGAGACCGGTGTGCAGTATAATTTTTCTTGATGCTATAATAAAGGATTGCAGACCCTGTAATTTATTCCCTACAGTTCTGCTGCTAGAAAGGCCAAGATCAAGGCACTAGGGGATTTGCTTTCTGGATGAGGTTGCACCATCTTCCTATGGCCTCACATGGAAGAGGAGCAGCAGATATTGGCCTGGAAGCATTCTGAAAATTCTCTTATATATCCATTAATCACACTCATAAGCTCAGAGCCCTCATGCTTAGTCACTTGCCCTGAGGCCCAGCCTTTTGACACTGCAACCCTGGAGATTAAGCTTCCATATAAATTTTGGAAATACATGCATTTCAAATGATAACACTGTTTTGAAGAAGTGGGCCATGATATTTGAGTCAAACCTTAAATGTAAGACTAAATCAAAGGCTGAGGCCCTGAGAAAAGGGATAGTATTTCCTGTGTCAAAGGTCACAAGGTAAATTCATCACGGTGTGGGTTAGCTGATTAAGCAGCTTTCTGTTGCCAGAACCACTGTGTTCCCAGGGAAGAGCAATAGTGTTGACATGGGCAGACATAAAATGAGGAGACTGCAGTGGGCAAAGGAATAGGCTCAAAATTTTACAGGACTCATGCACAAAGGTAGAAACTGGAATACCTGCTGAGGATAGTGGAGGCTGATATGGACCGGGGATAAGAAGAAAGATCACTGAGAACTAGCATATTATAGTCTTCATTGCTGTGACAGAATGCCAGACAGAAACAACTTAATGAATGAAAACTGTATTTTGACTCATGGCAGGGCAGGAATAGTGGCTGGGACTGTCTTGGTCCATGGCACTGGAAGCTTGTAGCATAACTTCTTCATGTTTCTTCAGACAAGAAATCAGAGAGTTTGGCCTGGAACTGCAAGCAGGTTATGAATCCCCAATGTCCACCACTCCAGTGGCATGCTCCTGAAAGGGTCCACAGATGCTCCAAATAAGATGGGAGGTAGCATCCTGCACATGAGCCTGTGGAAGACATTGAACATTCTATAACAGCTAGAGACCATGCCTGTCAAGAGGAATGCTCACGTGACTATCACATCTTTCTCCAGAACATTATGTACTAGCATGTAATAAAGGAGAGTGGCCTAGAATGAAGACTTGGATTTCCATATGAAGATAGGCGTCTGGATTTTTGGAGGTGTGTGTCTCCAGTCTGTTCGGGAGGAACTAGACACACAGTGGAAAGCTGTCTGTGATTCAGAGGGAAGATAACATATTAGGATGAGCTATAAAAGTGGCAGAATCCAAGCTGGCTTAGAATCAGCCACATGTGGATCATGGGCCATTTCATGCCCCGAAGCAAAAGGCCTTTTAAGTTCAAAATATGAACAAAACCTGTAACTAACAGAAAGTTCCAAGATAGTCACTTCACTGTGAGCTCCAAAAGGATCCCCATCTATGCAGTATATTGCCATACCCTCTTCCATAGGGAAATTTGTAAGTATTACTTAATCATTTTAAGGGGAAAACATGACATCACAGCTTTTCTGTTTGGATAACGTGTTCAATAATCGTCACAGAGTCTCCTGTGATGGGTGTCATTGCTACCCACTTACATATGGGGAAATAAAGAATAGAGCTTAAGATACTCACTTGAGGTCACACAGACAGCTGGTGGTAAAGCTGAGGTCTGAATCCATCAGCTCTTCAGCTGTGATGTTCTGACCACACATTCTACTGACTCCTTGGAAATCACTCCTCGTCATTGTGGTTAAACCTGAATCCCGCCTCACCTTCCAAATTAATATTGCAGTCATAGTCTTCCATAGCTCCAAAGCTGACTGCCCTTGGAGAGGGGACATTTACGTTAGCTTTGTTATGTTAAATGAAGCTATGTGGCCACCAGAGACCATGATGGTCTCCGAGGTCTGAGGGCCATACTGCTGGGTGTGGCCTGCACTGCCACCGAGACCACAGTGATGTCTGGGCCCAAGCTGCTGCCAACAGCCATGTCTGAGTTCATGGTCTAAGAATGTTTCAGGGTGTAAGAAGTGACTTAAGGTATGTAAATCCAAGTTATGAAGGTCTGAGGATAAAAAACTTAAGTGATGATAAAGGCAAATGATTTGAGACGTTTGAAAAATACGTTCCAGGTTTCTCTCTCTTTATGCTACTGTTATATTAGGAATCCAGGGGTCCATAGTCTTAACATTAATGAATAAAGTTCTAATAAGCTATCAATCCACCTCTGACGGGGCACTAAACACCGTACTATACCACCATCATCACAGTCACAAGATCAAGATTTCAAATTCCTTTTGGTGGTTTTCTAGCTATAGACCTCAAAGATACTTTTCATTGTGCAGAAACATCTGCCACAGTTTTCTGTCATGAGTATACTGCCGTTTCTAATGTGTCTAAAACTTATGTTTTCACACACTCAAAGAATTCTTGTAAGTTTCAGGAAGTCGACTTGGATTCACTTGAACAGATCAGATGTACTTCAGATAAGTGCTGTCAATCACGAGGCAAAGCCCCCACCACCTTTCCCTGGTCTTGACACCCTCTTCCCTCAATTAACAGGATCTAAGAAAACATTTTTTTCCTAAACTTAGCCTTGTCCTCTGCTCTGTCAACATCTTGCTAGGTGACGGGGGCCAGCATAATGCCTGAATCCTAACACATGGTCCTGCCACAGCTGGGGTCTATGTTGATCTCTGTGGCATGGCAGAGCTGGTTCTGCCCCTTGCCTGATGCAGCAGTCAGAGCAGCCCTCATCCAGGGCTTTGGGTTGGCACATCCCAGCATCTTCCCCGTCCATGGCTTGCTGGAGCACATGAAGGGACTGGTCCTGCAGAGCCACGGCCGCAGGACCTCCATGGCTCGGGCAGCAGCAGGACAGCCGAGAGGAGTTTGGGTGGGGTCCAGTGCTGACTGTGGCCCTGGGGTCAGAGGCCTTGAACCAGACCAGCAGCTCATTGTAGTGAACATTTGTAAGGAAAGCTGAGTGGACAGAAGGGTCCATTGTGTGACACACTGCAGCTCCCAAGGCCACTAAGATGAGTGAAGAGGCGATGGAGAGACAGGAAACACAGAGGAGTGAAGTGGGGTTTTTGTTTGTTGTGTTTTTAATTGATATTTTTAATTTTCTTTTGTTGGGAGATGACACAGGTGAGAGGAGCATGGGGAGAGACTGGGAACAGAGTAGGTTGGAGCACATGATGTGATATTCTCAGATTAAAAAATTACATTAAAAATGGAACCATGTGGTACAGCATGGTTTGAACACTGACGTGTACAACAGGAAGACCTTGTGAAGACACAAGAAGATGGTCAAGGAGCGATGCTAAGAGCTTCCTTCACTCAGGGAACCAACCCTGAGGACATCTTGATCTGCTGACATCACGCTTCCAGCCCCAGCCCTGACAAAAAGAATGTGGCCTTTGTACCCCGCATCTCTGATACTTCGTCCTAACAGCCCTAGGAAACTAATGTGGGTTTTCAGTTGAAAAAGAACAAGGGGAAGAGGAAAAACGGGGTGGAATGGGAACAATACTATTGTTAGTGAAGTCTATTCATATTAAAATTCTTAAAAATCTGTGAAAATACATCATTGCCTCATATCAAATATGAATTTTCTTAGGAAATAAATGGTAGAAATAGTTTTTCCCCTGGAATGCAGCATCATGCTTTCTAAGAATCTCTCAATTGCCTGTGGTTACTGGAAGTCTCCTGTTTCAAAGCAATAACTGTAGCATTGGTAGGAAACTCAGAAGACATGAGAACAGACAGGATCCATTATTAATGAAAGTGCTGCTGCCATCCCTTTCTGAGCCCTTAGCGCTCTGCCCGCTTCTCCCCTGATGTTCATGGCTGCCTTTGCGGGCTCACTAGAGAGGAGAAAGCTGGTTAGCGAACACTCTGTGGTCTTAATCAAGCTGCCCTTTTCTTTGGTACAGCTTTCCCGGGTCCCACTGCAGTGCACATTGAGATGTTTTCTGCTTTTCCTGCCGTTACAGAAACAGATTCAGATGACTCATTTTTAAAACATCACTTATCGAGGCAATGATGCAGTGGTACATGCCTGCAATCTCTAACCCTGGAAGTAGGAATGAGGAGACAGGTGGATTGCCGGTGCTTACTGCCAGCCAGCCTAGCCTACTTGGCAACTTCCAGTCTAGTGTGCATCTGCACACATCTAAGCACGTATGCATGTATGCAAGCCATACATTTCCTTTTGAACAACTTAGTTAAATGTTTCGTTTTGACTGAAGTCATTGTCTCATTTCTCTTTACACAAGAGAGGCCCGCTCTACAGCTTGCTCCTTCCACACTGGAAGGGGATGGTGCTCTATCTCAGCTGATGTGACCTAGGTATGATGGATGTCCTTAGAAAAACCCTTCTCAGTCTGGGTGGGGGCCACCAACACTGAGAGAATAAAGTCCATTTCATGCAAGTGCCCATGGGAAAAGGATTCTTTTTCAGATTTGGGAAAGAAGGGGAACGTCATAACTTTTAGAGACAATATACAGTGGTTGGCATTCAATCTAACTTTGAATCAATGAATAGGGGAAAAGTGGGGGCTGGGTGGGAAAAAGAGCCACAAACTCAGGGTAGAAAGGAAAAAGAAACAATTTTTTTCTTTTTCTTTTGTTTCTGTATATGTTTGGTGTGCATGTATACCTGTGTACCACTTTTGTGCCCAATGCCAAAGGCTTCCAGAGGAGAGTGTCAGATCCCCTAAAACTCAAGTTACTGACAGTTGTAGGTTATCATGTGGATGTTGGGAATGGAACAGATCTTCCAGAAAAGTAGCCAGTGCTCTTAACTGACAAGCTATCTTTAAAAGGATGCAAAGGGAAAGGCAGAGATAGCAATGTCCATTAGAAGGAAAAGCTCAGAGACAGAGGGTTTTGACAGACTTGCATGATATTTTATACTTCGTTCTTAGGTTTTAGGATACCATGGCCTCAGAAGCTGTACCATGTTGTTTACCGAAAAGCAAAAGAAAAACAAAAGCACTAAAATTACATCAGCAGATAAATAAACTTCATCTATAAACCACTGAGCCACATGAACCTTGTGTTTTTGGATAGTGACGGAATGTACTGCCCTGTTGATAAAGCTACACAGCATCCTGTTAATGCCAGACAGTGGACCGCACCAATCATAGCATCCTGTTAACGCCAGGCAGTGGACCACACCAGGCACAGCATCCTGTTAATGCAAGGCAGTGGACCGCACCAATCATAGCATCCTGTTAACGCCAGGCAGTGGATCACACCAGGCAGAGCATCCTGTTAATGCCAGGCAGTGGACCTCACCAGGCACAGCATCCTGTTAACACCAGGCAGTGGACCGCACCAGTCATAGCATCCTGTTAACGCCAGGCAGTGGACCTCACCAGTCACAGCATCCCGTTAACGCCAGGCAGTGGACTGCACCAGTCACAGCATAGCAGGGATGCAAGCAGCAGTCAGAGCCTGATGGATCCAACTCCACATTGTGCCTCTTTCTCCCAGTAATTTCTTTGTGTGTTCTCCCTAGGCAGAAACCATTCTTCTGTCATGGCTTCTCTTCAGCGCCTTCCTGGGAGGCGACCTAAACAGAAAAGATCGGTTGAAGAAGAACATATAGACAGTAAAGGAAGATTTTCAAATTTCCTGCCACTCATTGGTCTTTCTTTGTTAGCTACAGAGACTTGGATCAATTTTCTGCTATCTACTGATTGGGACCATGGCCTTCTCTTATGTTCTCTGCTCTTTTCATCTCAGGTCATTGCAACTGCCTTCCTAATAATGTAATTAAAGTAGCTCAACTCTAGTAAGAGTTTAAATGAGCATTAAGCCCTTGAACTCTGGTGTGCTTTGCAGTGTTTACCATTAACATTATCCTGAAGGCAGCGATGAACTAAAACTCTGTCAGAAGAATATAGGGTTTTTGTTTGTTTGTTTGTTTGTTTGTTTGTCTCTGCTGGGAAAATACAGAATTATTTCATGTGACCATGAGTGCGAATTTGGAAACACATTCTTGTTTTCATATCTTCCAGGCCCCCAGGCCTTCCAAAATGAAGAGTCTGGAGATTCCTGGGACCAGGGAAGAGCTTGGAGATGTGTACGTGAGTTGCTCAGAGGATGCTCAGGGGATGCTTGGACACCTGCTTACAGGCCCCAGGGAGCTCGTCAGCCAATACATGTGTGGCAGAATCTCCTTGCAACTGAAATGAAGGAGTTAGGAGTTTCAACTTCTGTTCAACTTTTCTTCAAAGTCTTTGTTCCTTTCGGGATTCACCGAAGTGTTTTCTTTCCAATGTTTGCACTACAGACAGTGAAGCTTCATTTCCTGGAACTACAGGCTGGATGAGAGCCAACTCAAATGCATCCCTGGGCTTCCGGTGGATGAGCGTTCAACCCACAGACTGGAAGCTGAGGTCTTGGATTGCTTTCTCATTCTACCAAGTGCCAGGCCACTCTGTGCTCCCTGACATAATTGTCTTACCTCATGCACAACAGATGGCTCTTAGCCATTTCCTCACTCAGACAGACTTCTAATCAGCTATGAAAACTGCTGTTATTATCTCTCCACTTAGAAGATGCTGGTGAGGAAAGTGAGGAGCGTGGCTGTGGAGTGGTAGTCTAGGGGTCAAATAGAGAAGCAGCTCAGGAAACTGGGCTTTATTAGTTGGGGGAGAGAAAGTCCAGAAAATGTGAAACTTCAGCCCGTTGGTAAATTTTTTTATTAATATAAAGGAAATAACTTAACAGCGTTGTGCGTGCCTGTCTGGCTTTTGCTGGGGTTTTGAAGATGGGCTTGGAAACAGAATTCTTTGGGAGATCAATGTAAGCAGGACAGAATCCTGGGGTTCATTAGACTCTCCCGCTAGTCTGCAGTGGGGGAGTCAAGAGGTTTGCACTTACAGAAGGGCCAGTCTTTCAGTGAGCTCACTGTCAGTGCTTGCTGGCACCTCTTCTCCTGGAACCCTGCGAGGTAAGTCAACCACTAGTGCGTACTCCTCCATCACTCTTTCCCTAGCAGAGGAGAATTGCCCTCTGTGCTGCACGTGGGATCTGTCAGCTGAGCTGTGGAGAGAACAGACAATGGAGCCCTCTGTATCATTGCAGAACAAGGGCAGAAAGCCCCGATTTTCACACAACCACATCCGAGACCTGCCACCGCCTCGGGGTGGCCCAATGATCACTTCATAGGTCACTTAGAGTTTTGCACTATAAAAATCTCTAATTTGAAAATGAGGTCTAGCCTCATAAGTTAGGGCTTGAGCATGTGTGTGCACGCATATGTGTGATGTGCGTGTTCATGTGTGTGTTTGCTCACATTTTTACATAGGTTTTGCAATACTGAGAGTTGCATGACCAGCTGCAGGCTTCTGTCTGCCCCACTGAGGTACAACAGTAGGCCAGTTATTCTAAATACGATTTTCCTCTTTTCATATGTACTCTGAGTCTATTGAACAGATGCATTCACTGTGTTTCAATATTTTACTGCACGTAATCAGTGCATGGCTTACACAGAATATTTACTGAATAAATGATTGGGTTTATGGCCTTTAAGCCTCTGAAATTTCACTAATAAATACTTCCCAAGTCTGCATCTGCGATCCTATAGCTCACTCCTTTCTTCACACGCAGTCTAGCAAGGATCTCATTCATCAGCAGAAACTGTCTGCCTATTGCCCTAAGGTCCCAAGTTAGACAAGCATCTGTGCCTTGCACTCACAAAAGCGTGTTTCCTTGCCATCTGTGGAAGGCTGCTGACTCTGAAATAACCGACACAAACCTACTTGCCAAATAACAAGAACAAAGTGCATGTTTGTAAGTCGGTAGTTTTTGTTTATAATCAACTCAGTGGCCTGAAAATTAAAAAACAAAAAACAAACCAAAACTCAATAAACTGACTGCAGGTTTCTGGGTCACCTCAATAAATGCTCGAAAAAGCTGAGAAATAGCCCTCAGCTATGTCTGCAGTCTGTGCATCTAGGAGACCAGGGCCTAAGTGGGCTCATCAGGCCTCTGAAGATGTACTCAAATCCCAGAGAGCCAGGGCAACCACAGCAAGGCAGTGTGTGTGTGTGTGTGTGTGTGTGTGTGTGTATGTGTGTGTGCTTGCGCGCGCGTGTGTCAACTCATGCTGTGTGTTCTTCCGGCTGAAGAGTTGGTAAGGGTCTCAGGCCAGCTTCATTTTGCTGCTGATTAGTTTACCTAAACCCAGGAGGGTGCCTGCAGAAATGCAAGGGTGATTTGCATTTTGAGTTGCAGGAGGCAGTTGCATAAGAGTTAGAAATGCATGGTTCTTTTTCTGCTAAAGAAGAAAGGTAGAATTAGAAAAACCTTTTTTACATAGTCAGGCATGGTGGTACAAGTCCTTAATCCCAGCAGAGGTAGGTAGATCTCTATGAATTCAAGGCCAGCCTGGTTTACAGGGTGAGTTCCAGGCCAACCAGAGTTACACGGTAAGACCCTGTCTCAACTACTACTGTTACTACTACAACTAATAATAATAATAAATCTATATATACATGTTGGAGGAAATGTTCAAAAAGGAAGGCTCCGATGGTGGATGCCAGTTCTTTAGGGCATTTCTAACAACTAGAAATCTTCAGAGCATATTTTGTGAACCACAAAATATTAGTAGTAGTTTTTAATGCTTTTTAAATGTTGAAAAAAGGAAGGAAGGAAAGAATGAATGAAGGAAGGAAGGAAGGAAGGAAGGAAGGAAGGAAGGAAGGAGAAAAGCAAGTCATAAGCAATATGTGTGACAGTTTAGTGTGGTGGCATGTGTCTGGAATCCCTGAACCTGAGAGGCTAAGGCAACAGCATGGTGAATTCAAGGGCAGACTTGGATTACACAGCCAGACCCTGTCAAGAGATGGCAAAGAGGCAACAAGATTGTGTGGCTGAGCCAGGGATGGTGTGATACTGTAGATGTTGAAAAGGTCACTGTTTGCCCCTTTAAACAAAAAGCTTACTTACCTCCCTGCAATAAACTTAGATTTAGTTCTGTAGAGAAAGGAGACAAATGGGGGTCAATGCTATCCTAGGACAGATAAAGAAATCATTCTTTGCATGCCTATAAAATTATAGCATGGTTTTGCCACATAATTCTGTGCTGTAGGCAGAAGGAAGGGTCAGGGCTTGTGAGATCTGTGCTCTAGGCTGGAGGAAGGGCCAGTGCATGGAGTCTGTGCTCTAGGCAGAAGCCGCTTGCCTTTTTGGTACCTGAGAGTTTAGGGAAATTGCTTACCTGAGGGCTGTATTGGTAGCCAGTTTTTCGCTGCATGATGGTTAGTGCTGATCGTCACTTTGACAGGATCTAGATGCACCAATGAGAGACACCTCTGGGTATGTCTGTGATGGATTATCCTGGTCCCTTAATTGAGTAAAAGTCCCACCAAAAATGTGGTCGGTGTCATTCTGTTGGTCTGCAGTCCTGGACTGAACCGAAAGGAGGAAGCCTCTCTTGGCTTCTAGACCTCAGACACCACCTGCTCCTGCCACAGCACACTCCCTTTCACAGTGGATGACATCCTATAGTCAGGCTTCCTAGTCACCACACCGAGATTTATTAATTATGAAAGCACGATCAATACCTTAGGCTTGTTGTTAACTAGCTCTTATAACTTAAATTAACCCATATCTTTTAATCTATATTCTTTTATCTGACTCGGTTACCTTTTCTTTCTTTCTTTCTTTCTTTCTTTCTTTTTTTTTTTTTTTTTTTTTGTCTTTTTTTTGAGACAGGGTTTCTCTGTGGTTTTAGAGCCTGTCCTGGAGCTAGCTCTTGTAGACCAGGCTGGTCTCGAACTCACAGAGATCCGTCTGCCTCTACCTCCCAAGTGCTGGGATTAAAGGTGTGCACCACCACCACCCGGCTTCCTTTCTTTTTTTTTTTTAATATTTATTTATTTATTATGTGTACAATATTCTGTCTGTGTGTGTGTCTGCAGGCCAGAAGAGGGCACCAGATCTCATTACAGATGGTTGTGAGCCACCATGTGGTTGCTGGGAATTGAACTCAGGACCTTTGGAAGAGCAGGCAATGCTCTTAACCACTGAGCCATCTCTCCAGCCCTTGGTTACCTTTTCTCTGTTCTCCCCATGCTGCTTCCTCTCCATCTGTCTGTGACTCCCAGCATCTCTACCTTTCTTCTGAGCATCCTTGCTGCCCCCCAAAACCCTGCCTAGCTATTGACCATTCATCTTCTTTATTAAGTCAATCCAAGTGACAAATCTTCACAGTGTACAAAAACATTATTCCACAATAGCATCCTTTACAAGTGTAAGGAAAAATAAGCTTTCCCCTCCTCTAGTTGCTTTTGTTGGGCATTTATTTGCAGCAACACAAGTAACTAAGACAAAATACTCCACGAGAGTCAGGGTGAGTTTCTACAGAAGAAGCTGCATCTTCAAAACATCTTGAAACATCTCAGAAGTGACTCAGAAAAATAATTTGTGAGTTGGGAATTGCTGAATTCCTTCACAATGGGGTCAACTGAATGCCAGAATCCCTGTCCTTACTTCCCTTGATAATGAACAGCAATGCTGAAGTGTAAGCCAAATAAACCCTTTTCTTCCCACCTTGCTCTTTGGTCATGACGACAGAAACCCTAAGACAACAGATAATTTGGAAGTTTTTTTCTTTCCAGAAATGTCTTATCTCATCACACCTATGGGCAAGAGATTTCAGGGATATAATCTTTTGCTGCACAATCATGTGTCAACAAAGACTGAGTTTTGTGTTTGCTAATGAAGAGGGAAGAATAGAGTTCAAGACCTACATTTTAGCCTTCTTTACAAGTGGAAACTAGTTCAGTCTGCTAAGAGTGTGTTAGGAAGAAAATCCAAACTTTGTTCTTAGCTACAATAGCTTTTAGTCCCATAGTCCCCTATACACCCACAACATGACCATAACCTGAGGTCCATATATAAAGAATCAAAAATCATTTTAGCCAATAGTTCAGGGCTGAAGGTAATGAACTAGCTGGCATCATCTAACTGCGGACACCTTTTATGGATTGTAAGAAATCTGTGGATTGTAAGGAATCTGATCATAGCATCTGGCTGCAAGCCATTATCTAGGGATTATCTATCAGGAAAGGAGGGGAGAGAACAGAATGGAGTAGGGACAGAAAAACGCTCTGTCACAAATCTGGTAACACCCTTGGCTGTCTCCATGGGAATCTGCAGTGGAAATAACTCATCAGAGCTCCATGCCAGGTTGACAACCCATGCGCCTATAACCCCTGCTGAGAGGAGAGAGCTTTAGGGCATGGCTCTGCAGCTGGGACATTCCCTCGGGCAGTGGTTCTCAGACTTCCTAATGCTGAGACCCCTTAAAACAGTTCCGCATGTTGTGGTGGCCCCCAACCATAAAATTATTTCATTGCTGCCTAATAACTAATTTTTCTACTGTTATGAACTGTAATATAAATATCTGATATACGGGATACCTGATATTCAACCCTGTGAAAGGTTCTTTCAACCCCCCCAAGGATCGACCCTCATATTGAGAACCACTGCCCTAGAGGAACAACTGAAAAAATCCTTAGAGAGGAACATGGCATTCTCTGTCCCTCCTCCTTCTTTTTCCCTCCCCCTCCATTTCTCCCTCTATACTTTTAACCAAACCTGTGATGTGATCAAACTACCTATGCTCTTAAGACTCTATTCTGCCATACTCAGCAACACGATGCAAACACGATCCAGATGGTTCACTGTGCCCTGTTTTTACCTGGGGATCCAATCTCGGGTCCTCATGCTTGGGCAGCAAGCACTTTACCAACAAAGCCACTTCCACCGCCTCCACAAGTCACTTTAAATCTCATCTAATTCCCAAACCCCAGGGGATTCCTGGTACTGAGAACAATAATGATGAAAGCATGGTTTTTACCTCAACATGGCTGGTCATTTTGATTCAACTACAAGTCTTCTCCATCAGAAACGCCCCAGTCAACAGACTATGAATAAAGGAACTTAAAATAAGCAGTGAGTTGGGTGCTGCTAGTCTCCCAGCCTTGGATAAGCCCAGGGAAGCCCTAGAGACAATATAAAGTGGACAAAGTAGAGTTTCAAACAATACCGCTTACAACAGATCCTTCTGCTCTAAGCCACAGCCCCTTTCTCTCCTACTCACAAGTTCCGGGCTCCTGACTGAGGACCTGCATAGATCTCTGGGGATTCATACTTTGTTTTCTCTCCAAGTTTTCCATTGTTGCTTTCATTTTATTGAATCGGGATCTCGCTGTGTACACAGGCTGATCTTGAACTTTGCAGTCTCCTGATTTAGTCTCCTTAGTCCTTGGATTAGAGGCCTTTGCCACCACCGCCTGGTCTGGTGGCAGTTCTTTTGTTTTATTATTTGATCATTACTGGTGGTGTTTGGGAAATGTTCATGTGCATATGTGTATGGACACAGTATGTCACAGCATGTGTGTGGATGTAAGAGGACAACCTTGTGGAAACAATTCTCTCTTTCTACTCTTATGAGGGTTCTGGGGATCAAACCTAGGTTAACAGTCTTGTATGGCAAGTGTGTAGAAGGAGCTGCGGGCCGCTTCCTGCCACCCAGCTCCCGGCCGCCTGGCTATCTTATGCCCCAAAATAATGACACACAGACTGTATTCATATAAACGCTGCTTGGCCCATTTGTTCTAGCCTCTTATTGGCTAATTCTCACATCTTTGATTAACCCATTTCTAATAATCTGTGTAGCACCAGTCTTACCGGGAAAGATTCAGCATGTCTGACCTGGTGCCTTACTTCATCGCGTCTGCCCTGGAGAGCAGCGGCATGGCGTCTCAGCTCACTTCCCTTCTTCCCAGCATTCTGTTCTGTTTACTCTACCCACCTATGTTCTAACCTACCAGGGCCAAGCAGTTTCTTTATTAATTAACCAATGACCTTCTTCCATCACAAGTGCCTTTACCACTGAGCCTTCTCACCAGCCCCTGGTTGCATTTTTTTAAATGACTTCATTGACACCTAATAATACGCCATAAAGCTCACACATTTTCCATGTACAGTGTGATAATTGACCCACCAGACACAGGTCCAAGAAGACGGCAAATGACAGAACTCTAACTCAAGTCCAAGGTGTGTGCTTCCAAATTCCTTTTGTTGATTCCAGGTTCCTGGTCTGGGTACATTTTCACTGTGGCATAGAAATGTTAGTCATGGACATTTAGAGAAAAAGCCACAAAGATCGTTTCTCATGTGCTCTGCTTTCCTGGGTGTTTGGTTTGATTTGGTTTGGTTTGGTTTTTATCATCCACCAGAGGGCGCTACAAAAATAGGTCTTCGACTTGCTTGTTAAGTAGCTCAAGAAAGAGAATGAAGTCACTTGACTGCACCCTGGGAGTTTCCATAGGACTTTCCTCTTGGACAATAGCAAATGGCAATGAGAGTAAAAGCCAAAACTGTTCGAGTGCACATTGGGAGCCTATGTGTAGACCTCTCTGGCCTAGAGCTCTTCCTTTAATTAAAAAGTATAATCAAAGGAGAACTTATTTAAGAAGCTGGAGGATTTTTGGTTGTGAGCCTAGCCTTTAATGACTGAGCCATCTCTCCAGCCAGTGTATGCCTTTAATCCCATTACTCAGGAGGCAGAGGCAGGCGAATTTCTGTGAGTTCGAGGTCAACCTGATCTACAAGAGCTAGTTCCAGGATACAGAGAAAGGTACAGAGAAACCTTGTCTTGAAAAACCAAAACCAAAACTAAACAAACAAACAAACAAAAAAGAAACTGGAGGAGTTCTTAACTTACAACAGTTTGATTCAACAGATAGAAAGTAATAAAAAGATTAAGGTAATTTGGATAATATTTCATATTTTTAACACAGTGAAGTAGAAACACGCCTTCCCCACTATGTGTGTGTGTTCCTGTGTGAGTCAGGCAAGCGTGTGCACAGAACCCGTGCGGAGGTCTGAGGACAACCTCAGGTGTCTGTCCTTTCATCTGCTTCTGTAGCTGGCTCGTGCTGGTCTTCCTGGCACATCCTGGTCTCTCACCCATCTTGTCATAGTAATCCTTGGCTCTCAGATTCTGGGAATCCAAACCCGGATTCTCAAAATTGCAAGGTGAGCACTTTAATGACTGAGCCATGTCTTCAGCCCACGCTCTCGAGTTCTTACCCAAACCCAGTATTTGCTTAGTTGTGATTACTTGAGTAATAATTCCATGCTCTAGTTTGGATCTGGAATGTCTTCAAAGGCTTGTGTGTAAAAGGCCTGGTCCCTGTCCTGGTGCTACTGGGAAGACAGTGGAACCTAAGGAAAGGTTCTAGGTCTGGGGTAAGGGATGCCCTCAAAGAGGTTTAGGCAGTGCTGGTCCTTTTTTTCTCTTATTTTAATGCCTAGTGTAACAGGGTCCCAGACCTCAGTAGGCCCCAAGACCTTAGCACAACCAACTTTATTATGGAAGTGCCATTTAGGCTATAAAACTCAACACATAGACTGCACCACCTGCCAAAACTAGAACAAAGGCTAATCCATCAAAGTCCATAGTTCTACAAAAGCCTGTGAATGCACTAACCTTGCTTTTCAGCTTCTGTAGTTCTGCTTCTGGCTGACTGTTCTTGTTAACTGAAGTGTGTCAACTCAGGATGTGGTTTTAGTGTTTAAAAGCTCACCCTGAGAAAGGCTCAGTGCTACCCTGGGATCCTGATCCCCTGTGTAGTTGACAGCCAGCTAAGAAAGACTTTCTGTTGGCGTTAACCCGTGTCTGAGCAGTGTTCTCTGGTGAAGACCCCACAACACCAGCTGCCATGAAGCTGACAGCTTGATCCCTCACCCACTTGAGCATGGGTTAAACCTTCCAGAGTGTTTGGCAAAATAAACCTGCCCTCTTTTTTAGTTGATTAATCTTAGGTTTTTATTACAGTTATAGCAATCTGAGCAACACATTCAGTACTGACTAAGATTATCTATTGAGAAATAATTTCGTCATAATATATTTCCAGTGACCAGAACTAAAAATGATTGAATTTAGTAGTCAGTTTTGACTCTAAGAGGGGCTCAGCTTCATGGTCTTCAGGGTCTGGAGAGCAGATGCAAGCTAGGTTTCTTCCAAGTGAATGCTTCCTTCACCCACCTCATTTGGGAGGCGTCAGATAAATGGGTGGCTAGATGGATATGTGGGGTTTGCTCAACAGCGAGGATGGCAGCTCCTGGGAGGGATTTTTGGGGAGCTTACTGATGAATTGTGTGAGCAATGCACCGTGGGGCCACATGTCTGGTGTGTCGTGTCTATTCGTGAACAGCATAATCCCTGGAATCCTGGCTGCAGCATTAGAACCAGCACTTAGCCAGCTTCACAAGATGAGCTTCAGGACTGACTCTCTCTGCACCTGCTAGGTATCATGTAGCATTCTGCATCGTGTTTCTTTTAATGCAGAAAGTAGTACCACTAATAATGTTGCTATTTACCACCTCCTATCAAACAGAAAGAAGAGGGCTAGACTGATGTGAAGTACTGCTGTGAAGTCGTCCTTTTGTACACCGTGAAGATGTGTTCATTTCATTGTTAATAGAAAGCTGGTTGGCTGATGGCTAGGTGGAATTTTTGGAGCAGAGAGAATGCTGGAGAGAAAAAGGGTGAAGTCTGAGGAGATGCCAAGAGATGACGTGAGACGCAGATGGAGCAGGAAGGGAGGTGTGCATGTAAGGTAAATGGGCCTAGGGCAGCTCATAGATAAATAGAAATGAGCTAATTTAAACTGTAAGAGCTAGCTAAAAGTAAGCCTGAGTTATAGACTGAGCATTTGTAATTAATATTAAATCTCTGTGTGGTTATGTGGGAACTGGCTGGTGGAACAGAAAAGTCCACCTACACTGTACCTGAAAAACAAAGGGGAAGAGAGGCCGAGGCAAAGACCCAAAGATAGAGCAATAGAGAGGAGGAAGAATATCAGAAGAGGGAGAGGAACGAATCTCTGTTGCACTGGTGTGGTCCTCTCTGCTTTTATTCAAAGTGTGCAAGGCCATCTTCATTTGTACTCATCTTTATTCTAGACACCTCCATGTGTCTTTTCCTGGGACAGTAAATTCTAGAGTTGCCTGGCAATTTGGAATGGCCATACCATTTTCCCATGTCTGGTGAGAACAACACCTAGTCCGAGATGTGCTGGCTGAGCAGGCTGAAGCCTCCACATGAGGGCAACAGGACCGGACAAAATGAGCAAGTTATGGACTCTTCTAGAACCCAGAAGGAACTCTAGTAAAGATGGTAGGTATAGAGTCTGCTCAGAGCAGGGATAAGGGCAAGGCCATGCTAGCAACTGTATTCTTGAGAAATCAATATCTAAACTACAAACATGACCATCACTCGTGGTTTGAATGGATTCTCTCCACACCACCACAACCACCACAAAGTTCTTGTATCGGGACTGTAATTCCTTTGTGTGGCAGTGTTGGACAGAGGAGCACCGTGAGAGGTCTTTAAGTCATTAATGGGCCAGAGCCCTCCTGGATGAAACGATTAAGGTTCTCAGATACTCTGCTGTGGCCACTGTGAATGAGTATTAAGGAAAGCTGAACATCCATCCATAGCTGATTGGCTCAAAATTAAGAATTCAGTCTATAGCCGGCTGATTGAGGAGTGTGTGATTACACAGGTATTATGTCCTTGGAAGACATAATCTAGACTTGTGGGCCTTGAATACTTTGGTTTGAATGCCTAGATCAATGAACTAGGACCAACAGTTTTATGTAAATACATGTAAATATTGGGGCAAGCCTGACAGGGCTTGAAGCCTCTCTCATTTGCATAAACAGCTGGAGGGAGAGCCTCCAAGGGGAGTTACTTTATGTAAACTAGTTTCTTTCTTTGATCTCTCCTGCCCAATTTTATTTTCCAATGCAATGAAGAAACTGTATTTTCTTTTCTTTTTTTAAACAAAGCCTCCCATTTTCTCTTGAACTATTTTTAAGTGAACTTTGGTTGATGAAACAGAGACCAATAAACTACTACCAAATGGACATTATTCCACAATTGGAAACACCTACACAAATACCCTTTGGATAAAATCTAGTCTTTGACATGATCATAGTTGGTTGCCTATATGGGTAAATCCTGTTAATGAAGACACGGATGGTCATAATGGCAGGACTTTAATTTGGACTCACAGAGTGGATTTACAGGTTTGGGCTCTTCCTCTTACTGGCCCCTTCCCAGGATCTGGTATTTCCTGAAAGCAGATGGCTTTGGTTGTAAAGAAAATTACACACTTAAAGGTTTTCTCTCCCCCCCCCCATTGTTTACAAATGTCTACCAGAATAATGTTGAGAGGAGGGAAAAAGAGACAGAAGTTTTTTTTTTTGTTGTTGTTGTTGTTGTTGTTTTTTTTTTTTACAAAGGAGAGAATTTGCCTCTGGTCATGCCTAACACAAGTGTCCCATATTATTTATTCTGCAGTGTGGTTAAGCAGACAAGAAATACCTCGTGACATGTTTTCAGCAATGGTATGGAGCATCTGTTTCGCCACTCACTCTGCCAAGTGCAATGCTAGATTCTTTCTATGGATAATCTCATGTGTTCATCACAACTACCCAGTAACACAAGAACCACAATTCTTATCCATCCTAATGAAACTGAGGCTTCAAAGCAGCTTGCCCAGATCAGACAGCAAATAAGTGTTTGTGGCAGAATTTGAATTCAGGTAGTGAGACAGTAGGAGCCTTACTG
This sequence comes from Chionomys nivalis, assembly GCF_950005125.1. Taxonomy (NCBI): domain Eukaryota; kingdom Metazoa; phylum Chordata; class Mammalia; order Rodentia; family Cricetidae; genus Chionomys; species Chionomys nivalis. The sequence goes on from NC_080087.1 coordinate 47,706,630, forward strand.
GCTTAAACTATTCTTATTTAATTTATGTAAAACCTCTACGAGTTTTTTACTTACCTTTTGCAGATGAGATAACTGGTTTAGACTAGTTAATTGGCCTGAGGTTGTAGCTATGACATAATGCAGTTGAAAATCAGGTCTGGTGTTACTGGGCCCTGAAGCCTTGTTTTTCCCATTAAACAGATGATGCATTAGTTTTCCTCCTCCCAAAGGCCGCTTTAAAAACAGAAGGGAAGTCGAATTGACACTCAGCCGGAGTCATTTAATGGCAGCTGATCCCTCCTGCCAACCTGTGACTTCCAGGAAGACTCCAGGGTCTGTGTTTTTTGTCTCTCCCTGCAAAGTCTCTGGGATGGCACTGGACACAGGTTAGATAATCAGGGCTCATTTTCTAAGAGGGATAAAAACATGGAACACACACTGAGAGGTTCTGGGGGGCACCAGCCGACAGCTGTGCAGGATCTGGATGTTAGAATAGGGAACGTGAGATTTTCAATGTGTAAGTCTTTCTGGGCTGCCTAAGGGCTGTCACTCCAAGGGTTTGTTTTATTCTCTCATGAAAAGGAACTCTACCACTTAGACTGGGCACTTCATCTAAACTTGATGAAGTTCTTGCAACTTCAGAGTTAGAGTGTTGTGCCCAAATCCATGGGTCCCCACAAAAGCCAACAAAGGAGACCAAGTCCCATATGTAAAAGCAAAGAGCCTTTATTTTTATCAAGTTTGCAAACTGTCTCTCCGCCTGTCCAACGTATTGGAATATCCGGAGAGCCCCGAGCTCAATTAGAATTGGGTTTTTATAGTAGTAAAGGTGGGGGTGAGGGGTCTCTGAGGTTCAGGACCCCTGATTGGCTGACATTTGTCTAGAGGTGTCCTGGTTAAGTGCACTGGCAGGTGTTTCTATCTACAGTGCTAGGAATGCCAGGCATTTCCTTTGAATGGTCTGCTCTTGGGTGGGGGTCAGGTAATTTTGGCCTACCAGGCATTGTCTCAGGCCAGACTCCATTTAAATTTATTGATGGCCAGAGTCCCAGGTGATAATGGTTGGAAGTAAAGAACTTCCTTTGGGTGACCTGCCCAGACTTAGCTTTCATGGCTGGCCCCCCCACAAGAGCCGATCTTCTCTCTCTCAATATACATACATGCAGTGTGTAAAGGGCTAATGACCCCAAAATCTAGTGTGGACTAAGGAACTAACATGTGCAGGCCTAGGATCCAGGGAGTCCTAGATAAGGGAGTCTAAAGAGTAGTGTGACCTCCTGAACTAAGCAGATCATAAAAAAAGACCGACGTACCAACCTGCATTGGTACCCGCAGCTCTGAGACAGCAGGAGAACAATCCTGCATAAAGCCCACCCTATAGCCTCCCACTCCCTGGGCAACGTGCTCCCCCACTCCATTTCCAGGGGAGGCTGATGTGATGCCCTTCATTGTTCTGATTACAGGGCAATCTGCTCCTGTTGAGGTCAGGTTGTTCCTTCTTTTATTTCCATTCTTTTCCTTCCTGTTGCCTCCACCCAGTCCACTCTAACAGTGTACATTTAACTGTTATTTTAGGATGAGGAGTCACGGGACTATTAGGAGCAAACATTGGTGATAGTCATCTCAAAACTGACCATCTCAGCCAGGGAGTTGGTCAACCAAGGAAAATCTGGATTTTGCATTTGAAATACAAGAAAGACGTTCTTATGTGTTATTTATCTAGCTTGAGGATCTGGCCTCAAAGTGGTAGGTCTCCTGCCTAAGTCTTGCCAGTACTAGGATTGAAGGCATGCACCCCTATGCCTGACACGGTATCTGTTAGTTTCCACCTCGGCAGCAACCTGCCTCTGCCACCAAAGCAATTAAGTTACGTCATCACTGGCCGCCGGGCGCCTTCCACCTCAGCTGTGCGACTGTGCACCCCTTAAAGGGGCCGGCTAGGCACAACGGACCCTCTTGCCTCTTTTTCCGCTTGCCTCACTTCTTCCCCTTGTCTCTTTCCTGTCCACACTGTCTCTCTGCCTGTCTGTCTCTCTGTTTCTCTCATGCCCACACTCTGAGCTGGCCTCTCCTTCTTTCACTCTCCTCCTCCCCACAAAAACTTCTTGCATGAAGGCTGTTTGCTTAGTGACATACTTGGACGGAGCCCGCCAAAATGTACCCACTTCCCCTTTTCTTTTTTATCCTCTCACTATCTTTAATACGAGCAACTACTTTGGCAATATAAATAGTTAATGCTAATTTATTTGTGTTTGGGAAACATTTCTAAATAGGGCTATGATTAAGTACTTCAGATGCTGCCTAAAACTCTTCAAAACACGTTTAGGGTGAAACACTAAGCAGCCAGTGTTTGTTTCAAATCGATTTAACTTCGGCCAAGAAGAGGAAGTGAGCAAGCCAGTTGACTGCGTGGAAAAGTGCACAGTATCAGGGCTCCGAGAGCTGGAGGTTCTGCTTCCTTTTCTCTTTTTTCTGTTTTACAATGGAAAGGAAAGACAGACGCCACTGTGCAAGCCTCTAGCCAGGGAAGGCCGGGGTAGCTTTGAAAGCGTGTTATCAGAAGTTGCTGTGAGGAAATGCCTCTTATCACAGGTCACCTGCGCCAGCCACCGGCCGCCAGCCGGCTCCCATTGCCTTCCCCTGAAAAGAGCCGGCGTTGTTCGGTGAACAGGTCCCGGCGTGGCAAGTAGGAGGCGAAGAGAGCCAGATTTGGGTCAGAACACTGCTGGCTGCCCTCAAGCTGGTTCTCCAGGCAAGGCTCTGGTTCCCTGCTTTATTTTCTGTTCCCCCTCAGGCTGCGGAGCCAGAACTCGGGAAACTGCTCACTTAAACATCTCTTGACATTTTCTCTAGCCTGTATTTTTTCCCTCTGAGGTCTTTCGAGCTGTGGATTGCTCACTGTTGTGTTCTGTGTTGCTGGTGGAACTCCAAGCATCTGCCCAGAAACGCTCCCAAACTGGAAGAAAGCCAAATGCTGACCTATGGGTGAAAATACAAACAATCGGGCCTAAAAAGGCTCATTTCTAGAATTGAGAAGCTGGGAACACCAGATCAAAAGTTGTCAGGCGCGGAGAAAAGGAGGCTCACTGGAGACCACCCAGGCACTGAGCTGACTCAGTTCCCTAAGCAAGGAAGCTAGAAAAAGCTGGACACCGAGTCCCAGCGCCTGTGCCCTGTGCGCAGGGGAGCGCAGAGGCCTCAACTGTAGCTCATAGGGCCAAAGGCTTTGGAGTGAAGCTGGAGATGCAAGGCCGGCTTTTATGGTCATTGGGCCGTGCTGAGAGGCATAGCTCAGCCAATTCAGACACCAGATCTTACTCCCTAGAATGTGCATTCTTTAGTTTTTTACTTGATGGTGTAATAATTATCATCCCATCTCCCCTTTTAACCACTGGCCTTTTTATCCTCGGTGGTTAATTTTCTTCACCCTAACTGTTTTCTAGATTTTTCCTTCCTGGAGAGATCCTGTTTTCCTCAGTATGTCGCCATCCCTCTAAAGAAGTCATTGTCCACCCTGTCAGCCGCTGTCTTCCGATTCTCTGACTTGAACAGGCTCTGACCTGTTACTCTACCAGGCCTCCCCTGGGCAGTCACTCTTACAACAGACTGGGGCGTATAACAAGGGTGTGGCACAAAGGAAGCCCTGAGCAGCATGTGATGTCCCCACTGAATGTGTGCTGTTGACATGGCCATGGTAATATCAAGGACCTTAACCTCAGACTCAGAAAGAAATACCAAAGCCTTCCCTTCTGGTCCGAGTATGGATGCTAACTGTGTGCAGAAAGCTCCATCATCGTTTTCTGCCCCCAACCCAGGATGTTTACATCCTGAAGACCTCAATCCTACAGAGACTGCTCCTACTAATTGAACTTCCTGTCTCCCTGATCCAGCTGTACTCCATAAACCCTGCCTCCTTGTTTATTTGTATGTAATAGCCACACCTCCTTATTCAACTGTGTGCAGTAACCCTGCCTCCCAGTCCAATCTCTATAATAAACACAGTCTATTTAATAAACTTCTCCTTTGGGGAGGAGGAGGCTGTGTTTTCTCCAGCAGAGGGCCCAGACCACCCAAACCCAGCTTCCTGTCCATGTGTCCATGTGTCTTCAGGTCTGTCCTTTGAGCTGTGCTGGACATGGAACTAGAATGCCACAGCCTAGCTGATAGAATGTTCCACCATGGTATTCCTCCTCTCCTGATTCAAGAGAAGGGGCTTATCTGGCTCGGTCCTTTAAACTCAGAACCCAATCACTACACTGGAAACAGCACTCCTCAAAGGGAAGTCTACCTGCCAGCCAGGCACTGGGCACTTGGGATCCCTTGTCCTGAGGAAGTAGAAGAAAACACTAAGTTGTGAACTGTGGACATTCGTGGTCTTGGTCGTGTACCCAGCAATTTCGCTTCCCTGGTTCAGAAGGAGAAGATTACTTCTTTATTTCTGTCTCGTCATCTCACAGCTGAGGGCATCCAAAGATTGACCAGATCCTTTATCCCCAAACCCACTAACACTTTTCTTGTTTGCCTTGCCCGGGACACTGCCATTCCTTATCTAATTCCTGTATATACTCATCCAGTGTGGGATCACAGAGGGACTGCACTCGGCTGTAAAACATGCTAGACTTCATTTTGTAGAAATTTGCCAGCCTGGCATACATGTGATGAACTTTAGGACAGTAAATGCTTCCTAGAGAAGTTTTAAAAATCCAGTTAACAACACATCTGCTTTAAGGCATTGCCAGCCACTTAGGCAGAGCACGGGCCCCATCAATTACACCTTGTATCACGGTCTTAGCAAGCAGGGTGTCTGGTGGTCAATCTCATCCAGAGCCAAAAACTCCCCCACCCCTGTTTTCTGTTTCCTTATCTTTATCCCTCCAGCTGGTTCCTCACCTCATACCAAGGCTCTTTAGTCGGGTTCAACAATCCCTACTGAGTAGGGATTATATTATGCCCTATATTATGTTAATAGGGTAGATATTATTCCAAGCACTGAGGGTGTCCAGAGAATGAGAAAGTAGAACCCCAGAGCAGGACATTTCTACAGACTCATAAGCATGTACAGAAGGTGTGGAGGCAGAGCAATAGTTCCCTAAAGATGCCTGTATCCTGATATCTGGAACCAGAGCCTCTGTGGCTTTACATAGTAAAAGAGACTTTGTAGGTTGTTTAAATTGAAGGGGGTTGAGGTTATAGGATTGTTTATCTTGGATACCCTGGGTGGGCTTAATTTAGAAGAAGTCCTTATAAGGGCCTGAGTCAGAGAAACCCTTAGAAGGCATCTCCCCTTTTAACTACTAGCCTTTTTACCCTCCGTAGTTAATTTTCTTCATCCTAACTGTTTCTGTAATCAGGGGACATAAACCAACAGACAGATGCTAGAAAAGATACCAGAAGTAGCTTCTTCTTGAAGCATCTGGAGGGAACCAGACTGCTGCCCCATTTGGCACTTCTGGCCTCCAGGACTATAAGAATGAACTTATTGTTTAAGTTACTGAGTAAGTGGCAATAAGTTATAGCCATGATAGGATGCAAAAAGTATAAAGCAGGAAAAGGAAAATTGATCAGAAGTCTATCAATACAATCTGGATTTTTAAAAAGAAAAACTACAGGAGCTCAAAACCAAGTGTGGTCAGCTGGGATACAGGGAACTGAATGTAAGTAGATTTCCCAGATGTCTCTGTGCGGTCCAGTGTGGTCATCTACTAGCTGCAGGAGTCTGTAAGGATGCCATGGATTCTTCAGCCATGTTCGAAACCTGGGATTTTATTTCATTATTTTTTTTATTACTTCCCAATGTGCTCATCCTTCTATCTTCCCACAGGAAACGACATCACCATGAATCTTCTACACAAGCTGGAAGCAGCGATCTTTCATGCACGGGCTGCCAGTGTTTTCTGCACTAGTGGGTGTGTGGTTGACCATCAGAACAAATTCATGATTGTTGTGATTTCTTCCAATGTAGTGTTTCCATTTGTTTTAAGCTAAACTCCTTAACAGAAATGCTTCAAATTTTTTTCAAAAAGTGTTTCCAGGTCTAAATTTTGAAATTCTAGAATTAAAGTGTCTATCTAGACAAGCTAGAAGAGAAGTTACTGTGCACATGGTGCCATAAAACAATGGGGTGGCTTTTTAGAATATGTAAATATGACTTCAAGGTCATAATTGAGACACCTACTTTTGGCCATCCAGAAGGAAAGGTCCAATAAAAGATTAAAAATATATACTCCCTTCCGAAGACAATATATATGTACATATATATATGTACATATATATATATATCCCCAATTACTGCTCTAGAATATACAACTTCCCTCTATAATACTCTTTCACTGTTGAATGGTATCATACACTGATCTAGCCTTAGGCCCTGGAGATTTGTCTAAGACCAGTGGATGCCTGAAGCTGAAGACAGTATCAGCCTCAGTCCATTCTGCCTTTGCCTATGCATATGTACCTACAATAAAGCTCATAAATTAGGCAAAGTGAGGTTAACAGCAAACATAACTGGGATAACTGGAACATTCCTGCGATGATTAATCTTCATTATCATCTCGACTAGGCTTAGAACCACGTAGGAAGTGGTTAGACCACACTTCTGGGCATGTCTGTGAGGGCAGAACCAGCACAGATTAACCAAGGAGGAGAGAGTGGATTTGAAGCTGGGCATCACCATCCCATGACCCAGATGCCTACACTATGAAAAAGGAGAGAGAAAAGAAAAAGAACACAGAGGGACTACGTTCCTCCTCTTCTGCTTCCTGCTAGGCTATGAAGGGAGCAACTTCCCCAGTGTGGTGTCCTGCCCAATAGGTGGAACAGAAGAACCACAGACTAAACCCTCTAAGACTGTGAGCCTAAAGAACCCCTTTCTCCCTTAAATAGTTCCTGTTGGGTATTTGGTTAGATTGAGGCGAATATTGTACTTGTTATCTGGTGACTATCTGATCTCTCAAAATATCTTGTGTTTTTACTCATTCACTTAAGGAAGGCGGTTAATGGCTTCAGATAGTTGACACGTCTGACTTGATAACATCAATAATTGATATTCCTGAACTTTATGGCCACTAAATAAATCAAGATTTCCTAACATGAGTGTTGTGATACCATGACAGTTGATCTGACATCCAAGATGGCTACAGAGTGATAAATGGGAGGACGTTGTATACAGTGAGATGTTTTGGGCAAAGACAGAATTCACGTCTTGGTTAGGATAGAGTAGGATAGAGAGAGAGAGACAGAGCAAGATTTAATCACACTATCCAGAATAGCATGCAGTTGAAAATTTATTAACTTTGTGTTTCTAGAATTTTCCATCTGATAATTTGAGGCCATGGTTAACCTTTGGTCACTGAAACTACCAAGAGTGCAACTGTGGTACAGGAGAGCACTGTGCTGAAACCTTCACTGTCTAGGGTGCAGATCACGGATTAAATTCAGCCCTCAGAGATTCAGAAGATGGGGAGGTGTAGGGCCCGGGTCTACCCTTGTTCCTGGGGTTCATCTTGAGGACAGTTTCTGGTCAGCTAACTAAAGCATTCTGTTTGTTCCTGTGCTCCCCCTGCCCCGCCTGGTGATTAGCTGTAGGGCATTAACTCCATCGTTGGTATGGTAATTTCCCACCTGCCTGGGTGGAAATCCTTGTGCAGCAGCTAAGTATATAAGGATTTCCCCTAGGTTGAATAAACGGCATTAGGCTGATCTCCTTACGAATGACCCAGGTCTCTTTGTGTGTTCTTTCAATCTCCAGGCCCTTGCCCGATTCGCGTACAGTGGTACAGTGGCGTGCGAACTGTACCGAGGGTGTAACACAGAATCGGGTGTTACAGGGAGGCATGAAAGGAGGATGTGGGACACAGCCTCACACAGCCCAGGCTGGCCTTGAAGTCCTAATCTTCCTGTCTCTACTCCCAGGAAATGGGGTTCCAGGCACACCATAGCTGCCTGACTTTTTCTTTGGAAATGCCTTTATTGCATCTCAGTGTGGCGTGAAATTCAGCTCACTTGCAAGAGTGTTCCCACAATTAGCGCCAGATTAGAGGAAGCCTGGCCTTGTCGCGTGTTTAGCATTGCCTATTTTTTTTGTTTGTCACAGTTTCCCTGAGGAAAATTCGTGAAACCAGTTACAACTCAAATGAGATCTTACTGTAAAAATAATTATGATAAAACATATTCTGGAAAGAAAACCAGGTTTTCAGTATGTATTATTTTTCAGAATCCAATTTTTCATTATAATATTTTTAGTTTGGAGACCTGAACGGAATTAGTTTCCACTATGAAGTCTGTTGGGAGCAGTGAGACCCTAGATCCTGAATTTCTTGTAAACAACTTGTTTTCCCCGATCTGAGTGCCTACAACTGCTCTGAGCACGAGACCTTCAGGAGTTCCTGATGGCAGGAGAGTGGTTTCTGGTGGGTTTGGCTGGGGTGTGGCTATCTCTATATAATCTGCCCCTGAACACAATAAAGAGAGCATTCTTGGGGCTTTGGTATCAGTGTGAAAGTCGGTCTGTCTCTACGTCTGTATTCTCAACCTCCAGCCCCTTGCCCGAAGCTCGCGAACTGGGTTCTAGCGCACAGAGCGCAGACACAGGGGCATGGTGCACGGCAGAAGTTTATATCATCTTTAGGGCACTGGAGAAAATCTCACAGAAAAAGTGAAATATTAATTATAACTGATATTTCTATGGCCTACGATGCAGAGAAGCTGCCTTGGCTGCTGGAGCAGGTAGTACCTTCCGTTTCTTTTGTCTCTCAGCAAACTTCAGTTTCCTCAGAGGTTTTCTTTTTGTACTTTTTTTTATTAAAAAATTTACTTTTCATTTTACATACCAACCCCAGTTCCTCCTCCCTCCCCTTTTCTCAACCCGACCTCCTTCCCACTCTCCATTCACTCCTCAGAGAGGGTAAGTCCTTTCTTGAGGAATCAACAAAGTCTGGCATACCAACTTGAGGCAGGACCAAGCCCTCCTCCCCCAACTCCAGTACCAAGGCTGAGCAAGGTATCCTACCACAGGGCATGGGCTCAAAAAAGCCAGTTCACGCACCTGGGATAGGTGTCTCTGCTAGCCTCCCCTCTCCCAAAAGATCAAGCCACATAACTGTCACCCACATTCAGTTCCTTGGAGTTTCTTATTGACCTTAATTTCTTAACTGGAGGAGGTCTGTGATTTTAAAATCAGGCCCTTTCTGATATTAAAATTCTACAACTATCTTTGGAAATAAGAGCTCGTGGGAGCAAGAGAACTGCTGGGAGAAATGGTTCTGGCAGCCTTGAACCCAAGGCTTCGTGGATCCATGAGGGCTAAGGCTACAACTATTACTGAATAGAAGCAGGGCTCTTTGAGGCTCTGTGATGTCTTCAGGAATTACCTTTGGAGTCTCGAAAGCCATGAGGTTACTCTATTTTCCTCTAAGTACAGGCATCAGAAGTTCATAATTCAAACGCTGCCAGTTTCCAGACAGGATGACTGGAACAAGTCAATGAGGTCTTGATGTTTGTAAACCAGGGATAAGCCTTAGCATATCACTCCTGGACTACATCACAAGACCTGTATCAAAAAATAAGTCAGTGAAAATTCTGCTACAGTTTGAAAGTTGACTACATGTTAAGATTGTGGCACCTGGTTCATAAACTGTATTAGGAGGTGGTAAAACCAATTAGGTCACTGGAATATTCTCAGGAGGGAATACTGAGAACCTGATTTCTATGCCCAGATCTGCCCTCGCTCCCCCATCTTGATTTCTAGATATCATGATGTATGTAGGTCGCTGTGCAGTGCATCCAAGTGTATGCTGCTTGAACACAGGCTCAAAGTGACAGGAGTGGTCTGATGTCAACTCCCAGGCTCAGGAATGTGAACACTCAGGAATGTCCCCAGCTGGTGGAGCTGTATGGGGAGGGTTGCACAACCTTTAGGAGGTAGCATCTACAAGAGGACATCTACTTCCTGTGCACTCCCTGCTTCCTGACTGCAGACACAATGTCCCCAGCTGGCCTCTTGTTGCAGCTACCACGCCTTCCACGACATCTTGGAATGTCTCCAAACTGTATACTTGAGGAGAGATGGTCTGTCACAGCAGTGATAAGTGTAACTAAGCAAGAGCCACGCACCCACAGGCTGAAATCCTAGAAACCATAATCTAAAAGAAATCTTCCCGTTCTCAAAGTAGATCATTTGGTAGAGAGTTTTCCGAGTATTCATCGGGCCTTGAATTTAATCCCCATCACCACATAAACCAGGGGTGGTAATGCTTACCTTTAAATCCTAGCACTAGGAACTAGAGACAGAAGGATCAGAAGTTCAAGGACAACCTTAGCCACGTGTGACTTTCCAGGTTAGCCTAGGCTACATTAAAAACTAAAACAAAAACAACTACACAAATGAAGCTCAATGGAAAGAAAAAGTTGATTGTCTCAGGAATTTTCATAGCTTGTAGAAAGCTGACTAAGCAAACCTCGGCACAGTTTACACTGGTACTACACATTAACATGTATGTCACATGAACAACATACAACATGGCTGTATGTTTTAGGATTTCATATAAATGTAACACACATGTAAATCCTTCTTCAACCTGCACAGTTTTGGCCAACATTCTAGGTTTTTGTCTACTGGTTCGTTTGGGCTTTGTCACCTCCTGATCACAAGACAGCTACAGCAGGCACTCCCAGTGTCGCAAACAAGAGACAAGGCTGTGGAGAAAGACATTTCCATTACTCTGAGAGGGAACAAACCGCTTTTGTAGGCAGAGCTAGGACACACTTGCAGGATAAAATGTCTTCTGATCTACCTTTGGATACTCATAGTACTAGGAACAAGAAGTTCCTAATCAAGTCTCTTTTACAGCACACTGGCCAAAGCAGCTTTTCTTACTGCACCTCAGTGTGGAGGAAACAGGAAAGCAAATTCCTGCTGAAAAGTGTGATGAGCTAATCATGGTCATTGTGAAGCAGATGCCAATCTTGTGCTGAGCCTCAGCACACTTGTTCTTTCACTTAGGGGTTTGGTAAACAAGGGAGAAGAGTGGAAGGCCTAAACTTTGGCAGCCAGAACTGAGTCTTTGGTTTTCTACAGAGGTTGGACCAACTTGACACTCCCAAGCAGGACACAGAATACCTGTTGTACCATATCCGGTCACCACCTGGTAATATGAAGCCTAGTTTGTTTTTATCAAAATGATAGGTATGCAATGATTGGTTTCTGACAAGTTGGGGATTCTGTTCTATTGACCTTTAATCACTTTGGATTTTATTTCTGTCTGCAGCATTCAGACAAGATTCAACTGATCCCCCCTTTCCACACAGAGTAACTAGTTGTCCCAGCACCGTTTATAGATTAACACTTTTTCTTAACCAGCACGAGGTGGGTGGGGAATGTGAGAGAGGACAGTGGGGACTGAGGGTGAATATCACAATGTAAAACCACACACGTGTGAAGAATGCCACAAGAAAACCCAGTGCTTCGTGATGTCATCCTTGTCTCCTGTCACATGCCATGCTCTGAGAGAGGGAGGAAGAAAAGAAAGAGAGAAGAGAGGAGAGGAGAGGGGAGAGAGGGGAGGATACAACAGAGGGAGGACAGAATGGGAGGGGAAGAGAGGAAGGGAGAAGAGGAGAGGAGAGGGAAGACGGAGGAGGGAAAAGAAGGGGAAGGAAGGGGAGGGGAGGGGAGAGGGTGAGGCTGTTCCTGGCTACTTCCTGTTGTCTCTTTGTGTTCACTAGCACACGTTAGACCTTGCTTTAGGGTGTCTTCTGACATGCAAGAGGATGAGACTCTCCATTCTTCCTATTTTCAGAATGCAGTACCTTTCTCGGTTTCCTGTTTGTTCTTGGGGATCTCAATGAGCTTGTCAAATGTCTTCTGGGGAATATTTTTGAAGCTCTAGTAGATATTATGTCTCTTGGGGAGGATTTCCAGCTTATGGGGCTGTATCTTTCGGTCACTGAGCACCATACACCTACTGACAGCCCCTCTAGGGTTCTACTCACAGCGCCAGACACTTCGCAGTATGGCCTTCTCATATATTTTTCTAACTTGTAGATTCCTAAATGGTTTCTTAAAACACATTTTGTGTGTTTAGTGCATATGAATGCTATTGAGTTTCATATTGACTCTGTCAACTCATCCTGCTAATTTGTATGCACTCCTGTCTACAAATAATACGAACTTTCCCTTCCTTCCCAAGCCTTCCATTGTATTTACTCAAATTTAAGATATTCCTATTGTTAAATGTTACGGTGTGGACACATTTATTTAAATATAAAAATCTTATTTTTATATTTAATCCTTCGCCACCCAGCTCCTCTAGTGCTTCAACAGAGCTGGCTGATGCCCTGCCTCGGCCTAGGAGAAGAGGCCCCGACATTTCTCTGTGGTCGAGGTGTTTCCACTTGTGCATCTGTGCTCCTAGGTGGGACGGGTCTGCACTGAAGCTGTCTCCTATTCTCCTTGACTGTTTCTGTCAGCTGGCTCTTCTCATCGTTTGCAAGGTTTATCCAAACTAATGTCAACCCAATAAATGTGGCAATAGATACTCTCAACTTTTCTGTTCAAATTACCTTCCAAACAGACCTTTGACAACACTATCATACTTCATAAGTTCTTTTCAGTTGTTTTTGATATCAGGTCTTCAAAGAATTCTTCAGTCTAGAGCCTCGGGCCTCTATGATGCACTGTGAAGGAAACGGGGGTGTGCGGTAATGAACACGGCATTGTTGTGGGTCACAGTGTGTCGTGGGTTCCGAAGCTTTCTTATTCCCAGTGCTTCAGAATGAAACTGTATTTGGAAAGCGGGACTTAGAGAGGCTATGAAGGTGATGAAATGAGCCACTGCAGTGAGCTGAATCTAATCTGACTGGTACTCTCTGAAGAAGATATTAGATCAGGGAATGCAAAAGAGAACACTATGTAAAGCCACAGAGAATGGTGGCTAGTTCCAAGCCAAAGAGGCAGGCTGCCAGGAGAAACCAACTCGGCATACCTTCAGCTTGGATTTCTAAGGCCTCCAGATCTATGCTGAGGTCTGTGGCACTTATTATAACAGCCCGAGCACACGCATAGAAGCATGCTTACCACAGCAGGAACTTACGTTCAATAAGGGCAAAGCACACACAAAAATAATTAAATTACAGTGCAGTGGTGAACACTGTTAGCCATCACTTCAGATAGGGCACAGGAGGAGAATTTAACGACTGAGAGATGAGGAATCTTAGCTGTATGCAGGGGATAGGTAGAACCTTCTTATGGATGAGAGACGGGGGCAGAGGGGTCCAGAAGAGAGTGAAACACAGAAACCAAGAGGAAAGAAAGGTTTGTCAGCAGAAAACAATACCATATAAGGTGTTTTGTCTGGGTTTAGCGGAAGCTCCAGAATGAATCAAGGGGCCCAACAAGTACTTATTTGTTCAAAGTGAAGTTGTACTGCATACTCATAGGCTTTTCAAAGGAAATGGCAAAACAGTTTGCAACAGTTGGCCCTTTAAACAATTGCAGGGTATACAAAAGATTAGAACTTATGACAAGACACTATGTGAACAAAATTGAGTTACTTGACAGGTAACCTCTCTTTTTCTCACTAGTTTGCTCACTCTGTCTCTCTGTGAGTACACATGTGTGTGCATGCATGTACACTTGCAGTATGTGTGTGTGTTCATGTTCTTTAAGGGTATCTCTCAGAGATCAGGATTGTGTGGGGACAAAAGGCAGCTGCGGGAAGATTGGCTGGAAAATCCAGAAATCTGCGAGTGGGTGGTTACAGTGGGAATGGAGCTTGGGGGCACAAGGCATGCTTCAGAACCTTTTCGAGGACCAACAGCTGCGAGGCTGCCTGCCCAGAGGTTTACTAAGAGTGATTGATACTTTACCTACAGAAATGAGGAGAGGATCTTTGTCTTCCATGAATGAGCCCATGTGTCATGTGACTCCCCCAGTCTTCACTGAGGGAAGAAGAAGGGGCTGAGAACAGGTTGAAGGGCTGTGGGTGGGAAGAAAATGATGCCTTCTGATGATGCCCTGAGCTGTGATCACTTAACATAAAATTATTATAAAGTCGGCTAGAGAGGAAAAGTTTGGGGCACGCTGTATGGCAGCTGGAGGCTGAGCTGATGCAGAATTGGGCTTCAATCAACTACCCCAAATGGGCTACAGCCCAAAGTGCCAACCCATATGACTTCTGGCTGTCCACTGCTACATTGTACTGGCATATTGGCCTGGTGAAATCGCCTGTTCTGCCCGTGCCTCAACATACCACACCCAACAACTTCTAAGGCTAGAAAGTGGTAGCGAGGGGGGGGGATGAGCTCTGTTTCGGTGGGTAAAGGCACACACTGACAAACCTCACAACCTGAGTTTGCTCCCAGGACCCACATGGTGGGAAAAAAGAACCAATGTCTTTAACAACATTAAGTTGTCCCCTGACCTCCAAATCAGCACTATGGTATGCGTGCCCCTCCCCTACCAGAAAATAAATAAATAAATACATAAGTGACCAAATAATGCAGTCTCAAAAAACAAAAAGGAGAATAAAGCCTGAAATCCCTGACCCATTCCTGGAATTTCCCACCTTAAATCACAAATAATCTTCCTCTTCATTAAAACTTGCCCATAAAAATAGCAATCAAAAAATCCCACCAGTGCCTCTCACAGCTGTCGAATGAGGACTCACTCCCGAGTCTGCACCTATTGAAAACTTCCAAATCCTTGCTTTAGCCTGTTTTTGGTTTTTTTCTTGGGTGGACATGAAACCCTGGAAGGACTTGGGAGAGAGGTCAGTGTGTCATCTCTATCTTCAAAGCCTCCTCAGGCTTAGCCTGTCAGTACAGTTAGCACAGCTTACCATGCCACAAAATAGAACATCAGGAAATGTGAATTGGGGTAGTGAGGATCTGTAACCACGTGTACATCATTCAGAATATAGTCTGAGGTCACGGGAAGAAGGTGGGCGATGGAGTGAAACGCTCGGAGCTTCTGCAACCTTGGTGATAAGGCAGATGAACTCAGCTGAGGAAGAACACAGCAGCCCTGCCATTTTCCTGCCCGAGGTTCCAACCCCAAGACTCTGGGACACATGCATGACCTTTTGAACTTATGTGCTGAGGCTGTAATCTAAGCGTGTATTCAGGGTATTTTCTCCCAGTAACAGCAAAAGTGTTTTCTCTCCACTTAGCGATGTTGAGGTTTTACTCAAGGTCCAAAACAGAACCTTAGTTTTGTCCAAAGTGAACAGGGTGTTACAAAACACTACATATTTTAGATATATTTATATTTTTGTGTATGTATATATGTTAGCAGTCAGGCATTATGCTGGCCCACACCCTGTCACTTGGCAAGATGTCCTTGTCAGCATTCAGGCAAATACCTAGCCAGCCCCAGTGTCTTATAGTGCTTGTTGGTATTCAGGCAATTACTTAGTCAGCCCAGGGCTCTATGGCCCTACATCCTTTTGTATATGCCTTGTTTTGGTGTGTTAAGGCTCAATATGCATGCGCAAAAGGCCCCTTTGAGAGATAAGCTCTGCCCATTTCCTCTTCTTCCCACTACTTTTCTGAAGAAGCAGGCTGGCCTTTGAGCCTCTCTCTGTCTCTGCCTTTGTCTCTGTCTCTCCTGCTTCTGCTTCCTGGTCGACCATCCCGACTCCCTCTTTTTCTCCCCTACCAATATGTTGTATTTCGTGATTTGTTCTCAGTGCAGCCGCTAAACTACAACAATATGCTTTGAGGAAAACTAAACAAGAGCAAAGGGATGATTAGCCCAAACTTCCCAGCAGTCGTAATCTCTGGGAAGAGATGGGGAGGGTGTTTCTGCTGGGGGCATTGCTCGAGATGGACTGAGCCTGACTCAGATGGGAGGTTAGTAGACAATTGTACTGGAACAGGTTAAGGCATTTAGGTCCGAGCAGAAGACTTAACGTCTGAGATAAACAGACCGAGATCCTTTATCTCACAGAAGCAGTGGTAGAAAGGGTGTGTTTAAAGACTGCAAGCAGAAGGGAGAAAATAGAAATGCATGAATGAGTCATTGCAGGGCTAAACTCCATTCAGCTGCTCAGAGTCCAAACGGGGAGGGGGCGCTGTCTCAGCGTTCGGTATCTGGAATATGGTTGTTGCACAGTAAGTTTGTGTTGAATGAATGGAGAATAAGGGGGGAGGAGGAGTTGGAATAATCACTCTTGGCCATTTGCTGGGATGTAAACATGAGAGAATAGCTCAATCAAAAAGGACCCGGATGAATGGGTGCAGCTGAGGGTATGTCACCGGAATCCACCATGTAAAGGTGACTGGCAGCCCGCACATTCCAGAGCAGGGTGAAAATGGTGATCTTGGGAAGCAAGGAGTGAAAGCAGGCGTCCATTCTAGGATGCTCGTGAAAGCATGAGTTAAATAGCCAGGCACAGACCTGGGCAACTGAAAGGGAAATGGAGCCAGGATGGGGATGCTTTAGGAGCAAACAGGAGGACCAAGAGAAACTTGCTGCTGGCTGTCTTATCATCAGAGAAAACAAAACTCTACTCTTGACGTCAGTTGCAGCTATCACCCATTTCTCTGGAGCGTTTATCTAATTATTATTTGCCAATACAGATACTGGAGTAAGAGCCTGAATGATCGGAGAAGCGACCAGTGATGACCTTTCTCTCTCATTCCTCCATTCAAAAGAGGCCAAGATTCTCTCCAAGCCCCACCCTACTACTTCCTGTCTATCTTTCTTTAGTCCTCCAAAACCTCTATGTCTAATTATGGTTAGCTAATAACTAGCTGCGCCCTCTGATTCAAAGCAAACTTTATTGTCCGAACGCAATCAAAATATCACACAACATTCTCTGCTGTTTTTTGCAGCAGACACCTGTGAAAGACTTTGTTACTCCTACTATTTTGACATTCCCTCCTCCCATGCTCTCCAAAAGTCACCCCAGTGAGGCATCTCTTCAATACAAGTTCCCTGAAAAGACTCTGGGCAAGGACACCACAGCCTCTCAGTTTGTTCAGTGTAATGATCAAGTCTCAATTCTCATGCTCACAGATCTGTCAGTAATTTTAGAAATGTTAGCACAGTAAATGATTTTCTCATACAAGCTAGAGTCAGGGTCCCCTACCCTCTTCTCTAATCTTCACTGGCTGGTCATTTGTCTTCTTTTCTGGTTCTTCCTCTTCTCTTGGATCTGTTAACCTTGGAGTGTCTCAGGGCTAAATCTTTGAGCATTTTTCTTCACTGTGTACACACTTTTGTTCCATGCTATCCATGGGTCATAAGTGCATATATCAAGATCAGAAATCCCTTCTGACATTCAAACTCACAGGCGGATCTCCTACTCAACAAGATTGGCATTTCAAAGTGAACTTCTGATTGTCCCACTTCCACTATTCCACTACCTTTGCATCTTCTTCACCCATATTTTTCTACTTCTCCTTTAAAGGCAATTCTCATAATCCATGTGTTGAAGCTAAATATATTAGTGACAACCTTGATTACCTTCACTGATACTCCAAATTCTAATAATGGTCAGTACCTGCCATTGGCTTCAAAACCACCTAAAATTCAACCAATCCTCACTACACCCATTGCCTTTATACTGATCCATCACATCCTGTCTAGACAATAGAACAGGACAATAGACTAGCTTTCTACCATGACTTCTTGCTTCTGCTTCCCACTTCCGTCACTCTCCCCTCTCCATCTATCTCAATATAGTATTCAAAATGTTACTTTTCCAAGGAAGTCACACCTTGATTCTCATCTATTCCTATAACTCTGGTAGCATGCTACCCCTCTCAGTCAAGGCTGAGCTTCTCTCCATGTTTACCATTCGTTCTTAACTTCAGTTTCTCCACTCTTGTCCACCACACTTTTGTTGTTCCTAAGACACACGAGACTCAATGCTGACATGGAACCTTCGCAATAATGTTGAGGCTGCAAATGCTCTTTGCCTGGAGTCTACAAGGCTAAACATTCTGTCTCATTTTTGCCCAAATGTCAATGATCACACCAGGATTGTTGAGGTGCTAAATGATTTCCAGCTGCATATCTGATGGAAAAAGCCATTTTTTTCTGACATTTGCCGATTTCCACGGTGTAAATATTCACCAATTTTGAAGCTACCTAGGAAACGTCACCAAACTGATGCTGTTGGACAAAGCAGTTGGGAAGAAATGACACAGTCATCTCTCAGTAGCTGTTGCAAACCAGCCACAGCCTGCCATTCACAGCAGCACAGCCAGTGACCAAATCCCTCTCTCTTAACACACTCTATCATTCCCAGAGCCTCTATCACTTCTCATGTACCAGGTCATTTTCTGTGTGATCTGTGACTATTGTCCACCTCTCTCCCCTCTGTACTCCTAGGGACATTTTTGCATTGGTCACTAACATGTTGTGAGAACAGAGCTGGCACGGAGCAGTTGCTCCCCATGTCACCATTCATGTAATAGATGGGTTTTCCTACGAGGCTGATATCATGAAGATGGAGGACCACTGACAAAACAGGAGAATTAGCCGGTGGAGTCATGTAGTTGGATTTGAAGATCATAGTATGTAAGATAGGTGTGTCCCTGCTTAAGAAAGACCGGACAGAAATGGAATTGGATCTGCAAATTCTGAGGCTGGGGAACTCTGAGGGAGTTTTAAAACCTATGAGGGAATTTTAAAACCATCCTTTCCCTCAGCAGGAGTCCAGAGACTAGGGGCAAAGCCGTGGGGCTTTCTGAGGCTCCATACTAGTCCCTTGCTTTGAAGCCCTATTTTTAATTTAAAGGGCATCATCTCAGAATACATTACTGTGGGCTTAAAAGAACAATGAATGCTCTTTGAGAGTGATCAAAGAGAACGGGTAGGTGAGCGTTCACTAAACAGACAGTATGCTTAATGTTTTAGGAAATGCTTTGCGGTCGTTCTCTTTGCTAATAGCCACTGGATGCTTAGTTTTATTAAGTGTGTCAATGTGACTTTCTTCACTTCTTTACCTGGGGCCTTGAAGGTCTGGATATTGTCCCCTCTCAGATATATATGCCCTCTATCCATTTAGCAATTCAAATATCCCCTCAAATTTCAAACAAAACTTTTTTCCTAAAAAGTTTTTGTCTCCATATATCATGGCTATAAAATCATGTAAGTGAGTGTGTTGTTCTGATATATTTGAAGCCTAACCATCAATGGCTCCATTCTTCTGAAAGTCAGTGTAATGCTGTGCTCACCCTTGGCTGTGGTCCGCCTCTGTATGACACTTTGAATCTCATTTCAGCAGCAGCCTCCAGTCTTTCAGTCTTTAAAGGCACATTTCATGGAAACGATTTCATTTGTTCTACTTCTGCAAATAATATTGTTTGTTAATAACTGGTGTAAGAGGTCTTTCTTTCTTTTTTTTTTTTTAGTTATAAAACTGATTGGTCCATTAGCTCAGAGAGAGGTCCTTCTTTCTGTGTGTTGCTTGTATTGGTTAATGAGTAAAGAAATTGCCTTGGCCTGATAGGGGCAGAACTTAGGTAGGTGGGGACGACAGAACTGAATTCTGGGAGGAAGAAAGCAGAGGGAGGAACGCCATGGAGCTGCCAGAGACAGACATGCTGAATCTTTCCTGGTAAGTCACTGCCATGTGGTGATATACAGATAAATGGAAATAGGTTAAATTGAGATGTGAGAGTTAGCCAATAAGAAGCAAGAACTAATGGTCCAAGCAGTGATTTAATTAATACAATTCCTGTGTGGTTATTCGGAACTAAGCTAGCCGGGCAGCTGGGATGAACAAGCAGCCCCTCTTTGCAACAAATAATATACATTTATATTGAGTATTTTCCTTTCAGCGTATTGCAGCTACTGTTTGAATTCGGGGGAAAGGGTGAAGAGCAATACAGCTGTATTTAATTCCCTGCACTAGAAGCTTACATTTATTCAGGTGTGGTGGCACACGCATGCATCCCCAGCAAAAAGGTGACAGAGGCAAAGACCACCGTGAGTCTGAAGCCAGTCAGACCTTGTACCAACAGAACAGAACAAATATACAGCAGCAAAACAAACCACATCCAGTGTGAACTTCCAAACTGGAAATACAAGGAAGCACAAATACAGGGAAGTAGAAGCGCCAATTCCTTGATTCATGGTAGGCACAACCCTCTGCTCCATCAGAAGCACAGTGGATTCTGGACCCCGGAATCATGCTCCATGCCTTATGTCTTGGCTTTGAGAGAGTTCCGTTGTCTTGAGTGTGGACTATGATGGCATAATTGCTATTAGAGTGGAGGTTGCCAAGAATTCCCTCCCTGACTAAAATTACCCACACCTTAGTTAGGATTTCTGTTGCTGCAACAAAATACCAAGACCGAAAAACAACTTGGAGAGGAAATAGTTTTATTTGGCTTATATTTCCATTTCATTTTCATCACCAAAAGATGACAGGACAGGAACTCAAACAGGTCAGGAACCTGGAGACAGGTGCTGCTGCAGAGGCTATGGGAGGGAGCTGCTTACTGGCTTGCTTCCCGTGGCTTGCTCAGCCGTTTTTTTCCCCAACATCCCAGGACCACCAACCTGGGCGTGGCCCCACCCACAATAGGCCAGGCCCTCCCAATCACTAACTAAGGAAATACCCCTCAGGTTTGCCCACAGCCCAGTCCTATGTAGGTGTCTTCTCAATTGAAGCTCCCTCCACTCTGGTGACTCTAGCTTGTGTCAAATTGACATAAGACTAACCAGGACACCTATCTATACACAAGGGAAGTCTTGGCTCTGCAGAGACTATCCTCCACCCTTGTCTCTGATGAACATTTCTTACTCCATGTTTTTGTTCTGGATGCTAACAAGCTTTTGGCCCCCACTTGAGACTGTGTGGCTCTGAACCACAGTGCAGTGCAGCACGCAATGCCTGTCTGCGCTCTATGCGCTATCATACAGTTCGCGAGCTGAGGGCAAGGGGCTGGAGGCTGAAACACACAAAGATACAGAGACAGACAGACAGACAGACAGACAGACAGAGAGACAGAGACACGAACCTCCAGTCACTGGTAAGAAGCCCTTTATTCAACAGCACCATGGAGGCTTATATACCCAATGGACAGGTGGGCCAACAGGTGAAAACCTTATCCTCTGAGCCTCAAGGCCAAGGCAACACGTGCTCGTGAAGCAGAGCTGGTAAATAACTTTGACACAGCTTTCAGTAACTCAAATCAGAAGGAAAGTAAAGATCTCTAGCAGGGAAAAGCAGCTGGAGGCTAGGACTCCAAATGGTCCCAACAGTGCAGAGGCTTTGCTCTGACTTCAGTTTTATTGGTAAGGCCAGGCTTCCTTGGCTAGCCACCATCCCACAACTTCAACAGAACATGGACCGAGAAGTAGACATGGCTGGATCGACCCAACCTAATTTGCTCATGCCCTTCCCTAGAAAAGTTTGCAAAGTCTTGAACATGAATGGTCTGTTCGCTCTGCAGTGTTCACTTGATTGCCTTGTTCTGTCAGATGCTCAGAGAAACTAGCTTGGGAGTCAGGAAGCTAGCAATAAACAACCAATAAAAGTAAGTTGTAATGAATGCTGAGTATTACCAAGAAAGTGGGAGGAGAGAGAAAGTGATGGCAGCTCTTTCAGAGAACGTAAAGATGATGAGCAGGGCTCCAGCTCGTGTCCTTGCATCTGGAAAGCAAGAATGCAGCAATTGCCTAGTATGAGAAAACCCTATTGCGTACATTTCAGGTTTCCATTCACAGATACAGGCAAAGGAGAAGACAGGATTAGTAGCGAGAAGAAGGTACAGTGTATATTAAATTAGGATGAACCAAAGGAGACTATACATGCAAAGGGGGAATTATGTCTAGACGAACCACAGCGTCAGGTCAGGTGTTCTGATGACTTTATCTCCCTTCTGTTTTCTGGTGCCAAAGCATCAATAATGGTGTCACTGTGCCATCTGCCTTTGTGAAATAGCACAAGGGTGGCGGCGTCTTTCCTGCCTGGGTAGCTTCCTGGCTTGTGTCATCATCCTTTATAACTCATGGGTTATTTACATAGAGGGATGGCACCTGGGCTGTATATGTAGTAGAAAAGTCATACTTTTTAGCGTGTGCCAATCTCCACAGTGTAAATATTCAGTAACTTTTGAAGCCACCTAGGAAATGTCACCAAACTGAAGCTCTTGGCCATGCAGTTGGGAAGAAATGGCACAGTCATCTCTCAGTAGCTGTTGCAAACCAGCCACAACCTGGCATTCACAGCAGCACAGAGTCAGCGTCCAAATCCCTCTCTCTTAACACACTCTATCATTCCCAGAGCCTCTCTCACTTCTCACGTACCAGGTCATTTGCTGTTTGATCTGTGGCTATTATCTACCTTCCTTCCTGACAAACTCCTAGGGACCTTACAGTGTCCTTGTGGTATGGACTCCTGACTGCCAGGATACCATTCCATCCGAACTGCAATCCTTACACCTACGATGGCCACTCTAGAGGCCGGCTGCCAACCAGTGGGCTCACCCAGGGCAATAAGCCCTGGCCAATAAGGATCAGGAGGAGAGAAGTTTGCCAGCTGGATCATCTCTTTTTCTGAGGTTAGAAACAGGAAACACAGAGGGAGTTGGCAGCAGGGGGAGAAGCTGGGAGGTGGATGTCAAGATGGTACCCGAGCCACGACAGTGACATGCACTGGCAGACCAGCCTTGGCTGGCTTCAGGAAGAAGGCAGCGGGTTCCTGAGCATCCGTACTGGCCTCTTTTCCTGTCATTCCCCCAAGCTTTTCAGTGACTCTAGTTGCCAGTGTGTGTTTCTGAACCCAAGGCTTCATTTTCAGAACTTCATTTCCAACAGCAGGAGGTTCTGATGGCGTTAACATTAACATCTCTTGGGAGTGGCCATTATTCAAGGGCTTTGGAGCATCTGTCCATCAATACCATGGCCACACCAATGCCATTTTGGGGGTGGGTCTGAGGTTTTGTTTTTGGACTATCACATTTCCCTGTGAGATTAGTTTCCTTTACCTCCTGAGAGAGTGGTTCAGTCAGGAGGCCTTTATCAGTGGCCGATTGCTCTGCTCCTTCTTGGGCTCACTGGAGGAAATCCCTGTGAAGCACAAATAAACTATTTGCTTTACTTGAATTTTTAATTTAGTTAATTTTTTTTTAAGTTAAATTCTTGTTCTATAGCTCAGGTTGGAGCTAGATGGTCTTGTCCTTGCACCTCCTAAAAGCTGGGTAGCAGGTGTGCACCACACCCAGAATTCTTACCTCCTGCTGCCTCCAAGAGGACAGAAGGAACATGTCGTTCCTGGGTGGGCATGGCTACAGCCTTCCTTTGACCAGGTGAACTCCTTACCAGCAAAGATCCGTTTCTAGTGCTAACAGAGCCCCACATCTCAAGGCAGGAAGCAGGTGTTTGGGGAAGGGCCCAACTGGTTTACTTCTTAGAGATAGGACCATATCCTTCTTTGGAAACAGTTTTGGTAAACATGTTTGTTTCATGTTAGGACACCCTGTTAAAGCAAAGTCAGATTTCTAGTCAAAATATTTAATGCAAGCGTCAAGACTTCCTGCCTTGTAATGTCCTGTGATTGCTGGCCATGGCAACACTGGCAGGCATTAAAGGTAAGAGTACAGTTTTAGCAGAGGAGTCATTTTTGGGACTAGCACCTGGCTGTGAAAGTCTTTTCTCCGACACATGGAAGCATCAGGTGCTTACATTCCATTTACTCTAAAGGGGAAATGCATCTTCGTAACTTGAATCTTCACAACTCAAGCTTCTACATGTATATGGAGAATGGTTATGACATTTTTATAAAATAAAATATTTATTATAATATTGATAAAAAACACGAAAGACTTTACAATAGGGGAAAAATGACTATTCTGGGCCACGAAAGCTCACCCTTCCTGCTAATCTCTACCTTCCATTGTCTTTGATGAAACATTTATAAAAGTTTGTTTCCGTGTTTCTGATGGACTGTGAATCCATGGCAGTTTGCCTTCTCCTTTGAACGATAGCAACACATTACTGAAAATACAGTGGGCTAAAAATGTCTTGTAATTGTTTTCGTTTTATTGCAACAAAGAGTCATAACTTTGCCTTCAAAATTGTCCTTCGACAATGACATATAGGAGAAGGAAAACAACAAGTTTTAAATGGGCATGAATTGCGTAGTCAGATTTTATGAGGCCCAGGAAAGTCTAGAGCTGGAGAAGGAGTGACAGGGTGAGGCCTAGCTGGCGTCTCGGGGAGGCTTTCTGATGTAGGCCCCATGCACAGAGCCCAAAGTCAGATTTCACAGTGTGCTTGTTACAAATCAAAACTCACAACCCTTCTAACAGCCACTTCTCCCTTCTGTAAAACAGCGATATCTCAGGGCTTTTACAGGAGTAAAAAAAAAAGCTTAAGCCGCTACGCCGTACACAGTACCTGCATGCGTGTGGTAACTAGCTACAGTTGACCACGTTACTCTGTGACTCTTCAGGAAGCTGCAAGGATAAGGTGGTTAGACTAACACACGGTTTCCTGGCTGAGAACCGGGCAGGCCAGGGAGCTGTGATGGAAGCAGTGTTCTTGGATGGGGCGAGGTGAGGCAATAAGAATCAAAAAGAAAAGTTGCTGGTTAGTAGGTGAGCATCTGGGAAGCTTTGGAGGAAGTAGAGAATGTCCTTGCACATAGTGGAGAAGTGATGCTGGGGTTTCTAGCACAAAGTTCAAGGTGTTTAAAGAGGGAAAGACAGAGGCTGGCACCGTGACACCCTCCTGTAATTTCAGCTATCCCAGAGGCTGAAGCAGGAGGAGTCAAACTCGGACTCCAGGCAGAGAAACCACACAGAGTAGGAAACAGAAAGAGTTAAGGGTTTTTGCACCTGAATACTTGCCTGGAAGATTGAGGGATGGTGGACCGGACAGCAGAGCCTGCGTTATTAGACTCAAGGGTGTCCAGTCAGGATACTTTTCCATGTTCACTTCCAACGTGGGTGACCAAGACCAAGACCTGACCTATCTTCTTCCGTAAGACTCGGGGCTGGGATATGATGCACTAAAGCCCCTCTGCTGAGAGATCACATACATGCATACGTGCACACATGTGCGCACACACAATGCACACACATGCATGCTTGCACACACATACACGCTTACCATACACACACACACATGCACGCACGCACACATGCACACATGCATGCACCCTCAGGCTCTGCACATTTTAGCAAGGGCAGCCAAGAAGCAAATTCAACCTGCCAAGTGCAGCAGCAGCTGGAGCAACAGTCGACTTCTGAGCCAGAGTTGGACTTGGTGGGGGGCGGGGCTCAGTGGCTCATCGGCCTGTGTTTTAAGGAAGCACACATTGCTGCAACAGGGCAAAGTCTCAACACACAGGCAGGGGGAAGATTTCTGGACAAAATGGTACGGCAGTCCCGAGGGCAGTCTACACACAAACACACACCCTTTTCAGTACAGCATCTATCTTCCTCTCAAGTTCTCTCTGTAGATAGGATGAGGCAGGAAGTTCTAGCTGTCCAGGTAGCTATCTATCCTAAGTCCTCTTGATTGAAGCTGTCCTATTACATACATGTACCACCTCTGTCAGATTTATTCCCCAGTCCAGTCCTTCCTCAGGCAGTCACTATGAGGAGGAATAAGATTATAAAGATCTCAGACATGCAGAGATCTCCTGGGCTTTCCATCCCCTACAGTTATTTCTCTTGTCCTGGTCATATATGTGGCCATGACCTCACTTCCCTAGGCTGGCAAGAAAGTCTGGATTCTCGCTTACTCCGTGGAGGAGAGGGCCGCTGAAAGCAGAGACCAGAACATCTCAGCAAATATGCCAGACTTGCCTGGGGTCATTTGCCTTTCTCCTTCCAAAGTTCCAACTAGAAAGTTCCTCATGAGCTTCTACTTGTCCAGCTTCCCCTCACCAACAAGCACCTCCATGGTTCTGCATACTTGTTCCCTCTGGTCCATCATCTCTCTGGCCAGCTTTCCCAGCCTTTGCAGGTGGCGCTAAGCTGCCCACTCCTGTGTGTGTGTGTGTGTGGGGGGGGTGTATTGTTTTCTTGTTCTCCATGCTAGAACAGCTCCTACTGTATTCTTTTTCACACCTGCCTCCCCGGCTGGGCTACAGAGTTCCACACACATTCTTCGTCCTTCTTGTTTTCTGATGTCAGTCATTTCCCAAGAAAAAGGAGAGCTCACACTTCTTTTGGTATTTGTTCTGATGTGAAATCAGGATGAATTCACTGTTTGCTGCCCTAACCTTCATGCTTTTTCCTTCCTTCTTTGACTGCATAAGTAGTGGCCAGAGCTTCTATTTCCACCCAGTGTCTGCTTTCATTGTATACTGTGTCCCTCTTGTCTAGAACATTAAGTCTTGCCACCTTATCGTCTAACTTTAGAAGGAACTCCACCCTTGGAGCGAGCTTGTCTTAACAGGACAGCCTGAAACTAGAGCAGCTTTAGTACCAAGAGGCATCTGTTAGCAGCTCACAGATGTGTTTCTGTGGTCATCCATTTAACCATCAGGATCCCTGCAAGGACCTGGGCTGACTATCTGGGACACAATGCCAAGGACTCAGTTCCTGCTCTCTGCAAGTGTCCCTGCTGAGCTAAGGAGGCTGATGTGGAAAGGGATCCTTGTTAGGTAATAACAGGCCTAGTGTGAAGGTTAAGGACCTGCTGTCCTGACACAGAATGGAGGGAGAAACCGTCACCTGAGCAGAAAGTTCTTTCAGAAGAGACAGGGGGAATTAAGCAGGTAGATAAAGGGAAGCATAGTCCCACAGCCACAGTAGTGATCTGACCTGGGAAGGAAGCAGTAGGCTTTAAGAACAGGGTCACATGATTGTGGGGTAGATGACGTGTAAGGGGATCTACACCACCTGATGAGTCAGAGACCCAGGGGCTTGCAATCAATCACATGGGTAGCAGGGATACTACCAGGGTTACAGACTCACACACGCTGTATGGCCGAGATCTTCACCTTCCTGAGAAGACTGTATGGGAAACACTTGTTTTTTTTGAGCCTGTCCACGAGGCAGCTGCTTCTCGTGACTCTCACATTCCTCTCTGTGCTGTCTGTTGATCTACCATTTGTTACTGCCTGGCACCCCGGACCCCTGAGCTACTCAACACCCGCAGAGGGGTGAGTGTGAGCTTACCCACTTCTTCCCTGATACACTGCCACATAGGCCATAAAGACAAGTCCACTTGTGGATGATTTGAGATGATATAAAAGCTTAAGTTATAGTAAGAAATCTACCTGGACTAAATAGGGGTTCAAATCTCCTTGTTTGACTGCAATCTTTTTGTTTTCTTTACCCTTACTTTCTAGATTTTTGAGAAAAGGTCTCATTGTATATCCCTTTCTGGCTTCATATCATCATGTAACCAATGCTGGTCTGGAACTCACAGCAAGTCTCCTGCATCAGGCTCTTGAGTGCTGGGTTTATAGGAGTGTATCACATGCTTGGCTGATCTGAAATTCTTAATGCCCCAGATATCTGCCAGCTGGTTAAAAGGTTTTCTCCCTCCTAGCCATGCCTTGCTCTGATATGTCACTGTGGTTTTGGGTTCTGAGACAGTCTCATGCTTCAGGAGGATGTCGGAGCTGAGGTTAATGCAGTGTGCAAACCCCTCCTCTGAGCCAGGAACTCGCTGATGGAAGTAAACAGAGCCTGACTTGGCTACTGGACTATGTATGAAGTCACTAATGTGGTAACTACAAAACAGTTTTCTAGAAACAATGGACTCTGAGAACTTGTTGCCAAGGGAAGTTAAAGGCCAAGTGTGTTCCCCCACGCCAGAGGAAGACGGGCTTTTCAGCCCAGAACTTTCTCTTGGGACACAAGCTGATGCTTTCAGTAGGGTCCTGGTACAGAGCCAAAGGTTCTTCCAGCATAGCAACGCTTCACAGGGAAGCCTGAACACAAAGAATGAGATTAGGGCACAAAGGTGTAGGGCTTGAATGGCAGGCTTGCGAGTATAAATTTTAATAAACAGAGTTAAAATCTTTCAAACAAAACCTGCACGTGTATTTGATTCGTGCAGTTCTCAGTAATGTTTGTTCTGTGAGGTTCTGAACCAGCAAATCTGGGGTCGTTTCTGTTGCCTGAGGCTGTCATTTGCCCTCATGACAGTTTTCACTGAGCCTGAATTGACCCATCACCCTATGTGTCTGCTCAGGGACACCTTGACTAGTGGATGCTGTTGATTCACTAACATCAAATCCATTATACACATTTTGAAACATAATTTCTTTATTGATCCTGTGGGAATTTCACATCATGCTCCCCAATTCAGCTCATCTCCCAGTACCTCCACATCATCCCTTTACCCCTGCAGCATTTCTCCCCAAAGGAAAAAAACACCAACCAACCAAACAAACAAACACTTTGCTCCTCCATCTTTCCAACACCTCTTCCTTCATCTCAGTGACACTGGGAGCTGCGGTGTGTCACACAGTCCACCCTTTTCCCTATCAGCTTTACTTGCCGGTGTTCACGGTCCAAGGCCTCTGGTGTCTGGCACACCGTCATCACTGGACCTGCACTAAAACTCCTCTCGGATTTCTAGTGACCACCATAGCCATGGAGATCTTATGAGTATTGTTCCATAGGACCAATCCCTTCACAAGCTCCAGTAGGTCATGGATGGGGTAGATGTTAGGGTGGGCCAACCCAAAGGCCTGGATGTGGTCAGACCTGGCCACTGGGATTGACCCCCTCAGGTATGGGTCAGACCCAGCTCCCCTACTCCCGTACCATCAAGACCAGCTCTCC
This sequence comes from Chionomys nivalis, assembly GCF_950005125.1. Taxonomy (NCBI): domain Eukaryota; kingdom Metazoa; phylum Chordata; class Mammalia; order Rodentia; family Cricetidae; genus Chionomys; species Chionomys nivalis. The sequence continues at coordinate 47,735,319 of NC_080087.1, forward strand.
CACACCTGTGGCGAGGAGTGGGACTATCTCTCCTGAGCGTATAGAGCCAGCTCTCCCATGAGGGTCAGGGCCAACTCTCACATTGCAGTATCCAGCACAGCTAGCTTTCTCAGGGCCATTGAAGGTCAGGGCTGGCTCAGCCTGGCTCTTAGATTTCATCATACGTGGTTCTTATGGCCCTCTATGGCAACATGGACCACAGACATCAACACAGACCCCAGCTGCAGCAGGGTCACAAACCCAGACATGGCCCCAGTGGCAGGGTGACCCTGAGACACCAACATGGCCCCAGGTATCTGTATGGCCTTAGATGGTAACCGGAACCATAGACATCAACACAGACCCTGGTTGCAATAAGGACATAAACACAGACATGGCCTGCAGCTGCAACTCTGGCCTGAGTGTCACCATGTCACCGGGAAGCTGCACAGGCCACTCAGATCTGTATGGCCCTGGCTGCAGTATGGCTCTCAGACACCAATGTGGCCTCAGGTGATGGCCCAGACCCTGGGCAGTGGCATGGCCCTTAGTGGTAACAAGACTCATGGACATCAACACAGACCCTAGCCGCAGCAAGGCCATACACCTATTTCACCGTAAGACATGTCACAGCCTTCTTGTACTGACTTGTATCAGCCATAGTTTAGCTATTATCTTTGTGATTCCAATTCTGGGAATCTACACACAGAAGGTAACCTGAAATGTAGAAAAAGTATTCTGATGTGCTTGTCACAGCATTGTTTATAGTAGAAAGATAGCTGGAAACAGCTTAAATGTTTCACAAAAGGGTGATGGTTAAGTAAATCATTTATATGTATACATCCTTGCATACACATATATCAGTAATACATGGTACAGCCGTTTAGAATTATTACTAAGAATTGTGTCTTGCTATGTAAGAAAGTGGTCAGAGACTCACAGAGTATTAAAAAGGAAATAAAATTTAATAGTGTTAGTAAGAACCTATGCAAATGAAAACCTAACATGAAAAAACAAAATGCTCAATAGGACTGTAAGAACATGTCAAGAGATTGGGTATTTTCTCCTTTTAAATAAAGATATTAAAGCTGAATTTGGTAATAAAATTATGGTTTAGTTAAAAGAGAAAGAAAATGATCATAAATCATAGACGAGAGCTGGTAGGTAGAAGGAGAAGGGGGGAAAAAAGGGCAGAGTAACCCAATACGGCTTTCTTCTTTGCTTGAAAAGCATTCTTGTTTTTTCCGTGTCTCATACTCCTGTTCTTCATGGACCTGTGCTCGGTCCTCTTACAGCTCCCCCAGCGTCTCCTTCCAAATGCTGTCTTCTGTTCTCAGGAGGGAACCTGGCTGTGTAGTTGACCGTGTTTGGGGCATAAACACAAGCAGGAACACAGAGACTTGCTGTCTGTGTCCTATGACTGGATTTATTCTTTTATCTATTTTTTTTTTTTTTTATATTCAAGACAGGGCTTCTCTGTAGCTTTGGGGCCTGTCCTGGAACTAGCTCTTGTAGACCAGGCTGGCCTCGAACTCACAGAGATCCACCTGCCTCTGCCTCCTGAGTGCTGGGATCAAAGGCGTGCGCCACCAATGACTGGCTATGACTGGATTTTTAAAACATTTGAGCACATTTTTCTTCAGTGTTTTTCTATGTATCATTCTCTTTCGTTGAAACTTGCAGCACAAATTATTCCATAATCTTCCCCACATACTGAGGACTCAGCACAATCAGGACAAAGTGATATTTTACTTAAGACATTCACATTCCCCCCCTTTTTAAAGAATACACATTAATAATAAATAGATTTCTAATTGTTCCAGCTCAGATCATTCAAAGGTCACTTGAAGTGAGCTCTCAGGACTTTTTGTCTCTTAAGAGGAAAATGAATGGATGAATGAAGGGAGGAAGGAAAGAGCAAAGGAAGCAAGCCAGTCATGCTTTCTTCAAAAAGAACACAATGGAAAACGGGGTTGTTGGGGGAGCAAGCCTACGTGGAAAACAAGATGACAGAGTTACTTCATCTTAACCAGGCTGGAAGGACACATTTAAGGCTTGATTCGCAATTAACCAGCTCCACTTGCACCTGCAGCTGATGCTAGATCAAGAGTCTTAGAGTTTAGGTGCTGCCCTGTCCTACCGCAGCGCTAGTGCCCTTGTTCAGATCGGCTTCCTGAGACGCCATGTTTTCAGCGTTCTCCGCGAATCTGTTCATTGCAGCGCCGAAACAGATTTCCTTCCAGACTGCTTTCCATCTGGCTGTTGTATAATCACAAACAAACTGCCCTGGAAGTAATTTTTCAAAAAGCCTCAACTCTCATTTTCTATTCCATTTTATGTAGATGAGCCTTTGAATGAAAGTGTTGGGGTTTGAAACAATTTCTGAATGAAATCACCACTTTGCTTCAAGAGTGTGTGCTTCTGCGGATACAGCTTTACTTATCTGTATCTATGTCAAAGTGTGACAGGTCTGAATATGTGTAAAACACAGGTATCTCTAGCTTTTCTCCTTGATTGGCTCTTCAGACATTTATTTATTGATATTTTCATGCTTTTTTTTGTTTTTTTCAAAGACAGGGTTTCTCTGTATAGACCCAACTGTCCTGGGCCTCGCTCTGTAGACCAGGTTGTTCTCAAATTCTTAGAGATCCACCTGCCTTTGCCTCTCGGAGTACGGGCATTAAAGGTGTGTGCCAGCACCGCCCAACTTAATATATTCTTTTTGGCCACCAGGGTTTTAGGACTTGGCTCATTGATTGGTCTGTGGAGAAAGGCTGACGTCATGGGGAGAGGCTGACATCATGGGAAGCTGAGGTTTGTTTTGAGGCTCACCAGGAAGGAAAGAGTCATGTAAACGTGCTCTGGAAAACTTGGTGAGTACAAGTCAATGAACTTGGACGAAATACAAACCAGGGTGTTGGCCTTAGGGAATCTGAGAAGGAAAGTGCCCTCCCAGTGTCCCTGCCCCTCAGCGATGAGCTGATAGGAGAGGCACATGTGCAGAGAGAACTTGGGGAGTACACTAGTTACGCAAACGCCTCTTTTCCGTGCTTAGCTGTTGGAGATAAAATCACTTGCCATCAATTCCTTAAAGCTAGTTCTATATTAAAGCATCAGTGAAACAAACGAAGAGGAACGGACAGAGAAACTGAAGGGGAGCGTCAGCCTGCAGCTCTCCTCTAGTGGAGTTCTCATCGATCTAGAACCTAGAGACTGTCCTATGTCTGTCCTTGAGCAGCCCCGGTGAGGAAACCTATAAAAATGTGTCTGGCCATCAGTGGTGACTGGGTGCTGCGTGGTCTCCTCACGCCAAGCTGCCCATTAGGATTCTCAGTTCTCGCTGCTCCCAGAATCCCAGACACACCTGTTGCCTGGGAACCTTTGCATAGCAAGCCTCCTGAGTATAGTTGAATAAGGGGGAAGTTGGGCAAATGGCAATCTAAAGCAGGGAGGCCATTGTGGGCCCTGCGTTAGCTAACCAATACTATGGAAGAAAGGGCAGGTGGCAAGGGCAAGGGTATTTATTGAAGGAGAAGAAAAAAACAAAACAAAACCACTTCTCCCTTCCCCTTAGAGAACACCCTGAATGAACATTATGGCCACCCTCGGGCTTATTTTGATCTTGGGTGCTATTTTAGTCACTATTATTAGAAAATAAATAAGTTTTAAAAGTTTGATTTTAAATTGATACCCATCAAGCTGTTCTTGATTTGTGGCCCCCAGCCTGATGGTTCTCATTTCTGCTTCAGAACCTGGCTCCACGATCTAGTCACTCTTGAGATCTTCAACTGTCTCCTTCCCCTAATGGTGATTATATCCATGCAGGCAACAATGCATGCAAGGCTCCCAGGCAAAGACCAGCAAGCATGGGCCTGAGTCTGTGCCCCGTCTCCCTAGTTTGTGTGCCCTCTACCTCCTTACCTCACATTTGCTCAACTTTTGTGGTGCATTGCTTGAGCTTTTGTTGCTGGATTGCTTTCGGGGTTCATCAAAGCTGTTTGCAATTCAGAGTGCCCCAATAGCTCTTTATCTCTCGGGACCCCTTTGCTTAGTTGCACCAGAGTGTCGATCATATCAGGCAGGCATTCCTGCTTGTTTTGTTCAGGACTGTTTTCACAGCATCTGGAACAAAGCCTGCTTGGGACAGACACGCCACAGGTCTGGGGAGTTCTTTCCAAGACTAACAAGTTCATTCCTGGGTACAGGGGCCTCGGCTTCCAGGCTGCCTTATTGCTTTCTCTGGGAATTTCATCAGCTCTACTATTGCTGATCAACATATTCACCTTCCTTTCTTGAACAAATAGAGGGTGTTACTGTCTTTTTTTTTTTTTTACTGAATTCTGATTAAATATCCTTTTAATCAACACTGTCAGCCTTGCAGCTCCCAATTCCAAACCAGAATTCTCCTGCATGTACTTTCTTGTAGTTGGCTCCAGCTTCATTTTCCAGCTTGCATTTTCTTGTCTTCTTTGAATATAACTTTCTCAAACATATGAAGAAATAGGCATCTGGAATCTGTGGGGATGCTCAGAGGGTTAGAGTGCTGACCACCAAGTCTGGTGACCTGAGTTGGATCCCTGGGGACCAAATGATAGGAGAAAACGGACCCACAAGCTGTTCTCAGATCTCCCAGGTTGTTCCACAGAGAACTAAATAATACAATATTTTTTTAAATGAAAGACCAATTTGCCTTTTGAATACTAATCTCCCCTTGCTGCGGTTCCCCCGCCCCAAATCGAAGAAGAAGAAGAAGAAGAAGAAGAAGAAGAAGAAGAAGAAGAAGAAGAAGAAGAAGAAGAAGAAGAAGAAGAAGAAGAAGAAGAGATAGTCTTCTGGGGTGATGTCAGGTCACACATGGTTAGGAGGGTTCTGAACAAACCATAGTTAAAATGTTTGCACTGATAATTCTTTTTTATGCAGATTACATATTGGAAGGAAAAACTTAGATTTCTGGTGCTTAATAAAACATTCTCTGAAAATTAACTTTTTCTGTCTTTTGTTTTGGTTTAGTTTAGTATTTTTCTTGCTATTGAGAAATGTGGCTGTTGCAACATCTGGAATATGTATGTGGCTCACTGTCTGTTTCTCTGGGTAGTGCTGCTTTGTACTACTTACACAACATAGAAGGAATCACCCAGTCATCTCTGGTTCTCAACCTCTGGCTCACAACCCCTTCCGGGGTCAAAGGACCCTTTCACAGAGGTTGACAGTAGATATCCTGCTTATCAGATCTCCACATTATGATTCACCACAGTAGCAAAATTACAGTGATGAAGTAACAACAAACGTAATTTTATGGTTGGGGTCACCACAACATGAGGAATTGTATTAGCATTAGGAAGCTTTAGGGAGGCTGAGAACCAATGCCCTAATGCATTCCATAGATTCACCTACTAGACCTTGTGTTTCATTTGGGTGTTGTAAGTTCAATCAAGTACACACACTCAAGCATGTGCATGCACACATGTAGGCTCACAAACACACAGTGGTTCTGTTCCTTGAAGCCCTGATCCCAATGATCTGCAATTGCACACTCCAACCACTAAGAGTTAGGCTCTTCCCCAACAGGAAGTAGAAAGGTGTGCAGAGGAAGATGCAGGCCATTCCTGACTCCTCCCAGGTACAGGGTTGAAGGGCTAACATGCTGGACCTCAGCAATGGTCGCTCCTTCCAGGAGGTTTTACTTTTTCTGAGTATTCTCTTAGATTTGATGCTCTTTTGGAGGGTCGTTGTTGCTGGTGTCAGCCCTTCACTTCGGGGGCTCAGAGAAAGCAGACACCCAGTTCCTCTCTTTCCTCATAAAGGAGCTGATCTGATAAGCTTATCAGCCTAGAACATGGCAGTGGTCTCTACTGCTGAGAAAACAGCATCGCCAGCTTCTGCTGTGACCACCGTGCTTACGTGGGGGTTTGTAGTGGACACTGTGAAAAAGCAAAGATGGGATTTCAGGTCTGAGATGTCTTTCTTGATTTTGGTGACAAGAGATACATTTGATGCCCTGATGCATAGCATTGTGATTTGGCTCTGTGCCTTTTTTTTTGTTTTTGTTTTTAATAATGAGTCCTCTATTCCCCTTACTAACATCACCTAAAAGCTGCCTCTCAAGGACTCTTCTGGGAGTTTGTTCCTGAACGCAGGACTACTCTGCACAGAACACTCATGTTAAATTTATCTTTTCAAATGTGTTCCTGTGTCCCCAACCCTCACTGACTTATGAGTATCTTTACAGCAGCAACCTATGCTTGGGACGTCGGTGGCTCGAGAGCCCGATATACGGATGGGCGTGTGGGCGGGTAGCAGGTACCTTCCTCAGGTTCCTTGTAGTTCCAACATGATACCATAAATATATGTAGGATCAATTATATTGTTTAATTAACCTAAAATTAGATTCCAATTAAGTTCATTATACTAAGATACAGAAAAATAAAAAACAGATTTTTGATCTTGCTGCCAGTATTTTTATGTTACAAATACCCCCATATTTGAATTAAATCTGGGTCCAGCTTAGAAGTAGACCCAGACAAACAATCCAGATTGGGAGCATGAGTGAGTGCCAGGGCTCCAGCAGGACAAACAGCCTATCAGCCAAGAGTCTCTTCCTCACAGATGTCAATTAATCATTTGTTAATTAAAATTAAGCCCATTACTACTAGCTTGCATTTACTATCCATGTACCTAAAGTATAATGCATTGAGACTTAAGGCTGCCCCATATTGTTTTAAATCTGGCAATTTTTTTGGCTATAGTTTCTTCACTAAGTCATTAACTTTCTCTGAAATTATTTATTCATCCGAAACTAACCCTCCCCCTACCATACTAGATAGTGATGAGAACCAAATGAGGTATGTCATGAGCTGTGTAAACCATAAATCATTGTAAAAATTAGGTATTATAATTATAACTCACATGGTTTCTTAGTTCCTCCTGTGATTTAGGAGGAAGTAGTATAATAAGATGATATAATTGGAGGGAAACATCGACAGATTCAATTATGTTTTATCTTTCCAGGTACGTGTTCACGTAATTGTTAACCTGTATCCACTTCAAAAATTATTTTTATCCAGTGAAGCCTCAAAACACTATAGTCAGAAACAACCTCTCCCTTCACAAAGTTCAAATATTTCTTTTGTTATTTTGATAGTCTCAAACCTGATGCCTGGATCATGCCTTTAATTCTTGATTGTTCAGGTTTTGTTTCCTTCCTTCCTTCCTTCCTTCCTTCCTTCCTTCCTTCCTTCCTTCCTTCCTTCCTTCCTTCCTTCCTTCCCTCCCTCCCTCCCTCCCTCCCTCCCTCCCTCCCTGCCTCCCTGCCTCCCTGCCTCCCTCCCTACCTCCCTCCCTGCCTCCCTCCCTCCCTTCCTTCCGAGACAGGATCTCACCATGTAGCCAAACTAGCCTGGAACCTATGCTTCCTAGGAGCGTCACCTTCCCTTCTAGAGTGCTGAGACTACAGGTGTGCACCACTATGCCTGGTTTGTTGTGTTTCTTTATGAATAAAACTTTGGTCTACAGAGATGAAGGAGGTGGGGCCGGGGCAGAAGTCTGGAAACGCTTGACACAAAGAGCTTACGGCAGAAGGGAGTGGGAATACGTCCCACAGTTAGAAAGGGCTCCTTGGCAAAAGAAAGTAAAGTCATGGGATATGAGCTAGTTTGAGAACTTAGAGGGCACCAGCCCCGAGGAGGGAAATGGTGGTTTCCTTGTCCCCAGAAGCTTGTTTGGTCTGAGGGGATAAGTGCCCTCTAATTTGCTTACTGGTCTCATAGTTTCTAAGATATTGTTGGTTACGAGTTTTTAGAGAACGTTTTTCCTCTGAGACATGATTGAGGCAACTGTGAGTTGCTTAGGTAACTAGGAAACTCTGGGAAGACATGGCTCTTTCACCCTATAGTTCCAATTAGATGTGACTGAAGGATTCCCAGGTCTCAGCAGCTGTGACTTATTTATAAAGGCATCATTTCTTCAGTACTCACAATACCTGAAACCCATTTTCTTCACTGGGTTCTGGGTGTCCTAAAGGAAGAGAGATATCCGTGGAGCCCCAACTTTTTTTGTTTGTTTGTTTTGTTTTGTTTTGTTTTTCGAGACAGGGTTTCTCTGTAGCTTTGGTGCCTGTTCCGGAACTAGTTCTTGTAGACCAGGCTGTCCTCAAACTCCCAGAGATCCGCCTGCCTCTGCCTCCTGAGTGCTGGGATTAACGGCGCCACCGCCGCCCAGCTGAGCCCCAACTTTTTGAAGCTCCTGAAATCCTCCAGTTCAACATGCCCTTGGCACCCTGAGGGCAGGCTGTAGGGGAGGCCCCAACGCCACACCCAGCATGGACACTAAGAGATGCTGTTGCTAGAAGGGTGTGCCTCTAGTTCATTCACCAGCGCCTGTGTCAGAACAGGGGCATTTAAAGTAAGATTCCCACATGGAGGGGAGGGACAGGGTTGCGTGCGCATGTACACACACACACACACACACACACATACAAGGAATCAAGGCACATGGGTAACTATAAAAGGCAACAGGAATCTCCAACAATGTCCAGGTTTCCTAGCCCCCTTCTGTAACTTGGTGAGGGCACTCTCACCAAATGTTCAGACAGCTTTTATTGGAACATGGAACACTGAGCAACTACAAAACACAAATCACCAGTTTAATTATTATTTTCCATTTTCTCCAAAACAACATGTTCATTTCCCTTTCATATTCACAGCAAATAGTTGTTCTAATGATTGTTTCCAGAGAAGAGAAATGTGTTGTAGAAAATTTCCATTATCATTCTTCCAACTCTCAGATAAATGAAATCCCATTCCCGTCATATACCGTTACGTATTTGCTATATCCCAAATGAATTTTATTCATTTGACAAGTCACCTTTGGCTGGGAAAGGGGTGGATGGAACCCTGGGCCGGCCATACGCCGAGTAAGTACCCTCTCACTGAACGATAGTCTAGTTCTTGGTCTGTCATGACATCATCTCACTATGTATCCCAGGTTGGCCTCAAACGTATGATTCTCCTGCCCCAGCCTCCTGAATATGAGGATTACCACAAATGCCATTGTACCCAACTATTCAAGAAACATTGTCAGTGCCTACTGTGTTCTGAGCACTATTCTAGATTCTGAAGATGAGGCAATGGGCAAAGTAAGTACCCCTTTCTCTTGTGAGGTACTGTCTTTTCTCAGGTATTTGCTGTCTGTATTCTGGCGGAGAGAAGTCACACATGAGCAACCGCACCATGCTGGCTGATGAGATTTGCTGAGAAAAATTTGAAAAGAGGAGAGGATAGAGAGTACCAGAAAGTTGGAAAGCGAAGTTTTCTAAAAAACAAAGCACTTGAGCAAATCCTGAATCCAAGAAAGGGCTTTCTCGGACTCTGCTAACTTTCCTTCAGCGCCCTAAGCCCTCTTACTGCATTTGGAGACTGGGTCTTCCCAGTTTACTAAGCAAATGGCAGTCAGTTCCTGCCTATTTTTCCCAGCCTTCCTGGCAGTTTCATGTGCTACCCCCTGAGACTAAGCCAATGGGGTGTGAGCAGATACAGTGTATACAGCTTCCAGGTCGCCTCCATCAAGACAGGCAGGCACCTTTGCCTGCTAACTGGGAAACAGTCACCCTCCACCCCCCAAGAAAATCTGGATACCACGAATTGAGTTTGGCAGGGATGATTTATTATCTGTTATTATTTGTTATCTTTATGCATTTTCTCGAGAGAAAGAAAATTCTGTTCTTAAATTAAGCTACTGAGGTATTTATTTATTTATTTATTTATTTATTTATTTATTAAAGAATTCTGCCTCCTCCTCCCCACCACCACCTCCCATTTCCCTCCCCCAATCAAGTCCCCTTCCCTCGTCAGCCCTAAGAGCAATCAGGGTTCCCTGCCCTGTGGGAAGTCCAAAGACCATCCACCTCCATCCAAACTGCCTAGGCTCCCACAAAGCCAGTACGTGCAGTAGGATCAAAAACCCATTGCCATTGTACTTGAGTTCTCAGTAGTCCTCATTGTCCGCTATGTTCAGCGAGTCCGGTTTTATCCCATGCTTTTTCTGACCCAGGCCAGCTGGCCTTGGTGAGTTCCCGATAGAACATCCCCATTGTCTCAGTGTGTGGGTGCCCCCCTCGTGGTCCTGAGTTCCTTACTCGTGCTCTCTCTCCTTCTGCTCCTGATTTGGACCTTGAGATTTCAGTCTGGTGCTCCAATGTGGGTCTTTGTATCTGTCTCCTTTCATCGCCTGATGAAGGTTACTGTTCAGGAGGATGCCGATATGTTTTTCTTTGGGTTCACCTTTTTATGTAGCTTCTCTAAGATCATGAATTCTAGACTCAATGTCCTTTATTTATGGCTAGAAACCAAATATGAGTGAGTACATCCCATGTTCCTCTTTTTGGGTCTGGCTTACCTCACTCAGGAGAGTGTTTTCTATTTCCGTCCATTTGCATGCAAAATTTAAGAAGTCATTGTTTTTTACTGCTGAGTAGTACTCTAATATGTATATATTCCATACTTTCTTCATCCATTCTTCCATTGAAGGGCATCTAGGTTGTTTCCAGGATCTGGTTATTACAAACAATGCTGCTATGAACATAGTTGAGCATATACTTTTGTTGTATGATAAGGCATCTCTTGGGTATATTCCCAAGAGTGATATTGCTGGGTCCAGAGGTAGGTTGATCCCGAATTTCCTGAGGAACCGCCACACTGCTTTCCAAAGTGGTTGCACAAGTTTGCATTCCCACCAGCAATGGATGAGTGTACCCCTTTCTCTACAACCTCTCCAGCAAAGGCTATCATTGGTGCTTTTTATTTTAGCCATTCTGACAGGTGTAAGATGGTATCTTAAAGTTGTCTTGATTTGCATTTCTGTGATCGCTAAGGAAGTTGAGCATGACCTTAAGTGATTTTTGACCATTTGAACTTCTTCTGTTGAGAATTCTCTGTTCAGCTCAGTGCCCCATTTTATAATTGGGTTGATTAGCCTTTTACGGTCTAGTTTCTTGAGTTCTTTATATATTTTGGAGACTAGACCTTTGTCAGTTGCAGGGTTGGTGAAGATCTTCTCCCAGTCAGTGGGTTGCCTTTTTGTCTTAGTGACAGTGTCCTTTGCTTTACAGAAGCTTCTCAGTCTGAGGTTTATTAAGATAACTGAGATCACTCGAAGAATAGGCTGAGTTGACCTCTAGATAAGCAAAGGCTGCATGCAGGAAGTTACTTGGAAAGTTCAGAGAGCAGCACGGAGGTCAGTGTGGTGATGTGGAGTAGCAGGGAAGGTCAGAAAAGCTTGGGAAGACAGAACGTGGAGACCTGGGGACCTTAGAGCTTCGGACTTCTTCCCCATAGGTGTGAATGAAGCACTCGAGCCACGGAGGGGGGGGGTGTGTGGTTTCACTGCTCATAGGAACAGTCGCGGTGACAAAAACAGGGCAGAGGGCACAGGTAGTGAGCCAAAGTGAATAGTTTGGCCCTACACAGTAGTCCAGGCGAGACAGTCTGGCTGTTTGAATAAAGATAGAAATAATAGAAGGTTTTTTCCAAAGCGTATTTTTTTTCAGATAGAAATGCTTAGATGTGCTGACATGTGAATATGAAAAAAAGGAGAACAAAACATGAAGTACAAAGAAAAAGCGATTGCCATGAAAACAAGAATTATGTGAGAAGTTTTGAAGATCAGATAGAAAGAGGGTTTCATACTTTTTTTTGTCCTAAGCCTCATACGACCGTCTCTTTGTATGAGTATACTTAGTTTTATCTCAGCTGTCAATCAAGTTGCAGAAAGAGTTCAGCCCCAGCAGCCTACATTTGACCCAGCACTAAGTGCCCTGCTCGATTTTGACCATTACGTTGCCTCTTGGCCATTTAGGGCACGTTTGCAGACGACTGTCGATAGAGATCTGAGTGATGGGTCTCACTTATCTCCTTTCTCAAAGGCACTCAGTGAAAGAGAAGGAGAAGGGGGCTCTGGAATCAATGTCAAAGATCTGTGTTGTAATTGGAGAAAGGATGGCAGGAAGAAAAATTGGACGTCTTCGGTTGACCGCAAGAGCGAAAGCAGATCTGCAAGAAGAGACAGCAGAGGAAGGCAGAGCAGTGACTGGCTGCTCTGCAAGGGCGAGCGGAAAGGCTGACCTTGTGTCTCCTTTACCACTGCACAGTACATTCATTCTGTGTTCAGTGACTTGCCTGTGAGAGAGACATAAGGAGGCATGGTCAACAGGACTGTCAGATCTTTAAAGATACAGTTCTAAATTAGATTTCGCGCCAGTTGGTCTTATAAGCAGTGTCCTAATTGGGTTTATATTGTTTCGATAAAGACCATGAACAAAAATAACCTGGAAGGGAAGGGTTTGTTTGGCTTATGTTTCTTTGTCACAGTATATCACCAAGGGAAGGCAGGACAGGAGGAACCTGGAAGCAGGAACTGAAGCCAAGGCCTTGGAGGGATGCTGCTCACCGGCTTGATATCCACGGCTTGCTCAGCCTGCTTTATTGCATGACCTAGGACTAGCTGGCCAGGGGTGGCAATACCCACAGTGGGCTGGGTCCTCTCACACCAATCATTAATCATGAAAATGCATTCCCATCCCCCAGGCTTGTCTGCAGGCTAATCTTAGGGAGGCGTTTTCACAGCTGAGGATCCCTCATGTCTCCCATCTCTACCTCTTATTTCCCTGTAGGTACTCTGGGATTACAGACACCTGCATTTCTTCATCTGCTTTTTAATTGTGGGGTCTGGGCCTCCAGACTCAGGTCATCAGGTTTGTGTAGTGAGAAATTTACCCACTGATCCACCTCCACAGCCTTACATCCAGATTTCTATGTAGAAGACTTTCTGGGATACAGATGATAGAGGATAAAAATGGACACTTTATGAACTTAAAAATCAGAACATTTCCTGTTTATGCTCATGTCTATCTTTCTTTGTTTTGTTTTCTTTTGAGATAGAGTCTCACTATGGATGGCCTGGAACTCCCTATGTCGACCAGGCTGGACTTGAACTTACAGCGATTCCCCTGTTCTGCTTCTGGGGGATAAGATCACACATGCATCACAATTCTAGGATTGATCTGTTCTGCAATAAAGATTACTAAAAGCAAAGTGGTTGCTTTAAAATCTATGTGCAGTCATGACTTCATGTCATTATCACCTAACACTCTTATAGATCACGTGAGATGTACAAATCAGTCAGCTAGATACATCTCACCTCTTTTTTAAAAAACTGAAGAGTCAAACCCAAGGTATTCACAAATCCCAGGCAAGCCCTCTATCCCTGGTTCCACTAGTTTTTTTTTAAATTTATCTTTACTGTCCAAAGTGTTTTATTAGTAGAATGATTTCAGTATTAATTATAAATAATTATACTTTTTCTCATGTCTCTAAGGACTTTATTATTCTTAAATTATCTTTAAGATCTTACTTTATTTTTTGTATCCTAATGAAATATGTCATCATCACTCGTGAAAACAAGGTTTCTGGAATTTTGAAGAAAGACCAAGATGGTAAAGTTGTAACTATTTTCATGTTTGTAAGGTGTTCAGAGTTGGCTAAGCAGCTGAACTGATCGCTTGATGCCATGAGACCCTGTGTTGATTCTCTGTATCCAAATGAAAACGTTATCAAAATAAGCAAGTCCAATACTTCTACCAAAAAAGTTTATTGATTTATTTATTTAGCTCCTAGCTGTTGAAAAGGCCCTCACTGTACTTAATGTTTACAAACGCCTGGCCACATATTAGTGACTGTGAAGAAGTCAAAGATGTGGAATCAGTGAAGCTGTGAGTGGTATTCCCATATGGAAAGTGGAACAACATGATCTTTAATAGAAAATAAAAATTTAGAGGGCTCGTGAGATAATTCAGTGTGTAATGACACTTGCTGCCAAGTGTGACAACCTAAGTTTGACTCCCAGGACCCAAATGGCAGCAGAAGAGAACGGATTCCTATGGATGGCCTCACCTCTACACTTGTATTGGCATGTGATACCATGCAACACACCCATCATAAGCAAACAAACAAACGACTATAAAACAAAACCCTACAATGCTTAAAAAGATATAAAGACATCAGAACTGTTTCCTAATTGATTCTTTGTGAATTTTGAATTGTACACTCCAACCCCATCCATTTCCCAGCTCTTCCATATCTAGATTTTTCCCTTGTAACCTCACCCCAAAAGAAAATAAAAAACAAGAAAAAAAAATCTCACTGTGGGAGCTGTGGTGTGTTACACAGAATACCATTTTATTCAAATGGCTTTACTTGCAAATGTTCATTGCAGTGGGTCATTGGTCAGGTTCAAGGACACTGGCTACTGGCACACCATCAATACTGGACCCTCACAGAGACTCCTCTCAGATGCCCTGCTGCTGCCCGGAGTCATGGAGATCCTGTGGTCATAGTTCTGCAGGATCAGTTCCTTCACACGCTCCAGCAGTTCAGAGGTGGGGTAGATGTTGGTATGAGCCAACTCAAAGCCCTGGATCTGAGTCTGTGTGGTGGCTGAGTGGTCAGCCTGCCAGTTCTTTCCTGCCCTTGCTACAGGGCCAGCTCTCCTGCCCTTACGTTATTAGGGCCAGCACTCCTGAGCTGCCCCAGTGAAACATGGCCAGCGCTCATGGGTGCCTCAGGGGTCAACGGATGGGGATAGCTTAGCACAGTATGGTGTCTGTATGGCCTTTGATGGTAACCTGGGCCATGGATATAGATACAGACCCCTGCTGCATTAGTGCCACAAACCCAGACATGGCCCTCCCTGGCAGCACAGGCCTCTCACATCTGGCTGTTCCTTACAGCCATGGAGTCTCCAGCTCCTCCTCTCTTTGTAGTCCACAAACCGCTCTCCTCTTTCTCTCTTTTCCACAAACCACTCTCCTTCTCTTTCTCTCTCATCTCTCCACCACGTACTTGCTCATTGTAGTGATGATTGCCCTGACCAGTGCTGGCAGAGCAGTGGGCTGGGCCTGTGTCTACTGGCTGCCTTCTGCCCTAGCTTGTCTGCATCTGAACTCTTATGTTCTATTTGTGGGGATGCAAAATGTTGTCATTGCTATGGAAATGAGTATGAAAATTTCTCAAGAAAGAATCATATGGCCCATTGTTTTCAATTCTGGGTACAAGCCTAAAAAAAAAGCAAAAAGTCAAGCAGGTATCTGTTTGCCTGTTGTATTAGTCCGGGTTCTCTAGAGTAACAGAACTTTATAGAATGAATCTCCCCCCCCCCCCCATGTAATTTATTAGAATGACTTACAGGCTGTGTCCAGCTAATCCAGCAATGGCTGCATCTGAATAGAAGATCCAAGAATCCAGTAGTTTTCCACTCCACAAGGCTGGATGTCTCAGCTGGTCTTCAGTATAAGACAGAATTCCAAAACAGTAGGCTGCAGTGCCAGAGAAGGAGTGAACTCGCTAGTGAGGAGAAAGCAAGCAAAGAGCAAAAGCTTTCTTCTTCCATGTTCTTCCATAGGCAGTCAGCAGTAGGTATGGCCCAGATTAGAGGTGGGTCTTCCCATCTCAGTTAAGCAAAAGTCCCTCACAGGTATGGCCCATTTTTGTGTTTTGGTTAATTCCAGAGAACGTCTAGTTGACAACCAAGAGTAGCCATCACATCTGAGTTTGTATAGGTTTATATCATAATATTTAAGAGACCACCTGGGTATCTGTTGGCAGAGGAACAGATACAGAAAGTTGTTTGAACCAGATGGAATGTTATGTATCTTTAAAATGTAAGGATTTACCTAATGTGGATGAACCTTAAAGACAAGAAGTTTGTCTTAGGGTTTCTATTGCTGTGAAAAGACACCATGGCCATGGCAACCCTTATAAAGGAAAACATTTAATTGAGGCTAGCTTACAGTTCAGAGGTTAAGTGCATTGTTGTCGTGGTGGGAAGCACGGAGGCATGCAGGCAGACATGGTGCTAGAGAAGGAGTTGAGAGTTCTATATTCAGATCTGCAGACAAGAAGAGAATGCAAAACACTGGCCTGGGTTGAGCATCTGAAACATCAAAGCCCACCCCCAGTCACTCACTTCCTCCAGCAAGGCCACACCTCCTAAAGTGCCGCTCCCTATGGGCCTCTGGGGCATGTTTATCCAAACTACCACAAATTAAAAGGACTAAAGCAGTCACGAAGGGACAGTTAGTGTATTAGTATCCTCACACACAACAGTCATGCTCAGAGTTACAGAAAGGAGGATAATGGATGCCAGGGGTTGAAGGAATAGATAAGAGCCAAGCTAATAATTCATTTGTTTTGAATTTCAGTTGTACAAAGTGAAAATAGCTCTAGAAGTGGCTGGTGGTTCACAAAAAGAAATTGTAAAACCTCCACGCTTTGTAAAACCAGCAGCTTATTAGTTTCTCTTCCGATGGAAACATCTAATTCTATATTTTGCTCACAGATTAAGACCTTAATATAATGCTTGAGATTCCGCACTGCCCAAACCCTCTGCTTGCTGTTGCATTCCAAGAATTCCTGTCCTAATTAACATTTCACTCTAATAAGATGCTCTGTCTTCTGAAGTGTGGACCCATCAGTTGTTGACATCTCCTGGGATATGGCCAGATACAACCCAGTTAACTGTAGTGGATAGGCAGCCTGGGGGAGTCTGTGGGACACAGGCTCAGCGGATAGGTTCCCAAATAAACCGTGGTTGGCAGAGAGCAGGTGGCAGTGAGCACTGGGGTGGGTCCCTGCAATCAGCAGGGGTCTGGACACAGACTCTGGGCAGGTGGAAAGAATATGTAGCCGGCCCTTGTCACCATCACTGCCAAGGAAATCCACCATTCGGGATCCCAAGCACAGCGACTAGGTGTTCACTCCTAAAAACAAAACAAATGCTCAGAAAGGTCAGATAAAATTACCATATGCAGGCCGACAGAGATTCCTGATCTTGGCTGAAAAGTCAGAAGAAGAGAAATTAGCCACACTCTTCTCCAGTCTTGTGATGGTGACTCACTCACCTCGCAGGTTGTCAGTCTGAAAACCTACTTGAGAGGCAAGGGCAGTCTGCTTTTCCTTTCTCACGCGGAGAACAATATGCTCCACAGGCTTTGCGAGAGGAAACCAGAATGGAGGTTTCTTTAAAACACAGGAGCATTATATGTTCCAGAAATGTTCAGCTCCTTGTGTATGTGAAGCCATGTCAGAAGACAGCTGTGCTCTCATGATAATTGCAGCACTAGTGATAATAGATGAGAATCGTCCATCCGTGGAGTAGGTGGATAAAGAAAACACAGCAATATATGCCACAGAACTCAGCGAAATCAAGAATTATGTCATTTATACATGCTACAACATGGAAGGAACTATAGATAATTTTATTCCACGAAGTAAGCCAGGCTTAGGAAGTTAAGTGTCACATGACCTTACTCATATTTGATTCTGTTGCTTGCATGATTGTCCCATAGACGTCCCTGTAATAAAGCTTAGTCCTCAGCCTACAGCATTTAGGAGATAGTGGAACTTTAACGAGCCAAGGCCTGGTTGGTAGTCTTTGGTCATAGGGGTATTCCTGTAACTGTAATATTAGGAACCTTAACTTTCTTCTTCCTCTCATTGCTACCCTGAGGCCATAGGCAAACAGCTGCCTCTCTGTGATGTATGTCTTGACACTCACCCCAAATATAAGTGCCAATGACACGAATTAAACCTTCCAAATTCAAGAACCAAAAAAACTTCTCTTAATTTATTTTTGCTTGTTTAGGTTTTTTTTGTTTGCTTGTTTGTTTTGTTTTGTTTGGTCATGCTGCAAACTGAACCCAGAACCTTGCACATGCTAAGCCACATCCCTTGACACAGTCAGGATACCCTTCCTCTTTTCAAACAGATCATCCCACTTAAAGAAGGCATCCTGTTACCTTGTCACATAAACAAAATCTGACGAACACACGTGGAGACAGAAAGTGTGCTTCTTCCACAGCAGAGAGGAGAATGTCGGTTGCTAGAGACCTGAAGATTTATGGGAAGAAGGATTGAGAAAGGTTGATCAATGTGTTGTCCATTATGGTTCTGAGGCTGTATGTTGCAGTTTTATCTGCACATGAGCACCTGGCTATGGGAGAAGAGGCATCTCTGCAGGGTGTGTCCATGTTCTCCTCGACATCCCCTGCCCCGCCACCCTGCAGACACAGTGGCTTTGAGAGGGTCCCTCTGCAGAGGAGTTGACCCTAAAATCAGAACTGAGAAAGGTGATAGCCTGGGTGTAAATAGGCTTTCATTGCAAAAGGTGGAACTGAGAAAAAAGAAAGGACTGGGAGCAGTGGAGAAAGGAGATGGGTGAGTTCAAGGGGAGAAAGACGAAGAGATGGCTATCAGCAAAGTGCTTGATTTGTGAGCACAAGGACTTACATTTGAGCCACAGGACTCAATGCCAGCACCATGAAGGTGATGGCAGTGCTGTCTTAGTTACTGCCCTATTGCTGGGAAGAGACATCATGACTAAGGCAACAGTTATAAAAGAATACGTTTACTTGGAGCTTACTTAAGCTTTCAGAGTGTTAGTCCATCATCAACATGGTAGGAGCATGGCAACACACATGGCGCTGGAGCAGTCACTGAGAGCTACATCCTGACCTGCAGCTAAAACAGGAGACAGAGAGACACAGACTCAGAGAGAGGGAGAGAGAGAGAGACAGACAGACACACACACACATACAGAGAGAGAGAGACGACACAAACACACACAGAGAGAGAGAGACAAACACACACAGAGAGAAAGACAGACAGAGAGAGAGAGAGAGAGAAAGAGAGAGAAACAAACACCCTGGACCTGGTGTGAGCTTTTGAAACCTCAAAGTCCATCCCCAAGTGGAATATACTTCCAACAAGGCCACCTCTCTTATTCCAAAAAAGTCACACCTCCTAATCCTTCTAATCCCTCTCAAATAGTGTCCCTCTTTGATGATTAAGCATTGAAATGTATGCACATGGGGGTGGGGAGTGAGGGTAGAGACATTTTTATCCAAACCACCATGAAGGTGAGTCCCTGGAGCTTGCTAGCTAGTCTAGCCTACTTGTTCAGTTCCAGGCCAGCTAGACATTGTGTTTTAAAACAGGGGTGGGGGGCTGGAGAGATGGCTCAGTGGTTAAGAGCACTGACAGCTCCTTATCTGGATATCAGAAACTTTCTGATGTGGAGTGATACACTGGATCTCCCAGTTGCCAAGAACTATGCAGTTCAAACTGGAAGAAGGAAATCCGTCAGGAGCCATCCCATATTGCTCCTTCTGCTCCTTCAGCCGATAGCCACTGAGATACCAGCCCACATCAAATTCTAGGTGAAGGGCCCTTTTCCAACCCTCTAGAACAAGCCAATTATGATGAACACACCCTATCCATATGTACGACAGCAGCCTTAAAGGCTTAGGATGGGGTTCAAGACCCAGGACATAGAATGGAATCATATATCAGAGTTAAACAGGGTCAGAGAGAATCCTTTAGTGAATTTTTACAAAGACTAACTAAAGCTGTACAAATAGGATATCTGACACAGAAGCAAGACGTATAATTATTGAGTCTTTGGCTTATGAGAATGCCAATGTGGATTGCAAAAGGATCTTGAGGCCATTAAAGATTGGACCAGCGCCCTTGGATGAATGGGTCTTGCATACACTGAATGTTGATACATTTGACTATGGCACTGAAGCATGGGTAGAAGAAACAATTTCCAATGGTAAAAGAAGGCATCAAAATACCAAATGTTTTAATTGTGGTAAAATGGGGCATATGAAAAGGAATTGCAGACAATGGATTTCCAGATATAATAATAATAATAATGCCTCTTCTAGAAATAACAGAAATAAGAGGACTCAGCCTTCAGGTTTATGTAGGAAATGTGGAAAAAGCAGGCATTGGACGAATGAGTGTAGATCAACAAGAGATAGACAAGGCAACCTGTTACCATTGGGAAATGCAATGAGGGGCCTCTCGCAGGCCCCCATGGCGAATGTGGTCCAGTCATTTCCGGTTACTGTAGAGAATGTGCCTCGTCAGGAAAATTAGAAAGCCTCATGCCTGATGTTAAAAGCAATAACGGCCTGAAGGATGAGTTACGTGTATTTTGGCAGACTTCTATAAATGAGCAAAGACCAAAGCTAAGAGTGTGTAAATGGTATTTTTATTACTGGCTTACTGGACACAGGTACAGATGTAAGTATCATTACTCCAGAATCTTGGCATCCAAATTGACCTCTTCAGGAGGTAGATGTTCAGTTCCTGGGAATTGGAACCCTCTCTCGAGTAAGACAAAGCACGAGATGGGTTGAATGCATAGGGCTAGAAGGGCAAAGAGGAAAACTAAGGCCATATGTAGCCAATATTACAGTGAATTTATGGGCCTGTGACCTATTGCAGCAATGGAATACCCAAATTAACATTCCTGCTGCTTCTAGAGCCTATATTTCTGAGGAAAATATTAAAAGATATTACAGATGGCAGATACCGGCCATTTGGGCTGTACAAGAACACAAAGCAATTGATGGCCCTTCAGAGGTACCAACAGCCCTGCCTCTTAAATGGTTGACTGTGACATCCTAAAGGGTGAATGGGGGAACAGAACCTGCTAAAGAGAAAGAGTCAATGACTCAAAAAATTAAACTTCTGGAGGGCAGCTGGCCCAGGAGGCAGAACGTTCTACACAGAACAGCTCACAGGACAATTTTTTTTTCATTTTGCTGACGTGCAAAATATTGCTCATTTCTGATTCAGGTCACACAAGTCAGCAGATGACAATTGTCAAGAATGAACTTGGGCTGTACCTTTCAGAAAACACTGCAAGCGTGTCTCCAGCTGCATCAATGATGCTATTCTCTCCAGCATACTAACTGGTAACCACTGGTCGCTGAGAACTATATTTATACACTCATATTAAAAGATAGCATGTTTGTCTAGATCTCTGGCTGAAATTTGCTTTAGGATCAGAACAGGTATTAATAATATCTGAGTTAAACTTTAAATGACTGCCCTTAAACCAGAGAACAAATGATTCAGAGGAAATTTGTGAGTCTACTAGGAGGCTGTTACAAACATTAACTAAGGCACTTTATTTTAGAAGTTGTGGAGGGCCGTAAGATGGGTCAGCAGGTAAAGTCCTGGCCATGAAAACATACCAACCTAAGTTCAATCCCTGGGATCCGTGAAAAGGCAGGAGACACCAACTGTACAAAGTTGTCCTCTTACCCTCACGAGAACGTCATATCAAGTGTGCCCCTCATATCATGAAGTGCACATGTGCACACACATGCAAACTGACAATAATAATGACTCTGTTTCCTTGGAGGCTCTTAAAATAAGATAATGACTATTCTATATGAGCAAATTCCAGGGTCCTGACACAGGAAGATAGTTCCATTTTGTTGTCAAGGGTTTTGTTTTGTTTTGTTTTTAAACTAAAGTTAGAAGTATCAACTTGTGAGCCTTATACCCAAGTGGCATCTCGGTTCCCTTAATGTCTTACTCACTTCTAATACTTACGTTAGGAGAGTTAGGAATTCAGTTAGACAGTCAGGTATGAGCTTATTACTCACTGTAGAACCCACAAAGTAAGTCACTTATTCTTACTGTTATGGACCACAGAGGAAGAATCTTCCTCAAGGGGATTATGAAGGGAGATAATAAGATAACTGGGAGACTGGTCTAGCGGGTGGCCCTATTTTCTGAGGTTCTGGAAATTTCAGGAGCTGGGACCCAGCTGGAGGAAACTGGTCACTGAGGGTAGGGTATCCTTGGGTTGTCTTGTCCTGAGCTCCATGCTATCTTTGTCTCTGCTTCTTGAATAGCCTCCGCCATGTACTGTTACATCGCTATATTTGCCCAAAGCACAGGAGGGAAACAGCCATGTGAACCCTCAGAAATTGGAACTAAAAACAAACCTCTAGGTGGCTCCTGTCAGGGTTTGAGCCACCGTGAAGAGAAAGGTAACTAGTTTACCGCCATCATTTTGATTCTTCGCTACAGGTAGGAATGTTGATGACTAACCTTGATCGTAAGCGTGACTACTGAGAAGTGCTATGCCATATTAACCACTTGTCTCCTGGCTGTGACAAAACACCCTGAGAAGGGCCAGCAAGATGGTGCATTTGGTGATGGTACTTGCTGATAAGTCTGGCGATGCAAGTTCAGTTCCTAGGACCCACATGGTAGAAGGCGAGTACTCTAGCAAGTTGTTCACTGAACTCCACATGGGTGCCATGGCACATGTAACACCTCCTCCCCACAACAAGAGTAAATTTAATGAAGAAAGGGTTTATTTTGCCTCATAGTATGGTCTGTCATGGTGGAGGCACCCACCAGGGAATCAGGAACTTGAAGCACCTGATCACATTTCATGCACAGTCAGGAAGCAGAGGAAGAGGCATTCTTCAGCCCTCCCCCCCCCTTTTCCTCTGTATTCACTCGAAGGTGCTCAGTTACCTAACTAATCCCTCACAAGTATGCCCAGAGGCTACCCTTCCCTAGGTAATCTCCAACAGGTGTATCCAAGAAGCCTGTTTCGTAAGCCATTCTAGATTCTGCCAAGCAGGATGAGCTACCACACATACCTTGCACTCAGCGATAAGGAATAAGGCATATTCCTAAGTATATCTGTGATTCCAGAGACAGTTAGCTAAGGGTGGGGAGACCTGCCCTGAATGTCATCTCTACTCAAGCTAGAGTCATTTGAGATGAGAGAGCCTCAAATGAGAAAATGCTCTCACGGGCTTGGTCTCTGGGCAAGACTGTGGGGGATTTTCATGATTATTGATTTAGGGAAGGCTTATTCTACTGTGGGTCCTGTCAATCCTGGGCCCGTGGTGTTGCGGGAGCTCCTTTCGCTCCTTCAGCCAATAGCCGTGGAGATACCAGCCCATTGGGGCGTGGTCTCTCTCCCTTTAAGAGAGCAGCCACTTCCCTCGCTCTGGCTTCTGGCTCCACTTCCATCGACTAGGCTCCCTTCCTGATTGTGCAGAGGGCTGTTGTCTGGGATGGTGATCTGTAAGTTTTTTCCCCTTAATTAAATAACCATTCTATTAATCATAATTCCTAGCTGGTGTGGGATTGTATAACCATTCTATTAATCATAATTCCTAACTGGTATGGGATTGTTTGTGACTTACGCCTTCACCGTGGTCCTGACTTGTATATGAAAGCAGGCTAGCAGGCCGTGAGGAATGAGCAAGCTGGTGAGAAGCATCCCTCTAAGGTTCTGCTTCAAATCTATCCTCCAGGTTCTTGCCCTGCTTGAGTTCCAACCCTGACTTCCCTCAGTGATGGACTGGTACCCCAAAGTGTAAGATGAAATAAACGCTTTCTTCCCCGAGTGCTTTTGGTCATGGTATTTTATCACAGCAATAGAAACCCTCCCTGAGGCAAAGCAGTGCCATCCAATGAGCTAGGATCCGCCATGGAATACCTCCACATGAAAAAAATAGGAAGGCTGCCAGTGCCGATGCTGTCTTTGTCTGCTTCCTAGATACCACCAGATGGGCATCATTGTTCCACGTACCTTTCCACCATCACATGGTATTTCACCAAAGTTCCAAATCAAGCCAAAACAAATCATCCCTTGCTCAAGATGCTTTTGATCAGGTGTTTGTCATAGCAATGAAAACTAGCACGAGTACCATACTAACTTCTCACATACATTATCAAAGGTTTCTTTTGTGCCATGGTTTACTTAGTAATATCCCATCTGCATCTGTTCACAAATGCTTAAATAGCCATAGGGAGGCTGAGCAACCTTCTGGAGACTACAGCAGAATTCAGACCCACCCAGTTCTGCCTAATATGCTTTCAGCTCCCATAAGGTATCTGATGCTTTAAAAGAACAGCACACCCTGTATTATAGTGGTATATTAATTGTATTTTAATAAATAAAGACTGCCTGAAGATCTGAGAGTCAAACAGTCCCACTGGTCAGCCTTACAGACCACGTTATGGTAACACACACCTTTAATCCCTGTAGCCACCCTAATTGCCATAGAAACTGGGTGGTGTATGCCTTTTATCCCAGTGGTGCACACTTTTAATCCTAGCCCTAGAGAGGAAAATAAAATAGGAGGGAACAACTCTCAACATGTAGTCTCATTCTGAGATTCCAGGAGGCAGGATTGCCGTTTCAGACTGAGGTCGAAGTAAGACCCAGTGACTGGCTGTTTTGCTTTTCGGATCTTCAGGTTGAACCCCAGTTTCTGACCCTGAGCTTTTACAAATCGTGCCACACTATATAATTGTGCTTTCATACATGTTGTTGGAGGCACAGTCTTATCATTCTTCTTAGCATCAAAAAGGTTCAGGGATATCCTTCCTTGTCCAAAGATAATTCAGAGGTTCACGAGGAGTAACATATTTTCCATAATCCCTGAAAATTTATATGGCAGGAGAAAGAGCTTCATGACTCTCAACTGCTCAGTATGCATGTAGGGGCTCCGATTAAGAAGTATAGACTCTACTTCAAAGAGATAGTCATAGTAGATGTAATGCATTCTTTTGAAAACTCTCCAACATTTTTTGAAAAGAATTCCAAGGACACAAGTTTGCCTAGGGAGAGTGGAGCAGGATACCAAAAATTGATCCTTGTGGGTTGAATAATCTATCTGATTATCTAAAAGCAAGGATGGACAATAAGACAATGATGCCAACTTCCCCGGGTACCACTGTGACCTATATGCTGACTATGTGCAACCTACATTCACATCATCACCCCTTCCAGTTCCTCCTCTGACATCCATCTGGTAGTCCACTCAGCACCCTAGTGATACTTCACCTTTTTAATGACCCAAAAGCATCCTGGATAATGGCTTGAAGTAAATGTATTCCTTTAGCAGCTTGGGAACTTTGCAGCAGGCCAGATGGTGGAGCTGACAATACAGCATGAAATGCTTCCCTGTGTTAGCAAGGCTGTCAAAACCATGCCTCGGCTCTTCCCTGTCGAGGTGGGAGGGGGAGAGAAGAGCATTCTGTTTGTGTCTCAGCGCATGCTTTCCCCACGGAAGATGACAGCTAAGAATAAGAGTGGCCTCCATTAGTGAACTTGGAGTCTATAACACAAGGGGAAAACTTAGCTTTGCAATGGAAAATAGCACAAAGTTGTCCCTATGAAGTCCCAATTTATTGCATCTAAAGTCTGTGTTCTATTTCTGGTGGAGTTTGGGTCGTATATCACTTGATTGCCACCTACAGTTATATGTATCTGGAATAATATTTATTTTCTGCTCTTATTCTGTTTATAAACACCAAGCAAATGTGAGGTCTGCTATTGTCAACTCCACGGTCGGCCAACCTCCTATGAGAGAAGTCACAAATTCCATGATTCCTTGCTCTGTGGCACCTCTCAAAGAAAGTCACACTCTGTTTTCATTGACATGAGCTCTTGAGATTGGATTTTGTATCCAGACAGTGGAAAAGGATTTGTCTCCTGCCTCTGATTGTTTACTTGTTTCCTGCCAGTATCCTGAGCTCTATCATTCTCTTTATTGCTTTTATGATAAATTAAGTCAGGGTCACTCAGCAACTATTCCATCAGCTTATTATCCATCTCATTGTCATATGCAAATACTGCAATCATTAAAATGTGTCTCGTGCCTTTGATGATCCTCCTCTCTATCAATAGAGGTTTCTGCAACTCACTTTCCACCATGTGAGGCTGCTCTGTTCAAGAGCATTCTTTGTCGTGTGGTTTCCTAAGAGTTATTGTCAGAACAACCGCCTTCAGCATCCTACTATCTCTTGGGTGATAACTTATATAATACAGTCAGGGCTGTATTAAAACTATCTTAGGGTTTCTATTGCTGTGAAAGACAACATGACCACAGCAATTCTTATAAAGGAAAGCCATTTAATTAGGGTGGCTTACATTCTCAGAGCTTTAGTCTATTATCCTTATGGTGGGGCATGGTGGCATGCAGGCAGACATGGTGCTGGAGAAGTAGCTGAGTGTCCTACGTCTTGCAGACAACAGGAAGTGATCCAAGTGTCACACTGAGTGAAGCTTGAGCAGAAGACCTCAAAGTCTACCCCCACAGTGACACATTTCCTCCAACAAGGCCACACCTACTTCAACAAGGCCACACCTCCTAATAGTGCCACTCCATTTTCTTTCAAACCACCACAAACTGTAATCAAGTTTTCACATGCAATTTTGTTCATATGTCTAGCTTTCTCTTAAACTGCTCAAATTTCTTCTGTGTAAGGGTGAAGTCTCTGTTTGGACACCATATCCAAGCTTTGGGTCCTTACGTATAGGAAGGGTTTCCACAGAACCGCACTCCAGCCATGTTTCGAAAGTTCCGTTTGAAGTCAGAAAACCCTTTTCTATACTGTGCAACTGGAGCTTCTCTTGCTGTCTTTCCAACCCTCTCAAGTTGATCTGAGTTCCACCCTTTATTCACCTTGTCAGCTCAACGCTTGCAGCTTTATCTGCAGCATTTTATAGGGCTGGTTACTCCCTCATTACACTTTTCCCATTAGCTTTTCCTTCCTGCTTTTCAATCACCCTATCTAGTTCAAACCACCCTTATAGGATGCATTGCTTTATATTAGATTTATAGGCTAAATGGAGGTAATTGACTTCCTGTTAATAATTTGTGTCTTTCCAAATACACAATATTCTTCTGTGTTTCTCAATACTTGTATCTCTTAGGTCTTAACTAGATCATGAAGCTATCACTTTATGTCACTCCTTGAACAATCTCTGTCTCAGGGCAGTTTCTCTTTCGATGTTCTTTTCTTTCTGTCCAGCTCCACATTCTTTACACAGTACACACACACACATATGTGATCTTTTCATTCAAAGTCACTGAGGGCCTTTTAAGGTTCAGCTCTTTGAGCAACAGATGTTCTTTCTCTATAGATGAGCACTGCGGAACAAAACACTCAGGTGAGCATAGCCTACATGATGTGTTGGCTTTGATTTTTGAGGCAGAGTCTCATGTAGTACAGACTGATCTTGAACTTGCTATGCAGCTAAGGATAAACTTGAAGTCCTATCCTTCTGCCTTTACTCCCGAGTGCCGGGATTATATACAGTACTACAAAGCCTGGCCAGATAGGGAAGTTTTGTTCATTGTTGTAGTTTAAGTGTCCCAGAGTATGCTTGACACTTGGTAACCGTTGTGGAATATTGCTCTAACTAGGTAAAGATGTGTTATATTTGTTTCTGCTGCCTTTGTTTAATTATGTAAAGTTGCATTGCATTTGTTTCATATTGCCTGCCTAAGGCACCCAATTGGTAAAGGTGAACAGCCAATAGCTAGGCAGGAGAGGGATAGGTGGGGTTGGTGGACAAAGAAAATAAGTAGGAGGAGAAATAAGTAGAGAGAAGAAGAAAGAGAGAATGAGGGAGAAAGATACATACCTGGGGCCAGAAGTCAGCCAGTCAGCAGACAGACATGAGAAACAATGACAGATAAATAAGAAGGCAGGAAGGAAGGAAGGAAGGAAGGAAAAAAAGAAAGAAAGAAAGAAAGAAAGAAAGAAAGAAAGAAAGAAATATTAAAAATCTCCAAGGCAAAAGGTAGATGAAGACAATCAGGATAATTGTAAAACCAGGACAAGTAGTAAGAGCCAGCAAGAAATAAGAGCTAAGATAAGACTGTGCTTTCAAAACTATTACTAGTTTTGAAGTCTCCCATGATTTGGGAGCTGGTGGTCTGAGAAAGCCTCCTACAAGTGACACTTCATTCAGTGAATGGATGAAAAACCCGGTATATTTCACCCCAAATCCTGCTGAAAGGTTTCTATGCTCGCTGCTCTGCCACCAAAACCACTCTCAAGTCCCCGGGAAGAAGACCTTTGGTTTGTTTCCTAGCAGCTGAAACTCCCTCTAGGTATTCTGTTGAAGACAGTCTACTTAGAAGACTGGTGGTGTAGTGAGCGCAATTGCCTTCCCACCTATGCTACACTGACCCACTTCTCCACTTAAGTATCACTAATAAATGCCCAGGGCTTTATGGAGAGTAAATTGCTGTGTTCATTTTGTTCCTTTGTAGCCAAAGCCTTGCGGTTCACACTTGCACAAGAATGGCTCTGACAGCTGGGCTGTTGCCAGCCATGGAGAAAGCCCAATCAATGAGTCAAGTAGCCGATGCTTCTGAGTCAGGTAACGCAGCTACTGGGTGCGCTGGGTGCTCCCTGGCAGTGTGGGTGCAAAGGGTGTGCAGGAGTATACACTGCCGGTCTGCACAGCCGCTCAGGTTGCCTTCTATGAATATGCATGATGTGGCTGGTGCCCTTGCCTCTTGAGCTGAGCCTCACCCCCACATTCCCATGTCCTGCCTATCAGATGAAGACGGCCTGGAAGAGGTTTCAAAAGGTGAGTTGCTTCTCCAATTCTGGAGGGTTTACACGCCCCCCCACCCCAAGATGATGACAAGTTGCACAGTGGCTTATTTTTATTCACAGTGAGTCATTTGCTAGGCTTATTTTATAAATAATATTATCTAACTTAGAAGCAGATGGAAAAGTTCAAGGCAACACCTCCTGGGAGGGAGACAAAGCACCCCAGTCTGGATTTGTGGGGCGGTGCCTTTAGCTGGGGTCCGGATAGGCAGCGCTGCCATGAGGAAAGGAACAGATGGCAAAAAGGCCCTTGCGACAAAGAATTTCGAGTGGGTTTCTTTGCGTTAGGAGTGACTGTCATTCCGTTCTTCCTGTGGTCTCTGCGTATTCTTTAGAACGCAGAGAACGGGCTGGAAATCCCCTCCTGTTAATTCATAAAACAGATCGCTGGCTCGGAAAGGTGCTTGCCCGATTGAGAGCTTGAACACGTGTGTTCAAGCTAATCCTGGCTCCATGTTGTCTTTGTGGGAGCAAGTGGGGGAGGGGCGAGGAGGCCTGGCTCTGCTGAAAGCCAAGAAGGCAGAGCTCCAGGAACCCACGTGCTGAGCAGCCTGAGCTGGGAAATGCCAGCCTGCCGTCGTCTCCACTCCCCACCACACACACACACACACACACACACACACACACACACACACACACACATACACACACATTTTGGCAGATACGCTCCTGTTGGACATACTACTCCAGCACACAGGGAGAAGCAGGGCGCGTTTTCTGTATGAAGGCAGCTATGGACAAGGGGATGGCAAATGTGGGTTGCTGTGCAGTTAGAACAACTGGAAGTGTGGGAGCCGTGCCAGGCCGCACTTGAACTCTGAGAACGGTTTCATTATTTCATGGAGGCCGCAGCCTTTCCCCTGGAGAACCCACGCTAATGTGTTTTCCTTAAGTGACAGTAAAAACAATGGGCACTGCTCTTCTACAAGAGTGGCGCCTGTTTTTCCGTGGGCTGGAGACCCTTCCAGAGAGCCCCCTCTGGAAGTACCCGGCTTGCCGTACTCTGAAGGGTGCCCGTTCTGAAGTTTGTTTTTAATGTTGGCTGGCCTTCTCCTGTGTAACACTCATACTCTGAAATATACGTACAGCGCATTGTTTTGGCATTTAAAGTTCATGATTTAAGAGCTGGTGGTTTTGCCTCATCGTTAAATAGTGAAATAATGGGGTCAAAGTGAGGTTAACAGGATTTAGAACTTCAATATGACTGGAGTCTTTCCTTCCACTGAAGATGACAAGGAAGTGAAAGGAGGGGGTAGAAAGAGGGAGGCAGGCAGGGAGGGAAGGAGGGAGGGGGGATAGCAATAAGGGAGAGAAGGGAAGCAAGGTTTATGCATGGACGTCCTGAACATGTGAGATCTTAAATTATCCAGGCTTATAAACCTTTTTATAAGCTTCTCCCATGACTTTATTGATTCGACAAGACTCCTAAGATTATATTTCTCGAGCAAAACAGTTTTATGACAACCGGGTGGTTTCAAAACGAGAAGAAAGTCCATTTCATTTTGCTCTCCCCCACAAGCCTGCTATAGTTGGGCCCCTCCCGTTCTGTCTCCAGTGCTGCGGAAGTGCCTGGGACTTTTATCAACACATCTGTGTTTTATAACAAGGTAAATTTTAATTACATTTTAAAAGAATTGTGGGCTGCTGTGTGCTTATCCTGCTGCATGTGTGGGGGTCAGAGAAAAGCTTGTTAAGAGTCAGTTCTCTCCTTCCAACATGTGTGGCTTGGAGGTTGAACTCAGGCTGTTAAGCAAGTGCCTTTATCCTGAGACACACACACAGACACAGAAATACATAGACACCCTAGCAATTAAGTAAGTTTTGGCCAGTTGTTTAATCTTTATTTCTGGCCATTGATAAATTTGAGTACCTGTGTAATTTTTTAAGGCTTACATTTGCTGATCTGTTAATTAGCACTTTATATACTTGATTCATTTTAACACCCAAAATATATTATCTTAATAAAACCAAAAAGTACAAATCGCTTCCTAGCTAAAAGTCTAATTCCAAGTAGGCGTCCTACAGACCTTCTTAGACTTAAGAAGGAAAATGTATCAGCATCCCATTAGAGCATGACTTATAATGACTAAGGACAAAGAGAATTTATAATAAATAAAGAGAAAGCAGTTCATAGGTTGTGGCAACTGTTTACTAAGGACTACAATAGACAAAGAAAAAAAGATACATCTACATTTTCTGCATAAGCCCATTTCAGCATATTGTTGGAGAACATAGACTGTCCAGTCCTAGCCCTCATTTGATATGTGTCTCTGGCATTGTGGAGGAGACCGAGTTTCTGTTGGTCTTTAACTTTAAAATACTGCCTAACTCGCGGAGACAAGCAGACAGCAATTGCAAAACTACCTCAACTCCAAAAACATGCACCTATCTGTTATAACGAGGGACATAAGACGGACTCTGGTTTAAAAGATGGAAAAGAAGGAGGAGAGTGGGGTAAGTCAACTAAGGTTCAGTCCTGATGAATAAAGAAGCCATGATTTGTTACCCATTGATACTGTATTAGATATATACTTTCAGTGCCTGCATTACTTAAACCATGGTTGAAACATAATGTCAATAGGCAAAGATATTTTAGACAGTAGATAGGTTAGTATAGAGTTTTTGGTAACAGCATTTAAGACTCCTAATCTGTCTTTATACAGTGTTGTGTTTCCTAATGTTTTATATAAT
This sequence comes from Chionomys nivalis, assembly GCF_950005125.1. Classification (NCBI taxonomy): domain Eukaryota; kingdom Metazoa; phylum Chordata; class Mammalia; order Rodentia; family Cricetidae; genus Chionomys; species Chionomys nivalis. The sequence goes on from NC_080087.1 coordinate 47,766,290, forward strand.
TTGTAACAAAAGTGCATAGTAAAATTTGAATTTACTTAAGACTTTCACCCAAGCTGCCGAGTCAGCAAGTAAGGTCTTTGTTTGGTTCCTAGCTCATTGACATTCCCTGTCATTTATCTCATTTACCAGCCACGACTAAAGAGCTTCATTTAAAATTGAGGCTTTGGCTCAGTTGGCTTGCTGCATAGAGAATAAGGTTTATTTCAATTCGAAGGAAGGAACACCCTTTTAATGTTTTTATTCTCACCCGTCAGACTATTTAATTATGCAGTTTGCACAGTGTAGATGTGTATGCATTTGGCTGCACAGCTTTGAAGCAGACAGCAAGGAAACCTGACTGGTAACAGTGTTCCGCACAGGGTGAAAGACTCCAGAGCAGTGGTCCTCAGCCTTCCTAATACTGTGAATGATTAACACAGTTCCTCATGGTGTGGTTGCCCCCCTCATAAAATGATTTTCGCTGCTACTTCATAACTGTAACTTTGCTCCTCTTATGAGTAGTGATGCCACTATCTGTGTCTTCTGATGGTGTTAGGTGACCCCTTTGGGGCCATGGCCCACAGGTTGAGAACCACAGCTATAGGCTATTCTGATAAAGCAGGAGGGAAGGAGAAGGAATTCAGCGCCTAGGGGTGGGTGTGCATAAAGGTGACGTGACAAGATGACCTTGACTGACAACTCAGATTGGAAAGAAAACAGCTGAAAGAGAAATGAATGCAGAAGGCTCGTGAAAAGTCTGGCATGATCCTCCCGTCTTTAAAAGCAACACATAAAAGGGAGAAAATGCCAGGAAGTTCAAATATGTTTCATGAGTGGAGCTCACCGCAAGACAAAAAGCACTGAACTTCCTGCACCTCTCAGGAGACCTGAGAGACTGGACACAAAAGGGAAAACCTTGGCAGCCTGCCAATTGCAATTCTGGCCAGATTTTCTCCGAACACCTTGAAGTGGATGCTGCGTTCACAGGTATTCCATTTTCAGAATAGCCGGCTTCAGGCAAATCAAGGCTTTCTCTTGAAATGGGCAGCTGTGTTCCACGACCGTTTCATTTATGGTTTTTGGATACTGGTGAACAAAGTCTTCAATGTAAACAAAAAACAAAAAAAGCAAAACAAAGCGAAACAAAGAAGACCAATCTAAAACAAGAACCACAATAACAAAACAAACCTAAAATGACTCACGCTTCTCTCTAGAGCCTGGGGAGATGGCTCATTTTGCAAAGTGTTTGCCACACAGCATGAATGCCTGTTTTATGCCAGGTGTGAAAGCCCGAAATGTAACCCCAGTCCCGGCAAGATGGAGAGAGGAGGCTCATTGGCTGGCTCTCTTAAGCCTGAGGTCCCAGTGAGTCTGAGAGACCTTGTCTTAAAAGCAAAACCAAACAAAAAAACAAAAAACGTTGGGGTGTGGTGGAGCAAACCTTTAATCCCAGCACTCAGGAGGCAGAGGCAGGCGGATCTCCGTGGGTTCGAGGCCAGCGTGGTCTACAAAGTGAGTTTCAGAACTGCCAGGACTGTTGTACAGCAAAACCCTATCCCGAAAAAACAAAACCCAAACCAAACTGAAACAAAACCAAACCAAAATGGGTGGCACTTAAAGTTAACCTACACACACACACACACACACACACACGAGAAATTGTGAGTACTCACATAAACACAAACATGAACACACACATACAAAATTAACAAATTAACCAAATAAAAATAGAAAAAGTAAAATGAAAATGCCTTCCTTGTGCATCTGTGTATTGTTGTTACATGTAAGAGAGTTCAGTAAACATATATTGCGCACATGACGTCGGTGCTCTTACAGAAAGACTCAGCACTGGGTCATATGTACACAGGACAGACTGTGTCACTACCAACCCAACAGCTCTCAACACTGCCCAATTAGTGCAGCGCTAACTGTGAGCCAGACAACTGCCAGCAGCAGTGGGGTGGGGGCAGGCCTAGCAGAGAAGGCCTCCTAGGCATTGCAGAAACGCAGGAGGACAGAGAAAGAATTCACACCAAGGGGAGAAATTATGTATGGTATTGCAAGGGTGAAAAGGAGCTTTCTTCAAACATGCTGGTATGTGTTACTCGGCTTTGGTGTTTGGACATATGGAGTTACCATGCCTGCTAAATTATTAAACGAGCCGGAAGACTTGGACTCCCTTGAGAACATGTTGTGAGTAGGGCTGCCACACACCCATTATGCCTTCAGCACGTGCGTCCCGTCAGACTGAATTCTGGAGAAGAGACAGAAATGTAGAAAACCACGTAATGAGTTCTTGTATTGTTGTTACCCTTCGTTTTGTGCAGGCCTCCCTTGATCTTCTCACAGCTCAGCGAGATAAAAGCCCACGGCCAGGACTTGTTAGCTAACGTGGTCTCGAATGAAAGCCTCTCAACTAGGGAGGGTTTGGTTCAATTCTAGGCTTTATGCAGCAGGGCTTCATGAAACTGTGCCGTGCTTTGTAGCGTTCTCTTTCCCTGGTCCCATGGTGGGAATCTTTCTTTTTCCCATCCCTAGTTTGAGTAAGCTCAGAAGGATGCTTTGTGCTTTTGTAGTGTTATCTCAAGGCCTGGTGCAAATTATCAATAAAAAAAGCAAGGAGAACTAATGAGAGCCAAGGTGTGGAAAGTGTTTGTCTACAGGCATAAAGACAGGAGGTCAGAACCCTTCCTTTTCTCCTAGAGATTATTTGGTCTAATAAAGTTGGGGTTTTTTTTTGTTTGTTTGTTTATTTTTGTTTTGGTTCTCTCTTCACTAGAAGGAAGAGCTGAGAGTAGAAAATGGTGTAGAAAACGTTGTGTGTGGGAAGTGGTTACCTAGCAACGGGGGAACTTTCAGCTGATGTTCGGGATTGAATAGCGGGAAATTGGGCAGCAGGGAATAACTGAATGGGAACCCAGATGGAAGGGAAGGAAGCCGATGTGGGGATGAGAAAGGTCACGAAGTGTTTGAGAACGGGTGTGGTATGACCTAAAGACCAGGTGAGACCTGAAAATAATTGATGCTGGGGTAGGGAGTATAGGTAAAAATAGCCAGAAAGATAAGAGAACATCTCTCTGCAGTGTACGCTGTCGGGGAATGGAATAAAAAGCCTGTGTGTGAACTCTGGGCTTCATACTTGGTTCTTTCATGGTTTTTCATAGAGAACACACCAGGGAGGATCTGGAAAATGTGGCCAGACCATCCCACTTCACATAGTCTGATTGAGTCACTGTCAAAGGATCAAGGAGGCTGGGTAAAGCCAGGAATATGTCCAAAACATTTTATAGTAGGTAGGGGCCCGTAGGTGACTCTAAAATAATGGTGATAGCTCAGACCATCTAGGCCTGATCCCAAGGGAAATCCCAGGAGAGGTGGAAAAGCCTGAGACATGAAACTTCTGGCTCCCATCTTTGCTTCTGCCATGCATTTTGAGAGTTGAAGCACACAGTAGTCCAGTAGGTACCTACTGTGGACAGATGTGTCTTGACATTTCTCCCAGCGGCAATTCCATGACAGTTGATAGCATGCATGCTTATTTCAGTTGCAGAACAAGTACCGTTCCCTTCTTCATTTGTCTCTTAAAAGAGAAACCATAATTCCTGGCCCAGCTTCCATTTTTTGATCATCCAGATATGCAACAATAATGTATTTTGAGCATTGATTCCATATATGTACACCTGGGTTCGTATCTACATGAAAGATTTAAAGAGACCTGTGTTATTAGATATGGAGAGCAAGTTAAGAGCAACGAGAAGAAGACACAATTAATATTTATTTTAAATTTTGCCAGGTTTGGTGATACACACCTCTAATTGCAATATTTGGAGACAGAGGCAGGAGGATTATACTTTTAAAGCTTGTATGTAGAAAGATTCTGTCTCAAAATAGAACAAAAAATTATTTGAGTTCTAGTGCGCTTGTTAGTGGAACCCACACCTCCCCACCTTCATTTTCGCTTCCTTGACCTAAAGGACGGATGAGATGAGAGGCCGCCTAGGTATTGCCCTAATGGAGGGAAAAGGGTTATTGACCAAGTATTAACAAAAATCTATTTCATTTTTAAATTAAATGTATTTGTTTCATTTCAGAATGTGTGTATGTGTGTGTTTGGGTATGTGCACATGAGCCCAGGTGCTGAGGCAGCCAGAGGCATTGAATCCCCTGGAACTAGAATTTCCAAAGCTGTTGTGAGCCACCTGATGGGTGCTGGGAACTGAACCGCGACAAGAGTGTCACTCACTCTTTACTAACTGCTGAGCTGTCTCTCCAGCCCACTTTCCCTGGTTTTTGATCTAGATGTCACATCACAGTTTACACTGTGCACCAAGGTGGTTTCGCTTGTTCTTTTAGAGACAGGGTCTCCTGTAGGCCATGAGACGTAAATCATTGTGTATCTGAGGATGACCTTGAGCTTCTGATCCTCCTGCTTCTGCTTCTTGAGTGCTGGGATGGAAAGTGCTCACTACCATGACTGGTTTGATGTGGAGCTGGGGATCAAGTCCAGGGTCTCAGCTAGACAAGGGCACCACCCATAGAAGCACATTCCCAGGTCAGTCACTTGCCGCTTTTCATGCGAGTCTAAAGTCATTTCTGGTTTCCTACATAAGGAGCAGATTTGAGTTTTCACGTTCCTCTTAAAAATAATGTTTTTTGGTACTGAGCCATGTGGCTAACACAGATAAGAATAATGGCTAATATAAGTTATGAGAGTTAATAAGAAGCCTGAGCTAATGGGCCAATCAGTTTATAACTAAAAAAAATAATGATTTTCATCTATAATGTTTGATTCCTAATTAAATATGATGGAATAAAAATATTTTCCCCAAATCTCATTAACACAATAGTTTTCATCCCATGGGTAAATGACCCTTTCACAGAGGTTGCAGGTAAGACATCTTGCATTTCAGATATTTTCATTGCAATTTGTAACAGTAGGAAAATTACAGTTATGAAGTAGCAACAAAACTAACTTTATAGTGGGGGGTCACCACCACATGAGGAACTGTGTTGAAGGGCCCACAGCATCAGGAAGGTTGAGAAACACTGCTCTCACATTATGACAAAAGGAGAGACCAGATCAACAATGACAGTTGTGGACCAGTTATCTATGACAGCATGAAGATTTCCCCAAAACTTTGAGTTTAAAATATCAGCCATCTGCTCACAGTTCTTGGGCAGCAGTTTGTGCAGGGCTCAGCCAAGAAGCTCATCTCTGCTTGTCCTGATATAAACGGGGGTTGCTAAGGCTGCAGCCAGGTAGCAGTTAGCTGGGGCTGATAGACCAGGACGACATCTCCGCTCCCTTCCCCTGGCCTGTTCAGAAGCCAGTGTCCGACTTCTCCCCAGATGTAGGAGTTCCAGGAAGACAGAGCCGCTGAGAAGGCATTCTGAGAAGTCACAGATAGTTCTGCAGCAGGCCAGCAGCCCAAGCAAGTCACAAGATCAGCTCCAGTGTGAGGCGTGAGAAAAATAGATTCTACCTTTTCATGAAAGTGCCTGGAAACAAGCCCATGACCATTTTTAACCCAGTAGGCTTGGAAAATGTTTACTTGCTTTAGAAAGTGGAAGTGTATAAAAATGTGATTCCAGAGTTGTTGCAAACACAGTGTTCTTGTTTTTCCTTTCTCCTCTTGAACTACTCACTCTCTAACTGAAAGTTGCATGGGAACATTTCCATTTAGGTAACTAAGTGGAAAGAAACCGTGTGGTAGGCTCAGAATAAATAGCAAGTGATATAAAACATAGTGTTTCTACTAGATGGAAAAAAACAAACAAACAAAACAAACAAACAAACAAAAACCAAAAACACCCAAAAACCAAAAAAACTGTGTTATGCCAAAGCTTATCTATCTCCAAGAAGAAGACGAATGTATTTCACCCAGGCATGACACAGCTCACCTGTAAGGCCAGCACTGGATACGTGGAAGCAGGAAGATCAGTAGTTCAAGATCACCTTCAGCTACATAGTGAGACTGAGGTCATTCTGGTCTATGTGAGACCTGGTCTCAAAAATTCTAATTAATTAATGAATTAATGCCTCCAAGATTGAGCATGAGTTCTGGAATGTATATTATAGTTCATATTTTCTCACTACTAAGTATAAGAAAATTCTTTTAAGCCTCAAACATGTGATAACCCCAGAGTAAAGGCAGAACTATATGGGATTCTCTTCTCTTCTTCTCTAATGAAAACTCTGACTTTATTCAGACATTCAACCCGCCCCGCTATACAGAGGTGCCGTTTCTTATCTTTTGCCAGAGACGGGCTCAGGAGCCCTGCCTTGAGATCTGTTTTCCACATGCTGTTTCCATAATACTGAGGGGGGCACAAAACACTCTGTATGGGGAGCACTTGGTTTCTAGGTCCCTGGGATGGATTATCTCTCTTCTAGACCCAAATGAAAGTGTACTATGCTCTGGTAGCTGTCTCTTCATTCCGGGTGCTCATCCTAAGAAAGTTGCAAATAGGACAGAACAAATGAATTCAGGATAATCCAGAGCCTGTAGGTACCTCTGCCACAGCCCATTTTCCCGCTATAGTTCTTGATATATATAGCAAGCTAATAGACATCCCTGCTTTTTGGACTAGCCTCTTACAGCTTTATTATTTGTAGCTGAAATGACCTTCCTCTCTGGTGATACTGTCACTGTCTCATCTGGGGGTTCCTCAACCTCTTGCCTGAGGCAGTTTACTAGGAAAATTAAATCCACCCACCATCTCCAAAGATTACCAGACTTTTGAGCAGATTCAGATCTCCATATGGCTTAGGAGATCACTCACTGAAGCAGTCTGAAAGATTCCTGATGGATGTAGGTGATACATGAAGAATATGTGTGGTAATAGATTCTGAGAGCACAGGACCAAGGAAGGAAGGACAGCTGAGACCAGATTGGATCTGTCAAGAGGGATCCCGGAGATTACGGATTAAATGTTCTAGTTTAAGCAGTTGGAAGTTGTTTGAATTCTTTCCCCCTTGAGCTGTACTCAGTTGTGCTCATTCTCTCTCTCTCTCTCTCTCTCTCTCTCTCTCTCTCTCTCCTCTCTCTCTCTCTCTCCTCTCTCCCAGAGAGGACACACATTTCTTGTCATAGTACAAGAAAAAGAATCCAAGCATTAACGAAGGCAAGACTATTGGGTGAGGTTTTCACCTGTGAAAATTTAATCTAACCTCAATTCTCTTCTGCCTGTAGAAGGAGGAAGAATCTATACCAATAGTTTGAGAGTTGCAGTGGTGTGGGCAAGGCCCAGTTTCTTTAAAAAGCACTTCTGCGGTTCTTTCTCCTGTAGCCTGTGCTGGGAAGGGCTCCTAGTTTTAATACTTGGTTAAGGTGAGAGAAGGTAGTGACACACACCATTGTTGTAAAGGTCAGCATGCTTTCCAGAGCAATTGTGGTAGAACTGGCATGGTATTCAAGATGACACAACCCTCAGAACTTTCTGGAAGTCTCCCAGAAATGGGTTTACGAGACCAAAAGAGGTGGGTGTAATTTATTTGCATAATGAAATTTTGCTCTCCAGGAGTCATGTGTCTTGAACTCAGTAGGTTCTGGTGCTGGCCTTATATTGGCTTGGCTGGCTCACCAGTGATTTTTCCAAGTGCCTCATTTAGTATCTTAGCATTCTTGATACTTTATTATCCATCAAGTAATATAATCCATCAAGAGGAAGGACTGACTGGCCCAGGCTTCAATTTTCCATATAGTTCTTAGGACAATAAAAGCCAAATGAAACCTTGGAAAGACTGAAGACAAGATTTCAAACTACGTTATCACATGTGTTCCAACATGTTTCTGAGCCATTACCACATTATTTGCCTGGGTATCTGGACATAATATTGGGATAGATGACCTAGGTCAATGGCAGGATTCTTACATTCATCAATAGATTGAAGACTAACACAGCTATTGTTGTAAAAACAACTCAGTGACAGCGTCAGAACTCAACTTCACGAAAAAAGCAATGGGTCAAAAAGTATTTTGTCGTACTTCAATATGAACATTACTATGGAACTGAGGAGATGGGTCAGCCAAAAGAGTGCTGATGCCTGACCCCTGTGTAAATAGATGGGTGTGGTTATCCTAGTACTGGAGAACTGGATACAGAGAAACACCTGGAGCCAGCTGGAGAGGAGATATTTTGTCTCAAAAAACTGGATGGATGGTACCTGGGCACTCTGTTGTCCTCTGGCCTCCACATGTATGAACAACCACACACAAATATGCAAACACATCCCTGTACATACACATGTACATACACATAAACACACACAAAATGACTGTCATACTTTTCAACACATCCCTGGGAAATCTCAGAGGAAAGTCACGCTGTACTTCTTGTCACAACCCACGTAATTGTCTGATGGGCGACAATGAGCCTCAAGGACTTCCAGGGCACAACTGTGGTCCAAGCTGAGCAGAAACTTGTTCTCCAAGTACGTACATTTTCTAGATGCAGTCGCCTTAGCAAAAGCAGTTTACACACGCTAGAATACTGATCACAGCGTTTTAGAAGGACAATCTTTTTCTTTTCTTTCCCCCTGCTTTGGTAATCAGAAAAACATCAGAAGCAGTTTGATTTTATCTCAAGGAAGAAAAATGCATTTTCTTAACTACTTAAGTCATCTCTCTGTGATCTGTGCTGCAGATTGGTCCACAGGATTTGGTTGTCTCTTTATTCTGGCCTTGCTGAGAAGAATGTGCTGATGAGCTCAGACAGCAGGAGGAGGCTGTTATTTTTAGATGAAGACCATGCATGTCAGAAAGTGAAAACAAATCCATGGGAATACAGTGAGTTTTCTTTACGGGGGGCGGGGGAGGTTGCACTGTATTATACGCATTAAACTTCTCCAATGTCAAGGACCGTTTGTTTCCAAATCTAGAAAAATACTCTGATGGATGTACTTTTTGGATTTGGGAAATGACGCATAGAACTCTTCACGACCCTCAGCTATTTTCTCAAGTGACTTGGCAGCTTTGGGGCTCAGGGAAAGACTATTTAGATAGCTGAAGCTGTCACAATCCACATAGCTCTTGGGACACGTGAAGTTCAAAAGGCTCAATGAAACCATGGAGAGACTGCATGCCGTGTTCCTATAGAAAACATCAGTATGTGAGGACAGGCACTCTTCGGGGTGACCCTGCTACTGGGGTGTGATAGAAACCAGGAGACTAGGAAATATAATCTTCCTGACACACACTGGCTGTTATCTAATCCACCTGGTTGCAAAGTTAGACACATCTAAAATGGAAATAGTATATGAGTGAGTGCATCTGAGCCCGTCTTGCAAGCTCTTGTTTCACACTGATGGCTCATCTTGCTAATGTTTCTAGGCAGGCCGCTCTGTCCCTTATATAACCGCCAACTCTTCATGAATACTTCTTTATTGTCAGTTAACTGAAGAAAAAGAAAAACCGAGCACAGTTTATATATAGTTTTGCATAGAGCGGGCACCAAAAAGGGAGTCTCTTAGATTGCATCAGCCTGACTCGGTTCTCTTCTGCTCCACTGAGAACTAAGATTGCTCCAGCAGGTAGGACATGGGCTGACATCTCTTCTTTGCCTTCTCCTGAAAAGAGACATACTATGACAGGTGTCACAAATGGTTTTGGTTAAATCACCATGGGCACGGAAAGAATAAGAGGATCTGCGGCAGGAGGTTTGAGAAGCAGCAGCTGTATGATCCCAAACGCTGGACATGTGTGACGACTTCCCAGACTCACCCTGTATTCCAGGCTGGCCTTGAACTCTGCTCCCTTTGCCTCAGTCCCTCAGATGTTGTAACTGTCAGTGCTCTGCCAAGCCTGGCCTCTGTGAATGGCTCTCTGGTTATTAAAATGTAATAAGAAGGACTCTCCTCTGCCTCCAGGTATTTGTGTGCTAAGATGGCCTGCCACGAATCCATATAGCTTCTTACAATCATGGAATAAAATAAGATAATGCATTCAAGATGGCAAAACAAAAAGAACTTGAGTCATCTAATAAATTGTGTCTCGAGACCCTAGCTGAGGACTTCCTGATATGTAGCACAAACTATGCCTTATAGGAACTATTCAAGTCTTTTATATTTTTTTTTTGTACAGAAAAAAAACTGATCCACAGGCTCAACAGTATGAACTTGCCATTTCTACTATGGATTGTCACTGCTGGGTGACCAGTTACTAGAAATAGCAGGAAATCACGAGCCTTTGATACATCCTTACACCCTGGGGACCCAGACAGTCACGGAGTGGCAGGTTAATTCACTGGTTGCCTATAACTATAGAAAGGACAGAAAAACTTTTTCTTACTGTATTGAATTTTTTTTTCTTCTGGATTTGGAGTTTTTCCCCTCAGATAAAGTGGTATAACCATTCTAGACATAGTTAACACCTCACACCAAAGGTGATTGCTCCAGTTCACCCCACACAGTCCCAGCTGACTGCTGCCACCCTGGGGGAATTAGGAGCTCCAGCAGTCCCCACAGTGGCCTAGTTTTGATGTCCAGACGCTATCGTGGTGTTCATCTGAAATTCATTCTGCAGGGAAATAAGAAGCAAAGCTGCCAAGCTTTTCCCACAGAGAAGAAACAAAGGGAGCTGTCAGCCAAACTGCAAAGTGGAAATTCTGTACTGTAGACCACGACACAGATTCTCGGTGGATTTCAATAGGTGATCCCCAAACCAACAATATTAGCACTTGCTGGATGTAAAGTTTCTATGATGTGACCTTAGACCTAGAAGTCTCAGGGCCAGTGCAACTGATGGTGTTTGAATAAAGAATACAGCAGGTTTGGAGTCTCACAATTTTGAGAACCATTGCTTTGAAATGTCAGCCAATAAATGTTGCTCCCCCACCATAGTTAATACACTCACGAATCAAGTTATAGGGACTCTTGTTATTGCTTCTAGCCATTGCTTTGCCTCTCATCTCTGTGGCCACGAGCCCAGTAAGTTTAAAGCTTTGTATCCTTAGAGAGATGATGTCACTCTCACTAAGAGAGAAGATAAAGAGTGTTCCACTGGATTAGAAACTGAAAATGTCACTGAGTCATATTCAGATCATTTCATCACTCAGGAAAAAATTCTTTCTGTCATTGGCTTTAATAATTGACTATAGAGACCACAAATCTCTTATAGAGTTGGTTATGCCCGTTAGCAATGAGGAAAAGTATGAACAGAAGCGCTCTTGAGGGACTCTGTCCTTTAAAAATTATTTAACAATTGTAACACCTGCTGGCCCTGTTTGCATTGCTTTGGCCTGCATATCTAAACCAACAGAGGCTCACTTAATGCCCAAGCTGTCTCTTAGCAAACGTGAGAATACAACAACCTGAGGACAAAGAAAAGGATAACGAGTCTACGGGATCTTCCGTCCTTTTCAGAACTTGCTCCTCTTTGGCTCTCAAGGTCAGGTCCTCCGTTCTTACTCCCAGATACCTGACACCATCATCATTAAGATCCAGAAAGGGAGGGGAACTCAACAATTCACCTTAGGTGGGTCTGGGCTGTTCCCTTTCCTCCTCCAGATAATTGATCCTGCTGATAAACTCAGAGTCTATGATGGAAAAAAAGATGTACTCAGTGTTATAGCCCAGTTCAGCCCCAAGCGGTAGCTCGGGATTGGTCTGACCTATGCAAGCACGAGGAACAAAAATTTATAGACGATTCCTTAAGAAAACCGTGTGACTCTTTGACTAGGATAATAGAAAAGTCAGGCCCTCTGGCATGGCTACAAACTGTTTCGAGTGACATGATCTGCCCTTTGTCATTGGACAGACTTTTCTCCCTCATTCATCCCTTGTCCTTTGCTAGTTTATATTTTCCCCTTTGTGTTCCTCCTAAAGAGCCAATTTCCATTGGAAATTTTGCTCACATTTGAACAAATGGCTGCTAGCAATTTGGAATTGGTGTCCAGGGACAGCAGTCTCAAATTTCCTGAGGGTAATAAAAAAAGTTTTTAAAAATGACTGCAGTCGGCCATGTGTAGCAACCTGGACCAATCCCACCTGTTTTTTATTGGACAGTCTGCATGAAGTGCCATTCCTGTGTAGGGAGAAAATGGCACCTTGAGGTTTGTGGTCCCACTTGGGAACAGAGAGCTATCTCAGGGCGTATAAGACCTAACAGATTGGGTACATTATGATATTCCCAGCAATCCCTTGGCAGATAATGCAGGAATAAAAGCAGAGAGTGGGGGTGCAGCTCAGTTGCAGCCCACATGAGACCTTGGTTTTGATCTCAAGCGCCGAAATGAACAAAAATAAAAAGAATGGTAAAGTATTAAAATCAGTTAAACATGGCACTTTGTATATGACCTACATGGCAGGCAACAGAAAATGGTTTGCCCAGTCCCAAATCACATCAGCGTAAAGAATTGCCTTTAGCTGCAGCACACGTCTGTATTCCCAGCAGTTTGGAGGCTGAACAGGAGGATCATGAGTTCAAGTCTAGCCTGGTCCACACAGTGAGTGCTGGTCAGTATTTAGAGCAGTGGTTCTCAGCCTTCCTAACATTATGACCCTTTAACACAGTTCCTCATGTTGTGGTGATCCCCCCCCCCCCACACCAACCAAGAAATTATTTTGTTTCTGCTGCATAGCTATACTTTTGCTACTGTTATGAATCATACGTAAATATATTTCAAGATAGAACTTTGTTGGGGGTCGCGACCCACAGGTTGAGAACTGCTCCTTTAGAGTCTGATGCCCTGAATTCAGTTCCCAGAACCTACATCCTGGAGAGAGAGAACCAACTCCTGTGGGTTGTCCTCTGAGCACCAGGCATGCTGAGGAACACAAGTTCCTCTCCCAAGTAAATAAATAGTACATGTTATAACAAAATAAATGATTAGCTCTGTTGAAAGAACTGTGCATTGCACAGTTTACAAGGAAAACAGAAAATATGCACCACCATTATAACCCATCTCTTATTACAAAACGCTGCAGTGAGAATGGTCTCACAGTCTGCTCCTTTGATAGTTTCTTGTCACAGTGTCTCAGTGTGAAAACGATGCAACTGATAGTAGCAGGCACGGCCAGCTTCTCACATCAGTACCGCAGTTCTTTTCCATTGTTGTTTTTATTGAGCTAGATGTTTCCATCTTTTCCCTCCCTTCCTCCCCATTCCCTTCTATTCTCTCCCATGCTCTCCATGTTCCCAATTTACTCAGGAGATCTTGTCTTTTTCTACTTTCCATGTAGATTAGATCCATGTATGTCTCTCTTATGGTCCTCTTTGTTGTCTAGGTTCTCTGGGATTTTGAAATGTCGGCTGGTTTTCTTTGCTTTTTGTCTAAAAGCCACTGATGAGTGAGTACATATTATATTTGTCTTTCTGGGTCTGTGTTACCTCACTCAATATGTTTTTTAGATCTCTCCATTTGCCTGCAAATTTCAAGATGTCATTATTTTTTTCTGCTGTGTAGTATTACATTGTGTAATGTACCACATTTTCCTTATCCATTCTTCGGTTGAGGGGCATTTAGGTTGTTTCTAGGTTCTGGATATGACAAACACTATGAACATAGTTGAGCACATGTCCTTGTGGTATGATTAAGCATCCTTTGGGTATATATCCCAAAGTGGTATTGCTTTGACTTGAAGAAGGTTGTTTCCTAATTTTCTGAGAAATCGTTACACTGATATCCAAAGGGGCTGTACCAGTTTGCACTCCCACCAGCAATCAAAAGAGTATTCCCTTTACCCCATATCCTCTCCAGCATAAGTTGTCATCAGTGTTTTTTATCTTGGCCATTCTTACAGGTTTAAGATGGAATCTCAGAGTTGTTTTGATTTGCATTTCTCTGATGGCTAAGGATGTTGAGCATTTCTTTAAATGTTTTTCAACCATTTTAGATTCATCTGCTGAGAGTTTTTGCATAGGTCTGTACCCATTTTTTATTGGATTATTTGTTCTTTTGATGACCAATTTCTTGAGTTCTTTGTATATTTTGGAGATCAGTCCTCTGTCTGATGTGGGGTTGCTGAAGATCTTGTCCCATTCTGTAGGCTGTTGTTTTGTCTTGTTGACTGCATCCTTTGCTTTACAGAAGCTTCTCAGTTTCAGGAGGTCCCATTTATTAATTGTTCTCTCATTGTCTGTGCTACTGGGTTTATATTTAGGAAGTGGTTTCCTGTGCCAATGCATTCAAGTGTACTTCCCACTTTCTCTTCTGTGAGGTTCAGTGTATTTGGTTTTATGTTGAGGTCTTTGACCTATTTGGACTTGAGTTTTGTGCATGGCGATAGACATGGATTTATGTTTTCCTTCTTCTACATGTTGATATCCAGTTATGCAAGCACTATTTGTTAAATATGGTTTCTTTTTTCCATTTTATATTTTTTGCTTCTTTGTAAAAATTCAGGTGTTTGTTGGTATGTGGATTGATATCCAGGTCTTCGATTCAGTTCCATTGGTCCTCCTGTCTGTTTTTATGCCAATACCAGGCTGTTTTCAGTACTGTAACACTGTAGTAGAGTTTGAAGTAATTGATTGTGATGCCTCTAGAAGTTTCCTTATTGTAGAGGATTGTTTTGGCTATCCTGGGTTTTTTGCTTATCCATATGAAGTTGAGTATTGTTCTTTTCAATTAACATAGAAAAATTACATATAACACAACAAGCATCAAGCAAAAATTACAGTTACAATATTTATATCTACTTTATCTCTTATTATAACTAAGGAAAACTATAACCATGACTATAAATTCTTCAACTCCATCAAAGACTCCCGAAGGATATAATATTACCTAAGTAAACAGGACATGCATTGTAAGCAATTTCCGAAACTCTAGAATTGACAGAGACATCTCATTGCCTTGACAGTCACCAAAGTTCTTCTGTACCATTGGGGCATCCATCTTCAGCCCACAGGCACATAGTATCTAGCAGACTTTTCCATAAAGCAGGAAATTTCAAAGACAGTTCCACCTATACTGGCAGTTTGTCAGTCACTTTCTTCTGTGTCCTGCAGAATGTCTGGCAGTATCTTTCATGAAGCAGGAACCCTTGAAAGACCATCTCACTTTTAGGCAAGTTCAACAGTCATTTTTCTGTGGGTCCTGCATGTCTAGGTCGTACAGCATAGCATTAAGCAGTCCAGGCAGGAGTAGTTTCTTACCCAAATGGCTAGCAAACTCCATAAGGAGCCTCTTTGATGCCCATCATCCTTTTGAAGTAGACTGATGTTGCCAGGACCATATGTATCCCACTGTCATGAAAAGTCCTAAGTTCTTAAAACATTTTAAATGTTATGTTCTTAAGGTCTTTGAAAGATTTGAAGAATCCCTATCTAACTGAAATCTCTCTCTCTCTTTCTCTCTCTCTCTCTATATATATATATAAAATCTAACTAACATGACTACAAGCTTGACGATTAAAGATGACTATTAACCTATATTTCTTAATTATACATTACATTTTAAATGAACTACACAATCACATACCTTAATCAAGAGCAGAAATAGACATATAACAAGATTGACCTTAAATTTGCATCAATAGACCAAAATCCATACTAAAGCAAATTATTCATCTCTATATCATATCCCCCTTTAAATGTAAAGAAACATTTGCAAACAATATTTGGGAATATGGGTGTAGTTCTTCTCTAAACTGCTTCCTGCTTTTTGTTGGGTGAAGTAATTTTTGGGGGCGTTCACAGCAATCTTTCAGGAGGTCTTGGTCCATCAAACCACATTAGTCTGGAAGGATTCCATAAACCCTCATCTTCTGTGGAAACAAAAGAAGAACTTCTCTTCCAAAGCAACATATCCTTAGACCTTTGAAAACAATATACCTTTAAAGTATATATGTTGGTTACTTAGCTCCTTCACAATCAAAAAATTCATAGAAAAGACAATAATATACACAATCCACTCTGTGTATATTCCATCTTTACATGGCTTATGTGTTTTGTTTTAACTCTATTACTTTTTAATATTTATTTTATTATCTTTACT
The DNA here is from genome assembly GCF_950005125.1 of Chionomys nivalis. Classification (NCBI taxonomy): domain Eukaryota; kingdom Metazoa; phylum Chordata; class Mammalia; order Rodentia; family Cricetidae; genus Chionomys; species Chionomys nivalis. The sequence goes on from NC_080087.1 coordinate 47,782,208, forward strand.
TCTTTAATCTATGATTATCTGTACTCTGTCTCTTTAAAGACTTTGTCTTATTTTTTATAAATCATTTACTTCCTTTTATAACTGTCTATACTTCTTTTTTCTCCCAAACCTATGTAAATTTATCTAACACTGTGACCCTTTTAGAGGCCTTTTATGTCTGAATCTGTTCTATTGTGTATCTATAATTCTTTACTGTCCAGAATTGCTTCTTAAAATGCTAAGCAGCAACTAAGACTGCTTTGCCTTTTGGCTCCACCCAGTCTAACATGTTGGAGGAGATCTGTTCACTGCCTCTGAGAGCCATTCTCTCCACCCCAGATCCAGGGTCTGGTCACAGCAGGTCTTTGTTGCCATTAAGCAAGTTGTAGCATTCTGCTCATAAACCCCATTTAAATGCTCCATAGCTGGACCTCCTGAAAGAGCCAGAGTTTGCACTGGCCGCATGGCCCAGGAAGCCACCGTTTCAAACTGTGCAACTTTTTTTCTGCTGCTGCTGAATCGGGAAGAGCTCTCTTAAAGGAGCCACAGCATGCCACCAACAAGCAAAGCCCCTCCAAAAAATGCATCTAAGCTTCGGGTTTTGTGTGTGTGTGTGTGTGTGTGTGTGTGTGGTGTGTCTAGAGTTCCTTTCCAAGCTTTCTCAGGTTTTACATGGATATAGTCAACCACGTTGGAGTGCCAATTTGTTTTTTTTTTTTGTTTGTTTGTTTTTTTTGTTTTTTTTTTCCGTTATTTTTTTTATTAATTTATTTAATTATTAAAGATTTCTGCCTCTTCCCCGCCACCACCTCCCATTCCCTCCCCCTCCCCCAATCAAGTCTTCCTTCCTCCTCAGCCCAAAGAGCAAGCAGGTTTCTCTGCCCTGTGGGAGGTCCAAGGACCACCCACCTCCATCCAGGTCTATTAAGGTGAGCATCCAAACTACCTGGGCTCCCACAAAGCCATTACGTGCAATAGGATCAAGAACCCATTGCCATTGTTCTTCAGTTCTCAGTAGTCCTCATTGTCCATTATGTTCAGCGAGACCGGTTTTGTCCCATGCTTTTTCAGTCCCCGGCCAGCTGACCTTGGTGAGTTGGAGGCTGTTTGTTCATTTCCCGGCCACCCAAACTCCCCAAATTATCACACAGAAACTGTACTAATTAAATCACTCCTTGTTCCATTAGTTCTAGCCTTATAACTTGAGTTTCTTTTCCAGAACCTGCATGGCAGAAGGTGAGACAGACTCCTATAAATTGTTTGACCCTCACACATGTGTACCATAGTGCATGCACACACACATAAATAAATATAATAAGTTTACATAGCAGTATGTGAAGTTACATGCAGCATTCTATGGTATGAAGTTGAAGACCAATGATTTTGCATGTTTTTTTAGCTTTAAATTTGGCAATAATTTGCAATGAAATTAAGACACAAATCGTCTATCTAATCTGGCTTCCACTCTAAGTGGAGACCGAGATGTACTGAAGGTTATGTGTAGAGAGCTGAAAAAAGATGAAGGAAACCTGGAGAGTGAGTTGGGAGAAAAGAAGCCAAACAAAAGGGAATGATTGCTAAAGGGGCCCAGGCTTCACTGCTGCTATAACTTTTAGGGCTTTCTGTATGGGGGCAAGGCAGTATTCCCATGATCCTTGACAGCTGGTGCTTGACATAGTGAACATAAGCATAGCCCTAAAGACACATGCACACACATGGCATCAGTGCATAGGAGAGACCCTAAACAGAAAGCACAGTTTCCTTGTACCCACCTGCCAGGGAGGCGAAGTGAGGCTATTGGGAGCTAGAGACTACAGCTAATAGCATGCAGCTGAAGTTGCCAAAAGGACAGAAGTGGGGCATCCAAAACCCCACATTTCAATCAAATGTGAGGGCTAAATCTGGCCCATAACTTGTAATTATTTAACTTGTGGTTCAGGTCAAATAGCTTATTGTCTTAGTTAGGGTTTCTATTGCTGTGAAAAGACATCGAGACCAGACAACTCCTATAAAGAAAACATTTAATTGGGTGACTCACTTACAGTTTCAGAGGTTCTGACATTATCATCATGGCAGGGAGGGTGGTGGCATGCAGGCAGACATGGTGCTGGCTACATCTTGATCAGACAGCAACATGAAATGACAGTCTGTCACACTGGATGAATCTTGAGCAAAAAGGACCCCAATGTCCTCCCTCACAGTGACACACTTCCTCCAATAAGACTACACCTATGCCAACAAAGCCACATTTTCTAAGAGTGCCACTCTCTTTGGGGGGGGCATTTTCTTGCCAACCATCACACTTAGTAATTCACAACTGAATTCAGAGGATAGTTTCACTGGCTTCTTAGAGTCTAGGGATTCAGTATGGAACTGTAATGGCGGGGCAGTTCTGATATTGATTTATATAGCGGTTGAGGACACTTAATGAGCATTTGCTGTCTGTGACATTCTACAGATGAAGAGAAAAGATAAACTGCCTACCTCTTTAATCTTGCACTCTGGTTAGAGAGGGTTAAAGTCAGAGTCTTCTATACAAATGCAGCATACAAATATGGTCAGACAACAATGAGAAGAACATGACCAATCTTTTAGATTCACTAACTTTCAAAGACCTCCCCACATCAACAACATTTCAGGATATACCTGAATGGGAAGCAGTGAATTGAATGATTAGGAAAGAGAATTCTTGGCCATGGGAATAGCTTATTTAAGACACTGAGGTTAAGATAAACCTTAATGTTTGAGGCTCGACCACCTCAACACGAGGGAAGTTGAGAGAAGAGGAGTGGAAGGGACTGGAGGCATCTCAGAAGAGGCGGGCAGGCCTGATACTGTGGGCTGTGGTGTATATCCATATTTCTGTATGGCACAAAATCCATAAGCCTGGTCTGAGGTGGTCATGAACTCTGCAGACAAGTTGTCTCTGTTTAACAATAGCCAGGATGTACTGCTCCTTTCTTTTGTTAGAAATGTAGATCATCTGAGGAGAGGTGTTGGCTGAAGCTAGACAGGATGTTTGGTGCTTATTTCTTGGTAATTTGGAGGAAGTCTTATAGAGATGCTAATTCATGGCCTACGTGACAGCTAGCATACAGGTAGATGCGGATGTGACTAAAAGCCCATTTACCTGGTTGCCTAGGAGACAGCCTAATGTGTTTCCCCACTCAATTTATGTGATATATAAGGTGTTTGGATAATAAAGGAGGAGATCTTTGAGAGATCTTGCCCTTCCATGATGACCGTATAAGCTGCGTCGGTTTATTCCTCGCGACTCCGTTCCAGTCCAGTTAGGGAATCTGTGTTGGACTCACATGGGCTGCAACACTGTGGCAGGGCTGTGGCAGAAAGACACTGGGAAATGCTCAAAGAGAGAATAAGACTATTCCCAAAGTTCTGTCTTCAAAAGCCCCCACTGCAAGTGTGGTTTCTGGAGCTGAGGAACACCAGAGATACATTTCTGTATGTTTTATATGAATTAGCAGCTCTTCCAGTCCATACTTTGCTCTAAATGCAAGTATATGCCACAGACCTCATGCAACCCTTCTTAGCAGCTGTATTCACAACAGCCAAAGCAGAAACTAATGAAAATGGTGACCACCTGATAAATAGAAAAGCAAAATCGCTCGTTAAGTGCGTATTCCTACAACGGAGCAAGGAAAAGAAGTATGCAGGTATGTCATAACGTCGAGGAACAGAAGAGCATTTTAAACAAGATTCAGCATGGGTCGCTCACACCTGTAAACTCAATATTTTGGAGACAGAAGTAGGAAATTCACCACAAATCTGAGGCTATCCTGGTCTTCATAGTGAATTCCATGATTGCCAGGGCTACAAAGTGAGGCACTCTCTTTAAAAAAGCTGAATGAAGCCTGGCGGTGGTGGCGCACACTTTTATCCCAGCACTTGGGAGGCAAAAGCAGGCGGATCTCTGCGAGTTTGAGGCCAGCTTGGTCTACAAGAGCTAGTTCTGGTACAGTCTCCAAAGCTGCAGAGAAACCCTGTTTCAAAAAACCAGAAAAAAAAAAAAAAAACCTGAGAGAAAAAATCCAAATAGAGATAAACAGATATTTCATGATTCTATTTATATGAAATGCCCAGAAAAAGAAATCTATATATGGAGAAAGCAGTGGTTGCCTGGGGCTGGAGTGGGAACAGAGATGAATTGTAAAGGAACAGGGAACCTTTCAGGGACTGTGGAAATGCTCCAGCATGGGCTGCAGCAACGATTGTGCAACACGGAGAAACCGCCACGGCTCTTTCAACTGTGCGCTTAAAACGTGGTCTCTTTTAAAGCATTTAAACAGGGACAGATGAGGTGTGTAACGGCCTTGGCTACCAAGCCTGCCCACCTGAGTTCAATCCCTGGCACTTAACATGATAGAAGGAGGGAACTGACTCCAAGTTGTCCTTGGACCTGTACACATGCACACGTGCACACACACACAAAGCAAAAGGAAAAGTATTTAAATTGCTTAAAATATTTAAAACAGACCTCAGTGAAGTTGTTCTTAACATAGGTACTTATTTTCTAAGTTTAGGACATAAGCCCCCTCAGCATATGAACCCCTGTCTGTCCACAGACCTTTGTGTGACTGTGGTTATGCATGCTCTCTCCCCTTCCCCATCATTCCCCTCCCTCTAGTGGGCAACAAGCTGCCCTGGCCTCCAGGGTCACCCCGTGGTCCACTTGGGAATGGGTTGACTTACTGTTTTTTCCTGTCTGGATCATACTCTTCCCAAGCATTCCCCACATCTGGTCTTTTGGGGTAGTTAGATCTTTACCACCTTTAACCTGCTTCCCGCCTACCTGTCTAACCTTTGTCAGCTGTTTTCAGAGATTTTCTCCACGCTCTCCGTTTACTGTGCCAATTCTCGCTTCTTCCTGTTTGTGCCTCTGCTTTCTTCACTCTCATCCATCATTCCTTTTGGGGGTTAGATTTGTTTGTGCCCTCCAAGACTGATTATAGTCATGGAGAACAGAACAGGGACATGCTAGAAAAAAGGAAAACTTTAGGTTTTATCATGTCAACTTCTAAACTTCAAAGAGCCAAAAAATCTGCAAAGTTTCTTCTTCTACTGCACGCGTGTCTATCAAAGTAGTTCTCCAATTATGTCCATAGGCAACAATACATTGTTTATACTTTAAAATCATGTTTCACTGTGAACAAGAGCATTTTATCAAGAGAGGGTTTTTTTTTTTTTTTGCTTATATCAAGGCGAGTATTTTGTGAGCTAACCAACAAAATCAATACGACTCATTGCATTATTTCCATGGGAAGGTGGATGTCAGGTGTGGTGGACATGCCTGCAATCCCGCTCTCAGGAGCGGTCACAGTAGGATGGAGAATTACAGGCCAGTATGTGCTACACAGTGAGTTTAAAGCCCGGGTATGGGGAGGCTCTTTCTCAACTGAACCAAACCAACCAACCAACAAACAAACAAAAAAAACTGAAAAGTTTGAAGTTCAAGAAACAGTTAAAGTTTTCTTTGGTTTAATTGGAGACTGTGATTATTTGGTTTGGTTTAAGTACATTTAAGTATTTTAAGACTCATATTATAATTGGTCAACCTCATACTTTGTTTAGCTGCAAGTTGTGTTATATAGTTTTTCCTGCTTGCTGCCCTTCTTTCCTTCCTCCCCTCCCTCCCTCCCTCCCTCCCTCCCTCCCTCCCTCCCTCCCTCCCTCTCTTCCTCCCTCCCTCCCTCCTTTTCTTTCTTCCTGTCACCTGTCCTTCCTTCCTGCCTGCTTTTCCTTTCTTCTGTCTTTTAGACACTTGCTTGCTGAGCATGTGCTCCACCATTAAGCCACACCCCTATTCCTTCTCTCTGTTACATTCCTAAAACCAAAAGAGAAATTAGGTTATAACTAGACAAATGTAAATTTTCTCTTCAGTTTAAAAATGATCTTTTAAAAATCATTTCTTCACATGAGATGTATAATGCTGAAAGTAATCAGGCTAGCAGTGTGTTCCTTAGTGTTAGGGTTCCCTTCTTATTTAACAAAGTAAAGTGTCTTGTTTCCTTTGAAATCCATCTTAAAGGAGACAAGGGGATCCGCAGAACATCTTGGGGTCATGGATTACTGCCTTGAGGGAGAGGAGAAGCAACCACTGCCCTGGGAGGGTGGTGAGGGGGCAGGGAGAAGCTGGGCAAACTGATGGAGAGCAATGTAGGCGGGAACAAAGCTGAGCTTTTATCTCACAGAAGCTATGAGAATGTGCTGCAGCTTCCAAATATTGCTAAGTTTCACACATACTTGTTACGACCCAATATGGAAAACCATGATCATAAAGAACAAAACCTCCACATAAATAAAAAGTAGAATTTTACAATGTAATTTGGAGAACCCTATCCCAGTAGGAAGGGGTTTCTTGCATGCTGTGATTTTATTTTTAAAACTAGACTGACATAGAAAGGGGCATGGAGTTAGTGGTAGCTTTAGTCTCCACTTCCTGTGTAAGCCATTTGGAATAGATGTTCAGTATAGATATGAAATCACCGGGGAAAACCAAACAAAGGAGAACGCTATTATGAAAAATTAAACAGTACTTTTCCACACAGTGTTTTTAAAGCAAGGTCAATGTGGCAAGGTGAAAGAGACTTTGGCAAAATAGGTAGCTCTGGGTCCTGAATGTAATCTCCCTTACAGAAGGGCCTGTGACTCTTCTCCGTGAGCATGAGCACAGATGTTTAGAAGGCAGGATCGTGCTGTGTCAAGTTAGTTAACCAACAGTAGCCAGTTCCTGCCTTGGACCTATGACCTGCCCAGGCATGGATTCCCTCTCAGGGAGCTCCTTCAAATTCAACCAGAGGGTAGCGTTTGTTTACCCCCATAACAGCCATCCTGTTATGCATCTGTGGGCACATCTTGCCTGGCAGATTAGTTTTGTGGTTATAGGGTTCACAGCTGGTGAAGACCACTGAGTCTTTCCTCCCGCCGGCAGCCTAAATGGCACTTTTAAACCGAGACTGCCGGGAGAAAGACTGCAGCACAGTTCCCCCATATCAAAGCGTGATGTGTCTTCCTTTAGCTCTGACAGGCAACAGAAAGAACTGACAAAAGCTTGTATCACTTGGGGGCCCTTTGGGGACTTTCCTGATTAACTTCTGTGGGGGTGACTCACACCTGGGTGCGGGGGGGGGGGGGGGGGAAACTACTGTTTGCCTTAAACTGAGAAGCCTCTCTGCAGGGAACAGCGGTGAATGCAGAGATGCATGGGTGGGGGTCCAAGATGCTGGGAACAACTCAGATGCTAATGCTGCCCCCTCTAAACACTGCAGAGGTAGTGGGAAGTACGTAAGAGCGTGAAGATAGGGCGGCAGGCTGTGAAATGCCGTGCTTGCCACACAACCATTGTAATAACGAATTCACAGCAGAAGTGGCGGTTTACCTAGGGCCTTACCAAGATTGGCCCTGTGACCAGCCAATCATGAATGGGGGAGGGTGCCTTCCCCTTATTGCTGAACTATTAGTTGTTGATAGGTTTGGGGAGAGGGGAGGGGGATCACCATTCGGTTGTGTACCCAATGCCGAACCTACCAGGCTCCAAGAGAGAGCCCCACGCCCACAGTCACACAGGTGGTGACTCTGGTTAGATGCAGTCGGTCACAGTACCAAATGAACACACAAGAGTGTGAGGAAGAGATAAGAGTGGCTAGCGGGGGTTAAGGCGAGCGTAGTCCGGCCGTGTGTGATATACAATTGTCAAAGAACAAATTTAATTAATTCTTAAATTAGGAAGAAAGAAGTCCCCCACAAAAGGTCTCATTCTCTAGAAAGATATCTCAGAGGCAAGTAGGCCAGAGCCAATGCATGTTTCTCTACTCCACCGGCCCATGTTTCCAAGGAACAGCCGTTGAGCTCAGGGTGCTTGCTGAGCTGGACATGTTTTTTGTTTGTTTTGAAATTAAAATATAATCACATCATTTTTCCCATTCTGTTTCCTTTCTCTCCAATCCCTCTGACATGTATTCCTTTTCCAGCCTTGCTCTCTTTCAAATTCATGGCCTCTTTATTGTTTTACATACACACATGCCTAAATGTATAAATACAAGCTTCTCAGTCCAGATAATGTTATTTGTCAGTATACATACACATGCACAAAACACTCTCACACAACAAACAAAAAGTACTTACTAGTCAGGTGTGATAAACGAGCAGCTAAAATACAAGCACTTTGGGCTATAAAGGTGGAGGCAGGAGCGTCTGAGTTCCTGGCTCTCCTAGGCTACACAGCAAGACACTAGCTCAACAAACTGGTGTTAAAGATGTAGCTAAGTGGTGGGGCGCTTGTCTAGCATGTACGGTGCCTTGAGTGTGATCCTCAGCAAATCACTAATAATAATAATAAATATATGGTTCATATTCTCTCGTGTTAAAATTCAAAGGATGTGGGGAGAAGGAACTCCACTAGCCTATCTTGACAAGCTTAGAGTCTCCAAATTAATTCCTGCAATCACTTAGCCTTGGGGCAAGAGGGCTGCAAGCTGGAGGCCAGTGTGGCTATGCAGTGAGTTCTAGCACAGTCTGAAGACAGGCTAGAGGCATATGAGAGGGAATGAGGAGAGGAAAGGAAGAGAGAAATGCTGTAATTCAATTAGAATCTCAAAGAGTAAAAGAGAAAGAAAACCATTTATAAAATCAGATACACTTAATGAAAATGTAGTTACCAGATTTTTTTTATAACCATTTTTTTTTATGGTGCGAGATCCCCTAAAATCATCTTATCAGGGATCTTCAGATGAATTCTACTTAGTATTTACAATCAGTTGCTTCTTGGTAGCTTGCAGGCGTCTACTCTACACCTTCCCTTGGTAATAATACACAGCTCCCACTTGCTAACTGGTGCTCTTTCAAGTTCAAGCCGCAGCTCCCTGTTTACTACTCCAGCGCCTTACCCTAGTGTGGTTATTATTACCACTATGGAATGTCAGGAATGACGTAAACATCTACATCCAGACTCTGGACACTTTTCTATTTTGGAGCTGTGAACTCCAAAAATAACATTTTGGTACAAAGTACTTGTTATACAAAATCAAAATTTAGGGCGATGTAACACCCAATTCTGTGTTACCCCCTCGGTACAGTTCACGCACCACTGTACCATACGCGAGTCGGGCAAGGGCTTGGAGATTGAAAGAACACACAAAGAGACCTGGATCATTCGAAAGGAGATCAGTCGAATGCCGTTTATTTAACCTTGGGGAAATCCTTATATACTTCACTGATGCACAAGGATTTCTGCCCAGGCAGGTGGGAAATTACCACACCAAAGATGGAGTCAATAATGCCCTACAGCTAATCACCAACGGGGCAGAGGGAGCACAGGAACAAACAGAATGTTTAGTTAGCTGACCAGAAACTGTCCTCAAGATGAACCCCAAGAACAAGGGTAGACCCGGGCCCTACAGGGCGATGTTAAAGTGTGCGTGTGTGTTTGTGTGTGTGTGTGTGTGTGTGCGCGCATGCACATGTGCGAGTGTTCAGTGGAAGACTCATTTCTGTTTAAAGTTTTAGTGCTTAGCTAGGTATGGTGATGCATGCCTATGATTCCAGAAACTGGGAGATAGAAACAGGAGGACCAGGAAGATCAGGAGTTCAAGGTCATCCTGTACTAACATAGAATTTGAAACATCCTAGACTACAAAAGACTCCATTTAAATATGTGTCTGCATAGGTGTGTGAGTGCATATATGGATGCCTGTGTGTGTGTGTGTGTATAATAGCATTTTATGATACTATATTAGTTACTTATGTTATTGATGAAATACCTGACAAAAGCAACTTAAGGAAGGAAGGAAAGGAGGGAGGGATGTAGGGAGGGAAGAAGGATTTATTTGGGCTCACAGTTTGAGAACATTGTCCACCATGGTGGGGAAGGCATGGTGGCAGAAGCTTGATTGGTCACATTGCATTCAGTCAGGAAGGGAAGAACTCTTCACTGAAGCTCTTCGTTCGTTCCTTTCTTCTTTTTCTTTAGTCTCTAACCCCAGCGCATGGACGGTGTTGCCCATATTTAGGACGGGTCTTCCTACTTCAATGAATCTATATGATTCTAAGTACTGTCAAGTTGGCAATCAATATTAATCATCAGTGGTTTGAAGGTTCGTGCACGTTTGCCTAAAACACAAACCAAGGGAATGTGACACACTTGGTAATTAATGGAGGAGTTGCTTCTATCCCCTCATGTAGTTTTGGGACCAAATCACTTGTTTCCTTTATCCATGGCAAAGCATCCTTCCTTTATGTCAACATTTATCCTTCCTTTATCCCGTGTCTCAACATGTTGGACCATGGACATCCATGTAACTGAGTTTATAGAGTATAAAAACCACTGCCAGTTGTGATGGCTATTCTTGATTGTCAACTTGATTACGTCTGGAATCAACTGAAACCCAAGCAGGCTGGGTACACCTGTGAGGGATTGTTCTTTTTTTTTTTTTTTTTTTTTTTTTTGATTTTGCTTTATGTTTATTTTGTGCAGAGGCAAACATTATTTACAATTTTTTTTCTTTCAGTTTATTTATATGGTTGATTACATTGATAGATTTGCGTATGTTGAACCAGCCCTGCATCTCTGGAATGAAGCCTACTTGATCATAATGGATAACTTTTCTTTTATAAAAAAAAAAAAATGAGGGATTGTTCTTGATTGAATTATTTGAGGTGGGTCAAGCAGACCTACCTTTAATCCAGATCTTTTGATGTGGGAAGATCCAGTTGAAATCTGGGCTGCACCTTCTGGTGGCAGTCCATATAAGGGAAAAGGAAGAAGGCAGTACTTTCTCTTTGCCTACTTGCCCTCACTCTAGCTGGCGAGTTCATTCCTTTACTAGTATTCGGGCCCATTTCCCTGGGATTCTGGTGTATATACTGAAGACTAGATGAGATAGTCAGTCTTGTGGGCTGAACAATTACTGGATTCTTGGACTTCCTGTCAGTAGACAGTCTTTGTAGGATGACAGACTGTAACCTACTCTCATAAATCTCATATATATATATATGTACATACATATATAATAAATCCCATATATGAATAAGTATATATTCAGTTCTGTTTATGTAGAAAACCCTAATACACCACTGGACAAAAGAATAAGAGAACCCCACAAATAAGGAAATGTGTATTTACGTATAAACTGCTGTGACCAAGAAGTGTAGGACCGTGAAGTGGTTACTCTTGTCATGACTGTAGACAAATTCCTGGCTGAGACAGTTTAAGGAAGTAAAGACTTCTTTTCCTCACACTTTCAATGACCCAGTTCTTGGTTACTTGGCTCTGGGTTTCTGGGCCCGTGATAGGGCAGAATGTGGTAGAGAAGCAGGTGGCAGAGGCTCTTCTCATGGCAGATGGGAAGAAGAGATGGAATGTAAGAGAGAATGGAAGTTAAGACCCCAAGACATGCTCCCAGTGAGCTACTTATGCCGGCAGTTCCTCCTATAGCCCAGTAATGCTACCACGCTCTGAAGCCATCAAGAAATTCATTCGTTTATTATGCCCAAGTCCTCTTGGTCTCATTGTCACTGGAGATGCCCTCACGGACACAGTCAGAGGTGCGCGTCACAGGTCTCCCAGGCATTTCTCAGTGCAAGCAAACTTGGCAATTAAGACAGGCTATCCAGGACCTTACTTGGTAGAATGAGTCTATGATATTTAACCTGCAAGAGCTGACTCAGGTTTTGTATATCCAAACCTAAAAGCTAACACATTTTTTCTTTAATAGTTTTATTAAAATTAACACATTTGAAATGAATATTAATATAAGTTATAAACATACCAAGCAGTATGATGTTATATGAGTATAATGTAGGTTTTTTTTTTTTTTTTTTGGCTACCTGTGGGGGGAAAATGGTCTGATAAGAAGTGACCTTTCATTAATTTTCTCATTACTGTGACAAAATATGAAAAAGCAACTTAAGTGTGTGTGGGGGTTATTTTGACTCATAGTTCTAGGGGATACAGTCCATGATGGTGGGGCAGGTCCAAGGCCAGGTCTAGAAGGTGGCTGGTCACAGACGCTTCATAGTCAGGAAGCAGACTGGTTGGTGTTTTCTTCTGTACTCAGTTCCCGAGCCCATTCCACGAAGTCAAGCTGCTCATATTTAGGATGGGTCTCTTTACATCAACTAATCCAAATTAGAAAATCCTTCACAGATGTATCCAGAGGCTTGCCTGTTACATTTTCTAGATTCTAGATCCTGTCAAGTAGATAGCCAATATTAACTATCACAGGTAAGAAATATAATTAGAAATAAGAATAAAATAATGATTATAATAAAATCATTATGGATATCAAAGGTATTTATCCTAGATTAATTTTTTCTAATCCCTCATCTAATTTTTCTCGTTTTTGTTGTATTCTTGTTTGTTTTTAAGATAGCTCTTATTCTATAGTCTTAGCTCACTAGGAATTCACAATGTAGTCAAGGCCGATCTCAAACTGACAGTGATCCTTCTGCCTCAGCCTTCAAGGGACAGAATCGCAGGTATAAGTTGCCATATCAGGCTTTCGTATAACACATTCTCAAGTCATGGGAGGTACAAAGTCCTGTTCAAAGAAAACTTGGCTGGGTGTTGTGAGGCCCTCCTATAATCCCAACACTTGGGAAGCTAAAGCAAGAGAGCTTGCTTGGGTTTTAGGTCAGCTGGAGTACAAAGAAGAAAAAAAAAGGTGGGGGTGTGGATGGATGGGGACAAAAAGAAAGAAAAAAAGATAAAAATAAAATGAGGAACAAAGAAAAACGCCCATCATTTTGAGATCATTGGGCTGCTGAGCAACCCTGACTGCTCTTAACATTGAGTATTCTCCTTCTAGGTCCGCAATAATTAGTATTCTAGCCCTTCCACATCCTTGCTTCTCAACGCCTCATGATTCTGTGCAGGAGCTTGAGAACATCTTGGCACAATATGCTCTACAGGAAGCGAAAGCCAGCATCGGTTATAAAGTGGGTCTGTTTGTTGTAAGTGTCTTCTCATTTAACAACTAGAACCCCACGTCTCTTAATTTTGACACTAAGAACTTTCAATATTTTAAGGTTAAAGGAACCGTATTTTCTCCGTTGGGTTAATGGTAGGAGGCTGGCAACCCAGGGAAGTTCTGTAACTTGACTGCGCCTGACTCAAAGGCTCTTGTGCAGAGCCAAGGAAATACTGGTCTCTCAAAGCAAATGCCATTCGCACAATAATTCCGTTGTGGACTCCGATGCAAGCTCTCTTTCAGCAAGAGCAAGAGAGCAGGAAACTCCTCCTCAGTTTTGGGGTGTGGACAGCTGACATTTGAGAGTCACCTCAGATTGTCGTACGAGCTCTGTTGGATCTGAAGTTCTTGTAGGAACTCAATTGTTTGTAGAGAATTACTTTCTCTCCCGCCTGCCACCTACCTCATGGATTGTCATATCCACCTACTATCTGATGACTGAACTATAATGCTAGCCATGTTTGCTCACTGAGGTGGAATTTTGAGGAGTTTTTCATAGCTTTTGATGCTTTTCTGAATATTTTCAATAAAGAGTGTGTATCGTTTTGAGAATATTTACTTTTAATGTTCATCGTGCCTGTTCTCTAAGCATGGTGCTTTGCTTCACAAGGAAATTTTCATTTAGCATATTCTGTGTGTGTGTGCATATTAGTGTGGGGGCAGATGTGTATACAGATGTGTATCACATGTGGGCACATGCATGCCAAAGGCCATAGGTCAACAATCGGCATCTTCCTCCACTGTTCTCCACCTGATGTTTTGAGTCAGTCGTCTCTGAACCTGGAACTCACTGATTGGCTGATTAGCCAGTGAGCTTTAGGGATTGGTTCATCTCTGCACCCCTGGAGCTAGTGTTAACACATGCCAGCCCTGAGCCTTGGGTTTTGAACTCAGATTCTTATGATTGTGTGCCAGATGCTTACTAAGTGAGCCATCTCCCCCATCCATATAATATCCTTAAGAAATAGAATAAACTTCATAAAGATATTTTTAAAAGGAGCTATGCCAAAGAGAGGACACACACAGATATATCAGTTAAATTTCTGGTCCTTTTCCTGTGAGATTATACAACCCCTTCAGCAAGACTTTATACTTAATAGAAACAGAGAGATGGCCTCTTTTCCACCCAGATTAAAATGCCATGCACATTCTCTTCCTGAATTCTATTGTAATTTAGAGAGTGGGGTTTCAAAATGTGCAAAAGAGAAGTCAAGCTGATGTCTGCAGTGCATCATGGGAGGCCCACATATGTGTTCTGTTTGCAGACCACGTGAGTGGAGTGAAAACTGATTGTTTCTCTAGTGGACTCAGCTCCCTGTGGGCTCTTCGCATGTAGGCCGTCTCTAGGCCACCAGAGGCATTTTACTCCGACACCCTCGTGAAGACTTTGATATAGATGTAAGTTGAGACACAATGTCATGGAGACGTGTTTAGTGAAGCAACAGCTATGTTGACACCACCCTTCTGCCCTTGACCTTGCATAAGCAGACAACTAGCTAGGGAACTCTAGTCTCTTTTGGGTCGTCTGGCTAAGGTCAAATGTAGGAGTAAAGAATTGCCGGGAATTTAGAGGCCACAGCTGCATACCTCATGCATAACCTAATAATTTCTCTCACATAATTCCCTTCTCAGTCCGTTCTTGCAATGACTACTTCCTAGCTAACATGGCTAGAGTCTGACTTTAATCATGTTTAATTTTTACCCATTTTTTTTCTTTCTTTACTGTGTCTGGTCACTCTGCTCAAAAGGCAAAAATGTATCTGGGCTCAGGGTTCATGCTCAGCCCCTAGAAGAGATCAGATGATGTGTGAATTAATAATAATAGGATTTGGCAGTTGGTAAGGAGTAAATTGTGTGGAAACATAGAGAATGGAAATTGGGGCTGTGCATGGCAAAAGGTTCCCACGGGTGACAAATGAGCTGACTCTTGGCCCTAAGATTTAACTTTATTTTTATTTATGTGTAAGTGTGTATGCCTCTCCGTGTATGTGTGTGTGTGTGTGTGTGTGTGTGTGTGTGCATGTGAGTGTGAGTGCCCGTGAAGCCTAAAGGATCACATAATGTGAGCCACCTGATATGAGTGCTGGGACCAAACTTGAGCCTCCCGTGAGAGCAGCAGGCTCTCTAAATCACTGAGAAATGTCTCCAGCCCTGGGCTGACCCAAGAGTAGGCGCAGAGTTGATGAACTGTCAAACAATCATCTCAGGTCCAAGAACGAGTGACACAACACACGGCTTCAGAAGCATCTTAGGAAATTCAGGGACCTTCAAGTTGTTTGGTTTGCCTGGCACAGCAGAGACAAAGGAATCAGAAGAAAGAACTCAATGGTTCTTTCATAAGCTGTCTGCATGACTGGAAGTAGCCGCATTCACTGTTTGTTGGTCAATGGTTGATGAGGCTGCAGTATTTGCTGCACAATGTTGAGTCTAATGGGGATTACAGAGGAATAGGAGATAGTAAAGTATCGTGGCTAGATGGTGGTACATGTTTGCAATCCCAGTCCTTGGGAGACTGAGGCAGGAGGATAGCCACAAGTTTGAGGCCAGCCTGGGTGGCACCATGAGTTCCCGTAGGACCTTGGATACATAGCAAAACGTTGTTTCCAAAAAAAATGTTTTTAATTAAATAAACAAAGTATAAACTAAAGTGTCATTTTTAACTTCTGCACTGTGGCTTTAACCTCCTGCTATTTCAGCCAGAGATTGCCACTCCGCAGTTAAAGCCTGGCCACTCAGGCCACAGCCTAGTGGGAATTCGGTTCGCACAGGCACTAGCTCTGTCGCTGTTGTTAAAGGTAGCTTTACCTAAATCTCTGTCATTTTATTTATAAATAAAACTCGGGAATTCAAAGGTTGGGTGAAAACATGCTAGTTCAGAGAGGTTGAGTAGCACCTAGCCAACCTTCTCTTCTGCATACAAACAAAAGGCCTCACTACTCCAAATCCCTCCCTACTACTTCCGGTACATCTCTGTCTCTTCCAGATGCCCTCGGATTCTCTGTGATGACTTTCTGTTGACTAGTTGCGAACTCAGCCTCCTGACCCAAGGTTAATTTTATTTAATTAATGCAAACGCAAACTCGGGGTTCACAGTGTTATTGGATATCCCCCAACATTGAAGCGTGCTGAGCCCTGTGATCAAATAATGGCAGAGGCTTCAGGAAACACAAAGGGCGTGCATACGCTGGAGCTTGGTGAGTGGGGATCTTCCGAGGTGTGCCCCATTTTCTGAAATGAAGGACTCTTTTTTGCAGCTTCTTCTTTCAGACAAATGGCGACACTACGCTCTGTAAGCGTCTTCTAGGACCCCCGGGAGGCTCAGAGCCTCTGTCCTGGCCACAGTGTGGCTTTTCTCTCTGCCCACCGATGCTTCATCTGTCCACTCGAGCTCCTGACTGCAGGAAGCACTCTTAACATGTAGTGCAGTTTAGGGAGTTTTCTGAAGTGTCCTTGAGCAAGTGCTGGTCAGAGTAATTTCGAGTCTGTGCTCAAGTCAAGGATGGCTTTTAGCAGGGAAGTAACCTGATGATGTGTGTAAGGGTACAAAATGGAAGATAGGGAGATTAATTAGGGGGTTGTTATAATAATCTGAGCAAGAAATGTTTCGGACAGGTGAGATTGCTCAGTGGTTAGGGATGCTTGTTATCAAGTATGACAGTCTGGGTTCAATCTCCAGAATCGCCATGGTGGGAGGAACAAACCACCTCCCTCAAATTGTCCCTTGACCTTCTTGTGGTGGCATGCTAATAATAAATGCAAAAAAAAAAAAAAAAGCTGTACTCTAGGGGCCTAAGAATGTGGCTCAGCCAGTAAGGTACTTGCCTAGAAGTATGAGAACTGAGAACTAGTGTGACCCCTGGATCCCACGTGAAAATGTCATGTGTACTGGCGCATACCTGTAATCTTACTGCTGGGAAGTCAGAGGCAGGATGGTCCTTGGGTTTATTGCAGCCAGGCTAGCCAACTCAGGCCACTCAAAGACCCTGGCAAAAATAAAAATTAAAAAATAAAAGGGGAATTGATTCCCGGGCGGCGGTGGTGCATACCTTACACCTTTAATCCCAGCACTTGAGAGGCAGAGGCAGGTGAATCTCTGTGCGTTCAGGCCAGCCTGGTCTACACAGCTAGTTCTAGGACAGCCAGGGAAATACAGAGAATCCCTGCCTTTAAAAAACCAAAAAGGAATAGTACTCCAGAAGAACAACCCTGAGGTTGGCCTCTGGCCTCCACAGACCCATGAATGCATGCAAACACACACACCCTACACACATGCAAACACACACATACACACACACAAATGAGTGCAGGAATGTTTGGAATCTAAGTGAATGTGATAACAGGAAGTAGGGAAAGACAGATCAATAAATGAATGTATTTATAGGAAATATTGGTTGTGTGGATAGTTCGTGGGCATGGTAGAAATCATCTAAGTCTCCTAAGTCTATGACTTGGCACAAAGTATAAATTTTGGGGTTACTAGTCAAGACAGTGAACTGAAGGAGAAGCAGATTCATCAGTGACTAGAGTGAGTTCTCATCTGGAGTCAACTCAGTTTAGGTAATGCTTGGCAGATGGACAAAAACACACATGGCTATCGGGAAGACAGTCAATGCTACAGGTGTGCGAATCATTGGTAAGCTTGCGGTAGTTTATCACATTGGTGGTAATGAGATTGGCGAGTCACAACAGAGGCCAGATCTCCAAGCCACTAACCCAACCATTTCCCGGCTCCCCAGCAGAGTGAAACAAGAAACCACCTTCAATACTATGGACAGTGTTGCTTGTAGCTTCTGTCCTAGATACCTAATGTTAGCTCTGTTAGAAAGAAAAAAAAAGACATTATTATTCCCCGTGTAGCTTTTTTCCCTTTCACTCTACCTCTTTTTAAGCCCATATCTCATCAAAATTTCCTACTTTCTTTTTAATTAGATGAGAAACTTGGGACTCAGAGAGACTAATTTGTCCAAAGGCCATGCCTGGTGAGGGAATCCAGACTTCCTGGATTATGGCTTAATGTTCTCCTTCAGTAAGCCATGAAACAAAGAGACCCCACAATCTTCTTAGCAAAAAAAAAAAAAAAAAAAATCTCAAGGCAGCATAAAGACAGGCTTCTCAAATAAAGGCATGCTTACTAGGAGTGGAGACATACTCTTGTAGGTTGAAAGAAAAAAGAAAAAAAAAGAAAAAGCTGAAAGCACACAATTGATCAATGAATGATCTCGACTCATGAAGAAATGCTCACATCTCTAGTTGTAGGGGAAGTACAAATTCAAACCACAGGAGCTATCATCTTACACCTGTTAGGTGACTCATAAAATGACAAATGATGTCAAAGGGAACCCTGAATGCCATTGGTGGGACCGTAAACTAGTACAGCCAATATGGAAAATAGTCTGAAAGTTATTCAAAACAGAATTTCTATATGATAGACGCAATTTTCCTTCTGAGTATTTAGCCATGGGATTTGAAATGTGTATGGTCACATCAAAGATGCATAAGCAGTGTTAGTGTGAATGAATTACTGAATTAAAAATACGGGTCTAAGTATACAATGAATACTGTATGGCTGGCCTAGTTCGGAGCCAGATCTTTCAGAGGCATTTTCTCAACTGAGGCCCTCTCCTCTTGGATGACTCTAGCTTGTGACAAGTTGACAAAAAACCAAAAACTAGCTAGTATGTCAGTTTCTGAAACAAGAGAAACTCCATCATTAACTACTGCACTGATTGTATTCTGCTTTTCCTGACGAAATACCTGGCAGGAAGCAGCTGAAGGGAGGAGGGGCTCATTCTGGCTTATAGTTTGAAGGGATAAATTCTTTTATGGGCAAGGAAGGCCTTGTGACAGGAGCATGACAGCAGTGGTCACACGGTGCCCCCAGACAGGAATCAGAGAGAGAGAACAGGAAGTGGGGCCAGGCTGTAACATCCCAAGTCCCACCCATACGGCAAAAATAGATCCGAATAATGGGTTAATATAAGTCATAAGCACTAATAAGAAGCCTGAGCTGATGGGCCAATCAGTGTTATGACTTATGGAGATCTCTGTGTGATTTTCTCTGGGACTAAACGGTTGGGGAACTGGGTGGGACAGAAATCCCAACAAGCAGCAGGACCTTCATGTTACACTGTGTAAGTCTGAGGCTTAAGCCTGGGCTACATACTGAATTCCAGGGCAACCGAGACTACAGAGTGAACTCTTGCCTAAAGACATAAAAACAAACAACCCCTCTGCTTGTATCACATATGACTTCAGTTTGTTGAAAGCAAGCCAGGTGGTCAAGCCCGACAAGGTGGGGAGATACTCTCTGTCTACTTGGATGGAAGGCACCGTCAAGCCTCCTGACAGATGTGTGGCTCTACAGCAGAGGGGACAAGGGATGACAAAGTATCCGACGGCTGTATCCACGGTTCCATCGCTCTTCTCTTTCCCTTTAATTTTCCACTTAGTCCAGCTATGTGTGGCTTAGTGAGTAACAAAGGCTACATTCCAAGAATTTCCCAATAGGCCCTTTCATCACATGTGAACCCTGTGGAGTGCACAAGCCTACACAGACTCTGAGGAGACAGGCATGTCACTCAAGGTAGCATCTTGATGCAATGAAGAAACATGGTAGACAAGACGTCCGAGGCTGCTGGTGGGGTAACATGGCATATGGTTTAAGTGAACTTTGAATTGTTTTGAAATTAAAATACAATCACACCATTTCCTCCTCTCCCTTTTCTACCTTCAACCCCTCCCATATAGTCACCCCTTTTCTGTCTCAATTTCATGGCCTCTCTTTCTTTAATCACACACACACACACACACACACACGTAACATTAAGCAAACTTAAAAAATATATGTAAGTAGAAGGCACATGTTCTGAGACAATGATAAGACATTTGATATCGTAATAAGATGAGCTAGAAAACAGTTGTTCATTATCAGGTATTATGTGCCGTGCATAATTGTTTATGTTAGACTTTTACAGTTATCAGTGTCATGTTTTTGCTTATACCAATATCACCACGAACACGAGGGACGTGATGGCTATGATACTGTGACAAGCCCGATGTCATCACTGCTAAGAATTGTTCTTCCCATTCTCAGCTTACAGGACCACTGTTACATGTCTCGGGTACTACATCAGCCGGAACACTGTTGGAATGCACGTGACTGTATTTCTAACACGGGTGAAGTTGATGTGTCAGGAAACAATGGTCCTTGAATAATTTTTTCATTTTTATGGATAAGAACTGGGTGTGGCCCAGAGGGATGAGGGGACTGGGCTGAGGTTACATCTGTACACAGCTTATTGCACTGAAACAAATGATGTAACTCTAACATTCTTCCCTGCAGTCTATTGCCAAACCGCAACTCTACGTGGAATTGTGAGTTTGGTTTTGGTGGTGAGTACGGTCTGTCTCCAGAAGTCAAAGCGTGGGTCAGTTGCAGGTATAAAGCCCTTTGGTAATTCACCATCAGGAGACTTGAAATCCTGATTTGGAAAAATTTCTTTTTTTCATAGTGACTGCTGCTGCGCCAGGGGAGGGATTTCTAATGAAAATATTTATGGATCCTGGGTTATTATTTTAAAATAGGTAATAGTTCTGGAAGGAGACATTGGGTTTCTTTCCCAGATTGCTCTCCATTGTCCCCAGGTTTCATCTAACAAAGAATCAAATGTAAGAAGGGCTGGGGGTGGCGAGGTGGACCAAGACTGCAAGATTGCCAGAGATGGAAAGCAGGTCTCGAGCAGGGCCGATTGGAGTTGATTCTGTGTTTGAAGTCACTGTAATCACCAGCGGCTTTGTGTCTGGCTTACTCCTCAAAAGCAGATCTGAGCTGGTAAGCAAGCAGGAAGCCGAGACGCGCTGGGCATGGTTTGCTTTGAGAGACAGGAACAGCTGTTCCTTTGGGGCAGACAGAGAGGCTGTCCTCACCTCTGTTCCTAGATGATGATAATGCTCACAGCTTTTCTCTATGTCGTTCACTGTTTCAATCTCTGAGGTCGGTTTGACCGCATATTATATTTTTAAGAGCCACTTCGTAGCTGAGGTTATCTGTTACTCATATGCTGTGTAAATTGGGATGTGTCTTTAACATTTCACGATTTTCCTTCGAGTTTATTTCTTCAGTAAATCAGCTCCCTCTGGCTAGAAACTTGACTCCTGGGGATGACATCATCTTGGAGGGCTGTGTGACAGCCTCAGGATAGTTTTTCTGAGAACCGATGATCTGGCTACACATCAGAAGCCAGATAATTGGTGACCAACCAACCTGAGAAACAAAAGGCATTGATTAGATATACAGCTTTAAAATAGAAAATCAGGGACTGGTGTAAAATAGGTGTTAAAATAATTATTTCCTATCCTCGTATTGCTGAGTTCTCTTTATTTTAGCCCCAAACAGATGGTCCCCAATTTCCAACTGTGATCTAGTTTTTTAACAACAAAAATTCACAGATCTCTACATACTAAAACTTGTGGTAGGAGTTTACTGAGGAAATACATATGGCGAAACACATACTCATGACTCAGGAATGCTTATAAAGCCAGACTTTACTGAACAACAACAACAAAAAAAATACAATCATTTTAAGACTGGGTATACAAACCAGCGCAAACCCCCTAATTCAGGGTACAGATAAGTGTGCTTGTGGGTCCCCTTGTAATAATTTTAAAGCTTCCCAGAGATTTCGGGCCTAAGGTTGGCATCTAAATTGTTTATGTCTGTCAAATTGAGGAGCTGTTCTATTTAGGGATATTTCTAGTCTCCTCTCTCCACAGGCTTTATGTATTTCTTACTAACCAGCTCAGATAAGACATGATATAATGAACAGAGCCCAGGTTCTTAAAAGGGAGAAGATTAAATTATTTACTTCTTTCTTTCTTTTTTTAAATTTATATTTACTTATTATGTATACAATATTCTGTCTGTGTGTACACCTGCAGACACTTATTTATTTCTTATCTACCAATATAATTTCCTTGAGGAATGCAATATTATTGAAAATGTTTTGCCTTCTGGAAAAGTTATTTAAGTTGGGCTTGTAGGATGCACATTCAAACAAATTCAGCAGTTTATTTTGAGGATCAAATTAGAAAAGGCAGCATTTAATACATGGTGGCGGGCCAGTCACTGTTTTTCTGTCTCTTCCTATTTCCAAGCAACTGCTGTGTCTCCCCAGACTCACAGCAGGTGGTGGATAGGGCTGGAGAAGTAACCTAGGTTGAAGATTTACCTTTACCATGTTTTTACAAAGCTCTCTGGACCTCTACCTTTTGTCAATAGAGAAACAGACCCAAGTTGCAGAAGTGTTCATGATCTTGTTCTTGAGCTCTTTCTCTCATTCCTAAATGAAACTGGATGGCTGAAATTCAATATATAAATAAGATAGCCCCAATACACAGCTTCCATATACAGATAAAAATGTTAATTTTCAAAAAATAAAATAAAACAAACATAAGTCAGACAAAAAATGTTCAGTGGGCACAAATGATGCCCTAAGTTTGTTTGTTTGTTTGTGTTTTTTTTTTGTTTTGTTTTGTTTTTTTTTGGTTTTTTGAGACAGGGTTTCTCTGTGGCTTTGGAGCCTGTCCTGGAACTAACTCTGTAGACCAGGCTGGTCTCGAACTCACAGAGATCCGCCTGCCTCTGCCTCCCGAGTGCTGGGATTAAAGGCGTGCGCCACCATCGCCCAGCTGATGCCCTAAGTTTGTAAGCCACCAACGCAGTTCCTGCTAGAGACTTAACTCTGCATAAAGACTCAGTTCTGTACAAAAATGTCTAGGCATTCATTGTCAGTGAGGTGTATTCCTGCCCAAACACTGCTAATTGCCATTTACAGAGGACAGCTGGCCCCGACGGTCATGGGCACTTGCAAAATCAAATTGGAAGTCAGAGCTGTGAATGGAGAGTGGTTATGGCGGGTTTTATATTGTTAAGGCAATGGTGACTCAGTGCCATGTTCTGCCTCATGCTCATAATGTTTTTCTCAAAGACCCTGGCCTGAGTCAGGAATGGGCCATGCATCAGTGTTAGCAGGAAACCTCAGGGTTCCCTTTTTGGGCTCTTAGTCTTGTTTATAAAATAATTTAAAAATAGACACAGAAGGGTGCCGAGGGACAGTTTTACTCGTGTTGCAGAGGACAATAACAAGATAGGCAGGCTGTAAGTTTCAGCGTCTGGTGGGAAGAGAAGAAGGTTTAAGTGGAAGAGGAGAAAGTCATGCTTTCAAGAAAGCAGGCACGTCCAACAGCGGAGGTTAGCTCTGTTGTGGAAGGAGATGGGGGCAAGGAGAGCTTCAGAGACTATGTGAGAAAGCCCAGAATGTCCATACAAACATGCTTAGGGATTTGACCCACATCCAAAAGAATAAAAAAGGAAAAAATTGTATTTTCTGATAAAAGCAGGCCCTAGCTGAGCAAAAGTAGATAAGGTTAATGATGCTGCCAAAATGGATGTTCTGTAGGCTACTGTCCTGATAGAGGGGCTTCTATCTAATATTATTTCATTGAAGGGATAATTAGTCCTCCCCTTGCCTGGATATACCTTGTAGTAATAAGAGCGGCGGGGCTAGCTTATTCCTCGAAATAATTACATGGAAACTGTATTCTTTTGAACACTGCCTGGCCCATTAGTTCCAGCCTCTTATTGGCTAATTCTCACATCTTGCTTTAACCCATTTCTAATAATGTGTGTAACACCACAAGTTGACTTACCAGGAAAGATCTTAACCTGTGTCTGTCTGGAGTGGGAGAATCATGGTGACTGCCTGACTTGGCTTCTTTCTCCCAGCATTCTGTTCTGTCTACTCCGCCTACCTAATTTTCTGTCCTATTAAAGGGCCAAGGCAGCTTCTTTATTTAACCAATGAAATCAACACAAAACAGATGACTCGCCTCCATCAAAACCTTTAGGTGAACCAGATAGAAATGGAGTTCTGACTAGTTGATTGACAGGATGGGTTAAATTAAATGGAGGAGATAGTAAGACATAGCGCTTTGTGTTTAAAAATATTAGATCTCCATCAAGGGCCAGGAATTGAACTTTTTTTTTCCTTTTTTTTGACCACGAGGAAGGAACTTTCTCTTAATGGCCTCAACAAAGACTAGATACCTCTTCCTTTTCATATGGTATTTTAAAATCTTAAAGAGAGTCTTCCTTATCTAGTCTTCCGAGGAAAACAAGAGGTGTGGTCTGTGTTCCATCCTTAGTGGTTACACCATCACCCAGAAGGTCAAGTCAGGAGGATGCCACCATTCCAGAACAGCCTAAGGTGCATAGTAAGATCCACCACAGCCTAGGATACAGTGTCCGGCCCCTTCACAAACAAGCGTAGAAAACTACACACACGCCAGCTGCAAGTCTCCTCAGATCAGTCAGATCCGGTCAGAGACTTTCACCCAGGCTTAGCTTACCCACTTCTCAGATCAGAATTTTGCTACTGCTGGAGATATAACTGTTTGATCTCTCAAAAGAATAATTCTCATTCCTTCTTCCCACACAACGATGTAAACTATGACTCTCTGTAGTTTCAAAAAGCAAGAGAACTACCGATGAGTGAGTCTGATTGCGCATGCTCTGCACTGCCAAGTTCCTACAAACTTCAGAGCCATGGGCAATCAGCTCATACGATTCGTCTTTGCTCAGGGCCTAACAGTACCCGACACTCAGAAGACAAGCTGACGAATGACTGACAGAACAAATGAAGCAAGTGATTTTCTGTCAACTCATTAAATGAGGGAAGACCGAATTTCACGATTGCTTTTGAAAGCAGCCATTACCGCTTTTGTAATTCAGTTTGTCAACAGAATGAAACTAGCCTTCGGAGGGCTTTTAGAAAGCAGGAGTTTCCAAAACAAACTAGGGCTGTTTTCAGGATGCAGGCTGCATTGTCACCAAGCAGCTGTCCTCACTTCTAACCCTGAAAGGACTCCAGGGTGCTGTGGCTAGAGGCTGGCAGAGGACCATTCCTGATGAGAACCTGAGAGACCGCCCTCTTGGACTCTCATCCCGACCTTCCCCTGTTTGCTCTGCAGTTCTGAGCAAGCTGCTATATCAGTGTCTAGAATATGGATACTCCCCCGTGTGAAGATTTAATGAATTCAGGCTAAATCTCTCAGAGACCGGCACGCTGCAGTCAATAAGTACCGGCTCTCATGCGCTCATCTGGGTGTAACAGAAAGAACCTACGTTTTTGAGTTAAGCAAAACAGGCTTTTAATTCAAGCTCAGCCCTTCATCTCTAATTTCACTGAACTTGTTTGGTCTTGTGTAAAATGAAGATAATGACGCGGCGGAAAAACAGGATGGTATTTAAACTATTGCAGACGGTAGTCTTCTGATGTCTCCACATCTTAAACGTAGGGAAATGCCTTGATGAGTTCACTTTGAGTATGAAGGGGAAGCGCTAGGTAGAGGATACGGTGTTTTATATAATAATTAAGAGTCTTGAAGGTAGTGCTCTCCGGTGAGCCTGTCACCCTGCTACTTAGGGAGGCTAGGGCAAGAGGGAGGATCCCTGAGCCTGGAGATTTCAGAACAGCCTGGGCAAGGCAGGGACAACGCCTTCACTTCAAAAACTGATTATGGGCCTAGTGGTGTGTGCTTAGCATGTGTGAAGTCCTGGGTTTTATCCATCCTCAGTGCGCAAGGGAAGGGGGGAGGAAGGAAGGGAGTGGGTTTGACTACCCCGAAGCTGGAGATGTCTAATATTAAGTTGTTTGTTACTTGGCACCAGAGTAGGCCACCCTTATCTAAATTAAATAGGTGTTGCCGGGCGGTGGTGGCACACGCCTTTAATCCCAGCACTCAGGAGGCAGAGGCAGGCGGATCTCTGTGAGTTCGAGGCCAGCCTGGTCTACAAGAACTAGTTCCAGGACAGGAACCAAAAAGCTACAGAGAAACCCTGTCTCGAAAATAAAAAAAATAAAAAAAAAAAAAAATTAAATAGGTGTTACCCAGTGTACCCAATGTGGATGGCACTTGGACGCCTGTATGAGCAGTAGGCGTTGTGATGCATCTAAAGAGAAAGTAGACACAGGGCTAAGAAAGGGATTATTGTGCCCTTGTACGTGGTGAGTCCCAGGACCCTACTAGGAGCCACAGAGGAATGAAGAGTTGACAGATGCACAGATGCAATGCAAAGGACCTGAGGTCAGGTGAGCTGTGTTCACTCTGATGGAGAAGCCGCAGCACCACCGCAGTTCAGCATGGTTATGATGAAAGCTGAACAAGTAAGAATACTCTCGTTGCTTTTATTGGGATTTTTATTGCTTCGTTTTAATTTTTATTGCTTCTTTATTTTAATTTTACAAGTAAAATTGCTTTTATTGCATATTGAGCAAGGAGGTGCGGTTACTACACACAGATCAACAATGAGGCAGTGTTATTATAGACAGCTGAAGGAGGAGGCAGGCTTAGCTAATTGTATTAGGACACTCTCTGTAGGGGAGCAGTCTTCAGGCACTGAAGATTTGGAGGGAGGAAGCTATGGTGGACATTTTCTGCGCATACTGTCAATATTCACACATAGTCCCAAGGAATGCTTTGTCATCCCCTTGAGCCTCACTCAGGAAAGGTATTGTCACTCTTATGGGACTGGGCCTTGGGATTCTTTTTTTTAAATTTATTTATTATGTATATAGTGTTCTGGGCACTAGATCTCATTATAGATGGGTGTGAGCCATCATGTGGTTGCTGAGATTTGAACTCAGGACCTCTGAATCAGCAGTCAGTTCTCTTAACCTCTGAGCCATCTCTCCAGCCCCCATGGTCTTGGGATTCTTGACATGAAATATCAACAGCATACATTCACTCAGGACTTTGCTAGCTCCCTACAAGGGACACATAGGGAATTTGGCTTGCCCAGGAAAATGGGATGTAAAACAAAGACGAGAACCATGGAGATGTAGGTGAACCACCGATTCCTTGCCAGTGCTCAAGATGGCAATCAAGAAGTTATATTTTACACCAGTATCAAAGGCTGAAAAACGAGAGTCAGCTGAAGAACCTGAGCACCCTGCCATTTGAGTTACAGACTTGGCAGGATGCTCATGACAATTAAAGTTAATGGATGTAAACCCCAGCACAAAGCAATCATTTGATAAATGGCAGCTATCATCATCCATCCTGTTGAGTCATGTATTATTCAAGAAATATTTATCTAGCCCAAGGAAGCTGGGAAAGAGCAGCTGGTCCACGTGGGGACAGTGGAGCATCCCACGGCCCAATCTGCCTGCTCACATCTCACCATAGGCCTATCTGTCTTTTATGCAAACATACAGAGCCATGTTCCTTACAGAAGAACAGTGTTGGCTTCCAGGAGTGCCTTCTCTGTATGTATTGCTAGGTGCATGTGAGAGTAAAGAGTTTCTAAGAATCATGTTCAGGCCCTGAAGACTTAAACTGTTGATTTATTCATCATATGATAAGAGTGATAAGCAGGTGTTCTGAAAACACACAATTACTTAACTAGTGATCCATGTTCCAGTAAGTGACTACCAATATAGCCAGAGCACAAAATAGGTAATGGCTTTGTTTACCCATGATGCAGTCATTGCGATTATTTTTAGACAAAAGATTTGGAGCCTGAAACACAACTCATAATTATGTTGCTATGAATCTTCAAGCAGTTGTTTTGTGGGATTAATTTAACTGTGGAAACCTTGAAGTCATCACAGTTTCTGAAAAACTCAGAGATTAAAAACTGAAAACAAGCCATTCCTTGTCACGGAGTATGTTCCTGAGCATGTCCGGTGTCTTTCCACTGTGGAGTATGCTCGCCCGCTTTCCCAGGCCCTCTTCTAGATCCAGTTCTTACTGTGCCCTCTGCTCTCTGGACGAAGCCACTGATGGCTTCTATTCAGGAAGCATTCCTCATGACGCTGGCCTGATGGATGCCCCTTTCCACTGGCCTCTACACTCTTTCTTGGAAGCCCCACCCTCCATGTCCCTGACATTCCTGTCTATTTTGAGCAGCGTCTTGCTATTTCTAAAACCTAGGGATATATTGTGCAATACATGTATATCATAAAAATAATAAAAAGATCAATATGGCCAAAAGTCTTGGAGAAAGGATGAAAATATTGATCTTATTTGCTTTAATATAAAGTGTGTACTTATCATTCTGAAGCATTTCTTCCACAGCCTTTCTTAAACTCAGTTTTTTCATTGAGTTAATTCTAGCAGTCATTTGCTTTCATATGCTGATCTTTCCAACTAATGCTATTTCATTATCTTTATTCAAGTTGCTGTAAAACCTAAAGGCTGCAAAACACTGATGATTCATCTCTAGCTAAAGTTTTAGATTGTTATTACAGTTGGCACCTTAGATCTAAACAGTGTGGTTTATGTGTATTACAGTATGTTTATACTGTGTATATTTTAGCATTGTTTTCTCGAGGAATAGTGTCCTCGAAGGAAAATTCTGAAGCACAGAATGTAGTTTTCATATGGCCGGAAGTGGCACGTATTGTCAAAAATGCTTTCCACAAGAGTTGGAGCAATTTGTATCACCTGAGGTACTGGGGATGCCAGTTCCTCCAGCCTTCACCGTAATTACTCAGTTTCTTATACGTGCAATAGCATGGCATTAATTGTCTTCTTTAATTTTTGAATGAATTACCATGCGGAAAAAAGATATGAAGAAAAATGGATAACTCCAGACACTAGATGATCAAATCCTAACTAATTTCTATATAATGACAGCTTGTTTATCATGTTGTGATGAAGATTAACTGGAGAGTGCATGAAGCAGCGTTGACGTGGAGGGAAGCACAGAACACGTTCTGTTGCTGCTTTAGTTTTTCTACGTGAATTACTTGCCCCTTGTCCTTCTTAGGAAGATGGAATGAGACATGATCATGTGTGGTCCTCCTGGTGGCTGTCTGAGCAGGTACTACTGTGATCTCTGTTAGAGTAAAGAAGAGCTGACCGCAGATCTCCAACCTTTGCTCTCATATGTTGAAGCTCAACCAACTGGGAACTTTACCAGGCCTACCATGGCCCATCAGATGAGGCAGTTTTGTAATTTTCTTTAATGAAATTATTATAGATAGACCCTAATATCTTCTCATCTGTAATTCCTTTTTTTTCTGATTAAAAGTCTTAACAAAGTTTGTGTACACATGTGTGTCTGTGTGGGTATGAAAAGGCAGTTGCTCAAGGAAGCCAGAAGAGGGTGTTGGACACTCTGGAGTTGAAGTTACAAGCAGTTGTGAGCCACACAATGTGGGTGCTGGGAACTGAACTCAGGTCCTCTGCAAGAGCAGTACGAGCACTTAATTGCTTGCCAACCTCTCCTTTCCCTTACCTGAAATTCTTTTTCTTCTTTGTTTTATCCTGAGTTTTCTGTATTAAAAGATTTTACTTCTTATATAACACTAATGGTCTTGCCATTAATAATGTATTATATTTGTATTGTCAGATTTAAAATCTCATAGTGCTGGTATTACTTTTTTCCTGAATATTTTTAAAGAAAAAGTAAAGATCTTAAGCAATTTCTGTATCCTTGTTTCAGTTTGCTAATGCATTGTTCCTAAGCATTTCAACTAAAGCTACTTCATAATAATTCTTGATATTTATTGATAGTTTGTGTAGTAGGATTAAAATTTTATGATTTAAAAAGATTTAATTTTTAAAGAAAAGTTATAATAGGCTTTGTCAGAATGTGTTTATAAAATATAGTCTAAGACATCATTTTTTATTGCTTTTCAAGGTATGAAAAAGTACTCTGGAAATAAAGAAGATGACATTATATGTTAATTTTACTCAATTTATCAATATGCATTTTTTACTTGACTATTTTGTTACCTCTAACACTCGGACCTTTTCTTATTATATTTATAAAAGTCAGATATAGAGGAATAAGGTGCGAGGGAAGCGACAGCTGCAGCATGACGCAGGGAAAAGGGTCCTCTGAAGGGACCGGACAAGCCAAGAGAGTCGCAGGAGTCAGGGAAAGGCTGAACTAAAGATGCATGATTAGGTAAAGGCTCTACTAGAATAAACAGGAAAGTGTAGAAAAGTGTTTTAAAAGACCACTCACATGCACACGCTCACGCACACGCTCACACACACACTGAGACATGGAGAGAGAGAGGGGGAGAGAGAGAGAGAGAGAGAGGGAGAGGGAGAGAGAGAGAGAGAGAGAGAGAGAGAGAGAGAGAGAGAGAGAGAAGAGAGATAGAACTTGAGCTTGGTTAGGTATAGAGATCTTGGAGGAATGGGAGGGAACCATAATCAAAATACATTTTACAAAAAAAAGATTAAATTAAAAAAAATTGAAATGACATTCAGTATAAATCCCACAAACTGCAAGTGTTAGTTTTCTGCACCAAGAGAGAATAATCTGACTTCCTGGAATCCCCACCCCTGGGGTTTCTCTATATGGCAGGCTTAATTATGGGCGCTACGTAAACATTCTAGATGATACCGCTGGCCCCTCACTGGGCAATCTGCCAGTTCACTCAGTCGCTCCCCGGAGCTGTACTGCAGGCCTGACCTTTTGCCAGCATCGGATCTGGAATCGGGCATCTGAACTCCACGGCGTCTCCTTTAGCTGACACCTTTTCCGGAGGGTGCGGTAGCAGTTGCCCCAGCCAAGCCATCCTACCACTGATAATGTTTACCTCCGAAGAGTGAGTGCACTTGCAGACGAATGCCCATACACTCTGCAACCACTGGAAGAAGGCCTAGAAGCCCTGGATAAAAAGGTGGCGGCAGGGCACAGTGCTTAGTGCCGGTTAGCGGGGAGCACAGCCTTCGTGAAGGACGTATGATTATGTACCGCTCATCTGCGGAATACAGCTCATTTCCTAGGAGACATTTTAAGCCATCTGCTCTAAGAGTTGATATGTGGGAAGACGAAAAGTCTTAAAAAAAAAAAAATTAATGTGCTAAAGCCCCAAATCAAAACTGAGGCAAATGTAGCATTGCTCTTCTATGCTTTAATTTTTTGGAAAACAGCCTTAAAGAGTGGGGATTGCAGCAGTCTTGTGAGCCAAGCAAATCCAGGGCCTTTTTAGGGCAGTCCAGGGTGGGATTAGATGTTCCAGGCAACACTGTCCTCGTAAGCCTGCCATGATCTGAAACTTAGATCTTGGTTCTGGGCCAGAATCAGGCTGACCTTCAAAGGTCGGCAGAGAAAGCAGTGACATCTAGACAACTGCTAGGCAACCCCCCCCCCATCTGCCTTTCCAGCCCTTCTTCCTCCTTGCCGATCAAACACTCCAGATTCTGTTGCCTCTATGATCTGACCCTCAGTGAATCTATAGCTGCTTCCTGATGGGATTTTAGGAGATTGTCTACCTTTGTAACATTAGGGAATTAAATATTAATCACCATGGCTTTGGTGCTAGTTGAAGACAGTATCCTTCAGGTATCATTACAACAAAAATAACCTGCCCAACTTTCTTAAGGCAGATGTGTGGTATTTATTATTTGAAAAGCTTTCCTAATTATCCATACAGTGATAGATCAGTGCAAAGATTTTAAGATTGTCCAAATTAGGGAACTATTTGATGAATTACTATATTCCTTACATACAGACTTGTAATTTTCGTGTTATCATCCACAGTGTAAGCGTGAATTAGTTTTTCATGCTTTGTTCTTTGTTTATTTACTTCAGCCGATCTCTGTGAACATTATGATGAGGATTATGTTTGATATTCAGGGGTTATTCTCATTTCCATTATGCAGTTTTATAATTGACGAGTCAAGGTACATTGAACATTTAAAAGCCTGCTCTTGGTTTGTGACACTCATCTATAGATCAAGTCTACTAGATTAAAAAATAAACTCTGCTAAACCCGGTAACATGGCACCTTTAATCCTAACACTCTAGAGGGTGAGATAAAAGGATTTGAATTTAAGGCCAGTCTGTGCTATGTAGGAGAACCTTGTCTCAAAAATCTGAAAGCCCAAACTGTAGATTTATAATCATCATTATTATGTGATAATTATTTTGGGGAAATATTTATTTATGTGTATTTGTATATGTGTGGGTGCATGCATGCCAGAAGACAATCGCTGGGAGTCAGTTCTCTCCAGCACATGAGTTCCAGGGATGAAATCAGGTCATCAGGCCTGGTGGCAAATGTCTTTACCCACTAACTATCTTTTTGGTCACATAATTATTATGTTTTAAATTGTTTGTTTGGGATGTTTGAAATAAAGTCCACTCCACAGTCCAAGCTAGTCTTGAATTTTCTGGATGAAGCAAAGGGCCTACCTCAGCCTCCTGAGAGCTAGGGCTACAGGCATGTCCTACCATGTTTGTCTTCAAAATGATCTTTAAACGTTTGCTTATTTTTCAACTTACACACTAGACTTCATAGATCGAGTTGATGTCAGGTTAAATGACTTCCCCAGCGAGTACCTCACTGATCGATAATAAGTAATTAAGACCATTACCCATAATATAAGAGACCATAAGAACTGTAATATAAAGTGGACCGCCTTCTGGGATATATCTTCAGTTAAACAAGTTACAGAGCTGCAATAGTAAGTAGCCATCTTTGATACTTGTCTCTAGTTTTAATTTTTTCTCCATTTATAGTCTCTTCAAGAATTGTCAGATGTCTTAGTTAGGTTTACTATTGCTGTGAAGAGACACCATGGCCAGACCAGCTCTTCTAAAGGGAACATTTAATTGTGGTGGCAGTTCACAGTTCAGAGGTTCAGTCCGTCATGGCAGGGTGCATGGGGGCATGCAGGCAGGCACAGTCCTGAAGAAACAGCAGCAACAGGAAGTTGACTGTCACACTGAATGAAACTTGAGAAAAAGACCTCAAAGTCCACCCTCACAGGGACACACTTCCAACAGTAGGTATGACCCAGATTAAAGGTGTGCTCTCCAGCCTCAAGGTCTGAATTAAAGGCTTGTGTCAGCCAGCTTCTTCCAGCAAGAGCACATTTCCTCCAAAAAGGCCACACCTCCTAAGAGTGCCACTCCCTATGAGTTTATGGGGCCAAATACATTCAAACTACCATACCAGATGAATAATTATGAGTGTTTTCTATATGGTCATTCTGTTTTTATCTACCTATCTAGGAAAAAAGATGAATTATTTTTCTCATAACCTGAACATTGTATCTGTACTTGCTTTTCGGAGGCTGTTATTACACTTGTCAAAATTCCAGATCCTCTAATAGCTCAGGATAAGGATCCAGTTTTTGAGTTACTCCATGCCCTCTAGGGCTTGTTCTTGAGATATTAGCTCTCTTTACTATTCCAGAGATCCTGACACTCTTGCATTGTACAGAAAATGATCTGAAAATTCTTTGAAAACTTGCTAAAGTTTGTGTGTGTGTGTAAAGTGTATAATGTTGTTTTAAGAGAGGGTTTCATTCCGTAACTTATCCATGGCTGGAAGTCACTATGAAGCCCAGGCTTGCCTCAAACTCGTGGAAATCCTCTGGTCTCAAGATCTGAAGTATTGGGACTTCTGGGGTGTGCCAATATGCCTGGCTTTCAAACATAAAAACATATATTAAATTAAATCCTCTCCTGCTATCTGGAAGTAATTTTTTTTATCATGAAAGCTGTCTTAATGATTTTGCTATTTGAGTAATAACATCATAACCAATTAATTACTCTTAATTAACTGATTAAAATTTCCTGGCATCAATGAGCTCAATACATTTACAAGCTTATAATACACTCTTTGGATAGCAGTAACTTTTTAAAACTGGGTCACTGTCTCCCAGGCCCCTCTCAGTCAAAAGCAGGGAGAACCTTCTTCCCAGGGGTTCACCTATACCCAGGTGGAGTTTGGATGTCTCTTAATCTTGCTTTTCCCCTAATCCTGTTGTGTTGAAGGAGCTGTGGGCTGCGTTCCTGCCACCCAGCTCCCGGCCACCTGGCTAGCTTATGCCCCAAAATAACAACACACAAACTGTATTCTTTTAAACACTGCTTGGTCCATTAGCTCTAGCCCTTACTGGCTAATTCTCATATCCCGATCAACCCATCTCTAATAATCTGTGTAACACCAGTCTTACCGGGAAAGATTCAGCATGTCTGACCTGGTGGCTTGCTTCATCGCGTCTGCCTCTGAGAGGAGCTGTTCTGCATCTGAGCTCACTTCCTCTTCCTCCCAGCATTCTATTCTGTTTACTCCACCCACCTAAAGGCTGGCCAATCAAATGGGCCAAGGCAGTTTCTTTATTAGCCAATGACCTTCCTCCATCATTGTTGGAAATTCCAGGAACTCTTTTTGCTTCCACTGTCTCCATCTGTGTTGTACTTACTGTCTGCTGCATCTCTTGTAGCCCTTCTTGGTGTATCAGGCTGTGACCAAATACCACCAAAAGAAGCCACCTAAGCGGGCATCTTAGTATATTTCTGTTGGTGTGATAAAACACAACAGGAACAATGTATGGCTCATAGTTCCGGGTTCCAAGGCCCTCATGGAGAGGAACTGAGGGCCTCAGGAGCTTGAAGCAGATGGTTACACTATGTCTGCAGTCAGAAGAAGCCTTGAGAAGATGCAGGCTAGTGCTTGGCTTTATTTATTTATTTATTTATTTATTTATTTATTTATTTATTTATTTTTGCGCTCTTAAAATACAGCCCAGGATTCCACACCTAAGGAATGTGTGTCCTCCACGTGGGGCAGGCCTTCCCACACCAATTGAATAATCCCCTCCAGGAATGTTCCAGGTCTATCTCACGCCTCTACAACTTGATTTTGTCAAGGTAACAACACTAACAGTTACAGGGAGGAAAGGCTTACCTGGCTTACAGTTCTTGCGGGAATGTAATCTATTTTGGTGGGGAAGGCACTGGAGAAGGAGCCTGCAGCAGCAGAGTCACAGGAAGTAGAACTTGAGCCGAAAGTGAGGCAGAGCCATGAACCCTAAGGCCCGCCCTCAGTGACCCATTTCCTTCATCAAGGTTCCACCTCCTGACTGATTTCTCTCTTCCAAAACTTCACAGCCAGCGAGAGACCATGTGTTCAAATACATGAGCCTATCAGACCAAGTTGGCACTCAATCCACAGTAGTTGGTATGTTGTGCTCCCCTAGAAACATTTTTGTCACATTCTCTAAAAGCTGTATTTACGTATTTCAAACAAAAACAAAACTCCAATTCCTTTCTATCTTTTGTTCTTCACAGACTGTATATACTGGGTACTCCAGGAAGCAGATGCTGAAAGGAGTGGAAAGGCTAAAGGGGTTACGGGTTACGACCTGTGGACAATGACAGGGCCAGGAAGCCAGACTGAGAAACCAAGGCTCAGATTTCATAGGATTGGAAAGGGTTTGAGCCAACCAATAGAGGGAGTGCAAAGACTGATCATTGGGGCTATCCTTTGGAAAGAGTGGGGCCCTTCCCTATGTTCCAAGGTCAGTCAGGCTAGACATTTCCCCAAATTTCACAGCTTCCTCTCTGAGGCACGTCCTGAGCGTGGCAGGAGCTGCCAACCGCTCTGCTTACCTGGGGACATCAAGGTCTTTGTTGAAGGAAATCAGAGGCACACCTTCAGTGGGATTATTAAGGGATTAATTTTTCCACCTCCGAAAGGTTGGAATTCTCTTCTCTTTCGCCTTCGTTCAAGTCTTTGCAGTGTGTACTCCTTCACGCTCACTCTGCCTGCTGTTTGATTGTAAAACTTCCACTCCCTAACCCCTCCAAAACCTTAGCAACCCATTACCTTGTCTCCAGCTAATATTCTTGGATATTTTTCCCAAGTGCCCATACTGCTAAACTCAGCTTGCCTTCTCATCTGCCCCCTCCCCCACTATCCTCACACAGTACCACAGAGTAATGTCCCTGCTGGGGATCTTAGCACGACTGTACACAATGCGCAGGGATCCTATAATTAGGTTCTTCCTTCTTACATGGCATCTGAAGACTAGTCTTATAATTTCTGTTTACATGTTAAGGAACACGGTGGGAGAGTGTGGTCCCCGGAGTCACGTAGATCAGATCTAAAAGCTAACTCTTTGATTCTATTTGGCCATGCCTAGCATCTCTGGGTCTTTCACCTAATCTCATAAATGGAGTTTATACTAGCTCCTCACGGCATATTATTTGAAGACTGTATGAAGTCTGTAGCTGCATTATTGAGATGTCTCAAATCACTGAAATTTATAATTAAAGATTTTTTTTTCCTTCGGTAGATGCTGCTAACTA
Organism: Chionomys nivalis; assembly: GCF_950005125.1. Classification (NCBI taxonomy): domain Eukaryota; kingdom Metazoa; phylum Chordata; class Mammalia; order Rodentia; family Cricetidae; genus Chionomys; species Chionomys nivalis. The sequence continues at coordinate 47,818,298 of NC_080087.1, forward strand.
TACTCAGGAGATAACCCCATTTGCCACTCAGAACATTTTGACCTAATTCTATAAGGTTTTGGACATTTTGAGTTGTTAAATAATTCCCTTGTGAACTAGTGCAGGTCAGCTCAGAGGATGTATGTGTGTGTGTGTTATGTGTATGTGTATAATGTGAGTATAGTGTATGTGGTGTGTGTGCAGTGTGTGTGTATGTGTAAGTGTATATTATGTGCATATGTTATGTAGTGTGTGTCCAGTATGTGTGTATAAAGTGCATGTCCAGCATGTGTATAATGTATGCAATGTGTGTATGTTTATAGTGTGTATGTGTGTAACACATGCATATATATGTAGTGTGTGTCCAGTGTGTGTGTATAATATATGCACTGTTTGTATATATTTGTGTATAATGTGTGTGCATAGTGTGTGTGTGTGCATAGTGTGTGTGTGTGTATGTGTGTGTGTGTGAGAGAGAGAGAGAGAGAGAGAGACAGAGAGAGAGACAGAGAGAGAGACAGAGAGTATAGTGAAGGCATGATTTGTTTTCTTGACCCCCACAATTTCATCTACTCTGTGTGTCCTCCATTATCTGACAAAGAAGACAGGAAGGGAGGGTTGGACTCCTTAGAAACCATCAAGGTTGCTGTTTCTTTTTGCTGTAAGTGATCTCTCTGCTTTTCATAAGCTCAGTAACACGAGTTGGTGACTCCAAGTTCCTGAGACCAAGACACCAGGACAAACAGTTCCAGTAAACACTGATGTCCCTTGACTCTGTTGGCTGAAGCTTGCCTCTTCTCCCCTTCAGTAGCCCGAGCCTGGTGCCAGCGTTCTGCAGCTTACCTGCTCTCTCAGGGGACAGCACAGTTCAGCTTCAATGCAAAAGCTGAGGAAGAATTCATTTTCTATACTTCCTCACTCCCCAAATGAGGCACTCTGGCTCTCTCGGTGGCCATACTACACAGTCACCCTTCTGTCTTTCCTGCCTCTATTTTGGTAGTGCAGGTAGGCGATAGCCTCATGGGGAGCTCAGGGAATCACAGCTTAGATGGAAGCTACCATTAACCTGGCCCTGGAGAGTTTGCTAAGTATTTCTCAATAGTACGTCACCATAATTCCTGAGCTAATTAGTAACCGCAAATGGGCAAGAAGAGACTGCAAGCAGTACTTTTCTCCACTTGGACACGCGTACATAGGACAGGATCCACAACCTATCTGGCCTACAACAACTAATGTTACCTTTCATCTTAGTGAGACGTAACAGCTTTATGTCTATGCTGTATGTTTCTATTACAAATGTGGGTCACACATGCAGTACTCAAAATATTAAGCAATTAATCTCTGCAACAAATCTTCACGGTAGTCACTGTTACAATCCCAAATTATAGTAGGAGAGGAAATTGAGGCATGTGCCGGGTAAGCAACCCAGCAACCCACTTGTCTTCTGGACTGAGGAATTCTGTGTATCAGGAACCAAATTAGATTTTCAAATCCAGTTTGGAAAGTGTTCTTAACTGTTGTTATAACTGTTTGTTATGAAGGATCATCTGAGTCATAACAACATATACAAAATTGAATAACTTGTCATTTCTCTTGTGTGGGAAAGGTTGCACACATATGCCCTTGATACATCAGGATTTTCTAGTTATAGTGACTTTTAGATTTCATCATTCATCTTTTTCTATCTATTGGTAATCTTTTTTGCGGAATTCTTTCAATTACTTTTTTATTTTTTTCTTTCAATTATTTTTGATGGGAGTTTTTCTTATATATTATTCCTCTTGTTTTGATAGACTATATAGTAAATAAATGTATATTATAAATAAAAAACTATTGATTTTCCCATATTATGAGATTTTATTCTAATATTAAAGACCATCTTTATCTATTACTGTATTTTTTTTAGTTTTCTTGTTGCTTATGCAAACTGATAAGTTTGAATCAGGAAAAAATGTAAGAAAATTCATTTGACTCAACCCAAGAATTCATATCAAATTTATGAATATAATGTTTATTTCTCATTAATAAGACTTTTTATTATTTGATATGTATGTGTGTATGTTGGAGTATATGTATGTGTGCCCTCTGTGTGCAGAGTCAGGAAGAGAATATCAGAACTAGAGTTATAAGTGATTATGAGCTGCCCCAGGTAGGCGTTGAAAATTGAACCCAGATCCTCTGGAAAACCAGTGAGTGCTCTTAACTGCTGAGCTATCTGAACAACCCCCAATGATGTCTTTATAAAGTATTTTTATGAATTCTTTGAGAATTTCACATAATGTATTTTGATTATATTTCCCCCCACTCTTCCTCCAACTCCTACCAGATATGCTCAACTGTCTCTCTTCTCTCTCTCTCTCTCTCTCTCTTTCTCTCTCTCTCTCTCTCTCTCTCTCTCTCTCTCTCTCTCTCTCTCTCTCTCTCTCCTCTCTCTCTCTCTCTTTGAACACACAACGGCTGCTGAAGCAGGAGAATCAAGAGTTGGGGACAACCTGACCTGCACATCCAGTTCCAGAATTTGGGCTCTTTGTTAAACTATAAATCATGAAAAGATGAATATGTGGATATAGTATTTAAATTATTTTTACTTTAGTTGTTTTTCTTTTTCCTTTTTTGGGGGAGGGTTCCAGACAGGGTTTCTCTTTGTAATATCCCTAGCTGTCCTGGAACTCACTTTGTAGACCAGGCTGGCCTAGAACTCACAGAGATCTCGCCTGCCTCTGCTTCCCAGAGTGCTGGAAGTGCTGGAATTAAAGGCCTATGCCATCACACATGGCTTTGATGATTTTATTTGTGAAACTTTTAATAAATATTTTTAAACCCATCCTTTTCACGGGTTATAACTAATGTGCTACTTACTTAAATCAGAAAAGAGCCATTTCATTACCTTTTCATATTTCTGTCACACTCTAGCATCAAAACCAGTTGACACCTGACAGACACCTCAGGATTTGGAGAACTAACTGCCAGTCTACAGGAAGATCTAGATGTACAACCACAGTCTGCTGCCTTTCAACAAATGTGGCGAATGATGGAATATCCTTCCAAACTTAAACCTCACAAGTTTTCAAATAGTACGTTTTTGAGAAAAATATGTAAATATTTAAGTAAATACGAAGCTTTTGTTAGCAACTTCCACAATACGGAACAGGAAGACTTGAGCTCTGATTAGGACTTAGCTTTAAGATTGATATGATGTTTTACTTTTATTGATATGCAACGAGCGGGGTTAACCAGTATTTATTTTGTATCTACATATTGGAGAGATCATATTGCCAACAAGAAGAATTTAAAGTGAATGTTGCATCTCTCCGTCTTTTCTTAGGATGTCTGCTCCTATGTAGGGTAGGCACTAAAGTGGAGCAGGGCTCCAAGATGTGGGAGGCAGGCACGACCTCTTTTCTAGTCCCACCGTGAACCATAGTTGGTGCTCTTGGAATGCATGGTGACAATTTAAAATCTGATCTTCATTCTGAGTCAGATAGGGAGCCCCACACCCACCCCATCTGGCCTCTTAATTTTAGCTAGTGGTGATGAGTTGCGGGGACTACTCACACCTTTTATAATCGTACCCCAGAAAGCGTGTATAGGAAGATAGGGCTTGGGGTCAATTTATGGCCCTGTAGGAAACAGGATGCAGAAGTCGGGAGGTACCAGAGCGGCCTCAGAGGTGAGCACCCGCGTGCTGTGGGCGAAAGGTCTCTGGCTCACCAAGCCCGCCCCAGGTCCCGCCTTCGGGCTCCGCCCCCGGGCCCTCTAGCCCCGCCCCGAGGCTCTCCAGGCCCCGCCCCTCCCGGCCCGCCCCGCCTAGCTAGGGTTCTTGTGGGGCGGAGAGTGCTGAGAGGAGCCGCAGCTGCTGATCCACTCGGAGTGTCGGAGCCTGGGCGCAGCCGGGGATCGCGCCGCCGTCACCGGGGAGCCGCTCGCTTCCCTGGCCCGGGCCTCAGCGCAAGTCGGCTGGGCCATGGCAGCCACCGCGCTCCCGGGCCGTCGCTGAGCAGCCGTTAAGCCGCCCGCCCGGGTCCGGCCCGTGCCGCCGCGGCCCAGGCTCCGCTCAAGTTTCCGCCCAGAAGCCGAGGCGACCGCGGGCCGCGAGCTCTCGGCTCGCCCGCTGGCCCGCTATGTGGGGCCGTTTCCTGGCCCCGGAGGCTGGCGGCCGGGACAGCCCAGGCGGGTCCCGCAGCTTCCCTGCGGGTAAGGGGGACGGCGGGCGGGTAGGGTGGCGGCCGCCGGGGTGCGTCGGGAGCCCTCGCCCTTGGGCCTGCGACCCCCGCAGGGTGACAACTCGACCCTTCTGGGCCGCTCGGCCGGGCTTTGTTGTCTCTCGTGTGGTGCGTGGCTGCCCCACGCGGGACGCGGGCGGGAAGGTCGCTGCGGTGTCGCCCGCAGCCGCTGGTCCGGGGACGCTGCTGGGGACGTGGTCGCCGGCAGCAACCTCGGGGGTTCCGCAGCTCTTAGAAAGCGGGTCGTGCGGCTGCCAGTCGCCTCCTGGGTCTCATCAGAACCCAACCACCTTTGAGCTGCGGGGTCAGGGAAACTGGGGTTTGCGGCGCTTTGCGTGGGTGGAGGGGACTGTTAGAATCGGACAAGCATATCATGCCTGCATCACCCAGAAGTTGTGTAGGAGTCATCAGATGAGACTAAATCTTCTAACCTGGAATAGGAAAAGAAGGCTTAGCTTGACCATGACAAGTTATCTAACCATGACAGTCCTTAAGGGCACTTTAATCTTAACTAAGTTTGGATCTCTTTGAAAAGCTGAAAGAGACAGCCCCCCACCTCCAAACACTCAAGAGAAAGGACCACATATCTGTATGCAAAATTTCTCTTAGAAATTTAGATATTTCTTTAGTAACTCTGGTCTAGAAGTGTTTGAACTTGACTTGTGTAACTTAGAGGCATTTGTTTACCCTTTTCAAAGCTCTGTAGACACATTTGGTAGGGGTCCTTTTGTGATGGTCTCTGCTTTTTAGGAGATACCAGGCAGTCATATTGCTATTGAAGTTTCAAACAATGAAATTCTGTGGTAGTTGAGATCCAAAACGATCTGTTGTGGTCATTCCCACAAAATTATTTTCGTTGCTACTTCATAACTATAATTTTGCTATTGTCATGAATCATAATGTAAATATTTGATATGGAAGCTATCTGATACATGAGCTCCCGAAGGGGTCGCGGCCCACAGGTTGAGAACCACTGGTTTAGACACGTGTGACATACATACATACATACATACATACATAATACATACATACTAGGTTTAAATTTATTCTTTTACATTTTAGACCCATACTAGTTTTAGAAGTAATGGAGATTGGGCTAGTTGTGAAATTGGTAAAAAATATATGCAGGGAATTACTTTCTAAAATATTTGCTGTTTGTCATGGAGAGAGCAGTTCAGAGGTTTCTGATGCTTACCCAGTTTTGCAGGTTCTGGCATCTAAGTGGCTTTAGTGATGGAGAAGATACTCATTTTCCCTGGGGGCCAGAAAGAGTGGTTTCCATTTATTCATATGTGTCAGAAGCCATCTGTGGTGCCTTTGTAACCTAACCTCTAAAACCTTCCTGGTGGTAATGGCTGGTGTTGGAAGGGTACCACAGAAGCATCACATCCATATCCATTGTTTTCTTCGGAGAAAGCATCTTAACTTAGAAGTTAAGTAACTGGAAGACTGATGTTTCAGTGTAGAATTTAGACTTTATGATTTGTAGAATACAGAGAAAGTACTTTAAAATTTTCCTCAGATTTAAGGGATTTGGACAGTGTGTATCCTTGTAAACAGAATTCCTTCTTGTGTTGACAGCAATAAGCCATAAATCACGATGTTTCTTTTCAGTGAGATTATATACTGACAGTGGATTACTTTTATAGTAGTGGTGATGTAATTATCTTTTCCTGGAGCCAATATACATAGTTAATTATTTAAAATTATTTTTTTATAAGTTATTCTGAAGTGTGGTATCTCTAGCAGATGATCCCAGTGAAAGTCAAGATAACTTATGGGCTGGTTCAGGTGTCATGTAAAGCTTTTTTCCTAAGAATATGAAGAAAATGTGTGTTTCTCTCTCTTTCTCCTCCTCCTCCTTCTCCTCCTCCTCCTCCTTCTTCTGAGAGATGCTCTCATGTAGCCCAGGCTGGCCTTTGACATGAAATTGCAGTGAAGCCAAGACTGGCTTTGAGCTGCTGATCCTGCCAACAACTGCTGGGGATCACAGGCTTGTGACATCTGCCAACCCAATCTTCTGACGGAGTTTATTGGCAATCTGATGGGTTCTGAGACAGTAAATAGTTTTTGATATTAAAAAAACTGTTTGCATGGAAGAAGTGATTTCTGGATGTTCTGAGCAACTAGGTAACTGATGAGAGGAAAGCAAAGGTAATGAAACGTCAGCTTTCCGCGGTGGAGAGGACACTGCTGCTGCTGCATGAGATGGAGTAACACATGGGAGCAGTAGGCACACTTTAGAAAACACATGCGTTTGTTTTTCCTTCTGGATTTCATTGTGTCCTTTCCTTATTCAGTTTCCCAGGTTTATGGCTAACCATGTTCTAAAAAAGCTAAAATGAAAATTTTCTTACATTTCCATGCAAGTTTACATACACATCAATACAGCTAGAAGGCTGCTTTAAAATAGGATAAGTTGTGTGTCTTTTCGCACTTGAATGTGTTCGAAATCCCTCTTTTTCAGGATATATACTATCAGAGTTGGTTGAAAGATGATATATTTTCCTTAGGCTTTTGAAATCTAGAATCACGCAGTGATATTTGGAGTACTTCTAGTTACAGTGGCTATGTTCTTTGAAATAGGTCACACACATACACACACAGTTTTATTTTGTTTGAGACAGGGACTAAATATGTAACCTAGGTTGGTGTCAAATTTACAGAAATCCTCCTACTTCAGCCTCCATGTTCTGAGATTACAGATATGGGTCACTGTTGCTAGTTTTATAAGTCATATTTTAAAACTCAATATATCCAATCCTTAAAGTCTTTTGGGGTAGAGGTTGGGTGGTGGCAGCGCACACCTAGGGAGGCAGAGACAGGTGGATCTTGTGAATTTGAAACCAGCCTGGTCTACAAAAGCTAGTTCCAGGACAGGCACCAAGGCACCAAAGCTACACAGGGAAACCCTCGAAAAACCAAAAAAAAAAAAAAAGCATTTTGGGGTAGAATATTATACTTTTAAAACATGCTAAAAACATTACAGTTAACACTTGCATGGTATCACTTGCTCATTGCCTTGCATAGTCGGTATGTCACTACTTACAAGCTCTTAGTGATGTCATAATGTAGTGGTCATATCTAGTAAGTAAACAAATGGTGTTTCTGCTATGATTCTGAGTTAGCTGGCCCTAAGAGCACTCTGGTAACAATGAAAGGTAACAGCTCCGTCAACTAAGCTTAACTGGACATGCTCTTTCCTAGTAGTAGCCATTGGGAGGGGGGGGTGAATCACAACTCACCAGTGAGTGATAGCTTTTATGAAAGGAGCTTGATTAGTAATTGGAATTTGATCACTGCTTGACTTGACTGAACTGCTATATTAATCTGAAGCCAGGAAATAAATGGTGAGTTGAGCTGATGACACTTATTGTTGTAAAGTTTTATATATATTATGAACAGGAAGATATTAGTTACAGTTTCTCTGTCTATAAGAAATATGTGTCTTGAGAAGATAATGAAGACTTGCAGTCTCTTAGAGACTGCTTTATTGAATTATAGCTTAATTAGTTCCCACAAACTGTTCATTAAATAAGAAGGATGTGATCACCCAGGTAACATGTGAGCCCCAACATATTAACTGCTATTACTGCTTTAGGGATTTTAATATTTTATGCTTTAATCTTTAAAAATATTCAGAGGAGAGCAGTTTATTGTGGAAGGTTACTAATTAAGAATAGAAGTACTGGATATGGTGCTGCCTGCCTGTAATCTCAACACTGGAGGGGTAGAGGCAATAGGATTGTAGCCAGATTTACATAGCAAGTTCAGACTGGCCAGGACTACATAGTGAGACCCTGTCTCAAGAAATCCAAAACCAAACCAAAACAAAAAAAATCCATGCTCAACCACCACCCCATACAAGAAGAATAGGAATGACTAGCATAATAGTAACAACACCAAATTGCTTTTTTTACTTATATTTTATTTTGCCTATTTTTATTTAATTGATGTAGTGAATTGTTGCTATCTAGTATGGTGCTTTCCACATAAGTACATGCCTTTGTTATTAAACATTACCCATATGCCAAACTTTGTACTAGACATGGTGCTATACTGTTGCAGAACATGAAGGTCCTTGCTATACAGGAGCTTACATTCTCCTGCTGAGGAGATGGGCAGTAAGTAGTACATAAGAAGCTAGTTCAGCTGGTATTGCTGACAAGGAAGGAAACCAGCAGAATGACTTTGAGTAGCCTGGTCAGGCAAGGCCTCTCCCAGGAGGCTGTGCTGAGAGCTGAAGGTGCTTCACAGGAAGAGAGGTGTGTGGACTCCAAGATGGGGCTTGGGTGGTTGCAGGACTGTCAGAACCCGAGCAGTCCTGAGCTTAGTGAGCAGAGATGAGGTATAATGGGGAAGGCCTGATAGTAGTCTAAGACTTTTTAAGGAGTGGGGTTTATTTTATTTTGTTTTTCTGCTTTTTTGAGACAATGTCTCATTATGTATCCTTGGCTGGTCTACTTGCTATGTGAACAGGCTAACCTCAGAGATCTGCTTGCCTCTCCTTCCCCAGGATTCAAAGGCACCGGCCACCACTCTGGGCTGGATTTCATGTGAAAGGAAGTAGGGGTGAAGGACTGTTCATGCTTTTACTTAGCGCTTGAAGCAGACGTTGTTTTGTGTACTGGGGACACATAATGAACATCTGTTGACTGAGTTTTCTGTTTGTTGACAGAGGTTTCTGTCCTGCTTGGTTCCCGTAGTCATTAAGTCCCAAAGAAATCATACAAAGGTCTACATTAATTATAAATTGATTGGCCTAGTAACCCAGGCTTCTTATTAGCTATTATAACTTATATTAGCCCAAAAGTCTTGTCTGTGTTTGCCACATGGCTTGGTACCTTTTCAGGCAAGGCAGTCAGTCACATCTTTCTTCTTCTGTGGCTGGGTCACCACTACAGACTGAAACTTCCCTCTTTCCAGAATTCTCGATGCCCCGCCTCTACTTCCTGCCTGGCTACTGGTCAATCAGTGTTTATTAAACAAGTATGAGAAACAAATCTTTGTCCCACAGCAAACATCTACTGTTGTTGTGAATCACTTGTTGATTGTGTAGGGGAAGAAACTGTAAAGAGGCAAGAATAGCAGTAGAAAGCCAGTTTTTTATACATTGCTGTTATCTGGTGAGAGATGATTTGGAGTAGGGCAGTTAGATGGGGTTATGAGAGAAGAGAAAGGCTTACACTGTTTGTGTGAAATAAAGCTAATAGGATTTGCAGATAGTTTGGAGGTGGCAAACATGGGGCAGGAATCAAAGGTAATTATAATGGCATGTGGTCCCCCTTTTCTGCCATGGGAACTGTTGGTGGTGGGAGGAGTGTAGGGAATGTCATATGTGAAGTCTGAGGACCATTTTAGAGTTTGGGTGAGATGTTGAGTGGAAACAGGCCAATGTGGAGATCACTGGATCTGGGGAGATAAGAGTTTCCTGTGTGCGTGTAAATGGTATTGGTTATGGGAGCTGAATGGGTCCCATGGAAAGATGTGAGTGCATATAGAGGAGACATCAGAGGTCTCGACTCCAGGACACCAGTTTTCCTGATCTAGTAGGGAAAGAGTAGTGTCCAAAGCGATGAAGCGGAGCAACCAGGGAAGTATAGGAGTAAAACCAGAAGAATGTGGTGCTTGATCATTAAAGTCTCATACATCTAAGAGGTCGTATCTGACAGGTCAAAAGAAAATGGCTGAATGCTACTAATCACTGTTAGTGAGGGATTTAAAAAATACCTAAAGTGGCAGAAATTGGATATTTCATTTCACTGCATAAGATTGATACATAAGAGTTCAAATAATGTTGGAGTATTTAAGGTAGAGCCACTGCCTCTTTGGGCTTGCCTGTGACCTCCAGTTTTTAGAGAAGTATCCTGGATTTTCCTAGGACAAAAGAGTTTCTTGGGATGGATGCTTTGATTGACTGATGTTTCTCAGATCATCTGCCTGGTGTTAACAGTGTTCTCTTCCATCAGAATAGGAGTCCCTCCCTCCCTCCCTCCCTCCCTCCCTCCCTCCCTCCCTCCCTCCCTCCCTCCCCTCCCTCCCTCCCCTCCCTCCCTCCCCTCCCTCCCTCCCCTCCCTCTCTCCCTCCATCCCTCCCTCCGTCCCTCCTTCCCTTCCCTTTTTTCTTTTCTTTTTCTTTTTCTTTCTTTCTTTCTTTTTTTTTTTTTTTTGAATAAGGTTTTGCTATGTAGCTTTTGCTGGCATAGAACTTACTATATAGGCTGAACTAGCCTGGAACTCAGTGATTTGCTTGCCTGCCAAGTCCTGGGTTTAAATGTGTGCACCATCACACAGGCTTTGATGTTACTTTTATCTCATGCTTTTATTAACTGTTGTCTGGACAGATACTCTCATTTTATTTTTCCCTGTAATTTGTTAGAGATTTACTAGGTAGTGCCAACATTCAAATCACTGCTTGGCCAATCACTTAAGTGTATTGCTAGCTAGCTCTTACATCTAGAATGAACCCATCTCCATTTTTTATAATTTATTTTGATGCTTGTGATCTACTGGCAAGGTTTCAACATGTCTGTCTCTGGCAGTGGCTCCATGGCTTCTCTCTGACTCCACCTCAGTTTAGTTTGCCCACTTAGCTAAGTTCTGCCCTGCTATAGGTCTAAAGCAGTTTCTTTATTCATTAATGGTAATCATAGCACACAGAGGCGACTCCCTCGTTGTTGTAGGCTCTCAACTGAACTGCAGCTTTTAGTTATCCTTAGAAGTGGACTATGTGTCTTGTTAAAGTTTCTACCAGTTGGATGCATTGTTTTGTAAAAGTAAAGATCACGTGCCTGCCTGTCCGCCTTAAGAATCACACCTGTGGCAGTGCTGCACTGGCTCTGAAGAATCACACCTGTGGCAGCATTGCACTGGCTCTGAAGAATCACACCCATGGCAGCACTGCACTGGCTCTGAAGAATCACACCTGTGGCAGCATTGCACTGGCTCTGAAGAATCACACCTGTGGCAGCATATCACACCTGTGGCAGCATTGCATTGGCTCTGAAGAATCACACCTGTGGCAGCATTGCACTGGCTCTGAAGAATCACACCTGTGGCAGCATTGCACTGGCTCTGAAGAATCACAGATCTGGCAGCACTGCACTGGCTCTGAAGAATCACAGATCTGGCAGCACTGCACTGGCTCTGAAGAATTACAGCAGTGGCAGTGCTGCACTGGCTCTGAAGAATCACACCTGTGGCAGCATTGCACTGGCTCTGAAGAATCACACCTGTGGCAGCACTACACTGGTTCTGAAGAATCACACCTGTGGCAGCATTGCACTGGCTCTGAAGAATCACAGCTGTGGCAGCACTGCACTGGCTCTGAAGAATCACAGCTGTGGCAGCACTGCACTGACTAAAGAATTACAGCAGTGGCAGTGCTGCACTGACTCTAAAGAATTACACCTGTGGCAGTGCTGCACTGGCTCTGAAGAATCACTCCTGTGACAGCATTGCACTGGCCCTGAAGAATCACAGCTATGGCAGCACTGCACTGACTAAAGAATTACAGTGGCAGCAGTGCTGCACTGGCTCTGAAGAATCACACCTGTGGCAGCTTTGCACTGGCTCTGAAGAATCACACCTCTGGCAGCGCTGCACTGGCTCTGAAGAATCACACCTGTGGCAGTGCAACACTTGCTCTGAAGAATCACACCTGTGGCAGTGCTGCACTGGCTCTGAAGAATCACACCTGTGGCAGTGCTGCACTGGCTCTAATGCCCTTCTAAAGTTTTCTTGTCACTGCAGAAACTCACTTCTTAGATGAATAACATTAAAGATAGCTTCACTGGAAAGTGAATGCTTAAATTTGGGGAACTGAAAAATTATAGATATTTATGTTTTTTCAGAATTTAAGTTTTGGTTTATTTCTGCATTTAGATTTATTATCCATAGTACTTATGTTACTAAGTATTAGAAAATTAAGAATTATTGAGGAATAATTTTCCTACACTTTCAGTGTAGACTACATATGATAAAGGTAGCCTTCATAGCACTTTTTGTTTGAGCAGTTGTTTAGGAAAGTTGATTTTGATTTTGGTGTTTACTTTCTTCTTTAGACAGACATAACTTGCTGTCATAAGAGTGCTTTCTGTATGAGGTGGTGCTGTGAAATGCTGTCTAAGACAAGGGCAAGCCAGTGGAGCCCCACTGCTGTGCTCCCTTACACGTGGGTGTTTTCATTGGCAGCCTCTCAGGGCATGGTTCTGATTCTGCATAGCTGCTGAAATACCTGTTGTAATATGTGTTTTCACGTAACCAGACAGTAGTGGCCTTCCTGTCTGTACACTGATATCAACTGCAGGTAGTGTTTTTATAGAAGAGTTAGTCATATCTGTGTTGGTTGGTACCCTTACCTTTTGTTTGCTTCTTGTAAGAAAACTTGATGAGGACTTACTTGTTTGAATTCATAATTTTTTTATGAAAGGCAAACTATTTACTTGTTATCTGATTATTTTTAAATAGAGATATTTTAACAGCCTAGACCAACTTTAAGACTCTAATAATAGAGTTGAAAATAAGGAAATTCATAATCATATTCAAAGCATCTGCTTTTGTAGTACCTTTTGTGGTCATGTTTTAAAAATTATTTGCACTACTTAGTTATAAGAAACTTTTAGCCTTTTCATATTTACATTTTATTACTTGTGATGGTTTGAATGACAATAATCCCTTCCCATAGACTCATAAAGAATGGCTTTATTGGAGTAATAGGTGTGGCCTTGTTGGAGGAAGTATGTCACTGAGGGTGGGCTTTGAGGTTTCGGATGCTCACGCCAGGCTCAGTGTGTCTCTTCCTGTGTCTGTGGATGCAGATGTAGAACTCAGGATTCTCCTTCTCCAGTACCATGTCTCCCTGGTATCTCCATACTTCCTACCATGACAACAATGAACTAAACCTCTGAAACTGTAAGCCAGTTCCAATTAAGTGATTTCCTTTACAAGTGTTGCCATGGCCATGGCAATAAAAACCCTAAGACATTCATAGGAACTTTATTTTAATCAGTTAAACAATAAATTATTTTTTTGTTTTATGAGACAGGGTTTTCATGGAGCTCACTCTGTCTCAAACCTCACGATGTAGCTGAGGCTGCTCTTAAAGTCCTGATCGTCCCATCTCCATCTTCTAAGTAGAAGATTACAGGAGTGTGTCACCCCCGTTCTTGACTTTTAAGTTTCCTTTTTAATTGGGAAAATGCACACATATATCAACATATTTTGACCTAATAGATTCTGCAGAAAGATTTAATCGTGCTAATTAACATTCTCAACTTTTTGTAATGATACTGTCAAAAATCAACAGTAGTATATTTTGATATATACATTATTATTATTAACTCATCACTATGAAGAACAAAAAATCTCCAATGCTAACTTTTCCAGTTTAAATGAAACTTTGTGACTTTGATCAGTATTAACCTTTCTCTGTCCTCTTCCCCCTTCATATTTAGAAAGCCACATCTACTAGTTACTGATTACTTAGACATTGATCTATATTTTACATGCAAGAAAGCCAGTTAGCTCCCAGCTAATTAGATTTTAATGTACTATCTGACTAGCTAATGTATTTATATGAACACACCACTTACTAATTGGATGCTGCTCCTTTATCTTAACTGAGTAAAGACCCATCTTCAAAGACTAATGTGATTCCCATTTTAAAACTGATCTTGTTTTACTTTTTTCTTTGACCTAGAATTTGACCTCCATTCACAGTTCCTGTCCTGATCTTTTGATCTCTTTGTGATTGGAGGAACACAGCCTCTTAATGACCCTCCCCTCTTTGCCTGTTTTTTTTTTTGTTTTTTTGTTTTTTTTTTTTTTGTTGTTGTTTTTGGACAGTTTTAAAGATACTTGTTTTTTATGTATATGTATGCAGGTATATACATATGATACATATGAGTTCATGTTTTGGGGGAGGTCAGAGGCATGGGGTTCTCTGGAGTTAGAGAAGACTGAGCTGCCTGATGACAGGTGCTGGGAAAGGAACTTGGGTCTTTTGCAAGAACAGCAAGGGCTTTTAACTCTTAAGCCCTCATAAATATTTTAAAAATATATTTTGCATTAATTCTTTGACTATTTCATATGTGCTGTGATATATTTTGATCATATTTTCCCGTTTCCTTAACTCCTCCCAGATCCAGTGTCTAACTCCCCTATCACCTTCCCCCACTTTCCTTCCAACTTGGCTTCTCTTCTTTTTAAAAGTAGTTCACTGAGTCCTATTTGTGCTGCCTGTTTGGGTGTGGGGCTCTTTACTGGGACAGGGTTGACTTGTGAGTATCCACACCCTAAGAAAAACTTACTTTCCCTCCCTATATTAAGAATATTTTCTATATCGTTTAGTGCTTTTTTGTGTATGAGAGACATTTTATGTCTTTTGACCTATTTGAGACTGCTTTCGCATAATTCTTAAGAATTTTGACCATCAAATCGCTAATTTTTTAGAAGTACTTTTTAAAAAGTGCTTTGACAAATATTTACTGGTTTTTAAATAGATATATAAATGCATACTAGGTCGAGGGATAGTCGAAAATATCTTGGATTTTAAAATAAACAGAACTTCCTAACAAAGTTCTTGTTTTAATCCTTCTTCTAAAGGGAAGGATATTTTTGTAGGTCTAATTGTAAGGCTTCCAAAATTCTAATTTTATTCAGTGAACATTTATTGGATATCCAGCTCACAGTGACTTCATTTGTTGACACTCTGCCTGAGTGCACAACTCCCAGGCTAGTTGGGGACACTGAGATAAAAAGTTTGTTCTCCACTTTCCAGTTTGAAGTAGAAGAAAGTCATGTGTGAGAGTTAATACTCGCCAGTTAATGCTGTGAGAAAGTTTAAAGTGCAGTTTGGGATGAACAAAGCAGTAGTCATTCAACGCTAGTGGAAGAACCGGGAGGAAAGAGCAAGTAAGTCCTTTAGAAAGTTAGAAGAGAGCCGGGCGGTGGTGGCGCACGCCTTTAATCCCAGCACTCGGGAGGCAGAGGCAGGCGGATCTCTGTGAGTTCGAGACCAGCCTGGTCTACAGAGCTAGTTCCAGGACAGGCTCCAAAACCACAGAGAAACCCTGTCTCGAAAAAAAAAACTAAAAAAAAAAAAAGTTAGAAGAGAGAAGGGAAAAGCAGTTGCAACTAGAGAATAGGCCCGTCTGTGTGGGGAAGAGGTAAGGTGCCTGGCTGTGGTGTTTGGTTGGGGAGCTCGATGGTGAGGAGGGCTGGAGCTGCAGAGTGTGAGCCCGAGATGTCCAGCTGGTGAAGAATTCCCAATCAGTTTGAGTTTTCTTGCTGTGCCATCAGGAACCTGTAGGTTGTGTCAGCAGGAGCACGACACAGATGCTCCTGGCTCTGAAGCTCTTTTTGATAGATGTGGAGTGGGCTTCGACAGTTACTGCAGTAGGAGTGGAGCTTCCTGGGACTGATTACTGCTCTCAAGCTGCACAGCGGGGTCTGTGACAGCAGTGAGGTGCCATTCAGAAACCATGAAGCGTTCGGGGTGGGGGTGGTTGGCTCTGTGGGTTATTCCGGGGCCTTGTTCTTCGACCTGTGCATACCTGAATTTCTGTCACATCAATTGAAGATTTAGGGAGTTGAAGATTTAAGAGAGCTGCCTGAAGCTTGGGACAGAGTACTTCTATTTTTTAATTTTTAAAAAACAATTTAGAGTTTTTAAAATGTAAGATATTTATGCTTTTGTGGTTTAAGGATTAGTGCAATTTGATATTTTCTGTTTTGCTCTATTTTTTTTAAAAAAATATTGTTGTCTAAATTGATTTTAAGACCCATTAATGGCTAGCAACTTATATTTTGAAAAATACTGCTGGGTGGTGGTGGTGCATGCCTTTAATCCCAGCATCGAAAGGCAGAGGCAGGTGGATTTCTGTGAGTTTGAGGCCTGGTCTACAAGAGCTAGTTCCAGAACAGGCTCTAAAACTACAGCGAAACCCTGTCTCACCCTCCCCCCCCAAGAAAAAAGAAAAAAAATACTGTGGTGGAGGTAGAAGCAGGAAGATTAAGAATTCAAAGAGCTCAAGGCCATTCTTAGGTGCATAGAAAGTTCCAAGCTAGCCTAGGCTAGTGAGGCATCCATCTCCCCCCATCCAAAGATTGTAATTTATGATTTGTGCTGCACATCCAGCTTTTAATGAAAACTTGTCTGTTTGCTTTATCATGTGGTGTGTTTGTTTTCTATGGCTTAGTGTTCTCATTAGTTGAGGAGTAATGTCTCTGTCACCCTAAGTGCAGTTATAGGTGTGCTTATACTTCATGGAAGACTTGGTGCAGACACAGCTGTGCTTCAGACACACTCAGAAAATCACATACAGCAGGAGGCTCTTCTGCTGCCCAGCGTCTTGTGTTTCTTTGGGAGAAATGCTAGTGTTTTGTCTTATCCCCAGGCATTCCCAGGAGGTAAAACTAGTACTGGAAAATGAATCATAAAGTCTTCTATTCCAGTGTGTGGGGTCATTAGTTTTTATATCCTTGGAGCAGTGTTTGTGAGAGAGGAGTCAGAATGCCCCGGAGAGCCTCTATAGTCTCTGCCTAGCCATTGCTGCACCCTCAGGTGTAGGTTATATCGGGTTTAGTGTGGCTGCTGGGAACTGAATTAAGGCCCACATGCTACGGAGCAAGTACTTTACTGCCTGAACCGTCTCCTCAGTCCCTGATTTTTTCCATCTTTTGTTTCCAGGTTATTTTGTGTGTATTCATGTACAGTTTGTATTTTTAACAATTTAATGATATATAAAATGTATCTTGGTCATGTCCCCCTTCAGCTCTCTCTCCCACTTGTCCCCAGTACTCCCCTAACATGGGCCTCTCTCCCATTCATGTCATCTTCTTTTTTGTTTCATAACCCAGTGAGTTCAATTTGTGCTACTAGCCTGCACATGGACAACCGACCAGTGGCCACATCCCAAAGAGAAATGTCCTCTCATCTCTCAGTAGCCATCAACTGCCAATAGCTCCTCAGCTCTCAGCTAGGGTGGAGTCTCATGATCCTCCCCACCCCCACCATTGCCCATATATAGAATTATTGGTTGGTCTTCTGGTCTTCTGCAGGTAATTCTACCTTCTGTGAGCTCGAGACTGCAGTGATGATGCTGTGGCTGGAAACCAGCCTTTCACTAATACTGTATTTCTAAACACTTGAATTTCAGTAGTTTATGTTATGATATAATCCATTTATTCCCTTTCTGGGAGAGAATATCCTAAGACATTAGTTAAGTAGCCTTTAGATGACTAAGTTATTAGTCGTATTAGTGGTGAGCATTTTAAGAAATAAGACTTTTTAAAAATAATCTAAGTTAAACTGTAGTAATTCAAAATAAAATAAAAGTGTGGAAGTCAGAGCAGTCACCGGCAGTCTTGGTATCTAGAGAAAATTCCCAGCAGTGTTTGGGTGAGTTTCTTCCTAGTCCCCCGTGTTTTCTTCATTTGATGCCTCCATCAGACTGAAGTAAGGACTGGGACCAGTGGCCTTTGTGCAGACAGTTTTCCTGCCTTGGGGGAATAATCATAGAGATTGGTGACTGTGATGTGATGTGAGATCTGAGTTCAGAGAATTCCCAGGCAGGGTGAAACCTGAGGTTGTGAATTTTCTTTGTGTCAAGTTCATCCTATTTAAATTGACGACGTAAGCATTTTAGATCCTTAGTACCAGTATTGTTTGTTTTACATTTATTTCCCTGTTTATTGTGTGTGCATTTGTATGTGTGTGAGTACTCCCTAACCAGGGCAAGTGTGGAAGTCACAGGATGACTTATGAGAGTTGGTTCTCCTTCTGCCATGTGGGTTCTGGGATCTGGGGGACCAAACTCGGGGTCAGGTGTCCTGGCAAGCACCTTTCCTTGCTAAACCGTCTGGTCCCCTGAATTATTTTAATAGTCAAAGTTCTGTTCCTTCTGTCCTTTCGTTAATTGGAAATAGTTTTTAAGGAACTGTTTTCTGTCTGAAGGTCCACTTTTCCAGATTTTAGAATTTACACATTCCTATTTACTCTTTTAAAGTGCTTTTTGTTTGTTTTTTGATACAGTTTCTTTGTATACCCCAGACTGACCTGGAACTTACTAACTTGTCTTCCGATCCTCCGGCTAGGATCATACTATGCCCATACCACCACCACCACCTCCTCCTCCTCCTCCTCCTCCTCCTCCTCCTCCTCCTCCTCCTCCTCCTCCTCCTCCTCTCCCCTCCTCCTCCTCCTCCTCCTCTTTTTCTTCTTCTTTTTTTTTATACAGTTTTTTTTTTTTTCTCTGTGTGTAACAGAGAAACAGCTCTGGCTGTCCTGGAACTAGCTCTTGTAGATCAGACTGACCTCTAACTCACAGAGATCCACCTGCCTCTGTTTCCTGAGTGCTGGGATTAAAGGTTTGTGTCACCACCACCTGGCTCTTTGTTTTTTTTTAATGTACACATTAACATTGACTTTAGGATATATTCTTCTTTGTCCCAATATTTTGGCTAAGTTGCCTTTTGGATTTCACATTAATTATTTATCAGTGAGCCTGGATTTTCTTTTAATAATTTTTCTTTAATCTGTGTATTTCTTAGATTTATATTTCTCTTTTATCCATTTTTTTTTTATTTTTTGAGGGGATGTTGAAGTTTATTTACACTCTTTATAATGACTTTTAGTTAAAAGTTGATGACTTCTTCCACATCATAGTGGCATGTTTTTGTGTTTGAATAAAAGTCAGAAGTAGAGCTTAGAAGGTTGGAAATTATGAGGTCGTTTCACTGAACAACTAATTCAGGAGAGGTTCTTCTATACTGACTGCCCCTAATACGTGATGACTGGCCCTAACACAAGAATGGTGCACATGTAGGAGAGACTGCCTTCAAGGATGGTCTTTCTCTCTTCTGGTGGCAGGCTGTTTGTGGCTGGAGCTCAGACAGCTGTCTTCTCATGGGCACACGTAATGATCCTCTGCAGTGTGTGGTGTCACTGAGCATGCTTATTTGGCAGTAGTACTGAAATTCATTCATGACTTGTGACATTTTAAATTTATAACGGGGCTTATCAGGATATAGCCCATTTAAATCAAGGAACCACCTGTATTCTTTTGTGATTAAAAGACAGAAGTTAGAGTTTCTAGAAATGAGGGTGGAATGTTTTAGACCATTTGTTTTTTCTAATTTTAAATCCATTTCCTTTGGTATGTGCTAGGTTCTAGGTATTGAGGTTGCACTCATTTGCTTTGGAAGTCTGTTGATCAGGTTATATTGAAGTACAGTGAGGGAAATTGTAGGTTCCGGTCATTATTCTAATAGTTTCCCTAGTTCTCCCAATACTGCATTAGTGTTTCCCAAAGAAGTAGATCCAGTAGGTTATGATTCTAGGAACTATCTTAGAAGTGTACTGACAAAGACCCCAGATCTGGTGAGTTGGTAAGTTGCTGAGGATATTGTTCTAGCCTTGGCCAGCAAGCTCAACGCCAGGAGACCTGTAGTGATGAGGCTGCTGGCAGGCCTGCTTTTCGTCCAGCCCGGCTCCCGCACAGCTAGTTTAGCACCCGAAATAACAACACACAAATTGTATTCATTTAAACACTGCTTGGCCCATTAGCTCTAGCCTCTTACTGGCTAACTCTCACATCTTGATTAACCCATTTCTAACAATCTGTGTAGCACCACAAGGTGGTGGCTTACCAGGAAGATTCTAAACTATGTTCATCTTGGGCGGGAGTTTCATGCCATCTTCCTCACTGCCTTCTTCCTCCCAGCATTCTGTTCTGTCTTCCCTGCCTACCTATGTTCTGACCTATCAGGCCAAGCAGTTTTCTTTATTAATTAACCAATGAAACAACAGATAGATAGAAGACACTCCTACATCAGAGACCTATGATCCATTTCGAGTCCAAACATTGAAAAAGCCTGTGTTTTAGTTCAGAGGTCTTCATGGCTTAAAAAAAATCTCAGTGGATTGGATAAAGTTTGCCCACAATGAGGACAGCAGAGTCATTCACCAAGTCTACCAATGTAAATGTTACCTCAGACCAAAAATACCCTTACAGAAAGATCTGTCCAGGGCCAGTGAGGTGGCTCAACTGGGAGAGGCACTCCAGCTCAGCCTGGAGACTAGTGTGACTCCTCAGGACCCATATGGTAGGAGAAAACCACCCTTGCAAATTGTTTTCTTTCCTCCACACTGCAGAGTGCACACACGAGTCTCTCTAAATTGTCTTCTGTCCTCCACACTGTGGAGTACACACATGAGTCTTTCTAAATTGTCTTCTGTACTCCACACTGTGGAGTGCACACATGAGTCTTTCTAAATTGTCTTCTGTCCTCCACACTGTGTAGTACACACACATGAGTCTCTCTAAATTGTCTTCTGTCCTTCACACTGCAGAGTGCACACACGAATTTTTCTCTCTAAGTTGTCTTCTGTCCTCCACACTGTGAAGTGTACACACATGAATCTTTCTCTCTAAATTGTCTTCTGTCCTCCACACTGCAGAGTGCACACACAAATTTTTCTCTCTAAATTGTCTTCTGTCCTCCACACTGTGGAGTGCACACATGAGTCTTTCTCTCTAAATTGTCTTCTGTCCTCCACACTGTGGAGTGCACACATGAGTCTTTCTCTCTAAATTGTCTTCTGTTCTCCACACTGTGAAGTGTACACACACGAATCTTTCTCTCTAAATTGTCTTCTGTCCTCCACACTGCAGAGTGCACACACATGAGTCTCTCTAAATTGTCTTCTGTCCTCCACACTGCAGAGTGCACACACAAATCTTTCTAAGTTGTCTTCTGTCCTCCACACTGTGAAGTGTACAAACACGAATCTTTCTCTCTAAATTGTCTTCTGTCCTCCACACTGTGGAGTGCACACATGAGTCTTTCTCTCTAAATTGTCTTCTGTTCTCCACACTGTGAAGTGTACACACACGAATCTTTTTCTCTAAATTGTCTTCTGTCCTCCACACTGTGGAGTGCACATATGAGTCTTTCTCTCTAAATTGTCTTCTGTTCTCCACACTGTGAAGTGTACACACACGAATCTTTCTCTCTAAATTGTCTTCTGTCCTCCACACTGTAGAGTGCACACACACAAGTCTTTTTCTCATGTGCACACACATGAGTCTTTCTCCCTTTTTCTAAATAAATAAGTGGAATAAAATTTCTTTTTTAAGAAATGTTTGTCCAAATATATAAGCACCCTATGACCCAGTGGAACACTCAAGATCACATACAAAATTAACCATGACTCAAATTTGACATCGTTCAAGTTGTATCTGCCATATAGTTAAACTGAGATTGTTTTTCTGTGGAAAAAGAAATCTGAAAGACTTTTGTGTCTTTCTTATCCTCAAAAAAAGATCCCCTTAGTAAGGCTTTTAGGAATTACTGTATTGTAAACATCTTGACTTGCTGTTATGTGCTCTAGGCTGGGCAAGCCTTTCTTCCAAATAGAGGAACGAGCAGGCTGAATCATTTATTATGAGTCAGTTAAATTTTTGAGACTATTTTACTGTGCTGTTAAAAATTTAGCAAAAGCTAATTGTTTTCTTGCTCTAATTCTGTCATGAGTTTTTAGTTTGGGGAAAGTGCATGAAAATATAGTCAGCAGTGAGATTGTAAAATGCAATGTGAAGTCCCACACTTTAATATAGCTATTCTAACTGTATAGATGGTCATTGAGATATCGGATAGACTTTGGTTGGGTTAATTTTGGTGGGTGATGTTTTTTATTTGAAACTTTTTCTTGGTTTTGTTATTTTCGAGACAGGATTTCTCTGTATAGCAGCTCTGGCTGATGTGGAACTCATTCTGTAGACCAGGCTGGCCTCGAACTCACAGAGATCCTCCTGTCTCTGCCTCCCAAGTGCTGGAATTAAAGGCATGCGCCATTGCTGCTTGGCTCTATTTGAAACTTTTAAATGAAGTTTTAGTAAACAATTTAGCAAAAGATAATTAAAGAAACAAAAATTCTGTTAAGAGATAAGTTACAGTAGAAACTTTTTAAAAATAATCTTCCATGAGTAGCCTATTCAATATCTCTTGATCATTCATAGGATTCATCTAGACCCTCCCTGAAGTCAGCTCACAGCTAAGGCCTGTGTGTGGAATCAGAGGTCTTGGACTGAAACATTCTAGGACAGGCTATTGACATTTGAAGGTAGATTTAGCTTTCTGGGTTGTTTTTGAGGACCTGTCTCAGTGGTCTAGGTGGGCCTCCTCGTTGTGTGGTTGGGGCTGTCCTTGAGCTCTTAGTCTCCCCCCTGCCTGCACTTCCCGACAGCTGGGATCACAGGTGTGCCCTAGCACATTGGGCCAGATAGGATTTGTTTCTTTTTAGTTTTTACTTATTTGACATAGGGTCTCACTAAGTATTCCTGGTTGTCTGGGAACTCCCCATGTAGATTAAACTGGCTTTGAACTCAGAGATCTGTAAAATCTACCTGCCTCTGCCTCTTGAGTACTAGGATTAAAGTCATGTGCTGTCATGATTATGATTTAAATCAGTTAGCAATCCATCTTCAAAGTTCAGCAAGTAGAGGCGGAAAACAGCTCAGTGGTCAGAAGTAAAGAATCAGCAGCGTTCAGTGGTCAGAAGGTAAAGAATCAGCAGCGTTCAGTGGTCAGAAGGTAAAGAATCAGCAGTGTTCAGTGTCACCCTGTGATATGCAGTTTATTTGATGAATTTTGATCTTGTTGGATATTTTTATTTTGGGTGAAAAATAACCTCTTAAATACTATTTATATTTTCCTATAAGGTTAAAAAAAAACCCTACTTTTGCCTTCTCACAGATACTGCACATGTGCTAATTTTGTATTTTTTCCCTTTATAGGCTCAGATTATTCATCAGCATGGTTACCTGGTAATGAGTCATTGTGGCAGGCCACAACTGTTCCATCTAGCCATCGGAATAACCATATCAGGAGACACAGTATAACTTCTGACAGTGGGGACACTGGCATTGGCACTTCCTGTTCTGACAGTGTGGAAGGTAAGCTAATGGAGAGGAAGGTAAGATAATGGAGAATGGTATGAACTGAGATTATTCAGAAGATGATTCTAAAGATTATAAAGGAATGTTTGTGTTGCTGTTAGTACTCAGTGCTGCTACATATAAAATATTAAATTCTCTGTTTATATTACATTTTACCCTGCATCAAAAAAAAAGGTTTTTATTTTTCTTTATGTATATTTTCAGAGCTGCAGTAAAGTTGATTGAAGATGAAAGTGTTTTTCCATATATTCCCTGTCCCCACCCATGTACACGCTTCTCTCTTAATGCTGTCTGAACAGAGCAGTACATTCATCACTATGGATGAGCCTGTATTGCCACTTCTTGATGTATTAGTTATTTTCTGTTGCTGTGATAAGACACCACGATCAAGGCAGCTTCTAAGAGAGAGAGAGAGCTTCTTTTGGGCTTACAGTTCCAGAGAGTGAGTGTCTGTGAAGAGGGTTAGAGGTAGTGGGTGGTAAACGGCTAGAGCAGTAGCTGGGAGTTCACTCTTGAGCCTTAAATAGGAGGCAGAAAGTGTACTGGAAAGGGTGTGAATCTTTCAAAACCCTCATTCCACTCCCAGTGACTCTTCTCCTCTAACAAACACGTGCCTCCTAATCCTTTCCAAACATTTCTACCAAGTATGAACCAAGTATTCAAGCATACAAACCTGTGGGGCCATTCTTACTTTAATGTGTCGAAATCACAGGCTGACAAGAAATCTTCACTGATAGCTCGAGAGTTTTGTATTACATAGGGCACTCTTCTGAGTGGACAGATCTTTGAGGGCATTTTCAGTACAGTTTAACTGTGGAAGGAAGACCTGGGTCCTGGACTCAACAAACAAAAGAAAATGAAAGACAGGTGAGGACTGGCATTCCTCTTTCTCTGCTTTCTCATCTTCCCAGGATACCCCCACAACCACAGCTGTGAGCCACGTATGCCACCATGTCTTCTCTACTGTTATGGTTAGTTTTTTTTTTTTTTTTCTTTTCCCCAAGACAGGGTTTCTCTGTAGCTTTGGAGCCTGTCCTGGAACTAGCTCTTGTAGACCAGGATGGCCTCGTACTCACTGAGATCCTCCTGCCTTTGCCTCTTGAGTTCTTGTGTTATGGTTAGTTTTAAATGTCTACTTGTCACAACTTATAATCTCCTGTAAAGAGAGTCTCAGTTGAGCTTATTGTCTTTATCAGGTTGGTGTATGGATATGTTTGTGAGGGACTAATTTGGTTGTTAATTGCTGTAGGAAGACCTAGCTCACTATGGGTGGAACCGTCCCCCAGGCTGGGCCTTAAATTGTAAAAGAGTAAAGAAAGCTAGCCGGGTGTAAGCACAGCCAAGCAATTGTTGAAGTGTGAGCGGCAGGGCTGCGTCCCCGGCACCTGGCCGCCCGCATGGCTAGCTTATTCCCCGAAATAATTACATGGAAACTGTATTCTTTTGATCACTGCCTGGCCCATTAGTTCCAACCTCTTATTGGCTAGCTCTTGCATATTGATCTAACCCATTTCTAATATTCTGCGTAGTACCACGAGCTGGCTTACCAGGAAAGATCTTAACCTGCGTCTGTCTGGAGTGGGAGAATCATGGCGACTCCTGACTCAGCTTCTTTCTCCCAGCATTCTGTCTGTTTACTCCACCCACCTAAGGGCTGGCCTATAAATGGGCCAAGGCAGTTTCTTTATTAAATGAAAGTAACTCCTCCATCAAGCAATCAGGCAGCACAAGAATATCTGTTTCTCTCTGCTCTTGACTGTAGATGTGATACAACCAGTCATCTCAAGCTCCTGCCTCACTGATTTCCCTCAATCGCGGACTATAAGCCAAATGAGCGCTTTCTCCCCTGAAGTGTTTTCTTTTTAGGCTATTTTTTCATAGCAACAAAAAAGAAAGTAGGACATCTGCCATTTTGGTGTGATCCTTCCCAATGCATTCTTCCTGTCTTGTTTCTTGTCAGGCATTTGATCACGGCAATGAGAACAGTAGCCAAGACACACCAAATCTGTAGTTCAGATTAAGGTTTGCTCAGAATTGTATGCCCTTGGAACTTGGAAGAATTTATAAAAAACATGTATGTGCCGTAATATATCATTCAGAGTAGCTTTAGTGCCTTATGAACCTCCTGCCTACTTGTCTCTCCCTATGCATAGCTCCAATCTCTAGTCTTGTGCAAGTTTTGTGCTGAATTCATGGGTATAAGAGCCATATTATGACTAAAAGATTTTATTTTTATATCAGGAATGACTATTGGATTTTATCAAATGGTTTATCTATGTGTACTTTATCATGAGTTTCTTAATATGGTGGTGGATTTTACTGCCTGATGTGTCAAGTTTTCATAGATGTGCTACCAGAGAGCATACATCACTTGACTTCCCAATACCAGAAAACACCCTGTATCATCATGTACTTTTAAAAGTATTTATTGCTGAATTCTGTTTGCTTTTACTTTGTTAAGGATATGTGTATATGTGTGGATAAATGTTTTTCTTTTTTTCTATTTTTGCTATGAGGCTTAATACTACCTTTAAAAAATGAATTGGTTAGGTATTTCTATTTTCTGAAAGTCTTGGAAAAAGTTGTGTATTTTAAAATTATTTTCTTGAGTCTAGAGCTATAGATTACTCTTGGAAATTCTTGAATTGTGCCATTTTCTCAATAGTTACAGAGTAAAATTTTTCACATTAGATGAGTTGTGATAATTCTTTTAGAGGAAATTGCTCACTGGCTTATTTTGCCTGTCAAGTGTGTATGTGTTCTAGCATTCTCTTACGATCAGTTTGATATCTGTAGGTTTTATGGTGATAGTCCCTACTCTATTTTTAAGTTTTAGTTCTAGTTTGCCAATTTCACTGATCATATAAAATAACCATATCTTTATTTTTCATTTTAGTGTCAGTTCTTTCTGATTTTTCTTAATTCTTTTCTGCATATGTTTGGTTTAGTTTCTTATGGTAGGAAGTTAGATTTTGAGACTTTAAATACTCCCTCCCTCCCTCCCTCCCTCCCTCCCTTCCTCCCTCCCTTCCTCCCTCCCTTCCTCCCTCCTTCCTCCTTCCTTCCCTCCCTTGTTGTATTAACAGCGGGCTGCTTCCCGCCACCTGGCTAGCTTTACCCGAAATAATTACACGGAAACTGTATTCTTTCAAATACTGCCTGGCCCATTAGTTATAACCTCTTATTGGCTAGCTCTTATATATTGATCTAACCCATTTCTTTTTTTTTAAATATTTATTTATTTATTTATTTATTTATTATGCATACAATATTCTGTCTGTATGTATGCCTGCAGGCCAGAAGAGGGCACCAGACCCCATTATAGATGGTTGTGAGCCACCATGTGGTTGCTGGGAATTGAACTCAGGACCTTTGGAAGAGCAGGCAATGCTCTTAACCTCTGAGCCATCTCTCCAGCCCCGATCTAACCAATTTCTAATATTCTGTGTAGCACCACGAGCTGACTTACCAGGAAAGATCTTAACCTGCATCTGTCTGGAGGGGGAGAATCATGGCGACTGACTCAGTTTCTTTCTCCCAGCATTCTGTTCTGTCTACTCCGCCTACCTAATTTTCTGTCCTATCAAAGGCCAAGCAGTTTATTAATTAACCAATGAAAGCAACAGATAGACAAATGATCTTAACCAATAGACAGATGACCCTTCTCCATCACTCCCTCCCTCTCTCTCTCCAGCACCACAACAGATAGATGAGGAATCAGCCTGTTCAGAGCAAAGGTTTATTTCAGCCCACTTTGCAAAGCTATTGTCCATGATGCAGTGGCCTGTGTCTATTAGGCTTCAACTGGGGGTCACAATGACATATGGCATGGTAGAGCAAAACTGTTCACCTCATGGCCAGGAACTGAAAGATACTTGAAGGAGACAAGGCTCTTAAAAACCTTCTGGATGGCAGGTGTAAAGCTGTCTCTTAGGAACATTCCCTTCCCAAAATTAAAGTTTCTACCACTTTTCAGTATTACCAAGCTGGGCATCTTGCAAACCTTTACCCATGGGGCTTTGGTATGTAGAGATGCAAAGTACATTCTTCCTCTGGTCCCAAAAGTTATATGTATCTCACACTGTTAAAAATATTTAGTTAACTGTAAAAGAATCCCCTAGATTTTAACTGTTTATTATTGCTCAGAGGTCTAAATTAAAAGCTTCCTTTTGTAACCTATTTGTGAACCCTTAGAAAAAAACAAAAAATAAAGGTTCAGCTTCTCTGATATAATGATATAAGATGCACAAAGAAAATATTCCTATATCAAAAGGAGAACAGAGGAATGGGAAGAAAGAATTGGACCAGAACAAGACCAGAAGCCGAAGCCAGTGTGGCAAACCTTGAATCTTAAACTTCCATGTCTGATATTTAGGGTACATATTAGGGTGTGGGCTTCTAAGGCTAGAGTACCTGCAGACTTACAGCTATATTTGTAGCCCGCATGGCCACTCTTGATCTGACTTTGCACACTGCCTGCAGCTTTCTGCAGCAGGCTTTCTACATTGCTCTCATCTATTGTCCTAAGGTTTCCATCCTTCGAAGCCTTAGCTTTTATTTTGGGGATTGGTTTTAGGGATTCTGTCTGTACCACACACCCCATAGACTGTTCTTTGCTTCAGATTCTCGTGTCTGTTTGGCTAAAAGCATCTAGTTGTATGCATGCAGTGCCCAAGTACATAGCTACGTTGACATTTCTACACTTAAGCTGTGTCATCGCCTTTAAGCTTGGACACTTAAAAAGAGTCAGGACAAAATGAATTTGATTCTTGCTGTGGATAACAGAGTTGCCTATAATCTAGATCCCAGCCATGTCCTCATTGCTACCTGAAACCTCCAAAATATAGGCCTTGCTGACACATTCTTGTCAGCATTCTGATTGGAGCCCTTTTCTATAATTGCTTATTAAACACGACTTTTATGACTTGAAGCTTTCTCTAACCTGAATGTTTTCCTGTGAGCTGGGCATGGCGACACACACCTATAATCTCAGCACTCAAGTTGAAGCAGGAAAATTGCCATGAATTTGAGGTCAGCCTGGGCTATATGCTAAGACCTTATTTAAAAAAAAAAATCCAAGCAAATAAATAGATAAATGGGAACTCTTAACGTAGGATAGTCCCATAGCCTTTCTAAGGTGTGAAACATACAGCAAAGATAGAGACCCCTTCTCTAAGTACCCGTAGAGGAAAGCCACCTTTCTCTATAGGTGACGGTTTCTGCTACTGTGACAAATACCGAAACTAATAGCTTCACCCCAAGATCTCTTGGGCTCATCGCTTTCATTAAAGCAGCACAACATGGGAAGAGTGTGTACCGAGTAGAGCTGTAAAGTCTGGGAGTGGGTAGAAGGAGGAGGAGGGAGGGGAAGAGGAGCTGGAAAGGCAGGGCAAAGAGGACTCCATAGAGGACACTTAAGTTTAAAGAACCTCTCAATACTGCCCTCGGGGGACCAAGGCTCTAAAACATGAGAGTTGGACACTGGTGAGACTCCAAATGCTGATGGAGGCATTTGCCACTAAGCCCAACATTAGTTCAGGCCTTGGAACACATGTGGAGAAGAGAACCGACACCCGTAAGTTGTCCATTGACCTCTACACACTGAGGCATATACCCTTCCCCTAGACAAACAGCTAAAATGTGATACTTGTGGGGACATTTAAGATCTAAATTGCAACATCTCCCTCTCAGAAACTGCTTTACCTGTGTTCCACAGAGTTTGAAGTTTGTATTTTTATCTTTATTCAGCTGAGTGTATTTGTATGTGTAATAGTTTAAATATTTATTATTTTACATGTGTGTTTTGACGGCACATATGTAAGTGTATCACATGCCCTTGGATTCAGAAGAGGGTACCAGATCCCTGAAACTGGAGTTAGAATGCTTATGAGCTGCCATGTGAAGGTTGGGAACTGACCCGTGGGTCAGCTGCAAGAGCAGTGTGTTCAGTATGTTTCATACTTTGTGACTTCCTCTGTGCCATAGGATTATGTAGAGTGTGTTGATTTATTTACCTACTGTTTGCTACCTGACTTAGTTAGGTATTGTTCTTGCCATAGAAAGGAATGGGATACTGGTCCCTTATTTTCAATTGGATGCTCTCTTTTGATACCCAAAGGATAGAGGGGAGCACTTTCTTACTGCTGGTTGGGTAGGTGTGCAATAAAATCTAGATTTTCCTGGGTAACTTCACTGACCCCAGTGTGGATTGCTTCTCACCATCTGGAGGTGATGGATGTCCAGAGTCTCTATGAGGGTAGTTCTTCTCTGCCATTGTGTGTGTGTGTCCCCGCGTGTGTGTGCACTCAAGGGGCATTCATCCACACATGGATGGGGATGAGGCTCCAGTCTCCGTGTGTGGCCTTCTTTGATGTCACTGTTGTAAGGCTCTTGGATGCTTTAATTGCAACTTGGCACGATTGAAAACTTAAGTTTCTCACTTGGCATTAGTTGGTGAGGGCACAGTAGACTACACTGTTTTCTGTGCTGTTGGTTAGTGAAAGGGAGTTACCACATAGACTCTGTCTCCTTGGTGCATTATTCTTTGTTCTTGGGCTCACAGGAATGAGCTTTTAGGGCGTTTTTTTTTGGGCAGTTCCTCTTTGTCATTTTAGAATTCTGGCTTTGCTGTTCCTAAGTCTTAGAGCTGTGAGGAAAAAAAAAAAGAAAAATTTAAGAATGACGTATTTCCTTGTCCCCTGTTTCCAAGGTTCCTGGATGATTTGCCTTCTTTTGCTAACCTTTCTGGTCTTGTGTTTGTTTTATGTGTAATATTCAGTACTTTTAGTTGTATTCTAGACAGCAGTATTAGGGAAGTATTTTTCTCTCCTTTCACTGCTTTTTTTGGTAAATCATGTTTAAATATTACTAGCTCTCATAACTTGGCTATCAGTTCATAGGATATTGATTTCATTGTCAGTTTGCATAAGAATATTTCTAACTTTAACCTTTGTGATACTTCTTAAAGTTAGAAAATAAAAGATATACAGAGTAAAATTTTAAAATAAAGCTGATTATATTGCCGGGCGGTGGTGGCGCACGCCTTTAATCCCAGCACTCGGGAGGCAGAGGCA
Source organism: Chionomys nivalis (assembly GCF_950005125.1). NCBI lineage: Eukaryota > Metazoa > Chordata > Mammalia > Rodentia > Cricetidae > Chionomys > Chionomys nivalis. Next base: position 47,848,535 of record NC_080087.1, read on the forward strand.
GGCGGATCTCTGTGAGTTCGAGACCAGCCTGGTCTACAAGAGCTAGTTCCAGGACAGGCTCCAAAACCACAGAGAAACCCTGTCTCGAAAAACCAAAAAAAAAAAAAAAAAAAAAAAACTGATTATATTGACAACACTTAAACATTACAAATATAGATAATGCCTACATGTTGGCATTGATATATAAAATTTTATATATTTAATACTTTAACACAGGTAAAAATATAAGAAATCTATTTAATGAATTGAAGATGATTAATAGCATTGAAAAGGTGATCAGATCAGTCATAGATGTTGATTCTCACCAATGAAATTGACCGTCCTTTCTCTAAAATGCATAGTGATACCAGATCTGAGCAAAGTTGAAAACTGTTAGTCTTTAGAGAGGAAGCTTGGCAGCGGTGGCATCTGTATTGCTCTTCCTATATTCCTGTATGTGAACTAGGCACAGTCATCATTGTTCTTCCCATCTTTCAGACAAAGAGAGTGAGATGCAAAACGGTCAGATATCTTACCCAAAAGTAAGTGAGGCTGGGGGTGTAGTAGTAAATTACTTAGGGATTATGTACACGGCCCTGAATTCGATCTTCAACACCAGGAAGCCAACTAAACTACCAACGAGAAAAATAAAAAAAAAAAAACCAAAAAAACAAAAAACAACCCACTAGAAAACAAGTCATAGGTAATATGTCCATATTCTCACTCAGCATAGGCTTGTGTAGGTGGAACCATATACTATTTACAAGAATAGTTAGTGTAAGTTGGGCAGTGGTGCTGCACGCCTTTAATCCCAGCCCTTGGGAGGCAGGGACAGGTGGATCTCTGTGAGTTCAAGGCTAGCTTGGTCTATGAGCTAGTTCCCGGACAAAAGAATAGTTACTATAACACTGAAAAGTATGAAACAACTTTAAGAGTCTATACTAAAAGGAAAATTGTTAAGTATTTCTCTAAATATCCATTTCATTAATTATGTGTGTATATGTACACACATATACCTATATATTTCTATACCTTACAAGAAGAAATTCAAGCAAGTTTTCAGGTGAAGATGACACATTACATACACTTCTTAATTGCCCTGTGAAACTCTGCTAAAGCTTAGATAAAAGAACAAAAAGCTGTATGAAGATAATAACAAGAAAATTACATTAAAATTACAGGAATTATCAGATTAATAACTTCAGCAATTGTTAGCGTCTGGGCGTGGTGGCCCATACCTTTAATCTCAGTACTTGGGAGACAGAGGCTGGCAGACATCTGTGAGTTCAGGGCTACCCAGGGCTACGTAATGAACCCTTGTCCCCCTCTCCCATTGTTAAAATTGTTAGCAGGCCCCAAGTAGCTAGACCCAAATTAGCATCACAAAAATTTAAATGACCTAAGGGTCTGCAGGAGGGCATGAATGTATAGTTGTAGATTTGCTAGGCTTACATGGTGAACTCCTCATCCAGAGTCTATTCCTTGGATGCAAAGCAGAAGGGAAGCTTCACCTTTATCTCCTTGAAGATTTTGAGACTGTCTGAAACCAGGATGTTGGAAAACCCTTTCCTCTGAAGGCCTTAGGCAAAAGGCATGGCTTTTTCTGGCAACCCATTGCACCCTTTCCTGATATTTGTCTCGTTTTCATGTCCCCTTTGTCTTCAGATGTTTCTTTCTTTGCCTTATAAGGAAAATGATGTTTGAAAATACCAGTCAATGGTGTTTGCTCCTGCCTAATTCTATGTGACTGTTATCTTAATTTTGATTCCATCTGCAAGGTAATTTTCTTTTTCTTTTTTTTTTTTTTTTTTTTTTTTTTTTTTTTTTTTGGTTTTTCGAGACAGGGTTTCTTTGTGGTTTTGGAGCCTGTCCTGGAACTAGCTCTTGTAGACCAGGCTGGTCTCGAACTCACAGAGATCCACCTGCCTCTGCCTCCCAAGTGCTGGGATTAAAGGCGTGCACCATCACCGTCCGGCTGCAAGGTAATTTTCAAATGAACTCATTATTTACTGGTTTGTGTGTGTGTGTGTGTGTGTGTGTGTGTGTGTGAGAGAGAGAGAGAGAGAGAGAGAGAGAGAGAGAGAGAGAGAGAGGAGAGTGATTGTAGTTTATTACTTAAATATGATATGACACATTAACAGACTGTTCAGTCTGTAACATTGCATACAGTTTGTGAGATTACATAGAAAGGCATAGAAAGTGCTGGAGGGTAGCCTGAACTAAACCAAATTTAAAAATGAATCAGGGGAGCTCTGCTCAAAACTTTGAACAATGTTTTTGGTTATTTCGTGAACAAACATTAAAAGTTATTAATAAACATAATAATGTGGCAAAGATAACGAACGGATGGGGAATTTAAAAGTTGCAGACTGTATGCTCTGTTTTCTTAGGGTTGTTTTAAAGTTTTGCTTGAAGAAGCTTGTTCTCTTCCTTGACCTTAGAGTTACTGTGTAATTCCTTCTCAAATACTTACCTGATCTGGGGAAAAATTCTGTAGCTTTTGAAGTTTTGACTTAAAAGCTCAATAATTCTATAGTGAATTACTTAAGCTCAAAAGATTATTACATTAATCAGGAAACTCTAGAGCTCCCCACTGGAAGCCTTTTCTCAGTTTACCCAAGAGGACTTTAAAAATATCTCCTGTGTATCTGTCCCAGGACTTGTGGAGACTCGGTGCTATCCTCTTCATGACAGTGACCAGCATCCTTCACTGAGAAGACTGTAGTTTCATAATTTCCCAAAGCTCTTGGATTTGTCTGCATATTATATAATAACTTTTTTCTAAGGCTTTTTAAAGTTTTTTATTTTTATTCGTGAATTAATTTGAAGCATATTTGTATTAGTAGTAGCAAATTATATTTTTTTCCTCATCAAATAATCACAGGGAACAGAAGCTCCTTTGATCTTTGAGGAATAGACAAATAGAATATTCCACAAAATATTTTAATAAGCTGTCTTCAGGCCTTTTGTTGATGTTATATCCAAATAATACTATACCATGTTTTATAATCCAGACATTTAACTTATTACAGTTTTATTTCGGGCTTGATATATTCCAGTCATTATTTCTCTCTGTTAGACAGTTAAGATTGAAGATTATCTATACACTAAATGCCAGTTCCATTTCTGAGTATAGATAAAAATACATAAATGTTTTTATTTTGATTCTACAGTATTTTGCCTTAATACATGTATAAGATCAGTATAAGAACATGTATAAGATCAGTCAACAAAGGTTAAACTGTCTCAAACAAATTACCTAACTTCTGATAATGTCATTTCAGGCAGTTCATTTATCTGTGAAAAGAGCAATCACCACCACAACAACAAAACCCCCTTTGGCATACTGTAGTGAACTATGTTTAGTAGTCTATGTTGGGTTATTTTTTTAAGCATAGTTAAAGAAAGGTAAAGTTAGAGTGAAGTTTTCTTTTTTGACAATATGCTACTGCTAATTTTCTTTGGGGATGATAATTTTATCCAATTAATTGCATTTATCACTACATACTAGGCTTATGTAGTGAACTCCTCATCTAGAGTCTATTCCTTGGATGCAAAGCAGAAGGGAAGGCTCACCTTTATCTCCTTGAAGATTTTGAGACTGTCTGAAACCAGGATGTTGGAAAACCCTTTCCTCTGAAGGCCTTAGGCAAAAGGCATGGCTTTTTCTGGCAACCCATTGCACCCTTTCCTGATATTTGTCTCCTTTTCATGTCCCCTTATTTCATGTCAAATAAAATTAGCTGCTTAATCATATCTTATTAGTTGGTTTACTAATAATAAGCCATTTAATACTTTATATTTTTAGCTCATTCTGTATATTTGTATTAGAGGAGTCACTTGCTAGGTTGTCTACATCTTAGGGAAGAAACTAGGGCTCTCTAAAGTAAGGGTTTGTTAATCATTTATTTGCTTAGCCATTGCTTAGTGTCTCCTGTGTGTTAGCCATAGCTAGTGTTAGAAATGAAGCAGCTATTTCTCCTTGTATGTGTACCATCCAGTGGAGAGGACGGCAAGTGTTGTATAATGAGTGCAGTCTGGTAAGTGAAGTACACTGGGAGGTAAGGATGGATGCTGGGCAGTGGGGGGTACAGAGGTAGAGTATGTTTATGTCTTGTGGATTACTGACTCACAGAGAGTCCAAGAAAGCAGTTGGTGCTGGCTGGGCAGGTTTAGAGGAATGCAGTCTGTGTGGAGAGATCAGCATGGACAGAGTCTGAGAGAAAGACAGTGCTGTGGCTTATGTACTAATATGAAGGACAAATCCCAGAGAAGCTAAACTGGATGTCAAGGGACTGCTTGTTATATTTGAGTAGGAGTGGATGGTAACTTAATCACAAGGAGAGAGAGACAGGAGAAGAAGAAAAACAAGATCATTTAGGAGATAAAAACCATACCTTTTTCCTCTCCCTCCTGTATTTTGGACAAGGTCTCACGTATCCTAGGCTTGCCTTGAACACAATACGTAGCCAAGGGGTTGCAGGCATGTGTCATCATCAGGACTTATAAGTTTGAGATACGGCAACATTTGTGGTCTAACATGAATAGAAATGTCAGTGCCATACACCTGTGTCAGTACTCAGAAACCTGAGGCAGGAGGATTGTGAGATCCAGACCAGAATGGGCTACATAGAAAATTTAAATAAGTGTCATCTGTATAATAGCTAGACGTCTTAAAACCAATCAAACAGAAAACCTATACATTTTTGCAGTATAACATAATTCATATAAACTGAAATCCTGAGGTAAAATTCAGCCATCTTACTTTCAAGCAGTTTAGTATTGTGCCTAGAGTTTTCCAGGTGGTGGAGCTGACATTGCCTACCTCTCACTCCAAACTCTTCCTTCATGCTGACATGCCTATGCTTAGGAAGGGACCTTGGCAGGAGGTGGGTCAAAACTGGTGGCCTCATGTCAGGCGAGTACAAATACACCATGTAGGCAAAGCTTGAGTGATGAATTAATTGAGAGAAGTGGAAAGAATTAGGAGAGACAGACAGGGGAGGGGGGAAGATCTGCTTGCCATTTTAGGAGAACAGCAGGAAGAGAGTGGGGAAGGGGCAGAGCTTGTCTCTTAAAGGGACCTTTTGCACCTGCATACAGACTATGTAGTGATTTAGCACCCTGGGCTGGCCAGGGTACTGCCTGAGTGCATCCTGCCAGCTAACAGGGACCAGCATAATGCCTGAATCCTAACAGGTGAGCTTGGAAGCTTCAGAACTGGAGTCACACCTAGGTGATGGGTATTTTTATGAATTGAACAGTAGAGTGCTTGTTTAAAAGTGGTATTTCTGAGGAACCTCTCTACCAGGGCTGGTCATATTCTACTGGTGTAGGGTAGCATATTCCAGGTAACTTTTTTGCATGCTAAGTTTTGAGAATTTCTAATAAGGAACTTCTAGGAGTAACTTCTGTCCTTAAGATCATATTCTAGAAACATTATCTGTTGGTAGTATTCAGATTTATACTAATAAATACACCTGTGAACCCAGCACTTGAGAGATAAAGGTAGGAAGATCAAAAGTTCAAGATCATCCTTGTTTACATAGCTACAACAGTGTTATCCTGGGCTCCATGAGACACTGTCTTAAACAGACAAGAGACATTTTTAAAAAGTCATCTGATGAAGTGGCTTTTATCACCAATTATTGATCTTTTATACAATTGAAAAATCCCAGACGACTGAAGGCAAATAGGAAAGTAACACATTGTTAGCCCCCAGACAGCAGCCAAGCCTGGTGATTATTGATAAAGTTTGAATCCCCGATTATTGAATATCTGCTGCCACTGATGTAATAAGCCAATCAAACCCTCTTAGGAGGGTTGGAGAGGTATCACGTGGCAAGTATGGCTAACAGGTCTTAAGTAGCCTATAGGTGTGATCTTGAGCAGCCCCAAGGAGGGGCTAACTTTTGGCAGACTTTCTCAGGGGCAGAGTTTGAAGAGGGCTACTCCAGGATAGGGGCTGCTGCTTGGCATGTAGGGTGGGGTTTGGAATGGGAGGAGTGAGACCTGAGTGTGGAATGGGACCCCAAACTAGAGATTAATATGAGTATGTTTTCAAAAAGCTTTCATCCTTTCATACAATGTAGGTGGGTCATCTATCTTTCTGTTGCTTTCATTGGTTAATTAATAAAGAAACTGCTTGGCCTAATAGGTCAGAACATAGGTAGACGGGGAAAACAGAACAGAATTCTGGGAGAAAGAAAGCTGAGTCAAGCAGACGCTATAGCTCTCCTCTCCAAGATGGATGCAGGTTAAGATCCTTCCCAGTAAGCCACCACCTCATGGTGCTACACAGATTATTATAAATGGGTTAATCAAGATGTGAGAATTAGCCAGTAAGAGGTTAGAGCTAATGGGCCAAGCAGTGTTTAAAAGAATACAATTTGTGTGTTATTTCGGGTATAAAGCTAGCCGTGCAGGAGCCGAGCGGAAAGCGGCCCGCAGCTCCTCCTTCTACAATACTGATGGAGGAAGGTCATTGGCTAATAAAGAAACTGCCTTGGCCCATTTATAGGCCAGCCCTTAGGTGGGTGGAGTAAACAGATAGAATGCTGGGAGAAAGAAGCCGAGTAGGGAGTCGCCATGATTCTCCCACTCCAGACAGACGCAGGTTAAGATCTTTCCTGGTAAGCCAGCTCGTGGTACTACACAGAATATTAAAAATGGGTTAATCTAGATATGAGAGCTAGCCAGTAAGAGGCTGGAGCTAATGGGCCAAGCAGTGTTTAAAAGAATACAGTTTCCGTGTAATTATTTCGGGTAAAGCTAGCCGGGTGGTGGTGGGAAGCAGCCTTGCCGCTCTTATTACAACACAATACACTTAATAATTTAAGTATATATAGAAAGTCATGTTTGACAAATAGTGGGTGACTGTAATATTTCACTGTCACCAAAGCAGGTCATCCAGGCCAAAAATAGAGGAGCATTGTAGTTGTATGACTACCAGATACAGTAGGATACAATGAAGGCAGTGCTAAGTGGGAAATTTGTAGCTCTGAGTGCCTACACTCCAAAATCAGAGAGCTCAAATAAGTAACTTAAAGATGTAGCTTAAAGCCTTGGAAAAACAAAACCAAAAGCAGAATATGGAAAGAAGTATAGAAATTAATGAGATAGACTAAAATATTAAAAAGAATCTATTAATTGACCAGTTCCTAGCGAAATTAACCACAAGAATACAAAGCCTATATGCAAACCTCCCATAACGTGGTAAATAGCCAAAAACTTGAAGCATTCCCACTAAGATTAGGGGCAAGACATGCGTGCTCACTCTACTCACTCTTCCTCAGTGTTGTGCTTGGGCAACAAGACAAGCAAAGGAAATTAAAGGGGTCCAGATAGGAAAGGACTATATATGTCTCTATACATACAAAACCTTAAAATTCAGGAAACCTAGAGCTGAGAACCCACCCAGTAAAGTAGAAAGATACAAAATTAACATGCACAATGAATACCCTTTCTGTTTATCAATGATAAACATATCAAGAAATCAGGAAAACAGTCTTATTCACAGTAGCCTTAAAATAATCTAATCAATCAATCCCCATATCTGGGAGTAAACCTACCCAAGGAAGTGGAGACCTCTCCATCAGATGAATGGAGAGTGAAAATGTGCACATACACGGCAGGATTTTCTGCAACTGTAGAGAAAGGTAAATGGTGCAATTTGCAGGAAAATGAGTGGAGCTGAAAAATATATTTGGTGAAGTAACCAAAGTAATAAAGAGAAACAGTGCATATTCTGTCATATATATCTCAGCTACTAATTCACATACATATGTATATCTGTCGGTCTGTCTGTAATTACATGAGAGTGTGTGGCATCCAGGAAGGTGACATTTAAGAGGCAAGGAAAAAAGGTGGGTGTGATATTAAGGGGATGGTAGTGGATAGTAGAATACATGTCATATGCAAATGGAAGGGGAAATGAATACTGGGGAGGGGTAAAGGTGTAAGCAGAAGAACATGAAGATGGGGGAAGAAGAGGATGATGATGTTAGGCCAACTACTGGGTATATGCACAAGCAGAAAAAAACCTGTAACAGATAATGGTACCCCTGGAAACAATAAGCTATTCAACAAAAGTCTTAGTACTGGGATGGGCTCAAATGGTTGATCTAGAAGGCCAGAAAGATTATTTACTCACTGTTGGTAACTTCTTAGGTCCCCAGAAAGATTATTTACTCACTGTTGGTAACTTCTCCATGCTGATGAAACTGTTCCTAAAGAGACTGTGTGCTTTGCTCTCAGGATGTGGAGAAATGGAGCTGGAATGGGGCTGGAAGCCCGTTCCATTTAGCTCACTGCTGCTAGAGGGAGCTAGGCAGGCTGTGGGGGAAAGTTGTCATCAAAGTCCCCTTTGATACAGACCCCAGGTGACACATTGTAGTTGGCTTTTATTTCTCTTTGGGGACCTGTCACCCAGCTCCCAAATGAATACATGGAGACTTATTCTTTCTTATGAATTCCCAAAAATTAGCTTGAGTCATTTCTAGCCAGCTTTTCTATTTCTCTTTAACTTCACTTTGCCTCTGGGTTTTTGCCTTTCTTTATTCTATCAAATATATCTTTCTTTCCTTCTTACTCTGTGGCTGGTGTGTGGCAGGGTGACTGGCCCTGGCGTCCTCTCCTTTTTCTCCTTTTCTCACCTCTTCTTTTTCTCCCGAGCCTAGATTTATCCTCCTATTTATTCGCTCTGCCTGGCAGCCCTGTCTATCCCCACCTGCCTAGTTATTGACTGTACAGCCCCCCCCCCTTTTTTTTTTGCCAACCAGGTGTTTTAGTCAGTCAAGGTAACACAGCTTTAGAGATGCAACATAAAAGAATACAACACATCTTTGCATCATTAAACAAGTATTTTATAGCATAAATAAATGTAACACATCTTAAACTGATATTCCACAATACTACACTACTAGCTGGCCAGGCAAAATGTGCCCATGGGTCCAATAGTGGCAAGTAAGTAATGGGGGAACCACAGACCTTTTCCATTCCACATTTACTAGCACCAACTTGGTCAAATGCCTTTGGCTAGGAGAGTTATAGGTCCTAGAGAGGAAGTTACTGCTATTTTCCTGCTAAGCGGACATGATGTGTCCATCAAATTTCCAAGTGTTGTGTTTGTACCCATAGGAAAGTGCTACTGTCAGCTTTGGTCAGAGAAGTTTCCCTTTGTTTGCAGTGGATAGCAATAACTGCAGAGACCTAGAACTGGTCAAATTGTTGAGAATCGGGATCTGCTCAGCCAGTAATGGAAGTTCTACATCACCCACTTCAAGGCTCAGGGAATATTGCAGAAGATGGGTGGAAAGAATGTAAGAGCCTGAAAAAGGAGTGGAATGAATTGGAACACTCCTCGGAATGACATTCCCATTGCACTCTTGATCTCATAGCAATTGCAGTTCCTGGCACAAGACCTGAACAAGATTGGGCCTGTGAACATTGTGCCATGTGGGGATAGGGCAAAGAAGAAGGACCCATGGACATCCCATGCCCTGTCCCTATAGATGAGGTCTCATGAGACCCCACTGCTTTTTGAGGATCTGTGGCCAGTTAGTGGTCCATTAGGGGAGGGAGAAGCATTTTCTTCAGTGGGTAGCACTGATGAAGAGTGTGTGCTCTGTAAATTATCCCTTTCCCGGGACCCTGTTGCAACCCTAAGGAAACTCTGCTTATGAAGAGTAAACAAATGTAGGCACAGCAGTAGAATGTAGATGGAAGTTTCTGTCCCACCTGGTGCCACAGTCCCAAAGAAACACACAGAGGCTTATATTAATTATAGACTGATTGGCCTATTAGCTTAGGCTTTTTATTAACTAAATCTTACAACTTAAATTAACCCATAATTCTTATCTGTGTTTAGCCCCGTGACTTGGTACCTTTTCTAGTGCAGCATTTTCATCTTACTTCCTCTGCATCTGAGTGGCCATTGCAGACTGACCCTTTCCTCTTCCCAGAATTCTAGCCTGGTCGCCTCACCTATATTTTCTGCCTGGCTACTGGCCAATCAGCGCTTTACTAAACCAATATAAGTAACAAATCTTTCCAGGATACAAGATCATTATCCCACAACAGTAGAAGATGACTATGGAGGGGATCACTGGGAGCAGATGGGGAACAGAGGAGAGAAATGGATGTAGGGATGGTGTTTGAAAGTATGTTGATTATTTCTGATAACCTTAGAGGGATAACAGTCCTAGCAGTTGCCTCATCTTAAGGAAACTGAGAAATAAATACTGGGAAGCCACATTCAGATTTTTACTTTGACATCTTGCATTTTACATTATAGCTTATGTTTTTAACCTGTTAGTTGAAACTGACTTGGCAATCTTTTCTCATTCCAGATCACTCAACGTCAAGTGGCACACTATCTTTTAAACCTAGTCGATCATTGGTTACTCTTCCCACTGCCCATGTGATGCCATCTAACTCCAGTGCTTCAATTTCCAAACACAGGGAATCTCTAGCATCAGATGGCTCTAAATGGAGTACAAGCCTCATGCACACACTGGGAGACCACAGAAGACAGGAGCAGGACTCTTCACTAGACATGAAGGACTTCAGGCCCCTACGAAAATGGTCATCTTTGTCCAAACTTACTGCCCCGGATAACTGCAACCAGAGTGGCATTGTATACACAGACGAGTTGAGGAATGAGCTGCAAAAGACAGGGAAGGGCAAGGCTTTCCCAAACCATCTAAGGACCTTTGGGCCTAGTTGCTTACATGACAGTATGGAGATGCTTAAGCTGGAAGACAAGGAAATAAATAAAACACGGTCATCAACTCTGGATTGCAAGTATAAATTTGAAAGCTACAACAAAGAGGACATCAGAGCCGCTTCCTCTGCTCTCAGGAGACAGACCTTAGACATGACTTACAGTGCCTTACCTGAGAGCAAGCCCATTGTGACAGGTTCAGAGGCTTTTGAGTCTCCAAAGTATTCAATGCTTGGCCAGCAGGCAGTAGGTGGAGTTCCCATTCAACCTTCTGTGAGGACGCAGATGTGGCTTACAGAACAGTTACGGACAAATCCATTGGAAGGTAGAACTACAGAGGATTCTTACAGCTTAGCTCCTTGGCAACAGCCACCAATAGAAGAGTTTCATCAAGGAAGTGAAACACCAATGCAGGTAAGGCTCAAAACCTAGTGTTTGCTTCCCTCCAGTGGATCTTTTGTTTACTGCAGTAAGTGTATGACTGCCTACACCACACGTTCCTTTCTCCATCTCGCACAAGTTAAAAAACATAAGTGCTAGAAATTTTATATACTGTGTTGATAAAGAAAAATAAATTTGAGATAAATTAACATAAGAACCGTAAACATTCTTCTTAAGTTGGTCTTGACTTTCTCATTTGTTAAGTATGCATAAAATAAAATGCTTTTTGTCTAAAGATATGTAAAACAAAAACAGAAGCTGACATGGTATAATAGAAAATTGATTTGGAAAAGTAAGTCTTGGGTTTTTTTTGATTATATCACATTTAAGACCTGAATTTTTTCTTTATAAGTTTTTTTCTTTAACTTGCATACAAAATGTTGATTTTATTATGGGATTTTCATACATTGTTTTTCTTGATTCTGTACTCCCCTGACCCCTGGCCCAGTTCCCTCCTAGGTTGCCTGCCTCTTCCCACAGACCCTTTTTGCTTTCATGTCTCATATATTTTGCTATCCTCTATTTTGTTCTTTCTCCATCTTAGCCCTTTGTAGTTTCATAGCTGCCCTCATATCTATAAAACTGAAACCGACGTTACGTTACAATATGAGAGAAAGCATGTGGCCTTTGGCTTTCAGCTTTCTGGGTCTGGGTTACTTTGCTTGATGTAGTAATTTCAAGTTTCATTTATGTTTTGCAGATGTCATGGTTTTTTTTATGTCAATTTTCTTTATGGCCAAGTACAATTGCATTGTCTATATGTCCTTACCCATTCATGTATTGACGGACTTCTAGGCTGGGCTCATTTCTAGCTGCTATGACTGTCAATAAACAGAACCCAGTGCCTTGTGACCTGACTCTTAATTTATTTGGGCCTTAATTTCTTCTATAAAATGAGAAGATAGAACCCAGTTATTTGTACCATTTTTGGTAATGGTTTCTTTGTATTTAAGCTTCTAAGTCAGCTGCAATTGTTAAATGAATTGACCATCAAGATGTGCTGAATCAGTTTAAAGGAAGCACTTTATGATAATACAGCATATAGAGAAACATTATGTATTAGTCCCTTTTGAGTCTGTGGAATAACAGGCTAATGAGTAAATTTCTTCATTTGGAAAAAGGTGTTGATATGATGCACATGTTTTACATATGAGAAAAAAACCTCAGTTTTGAATCTTCCTAAAACACAGTAGAGGGAGAGAGAGCACAACTAACGGCAAGCATTCCTGTGTGCTTTAGAGCAGTGGTTCTCAACCCGTGGGACGTGACTCCTTTGGGGCTTTGAACAACTCTTTCACCGGGGTAGCATAAGTGGTGCGGGAGAATTGTCTGCATTCTGTCAATCATAGTTTGAATAAACGCTGATTGGCCAGGGAGGAAATGTAGGCGGGAAAACCAGACAGGAAGTAGAAATGATATAATGAGAACAGGAGAATTCTGGGAAGGAGGAAGCTGATTCCTCCCACTCCTGACCAGACCACCGAAGCAGCAGGATGTGATCTGCCTCACTGAAAAAGGTACTGAGCCACATGGCTAATATAGACCAGAAAAATGGGTTAATCAAGATGTGAGAGTTAGCCAGTGAGAGGCTAGAGCTAATGGTCCAATCAGTTTATAATTTATGGAGACCTATGTGTGATTTTCTCTGGGACTAAACAGCTGGGGGAACCTGGTGGGAGGACAGAAACCCAAACAAACAAGCCACCCCCTCCATGTTACACATAAGACCATCAGAAAACACATATTTACATATGATTCATGGCAGTAGCAAAATTACTTCCTATTTCGTTGAGGTAGCAATGAAAATAATTTTAATGGTTGCATGAGAAACTGTATTAAAGGGTCACAGCATTAGGAAGGTTGAGAACCACTTGCTAAACCATCCAGAGACAATAATTCTGAAGAATTCTCAATTGTGGTTGAAGAAAGGCCATCTGCCTTCATTTGCTTTAGGATATAGAACTCTGTGCACTCTGTGCACCACTAGTCTTGGCTGCTTCCTCTGTGTTTCGATACCCCACCCGTAATACTCCAGACTGATTCTGTAGGACTGTGAGAAGGTCTTGACTTTGGTCAGAGGAGAATGCATAATTTACAAGTGCCCCCTGCATTCCTTGTTTTCAATTGGGATGTGGAGAATGTGGCCGTCTACGTGCAGTGACCATTAGATTCACGCTCACAATGGATCTGCTCCATGGTAGTTAAGTAGTGAGTTCGGTTTCTTACGTTACATTTTTCATGTTCCCTGGTCTATAGTTGTTTAAAATGGAAGATGAAATTTTGTTTTTATATGAATCATAAAGTGGTTTGATTAGTCAAGGTATTGACAACTAATACTTTTAACATGTTAATGGAGGCTTTTCTGTTGCTTAAATGAAGATTTTGATTAAATAACATAAGAACTTTTTTCTTCAGAGTGAATTGTGAATAAAGTCTGGCTTCTAGCTTGGAAGGATTTTATTATGTTCTTTGAGATTTTTCTTATTTTCCCTATTTTTGCATGCTGTTACGTTTTTGACTTTTGACTGAGAGAAGCAGCGTACTGAGAGATGTGATTATGTCACAATGCAGTGCCATCACACCTTGTGACACAACAGCAGCAAGCATCTGATACTGATACGTGTTTTAAAAATTGATTTTTCTTGTTATATCTTTATGTGCATATAATTTAGCATGTAATTTCAAGACATTAAAGTGGGTATTAGCATATAACCAAACCTTTTTTATCTGATTGACCATATTCTCACACCTTGTCAAAAGACTCAAAAATAAGGCTAAACAATATCTGGTAGAAAATTCATTATTTTATGGAGGCCTCCCCCATCTTGTGTTTGTATTAGAAAACCTTGATTTTTACGTTATTTGGGGAAAGTACCTCTCTCAGATCTTTAAAACACAAAACTCTTTATAACTAGAACGTTTGATAGCCAGTAGCATATAATTGATTTCAAATATCACCTAGGTCAAATATTCATTTGAGTATAGGTGGTTCTGTTTGCATTTTACAGATAAACTCTTTACCACTAAAAATGTAAAAGGCAATATTAGATGTTAAAAAATTAGTTCGTTTTTAGTATCCTGTAAAATTGTGAGAAGTATTTGAATGGTCATTATCTTCAAAGTTTTATTCCTTGCAACTTACTCTTGTGTGATGATTAAACAGAATAAGCTCCCAGTTATAGAACGGGCTTTTTGTTCCTCATTTTAATGAGCTACACTGTTCTAGACTCCTGATCAGATCAGATTGTAATTCTATTAAGGACAGAATGAAAAACAGCTAGAACTTGTTTTACTGAGGAAAAACTTTGTAAATTGATGGTTAACATCTTGAAGTTGATGGAGTAGTGAGCAGTATGCTGAGAGACATGGGACTTTTCAACTGCAATTTCACTATCAGTACAGCCAGCTATAGAACCTGTATACTCCTGCATAGACAATGACTCAGACCATTTATTAGTGATTCTCAATCTAGGAGTCCTGACACCCAACAAACCTCTATCTCCAAAATATTTACACTATGATTCATAACAATAGCAAAAGTACAGTTATGAGATAGCAACAAAAATAATTTTTAAAATTATTTTAAAAATAATTGTGACCACAATATGAGGAACTGTATTTAAGGGTCACAGCATTAGGAAGGTTGAGAACCCTGGTTTAGATGATTATGTCATTAATGCTTTATATGTGTGTGTATGTGTTTGTGTGTATGTGTGTGTGTGTATGTGTGTGTGATAGGAATCTTTAGCCCTTGCTGAAGAGAACTTTGTTAACATGGACTCCTTTTGACAACTTTTTAACTTCTGAACCCAAACATCTCCTTTTCTGCCTCGCATTCAGTTTGAATCAGCGTCCTGCTGGAAACCGAAGT
This sequence comes from Chionomys nivalis, assembly GCF_950005125.1. NCBI lineage: Eukaryota > Metazoa > Chordata > Mammalia > Rodentia > Cricetidae > Chionomys > Chionomys nivalis. Next base: position 47,863,549 of record NC_080087.1, read on the forward strand.
GAATATTGATGCTTTATACCCTTACAGTCTTTGTGGGAAGTGTGTAATTACATTTTCTCTTTTTTAGCAACTGCTGTATTGGTCGCATATCTTGAATTGGGCTTAAAATTAGGAGATTACAAAGTAGAGGTCTAAATAGTTTTATATTTTGCCAGTTTAAGTTATTACGTTTTGGTGACTATGTTTTCCAACATATTTTTCTGCTCTTATTCTTTTAGTAGTTATTGGAAGAAAGATATTTAAAATTTTTAAAAAGGGATATTGAAAACATATTCAGTAAGAATTATAGTGTTGCTAGCTCTACTAAACTTAGTAAAGCAAATGCTAATTCTCTGGTCAATAGAGGAGGACAGCTAAATCTTATTACATATTATACAGAATAAAAGTTCACATTTAAGTATAATGGAGGTGTTTGGAGAGAGGGTTCAGAATTTAAAAATTATAATGCTTGAAATAATACTTTTTCTTGTTATTGGAAATCTGATTGGAATAGGAGAAATCCTATAAAACCAAGGATATCTATGTCAGTGTCAAATTCAGGTGAGATTTTGCTTTATTAGTAATTATCACAGCCACATAGTAAGATATTTGTTCTTATTGATCACCAATCCCTGAAGAGAGCAGATTTGTGCTTAATTGTAAATTCCATAATCCTTGAGAAAAATTTATGATAAGGAATTTTATTTATATGAGAATTTGATTTTTTTCTTATTTGATTCTCATAAGCTTAAAATATTAGTGTATAGATAAATGACAAGATCTTTATTTTAAGGTATTTATTCTGACAGAGTAATTATCAAGACTTCTGTATAATAATATAATAATAACAGTAGTCATACATGTGAGGACCCAGTGAACTACTTTGAATAATAACACTTCATTTAAATTATTGTTTTTCTACTTTGTGAAGACCTGAAGAATACTTAGTTCCTGTAGAAAAAAAAAAGTGTTGGCAATGCAGTATAAATTTCATTTATCCCCAAGATTGAGCTATAAAGTGAGCTTCTTAGCAGTAAAGCTAGTGCTGGATGCAGAAAGTGAACTTTCGGCAGTGCTGTTTCAAAATGAAAACTCATACTTCATTGTCAGAAATAATCAGGAAAGAAATTTATGAGCCATTTTGAGGAAATCGGCAGCTTCATTATGCACACTTAGTCATTGTAAAGTTTGTTTACAAGATCCAGATGAATACATTGGCTAAGGGTTAGTTTCACCCCTCATCTTGACCTATCTAGACACAAAGACATTCTAGGCAGGGAGCAGGCTGTATTTCCCCCCATGAGGAGGTGCTAGGTTTAAAGCTGAGCTGGCATGTCACACAGATCTGGAGGTGGCAGCCGTACTTCATAGAAGCATCACAATGATGCAGATCAGCAGGAGACAGATCAAGATGAGACAGAAATTGATAAAAAGATTCTGGAGATTTTGCCGTGCTTGCTGAGGCATTTCAATAGTCGAGGCTCTCCTGATAGCAGAGCGAGTGAGGTATTGGACTTTCTCCATGATGCTGGAAGGCAATAGCAGGAAGACTGAAGTTCTGAGTGGTCAAGAGAAAGATAAAAAGCTGGTAGTAGGCAGGCAAATGTGAGCTGTCTTCTTTTAGGAGGCCTGGAATGTAAAAATAGTAAATGGATTAGGTTTATACCTAAACCCATTCTCTGGATAGAGATGCACAGTTTTGCATAAATTGATCTTCCTCGTCTCTGTGTTTTTATAACATTAACTGTCTCCAGTCTTCATGATCTCTCTGCTTCTATATCTCATATGTTACTGCAGTCTTATTTGTCTTGTTTGAGCTATAGGAACTGTAGTTTTTGGCAGGTTCTAGGTTTATGGAATATTGTTGTTTCTTTAAATCTGCTTCTCTGTAAACACAATTGATGTGAATATTTATTATTATAAGTGTTTCAGGACTAATCTCATAAAACAGCATATAATAAATTATATCTTAATTTTAGTCCAAAATAAAATAGTTCACTGAGAAAGAAGTTAAATATGAAATTAAAAACAGATACAGCTGCTTGCCATTCTCCTTTATGATTTATACTGTTATAGAATCATACAATGTATTTTGATCATATTCACATCTTCCTCCTGACTCCTCTTCCCAGATCCAACCCCTTTAAGAATGTTTTCAATTCTTGAACACGATGTTACTGAGTACTAAAGACTGACAAGCTCAGAGTGCACAGTGTGATTATTGTACTAAACTACCATGGACAGTTCTAGTTTTCAGCTAATCTTGCTTACCTGGAGTGAGTTTTTGTTTGGCCATCTTTCAAAGTTCCTAAACCATTGTAGAATATGTAGGGTCTAAAGCTTTGACAATTAATAAACACAACAAAATGAAGCATATTAATAGGAAATTAGATACAGATTTAAAATAAAATAAATGAACTGTCTGAAGACATCAGCTACTTAAACTTTAACATTATTATTTTTCTTTCATTAAACTCTTATTTATTTATTGTTTAGAGACAGGGTGTTGCTATGCAATCCTGATTGGCCCAGAATTTACTACATAGCCAGTCTGACCTCAAACTGGAGGTAACCATTCTGCTTCTTTTTGTCTTTGCATACTAAGTGAAGGGATTACTGTCCTGTACTACTATGCTGGGCTAATATTTTGTTTTTTTATCAGAACATTTTTAATCTTGCAATAATTTACTGTCTGGAGACAACTGTGTCTAGTTTGTTGCTGCATCATTTGTAGCAGGATGTTAGTACAGATTCTAGCTGGCAGGCTGGATTTCCTCCCTAGGCTCTGTGCACTGTTTGAACTCACCTCAGTCTGTGGACTCCATACTTGAGACTAGTACTGAGGAGAAAAGAGATTGGGAAAGGGGAAAATTTGTGTCAGGCAGAACCAGATAGAACTTGGTGCTTATGTTGTAAAGAAACTCTGTGGTATATGCCAGTCAGATGTTGTAGTTCTCAGATCTTCAACTTGGCTCTGTTAGGATTTGAATTGTGTAATAGACTGGATTTTCATTTGGTGTGTGTCTCTGTCTTTCATGTGTATGCCTGTGATAAGGAGCCACGCAGAGTCAATTCATATCAAAATCTGTTCTCAAGAGTTAGTAACAGCTTATGTTTGTCTAGCATATGTTCCTGATTGTCTAGCACAGGTAGCTGAATTATCTATAGAATTTCACATTGAAAAGATGGGAGCTCAAGCCTAGCATATTTAATTACTTTTATTTGAATTCTCCAGATAAAATGCTACAGAAATAAAGCAACTTTTTAAAGAAAATGCTTCCTCAAGTAGTACGTGCTTCTGTTAGTTTATTATAGGTCTCAGGAATTTGTAGTGTTGGAGAATCTGTATTTTACAAGTTCTTTTATAGGAAGATGTATAATGAACTATAGTTTTGAGCAAATTAAAAAAATTAGTATTGATAATTACTATATTTTTGTAATGTTTCAGTAGTTATTAAAAGATGTGGTTCATACCTATAATTCTAGCATGTATGAGGCCATGACAGGATTATAAATTTGAGGGCAGCCTAGGCACAAAGTAAAACTGTCACAACGCACACATGTGCACATGTATGTACACATGCACATACACACGAGAAAGGAGTGAGCCTTCCAGAAGTTCATCAGAAAGCGTGTACAGGAGTCATCTCTATTCTGCCCGACACTTGGTGATTCAGTCACATGCAATGCCCCTTGCTATAAACACTGTACTCTTTCTCATGATCGTGCCTTTTGTACATGTTCTGTTTCTTCCTGGAAGGCCACATCTACCCCTTTTACCTTTCGATTCTCAGTTACACAAAACTGATCTTTCAAGCTCAGTTTAAACACTACTTCTGAATAAGATCTTTCCAGCCAGTAAGTAGAATCATCTGCTTTGCCGAGTTCCCATAGTCTTTTGTGTCACTAAATCAGGATATCTGGTTATGTTATAGTTTCAGTATATGTGTCATTGTCCCCAACTAGAGCTTCTAGTATATGAGTGAAGGAAGCATATGTTCATTCTGTATTTTGTGCATAAAATTAGCATAATTTAATTAAATCCATAAAGTTGAATAAGAATTTTATGACTAAAATTTTTAGAAAGTAGTTTAAAAATTCAGTGCTGTAATTGTCATATTAATGAATTTGAGTCGTAGGATTTGCTATTAAACTCATCATCACTAATATTTAAGTCTCTTCTATTTATAGATGAAGAAAATATGGCTTAGAGGAGGTGTTTCCTAAATTGATAGTTTCTTGTTTAACTTGACATTAAACTGAGTTAGGCTTTGTACAAGTGGGTATTTCGTGTTTGTGAGATACAAAGAGATGTGCTGTCAACTACTACAAACATTCAGGGGCTGGAGAGGTGGCACAGTGGTGAAGAGCATTAGCTGCCCTTCCACAGGATGTGGTTCGCTCCCCAGCACTCAGGTTAGGTCACTCTCAACACCTATAATGTGGGCATGAAACATTCCTGGCTTCTGCAGGTGCCTACACACATGTACACACAAATAAAAATAAATCTGTAATGGAATAAAACATGATTGATACACTGAGGGCATCATCTTACACCATTTTTTATTGAAGGTTTTGTTCAATAAATGAGAGGGTTGTCTATAAAGGACACATAGTGACCAGATCAAGAACTAAATGTTTCTAGGCAAGCTTGAAAACTTGTCATAATTACAAAATGATTTGTAGCAAATTTATAGTCTTGGCTAAAATCGAAATGAGGAAATGTCCATGGTATGCATGTTAGTTTTTTTCTCAGTTTATTTTATAGTGCTTTGATAGGATAATGATTAAGCTACATTCCTCCATGATGGGGCTTCCTCTTACATGTTGAGAATAGGAAAGCTGAGAGTTAAGAACACTGCAGACCTAATTTTGGATCTGTATTATTTCACTACAGATGCTGCAGTTTGTAACACAGGGGTCAGGTGTCTTTTCTGTTCCTCATGATCACTACTCTGTAAGTTTGGAGATCCCAACTTTCTTATAGCAACACTTTAATAAACTAATACTTGATGGGCAATATAGAAAAAGAGTTCATTAGCTGATGTTTTTCGAGCATCTTTTAGGATATTCAGGAATAGATTGTGTTAGGATGTAAAATTAGCCTCCCACATCCTTTTTTAAAAGGCCATATATGTTTATTGGGTGTTTACTAGGGACAAGGAGCCTATTCACTTACAGACTTATTTAAAATTTAATCATCCTGCTTTTAGTAGCAGAGTACTGAAAATAAGAAAGATGTGTGTTTGGTTGTGGGAACTACCAGATCATATCTTTGAACTGTATGGAAGAAGCAGAAAAGTGCCTAGTGTTGTGTTCTATGTATATGGGACCTGTTCTAATTTTTGGACGGATTGAATGGGATTACCAGTTCTTTTCTTAGTGGGAGCTAGTATGACATTCTTGCTCTCTCTAAAGAAGTTAAAATTGGAACTTAATACATTATGTTCTAAAGAGTATTTTATTATTTTTCACTAGAAGGAGGAAAGAGGAAAACCGCAGGCAACCATGATCCTTTGTCATATTGCCAGTAGAGGTGGTGCATGCTTTAATTCTTGCACTCCAGAGGGAAGAGGCAGAGGTAGGGAGGAGCTCAGTGAGTGTGAAGCTAACCTGGCCAACCAGGGCTAGATAGTGAGACACTATCTCAAGGAAAAAAAAAAAAGATCATATACTTTGTTAAAAACTTATTGGGTAGAAGTCATACATATCATACCTTACAGGAATCCTTAACTTCAATGGTATGCTAGGTGTATTCCTGTGAGAAGGAAACCTCAGTAGATTTGGTGGCCTGTCTTATAACTTACAGGTAATTGACACATTCACAGCTTTGTATATGATGTGTAGTAATCCCTGCTGTAAACACTTTGATGGCCTTGTAGAACTTGCTGTATTGTAGGCTTTCTGCCAAAGTCACATTCTTGAGAATCCTCAAGTTTGTTTTGGGCTTTTGCTGTCTTCTTGTTTTTGTCTACTTGTTTATTATACTTTTAAGAAACTACAGTCTGACAGACACATTTAGTATTTTTCCCATTTGATTAATTTAGACGATTAGAATTCTGTATAGATTGAGTTTGAATAAGCAGAGTTTATCTTTGTTAAGATTATTTGGAGATATGTGTGTATGTATGTATGTATGTATGTATGTATGCATGTATTTCTCTCTCTCTATATATGTGTGTGTGTGTGTTTCCCCTCCAGGTACTTATTACCATCTCAAAAATAAGCCAGAAGTTGGTTTGTTCCTTTTTTATTTTTGACTTGTTAAATTAAATTAGGACAGTATTATCATCAGATTTATAATCAACCTGTTTATGAAAGTTCACTGTAGTAAAAGTTTAAGATTGCCAGATTGCAAACTCCTAAATTCTGTTGGAAGTTCCTTTGTGGCAGCAGCACTCCAGCTTTGTTGAGCAGATGGAAGTGTCCGAGAATCTTTCAGATGCTTCTGCTAACAATTGGTAATAATAAAATAGTCTTTGATTTCTAAATTGGCCCAATAAAGAAATACCCATCCTGTTGGCCAGGTGGTGGTGGCACACACCTTTAATCCCAGCACTTGGGAAGCAGAGGTAGGCAGATCTCTGTGAGTTTAAGGCCAGCCTGGTCTACAAGAGCTAGTTTCGGGACAGCTAGGGCTGTTACACAGAGAAACCCTGTCTCCAAAAACAACACAAAACAAACAAACAAAAAGCGAAATACCCTGTTTAAATTTGTCTTGACGTGAAGTCATTGAACAACAGGATGGAGATCTTCCCTCTGAAATTAGCTCATGGCTCTGCCTGTTTAGTCTGTGGGTTTATTTTTGTTGATGTTAAAAATACATGTATTTGTCTATTAACATAGTCCTATTTTTGGACTGTATAGTCCACACTGCTCTTACTTAAACTTAGTGTCACACTGGTTAGTCTTGAATTCTACAGTCCTGCTTCAATTGGAATTTACAAGTGTGTGCCACCACGCAAGTGTTTTTAACCTTATATCGAGGATTCAGATTCTGTATTTTTTTAATTTTCTTTCTTTCTTTCTTTCTCTTTCTTTCTTTCTTTCTTTCTTTCTTTCTTTCTTTCTTTCTTTCTTTCTTTCTTTCTTTCTTTTTTTTAAACAGAGTGTAGGAAGAAAGCATTAGGCAAGTACTAAGAAAAATTGAATGTCACTTAGCAAATACAGCCGCCCAACTCTTTGTGAAAGGCCTGGAGAAGTACACGCTGTAAAGCACTAGAGGTCCTCAGTGAGCTGTGGCTCTACTGAGGGAGGGAAGCGCAGCTACACTCAGCTTTTCTTTTTTTCTTTTTTTCCTTCCCTTTCCTTTTCCCTTTCCCCTTTCCTTTCCTTCCTTTCTTTTATTTTTATTGATTTTATTGAGCTCTACATTTTTCTCTGCCCCTCCCTGTCTCTCCCCTCCCCTCCAACACTCTCCCATGGTCTCCATGCTCCCAATTTACTCAGGAGACCTGTCTTTTACTACTTCCCATGTAGATTAGATCCGTGTTTGTTTCTCTTAGGGTCCTCATTGTTGTCTATGTTCTCTGGGATTGTGATTTGTAGGCTGAGTTTTCTTTATGTTTTAAAACACTTATGAGTGAGTGCATATGATAATTGTCTTTCTGGGTCTGGGTTACCTCACTCAAAATGATGTTCAGGTTTTATTTTGTGTTTATTTGGTAATGCATGCTTCAGAGTTGTGTCAGGGAAGGATCCTGTTGCACCATTCTGGAAATGTCCGAAGAGACTATGTTTCATCAGTTCATGCTGCTGTAGTTTAGAAGGGTTATGTTCTTGATTCCCAATTCTGAAGTTTCATTTTTGTTGGTATGGTCAATGTGCGGATTCAAACATTAGATAAAAATTGTTTTCTTAATGTAGATAACAAAGCAAGATTCTTTTGCTCAGGAACTTTAAGCAGTGACCTTAAGTAGTTTTTAAATGGTAGAGTGAATGAGTGAAAAATGATATTGATGAAATATAGGGATAGAATATGGGACTGAAATAAAATCTTTAAGTTTTTGTGCAAAATTATGGGAAAAATAATCTGAGTTTTAGGTAACAAGCCTAAATGGATTGGAGGCATATTTTTTTCAACGGAGCAAGCTAAATAATTGAAGATTTTAACTTGATTGCGGCATGTTAATGTCTTTGATTATTTTGAACTTTTCTGACTAGAAGTTATTGCTTGATTACTAAAGATATTGGTAATTTTTTATGCCTGGCTTTGAAAATGATACCTAGAATAATATACAGAGTAGTAAAGACATCGCACTTGATGGAGTGCCTTTGAAAGTGACAGAAGCTTGCGTCCTCTACATTTGTCCTTATAAAGTACCATTCGCATTCCTCACTTTCTTTACTGTACCTGCTTGCTCAGCATGATGATTTGTTTTAACCGTGCTCATCAGTGATGGGATGTGCACATGGCTTTGCCTGCTCAAGTTCTGTTTACATGTAGCTCTGTGAACCTGACCAGCTCACCGTTTTTGAATGTTTTTTAAATGTGATGAAGAGATACAGGGCCAAACACAAAAATAATCAGAGAGAGTATTTGTGTGTAAGCGCACTTAGGAAATGTTTATTTAGAATAAGGAAGTTTATACTATCATTTTATAGAGGGATGACCTATACTTTAATCATTTCCAATGTTTTAACTTATAATTTAAATTACATAATCACTTTAATTTATAATTTATTTAATGCATTCTATACATTAAGATTTCAATCACTTCGAAATTTTAATACAAATATTGTTTTAATAAATTGGTGATATTAAGAAACATTTGTTAATGTATGATCCAAATGCAATGATTTTCCTTTATGTCTACCAAAATACCATTAAAATAATTTTGATATGTTTTAGGAAATGGTGTTGATGCAACTCCCCTTGGAAAAGCAAATTTCCTTTCTTCATATTAAAAAGATTATCTTTCATAATTTGTATATCTTTTGTATTTCTTCCATTTGATTTTTATATGACTTCTTTAGTGCTTGGTTTTAAAGAATATACCTTTATAAACAATATACTCTGTGTCACCGTAAAGCTATATGGAAATGCATGATTCAAACATATAGCTTTATACTTTGAAAATTTTTTATCATAGTCATTAATTATACCATCCTCTTATGTTGCTAAAGATACTTTGATAACAATGTTTTTTTCTAGAAGTTGTCTACTTTTGGAACAAAGTGTGATGTACAAAAATTCTGTTGGAAAAAAGCTCATTATCTACTTTCTCTTCCCATTGAAAAACTTTTGTACACATCATTGAATGTTATTTGATATTCTTTAAAGTAAAAATGCAGGGGGCAGTGGGTAAAGGCAAGAAAGGTATTTACTGCCAAACCTTATGCTACAAGTTTGATTTTTGGACCCTATATGGTGGAGGAGGAGAAATGATCCGATGATCTCCACACACATGCCATAGTTGCTCTTTCCCATCTCTTTCTCACACATGCACACACACATACATGATAGATAAATAAAAATGTAAAAAATGCAGAAATGTGCAAATCCAAACTTAACACCAAGTGCCATTTGTATACTATCAAAGGAAAAGTATTTTTTATGAGTACTGAAGTTTTGCAAGGCAGTTTAAGGCTCCTAGCATTAGAGACTCGTACTGGAAATGTTTCTGCATGTTAAGAGTGCTGCCTAGGAGACTCCAAAGTTGCGCTTGTCATAAACAACAGTTACTGTTACAGGAATTGATAAAATTTTATTTTGGTACTTATGAGTATAAATAGTGGAATAAAAATTGGTATAATTTTCTATGTGATCTAATAGATTTAAGGGTGAGAAAACATTTTATTTAGTAAGTTGAGATTTGTAACAAATGATAATAATTTTTTTGTGGCATCTCCATTCATGGGAATTTTGTTTTTTTCTTGTGTTACTTCTAAATTTATAACAGGAAATTTAGAAACATTGGAGAATGAAAACTTTACAAGAGTGTATTCTGTTGTGAGATGAATATACATTTATCAAATTTTCTCCCCTTTTTAAAGTGTTGAATTATTTTTTTGTCACTTTAAAAAATTTTATTTGTGACAAGTGTTCTTTATAGTATCAGACTTAAAGCAAGCTGTTCTTTCTGTGAAACTGGCAGTTCTAGAAGTGTCTAGAAGTTGACTGGACGCTCATTTTAGAAAGTAACATTCTCCAAGAGAATTTTAAAAAGGAATTCTATTATCTATTCTTAAAATTTCTGATTGTGTCACCTTAAGAAGCATACTGATAACATCGGAGTAAGTGTGCTAGCAGTGTGCTTGTCCCACAGTTGTGAGGTATAAATAAACGGTGTCCCACGGCTGTCAGTGGCCCTGTCCTGCACTGTCTCAGCAGAGCAACAGACAACAAATGAAACCATTTCTATAGCATGAAAATTAATTTACATCTACCATCATGTATGCTAGTATAGTTGAGAGGGTTTTCAATTGTAAGAAGCTCACATTTGAAAAACCAAAATAACTAATAACCATAATTTAAAGAAGAATATAACTCTTTTAAAGTTGCCTAATTTTTTTTACTGGGTTTAAGCATTTTGTCATTCATAACAGGTTCTTTTATTATCTAATTTTGAATTGGAATTTGGAAGATAAGATTCTTAAAGTTTACTAAGTTTGATTACAGAAAGTAAGAATTTCCAAAATCAGTGATATCATGTCTTACCTTGGCTTCTGTGATCATCACAATGCCGAGTATTAAGTGTGTGAAGTCTATGGGAGGTTAGCTGTGAGGTTTCTGTTCCCAGGTTTATGGGAACAGCTGCAGTAGGTGGAGGAGAAAAGTATTCTAGGGAGGTCTTATGATGTCACACAGGAATTCTAACGTTTTGATTGGTTAGCTATGTTCTTATCATAACCTAACCTTAGACCTTATCTTACTTTAGCTTTGGAAAGGTCATTAACACTATGCTTCACTTTTAGTTTTTAATTTTAGAATGTGTGTAGCAGTTAACAGAATAAAATAGGTAAGCTTGAAGATAAAATTTTACAGTAGATAGCTTTCCTTAATGAGGTCTACATCCTCTGACTTAGACATAATCCTGTACTGCTGGTGCTGCAGAAGAACCAAATCATTGCAATGGGATGCAAGTAGCACAAGAGCAGTGGTGTGGACTTAGCAGTAGTGGTCATGGAACGGCTGTGCTTTAGGCTGCAGCTTCCAGGGCAGTGAACATCCTTAGGCGAGGTTTGGTGCCTTTTCCTGTCCTATTTTATACTTGTGCTTCTTATCTGTCTAAGTATAGGGGAGAGAATGTGGATGAGGAAACTAAGTTAATAGCAGTTTCGGATTTTGTAAAAGAAAGTATTTTTCTTATAGCTGAAGAGGGCAAATATATTTAATTTATTGTATTTTCTTCAGTTAGGCACTTAATGTTTTCATGAATGATTACATGTTTTAAAAGGTATGTATTGTTCCTAGAAAGACAGTAAAATAGAAGTTTAAGTACTTACGTTTTTTTTGTTGTTGTTGTTGTTTAGCTACATTATATCACCACAAAAACATAATAGATTTTTATAAGTTGTTAGAGTAGCAAGGGTAGCTTTTTAGAAAGAAATGACTGTAGGTTCCTGTCAGTTGTATGATAATGAGGCATTATTGACCGGGTTCTCAAGTGTTGAAATTTAAGTCTTGGAGCATTTCTGAAAGTGGTTTTTAACTAATCTAGCATTTTCTTGTCTGAACCGTAAATAACCTTTTAGAAGGTAGATTGATGCCCTCGTAGTTCAGTACTATCTTTGGATAGGACTGAGTCCTTTGGCAGAGCCGAGCGTTGTCTTACTTTCTCTTCATACACTTTATTGCTTTTACATTACATGTACGTAAATCAGCACACTTGCACATTCTGAATTTTAGATTTGTTTAGTTTTGGAGAACCTATTTGTAATTTTTAAAGTGCTTGTAGCAGCATAAACTCAGCCTCATCTTTCCTGTGGGTAAAGCAGAAATGTGTTACTGTAGCTGCTCCTGTGTCCTTAAATGGAGATGATCTTGGCCTCTTGCAAAGAGAGATGAAATCCTTCTCTTAAACACATCTTCTGTTATTTAAAAGGTTAGTTAAAACCAATGAAAAATATTTTAATCAAAGATCTTCTATAAATATTTTTTAGGCAAGTATTTACTACATAAGAGTAAAGTGCAGCCTATGTTGTTGCAAGAACTCCCGATCAGTGTTTGACACCTTCCTCGATGCTTTACAACTGTTTTCTTTTTGTTCTTGTGTGATAAAATACCATGCTATCAGTTGTAAATACTGCTAGTGATGTGAGACCTGAGAGGTCTCAGAGGCCTATAGTAACGTATCAAAGATAACACAGCTGGTAAAGAGCAGATGAGACCTGAAATGAAGATGAGTTAAATCACAGTTCCTGATGAAATTAGCATATTCTAGGGCAAAGTCATAGTTTGGACTTAGCTTTCATACAATAGTATGCATTATCAAATAAGTTCTTAAGAATTATTATGAATTATTCAAGACTATTTTTGCAAAGTCTTCTTTGTCCGATACATGCATTTGTTTGGGCATGAAGCTTATGGAAAACAGAATGATAATACTTGGTTGGAGAAAATAAGGAATTGCCGCAGACTAAATACGTCCTAGTTATTTTGCATGTTTGCAAGTTTATTCAAAAAGCATGTATGGCAGACACAAACCTTAGGAGGGTACTATGGGTTCTGACAATTGAAAACTGGAATCCAGGTTCTACTGTCGATGTGTATGAGAGTGAGCACCATTCAGGGTTGCCCTTTTGGGGAGTTAGCTGTGCAGCTCATGATAAATCCTTTGGAATTTTAGGAATTATTTGCGTTTTAACAAGTTCTGTAAGCAGGTTGTTTAGTAGAAACATTGGTCAGTTATTGAGTGTTGCTCAAAAATTCTGGACCTGAGTCCGGAAAAACTCTTGGAAGTGTTTGTGAGTCTTCCTTTGGAATCCCAGTATCATTGGAAGCCAGTTTTGGGCACAGGACTTTCAGAAATGTGTGGAATGGTATTGTGGCTAAGGGTTTAGCAACAAGAAGTGCACACAGTGATTATCAGTGATTCTGTGACAAGTATCCGTTTCATGTTAGTATTCAGGTTCTTTTTGCCTTCAGAGAATGGTAATATATGGCCATGAAGAGCTCAAGTCCTTGAACATGTTATAGAAAACAGTTGTTGTTTTTACAAACTCTAAATGAAATTTCTTGTTTATTCATTTTTTTCAGAAGGCAGACATTAAGAAAATGTAAAGAACAAAACTCTTGAGAGTGGGAAGAGCAAAGAGAGGAAAGCCCTGTTTGTTTATTTTGGACTGCAGACCACAAAACTACTGAAATGCTGGCAGTGCGTTTGGCTCTTGCTGTAGAAATGTTAGATACTTTCTTTAACGTTGAGTTTCAGAGTCTGTGGATTCTATATCCATGGATCCAGCCAATAGCAAATTGAAAGTAATTCAAACTTGCATTTTGAGTGTACACAGACTCGCTCTTTCATTATTCCATAAATAATAGTTTGATAAGTACTTACATACAATTCCTACTACATTTAACATAAGCCACTTAGAGATGATTTACAGTATACATGGGAATGTGTGTGTTAATATGTGCTGTTTTATAAGCACCTGAGCATTTGCAGATTTTGGTATTCAAATTAGGATCTGGAACTAAGCCCTAAAGGTAGGAAGGGAAACCTATTATGGTAATTTGAGATTATTTTGAAATATTGTATTTATCACTGTTTTGAAATTGCCATAATTAGACATGCCTATAGATATTACTTAATGTACCAGGCTTGGAGGTACATATGTACCTGCATCCTGGAGCTTGGGAGGTAGAAGCAGGGGGGTAGGGAGTTTCAAGGTCATCATCAACTATGTAGTGCTGGAGGCTAGCCTGGGCCATGGGAAAAAAAAGTCAAAAAATAATTAAGAAATGTAATGCACTGACAAAGAACCTATATTACTGTGTCACAAAATTGTCTTTAACAAACAATAATTTGATTGTAACTTTTCTAATCCCATTCCCATGTGTTCTACCTTTTTTTTTTTTTTTTTTTTTTTTTTTTGGTTTTTCGAGACAGGGTTTCTCTGTGGTTTTGGAGCCTGTCCTGGAACTAGCTCTTGTAGACCAGGCTGGTCTCGAACTCACAGAGATCCGCCTGCCTCTGCCTCCCAAGTGCTGGGATTAAAGCTTTTAAATGAACAGTTTTCAGTTTCTAGAGTTATGACATAGTACAGTGTTTCTATACACTTTACATCCAGTTTTCCACATTAGCATTCTCCATTAGTATCTGTGATTATCTCAACAATTGTGCAGATGCTTCCATGTATTTTTAGTAATGTTGTTACTTAATTTTTCTCAATGTCTCTCTCTTTAAAACTACATTTAGTAATCACATCTCTTTTCTGCTCACTTGGTTTTAACAATTTCCTCAAATTTGCTTTTTAAATGATCCTAGTAGTTCTAAAGAATAATGGATATTTTATAGCATCTCCCTGAATCTTGATTATCTGGTGTTTCTCTCATGCTTAGGTTGGTTAATACCTTTCTGGTACTAAGCTCAAAGGGGCAAGATCCATTTCATTATATTCTTTATCAAGGGCCCTTTAAGCTGACACAGTGATCACTGTTGTTAACCTTGATCACCTAGCAGAAGTCTCTTCCCTGTAAAGTTACCCCCTTTCCACTTTCTGAACTGTTCTTTGGAAATATAACTTTCTTTGGAAGAGAACAAACAGGCTTCTTTACCTCCCTCATCACTAGGTTCATGAATGAGGCTGTTAACACAAAAGGTAGGGTAACAAGAGCAAAGCACATACTTTTAAAAGTATTGCATGTCATGGAATCGTTATAGGAAAATAGCCCAAAGAAACAAGTAAGCTTGCTTTTTTATGTTAGGTTCAATGGAAAAGTAGGCAGTGAATGGGAAGATAACTGGTGTGATCTAGTAATAAAGTAAGGAGAATTTAGCAAGACTTGACTGTTTAGATCCTTCTCTGGGCCTCTTGATCCTGCAGGTATGCACTGTCATGCCAGGCACACTATGTAATTTCTCTAGGCAGATTATTTATAGTAATATTAAAGTAGTGATAAATGTAATATTCCATGGCATCTGAGCGAGTGTAATAGTGGTCCCTTTCCTTTGGGCATAGGAGGACCACCTCTCCAGTGAGGAGCATATGATCTCTTTTAGTGAGGTAAGGATGGGAAGACTCAGGGTGATTTTCTGAGACTGCACGATTTGCTTCAGGGTTGAGGCAAGAGGAAGGTGAAAGTGGCTTTTCTGTGGGTGCTTTTTCTCCTGTGTCAAGGTGCCATGTTTTGGGGCAGTGTGCTCCAAACCCTATCAAAAGTCATGCTCCACCAACAATATGTAATGTTGTACTGCTGAGGTGTGGACTATCTACAGAGATATTTAGAATTGTACATAGTTTATTTTATCCATATAAAAACACACTGAGAACAGAGCATTAGGATTCAGCACTTTATCAGAAAGAAAGGTCCCTGGAACATGAAATACAGAATTCCTGTGATACAAAGTTTCTGTGCTTGGGGCAGCCCTTTTGAGTTTTTCAGCAGGCTAAAAACAAATATTTCAGCTTGGTCTTTGAAGCCTTATCTGCTTTGACTTGTCTATTATCACATTCCTCTGTCTTGTGCTCTGACTCTGGGCAGCTTCCTGTGACCCTGTGGACAGGTTACTGTTCTATTCTAAGCCAGGGTACTTTTCACAAGCATGTCCCGTCAGAGTGCTTCCTTAGTTATCTTTCTGCGAAGCTTTCCCTGCCCTTTGCTAAGCCATTTTACATTCCCCTGTTCATTTCTATCTGCTCTATGTTAATCTGCTAGACAGATTGCAAGCTCTTTGAGAGCCTATTTAGTAACTCATTTTATTTGCTGTTTATTCTTTTTTTCTTTACTTATTTTGGGGATAAGGCCTTTTTATATATCCCAGGCTAGCTTCAAACTCAAAATTCTCTTCCCTCAGCCTCCCAAGTTCTGGTATTGCAGGTGTATGGAGCTGTACCCAGCTGCCAATTATTCTTTATAGGTCAGTTTTCTGTGGATTGTAGACTGTGCTGAGTCTTAAATACATAATGAAGAGTTGAACACAGTAATATAGTAAGCATTGGAAAAGATTATCAGTTGATTTTGAATTACCCTGTAGAACCATTAGGAGCAATTCTTAAATCCTCTTTAATGCTCTTTCAGGGAGAAAGTATATAAATGATTAACATACATAGGATAGTAGAGTAATCAAGAAAATATATTTTGTCATTATTTTGAAAGGAAAGTGTGTCTGGAGGGTAAATGTGAAAAAAGACCATACTAAGTAAGTCTGTGCTTCCTGATTTGTATTTTATTTTTAAATTAAGATTTTATCTTGTTTCTTCAAAGGATTTGCAACATTTCTTGGTACTTTATAAACTCTCAACATTGACTTGCACATACACATTTTATTTAGTTTTTTAATTTAGCTTTATTTGAATGTAAATTTTACTTTTGTGAATTTTAAAAGGCATGCCTGTGAAATACCCTAGAACAAAAGCATGGCTTTTGCCTGTCTGTAATTCCAGCACTTAAAAGGCTCAGGGAGGAGAATCTTGAGTTTGAGGCCAACTTGGCCTTCAAAGGGAAACTGTCTCAAAAGCTTACAAGTGAACAGATTGGTGTTCTCCCACAAAACCCCAAAGCACTCGTGTTAACAGTAACTTATATGTGGCCTTTCCATCTTTCTTTGTTTCCCCAACCTCCTCACTCAGAAAAATGCTTACTCTGAATTTTGGTTTTTTGGTTTTATTTTCCTCAGTTGCCCAGAGTTCTTTGTTTAGGGTTGAGGCCTTATGGGCTTTTCCCTGGCCAGTTTGGCATGCTTGTTGATTTCATCCTAGTTCAGATTATGTTTGAGCAGTGATGTTAGTGAGACATCATAACTATAGTTTCTGTGTTACCAGGAGACACAGACTCACAGCAAACTTCCTGATCCTGTGTTTTCACACCTTTTTGCCCTCTATTCTGCAGTGTTCCCTGAGCCTCAGATGCGGGAGTGTTTTGTAGATGTGTCTGTTAGGACAGGTTCCACAACTCTGCATTTGTGGTTTTCTGTAGTAGTTACCATCTGTTGCAAAGAGAAGAATCATTGATGAAGTAAACTTATCTGTAAGGACAAATGTTTATTGTTGTTTGGAATAATAAATTGGGTTTAGTAAATTGGTGGTTGTAGATTCTCCCCTAATAACCATGCTTTCACTAGTACTAAGTAGAATTGAGACACAGAAACTATATTATTTAAATGACTTTTTGGCCTATAAGCTCTAGTTTCTTATTAGCTAGCTCTTATATCTTTGGTTAACCCATTTCTGTTAATCTGTGTATCGCCACGTGGCTGTGGTTTACCGGGCAAAGTTCCAGTGTCTGTCTGCTCTGGCGGCTACATGGCATCTCCCTTGACTCTGCCTACTCTCTCTGTATATATCTCTTCCTGCCTGGCTATATTATGTTAAGCCATTGGTTGAAAGCAGCTTCTTTATTCATTAACCAATAAAAGCAATTGCGACACCAGTCATCGTGGTGGATTTTTTCTTTGAAATATCCTTCTCAGTCTCTCTTTTAATTTTGGTTTGAAGTCTGTTTTGTTAGATATTAGGATAGATATACCAGCTTGCTTCTTAGATTCTATTGATTGGAAAATCTTTTCCCAACCCTTTACTCTGAGGTGATTGAGATTGAGGTATATTTCTTGTATACAGTAGAAGAATGAATCCTGTTTTCTATCCATTCTGTTAGTTGTGCTTTTTAATTGGTGAATTGAGTTCATTGATATTCAGAGATATTAATGACTTGTGATTATTAATTCCTGCTATTTTGTTGTTGGTGGTGGTGCTGGTGGTGTTGGTATTGTGTGTGTGTGTGTGTGTGTGTCTGTGAGTCTGTATCTGTTTCTCTTCTTTGGATTTTGCCTGTGATTTTTTTGGGGGGTTGGAGTTTTCCTTCTAGTATCGTTTGTAGGTCTGGATATGGATGGATATTGAGTGATTTAATTTTGTCATGAAATATCTTGTTTTCTTTATTCATGGTGATTGAAAGTTTTGCTGGGTATAGTAGTCTGGGCTGGTGTCCATGATCTTTTAGAATCTGCAATAAGTCTGTCTAGGCCCTTCTGGCTTTTTAGATTCTCTATTGCAAAATCAGGTGTAATTCTGAGAGGTCTACTTCTATATGTTACTTGACCTTTTTCCTTTGCAACTCTTAATATTCTTTGTTTATTCTGTATGTTTAGTATTTTGATTATTTTGTTGTGAGGTTGTTGTTGTTTTCTGGCCCAGTGTATTGCTGTTCTGTAAGCTTCTTATACCTTTATGGATATAGTTTTCTCTAGTTTGGGAAATTTTTCTCCTATGGTTTTGTTGAGTATATTTTCTGTACCTTTAAGGAGCTGTGATTCTTCTCTTTTTCTATTTGTATTATTCTTAGGTTTGATCTTTTCATAGTGTCCCAGATGTCCTGGATTCTTTATGTTAGGAATTTTATAGATTTAACATTTTCTGTGATTGATAAATCTATTTCCTCTATAGTGTCTTCAACACCTGATATTCTGTTTTCCATCTCTTGTATTCTGCTGGTGATGCTTTTATCTATAGTACTTGTTCACTTACCCAGGATTTCCATCTCCAGAGTTCCCTCAGTTTCTGTTTTCTTTCTTCCTTTTTTTTTTTTTGCTTCTATTTCCATTTTCAGGCCTTGAACAGTTTACCCGTCCCCCCCCCACCCCCCGTTTTCTTGACATTCTTTAAGAGATTTATTGATTTACTCCAATTTTCTTTGGTTGTCTTTTCTTCCATTTCTTAAGTTATTTTTTATTTCCTCTTTAAGGAACTCTATCATCTTCTTCTTTTGTTTTGTTTTCTTTTTGTTTTTTGTTTTTTTTTTTTTTTTGGTTTTTCGAGACAGGGTTTCTCTGTGGTTTTGGTTCCTGTCCTGGAACTAGCTCTTGTAGACCAGGCTGGTCTCGAACTCACAGAGATCTGCCTGCCTCTGCCTCCCAAGTGCTGGGATTAAAGGCGTGCGCCACCACTGCCCGGCTGAACTCTGTCATCTTCATACAGTTATTTTTAAGTGCCTCACCTACATTGCAATGTTCAGGTCTTGCTGTCCTGGGATAGCTGGTTTCTGTTACTGATTGTGTTCTTTTTTTTTTTTTTTTTGGCTTTTAAAAATTGTTTTTATTGAGCTATATATTTTTCTACACTCCCTTCCCTTCCTCTCCCTTCCCTTTCTACCCTCTCCCATAATCACTGATTGTGTTCTTAAACTGGCATTTAGGCATCTAGATTTGGGTTGATTATTGGTCTAGGTGTTGATTCCTGTGTTTTTCATTGTTGGATGGCATTGTTTTTGTCCTAGAATACTTTCATTATTTTAGTTTTTCTTTCATCTCTTAATAGTAAAATATGGGGAAAACACACTGGCAATCTGAGTTTTAATAGAAAATATGTTGCTATTTCTGTTACAGCTCAGATTTAGTAGAAGCTGTCTGTATTGTCTGGTACATTGGTACTCATAATGTTAAACACCATGTAAAATAGGCCCATATTATATTAAATGCCTTATTTCAGTAACTTCTATACTCTCACCCTTTTGAGTGAGGGGGTAGCATTGGTATGTCTTGTATCCTAGGCCAGCCTCAAACTCGCTGTGTGGTGGAAGGTCACTGCACTGCCCTAGACCCTCCTGCCTCGGTCTCTCAAGTGCTAGATTCACAGGTGTGTGGAGCCACATCTTGCACCTATTTCCACTTATAGTTAACTTTATTGTGAATTATAAATATACTTTTAATGATTTTGTCCAATTTGACTAAGTAGTAGATGTCTAATTTACTAATAAAAATAAATTAATTGAATTCCTCTGTTAATAAATGTTGAATGCAAGAACAATAAAGGTTTCAGGGGGATTCATGGTTAACTTTATTTGAAGTGTAAATCTTTATTAGTTTTTTAAGGGAAGTGATTTTTCAATTTGAGTTTTGTGTATGCATTATGTGTGTGCAAGTGCATATGTGTGGCTGTGCATGTGGAGGCCAGGACCTGACATGAAGTTCCTCTCTCAATCACTTCCTTTAATTTTTTAGACAGTGTCTTTTACTGAATCTGGAGCTCAGAGATTCAGGCAAACTGACCTGCCAGCAAGCTCTAGGGAGCCTCCTGTCTCCATCTCCCTAGTTTTAGGATTGTAGGCATGCACCACTATGTCTGTCATTAAAAAATGTATTTTCTATGTAATTATGTGGATGCCTCTGTGTGTGGATATGTGCACATAAGCACATGAGCACAGGTGCCTAAGGAGACCACAGAAGGTGTTGGATCCCCATGGAGTTGGAGTTACAGATCTCCAAGCCAGACCTGGTTGCTGGGATCTGAGCTGTGTCCTTAGGAACAGCAACAAGTGTTGTTAATCCATCTCTCCATCATCTGTGCCTGGCTTTTAGTGTAGATGCTAAAGATCTGAAGTTAGAGCCCATGATGCACGGCAGGTGTTTTGCTCACTGAACCATCTCCTTAGCACTTACGCCTCACCTGTTGACACACCATACAATCATTTTATAACTGTAGTGATACCACATTTCATGTATCACTCTTTTCTTGGTTGGCATTTTAAAAATAAAATATATAAGCTAACACAGATGTAGCCTAGACTGAATTTTAAGAGGAAACAATGTTTCTTCCTTTAAATGAAAGTTAATGGTAATTTAGTTTTATAGAGTGATAGGTATAAAAGCTTCTAAGGTTTTATTTTCATGTACACATACTTTTAAGGTAAAAGTGTGTATATGTACATATTATCTTTATTGTTTTCTTTTATTCTTTATATAATTCAATACATTTGAATTTTTATTTCAGTAAAGTGTATTTGCATGACAGGAGAGCATTATAGTGTTAGTAAAAGTAAATAGAAGAAATAACAGTTCCTGAGTCAACTGTGGTTTTGTACACCACTAATTTTGGCACTTGCGAGGTAATGGCAGGAAGATCAGGAATTGGAGGTCATCCTTGGCTATATATAGTAAGTTCCAGGCCAGTCTGGACTACGAGACCCCAGAGAACCAACTAGATCATTTATCTTACTACCATTCAAAAAAGAAAGTCTTAAAAGAACAGTTCCATAGTACAAACATAGTTCCTTATGTAATTCAGAGATTTGAGGGCTTGGGGGTCACTTGATTGGAAAAGATGACCAATGACACTATTGAAAATGTGTTTTTGCCTTGGTTTTGTTGAAAGATGTGGCAATGTATTGCACAGATAACACAGGCATAGTTTCTACCAAATTCATAGTTCTTTTTTAATATTTTTTCTTTCAGTAAATAAAAATCTGTTAAATTCTATGCTGTTTGTAGCTAATTTTCATTTTATTTGTTGAGCTTTCTGAGATTCTTTTGGCTGAGGTATCATTCTTTTACCAAATGCTTTTATAAAGTCCTACTTCAGAATGACTATTCTTGGAAACAGGGAGATTTGCCGTGCTATTTGACGTAAGTGATGCCTGAGCTCTGGGAGAAAGGTCCATGAAGGAGAGCGATAACACCCTGAAGAACTGCAGAGGTGGTCCTGTAGCTAGTGCAGCGGCACTGCAGTATCTAGGGTCACTGTTTGTCCAGCCAGAGAGCACCAGCTATTTTCAGATGCACTAGAGGAAACTTTTAGTAGATCATGTTTGGCCACTAAGTGACATATTTTGGCAACTTTTCCTAGCATCTGGGTTTCATCTCAGTAGCATGCTTGCTATTGTTGTAGATATAAGCTATTCTTACTCAATTAGGAGAGTGGAATTTGCCATTTCCAATGAGGAGGTGTGTGTGTGTGTGTTTCTCCTGAGTCTATAAATGTATAGACTAACATATTTGAGTCTAGTTAGGGCCTATATACAGAGAACTTAAGATTTTTCTTTGTCTGTTGAACTAGTTAGCAAAGAATAATGGATTTTTTTTTTGCATTTTTGTGTAAATCATCTAAATGAATTATTTTCTTTCCCTAAATTTGACAGCTATACAATGTGTTCATAATAATATTTGCTTGTTTAAAAAAACCCTTTGATTCTCTTTTTTAAATTCAGAAGCATCACTTTCTCATGCTAGCTGACACAGTTACAAGCCCTTATGATTACCTTTATATTTCATGTTCCTCTTCAGTTAAATTTTATTACTTATGAGAAACACTTTACATATTTATAAGTTTCTTATACTCTTGATTACTTAAATTGTCTATAATTAACAGAAGCAAACTATACTATTGAAATTCTCAGAGAAACAGCAGAACAGCAGTTTTCTCTATTTTATCAATATGTAAATTTCGATAAATAATTTTCTACCTAACAGTAACTAAGTTTGTAAAACTATACTTTGCTATCAGGTATCATGACTAGTTATAATTTTATTTAACATAAATTCTTATTGTTAGCTGGGCGGTGGTGGCGCACGCCTTTAATCCCAGCACTCGGGAGGCAGAGGCAGGCGGATCTCTGGGAGTTCGAGACCAGCCTGGTCTACAAGAGCTAGTTCCAGGACAGGCTCCAAAAACTACAGAGAAACCCTGTCTCGAAAAACCAAAAAAAAAAAAAAAATTCTTATTGTTTTCCAACTTCTTGAGGGAAATATATTATTGATAGGATATAGAGGAGGGGGTGTTTTCAATTGGAGAAACTGAACTATCCTCTAATAGAAAACATCCTGGCTCTCCTAGATTATTGGCAGCTCTGAAAGGCCAGCTTAACTTTGGGTTGTTAGTAAAGTCTGTTCTTGCATTTTAATGGGTAGTTATTTACTTCACTTGGACTTTGATCTCATGTTATTTGAAGGTGAAGTCTAGAACTGAAATTATAGCAGAAAAGGACAGCCAGGACCATCCACTCCAGCATCCATAGTGCACACTGGCAGCCCTAAGTGTTGCCCTAACAGAGGATTCTCTATTTTCTTGGCCTCATGCCTTTGAGTTTTACCCCATAACAAACTTTTCTCCATATTGATTTTTGGCTATTGTTTTTCTGGTTTAAACTTCAGTGATTTCTGGTTTGGGACTTATTTTCTTCTACATGCTTGCCTCGAGTTTTGTGTACGTTCATTTTAATTGCCACCTCAGCAAGATCTAGAGTTACTTAGGAGAAAACATTCTGGGCAGACCTGTAAGGTATTATCTACATTAGGCTGAGATTGAAAGACCCATCTTAACTGTGATTGGAACTATTTGATGGGATGGGATTCTGGACTGAATTAACAGGAGACAGCTTAGTACCAGCATTCATCATTGCTCTCTGCTTCCTGACTTTGAATGCAATGGTTCAGATACTTCAAGTTCCTGCTGCCGTTTTTTTGTTTTGTTTTGTTTTTTGCTATAGTGAACTATGGTTTTGAATTGTGAGCCAAAGTAAAATGTTCTTTCTTTAAAACAATCCTGTACAAAAAAGAACTGCTGGAAGAATAATTGTCCCTGATCTCGAGCTCTAGTACAGAGCTATAGTAATAAAAACAGCATGGTGTTGGCATCAAAATAGACAGATCAACGGAATTGAATTAAACCTGACATTACTTCACACACCTATGGACATTTGATTTTTTTTTGACAAAGAAACCAAAATTATACAGTGGAGAAAAGAGGATTCTCTATTTTCTTGGCCTCATGCCTTTGAGTTTTACCCCATAACAAACTTTTCTCCATATTGATTTTTGGCTATTGTTTTTCTGGTTTAAACTTCAGTGATTTCTGGTTTGGGACTTATTTTCTTCTACATGCTTGCCTCTTCAACAAATGATGCCGGCATAACTGGGTATCAGCATGTAAAAGAAAGCAAATAGATCATATCTGTTGCCCTGCACAAAACTCAAGTCCAAGTGGACAAAAGACATAAATCCAGTTATACACTGATAGAAGAGAAAATGGGAAGTAGTCTTGAATGAACTGGCACAGGAGACAACTTCCTGAATAGAACACTAGTAGCACAAACACTGAGATCAACAGAAATGGGATTTATTTACAGAATGGGAAAAGATCTTACCAACTCCACATCTGACTGAGGGCTGGTCTCTAAAATATATAAAGAACTCAAGAAACTAGACATCAAAATAACAGATAATCCAAATTAAAAATGGGGTACAGATCTAAACAGAGAATTCTTAACAGAAGAATCTCAGATGGCCAAAAGACACCTTTAAAAATTGTTTAAATGCTAATGCTAGCTCTTTTGCTGAAGAGGGTGTGGAGCAAGGGGAACACTTTCACTGCTGGTGGGATCACAAACTTGTACAGCCGCTTCGGAAATCAGTATGATGGCTTCTCAGAAAATTGGGACCCAATCTACCTCAAGACCCAGCTATATCATTCTTAGGCATATACCCAAAGGATGCTAAACCATACCCCAAGGATATTTGCTCAACTATATTCATAGCGGCATTATTTATAATATCCAGAACCTGTAAAAAACCTAGATACCCCTCAACTGAAGAATGGATAAAGAAAAAGTGATACATTTACATAATGGGTTACTACTCAACAGTAAAAAAAGAATGTATATTAAATGGCAAAAGGATGGAAATAAAAAAAAAATCCTGAGTGATAACCTAGGCCCAGAAAGACAAACATGGTACATACTCACTCATAAGTAGATATTAGCTGTAAAGCATAACCAGGCTACAATCCACAGATCCAGAGAGGCTAGGTAACAAGGAAGACCCAAAGACAGATATGGAGGTTTCTCCGGGAAGAGGAAATAGATCTCTTGGGTAAACTGGGGGCAGGGGGTGAGAAGGGAAGGAATAATGGAATGGGAATGAGGAATCGGGTTGGGGGCATGATGGAAGGGGAGGATAATGAAAGGGATATCTTGATAGGAGGCATTTGGGGTTAGGGAGAACCCTGATGCCAGGAAACTCCCAGGAATCCGTATGGATTACCCCAGCTAAGACTCCTAGCAATAGTGAAGAGGGTACCTGAACTGGCCTCTCCTGTAATCAGTTTGATGACTACGCTAATTGTCATCAGAGAGTCTTCCCTCGGTAACTGATGGAAGCAGATGCAGAGTTCCACAACCAAGCACTGGACTGAACTCCAGGAGTCCAGTTGAATAGAGGGAGGAGGGATTGTATGAGCTGGGGGGCGGGTGGTCAAGATCATGAAGGGAGAACCCACAGTGACAGCTGACCTGAACTAGTCAGAGCTCACAGACTCTGGACTGACAGCTAGGAATCCTGCATGAAACTGACCTAGGTCCTCTGCATGTGGATGATGGTTGTTTGTGGGACTCCTAGGAGTGGAATCAGAACCTGTCCCTGGCGCATGAGCTGGCTTTTGGGAGCCTATTCCCCATGCTGTGATACCTCGCCCAGCCATGATGTAGAGGAAGGTGCTTGATCCTGCCTCAACTTGATATGCCATGCTTTGTTGACTCCCATGGGAGGACTTCCCCTTTCTGAATGGAGGATGAGTGGATGGCGGGGGGGGGGGGTACAGGAGGTAGAGGGAGGGAACTGAAGGAGAAAGGAGGGAAAACTGTGGTATGTAAAATAATGCAAAAATTTAGTAAAAACATTATGAAAACAAAATCTCTTTAAGGCCATAATATAGATCTGTGAAGAAGAAACAACTGGAATTAAGTGCATTCTACTCCCCTCAGGTTCTTTAACCCTTGCTTTAGAACTTTGAAAAGATAAAGCGTTCTTCAATGCATGCTTATTTTTCTTCCAATTTAATGGAAAATTATTGCATGTTGTTTCTTTTGGAGTTTCTTTAACTTTTTGAAGACCAGATCCTGAACTATTGTGAATTATGTTGAAAGAAACTCAAAGCAATTTCACAAAAATCAGGAACAAGACAAGGCTGTCCATTCTATATCTATTCAATATAGTACTTGAGGTTCTAGCTAGAGCAATAAGACAACAAAAGGAGATCAAGGGGATACAAATTGGAAAGGAAGAAGTCAAACTTTTACTATTTGCAGATATGATAGTATACATAAGTGACACCAAAAATTCTACAAAGGATCTTCTACAGCTGGGAAATACCTTCAGTAATGTAGGTACTAAAAAAAAAAAAAAATCAGTAGCCATCCTATACACAAATGATAAATTGTCTGAGAATTAAATCAGAGAAACAACACTCTTTACAATTGCCACAAACAATATAAAATATCTTGGGGGTAGTTTTAACTAAGCAATTGATATATATATATATATATATATATATATATATATATATATATCACAAGAATTTTAAGTCTTTGAAGAAAGAAATTGGGGAAGGGATCAGAAAATGGAAAGATTGCTCATGGTCTTGAATTGGTAGGTTTAACGTAGTAAAAATAACAATTTTACCAAAAGTAATCTACAGACTCAATACAATCCCAATAAAATTCCAACAAAATTTTTCACAGACCTCAGAAGAACAATACTCAATGTGGAAAAACAAAAATCCCAGAATAGCTAAAATAACCCTATACAATGAAGGAACTTCTGGAGGTATCACCATCCCTGACTTCAAGTTCTGCTATAGAGCTATATGATGGAGGTGGTTCTTGTATTTTATCTGTTGCTTTTATTGGTTAACTAATAAAGAAAACTGCCAACCAAAAAAAAAAAAAAAAAAAAAAAGGCCGGGCGGTGGTGGCGCACGCCTTTAATCCCAGCACTTGGGAGGCAGAGGCAGGTGGATCTCTGTGAGTTCGAGACCAGCCTGGTCTACAAGAGCTAGTTCCAGGACAGGCTCCAAAGCCACAGAGAAACCCTGTCTCGAAAAACCAAAAAAAAAAAAAAAGAAAACTGCCTTAGCCCATTTGATAGGCCAAACCTTAGGTGGGTGGAGTAAACAGAAGAGAATGCTGGGAGAAAGAAGCTGAGTCAGGAGTTGCCATGATTCTCTCACTCCAGACAGACGCAGGTTAAGATCTTTCCTGGTAAGCTAGCTCGTGGTGCTACACAGAATATTAGAAATGGGTTAATCAAAGATGTGAAAATTAGCCAATAAGAGGCTAGAACTAATGGGCCAAGCAGTGTTTAAAAGAATACCGTTTCCGTGTAATTATTTCGGGTAAAGCTAGCTGGGTGGCCGGGAGCTGAGCGGTGGGACACAGCCCCACCGCTCCTATTACAACAGCTATAGTAATAAAAACAGTTTGGTATGGGCATAGAAACACATGTGGATCAATGGGATTGAATCTAGGACCCTGACATAAATCCACACACCTATGAATACCTCATTTTTGACAAAGTAGCCAACGTTATACAATGGAAAAAGGAAAGCATCTTCAACAAATGGTGCTGGCATAACTGGATGGCAGCATATAGAAAAATGCAAATAGATCCATAAAACTCAAGTTCAGGTGGATCAAAGACCTCAACATATATCCAGTTACACTGAAGCTGATAGAAGTGGGAAGAAGCCTTGAATCCATTGGCACAGGAGACCACTTCCTACATGTAACCCCAGTAGCACAGACACTGAGACTGACAGTAAGTGGGACCTCCTGAAACTGAAAAGCTTCCATAAGGCAAAGGACAGTGTCAATAAGACAGAACGATAGCTTATAGAATGGGAAGAGATCCTCCCTAACCCCACATCTGGCAGAAGACCGATCTCCAAAATATATAAACTCAAGAAACTAGACATCAAAATACCAAATAATTCCATTAAAAATGGGGTAGAAATTTAAACAGAATTCTCAACAGAAGAATCTCAAATGGCTGAGATATACTTAAAGAATTGCTCATGATCCTTAGCTCTCCGGGTAATGCAAATCAAAATGACTGAGATTCCATCTTATAGCTGTCAGAATGGCTAAGATCAAAAATGCCAGTGACAGCCTGCGTTGGAGAGGATGTAGTGTAAGGCGAACACTCCTCCACTGCTGGTGGGAGTTCTAACTTGTGCAGCTACTGTGGAAATCAGTGTGGTGGTTTCTCAGAACACTGGAATCAATCTACCTCAAGACCTCTTGGGCATATACTCACCAAAGGCTACTAAATCATAACATGAGAACACTTGCTCAGCTATGTTTATGGCAGCTTTATTTGTAATATCCAGAACTTGTAAACAACTTAGATGTCCCTTAGTGGAAGAATGGATAAATAAAACGTGATGCTTTACACAATGAAGTGTATTACTCAGCTGTTAAAAATTACAATGACATCAGGAAATTTGAAGGCAAATGGATGGAACTAGAAAAAATCCTGAATGAGGTAGCCCAGAACAAGAGAGACAAACATAGTATGTACTTGCCATAAGTGGATATTAGCTGTAAAGTAAAGGATAACCATGCTAGGTAACCAGAGAGGCTAGGTAACAAGGATGGTCTAAAGAGGAAGCATATATTTCCCTGGGAAAGGGGAAATGGAAGAGATCCAGATAAATTGTGGACGGATGGGAATGGGAACTTGAGGGATGGGGTTGAAGGTGGGACAGAGGGAGAAAGTAATTAAAGAGATATCTTGATGGGGGTGTAGAAACCTGTGCAAGAGAAACTCCTAGGGATCTACAAGAATGACCCCAGCTAAGACTCCTAGCAGTAGAGAATACATAGCCTGAAGTGGCCATCTCCTGTAATCAGATAGGTGACTACCCCAGTTGTCATCACAAAACCTTCACCCAGTAACTGATGGAAGCAGACACAGAGATCCATAGTCAAGCACTGGACTGAGCTCCAGGAATCCTTTGGAAGAGAGGGAACGAGAAATGTAAAAGCCAAGGGCAGGGTTTTTTTTTTGTGTGTGTGTGTGTGTGGGGGGATGTCAAGGTCATCCTAAGGGAATCCAGAGACAACTAACAGGAGCTCACAAACACTGGACTGACAGCTAAGGAGCTCATATGGGACCAGCCTAGGACCCTACGTATATGTGACATTTGTGTAGCTTGGTCTGCTTGTGGGACTCCTAGCAGTGGGAGTGAGGCCTGTCCCTAATGCTTTGGCAGGCTTTTGGGAACCTACTATTCCTCATACTAGGTTGCCTTACCAAGCCATAATATGTAGGGAGGAGCTTAATCCTACCTCAGGTTGATAGATATGCCATGCTTTGTCCACAGCCCTGGGAGGACTGCCTCTTTCTGAACAGAAACAAAGCAGTGGGTATGGGGGAGGGGGGATGCTTTTCTTTAAAGTGGGATGTTTGCTGTGTTATTGTTTCTTGTGTGTGTGTTTGTTTTTTTATCTGTGTTAGTATTTAGAAAGGAAGAATCCTGCTAATTTTGGTTATTGTTTGTATAATGTTATCTTCTTAATTACAAGGAAAGGCACTTTTTTTGTCCCTTTTGCTCATTTTATTTTTTTGTTCATTTTATTTCTGAGGGATTTAGATCAAGGATTACAAATGATAATAAGACTGTATGTTTAGCTTTATTTACATATGTTCATCAAAATACTTAGCAGGTGCTTTAAGTAATCCATTCTGCCAATGGCTCAAAGTGTGTAAAGTCAAATATTGTTGTCAGATGTCATTCTCTTGCAGACCCCTTGTTCCTTCTGTTATTTTCTTGTTGCCAACAGCATGTAAAACAAAGCACAACAGAGGCTTTTCCCGAAGGATAGTTTTAGCTGTGGGGAGAAAATGCAGCCAGCGCTATGTAAAGAGTAGTGTTATGGCTCTGTGAGGAGACGGTCATCTGTTACGTAGCTGCTTTTCTCATAAAGGAGGCAGAGGATATAAAGCCTGAGACAGTTCTCAGAGTGTATGCTACAAGCCAGTAGTGGGCACATAGGCTGAGGCAGTGTGTGAAGAGCAGGTGTTCTTTGTTGGGTTGCCTGGGTTTTAGCTGTAGTTCTGTCTGTTGACTAGTCTGCTACGTAGTGTTTGGAGGGCTGATTTGTGTAGGAAGCAGCCAGTCAAAACAAGGATGCCATTCGTAGATGGAATAGAACCCTTAAGGATCCTTTGTATGCTGGGACATAGCTTCTTATTTCTGCATTGTGGGGGTGTTCTCAACAGGGGGTTAGGCACTGGAAAGGGCAAATGAACTGAAGTGGGTGGAACTAAGTCACCAACCACAAGGAAAAACTCGAGTGCTTCAGTAACAGGTATACATAAGTTTGTGACTGGGTTTATAGTACCAGACATAAATTCCATCCTGTGGATTAGACCTTAGATTCAATTAAAAATGGTCGGATTACCCCCAACAGACTTGCCACTGTTGTACCAGTGGGTACGTTTTGCCTCACTGGATGTTAGTGTAGCACACAGGGTCTTTAACTGAATTCTATGGGTGACAGTTTACCTTCAGCAGCCAGTTGAGTACCTTCTAGCTATGGAAGCTTGTCAGCAGGTAGGAAGCTTACAACTGAGTTCCAGGTTGATTTTCTATGTCCTGCAAACAAAGCACATGGTGGCTTCAGCAATAGGGTTTTACCATTTGTTGGGCAAACAGCAGTAGTGGCTAAACCTTTCCTAGTATCCCCTTCCATTTCATATCACCTTTAAAGCCTTTTTCTTGTTTGTTTGTTTGTTGTTTTTTTGGGACAAGGTTTCTCTCTCACTGCCCTGGTTTTCCTGGAACTCACTTTGTAGACAAGACTGTCCTTGAATTCACAGAGATCCGCCTGCCTTGCCTCTGCTGAGCTACCGTGCCCACTAAAGCCTCTTTTTATTACCCTCTCAAGGACTGCTTTCTAGTTTTCTGGCATTGCCATATTGATTTTTATTATTGTTGCTATATGCTAAATATCTGAAAATTTTCTTAAAGTCTAAATATATTATTGTTCTATTTTGTAACTACAATGGAGACAAATGGCCATCTAAATCGTCTGCATAATAGTTATTTGTGAGTAATGTTTATATCTTGGAAAAATATTTGTGATTATGAAATTGAATGATATGATCATGATAATTTACAGTCTGGATACTCAAGTACTGTGTTTTTATCTCTTTCCTGTGCTAACCCTCCTAGTAGTGTCTGTCTGAGCCATAGGACATCTCAGTTATTGTACTGCTTTCTGAGGTGGTAACTGACCTGCTCTCAGTAAACTTCTACTTAGATAAGATAATGAATATAAGATCTTATACGTAGTGCGACAAATAAACATTTTGAAGCTTTTATTGTCAATTCTTCATGAGATTTAAATACTTAAATACTTTTGTAAAGTGCTTGAAATTCTTTAATATACAGTATATGTAAATGTGTTTTTTATGGAAAAGCCAGTTTTTTTACATTTTACTTCATAACTGAATATCTTTAAGGCCCAGTGTTTGTACTGTTGGCTTCTATATCTGTTTAATTTAGCATTAAAACACTCCACAAGTGAGAGAGTCTCCATTGCACTGTGTGTCAGAGAAGACTACAGTGGTGCTCAGAGCCTAGACATCAGTGCTGCAGCAGGGCAGGGACCTATTTATGAAGGAGGAAAGGAAGAGAAGTAGCCATTTGGGCCACAGCCATCTTGTTCTTCAAGCTACACAATTTTTCCTTTGGTTTCACAAGGATATGGGTTGAAGTGCCCACTTGTGTGTCAATGATTGCAAAAGATTTGTCAGTGGTATTAAAAGGCTTGGTTTCTCTGAAAATCGTGGTCTTTTGGTAGTCATGGTAAGGGACTTTCTAAAGTAACTGTCTGAAGAAGGGCAAAGGGTTGGAAGCAGACCTTTGGGTTGGCCAGTTCTTTAAACTGCTCTTTCCTGGTCCATAGGTAGTCCATGAACAAGCCCAGTCATCCCTGTAAAAATGTTTCCCCTCATTCAACAGGAAAAGAAGATGCCAAATGCCAGACAGCACAGAGTAACTGTCCAGGTAATCCTAGACCAGGAAGTCATCTAATAGTTCACCTGCTCTCAGAAATTCCAGTGAAATTCAGTGAAAAACTCCTTAGTTCTGTAACCGTTAGCACCAACGCATCCTCTAGGGGCATTTAGCAATATATTTTGATGGATTCATAAAGCATGATTGCAGTGTAAGAGGAATGTTTCACATTAGACTGTTCTGCAGGAATATACAATGGGGAATCGTCATTTTTGATATGCTCTGTTTTTTTGTCCCTAGGGAAAGTAATACAGTTTGAAGGTGTGTCTCCATCCTACAGTCTCTGAAGCACTCTGTAGACGTGCTAGCATAGCTGCTCTCTTTGAGTATTCCTGACGCTGCCAAGATCTAGCTGAAAGTACTGGCATTGCTCATGGTTATCATCCTTCCTTTTATGAATTATTAGCTACCTCCTCCCATAATTCATGAGCTCTATTTGGTCTGTCTTTACCTTCCTTTAAGTAGTCCTCTTCGGGAGATTGAGAAGTTGGCAGGAAAGGTTTAGATAGTTTACTGCTTTTAGCTACTAGAGGTCTTTTCCAAATAATACCTGATGAAGGAAGCCGTCTTAAGTCAGTCCATCATTGGGCGTCAGGACAGGAACTCAAGGTTGGAAACTGGAGGCAGAATCACGGAGGAACTGATTGCTGGCTCCCTCTCTGACTTGCTGCCTTGCTCTGTATATGTCCATTTAGATAGTCCTTTTTGGGGGAGGCGGAAGGGAGAGAGGAGAGAGACCTGTTTTTCTTTTTCTTTTTTTAATGGAAACCATTTGGGAAATGCTGGATGGTCCGTAAGTGTTCCCTTTAGGTAGCATACTAAACTTGTACACTTTTTGTTCAGGTTTTGCCTGGATCATCCCGTCAGAGTTGCTCACCTTCTGGCTTTCAGGATTTCAGTAAGTGGGAATCAGTATTGAAAATAAAAGAAGGACTTCTAAGGCAGAAGGAAATCGTAATTGATAGGTGAGTCTGCTTTTTAATTACTATTTTAGATTGTAAAAATGTAGATTAAGGAAGCAATTACAATTGCATCCACTACTTAGAATTTGAAATTACAAATTAATGTCTCATATCTGCACTCTGCAGTCCCACAGCATGTAAGAGCTATCAGAACAGAGGGCTGGGGTGTGTGTGGTCTCTGACATGCTCTATGTTTGCTTTAGTGAGACTCATTGTTTGGAAGATCGTCTTTACCTTTCTCCACATGCTGCATCTAGCTGTCAGAGCTGCAAGGTGATATCTTCATATTTGTCTTGGGATACTGCCAGATTTGGACAGCCACACTGAAGTTATGAGTTCTTTTGTCTATTATAGATTAGATTTGAGACCACATAATATGAAAAGGATATATTTTTAAATTTATATAGTTTAGAGTATAATCATGGAAAGGTTTCTTTTATAACATTTAAAAGTTGTAATATTTTAGTACCAGAATTATCCAGAATGATTTTTATAAGATTTAATAGAAACTTCTGAACAATAAATCATAAGGTTGTTGTGTTATCTTTAAAATATATGGATGTACATCATTTATATATGCTTTTGAGATTGTCAAGGGTGTTCATATTAAAATACTTTAGAAATCCTTTAAGGAGGATATTTTTTTCGTAGCCAGTGTTAATTGTTGCTTATTTTCGTGTGCAAAAGTACTATAAACAAAGGGAGTAAAACGATATAAAAAGAGCTGGGAAAAATGGAGTGAAACATCATAAGCCGCCCAGTTTCTTAGCAAGGAGGGAGGAGAAGCGGTAGCAACTTCCAAAAGTAGTTTATCTTCTCCTTGTGAAGTTGAGCTAGGGAATCAGCCTTCAAAGGTAGTCTACTGAGGGCTGGAGCTACCGCTCAGTCCAGTAGTAGAATGCTTGGCTCATGAGCCCAAGTCCCTGGATTCAGTACCCAATACCATAAAGAGGGAAAAGAATACTAGTATTTCCTAAATGATCAAAATTTAAGGGAACTGGAAACAGCTCAGTTGGTAGAGTACTTGCCTGGAATACATAGTACCATTGGACTTTCTAAAACTGGGAATAATTAGAACACTTGTATCCCTTTGACTTAGAAGGTAGAGGCAAGAGGATAGGAAAAGCATGAGTTCAAGGATATCTGTGGCTACATATTGAGTTGGAGGACAGCCTGAGCTACATGTGGGAAAAGAGAGGAGAAAAAGGAAGGGGAGAGAGAGAGAGAGAGAGAGAGAGAGAGAGAGAGAGAGAGAGAGAGAGAGAGGAGAGAGAGGAGAGAGAGAGAAGGGAGAGAGAGAATATGAATAGAATTGAAAATAGCAAACTTCTCAGAAGAGATACCCAAACCAACACACAAATTACAACGCCGACAACACAGAATCTACCAGAAACATGGGTGGGAGTTGGGTGGCAAAGCAGCATGACTTCTTCAAAGGATCATAATTCTTTAAATATTGGGCTCAAAAATATTGAAGTGAGTGAAAGGCCAGATGAAGTTCAAAAGTTTCCTGGTGAGAATGATGAAGATTAAGAAAGCAATTATAAACAGAGGACATGGAATCCTTGGAAAGTAAGCAACACAGAGGAAGAAGTCATCAAAGTGGAGGGAAGTGAGCAGTGTGGATGAAAAATTGAACTTGGAATTTAAAGTTCTGAAAAAAGTGTTAAAATGAAAAACTCAATCAAATAAAAAACAACATTAATGGACTTGACCAGGCAGAAGAAAGATCATCAAAATTGGAAGATGAAATTTTAGTATGTTAAAGTTAAAATCCTAGTTAGAAAAGGGGAGATGATATGAGATATCCTTCTGTGTTGCTTTTATTGGTTGATGGATAAAGCTGTTTTGGCCAGTGGCTTAGCAGATTAAAGATAGACAGGAAGTCCAAACAAAGGTACAGAAAGAAAGTAGGTGTAGTCAAGGAGATGCCATGTAGCCACCAAGAAGAGAGATGCCACTAAGATGAAAGAAGAGGCAGTGTAGAGGCAGGAAAAATAGAGGAGTGAAGTATTTTTTCTTTCTTTTAAATTATTGTTTATTTTTAATCTTCTTAAGCTTTCTTTTGGGGGGCACTTCAAGAGTGAGAGGAACTGGAGATGAGCAGGATTGGGGTGCATATGTGAAATGCCCAAAGAATCAATAAAAAAAAAACAGTCTCACATATCAGCCTTACAAGGTAAAAAGGCCTGAAGACAGATGGTAATGGTGGCCGCACAGCAGTGTGGACATGCTTAGGGCCACTGGATTGTACACTTGAAAAGGTTAAAATGATAAGTTCTATGAGATTAGATTTTTACTTCATTTTAAAATTTTTTTATAAAATAAGTTTATATAAATGTTTATTCCCCCCAAAAGAAATGGTAAAATTGTATTTTTCCATATAGAAGAGTAAAATTAGATCCTTCCCCCTATAAAACTAGCAATTCAAGAATAATGGAATACATGTGATAAGAAAGCTTGAGGAGGGAAGGTAAAGAACCAGACATAGGACTCAGAAGACCTGGGGGAGGGACTCTGGGACGAGAACAAATGCCATGCTCACCAAAGAGGAAAACATGAATAGGAAAAGCAGTATTGATGGTAACTTAGGATAAGTATCTGGCTTTGAGATAGACACTATAGTGAAGGAGTGGGGGTTATTTTGCATCAAAGTTACCAGTTAAATTTGAACATCTAAATACAGTTTTCAAAGTTTACTTTTATTGTAGTTGTTTATATTCATGTTAGCCTTATAGAATCCATTATAGATTATTTATATTGTTCCCATCGCAACTGGTCAGTTCTATAGGTCAATTCTAACATCGGTGAACTAGGATTAGATTCCACAGGATCAAAGACTTGAACCCCAGCAGTCTTTTCTTTGCTTCAGATGCTAGCCACAGGTGAGACCTCAGGCCATACATGTCTCTGGCATTTATCACAACTGTGTTAACAAAAAAAAAAATAATTTAACATAGCTTGGAATTTAGTACAGGAAAATTAGAATATGTAGAAAATTTTGTTGGTGAGAAAATTTTTAAGAAGAAACAACGTTTATTTGTTAGTTTTTGCAACAGTATCTGTACTTTATTAAATTTTCACTGAAAAATGGTTTCCATTGAGGAATTTTGAACCTGTAGTTCAGAAATTGATACATAGCTTTCCATTTGTTTGCACACATATATTATACATGTTATCATTCTGTTGTGGGTAACTTATTCCAGTCTTGCCTTTTCTTCTTTTGTTTGTGTATGCACTTTCATGTGTGTGCATGTATGCATGTGTGTATAGGTATATGTGTATAGGTAGTGTTTTGGGGGTGCTGAAGTTGATCTTAGGTGTCTTCCTAGACCCTTCTCCATTTTATTTATTGAGGCAGGATGGCTAACTGAACCAAGGACTACCCAATTTCAGCTTGTTGCACAAGTTCTAAATGGTCTTAATAATAAAAATCCAGAGCTAGATATCAGGGTAAATGCTGAAAGATCAGACAGCCACAGCCAACTCGTACATCATCCAAAAAAGGGCCAAGCTCTTGTCTCTTCCCATATTATATTACTCTCTCTGCTCAGCCATATCACTTCCTGTCCGTGTACAGACCTCCAGACTTCTGTGGTTAATTAGTGGCTAGCTCTGCCCTCTGAACTTTAGGAAAGCTTTATTTGTTAGAGCACAAACATCACACCAGCTAGTCTAGCTAGCCAGCTTTCCCTGGGAATCCTGTCTCTGCATCCTAAATGCTACAAGCTGCTTCCATGCCTGCCTGACATATACATGGTTCTTGGAATGTGAACTCTGCTCTTCACGTTTAGGTGGAAAGCATATATTGAGTTATATCCCTAGCCCTGTGGTTCTTTTTTTCACATAGGAAAAATGTTTAATTAACTAATTTCCCCCAGTGGTTGAGATGAGACAAAATTTTTACACACCTTTTAAAAAGTAGTAGAATACTAAGATTTCTCTGCATTATTTTCTAGGAAAGTATATTCTTTATAATGTAACTTCAATTTATGTTTTACAGGCAGAAGCAACAAATTAACCACTTACATGAAAGGATAAGAGATAATGAACTACGGGCACAACATGCCATGCTGGGGCATTATGTAAATTGTGAAGAATCTTACATGAGCAGTTTGCAGGTAAGACTAGAGAACTCTTGGTAGTTTGTAGTTATTATTAAATCTGTTCTTCGTATGTACTTATTTATAACATCAGAGCACCTTAAATCAATGTTTTGTGTAGTATGAGAGGGCCTGCTTTTGGTCCCAGCCACCCTGCTAGCTTACACCCCAGAAATAACCACACAGACTGTATTAATTAAATTACTGCCTGGCCCATTATTTCTAACCTCTTGTTGGCTAACTCTCACATACTAGTTTAACCCATCTCCATTAATGTATATCGCCACTTGACTGTGGCTTACTGGCATGAGTCTAACCAGTGTCCGTCTTGGGCAGGAGAACCATGGCGTCTGCCATGCTGCCCTTCTTCCCAGAATTCTGTTCTGTCATCCCTGCCTACCTGAGTTCTGCCCTATCAACTAGCCCAAGGCAGTTTCTTTAATAACCATGAAAGCAACACAAATACAGAAGGACCTCCTACACCAGTTTTGAAATAACAGTGAATTTGCATAGTTCATGTTTGTTTGTAAAAGGTGTTCAACTACTTTCTTCCTTTGTCCCCTTCACACCCTGTCCCCCATGCACACGGAATAAGCTATCATCAGTCCCTGGGGCATCGCTCCACAGTTGATGCGTACCATAGACAGATACAATGCATTTTAGTTCTTTATGTTTACAAAATCCTTAAAAATATGTACATTATTTTATACCTGGTACCATTATTTATATAATATAGAATTATACAAAATATACTAATTACTTCTATATCATTTTACCTAAACCACTCCACTTTTGTTTTGTGGCTGTGTGATTTTCTATTTCATAATTTATTCAACCATCTCTTACTCATTAAAATTAAAGTTTGCCATTTTGGTATATTATAAATGATGTTGCAAAGAGTAACTTTTTATAAATATAGTTTTGTTCCCACATAAATCTCTGTAGCTAAAGTTCTGAGAAATGATGTTTCTGTTACACATATTCGTATGTGTATGTTTAAATGGAGACTCTGCATATGGCTTACTTTTTCTAGCATGATGTTCTCGTTTCATCCATTTTTCTACAAATAACAGTTTCATTTTCTTTTGAGCTGAACAAAACTTCATCTTGTATACATGCATTTCCTTGTTTATCTGTTGATTGATATTTAGCTTAGTCTCATATTTTGACTATGACAAGTAGTGCGGCCATAACCATGGGCATAAAATGTCTCTGGTATGCTTAGCTTCCTTCCTGCTGGGGTGGTAGTGCTAGATCATATGTCAGTACTGTTTTTACTTTTTTGGAGAACCTCCAAACTGTTTTCATTGTGACTGCACCTGTTTGCATTCCCACCGCTGTGCTTAATGGGTCTTCTTTCCCAGTCTTGCTGGCTTTTTAAAAAGTGTTAGCCATTCTGATTGGAGTGAGATAGAATTTCATTGTATGCATTTTCCCACAACTAAGGTTTTGATCATTTATTCAAGTATTTATTAGTCATTGTATTTTTCTTTTTAAAACTGATCATTTGCTCATTTATTAATTGGTGAATTTGTTGTAATTTTGTTGTTTTATTTTATTTTGATTTTTTTTAGTTTCTTTTAAATTCTATGTGTAAATTCATTGTTGTATGTCTAGTTGCCAAAGACTTTTTCCCATTCTGAAGACTGTCTCTTTGCTGCTAAAAATTCTGTTTCATATTTTCTTTGTCAGTTTCTACAATTGTTTCCTGAGCTGTTGGCATCCTTTTCAAAAGCTCTTGCCTGTGCTTATATCTTTGGGTGCTTTTATTTTTTAGCATTTATTTGCTAGTGTGTGTATATGTGTGCCCCTGTGAGTATGTATGGTCAGAGGACAAGTTGTAGGAGCAGGTTTTCTCATCTTGTGGTGTGGAGAATCAAACTCAGGTTAAAGCATGGCAGTAAGCACCCTTTCCTGTTGAGCCTTTCACCAGCCCCATCTCTGAGTTTCAGAGTTTCAGGTGTGACATTAAGGTCTTGAATCCATATTTTAATTCATTTATATTTAAATCGAGAGGCACATACCCAGTATAGTTTGGTGTAAGTAAAATCCAAGTCTTTTAGCACCATTTTGTTGAAGAGTCTCTTTTCTTCAACCTATGTTTTTGTTACCCTTGTCAAAAGCTGGGTGGTCGTAGCTGTGTGTATTTATTCTTGTATTTATTAATTTGATCTTGTACATATGCTTGTGTGCCAATGTCAAGGTAATTTTATTACTGTGGATCTGTAGTATGACTTGAGATTAGCTCTCATGGGCCTTTGACATTGCCCTTTCTATTTAGGATTGTTTTTCCTATTCAGGATATTTAGTGCTTTCTTACACCATTTCCTTTTTTCTTAGTTTTGTGAAGAATGATAGGATTTTGTTTATTTTTTTGTTTTTTCTAGGCAGGGTTTCATTGTATGGCTCTGTCTCTCCTGGAACTTATTCTGTAGACCAGGCTGGCCTCAAACTTACAGAGATCCACCTGCCTCTGCCTCCTGTGTACTGGGATTAAAGACTTGTACCACCACTGTCCAGCAAGAATTTTTTCTCTTAAATTAAGGATTGTTAAATGTGTCTCAGTTTCTATTGCTCTGAAAAGACACTATGACCAAGGCAACTCTCATAAAGAAAACAGTTAGGGTGGCTTGCTTACAATTTCAGAGGTTCAGTCTATTAATCATCATTACAGGGAGCATGGCGACTTTCAGGCAGATGTGGTGCTTGGGTCGTTGCTAAAAGTCCTACATCTTGCAGGCAACTGGAAGTCGACTGAGATATTGGGCAGTGTCCTGAGCATAGCAAACCTCAAAGCATGCTCCCACAGTGACACACTTTCTCCAACAAAGCCATACCCTCTCCAAGAATGCCATACCTCCTAAGAGTGCCACTCAGTATGTGATTATGAGGGCCAATTACACTCAAACTACCACAGCTAGTGTCTTCAGTTTCTTATGTGTTTTTACAGATATTTTTGTTTGGTTGGTTTTTGAGACTGTGGTGCAGATATACCATTGGGAATCAGCTCCACATGATCTTGGTAAAGGACTATGACTTGGGAATAAAATTGTGAATAAGCCTAGTCTGTATAATACAGTGGGAATACAGATGTAGCATTGCTGATGTCTTAAACCTTATAGGGCCATTGTTGTCAATTATTTCTCTCCCTTTTAAGAGTCTTTTTCTTAAAACTCACTTGCATATTTTTCTATATATACTTTATAATAGACCTATTTATTTTCCAAAGAAAAATCCTTTTTATTGGGATTAAAAAGAGAGAAATGAACATTTCCTTGAGATAGTTCTTCTGTTCGTGGAATTATTTTTGTTATTTGTTGTTAAGGTCTTTATTCCTAGATGTCAAAAACTCATTTGAAGTGAATTTTTTTCTTTCATTGTACCCTCAAATGGGTTTGTTTTTTTGTAAAATTTAAATTAGACATTGAAATTAGGAAATACTAAAAACCAAGTAGATATAAAACTTAATGCAAGTTAGGAGCATTTAAAATAGTGGTCTAGCTAGCTTTTTTTCAAAAAAACTTTAATTACACATATATCATATTTTATTACTGCATACTCTGCTTTGATCTCAATTACAAAACAGCAGTTCCATGTGGGCTAGTGCTAAGACTGATAGTGTAGTTATGTGAAAATAGTATTCTTGTGTTAAATAGCTAGCATAATTTGCTTTGAAAACAGCATTTTTGGTAGAACCATTCAATATCTCCTTATAGCTTTATTCTTAAAAAATATTACTCTTAGGTTATGTATACAATTATTGTATTACCGAAAGCATGTTTTTGAGAAAATGTTTGAACCGTGTGTGAGGCCAGTAGATGGCTCCCTGAGTCCGTGTATCAGTGATTACTTTTGTGGTTCTTGCCTGTCCTGTGAGGTCTAGAGTCATGCCAGCACAGATGGTTGAGATTCTCTTCCACCTTTCTTTCCTTTGTTATTTTTGGAAATTTTATATTGTGTGTGAGGTCCATTTGGTGGTTAGTTTAGGGAATGATGGTTTCTGTTTTAGAATGCTCTGATTACGTATTCAGCTTCTTTAATAAAGGTCTCCAGGTTTCTTTTATATGTGAGTTTTGGCAGGTATTGTTCTGTTACATTGAGTTTATAAAGTTTCCTGGGATTGGAGGAATTCTCTTATGGTTCTTCTTTTGTGTCTGACATTAACAATTTGGCCTTCTTTCACATTCTTAGCTTACCTAAAGAATTTCTGATTTTTATTGCTGTTAATAAATGCTCAACTTTTGTTTTGTTGAATTTTCTGTATCTTATTTTTAATTTCATTTTTTTGCTCTATTTTTGTTTGCTTTGGGTTTAATTTTCCCTACTTTTTCTAGTTTACTAGAATTGGAGACATAGATGAATTTTAGATCAT
Organism: Chionomys nivalis; assembly: GCF_950005125.1. Classification (NCBI taxonomy): domain Eukaryota; kingdom Metazoa; phylum Chordata; class Mammalia; order Rodentia; family Cricetidae; genus Chionomys; species Chionomys nivalis. The sequence goes on from NC_080087.1 coordinate 47,904,696, forward strand.
TATATAATATATACAGAGGTATAGATAGCCTCAAAGCACCAATTTATTTAGATCTCACAAATTTTCAGTTATTTTGAGTTGCTGTTTTTAAAATTTTCCTTTAGAGTTCCTCTTTAAGCAGTGCTTTGTTTTGGAATGTCCCAGATTTTGTGTGTGTGTGTGTGTTTGAATTCTAGTTTACTTTACCTGTGGTCTGAAGGCAGGTGTCTGATGAGTTTTAAGCTTTTAAGATATGATGTATAAACTAGAATGCTGTTTTCTTGGTGACTGAAAGGAAATTGAGAAGTGTGTGTTGCAGCTAAGGAATCAGTAGTCCAGATGTCTGTTCATCTGACTCCTTGATGGCCAGTGAGAGCAAGTGTGTCCCCATTGATAATCTGCCTTTTGTGGCACGGCATTCCTGATCAGCTGTCGAAAGTTCAGTAACTGTAGTTGATATACATATTTTTTCTTGTAGGTCTGTCACCCCACTTCAAATATTTTGATACTCTTTTATGCTGTTAAAGACTATTTTGTATAATTAATAAGGTTTTCTCATAGAAGATACATAGGGATCTTGTTCTTTGATCCACTCTGACAATCTCTGTCTTTACGTTGGTGTACTTTAACCAGGGGTTTTCATAGTGACCATGGGTATAGTTGATTTAATAGCTATCACATGTGTAATTCTTGTTCTGGCTTACCATGTTTTGATGTAACACAGTTTTTCTCTTTTGTCATTTTAATATTTTATATGAATTTTTTTATTTCAATAACTTTTATTAAAATGTTTGCCCTAGAATGTGCATATACATTTGCAATTAATCTTAAGGCTAGTGCCCTGATATGTGTAGGTTGGTGTCGCGTTGACAAAAGCAAACCACCACAGCAGAATTCACCCATTTTTAAAGAAATGTCTCAAAGTCACTACCCCCTTTTATGCATTTTCCCAGTGATAGCTTCATTTTCCTTTTCCCCACACTTTCTTTATCCATTCCTCCATTGAGGGGCATCTAGGTTGTTTCCAGGATCTGGCTATTACAAATAGTGCTGCTATGAACATAGTTGAACAAATGCTTTTGTAATATGATAGGGCATCTCTTTGGGTATATTCCCAAGAGTGGTATTGCTGGATCCTGAGGTAGGTTGACTCCCAGTTTCCTGAGAAACTGATTTCCAAAGTGGTTGCACAAGTTTGCATTCACACCAGCAATGGATGAGTGTTCCCCTTACTCCACATTCTCTCCAGCATAGGTTATCATTGGTGTTTTTATTTTAGCCATTCTGACAGGTGTAAGATGGTATCTCAAAGTTGTTTTGACTTGCATTTCCCTGATTGCTAAGGAAGTTGAACATGTCCTTAAGTATCTTTTGGCCATTTGAACTTCTTCTGTTGAGAATTCTCTGTTCAGTTCACTACCCCATTTTTTAATTGGGTTATTTAGAATTTTAATGTCTAGTTTCTTGCGTTCTTTATATATTTTGGAGATCAGACCTTTGTCTGATGTGGGGTTGGTGAAGATCTTCTCCCATTCAGTAGGTTGCCTTTTTGTCTTAATGACAGTGTCCTTTGCTTTGTAGAAGCTTCTCAGTTTCAGGAGGTCCCATTTATTCATTGTTGTTCTTATTGCCTGTGCTACTGGGGTTATACGTAGGAATTAGTCTCCTGTGCCCATGTGTTGCAGACTACTTCCCACTTTCTTTTCTATCAGGTTCAGCGTGGTTAGATTTATATTGAGGTCTTTGATCCATTTGGACTTGAGTTTTGTGCATGGTGATAGATATGGATCTATTTTCATTCTTCCACAGGTTGACAACCAGTTACACCAGCTTCCCTTTGTTAAAGATGCTTTCTTTCTTCCATTGTTTAATTTTAGCTTCTTTGTCAAAAATTAGGTGTTCATAGGTTTGTGGATTTATATCCGGATCTTTGATTTGATTCCATTGGTCAACATCTCTGTTTTTATGCCAATACCAAGCTGTTTTCATTACTGTAGCTCTGTAATAGAGTTTGATGTCAGGGATGGTAATGCTTCCGGAAGTTCCTTTATTGTATAGGATTGTTTTGGCTATCCTGTTTTTTTTGTTTTTTGTTTTTTTTGTTTTTGTTTTTTTTTTTTTGTTTTTGTTTTTCCATGCAAAGTTGATTATTGTTCTCACAAGGTCTGTGGAGAATTTTGTTGGGATTTTGATGGGGATTGCATTGAATCTATAGATTGCCTTTGGTAGAATTGCCATTTTTTACTATGTTGATCCTACCAATCTAAGAGCATGGGAGATTCTTCCATTTTCTGGTATCCTCTTTAATTTCTTTCTTCAAAGCCTTAAAGTTTCTATTTTTTAGATGAGTAAATCAAGACTTAGTGATACTGATTTTCTTTAATCATGCTCTGTATATAGGAGACAGAAGAGGTAGGTTTTAGTTTGCGGACAGTCTGATTCTAGAGCTTATAGGTTTTGCACTGTAGCCCCGTCCCATTTTGTTTTTGTTAAAGACAGGTAAACTTCTGAAGACTTATCTGCCATTATTTTTTCCCAATAGCCACAATATGAGAAGAGTTCAGTCCAGACTCCATTTTCTGAGCAGTCATTGTCCCATCCCCAGCAAGAGGAACTTGAGCAAAAGCTAGCATCTACTGAGAAAGAAGTGTCACAGCTCAATGAGTTTCTTAAACAAAGAATAAACCAATTTAGTGAAGAGAAGAAGAAATTGGAGGAAAAGGTGAGTATCTTGTGTAAGATTGTGGTGGATCAACAGCTTTTTTCAACAAACAATGATTGTTTGTAATTTGCCCGTTTCAAGTGCTCTATCAGGTTATACATTTATATTATAGTAATTAGTGCTATATGTACCAACTTTCAAAAATCTTGTGCTATCGTCAAAGATTTAAGGATCTTCTTGAAGTCTTTATTATACTTTACTAATAGTGAAACTACTTAAAGCCAGATGCCTTCACCACTGCCTCTTCATTTTCCTTCTTCTCATTCCTTGTTTCTTGATCTCATTGACTATAAATTATTGGAATATTAAGTGAAGCCTATTACCAAAAACTTGCCTTAAGCTATTAAGTTGGAGCCCCTTACCCTGAATAATACATATGTGGTTTTGTGTATCTCTAAAAGACGTGTGATCCACAAATGAGAGGAAATACTAAGTTTTTATCTTTCTGAGTCTAGCTTAATTTACTTAATGTGGTAGTCTCCATTTGCATCTATTTTCCTTCAAATGACATAATCCCATTCTTTATGGCTGAATTAAACTTCATTTTACATACACACACACACACACACACACACACAAAAGCACATGCGTGAGAGAGGCAGGTGTGTGTGTGTGTGTGTGTGTGTGAGATATGTCTATGTATGTGTTAAAACATCACATTGTCTTCATCCATCTGTGGATCAACACCTAAGACGGTCCTGTATGTTGTCTGTTGTGAATAATGCTGTAATAAATGTGCAGGTTTTTCTATGGGGTGTTGACTTAGAGTTGTTCAGGTATATGCTCAGGAGCAGTTTAGGCTGGATGATATTGTAATTCCATTTTTAGTTTTATGGGTAACTACCATACTGATTTCCACAGTGGCTGGACTAATTTAAATTTTCTCCACTTCCCCCACATCCTCATCACTGGTCCTGTAATTTGTTTTCTTTATGGGAGCCTTTCTGAGCACGGTGAGAACTGATCTCATTATAGTTTTAATTTGCATTTTCCTTATGTGTTAAGGGTGTTGAACCTTTTGTTTTCACATATTATCCATTTGGACTTCATCATTTGAAAATAACCAGTTCATTCATTTCATTAGCCTGTTTATTGACTGGGTTGTTTGTCTTTTAATTGACCTTTGTTGTGAAGGACTTTTGTGAGTGTGAGATGTGCAAGCTAAAGTTAGGAGAGACAAATGAGTGTACAAAGTCTGAAGTTAAAACTGTACAGATTGGGTCTTTCTGAGGTTCTCTATTCTTGTTCTACAGTAAATGTTAACTTCACATAATAACTCAGCCCTAGAGTGGCCTTAGTAGTGAGGCAACTTTATATTAGAGTTTTAAGAAAGAAAATGTGGTACAAGTTCATTTATGGTACGATATAAAAATATTCTTGCTTGAAGTACATAAATTGATTCACTTAGCCTGTTAATCTGTTTTAAATATTTGGTAAGTTCTCCTGGCTTTGTAAGTTGTTAGTAACAAAATAACTGATGTATCTGCTTTTCTTAGCTCATGTAAAGTGTTTTGACATAGCTTTGAAAAATGAGAAATTAGAATCTGTCCTCTAGAGAGGAATATTTGCTTTGATGATTTAAAAAATACTTGTAGCTTCATTTCTGTGTCTTTGTCTCTGTCTCTAATAACCTTTTAAGAGAGTTAAATTAATTAGTTTTAATATAATTTAAACTCAATACAGTTTTAGCATGAGCATCACATTATTTATGTGATAAAGATATAAATAGAATTATCCAAATTTATACATGTATAGGTAGTAAAAATTTGATCATTAATGCCACATGACTTAGTACAATTTAAAAATGCCATCACTTGTAAAAGTAAACAAATATCTTCCAGATTATTTCAGCTATAAAAGTTTCAAGGAAAAAAAATCTTAGAATAAAATAAGGCCGATCTTAACTCAGCTGATGATGTTTACTGTAATCTGATACTGATTGATAAATTTAGTGATACCATGGAACACTGATTTTGTAATTTTTAGTAACTCAAAACAATAAATAATTGAGGATTCATAATGTTTTCCTTTAGCTGAAAACCAGAGATAGATACATCAACAGCCTGAAAAAGAAATGCCAGAAGGAAGCTGAGCAAAACAAAGAAAAGCAGAGAAGAATTGAGACATTGGAAAAGTACCTGGCCGATCTTCCAACTCTAGATGATGTACAGAGTCAGAGTCTACAGGTAACGTGGTCACACATGCACCTTTGAAATGCTTGTAAAATGTTTTAGAAACTAGCTGCTTAGAAATTACATACTCAATTGCTGCTCCTGAGATAAGTAGATTCTAAAACTGTTCAAAGGGTAAGTAGATCTCTCTTCTGCTGTTAATATGTGATTACCTTTGTAATAAACCTATATGGTAACTGTCTTACTTAGCATTCTATTTTTAAACTTTTTTATTTATTGCATGTATGTGTAATGTGTGTATGGAGGTCAGACGACAGCTTCATGAAGTGGGTTATGTTCCTACCTTTATGTAGGTCCCAGGCTTTAAAGTCAGTTGTCAGGCTTGTACTGCAAAACACCCTTATCTGCTGAGCCATCTCTTTAGCCCCTAGCATTCTATTTTTAAAAGGTGGTAGTTTCTAAGCCTAGCTATTAACTTTACCTCATAGCTCCACATTCACTCCATATTTTGGAGTTTTGTCCAATGTTCTCTGGGTTTCAAGGCTCAAGTTAGTGATACCCAGGAATGGAACACTGATTTTGTAATTTTTAGTAACTCAAAACAATAAATAATTGAGGATTCATAATGTTTTATGAGTGGCTTTATAGATGTTTATTTTCTTCAGTTCTTAATCTTGCTGTAATCTTTAATATTATTGATCTATAACCTCTCTTCTCTCCTCAGACTTCTATTTAATATTATTGATCTATAACCTCTCTTCTCTACTCAGACTTCTATTTTCTGTTCTTAATTCCTCACTGAGTCTCTTTACCGGTTCAGCTGAAATCTTAAAACATGAATTCACTTCAGTTATCTCCGTCCTTCCAAGCCATGGGTCTCAACCTTGGCACAAAGACCATTTGGGGAGCAGTTGTTCTTTGCTGTCTGCCTAGTGCGTTGCAGGAGAAGCAGTTCTTGTAAGAGTCCTGTGGCCTCGGCCTCCTAGATGACCACGGCGCTGCTTCTCTCTTCCAGCACAATGAGCATTTGTCAGTTTCTCGCGGAAGTAAAAATATCTTCAGCTGAGAATTGTTTACATAATTTTAGGATGCATATAGACAGAAAATTAGTTTATAAATTATGAAAGTAAGAGAGATTAAATATAGGGAGGCACTAAAGGACCATAGGAGATAACATGAGCAGGAGGAGGCAGGAATAACAATACCTGACACCCATTAGGATAGCCACTACCAAGATTCATGGTGTTCAAAGACCCTATTTATGACAGTTATTTACAAGAATCATAATACAGAATCAAGAAGGTGTCCACAAATGGATGAATAGATATAAAATAGATAGTACACATAAATAGAACGGAATATTGTTGGGTCTTATAAAGGAAGGAAATTCTGATATACTCTTCAGCATGGATAAACCTGGAGATCATTTTATAATAAAGTAAGAATAGTAAAATAAGCCAGTCATAAATAGGCAATATTATATGATTATATTATATGAGATTCAAAAACAATTAAATTACAGAGACATAGAAAGTAGTGTTGCAGGATGCCATGGAGTGGGGTAAATAGTGATTGCAAAAAAATTGAATGGGTTCAGGTATATAAGTTCTAAGAATTGTCACGATGACAGTCTGGATGTACCCAATCATAAAGAGTCATACATCCAAACATGGTTATATTATGATGTTAATTTTATGTTTTTTATGTTTTACCACACTTAAACATTTTAAAAATTATGGACCTTTCTATGTTCCAGAAAATGTTACTCAGTTTTCTGCTTCATAATCCATTCTCCCAGTTCTTTCAAATAAAGGAAGAAGCAGTGTGAAGTTCTTTAGATAAAATATTGAATGACTATAAGCAATAAGTCTATTTAACTCTGAGAAGAGTAGTAATTTAATGGCAGTATATTTAGTATTGCATGCAATTCAAACTGTAAATATTTTTCCTTAGCTGCAAGTTCTTGAAGAAAAAAACAAGAATTTGCAAGAGACTTTGATAGACACAGAGAAGAAGCTTGAGGAGATTAAGAAGCAATGTCAAGAGAAAGAGATGCAGCTCCTGTGCCAGAAGAAGAAGGAAAAGGAGCTGGTGACTTCTGTGCAGAGGTAGGGGACCTGCTATGGCTTCATGCTCTTCAGCTTGCCAATACCATCATAAAGTGTGTTCTACGTAAGAAGTACAGCTGAATCTACAGCAGCAGTAGAGCATACTTCTTACCTGAGTATCTGCCTTAGAAAGGCGCTATATGAATTCATCAAAGCTAATGGATTCAGTTGTAATTTGATATTTTGAAGCATTATAGGAGCATCTTGCCAAAATATCATTGCAAACTCTTTAGTTGAAGGTTTTATCAAAACAAGCAAAAATTCTAACAGCAGAAAATAACCTGTAGGCCAGGCAGTGGTGGAGCATACCTTTAATTCCAGCATTCAGTAGGCAGAGGCAGGTGGATCTCTGTGACAGGTTCCAAAGATACAGAGAAACCCTGTCTCAAAAAAACCAAAAAGGCAGAGAGAGAGAGAGAGAGAGAGAAAGAGAGAGAGAGAGAGAGAGAGAGAAGAAAATAACCTGTAAAGTACACCGCACTCCTTCCTGGAGAGTGCACCGAAGGTGACTGATGGGCTGTTTTCATCTCACTGTGAGTGGCAGATTTTCATGTGCTTTCCAGATCCACTTGCACATCTCGCCTCATTTCACACTTTGAAATCAGAGTCTCCAGTGACCAGCATTTGTTGGTCTGCTCAGTTTGTGCTCAGACTTGGGAATTTTTATTATAAACCTAGAAAACTAACATGCATAAGTTCATATTATTTTTATAACCTTTAAATCTTGTTATCAATCATGAATAGATTGAACTATCTGAAAGAGCCAAACAATAAAGCAGCAAAAATCCTGAGTGCGAGAAATCCAGTCTTCATGAATATATTAGTTAGAAGCTCAGTGTATTCATGTCAATACTGCTTTACTCTCTAGTCTTTAAACATGAAATTTACTCAGTTTATTGTTTACTCTGAGGTTTCGGTATAATAAATGCTCTGATTTCTGTTTTTTTTTTAAACAGAAATGTTCTTTTTTTAAGGTTTGTTTGTTTATTTATTTATTTATTGTGTATACAATTTTCTGTCTACATGTTTGCCTGCAGGCCAGAAGAGGGCACTAGATTCCATTATAGATGGTTGTAAGCCACCATGTGGTTGCTGGGAATTGAACTCAGGACCTCTGGAAGAATAGCCAGTGCTCTTAACTGCTGAGCATTTTCTCCAGCCCCCTGATTTCTGTTCTTGATATCAGTTCCCAAAACTGTCAGAATTTTGAGTTTACATTTTTTCCTAGTGTTTTTCTTTCTCACTTAATTATTTTAATTTTTTAAAATAATCTTTTTGTTGTTGTTGTTTTACATACCAAACCTAATTTCCTCTCCCCTCCTTCCACTTCTCCTACCCCTCCTTCCCATCCACTCCTCAGAGAGGGTGAGACCTCCCATGGGAGTCAACAAAGTTTGTCACATCACTTGAGGCAGGACCAAGGCCCCTCTCCCTTATCTAGGCTGAGCAGGGTATCCCTCCATAGGGAATGAGCTCCAAAGAGCCAGTTCATGTACTAGGGATAAAGACCGGTTCCAATGCCAGTGACCCCACAAACTGCTCAAGCTACACAACTGTCATCCACATTCAAAGGGCCTAGTTTGGTCCTATGCAGGTTCCCCAGCTGTCAGTCTGAAAACCGTGAGTTCCCACCAGCTCTGGTCAGCTGTTTTTACGGGATTCCCCATCGTGGTCTTGACCCCTTTGCTCACATTATCATTCCTCCTTCTTTACTACTGGACTCGAGGAACTCAGCCCAGTGCTTGTCTGTGGCTCCCTGCATCTACTTCCATCAGTTATAGGATGAAGGTTCTGAGGGATCAGGAAGGTTGAGTTGTGGGGATATCAGAGAAGGAGAGCAAGAAAAGAGACATCTTGATAGAGGGAGTCATTATGGGGCTAATGAGAAACGTGGCACTAGGGAAATTCCCAGGAATCCACAAGAATGACCCCAGCTAAGAATCTAAGCAATAGTGGAGAGGGTGCCTAAACGGCCCTTCCCCTCAGATTGATGACTACCTTGTCATCATTTTAATAATTTTTTGGGGTTTTTTTGTTTCTTTCTTTCTTTTTTTTTTTTTTTTGAGACGGGGTTTCGTTTTATGAATCCATAATTTACACCAACTTCGTAGTCTTAAAAAAAACTTCCTGATTTTCACTAATTTAAACATTTTATCCTTGTTGACAAAAATAAAAATAGTGCGTGAGTTCTGTTTTGTAGGCCACTGTGGTTGAAGAAACAAAACTGTGGTGCTTGGAGGCTTCCTAGCAGTTCTGGAAGATTACTGAGTGCCGTTTTGTCCCACTGTCTTCTTTGCAGATTGGTGTCATTTTCTGTGTTCTCTTTTGTTAGGTTTTATAGAACACTAAGCCACAAATGCTTGATTTGCAAAGATTAGTATAATGTATTTCAGAAAACATTTTCCACTTTAAATTTTATCTTGAGGCTGACAGAGATAATATCTTAGAAGATTCCTCTTGCTTTTTGGTAAAGGTTTATTTTTAGTCCTCCAGTATTTGTATTGACAGTGACATCATTTAATGTTGAGGAGTAGGAATTTTATTTACGTTTACTTGGCTCTAGGATATTTCTTATATTTTGAAAAGAACTTAATATGTATGTGTGACTACAAATTATATTATTACATTTTATTTAATGTTTCTAATCTTTTGTTTTTTAAATTTTAAGAAATTCATAAACTCAAAAAGCTTTTCCTTAGAAATGAAAATGTAAAATATATGATAATTCATAAGTTAGTTCCATTTTTCAAAAGTTTTCTTACTTTTGGAAATGGCATTTCTATGTAATCCAAACATTTATGCATGAAAGAAAATTTGGTGTGGGCAGCAAGATCATACAGTGTTCCTTATTGTTGGCTCTTTACATTTTAAAGATTTATGTGTTCATGTGGGCCTATGTCTGTGTGGCAGCCAGGAGTCAACTTCTGGTATCATTCCTCTGGAGCTGTTCACCTTGGTGTTTGAGGCAGTATTTCTCAGTGGTCAGAAACTTCCTAAGTAAACTAGACTTGCTGTCAGTGACGTTCAGGGTTCTGTTTCCACCTCCCCAGTGCTAGTTTACAAGCTGTTCTGCCATACTTGCTTTACTGACATGGGCTTCGGGGATAGAAGTCAGGTCTTTGGGCTTGTACAGGCAGAGTTACCTCCCAAAATGGAAGCATGTTTAATTTTTAAAGTGCATTTTATCCTCTTGTAATGCCATTGAGTACATGGAATATAGTGTCAACACCAAGATGGCAAAATATAATGCACTTGTAATTTGAAAAAGTAAATACTTCTTACAACAATTAATAATGTCTTACAAAGCAGTGCACCATATCAGGACCACATAAACGATTACTAATGTCATTAATTATAAATATACCTGCAGTCCTTATTCAGTCACCTAGTGTTACCAGTTCTTTTTCCACAACCTCAGTAGTATTATTTTTCTTATTGAAGAAGACAGCTTCAGATTGCTATAATACTTGAAAAAAAGAAAAAAACAAAATCAGAGTTATAAGAGAATTTTTTTTTCAGTCTTCTGCAGTTTGTTTATTTTGAGACAAGGTCTTACCATATACATATGGTCAGCCTTGGCTGACCTGGGACTCACTGCTTAGTACAGGGTGGCCCAGAACTCACAACAGTTCTTCTATTCCGGCTTTCCGAGTACTAGGTTTCCAATTAGACGCTACCATGCCTAGAAGATGTTGCAATTTTTGAGACTAATTCTTTTTTTTTTCTCTCCAGCTGTTATTGTTTGGTTTTGATTTTTATTGTTAATGGCATGGTCTGCTTGTACCAATTACTAATCTTTCATTCTAATGGCTAACATCTTGTTTTCCCTGTAACTTTTACTTTTTTTACTGAGAAAGTTTTTTTTCCATACAGTACATTTTGATCATGTTTTTTTTCTTTTCCCCAGTTTCTAGTTTCCTTCCAGATTCTCCACCTGCCTACACACACACACACACACACACAAACACACACACACACACACACACACAGAAATCAAAATAAACAAGCTGCAGACTAGTAAGAAAAAAAAAATGCCCAGGCAAAGCAAAATGAGACGAGCCTAAAAGAATGTCATTGAGTTTATTTTGTGTTGCCAGCTATTCCTAGGCATGGGGTCTGTCCTTATATGGGGTTGATATACCCAGTGAGACTGGGTTGGAAGAAACTGACATATTGTTAATGTGTCAGAAGAACTTCCTTTGTCATAGGCAGCATGACAAACCTAAGCTAGTGGCATGAAAAACCATATTCTTATGTTGTTGGGAGGCCATTTGTTTGTTCCTGACTGCTTAGCCCTGAAATAATCACACAGAAACTTTATTATTTAAAACACTGTTTGGCCCATTAGGTCTAGCTTCTTATTGACTAACTCTTACATATTTAACCCATTTTTAGTAATCTGTGTATTGCCATGAGGCTGTGGCTTACCCAGTAAAGTTCTGGCATCTGTGTCTCCAGTGGAGCTACATGGCTTCTCCCTGACTCCACCTTTCTTTCTCTCAGTATTCAGCTTAGATTTCCCTGCCTACCTAAGTTCTGCCCTATCAATAGGCCAAGGTAGTTTCTTTACTCACAAATGATATTCACAGCATACAGAGGGGAATCCCACATCACCTCCTTTTTTCTGTTTAAATAAAAAGAAAGGTTTTAACTTTAACACAGAAAAATTACATATAACAAAACAGGTATCAATCAAGAAGGACAGTTAGAATATTTATATCTACTTTATCTTTTATCATAACTAAGGAAAACTGTAACTATAACTTCTTCAATTTCATCAAAGACTCCAGAAGGATATATTACCCAGGAAGTACATTGTAAGCAACTTCCAAAATTTTAGAATTGACAGAAACATCTCGCTGCCTGGACAGTCACCCAAAGTTCTTCTGTACCATTGGGACATCGATCTTGTCTAAAGTATCTGGCATAATTTTCCATGAAGCAGGAAATTTCAAAGACAGTTCTGCCTGTATTGACAGTTTGTCAGTCACTTTCTTCTGTGTCCTGCAGAATGTCTGGCAGATTCTTTTATGAATCAGGAAGCCTGAAGGATCGTCTTAATTTTAGGCAAGTTCAGCAGTTATTTCTCTGTGGCTCCTGCATGTCCAGTTCATCATGTAGCCCAGGCAAGAGCAGTTCCTTGCCCAAATGGCTAGCAAACTCCATAAGGAGTCTCTTTGATGCACATCTTCCTCTTGACATAGATTGGTGCTGCCAGGAGCATATGTGTCTTACTGTCATGAAATGTCCTAAATTCTTAAAACACTTTAAATGCCATATTCTGTAGTCTTTGAAAGATTTGAAGAATCCCTATCTATCTGAAAGACATCTGTGTACATCTAGAAAATCTAACGTGACTACAAGCTTGACTATTATAGATGATTATCTATTAGCTTATATATTTTAATTATACATTACATTTTAAAATAAGCTGTATAAACACAATACCTTAATCAAGATCAGAAAAACATACACAGTATAGCAAAATTGACCTTAAATTTGTATCAGTAAACCAGGATCCATACCAATGCAAATCTCTATAGCATATTCCCCTTTAAATGTAAACAAACATTTATAAACAATATTTGGGAATATGGGTGTAGTTCTGTCCATACTGCTTCCTGCTGATTGGGGACACTGTTAATCAGGTCTTTCATGGTATATTCTGTGTGGTAGGTTCATCTCAGTCAGCAGTTGGGTGAAGTAATTTTTTAGGGGTGTTCACAGCCATCTTTCAGGTGGTCTTGGTCCATCAAACCATATCCTCTGTGGAAACAAAAGAAGAACCTCTTTTCCAAAGCAACATATCCTTAGACCCAAATTTTGAAATCAAAATACTTTTAAAGTATATATGTTGGTTTAGCTTAGCACACTTTACAATGAAATGTCTCCCTGTACTTAGCTCCTTCACAATCAAGAAATTCAAAGAAGACACAGTAATATACATAATACAAACTCTCTGTGTATTCACCAATTTACTTGGCTTATTTATTTTTATTTATAACTGTCTATATTCTTTTTATTCTCTCTTTCAAGCCTACTTAGATTTTTCCAACACTGTGACCCATTTAGAGGTCTTTTATGTCTGAATGTATTAATTCTTTACTGTTCAGGAGCACTTCTTAAAATGCTAAACGCTTCTTTAAAACGTAAGCTGCGGCATTACTAGGGCAAATACGGCACTTCCTGCTTGCTCTGCCCAGTCCAGCATGGCAGAACTGCTCACCACCTCAAGAACCATGCACAGTGCCCCATCTCTAAGCACACAGCCGGTCCATGTTGCCACCAAGCAAGCCATAGAACGTTGCTCACAAACCCCATTTAAATGCTTGGTCTTCTGAAAGAGCCAGAGGTCACGGTGGTAGCACTGCCCAGAAAGCCAACATTTCAAAACAGCGCAGCTATTTTTCTGCTACCCCTGAATCAGGAAAACCTCTCTTAAAGGAGCAAGAAGCTGTATTAAACTCTGTATTTTTGTGTCTAGAATTCCTTTCCAAACTCTCTCAGGTTTTAAGTGGATTTTAGTTAGCCACATTGGCACCAATTTGTTGTTGGGAAGCCACTTGTTTGTTCCTAACTGCTCCAAAATAATCACACAGAAACTATATTATTTAAAACACTGCTTGGCCCATTAGGTCAAGCTTCTTATTGGCTAACTCTTACATATTAATTTAACCCGTTTCTAGTAATCTGTGTATTGCCATGAGGCTGTGGCTTACCGGGCAAAGTTCCAGTGTCTGTGTCTCGGGGGGGGGGGGCTACATGCCTTCTCCCTGACTCTGCCTTTCTTTCTCTCTAAGCATTCAGTTTAGTTTTCCCTGCCTACCTAAGTTCTGCCCTATCAACAGGCCAAGGTAGTTTCTTTATTCACCAATGGTATTCACAGTATACAAAGGGGAATCCCACATTATTCTTCTACATCCTTATTAATTCTGTTGTTTTGGCAACAATAATCCCTATAACCAAACTTTCGCTATACTCAGAGAAAAGGCACGAACACATATCTACATTCTTCATCTCTCTACCCTACTTATCTTGGTCAAGTAATACTCTACTGAACTAATGTTAAAGTAATACTCATCTTGGGAAAAAGGAAAGAATGGTTAGATTACAGAGTTCAGCTTCATGAGATGGACTTCAGTGGGACCTAGGGATGCCACACTGTAAGCATCCCCAACTCCAGATTTGCCATTTCTAAAATGATGGACAGCCTCTGTCTAGTAGTTTTGTAAAATACATAGCTATTTGTATATTTTCTGTGAATCTTCATTGTTTGATTAAAAAATAATTCTTCATGAAATTGTTTTCTTCTAAACAATAGCTTACAACAAAAAGTAGAAAAATGCCTTGAAGATGGAATACGCCTTCCCATGTTGGATGCGAAACAGCTCCAAAGTGAAAATGACAATCTCAGAGAGCAGAATGCAACTGCCAGTAAGGTTAGTGGACACCGAGAGCAGAGGTCACATCTGTTCTGTGGAGTATGTGTATGTTAGAGTTTTCATGTGATTTATAATTTTATCTTATTTTATTTTTTTTAATTTAACATTTTTTTTTATTGAAAAAAAAATTTCCGCTTCCTCCCCGCCTCCCATTTCCCTCCCCCTCCTCCCGCCCCTCTCCCCTCCCCCACTTCTCTTCTCCTCCCTCTCCAGTCCCAAGAGCAGTCAGGGTTCCCTGCCCTGTGGAAAGTCCAAGGTCCTCCCCCCTCCATCCAGATCTAGGAAGGTGAACATCCAAACTGTCTAGGCTCCCACAAAGCCAGAACATGAAGTAGGATCAAAACCCCGTGCCATTGTCCTTGGCCTCTCGTCAGCTCTCATTGTCCGCCATGTTCAGAGAGTCCGGTTTTATCCCATGCTTTTTCAGTCACAGTCCAGCTGGCCTTGATGAGCTCCCAATAGACAGGCCCCACTGTCTCAGTGGGTGGGTGCACCCCTCGTGGTCCTGACTTCCTTGTTCATGTTCTCCCTCCTTCTGTTCCTCATTAGGACCTTGGGAGCTCAGTCCGGTGCTCCAGTGTGGGTCTCTGTCTCTATCTTCATCCATCACTAGATGAAGGTTCTATGATGATATGCAAGATATTCATCAGTATGGCTATAGGATAGGTTCATTTCAGGTTCCCTATCCTCAGGTGCCCAAGTAACTAACTGGGGACAATGCCCTGGGCATCTGGTCGCCACTCTAAGTTCAAGTCTCTTGCCAACCCTTAGGTGGCTCCCTTAACTAAGATATGAGTTTCCCTGCTCCCCTATCCAACCTTCCTTTATCCCCAATCATCCCGTTTCCCCCAGTTCCCCTCATCCTCTCCTTCACACTTTTCTCTGCCCATCTCCCCTCACCCCCATCCCACCCCACTCCCAAGATTCCAATTTTTTGCCCGGCAATTTTGTCTATTTCCCATAGCCAGGAGGAAAACTATATGTTTTTCCGTGGGTTTACCCTCTTGTTCAGCTTCTTTAGGATCACAAATTATAGACTCAGTGGCCCCTAACCATGGCTAGAAACCAATTATGAGTGAGTACATCCCATGATCTTCTTTTTGGGTCTGGGTTACCTCACTCAGGATAGTATTTTCTATTTCCATCCATTTGCATGCAAAATTCAAGAAGTCATTGTTTTTTATCGCAGAGTAGTACTCTAATGTGTATATATATACATTGCTGGTGGGACTGCAAACTTGTGCAACCACTTTGGAAATCAGTGTGGCGGTTTCTCAGAAAAATTGGGATCAACCTACCCCTGGACCCAGCAACACCACTCTTGGGAATATACCCAAGAGATGCCCTATCATATGACAAAAGCATTTGTTCAACTATGTTCATAGCAGCATTATTTGTAATAGCCAGAACCTGGAAGCAACCTAGATGTCCTTCAGTGGAAGAATGGATAAAGAAAGTGTGGAATATATACACATTAGAGTGATTTATAATTTTAGTGATATTTAATAGCTTATAAAATATTTAGTTTGCTTTGATTTAAAAAGAAGATAGCAGTTTAATATATTATAAATTATTTAAACTTAAATAAAAGTCAAAA
This sequence comes from Chionomys nivalis, assembly GCF_950005125.1. Lineage (NCBI taxonomy): Eukaryota > Metazoa > Chordata > Mammalia > Rodentia > Cricetidae > Chionomys > Chionomys nivalis. Next base: position 47,920,676 of record NC_080087.1, read on the forward strand.
CAAAAGGAGACATTTTCTGATAAATTATTCAAAGTCTGTCTCAAAGTTATTTTTATAAATAAAAAATTTCATTACGAATTACAGGAAAATATTTGCAGTTTTAATTATGGGTGGCCCAAGTCATCCTTGTGATTTGAAGGATATTTAACTATGAATGCTCTGTAAAATAAAGATATTACAAATAAACTTTCCTTTTTTGAATTTTCTTGAAGTATTGATTCTCTTTTAAAGTAATGAAAAAGATTCAGACCAATTTTTTTTGCTGTGTTTTAGATAATAGAGAGCCAGCAGGATGAAATTAACAGAATGATTTTAGAAATTCAGGTAAGGAATGTTCTTCATGTATTTTAGTGTACCCATATGCTAATGTATTCTTATTGCCTCTATTACCTAAAAGTATTAAAGTATATGAATATCTATATGAAAATATAATACTAATAGTTCCTGAGAAAAGTTATAAATGTTTTAATATTAATCTGAGCAGAATCCATATTGTATATGTGTGCATTTGTGAAAGACCAAAATTTACTAATAAATAAAATTCTGTTGGGTGAGCCAGTTCTCTCGAGGGGTAGTGAGACTGTTTCCTCCTCTTTGCTGCTTTCTTCTATAATTGGCCATCGTCTCTCTCAGATGCTGAGAATGCATTTGATTGAGGTCGCCAGAGATCAATCATAAGAGAGAATGGAATGCTATTAGTCTAAGTATTTAGTTTTCATATACTAGTTCCATCTGGAAACATACTCCCAGCCCAACTCTGCCCATTATTTGTTCTTTTCCTCCACTAAATTTTCTTCAGAAGTCTGCAATGTTTTCTCCAGTATCTCCTTGGTCCTACTTAATATTGAGATCTCTAATATCACTCTGTCTCTTTTGTTTTGTTTTCTGACATTGCTTCCTCTACTGCCATTGTACTATAGTGCCTATACTAGTTAGGTGATGCTCACCAATTACAGAAATAAAGTAGGGTTGTTATTTGTGGAATACTTCTATTATGTATCCGTTAAACAATCAATTCTAAGTATGAAATCCCCACAATCTGTTTTTATAGTTCTTCCCTCCCTCCATATCTTGAACATGCCTACCATGTTTGTAAATATGCTCACAATACATCAGGAAATTTGAGTAAAAGCTGTAGTCCACTAAGTGCCTGTGCCCTTCCAAGACTGCCTGCCCATCTGTAAAACGTGCTCAGAGCATTATTTAATACAGTGTGGAAACATGTAATGTCCCCAGCCTTTACCTAGAACTGACAGTGCTCCTTTTAATTTCCCTCTTCCTCCTAATGACACTGTTGCTCTTTCTGTATCACCAAATGGTGAGATGTTACAAGTTCATCTCTTTACATTTTACTGAGTTTCTTGAGAATGATGCTCTGGTAGTTCAGCTTGGGAGTTAGGACTTACCAAAATTCTGGATACATATGTACACTTTAAAAGTTTAGAAGCCAACCAATCTTTAATTCCTTTATTTTCTCTGTACTTAAGAAGCCCTTATCTATATGGTGGACACAGTTCTTAAATTTCATGAGTGAGCAAACCAAGTCTCAAGTCAGTCTGATGGTTTAGGTTGGGAGAATTGGAAATTAAACATCAAGTCCTATTTTGATTTTTGTTATAAAAGTGCTGATTAAAGGCATAACTATGACAGAGGGCAGTGACAGAGAGGACTCCACATGAAAATGTGACCACGGAAGTTTTGTAAAGGAGGTAATATTTGAGCAGAGACATTAGTGAAGATAAGTAGGGAAAGCGTAGCACCTGCTAAGGAAAGGAAGCAGCAGATGCCTTGAGTTGTCCAGTGTGCCCAGTACCAGCAGCGAGGCTGTTCAGTAGGGGTGGGCGGCATTGAAGCAGTGAGATGAGTTGAAGGTGATGGAGGGAAGTAGCCTGGACATGATGATCCAGTGTTTAGATTTTACTCTATGTATAACGGAAAGCCATTGGACAGATTTTATTGAAGGATTTTTTAGAATCATACATTCTAATTCTAACAATGCTTCCTTGGAGGTTCTAGCAGAGATCACAGTTACTTATCTACCTTAAGAGAGACAAAGGTCATCCTTTTGATAGAATATGGATCAGTAAGGAAGGGAGGGCACCCACTCCCAGACTGACTTATGAGTCAATGAACTCTGGTAGTCATTGCATAACAATTAACACAGCCACAGCACCCTCATTGTCCCTACTGTCAATCAGAACTAAATGCATTCTCCTGTTTCCCATGTTAAATGATTTATCTATGATTTAAATAATGTTCAAGAATTTCTTGATGTGTTGATTCAAAAAGGTTAAGAACTGCATGTTTCTTCAGACAAAGCTTCTGTTGTTCTACAAGTTAGAACTACAGAACTGTTAGGTGCTTCCAAAAAGTGGGTCTAACAAAGTTTTGTTAAATTTACAACAATCAATGCATGAATTTTTAAAAAGATTTATTTTTTTAAAGTTATTTGTATGTAGGCTTGTGCACATGAATGCAAAGGCCTTTAAAGGCTGGAAGAAGGTGTCAGGTCCCCTGTAGCTGATTGTGAGCCACCTGAAATGGGTGCTGAGAACTGACCTTGGATCTCCTGCAAAAGTGGTCTTCACTCCTAACTTGTCACCAGCCCCCAACACAGGAATTTTTTCATGAAGCTTGAGCCATGATACCTGACAGTTTGTGTGTATCACATACATTTCTTCTTATTATGGTCATTCAGTATTTATTTGTGTAAATTAAAATGTGCATAATTTTCTCAATTTTATTGAGTCTTTAGTCACATGTAAATATGATTGCATATAAGTTAAGTATGTAGAAGAATGTGATTCATACCATTTTGTCTTTTATCTTGAATACTTTTTTTGTCTTTTTCTTAAATTTTTTATTTTACATACCAACCACAGTTTCCCCTCCCACTTCTCCTCCTGTTCCCTCCCCCCACTTTGTACACTCCCCCCCCCCACTCCTCAGAAAGGGTAAGGCCTCCTGTAGTGGGAGCTGCGGGCTGCGTTTCTGCCACCCGGCTCCCAGCCGCCTGGCTAGCTTATGCCCCGAAATAACAACACACAAACTATATTCTTTTAAACACTGCTTGGCCCATTATATCTAGCCTCTTCTTGGCTAATTCTCATGTATTAATTTAGCCCATTTCTAATAATCTGTGTAGCACCCCAAGGTGCACTTACCAGGAAGATTCTAGCCTACGTCCATCGTGGGTCGGAGCTTCATTGCGTCTGCCCCAGAGAGGAGAGCTATCGAGTCTGAGCTCACTTCCTCTTCCACCCAGCATTCTGTTCTGTTTACTCCACCCACCTATGTTCTAACCTATGAGGGCTAAGCAGTTTCTTTATTTTTTAACCAATGACCTTCCTCCATCAGCCTCCCATGGGCATCAACTAACATAGCATATCAAGTTGAGCCAGATATCTCTGTCAAGATTTCTTTCTCATTGCTCTCTCTTCCCATCCCTCACCCACCATTGTTCTCTCTCTCTGTCTCTCCCCCAACTTCTTTAAGCAACTTAGAAAATTGGAGTCAAATTAATAATTTATTTCCAAATACATTGGTCCAGGCAGTATATTTGTTAAGTTCTGTTATGTTTTGAAGTGATAACTTATTTTTTCTTTTTTGCTTTTAGCATCTCATTTATAAATTGTGATTGTCTAGGTCCTAGATAGGCCTAGTATGTAGTTTACTCACAAAAGTATCTAATATAGTTAGGTCAACCTAGCCACACTTAACTGATTTGTGTTAGAGTGGGAAGGTAGAGATGGAGACAAGTATGACTCCTCTCTTTCCTGAAATTCATCTCTTTGGTTGTGTTAATTTTGTCCCTGTACAGTTGGAAAGGCTGGATTTATAAACATTTAGTGGTTTGTGGTAACACTTAATAAAAGATGTATACTTTGTTTAAAAAAATATCAATCCATAAACTATTTTTCCCCTCTGGCATTGTAAATTTAAAAGACCATTTTGAGTTGAAGAAACACTGTTATATTATTTTGCAAGTAGCTAATAAGTATATTATTATGGGTGAAGTATCACAATAATAATCTAACGGAGCAATGCCCTTGACTGCTAATTCTTCAATGCTGTCTAGTTTCTCCTCAGCTGTTTTCAAAAACAGCCTTCCCATAGGTTATATCTGTACTTTTCTTCGTGTAGCTAAAATACAAATAAAATACTATGTAAAAGAAAAGCAGAACATCCCAAATGATTAATATAAATCTTAAAATTTAGCTATCACTATAGTAATAATTGTAAAACTGAATTCACTATAATTTCAATGTTCTTCTTTTTCTAATAGTTGCAACACATTTAGGCTTTATAGTGGACAGAAACAACTTTGTGTTACTAGAATTGCATTTTGTACCACTGTTTTTTCCCATAAAATATTTAAATGATCAGAGGTAAACAATAAAATCTTATGCTGTATGCATGTCTCCCTTATTAATACAAGATGAAATAAGACATTGTTTTATAATGAAATGCTATTTATTGAGACAAGATCTTGCCATGTAGTCTTGATTGACCTGTAACTTATCATATAGACCAAACTGGCCTCAAAGTTAGAGAGATGTACCTGTCTCTGCCTCCCAAGTGCTGGGATTAAAAGTGGGTGCCACCAGGCCTTACATGAAGATATTATTTAAATACATATGTCATCTGCCATTTTACATCCAAAGTTTAAAAAAATTTACCTGGTATAAGTCACTGGAAAGTGTAGTTCAGTTTTAGAAGGAGAACAGAATTCATCTTGGACTAGAAATAATATTGCAATTGTTAAATATGGAAAAAGCAAAGCTTCATATAAAAGCAGATATTAAATTTGAAACTGAGTCCTATATGAAACTGAGTCCTGTAAAGTATAGCTTTTTATACAGTTTGGCTTAACTGTCAAGATGATATTGTTGACTGGGATGAATTCCTTTTTGATCAATTGATTGTGTAAAAATGTTGCTTTTCTTTACATCCATGAGACCAGGAAAGACCACTGGCTTCTCTGTGGACTTTTCCACTTATGAACAAAATAACATTTGTATACCACATTCTTCTATCATTTCTGTAAATTTTATGGTTACAGTCAGAGTGTGATCGAGTTCTTCATTGGGTATTACCTTCCTTCCTGCTTTGTTAAGGCATTTCACTATCATAAGCTTATTTCTAATTGACTGTCATCTTTGCATTTTGGTTTTGTAATCTTGACAAAGGAAGTATGAACTTTAAAATTTTCAACTCTCTTTACTGGTTTAACATTAAAATGTCTCCATAATGGAAGCATGAATGTCATTAACTGGCCTTTCTAAATTGACATCTGTCAATGAATGATTGTTACAACCATAAAAGATAAATTACATTCAGAGGTCATTTCGACTGCCTACTCTTACAGGTATGACTAGGACTTCCATTCTTAAAAACTCTTGACAGTCTGTCCTATTTACAACGTGACAAAAGAAGATATTTATACATTCTCAGAAGATTTGTCTTAATGTTTACCAACAACTTGTAAAGTTCAGTTAGTAGACTTTTCTCAGTAGAAATACTAGAGAAATGGATTTTATGCCAGTAGGGTTCTTTGTAGGTGGAATATGACTTCTTTAACCTAATAATTGAATTGCATTAATGCTTCCCATTGTTACATAGTATTTATCTTCTACCTTTTGTTAGATTAATTTAATGATATGAAATTCTTCCTAATGCTTAATTTTTAAAAGATACATATTAAATTGCTTCATGTCTTAATGACAGAATAAAAATACCATATCAAACTTAATAGTTAAAAAAATCTACCAGCCAAATATAGTGTCTTCTATCAAAGAGAGGTTAGCATGCTTTCATATGCTCTTTCTCCAGGTATCTTTATTTCAGGAGACTTGTATTATTATACATATTGTACATTTGCTTTAAGCACTTTATAATTTTTGCATAATTAAGATACGTCAAAAACTGTAAAAGGTAAATTCAACTTTTGAAGAACCATCTTTTTGTGTCTTAGTTAGGGAGGAAGCTATTGATGTAAATTATGAAGAGTTCTTTTGAGCCTATTTGTGCTGAGTGGTCAGTCACCAAATTTGTCTGCATAATTAGGTTATTTGGGATGTTTTTGGAGTCCCGTCTTTATGAGCTGTATGAATTCCTATCTGAGGGTTAAATTTGAGCCTGGATTGGACAGACTGTGGGCATCACTTGACTGCAGCCTTGTGTCTAGTCCTGGATCTTCTGTCAGGCACAATCCTCGGTGCTTTCTGCTCTTGAGTGGGAAGTACAGGAAAGCCTGGGTGGGAGGTGAATAAAAACGTTTAATGTTTAGATACCAAGTGGTGCTGCTGAAAGATCTTGTTTATGAACCAAAATACAAATCACAAGGCAAAAGAAAGGGAATTCGGGCAGCTTTTTCTTTATGTTGCCTGAAGTTTCAATAACAATTTTGAGTCATAATTGCCACAACATACTTTTCATGCCTTTGTATGTTACAATATTTTTAGTATATCCAGTAGATGCTCAGACTCAGGTCACAGCCTTAGAGCACTTTATCCCCTTCAGAAGAAGCCCTGTGTCTTCTCATTTTTTCTCTTAAGCTCTCCTCCCCTCTCTAGCTCTGAGCAATCGCTGAGACATTTCTGGCCGCTGTAGATTTACCTGCTCCATAACTTCATGTGTCTGTGGCTTTTACTGACATGAGCCAATTGTAAGCTCCCCTAGTTGCTGCTGATGCCTCGCTTTCAGCTGTTGATGGTAGCACACACGGCTTTACAGATCATCCATTCTGGTTCCTTCACAGGACAGCTTCATAGGCTAGTGAGGATTGCTCTGACTGGGGGGCTATGCCTCCCAGTCACCTACCTCAGGCCTGTAACATCAGTGAATCTGACAGTAACCTAGCAGTTGCCCTTTGCCACAACTGCCAGTATTGAAACATTTTATATATGTGTGTGTATATTGCTTGTATTCTAGTGTCCATGAAGGTCAGAAGAAGGTATCAGAGCTAGAGTTACAGGTAGCTGTGATATTCCTTGTGTGGGTGCTGGGAGCCAAGCTTAGATCCTCTGGTAGAAGAGAAAGCACTCTTAACTAATGAACCATTTTCTAGTACTTCCATTGTTTTTGAAAGGACCTTTTAGACATATTCTTATAAATGAAGCCATTTCTTTGTGGACACATTTGTAATTTCATAGTATGGTCTATTTGCTCTGAGTGAAAAATCTCTGATGTTGGGGTTATTCAGAAACTTGTGTGTGTGCATAAACATTACAGCATGCATGTGGAGGTCAGAAGACAATTTTGGGGAGTTCTTGCCTTTGCCTTGCTTGAGGCAAGGCCTCTACTTATTGATTTGTTTATATTTGTTTATTCATTCTGCTGCTTCACTCTCGTAATTTACCCTTCAGTAAAAAGAGTAGGGACAGCATCTCTCAGTGTCCTTGACTTGCTGCTTCTAGCATGTAACCCTGTTCCACAAACTGAGGCAATAATTACTAGGACCACCATGTTCTTGATAACACCACACAAGGTAAAGTCTTCATCCTTTGTGGGAAGATGCTGGAAGAAAAAAGCCCCACCTCTTGGCTACCGTGCCTTGAAACTTATCCACAGCTACAGGTAGCTGGGGCAGAATATCAAACATTGATGGGTCCTGTCTCCTGTGGGAAGATAGCTCTCCACCTGGGAGCCAGAGGATTCTAGCAGTCTGGAGCAGAATTTCCATCTTTCTGAGCAGTGAGAGTCTAAAGATGGGGAGGGTTGTGCTTCAGGCACCATGCAGTCCATTGCAGCTGTTTCTGGGTTCTAGTAGGTTTTCCTGAATGAATGACTTTGTGCTATATGGCCATTTGCAATAACTTCTAAATGTCTTCTTTTGTATTATTCACCAACTTCACTAGGGAGCAGGTTTGCAGAGCACCTCATGGAGAATGTAGAGCTCCTCCTCAGGTGGTTTTTAAAATCACATGATTGCAAAATGATAGCTAACTTACAGAATTAGAACTATCATATCTTCGAGTCTTATAAACAAGCTAAAAATGGCTTATGGTGTTTGCATATTACTTTTAGTTTTTATGATTTTTTTATTTTTATTGGCGAGAGAGTTGTGTATGTACCTCACATTTCTTACCTCTGAAATAGATGTAAGGAGACAGAAATGAAGGGGCCAAGTTAAAAACCTAGATTTCTAAGATTTGATCATCAAATTAGGAAATTCTTTTCATAATATATATAACAATTACTGGGATATTTAAATGTGCTCTCCCTCACATCACAACTATGTTTTTCTTAAAGAAAAGTCTTTATTGTGAATACAGGAAGCTTCCCTGTAGAGGAGGCTCGAATAGAAGCTTCTTACAACAGCATGGGCATGTAGACTGGGCCTCACTCAAGTATGAGTATTGGTCCACATGCATTCCGGGCTTTTGGAAACCTGTTTTTCTTTAAACTAGCGTACAAGTAATTGATATCACTACAGACTTTCCCTACAGACTCTGTTTTTGTTGAATCTTCTCTCTGTCCCTTCTCCCCCAAGTAGCCTCATTCCACATGCATGGATTTGATTACCTTTCTTTCATTCTCCCCTCACTTAAGATCTACCCCCTCCTGTGTTTTTTCCTTGTCTTATTACCTATATCCATCCATACTCATGTGGATTCTCACAAAAATTAAAATTTAAGATCAAATATGTGACGAAGCATGTAGTGTTTTTTGCTAACTCTGGCTCCCAATGCTTAGTATAGTTCCAGTTCCATCTATTTTCCTGTAGATGTCACAATTTCATTTTTCTTTGTGGCCAAATAAAGTTCCAGAGTGTTTATGTACCACCTTTTTCTGTATCAGTTCATCTGTTGATGGGCATTTAGACAGCAGTGAACATGGATGTGCAAGTATTTCTCTGATACAATTCAGTTTTTATGGTATACATCCAATAAACCCCCTTGTTTTTAGTCTGCAACTTGTTTTTAGTTTGCGTCCCTAGGTTCCTGTTCCACATCACCACACTATTGGACATACTTGACATAACACATTAAAAACAAAATCACCGAAACTTTTTGAAAAAAAATTTACCACAAACCCTGCCATACCTCCCAGTCCTGAATTATTAAACTTAACCTTAATTCTCAGCACATGTTTCTCAGGAAATTCCATGACCTTTAAAATATATCCCTCTCCACCCGCCTCCTGTTGCCAGCATCGTCCAAGCTATTTTTGTTTCTCTTGTGGGTTTGCTCTTCCTGCCTCTCCCTTGTGTTCACATAGTCTGTTCTCTTGTTAAGTGATACCATGGGACAAAAATCAGATCACATATTTCTGTTCAGAACTCTTCAATAGTTTCTTTTATTCAAAATAATAATCCAAGTTCAAACATTAAGTTAAGAAGCCTGTATGTCCACACTGGTGTTGCAGTGCTTGGTAGCTGGAGTCACTCTGGCTCTGTTGCCTCACCTTCATTTAATCCAACAGAAGACAGTGTCTGCCCCAGAACTTCTCACTTAAACTCTCGGTATCTGGTGGACACAGTCCCTTAATCACCGCAAATCATGGTATCAGTGTCAGCTTTTCCATGTATTCTGTACCCTGTTTTGAGATTTCAATGTCATTTTCCTACCATTCTCTTTTCCATTTTCTACAAGAGTAAACCAACTAATATACAATATTATACAGCTATAATTTATTTTGTCTTTTTCTTGCTAATAAAAATTCCACAAAATCCAACAGCTTTGACTGTTCACTAATTTATCACGTAGTACAAAGAAGAATTTGCTCATAGATGATTACATGAGGTAGCATTGTTTTGATAACTCTTGTGGGATGTGTGTGTGTGTGTGTGCTCACACACATTCATGTATGTATGCAATACTAGTGTGCTTTTCTTTTCAAATGACTCCTTTTACGTTGAGCTTACAGATTGTGTAGAGTCTGTTGGCAATAACATGGCTTTCCTTCGTTTGAGTTATTTGTGTATTTCTAGATTCTTATATCTAAACAGTACATTCAATTAAAACTACTTTTCAGCTTCAGAAATGCTCATAGTAAATGCCAGGAGGTTATGAATTTAGCAGTCTTAAGACTGTTAAGTCTGGAACTTAAGGAAGATTTTTGACATTTAAAACCTAATTCAATCCTTTAATTTATGAATTCTTAATGTGGCTAATGGAGCACAAACAGATTGGTATTCTGCATTTCACAACAGCCAAATACTTATTTCAGAAAATATGGATCATTTATTTATACATGGTAGGAAACCACTATTTGTAGCAATTATACTTTAAAAAACGCAAGATTTCAAAAATGCCTTGTGAAATAACATTTATTATTTCCTCTTGATAGAACAAATTAACTGAAATGTCTATCAAATTTTCTACGTTTTCCTGCATAGGAAAATAGTTATTAATTTGGTATTTTGGGTTCTTACATCAAAATAACTACGTTGTGCATTTGCATTTATAAACACTAGTAAGCACTACAAGAGCTATTGTGAACATTGGGTGAAAGACCAGAACTACTTAAACAACCCTTGTTCTGTTCAGGGGTGGGTGATTGACAGGAAATAAGCATGATGTTTACTACTTGAACTGCGCTTGACTCTGGAGATCTAGTGTGACAGTCACATTTTTGTTCTTTCATCTATTGAGACAATAGCATTACTTCACTCCAAACCTTATGGATACATGTTTTCATACAATTTAGAATAGATGACCTCTGTTGTAGATGAGGTGCTATTGTCAGGCAGCTTCAGCACTGCAGCTAGAATTATCCTTGGAAACAGACAGGAATGCATCTGTGAGCCCAGTCTCCACGGTGCTTCCCGATACCCGGCCAGTGTGTCACATGAGTCAGATGTTATTTCAGTTTTCCTTCTTGTGACTCTATTGCCAAATACTTCCAACTTCTCCTAATAGAAAGGTTGTCTGTAGCCGGGCAATTGGTGATACATGGCTTTATTCCGAGCATTTGGGAAGCAGAGGCAAGCAAGTCTCTGTGAGTTCTAGGAAGCCTGGTCTACTAGTTCCAGGACAAGCTCCAAAGCTACAGAGGGAAATCCTGTCTCAAAAAGAAAGAAAGAAAGGAAGGAAGGTTTGCCTGTTTTGTAACTGTCTTAATTTAATCTTATATGGAAACACATTAATCACTAGCTAATTGCCCTTCATAGTCAACATGGCTCTGAGTTGATCAAACTGTAAAACACTAAGCTTTTAATGGATTGTATTGTGAAAATAACCTCTTTGGATTTAGTTTTTATTGTTAAAATGTGAGCTTTATGTGTTTTCTCTGTAATTCTTTTTTTTTTTGGTTTTTTTTTTGTTGTTGTTGTTGTTGTTTTTTGTTTTTTGAGACAGGGTTTCTCTGTGTAGCTTTGGAGCCTGTCCTATAACTTGCTCTATAGACCAGGCTGGCCTCAAACTCACAAGAGATTAGCCTGCCTCTGCCCCCCGAGTGCTGGTATTAAAGGCATATGCCACCACTGCCCAGGACCTCTATAATTCTAATAAAGCTAGTTTTCTCTATAATTCTAATAAAACCATGTGTCTTAAGAGAATTTCAATTGAATTCTGGAATATAGATAAATAATATTGTCACGCCAGGAAGCATAAATCTCCAGTAGGTAATAAATCCCCATATATCATTCAATCAAATGAAGTTAGAAAACAATTGCAGTACCAGAAATATGTTTAGGGAGCTATCCTTTTGTGTTGTATTGCCAAATGCATTTTGAGGGAGCGCGAAACAAGCTTGTGTAAGAAATATACTTGCTCAAAGGGTTGAGCCATTTTTATCTAGCTCTTAAGCCATTAAATAGTCTTCCAGCATTTTATCAAATGACATTTAAAAACATTAAGTTAAATATCTGCCCCTTACGGTCTTCTGTCTGCCTCTGTGACCCTCTCCTTCCATCACATGAGGTGATAGGGTGGTACACATTCATAACGGATGTGTGCTATTCAGGTGGTCATTATACGAAAGCATGTTTAATTAAGAATAAATACAGATTTGTGGAAAAATGATTTCTCCTCACTGGTTATAAGTTTATTGATTTCATGGTCTAACCACATGGGGAAAATTGGTAGAAACACCTAGGAACCCTAGTAAATCGTTTTTTTTTTTTTTTTTTTTTTTTTATGACAAGTCTTCTGTAGTGTGCAGTCTGAATCAGGAGTCAGCTAGGATGGCTCGGGTATGCCTAAAGCATTTTCTGTGCCGCTTTGTCACACTCGGGCCTTTCTTTTTCATAGTACTATATACTACGTGATATGAAATTTTATAATGGAGTAAGGAGATTAATTTTCAAAGTTTCCTCTGACCTGAGTTTGGGCTCATCTTCATTGTTCAGGACAGTATAAACAGAAAGGGGAGCTTAGCTACAAATAGTTTTTGGAAACTGTCTTACTCTACTATGTTATATATAAGAAAAATGTAACAAAGTATTGCTTTGTTGCCAATACATTCCTAACACCAATTAATGAAATGTAGCACTAGCTAGAAACCTCAATTGACATGTTTACACTGGTTAAAAACCTCTTTGGTATTGCTTCCCTTTTCTTTCTATCTAATGTGAGCCGTTTTAGAGGCCACAGCTTCATCATAGAAGGGCTAGGGAGACCACAAGATCTTAAATATTTGGGGTATCAGATTAACATGTGTTAACATGTTTGCTTTATAGTTTTGTCATTGTTGTCATTTTAGTCTATGCAAGGGGATCTTTCTAAAGAGAAACGGACTGCAAAGAGCATGGTAGAAGAGCTCGGAAGAAAAGAAGGAAGCCTCCAGAGGTTAACAGAAGCACTGCTCGAAGTGAGTACAATTCCCACCGCCGAGAAGGGTGATTCTCCATCTCTTTAAAGTCAGTGTTTGCTTTCTATGTATAGAACATGTACAAATGGGAGGCTTGACTTGATGTGTTAAGTAAAGTCATCAGGTTTCACAAGAAAATTATAACAAAAGGCAAGCCTTTATTTATGTCTTCCCCCATGCATTAGAATACAATTTTCATGACTTAACTGGGTATATTCAAATGTTGCACTAAGTCCCAAAGTGCTAAAATAAAGCATAGATTGAACATTAGCAAAGTTCTCAAGGGGTCAGCAGTACTGCCACAGATCACACTCTGTCCTGAGTATGAGCTGAAGTACTTGACCTCTGCTTAAGGACATGTTGCATATGGTACATGTGTTAGCCAAAGTGTTGTAATAGGAACAGCGGGGCTGCTTCCCGCTACCCGGCTAGCTTTAGCTTTACCCGAAATAATTACACAGAAACTGTATTCTTTTAAACACTGCCTGGCCCATTAGTTCCAGTCTCTTATTGGCTAGCTCTTACATATTGATCTAACCCATTTCTAATATTCTGTGTAGCAACACAAGCTGATGGCTTACCAGGGAGGATCTTAACCTGCGTCTGTGTCTGGCAGGAGAATCATGGCGACTGCCTGACTCGGCTTCTTTCTCCCAGCATTCTGTTCTGTTTACTCCACCCACCTAAGGGTTGGCCTATCAAATGGGCCTAGGCAGTTTGTTTATTAATTAACCAATGAAAGCAACAGATTAGAAAGAAATCACTCCCACATCACCAAAGTATTCGAATGAATCTCCTAAAGTGGAAGATGTTTTCTTACATAAAGCTTTCCACAATATGATTATCATGCCCAATAAAAATAATGATTTCTTGATTTTGATAATAATCTGTTTTCACATTTCCCCGCTTCACCAGGTATTTGTTTATGGTGTGGAAGACATTCCATCAGGGGCCACCCATGCATTTTATTATGGTGTCTTTTAAATCCAAGGTGCTTTTCTTTTGTGTTACTGTCTTATTGAAGAAACTAGAAGCTCATTCTTCTCATAGACTTATAGATTGTCATATGAGATTTGTCCTTTAGATTTGTCCAGCTCCTTCCTTAATGATACCATTTGTTCTTTACCCTATGTTTCTATAAGCTAGTTATTAGAGCTAAGGCTACATGGAATTCATGCCAGTTGTTCCTGCTATGAATAGCTGACATATTGTACAATGCGATTATCCTTCCTAAGTAGCATACAAATACTAACCTCTCTAGGTTAAAGTGGTGACAGCCTAGCTTTTCTTTTTAAATTAAAGGTACAGCTACTACAAAGAGTAGGTGATCTGTGGGACTGGCAGAATATGCAGTTGGCCAGCATGTTTCCTAGCATCTCCCAAAGTTCATGATTTAAAATTAATTTTTCACGTGTAGTTCATTCCCTTTCTCTTTATTAGCTACCATTTATAGGTAAAAGCAATCTTTTCCTTGTCACCCAGTCTATTTGGTTATTCTTAAATGCAGTTCCATTTGGAAACCCTGTTAAGCTTACTTTTCGTGAGTGGAGAGTGGGAGGTAATTTTGGAGATGAGGATAGCATCTTCATGAGTGGGGAGTGGGAGGTAATTTTGGAGATGAGGATAGCATCTTCTTGAGTGGGGAGTGGGAGGTGATTTTGGAGATGAGGAGAGCATCTTCTGAGTGTGGTAAGTCGAGTCCATGCTGATACTCAGTTCTGCTCACACAGTTCTGAGATGCTGGCGTTTCTTTCCCATTCATGTCTCATTTATATGTCTTTGTGTTTTAAATCATAAAATTTAATTCCTATAAGTATCAAAACATAAATACTGTTTGTTAAGATTAAAATAAATAGTTCCAGTTTTCTCCAGGGGAGTCTCACTGGGTATATTAAATATACCATTTATACATTTCAAATAACGAACCAACATGAAACAAACTCAGTGGTATTGTAGACTTTTTGTTTCATTTGGATTGTTTGAGCACTTTCTCTTATTGGTCTCTTGCTTGTATATTTTGCTTTCTGTTTTATGGGAGCCCTTTTGTTTTTTTAGGTGGGGGTGGATTTGGTGTATGTGTTTCTTGTTTTATGTTTGTTTGTCTTTACCCTTTTTTCTCTTTTTAAAAAAACAAAGACAAAGTTGGGTAGGTGGGAAGGGAATGAGGGAGGATCTAGGAGGAGTTTAGGGTGATGATCAGAATATGTTGTATATAAAAAGGGTTTTTTGTTTTTTTTTCTTAAAAAAGAAGAAAAAGAAATAGTCCCAGTATAGTTAAGTCCCTTCGGATGAGGTTTAAGGTGTCCTTGCTTTTTCATTCAAATAGGTTACATTGTGGGGAATGCATACATAACCAGTCTGCTTGTTAGGAAAGGAATGCTGAGAACCCCAGGCTGCTGGGGTGTGATCCTTTCCTTTGATTACTGTGGGTGTCACCTGACACAGAATACTCAGACCTGTAAATATAGATAATTTGTTTCTATTAAATGTATGCAATTGAATTTGGTTAAAGTAAATACACGATGATGTTTGATAATAGACTTGTTATAGACTTCATGGAAAATGTTAAGCCATATGACTTTGAATACTTTTTCTCTGTTCTAACAACTGGCTTTTTTTTTTTCTTTATCCACTACAGAACCAAAGACAAACAGAAGAGACATACTCTTTACTGGATCAGGGCCAGGAAGCAGAGCAGTCTGGGCTGCAGACCCTCCATTCTAAGTGGCCTCTCTTTGATCTGACTGTGATTGACCAGCTGTTCAAGGAAATGTCTTATTGTTTGTTTGACTTGAAAGCATTGTGTAGCATTCTTAATCAACGAGCTCAGGGCAAGGAGCCTAACCTGTCGTTATTACTGGGAATCAGATGTAAGTGGCTGATGCTTTTATTCTGTTTGCTTTTTCTGTGTTAGCTTTGTGCTCTCCTTTTCTTTGGCTTTATTAAGTCTTCAACTCAGCTGGTGGTTTTAGGTTTACCTCTCACCAGTTCAGTACTAAAACTGATGTAAATTTGTGGAATCCCGCAAGGGCATAGTTGCAGAATGCCTGGAGGTGTTTCCTACACTGGGTCTGAGTGTGGCCTGCAGTGCTTCTTAGCACTCCCCACACTCCCCTTTCCCCTCGCTCTCCAGTCCTAAGAGAAGTCAGGGTGCCCTGCCTTGTGGGAAGTCCAAGGCTCCCCCTTCATCCAGGTCTAGGAAGGTGTGCATCAAACAGACTAAGCTCCCAAAAAGCCAGTACATGCAGTAGAATCAAAATCCAGTGTCATTATCATTGGCTTCTCAGTCCACCCTCATTGTCAGCCACATTCAGAGAGTCCAGTTTGATCACATGCTCGTTCAGACCCAGTCCAGCTGGCCTTGGTGAGCTCCCATTAAATAAGTCCCACCGTCTCTGTGGTGTGGACACACCCCTCGTGGTCCTGACTTCCTTGCTCATGTTCTCCCTCCTTCTGCTCTTCATCTGGGCTTTTGGGAGCTCAGTCCAGTGCTCCAGTCTCTATCTCCATCCCTCGCCAGATGAAGGATCTATGGTGATATGCAAGGTGTTAATCAGTGTGTCTATGAGAGAAGGCCATTTCAGGTACCCTCTCCTCTGCTGCCCACAGACCTAGTTGGGGAAATTCCCTTGGACACCTGGGAACCCCTCTAGAGCCAAGACTGTAGCTAACCCTAAAATGGCTCCCTTGGTTAGGATAACTTCTTCCCTGCTCCCATATCCACCCTTCCTCCATCTCAATTATCCCAATCCCCCAAGCTCTCCCCAGTCCTCCTCTGTTTTTATGCCAATACCAAGCTGCTTTCATTACTGTAGCTCTGTAACAGAGTTTGAAGTCAGGGATGGTAATGCTTCCGGAAGTACTTTTATTGTGTAGGATTGTTTTGGCTATCCTGGGTTTTTTGTTTTTCCATATAAAGTTGATTATTGTGCTCTCAAGGTCTGTGAAGAATTTTGTTGGGATTTTGATGGGGATTGCATTGAATCTATAGATTGCTTTTGGTAGAATTGCCATTTTTACTACGTTGATGCTTCCAATCCAAGAGCAAGGGAGAGCCTTCCGTTTTCTGGTATCCTCTTCAGTTTCTTTCTTCAAAGACTTAAAGTTCTTGTCAAATAGATCTTTCACATCCTTGGTTAGAGTTACCCCAAGATATTTTATGCTATTTGTGGCTATCGTGAAAGGTGATGCTTCTCTGATTTCCCTCTCTGCTTCTCTATCCTTTGTACTCACTGCTTTTGTAAGTATCCTGTGCCCTGTGGATGAATGGGAGTGCCAGTCGTTTCAAGGGAGCCAAATTCTCTCCCACAGACGTGCTGCCTTTGGCACACATGACTTTTATGCTTTCTTTGTGATATCCTCTCTACTCTGTCTCAGTTCTTTCCCCTTCTGCCTGGAATTGTGGAAGAGCTGCCACAGTAATAAACTAACACGAGCCTTCCTTTGGGGGTTCTTTTTGTAGGAATGCCCATCTCTTTGTGTAGTTCTCAGGAATAGAATATTGTCTTATTGATATCTTTTTAATAGAGAAGAAATATATAAGTAAAAAGCTTAAAAACAGGGTAAGGCTACATAAAAAAGTTTATGGTGGAACACGCTCTGTGGAATGCTTGCCTCAGTATGGTTTGTGTGTGATGAGAATATTTCTATTTTCTCCAGAAAATATTCTACTGTATTATCTCATAATAGGTACTTTGGCTTAAAACAAATGCTCTTAAAGAGTGTCACTTGTTAAATGAAACATATATTTGTGTTAAGCAAGGTCAGCAGAATTTTACCCTCATTTCATAGAGGTGTGTTGACATGCTTAAATGTAGGCATGTGAAAAACACTGGTCAGTATTAGTCAGCAGATATCAGACACCTTCAGTGGTGTGGATACTAAGTTGGGTGCTGTCAGTGCAGATCATTAAACAACCCCCTCTCTCACATTAACTGAATTATTAGATGGATTCAGTAAGTACTGTAATTGAGATGTGATCAAAGACTAGAACTGACTGATATATATGGGAAGGGCTGGAAAGGCTTTGTGGATCTTAGAGAAGATGGCAGATGATCACCGACACTGGTTAGAATGGATCTCTTGGAGGAAGAAACAGAAGTTCACATATCACAGACTTCAGAGACGTAAAATTCCCCTCAGTTATTTTCTAATGTATATTTTAGTATAGCATTTGTTAGCCTTTACATTAATAGAGTTATGCTAAAATGAATGCAGTGAAGGTTTGTGACTCCACCCCCTTCACCACTAATCCCTGTGGTGGCTTTTTTCAGACTTTCAGGTCCAAACTCCAAGTCCTTACCTTACATGTGGCATTGTGAAATTCTGTCTGGCCAGCTACTTTGAATTGCTGTGTCATATGTCCTTCAGTTGTCAATTGGCAGACCTACCGTAATTTTCTTAAAATTCTCTGCCTCCTTGGTTTTCATGACATCATTCCTAAGTTCTGCTTCCACTGTTATGACTGCTTAGCCTCAAGATTCTCTAGACTTCTCTGCAACTTTCTTACTGGGTTTCATCTGGGCACACCGTTAGCCCCAGCATTTGGGAGGCAGAGGCAGGTGGATCTCTGTTAGTTCAAGGCCAGCCTGGTCCACAGAGTGTTACAGAATGGGCAGAACTACATAATGGGTCCCTGTCTCAAAAAAAATAATATTGGAGTACACAAGACTTATTAGTCAGTGGCTATTTTTATTTGTTTCCTCTTTTAGTCACTATTCTCTCTGAATACTTACATCTTTTTCTGTTCTTGCAATACTTTTCCCCATACAGATACTGATCTCTCACCTTGTCTAGAAGGCATCTTTGGTCTCCTGATTGTAGTCAACTCTTTCTCTCTATATATATTTACACTGGCTCTTTCCTAGGTATTAGAGACTCAGCATTACTCAAGTAGAGCCCCACTGTTCTGACCAGCTCTGCTCTCCTCAGAGTACTTAGTACTACCATACGCCACCTGATCCCAGTCCCTGACCCTCACTGTTGGCAGTTGAGCTCTATTGAGCTAATATTTACTCCTACCATGTGTCAGGCTCACATAACGCTGAACTGGACCATTACCCATCTTTTCATCCTCCTTTCCCTACCCATTTTTCATATTGTTTTCAGGGTTTTGTCTAAACCATAAATTGTTTTTCCTAATATCCTCCCTATGTTAGAATAGGTTCTGCTTATCTCTGTAGCTTATTTCTTATGCCTCTTCTCACATGTATTTTGTCTTCTACTGTTTAATGGCTAGACACTACTAGTCTTGTTTCTCAGATTCTATCAGACTGCTGTGTTTTGTGCCCACCAATAAACAAGTCCCAGCCATTACCCCAGTTAGGTCTACGTATGTTTTGTCTGTGCCGCTGTCTCTTTTGGGTAGTGGTAAGTCTACGCCTAGTTATTTATGGAATCATTTGGAAAGCATTGAGAATAAGTCATTGACTTCATCCAGCATCATACCTTGATCATGGCAAATGTTCATTAGTGTTTAAAAAAAAAAAAACAATTATTTGGCTGCTGTGCCGGAGGTTGAAAGAGTTTATTTCACATTTTTCTTGCTTTTTTTATTGGGACATGCTTTAAAAAAAAAAAAAAAAAAAAAAAACAACTAGAGTAGATAATTAAAAGCTAGCTGCTATACCCTCACCTTCATTATTCAGACTTCCAGTCATTCTCTATACACTTGTTTCAGTTGTTTGAGATTATGTGGTCCTAATACTCTGGCTATATCTTTTGAAACTAGTGTCTGCATGCTAGTAAAACTCCCTTTTCTAATCATAAAATTTAAGACATTTTGTCTGTGCAAATAATTTTCAAATTTTGTCATTGGGAAAGAATTAAGTACGCTAGTGGAACTTGAAAAGAGATGTGAGCAGTAGCTCTTTGTCGCCTTGCTAATATTGCTATTCACCAAGCATGCTGAATTTGTTTATGCTATATGAATTTAATACATTCTAACTAGCAGTGGTTTTTTTTTAAGACCACACAGGTAGGGTTTTTTTAATCTCAAATAATGTATAATTTGAACCTAAGCCTCACTGGTATTCATTGTACAGCATCATGTTTCCATGAGAATCTTGAACTGTCTATTCAGAAACCTAAGACGTTCTCTCCATGCTTTCTTTACACAGCAATGAACTGTTCAGCTGAAGAGACTGAAAATGACCACAGCCCAGAAGCACTCACTAAAAAGCTCTCAGATGTGTGCCAGTTACGGAGGGACATTGATGAATTAAGGACTACAATATCAGACCGCTATGCTCAGGACATGGGAGACAACTGTGTTACCCAGTGATCAAGTGTTGGGCCACAGCAACAATGATCCATTGTGAAATGCTGCTGTGTTAGACTCCTTTGGTTTTGTAGGACTATAAGGGAAAGGTGAAGCTCCTTGTAGTGGACTTCAGCTTTGTTGTTTCTGTTTTTAGGTTTGCTTTTCTGAGGAAGTTTGAAGGGGCTGATCAAATCAGGCAAGCAATCATGTTACTATTTGAAAAATGAGATAATGTCTGAAAGAAAAAGAACAAAACAACCTTCATTTTCAAACTGCTGATTGTAGGACCAAGCTGTGAACAGTGCTCTTCAGATAAAGGCATAGGGTTTCCTTACTCCTGTCATTTTGTGTACGTACATGTGAGTGCTCGTTCATTTTCTTGCTTGATCGCTCTGTCTCTGTCTGTCTGTGTGTGCTTGCCATGCATGTGCATTTGCATATGCGTGGACTCTGTCAACACAATAATGGGATTTCAAGGGTCAAAGCAAGACTTTGAAAGGCACACACTGTTGATTCTTCACTTTGGATTTTTCTAGGCAGACTGACCTGATCCAGTTCCAGGGCAGTGTTCTAATACAGAAGGCTAGCAAGCAAAATCACTAGTACTTTAAAAAGTGGCTGTATTGAGATGGTGCGATTGCAAAGTTGGGCTGATTTTGGCTCTGAGGACAGCTGTTTCTTCCAGAGTGGTCATAGATTGCCTCAGCAGTGTGAAACTGCCATGAGGATTTTTCCATTGGCTTTGTATGAAAAGTTAATATACAAAAAGTAATTGCAATTAATTTCAGCATACCCCTTACTATTTGTAATCTTTATTTATGATATATATGTAAAGAGAGCCATATAAAATTAATAGGAGCCCTCTGAGGCCTTCAGTGACTAGTATAAAAAGGAAGATGATAAAGTAACTCTGGCAGGGCTGATTTTTATCCACACTTCGGCACTCACATTTAAGCAGTGTCGGGCCTGCTTTAAACTACTTTAAGAGAAAGCCAACTCATTATTCATATATGAATTAACAGTAACATAAAACAAAGCCTAAGTCTCAGTGATATTTTAATTACTAGATTTGTTACATTACAAACAGCTTATCATGGAGAGTGATGTTGCTTAGGTTGGTTTATTTGGAGCACAGGGTACTTACTACTATGTAATGTAACTTATTTGAGCAGATACAGTCATTTAAACTTCAAATAATATTGTCTGTGTATCATTTTATGTTTTAGAAAGATTATATATTTTATTGCCAGCTGAGAACTCATTACAATCTTTTTAATACAGGCAAAGCATTGCCTTTTATGGGTGTGTTTTCCCTTCCTTCCTTCCTTTCCTTCCTTCTTCCCTCCCTTCATCCCTCCATCTCCACTTAATGCAACCCAGTTTTCTTCAGGCAGGACTACATAGGTGGGAGAGTAAAGGGTGTGGAGCCAGCAGGGTAGTACTGTTGACTGACATAAACTGTTTTCTTGCTAAGCTTATTCTGGTAGAAAAGATTTTTCTTAATCTAATCAATGAGAACTTAGTAGGACAGGCCTTTAAGGAGATTTGCTCAGGAAGATGATTAGTTCAGAAGTGAACTGTCCATATTCATTTGGTAGTTATATTTCAGTAGTTGGTTATACTCTATAATAATGACAGATTTCCCTTCTATTTAGTGTAAATTCACTCTACTCCTCTTTGGATCTGACTACTAAGAAATCAGTGTGTTGAAGCGAGTATGCATCCTAGCTCTCTAACCCAGAGAGAATTCCCTCTAAGAATTTGGTTCTTTAAAAATGTGTTCATTGGGTTTGGGGAGTAATGTTTTGATGATAATCAAGAAATTGTTCACTGCAAAAATATATGCTGTGCAAAAAGTAACATGTGTAGATGGTCCCAAGCTGTAAAGTCAGACAATACCATCTACGTGGGTCAACCGCTACAACAAGTAACAGATTTACTTTAGCTTTGGATAGAGTCCTCCCTGTTCTTTCATGGTGTCAGAAATACAGCCACCTAAAACCATAGCCCTGTAGAGCAACTATTGCTGATGTGTGTTAGCATCTTCTTAGAGTACCTAAGTCCTAGGTTCTTAGTTTCATGCTTTGAGTTTTTCTACTTACTGCTTTTTAAAACAAATTTACGGTCATATACACATAGAGACAGACATGCACAAATACCTTTCTTCTGGCCACTTGCAATAAATAATTTTTGTTTCGGCTAGTTTTCTAAAACTTAATAAATTTAATTCACATATCTTAGGATAAAAATTTTTAATTAAGAAATTACCAAATTCTTATTGATACATTTTAATTTCTAAACTGTATACTACCATTAAAAAGACATTCAGATGTGATAGATTTTGATTCATATTTTGATATAATGGACTACAAAATACTAATCTCTTACTAGAGTCTAGAGTTAATGAAAGACTGTGATAGTAAGGAGTCAGCTTTGGAGGGAATTTTAAGGAAGACGGAGCTAGTTATGTTCTAGTTAGTCAGCATTTCATTTTCCAGAAACATCTCCTTCCTTGAGACACACCCATTGAAAACAAAAAATTATCATTAGGTCAAGTGAGATGGCAAACAGCAATTCTATAGTGTTTTGTCCACATTTTGAAGTAGGGTGTACATGGAAGTTACTATAATAACATAAGCCTACAATAAGAAGGAACTTAATTCTAAAGTAAATCTATCTGTAAAATTTCTTATGCAATGATCTTTTTTCATTTATGTCTTTGTGTATGAAGTCTTATTCTCCTAAGAAGTGTTACACAGTATTTTACTTTTAGTCTATTCAAGGTGAAGCCATTTGAACACAGCCACGTAGAACAGAGGTAGACTAACAGTTGCTGCAGGAAGTCACCGTTTACCTATGCCAGTAGAACTAGCTGAGTCAAGGACACAGCCATGCACTGTTCTCGCGTGTGATGTCAGAAAAGCAGACTTAAACTTAGTGCATTTCCAGTGGCATCTGGTTCTAAGATTGTGAGTCTTGACAAGATACATATACAAGAATTTTATTCTTAAGAGCATGGTCCCTTTTAATACTTGGACTGGATTCACTATTTAAAGTTAGCATTATTATATCTTAGTGATGGTTGTGGGATTTTAATTTTGTGAAACTGAATTTAACTTTTAGTAGCTTGTTAGAAAAATATCAAGAGCTAGAAAATGTTGCTAAAGTGAATATTGGACAGTTCGACATAGAACGTTGTGAGGAAATATTGTTCTTGTTTCAGACTCATTGGGAAGCTCGGGCAGGTTGTAAAGGGGCCGTTTCATTGGAGAATGCTCTTTAAATATCAGCAATATTAAGCAACAGCAGCTGAGCAACAGTCTATTTTTCACAGTACTGTTCAGTGCTAGCACACCTCTGGTTTAGATTGCTGGAGTTCTTGTCTATATTTCTGTCACTGGATATATGATACAGTGATAGGATGTTCTCTGAATGGCCACACAGAGCGAGCAGATGACATTTGGAGGCACCAGTATCCTTTGCTTCCCATTCGTTTCCATTTCTGACAATTCTTTTCAGTGCTCACGAACGAAGAGAAACTGTGTACTGTTTGGTAGAAAGAGTAAAATTTCAATTTCACCCCCAAAACACACTGATGGTAATTGCTGTATGAATGCATCATACATTTAATCATGAAAGGGAATGATTGAGATTCTTCATATTTAAATGAAATATTCAATATAATAGAATGTACTTTGAAATCAATAAGTCATTGGCAACACTGTTGCAGCTGCATACAGAGAGAACCTTTTGTGCCTTTTTGCCTGCAGTGTTTATTTCTCTTACATGAGCTATGAGAATGTTGATTATTGCACCTTGTTCTTTGGTAAATAGACTTAAGAATTTTTCTAAAAAGAGCCATTTCTTCTTAGATGATAGTTACCTTAGTAAACTTGAGAGGATGTATCATATTTGGATGTGTTTGAAGCCCAGCCTTTTCTGTATAGAGAGCAGGAAACTCCTTTAAAATGTACTCATTTGTATGTATGTGTGTGTATTTATATATTATATATATGTAGTTATTTAAATACTTAAGCATGAAATTGACATAATGTTGGCGTGGTGACCAGAAGTAGTAAGGTGCTAGGTGGTCACATTAAAAGCACAGCACAGCAGAGTGTGCAATCAGTCACTGACTGGTGGGTTTGTAAACTAGGTTCAGTTTTTGAACCACCAGAATACCTCATGTGTAAATACAGTGTTCATGATTTAACTGAAATACAGTTATTGTAAAAGAAAAAAAAATGTGAAGCCACTGGCTGGCTTATGCCTTCTGACTTTGTTTTTCCTCCTTTTTGGAAAGGAGTTGTTTTTGGTTTTGTTTTTTAAATAGGGTTTACAGCTAGAAATTTGAATGCCAAAGTTCTATTTATTAAACTAAGAGAAAAAGTTTTCAATGTTAATGGCTAGTATTTTTCCACTGGACTATTGTTTGTTGATGTTGGAATTTGTATTTACAGAGAAATAAATTTTTTACAAAAATATTTTGTCTTTGTGGTACCTAATGTTGGTATAAGAATGTATTTGACATTTCAGGCTCTCTAACCCAAGGTCTCAATGACCTGACTTTTAAGTAAATGCTTTCCATAAATATATAGAAGAATCTTTGATCTGAATACAAGACTTGGGCTTTCTAGGTCTCTCTTATTTCATTAGCTAAAAATCATTGCCTCAACATCTTTCTGGGAAGGTGGGTAGAATTCCCACAACAGCTGTAATAAGTGCAAAGTCAAGACTGCATACATCTCAGCTGATAGAGATGTGCTCCCTCAGGGACTGTGTACACCGCAGCTGATAGAGATGTGCTCCCTCAGGGACTGTGTACATCTCAGCTGATAGAGATGTGCTCCCTCAGGGACTGTGTACACCGCAGCTGATAGAGATGTGCTCCCTCAGGGACTGCGTACACCTCAGCTGATAGAGCTGTGCTCCCTGAGGGACTGCGTACACCTCAGCTGATAGAGCTGTGCTCCCTGAGGGACTGTGTACACCACAGCTGATAGAGCTGTGCTCCCTCAGGGACTGTGTACACCTCAGCTGATAGAGCTGTGCTCCCTGAGGGACTGCGTACACCTCAGCTGATAGAGCTGTGCTCCCTGAGGGACTGTGTACACCACAGCTGATAGAGCTGTGCTCCCTGAGGGACTGTGTACACCACAGCTGATAGAGCTGTGCTCCCTCAGGGACTGTGTACACCTCAGCTGATAGAGCTGTGCTCCCTGAGGGACTGCGTACACCTCAGCTGATAGAGCTGTGCTCCCTGAGGGACTGCGTACACCTCAGCTGATAGAGCTGTGCTCCCTGAGGGACTGCGTACACCTCAGCTGATAGAGCTGTGCTCCCTGAGGGACTGCGTACACCACAGCTGATAGAGCTGTGCTTCCTGAGGGACTGTGTACACCACAGCTGATAGAGCTGTGCTCCCTCAGGGACTGCATACACCTCACTCAGCTGATAGTGCTGTGCTCTTTTGAATGAGGGGGCTGCTTGTTCATCCCGGCCACCCAGAACCAAAATAATCACACAGAAACTATATTAATTAAAATACTGGTTGGCCCATTAGCTGTAGCTTCTTATTGGCTAACTCCTATATCTTAATTTAACCCATTTTTTTTTTATCAATCTGTATATCACAATGAGATTGTGGCCTACTAGCAAAGTTTCAACACATCTACCTCTGGCTGTGGATCCATGGCATCTGTCTGACTCTGCCTTCTTTCTCCAAGCATTCAGTTCCACCTTCCCCACCTACATAAGTTCTGCCCTATCAACATGGCAAGGCAGTTTCTTTATTCATTAATAGTAATTACAGCACATAGAGGGGACTCTCACATCACCTCCCCTTTTCTGTTTAAATAAAAAAGAAGGCTTTAACTTTAACATAGTAAAATTACATATAACAAAACAGGTATCAAGCAAGAAATACAGTTACAATATTTATATCTATACCATATCTAAGCAAAACTATATAACTATCTATTCTTCAACTCCATTAAAGACTCCAGAAGGATATATTATTACCTAAGTAAACAATAAGTTCATTTAAAGCAACTTCCAAAACTCTAGAATTGACAGAGACTTCTCACTACCCGGACAGTCACCCAAAGTGGCATCCATCTTTAGCCTACATGCCCATCGTATCCAGCATATATTTCCACAAAGCAGGAAATTTCAAAGAGAGTTCCACCTATAATGGCGGTTTGTCAGTCACTTTCCTCTGTATCCTGCAGAATATCTAGCAGACTCTTTCATAAAGCAGGAACCCTGAAGCACTGTCTCACCTATAGGCAAGTTCAGCAGTCATTTCTCTGCAGGTCCTATATGTCCAGTTAGGCAGTCCAGGCAAGAGCAGTTTCTTGTCCAAATGGCTAACCAACTCCATAATGAGCCTCTTCAATGCCCATCATCCTCTTGAAGTAACTTGGTGCTGCCAGGAACAGACATGTCTCACTGTCATGAAAAGTTCTAAGTTCTTAAACATTTTAAATGCCATATTCTGAAGGTCTCTGAAAGATTGGGAAAATAACTAACGTATACATATATATATATATATATATATATATATATAATGACTATAATATATAATATATATATAATGACTATATATAATGACTATGAGCTTCACTATTATTGATGACTATTAACCTATATTTAACCTAGATTTCTTAACTATACATTGTATTTTTAAATGAACAAAGACAATACCTTAATCAAGGGCAGAAATATACACATACAGTATAACAAAGTTTACCTTAAATTTGTATCAATAAAGCAAGATCCATACCAATGCTAATCTCTATAGCATATCCCCTTTAAATGTAAAAAAAACATTTATAAACAATATTTGGGAATATGGGCGTAGTTCTGTCCATACTGCTTCTTGCTGTTTGGGGGCACTGTTAATCAGGTTTTTCATGGTGTATCCTGTGTGCTAGGTTCATCTCAGTCAGCAGTTGGGTGAAGTAATTTTTTGAGGGTGTTCACAGCAACCTTTCAGGGGGTCTTGTTCCATCATACCACACCAGTCTGGAAGCAATCCACAGGTTCTCATCCTCTCTAGAAACAAGAGAAAAAGGAGCATATCCTTATACCCAAATTTGGAAGTCATCATACCTTTATAATATCATGCTGGTTTAGCTTAGAAGCCCATAAAATGAAATGTCTCTCTGTACACAGCTCCTTCATAGTCAAAAAATTCAAAGATAACACAATAATATACATAATCCGGACTCTGAAATTTCCATCTTTACATGGCTTATTTTTACTCATAGCTTTTTAATATTTATTTTATTATCTTTTATCTTTACTCCTTTAATCTATAACTGACTGTCTTTGTCCTCTGCAAATATGTTGTGGCTGTTTAGCTTAGGGATTTTGTGGGACTCTTAAAGTAGGAGTTGGGGATGTCTCTGACTCTTTTGCCTACTCTTGGGAACACTTTTCCTCCCACTGGGTTGCTTGACATGAGGGGTTTTTTCCTAATCATATTGTGCCTTGTTTGCCATGTTCTGTTGATATCTTTGGGAGGCCTGTACTTTTCTGAATGGAAATAGGGGAGGAGTAGATCTGTGAGAGAAGGAGGTTGGAGGGTGCTAGGAGAGTTGGAGGGTTGGAGGGAGAAGAGGATGTGTATTTGGCATCCTTAGCTATCAGGGAAAGGCAAATTACAATGA
This sequence comes from Chionomys nivalis, assembly GCF_950005125.1. Lineage (NCBI taxonomy): Eukaryota > Metazoa > Chordata > Mammalia > Rodentia > Cricetidae > Chionomys > Chionomys nivalis. The sequence continues at coordinate 47,948,366 of NC_080087.1, forward strand.
CTTTGGAAATGTATCTTCCAGCTTTGATCAAGAAGGGGACAGTAAGGTTCCAGAGGAACTGACACCTTCTCCTGCCCTCTGTGGGTACCTGCATACAAGTGTAAACATTCACCAAGTGTATGCACTTGTGTGTGTGTGTGTGCACATGAGTACAAATAAATAAATCCTTAAAAATTAAAAGTAAATTTTCAATATGATCTAGCTATACTATTTCCTGATGTATGCTCCAAGGCCTTAGCATTCTCCCACTGTAACACTTGCATGTCCAAGCTTATTGCTTTAATATTTTCAACAGCAGGAAACTGAAACCAGGCTAGATTTCCATCAGCAGAGGAATGGATAATGAAAATGTATATATACATGATGAAATTTTACTTGGTTGTAGAGAAAAAATTGAATTAAATTTGAAGAAAATGGATCTGAAAAATGTTACATTAAGCAAGGTAACTCAGGCCAAGAAAGACAAATTATATAGTCTATAATATGCAGATCCTAGCTTGCTATAGGTATAAATCCTAGTGAATGTAGAAATAGGTTATGAAACTAGTAAGAGCAGCAATAAGCTTTGTGTAATGTGGCATGAAAGCAGAAAGGAAGTGATGAGGGAGAGGGTCAGGGATTAGGGTAAAGGTGAAGAATAATCAACAGAATCAAGTTAATGCCATAACGGAATCTAATGCTGTGCAGGCTGATATATATATATCAGGATATATATATATATATCCTGAGATAGACTAAAATGGCCAATGCTAACTTGTGGCATATATTCCCAAGCCATCCCTTAAATAATCTTTTTGTTATTATGTTGGAATCTGGGATGAACATAATTAAATTCAGTTGGTGCCTTTGGACAGTTGTCATTAATAATTACATTGCAACTAATGCCAGCAATACTCAAAGCAAAATCAAAGCAGGTGCTCCTGGGGTAGAGTTGGAGAAAGTGGCTGGCTGGAATTAATGTTGAGGGTGTCTGTGGCCAATAGTTAGCAGAATAAGCTTAAAATTACAAGGCCACGAGGTTCAGGGTGCCAGGATACTTAGTACTATAGTACTGTGTGCTAGGAATTAGAGATGTTTGGGGGAATTCTGAGCACCAAAAGGACTCAGACCAAGACTCTACCAAAGGAATTTGTTTGTGTAAACATCTTGCTTGGTTTGTGATTCTCTTTATTATCTGGCCTGCAGAACATTTTCAGTTTACATAAATATTACATAGAAGATGCACTTGCTCCGTCTACCACTGCAAGCATTTTTCCTTGTTAGTTACATCTTGCATTGGTAAGGTGCATGTCATATAACTGGTAAACTAATATTGGTTGTTATTTGTAACTGAAATCCCTAGTCGATTCCTGAATGATCCTCTGAATTATGGAAAATACACATTATCATATATTTTTCAACAATTCTGAGTTTTGAAAATACATTTTACATATAGTTTATATTCATATGAGCCAAAAGTTACTTTTCTGAAAATTACTTCACAGGTTTATGACAAGTTTTATGAAATATTTTGTCACTTTCAAGTGGGAAAGATGCCTTAAATTTTTACTTAAATTTGAATCCATTATATGAAATGTAACTACATTTGCATATTTTTGCGATGTATTCCTAGGATAACATTCTTGTTCCAAAGGATGCTTTATACTTTGACTTGTAAAAGAAATCCATAGTATACATCTTACCAGATTGGGTTTTGGAAGAACAAAAGTCTCCCATACCAATAATTCTCCATAAAGTTTGAAAAGATTTGAAGTCCTGTAATTGAAAGAAATATAGAAGCCCAGAAAAATTACAAGGAAATTTGTAATTAAAGTGATTATTATTTCCTTACTTTCTTCTTTTTTTCCAACATAATATTTTTATCAATTATTTAGAAATTTCATGCAATGCATCGACCACACTCACTTTCCATTCCTCCCAGGTCCACTCTCTTACAATTTGTGTTGCCCATATACTCACTGGAGCATGGTCAAACTCCCAGTGGACAGCCCCTTACTCATAACTGAGACCTTTCCCATCCTTACCACCAGAAGTCTACAACTATGAAGAGCTATACTTTAGCATCTTTATCTTTTTTAAGGACTTCCCTCAATAGCTTCTGCCGCGGACTGACTCTCTTGGAGATTGAAGACCGAGGGAGAACAGGGGTGAAGGCTTAGGAGAACCCAGGATTCGGCGAATGACAGACAGACACAACTCTAATGAGATTTGAATCTGCTGCAACTTTACTGAAATTCAAGCATCACTTTTAAGAGATTACAGAAAGAAGTTGGCAGACATAAAAGTTTCCATAGAAAAATGATTACAGACAATTGATTATTCTCAGCAAGTCTTGTGGTCAGGGCCAGGTGGGCAGAGCTTTTCTTTGAAATTCATCTCACACAGCTAACTACCTGTGCTTTCTCGTGGCCCTAAATCATATCTGCCCTCAAGGTAACCAAGGTGACCCAAACGCCATTCTTTAACCGTGCTTCCTCATGGCCCTAAATCATATCTGCCCTCAAGGTAACCAAGGTAACCCAAACACCATTCTTCAGGATTCCACCCCCAGGGTTTGTTCCAATATTGAATGACTGACTTCATGTTATCAAGAATAGCCTGCCTTTCTTTCCTATCTAATATGTACCAGGGGTTTCTCATTCTGGCTAGCCTCTCCATAAATGGTAACTCATGCCATTCCATACATTTTCCTTCATAATTTACCCATATTCTACCAAATCTCCTATCATGGGCTCTTTCTGTTCTAGGGTATCTATAAATTCCCCCAGAGAGTGAGCTGGAGTTTTAATCATAACATTAATGGCCTGAATCAAGGGAGGGAACTGACACATCAGTTCCTCCGTATTCAAGGAGCCGTTGGAGATGCTTCCTGGTTCCTTGAACAGATTAAGTTTTTGTCAAGAGAAAAATAGAACAGAAGCAGAGTCAATGGAAGAAACCATCGCCAGGAACAAAGTGAACGAGATCGTTGAGGCTGATCAGGCACCTCAACTCGAGCAGACTGCCAGGGAACTGCCGGGGGCCAAGCTCCGGGAAGTACGAGCCCCTCATTTTGAGACGGCCACCACCTGAGAGGCATTTTGTCACACAGGCGGGACAGCTGTGGATGTGGCAAGCTTCATGTCTAGACTGTTTCTTTTTTCTTTTGTGGGGATGGGTGGGTGTATTGTAGAATCTTTCAATGTCTGTTATTCTCAATTGAGACTGTAGACTCATTGGTACTACTGCAATAGATTCTTCTTTGTCCATAACAACCACCAGCAGCACAGATCATGGACTTTCCATACCTGCACAGACCATGGGCAATCTATATGGTCTCTGGTGGTATCATGGACCATGAATTTCATCATGATCTCCAGTGGCAACATGGATTACAACATCAACATGATCCCAGAGTGGATCATGGACATTAACATGGTTTCCAGTGGCAGCAAGGACATCATTGTAGGTTATTTGTTCAAATCTTTGGGGGCTTAGCACCCAGCTCTCAAATAAGTACACAGAGACTTATTTTTACTTATAAATGTCCTGCCTTAGCTTGGCTTATTTCTAGACAGTTTTTCTAACTTAAATTATCTCATTTATATCTAACTATGTTTTATTTCTGGACTTTTTACCTTTTTATTTTATATACCTTTCTTTCCTTCTTATTTATTACGTGGCTGGCTATGTGACTGGGTGTTGGCTTCTGGTGCCCCCCTCTCTTTCTCCTTTTCTTACTTCTCCTTCTTCTCTCCAGCCTAGATTTCTCCTCCTGTTTATTCTCTCTGTCAGCCCCACCTATCCTTTCTCCTGTCTAGCTATTGACTGTTTACTTCTTTATTAGACCAATCAGATATCTTAGTTAGGCAGAGTAACACAACTTTACAGAGTTAAACAAATGCAACATAAAAAATGCAGCATATCATTGCTTCATTAAACAAATACTTCACAGCATAAACAAATGTAACACATCTTAAACTAATATTCCACAACACCTCATTGTGGCCTCTAGTGACTGCATGTATCTCAGACATCAACATGGCCCCCAGCTGCAGTATGGATCACAGGTATCAACATGCTATCCAGTAACCACAGACATCTACATGGTCTCTTGTGACAACACAGACTGCAGACATCAGAATAGCCCCATATGACAGGCCAGACCATGGGCATAAACATGGCCTCTATGAGCAGCAGGTACCATAGACACCAATCTAAGCCTCTGTAGCAGCAGACCATAGAAATCAGCATGGCCTCAGGTAGCAGGCCAATCCGTGAACATCCACATGACTTATGTTGGTGTGGGAGGTCCTTCTGTCTATGTGTTGCTTTTATTGGTTAATGTATAAAGAAACTGCTTTGGGCCTATAGCAGAGCTATTGGGGAACAGAGCTAGGCAGGGAAAACTAAGCTGAATGCTGGGAGAAAGAAGGGTGGAATCAGAGAGAAGAAATTGAGCTGCTGGAGACAGATACTGGGAACTTTAGCTGGTAAGCCACAACTATATGACCACACACAGATTAATAGAAATAGGCTAAATTAATATGTAAGAGTTAGCCAATAAGAAGCTAGAGCTAAGGGGCCAACCCGTTATTTAATTAATACAGTTTCTGTGTGATTATTTCGTGGCTAAGCAGTTGGGAATGAACAAGTGGCCTTCTCACTACATTCTGTCAATCTATAAACATCAACATGGTTTCAGGTGTCAGCACAGACCATGATCACCAAATGGCCTCTGATGACTACACAGACCACAGATATCAACAAGGTTTCTGATGGTAGTAGCATAGTCCACTGATGTCAACATGGCTCCCAATGGTAACATGAACCACAGACATCAGCATGGTCCTTGGAAGCATTTCAGATAAGGAAAGGGGAAATAGATGAGATCTTACGAGAAAATTGGGAGCATGGGGATGGGAGAATAAGGGAGGGTAGAAGGGGAGGAAGAAAAGAGAAGAGGAGAGGGGAAGAGAACCTGTGGGAACAGGAACAGAGATAGAGAGCATGGAAAAATATATTTTGATTGAGGGAGCCTTTATGGGGCTTTGCAGAAACCTGGTACTAGATCTTTCTGGGAATCCATAAAGATGGCCCCAGCTAAGATTCTAAGCAGTAGTGAAGAGGGTGCCTGAACTGGACTTGCTCTGTAGTCAGATTGATGACTATCTTAAATGTCATCATAGAACCTTCATAGAACCAGCAAGTGATGGAAGCAGATGCAGAGATCCACAACAGAGCCCTGGGGCTGAGCTCCCTAAGTCCAATCAAAGTGTGGGATGAGTGAGAATATGAACAAAAAGGTCAAGATCATGATAGGGATAACCACTGAAACAACTTAATGGGAGCTCACCAACTGCAGCCTGACAGCAAATGAACCAGCATAGTACCAAACTAGGCCCTTGGGATGTGGATGATGACAGTTGTATGGCCTGGGCAGACTGTCGCGACACTGGCAGTGGGACCAGAATTTATCCCTACTGGTTGTACTGGCTTTTTGGAACCCATTCTCTTTGGTGGAATACCTAGCTCAGCCTAGATATAGTGGGAAGGGCTTTGGTCCTGCCTCAAAGCAATGTGCTAGACTTTGTTTACTATGTGAAATCTTACCTCTCTGAGAAGTAGATGGTAGGGGGTGGGATGAGGGGGGAAGGTGGAGAGAGCAGAAGGGGAGTGGCAGTGGGAACTGGGATTGGCATGTAAAATGAGAAAAGATAGTTTTTTTTATTAATTAATTAAAAACAAAAAGTCATTGATAAACTCAAAGTGACATAGATTTCCCACCTGCTACCTTAGAGAGACTTTAGTTTTGTGTTATACATTTAGGTCTATGATCCATATTGGGAGTATTTTAGAAGAGGGGACGGCTTTCATTCTCAGCTAGTTTGCCTTTCCACAGTCAAAAGCTGCGTAACTATTTGCATGGGTTTTAATTTCCTTTTTTTAATGCAGTTATTTATCAATTACTATTGTGTGTGGCATGATGTGTGTGTGTTTGTGTGTATGTGAGTGAGTGTGTGTGTGTGTATGTGAGTGCATGTGTGCCCAACACGTGTGTGGAAGACAGAGGAACAACTCTGTAGAGTCCTGTTTTCTCCTTTCTCCTTTAAGTTCCTGGGGATTGCAAGCTTGTACGGGGGTCTTCAAGCTTGTATGGCAAACACCTTGTCTTAGGGTCTCTATTGCTGTGAAGAGTCACCATGACCACAGCTTTAATTGGTGTGACTTAAAGTTTCAGACATTTAGTCCATTATCATCCTGGCAGGAAACATGGCAGCACCCAGGCTGGGCATGGTACTGGAAAGGAGTCAGTCTAGAGTCCTACATTTTTGAACCACAGGCAGCAGGAAGTGGTCTGAGACACTGGCTGTGGCCTGAGCAGATATGAAACCTCAAAGCCCACCTCCGCAGTGACAGGCTTCCTTCAACTAGGCCAAAGTCACACCTCCTAATAGTGCCACTCCTTTTGGGGGTCATTTTCTTTCAAGCCACCACACACCTGTACCCACTGAGTCATCTCACCAGTCTCAAGTGTTTTTTTTTTTTTTAATAGTATTTGTCTGGAAAAGGTAACCTGCTAAAAGTATTTAATATTTCAAAGTATAAGTTATTCAAAATCCACTACTGTCAGCAAAGATCGTACCCTAGTTATTTTTTGTTGCTGTGGTGGGATACCATGATTACAGGGGAGATTTGTTTGAGGTTATAATTAAGCTACAGTTACATCATGAAGAGAAAGACAAGGCAATAGGCAGGAAAGGCACCGTAGGAAGAGTAAGAGGCTGACTGGTCACATTGTATTTCCACTCAGGAAGCAGAAGGTGAACAGGAAGGGGAGGCAGTCTACAGAGCTTTAAGGCCTGTCTCCTTTGACCTAATTCTTCCATTGAGACTCTGTGGTGGTTTTAGTGTAATTGCCTCTCTCCCCATAGGCTCATATGTTTGAATACTTGGTTCCCAGTTGGTGAAATTGTTCGGGAAGGGTTAGGAGGTGTGGCTTTGTTGGAGAAGGTGTGTCACTACAATTGGGCTTTGAAGTTTCAAAAGTCCATGCCATTCCTAATTAAATCAGCATCACCTTACCAACTGAGAAGACAGTATTCAGAGATCTGAGCCCATTGGGGGACACATTTTATATTCAAACCACACATTATGATATCCCCTAATGCAAAATACATTCAATCCAACTTTGAAAGTACCCATGATCTTTCACAGTCTTAATATTATTCAAAGGTCCAAAGTCCACATCTCATCTGAGACTCAGAACAATGTCTGAACCATGGGTACCTCAGAAAAACAAGGTACACAAATTTCTAACATACAATGTTACAGAGTATGCATGTCCACTCCCAAATTGAGGCCTGGAAACACAGTGAAGAAAATCTGGTTGACTAAAGCAAGTCAGAACCACAGCAGCAAAGATACCAAATCCTGGAGCTTCTTGTCAGGCATCTAGGATTTCTCATGATTCATAGTTCCAGAAGGCTGAGGGTAGCATCACTCACACAACTCTCCTACCTGTGGTACCCTCTCTCATGACTCCACTTGTCATGACCCATCTTCAGTGACCTACTTCATCTCCTAAAATTTCCGTAATCTTCCCAAACAGTGCAACTGACTGACAGGGGATGAAGTGTTCAAACACATCAGCCTTCGGGGAGATATTTCACAGCAAACCCAAACAAGTGGCTGTTGTGGTCGCAGGAATGGTTTGCCATGGCAGAAATTGACTACATACATACACCAAAGACATTTTCTCCAATTTGGTGTCAGGTTTACCTGAGATCTGAATGTGAAAGTCAACTCTAACCAGACTTGTCCAAAAATTGGTTCTCTGTTCTTCAGATGAAGGATTGAGCTGAAGGATATATTCCTTTCTCTGTTCCTTCTCTTATTCTGTGAGGTATACATTGTGCAATTATTGTCTAAACATAAAAATGGCATTATCATCAAGCAACTAATTATTTCTAGAAACACACTGTTATCTACCTTGACTTTGATGTGCTAGTTTGCAAGGCAAGCCAAATTAATCTGCATTTCTGTGGCTTTATTCCAGCTTTTCTTGATTAAGACAGGGCTAATATGGAAAAGCTTCTATCCAAAAGTCATCAAAATGGGGATACTATAGAAACATTGCATGGCCTTGAGCTGTCAATCCACCTTTGCAGGAATCAATGATTTCATATAAGAGTTCTATGTTAGGAATATATAATAGGAAAATGTAAATTCAGCTAAATTTAATCTATTGGTTCAGATCAATTTTCAGTTAAAATTGAAGAGTTCTTTTCAAATTGAAAGTGATGAAATATTTTGTTTCCTAACTGTGTGAAAGGGTAATCCCCCCCGCAAAGTAACTTTCTGACTCATATGAATATAAAATGAACATATGTCAAATATTTTATTTAATTCATTAATGAGGGAATTGGAAGTGTTGTTTCAGCTGATGTAAGAAGAATACAAAGGACAGATACACTTATAACTCAGAAGTGTTGAAATGAATATGCAAGAGATTGCGAAAGTGGCTTTCCATGTGCAGAAAGGGGCATTAATTTAATCTCTACTAGATGCAATTTACAGTGTATTGCTAGGCAAGAATTGTTTATAATTATTATTTCTCTTTCTATTATAAGAATTGTAAAGTAGCTGAAAGCCAATGAGAAGCTTAAATAGCACCACAGTGAGCATACAACAATGCACCATTTCCTATCACACATGCTCAGTGACTACCTCAATGTTACACACTTCCTTGCGAATTTCTCTGGGCTTTTTTTTCTCTTTTGGCTTGAGTGATGGACAGTATGGAGGCGTATGGGCACAGGAGTCTTTTTTATAAATTCCTCTAGAACCCAGTCTAGAGTATGTGATGCTTCCTCACTAAACACCTAGAAATAAAGGAGACAAAAGAACAGATAGAGATAGGAACAGATGTGCAAAAGCTAGTCAGTTATAAATATGTTATGTAAAAGCATTTGCCTTTAGAAGATACAGCTTTACTTCACCGGGAAGATTTTTTAAACCTTTTTAAAAATTTATTTTATATTTTTTAATCAACAAGTTAATATTCCCCAGGTGATCACAGTTTCCCCTCCCCCAACATCACCCCCTCTCCCATCCACTCCTCCTTCCTTCCCTTCAAAAAAGTACATGCCTTCCATGTATATCAGTCAGTCATGGAAAATCATCACTTGGCAGATTTTATCTTCTACTTTTTGGAAATATGACTCCTTTATTTTTCTCTCCTTTTTATTGATTGGCTAGTTTTGTGCCTCTCCACACCCCCCAGCATGTGTATCTGGTAGATTTACAACGAATGGGTAAAAGCTTTCCACACATTAATGAGCTAAGAGTTCTATCATTAATATATTACTAGTGTCATATTTAGGGATTCTATTGCTGTAAAGAAACACCATGACCACAGCAACTTTTATAAAGGAAATAATTTAATGGGGTGGCTTACAGTTTTAGGGGTTTAGTCCATTATCATCATGGTGGGACATGGCAGCATTCAGGCAGCCATGGTGCTGGAGCTAAGAGTCTTAGATGTTGACAGGAAGTGGTCTGTCTCACTGGGTGTAGCTTGAGCATAGGAGACTTATAAGCCCACCCTCACAGTGAGATACTTCCTCCATCAAGGCCACAACTCTCATTAGTGCTACTCCCTTTAGGGGCCATTTTCTTTCAAACCACCACAACTAGAATTTAATATTTCCACTGGAGTATTTCATCATGTAAGTCTAGATGTTTAGAAAAGGTATTTTGAAGGGAACCTAAAGTCAATAACTATTTTGAATGAAGATTTTTTTTTTAAATTCCCAGAGTCCAAAAGATAATCGCCAACAAAAACCATTTGCAGATTTTCTGGGTTTCTTTATCACCACCTTGCTGCCTGTGAACCACTGGGTATTTTCCCCAGGTAACAGGCTACTAGAATGCACAGCCAAAAAGTTCAGGGTAGCATAAAGAAAGGACAAAGGTTGCTGGGAAAGATTTATTTAGAATACTATCAATAAACATTTAGGCTCCAAAACGTATGGAACTCTGTGGAGGGATTATTGTCACCTTCCCTCACCTGCCGAAAACCAAAGGAAGTGCTCTGCTCCCAGCGTGGGGTGCAGAGAAATGAATGAAAGGCAATATACTTTAAAAGTGCAAGAAGGCAATTTTTGACCTCCCTTTCTTCCCGAGTGCCCTCACTTGGAAGATGTCTTCTCTATACTAAAAAGGAATGCAATGTTCTCTTCATCAAGAGAAAGATGTTGAGAATGGAAGACTTCTTACAGACACTTGTGTTAAATGTCTTTTTAAAATATGCTTACTGAGTTTATTTCTCTGGTTGCTTCTTTGTCCCACTATGGTGTTTTGAACAGGAATGGCCCCACCGACTCAAGTGTTTAAATGTTTGGGTATAGGGAGTGACACTATTAGGAGGTGCAGCCTTGTTGGGGTAGGTGTGGCTTTTTTGGAGTAGGTCTATCACTAGGAGGTGTGTTTTGAGGTCTCATGATAATGGAATAAACCTCTGAAACTGTGAGCCAGCACCAATTAAATGTTTTCCTTTGTAAGTGTTGCCGTGGTCATGGTGTCTCTTCACAGCGATAGAAACCTTAACTAAGACATCCACCTAGTACAAAAAAACATGCCATTTCTCAAGGTCTATGTTTCTTCATGAGGGCTCCTGTGTTAATATCACATGCATTTGCTTTCTCTTCTCTCATTAATGTGTCTTATATAAATTAGTTCTCTGACTCAGCCAAAAATGGTGAGGATGTAGGTAAAATCTTGTCTCCTATCCTTAAGTTTTCCAGGTTGAAGATGAAATGTTAAGAGGCTAGTGGGACATTTCCGTTAGACTCTTCCTCTCCCTTTGGATAAGTCTGTAAACTAGGGGTTAACCGTGCACAGAAAGGATGAACGATGCTTTGTAGCCAAATGTAAACTAGGAGTTAACCGTGCACAGAAAGGATGAACGATGCTTTGTAGCCAAATGTAAACTAGGGGTTAACCGTGCACAGAAAGGATGAACGATGCTTTGGCCAAATCTGCAGGTTTGAGCAGCTGTAGGCACATAGCCGCCCCAGTGTCCTCAGAAACCTACTGGCAGACTCAGCCCAGGCTGCCCTGAACTGCATGTGGATACCTCTGTGGGTATCTCAACCCACAATCTGAGAATAGCTTGGGGATGGGAAAATTGAATTGAAAATGGGCTTTCTCCTCCAGATGTAAACAAATTGTCACTTAGAGCTCCAAAGAGATGGGCTCTTCTTTTAAGTCACCGAAAGTAATGCGTCCAGTAATGCACTTTTATTAAGGTAGTACAGATTTACTCATCTTTTTTTAAAATAAAAAACCACAGAGATTTTCGCTACTAGTCCCCAAAGAACCATACATTATTTTCTATATTGCCATTAACAATTGTTTGAAAAGTGACGATGTTTATCATCTTTAACAACAGTAATTTATCTCATTTAAAAAGACCTTTTAGCTTATACAATAGAACATACTTATTAAGGAGTATTTAAAAATCGCTGTATATTTTCAAAGTGAAAAAATACAGTTAACATTTATCATTCTGACTTTTATTTTACCACCTGAACAAGATGTATTTGGACCAAGCACAAAACAGTGAAAATTTCAAAAAATTTAAATATTCAAATTTGGAAAAAAAATAAAGTTTTGTTCTACTTTTCAAGGCAAAAATTATGTAAGCAAGAACAATTCTGGTCGTGAGAAAAAGTAGGATCAAGAAACTCATGAGGGACTACTGCAATCACCTAGTCTAGAGAAACATTAGGATGCTTTGCATATAATAGTGATTATAAAACTCCAGGTGGCAGAGATCTTTGATTAAGGCTGGCATCCTCATAAATTTAAAATGCTAAATGATTCTTCTTGATAAACATTGTGGCTGCTAGAAAATACTATGACCTGAGCCCCCTCCTCCTGCCACCATTTTTTTCTCCTGGTAGAAGTAGGTCCTTCAAGTAAGTGACATTTTCTAGCAGAATCCGGCAAGGCAACAACAAAAATGCCTGCCTAGTCTTTGAGGTGCGGATGGCTCACTTGAGTCTCAAGGTATACACTCCCCCTAGTTTGACTAAAGTAAAGGAACATGGGTCACCTGTGCTGACATATCTAAGTATCCGCCATTGGGTCCAACAGAATGGGCCAGCATGGGATTGATAATTGCAGCCAAGTCAGTGTTAACATAAATAAAAGTATAAGTGAGACACGTAGACATCGACCATTTTGTACACTGTTAACTTCTAGTTTCCAGACCCATCCAAAGGGAGAGAAGGGTTTAAATGGAGATGTTCCACTACCCTGTTAATATTTCACGACCAGCCCAGAAAATATAACAGGATGGGAGACAGGATTTTACCTCTTCATTTTCTGTTCAGGTCTGGGAACTAATTTGATAGAAAATGCAATGACAAAAATCAGTTTAAGAGAGCATTGATGATGTCTATCTAGAAGTAATTGTTTCTCAAAGTAGAGACTGTAGCTGTGTGTGTGCTATAATTTTCTCTGAAAATTGTGAGCTCTAAGAGAGTGGGTACAGTGCCTAACTCTATGCCTGGCCCACAGGAAGTACTGTGAATATTTGCCTAATGAACAAATGCACTATCGTCAAAAACTACAAATAATCAGACTTCCCACTAGAAACTGCTACTACTATGCAGTGCTACGTACTAGTATTCTAGGATTTAAGTTTATTAAATTATTTGTGTCCCATAAAGTTAAACCTTACTTAATCTATGAAAGGGCTCTGTCACTCCTAACGTTGGTTGGCAGGAAGCTTTAATTTGGAAGTCACAGACGGGCATGACACAGCCAAGTCCTGTATACAAGCAAGTATACAAGCCCACTGCAGTGCGGATGTTGCTACTCAGAGCATGGTCCAAGGACCATCCATCTGCATCTCGGGAGCTTGTTAGAAACATGGGATGACCCACTCAGACCTTCTACAGCAGTATCTGCCTGTGGACGGATCTCTGAGTGATGCACGTATGTTCTGGAGTTTTCAGTGCTCCTTTAAGTATTATAGTTACTGCTATAATGTAACAAGCCACCCAGGCCTTAGAAGGTCTCCAGACCTTGCAGTACCTAACTCCATGATGGAAGCACCATTCAGGCTGTAAAATTCAGCACACAGTGCCACCTGCCAAAATGAAAACAAAGACCTAATCCATCCAAGTCCATGGTCCTTTGGGAAAGTCTCTAAATGTACTAACCCTGCTCTTTCTGTCTAACTGTTCTTGTTAACTGAAGCAGGTCAACCCAGAACTTGCAATTTGTGCTTAAAAGGTCATCCTTAGGAAGGCTTGGCGCCACACTAGGATCCTGGACAACCCTTGCAGTCACTGGCTGGCTAATAAAGACTTTCTATTGACTTAAACCCCTGTCTGAGAAGTCTTCTCTAGTGGAGACCCTCATAACAATAGCATCAGGCAGCTCCAAACACAGGCAAATGCATAAATCCATGTGACTAGAGTAAGTGAAACGGCTTATCCATCCATCAATCAGGAAATATTTACTCGGCAACTCTTTGGTGCCAGTCACCAAAGCCTCCTTACAACAGCCTTCAGTATGCCCACTTCTGTGTAATATAGAGTTTTCATTATTCATTGATGAGTGTTAGGCTTTGGAGGCACCTTAATAATGACAAAGTCCAAATCTTCTGTATTGCTAATGAGAAATCCACAATCCTGTATAGCGAGGAACCCACAGACCAGAAGAGAACTAAAATCCAGACCTTTGTCTCATTTGTTACATCACTGTAATGGCTATTCTTGGTGGTCATCTTGACTATATCTAGAATTAACTAAAACCCAACTAGCTGCATTCACCTATGTGGCATTTTCCTTGATTGAGTCATTTGGGGTGAGAAGATCCACCATAAATTAGAATATTTTGAGTATCTGCCTTATGCGTGGGCCACACGTTCTCACAGCAGCTTCTATAAGGGACATGGAAGAAGGAAGTGCTAACCCTTTGCCTACTGCTGCCTCTTCCACTGGCAAGTTCATTCCTTCACTGACATTAAAGCCTATGTCATCAGATTCCAGTGTATGCAGAAGACCAGTTAGCTGTACTAACTGGTCTTATGTCAACTTGACACAAGCTAGAGTCATCTAAAAGGAGGAAGCCTCAAACGAGAAAATTGCCCCAGAAGATCTGCTTGTAGGGTGTTTTCTAAGTGATTTATGGGGAAGGCCCAGCCCATTGTGGGTGTTGTCATCTCTAGACTGGTGGTCCTAGGTTCTATAAGAAAGCACGCTGAGAAACACATGTGGAGCAAGTGAGTGTGTAGCCCTTCTCTATGACCTCTGCATCAGCTCCTGCCTCCAAGTTCCTGCCCTGCTTCAGTCCCTGCCCTGACTTCCTTCAATATGAGCTATGATATGGAAGTGTAAGCTAAATAAATGCTTTTCTTCCCCGACTTGCTTTTGGTCATGGTGTTTCATTATAGCCATAATAAATCCTAATTAAGACAGCAGCTGAGATATCCAGTCTTTCAGACTGAATAACTATTGGATACCTGGACTTTCCATCAGGAGATGACCATTGCTGGAAGGTCAGACCATAACCTGCAAGCCACATAAATATGTGTGTGTATGTATATATGCACATACATGTGTGTAGTAGCTATGAGTATATATATATAAATATGTGGATATATATATATATTCATCCTATCAGTTCTGTTTTTTCTAGAGAATACTAGATTTTTCTAGGGAATACAATTACACTTCATTTCTTCTCTAAATAAAAAACTCGAGAGAGGTGTTATCAGTGTAGTCGTGTGTGTGTGTGTGTGTGTCTGTGTGTGACAGACACGTGAAGTGGAAAATCTTGCCACCAGAAAGCCCAAGTACGAGGGGCTTGTGTCACCTGAGAGTGGCTTTTTCACGTGTGCTCTGTACTATGATGGAGCATTGGAAGAGAGGGTGGAAATACAGGCCAGATTCAGTAAGGAAGTAATGGGTTGAAGGCAAAACATCCCAGGGCCAAGGTTTTCTCAGAAATGAGGCAGAACAGGTCAAAGGAGAAGACAGCTAACGTCCCATTTAGTACGACAGGGCGTTAGGCTCGGCCGTGCCGCTTCAACTATGCCATGGAAAAGGCAAACACTAAATGAAGGATAGAATTTGGAAATTGTCTGCAAATCATCCAAAACTGTTTATTTTTCAAAGCCAAATTTGTCTTATTTATTTGGTTCATCATATTTTGACAAAGAGACATGGTTTTCTTCCTTTTGAATTCTTTTTCTTTTTCATCCCAATTACTCTTCTACACATCTTTTTAATTTTTCTTTGCTAGTTTATTTGTTGTTGAGATGAGGGTCTCACTATGATTTTCGGACTGGTCTTCAACTTGTGAGCTCAATAGTTTCTCACCTCAGCCTCTTGAATGCTGAGGAGGATGGACAGGCATCACCAAGCTTTCCACTCCCATCTACCTATCACTCCGTTTGATCAAAACTCTAAAAAATAGAAAGCAGGTAAGGCTACTCGTCTGACATTTTGTTCTTAGTTACCTTTTCTAGAACCTTCTGTGCTAGTTTAACTGCAATTGTTCCTGCTTTGGAGTCAGTTGGGTGTGTTTCTGCCTCATAGTCGGTGCCCTACTTGGAATGTAATTCTTTTTTCTCCACACCCATGAATCCCAACTTTCTTTTGTGCTCAGTCCTCATCCAGCCACATCAGGTTTTCTCGGAATAGCCTGCTTTAACTACCCAATTTTTCCATTTGCCAAAACTCTCCACACTAAGTGACCTACTTGGTCTTTCATTCAACTGAAATTCACTGGCTGCCTCCTATGTGATGGATCCTGGGCTGAGAAATGTCTCGGTCTCAGTGCTGAAATAGTCGACCATGTAGAGGGAAGGCACAGTTCAAAGTACAATAGAATATAAAATGCTACAATACCTGGTGACCGAGTCACTTCAAAGCTCTTGAAAGAGATTAGGAGACAGGAAGAAAAAAAGAAAGATCCAGAAAGAAGGGGAGAGAGAGACAACGAATAAGTGGGAGGGTGTCTTGGTGTCCATGATTACCCAGTTGGTCTTTGAAGGGTGGCAGGATAGAAGAAGGGCCAGAGCATAAGAGTGACTGCATTAAGAAACACGAACACTGACTGAGCTCTTTGTTACCCTTGATGCTATGAAATGCACGATTTGCCCCATGCTTTTATGAATAGCTTTTCTTTAGTTCAAAGGAAGCAGAGGTCCATCAGTGACGGTTTTGTCATTAATCAGTTCCTTTTATATCAAGCTGACAATTGGCAGAGGGGCGAATCAAGTAATTAAAACCCGCCCATGAAACTTAACTCTTTCAGAGAAGAACCTGTGTGTTTTCCTCACTACACCACTGATAATTATGAAATGACTATTACCTTTTCATTCCTCTTCCCCAATAATTGAAATTATTATAATGGAGCTATATGCCTTCAGAAAACATGTATGCTCTATCTTGTTCCCCTTATTTAGAGCCCCAGCTTCTGTGCTCTTCACCCATCTCTGGTAATCCCTTACTATCTCAGGCTAGTACAAGGAGCTGCTTCTGAGCTGCTTGCTGTATTCCTGATGGCTGCAAGGATGAGGCATGGGGAATACCTGTGCAGCTCCCAAGCCTGTGACCTGGGGAATGCATTAAAATATACCGTCTATGCATGGCAGAGGATGGTCTCATGAGTGAAGCACATATTTGTGCTTAGAGATATACAGAATAAAGATGTTCTCTTTATTTTTCCCACAGAAGCCCTTATTCTCAGTTTGGTTCCCTTGGCATTTCTTTTACTCGCAAAATATTAAAATGTAAAGGTTCTGTCTCTGAGGGCTTTGCTTTCTAGGGACTTTAGGTGAAGCCAAACAATATTTTACCAGATACTGCTTGGAATACAGAAACCAAAACTACCAAAGTTTATTGCTCAATGGCTCTTTTATGACCTTCATTCAAGAATGTAGTTCTATCCTTTGTCTATGTTAAAAAATATTTTTTAAAAATATTTATTTATTTTATCGCAGGGAGATGAGAGAGAGAGAGAGAGAGAGAGAGAGAGAGAGAGAGAGAGAGAGAGAGAGAGAGAGAGAGAAGGGGTCAGGACAAGCTACAACATTAAAAGACATGCCTCCAAGGACCATGTCTCACTGCACTCTCTCCAGCCAGACACTCTGCTAATAGTCCATTCAGTATGAACTGATCAGAGGTGATCCCACTACTGAGACTGTCTTCACAGTCCAGTCACCTCTAATGACTGGACTCACCAAATATGGTCAAGCCTCGGACACACAGACCTTTTGTAGCACACTTTCTGTGCTATACGTGGCCATTTCTCTAGCATACCATGTTGTCAACTGTGTTTTAGTAGATACTGCTTTCTGGATTCCCATTCCAAAGCACAGTTATTTTCACCTTGATAACTAGTCCATTTTTATTACGGCTAGGATAAAAACTAGCCCATGTTCCTTTAAGTCTGTAACTTTCTTCACAGATATATGATGAGCAGATCAGGGTGTCTAATCTTTAGAATATGTTTGAAGAGGATTGAACCTCCATTCAAGGTTAAATCTTAAAATTAAATGTCATTTTCACCTCTTTAATGAATACTTGATGGCTTAGGTTTTACCATTTCTATGCTAATGGCATTACAAGCTTTCCTTTAAGCCTTGAAAATTGTCAAAGGAGCCCCTACTTTTATTACTGAAAGCTATAAAAATGTGTCAAAGGGAAGAGAGTTTTCGTTTTATTCATCATTTTAAAGCATTTGATGTACCGAGGGAGAGCAGGTGCTGTTATTTTAGGTAATCCTGAGCGAGTTTGTGAATCCACATCCATCTTTTGATTTTTAGGGTGTTTTAAAAACTTACCACGCGTCCCCCATAATCCCTTCCCTGCACTGCTGCCAACTTTCTCTCCTTAATTAAGAATCTTGCCACAGCTTCCTCAGTGTGGGCCAGTCACGGAGTTCCACATAAGGACATTTTCCCAAGGTTCACATTGACCTGGGAAAGATAGCCATGGTCCAGATCACTATGAGAAAGCGAGTTACAGAAGTGCTGTTTGACTTCACTGCGCTGCATTGGTGGTGGCCCCTAGTGACTGTTCCATTAACCATCTCTCCATCTAGTCAGAGACAGATGAAGTCACACATAGGCGGCCCCAGGCAACCTGACTTCCTAAGTCTGTTCTCAGTCAAACATAGCATCATTATACTAAAATATTGAATGGCTTATCTCTATATAAGCCAGGCATTGTTGTGTTCCTCTTTCGGGCTTCAAGCTGCCTATTTTTGATGCCAGTTTTAAATTCCGGCTCCTGTCAAAAATACCCAATCACCTTGAAATCAGCAATGCTTCTGCTACTCAGAAAATTGCAGGGAGCTCTGCTTGTGGTAGGAGAGATGGAAATGTGCTTGTTACCCAGGATTGACCAGTCCGTAGAATTATTCTGAGCAGGAGTTGGATGATTTCATTCCTGCCTAGAACTTTTATTTTCTGTGCTTGCTTTATCCTTGGGCAAGCCCCAGTGGCTTCTGTTCCTACAGAAGGGGAAGGTCCTAAGTCTTTTAGTTTCTTAAACTAAGCTTGAGTTTGTAGGTTGGTACCAAGAAACATATTTTGTTGTTTTGTTTCTTTCTTTCTGGAAATCATAAATGATGTTGTTGTTGTGTTTCTATTTACCGAAAATCATAAAAAGGAAGCGTAAAGCTGTAAAAATTTAAAAAAGGAAGAAAGGGGATTTCATTGGATGTTCATTGTCATACAAATAGTTCCTGCAGAAGCAGATATCTCTGGAAAGAATTATCCATAACTCTCAATGTCTCCCATTAACTGTCCAATACCAGCTTCAGAATACACCTGTTTTAAAAGTCTCATTTTTTTGCGAGTTGGTACCATAAGAGAATATCTTTTAATTCTTTAAATTAAAGGTATGTTAATTTCTATCACTGAGATTAAACACATGAACAGAACAACTTAGTGGAGGAAAATTGACTTTTTCCTCATGGTTTCAGAGGTTCAAACTCACAGTTGGGTTGCTACATTGGTATACACCTGGAGGGAGGGAGGGAAGACGGGAAGGAGGGAGGGAGGGAAGGAGGGAGGGAGGGAGGGAGGGAGGGAGCCTAAGGAAGAGTGTGATCACAAGATGGAGTTTCAGAACTGCACCTCTAATCACTCACTTCCTCCAAGTAAGTGTTTCCTTTTATGGTCTTCTTGAAAAGTATCAATTTATTTATTAGTATTTTATTGTTGAAGGGTATTTATTTGAATAAAAAGATTGTGAGTATTTGTTCAATAATTTAAAATAAAATGAAAATTTCATTTTTTAAAAAGCTAATCAAAGCAACATATTTTAACCTTTGAGTTTTTTTTTCTTTGAATCAAGCATAGCATTTGTCACTGACAAAATAATGTGAGTGATCTAAATATAACTAAGGGTTGTTAAAACACAGTGTAGTTAAACAGACATCGACTTTGCAGCTCCAACTCCCCCATCCATTATACATTTCTAATCAATATGAAATCATTTTCCTGTGCATAAAAATCATTTGACTTGTTTCTTTCCAATCTAGAATCCATTATCTCTCTTTCTTTTAAAACACCTCCCCCATAATTTTGGCTAGAACCACAAGTATGGTGCCGACTAGACATGGTGAGAATAGGCACTCTTGTCTTATTTCTGTCTTTAAAGAGAAAGGCAGACTGTATTTCACTGCTAACAGAATTATCCTGTAGGAGCAGAAAAATCCAAAGCCCATTTATGACACCAAAATGAAAATATTTGAAAGATAAAGGTTGTTTCTTATCCCAAATAAAGGTATTTATGAAACATTCACAGCTAATGATAATTGTTTTTAAATCTAACCATGGGATTTTAATATTTTTATGGTTATTTATGGTTTTAGAGTTTCACGCACATATCATGTTTTGATCAAATCTACCCCTTTCTCTTCTCACCAAATCCTCCCCATCTTTCCAAACTTTCCAACTTCATGAACTCTTTTATTACCACTGAGTCCACTTGGTGCTGCTTGAATGTGCATGAGTGTAGGATCATCCCCTAGAGCACAGGTAGTCTCTCAAGAGCTGTATCTCTAAAGAAAACTGACTTTCCTCCCTCCCCCCAGCAGCCATCAGTTGCCAATAACTCAGCTAAGAATAGGACTTTCTAAGGCCCTTCCCCACTCTGGCTGGTATTTTGACTGGCTTGATCTTGAGTAGGTCTTACGCCTGCAGGCTCTTGTGTGCCACAGCCCTGTTATATGAGGCAAAAAGTGCTTAGTTGATCCCTGAACCTTGGGGAGGTGGTGATATAAATATTCCATTTAGAGCTGAGCATTCCATGGTCTCTTTATCTTTGTACACTGACCAGTTGTAGGCCTTCTAATTAATTGCCATCTACTGCAAAAGTAAGTTCTTCTGATGAGGTTGAAAGATATACTAACACATGAGCATAAAAAAAGAACTTAGGGTGCAGCTTATTAGGTTCTCCCCTGGAGTTCAAGACCTAGAAAATTGAAGGTTTTTTTTTTTTTTTTTTTTTTTTTTTCTGTTCAATTATCAGTACTACACATAGTTCTGCCCTGTGGAATAAATAGCCTTTAAATCTGATTAGGAAGTGGTTGGTTACTTCCATAACATTTATACCACTATTGCACCCCCAGGCCTATCTTGCCATTCTTGTGGTAATAGCAGGGTAATGCTGTTGGGGAATTTCCTCACCCAATATTACACATACTACCATTCAGCACTATGAAAACTAGCCAGTATTAACAAAGCTTCTAGACTGGTACCAGTTTGATGTCACTATGTCATATGATTTAAGTATGTGGTATCTTCAGAAATAGAGACTTACATCAAGTTCTTGAGGATAGATAACCAAGAGCAATGGCAATAGTCCATAATGTTTTGGGAAAATTTATTGAACTCCAGTGACCAAAAACTCAAGAATGTGTAACACATACCTGGCAATGAGCTTTTTGTTGGTAGTCTATTGTGTTTGGGAGAGGCATGTCCCTCTGATATTTTTAATTTGCATATATATATGTAAGTATATATATGTATGTATGTATTTTAGGAAGCTTCTACAGAAATAGGTTTCCACATAGCTCTTTCAAAAGTCTCGGGAGGCAGAGGCAGGCGGATCTCTGTGAGTTCGAGGCCAGCCTGGTCTATAAAGGGAGTTCCAGGACAGGCTCCAAAGCTACAGAGAAACCCTGTCTCGAAAAAACCAAAAAAAAAAAAAAAAGCAAAAGTCTTATTATTAGTGATAGATACCTCAATCCCTCTACTCTCTTCTATCCTGCCAATTATCTCCCACCCCATTTTAAACCTTACTGTTCTATTATTGCCCTCCTCCCATTTGTATCTGTTAGATTTCTGAGGCAGTGTAAATGGACAGGAGGCAGAAAAAGACAAGAGCCAGACCCAACAGATACTGCTTTCTAGGATGACTGAGGATGCTGAGCAAAACTATCTGTGACCTTGTAGAAAGGAATCCTGCTTTACAGACAAGGCTCTCTATCATCCCAAACCCTAAAGGGATATAGTAAATTGGTGGTGGAGGCATAGATCCTTTCTTATCTGCTTCCTGCTGCAGAAGGTCGTTATTAGAATGGGGTAGTCCTCGGTCCATTGAAGAGGAGGTTCTCTGCTTAACAAGAGGAGAGCTTTAACTTGATCATCTTTGATGGATCATGTGACTATTATCATCCATTCTTAGGGAGATTTTTGGAAAACAGTTGATAGAGGGTTTTAAACCAATGTTTTGGTCACAGAGAAAAATGAGAGATTTTCCAGGAAGGTGGAGGGGGAAGGACTAGAGGTGGGAGAAAAAGAGCTAGTGAGAGGAAGTGGGTGTAGGGTTGATTCCGGGTGACAGTGACTAGTTCCACTGCCAGGAATGTTGCACAAGAGAAAATAGAGGATAGATGTAAGGAATTATATCTGGCCTTGGGTGAAAGGGATAATGGTCCCTTGCAAGTCAGAGTTTCTCCGTGGTGCTTAAAGGTGTGTTTTCAGATGTATCGGGAACAGATAGAGCTGTTTTGTAAGGTGAGAACCATTGGGGGAGCTTACTTGGAACATTTCATTAGGATATAGGGAGATTTCAGTAAGTAAAGCATTGACAAGACAAAACCATGAGCAGGATGAGAATAAGAAGGAAAGAAATGACCAAGGGGAGGAGCCAGAGTGGGAGGGAACCAAAAGTCAGTATATGGAAGGACAATTGTGGTTGAATTTCTGTCTGGTCCTTATCTCAAACCAGTTAGGATGGGCTGGTGCCCTATCTCAAACCGGTTAGGCTGGGGTAGTGCAGAAGCAGCATCATTTGTGGACAAGGACACAAATATCATTCTTAACAGAAGTCAGATCTGGTCCCTTTTAGCTTTGGAGTACTGCAACAGCCAACCAATAGAGCTGGCCCTGAAGGATGCTGTGCTGCTCTGAGATTTTCTGAGGGCTGGTGAGACAGAGAAGCTAAATGATACAAAGAAGGTTCCTGTCCAGCTGCTTTAGTTCTGAGTCCTGCAAGTGATGCCTAGGGCAGCAAGAACAGGAATGAGTTGAATGGCCTGTGGCCCATAATTCAGAGGTTACTTTAACTTCTTCCAGGAGTTTGGGGGTGTTGATCCCTCTTTAACTGTTTCAAGCTGACGAAAGTGGAAATGTAGAGTAGGCAGCAGCCTTAGGGGAGACTCCGTCCAAAGAACCACAATAAAACTCAACAGATGGCAAAGATCCAGAACATAGGTCAGAAGTAATAACTGTACAACTGTGTGGGGGAACTTAAAGAGACAAAGTTAATGAGGGAAACTTTTTTATATCAAGATTAACACAGGTTAATGTAAGGTTAAATATAAAGCTAACATAAAGTCAAATGCAGATATACACCCGGTTGGACCATGTACCAGAGTTCTGCAGAAGGATGAGTTAACTGTAAGTAGTTGTCTGTTACATCAGAGCCCTGTATAAGGAACAAGCACCTGGAAGCTTTCTCAAAGAAGTCGGTGAAATTCAGCATCTAACTGACAACTTAAAAGAGAAATAGAATCCTACTGGGTCATCTTTATAGGATACTCCAGCAGAATTCCAAAGACAGTGCTTGTATATGCAGAATAACTGTCCAAAGCTGTGAGTTTGAAGACAGTATCTGCCCTCTGCTTTAATCAGGGAACATGGGTAGTTAGGGTACGGACCCTGGAATAAGCTTAGTCTAAGAGGAAGATTCAATTGAAAGCCAAGGTAAAGGGTGTGGCCACCTGAATTAGCATGAAGGTCCTCTACTGTGGAGACTGAAAAATGCAGGCCCATTTCCACCTTGTCTGATGGTCAGAGAGTTGGAGATTGACAAGCATAGCTGCACATCCCAACTCAGGATGTAATTGCTTGGTTCTTTTGGAATTAAGATAAGTCCATGCCTTGGACTTTCCATAGGGCGGGGTGCATGGCACTTCCTTAGGGTTGGAGGGGTGAGGGGAGAGTCTGTGGAGGGAGAAGGAGGGGACGGGGAGGAGGAAAGGGAGTGGGAATTTGGGTTGGTATTTTTTTAAGTAATAAAAAAAAGAAAGAAAAAGATAAGTCCCTGCCATCCTGACAGATGGTCAGGATGTGCTATGTACTTCTGCTCTTCTTTTGTAACGCTGAGGTCACCTGGGGAGGGGTGGTCTTCAGAATACATGACCTAGAGCACCTTCACTACCCGGACAACAGAATACTAATGATTTGATGTCTCAAGTGATTGACTGTGTGAGTTATCCTTTGGATCATGCTAATAAAGTCTTTTGTTACCCTTTCCCTCATTTATGTTGGGTATAAAAGCTGTGGAAAAATAAATGTGGGCAGATTTCAGAATTTCAGTTACTGGAATGCCTTTCCAATACTTTCTACGTTTTCTGTCTTACTATTTTTATGCATCTTTATTTCTTTACTTACATTTCTTCAATTCCCACACCCCAGGTATTTTTGTTAAGGCTGGTCCTCAACATTTTACCAGTCAGGTTTTAGGCTTAGGTGTTTACAGCACCCTCATTGGTCAGTTTGGGGGATACTGAGGGTAGACCAGTTGATATTTGCACCTGTTGTCTGAGACATTTCGGTTGTGGGTGTAGCTTCTCCACTGAGCAAAAGAATCCATCCCTGTCATGTGAGACATGAGCAGTAATTTTAATCTTTTTTATAGAAAAGGAGGAGGTTTTTCTGGTCAGATCTGCACAGCTGGAGACAGAAGCAGAAGAGTTCAAGCAGGTTGTATTTCCCATACAATAATAAAGTTAATCTGGAACTTACTCTGGTGGAATTGTGCCCCATCAAAGGGAACTACTTGGAACTACATGACATTCTGTCATGCAAGTGTATTGTAAATTTGACTCAAGCATTCAATTTTTTATTATCAGTTTTTAGAAACATACCTGATTTTGAATATTATTTTACATTAAACAAAGTTTAAACTTGTTTTGTGTTACATGCTTCAGGTTTAACTTTTGATTTAATATATATAAGACTGTATAATTGGTTATATAAATTGTCTTCCAACCCTTAAACAGTTAAAGAGAGATCAATACCCCCAAACCCCTGGAAACAGTTTAAGTAACCTCTGAAAGGGGGAATTATGGGCCATGGGATTCAACTCATCCCTACTCTTGCCACCCTAGACATTGTTTGCAGGACTTAGGACTAAAGCAGCTGGACAGGAAACTTCTTTGAATCATTCAGTTTCTCTGTCTCAACAACTCTCAAAAAATCTTAGAGAAATTTCAGAGCAGCGCAACATCTTTCAGGACCAGCTCTATTGTTTGGCTGTTGTAGTACTACAAAACTAAAAGGGACGAGGTCTGGGTTCCGCTAAGGATGGGATTTGTGTCCTCGACCACCACAAATGATACTGCTTCTGCACCAGCCCATCCTAACTGGTGATGAGGCCATGTTTTGTTCAAGGCAAGATCAGCTCCCTGATAAGGTGAGCCTGTCTGTCTACAGGTACAAGTCCTGTGATGTCCACATATATCACATATTAGATATGGATCTTTATACCCTTTATTTCTCCCAAACATAACCTTATATTTTACATCCATCTAAACATTTTTTTCTCAAACCTAGTCTCTACTTCTTTCTCTTTTCCTAAACAAAAGATTAATCCAAGTTACATACATGACACGATGTAGCAAATTAGGGTTACCTGAGATAGACTTTAATGATTAACTTTTTTGTTCCAGGTTTTAAGCTAACCTTTTCTCTGCTTAGGATTTTATGGCCTTTTCAAAAAAAAACCCCAATGGTCTTATAGATCCTGAAATAAAGAAAGTCTATATCTCAGCAAGAGCTTCAAAGATATCCATGGCTCTGAATTGGGGAGACAGTATACTACCTTATCTCAGTTAAGAGAATTAGGCTGGGGACCCAGGAGAAACTGCAGGCAGTCTGGTTCTAGGTATGGTTGCAAGCAGGTGCTCCTCCTTTGGAACAAACAATTTGGAAGCCGTGGTGGATATAGAACCAAAGTAAAAACAGGGTTCAAATCCAGCCATCTGTAGGCATCCCTTGGATTCCGGATTAAATAAACAAGCATGGAAAGAAAGGTGAGTGCCTCCAAATGTCTACATATCCAAGAATCAATAGCTTATTAGGCTGTCCCAAACCAGTCTTGTGGAGAGACATTGGAGGTCTCGGGGACCTCCAAGCTGAGTAAGTCTCAAGGCAAAACTGAAAAGGAATTTCTGGAGCCCCCAAGACCTAACTCGTTTGCTTCCGAGTTTGGTCTCACAAGTTATCTTGACCTGATGTTTGGCCATATTGGATGCATGTCTTGTCTAATAGAAAATGTGCCTTCCATCTGATGGTCAGGTTGTGTCAGAATAAGACATAAAAAATGAAAGGAGAGAGGGGTGGAGATGGAGAGTGAAAAAAATGGTGGTCTGAGAGAGACAGGTGCCCTGCCAGGCCCACTCAGGGAGGGGCTGTGACTGCATGAAAGCGAGTGAAGTTCGTCAGTGGGAAGGCCTGGGTTATCAGTAGGCTTCTGATTCCCTTTCTGGGTGTCAACACCATATGTTAGATTCTGAGTCAGCTAAAATGGACAGGAGTCAGAAAAGGAAACAGAGGCTTGATCTTCAAAGGACAAGACTGTGTAGTGGACTCTCTCCTGCAGGATGTTGAACTGTCTGCCAGAACAACAACAACAACAACAACAACAACAAAAACCCTGGCTGTGACACTATAAAGGGGTGGGGCCTTAGAATATAGTCTGTAGTTCATGTTTCTCTCCTTCTCAAAGTGGCCCACCCAAAGCAAGACAGGCTGTCCCAACAGATGATCCTTTCTGGGATGACCAACAAGATTGAACAAACTATCTGTAACCTTGTCAGAATTCTGCTTTACAGGTTAGGCACTCCATCAATATGTTCTACCCCCTTCCCTTGGAATCTACCTCCATCTTTGTGGTATCACCTTAACAATAGCAACACTGGCTGGGAACCAAGGCTTGGATCAAGAGACTTTGAGAGGCTTCATACCCAAAACACAAAAGATGCAGCGATGGCTTAGCAGTTGAGTACTTGCTACTCCTGCAAAGGATCTTGGCTCGGTTTCCAGCCTCTACATGGTGGCTCACAACCATCTGTAACTCCAGTTCCAGGGGATTAGGTGTCTTCTTTGGGCCTCTGCAGGCACTAAATATAAATACTAAGATACATGCAAACAAAAATACATATAAAATCTCTATTTTAAAAAAATGCCAAAAATGCATGTGAAATAAATATCCATAATCCATTTTTTTTGAGAATGTGGGCATAGTTTTCTAGGCTACTTCCTGCTGATTGGGGGTGCTGATAATCTTATGGAGATCTAAAGAAAATTTAGAATTATGATCAAGTCCTGACTGGAGTATTCTGTGGGGCTTGATCATCTCAGCCAGAAACTATTTTGGATGCAGAACTCAGAGGAGACTCCAACAGAGGTCCTCTGAAATGTTGGATCATCTGGACCATCCACTCCAATCGGAGATTCTTCAGGGGGTCTTTCTTGATCAAACCTGATTTTTCTTAACCCAGAATAATCCACAGCCTCTTATTTCCTGTGGAAACAAAAAACCTCTTCTTCAAAGTAACATATCTTTTGACTTAAATTTTGAAGGGAAAGCATTTTCAAAATAAATATGTTGTATTAATCCAGTAGCATTTGTAATCAAACATTTTTTAGCAGCTGTTATTCCTTTCTCAGCCATCAAACCAATTAAAGACAACACAGTAACATATAGTATCCAGACTCTCTGTGTATTTTCCATCTTTACTTGGCTTTATTTCACACTATATTTCTTTTATTTTTATTTTTAATTTTCCTTTTTAAGTGGGGGTTTCTCTGTGTATCTTTGGCTGTCCTGGCACTTACTCTGTAGACCAGGTTGTCCTTGAACTCACAGAAATCTGCCTTCCTCTGCCTCCCAAGTGCTGGGATTAAAGGTGTGTGCCACCACACCCAACTGCTTTCTCTCTCACTCTCTCTTTCTCTTGATGTGGGAGTCCCCTATATGTGCTGTGGTGAACATTTAATGAATAAAGAAACTGCCTGGCCAGTTGATAGGACAGAACTTAGGTAGGTGGTGAAGACAGAATTGAATTCTGGGAGAAAAAAGAGTGGAGTCAGAGAGAGACACCATGAAGCCACCAGAGACAGACATGCCGAATCTTTGCTGGTAAGCCACTGCCACCTGGCGGTATACAGATTAATAGAAATGGATTAAATTAATATGAGTTAGCCAATTAAAAGATAGAGCTAATGGTCGAAGCAGTGTCTTAATGAATATGGTTTCTGTGTGATTATTTCGGTTCTGGGCTGCTGGACAAACAAGCGGTCTTCCTGTAACACCCCCCCTCTCTCTTTTTAAGAACTTTATCCTTTTTCTTTTCTTTCCCAAGCCTGCATTTATTTTTAAACACACTGTAAACCATTTAGAGGTTTTTTTTTTTCATCTGAATCTATTTTTACTCACTTTTTCTTACCACATGAGTCTTTAATTTGCTAAGCAATATGGCTAAAAGTAAAGCTGTGACGTTGACAGCTGGATCTGCCCCATACCTAAGCTTTTTGAGAGTCTAGCCTCATGGCAGAGGTACTAGCTGGAGCCATGTTTACTGCCACAACTCTATGGAGTTTCATGGTCCCTGCCACCACCAAGAAGCATCCTGTCAGCTATTCATAAACATCATTTAAGAGGTGGTGGGGCCTCTTAAAAGAGCTGCAAGGTTTTTGCAGCTAAAGCTGAGTCAGGAAACCTTTCTTAAATGAGATGCACTTTCCCTAGCAAAGAGAGCACATCTGAGAAAATGCTGCTACCAAGAAGCCATGCTTAACTCTGCTTCTTTTTGTCTACAATGACTTCCCAAGCTCTCTCAGGTTTTATGTAGATGCAGTTGTCCATGTTGGCACCATTTTGTAGTGAGAAGGCCGCTTGTTCATTTCCTGGCTGCTCATACTCCCAAAATAATCACACAGAAATCATATTATTTGCAATACCATTTGACCAATAGCTTAAGTGTATTTCTGGCTAACGCATATCTTATATTAACCCATCTCCATTAATCTGTGTATCTTCATGAGGCTGTGGCTTACTAGGTAAAGTTCCAGGGTCTGTCTCCAGAAGGGCTACATGGCTTCTCTCTGACTCCACCTTCTTTCCCCCAGCATTCAGTTTAGTTTTCTCTGCCTACCTATATTCTGCCCTTTACAGGCCCAAGACAGTTTCTTTATTAACCAATGGTATTCACAGCATACAGAGGGGAATCCCACATCACGATGTAGCTTTTATAATCAGAGATCCATGTTCTAGAAGTTATAGAAGATCTTTGCATGTTTGGAAAATAATTCTGTTCCCTATGTGACTTAGATACATTGATGTATACAAAGCCAGATGTTAGAAGGAGGAAATGATGAGCCCTTGAACTCTTCCCCCAGTTGCTCGTTGGAGATAAGTCCTGACATCTGGCCCCAGTTGTTTTCAGATGACTGAAATGGTACTAAAATGTTACTAACACTTGGATTCTCCTTTCTTTGGATCTTAGGTTTAAAAGAAAAATCTTGATTCTAATGCTGGAAGAAACTTCAGAGTTCAGTGGCAGAATTTAAATACAGGAATGTCTGAATTGGCTCCAGAAATTTCACCTTGTAATTAAAAATAAATTAAAGAATAAGGCTTTTTACTTGATACAAATATAGGATAAAATTTC
Source organism: Chionomys nivalis (assembly GCF_950005125.1). Taxonomy (NCBI): domain Eukaryota; kingdom Metazoa; phylum Chordata; class Mammalia; order Rodentia; family Cricetidae; genus Chionomys; species Chionomys nivalis. The sequence goes on from NC_080087.1 coordinate 47,977,571, forward strand.
CTCTGTTTTCCTCCCCAATTGAAGATAGATAGGTCAACAAGGAGGGGAGCCCTGACTTACACCTTGACCAAAGGTTGAGAAATCATTGAATGGATGTGTCTTCTGTGAGAGAACAGAGAACCCAACCCAGAGACCTACAGCCCAGGGTTCAGAAATATAATGTGTGTTCCCATACCTGGTCATGCATAGCTCAAAAGACTGAGGCAAGGAGAACAGAGAACCCAACTCAGAGATCTACAGCCCAGGGTTCAGAAATATAATGTGAGCTGCCATACCTGGTCTTGTGTAGCTCAAAGGACTGAGGTAAGAAGAGCAAAGGCGTCTTCCTTCTGCTTCCGCTTTGGCTTAGGTTTCAGTCCCAAGCTGGGAGGGTTAGGATATGAGCAGTCTTACATTCTGAGGGACCACACAGGTCTTGTCCCCATGTAGACCTGATCAGAACTCTCTTCTACATAGAGGCAGGGCATGTAGGTTTGTGGAGAGCACTTCTCTAAGGGTTTAATCCCTGGCATTGTAACAAAAAGGTTTTCCTCTCAGTGGAAGTATGAAGGCTAGTAGAAATCTTCACCTACTAAAATCATTTTAAGAAGGTAACTTACTTGTGTGATATCATGACTTAGGGGCTGAAACAGGAAGTTGAGGAATTCAAAGCCAGTCTGGGCTACACTAAATGCATGAAAAACACACACGCACACACACGTACTTCTATCTACTTATCTATTTACCTATCTATCTGTATTTGAAGTATTTTAAAATATAAAAATTACTTGGATAATACCTAAATCATATAAATTATAAATGTCTAGGTTAATGAACAATTAAATGCATTCATTTATTTAATAATAATTTAAGTATTTAAATTAATTTAAAAACAAGATTTGTGGAACACTGACTCATATCCTGCCCATTAAAGACCAAAAAAAAAATTGCTGCAAGGACCTCCAAAGTCTCCTTTGGTCCTCAATCACCCTAGATAAACTTTAAAAAAAAGTTCTTGAATTATCTTCTTGCATGGTTTTTAATGGAGCTTAGCAGCATAAGAAATTTGCAAGCAGTTTGGAAGGTGGATGCAGGTGAAGAATCAGCCATGCTTCTGCTGGAAGGGTTGGTGAGGATGTTCAGCTTTGAGGCAGTCTGCATGTGTCTGGATGTCCTTCTGACCACCAGCGAGATGATCTATACACACTGCAAGCCCATCACAGTGCATGAAGTCACGTGTATTCCCTATACAGCTCTCTTCTACCACATCATTCAGAATAGTCTGCTCCACTCAGAAAAACTCTGAATGGTGCTGGGTCCATCTAGAGGAACTAACAGGTAACCTCTATGATTTGGTTCCATTGTCTCGAATAGCTTCTTGCAACAGACACACTTCAAAGTGTAATAATTCAGACAAAAAAGATAGCTCAGTTGGTAAAAGGCCTTGTTAGACTGAGGATCTGGGTCCAAACCCCAGAATCCACATAAATAAAAGGCAGGCATAGTGGCACATACTTGTAATTTCAGCACAAACAGAGACAGAAACAGGCAGATCCCTGGGCCTTACTGGTTAGTTGGAGTAGCAGGCCAATGAGAGATCTTGACTCACAGTGAGGTAATGGTACCTAATGTTATCCCTTGGCCTCCACGTGAGTGTTCACACATGTGATCATGAATCATCAGTCCTACATACACCACCGACATGAACACACACACACACACACATGCACACACACACACGCACACACCCCAATATAACAACCCTAATCAACCATAATCAAGCAACCAAAGAAATGCTGGCAAGCCATGGCATGTTAGAGCAAAGTGGTTACTTAAATTTGTAAACTCTTTGTAGAATAGAAGACTCTGGAGAACTAAGTATAGGATGCCAGAGTATTGTTAATCCAAGAAGAACTGAAAATTGTTTGATTTGTTCCTCTTAGTGCAGCATGAAACATAGGGAGACAGAGAGTCAAGACATCCAATTTCTAGCTTAAAACATAGAAAAGACCCAGGCATATGCCATCAATGTCCTAAAATAAAAAAAATCAGGAATCCTTGTCTTTTATAATAACAGAATCAATTCAGTTCCAAGCAACAAAAAGGGGTGAATTACATAGCAGATTCAATTACCAGCTTTGGTAGATGTCTGTATTAAAGTTAGGGAGGAGTGGATGCTGAACCTGATGAGGGCACACAGGAAGGTGCTAGTCCAGGTGAGAGCCTAGCATGCCAACACTTTGCTGATCCTTTCCTGCCAGCAGAAGTTACTCTTTCCTCTCACATCCGACAAAGTCGGCACCTCCTTGCTAAAAGAAGCCATAATGAGTTTGAGGGGATCCCTCCCTAATCTTCCTTAGGATGGAAGTCTACCACATCCCACTGTTCCTCGCCTGGTGATAAGATTCAATTTCATCCAGGCTCTAGATAGTAAGATAAAAAAAACTTCCCTTCGAGGAGACACAAAAGCATAACTCACATCTTCATGGGGAGAAAGCAAGGGTTTTTCTTTTTTGACAATTTCTATTATCAGAAATCGCGAAATCAGTTGAGAGTGGTTCTCAACCTTTCTAAAGCTACGACTCTTTAATACAGTTCTAATGTTGTGGTGACCCCCCCAACCATCAAATTATTTTCATTGTTACTTCATAACTGTAAATTTGCTAGTTTTGACTATTAGTGTAAGTATCTGTGCTTTCCGACGGTTTTAAGAAAGCTCCGTGGAAGGCTTGTTTGATCCTCTTTGGGATTGACAGGTTGAGAACTACTTATTTATGAGGTTGAATCCTTATGGTTGGGTTTGAGGTAGAAAAGACTGTTTGGAAGAAATTTCTTGATACCAGTCACAAATTTGGATTCCCTCTTCCAGCTCAAATTTTTGGCAGGGACTCTGGCAACCCAACTCCAGATTGCTACATTGGAAAAGACATAGTCATCAAGAGGAGAAACCTCAAATTAGTTCTGTATTCTGTGAAGTGACAGCTGTTCTGCTAGGAGAGGCTGGTGTGATCAAGACCACCTCTCCTTCCAAAGTTAGTTAAACCAGCAGTAATCCTGCAGCCTTGGGAGGATGACGAGATCACGGCAACCATCCAGGCTTCGGAAAACTCAAGTGGCGATTCCTAGCAAGTTGCTATTTGCTATCTGAATCATGAATGAGACAGATGGATTTGAGAATGATCACTTGTTATTATAAACTTAATCAGATGTTGATGCAAATTATAGTGATTGTTCCAGATGTTTATTCCATTCTGGAGCAAATCAACACATGTCCTAAGCACCTGGAAGGCAGCTACTGATCTGGTGAAAGCCTATTAGTACAACTGTCAAACCAGGTGCAGTTATTGTTCAATTGGTGGAGCTATCAATGTACAGAAGCTTTGTCACTTACAACAGGGATTAATTCACTGTTAATTAATTAATGCACTGAAACTATCGTAAGTCCAAATGCATGCAGCCTACTGCCCATCACAACTTGGCCACAAAGAGAAATCTGTGTGTTGGTGATTTACTCTTATGCTGACATGGCTGATGGGGAACCATGACTACTTGAACCTGATTTAAAAGAATAACACACTGTTAATTGTCGGGGTCCAACCCCAACATAAATTATCTCTTTGGATCGAGTGGAGGCATGGGAATTATTGAGACACAGTTCACACAGCAATATCGGAAGGGAGTCTCAGGGTTCATTCAAATCCTGAAGATCACCCGTGTTTATTCTTAAAGCAGCTTTTTTAAAAAATTTATTTCTTTATTTCTTTATTAAAGATTTCTGCCTCCTCCCACCACCGCCTCCCATTTCCCTCCCCCTCCCCCAACCAAGTCCCCCTCCCCCATCAGCCCTAAGAGCAATCAGGGTTCCCTGCCCTGTGGGAGGTCCAAGGACCACCCACCTCCATCCAGGTCTAGTAAGGTGAGCATCCAAACTGCCTAGGCTCCCACAAAGCCAGTACGTGCAGTAGGATCAAAAACCCATTGCCATTGTTCTTGAGTTCTCAGTCGTCTTCATTGTCCACTATGTTCAGCAAGTCCGGTTTTATCCCATGCTTTTTCAGACCCAGGCCAGCTGGCCTTGGTGAGTTCCCGATAGAACATCCCCATTGTCTCAGTGTGTGGGTGCACCCCTCGCGGTTCTGAGTTCCTTGCTCGTGCTCTCTCTCCTTCTGCTCCTGATTTGGACCTTGAGATTTCAGTCTGGTGCTCGAATGTGGGTCTCTGTCTCTGTCTCCTTTCATCGCCTGATGAAGGTTAATATTCAGGAGGATGCCTATATGTTTTTCTTTCGGTTCACCTTCTTATTTAGCTTCTCTAGGATCACGAATTATAGGCTCAATGTAAGAATGTAGGTACATATATTTGGTACAACAAAAGTTATATTTTATTATGCTGAGGGTCATCACGCAAAGCTCACACTCCAAGTTCCTAAACATATTTCTCCAAGGCTGATCATGTTTGCAACATATCTTAACCAAAGTTTGGATCCAGTCTCTCATAGTAGTCTCTGGGTTTGAGGGTCAGGATCCCAGGAGAGACTCTCCAGTCACAGGGCACATCAAGGTGGCATCTCCCCAGCATCCCTGAAGACACACAGAGCAGAGGATTGCACTTTGTTTTCTGCTTACGTACTGTCCAGTGGACTTTCAGGAGTTCTAGTTGTGTCTGGTTATCCTGCATAAGTGATGTCGTTCTTTGGGTTCTGGTTATAAGGTGCAGCCTTGCGTGTAGTGGAATTCCTGATGAAGCTTCTTTTGCATGTCTAAAGGGCAGTTTTTATTCTGCTCATGACAGACCATGTCATTCCTGAATTCACCTTTAGAAGCATATGAAAATGATTGTCAGTTGTCGTTGGGAACACAAGGGTTTTTCCTTTTTCCTATCCTTGCCATCTTGCTAGCCTTGCTGCTACTAAGGCGACTTTTCGCTCAAGGGAGCTGTCATGTTCCTCCCTGGTTCACTCCGATTATATAGAGCTTCAAACCCACATTTTGCACTGATTTTTTTCTTTTTAAGTCTGGAAGAAAATAAAAGGGAACAAAACCTTCCTAGAGATGAAATAGTCCCACATGGGTTTTCAAAATGTCCTGTTCCAGATGGAATGGCCCACTGAAAGTTTTGCTTTACTGCAACTCATAGTTAGTATAGATCCTATCCTGCAAATACATTATTTGTCTTCATATATATATATATATATATATTACACTTTTCCTGACTACAATGTTTTAAACAGGAGGTTGAAAATCATATTCAGGACACAGGTAATTAATTCAGAACCAATTAAAGTCATAAAGTAGAGATGGTTCTAGGTGCCGGAGGCCTGATGTGGGATTTCATTGGTCAATAAAGAAACTGCCTTGGTCCATCTGATAGGGCAGAATTTAGATAGGTGGAGTAAACAGAACAGAATGCTGGGAAGAAGAGAAAGTGAGCTCAGATGCCATGCCGCTCATCTTCAGGGCAGACGCGATGAAGCAAGCCGCCAGGTCAGACATGCTGAATCTTTCCCGGTAAGACTGGTGCTACACAGATTACTAAAGATGGGCTAGGCAAGATGTGAGAATTAGCCATTAAGAGGCTAGAACTAATGGGCCAAGCAGTATTTAAAAGAATACAGCTTTCCGTGTAATTATTTCTGTGCATAAGCTAGCCAGGCGGCCAGAGGCTGGGTGGCAGGAACGCAGCCCGCAGCTCCCACTACAGAGGACAAGTCATTTCAGTCTGCCCCATTAAGGCTTCGTCTCCCCCCCTTTCCATGGAAGCCCATCAGTTTTCTAGCTGTAGTTTTCATTGACAGGTGACCTTTTTCTTGAAAATTAAAAAAAATATAGTTAAGAATCAATAATTGTTCTTTCTGCCTCCATCTGTATTTAGAATACAGAACTTAAAAAAGAAGATGTGGGGGTCTTTTCCTCCCAAGTCCCTCTCTAAAGGAATAAAGTTACCTTTTTCCTTTTTTTTTTTTTTTTTTTTAATTTCAGAGTGAGGTAGCTGTGGTGCTAGCCTTAAATCCCAGCACTTGCGAGGCAGAAGTGGGCAGATCTCTGTGAGTTTGAGGTCAGCCTGATCTATAGAGTGAGTTCTAGGGAAGCCAGGACTGTTACACAGATAAACCTCATCTCAACAAAACAAAACAAAAAATAAAACAAAACACAAAAAATCAAACCCAAACAAAAAAATCAACAATCAACCAAACAAAAACAAATAAGTTTCCAAAAAGACTTGGATGTGTAGATGGATTGCTAAACTTGTAAGAGTGTGTTTCTTCTTACCCCACTTTAGTTTCTAGAAAAACCTGTCTTGATCCCCAAATGAATTCTTTTCATTATAAACTGAAGCTGAAGTCTGTGTCCCAAATTGTTCAGGAAAGCTGTAAGTAACAGTAACCCTAACACATATGGAGCCACGCCAATTAAATTCCAACATCCCAAGAGGGATCAAGATACTGGCCTCTCAGGCAGTTCTTCGTCAACTAAATGGTGCATCCATTGATTAGGTATAGCTTTTCCAAACTCAAAAGCCTCAGGACCTAGGGTGCTGATCACCCTGAGTGGCACTATGAGCTCTGAATGAATTGAACTCAGTGAAAGGCATTGTAATTCTCCTTGTTGCAGAGTTACATCCTCGTTGGCTTGGAGACCCTAGGAAGCAGATGATTGAGTTTAGCAGAGAATGAGACCTTCCATTTTCTCCCTTCATCCCAGTCTAGATGTGTTCCCCACCTGCAGGAAGAGCCAATCACACAGATTGGCATGGATGTTCTGTATTTTGGTGCCTGCTATGACAGGGAGGCCAGTTACAGAGTGAGTGGCAGGCAGTGAGCAGTGGCAGGGAACCAGCTACAGAGGGAGTGGCGGGCAGTTTCCCTTTTAGTGTTGCCATCCCTGTCCCAATCAGCATGGTTAGTCCACATCAGATTGTTCTCGGTCTTCCTAAACAGATCTGTTTTTATTTCAGTGAGGAAGAATGAGTAGAGGGTTTGGAGACATTTATTCCAATACCATTACTTCAGAGCTATATGACTTTGAAAAAGGGAGGCAACTGTTTGCCCAACAAGGCTCTTGTGTGGAAAAGTGTCCTCACTTAATGTCATACGGATAAATGTAAAATGTATTAGAAAACTTAAAACTCTGAAAGCTCTGTTTTGTCTGTTGGATTCCTTTGTAAATAATCAATGGATCAACCTTTTGTTTAGTTTATTATAAAGCAAGAAGGGGTGTTTCTCTTTCTTGGTTCCTTTGGGCTCAGATTCTTGGAAACAGGAGACGTGGCTCAGACAGAAACAGGGCATCTCTCAAGGGTAAGCAGCATACAGATAAACTAGAGAGTCTCCATTTATCCAGTGTATTTACTCTGGCACCCCTCACACAGTCTGTTTATATTCCTTTGTCACAAAGGAAGCGATGAAGTATTACATGCTCTGTTTAGCCACTGTCATGGGATTGATGAGTGCCCAGGTGGCAGCTCCTCGGGAGGTCTGCAGATGCTTCCTTTTCACTTTGTGCTTTCTGATGCTGGGACACGCTGGCACATAGTGAGTGATAGGCTCTGTGTTTTCCTAACCCTTTTCTGTAATTCAGATGGTGAACATTTTCCAAAAGTCTGTCCCCAAGGAAAATACTGTGAAGAGTTGCTGAATCCTTCAAAGAGGAAGCCTCAGTTGGAGATTATTAGGTCATTGGGGGTGTTATCTTGAAGGTGGATGTAAGATGCTGGCCCTTTTTCATTCTCTTTTTCTCTATATGTGTACCCCACTATTGCTATCTGTCACCTCCAAGCTAGTGGGCCCACCTAATCTTGATAGGAGCCTTCAGAACAGTGAGCTAAATAAAGCTTCTTTCCTTATAATATGATTAAGGTATTTCATAATAGTACCATGAAATATATGAATACCCATAACCTTCAGAATATCAGTAATTAACCATGTAGCCTTTTAGGTACAGTTTCTTTTAGCAAATTCATATAAATTTCAGTTAATAAATATATAATGAGATCTTTTAAAAAATATTTTATTAGTCTATAGATCTGGTCATAATATAGATCAGCTTGTGTCTCTCCTATGTGTCTGTGGTCAGTGCATTGCATGAAGAACTAATACTGTCCATACGAATATGTCAATAGTATTCTAGCATAGGTCCTTCCAATGTACTTAAACTTAAAATACTAAGATTCTTATTCTGCTTAGTAGCTGTGCTCTGATAAATGTTGAAAATAATGGAGAAAATTCCCTGATTTGTGTCATCTTCCAAACTATATGCTGTAAATTCTCCAAGTGGGCCAATTTCAATCTGCTAAGTTCACATCAGTGCATACGAAACTGAAAAAAGGTGCACAGGAAGACACACATCACTGTATTGTATTCCTACCACGCAGATACAATACACCTCAAGAGCACAGAAAGTTGATGATGGTGAAATAAGCTGAGAGATGGTGAAGACTGAGTGTGTAATACATCAGCTTTTATATTGTGAGTTTAATATCATATGCTTTTAAAGAATGGTTCTTAAACACTGACTTTAACTGCTTCGCTTTTCTGAGTTCAAAGCCATAATATTTTAGTCACTTCCTCTTTTAGGAAGTTTCCACATTTACCTGTCTGGACATACAGAGTTTGGATTATCGAAGTATGATGTTCTTTTAATAGAACCAAATGTTTTTCCTTTTCTATTTTTAAATGCAAAACTAAGAGTTGTTTCCTTAACTCATAACTCTTTGGAGTGGGCAGGATACCAGTAGGGTTAGCTTAACTGAAAGATGAGAGACTCTTATTTTTCTTTTATATAAGCTTTTAAAACATCAATAAAAAGATATTTTCAGAGTGCACAGATAGAGCAAAAATCACACTACACTAAATAAATGAAATACAATTTTAGAAGAACAAATTTAGAAGTCCCATTGTCAGTTTTGTTTTAAAGAATTCTACATGGATATCATGATAAAATAAAAATTAATGTGGCATGTTATGGGGCCACATTTTGAGGAAAGTTCAAAACCTTGCTAGCAAGAAACTCCTGTCCCTTTCCCAAAAAAGAGGTTCAAAAGAAACCAGAAAGACTTCATTTTTTTTATTTTTGAACTACCTTTGAGACAGCATGTTCGGAAGATTATTGCAGCCCACATGGATAAGTTGAAAGAGCTCAGAGAAGAGTGAGAAAAGTTGCCTGAGAGAGAAGAGCTTGTATTGCCAAGGAAGTTATTTTTAATTAATATGCATTAGAACCAAGAGTGTGGAAGGAAGTTGGAGTGAAGATGAGCTCTCGCTGGTCTGGCACAGAACTCTTAGTTTTAACCTTCACTTTCCATCTACACAAGTTTCAAGTTGTGCCAGTCACTTTCCTGGATAAACTATCAAGTGTAGGGCTTTTCCTGTCCATAACTGAGAATGACTGTAGCAAGAAAAGTTACAAGCCACCACACTATTTCAAGAGTCAAACGACATCTGTACCATTTGTTCTCAATGTGGTAGAGTCATCCATAAGCAACGGAAATATCTGCCTTTATTTTCAGTAAGTATTTTTTATTATATAGTATTTGACCAACATTCCTACATTTTATGGGGTCAGTGTCTCCTAATGTTCGGTTTACTGCTGCTCAAGGTTTTGCTTGGGAAATGGTGATGGCATTATAAAGATAGCACAGTGATGTCATATAAAGCAAAAGAAATCAAGAGGTAATTCACAAGTTAGAAAATCCTTCTTAAAAGTAGATACCCTATGAAGAATGGGTAACAATGACAATCCCCCCCAAAAATGAGCTGCTGTACTTCCACAAGGAAGCAACTAGCTCTATGTGTTCACATGAACTCCAGTGGTTTATTGGATCTTAATTCTAGGTTGTAAGAAATCCACGGGAAGATCAGCTACTGTGAAGAGGATAGGGTGTTTCTTTGTGAGGCCAGAAGTCCATCATTATACAACTCCTTGGATCTTAGCCACAAGAGTTTCCAGATGGAAGTTATTTTTTCTTTCTTTGCTCTGAGTGCGGAAATGTGGAAGCAGACGACTAACTCTACAGGAGTCTACAGATTTCAGTTCTGGAAGCACAATGAGGCTGAAATGGTGCCATTGGCAACCGGAGGAGGGAGTTTTGCACCCTGATAAATTCAAGTTGGACTTAGTGGTCTCTGGGAATAAAAAAAAGGTGTAGGCAAGATAGAGCCAAGGCAGAAGTTAGACCACATGGCGAAGGAGTGAGGGACTGCAGTTTGGTAAAGGAGCCCACTCTCTTTGAATCCAAGGCCTACAGTGATGGTCTGAACAGAATGGAGGACATTTATAGACAAGGTATGAGGGACTGTGTGGAAAGGTATCTTAGTCAGGGTTTCCATTGCTGTGATAAAACACCATGACCAAAAACAACTTGAGGAGAAAAAAATTTATTTCAACTTACAATTTTCAAGTCACCCTCCATCACTGAGGGAAGCCAGGAAAGATATGTAAGGCAGGAACCTGAAGGCAGGAACTGATGCAGAGGCCATGCAGGAACACTGCTTACTGACTTGCTCCTCAGGTTTGCTCAGCTGTAGTGAGAAGACCCCTAGTTAGTTCCTGGCCATTTAGCCCTGAAATAATCACACAGAAACTTATTAATTAAATCACTTCTTGGCCTCTTAGCTCTAACATCTTAGTGGCTAACTCTTACATATTAATTTAACACATTTCTATTAATCTGTCTATCGCCATGTGGCAGTGGCTTACCAGGTAAAGTTCCATCTGGCTCTAGCAGTGGGGCTACATGACTTCTCTCTGACTCCGCCTCCTTTCCCCCAGCATTCAGTTTAGTTTTCCCTACCTAGCTCTGTTTTACCTTGTCAGGCTAAGCTAGTTTTCTTCATTCATTAGTGGTAATCACAGCATACAGAAGGGAATCCCACATTACCCAGCTTGCCTTCTTATAGCACCTAGGACAGGCTTCCCAGTGGTGTCACTGTCCACCATGAACTTGGCCCTTCCACATCAATTGTTAATTTAAAAAGGCACCACAGGTTTGCCCAATGCCAGTTTAGTCATGGGTATTTTCTCAATAAAGATTCCCTCTTTATAAAAGACTCTAGCTTGTGTCAACTTGACATAAAATTAGCCAGCACAGGGAATAACCCAACAGGGACTTCTGAATGCTAAATATTGTTAAGCTTTAAAATGTGTTTCCTATCTGAAAAAACTATATATGGTGTCATATTGTTCTCTGAATTTATATTTCCTCCATCACTAATAAAGTCAAATATCATCTCAATATTTATTGACTATTATTTCTCCTCCTATGAAATACATAGATAGAATAAGGTTTAGAAGAAAAATAAAATTAGAACCTTTCACCATTTAATATACACAGTTACTCTTAGATGGTTAAAAATTGAAACATAAAGAATTTAATTCTATTCCTGGATCTCACAGTAGAAGGAGAGAAACTGGCTTTTTCTTTTGACCTCTACAAAAGGACCATGACAAACATCAGCACTCCATGCCTGCCCCCATATGAATAATAAATAAAATAAAATATTAGTTTCAAAATAATATCTGTGTTAATAACATCTAAAACATTAAGACATTAAAATGCCATTAGGACAAAAAAAGTAAAACCCATAGGGATGTGTACTCAACTGCAAACTGTTATTCTACATTTACGGAATAATAAATAATGTGGTATGCCCATCAAATTGAACATAATTCCACCACAAAATTGAATTAATACTGAACATTCTATAACACAAATGAACTCTGGAAAACATACTGAACAAAAAATTTAAACACAAAAGGCTGTAGAATGTATGACTTAGAAATAAAAATCCAAGCCAGACAAATCCATAGAGATAGAAAGTGGATCAGCAGTTTCTGTGGTTTCAATGTGCCCCCTTGGAAGATACGTAATTCCATTTCCCTTTGCTTCTCTTTCCCTCATAGATACAAAGATTCCTCTCCAGCAGGTGTGTAATTTGACAAAGATTTCCCATCATATTCTCCTTGACAAGATCTCCAAATATTGAGCTGGGTGGTGGTGGCACACACATATAATCCCAGCACTTGGGAAGAAGAGGCAGGTGAGTTCAAGACCAGCATGGTCTACAGAGGGACAGGCAAGGCTGTTACACAGAGGAATCTTATCCTGAAAAACAAACAAAACAAAACAAAAAAGATCTCCAAATATTAAAAAGATCATGATAGCTATTTATGTAAATAATAGTGATCATTTATTGACTGACTCCTGGATACTACTCCCAATGCTTTCTAACATTTATTTTGTTAGATCCTAGAAAATTCTTATGCATTATCCCCAAAGTACATGAGAAAAACATAGGTTTCTTTCTAATATGCAAGATCAAACAACTAACTGATTTGAGAATAAAAGCAAACACTTTTATTAGATTCTAAATTCTACTCCTTTTTGTCAGCCCCACTTTACGCAAAGGTATAGGTTACTAAGGAGAAATGCAGACACGTCTCCAAGAATGCTATGAGGCAATTTATTCATTCAGTATTATGTTCATACCACTTAAGTAGCAACAGGATTTTCTGATTTCATAGACAGCGGCTGCCACTAGTTTGCTTCAAGAGTTCTCCAAAGTATCTTTCATAAACACCACGCGAGATGGATCAACTTATAGCCTGGAAGAAGAATCAAATTAGCCATTTAAATGTCAATTCTGTAAATGTCATTTTAATCAAAGCATTTGCAATCCCCTTATCATGATTCTCCACAGCATCTCCTATAATTAGCAGGAGCTTTGAGCCAGTGCTGTGGTGTTAGAAGAGTTTGCAATTGGCTATGTGCAACTGAAATGTCATCAATGGAAATATCAGACCATAAAAATCACAGCGAAGTGTAGAAGTATAGTTGAACAGGTTGGACTCTACAAACAAACCTCCACAAAAATGTTATCTTTTAACACAGGCTTTATTTATTTGATGTACTGGCAGCTACAAGACTTAGTTAGAGCAGAAAACATCACTTGCATAATTTCTTTTCTGAGATGTTTCTTCTCATAATTCTGATCAATTCTTTGAGATGGGTCATCTTTGAGAACACTGTGCTTGGGGTCAACAAGCTTTCAGAAGATGTCCCCCAAATGAAGCAAAAGTGTCTGGACAAAAAACGAAGTTTCCCCTTTTGACTTTGGCAACCTGGAGAGCTCTTTCCCACATCTTCCAGAAAGCTGGCATCACATTGCGGTGGAACCTCCTATGTGGAGGAGAACTTGAGCTCAGTTGGTGCTGTCTGGGGGCTGGTCCCTATAATATTTTCCTTCCCGGTGCAAGCTCCATTACTAGTGTCATAGCTTCTCTCAAAGCAATTGGATCTTAAAGCTTTTTAGTGGCTTTTCCAAAGCTGTGCAGCTAGCAGGTGGAATGGCTGAGATTAGGACTGATTTAAGTCTAATTCCCCCAAATCTAGACTTTTTTCATAATATTGTTACCTCTGGAAGAAAATCATTGGCTGAAAAGCCATATTGTGCAAGTAGATTGTGCAACTACTTCTTTATGATGCTCTTTAAAGTGATGTTAAAGACATCTTCTGAAGAATTATTAGATTCTAAGATAAAGTATTTTTCTATGGGTATTGTTTAATAATCCTCAATACTATGGTGGAAAATTTATATCCTGTTTTATTTTTTTCTGTCTAATTTCTTTTTATACCTTGTCATTCTCTATAGGAGGAAAGTGGCCATTGGACAACTGCCAAAACCACCCTGCCTGGTAGGCTATTGTGGGGGGTCCAATAACAGGTGAATGGGTCACAGATGTAGTTTAGTTGCCGAGCATTTGCCTGGGCATATATGGTGCCCTCATTTCAGTCCCTAACGCTGCAAAAAAACAAGTATAGAAAACCTTGCCCCACCCCCACCACCTTCTATCTCCTGTTCTGCTGGCTCAAAATTATTCTCAAATGCATTAGACTCTTCCGGGCCTCCCTATCTCTATGTGGTAATAAGCCCTCCCAAAACGTTCCTTCTCTACGAGGCCTATGGGAAGGAGATCAGAGAGAAAAAGCAAGCCCTAAATTATTCAGCTCTTGGACAGCCAGGATAACTCGGTGTTCAAAGGTACCAGGAAATTCTACTTTTACCTAGATCTATAAGCCATGCTTCTAACACAGTCCGTGACAAGTTCTCTGCGGCACGGATAGGTAACTTGACTATTTTATTTCCACTTTGCTTTGTTCTTCTTTTGTTTTTTAATTTGCATCACTTTACCTTGTTCTTGGAATGACTTTGGTGTTCAGTGTTTGTTGCTGTGATAAAAGCACCATTGGTGCAGGAAATTTAACAACAAAAGACTTTGTTTTGCTAATGTTTTCACAAGGAGAGTCCAAAAAAAAAAAAAAAAAAAAAAAAAAAAAAAAAAAAAAAAAAAAACGGCAGCTACACGGGGAGGGTATGGGACATAGCAGGAAGCAGTGGAGCAGGAAGCGGAGAGATCACATCTGGAACCATGAAAGCAGCACCAGCAGAGAGTGACCCGGAAATCTACGTCCAGTGACGTACTTACTTTATCAAGGGTCCAGTTTCTAAAGGTTCCCCTCCAACCAGTGCCGTGAACTGGGGACCGTCTGTTCAAATACGTGAGCTTATATAGGACAATTTCTCGTTCAAGCCCACACAGTTATTCAACCCTTTCTTTTACAAACTACCTCCATTCTATAAGCAAGCCCATCCCCAAATGAGCCTGGATCCTCCTCTTCCCTTCGCCCTAGTGTTATCATCCCATTGTGAGCAGCACAACCTGTGGCTAGAACCTCCTGACTCACCTGTTTCTGCATTTCCCCTCACGACAAGGTTGAGTCCTTTAAATTGTCACGCTCTGAAGCAACACCCTGGAATACCTTGTCTTTGCACCAGGTTTAAAGACTGTCTTGGAGTCTGCTCCCTTTCCACCATGACTAATGCTTCTTTGCATGTTGATTTCAGCTGCACGGGCTTCTCTGATGCTCCTTGAACTTGCTGGACCCATCGCCATCTCAGGCATTCTCCTCCGATCCCCTGCCTGGCACACAGTTTTCATAGACACCTGTACATCTAGCCCACTCCGTGAAGATCATTGCTCTTGTCTTTTCAATGAGGGCAATCCTTACGCAGAATCATAAATGTTTTACTCTCTTGTTCTTCCCATCCATTGTGATTTTTTTGGTGTGTGTGTGTACTAAAGATGGTACCTAGCCCTCAGACATTTTAGGCAAGTGTTCTACCCCAGTCCATGATTTTGTTTTTTGTAGCATTTTGTTAGAATTTTTTTTTTTTTGAAACAGGATTTTGTGTATCCTGGGTCTCAATCTCACCTTAGCAAAGGCTGACCTTGAACTCCTGATCTTCATGCTTCCAGTGCTGGGATTGCAGGTGTGAGCCACCAGACAAAATGTCCATAGCTTATTTGTGACACAGATAACATATTATGATACATATTGCTTATTGTGTGTCTTTCTAGATGGAATATAAATTATTTGTCTTTCTATTCATTGATGGATTCCAAGTCCCTGGAACATAACTGTTGAATGAATGAACAAATACATGAATGTAAAATATACTTTTCTGTGCTTTTTCTATTTTTTTCCATTTTTGATTTGAAAACAACCAATTTTTTTTCTGAGTTCTCATTTTTATAAAAACATGCTAAAAATAGCAAGGAGTACGCAGCACACAGAAACATTCAGCTTTATTTACATGCTTTCCCTAGAGCTACTGACTCAGTAGCCCGTGTTATTTCAGGAGAATGTTTGGTGTGGGAGGGTTGGTGAACAAATGTTCTAGCTTTCTCATCTGTATTAGCTTCTACTCATTATGTGACTGTTAAGTCAATTTCATGTGTGTTAGATGCTTGTTATAAAGCACATTATCTCATTTATCTACCTTAGCATGAGGGTAGCACTAGCTTCTATAACAAGAAACTCCAGAATAGAGTGACTTGGGTGTGTTTCCCCTGTAATAGTTAAGAAATGTTTCAGGGTTTCTGGAGCACAACTCCAAATGTCATCCACAATTTTGGGGTAACAGTGTCTCTATTTTTGTTATAATCTGGTTCCCATGCTTCCTGCATTTATTGATATTCCAGCATGTTTTATTGGTCGGACTTTATCTCATGGCCATCTAAATAATGCAATCATATGTTGATGGGTGAGAGTCTTCTGTTTTGTATTAATTTCATTGGTTAAATAAAGAGACTGCCTTGGCCCTTTAATAGGACAAAAAATTAGGTAGGCAGAATAAACAGAACAGAATGCTGGGAGAAAGAAGTCGAGTCAGGCAGTAGCCATGATTCTCCCACTCCAGACAGATGCAGGTTAAGATCTTTCCTGGTAAGCCAACTCATGGTGCTACACAGAATATTAGAAATGGATTAGATCAATATGTAAGAGCTAGCCAATAAGAGGTTAAAACTAATGGGCCAAGCAGTGTTTAAAAGAATACAATTTGTGTGTTGTTATTTTGGGGCATAAGCTAGCCAGGCGGCCGGGAGCTGGGGTGGCAGGGAAGCGACCCGCAGCTCCATACTACAAGATGTCAGCTACAACCCCATCTCTACAGAGGTAATTTCTTGTAACCTTTGTGTGGGGAGGTATTATTTTGATGAATGGCTTTATTACTTAAATTAACATACAACCAAGTTTACCCTTTTACATTATATAATTCGATATATGTATTCAATGTCATACTGTTATGCAACCATCACCTTCTTGCAATCCCAAAATAAACCCAGTATCTGCCACCAGATATACATCTTGGACTTCATATTTTGGAATCAGTAATATACCATTTTTATTTCTACAAATAATTTATTTCGGATATTTTATACAAGCAGAATTATATATTATGTGGCTTTTTGTGTTTAGTTTCTTTTACTTAGCCTAATGTTTCAAGTCCCATCGATATAATATATGTATATATATATATGCTGATACATGTATATATATGACACACACACATATATATACATATACACACACACACACACACACATATATATATGTTCTTCATTCCTTCTCATGGCAAGAGTTAATTCCATTATATTTATGTAATAGTTATTTATTCATTTGTGAGTTATGATCCCTTGGGTTTTATGTTGTTTTACATATTGAATATTATAAATAATTCAGCTAAGAATGATTTGTGTATTTTTGTATTTCTATTCTATGGGCACTTATATAGCATAGACTTGGATCTATACCTAAGAGTAGAATTAGTAGACAATCTGTTAACTCTATATTTAATTTCATGAGCACCTGTCAAATTTAATTTTAAAGCATGCAGAAGTTGACATGCTCACCAGTGATATACAAGAAGTGCAATTTCTTCACACCCTTGTCCACACTCATTATTGTGTGTCCTTTTGATTCTGACCATCCAGGTAATACTTTGTTGTGCTTTTGTTTGTCGCGTCCCCTGGGACTAAAGCTGTTATGCTGTTTGCTGGTGCTTACTTATCACTCACAAGCTTCTTAAGGGAAAAGCTCTTTATCACTTTTAACTGTTTTTAAATTGTTGAATTATAATCATCTTGATATAAATCCTCATCAGACTTGCACGGTTGTCTTTTTACTTCGCTGTAGTAAGCATTGAGATGGTCTGATCGTTACAGAGAAAGGAAGTGTAACTGAGATGCTAAATCACTTATTCCAGATCGTGGGGTAGACTGTCTCTGCCTCTTCTTTTTAGCTAGTTCTGGGCTGCGAGGCTGAGTTTTCCCACTGCACTGGTTGTAGTTTATTTTCTTGTTGCTATGATAAAACACTCTGACAACAGAAACTTCAGAGAGAAAAGGCTTATTTTGGCTCAGAGCTCGAATTCCTGTACATCATGACGGGGCAGTCAAAGAGGCAGGAGCTGGAAGCACTGGTTACATTGCTTTTGTAATCAGGGAGCAGAGATAGATGATTTTGCTTTCTTTTCCCTACTTAGACTATCTAAGATGATAGCAAAGGAATGGAAGGAATGGATCCTCCCATCCTGAGCCTGTCTTTCCATTTCAACACACTCAAGGTAATCCCCCAAGGCATACTGTCTTGGTTGGGTTTTCTATTGATGTGATAAAATACAATCAGCCTACAACTTGTAGTCTACCATCCAGAGAAGTCAGGACAGGAACTTGGAAGTAGAAACCATGGAGGAATTCTGCTTACTGACTTGGTTCTTTGGCCTTTTCAACCTGCTTTCTTATATAAGTCAGAACCACGCTGCTCAGGACCACGCTCCTCAGGACCACACTCCTCAGGACCACACTCAGGACCATGCTGCTCAGGACCATGCTGCTCAGGACCACACTGCTAAGGACCACACTGCTAAGGACCACACGGCTCAGGACCATGTTGCTCAGGACCACACGGCTCAGGACCATGTTGCTCAGGACCACGCTACTCAGAACCACGCTACTCAGGACCACGCTGCTGAGAACCACGCTGCTCAGGGCCATGCTGCTCAGAACCACACACACGACTCAGGACCACATTGCTCAGGACCACACGACTCAGGACTACACTGTCCCACAGCATGAGCCGCTAATCAAGACAATATCCCACAGATGTGCATACCAACCAGTCTTATGGGGGGCATTTTCTTAGTTAAGATTCCCTCTTTCCAGACATAGCTAGGTTTGTATCAAGTTGAGACAACAACAGAAACCAACCAGCACACATGAGCAGAGATCCAACTCCCAGGGGATCCTAGATTCTGTCAAGATGACAATTAACAGGAAACCATCATAGCAATGAGGGCGGTGAAGGAAGGACCAGGACTGCTGACACCCCCAACTTCATGGATTTGTGTTCTTTCCTCATTCACGGTACTGAGATGGTGATACCCAGTTCAGTCACTGGCAAGGCTCCTTGAAAAGGCATTGGTGGGTATAGGGGGTAGGAACACAGTGTACCCCTGACTGAGAACTTGTCTTGGACAGAAGCAGAGACAGATACCTAGTGTGTCCCTGTCACTTCAGCTTAGCCTCTCCTGGTTGTTATAGCTCAGACCACCATCTGCTTAAACATGTTTAGGCTGAGACCTTCTTGAATTCTCAAGGCAACACAGAACTCCTTGAAAAATCTCTTGTGTGTTTGTGTGTGTGTTCATGTTCATGTGTGTTTGGGTGCATGCACGTGCCTGTGTAGAGGTCAGAGGACAACTCAAGTGTGGTCTTGACCTTTAACCTGCTTTAAGAGAGGGTTTCTTGTTGTCCACCAATGTGTGTACCAGACTAGCTGGCTTGCAAGCTTGCAGATTTTCTCCTGTGTCCACCTCCCATCTCTCTATAGGGGCACTCAGATATCTGCCTCTGTATCCAGCTTTATGTGGGCTCTAGGGATCCCAGCTCAGGAATTCATGTTTGCCGTGAAAGATCCTTACCAACTGAGGCATCTCCCCAAACAGGGTTTTTCCCCCCATTTTCCTTTTTTGACAGGGTCTCATGTACCCCTGGCCTTGTACCTCAGATCCTCCTGCATCCACTTCTCAAGTGTTAGAACTGCAGTTGTCTACCATTATGCCCAGATGTCCAGTCAAATTTTTCCATAAATTCAGAATATATATTCCATTTGGGGGAAGAAGAGAAAATTTGGTGCTCTTCGGAATAATTCTTCAGGGGCTAGAGAGATCGGCTCAGTGGCTAAGAGCTCTGGTGGTTCTTGCAGAGGACTGAGTTCAGTTCCCTCTCCAGTTCCATGGCACCCGATATCTTCCCACTTCTATGTGCACATGGTATACATGCGTACATTCAGGCAAAACATTCATATGCATAAAATAAAATAAAATAAATACAACTTTTGAAAACGAACCCTTCTTCAAAGACTCACTCGCGGTTTAAGAGCAATTATGCATTCCTGACTTTCGAGCCCTTGGCTAAGTGGCTGGCTCTCTTGTGTTTTGTTTTTGAGACACGGTTATTCTGGGACTGGCCCTCAAGTTCTCAGTCTTCTTGCCTCAGCCTTCTAAGTGCTGGATTAATGGTGTGTAGCAAATCCCCGACAGTGGTTATGCTTTATAAAAACACAATAAATCTTTGGAGTTAGAAGCTGCCTCTCCCCTAAACTAGAGCACAACGCATGGCCTCCGTTATCATTTTCCTATTGTACTATGGTTCTTTTCATTGTATGTGTGGTACATGCATAATGTATGTGCTTGTTAGGGGAGGTGTGTGCATGCGTATATGTGCAAAGGTGAGAGACAGATATTGGGGATCTTTTAATCAATATTCACCTTGACTTTTTGAGACAGGGTCCCTTGCTGAGCAGGAAGCTCGCTGATTCACCTAGATTAGGTAACCATTGAGCTTCAGGGCTTTGCCCTGCCTCTTCCTCCTTCCAGGGTTTGTTCCAGCCTCAAGTCACCATGCTCAGCTTTGTATGTGGGTTCTGGGGTTTCAAACATAGGATCCTCAAGATTAAGAGAGGCAGGCACTTACTGACTGAGCCGTCTTTTCCAGTCCTGCTGTGGCTTAGAAGGTCAGGGCAAGTAGAGGACAGGAGACATTTTCCTCAGAGAATTTTCATTTGCTTGCCTCTCCAATTTTCATTTTAGCCTTGCTATTCAAACTGACCCAGAAAAATCTGGCAAATGGAAGCACTTGGGGTCACAGGATCTAAGCCGTCTTTATATTACTGTTGCAGTCTTAAAGAGACAGAGAAAGAGGGCACCACGTGTGGGTGTCTGACCCAGGGTGTTGAAATGGAATTTAGGAGGATCTGTAAGGAGAGAAGACAGTGGAATTGAAGATGCTTGTTCTGCTGCTTTTTCAGTAGCACTGTGGGGAACCCCGCCAGACCCCCTTCATCTGACAGACCCACTCCATCTGCAAGCACAGCTTCCAATCAGGGCTTTTTCATTTCTCTGTCATTGTGATAAGCCCATCTCATCATGGATCTTTAGTATGGTCAGCTCAGGAATCTTCTCATCTTCTTGTTTCTTACCCTGAAATAATGTCACTAAACTATATGGATGACTTAAAGCTTATAAGATATAAAAGTACAGATTAGCTTTCTCTCTCAAAACATGATCTCAACCCAAGAGACAGACAAGTGGACTGCAATGTCTTGGTTCCTAAAAATAGACAAAATTGGTTTTTTTGTTGACAGTTAGGAGATTTCAGCCATCCAAATAGATTGACCTGTCAGTGTGCGTTACCTTGAAATTGCTCATGGAAATGGATGGGCATATGGGAGTCAGGTGGGACATGACACACTATATTCATTTCTAGAAATGAAGACTAGAGTATATTTCCCAGCAGAAGTCCAAGACTAATATTGAAAGCAAAAGCTTGTCATTGCTTATTGCCTTGTGTTATAGTTTGAGTCTGAAGTGGCCCCCTCAAAAATCATGTATTTAAACAGTTGGTTCATTTCTGTACTCACCCACCTGCCAAACTGCTCCAGAAACCATCAGCTGAATGTATTATCTGAATATGAATATTGATCAGGGTCTCTGACCCTACTGGTTGAGAGGGATAATTGTCTATACTTATTTTTATCCATCTTTCTTCCCAGTAAATTAATTTTATTTGACCTGTTTTGACATGTTTTTCTTCTGACTGATGAGTTACTTCCTTGTTAGGATGCCCCAGAAGGTGCATTAGCACTGATGATGGAAGGGTGTCTGTTCATCATAACTCCTGACTCCTAACTCCAAATGAGAAGGTGATCTTCTGAGCACATTGTCATCTATATCCTGTAGTGGTCTCTCCTGCCTCTGTCAGCAACAATACAATTTAAAAGTTTTTACTTGATTTTACAGGGTTACATAAAGCTATTTTTAATACAACTTTTACACACACACAGTGTAAAAAAAAGGAGTATATTTCTTAATAAAAGTTCAAGACCATATCAAAACCAAGAAGTAGTCATTGACTATTACCCTGCCTTACAGCTTGAGTCTGAAGTTCTGAAGTACCCCCTCCCCCAAACTCACCTATTCAGACTCTTGAGTCCCAGCTGGTAGGTGGGAAGCAGTGGAGCCTGTATGACGCCTGTATGACTGACATGGAGTACTGCTTGGAGATTTACACCCTACCTCTGGCTCTGTCTACCTCTTTCTGCTTCCGAGTCTACCAAGAAATGAGGGGTCCCAGCCTCACCTTCCTCTTGCCACTAATTCCATCATGACTTCGGAACCATGATGGACTGTACCCTCAAATCACAGGGTAATCTTTACCACAGCGATGAACACAGTAGCTAATACACCATGTAGGAATCCATTTTCAAAGACAGTATCAGCTTCCTGCTGTGGACTTCTGTGAGGTGCAAGGAAATGCATCGACTCTCAATAGGTTCTACGAAGAGGTCATGAGGCAGAAGGAAGAGGATGCAGAACCCATTTCTCTTTTAGAAAATCTTTGTCCCAGGTAGACCACCTGGACTTTGTAAAATACAGCTACAAATGTCACAAAGTTTACCCAGTTTGGGAAAACAAACTTGAAAAATGCACATTTCTTTCCTGTGTAAGATCTTACTTCTTTTTGGGTTCCGTAGGTATGGGTTGGAGTGACACCTGGGCCCTCCTTCACACTGTCTTCAGGAACTAATTCTTTTCTGACATAGTTTTAGGCCTCTAGGGAAAATTATTTAACATTTAATTAATATTAAGCCTACTAGTGTTTTAAAGGTCTCCACTATATACTTTGAAGGTCTTCTACTGACTTCTCTCATTTGTGACTCCCAGAAGAAGGTTCTATCTGTCTTTCAGGGCTCATTGTTTATCTCTTGATAAAGATGGGGTGTATAGCTGACTATTATTCCCGGAAAGGGTGGGCCCCACTCTTGCTACGTATGTGTTTATTTCTCTTCCAACCACAAAGAAGCCTGGTTTCTTCAGGTTCAGTTCAGCATACCTAACAGCAGGAAGCTGTGACAAGATGGTCCGTGTGAAGCATGCAACACAGCTAAAACCTGGGCAGGTAAATACATCCTGATGTCATTTTCTAAATCTTGGGAAGGTTTGGAGCTCCTCTTCCAGTCAATCCTAAATTGAAGCACCACACTGGGAATGCCTAATATGAAAAGGTTTTTAAAAAAAGAAAACTGAGTTCTGAAGAATCTAGTGACCGTAGACCCTGGACTTTGCTACCAATGACTCGCCTAGCCAGGAGGTTTCCTTCCATCACGTATATTTTTCCCTACTCCAATTTACCCATCAACTCCTTTTAAACATATTTAAAGTTTTGAGGGAGCAAAATTCTATTTCATTTAAAGTTTTCAAAAACTCCTGAGTGAGGCAGTCAGTGCATGAGAACTGCGGGAATCTTAGTGTGCCATCTCCACTTTCTCCTTCCGTCACTCAGGCTCCCGTCCAGCACAGGCAGGCTTCTCGCCATGTGACACATTATCTCAGCTCAGGGGTGACCTCAGGGTTGTTTATACCCACATTTATAAATGAGGTTTTATTAAAACGCAGTCGTTGTCATTGTTTGTGTATTGCTTGCGACTGTATTCTGACAAGGACTGGCCGAGTGACTGTGACAAATCCTGACTCACAAAGCCTCTCTGGTCCTTCACACAAAATCCGCCAACCTTTGTCTCAGTATCAGCTTCATCTTTCTGCACATCCTCTCATTGGCCTTTGAAGGAACCTGGATTGTGTTTAATCAGAACAGTTATTTCTTTATTGTTAATGATACACACACATATACACTAGAGAGAGAGAGAGAGAGAGAGAGAATGAAAATGACAATGTGTGTGTGTGTATACAGGTCAGTGGACTAAGTCTCTCCCTTCACTTTTTTGGGGGCAGCAGGTTTGAGACAAGATTTCTCTGTGCATATTTGGCTGGAACTGGAACTCCTTCTGTAGACCAGGGTAGCCTTGACCTTACAGAAGCCACAAACCTGCCTCTGTCTCCTGAGTGCTGGGATTAAAGCTGTGCACCACCACGCCCAGCTTCTCTGTTCACTTTTAAAAACATTTATTTTATGGGGCTGAGAAAGCAGCTCAGCAGTTAAGAGCACTGGCTACCCTTATCGAGGACTCGGCTTAAATTCTCAGCACCCATGTGGTAGCTCACGTCATTTGATTCCAGGAGGCTGAATGCCCTCTTCTGGGTCCTTCAGGGACTAGGCACATACATGGTGCAAGACATACATGCAGGCAAAACACTCATACTCAGACAAGTTTTGAAAATTATTTTAATTAAAATATTTCGTTCACCCTCCTCTCTCCATGCTCTTGCATGCTACCACTTCTTGCTCCCTCTTAAATCGAGGCCTTTGTTCCTTAATTATTATCATATATATATGATTATTCATATATATATGAATATACAAGCAACTGCTGAGTCTGCTTAGTGTTGATTGATATACACTTTTAGAGCTGACTGTTTGCTTTTGGATAATCAATTAGGGGTTTATCCTTGAGAAAGACTAATTCTTCCTCTCTGTGCAGTTGTTAATTCCTATAGCTCTTTATGTAGGGGTAAGATTTCCCTCATCTACTTTGGTATATCACTTGGTGTTGTTATCATTTAGCGCTCAGAGGTTTCATGGGTGTACCTTCTCTATCATAGCTAGAAGACATAATCCTTTGGGAAGCTCCCTGATTCTCTGGCTTTTATAATCGTCCCACTCCCTCTTCCTTGCTGGTCCCTGAACCTTAGGAATATGGGCTATGTTTTTAAGTGGGTTCTGGTAATGGAACTCTGACCATCATCCTTGGCAGCAGGTTGAGATACCTTGTTTAATTATTTTACCTGGAAGAAACTATAGTTGAACAATTTTGAAAAGTATGAATACGTACAGAGACTATGGCAATAACCTGTGACATTACTAGCTGAAGGTCTCAGCTATGAGTTTTTAGGCCCTTCGCTATGAAGTCAGTCATCCAGGGCTGGCCAGGTCATACCTGAGCATCAGGGCCTTTTCTATCTCAGATTAGCAATGGCATTGGTTGCTGAGTCTCAGAGTGAGGAATAGGGGTAGAGTAAGTCCATTGCACAGGTTGTGATGGGGATGCATGGTTGTTCTCCAGGATATAAGAAAACTCTCCCACATGTTTAAAAATCTAAAGGTATTCTTAAAAAGCTCCTGGAATGGAATGAGGAAGGGAGAGAGAAAAAGGAGCAGCTGAAAGAGCAGCCCAATGGAGAGGCCACAGGATGGTGAGAAGAGAGGGGATTGTTTCGCTTTAAAGCTGTATCTATTCACCACGAAATGTTCTTCAGCCATAAGGCAGGCAGTTACCAAGGCTGGGGCGATGGCTCAGCCAGTAAAGAGCTTACCATGCAAGCACAAGGACCTGAGTGAGTCCCTAGCACCCACACAACACTGGCAGTGGGGATGTGCACTAGTAATTATAGGGCTAGTGGAGCAGGCAGGCGGATCCCTCAGGCTTGCTGGCCAACTAGTCTATCCATGCAGTGAGCCCCAGAACAATGGGAGATACTGCATCAAAAGACGAGGTGGATGATCATTGAGGAAAGACACCTATGGTTGACTTCTGACTTTTGCAGGCATAAACACACACGTGTGTATGTATACACATATGGACATGTACTCACACAGGCATATATGCACAAACACATGCATAAATACACACAATTGTATTAACTGCTGTGATACAACATTCCATTGCTTCTCACATTTTAATAAAATTGATTTCATATCTGAGGATTTTGGGTAGGGTACCTGTGCATTAAGTTCTTTACATCCATCCTTTTCTCTAAAAAGCAAAAACAGCTAAGTCAAAATTTTACCTTGGATAAGAGACTACAAATTGTTTAGCTATTTTCTCAAGAACAAGAAGTAGGAAGGAAGAAGCAGGAAAGAGGGACAAGCTACAATATTCTCCTAAACGCCCTCAACACAGCAGTGAAATGCACTTGGGAAGAACCTTCTCACCATCTGAAAAGTCACCTCCACAGCCATCATTCTACACTTCTTGTGGCCTATCACGCTGGCAAGTCCCTGCTACTCCTAGGTAGGCTATTACATACAAGATGGGCCATGTCATACAGCTTCATAGACCAGGTCAAGGCCGAAATCTACCCGTGACAAGTGAGTCCTGTGGGCACAGAGGAGGAGAGAGGCCTCTTCCCTTCTTAGTGTTTTATGGTGCTATTAAGGACTGTACTCAGGGCTCCACATGTTCTAGGCAAGCGCTCAACCACTGAGCTACATCCCCAGCTAAAGGTGTAGCCCAGGCTAGACCCTCCAGCCTCTGCCTTTTTTTTTTTTTTAACCATCTTTCACCAGCATGTGCTACCACAACTAGCAGAATGTCGTCTTTTATAACTGTAGATTTTCCCTTTAGATGCCCGGGTGTCAACCACTCCCTCACATACACATACCATGCTAAACATTTTATTTTTCATTGTCAAAAATCTGTGTATATCTATCATACACATGTTGTTTTGGTCCTTGCTAGAGGCTTGTTCCACGTGGTTCAGAGGTGATAAGCATGCAGACAACCCAAACTTCTGAAGCATCATGTCATTTTGGACTCTTGAAGATGAAGGCCACACGGAAGTCAGTGTTTCAGGCACGACAGAAGCAGACAAGCAGCTGATATGATCTGTGTCTCCATCGGCATTCCCTGCACAGGCTGTGTACATTGTGCCTGTGAACCAGCTGAGACAGATGGCTCTGGCGGATGCATCATTCCCTGTCAGTCTCCAGGGAAGAAGAAATCTCTGAGGAACAACTCACCAGGCCTCGCTGAGTTTAAGTTCCGTGACGCCCGAGACTCTGTCTCCTCAGACAGAAGTAATATTCACTCACAGTGGGCAGTTGGCAGAGCTCGGGAGCTGCGGAAAAAATGCAGGGTACATTTTCAAGCCAAGGTCACCTCCTAGCACCCATCTCTCATCCACCAGACAGCAGGGTCCCCTTCACTGCTGCCAGGAGATCAGCAAATCAGGGCAGGGCTGCATGCAGCACCTCCATGTCCTCATGCATCCATTCTAAGTGTGACCCCCTCCGGTAGGGGGACCCTGCAGACCCAGCCTGGGGCACTCCCCTCACACCCTCCATTTTCTCTTCATCTCAGCTTTCTGTGGTAGTCTCCTACATACTGCCTAAGCCATGGCTCCTGGAATAATGAGTTCTCTTCTCTTTCTTTCTTCCTCCCTCCCTCCCTCCCTCCCTCCCTCCCTCCCTCCCTCCCTCCCTCCCTCTCTCTCTTTCTTTCTTTCTTCTTTCTTTTTCCTTCCTTCCTTCCTTCCTTCCTTCCTTCCTTCCTTCCTTCCTTCCTTCCTTCCTTCCTTCCTTCTTTCTTTCCTCCCTTCTTTTCTTTCTTTTTGCCTCATTTATATATATTTACATTGCCTAGGATGACTGCCACTACCCTCAAGTGAACTTTTACTCCCTCAAGACACTTCAAATACTCTCTGCCCTTCCTGGTTATCATTATTTTTATCTCCATCTGTGTCTTCATTGGCAGCTTTTGCAGCATTTATAGTGCTAAAAAGTGTGTGTCTTCTGTTTCTGCCTCTGGATTTAGTCACAGAACATGGACCATACCCATCTTCATACCCTCAGAACTTGCAAAAGTGGCTGGTGCCAAATAAATAAGAAGTGGTTCAAATCAATCTAATAGAATAGTTACAAACACTCTGTGAAATGCTTTCTTACAGGCTGTGTGGGTGGTGAGCTATAAATAGACCTCTCAAGTCCAACTTAAAAAATCTCCAGCACTTCCGCCAAACTCCAGATTCCTGGCCCATCTGTATGTATTTATACCATTCCTGAATACCTTACAGAGTTTGAGGGCGCAAAATGCCCTAAGCAGAATTCTAGATTTTCTTTTTTATCAGCTACCTCTCATCCTTGATTTTCACCTTTTCAATTAATGACAGTTTTGTCCTTTTAGTTGCTGAAGCTAAATGTTTTGCAGCTTCTCTGATAATTTTCCCTTATAGTCACACCTAATGCATTTAGTAAATCTTGTCTCTTCCTTCAAAATGTCACTAATCCCACCTACCAGCTTGATCCTCACCACCAAGCTTGTATTTATGGCTGAGCCTTCTAACTGGGTTTCCTGCTTCTGTCTTTGCCTGCCTTCCACCTCCTCATGGTCTATTTTTAACACAACAACTAGACTGGCCATTTATTGTGGTGTAGCTTTTCTTTTCTTAAAAGTCTTATTTGACTTTCTCAGCACCCAAACACTGCCAAGAATATAATAAGAATTCAATATTTGCTAAATGAATAAATGAATACGTAAGTGTTAGTATGAAAACCTAAAAACAACCGAGATACATATCAAGAAGTTGCAATTTATAATAAGGTATGTTTCATGAAAATTCCAAATTCTTGTATATAATTGTATGTTAAATATTTGTTGATTTATTTTTATGTATGTACTTATGGTAGTTTGGAAGAAAATGGTCCCCAAAGGGAGTGGCACTATCAGGAGGTGTGGCTTTGTTAGAATAGGAATGGCCTTGTTGAAAGAAGTGGGGGTGGGCGCCAGGCAGTGGTGGCACATGCCTTTAATCCCAGCACTTGGGAGGCAGAGGCAGGCGGATCTCTGTGAGTTCAAGACCAGCCTGGTCTACAAGAACTAGTTCCAGGACAGGCTCCAAAACCACAGAGAAACCCTGTCTCGAAAAAGAAAAAAAAAGAAAAAAAAGAAGAAGAAGTGGGAGTAGGGGTGGGCTTTGAGGTATCCTATGCTCAAATTAAACCCAGTGACTCAGTTTACTTCCTGTTTGTTGCATACAAATCAAGATGTTGAACTCTCAGCTCCTTCTCTAGCACCATGTCTGCCTGTATGTTGCCTTGTCCCACCATCATGCTAATGAACTAAACCTCTGAATGGTAAGCCAGCCCTAATTAAATGTTTTGCTTTGTAAGAGTTGCTGCCATAGTCATGGTGTCTCTCCACAGAAATAGAAACTGGAACTGAGATAGCATGTATACAACATGCCTGGTACATATGAAAGTCAGAAGTGGGTGTCAGATCCCCTAGAACTGGAGTTATGGGCAATTGTGAGCCTCCATGTAGGTGCCTGGAACTGAAGCCAGGTCCTCTGAAAGAGCAGTAAGTGCTCTGAACTGCTGAGACATTGTTTTAGTCCATATAATCATGTTTTGAATATCATCAAAAGATTTCAATCATTTTCTCTAACATTAAATTGACCACAAAAGAACCCTTGGCCCTGACTGGTCATATTGCTTTGAAAAATTCTGAACTGAGTTTGATTTGAAGGTAAGGAAATTGAATTTAATTATTTTCATATTCTCTTGTAATGCAAAATGTCCACGGTGTGTGTGTGTGTGTGTATGTGTGTGTGTTCGTATTTTGTGTGTGATCTGGTTTTTACAAATATTCTAGCCAATTTTATAGAGAATTTGGGTAGTGACCCCAAGTGAAGAATCCAGTGCTGGAGGGTGAGACAAAACAGAAGTCATGTGAGAGAGGACCAGCCTCCTGGTTTGAATGCTGCCGGGAGAAAACACGCAAGAGAACAAGAATGGCCATGGGATGAATCTGCTTTGTTCACCCGTTCTTCTTTTTTATTCCCCTTGAGACTCAAGCCAGAGAGTGTGAGTGAAGTGTCCTTGATTCAGGAAAGTCACACAAACGAATGAATTCCCGAGTGCAACTGATTCACACAATTTGAAAAGTGATGAGAGAAAGAGAGAGAGAGAGAGAGGGTTGGGGGGGTTTCACACTGAACCTGTCTGCAGTGCTTTGTTCTGAGGTATATTTAGACAGGCAGCTAATGGAAAGTGAAGTCATAGGCGTCAACCTGAATGGTTTCCAGAGATTAAGTGGGAAGGTTGGGCACCTGGCCTTTGAGCAGAAAATTATTTTAAAAAACAAATAAAATATTGAAATTATTAGTTAATTAAATATTATTTAGTATTTAATATTATTAAAATCTTTACCTTTTAGTGTTTTAAAATAGAGCTGAATTTGCTCTTTAAAATCCTTATAGAGTAGGTATCAGACACAATGCTTTATCATCTGCAGTTCCGTGTGTGTGACCTGTAAATTCTTCATTTAATAGTGGGCAAGCTGGCTGCCTCTGTACTTTAATAGTTTCTTTCTCATTTGCAATCAGGAGACCGCAAATGGGGGATCAAACTTCCGTGCGCCTGCTCAGCATCTCACCTTCATCACGCATTGTTCAGAACAATTTTCCAACTCATTGACAGCATTCTCCTGTTTCTGCTGAGCGCTTTTGCAAATTGCTTCTACCCTCCTGGCCCCAAACAATGCGCCTTCCAGGGGTAAACAAACATTGGCTGCCTGCTTCTATCAGGCCCAAATCCAAAGTTAATAAAAGTCTAAAGCTCACCGGAACTCCTGCAGTCTCACACAGAGCCATTTATAGAGTTGTTTGTCTCTTTGAGGACTGATGTAATGCACAGCCATGGCTGTAAAACAGTCAAGGACTCTAGAAATGATGCTGAGAAATTCTCCCTTGCTACCCCAACCGCAGGCCACACCTGGGAGTAACTAGTTATCAGTTCAGAATCTTTTAAAAATGCCTGTTCACAAAACACACACACTCAATATGTATATTTATAAAGTATGATTTTTTCCCCACTTCCCTCCTACCTGTATCGCTCTCCTCCTTTTCCTTCTTCCTTTGTTCCCATTGAGCTCCTATTCCATCTATTACACAGGAACCCCTTCCGCAGCAGCAAACATACCTACCTCCTTTAAAACTTTGCCTCTTGGTACCCCAGAGCGTGAATGTGTGCTAATTTATTTAGAATCTCCATTGTTACACGTTTAGCTTATTAGCAGGTTTTCAGGGTCACCAGTAATGGGGAAAAAAAGGAGGGAGAAAACAAAGATAAAGAGAAAGGAGGAAGATGAGAGCCAGTGTGCACCATAACGCCATTTAGGAACTTGGTGCTGGAATACAAGAAATAAAAAGAGGACAAACATACTTTGGTAACTGAAGTTTTCAAACAGAACAGTGTTGTCATGGAACGGAACATGGGGATGGAAGAATAACCATGATACTACTTCCTAGTGCATGGATAAGTTTCTTACCGTCCCCTGAGGTTTCTATCCTGTTGTCTTTGTCCTGTCTACTGGTTTTAGGAGTAGCATTCTTTGAGTAGATGGAAAACTTCAGCAACCACGCTTACAAAGTGGCTGCTATCCATCTAGTTTAGAAGTAGGAGCTCTCATGAAAGCACAGAGTTCTGGTGTCCTAGGCTTATGCTTTGGCACCATTTCGTTGGTATTAAACACCCAAGTGTATTCCAAGGGAGGAAAATGTCTAGCCAGTAAGGTTTAATGAAAACCTAAGGTTCCCTGACCCAGAAAATTCTGCCCTTGGGAATCATGTGCAAGGGACATCATGATTTTCTCCAGCCCATGAACCAGCCTAAAGTTTAAGCAAGGGCATGATTAGCAAAATACCAGCTCTAATTTTAGAAGGGATAGGACGGGGAACAGGCAGAGATGTGAAGTTTAATCAAAGTGCTATCATTTCAAGATGTTAATGAGCCAGTTATCAGGCCCCTGGCAGGTCTGGCACATCTGACCTCATTATCTGGGGAGGCACACGGTGTTGGATCCGGGCTTCTGGTCACCAGACAGGTGATCCTGAGCCATGGCTGCTGAAAGCCTCTTGGAAACAGAATTCCAGGATTCAAGCTGAGCCAAGAAACTCTCTACACACTCTAAATAGCATATGATAATGACTTCTATCAGTCCAGAACAGCACCTGCTTTTTCTCTGACCATTATGTTTGTATGCCCAGAGGTTGTAAGTAAGTGTCTCATTATACAGTAGACATGATATTTATCCTGCCTTTGCTCTAAAAAGTTTATTTTCTTAAGAATTTCATATACAAGTTTATATCATTTCCACCCCTCCAACTCCTCTTATGCTCTCCTTTGCTCCCCCTTAAATCTATGAATATATATTCAAGTCACAGAATCTATCTATCTATCTATCTATCTATCTATCTATCTATCTATCTATCTATCTATCTATCTATCTATATTCTATGACTATATATGTTAACACACACACTACTGTTGTGTTTATTTATGTAGTGTTGTCCATGTGTGCACATGTTTAGGACTGACCACTTGGCATTGGATAACCTATCAGTAGTCAGTACTCAAATCTGGTGCAAAGAGATTCCTCCTCTTAGAGGTGTTGATTGCCTGTAGCTCTTCACCTATGGGTTGGATATCAAAAGGTTCTAGGTGATTCTACTCTCTCTGATTTCTGAGCTGTCCCTGGCCTTTGGGAAGCTCAGTCCTTTCCTCAGAATGGCTTCAGTGAGAGTAGGAGGTATTTCTTGGAAAAGGAGAGTCAATGGAGACCAGAGAGACCAGAATGCAAGTGTGATAGAGGCTCTTAGCTCTCCCTCTTGTGGCTGTCTGCTTGGCATTGCCACACCCTTAGTATCAAAGACCACAATTTTTGAAGTATATCTGCCACTTAGTAGAAAGGTATATATTTCTAAGAATTCTTGAAGATACCAATAGATCTGATTTTAGAAAGAGGCATCATTATTTGCAAACAAAGTATTGGTAATTAGAGAGGCCTGTGACATTAAGAGCACCTCCTTTCAAACTTTGATCAAGTCAAGCAATTTCATCTTCAAGTAGGATAATTATTCAAAGGTCTCCAATTACCATTGCCCTTCTCTGTTTAAGAATGTCATTGTTAGTAATGTGGAAATCTTTCCCCAAGTTAGACCTTCCTTCTGTAGGCACAAAGACACATAGGAAACATTTGCTTCAGCTCTGTGTTTTCTTTGGACAGCACCCTGCACATCTCTGAGATTTTTGTACAACCACAAGTCATTATCCGTCTAGGAGTCTGGGCCACTATAGGCCAAGGCTGGCTTGTTCGTTTCCCAGTTGCTCAGACTCCCAAAATAATCACACAGAAACTATATTATTTGCAATACTATTTGACCAATAGCTTAAGCATATTGCTAGCTAGCTCTTACATCTATAATTTACCTATTTCCATTATTTTATATTTTACAACAAGGCTCGTGGCCTACCAGTAAGGTTCCAACTGGCAGCTCGTGATTTGTCTCCCCTGACTCCACCTTCTTTCTCCCAGAATTCAGTATAGTTTTCCCTGCTTAGCTCTACTTTACCCTATCACAGACCAAGACAGTTTCTTTATTCATTAACCAATAAAAGCAACACATACATAGAAGGACCTTCCACACCAGGTCACTCTAATCAGGATACTGACTTTCAGCTTTCCGCTCACCTGTGTTTTAATGACATGGGGTACTTGGTTCCTCTCTCCACATGTAGGGGCAAGGGAGCAAGGACATGACTTGGAGAAGGACACTGGGGCTTCCATTAGAAGGAAGACCCTGTTGCATGCTTTAGACAGTAAGTGTTCAGGCGGTTCAGTGGCCACTACAGGTGCAGGGTCTGGTAGACTGACTCCCGGAGTGGACTGCAAACTGGATTAAAAGATCTCTTTCAGGAAATCCACAAAAGCTGCTGTGATCGGGATTTTATAGAAGAGGTCTCCCAGTAACTGCTGCCAAGACCACCATTGGCACCTGAACCTGGAACACCAAAGTACTGGCATTAAACATGATCTCTGGACAGCTACCCCTGGTGCTGGTCCTGTGGGATTCCAGCAACTGCTGCTGGGCAAAGTTCAACTCAGCTATCCCCTGTTAACACAACAGAGCCCAGCGACTCCACAAGAAAGCTCCATGAAGGAAAAGAGCTGGGTATCCATAAGAGAAGAGCAAGATAGGTAAGTTCAACATGGAGTACAGTCTGGGCCAGCAGTAGGAAGACAATATTGTGGCTCAGTGAAGAGACCCAGTAGCACCTGGGTGATGTCATTGTCTTCCCCAGATCAGTGCAGCATCCCAGTCCTGTCCCTCCCATCCCTCCTTATAGAGTTCTATACATTTTCCTTTTCTTTTCCCTCTTTGACTGTGCCGTTTCCTTTAACACCACGTCTTCCAAAACCCCGAGCCTGGCCCAGTTTATGATATTTTAATACATCCCTTTACTTCCCTCTTTTTAGCCTATTATTAACCAAGATTTGGAAATCTCCTCCCCATAGTTTTCTTTGCTTCTTATTCCCACTCCTATATATACCATTTTCCTCCCCTCCCATCTACCAACAGAAGTAGACTGCAGACAGAACGGTGCCTGGAATACCAATCTAACAGGAGAAAACACGGGCATAACTTCATTATAACCCAGTCTCTATAAACACCATGAACACCTCCACTGAAGGAAGACAGGCTACCCAAATGAAAAGAACAACAACAAAATTCTTAACCAACATTTTAACCCTAAATGGGCAGATTTTAGTGCAAAACCACAAGTAACATGAAAACCCAAGACTACTTGTCTCCTCCAAAAATTACTAATTTCATAGTTATGACCCCCATGAGAATGACTTAGATAAACCAGATACAGAATTAAAAAGAATATATATAAATATTATTTGTATAAATATGTATATATGTATATATATAAACATAATACATACACATATTTAAAAACTTCAGAGAGAACATGAATACTTAAGAAAACACAAGCAAATGGCTCAATGAAATAGGGAGGTCAATTCAGGATATGAAATTAGAATTCAATAAAGATCTAGAAGTACTGATGAAATCTGAACTGGAATGAGGCAGGAGTGAGAAACACAATCAGTCAAGTGAAAAGCTGGGTGGAAAATCTCATCGCTGGAATGGATTGGGAGGAAGACATCAAATACCAGGTTATTGATGCTTTTTGTGTATGTGGACTGACAGCCTACCTCTGTGGAAATCCTATTTTCATCATTTTGAAGTGGAAGCCCATCCTCTTTCTTTTGGTTCAAAGTCCCAGGTGGTTTTTGCTTTTAAGGCTGTTCTGGCAAATGCTGCATTAGGCCCTGGCCATCCTTTTTGGGTAGCTCTTTAGGAGTGCGAGTTAGAGTCAGCTCTTTTCCAAGTCAAACTGAAGCTGAACCCACATTTAAATAAGACTCCTGGGGATCCACAGATGCATTATTTTCGAAGCAGCTTTGTTTAGGGCTATTTTAATGTTTTAAAAATGGAATATGAAATGCTCACACAGATTTTCCATTCTATTATACATTCACCTGTCAAATACTTTTGGTGATGCATAAGCCCAACTTTTTTGGTTAGCATTCAATAATAAGTAAACAAGCATATAACTTCTGTAGCCTGGAAAGTATCTCACAGCAAAGAAGCAAGGTGGTAGGACCTAGGACAGTGATCCTAAAATTCAGACATTTTGGAATGACCTCAGGGACAGGCTTAAGAATTCTTAAATTCCAAGACTACATGCCAGTCACACTAAATCAGAACTCTGAGAATGAAGCCTAGCATCAAAACTTATTAACAGTACCCTACCCCCACACCCCATCATCCCCCCCCCCCCGCCACAACACTCCATCCCCAAAACCAGATGATGCCAATGGAACTTGATTGCATAGGTGGGTCAAAGAGAACAGATCAGTAAGGTTGGTGTAGGAGGTCCTTCTGTATTTGTGTTGCTTTCATTGGTTATTAAAGAAACTGCCTTGGCCTAGTTGATAGGGTGGAACTCAGGTAGGCAGGAAAAGACAGAACAGAATGCTGGGAAGAAGGACAGTGTGACAGATGCCATGGTTCTCCTGCCTGAGACAGAAGCTGGTTAGACTCATGCCGGTAAGCCACAGTCAAGTGGCAATACACATGAATGGAGATGGGTTAAACTAATATGTGAGAGTTAGTCAATAAGAGACTAGAGATAATGGGCCAGACAGTGATTTAATTAATACAATTTCTGTGTGGTTATTTTGGGTGTAAGCTAGCTGGGCGGTGGGACGCAGCCCATTACCTCCTTACTACATATGGTGGAGTATTAGCCAAGAAGTTGCAGGTGAGTGGACAGAAAAGATGACTGCGAGAGGTGGCTCTGTAGGTACATGCACCTGCTGTGCCTACGCAGAACCCTTGTAAAGGTGGGGGAAAACAACCAAGTGCTGAAAAGTTTCCTTCAACCCAAGCTGCCCCACACTAATAATCATCAGGAGCAGCAGAAGCATTGCCACATTAGTCGTATTTCTGCTCCTTTAGCAAAATAAGCCTTGAGACGGTGCTTACAGAAACAGCGCAGCTCAGTTTGGGAGCTTCTGGTTCATGTTCATTTGGTTCTGTTGCTTTTAGGCAGGGGATAGTCACTCACAAATGGGAGTATACAGCAGGGAAAATCACTCACTTCTTGACTTGGAAGCAGAAGAAAGAAGAGGAGACCAGAGAGTCCCACAATCCCCTTCAAAGGCAGCTCCCACTGTCCTGGTACCTCCCGCAGTCCAGCTTCTCTTTGCCATCATCTCCCGGTAGCATCATCCTGGGACCGGGCCTTTAAAGGGGCTTTTGGGGGAAAATCGAAGCTCTTAATTTTAGCAATTATTTTTAAAGTTGCATTAAACTCTATGCCAACAGGCCTCTAACAGTTTTATCTTGACCTCCACCTAGGTTGTTGTTGTCTGGATCCTATGCTTTCTTGGCAATGGGGTTTTATTGCTTTTGTTTGTCTTTAGTTTGTGGTGCATAAGATCAAGTTTAAAGGCTGTGCCTGCAGAGTGGAGCCCCAACCTGGGCTTCGTTTCTTGTCGGTAGTAATTTCTCATGTTAATGAGCAACAGTTCCAAGTTTAAATTTTGTTATTACTATTGTTGGAATCTACACAGGTAAAGACTAAGGTGAATGTTTCCTTATGCATTTAATGTGTAAACTGCCTGCCATGTCCTTAGTACTTTTTCCACTGTGGGAAGTCACTGGCCAATTTGGGTCATCAACAGACTCTCATTCTATCCCCGTTCCGATAGCTCCCAGATAGATTGGTCATGAATTCCATAGGGATAGGCTCTCTTTCCCCCAGCAATTGGTTGTCATAGATACCTGATATTAAACTCCATCTGTTGTCTCTTTTGCACAGATAGAACATTATTGCTGAATATATTTAAAAAGTAACTTCTCAGAAAAAGCAATTAGTAACAGAATGAGTCGGCATGGATTTTGTTTCAAGACTCAAATCAAGTTGTGAATTTCTTTCAATAAAATCATTGCCAATTTTTGCGTTTGTCAGGGGTATTTCAGTCCCTACTTAGTGGCAAGTGTTTGTTGTTAATCATATTGTTTTGTTACAGAAATTCAAGAGTCTTTGTTTCAGTGGTGTTGATCTTTCTTGTATGCTTCCCCCCTCCCCCGCCCCTGTGTCCCTTGCCCATTTTCCCCTTGGGCTGTTTGTCTCATGGTTTATCAGGACTATTATGGTGAGAATATTATAAGAACTTTCCTTTGTTCTATTTCAATTTTGTTTAATGGTATTTTTGTTTCTTTTGAGACAGGGCTCCCTATGCTGTCCAGGCTGCCTTGAGCTTGCTTACACAGTCCCAGACCATTCTTGTAGAAATCTCCCTGCCTCAGCTTCCCTAGTGCTGCTGTTTGTATGACCACCGCATCCACCTGTTTCCAGGTTTTCTTTTACATTACATTGTTAAAACTTTTTGCACTTCAAATTTCCAAACAGTGACTTATGTCTATCTTTTCCCTTTCAGTTAAGTTTTATTTGTAAAGGTCTTTATTGATCAGGGGAAGTGAAAATACTCATCCCTCTTCCTGTTATTTGCTTTGGCTTTTAATTTTCAGACTTAAAGCATTGTTCCTGCAATGACAGGTTTTACAGTCCTTTTCCCATCAGCCTTCTCTGTAAACAGTTAAGACAGCGCTCCTGTGCCTTCCGCAGTAGCAACCGTTGGGCTTGGAGGCAGCCCTGCAGGTGTATAAGTGTTTCGTGTCTACTGCTAAGGAAAAGCACTTGCCTGCTTTACTAAAATCTTTAATGAATTCAAATAGTTTTATTGATTTTTCTCAGACTGAGTAATTATCTCCTCACACAATTTATAAGCAATCGGGATGTCATATCCTTATATTAAATCATTTTGCTACTTAGTTCAGTTTCTTTTTTTCTTTGTGTGGACCCAGGTCTATAAAACACATCCAAATAACCATCTAGACAAGGGTGCTCATCTCTGCTTTTTAAATCCATCCCTCTGATGCTTCACAGGTATATATATCGTTGTCCATTGATTTGTTTATTTTGTGATCTTAAGGTAGTAATTTTATTTCTTGTTACCTTTTTTTCGTAAAACACAAAACAGGCATAGACATTAGTATTTAACTACTCAATTAAGAATGCATAAGAGAAATTAAAACTACATTTTCTCATATTTCACTAACTTATAAAATGCATTAGTATATTTCTTAAGCATTTGTATTTTAATGTATAAACAATTAAATTCTAAATACATTTTTGAGTTTATTTTTCTGTGATTTATCCTTATACATGAAAAATTCAAGTGTATTATTTTTCATATTCAAAATCTAAATCAATCCCAGTAGTTCACTGTGTGTGAACTAGTCTGCTAGCTCTGTGATGTAGTAGACGGCTGTCATGTCATCTGTATCAGATGTGGTGTGGAAAATCGGGATGCTGTGGTAGTCTGAAGGGAGTTCATTGGAAATTAAACATCACGAGGAAGCTTCGAAGAGGCAGTCCTTGAGAGCGTTGTTCCTCATTCCTCGTCACTGGCCAGTTCAGCCTTTCTGTGTCTAGACACAACATTGACAATTTACCCTTTCCAAGAGATATATTACCTCATCAAGATCCTGAAATGGTTAGGATGAAACTCTGCCTGGTGAGCACCTAGAACTGCAAAAACCCACACTGGTGCAGATGGTTATGAGTCACCATGTGGTTGCTGGGAATTGAACTCAGGACCTCTGAAAGAGCAGCCAGAAGCCAGTGCTCTTAACCTCTGAGCCATCTCTCCAGCCCATTTTTCTTCCTTTTAGAAGAAAAAGGAAAGCATTTATTTATACTTTTATATTTTGTTGCTAAAAATGAGCCATATTTATTTACCAACTACCTTATAATGTCTAGAATTCTACCGTTCCGAATCAACTCTTGTTTCATCTTTATCTTTTTTATGCTAGCAGAATTACCTCCTGCCATCACTCATAACTGTAGAATTGCTCAGAATATTTTGGCATGTGAATGTCTTAGAATAGATATCTAGATAAAGGATATCCCGGTAAATTTCCCTTTTGGAGCAGTCTAAATGTGATTTGATTCAGGAGACTTGACTTCTGTATTACCAAGGCAATGGCATGATTTTTTCACTTGTTCATGAGTAATTTTCACCAAGAGAAATATATAATTTTTACAGCCTTTTTCCTGTATCCCAGGAGGCCTTACATTTTCTTATAAACCTTATGTACATACTATTAATTTATTTAATACGTTTGTTGTTCTCATCATTTTTGTTATTATATAAATAAAACTTACCCCTAAGACATCTCTTGGTTTTCTTGTCACACTGTTAATTTATTAATTCTGTACCTGGCTATGTTATTCAATTCTCTTACTATTAACAAAGTTATTCTTTTCTTGGATTTGTGGGATGTAATACAATTGGGCTATAAGGAAATGATGATTCTTTCTAGAATTTGAATCTTTTTTTATAATTTAAAATGTTTTTGAAACACAATTTCATTATGGCTGGCTGACCTCGAACTCACTCTATAGATCAGGCTGGCCTGGAATGCACCTGCCTGCCTCTGTCTCCTCAGCTCTGAAATCAAAGATGTGCATTGCCATGCCTGGCTTTCTCTTTTCTCTTCTCTAGTAGTGTCTGTATTTGACCTGGTTTCCCGGGACCTCAACCCCCACAGCGACGTCGAGCAGGAATGGAATGCTGATGAACCTTCTTATTCCTGACACTATGAGAATTCTTCTAGTATTGCCCTGCTTAGCCTATAGAGGGCTCGTGGATTAAGGCATCTTGTGTTTTTAATTTGAGTATTTTCATGGGGCACTCAAAGGAGACTCAGTTATAGTTAATTCACAGCAGTTTAGTCTACAGACCTGATGGACATAAATACATAGACTGCTTTCTTCCTGATATATAGGCTGGTTTGATTTCGGAGTACAGTTTTTAAAAACTTTTTTTTTTTTTTGGCATGAGGAAGAGGGGTAATGTAAGTACATGCATATTTCACAAAATACAAACCATTTGGCCAAGGAAGAAGGTTTCTGCTATATGGTATAAAGACCCATGTGATCTCACCAAGATGAACTGCGATGCTAGCTGAGAAAGGCCTCTTCCATTTCTAAGCGGCTGATTTAACAGTGCCGTACAGCCCATATCCACGCTGGCTCTCATATCTGCCCCAAACAGATGATTGTTACTGACAGATGCATTTATTTGAATTTAGAGCTCATGCTCCAGTCGTTAGTCAATCCATACCAGCCAATTCCCTACTCTCTTCATCCCTATGAGCTGGTAAAGCAGAAGACATCCTTCCTAGTGTTGGGGCAACACCTGTCATATCTTAGTTGACCATGGTGTTCTGAATAATCAGAGAGTCTATATATAGGAACCCTATTTCCTTCCCATTTCCCTTATGTAGGAGTGAGAATCTAGATTGCAGCCTTCCTTGGATTAGGGATCTGCAATCCACTCACCTCCCAAGCCTTCTTTTTAAAGGGGGTGAGAGTGAAATCTCTTCCCAGTGAGAGGAAAACATGTTTCAGGGGCATTGTACCCTGTTCCTCCTGCTCAGGACTGTCCACTGGTCCTGGCTGCTTATGACTAAGTTCCATTTCCTTGGGTTTAAACAGGTTCTGAAAAAGATACCCAGTAACCTTGAAGAAATTTCTTGAGGGCTCAGAGGGTAACCGCTAACTTTACATTGCAAACAAGAATTGAACCCACAGCTTTATAAAACAAAAAGACCTCAAATTACTCAGCCCATCAAA
The DNA here is from genome assembly GCF_950005125.1 of Chionomys nivalis. Classification (NCBI taxonomy): domain Eukaryota; kingdom Metazoa; phylum Chordata; class Mammalia; order Rodentia; family Cricetidae; genus Chionomys; species Chionomys nivalis. The sequence continues at coordinate 48,018,244 of NC_080087.1, forward strand.
AGCACAGAAGCGCTGCTAGATGTACTCTTGCTACTGCCTAACCCACTGCCCCTTGCAGTAAAGAAAGAAACTTTCTGTTAAACACACACACACACACTTACACACATACACACACTTGCCACACACATACTCACACATATACACACACGAACTTAAATTTTAGACCCTGAACATTATCTGTATAGTATCCAAGTAAATTTTTTGTTTTAAAAAAAAAGGAAGAAGGGAAAAAGAAAGAAAAAGAGAAAAGTTAGCAAATTCTGTCTTCGTTGGAGCACGGGCTACTGTATAGTTTTATACGGTGTCAAACATTAGATTTAGTTGACTATTTGCAGTCGTGAAACCTGCCTTTTGTTTTGGCACCAAGGCAACACAGTTCACAACTCAGGGAGCTCTGCAGATCCTAATGTGCTTTTGTATCTCGGCCAGGGGGAGTTTTATAAATGAGAATAAACACCAGTCATCTGCTTAGAATTCCCTAATGTAAACCTGCCGACCCTGTGGGTTCCTGGAGCCTCATATCTGGGATGTGCCCTCTCTGGTCTTTGTCCAGGGCAGTGGCTGGGGCTAAATATGTGGATTGTGTTTATGGTGCAGCACATGGTTTCCAAAATGCAATCATCGGAGTGTCTCCCTTTGGCTAGGAGCCGTCCTTTATCTTCTTAAAGAAACACCCCAGAGGATTTTTTTCAACTCATCTAATGACATTTTGATGTGACAGCCAAGAGCTGATCAACGAGGGCCTCCCAATGGTTGGAAGATAAACATCTTCTGTTGGTAGAATCTGTTACATAAAATGTTAACTTTAAATAGTAATTATAACTAAGCCAAATAGTTTCTAGCCCCAGAGAGAACAGTATGTGTATCACGAAGATTGTATGGGCCAATTGGGGGAAAGGTATGTGGTTTGATTTCTCCCTAATAAGGAAGTATTTGGGTCGTTTTGGTGAGGTAAAGAGTGGTTCAGAAGCCACATGAGGTGATATGGCCAAGCTGATGTGTGAGTTAAGGGCAGACGTCACTGACATGAAACCAGAGCCTGCCTTCTTTTTCCTCCCTGCCCCTCCAGTTTCTGCACCACGGTAGTGGTGTCGGGGACTGTTCTGTTTGTGGCATAGCGATCCATCTGCAAGTCCGTTGACCTCGGAAGTTAAGAATGACTTCCGTGCTCTGTTCTCGTAACTGAGAATTTGAATGTTATACATTCAGGCTTCCTCTGACTTAAGAGACACATTTTTGTAGGGGGAAAAAAAAACCTTCTTCTTTTTTTTTTTTTTTTTTTATAACCACAAATAGCGTGTTAAATTCTCTAAGTCATTTGGGTTCTCAAATGTAAGTGCACTGCTTCATAATTTTCTGAACGTGTGGAAAAGGGAAGGATGGCCATTCACTACCAGGGAGGGTGACTATTTAAGAGATGGCTAGCGTTTTTCTTGTCTTGTTCAGTTAAATGATATCTCTAGCCTTTTATTTCACCCGCCAATTGCAAATGATCAGAAAATGAGTCTGTGAACTTTCGACAAGAAACAGAACAGTTTAAGTGTATCTGACTCTGAAGCGCTCCAATTCCTATGAAGTAGCCTTTAAACTACCTAATCAAATCATAGCCTCACCAGCCGTGGCCGCCAGCCAGCGTGGTGCCTGTGCATCTGCCACACCGAGACTATTTTACATTTTGTAAAGGAAAGTGTCCTTGCTGAGCATTTGGAAGACAGTGGCTGAGTTGTGCAGCCTTCCTTCCACCGTTGATTCTTGCCCCGCCCCCTGCCACAAAGCCCAGCTGGTGAAGACAGCCACCCTCCCCGAGGACATCAGGGTCACTCTGTCTCCCTGACTGAAGGATATCACTAAGTCACCCCTTTGTCTTCACGTCTTCAGCGTACGCAGACTCCATTTCCGCTCAATTTTCCATTTTACTCTGCCCTTTGATGTCTGAAGCTTGCTATTTACCTTCTGAGCTCCTGGATAAGCGGCACCTCTTGCCCAAGGTGTAAACAATCCCCCGGACCTGTAATTCTGCCTAGCAGAGATGTCTTCACATCTGCAAGTTCATCTTGTGTGTCAGAATGTTGGCTCAGTCTTGTAATATGTATTCATCTTTATGTATCGCATGCTCCATTGAGCTATGAGGCACTAGAAACAGAAGCTTCCTCAGCCTTGAATCTATACCATAGGTATTGAATAAATGTTTGAATGGTTATTGGAAAAGGGAATGTCACTTCTTACTGTTCATAAGATAGAAGATAGTGGCCTCATTCTCTGACACTAACTGATGGCAATCTGACAAAATTATTCACTTGCTTGTTCGTGCCTCTGAACAAAAAGCTGTCTTAAGGGTCTCGTTCACCTTTTCCCTTGCTTTGACCTCAGGTTATGATGTTCTAGCTTTATTCTATTGTGTTGGTTAATCATGGCTGTCGACTTGATTGAACCTGGACACAACAAATACATATGCATCTGAGTGGATGTGTGCAGTTATTTCCTGGGGAGATTAACTGAGGGAGAAGACCCTCCTCTAGGGCGGGCATCATCTGGTGGTGATGGAGGAATTACTTTTATTTAATAAAGAAACTGCCTAGGCCCATTTATAGGCCAGCCCTTAGGTGGGTGGAGTAAACAGACAGAATGCTGGGAGAAAAAAGCTGAGTCAGGAGTCGCCATAATTCTCCCACTCCAGACAGACGCAGGTTAAGATCTTCCCTGGTAAGCCAGCTCGTGGTACTACACAGAATATTAGAAATGGGTTAGATCAATATGTAAGAGCTAGCCAATAAGAGGCTGGAACTAATGAGCCAGGCAGTGATCAAAAGAATACAGTTTCCGTGTAATTATTTCGGGGCATAAGCCATGCGGGCGGCGGGTGCCGGGGACACAGCCCCGCCGCTCTTATGCCCTTAAAAAAGGGGGATAAAGTCTTTAAAGAGACAAAGTACAGATAGTTATAGATTAAAAAAAATAAAAAAAAATAAGCCACGTAAAAATGAAAAATTCACAGAGAGTCTGGATTCTTTGTATTATTGTGTTTTCTTTAAAATTTTTGACTGTAAAGGAGCTGAGTACAGAGAGACATTTTATTATATGGGCTGCCAAGCTAAACCAAAATGGATATAAGGGTATTATGATTTCAGAATATGGGTCTAAGTATATGATGCTTTGGAGAGGGTCTTCTTTTGTTTTCACAGAGGATACGACCCTATGAATTTCTTCTATCCCAATATGGTATAATAGACCACGCCCTCCTAAAAGGTTACTGTGAACGCCCTCAAAAAATTACTTCACTCAACTGCCAACTGAGATGACCCTGACACACAGGTTACACCATAAAAGATCTGAATACAGCGCCCCCATTCAGCAGAAAGCAGTTTGGAGAGAAAAACTGCGCCCATGTTCCCAAATATGGTTTATAAATGTTCTTTTACATTTAAAGGGGGATATGATATAGATATAAATAATTTGCATTGGTGTGGATTTTAAGGTCAATTTATTACATGTATATGTATTTCTGATATTAATTAAGGTATTGTGATTGTATAGTTCATTAAAAAATGTAATGTATATAGGTTGTTAATGGATAATCATCGATAATTGTCAAGCTTTTAGTCATGTTAGTTAGATTTTCTAGATGTGCATAGATATATTTCAGCTAGATAGGCATTCTTCGTATCTCTCAAAGACTGCAGAATATGGCATTTAAATGTTTTAATAACTTAGGGCTTTTCATGACAATGAGACACGTCTGCTCCTGGCAGCACCAATCTACTTCAAGAGGAAGATGGGCACTGAAGAGGCTCCTTAAGGAGTTTGATAGCCATTTGGGCAAGAAACTGCTCTTGCCTGGACTGTTGCATAAACTGGACACAGAGAACCCGCAGAAAGAGGACTGCTGAACTTGCCTAAAGGTGAGATGGATTTTCGGGGTTCCTGATTCATGAAAGAGTCTGCGAGACATTCTGCAGGACACAGCAGATAGTGACTAAACTGTCTTTGGAATTTCCTGCTTCATGAAAATGTGTCTGCTGGATACTATGGGCCTGTAGGCCAAAGATGGATGCCCCAACGGTACAAAAGAACTTTGGGTGACTGTCCAGGCAGCAAGATGTCTCTGTCATTTCTAAAGTTTAAAGTTTCTTATTTCTTGTTTACTTAGATAATATTATATCCTTCTGGAGTCTTTGATGGAGTTGAAGAATGGATAGATAGTTATAGTTTTCCTTAGTTATAATAAGAGATAAAATAGATATAAATATTGTAATTAATTCTTGCTTGATAACCATTTTGTTATATGTAATTTTACTATGTTAAAGTTAAAGCCTTTCTTTTTTGTTTAAACAAAAAAAGGGGAAATGATGGAGGAATTACTTTCATTTAATAAAGAAACTGCCTAGGCCCATTTATAGGCCAGCCCTTAGGTGGGTGGAGTAAACAGACAGAATGCTGGGAGAAAAAAGCCGAGTCAGGAGTCGCCATAATTCTCCCACTCCAGACAGACGCAGGTTAAGATCTTCCCTGGTAAGCCAGCTCGTGGTACTACACAGAATATTAGAAATGGGTTAGATCAATATGTAAGAGCTAGCCAATAAGAGGCTGGAACTAATGAGCCAGGCAGTGATCAAAAGAATACAGTTTCCGTGTAATTATTTCGGGGCATAAGCCATGCGGGCGGCGGGTGTCGGGGACACAGCCCCGCCGCTCTTATTACAACATGGTGGCCCAAGTATAAGAAGGTTTTGGGGGGAGGGGGACCAGACATCTCTTGGTTTTAGTCTTTGTGAATGCATCCATATTGTTGCTGCCTCCGTTGCAGCCGTCCTTTGCTGCCACTGAAAGCTGGTTGGACTGCCACTCTCCAGGAACCTTCCAGGTTTTCAGCACTAGCCTTGTGTACTCCTGAGCAGTTCCTGGGGGTCTCAGCCTCTGCAGAGTGCAGAGAGCAATTGTCGGACTCCCTAGTATGCATTGTGTAAGTTGATCTTATAAACCCAGTGACTGTCCTAGAACTGGCTTGTGGAAGATTTCTCCACAATCGGAAATAAAATTAACCTTTGTATTCCAGATGAGAATTTAGGTCCAGAGAGGTCCCTGGCCTGTCAGCATTCACTCAGGTGCTATCTGGCCTACTTGTCAAACTCCTATGTGGTAAATTCTAACTTCCTATTTTGTCCTCCATAGCAGTTTTCAATGTGGGACTGATTGTATGGGGCAATTTTTGATTAGAATATGGATTTTATTGGTCTAGAAGAAATCAGGCTGAGCAAGCCATGGTGCACAAGCCAGTAGGTAATACTGCTTCATGGCGTCTGCACCAGCTCCTGCCTCCAGGTCCTTGCCCTGCTTAAGTTCTTACCCTCACTGTGTTTGATATAAACTGTTACATGGAACAAGGTGTGAAATAAACCTTTTCCTCCCCAAGCTGACTTGGTCATGGTGTTTTAGCCTAGCAATGGTAACCCTAACTAAGACAAATATGTGCCAGGATAGAGGGGGTATTTCTGTGAAAGTCCTAACCATGTTTTAAGGGTGGATCGTAGAAGTCTTTGGAACTTTGGCTAGAAAAGACATCTCTGATGACGGAGATCTGACTTGTGAAGTTTCAGAAGGAAAATAGGACTCTACTGGGCCATTCGAGTGAAGAGCCTGTGGTGTCTGGTCAGCTGGAGCTGGAGAATTGGATGTGATTAACAAGAGACCAAAGCCACTAACATAAGACCTGTGCTTTGCTGTTGGGACTGAAGAAACAGTTGTGAGTGAAAAGAGACCCGTGCCATTAGGGTGAAGTCTTCGGAGAAAGGTTTCCTCAACCAGCACACAGACACTGTGTTCCAGAAGCATCCAAGGTTGTTCCTTCTATTGGCATCCAAATTTGGTATTGTAAGAGTCATCCAGGTGGTACAGGGTTATGGCTAGAAGCTGAGGGTTGACACTGTGTGGCAGGGCTAGAGTCCCTGAAGAGAGCCCAAGAGAAGCTATTGGTGAAAGTGCAACCCAGTTGCCGAAGAAGACAAGCAAGGCAAAGGTATTACTTTAGTCTTTGTGAATGCATCCATATTGTTGCTGCCTCCGTTGCAGCCGTCCTTTGCTGCCACTGAAAGCTGGTTGGACTGCCACTCTCCAGGAACCTTCCAGGTTTTCAGCACTAGCCTTGTGTACTCCTGAGCAGTTCCTGGGGGTCTCAGCCTCTGCAGAGTGCAGAGAGCAATTGTCGGACTCCCTAGTATGCATTGTGTAAGTTGATCTTATAAACCCAGTGACTGTCCTAGAACTGGCTTGTGGAAGATTTCTCCACAATCGGAAATAAAATTAACCTTTGTATTCCAGATGAGAATTTAGGTCTCTTGTTAATCACATCCAATTCTCCAGCCCCAGCTGACCTGACACCACAGATTCGTCACACAAATGTCCCAATAGAGTTTTTATTTCCCTCTGAAACTTCCCAAGCACATCAGCAGAGGAGTGGAGTCAGCCTGAGCCTAGAAGGAAAGCTGTGTGTGTTGCGAGGGTGGAGCCAGAGAAGGGACCCAAGCTCTTTGGAGGGAGATTGTGAATGCATCCCAGACATTGGACATCGAGTTATTTATATTGGAGTTTAATTTTTCTTTGCTTTGGTTGTGACTGCATTCTGGTTCATCTTTGGTGAAATAAGATGTTTATTTTGATTTTTTTTTTAGAAGCCCACAGTTGAGAAACTTTGAATCTTAGAAGACTTGGAATTTTTAAAAGAGACCAGATATTATAAAGAGACTGAATTTTTAAGTCTTTGAATTTTTAAAGGTTGTGGGGCTTGAAAAATGTTTTATATCGTGTTATCTTTGTGAAACTGTGATCTTGGGGATGAAGTGAAAGAGGAAAGGTTGTGGTTTAACAGTGATGTGCTTGTGTTAAAGCTGAAAAGAGGTCAGTTGTGCTGGCTGGCTTTATTTCATCTTAGCATGAGCTAAATTGTCGCTTTCCCATGGCCTCTGCATCAGCTCCTGCCTCCAGTTTCCTGCCCTTTTCTGAGCTCCTATTCTGACTTCCTTCGACGACAAACAGTCATGTGTATGCTAAATAACCCTTTTCCTTCCCTCCTTGTGTTGGTAACAGTATTTCATCACTGGCAGCTAGTAGTAAGTCTAACTTGGACAGTTTCCAAAATATGTATCTATCAGTCAGGACAAAGGCAAGAAAATAGAAACAAGTAAGGAGTCGGAAGTCACTAAGTTACTTTTCACTCAATTAAAGTTTGTGGTAGTTATGGCTGTCACTAGAGTGGCAATAAGATGCTTCTTACTGTAACCATTCATTCAAGTTGGCATGGGGTTCTGCTCTGTTCAAAACACAGCTTGCAACCTTGCCGTTGGTGAGATGTCTATCTTAGGAAGTGGAAGAGAGGAAAAACAACAAATAAACAAAAGCAAAGCATTGCCACAGCATGCAGATCTGTTCAAGGGTATTAAGGGTTATGGCAATCAGTAGAGTGACCAGTTCGACTTCATGTTCCTTAAATTATAGGACAGTTAGTATAGAAAAACTCCACACTCAGGGAAACTCAAAGTCTTGGGCAGACTAGGACAACAGGTCACATCCACAGATGTGGCATATCTCACATCTACCAGTTATTAATCACACAGTCACAAGAGACTATAAGAAATTCTGACAAATATGGTCCACATATTGTCATAGTCATAAATTGTTATGTGCTGTTTGTATTTGTTGAGAGCTGACTGAGCACAACTCAGGCCCTCCCCCATCTCAGCCTGAGGTATGTTTATCTGACATGTCTTCTGAGACCCTTTAGACTCTCCTCTCTTGACCATCTTAAAATGTATTTATATGCTGTGAATATAAACACAGCAATACAGTCAGGGTCAGGGTCACAAGAGGCCCACAAACACACAGTTATCTACGACAATGGATGTACTTTAGCCTAGACAAGATCCTGAAGATTTTCTTTTCAGAATGTTGTTTGATTTTCCTACTTTCCTATGCCCAGCTCATTTCTCCTGCCTAATTTAACTCACTGCCTTACCTAGGTTGCTAGAATAGATACATGGCTTATGTTCTGTCTCCTGTCTTACTCTCTCTAATCAGTTCTGATATTTTAGCCAGTGACCAGTGGTATAAATCTGGCATATTTTACTGTGCCCGTTTAAATCTCTGAGCATATTCCTACAGCACATTTGGAAAGTCATCTGCCAACATGTGTGTTCTCTTTTTATTGCATGGAACTATCTTTAGAAAGCAGCAGCTGCATTTTGACAAAAGCCTTGTATTAGGCAAGGTGCTTTATTGCAACTTATTGATACTGTGTGTGTGTGTGTGAATGGGTGTGTGCATGTCCGTGTGTGTGTGTGTGCGTGTGTGTGCAATGAAGGGATTCCCTAGCTTGGCTTACACATTAAAGGATAGCTCTTCCATTAGTGGTCATTTGTACATTGGAAAAGGTGAAACCCAGATTCTCAACCTAGAAGATGGGAAATCCCAGCAGTCCCAGCCTTGACAGCCTAGCCCCTTGGAGAACTTGAAGGACTGAGTTCATGGAGACAATTCCAAGAAGCTGGAGTTTGGTGTGAGCAGGCAGCAGCAGCAAAAAATGCACACACTCCAGAAGGCGCTTACAGGCACTACAAGTTGCTTTCCAGTATGCTCTGATTTCCGGTTTTATCTAAGCTACCAGCCTACTAGAAGTGGCTGGCCACATTCAGGGCAGGCCATCCCTTTATTAGTTACTGGCCCATGTGTCACTCCTCTCGGGAAGTCAACCCACCTTTTCCCTGTAGCTTGTGCTTCACCTGTCTGAGACATCTCTCAATACGGACAAGTTGACAGCAAAGACCATTAGATCCCCCTTGTTCCTGAACATGAGTGTGTGAGCCGCTTTGTCGATGCAGTAACAGCAAATCAGGGTAAAACACCTCCGGGCCATGGCTTTTAAGAAAGAAGTATAGTTTGCACACCGACATCTCATGCTTTCTCCTTGGGAACAGATGGGGCTCTTGAGATTGATGTAGCTTCAAGGAGGAGGAAGAAACCCAAACTCTTGAGTTTCCTTGAGGTAGTAAGCTGCCCATGAAACAGGCAAGTCAGATTCAAACTGTTGTATGATCTGAGAGTGTGTTTCTCTTGCGGTTGAGGCAATATCTATGTGGTGGCCTAATTGTTCAAGCAGTTAGCCATCCCACAGCAAGCAGTTTTGCTATCTTTAGGCTAGAACTTAAAATCTGTACCACAGATAATGAGGCCCTGTGGGGTCCTCAGCCTCACACATGCTTGTGTCCACAGGCTCCAGAGCTGTCCCGCAATGACTTCACATCCTTCCCTCACTACGCGACAAAGAGCTTAACCTCTTGCGTCTCCATTTTACTTTCAGTAAAGGGAGGTAATCTTTGTCAAGAGTTAGGAAGATCTGAAGCTTCAGTCTACTAGTGAGATTGCTTGCCCAATTCACAGGTGCAGACAGAAGCCAGGGGGCTCCTGGTTCATACAAGAGAACAGCAGACAGTGTCAGCTTCCAGCTTTCCTAGGTTCTTCTAGTCCTCCAGCATCTCCAGGGTGAAGCAGCCAGGTGTATCCTGTGGACAGTGAGTTTGCATCACGGCTGGCAACCTCTGAGGTAAGGCTTTCTATCTTCTTTCACATGGGCTATGAGCAAATACGCATGAACTTTGCTCCTTTCAGGAAACATTATTTTTCCAATAGACAGAAAACAAGTTTGCTCTCTGCTCAAGAAAAGGCAGAATCTTTGTGAAGGTTGCTTGTAATCCCTACGTCCTTGAAAAAAGAACCTGGAAGAAAAACTGCCAGTGCCTTTGCACGTGAAATGTGCAGAAATTTAAGATGTCTGTGACGTTGGATTGCTGTGAGGACAAATTTGTCATGTTTCTTGATGACTTACAACAGTGCCTGCCATGTAAACCCTCAGGAAATGAACCACTATCCCTACACAATCTGTTTTAATTAGGGTTTCTATTGCTGTGATACTACATCATGACCAAAAGGTAAGTTGGGCAGGAAAGTGTTTATTTGGCTTACACTTCAATATCCCTGTTCATCATCAAAGTCTCAGGGTAAGAACTCAAACAGAACAGGAATCTAGAGGAAGGAATTAATGCAGAGGCTATGAAAGGGTGCTGTTTACTCGCTTGCTCCCCTTGACTTGCTTAGCCTTTCTTATAGAACCCAGGACCACTAGTCCAGGGATGGCCTCACTCACAGTGGTCTGGGCCCTTCCCTATTTATTACTAGTTAAGAAAATGCCCTGTAGGTTGGACCACAGCCCGAACTTATGGGGCATTTTCTCAGTTAAGATTTCCCCTCTTAGGAACACGGGATGTACTCACTCATATTTGGTTTCTAGCCAAAAATAAAGGACATTGAGCATATAATTCGTGATCCTAGAAAAGCTAAATAAGAAGGCGAACCCAAAGAAAAACATATAGGCATCCTCCTGGATATTAACCTTCATCAGGCGATGAAAGGAGACAGAGACAGAGACCCACATTGGAGCACCGGACTGAAATCTCAAGGTCCAAATCAGGAGCAGAAGGAGAGAGAGCACGAGCAAGGAACTCAGGACCGCAAGGGGCGCACCCACACACTGAGACAATGGGGATGTTCTATCAGGAACTCACCAAGGCCAGCTGGCCTGGGTCTGAAAGAGCATGGGATAAAACCGGACTTGCTGAACATAGCGGACAATGAGGACTACTAAGAACTCAAGAACAATGGCAATGGGTTTTTGATCCTACTGCACGTACTGGCTTTGTGGGAGCCTAGGCAGTTTGGATGCTCACCTTACTAGACCTGGATGGAGGTGGGAGGTCCTTGGACTTCCCACAGGGCAGGGAACCCTGATTGCTCTTAGGGCTGACGAGGGAGGGGGACTTGGTTGGGGGAGGGGGAGGGAAATGGGAGGCGGTGGAGGGGAGGAGGTAGAAATCTTTAATAAATAAATAAATTAATTAATTAAAAAAGAAGAAAAGATTTCCCCTCTTAGAAATCCATCGTTTGTGTCATGTTGACATAAATCTAGCCTGCACAACCGAACCCTTGTCAACTTGACACACAAACACTTTGCTGTTAAGTCACAATCTTTCTTTTGTTGTTCATTCCCAAGATCTCACATTAAAAACACATATAACTTTAAAGGTCCCACAGTCTTTGCAAAATCAAACATACTAAAATTTCAGTCTCTTTAAAATATACAATCTCTTTAAACACCCAAAATCTCTTTTGAAAGTTCAAAGTCTTTCAGCTGTGGGTTTATGTAAAAATTAAAATTAAATTAAATACATTCTCACTTCAAAAAAGAAAAACTGGCACACAACCACCATGTGAACTAAGCAAAACCAAACTCCAAACAGTGTAAATACAGAATGTCCAATGTCTGGGATCTACTCATGATCTTTGGGGCTCCAAATAACTCCCCAGATTCCACCTCAACTGTGCTGTCTCTTTTCAATCGCTGCTACTTTTTATCTCTAACTAGCCAGCCTCAGTTGTTCCAGTAATGCAAAGTTTCCACTTTACTTGTGTCAGTCTCCTGTTAATCACACTGACTCTTTGGCCCAGCTGACCAGAAAGACAGAATTTTAATTCGAAATAGCAAATGTCCCTGATATCATCTTTAAACTTCTCTCTGAAACAAGCCAGGCCTCCATCCTCTCCTCCGCTCTCAACATCCTCACCTTCCAAGTTCCAACATAACATCTTGATGTGGGAGTCCCTCTGTGTGCTGTGATTACCATTAATGAATAAAGAAACTGCTTTGTACCTATAACAAGGCAGATCTTAGGTATTCAGGGAAAGGTAGGCTGAATGCTGGGAGAAAGAAGGGCAGAGTCAGAGAGAAGCCATGGAACCCCCAGAGTCAGACATGTCGAAACTTTAGCTGGTAAACCACAGCTACGTGGTGATACACAGATTAATAGAAATGGGTTAAATTCATATGTAAGAGTTAGCCAATAAGAAGCTAGAGCTAATGGGCCAAGCAGTGATTTAAATAATATAGTTGTTTCTGTGTATTATCTTGGGGATAAGCTAGTTAGGTGGCTGGGAACCAACAAGTGACCTCCCTTCAATAATATCTCACTGAGCTCTCAACACCCAATGACTTTTCTACTCCTAAGTTCCGTAGTCCTTCCACAATCTTCCCTGAAACATGGTCAGGTCTGTCACATCAACACCCCCACTATGCTGGTACCCCCTTGTCTTAGCTAGGGTTTCTATTGCTATAATAAAACACCATGACCAAAAAGCAAGTTGGGGAGGAAAATATTTATTTAAATTAAAATTCCACAGCACTGTTCATTATCAAAGGAAGTCAGGACAGGAACTCAAACAGCAGAAACCTGGAGGCAGTAGTTGATGCAGAGGCCATGGAGGGGTGCTGCGTATTGGCTTGCTTCCCATGGCTTGCACAGCCTGCTTTCTCACAGAAGCTCAGGATGGCCCCACCCACAATGGGTTAAACTCTTCCCCATCAATCACTAATTAAGAAAACACTCTACAGGCTGACTCACATCCAGATCTTATGAAGGCATTTTCTTAACTGAGGTTTTCTTCTCTCATGACTATAGCTTGTGTCAAGTAGACATAAATCTAGCCCCTACATAGTCCAGCTCCCGCCTCCTTCTTTAAGTTAGCCTTGTTAGATTACTTTCATCTCCTCAAACTTCCTGTCTTTTGCCTCCGGTTCTCCAGACTGATGAGTGTCTAGAAGGCTTGGCCTTCTCTCATACTTAGCCTGTTCCTGATTCCCTACTTTTGGTCCCAACCCATGGACCCGAGCGCCCCTGCTATGTGGTACCCACAGTTCACCCACTCTACTTCGTTCTCTGACAACACTTAGCACCCCTGAGTGGTGACATTTGTTAAAGTGCCTCCAATGATCCTGAAATGTGAGCTCTGGGAGTGTAGATAACACGTGAAGTCATGGGTGGCCATTCTGGTTATCTCAAGGGACAGCTCGCCTCTAGTGACCAATGCAGCAGGTGTCTGCAGATTCATTTATTTGACCCCAACTCTAATGCTCTCCACATTTCATGCGTATCTTTTAAACATTTCAAAGCACAGAAAGACCCAAACACTGCTTGAATCAAGTGAGGTCAGTGGGTTAATCAGCTATGGTCCGTGGATGAAGTTACACAGGATGGGGTGGTTAGTCACTAATCCCGGTATAGGATCATCAAATTGAAGGCTACTGCCATGGATTGTCTCCTGAGAATAAGCCCCACTTGCACTTTATTCAGACTCCAAGCTCATCAACTTCTTTCTTTCCACATATATCTCTATCTAGAACTCTTCTTCTAGTAAGTAATATCTTGTCTTTGAACCCATCCTTCTCTGCTCTGATTTGGGACTCTGCACCCCACATCTGCTCCAGGGGGGCAAGCACTGGAGAAAGCCCACAGGAAAGGGTGTGGGAAGGAACTTGCTCCATCTTGCAGCTTTCTGTCTATGTCTGATTACTCCCATCCCTTCTTTGCTCAGCGCTTCATTCCAGTAGTAGCATTTGAATCAGCTTCCAGTCTTTTCTTTTTTTCTTTTCTTTTTTTTTTTTACCTTTGAATTTTTATTTTAAAAGCAGTTACATGAAGGTTTATATGCAGGAATGGTATAGAAACATGCCACATTAAAAAGAGAACTTTGTTTTTGCTCTAGATAATTCACCACACTTACTTGTTGAAAGATTACCTATAAGTCAGATACAATGGATCTCCAAAAATAATATGAAAAATTTAAATCCTAAGTTGCTAAATTGTAGCAGCAATTTGTTCTGTAGGCTTCCAGTTGGTGCATCTGGCTCCATGATAGAGCATGTTACAAGAATCAGTCACGCTGCTTCACATGATACCAAGGATGAGAAAAGGACCATAGCGTCCGTGCATGATACAGGTTCTCAACTGAGGAAGTCTCAGAAATCCTCCCTCCTAATATTAACTGCATAATATTAACTGCAGCTTCCAGTCTTTTCAATGCCCACAGAAAAGGTGTTTTCTCATGCGCTTGGACACCAGCCCCAGCAGCGGACAGGCGATGCCTGTGTCGGAGTGTGGAGACCCCCAATGCAAGGGTCTCTTCCTCTGAATGCAAAGCCAGTACACCACCTTTCCTGCACCCTGCTACTCAAAGCCAGAGCATTGCTTCCTGGGGCACCTCCCCTGTCCTGTGCTTGATTCTAGCTTTCACCAGCCCTCAGGCAGTAGATGTTTTCTGACGTTCCCACCCCTGTGATGGTGTATTCTTCTTTTTTTTTTGGCCTTCCCAATTAACTTGATAATAATAACTGTCTCTGTGAATCACTGCTGTGGTTTCTATCCCTTTATATAGGGGAAGAAATAAGGCTGATATAAGGGATTTTTTTTTTCCTGAAATGTAAGTCTTACTTTTGCTTAAAGTGCTCTGGCAGATATCCATGCTCATAGTTGTGCTTTTCTTATTAGCTCAGGGTAGAGATGACCAAAATGTTCAAGAGTTGAATAAATAAAATATGGTATAGCTACAGAGTAGGATATTATTTAATCTTGAAAAGGAACGAAAATCTAGTACATACTGCAACACAGATGAACTCAGAGAGCATTGTACCAACCATGTCATGGTGGGTGTGAGAATGGGGAGTTACTGCTGAGTGAACAATTACTCTTTGGAATGATGAAAAATTTTGGCAATTCATTGTGGTTGTTCAATAATATGAATGTGGGGAATGTAATGGAATGGTGAACCTAACATGGGGAACGTAGTGACGTGACACACATCTCACCACAATAGAAGGAATTACCTCTTGATGGAGAGATAGCTCAGTGATAGAGAGATAGCAATACACTTCTTGCAGAGCACCTGAGTTCTGTTCCCAGCATCCACATCAGGCAGCTCATAACTGCCTATAACTCAAGCTCTGGAAGAATCTGGTGCCTCTGGTCTCTATGGGCATCTGTGCTAATGCAACCCTCCTACCACACACATATATACATAAACATATGCCCATATTTCAAAAAAAAAATCTAGAGTTTGGTGTGGATATTCTCCTATTTTTTCTCTCCTCCTTTGTATTTTTTTGAGACAGGATCCCGCTGTCTAACGCAGTCTAAATCTTGAGCTTGAGATCTTCTGGCTGGAATTACAGGCATGTATGCACCACCATGCCTGGCTAACATGGTTGTTTTCTTTTTTAAATCACTTTCTGATTCATGATGGCCATCCATGTGGCATTTCTCTTTTTATTCCACGGATGAAATCCAGAAATTAAGAGCTAAAACATGTCACTGCTGTACAACTGGGACATAAAAGAAGAATTCAAGTGGAGTGTGTCTGAAACGCTACTCTGTTTTAGAGGACTCACTCGTCTTTACATGGAAGATTTGGAATGACAGATTATCCCAACAATCGTGATTGGTGAAGGGTAACTGGGGCAAAAGTACATACTTAAAGTCTAGAATATCCCCCACCCCATTATGATTGGTTCTCTTCTCAATGCACTAGTTCAGTGATGGAATCTTCAGGGACAGACAGGCTGCCTTCACTCTGTTTCCCTTGAGGAATGAGCACTGGTCAGATATTTGGCCTAAGAGTAAAACAACACAAACACATATGAGGTCTGCTTGCTACTGTACTTTCCTTGGCGAGGCGTATGACAGTATGGCAGCTCGCTATCAGGTGGCTCTGAGTAATCTTCCTCGTAGCTCTTTCTAATCTCCATTTCCCCAGCTCACAGAAAACTAGTTTCCTCAGTCAAGTTCAATATTAAGATAATTGAATTGACTGTGCAATCTTTAATTAAAACCATCTTCATAGAGTTCACTTATAAATGTTATGGTTTAAATAGTGACAGAGTGAGGTGGTACTTTTAAATGACGATTGTAGTTAATATTGCCCTAAAGAAAACATGTGTCTAGGGCATTTGAAAAGGAAAATACAGTCACAAACCAGGGGGTGGGGTGGAGAGAAGGAGAGAGAGAGAATATTTCTCATTTGACTGCTAAGGTGGAAGTTAATCAATAGCTAATCAGTAAGCGAGTTCTGAGGATACTGCTTTCTGAGTCTTTCAGGCCCAGACTCCTAATGACTCAGGACACATGGAGTGACAGGAATAGCACAAAGGAAGCCAAAAGCAACTTCAGCCTCACATTCCCAGCCTTCCTCCAGGCTCTGCTAAGAATGCCGTAGCCGTTGGTGAACAATTTGTAACTACAGAGTCTCGCGTGACTGAGAGGGAAGGGGTTGGCATGCAGCTCGCAAGGGACTGATGACTTAGCATGTGCAAAGCCTTGGGTTTACTGCTCAGCATCTCAGAAAGCAAACAAAAGGTGACAGAGTGGAAGAGCTAATTCCTTGTCTTTTAGCCTTCTAGATTCGGCAGCAGGTACCGAGAGCCCATCCAGTATGGGAAGGTACAAGAAGGAAGCAGGGTAGGGCTGATGTAGTCTTACCAAGCAGTATCTATAATGCCTGGATGGACAGGGCTCTTGGACCTGGAGCCAGAATTCAGATGCCCATTGGCTGGTGGCAAAGCCCTGGGAAGTCCCATGACCTTCTTGTGTCCTTCTTTCTCTCTGCACAGTAGAGATAACAAATACCTGCTCGGTGTGACTATCCTGTTACTTACCTAAGAACAGTGTCTATTTTATACTAAGATATGGTGGTTTTGACAGGCTTAATTTGTATATACTGTTCTATAAGTTCAGACTTTCAGGGACTAGTGCTGAAGATGGGCATACATTGTCTCACAGAAAAAAGAAAAAGAGGAAAGCTGGGGTATCTGAGGGAAGGAACAAAACATTCTACCTTGCAATGTGGCTAGTATCAGTCATTTAACATGCCAGGATCCAGCCCATCTGCAGACTCTAATTTCCACTTTTAAGCCCTTAAGGAAACTGCTCTGATGCTAAGCTGTGGGTAGAGTAGGTGAGAGTGGATGTTGTGGCTTAAGACATTTATTTGTACTGTGCCTGTGGAAGCATTGAAATAGCATAGGGTAGACAGAGGTTACATAATGTTACATAACAAACTTTCCTGGTGAGAGGCAATACATGCATGTCTACTCACCCCAGAAAGGGAGGGTAGGCCTTGTTTTAATTAAACCTTTAACATGAGGGCTTGCTTGTTGGGGTTTCTGTCCTGCCCAGTTCCTTCATTCGTTAAGTCCCAAGGAAAATCACACAGAGAGGTCTACATAAGTTACAAACTGATTGGCCCATTAGCTCAAGCTTCGTATAAGCTCTTATGACTTATATTAACCCATTATTCTTATCTATGTTAGCCACATGACTCAGTACCTTTTTCAGCGGGGCAGGTCATATCCTGCTTCTTTGGTGTCTGGACAGGACTGCAGAAAGAGCTTCTTTCTTCCCAGAATACTCCTGTTCTCATTGCCCCACCTCTACTTCCTGTCTGGTTGTCCCGCCTATACTTCGTGCCTGGCTACTGGCCAATCAGCATTTATTTAAAACATAATTGACAGAATGCAGAATTGTCCCACACCTTAAACCTTTCTGGAAATACCTTCATAGACATACTCAAATGTGTGCTTGCTTGGGAATTCTCAGCCTATTCAAACTCTTCAAGATGGCTCTCATAACAGGGTCTTTGTCTTTATGGAAATCCTCCTTTGAATTCCACCATACTTCTTCAGTTTTCAGTGCGTCTTTCCATGAGGTCACATGCTGAACATGCCTTCGGGAAGTGTTTTGTCTTCTATAGGCCCTTGTAAACCTTCTTTCACCAGGTCTGCAGCCTTCTTCTGTTTTATACTATACCCTGCTTGGAATGCTATCTCTATTTCACCTGCTAACTCCAGCCTCTATCAAAATGTATCTGATTTGCAGCCCATATTCTCAGCTAGACAGTTTAAGAAACAGTGCATTGAGGTTCAGGCATGTGCTCTTCATAGAACAGTCATCTAGCATGTACAAAGTTTTTTGGATTTGTGCCTACTAACACAAAATGAAGTGAACAATAGTGCATTAAAATGCTTTTCTCTTGGGATATCTGTCTTTTATTTGGATTTAACACAAAGGAACAATAGGGAGTTCAGTTATTAGAAATGATATATATGTATTTGAATTTGCAACTTTGGGAAACCCAAGTCACATACATATGAGCAATTGCAAAGTATAATGTCTACATATATATTCTAGGAATTTGATTCAAGAAACAGAACAAATACTAGATAGATATTTTATTGTTCTAGTTCTAGTTGGGTAAAAAGGTATTATAAAGATCAGACATTATTTAAGAAGCCTCAGACTTAGGGTTACTGAATATTAGTGTATATTAACAGAATGGTTAGATTTTTGTGATAAATTTACATAGCATAGAATTTTTAATAATAGCTATGCAATTTTATATAAGTTTTTGATATAATTTACATATACAATATAATTTTGTTCATTTTCAAGTTCATAATTTAGTAGCATTAAATAAAGTAATACCATGATATTTACTACCCATGACTTTCTGTAAAGCTATATGCTTGAATATATTACAATTGGGTACATCATCTCCTTAGAGCAGTTATCTCCTGTGTGAGACAAAGAGATGTGATATAATAGCTCTAGTATTTCAAGGCAGCCAATTTTATTTCAATTCTTCTTCCCCCTTTGCAGTCCTTTCCATCTCCAGTGTTGCTATAATGGTCAAAAGTAGTTTAAAGAAATAGAAATAATCAATTTATCAAGGGTGAAATAAACAGAAATTTGTTAAAGATGATAAATAAAAAGAATCCACATGCTGGATTAGTACAAAAGAAGCCATTCTAAGAACTTTATAAGCATGTTAGAGAAGGGCTTCCAACATTGCTTTGATTCTGCAAGAGCAAGGAAATAAGAGCTGTTACCAGATTCTCAGTACTGTGTCCATGACATAAAAACAAAAACATATTATCAATAGCACAGTCTTTTTTGATATTAAAATGAATATAAAAGTTGTCCTGTGGGTGGTAATTAAGTGGATACTGTGTGTTCTAGCGAGCATCCATATATACAATCAGTTCAGTAGTGTATCTTTACACAGCATCTTATTAACAACCTTCAACACAAACTACCTGTATTGTCTAAAAGTTGAGTTCAGTAAAAGTAATATGTTTTATGTGCTCAGTAAGCTGCTAACTCTCTCTAAACCAGAAAAAGATGGGAGGGTCTTGAGTGAACTAAATCTTGATCTCCATAGATAGTTTAAGATAGCCAGGAAGACCTGCCACAACCTTGTGTTGAACATTTGCATCAAAACAACTATCTATAAATAGTATGTGTCAGTGTGCACAGCTATGTGTGATAGCATGTTAGCATGATGGGAGTACCACATATACGGATGAAGACAAACTTCCTCTATAGAAGAGAATGATAAGTTCTGGTCAGATAAATGGAAAGCACAATGTTGTGAAATATCTTCCACTTCAATGTTGGTATTAAGCAAAAGTTAGAGGAGGAGAACTAGATCACATGATTTTTATTTTTTTTTTAGGATGTTCTTTACCCAATCTATCACAAAGCAATTTTTTTCCAACCCTCATCTCAATATAACTGACATTATGGTTTAGGTTCTATTTTAGACCAGCAAAAATAACCAGTGTATTTGTGGAATGAAGATTAGTTAACCCATTCGTCATGAGTTTGAATTCTGTATATGTTTGAGTATGAGGAAATCTTTCACGGTGGGAGTACTGTGTGTTAGGAACCGATGGAGAAGTTGTGAGTTGGGAAAGGTTGTCATTCCCTTGTATACCTTAGCTAAGTGTTCATTCATCCATTCACCTATTCAGTCAGTCAGTCTTACATGAGACACAGATGCTTTTTTAGCATGTTTAATGGTAGTCACTACAGCTAGTGACCACTTCTTGCCACTGATAGGTCAATAGCTAGGAAAGCATTTCCCTGTATCATCAACTCCTTTCTGTGTAGTTGTGGTGATTAATCTTTATTGTCCACTGACATCATTTGGGATATCCCAGAAGCCACACCTCTGTGCATATCTGGGAAGGTGATGTCAGCTCAGGAAGGAAGACACACCCTGAATGTACTGACAGCAGCCCAGGGGCTGGGGTTCTGAGGTGAACCAAAGGGAAAAAGGGGAAAAGAGAGCTGCAAACCAGCATTCCTCTCCTCCTCCTCCTCCTCCTCCTTCTTCTCTTTCTCTCTCTCTCTCTCTCTCTCTCTCTCTCTCTCTCTCTCTCTCCCTCTCCTTCCTGATTGTAGACACATTGTGACCAGCTGCCAGGCCTTCCCTATGATGACTAACTATACACCCCTCAATTGTGAGCCAAACCAAACGCTTCCTTAAGAAGCTTTTGTACAGGGGGCTGGAGAGATGGCTCAGAGGTTAAGAGCATTGCCTGCTCTTCCAAACGTCCTGAGTTCAATTCCCAGCAACCACATGGTGGCTTACAACCATCTGTAATGGAGTCTGGTGCCCTCTTCTGGCCTGCAGGCATACACACAGGCAGAATATTGTATACATAATAAATAAATATTTAAAAAAGAATCTTTTGTACAGCTCAATAAAAATCAATAAAACAAATTTAAAAATAAAACAAAAAAGAAGCTTTTGTCATAGAAACACAGAAAATAGGTAATATAAAAACTGTCTTCACCTTGAGACTTGTGGTTTTATGAACCCAATTCTTGAGTCTTTTTATTGGACTTCTGAGGTAACCAGTATTTTTTCTAATAATATACTTAATTTTATTTTGTTATTATGTGTGTGGATATGCACATTATGGGTGTGTAGGGGTTTTTATGCCATGGTACACATGTAGATATCAGAGGACAATTTTACAGAGTTGATATTGTTTCCTTTCACCTTCATGTGGGTTCTGAAGGTTTGACTTGGTTAACCAGGCCTGCATATCAAGCACCTCTTTGTTCTGGGCCCTCTTTATAGCCATTTTACTTTTCATTTTTGTCTTTTTTTTCTTTTCAGTGATATTTTCTCTCTCTCTCTCTCATCAGTTTCTCATCATCATAATCATGATGATATGGCCCATAATGGATTATTACTTCTGAAATGAAAATGTGGAGAAAAAGTTACTTTGTTTATGCTCAGTTTTCTCTAAGAAAAGAATACAGAGGTCAGTGATGGTGCAGGGTTTATCACAAAATCAGACATCCCTATTGTGCCTAACCACAACACCCTGGACAAAAAAAATTAGATGGAATGTTTAGTTGGCTATTAGATCATTAATTTAGGGAATTAAATAAAGTTAGATAACTTCTACTCTAAAGCTACCTTGAGAGTTCTCTATGTGTAGAGCTCATTGAAATGAAGCAAATAATCAAGAATCAGAGTTTATGTTAAAAATGTCCTTGAGAGCCTCTGGGAGAGAAACTCTTTTCCAGAATACTATGGTATTGACTTCACACCTAGTAAAGAGGAAAATCTTGGGGTGGGGACAAGATATTAATAATTATATCTAGATTATTGAATTTAAACTGTATTGCTGGAAGATTTATCCTCCTAAATTGAGCTTGGATCTGAGCTAATAAGTACTTACTGATTTGCAAATATGGCATATGGCTGCATCATTCAAATCTAGGGCTCTAAATTTACTTGTGTTTCCTCTCTGTTGGTATGTGCCTCCTCTCTTGTTTTTATGATGATATTTGTCACTGTGCTTAGGCTTTGCCCAGGTAAGCCAGGAGGACCTGATTTTGATATCCTTTACTGTTTTTTTAAAAATACTGTTTTCAAAGGACATCACATTCACAAGTTCCAGGTGGATACATCTTTTGAGAACCCACTGCTCACCCACTGCATTTGAGCAGTGGTTTAGGTGGAACCCAGTGTCTATTGGCTCACATGCTGACTGAGAGCTGACAGAACTAGTTGTTGTAAAGGGAGACTGCTTGTTTGTTTCTCAGCCACCCAGCAGCTCAGATCTGAAATAATCACACAGAAACTATATTATTTCAATCACTGCTTGGCCCATTAGCTCTAACTTCTTATTGGATAACTCTTACATATCATTTAACTTCATTTCTATTAATCTGTGTATTGTCATGTGGCTGTGGCTTACTGGCTAAAGTTCCGGCATCTGTCTCCATCAGGGCTACATGACTTCTCTTTTAATTCTGCCTTCTTTCTCCCAGCATTCAGTTTAGTTTTCCCCACCTACCTAAGTTGTGCCTTATCAATAGGTCAAGGCAGTTTCTTTATTAACCAATGGTATTCACAGCATACAGAGGGGAATCCCACATCAGTTAGTTGGTTGTTTGGGTTGAATTTCATAGCCTGGAAGCACCCTCCTTTTTGTTCCAGTTTTAACGTCTAGTTCAAAGGAAACCCCATTCCCCAAATTCCAAAAGACAGATAGGACAAATGACTATCTGTAGTGCCTATTAGCATAGCAGCATATGTTCTCCAGGCTCATCCATTTCACAGGTATGCATATGTGAAAATCCATATAGCATCATAGCTCTTTTAATCTCCTCCAGCTCATGGGCTTCCTCCTGCCAGCTACTCATTTTCCTTATAACCCTGCTATTTTGGCTATGCTCTCTCAGTGACCTGTTCCCTGTGTCTGTGTGTGTGTGTGTGTGTGTCTCCTCTTTCTTCTCTACTCTCCCATGATCTCCCTCTCTCTATATTCCCCCCACACTCTCTGTACTTGTTTCCTAAATGGCCACATTTAGACTTCTGGCCATGTTCAATCAATTTTCTCTCTCTGCTCTGGACTCTTTCAGATGACTCTAGCTGTTTTCTCATATTTACAATAAAAACTTCCCCCTTAACCATACTATGGAGCAGCCATGTCATCAGTTTATACAATTATTTGTGGCTCAATTATTAGTAAGTTTTCAGTTTTCATTCAATAGTAATATACAGCAAACCAACACCAAACATCAAACTAAATGGAGAGAAACTCTCAGTGATCCCACTGAAATCAGGAACAAGACAAGGTTGTCCACTCTCTCCATAGCTATTCAATATAGTTCTTGTGGTCCTAGCTAGAGCAATAAGACACCAAAAGGAGATCAAGGGGATACAAATTTGAAAAGAAGAAGTCAAACTCTCACTGTTTGCTGATGATATGATAGTTTACATAAGCAACCCCAAAAATTCTACCAAGGAACTTTTACAACTCATAAACACTTTCAGTAATGTAGCAGGATACAAGACTAACTCAAAAAAATCAGTAGCCCTCCTTTACATTGATGATAAATGGGCTGAGAAAGAAATCAGAGAAACATCAACTTTTACAATACCCACAAATAACATAAAATATCTCAGAGTAACTCTAACCAAACAATGTTGTGGAAGACTTGTGAGACAACGGGAGAAAACTAATATTTCCTTTGCAAGTGATCATTGGAGATAGCTTCTAGGTTATGAATGGAGCTTGTGTGCATTTCCTCTCTTACTGGACCCTATGTGGCTTAGACCCATGTAGCAACTGTGCATGCTGTCATAGTATCTATGCATTCATGTGTGTCAGCCCTCATTTGTTTAGGTGTCTTAGTCAGGGTCTTTATTGCTGTGACAAAACATTATGACCAAAGCAGCTTGGGGAGGGAAGGGTTTATTTGGTTAGCACTTCACAGCACTGTTCATCATCAAAGAAGTTGGGGCAAGAACTCAAACAGCACAGGAACCTGAAGGCAGGAGCTGATGCAGAGGCTGTGGAGGGTTGCTTGCTGGCTTGCTTCCCATGGTTTCCTGAGCTTACTATCTTATAGAACACAGGACCATAAGCCCAGGGATGGCCCTACCCACCATGGGCTAGACTCTTCCCCATCAATCATCAATTAAGAAAATGCCCTACAGGCTTGCCTATAGTTTGATCTTATGGAGGCATTTTCTCAATTGAGGATCCCTCCTCTCTGATAGCTCTAGCTTGTGTCAAGATGGCATATAGCTTGTGTCAAGATGGCATAACACTAGCCAGGACAGAAGGCCTTGTTTCCTTGGTGTCTTCTGTAACATGAGGGTGTGCTTTGTTGGGGTTTCTGTCCTGCCCAGTTCCTGCAAAGAAAATCACACAGCGGTCTCCATAAGATTATAAACTGATTGGCCCATTAGCTCAGGCTTCTTATTAGCTCTTGTAGCTTTTATTAACCCATTATCTTTATCTATGTTAGCCACATGGCTCGGTACCTTTTTCAGCAGGGTAGATCACTTCCTGCTTCTTCGGTGGTCTGGGAAGGACTGGGAGGAATGGGCTTCCTTCTTCCCAGAATTCTCCTGTTCTCAGTGCACCACCACTACTTCCTGTCTGGTTTTCCTGCCTATACTTCCTGCTAGGCTACCAACCAATCAGCATTTATTTAAAACATAATTGACAGATATAGAATTGTTCTCCCACACCAGTCCTCCATCTCCTTTGGCTCTTATAATTTTTCAGATCCTCTTCTTCAGGGTTTCCTGAGCACTGAGGGGATGGAATTGATGGAGACATTTCATTTAGGACTGAGTGTTCCAAGGTCTCTTATTCTCTGCACATTGTCCCACTGTGGGTCTCTGTATTTGTTCTTATCTGCTGCAGGAGGAAGCTCTTCTGTTGGTGGCTGAGCAAACACTGATCTATGAGTGCAACCTGTTTGGTTTAGATCTTAAGGAAAGTGAGTGGCCTGCTGTAGAGTTTCCAGTAGAGAGCCAGGGGAAGATGGAGACCAGGACGATGGCAGAGTCAGAGCAGTGTTTTAGACACTGAGTAGAGAATAGATTAGAAGGAGGCTGAGTGTTCAGGTGAAAGACATAGTGAACCAAATCAGAATCAAGGAGTGCAGCTTGAGGAAACGGGGACAAACTTGGTGACATCTGTGGAGGTAAATATACCTTGCCTGGTTGTAGAATGAAGAAACAAACATCACTATCCATTTAAAGTCCCTGGCATGTTTGACTAGAAAGTCTGAAACAACTCCATCCAAACATTTTCCTGAATAAAAATATTTATAAGTATTTATTTTTATAATTGCTGTTGGGACGTTACTGAAATAGAAGTTGCCTTTTCTGACCCCATGTAAATAGAACTTGAAATAAAAATGAGATTCCCAGCACAGGGTCTTTATTTATGGGCAGAGCTTTCTAACTGACACAGCTGTTTATCTTCCTGCCTAGGGGCAGAGTCTGGGAAAAGCTCAATGTCAGGGCCGCAGCAAACAGTGTGCTCATTTCCCCCCCTGCTTTGGGATCATTTAGGCTGCGATGGGAGTTCTGTACCATGCTGGCAGTATCTTGGCATTAATGATGGCTTCCCACGAGGAGTCTGGGAATCAGTTCTGGGGTCTGAGCCAGTGAAAAACCTCAGCACTGCATGAAGCAGAGGCCCAGACTTGTAGTCCCAGGGCTCAGGAAGCTGAGGCAGCAGGACCATGGGTCTCGGGCCAATCAGGACTACATAATGAGACTTTGCTACAAAGGAACAAACAAGTCAAAAGCAGAAACAAAATGGAGAGAAAGGAGAGAAAGAGAGAGAGGAGAGAGAGAGAGAGAGAGAGAGAGAGAGAGAGAGAGAGAGAGAGAGAGAGAGAGAGAGGAGGAGAGAAACTGGTTGAAGGCACAACTTTTGGTGGCTGAATGCTGTATTTGAATATGAAGTGTATGTGTTGGCACTTGGATTCTTTATTCACAGGTAGGGAGAATGTTAATCTAGGATTTAGGATGCCAGTAGAAGGGTTTGAACCCTTGCTACAATCTCTGACATATTCTGCAGTGTGTGTCTTCTCATTTCATCTGCAAGATAATGTTGTCAATTTGACAATCTGTAATCTTTGCCATATGAGATCATGTCCAGGCATGTTAGTAACTTCCCACAAGTAGGGAGATGGGTTGTCTGTCTGTGTGGCTAACCAGTTGTGACCCTGAATCCTAAAGATGGAAATGCTAGTGCTTAAAGGTTGTTTGTCTCTACCATCCTCTCAGGCTCAGTTAATCTTGCTGACTATGGGGTAGCCATTGTTGCATCAGGCAGGTGTCTGCCTAGAATCTCTTTGCACATGCTGTTCACTCTGTTCATGATCTCTTCTGTATTTTGTCTATCTGGCCTTTCTCCCTTGCATTGCTAAGTCAAAGTATACATTCCCCATCACCACCCTCTACCTTCCCATTTCATTCCTTTCCAAAAACCAAGTGTATTCCAGGGGTTGGAGAGATGGCTCAGCAGTTCCGAGCACCAGCTGCTCTCCCAAAGGACCTGGGTTTGGTTCCCAGCACCCACACAGTGGCCCACAACTGCTTCTAATTCTAGTTCTAGGGAATCAGCACCTTCTTCAGGACTCCACCTGCACCGGGCACTCACACACAGTCCACGGACATACATGCAAGCAAAACACACATGCACATACAATGTTTTTCAAAAATTATTAAAATTTAAAAAATTATGTGCCACAGAATATGTGTGGAGGTCAAAGGACAACTTGTGTGAATTGATTTTGTCTTTTCCCCATGTGGGTCCTGGGGATCAAATAGGGCTGTCAGGTTTGGCTGGCAAGCACCTTTGCCCACTGAGCCATCTTGTTGGCTCATCACCCATTTTCTTCATAGCACTATTTCTATGAAATTTCTTTTGTTATTTTTAATCTTCCTCCACTAAAGCATAAAGCCTTGTCTTCATCCTGCGGCTATTTCAGTTATTGATCAATGCTTAGTATAGAGTAGTTGATCAGCAATTGATTGTGGAATGAAATCTTACTTCTTCGCAGGGGTCCTCCTTCGTTGTCAAATCTAAGGCAGCTGCTTTTCCACAGGTCACAGTTGGCTATCAGCTTTGTTCTCTGTTTGGGGAAGGGATCTGTGGGTGTGATTTGATCTATACTTTGGACTTAGCACTCCTTTATTTGCCAGTGTGAAGACGGGGCAGCCAGTGGGCTGCAGAGGGAGATTTGTAGGCTTGATGAGGTTTTAAGCTCACCTTGATTGTCCACAGAGCGGTACAGGAAGGTGCTGCAGTTGGTTGCCGAGGTCATACTGCTGGGAATTCAAGGCATTTGTTAAAGATGGCAAGCCGAACACCAGCTTGGGAGGCAGGGGAGTGGCCAGAGTGGGGAATAAGTCTAAAGAAAAAAATTGTGTGCTTTTATTTCTAGAGACTCACCTGTCAGGCCTTCAGTTCCTGCTGCTGATTCAAATGTTCATGCTCCGTGTTGTCTCCTAAAGGCCGCTGAATGACAGATTTTAATAGAAATTATGAAAAGTCTTTGATCTGTTTAGTATCCCCAAGCCAAGGTCATTTATATATTGTGTGTCTTCCTAGCTCAGTGGTCCTCAAACTGTGGGTTGCAAACCCTTTGGGGGTCGAAGGACCCTTTCACAGGAGTCACATATCAGATATCCTGCAGATCAGATATTACATCAGGAAATATTCATAACAGCAGCAAAATTACAGCTATGAAGTGGCAACTAAATAATTTCATGGTTGGGGATCACCACCACACAAGGAACTTGTTAAAGGGTCACTACATTAGGAAGGTTGAGAAGCACGGTACTAGCTGGTGTGAACTGCAAAGTATATACCTCCCTTAAGTACTCAGCTACTGCCTGGAATCCATTGTAAGAACTGTAGGAATGAAGTAGAAATTGTAGGAATTGTGTCTTAATACTTAACTGTCTTATTCGAAAGCCTTAACCAGTACCCCAAGTTTGAAGTCCATCTATTAAACTCATTTTATTGTGGACCAGCCACGTGTCAGGAACTATTACAGATCCCAGTGCTGAAGACCCAAGAATGAGGAGGACACAGTCCCTGCGGACACACTGTCGTGTAAGGCAGCTTTATCCACCCGTTCACAAAAATAAAGATTGTTGAAATGTGAGAAAGTGTCACGAACAAACTAGAACAGGGTAATAGAAGAGTGTCAATATGTTAAGGACAAAGAAGGACGTCCCTCTGTGGATTCAGTACACGGCATGACCTGTGCGCGCACCCCAGGCTGATGGCTCCGAGGGCCGTGAGCAGGAACGAGCTCGGGTGTCAGTGGAGAGTTAATAAGGAGAAAAGGAAACAAATGCAGTTGCTGAGAAACGCAAGACCCAGGTCTGGTGGGGCTCGAGAGCCATGGCGAGGCATCTGAATTTTATTCTAATACTGAAAAGGGACACCGCGGGCTTTGTTCAGTGAAATGACAGGGTGTAATTTACGTTTTTTCAAAGATCACTCTGTAGAGAGTGGCAAGGACAGAGGCAGGTGTGGAGAGTGTGTAGGAGGCAGTTGAGGATGGAGGGGGAGGTGGCATGAAAAGCAGGTAGAAGCATCTGCGGTGGGGAGTCAGGATCAGAACCAGTCATCTTCTGGAGGAGAGAAGGTGG
The DNA here is from genome assembly GCF_950005125.1 of Chionomys nivalis. Taxonomy (NCBI): domain Eukaryota; kingdom Metazoa; phylum Chordata; class Mammalia; order Rodentia; family Cricetidae; genus Chionomys; species Chionomys nivalis. Next base: position 48,046,453 of record NC_080087.1, read on the forward strand.
AGGCCGAGGCAAAGAACGAGTCCAGGGCGAATCTCGAGCATTTGGCCCAAGTCACCAGGTCTATCGTGGTGCTAGGAAGTGAGACGGGGAGGACTGGAAGGAAGGCAGGGTTTGGGGGGTCGTGAGTTACGTTTTGGATGTGTTTATTTGAGAAACTTGTTAGATGTACAAGTCTGACACACTGAAGAGGCAGAGAGATTTATGATGGCGACTCCTGAGTGTGAGGCACGGACCTGAAGCTGGTGTGTGAGTTAGCAGGAATGGGTGTGGACACAAAGGAGAAATGAACCGAGGACAGAGACGTGAATTAGCTCTATCGTTTGGTCATGGAGGCAAAAGAAGAACCCACCATGGATATAAAAAGGGGTGCCATGGCAGGACGACAGGAGAACTGTGTTCTCTAAGCTTCAGAAGAGTTGTTCAAACAAAGAAGGGTGTTCATCTGTGCCACAGACTCCAGAGAGGCTAAGAAGAGAGACGGACAGAAATAATCACAGAGAGCGGCAGAGAAAACTCAAGAGGTGTATTAGAGATCAGCCTCTGCAGGCAGGCATGGAGACCCTAGGATTACTGGGGGACACAGCACCAGGCCTCACCTTTCTATCTGTTAGCAGAGCAAGTTGATATGTCTCTTGATTGACGACCCACTGTTTCTGTCAGTTCTTCAAAGAGAAGAATTTGCCTGTTACCCCTTTCCTTTATCAGTGATGAGCCGTAAATGTGGTTAGCATGGGTTTCTTATGTTGGCTGGTTTAATAGGACTAATTTTCTACTTGGACATAGTTAAGTATGTGCTATTCCTACATTAAAAGCAGCAACAGAACAAATCAAAACCCAAAATATATCCTCAAAGGTTTTGTTAACATAACCATTTTTTTTAAAGTTTCCATGAATTATTTTGTGCATTTGTGTACTTAAACATCTTCGAAGATGGGCACACTGGATTTGGGTCCTGGCCTCCTCACAAAGCCTGCAGTGTAACTTTGACCATTTTATGAAACTCACTGATGCTTCCACTAACTCTTCAATAAAACAACTCTCACTGTAAGACTCTTCTTGTGCTTTGAGGATTAAATGATAGTTTGTCTAATAGTCAGACCAATGGTGTGCACATAGACTAAAGGATGCTAACTCCAGCTGCAACTACGCAGTTTGCAATAATTTTAAAGATTCTATTAGCTGATGCTGGTGACATGGCACAGCCAGTAAAGTGCTTGCCACTGAAGCCAGAAAACCCGGAGTTCAATCCCCAGAATCCATATAAAGATGGACAAAGAGAACCGAGTCTACCATGATGTCCTCTGAGTTCCACACACAGTCGGTGGCAAAAATGCCCCCCCCCCAAAGCATCATAAAAACACAACTGAAGCTTAGAAGTGTGCTTAGTCTGGGGAATCTCCTGGCCAAGGACAGTTCTGAGACCCTTCGCACTCTGTGTTGGGTCAGCAGAGCCATGGGAGTTTCCTTTCTGCAGGTTCTCCCAGAGAGAGTCGGCCCAGGACAAAACAGTATCATGTTCCTTTCTTTCTTCACTGGTTGGTTGGTTACTACCTTCTCCCTAAGTATCTCTTATCCTACAGTCTTAGAAGCATCCCTGGCCTTTTTACTGGGAGGCTCTGCATTCAGCTTGTAGATGCTGGTGTCTGGCTGAGGAACGCGTGGTTCTGGATGGTTCGTTCTGTTATCTGTAGAATGTTGCCATTGGCGCTACAGATTTGGGTTCTGAAGGCTAACCAGTTCCCCTGCTAGTTAAAAGCTCAGGTCTCTAGCTTTCACATCCTTTGTCTATGCTTACATTACAATGAGAAGTGAATTTAGTTGGTGTTTAGAAATTAGGATTAATTTTTTAAAACTTTTTATCGATTCCTTGTGGATTTCACATCTTGCATCCTGATCCCACTCACCTCCCCGCCCCCTTGCTTCTTCCCTCTGCCTTTGCAACCTCCCCACAAAGCAAAACTTAAAAGTTATCAAATAAAAACAACAGCAACAACAAACAAAAAATATTCTCGAGGAACTGGTAGTGTGGGGCAGTGAGTCCATAACATACTCTTTAGTACACACGTCCTTACTTGTAAATGTGCATTGCAACGAGCCATTGGGCATGAGAACAGAAGAACTGGCCCTGCCCCTCACCAAGTGCAGCAAAAGAGTAGAACTGGCCTTGGTGGGTGACACCTTACCGGCCCAAGGGTGTAAGAGTGGAGAACTGGCTGTGCTCCTTGCTCTCTGCTGCACTGGGTGAGCTAGCCAGGGCGGTACTGGAGAGTTCACCCCGGTGGTGGCAATGAGGGAAAGCTGGCATGCTGACCTGCCCAACTGCCACCCAGACCCAGAACCAGGACTACAAGGTAGCACACCCCAACACCCACCTCATCTAGGAATTGCTAGCGTGTGTGATGGGTCCCAGACCAGACCTGCAGATCCAAAGGTGCAGGATCTCCATGGCACAGGGCATGTCCAGGAGGAGTCCCAGTGGGGCCCCAGCACGGATGGTGCGGCAGAAGGTAGGATTATTAATCGAAGAGCCATCATTCTTCCCCCACGACTGCTAAATTTCCCACATTAAGTTGTCTGCTATCCTTGACAATTTTCCCTTTTAATTAAAAAGGAGCCTCATAGGCAAAATCTTGGGAACATAAAGCTGTTATGTGATCCACTCAACCATTTGTATGCATGTGTGACCTATTTAGCTTTTAAAATCCCATTTAATGCCAAAAACTACATTAGAAAATTCAAACAGAAGCTCACAGGGAGCCCCATAATGAGACTGGTTTGATTATGGGAGTGATTAGGCCATTTCCTCTCTCTCTAGTAATTTCATTTAGAACAGTAGTCACTTGAAGAATAAGTAGCTGTTTTTATTGCTTTTCTAGTTTGCCGGGAAACTGGCAAGCGGCCAACCATCTGTAAAACTGCAATTATTACTGTTACTTAAAATTTATTGAACCTCTTCAGGTACCATGGGAGTAGTTTCTGCCTGCAGAGACATGATCCAGGGAGGCAAGAAGAGACACCCCACCCATTTCACAAACTAGGTATTATCACCCTATGCTACAGTCTGAAGCTTGAAGTCCTAGATTTAGTATTTGTGTGTGCTGTTTGCAAAATGTTAAGTGAAGAGTAGTTTGAGTCCACTGTCTATTCTTTTTTTTCTCCCCTCTGGGAATTGACCTTTTTCCCCACATGGATCATGCGTTCATTTACACCCATACTCATTCATCATTCCACACTTCTCAAAGTGTATGGGTGTGTCAGTCTCTGCTGTAATTTGCTGAATAATGCCACCAAAGCATCCTTCTTTAAGCTCACGCTGGAGCAGCAGAACAGTAGTGATGATATTGATGATGTTGCCCCTGAGATGCCACTCCTGACTATAGATACCTGAATAGTCAAATGGGAGCCCAGACTAGAGGTACTCTCCAGGATCCCATATAGAAATCAGGGTTTGCTTTCAGAATCAGTAGTAAGGGCTATCTATAATGGCAGTAAAATCTTTTACCATTGCTTCGGATCCCTATGCACAGGAATGAAATGGTCGCTGATCTCTTGAACTTCCAGCAGCCGTGCTTACTCACAGGAGACCTACACAAGAGTGGCAGCACTAAAGAGAACTCAGGAAACTCAGAAACAGCATACCCCGGTGAGCAGGTGGGCAGCTTGTCCTTCTTTTCTGACTCAGTGCTATCTAGTGGCAGGAAGACGTGGCTATATGCTGTGCTGCCAGCTTACAGAGGTAGGGATGAACCAGCTTGTCTTAAAGACAGTGTGACTATATTCCCAGACTGATTGGCAGAGACCAGATCTACCCCTGTTATCTATGTATAGCAATCAATGTCTGCCTTCATATTGAAAGGGTTAGTGGATGATATCATGAATCATGTGCTCAGCCTACTTAATACGTGTTTGTAGATCATACATCTGTAGGCGAGACTTTTAACTTGCACCTTCAGCTTGAGGTAGTGAGTTCAGGATGGTTGCTATTCAGTATGTAAAATAGTATTTATCTTTTCTGTTGTGAAATGATCCTTTAGCTTGTGGGACTGCCCTAGCTCTATTGCTAATACTCAACGAACAAGCTCATTTTCATGCTTTTACACTTTTTTCTTGTCCATACCAGCCTTTTGTCCATCAAGGTGGATGGTGCTAATATTAATTGTAGTCTGTTCCATGAGACTGGCTCCCTCTGATCATAATTGGCCTTGATCATCATTATGCTATCATGTTTGGAGGGGACTCGTATGAAGAGTGAAACTCCGTGTTGGTCTTCTTGAGTCTGAGTGCAGGCCATCTGGAAGTAGCAGGGCTTTCCAGCTGCAATAGATTTTTTTTTAAAAAAAAATCCTTCATAGATGGACCCTAGAAAACTTTTTGGTTGTAGAAACGAGAAAAAGGGAAGGATATCACAAATAAAAAGAAGAAAGAAGTGTGATTGGTATGCACAATTAAGAAGGTATGATATAAATATAAAACACTATTTGAAAGGGAAAGAATCCTGTTGTTTCCTACCTCAACCCTGAGCCTGAAATCAAATACTAATATTTGATTTCCTAGAAGCAGGAACTTGAGTGGACGTGTTGATTCTTTGCAATTCCAGAAAAGAGAAATTTGTCAGAGAAAAAAGGCAACATTTTGTAATAGAATTGCTTATGTTTATGCTTCGCATTTATGGTTTTGAAGGTAGATTCTGGTCAAATAAGATGGATAAATGGCTTCTAAGTGCCAGGTGTTTTGCTGGGCACTGAGCAGATTAGCTGGATCTCTGTTAGACTTTTATATCACCTTTTATAGCTCATTTTCTTGTGAGGCATAAAGACAATCTAATCAATGACAGCTGGCCTGTGAATTTTAGTGTTACTTTGTTTGTTTATTTTATTTTCCTTCCTATGAATGGCTATGAAATTCTAATGCTGCCTTGTCTTGCTATTGCAGGAGCACCCGAATAGGTAGGAAATTAGGTTCTTTCTCTTACGAAAATGACAACTGATTGGGCATGGAACATAACACACACGTTAATTGTCGACGCTGGTTTGGATCCAAAACCGCTGGACATTTGGACACAGGACTGGGCTGAAGTTCAACTTTATTTCATTGTTGATCAAGGAGCTTCCCAAATAAGATGAAATAATTTTTAAAGAAAGCTCTACAAGAAAAGGTATTTTTGAAGCAAATTATTTATTGTGCTAACTACCTGTTGCTAGTCTTCACTTTGTAAGGTGTTTTACAAAGCACTTGGTGTAGGGTTGTCCCTCTTTGCTGAAAAATCAGTCTATAAATACTCTGAATCTACAGCCATCCTGGTTTATCCATTTTTGAAGGTCTGGTTGTGAACATAAGTGCCAAGGGTGTACAAACAGGGCAAATGCATAGACTCTTTGCTCTGGACACTCAATGACCGGAAGGCTGAAAGCAGTTAGCTGGGGAGAAGTGGGTGTTGGTTCTCTGTTCTGAGCAGGAATCGTGGCACTCTCTGCTTCATGACTCTCCTGGTCTGGAAGAATACGCATGGTTAGGTCTGCTGCTGTGCCCAGGGCAGTGCCCAGAACTTTCCTCTTCATAAGAAACCGTTTCTCAGGAGTAGCTTTCCATTATCCTGAATGAGTTTTCCATGTGGACTTGGAAATTTTATCTCAACAACCTTCTTTTTTTAGCATCCTAAGGCGAATTACAAATGTATTTAATCGACTTCTCGAAACTACGGTTCAGAGACTATGGCATACCTAATTTGGAGCTATTTTCTCTCTGGTTTTTATTTTGACGTGTGCTGGGTTCACTGCTGTTGTTGCTATTTCAAACATCTCGAGGGAGCTGCTGTCATGGTTGTCATAGTGCAGGCAAACACACGAGAGAGCCAGAAGCATGGTGCTTTCAGAAAGCATTTATTTTTATTTGAAAACATTGTACAGGTGTTACACTGCCACAGCCAGTCCATGGGGGAGCATGCAAATAGAAAATGTGGATTGCTTGTTCAGCTTCCCAGTGTAAAGTTCTTTTTCCTTTTTGTTTATATTTTGGTTCATATTTTCCCTTGTAGTGTCAGGATTAGTGTGCTTCATTTATGTGGTGTGAAGATAGACTCCTACCCATGGGGTAAACTCTGTACTGATAACTAGCTGGGGAGTACTAAATAGTTACAAATCAAAAATAAATCCCAAACAAACAATACTACAAGCTCGTCCAAAGGTTAATAGCACAAGTTAGCAATACCTAAACTAAACATTGAAACGTTTTGATGGGACACAGTGGTGCAAAGTTATCCATTGCTTGGTCTACCTGGATATGTATTTGAAGCTGTGGAGAGATCTGACCAAGGCAAGCTCTGCCCCCAGTCAAGTTTCCAGTGAGGAAGTAAAAGCCACTGTTTATCTCGTGCGAGTTTGAAGAGAGCTGTGGTTACCTCTCGTCAACAATCATACAAAGGATTGTTCTCATTCATCGAGGAGAGAAGAGTGGTGGATTAGGACGATGAATTTCTTCCTGGTTGTCTACTGAGGTTACAGAATCCCAGAAACTAAAACGGCTACAGTTAATGTTACCCTATTCCCATTTCCCACCCCACTCTCAAACCACCAATGTTTTCATACTGAAAACATGGTTCTTTGAAACCTTTTGTCTTTTTTCCCTTAAGAATCAGTTCGGATCTTGGACAGCCAATGTTACCAGCTTTATAAATGGATTTAAACCACCATGGGTGAAGTAACCCAGTGGCGTGAATGTCTGATCACAAGGACATCCAATGACAAAAAGTACACAGTGAGTTCATCTTGATAGTCACACTTGGTTTCCGTACACTGGAGTCAGTTAAAACACCCTAAAAATGGTCCAAACGGCAACCTTCAGCCATCAATTAATTGCAAACCTTTTCAAACATTAAAAATGTTCCTAGCCCGCTGAATGGACTTGGAAACAATTTCAGCCACTTGTTTCTCATAAGAGTTTACCGAGTGTCTACAAATTAGTGCCATAAAAATGAATCAAAAAGACAAAGACATTTGGCTTAAAATAAATACTAAAAATGCAGCAAATCAAGTAAATTATGCAAAACAAAGGAATGTAAACACAAAAATAAAAGCACAGTCTTTAAAGGTCTTCGGATCTGAATGGACAAAATATTCAGAGAAAGGTATTTAATTGGTTTAAACGGTAGCAGAGAGAAGATGCTAGCAAAGTTGTAGGATGTGATATGTAACTTTAGCCCAAACCTTTCTCCCGATGCTTACCCCATCCCAGTAAAAAAAAAAAAAAAAAAATTGTTTCCATGGGGAAATCTAACATGAACTGTACATATCAGAAAAAAACTTTTCTTCCTTTCTCCAAGGTCGGGACTAAACAATACTTAAGGAGAAAAGTTATATGGTTCAATGAAAAACATTTTTTAAAACTGAGTTACAGTTTTCAAGTGCATTGATTACTTTGGATATGTGTTGTTCTTATGAGATTTGCCAAAGGGGACCATGATGACTCTTCACAGAAGTCGGGCAAAACAGCTTGGGAGCTTCTGTCTGTGATGTTCAGGCCTTGTTCAGGCCCTACTTTGCAATCTATTCTTACTTTATGAGACTCCCCACTAGGTTTTTATTATTCTTTTCTTGCTTGCTTGATTAAAATACATTGACTTGAATTGTCTCAAATTTCATGAACATTTATAAAAACCCATAACTCCATCAAGGATCCTCCTGAATTGGAGTCAGCCAGGCTACAGAGCGAGCGCTTCCACATTGACACATGGAATCTATTCTGAATTATAGAGGTTGATGGTGGTTCTCAATTTCCTGTGGTGGGGTTAGGGGAGATATTCTTGAGACAACAGAGCTGATTAGAATAGCGATGTATCAAGCTTTATTGGGGTGCTTTTGCATTATCTGTGTGTATGAATGCTTATCCATATACTCTGCTATTAGGGGGTATCAAATGTGACCAAAATGCCAGACTTTTCAATGGTAACATCTTTATCACTAGTAAGGGACCAGAACATGAACTATAAACAAAGATTCTTCCTTGCTCTAAGAGGTGGCATGAACAGTGATGCCCCACAATAAAGATAATGTCTGTCCATGTTGACATACTCCCAGAAAGGTACTATGTAACTAAGAGGGCAGAGGCCATGGCTTTTCCAGTACTTTGGTTAATTTCCATGACATCATTAAGAAAAAAATTAAAACAGAAACCAATGTTTGAGGAGAGAGATACACGGAAGGCCAGAAGAAATTTTAAAACATCCATCCCCTAAACATTAGTGATTTTATTTAGAGGGTTTTCTGTAAGCCACAAAAATGGGAGAATCCTTATCCTGTAGTCACAGGGCTTGATTAGATGAATCTCCTGGCCGAAAAGAAAGCCAATGGCCTGGAGTAAGCAGAAAATGAAATATAAAAAGGCTAAAATGTTTGTTTTTATATCTATTCCTAGAATAGAGAATTACGTGGTCAGTTTCCCCTCCCCACAAGGGTCACAGCACAAAATCCTTATTGAGCAGGCAATCCAACAGGTGACAGAGGAAACCATTAGCCACAAGGTCACCAGGATGAGGGAACTTCTGAGGGGGTAGAGATTCTGTGGCATGCATCACTCATATAGTCTGTGCAAAAACAAAACAAAAGGCATGATTCTTAAAAAGTGGCTTGCCATAGAAAAGAGGGATGTAGGCTGATTACGTGAGGGTCTGGCAAGAATTCCCATCAGGAATACAAAACCTCCTTCTGAAAGTCGGTGTAATAACAGTAACAACGATAATAAAAATCATAGTAACAATAATACTTGCTCTTGAGTCAAAAATTTCACAGTAATTAATGCAGGGGTGGGGGCTGGTTCAGGATACACACTATCAAAGCCTCTTTCTGAGCCAGGTGGATTGAAGACTGTGTCCCCAGTGGTCATCCACTGGTTTCCTTTTACAAAAGGAAGATTAGCTACCTTGCAGTCCACCTGTGAAACTGCACCTACTAAATACCTTTCTCTATGTACAATACAGAGATGATGAGCGAACACGTGGCCTCTGACTTGTCCTCAGTGGGCAGGGCAGGCCTCACCCTAAGCCACACGTACGTGGGGCTCTTCTTCTGTCTCCTGGCCCAGGCTGGTATAGGTGACTGAAGGCTCCACCTGAGCCGTGCTGGGTAAGTCCACAACAGGTCCCGAAGGGTTACGGAACTGCTTGTACACTCGCGGGTCCTGGGCTATGTATGTGGAGGTGGAGGAGTAGAGCACCAGCCCGATGAGGATGGTGAAGAAAGACAGGAGGTAAAGTCCTGAAAACTAAAACAGAACAGAAAGGTGACTGAGTAGCGAAACTTAGCCACTGACGGGTTAATGACATCTGGGCTGGGAGAAGCAACCTCCTGCAGGAACCTGCAACTTGATGAGGTAGCTGGTCCTTTTGATGGAAAGCGAATGCTCTCTCCTAAACTGGCTTTGTCTTATCGATTCCCTTTGTCTCTTCCTAGGTGCCGTGGCTAATGAGAGGAGCATTTAGCTAATTGTCCCTGAAATGCCCATCTGAGAACCTGAATTGCTTGGAAAGGGTAGTTAAGCACAAATTAGGATATATCAAATTCAAAACAATATTCTCCAATATCACTCCGTAAAGACTCATTTGTCTGTGGCCTCATTAAACCCAGAAGAGATATAGATATTTCATTTCAGGGCATAATGAAGCTACAAGCGAGGAAGCCCTCACTGACAGCTGTGGCAGGGCACTCTGCTTCACCGTCATCCAATGCAGACTTGATTTCACTCCCCTGTACGACCTGTTATTGACTTCAGTAACTATCACTGCAAAATTACTTTATCCTTGAACAGGGAGAAACAGTAAAACATGGCATTCCTGCCCTACTCATCAAAAAGCAAACCAAATAGGTCTGTATGGACTGTGTTCTTCTTTCTCAACAATTTTCTTGATACTTTGGAGGGTTTTTCATTTTCATTTTGTTTGTTTTGTTGCTTTGGTGTGTGTGCGTGTGAGTGTGTGTGTGCATGCGCATGTGTGTGCATGCATAAATGCGTGCATGTCTCTGTGTGTGTCTGTGTATGTGTGTGTTGGAAGAGTGGTTCTTAAAGGTTTATAATGTCAAGAATACTTTTGAGAACTTATGACCTTGGATCTTCTTGAGGAGCTTCCCTGGGTAGTTTATCGGAGGAAAATAAGGTCAAAGGGCGAGTGTTGCCAGGTTTCTTGTTTCGCTCTGTTACCCCCTTTCACTTTTACCCTTTATTCAATCACTCACTCACCACTTCATGATTTCTTACAATAGTTTCTGTACCTGAAACACGCACTTGTGTTCTAGGGAAATAGAAATGGAAAAACAAAAACAAAAAAACCCCACAAAAGCCTGGCTCTTTCCCAACAAGAATGTACTAGTCCCTGAAGAAAGAGAAGTGCAGAGAGCACAAAGCAACACAATACAACTAGGAGACTCCAGACCTCACTTCAGTCAGTTGCCATCAACCCTGTCTTGGCCACTGTGGTGGTTTGAATGAGAATGGCCACCATAGGCTCTTATATTTGAATACCTGCTCCCTAGTTTGGGAAGGATTAGGAGGTGTGGCCTTCTTGGAGGAAGCGTGTCACTTCAATCAGGATCATTTCCAGTTAGCTCTCTCTGCTCATGGTTGTCGTCTAAGGTGTGGGAGTTCCCAGCTACAGCTTCAGAGCCACGCCCGCCTGCCTGATGCCATGCTTTCTGCCATCATGATCATGGACTCGCTCTTTACAATGGTAAGTCCCAAATAAATGCTCTTTTATGTTGCCTTGATCATAGTGTCTTATCACATCAATGGAAAAGTAACTAAGACACCACATTCTTCATCTATTACAGAAGAGGTCTATTTTAGGTTTAACGTGTCTACTTTCTATGCTCATACTCTAGAAGTAGCATCTGGTAAACAGACAAAGATGAAGTGAAGCTACAAGTACAGAGGATAGGAAGGTGATCCAGGGAATTGGGAGAAGCTACATGGTGATGATAAGCCAGCTAAAAGGATGCTGCTTCAGCAATAGAAGAGACAATTTTGACGATGACATACAGAAAAAAATTGCCCCTGTGGCTAAAAGTCTTCCTAGAGTGTGCTTTCTCTCCACCCTTCTCTTTTAGCAGGGCCAAGGCGGCTAAGACTAAAGGCTAGTTGTTTCTAATTTTCTTTCTACAGCACTTCTCATTCTGTCCCCTAGTCCCCTTATTTTTTCACATTCAGGCCAGATGGTAACACTTTGGAATGTGGATTTATATACTAAACTCAACTTGGAGCAGATCCACTTAATTAACTTGAAATAATTAATTAGGGTTTCCTTAATGAAAATAAATGGGCCTTGTTCTTTGAGTCACAGGTTTTTTTTTAAGAGTCAGGGAAAGATGAGTATCCCAGCACTAGTTCTCATGACCTCAGAAAGCCTGCTCACCTCTGCACTCACCTCCTGAATCCCAGGTCCAAGAATCTCATCCTTCAGCTGGCCCTTAGGGCATCGAATGACTTCGTTTCTAATATTATCATCATTTTGAATATTTTATGAATAACTTTTGATACTCTGCTCATGTATTTTTGTTTCATAGCCTTAGGTGCCTACTGCCATTGCTGTACATGAAAATAGGGAGACCAGCAATGGGACTTTGTGGTTACTGGTACCTTCTAGCCCTCAAACCATATTTAAGTCTTAGCTCTACTCCTTACTAGCTGTAAGTCTTGACAAATTTCTTGTACTTTCCAGTTTCATGTTTCCACATCAATCAATGCCTGTAACTCTAAAAATTGTATTAAACAGGTAAAACAGTTGGGATAGCCACCTTGCCACAGACACGCGACTCATATTGGTTTCGTTGCCACTGTTGTAGTTGTATCATTTATAAGGATCAGACGTCTCCTGGATGTAAAATGATAAGACTGAGCCATAAATCTAAAGCAAGGCCTAGCTTCTGAATGACAGCATACAGTGTATTTCCAGTTCACTTCCATCTAATCCATACAGAACTCACTCTATTTTTTTTTCAAAAGATGGATAGGATGGAACTCCATATAGCAGGATCACGGTGGAAGTCGTCCAAGAGGTTTTATTAATAGATGGTACAGAGAGTTTTCATTTCCCCCAAGGGAACAGCCAGGCAAGCATTGGGATTAATCAGGATAAATACTGGATGTCACAAATAGTGACAGAAACGTTTAACATAGTTTTTACAAGGCAAGATGTGTCATTCCCTAGGTGAAAGAGAAGATGAAACCATGGTCACAGGTAAGCCTGGTGATTGTAGGCAACCCTGAGGACAAGAGTCACCATCCTAACCGCAGGAAAGTCATGGTTCTTGCCAGTCTTTAACCAGTGGCATTTGGTTTAAATTCCACTGACAGAGACTTTTGAGGCTTCTCAGGGCAGTACTGTAAAGAAACCTGTTCCTTCACTCCCGCATCTCAAAGGGCTGCTGTCAGTTACCCTCCTGAGAGGGGACCTGCTGTTTGAGAGGGAACTACTTTGGGACTTGAAAAAAAGTGACAACCTCAAGTCACGTAGTTAGGGTCCACCCTGCAGCCATGTCTGGAAGGTTTACAGCAGTTTGGGGAGACTGCTGTATAGGAGAACAGCCTGATAGAGATTCCCAAAAGAAGATGAAGCAACAGGGAACTGGGACAGTGACAGCGGCCTCACTCTCTAAGGGTGAACTCTTAGAGGGGACATAGCCCTACCAAGCATAGGTTACTATGGTGACTAAGGGCTGTGAACTGTGTTGTCTTGGAAACTGCCTCCCTGACACAGGTGACTTGTGGCTGAGTGGGACCTAGAACTCGAAGCCCAGATCCAGCAGACTGTTCCTCTCTTAGAGAGTTTGTTGCTGAGCAGGATTTGAAAGCACTGAGACCAGCAGGTGGAGAGCTGGTTTCCTCGGCGCTCTTCCTTCAAGGAGGAACTCGGTGTTCTGTTTTCTCATCTCTCTGATGTACTTTAACTGGGATATTTGCCAGCCCTGAGTGTCCAGCCCCCCAGGGTGTGGGTGTGGGAAGACACTGAAAGTCACAGAGCTCACTAAGATCCACAGTAGCTCCTCAAACATAGGAAAGTGTCTAAATGAATGACTCCGACAACATAAGTTTCAGCAGCCCAGTTTCGGCTTACATTCCGCATCAATTTACAGAGTGGGAACAGACAGGGGCCACTCTATCCCTCAGACTGGCAGATTCCAGTATTTGAGGATACAAACATAAGCACCTCAAATTATAAGAACACTTTTTCTTCTTATAATCATTTTTAGTATTTTTGAATTTAATCTTTAAAAATACTATGTTTAAATGTTTTGTCCTCTTCACACTCTTACTAAATCCTATCTATGCAGTTTTTCATTTTGTATGTTGATAGTTTACAATTTCTTGATCCTTTCTCTTTCTTTTTTTTTGCGTTCCTTCCTATTCATCTATTTCTTTTTCTTCATTTGAACTTGCTTTGTTTTTATTTGTATGACACACTTTTTATTATTATTATCCGATTAATTTTTAACATCTTACTTTTAGGATATTTTTGTCACTTCCTATTCTATGATTCTGGGTGGTTTATTAGCTTTCTTCAATTTACTTTTATGGGGGCTGAAGAAATAGCTCAGTGGTTAAGAGCACTTGCTCTTGTAGAGGATCTGGGTTCAGTTCCCAGCCCCCACATGGTGGCTGATCCAGTTCCAGGAGACCTGACAGTCTCTTCTGACCTCTTCATGCACCAGACACATATGGGTTGCACATACATACATGTGAGCAATGCATTCATAAAGGTAAATAAGATAAATAAACCATTAAAAAGAAATTATTTTTGCTACACTTACAGAAAAATATACACATAATCTACTTTGTGGTGTTGCTGTTACAAGAGTTTATTTGCTCCTCACTAAACAGTGCTGGGTGTTGGGGGCCTCAGGAGAAAGCTGCTTTCTAGGAAAATCCACATACAAATCCAGATAAGACACAATAGGCACAGATGCTATGACATGGGAACACAAGAAAAGTGAGAAATCCAGGCAATAATAGACTCCAAACTTAATAATCTGTAATAACTGTATGCAAATGGATTAATATCATCACAATGCTGAGCATAAAACTTAAGAGTCTGCTTTTAAAGATGGCCAGACAAGGAATCAAGAAGATAAATGAAGGCCGAGCGGTGGTGGTGCACGCCTTTAATCCCAGCACTTGGGAGGCAGAGGCAGGCGGATCTCTGTGAGTTCGAGACCAGCCTGGTCTACAAGAGGTAGTTCCAGGACAGGCTCCAAAACCACAGAGAAACCCTGTCTCGAAAAACCAAAAAAAAAAAAAAAAAAAAAAAAAAAAAAGAAGAAGATGAATGAAGGAAATAAGCCAATTAAAAACCGAGATGAAGGATTCAGAAATTTGAACAAGGAATTCCACATGAAAATTGAGATTCAGGGGAAAATGAAAAGTTTTGAAATAAGAAGTCCAATAGATCAAGCAAACTAGTGAAAAGCATCGTGAAGAGTAGACAGGGCCGGGTAGGGGAACAATAACAGGCATAGAAAATAAGAGGACCTGCAATCATATAGCAACAAAGAACAAGACCCTGACAACAGTGTTTAAATGTTCAAGACCTGATGAAGAGACCAAACCTGCAAATCTGTGAGACAGAAAAAGGAGGCTAAGGTGCAAAATAAGAAGCATGGATAACACACCCTAAAAACCTGAAGCCGAAGCGACAGGGAGTGAAGCAGACAGCCAAGCGTGAGAGACGCTTAGAGCCGAATACACAAGACTAGAATATCGTCTTCCCAAGTGCCGTTGCGATTAACGTGGTAAGAACACAGAAGAAAGAATGCTGGAGGTTACAAGAGAGGAGTGTCAGGTTATTTATAAAGAAAATCTAAGTGACAATGAATCATGCAGGCAGAGAGCATAGACTGATATAACTTAAATTCTAAAAGTAAATTGTATTTCTCTTAACCATACCTTAGACCATAAAGCAAATCGTACTAAAATAAAAATAATTATCTTACATTATCTTATATTAGAATCAAACTAGAAATAAACAGTAGGAGAAATTACAGATAAAGCAGATATGTGGAAGTTTGAAGACATCTACATATTACACACACATACATGTACACACACACCTACATATTACACACATACATACATGTATACACACATCTACATATTACACACACATGTATACACACATCTACATATTACACACATACATGCATACACACATCTACATATTACACACACATACATGTACACACACATCTACATATTACACACCTACATACGTGTATACACACATCTATATATTACACACACGTGTATACACACATCTATATATTACACACATGTATACACACACATCTACATATTACACACATGTATACACACACATCTACATATTACACACATGTATACACACACATCTACATATTACACACACACGGGGAGAGGGAGAGAGAGAGGCAAATTTTGGCAAGGGTATGTATTTTGGGGAAAAGAACTCTCATTCACCGTCAGTGGGGATATAAATTAGTACAGTCCCTATGAAAATAAATGCAGAGAACTCTTACAAAATCAAAACTAGAATTAAAGCATGGCCTAGCTATATATTCATCTCTGTATTACACAACTTTAGAATATTATTCAGCCTTTAAATAACAGAAAAGTCATATAATTTCCAGAATAATGGATAGAATTGGAGGTTTTCATGTTAAAGCAAGAAGCTGGACTCAGATAAACACTACACATTTTCTATTGTATTAGGAATTCAGACCTTAAAAAGACACAGAAGTAGAAGGGGAGCAATTGGGAAGATGAAGTGGTCTAGTGAGATGGGGGAAAGAGAAAGTAGTGGAAAGACGAGTATAATCTATGTGTGTGTGTGTGTGTGTGTGTGTGTGTGTGTGTGTGTGAAAATGTCATAATGAGTCAGACATGGTGGTGCCTTCCTTTAATCCCAGAATCAGGAAGCTGAGTTCCAGCCAGCCTGTCTAAGTAGTGAGTTCCCAGACAGCCAGGACTGCATAGTGAGACCCTGCCTGAAACAAAAAACAAAATCCCCACATCAAACCCCAAATAAAGCATAGTGAAATACACTGTTGTATACATTCTACACTGATTACAATCAATAGACAGCGCATCCCCGGCAAGATGTGAGGAGGGGAATTGCTTCAAGGGCTGCTGTGCTTCTCATGCTTGTCTAGAAAATCAGTAGAGGTCCCCAAAGCAGAACATGGGCAGTGTTCTGAGGGGAATAAAGTGTAAGAGACTACTTTAGGATCCACATTTCCTAAGTGTATGACAGCTTTCATATCCAAGATGATTATTACTCATGAGGAAAGAAGGGGAGTTGGAAAATAATACTGAGGTCCCTTGGGAAAAGGGACAAGATGGAAGTAAGACTTAAGAGTAGAGCATTGGATATGTATAAGGAAACACAGAAGAACAGGAAGAGGAGGAAGAAATGATGATGAGGAGGATGACAAGGAAGGGGCAGGGCTGGAATATAGCTCACTTGCTTGGTGCTTGTCAAGGGTGCTTGAATCCCTGGGTTCGAAACCTAGAAATGCATAAGGGATGTGGTGAGAAACACTTCTATCCAAAGTCCGCTTTGGATATACAGTGAGGTTGAGGCCAGCCTAGGATACAGGGCTGCAGTAACAGCTTGTTCGTCCCAGATGCCCAGAACCAAATCCCAGAGATACTGTATTAATTAAATCACTGCTTGGCCAATTAGCTCTAGCTTCTTATTGGCTAACTCTTACATATTCATTTAATCCATTTCTATTCATCTGTGTATCACCACAAGGTCGTGGCCTACTAGCACAGTTTCAACACGTCTGTCTCCAGTGGTGGCTCCATGGTGTCTCTAACTCTGCCTTCCTTCTGCCATGCTATAGGCCAAACCAGTTCTTTATTCATTAACCAATAAAAGCAACACATAGAAAGAAGGACCTTCTACACCACAGGCATCCTGTTTTAATTGATTCAGATGATGAAGGCACAAGAGAGATTTATATCTCACATAGAGATCAAAGAAGCACAGAATTTAATGTACTTGGAATGAGGGAGACAAATCAGGTTACATTTTTAAAGAAGGAAAAGGTATTTAAAATTTCTTCATAGCTAAGAGGAAAGGAGACAGTAGGACTGGATAAAAACATTATTTGCCTTTTTTCCAAATTAAACCAACATGTCTTTGATCTACAGTCTCTCTCACACACCACACACACACACACACACACACACACCTGTACATCCCTACTGTAGATCTGGTGAGATTTGCCTGCTTTTGAGAGGAGAGTATCCTGCCTCAATGCTGCTTCCAGTCTCCAGGTACTTCCCAGGCTGTCTACAGAAAAGCAGAAGGAGGGACTCCCAAGCATCTTACCATGGCTCAAGGATAATGTTAAAGTTCAAATGACAGGCTGCCCTTTTGGAGTTCTAGTTGATCTGAGCATGCTGTCCGAGGAAGCATGCCCATGGAACTATGTAAAAAGACTGTGCAAAAACGAAATCAGTGATATTTATTAATCTTAGATATGCCCTCTGGTGCCTTTACCTATGTGGTGGGTATGTGAGTACGATAATGAAATGCTTTCTAGTGACTGCCCAGCTCACTCTTTTAAAAGGATACTCACATCCCCATATTTTTAACATCTAAGGGGATAACCTGAACAATAAATACCAGAGACTGGCCAATCCCAAAGAGATGCATTATAGACTGTCAGTGTGAATTCAAGAACTCCAGATAAGCATTTCCATATAGGGAAGATGACCTGCTAAATTGTTTGCTTCTACCTCCCAACCAAAGTTTCCCCTCCTTCCAATTCCTCCCTTCCACTTCCCTTCTACCACCCCCGCCCCCATTCACTCATCCTCCACTGTTTCTCTTCAGGTAGGAACAGGCCTCCATGAATATCAGTCAGCCAAGGTATATCAAGTTTCAACGAGACTAGGCTCCTCCTCTTCTTTAAATGCTGGATGAGACAATCCAGTAGGAGGAATGGATTTTATAAGCAGGTATCAGAGTCAGAAACAGCCCTGCTCTCAGTGTCAGGGATCTCATAAGAAGACCACATTACACAACTGTAACATATATGCAGATTGCCGAGGTCAGTCCTATGCAAGTTCCCTGGTATGAGCACAGGTTAGTAGCTTCTGTAGGGTTTTTTTGTGGTGTCCTTGACACTACTGGGTCCTACAATCCTTCTCCCCCTCTTCTGCAGCATCCCCCGAGATCCCCATAATGTTGGGCTGTGGGTCTCTGCATCTGTTTTCATCCGTTACTGAATGAAGCCTCTTGGATGACAGTTAGGCTAGACTTCCAATGGAGGTATTGGGATACCAACACAGCCACAAATCCTTCAACCTACAATTTGTCCTGCTTACAAGATCTGCTGGGTACCAACAAGCAATGGGCTCAGCTGAAGACCTGTACCCCGAGAGGAAGTTCATCCCAGAGGGCCAAACCCCAGAGGTGGGATATCCCAGAGGCCTAGAGTAAAACCAAATATGACTGGGGAAACAGTCAGTGCAATGATTCCTGATGATATTCTGCTGTTCTCACGTGTTGACTTGCTCATTTTAACAGGCAGTTACAAAAGAGGAGACCTTGAATTTGAGAGGAGGCTGTGGCAGGGGAGGGGGGGGGTTCAGGGAAGGAGTTGAAATCGGAAGAAGGAAAATTGGAAATAAAATAAACATAGTATAGCCATATATGAAATTCTTAAAAAAACGGTTTATGAATTATGAAAACATACATTTCCCATTAGCCTAGATGGAGAGGAACTCATTCTGTTCCACCCCTAGCTGATTAGCTATTGGAAGATAATGACCATAGGGGAGAGAGAATGTTTTCTTGTGTATGTGACCACTGGTTACTTCAATAGATAATATCACATACATTTTCTAAGCACATATGGGCATAGATATAATATATATATAATTAGATATAAAAATAAATAAAAGGAAGATAAGATCAAGTTGAGAGGGGGGTTGAGGTGACTAAAGGAAATTGGAGGAAGGGATATAGGAAGTTGGTGTGACCAAAATACATTGGACAGAAGAAAAAGTTCTCAAACAGTAAATACAAATAATTTTTAAAAGACGTCCCTGGTCTGGCAGCATCTTCTATGGCTAAGAGGGCAGATAGAAGTAAATCTTCACCAGTGTTTAAATATATTG
Source organism: Chionomys nivalis (assembly GCF_950005125.1). Classification (NCBI taxonomy): domain Eukaryota; kingdom Metazoa; phylum Chordata; class Mammalia; order Rodentia; family Cricetidae; genus Chionomys; species Chionomys nivalis. The sequence goes on from NC_080087.1 coordinate 48,065,599, forward strand.
TGTTCTTTTTTTATGGGCACATGTCTAATTTTGAAGAACTAGTAGTTGAAATGGTTTTCAATATATTTATATAAATTTATTTAAGAAGAAAGTTGAGGGGGGCAGTGAGATGGCTCAGTGTAGGAGCTTGCTACTACCTGTGAAGACCCATGTCTAATCTCTGGAACCCACATGGCAGAAGAGAGAACTGATTCCTGAAAGTTGTCCTCTGCTCTCAGGACAGGTGCTGTGGCATATGCACCCCCCAAAATAAGTTAATGTAAGAATTTTAAAGGAGAGGATAATTGCTAATTTGGTCTTGAGTATTGGAGTCAAATAAAGACACTTCAAGGACTAAGATAAAATGCCAATGAAAACTGTGACTCATTAGTTGGATGTAATGGTGTTTTAGTGATGGCCACCTCAAGGGGAGTCCTTGTCTGTTGAGCCCCTACTTTACACAGGGATTTCAGGAGGACACCTTGTAAGAGTGTTCACTTGAAAGGGAAATAGTCAACCTACTGTGTGTCCTGGGGTTGAGGGGGAAGTTGGCTCAGTAACAGGAGTCACTCTGCTAGTCATGTGTTTCTCTGTGGCCCCAGGGGGCCACACATTTAGCCTCAAGAGACAGTTGTTGGGTACAGAGCCATGAGAGACTGGTGGCCAGTTCTGGGCATGCTCGAAGCTGTGACCTTCTTGTGATCCTCTGAGGGAAGGCTCTGCCTGCACTTGACCTCTACACACTGGTCCGTGCCAATTACTAGTCGAGCCAAGGAAGCCAGACAGGCCTGGCTCCAGAGACACACCAACACAAACACACTGATGTGGGACTGCCTAGTCTTGTCTGTGAACTAAACTAACACAACCATTTTTGTTATTGTTCAGCCTATTAAAAATATTAAAGTTGGACTTCTGGGTTTACTAAATGAAAATAAATGATCTGGCAAGAGACAAGCATTTTGTCAAGTACTTTACAACTGCCCAAGTGGCAGCCTATTGCTGTCTCAGCTTACTTCCCCTCTTTCCTTTCTCTCACTTTTTGTGGGAAAAACAAAAGAACTGACTCTTGGTACTTCAATGTTGCAACAACTTCTTTCTTCTATAAATACCTTGAAAGATACCAAATGAGGACACTGTACACCATCTTCTGACAGGCGCCAAAATCAGTTGTTTCTAGACACACTTCCCCCTAATGCCTTCAAGCATTCTTTTTCTGGATAATTCAAAACTCAAATTCCTGCTAATATTATCAGCATAGAAACGAAAAGACCAAGTACGTACGTTAGAATGTCAAGCAGCTTGTCTATTCAATTGGAAAATGAAGGTGTTATTATGATTTACTATTCAGAAAGTTATTTATTCTCTGGGAATCAACCATATTGTTGGAGTGCAGCGACCACAGGTTCCTAGTCTGTCTCCATGCCTAACATCATCACCCACAGTAAGTCTTTGTCATGACCGCAGCTCCCATTTGGTTTATGAGGCCTTCTGTTTGGTTTGCAAAACCAATTCATTTGGTATTAGAGTTTGTGCAGCCAGTCCCTATAAAGTTCCTTTACAGGCAAATATCCTCCCCTGTGGGTAATTTCACACATGAGTGCAGCAATAGAGAGCTAAAAATGGATTTCTGCTATTATCTTTTATATGACGAACAGACATTTCCACTTGGCTTGAGGAATTGATAGAAAACCTTGCTCATGGAGATTTCCATTTCCTAGAGTACGGTAAAAAAGACTGTAGTAATCAAGGGGTTTACTCTGTGAGAACGTGTCATTACAGGCTCAGTTTCAACCAAGGGGGCTCAAAGCTCATTTGCATCACCGTCCCATGAGCCTTTCTTATTATCACGATAGAGTCAAGGTGGGATCACATGTATTTGAGAGATGCACTGAGCAGGGGCCATCACACCACTGGAGTTCTTGTGTCATAACACATCTCTTTCCCTCAGCCCAACAAAAGATATACCAAGGGCTGGGGTAATTTAGGAGGTGACTAAATATGAAAACTGGTAAAGGCTATTTTGTTCATATGTGTGCTGCAGGTCATGCATCCCAAAGATCAACTGTCCTGTTTCAGTGCGATCAAGGGATAGACACAGAAGTGCCACTGCTCACTATTGGACCAGGTGATACACAGGCATAAGATTTAGTTCCAGGAGAAACAATCTAAATGTTCCTCAGCTGAAGAATGGATAAGGAAAATGTGGTACATTTACATAATAGAGAACTACACAGAAAAAAGACATCTTGAAATTTGCAGGCAAATGGATGGATCTAGAAAACATCATATTGAGTGAGGTAACCCAAACCCAGAAAGACAAATATCATATGTAATCACTCTTAAGTGGCTTTTAGACATAAACCAAGAATAAACCAGTCTACAATTCACAATCCCAGAGAATTTAGACAACAATGAGGACCCTAAGAGAGACATACATAGATCTAATCTACATGGGAAGTAGAAAGAGACAAGATCTCCTGAGTAAATTGGGAGCATGAGAACCTTGAAAGAAGGTGGAAGAGGAGGGGAGAGGAAGGTAGGGGAGCAGAGAAACATACAGCTCAATTAAATCAATTAAAAAAAGATTTAATTCCAGGAGAAGCAAGCTCTGCCCAGGAAGTAGAACAATGATTACACTGAACTAGAAATTGAGATTGTCACATTGCCACTTTGGACTCCTCCTGCTTTTGAGTCAACAGGAAAAGAAGGAAGTTGTCTGGCCCAGAGAAGAATCCTGATTGCTGTGAGAAACCTGAACAGAAAGGGAAGGAGGAGTTCTTCTGGGATACAGATCACTGCGCATGCCTCTTTCATCCTGCGATTAAAGACAATGAAAAAACTACAGCAATCCTATCTAGGCAAAACTCTAGTGACTCAGAACCTTCTGGAACGATAGTTTGAGTCATGTGGAAGTTAAAGATGATGACCTACAAAGGAACAACGCAGGCACAGAAGCTGGAGAGGAACCATAGGACAGTGCATAGCTCCCTTAAACCACTTTAGACTCCTGGCATCCAAACTGTGAGAGAATACATTTCTGCGGCGTTAAACCACTGTATTTGTGGTGGTCTAGTCCAGTGACTGTGTGAAATGAAGAGGGTTGGTAATTAGTCATTCATTCAATTACTGAGTGTTAACTATTACCTAAGACCCTGAATACTTCCTATCTATCTGTTCAATAAACACAGCTGAACTCAATAAACACAATGCTTGGACTATGGTGATGAGCAGAGTGGGTCACCAGAGTACTTATATTTTACTCCAAGTGCAATGAGAAAGAAGGATCACTAGGTGCTTAGCAGAAAAGCATAATCTAATTTGTAGTTGAAAGGGATCACTCTGGCTGTTGGTGGAAGATGAACTATAGAAAGGTTGAACTGGGGGTTTCAACATGGCTGACGTGAGTCATAGTAATGAGGCTGTGGAAAAGGGACCCGAGAGCTTCTCTCCAGAATCTGTGCCAGTTGACAGGACCATCTCCAGGGTGGAACTCCTTGACACTATACTGGACACTTTTCTCCAGAAACTAGTCGCCGCCAGGAGCTACGAGAGATTCACCAGCTGTTACAAGCCCTTCCAGCAGTTAGACTCCAAGGTGACGCAGTGGGTCTATGACAAATTTGTGACTCAGCTACAGGCGTCCATCCGGGCGACCCAGTGGAACCCCAGAGAAAGACCTGTGCAGTGTTATGGCACCCTACTTCCTGCAGCAACAGGATGCCCTGTGCCGCCAAGTGCAGAAGCAGAAGGCCAAGAACCAGGACCTGGCTGATGCTGTCCTGGCCGGGCGCAGGCAGCTGGAGGGGCTGCAGCAGCAGATCCAGGCCCTCCAGCAGACATGGCAGGCTCTTCACAGAGAGCAGAGGGAACTGCTGTCAGTGTTGAGGGCACCTGAGTGAAGAGCCACCAGACCCCAGCCCAGAGGGCAGTCATGGTCCTATGGAGTCCGTCCCCACCCCCACACACTACCTTCAGATCCTGCCGCCATCTTCTGCCTGGAAGACTGGCGCTCCCACACTGGGCATCAGACACCAGGCTCTGTCTCCTGGAGTCGTAACTAGCCTGGGCCCCACGCCCTCCTTCTGGTTCTCCAGCCCTCCCTGGACTGGACTCGGGATAGTGTTTTCAGTCTGCACTGATTGCTGCCTTGCTGAACAGCCTAAGGGCCCTTGCCATGTTCTCCCCACATCTGTAAATAAACTTCCTCTATCACACTGAAAAAAAAAATAAAAAAAGAAAGGTTGAACTGGGAGAAGGGTATATGGTCTAGATGAGGGGTGTGTTTGGGACTCATGGTGGTAGGAGAAGAAGAAAATCCATCTTAGAGGAAGGCAGAAGAAACAAGATGAAAACAAGACAAGTTAATACTGAATCTCAGCAAAGAAGACTATTTATAGGAAATATGAGTCTGCGTCTTTGAGAATCTGCGTGCATGCACACACACGTGTGTGTATATATGTATGTATGTGTGCGTGCGCACACGTGCATGCAGTCACACATGAGAGCCAGAGGAAAACTTTAGGTGTCATTATTTAGGAGCTATCCCTATTTATTTATTTATTTTGAGACAGGGTCTCTCACTGTCCTAGAACTCATCAAGTAGGCTAGGCTGGCGGGCCAATGAGCTCTGTCTCTCCCTGTCTCCCTGACAATGCTAAGATTACAAGGGTGTATCAGCACTTCTGGCCTCTATGACTTAGGTTCTTTGGACTGAACTCCTCAGGTCTTCATGCTTAAAAAGTAAGAACATTACTGATGGAGCTACCTATGTAGGCCAAGTGTGATTCTTTAGAGCATTTGCACAGTGTATTTATTCACATATATATATATATATATATACATACATATATATTCTCCTATATGTTATCTCTTTAATAATTGAGGATTTATATTTGTCTTCTACATTGCTAGTATAAGCTATGTGTTATTAAGGGTATAATTCCTACCAATAATATCTTCAGAAAGTTCTTTCATTATTGAATTCATCTCTTTCCAGTAGACTGAGTATGTCCTAGGGAAACGGCATTCAGAAGCGTACAACAAAGGCTTCAAGGTTAGGCATGGAAACCTTAGCAAACAAAACTGCAATCAGCTTCCTCTAAAATATTTCTTGCATACATTTCATTTAGTCAGGGAAGGAAAGTCCTTCAGAGGAGCACAGTTTACCATAACCATCCTGATGCTAAGGGAATGGGACACACTGCAAGGTTTAGCAGTGACATATAACTTGGTGCTTGCGGACCTCAACCCTTGGTTGAAGTCTGTTCTTACTCATCTTCTCGACATTAGCTGCTTAGTGGACTGTACTACGAAGTCATTTTTCTTTATTCTCCATGCTTAAGTTTGTAGGCACATACACACTGATGTTGAAGCACGGGAGGACTCAGCTTTCATTTAACATCTGTATGAATTATTGATGAGCAAGGAAGCCGTTCTTTCTCAACTTAAAGAAAGGAGCAATGACTTAGGGGTAAGATGATGGCTGAAGGAACAGAGCTCTCGACAAAGTGACACAATGCTTCCTCCAGTCACACTGCGATTCTTTATTCTTCCTCTTTCCTGTGTTTGGTAATAGCAAGAAGGATAAAAGAATGAAATAAATGGAAGAGTAATTTATGAGTAGAGAAAATTTTATGTGGAGCTGTCAAGGAACAAATTATAATATGGTTTTAATAGAAATTTTATTTCTAAATAGCAGTTTGTTTCCTGATACATAGATGCTACCTACTAAACAATCCTCAATATCTATTTTAAAATTTAGAATATAGATATGTGCATGGTCTGGGCATCAGTTCTGGGTACAAAAGTTCAGATTATTTCAATAGAATCTTGTATGTCATAACTACTGAATTACATAGCAATGTATAATTTTTGAAATTTCTGGAGTACTGCCATAATGTAAAACACCGAATATTACATTTAAAATTAAACTTTGATACAATTACAAAAATAGAATTAGTTAATTTTTTAGACTAAAATTCAAATGGAATTTTGTGTTCTTCTTCTATTAGTATTAGATATTTTTCTCCAACAGTCTGTAAGTATCTTCTAAATTTAACATCCGTGAGCCAATATATACATAACCATCTGTCTGATCCTCCCCCCCCCACCTCTCATTTTTGAAGAGATGGGAATGACAAAGTATCATAAGAGACATGTAATGTAGAAAGGACATTCATTGTCAAATTAGCCAGTGTGATTGATGCTCTCCTTTTCTGGACAAGCTAGTGTGTGCATATGATTATTGCCTGATATTGCAGCTCCTGGGTTGCATCAGAAGTACGACACCAGTTTGGAATCTTCTCCCAGTCTCTCCTTTTTTTGGTTGCACCAACAGCTCACTATTTGGCGTAAGATATGATGTTAGTGTTTTTTCCTTCCCATTTTAGTTCAGGGTGGCTGGCTCACATTGGTTCTCCCTCAATCCTTTACATAAAATAAAACTCAAAATTGACTTAGTTGAGGTCATCCTACTTCATCCTTAGATGCCACCAAGAACTCCAACACAGGACAGACACTCTATGTTCTCCAAAATGGGTGAAAACAATTCCAATTAGCTTAGGAAAAGGTCTGCACATAAAAATGTAGCATTTTAAGCATTTTTTCTTTTTTTTTTAATTTTAGAGATGTTATTAAGAACACATTTTTCAAGGGAAATACTTGAGTCCTGATGCTAAAGGCATGTATCATTTCATTTACTCCCCCAAAGCATCCTTTAAAATGAGGAGTACTAGCAACAGCCCATTTTTCCAGTGGATAAGTGAACACTAAGAGAAATAACTCTGCTCAAGGCTGTTATAACAGCGCCAAATCACAAAGTTTTCTCTTTGCTTCTGCATTTTGAAACAGAATCCCCCCATGTAACTGCACTGCTCTCAACCCCTGCACTCTTCCTCCTCCTCCTGCTTCCCAAATACTGGGCTTGCAGACACTTGTCGCCATAGAGACTCTTACCCAGAGGTCTTTGTTCTAATGCAGAAAAGTCTGTGATCTGGATGGGAAACCTTGTCTTTCACTGACTAAACTGACATTTAGTATTTATGAAAACATTAATGAAAGTCATGTGCTACATCTTCCTCAACAATATTTGAGATGTTTCACCAGTATAATGGTGATATGTTCACACCACGGAGCTTCTCAAATATTGCTGCTTCTCATCACCGCTTTGAAATTATAACCATTATTGGCCCTCTCTCTAGATCTTGTGGCTCATATATTACTATACTATCACATTTAAAAATATTTTCACTATCTTCAAAAAACCAATGTGTATATATATGTGTATAGAGAGTTGTTGCCTATAAACAAACAAACAAATAAATAAATAAAGGCAGTATTTTGATAGCTTTGATAAGTTGGTTTTATAGACCTATTCATCTTATTTATGAATCTTCAAAGCATTGTGAAGAGCAGTCTTTGGGCATCATTAGAATGCCATATGGATCCACCGTGGGAAATAGAAGCTTCCCGGTAGGTCGTAGAGCTGGAACTTACTACTAGGCTCAGGCTTGTGCTTGCCATTCTGGCTGAGCTTGCTCTTTGTTCATGTTTTGGTGGACAGCCTTGCAGATGTATGCAGATGGACATAGACATATGCTTGCTTGCACATCTACATGGGTAAGGCTACATATAAGTATTCCAACGAAGTTGCTTCTGAGTAAAGAGTTCAGAAGAAGCAGGACCATATAATTCATCCGTGCTTCAGTGAAAAGCCAATCAAAAACATTGAAAGCAACTGAACAAGGACAGATATAAAACTGAATACCATATACCTGGACAAGAAGTAGTTAATGGAGATCTAGAGGATTCCAGCATGAGACATCACTGTTGCAAACCTAGGACTCACTGTGGAAAGTGCTCAGGGAAGGGGGTACTGGCTCACTTTGGTACTTGCAGGTCTCTGCAATGTGGAGGGACTTGATGGAATAGCAATTATGCAAACTTGGGGGACGCGAAGAAGCGTCCTCAGGAAGGGAAACACTTCAGCACCTTTCTCTGTTTCTTGAGACGGCAGGTGGTCTCAGAGGCTTCCATTCACTGGGCTCTGAAGGAAACTGGGATGGCAGCTCAAGAGACAAAGGGGTTATCCTCTAAAAATGAGGCCGGCCATAAGTAATAGCTTTGCTTTAGATTTCATGTTGGAGCCAGTCTTTGTTATCTTAGTATAAAAGATGCTATGGTTTCTGTGAATTTGGCTCACTAATATTCTAGGCCATGGGGATAAATCTTTCCAGGTTTACTGTGAAAGCCAGGTGTCTCGGTATAAGGGATAGGGCCAGACATGCACTGTGATGATGAACACACACGCTGCATTCTCTCAGGAGATAACTAGGGCTGGTTTTCTGCTGTACCCAATGCAAATGCAAGCTTTTCCTTTGAGTCAATCTATAGTACCTCTAGCCTGGCCATTTTCCCTCACAGTTTGTTATTGTACTGCAAGTTTCAAATGTCTTTGTGACATGGAGCTTATAATAGATTTATGTAGAAGGAACTTTAACCTCTCTCTGTCATTTTGGGAATGCTTTACAATTTGTCTCCAACTTTTCTATTCCTTCAAGAATATTTGGCAAATGGAAATTTTTAATGTGGTAGGAAATGGATTTTTTTTTTTACTAAATCTATTTTCTTTTCCTCTTACATAAATGGATTGACTACATTTTCAACCTTGCTGTGGCTATGTGACTGAGTTCTGATCAATAGAACGGGAAGGAGGTTAAAGACACTTGGTATTCGCTGACTTACAGGTCTTATGAAGACACCTACTGCAGGCCTAGTTCAGATATCAATAAACTTCTCATACCTAGTAAATATTTTTATTTTTATCTTATTACTTTGTGTGTGTGTGGGGGGGTGTTTTGACTGCAACCATGTTTCTGCACCACATGCATGCAATATCCCCAGAAGCCAGAAGAAGGCATTGGATCCCCTGGGACTGGAGTCACAGACAGTTAGGAGCTGCCCTGTGGATGCTGGGGATTAAATCTGGATTCTCTGGAAGAGCAGTTAGTGTTCTTGACTTCTGAGCCATTTTCCAGCCCCTACCTAGGAAATAAAATCAACATGGCCATTGCACACAAAGCAACATGGTTCACGGATGAAGAGGCCACGTCTGTGCATTAGTAGAACTTTCTTTATAAGAGCAGGAGCGTGACGTACAAGTCACTTTTGATCCTTGCCCTAGAGGGTGGCAGATAATAAATGAGACCTGGGCACCTGAGTGCCTGCATGGGAGCAGTCAACAGCACTCACCCCAACTCATGGCAGAAGGAAGAAGTCTCAGAACATGAGAAGCTGAGGCCTAGTGGGCACAGGGAAACCAAGTTAAAATGTTTGATCATTTGATGTGGTGATTAATGCTTTTGGTCTGGGAAATGAATTAATGAATTTCTTTAATTCTCTACATACCTGACACGGTCATAATGTACCTAAGACAGTCATTAAAAGCTAAGAATTAACTTTTAAATCTCTTGTTCTCAATTTATGTCTGAACATGATGAACTTAAAATCCACTACTTTTTTTTTTTTGAGGTCCAGAGCCCCTAATGCTCTTTTTTTTATTCTTTTTTAATTAAAATTTCCGCCTCCTTCCCGTTTCCCATTTCCCTCCCCCTTCTCCCACATATTGCCCCCTCCCCCCACTCCCCTTCCCCTCTCCTCACTCCTCTCCCCCTCCCCCCCACTCCATTCCCCCTCCCTCTCAATACTGAAGAGCAGTCCAAATTCCCTGCCCTGCTGGAAGTCCAAGGTCCTCCCACTTCTATCTCATTGCCACAGAGGATCAACAGGACTACACAGCTCAGGATTTTGACCTATGTCTAATGAAAGATTCCACTCTTAATGAAAGGGTCCCACTACAAACTGTCTGGCACAGGCACTTAGACGCCAAAGGCATTTAAAATTGCTGGCAAATTCAAGTTTCTGGGGTTTGGAATCTCATCTTTTGCATCCATCTGCCTGGTGATTTTTAGTGTTTCTGTCAACTTTGTTTGTAAATAAGATGGCAAATTGCAAAGCAACAATTGCCCAGGATAAATATTTATGGGATGAAGTTATTTTAAATTTAACACATGATAATATATCATTAAAGCGAATCATGCCTGCATTATTAAATCTTGCATGCCAAATCTCTTATGATGACAGTGGAACAGAAAGGGAAGGTGACATGGTGGGCTGTGACACCAGTGGCAGCAGAGAGGATCAGGGCATCACCGAGCTCCGGTTCTGACCTTGAGGGATCAAACCTGGGGTTTTCGCATAAGTGGTCATTGAGACTCTTTTTCTGATTTCTTTATAACTCCTGGAGATCATAGGATAAGTCATCTCATACAAGGTTTAGACGAAAATATTCTGCATGGTTCCTAATGAAAAGAAATGAAATTCTGTGGCATGGACATTCATCACTTTACACAGAACAGCTGAAGTCACTTTCTTGGATACATTTTTCAAGCTATCATCCAAGTGTTTAGTAAATATTTGGATGGTAAAGGCATTTGATGCAAGAATAAAATTTTATAGAAACCTTATGATCGTAAGATACTGCTCTTCAAGTAGGGTGCGTGTAGCTCCCTGATACTCTGTATGAGCAGACATATGAGCTGGTGACCTAAGTGGAGTGTTTGATGGGGACCAGAAGAGAGTTCACGGTGTTAACTTTTCCCCATCATTTTCTAGAGTGTGTTATCCAAACTATGATGTTAGTTCCTCCCTACGAAATGCTTCTAAATGTTAATTATTGCAGCAATTCTATGGCACTGTGAAAAGCCTTGAAACGGTTACAGCAACTATGTGGAGGTTAGTCCCTGGTTTAAATGCCAGACAGAAAGAAATATTCCCTGCATTCAATGTTGGCCACTATTTTGCTGAAGGATTTTCCACACACAATTGCGTGTCATTTTATTTTAGTAACCTTCAAATGCTGTTTGTGTTTCTGGTTTACTCATAAAAATCTATTGCAAAAAATAAATAAATAAATAACAAAAAAAAGCAAAAAAAAAAAAAACCGAAAAAATCTATTGCAAGAAAGAAAAGATGCAAAAAGCACAATTAAAATGTCTGTTGGAATATGTCTACTCTTTTATTGTTGATTTTGGTTTTTGAAGACAGGGTTTCTTTGTGTAGCTCTGGCTGTCCCAGAATTAGCTCTGTAGTCCAGGTTGGTCTCAAACTCATAGAGATCCCCTGTGTCTGTTTCTGGAATGCTGGGATTAAAGGCTCATGCCACTCTGCCTAGCTTATAGTTTTATGAGTGAGAGGCCACATTTGGCTTTTCAAACATGAGATGAGTTAGCAAGAACTCATAGCAAATTTTTAAGAGTTGCATCTAGTTATACAATTTTAAAATCAGTAGTAAAAGACAATCGAGCCGGGCAGTGGTGGCGCACGCCTTTAATCCCAGCACTCGGGAGGCAGAGGCAGGCGGATCTCTGTGAGTTCGAGACCAGCCTGGTCTACAAGAGGTAGTTCCAGGACAGGCTCCAAAACCACAGAGAAACCCTGTCTCGAAAAACCAAAAAAAAAAAAAAAAAAAAAAAAAAAAAAAAAAAAAAAAAAGACAATCGAATGCAACAGGGATTGCTAAGCCTGGGTTATACGTTTAATCTTCGAAGCCTATGGTCTCCGGTCACTGCTGAGCAGCAATTTCTTCCAACTTACACTTCTGAGATCTACATATGGCGAATCTCATCCTCTTGAAATCTAGAGACAATAAGTATCCACCCCGAAGAATTTAAAGAGTAAATGCAAACCACACTTTACACCCAAATCCTCTGACTTTGGCCACGTCTTAACGTTCAGCTATTCAGTTCCTTTTGAACTCCACTTTATTTTCTCCCCACACGAATTAATGATTTCATTATTAAAACCACATATTATCAGGACATTGGGATGCTTTTGAGAAATTCTACTACCAGAGTCCAGGCGTCTGAGGGGGAATGGGTGCCTTCATTGTCCAGACATGGTTTCTGGACAGGGCATCATCACGCCCCAGCTGGCCTGACCTGCAGCCAGGGCATTCTGGTTATCTCCTGTGACTATTAATAGTCCCCCTGTGTAGCCAGAACATTGTGTTCCTCAATGATGAGATCTTTGAATAACATGTTACTTAACCCGTCAAAAAGGGCTCTGCCGATGGCATTAAATTAAGGATTTGGTAATGGGGAGATTGCCATGGGTTATTGGGTAAGCTTACTATAATCCAATGGTCCCTAATATGTTTGAAAGCAGGACTAATCAGTTTTGAAGGTACTATATCCTGACGTGGAAGATGGAGGAAGGGGCCAGAAGACAAGGGAAATACAGGAAGTCTTTAGAAGCTGGATAGGAAGTGGGATTCTCCCCCAAAGCCTCCCAGAAGCAAAGATGGAGGAAGGGGCCAGAAGACAAGGGAAATACAGGAAGCCTTTAGAAGCTGGATAGGAAGTGGGATTCTCCCCCAAAGCCTCCCAGAAGCAACAGAGTCACCAAAATGTGACTGTAACTGAGTGATCTGACTTCCAGAACTAGATGTTAAGCCCCTGGTCAGCCACTGGGGTTGTGGGAAGTTATCAAAGCAGCAAGTCTCCATTTGTAAATCTAATCTTTATAGGAAACACACAAAGTCTGTAAGATGACGCTCTGACCTCGAAAAGCCAAGACTATCAAACTGAAAAGTTTCTATGCTAATCTCTCCTTGGATTTGGTTTTAGGGGCTCCCGAAGCTGAGTAAGGCTCCTCTCTCAGCCTTTCTATAGGTCACTGCAGATTTACTATTCTGGATTCAGTATCGCTGTCACAAAATAAAGAACAGAAGCACAGAGCCACTTTCCAAAGTCATAAACGTGGAGATTGCATGAGCCCCATTCCATCCAGATCGTCTCATTTAGAATCAAGACACTTACTTTCCAGGACGAGGGCTGTATTGTCCAGTCAGCACTAAGACAGAGATGCTGCTGTGGGCTAAAGGGAGGGAGAAAGAATGGATTTCTCCCCCCTGGGAGTACAGAGTAAGAAAAAGCGAATAATGAATGCTGGGCAGGAGAGCCTCATTTAGTCATTTAATTCTGTGTGGGTAAGCAACATCTGTGAGAAAGTCGCCTTTCCGCTCAACTTACAGTCGCTCATAACCACACCAGAAGGAGGCATAAACACATCACGGTGAAGCAAGAGGAAAAACTCGAACCGCAGGCTGCGGTAAAACCTACAGAGATCCCGGCCACTGTTCTAGTCTCCAGCACTGAAGCAGGAGGTCCGCTACATTCCTGCGCTCACATCCTTGTCCTGTCTCCCGCAATGATGAGAACTGATTCCTAAGGCAGTCAGTTCCACATTCGGAATGATGACTTCCTGACAGAGCGACTAGTTAACAGCAATTTTTTTTATTGGCGCCAGCTGGTCCTAGCTGTTTGCTTGTACCTCTGAACCAGGGGTTTAACTACAGGCAAACAGTAGAGGGCACTGCCAGGTTTTCACACATTCGATGCCTAGAATTCCCGGATCAGGGAAACTGGAGATTGTACAGCAGGATCCTGAAGACTCTTCACATGAAGCCATAGTTGAGAATGACCAGCTTGCACCTACTCTTCATAGTTACAACATCCTCACCGCTTCCTTAGTTGTGGCTGTCAACTATTCCTCTAGAGCAGAAAGAAGAAAGCAATTTGGAGCTACTAGGAGGAGCCTCAGGGAAGGAACCCATAGAAACATCAAAAGCATTCAGAGAAGACTCAGCAGCTCAGCACAATAGTGGGATTCCTTGATTTCTTCCACAATTAAATAACAATAGACACATTTGATGTTGTCAAAAGTATATTTAGAAAACTTTTGTTCTTCAGACACTATGTGGAAAAAAGCAAACAAGTGACAACCACCAAAAGGGGGAAGCATTTGCAAGCCATCTACCTCATACGGGTCTCATATCCAGAGTATGCCAGGAACTATTGACTTTCAATAATGAAAACAGAAATAATGCAAGATGTACAAGAAGGTCTTGGAATTTGGCTCCATTGGTAGAGTGCTTGCTTGCCGTACATGCATGAAGGCTTGGGTTTGATACCTGGCACCTGCTGTGGTGGCATACACACACATGTAATCCCAGCTTGTGGGAGGTAGACACAGGAGGGTCAGAAGTTTAAAGTTACCTTCAACTACACGGTAACTTCGTGGTCAGTCTGGGGTACACAGCAGCATATTTCAAGGTAGATAAACTGATAGACACACAGAGACAGACAGATAGATGAAATACAAATAAACAAGAGACGTAAATACATATTTTTCTAAAATAGATGTATAAAAATATAATCAGCGTTTTCTTCCAATATCTCCATTGAACTTATAAATTAATACTTTATTACCATGACTTTTTGAATTTTATAAAATTTACTAACGTTTTTACTTTGAATTTAAGTTGCTCAAATTCAGAAAGCACTGAACTCATGGGGCAGCTGGCTGTTTAGGTAAAGCCTCCTAAATATGTCCCCAGATTCTGATTCTGAGGTTTTAGTGGGTGGCTGATGAATCTGCATTTTTTTCTTTCAAGAACATTATGTTGAGGGATGCTGGTAGCTGGATTGGCTCTGGACTGTCTAAAACATGACCGTGGGCCTCACTCATAGCAATGACTTTAGTCCTAAAGAGATGATGAAATTCTTCCTGTTTAGGAGCCAATGAAGTTGTTACCTAATAATTAGAGTATCAATTACAACAATTACAAGGTTAACTGATAAAAACTGAGTTCATGCTAAGGAGTGGACCAGACCAGGATACTTTAAGGGAGAAAGCTAGTCTCTCTGCCATAGTGGTGAGACCATGGCCAAGGGGTCCCTAAGACTCTAGAAAATAATTGAGGTTTTGAGGGAGCCTGGTCCTTCCAGCACTGTATCAGGGGCAACCTGAGCGGAAGACAATTTTACCCCTATGAGGACTTGGGTAAGCTCAGGACACAGAAATTGCAGGATTTGGATAAAATGAGTTAAAACAACAAATATGGCCCAGCCTTGAAAAGCTTCTTTCAACTGTCAGTTTGATGCTATACTGGGCAAAAGACCCCATGCAAAGTAAAGACTCACAGAAAACTAAGGAGATGTTTGTCAAAGAAGGAAAATTTCCTGTTAGAAAATAAGTAGACTCTGCACACTAGCGCCCAGCGAAGTGACTATAAGTAATGGTAATGCTTGCTTGAAATCTGAAGAAGACAGAGTCTTAATGAGAAAGAGAGAGGGGGTGAGGGAGAGGGGGAGGGGGAGAGGGAGAGAGAGAGAGAATGGATGTGTAAATTAGCTTGATTGTGATAAGACTTTCACAAAATATGAGTACTGAAGCATCTTGTTCTGTGTTGTGAAGAGACACCATGCCCACGGCAACTCTTATAAAGGAAAACATTTAACTGGGGTGGCTTACAGTTTCAGAGGTTCAGTTTATTATTGCAGTGGGGTGTGGGTGTCATGAACTCAGACATAGTGCTGGGGAAGTAGCTGAGAATTTTACATCTTGACTCACAGGAAATAGGAAGTGAATAGTTACACCGGGTGTAGCTTTAGCATAGAAGTCCACCCCTACAGTGACATACTTCTTTCAATAAGGCCACACCGACTCCAACAAAGCCACACCTTCTAATAGCGCCACTCCCTTTGGGGGCCATTTTCTTTCAAACCCCACCACATATGCTTTAAATAAATACAATTTGAATTTGTCACTTACATTTGGGGAAAACCATAGCATATAGGAGACTACTTGATTGCATAGTCTTCTGGATGCTTCCAGCCCTCTCATCGACTGGCCTGGTCTGTGTTCTCCTCTCTGTTTTGAGTAGGACTTCAGCCTCTTTCTACAACAATTCTCATTATTCACCTTAGCTTTGCCTCTTGTCTCCAGAACGTGCACTTCCTAGTTTATCATTTCTCTAAGAACCCCGCCCCCTCAATCCAAGCCCAGTGTCACATGGTTGAAGGAGCTTTGTCTGCTCACATGACTCTCTGATACACTTGACTGACAGGGTCTAGGGGCTTCATTTGCTGTCTTTTCTTCTTTCCCATGTCCTGCTTTGGATTTATGTGACTGGTCATACTAGTACTCTTGGTCATACTGTGTCAAATCCCCGTCAATCCTTATCTTACAGGATTAATGAATAAATACAAAGTGAGCCTCTTCACACATGCCAGTTCGAACTGATTACTAATGGATGCAGCAAGCGTGGTGTTAGAGGAATAGCAGTGGACATTGGCATGTAATTCTCAATTAGCCATGCCTACCTCTGTGAAGATGTGTGTAGGGTCTTTGCTGTGCTTTGAATGAGAACTGTCCCCCAGAGGCATATGTATTTGAAGACTCGGCCCCCAGTGGGGCTTTATGGAACCATAAGGAGATGGCACCTTGTTGGAGAAAGTATATTACTGGGATGGGTTTTGAGGGTTTGCTAAACTGGCCCCATTTTCTGTTTCTCTCTCTGTCTTTTGTGTGTGATGGAATGAGATCATTGTGTTTCCTGAATGGCAGGCCAGCCTCATGCTCCTGCTGCCAGGCCTGCCCTCACATGAATGGACTGGTTTCCCTCTGAACTGTGAGCCAAAACACACCTTTTATTTCCCCAAAGTTACTTTTTATCAGCTTGTTTTCTGACAACAGAAATGTGACCAATACAATCTTGCCTTTGAAGAGACGGCCATCTTTGTGTGTGTGTGTGTGTGGGGGGGGTTTCTTCTTTTTCCCAGGGTTGATACCTTGACTGAAATGCTTGACACAAATCTTTTCTTTCTTCTACCAAACTCCAGTATTTTAGTCACGATACTTTTTTGAGGGAACACAACAGCCTTTTCCATTCATGTTTGCTATAGAACATCTGCCACTCAGAGAACTGTGGGGATTATGCCACTTCTCCAAAGAGAAAATAAACTACCAAAGTCTTCAGCAAAATCTCTTTTGTAGCTTCAGCTTGGGAACTGAATATAAAACATCAACTTTCTAATCTTAGGTTGGAAATCATAGCTTCTATGCTGAGTTGTTCCCCATTATTAAAGAGCTGTTGCTTACCTTTTGTCATCTTATTGTCCCCAGTCACTG
This sequence comes from Chionomys nivalis, assembly GCF_950005125.1. Classification (NCBI taxonomy): domain Eukaryota; kingdom Metazoa; phylum Chordata; class Mammalia; order Rodentia; family Cricetidae; genus Chionomys; species Chionomys nivalis. The sequence goes on from NC_080087.1 coordinate 48,082,609, forward strand.
GTCGGTCTCTCAGGACAAAATGCTGTCTTTATTTTGAGTTGAAATAAGCATATCCAAATCGTGAGATCCCCACCCAGAGGTGAATTCCCTCTCACCACATGAAGTCAGAACCCCACACACCAAATCCCAGGCCAAGTCCTCCATCACTTGATATCCCTATAATTGTCATTGTCATAAAGACGTTACCTTACCTTGTAGTGGAAGAGAAAGAGTCCACAGAACAGGCTGTACAGATCTGCTGTGAGCAGAGAAAGGTTGACGGAGGTGGCGCTTGTTTTCTTTATGACAACTGGCATAAAGCTGTAGAGACCAAACATGCAGGCACTAAAGCCAACATAGAGAAGTCCTGGGGAGCAAAGAGAAGACAGTGTCATGGCCTCTCAGGGCACCTTCAGCATCTGGGCTTGGAGATAAAAGGTGGAGTACTGTGTCCATGACTGACTGTAGGTGGCTTTTTTGCTTTCACTACACTGCGTGGTGTTTATTATTGGCTGGTATATAGATAAAACACAAAATGGGACCTTAAATTTGTGTTCGCAAAATGCAAGTTCTTCTTCTTCACATGTAGCTGATACCATGCTCTTTCCAGAAAAGCTTTTTGTGGCAATATGCAGGAGCTTCCAATGTCTACCCCAATTCACTACGGCTACTGTCAGTTTTAAGACTACTCCCACCTCTCCCGTGTGTGTGTGTGTGTGTGTGTGTGTGTGCGCGCGCGCGCGCGCGCGCATGCGCGCTCATACGCTCATGTGCATGCACCTGCCTGAGGAGGTCAGAAGAAAGCATAAGACTCCCTAAAGCTGGAGTTGAAGCCCATTGTGAGTCTCCCCATTATAGGTGGAGAGAACCAAACTTAGGTCCCCTGCAAAAATAGCAAAGTTACCTTAGCTGCTGAGACATCTCTCATGGTCTGTTCATGTATTTCAAAACATTTTTAACCTCTTAGGTTTTATTTGCAAAACAGGAATGAAATATACTATTTACTGCTCTCAATAGTAAACTCCAGTTACTGAAATTAGAGATCCAAACTTGGACTACCAAGATGAAGTCTTAAACTATGTCTTTGGCCAGACAATGGGATTGTTTTGAATATAGGAAATCTTTTAATTTCTTTTGAATGAATGAATTCTGCTCATCTCCACTCCCAAAGAAATTCAGTGTTATCCTTCTGCCAGCTTTTCTAGGCTACCATGGACTCCAGACACATCACTGTTAATACAAATTCTGTGAATATCAGGTTTCAATTGTGTATAGCAGGGTTCTATAAGTAACTGTAGGCTCCATCATTTTCCAGGCATCGAGGTGATACATATCCATAAAAGTAATGCTTGTTTCTCTGTTTGTTCTCTGAAAGAATAAGACATGATACAATTCTATGGTTCTCTGGGAATTATAAGTAACCTTTCCAATGGAATCTCGGATTAAAGGTGGCTCACGGTGTAGAATGTGAACACTTTGCTTCCTTTGAATCCTGGGAGTTCAGGGGAACTTGGCACAATCAGATGCCCAGTTCCTGTGATTAAGACTGGTGATTCCTCCGTTGTTTTGCTCCTAAGAAAGATCCTAAAGGGCGCAGAGTTTATTCTAGCTTTGTGATCCTAAGATTAAAGAAAGCTACATGCTACATCAAATACACATAAAAGTCATTGTGACCATTAAGCAAACAGTACAACAGCCCCATCTAGTGTGGTGGACATGTCCTCCACACCAAGAGGAATAAGATCCCTACTTCTGGGTTCAGTGCTAGGAGACTGTACTGCTTGTATACTTTCTGCTGAAGTACTAGTGGGTGGTGTGTGACTCTGCATCAGAAAACTTAATTCCATAAAATAATCTGTTTCCTTTCACTTGAGTCTCGTGTTATTTATAGATTATTTTTATTTTAAACAACTTACAAAAAATACAACAAATACTGGACAACCTGTGACTAATACATAAAAAGACTGAGAATTAATTCAGTATTCCTTAAGAATCTGCTATTAACAGACTAGGAACAAGTTCTATTCTTAAATTATTCTACTGAAGATAATCAAATTTGGATAGATGATAGTCCAGACACACCAGAGGCTTTTCCTCCCTCCCTCCCTCCCTCCCTCCCTCCCTCCCTCCCTCCCTCCCTCCCTCCCTCCCTCCCTCCCTCCCTCCCTCCCTGTCCTTCTATCTGTCTGTGTGTCTTGGGTATCACTGATTTAGCTCACAAGTTGACTGTGCTAACAAGTTCTAGAATCTTGGCCCTCTATCTTATTACCCAGTAAAACATACACGGCCAGTGACTTGTGGGCTTTGATGCTTTGCATCCGCTCTCTTTTCACTAACTCTTCACTGTGAATCTAGCATACCATGGACCCTCTGCTTTGGGCTAGGAATCCATCAAAATGGGGGACAGACAAGAAACTTAGAGCTCCTCACAATTATAGAATGAAAAGATTGACCAGGGCTTGCCTCAGCTAAGTCTGCTCTGCCAAGGTGGAATGTGAGAACTAAGAAGAGATTAAAGGAGACAGAGATGTCTTCACCTGAAAAGATTCTCAAGGAGGGTAAAGTTATGATTTATTCTAGTGTCTTCCAGAGGCCAGAATGACTGAATCATAATAACGAGGTAGAGGAATTAGGAAAGCTGTAAACCATGCAGAACATCATGTGTCTTAGAAAGAGATTTCTAATTGCAATAGAAATCTCCTGAGCAGTTTGCACCAGTGATGGAACACAATCTAATTTGCATTTTTAAAAGATGACTTTGGCTGCTCTTTATAGGAGGAACGGAATGGGACAGCAGTTCATCTCAAGGCTCAATTTGCTGTCCAAGGAGAGTTTCCAATCAACATACATGCTCAAACAAGTGAACTATTTTTGGCTAGCAGATACATAATGATTGCAGCAAGTACACTTATAGACAGAGCATGTATATAGCCATTTCTTATTTGAAAGGCATTTTCTCACTAAGTTTAGAGTTTGATTTCTCTTGTCTTCATGCACTGAAGAGACTTAAAGTAGAGACACTGAAGATGACACTACTAGATAATCCTGATGGGGTCTTTACTATGTGTCATGGGTGGTATACGCATTAGCTAACCTAAAAAGCAATGCAATAGAATTGCTATTGCTACAGTAGATGGGAAATGGACTTATTGATTATGTTGCTGAAGAAACCCAGCCCAAACCAGATTGAGCAGAGGAAATTTAAGGGAACACCTGCTATAAACACCTTTGAATGGGTGATAGGGAAGCTGGGATGGAGAGGCAACTAAAGAGTAGCAATAGCTATAAGTTATACCCCATAATGTGGAGAAACAAAGGCAGAAATTGTACTACCTAGGGGGAGTACCACAGAGGAAGAGCACAATGGATTCAGTTGTTTCCGGAGACCTGACCACAAAGAGTATGGAATAAGGAAAAACACCACTTTCTTTCTTCTTTCTCCATCTCATCTTCCTCTGCTTCATCTCACTGAAGGAATGAAAAGATTGACCAGGGCTTGCCTCAGCTAAGTCTGCTCTGCCAAGGTGGCCTTTATTTTGAATGTGAGAACTAAGAGGAGATTAAAGGAGACAGAGATGTCTTCACCTGAAAAGATTCTCAAGGGGGGTAAAGTTATGGCTTATTCTAGCGTCCTCCAGAGGCCAGAATGACTGAATCATAATAACAAGGTAGAGAAATTAGAGAAACAAAGAAAAAATCTGCCCAGCCTGGGAAGGATTATTTGTATGTGTAGAACAGGGGGTGGAGAAGATATTGCTCTGTAAGAAACAGGTCAAGGGCCTGTCCCTCAGCTTTCATGGACAGTCTGAGTTCTAGGTATATGCCACTAATGTCCTTTGCTGAGTTATTCTGAAAATAAAGGGAGAAGGGACATCCTGTGGACATATTTCTATTTCATTTTGCATATGTGTATACATATGTGTGCATGGTGTTTGTCTGTTTGTGCTATATGTATTTTATCTCCATCTTCTTTTCCTTTGAGGTCCTACTGGTGCTGTCTTCTCTTTGTGTAGACTAGACAAGACATTTTTATTAATAATAGCAAGATAATGATTTCTCAAAATATATGTATTAGGTCAAACATATCAAGAGCATTGGGCTACGAGGATCTGCTAAGACAATAAGGCAAAGCAAATTTGTTCTATCACAGGAAACTCAAAACTTGGTCAAGTCATCTCAGAAATGCAGGCATAAATTTCAGCCTTGTACATACATTCTGTTATGTGCCTCTGTGTACAAACCTCTCTCTCTCTCTCTCTCTCTCTCTCTCTCTCTCTCTCTCTCTGTGTGTGTGTGTGTGTGTGTGTGTGTGTGTAGATCAAAGATTAATGTCAAGTGTCTTCTCAGTCACTCTCCAATTGATTTTTTGAGACAGGAAGTCTTGAGAAACTCAGAGCTGGCCAGTTTAAGTAGACTATATGGGCAATAAGGCCCCGGGGTCTTCTTGTCTCTGTCTCCCCAGTGTTGAGATTACAGCAACACTCTATTATGACTGGCTACCCCCCCCCCCGCATTCTGGGGATCTGACTTCAGGTCCTCATACTTTTCAGCCATCATTTTGCCTACTGAGCCATCTACCACAGCATCCTCAATGCTTGCTGAAGGAACCTTCGGAAATTCCCTGCTCTGTGACCACATGATCCCATTGCCAGGTGGGGTAGCGACCAGTTCTCAGCTATCACATCAGAAGTGAAAAGGTACTCCCATGGAAGCAAACCCATTTCTTTTGACCCCCAGAACACCCTTTCTTCCACATCTGATTTCACATCAGTTTGCATTTGCTCATATACTCATGAACACAAAGCGGCACATGAGATAAAGGGAATATTTAAGTTGTTTACTAGAATTCTGGCTGTGAGCCTAACGCTCCTGCTCTGGGGGAGGACAGTTTGACTGTATTAAGTCCTATGTTTTACTTGAGTTTACTGATTAGATAATCACAAGCACTCTTTCTGCTCAGTAGAGTAAAACAAAGGGATAAAAACAATGATAACCATTATTGTCTTGCTTTTAATCGCTCTATCTTGAAATTAGTCCACACACTGTATAAAAACAATAATCCATTAAAAATAATCTTCATATCTAGAAAATAAAAATCACTTATCTTTCTGTTTACACCATAGGGAAAAATGTTCTCTGTATTGATAGCATAGGAGTTGCCCCAGAGATTCTGTGAGGTATATAAGAGTTGTAGAAGGAAGGGGAGACCTCACTGATAAATGAGGATAGTCTTAGATTCTGAGCCTCCCATCCTCCCATGTGTTACTGGGAACTGATCTTAGGTCCTTGAGCATACCAGGCAAGGCCCTACCTATCAACTATATTCCAGCCATGCTAGGATTCTGTTCTCTTAATCAGAGTGATATGCGCCCTTCTCCAGGACATAGCCATGAAGGGCAAGGCTTTTGATTCACTCATGGCTGACCTCCTGAAGTATGCGGGGGAAACAACAGGATGCTGATCTCCCTCAGCATCTCTTGGATCCTTTGGTCCATGAATTTCAATGGCTGCTTTGCCATTTCTCAGTTGCTCAGAAGACAGTGCAACATTGTCTCAAGCCTCTGCTCTTGCCTCCCTTTTCCCTTTGGTTCTGATGATTACAACAGAGGCCCACGTTTTCCGCTCCTGTTCACTCACCTGCTCATTTAGTGACCATGGGTTTCCTGAGTGCCTATGGCTAAGCTAGACAACCAGACCCTGTCCTGTAGCCCATCAGAGTAAGCCAACAGGTCACTGTAGTATAAAATCTCCAATTCAAGCAAACAAGTGCTTCAGAAAGGGGGGAAATGAATACTCGATCCTATATCAAGGGCATGTTGGCTTCATTTCCTACCAGGAGTTAATTTAATGGCCCTGTGATATGTACCTTTTACACCGTCTTTATCATCTTGAGCTGCAGGGGCCTGACATCTTAATGGCAATATGAGTGCTCAGGCTAACACTACCTTGTGACGGCACATTTAACTAACACTGAATTATAACGGAGTCTCGGCGGACATGCACAGGACATCTACATAATTAGAGGACAAATTCCTTTTGATTACTGCCATTACCATCAATATCGAATTAATTTATCCTCACAGACCCTGTGAAGCCCTGTGAAGGATGAGTCTCGGTTAAGAGGCCTGGCTTTAAAAGTCACAGAGGCACACGCATCTGGTCCCTGCAGCTGGTTTCATTCCCAGCTGCCCGCTTCGCTTCCCTCTTTCTCCTCTCTATTGATTTTCATTTAATCACAACGTTCCCTATCCGTACTCGAGAAACAAACCAATGGAGGATTCTGAAACACACATGGTTAGCCCTTGTTTGGAGGAGTGGAGCTAACTAGGAGTGGAGCAGGTCATATAAACGTCTGTCACTCGGTCAGCCACCAGGGGGCATAGTACCGGTAGTAAACCAGATGTCACGTATACCAAAGTCATCTATATTGGAGGTGGGGGACAGCACCTGTATCCCCCCCCAACTCTGATTGATATTTACACTGCACACATATTTCAAGAACTATCCTACCTGGCCTAAACCAGGGATTCTCAACCTTCCTAATGCCAAGACCCTTTAATAAAGTTTCACATGTTGTAGCGACCCCAAACATAAACTTATTTTGTTGCTACTTCATAACTGTAATTTTTCTACTGTTATGAATTGTAATGTGAATATTTGACATGGGACTCCCCCAAAGGGGCCTTGACCCACAGGTTAAGAACCTCTGGCCTAAACTCAAGCCATGCTCACTGCTGGTATATGTTGCTTCAAGACAGACTGTATGAGGGAATTAAGGGGCATTTCTTCCTGGGGCTTGCAGAATGGTTATCCATTAGAATATCACCATAGATCTGAAATTTTTAACCTAATTTTTTTTTAGAAGAAAATGAGTTTAGAAAGAGGCAGAGACTAAGATGCCCTGGATGCCTATGGAGCAGTCAAATGCCTGCCCAGCAATTCCAAGGCCAGTTAGAGATCATTTAACAATTTCTTTAGTATAAGTGCTTCCTCCTAAAAAGGTTCAGGGAAACCGGGAATGCCCATTATGCGGCTTCTTTTCAAGACTTTTGCTGAGTTCAGTTTCCCCCTTCCCCAAAGTGCTGGTTTTTAATGTTCACATCGATTCTGTATTTCTTGGCTGGAGCAAATTGCTCTCATTTCTGTGCCACGACTGCCTTGGGCTTTTCTTTTCTGCTTGGTCTTTAACCTAATAACACACTTTTGTGTCTCCCATAAAACACCTTGACAGTGTTAACTGGCAGAAGCCCAGGCAGGGAACTGGGTGATTCAGGAAATCCAGTCTCTTATTGTGTGAAGGGCTTCCCAACACTACAAGGTAATTTTATTTTCTTTGGTTCCCTGTCGTTCTAAATCCCTTCCTTGTCTGCCCCATCCATCCCTTCTCACACAACTTTTCAAATGCGTTTCTCAGATTTACTAATAAAACCATAATCTTAAATGAGTCGATCCCTACCTATTTGCCAATCCCAGGGCACCTTTAGCAACTCCTTGTGTTCCATGATGGCTCTGTAGAGACAAAGGAAATGAGCAAGATGATCACACACATTGCTTCTTTTGTCTGTCATTTACCATATGTACACAAATATTAGTGCAACCAATTGAACTTCAAAATTAAATTGGCCTCTGCAGAGGCAGCCTGTGGTCTCCCCTGAAAAGTCTTGCGAGGTGTGACCAGCGGCAATGAGGGTCTGGGGGAGTTGAAACCACACTGTCCTCAACCAAACAGGCTTTTAGGATTTAGCTTCTTTTTGTTCATGAGCTTTTGGGGAAGTAAATGGCAAGGCTCAGACAACTCTATGCTTAGAGACTTAATCATTTTACCCACTGAGCATCCAATAGAACAGTGATTCTCGGAGCTACGTGCATCCCATAACCATCTGGAGGGTGTTCAACCACTGTGTCTGAAACCTCCTCCCTAGACCTTCAACTCAGGTGAACTTGGAGGGGCCAGCCAGGTGCTTTGTAGATGACTAGTTCTTGGGTGACAGCAGTGTTGTTGGTCCAAGGACCGAACTGGAGCAGGAGGGGAGGGTAGGCGCCACTTCGACCACTTTTCTAGCAAGGGTTTAGGTCCAGTGCACCTCAACTTATCTAATTCACCTAACAAAGCTCCATTAACAATGACAGACTGTAACCAATCAATAGAGCTTCAGTTCTCTGTTTATATATTTTGGATGCAAGCATACTAACAATAATGCATAAAATGAGCCATCTATAAAATGTCAGCCATCAGTAGTTTACTTAATAATCCTTTTTTCATCTCACGAAGATCAATCAGTAAATTTGGGAGCTTTAAAATGCCATCACAGTTTCTAAATGATCCCCAAATAAATCCATACTTTTCCCATTTCTATGTGCCCCCTGGAGAGTTTGCAGTATTTTAGGACACTGAGATTTTGAGGAATGTGCTGGAAACGACCCGTATGTACAGTATTTCAGGTGATGCCAAAGTATTTTCCTCAAGTAATTTCTGACAACAAACCCATACAATTGCAGAAAGTTTTGTTTTGTAGAATGAAATTTCATGGAATATCAGCTGAAACTAGACTGCTTTTCATGTGAGTTGAAATGCGCACTCTTTACTGGTAGGAAATGATGGTTAATTTACAACAAATTCTGAGGAACTAGATAATGCATTACGGAGTGACTTTTGCTTCAGTTTTGGCATTATTGACAAAGTGGTGCATTTGACTTTTTGGCATTTAGTAAATCTCAGTGTTCTATCCCTACCTTTTTAAGGAAAAGAAAATGCTAGATTCTGATTTATGAATTTGAAATTCCTGCAAACTCACAGGCAATAAAAATGCCTATAAAAGGGCAATTTTAATATTTTTAAAAGTTTCTCATTTTATTTTATGTATATGGGTGTTTTGCCAGAATGTATGTCTCTGCACCACACACATGCCTGGTATCTAAGGAGACCAGAAGAGGATACACTGAGACTGGAGTTACGGATGGTTGTGAGCCTTCAAATGGATGCTGAGAATCAAACCTGAGTCTTCTGGAAGAGATGCCAGTGCTTTTAACTGCTGAGCCATCTCTCACACAAAAGGGCAGTTTTAAAGTAGACATTTCCTAGCAGCTGTTACTAGTGTACAAACCCTATCCCTTTGATGTGCATCAAACATGATATTTGGGCTTTGCTTATACCTTCTCTATGAATTATAAACCACTCCCTGATAGAATGTGTACTTCTAGTTCTTCAAAATCATCTTCAAAATCTGTTAAATGTTTTATAATAATTTATAATACACTTACTTAGTTTGGAAATAGTAAGGATATAGTTTGTAGACTGAATAAAATCTTTGTGCAGGAGATTGATGATTGCTTTTCTGCCTTGGGTTTTACACTCTGAAGGCAAAAACTGTAAAAATAAAACTCACTCGTTATGGCCTTCATGGGTTCTGTTGTTTTTACTCACAATTGAATTCCACTGAAAAATGCACCAAAGAGACCAATCATTCCCAGGAACTCTACTCGGCTCAGGGTTCGGATGATGGATTCTTCCCAGACGTTAGAGATGCCGTACAGCGTGGCTCCTCCCAAGACCAGGAGGTCCCCTACCAGCTTATTTTCCCCTAGGAAACAAAGAAAGCAGATGGAGTCTCAGAAAAATCTTAGCAAGAATCTGGCGCCAGAAAACTGAGTTTCTCTTGTCTGTTTTCTTCCAACATTTTTATAAGAAGCCCAGTAACTTCTAACTGAAATCAAGTAAAGATTTTAAAAATATGCTTTCTAGACATGCTGGGATATAAAAAACTACCTAGATATCTTAGTGGAACTGGAAGTTTTCCCAAAGAATGAAGTTTTTCTCAGTTCGGTTCTCTCCAGAGCACATGTCTCTGTCTAAGGATGTGTCTGCACATACGTGCTAATATGCACATGTATTATTTTTGTTTAAGGGCATTTTCCAACTGTTTGATGAATCTGTCATAAACCCAATGAAGTCACTTTCTACCCGCTTCAATGGATAGAGAGGAGGTATAACAGCAGTCAAGCATATATATATTTTTTACCATGATGAGCTATGTACAGACTTAGTCAAGGAGAATGATAGGATTCATGAAATTTCAACTTCTCTGACACAGCTTCACATATAATTCACATAATATTAATATTTTCTCTTTTTCAAACAAAAACCACATTTTTTCAAACTCAGTTTGGACTGGTTATCATTTATGTCCAATTTTTAATTGATATTTACTGAGCTATACATTTTTCTCTGCTCCCCTCCCTGCTTCTCCCCTCACACTTTCAACCTTCTCTCAAGGTCCCCATGCTTCCAATATACTCAGAGATCTTGTCTTTTTCTGTTTCCCATGTAGATTAGATCTATGTAAGTCTCTCATAGGGTCGTCATTGTTGTCTAAGTTCTCTGGGATTGTGATTTGCGAGCTGGTTTTCTTTGCTTTATTTAATAAATTCCTTATCCTATAATTGAATGAACTCTTCCCACACAGGTAGTGTGGATGGAAGTCATGGAAAGAGAGAATAAAAACCAACAGTAGGAGCAACCTCACTGATGGAGTCTCTCTACTGGCTTCTGTCTCAGTGTATCTGGTGCCACACAGCTGTCAGCTCGGCAGACACACAGAGGTGAAGAGTGGGAAGGTTGTCCACCATGACGGCACTAAGGAAGAGACAAACCTCTGAAATCTTTGAATTCTGAGATTCTCTGAACAACCCTAAAACTGTGGAAGAAAGCAGTCACTATTCTTTAGAGAGCATGGAACATTCTCTAGGTACTTACTGGATTCACATGAATAAAGCAGGGCTTCCACGGACTTCTGTATTTGATTACCTCAGGTTATATCTCTCTGCTAATGGTATCACCCTTTCCCAAGCAACTTCCCTCTCCTGGGTGGGGCTGGGGGGAGAGCGGAAGAGACCCTAAAAGATAACAGCTTGCTGGAGTTACTTTCAAGGGAATGAAGCTGAGATATGATTCTGAAAGGGCTATGAGACTTCCTTGAGTCCACGAGGAGCTACCATCACTATTCAGCAGACGAGCAGAAAACGTAAGGAGGCCCTAATGAGGAAATCAAACCTGGAGGAAAGTGCCCTAGGTACCTCTGTTAGAGAAATGAAGGCTGCCATTATCAGGAAATCTTCAGCAACTGATTCATTTTTAAGTGTCAGCTACTGAAGCATGAAAATCTTTGAATGTGACATAGTCAATACCCCAAATTCTAAAGCACATTTTTAAGTCATTTTTCATTCAGGAAATATTTCAGACTCTTGTAATGACATGAAGTCACTGTTATGAATATCAATTATTGTTGTACTAGTTAAATATAGAAGGGCTTCTGAATAGAACTCTTAGTTAATACAATTAATTTTATATGAATGGATTCTTGAAAATGAAGTCATAGTGAACTGTCCTAATAAGAATTAGAGGTAACATCAGTCTATCTTTTAAAAGTCCTAAAAATGTGGACACTGGTTTTTGGTGAGTAGTCTTGTAGAGTTATTTATCTTTTAAGATTTATTTTGATGCATGTGCACACACAGTTGTCACATCTCCAGTTAGCTGGTGTTACAGGCAGTTGTAAGATGCCAGATGTGAGTGCTGGAAATCAGAGTTAGGTCCTCTGAAAGGGCACAGTGCTCTTAGCTGCAGAGTCCCTCGAACTCATTCTTTACCATTCTAGGTTAGTCTGTAGGCTGACCTCCTAAAGGAAATGTAGTTATCAGTATCTTCATTTATTCGATGATAAATTTTGATAATAATATAATTGAAAGCCAGGCGGTGGTGGTGCACGCCTTTAATCCCAGCACTTGGGAGGCAGAGGCAGGCTGAGTTCGAGACCAGCCTGGTCTACAAGAGCTAGTTCCAGGACAGGCTCCAAAACCACAGAGAAACCCTGTCTCGAAAAACCAAAAAAAAAAAAAAATAATAATAATAATTGAAATACAACTTCAAGTTCAGAAATATTTTCAAAGTTACCACTGACAAAATATTACACAGAATTTATTATTATAATTCTATTTATTAGTTTTAAAGTTACTTTAAAGTGGATATATGTGCATATAGCGTGGGCTACAGTTTGGACTTAGATGCCCCTGAAAGCCCACCTGTGAAGGCTTGGTTCCCAGCACATGGTACTCTTGACAAGAAGCGGAACTACTATGAGGGAGTAGGCCGCCGAAAGAAGTTGTCTTTTGGAGCGTGGTCCTAAAGAGGACATTGATACCCAGTCTGTCCTCTCATGCTCTCTGTGTTCCTTGCATGCCACGAATGAAACAGCTCCCTTTCTGCTATACCCTTCCACCATGATGTGCTATGCTACACCTTTCTAAATTCCCACAGTGTTAAAATTAATTATCTGATCGAAAATGTCTTGACCCCTCATATGGCAATGTTTTGAATTGTTGTAGCTTTCAATTTGGGTAGAGCTGGATAAACCACACTGGTCATGAACTACAGGGTCTTCCTTTATGTTATTTTTTCTTTTTATTGTTGTAAGAATAAAATAGTACACAAAATGTTTAGCATACCATGTCACACAGCTTGTTTATAAATGATGTTTCTAAAGGGCTAATCTTCATTCTGTTTGAATAGTTCTCTGTCTGCATGGGTGGGATACTTCTCACTCTAGATTGCTCAGGGATTCTAGTCAACCTTTCATAATTGTTTTTCAAGAATAGTTTTCCGGCCGGGTAGTGATGGTGCATGCCTTTAATCTCAGAACTCGGGAGGCAGAGGCAGGCAGGTCTCTGTGAGTTCAAGGCTAGCCTGGTCTACAGGAACTAGTTCCAGAACATCTAAGGCTGTTATACAGAGAAACCTTGACTTGAAAAACAAACAGAAAAGAAATAGTTTTTCATATTAGATTTTTGGTTAATCACCAGAAACATCTTTTTAAGATAAATATTTGCTATGTGTGGTACTAGGAGGTTGTCTAAAAATCACAATTTGCTACTAGTTCAAGAATAAGTTTTATTATTTTGGAGTATTAGAAGGCTGCTAGTTCCTTTGATGAAAATGGACCTTTAAATACATTGGAGTTTTAAACAGAGAACTAACTGTCTCGTTTTCATGGGACTCCATGATAAACTATAAAATCTCACATCTGAGCAGTCCTCCATCCTGGGCAATCCAGTATGATCATTAACTTTAATGAACTATTTTAAAGCACCTTCATATTTCTCAAACAAGATACAATTATAGAAAAATAAGAATTGAGTTAAGTAGGAAAAGAACTGTAAAGATTTTCCATCTGAACTGCATAATTTACCTTGAATTTTGAAGACGAAACATGAGAATTTTTCTGAGTTATTAGGATAAATGAGGTAATGTATGAGATAGTGCTTGGGAGCATGGCATATTCAGCAAAGATGTCACTTTTATCTTATTTCATCTAGCTGCCTAGCTCTTTTAGAGTATTTTCTTTTTCTTGAAATAAATACAAAGTTATAGCTAATAATAAATTGTTGCCATGGGTAATTAACATCATCCCAAGTGATCTAAACGGTGCAATAAATATAGCAGAAAAAGGCTATTTTTAGGAGAATTATATTTTATAATAGGGAATGAGTTTAATCTTTGTCTTCCTCTTAAAACTTCCATCCGCTCATTTATAACCACAAGTTAGAAAAGTGGAGGCCATAGTGACGTATCTCTGGGGCTTTACCAGCCCATGGTTACATGCTCCAACACGCCCAACATTCCCATGATCTACTAGATATCTCCACCACTCACATCAGCAAAGATGGTCTTTCAGAGAGACCTGTGATGCAGAGGGGAAGCTAAATGGTGAAAAGAGAGTTTTCATATCAGGTCTACTGCTGTTATTGACCAACTTGGAAAAGAAATTTACTTTTGAAAACCTTAATGGTATAGAAAGTTCTTATGGTGGGTGACTAGCCATGCCCGTGATAGGCACACCATAGGTGTCAAAGTAAGGCCTCTCATACCAGGAGCTTGGGCGCCTTCCTTGACCCCTGTCTGCAGTAGGCAAATAAGATGGGCACGTTTCATCAGCACCACATATTCTAGGCCTGGACCTATTATTTTTTATATGCAGTTCCTGATAATCATCTGAGAAGGTTCCTTCACCCAGGCTTAAATCAATGAGGAATTCCTGGTGTGCAGAAGAGGAAACATGCCAACAAAGAATATTAAAACAATTAACTATAATGAGACCAAAGTAATTGTGAGTGGGCTAAAATCACCATGTTTGGGGACAGAACTGTTGAAATCCTAAGCTAAGAGGAAACAAGACTTAAGCAATATAATAAAAAAGTCAGACATTCTCTTTTCCTTTGGAAAGCTCTTGATGTGATTGTCAGAATTTATATGAGTTGAATGAGTCATTAAAGTTCTTGTGAGTATCCAAAATATTACAGAAAAGCCTGGTGATCTTGACTGATTAATGCAATTGAACCCACTGTACTATAAAGACAGAAATAAGAGGGACAATTTTAGCAATAATGCAGACAAATTTTAAACTTATATTGATTTCAAAAGCAATGCATTCTTTAAAAATAGCTTATATAATAGTTGAGATTTCTGCAAAATGGAATGTTTTATTGAGATAGAGTATGTGTAGCTAACGAGCCTTTGGATTTCATATTTGCACTGGGCTTAAGGCCTTGGTCTATTTGCTTGGGCACCATTTCGGCAGCACAAGGATGCTCTGCAGTCATCAGTTGTAATTCTGATAACACAGGTGCTTTGTGTGTCACAAAAGGTAATGCTGTGAGCCTCAAGCGGCTCCACTGGGACTGCTGCAGCATGTTTGAGCCGTGTCTTCATTTCAGTTACAACAGCAAGTGACCACTTCATGAAAGGCTCTCAAAATGGATGTGTAGTCTTTCTTTTTAACTTGTAATGTTTTCCTACCACTTCAGAGCCAGAAAACATTAGTGTACGCAATCTAATAAATCAGTTCAAAGTTCACTGGCTCTTGGAGTCTAAAATACTCAGAGTTACCAGAACAGCTGGCTTGGTTGTCTATGGAATAAGATGACTGGAATGAGTGGCTAGGGTCAACAGCCAAATTTCTTCTAAATAAAAGGCATATGCTTCTGTTTCATCTGTGTTTAAACAGTGCCAAGAAAGCTTAGAAACTGTAGCCAAACTGTGACATTATATCACCCAGAATGCTATCTGCTGAGTTCTGAAAAGATTCCTATCAAGACCACTGACCGCCTACGAAGCGCTCCATCAGACCGCCTATAAGCTATCTCTCAAAGGTCCACGGAACAAGGGTTCACAAAAGAGAACTGGGGAGACAATGGGTTTATATTTCTAAGCCATCTGCTGAGGTAGGGATTTATAACTTTCCGGCTGCAGGTCCAGGAGAATGAGGACGTTTCCTTTTTATTCTCTTTTGTAGCTTTAGCTGTTAGCAATGTGGAGGGAAGAAAACCTGCCTTAAAGGCAGGGAGCCCAGGAGTCTAGCCTCTCCCATCTCAGCGCTGTGATCTTGGATAACTTGTTTGCCTCCTCCAGAACCTGATGTTCACTTAGGTCACACATAAAGGAGGCTGAAGAAGGTCCTTAACTTTTGCTACTTACTTCTGTGATGCAATATAGGTAACATTGTCCCAGAAATTTCAGACATCCTTGTCTCATAAAGCAAACTACTCCAATTTGAATATTCATTTCATTATCTATCATTTTAGACGAAAGCACAGTTCCAAGAACTTTTGAAGGTAAGCGCTTTCTAGTCCACTTCCGGTGACAGCAAAGGGGCAGGGAGGAGGGTGTGCCATTCTTTCCTCTTCTAAAACTCTTTCTGTAGCACAAAGATTTGAAATCTATTGACAAAGGCTTTCTAGAAAATACTGGGATCAGGGTTCCCCCAGAATATTCACAGGAATCTGCTGACTTAATCACAAAACCGTGTCTGAGAAGCCTCTAAGCTGTGATCAATATAACAGCTTGTCCCATCAAAATAAATCCATAAAAATCAATGCAAGAGATGACATTTCCATCCTCTAGAAACGACACATTCTTCTCTGGCCTTCAGATTGTGAATACCCATTCTCTGGCTTGTAAACCAACCATCATCCAGTAGGTAGGAAGTTTTGTCTTTCTCGGACCTGACAGAGCTGAGGCTCGGTGGGGAGGGGTGGGAAAGGCTTTGTAACTAAGTTGCTGATTGACTTGTCAACACTACCTTTAACCAGCCGTTCTAAGCCAGCAGCTCTGACATTCAAAATTTCCACTACAGACATGGTGACATCATTTTTAAAAACTATTTGAACGTCTCTGAATTTTACATCTTACCCAGGATATATGCACCAAAGACCTTATATTAGCTACAATTTTAGGAGCGGGGCAAAAATATGAATAACACGAACTCTGCCACAGAACAACCCGGTTTCCCTTGACATTCCCGGTATTCCTGGGACCCCCCTCACAGATATGAGTGACCTGGTGACCACCCCAAGACTCACCTGCTCCCTGATGCCTTCCCACGAGGACGTCAGCTCCTACCATGCAGCCCATCCCCAGGATGCAGACCACGATGCCGATGAAATGCACAGCCTTGTACCGGATCAGCAGGAAGAACCAGGAGAGCAAAATCACCACCGGGATCACAAAACAGTCCAGGAGCTATTGGGAGCATTAAAGGAAACAACAACAAAAGGTTCAGGGATGCTAGGACACAGAAGAAAAGCCCCACTCTGTCGGAAAGTCCTTAGCTGAACAGCCTTGGTTGGAGGCAGAGCAGAGGCAGCGAAAGCTCCCTCAGCCCTAGACACAAGATAGCTTTGTGTCTCACTTAGCCACAAACATCCTCCTGAGACTCGAGGAAGGGGAAGACGACAAATGAATAAGAGTGGATGGGAGGGAAAGCTTCCCTGCCCTCTCTGTGTCGTTTCACTGCCCATCTTCTTCAGAGCCATGAAAATGCCCCTAGGAACACCTGGGCCATGGAGAGGCTACCTTGAGCCATTGACATGGTTCCATGACTTCAGGAGTAGCTATGGGGAATAAAAGTTGTGGTCAAAGAGGTTTGTTTTTTGCAAATTCATAGAACCTAGAAAATGTGTACTTACTTTTTTCAGGCAATTATCAGCCTTCTAATACTGAAAAGTCTTTAATAGTTGTTGTTTTATTTGTAATATCACCATACATATTGGCCTGACAAATAGTGTGGCCTGAGTTCCCGAGAGCTGGTGCAACTGACCTTGGTGAGGTAGAGAGAGAACACGGGGACATGAGGGGAATGGGAGGAGTCCCGTGCAAGGAATCGGAGTCCATGCTCTGTGGCATTGGACTGTCCAGTACTCAGGAGGCCTCTAGTTCTTACTAGAAAGGCAACAGTCCCTTGAACCTTCCTTGGTTATCAGCACAAAGCTCAGAGTTAATGCAGAGGGAAGCATTTTGTAGTTGGGCACAATGCCTCGTATCTGCAATCTACTGGGGAAACTGAGGCAAGCAAATCATGAGTGTAGGGCTAACCTGAGCTACAGAGTGAGCCCTTGTCTATAAAACAGAAGAAAGGACTGAAGATATAGCTCAAGCAGTATATTTCTTGCTCAGCAGTCACATAGCCCTGGGTTCAAGTCATAGCACAGCATGAAACAGGTCCATGGTAGTGTGTGCTTCTGAGTCCAGAGGAAGAAGTCATGCTTGGATACATACTGATTGGAGTTCAGCCTGGACTACATGAGGTCCTGCCTCAACAATATCAAAATCAACTTAATAAAAGGATATATAAAAATTGAAGTATAACAACATATTTTAAAATATAAGTCCCCCAAAGGCTGTTTATAAACCTCCAAATGCTTTAGGCTCCCTGGACTTGGGTCTGTCCCTATCACTTTGATAAATCTACTGAAAGTCATTGCCCTCCACTAGGCAAACCAATATCCCACAGTACTTCAACTCATGTGTTCTGAATCAAAGATTTGCGATTTACCGTACCGCTTGTACAAATCCTTGCTAGAACCCTAAGCATTTGGCTTTGATCCTGCAGCTACCAGCACAAGGAAGGGATCCCCAATGCTCCCCCATTCGCACTGCCTACCTCTCAGTGATCAGTACAATCTGATCTGTCTCTTCCATCTTGTAAATGTCTGGCATCCATATTCATGCCACCCTTTGCCACTCGTACTATCAAGACTGAACCAGCGTCCTCTCCTACTGGGACCGAGCCCTTCCTACAAGCCCCAGAGCTTTCACTCTTGGAGGCTCCCCCCTTCTAAAATGCTTTGCTCTAATTCTTCAACTTCTTGACTCGCTTATTTTTCAGCATGTAGTTTATATGCTACCTCCTCAAGAAAGCCTCTCAGATCTAAAGATGAAGTCAGGTCCCACTTGACAGTTTCCTTGTACATTTTTCTCCTTCGTAGCTCCCATTGCAGCCCTACTTAGTCAATATATCCTTTCTTGGCACAATGTCAGGCTTATTCACTTGCCTGTTTTTAGCATGCAGAATGCTGCCAGGCTCATGAGAAATACCCAATAATAGGTACTGAACAAGAACATAGATTTCTGATGATCTGAAGCATCAAAATCCAGCCTCTGAGATCAGTAAGGTCTGGGAAAGGTTTGGGTATTCACACGGTGTCTCTGAATATCAGCCTAGTCAACTGGGAGCATAAACAGCACTCAGAACCCCTGCTCTCACCAAAGATATTTGCGAGGTGAACAAACCCTCATGCATCTCTATGGATTGGACTTCTCTCTTGCCAGATGACAAAGGTACTCAGAGTACTTAATCATCTCTAGGGTTGCTGAAAGATGATGGAGTCACAGTGAGAAAGCACCATGTGAATATCATGCCAAGAAGTATTGTGAGGACAGGGGTCTAGTCTCAGGGGCACAGTACCCCTGGAGGGGCTCTACATAAGCAAAAGCAGCTGGTGGGATTGCTTTTCAGCAGCCCGGAGTTGCTCCCTGCACAGTTAAATTAACAATGTAAGTTAATGATCTGTCTGATGTGGTTATATGTGCTATGTTCGATTTTACAACTGGCTTCAGATGCCATGTAATGAAATTTCAGTTTGCCAGTGAAAATTACTCTCTACACATAACACAGCCATTGTTTCATTTTACAAATTAAAACTGATTGGATTAAGTTGAAATATTTCATTACATGCCATACAGTTGGGATTGCATCTGACTGGCAAAAATCTTTCTGCAGAGCTAATGGCTTCCCTTCCTGGATCATTGAGGCCAGACAAGCAGCAGCACATCATCACATCATCCAGCCTTTGAAAAGAGCTTTTTTGTCTCTCAGCATCACTGAAAACACTAGAGCACTTGGTGAGCCCTGGGCCTGCTGTCTCTTGGTTTGTGAATGAAAACCCTTGCTTGTAAGCATTAGCTGGTCCCAAAGAAGGTAAGTGTTTAGAAAGACGAGAAGGGAAACAAGCATGTTAACAAGCCAGGGCTCATATGATGCTTGTTCAAGAGAAATTTGGTGCTCAGTATGGAGTAGGGCTTGGTAAATTATGCTTGAATAGTAGGCACATCCCTGACTTCCAGAAGGAACATTAGAGATAATCCAGGCCATTACTGGCATTTGGAGTCTGGTGTCAATTCTTCATTTGGCGAGACTGTCTCTTCTCTCTGAAGAAAGCCAGCACTGCTGGCCTCACCCTTAAAGCAGGCCTACAGCTCTACCAATGAACGCCCCTGTGGGGTATCATCTCCCCAGTGCAGAATCTCCAAGATCCAGTTCATTGAAAGTCTGGCACTCACAAGTCCCAAGAGAGTGATATGGAGAAGGTCATACAATTTCTGGTCTCCACAGTGGCAATGAATACTGACACTTTTGAACAGTATTTCAGTGGCAATCAATGACAACTACATTGAGTTGTTATTACTGAGGTCTCAACATGGTGTCTGTCACTATGGGGGAGAAGCTGTTTGGCAGCTGGTATTAGTAAATCAGTTATTAGTTTTTAGTTCCTTCCATCCTTCCCTCCCCCTTCCTTCCTTCCTTCCTTCCTTCCTTCCTTCCTTCCTTCCTTCCTTCCTTCCTTTCTTTCTTTCTTTCTTTCTTTCTTTCTTTCTTTCTTTCTTTCTTTCTTTCTTTCTTTCTGGCCTCCAACTTAACTTCTTATCAAAGACTGCTCAGATCATAAAAGAGAGAGACAATTTACTGGCTGTCCGCTACAGAGAATGTTAAACAAGAAAACGGGAGCAAACTCACCTTCAGTTCTATGACTAAACAGTTTATAAGAATTAAATCTCAAAAGGAATGTTTTTCATATCCCTTACATATTTTAGAGAGATTTGAGTTTCTTGTAATTATTGCTCACCCTGAAAGCTTGGAGAGTCAGGTAACAAGATCAAACTTGCTTTTGCTTAAACTGAGCCAGATTTAAACCAAAGTCCTCAAAGATCAAAGGTGCATGCTTCTTCCCTTGGTTTCTTAAGACCAATAAGTGTTCCATAATTTTTAAATATAAAAAGCATGATCTAGAGGAAAATAATTTTAAATTGTCAGCAACTATGACCAAACAGAAAGAGGGAAGGTTTCTTTAACCAAAACAATTGTTTTAACAAGAAATGCAAAACTAAGAGTCCTGCAGGAAAACAGATCTTCCCTGTTGAACATTCAACATGATGGGCTTCTCTTCATGCTGAACTGGTTCTCATGGCCTCGGTCATAACTGGAGGGTTTTAGAGATACTAAATGTAGCCTCCTGGAGGGGCAGAGGGATTAGCTTTAAACCCATTTCTCAATGGAAGATTAAAATCCCAGTACCAAAAGATAAATAACCATTATTTTATGATCACATCATACTCTGAAACATCTCAAAGAATATAGGAGCTGGGCATGATGGCAAAAGTCTATATCAGAGCACTCGGGAGACAGACACAGAGGCACCATGAGTTCCAGGCTAGTCTTGACACAGAGGAAGACCTAGCTCAGAAAACAAAACAACCCAAACAAAGGGGGAAAAATGTAAATACTACGAAAATTGGTCATTGCTCTTGGATTTACATATAGCTTCCCCTCTTAAGGATTTAAACTAATCCACTCCCCTTGTACCTTAAAGTCTCATTCCAGAGGGATTTGGAACCTCTTACCTGACTTTGTTGATGGACAGCGGGATGGTCCTCGTAAGCCATGGTGACAGCACTGGGGTTGTTTTTGCACCTTGCAGTTTTCACATTTACCTAGGTTTCCTGGTTCTCACTTACAATTTGGAAAAAGCCCTTTAAAGGAGCAATGGCTGGCCTCAATTTTTTTAAGTAAGGAAACTGGAGTTCCAGGAGTAGAGCCAATTAGTGTTAGAATTGGGCCTAAAATACTAGTTTCTAGACCCTGAGGTCAGAATTCAAATGCAACTTACAGAAGTTAGAGGTCTGTGTTGACAATGCTTTGAGGATGACAGATGGTGTGTGTGTGATATGGTGTGGTGTGGTGTGTGTCTCTGTGTGTGTGTGGTATGGTGTGGTGCGTGTGTTGCAGCAGCATTTACCTTTCCTCTCTTTTTCATTTCCAGCAATTTCTGACTTTCTTGCCACTGCATTCTTGCCTGTAGTCTTTAATCATACTTGGTTATATGTCCATGCACCATCCCAACACAGACAGACAGACAGACAGACACACACACACACACAGACACACAGCATCCATTTCTTCCTGTGGGCATCTACTCAGGTTTTTCTCTCCCTCCACTTGATGTGTTCCATAGACCACCTCCCTCCTCGTAGTCTACATTTCTGAGAGTAGAAGCTGCGTGGATGAGAGTGGGGACCTGGCTTCTTGTACAAGCATACGAGCTATTTAAGGCCCTTCCAAGGTAAATGCCAGCACACTGCAGACCCAGAGTTGTTGAAGGAGCGGCTAATGAGAGCAGCGGGCTGTGCTGCGTCCTGCCACCCGGCTAGCTTTATACCCAAAATAATTACACGGAAACTGTATTCTTTTAAACACTGCCTGGCCCATTAGTTCCAGCCTCTTATTGGCTAGCTCTTACATATTGATCTAACCCATTTCTGATATTCTGTGTAGCACCACGAGCTGGCTTACCAGGAAAGATCTTAACCTGCGTCTGTCTGGAGTGAGAGAATCATGGGGACTGACTCGGCTTCTTTCTCCCAGCATTCTGTTCTGTTTACGCCACCCACCTAAGGGTGGGCCTATCAAATGGGCCTAGGCAGTTTTCTTGATTAATTAACCAATGAAAGCAACAGATAGAAAGATGACTCTCCTCCATCATTTCCCCTTTTTCTGTTTAAACAAAAAAGAAGGCTTTCGTTTTAACATAGTAAAATTACATATAACAAAACAGTTATCAAGCAAGAATTACAGTTACAATATTTATATCTATTTTTTATCATAACTAAGGAAAACTATAACTATCTATTTATTCTTCAACTCCATCAAAGACTCCAGAAGGATATAATATTATCCTTCATATCTTTCAAAGATTATAAAATATGGCATTTTAAATGTTTTAATAACTTAGGACTTTTCATGACAATGAGACACTCTGCTCCTGGCAGCACCAATCTACTTCATGAGGAAGATGGGCATCAAAGAGGATCCTTATGGAGTTTGATAGCCATTTGAGCAAGAAACTGCTCTTGCCTGGACTATTGTATAAACTGGACACAGAGAACCCACAGAAAGAGGACTGCTGAACTTGCCTAAAAGTGAGATGATCTTTCGGGGTTCCTGATTCATGAAAGAGTCTGCGAGACATATTGCAAGATACAGCAGATAGTGACTGAACTGCCTTTGAAATTTCCTGCTTCATGGAAATATCTCTGGATACCACGGGCCTTTAGGCCAAAGATGGATGCCCCAAAGGTACAGAGGAATTTTGGGTGACTGTCCAGGCAGCAAGGTGTCTCTGTGATTTCTAGAGTTTTGTAAGTTGCTTACGTCTCATTTACTTATGTAATATTATATCCTTCTGGCGTCTTTGATGGAGTTGAAGAATAGTTAGTTATAGTTATAATTTTCCTTTGTTATGATAAAAGATAAAATAGATGCAAATATTGTAATTTTTACTTGATAACTTTTATTATATGTAATTTTGCTCTGTTAAAAAAGCCTTCCTTTTTTTTTTTTTGTTTAAACAGAAAAAGGGGAAATGCTGGAGGAAGGTCATTGGCTAATAAAGAAACTGCCTTGGCCCATTGGATTGGCCAGCCTTTAGGTGGGTGGAGTAAACAGAACAGAATGTTGGGAGGAAGAGGACGTGAGCTAAGACGCCATGCTTCTGCTCTCCAGGGCAGATGCGATGAAGATCTGATCCAGGATGGACGTAGGCTAGAATCTTCCCGGTAAGCGCACCTTGGGGCGCTGCACAGATTATTAGAAATGGGCTAAATTAATATGTGAGAATTAGCCAAGAAGAGGCTAGATATAATGGATCAAGCAGTATTTAAAAGAATACAGTTTCCGTGTAAATATTTCGGGGAAAGCTAGCTGGGTGGCGGGAAGCCATGAGGGAGCCGGGGTGGCCGGAATGCAGCCCACCGCAGCTCCTCACTACAGACAGAGTGGTAGTGTAGAGAGAGCCAACAGAAGCAGGGGAGCAAGTCTGATGCTCTAGTGGTGCTTTGGCCATATTCCTGTAGAATCAGAGTGCCAGCTCGTCCTTCAGCCTGGGGAGCTCCAAGAGGAAGTCCTAGCTGCCCAAGAGATCCCTGAGCCCTATCCTTCCTCTGCTTCCCAGATTCTTCCTGTTACCTGTCCTCCAGCATACCACAGTTTCATTGCATTCCTGTGCAATCCCACTGCACAGCCATAGTTAGCCTGCCCATCAACCCATGCACACATGAATCCAAAATCCTCACTCTTGTCTGTGGCTCTGACATTGTGTATATTTTCTTTTCATTTTTCTAACTGAGAAAGCTCTTGTTTTCTTTATTATTTGTTTCATGTAGATTAGATCTATTGTAGGATTCCCTGGAAACACACCAGCCATGCCAACCAGAGAAGCAGGTAGGGAAACTGAAGATCCTCACCTCTCCCCACTTTTCTCCAAATCTAAGCCCCTGGTTCTGTAACAGACTACCTGCTGTGGTCTCTCCTCACTCTCTGTCCCATTTCTAGGGCACTAAGCAGAACTTTGTGGAAACCCTGCTTTCCATTCTCCTGTAGGCCCTCCCAGCCCCCACTCCCAGCCCATACCCACTTTTAAGTATTAGCTCCTAATTCTTAGAAACACATTTACCCAATGATTACACCAATCAGAATTCCAGAAGAATTCCCTACCTGGTAACACACAGCTATCACATTCTCCTAAAAACCAGAAAGGGCATCAGAAACTAAGGAATAAAACACCACCCAACAACAGATATCAGCATCTAGAATTGCAATCTTCCCAAACTTAGATGCCTAGATGTCAACATAAAAACACAATCAATAACTGCCAGGACAATATATCCCCATTAGAGCCCAGAAACCCTATGCCAATGGGCTCTGAGAATGGCAACACAGCTGAGCAGCTACCTAAAAATAGTCTTTATGAATATCATAGTGGTCCTTAAAGAGGAAATAAACAGATTCCTTAAAGAAATCTATGAAAACACAAAGAGTGGAAGGAAATGAACAAAACAGTTCAAGACCTGAAAATGGAAATAGAATCAATAAAGAAAACACAAACTGAGGGAAATCTGGAAATGAAAATTTTAGGAAGTTGAGCCAGAACCTCAGAGGCAATCCTCATATGCAGGATGTAAGAGATAAAAAGAGAATCTTAGACATTGAAGACTTGATAAAAAAAATGGATACTTTAGTCAAAGAAAAATGTTAAATTAAAAAAGAAAAAAGAAAAAGACAGCATAAAATCCAGGACTCTATTAAAATACCAAATCCAAGAACAATAGGATTAGACAAAGGAGAATAAACTTAGGAAAAAAATAATTTTCATTAAAATCATAGAAGAAAATTTCCCGAGCCTAAAGAAGAAGATGTCAATCAAGGTACAAGAGCATACAGAACACAAAATAGACTGGACCAGAAAAAAATCCCATCAGCACATAATAATCAAGACACTAAAGGCAGAGAAAAAAAGAAAGAATGAATATTAAAATCTGCAAGGGAAAAAGATAAAGTAACATAAATATAGGCCAAATTAAAACAATGCTGAAATCAATCCTAAATAATCAAAAAGCTGTTGGAGTTATCACTCTACCTGACCTTAAACTGTACTACAGAGCTATGGTAATAAAAACAGGATGATATAGGCACAATACAACCACATCGATCAATTGTAATTGAATTGAAGATACTGACATAAATCTGCACACCTATGGATACCTGATTTTTAATAAAGAAACCAGAAATACATACTGGAAAAAAGACACCATCATTGACAAATGTTGCTGGCCAGACTGGACAACAGCCTGTAGAAGAATCCACTTAGATCTATCCTTATCATCCTGCACAAAACTCAACTCCAAACAGATCAAAGACCTCAACATAAAATCAGATTTATTGGATCTGATAGAAGAGAAAGTGAGAAATTCCCTTGAACTCATTGGTGCAGGAAGAGACTTTCCGAACAGGACACCATTAGCATAGACACAAATATCAACAATCAATAAATGAATAGTATGAATAAATGAAACAGAAAAGCTTCCATAGGCAAAAGACAATGTCATTCAGACAGAGCAGATGCCTATAGAATGCAGAAAGACTTTTTTACCAACTACACATGGGATAGAGAGCTAATATCCAAAATATACAACAAACTTGAAATACTAGATATCAAGAAAACAACTAACCAAACTTAAATATGGGGTATAATCTAAACAGAAAATTCTCAAGAGGAAACACAAATGGCCATGAAATACTTAAAAGAAACCTTCAACATCTACAGTCATCAGGGAAACACAAATCAAAACTACTTTGATATTTCATTTTACGCCAGTCAGAATAGTCAAGATCCATAAAAACAAGTGACAAATTTGGGCAAAGATGTGGAGTAAGGGGAACACTCACCTATTGTTGGGTAGCAGGGACTTTAAGATAAACAGTGTGATGGTTTCTCAGGAAGATGGGAATCTATTTATCTCATAATCCTGCTATATCCCTCTTGGACATGTAACTAAAGGATGTTTCACCCTATTACAGAGTCACTTGCTCAGCCATGTTCATTGCTGCCCTTTTCTTAATAGTCCGAAATTGGAAACAGCCTAGATGTCTCTCAAGAGAAGAATGGATAGAGGAAATGTGGTACAGTTACGCAATGCAATGTTACTCAACTGTTAAAATAATGACATTCACAGGTAAATGGATGGGACTAGGAAAAAAACCATCTGGAGTAAGGTAACCTAGACCCAGAAAAACAAATATAATGGATACTCACTTATATGTGGATATTAGCTGTTGTTGAGTCAATGATAACCAAGCTACAATCCATAGAGCCACAGAGGTTAGATATGGAGTGAGTGACAGGGGAGAGGAAGCAGATAGATCTCCACAGAGAAAGAAAAGAGAGTAGATAGTTCTGAATGAAATGGGTGACTGGAGCGGGAGGATCAAGTGGGAGGAAGAAAGAAAAGCAGTTAGAGGATATGGGCTAGAGGATATGGGGAGAGACAACTAGAATTAGGGGGCACTTGAGGGTAGTATGGAAACCTAATGCAGTAGAAGCTTTCTAAAATATACAAAAACTGTTGAGGTACAATCACCAAATAATGGAGGTGACAAAGCCCCAACTGAACACCTCATCACCAAATGAAGGCTCTAATATCAGATGCAGGTTGCATTTAATTGAACTGTTAGTCAAAGGTGTCCCAAGGGAACCCCCAAATAACCCATGTTTTTGACAGAACTATAGTATAGGTTGTTCTCCCTATGCTGACAGCAAGGCTCCAGTGCTGAAGACAACACCTACACAACTCTTTGAACATGGAGAAGCCAAGCTGTTGCCTACATAGAGCCTTCTCCCCTGTGGTTTAGCGTCTTGGTTACAGGAAGGCAGTCTGTTTGCTACTAAAAGAGAAGTGTGAACACCAGCCCATTCACAAGCTGCTTGATCTACAGTGGTGTCCTGCTGCCAAGATATGCCATGCAAGGGTAACACGAAGTTTGTGGAAGTAAACCACAATATGTGATTTGACTTAATGACTGTTTCACATGATGGAACCCATACTCTGACACTGTTACTGCTTGGTGGACATGGATCTGAGACTAGACATCCCAGACATGTAGGATAAAACCAAATACTACTGTTCTAAAAAACAAAACAAACAACAAAAAATAGCAATAAAATGACTCCTAATGACACTCTGCTATACTCAAATTAGTTTACTCCAAGTCTCACTGGGAAAACAAACTACTCTTAAGAGTAGACTGCATGTCCAGCAATAGATGGCCAATAGAAACTGAACTCAATGGCATCTTTGGAGGTTTCTTGTCTCATAATATGTCTGGGTCCCCCCCCTTTTTTATTCTACCTTATGTTTTAGTTTTATTTTTGCTTTTATTTTACTTTGTATTTTTATTCTCTCTTTTTATACTATATGTCATTTGTGTGGTTTCCAGTTTAGTGTTTTTATGGTATTTTGGGTGTATAATAGGGATTTACCTTCCACCTCTGGGTGGCAACCAAGTGTAATAGTGATAACCTATAATACAACATTTTATTTTTATAAGAATGAGTAACTTTGACTAGAAACATGAATAAAGGCTAGGAAGATTCATTTCCTAAATTTAGGAAATGTTTTTTTTCTAAAGAGATCAAATTTAAATTCAACCCATTTCAAAGAATTACTTTAACTCATTAAATATGATTAGCTAACACTATATCTAGTACGTTACTGTATTTTGTACTGACTGACATGGATGCTTTGAAAATGGATGAAGATGATCAGAAAATCTGAGAAAATAAGCTGGGGAGCTTCCCTGCAATTAAGAACAGACATTTGAGAAAATCTTCTACTCCTAAAGGCTTAGCATGGCTTATTCTTCAACCTTGTGGCATTTCCATTCTGGTGAAATGTACACTCAGGGACTGTCTTTTGTGTCTAAAATGCTACAAGTACAATTCTCTCTGTTGCTGTTCAATGCCTGTGGTCTCAAACACTGATTTCTTTGTTCTAGGACACAGCCAGGAAAGAATAATAATTTGATCCCATTGGAATTTCCATTTTCTAAGTCAAATTGATTGAATATTGTCAGTCACCTAAAAGACCTAAGCCAGCAAGTGGATTTCAGGCCACCAACACTAACATTAGTCTAAACTGCAGAAGGCAGGCAGTATTGCCTCCCATCTCCCACTACAACTTAACTTCCTGGAAGTCTGCATATAGATATATTGCAAGACATTCATCAGTTCCCAGACCCTATCAGGACCCCTTCAATCAAGGGACCATCTTAACCAGTGCCTAGAGCTGGCAGCAATACAGCACATTGAGATTGTCTCCCCCCCCTTTTGTTTTAAAGCCTTGGAATCCCCTATGGTGGTAAAGTCCCCTATTAGCTGGTGATGTGGATATTGGAGGTGGCATGGGGCTGAGCAGGCATGGAATGGAGAGAGACAGCCTTGGCAACCTTTGGAAGGGATTGAAACCCAGCTTTCATGGTGGTAATGAGGTGAGAAGAGCAACATCTTCACACTCCTTCTACATTGTGCTTGATTCAGGAGATATACATGCCCACAGAAAAGCCAGTTTCTTTATCAAGGACCATATTTTATAATACTGGGCATAAAGGTCTCCAGAAGAAGAAAATCAGAATCTGTAAGAATAAAATGTTAACAATGATAACCTTTGAATGTAAAGATATGACTGAATCTTTCTAGTCCCATGGCTCAAATCCCCTGTGGTTTCTAAATTTCCTCCAAGCATATGCCACTCTCAAAATATAGAAAGCAGCATGCAATGAAAGCGTAAGACTCTATCTGTCTCAGGGGGAGCTGAGAGTTTATAGAAAGAAAACAAAACAAGACCTATGTGCTCCCGTTTTAGCAGAGCTTAATTAGGTGACCTCATCACTCTGTCAAATCCTCTCTGCCCATAAGAGACTCCTCCAGCAGCCTTCTGCTCCTCATTAGTGCTCCCCTCCGGCTATTCACAGGGAAGGAGCTCCCCTCACCTGCCTGGCTGTCAGATGCTCCACCTGAGACAGCCGGTGGGTGATTCCAGGGAAAACTCTGCATGCTTCCCTCCCTGCTTCAAATTGGTCATTCTCCCTGGTTTCTGAAAGTGACATGCAATTTAAATTCATCTCCAGTGGGTACAACAGGAGCATTAGCAGGGACAGTTCTTTAAATGGGCAGACTGCAGGAACACAGAGCTGACCAAGTCCCCTTCCGTCTGACAGTCCCGATGAAGATGGGACTGCGATTTGGAAAGTTCATATTCACATAGTATCGACAACCATTTGCATTCTCTGGTCTGAATAGTTATTCCTCCTGCAGACATTTGAAAAGGCAGCCAGGAGTTCATCAGGAGGCAACAGCAGAAAATCACTGACCGCTATTACACAGTTACACCCAACTTTTTTCTCAACAGGCTCCTATATTCAAACCATTCTCTCCCAATCCCCATCCCTTAGGCCTTAATGTTTGTATTTTATTGTCTTTAAATACTTGTGCTGGGGGCTGGAGAGATGGCTCAGTGGTTAAGAGCATTGCCTGCTCTTCCAAAGGTCCTGAGTTCAATTCCCGGCAACCACATGGTGGCTCACAACCATCTGTAATAAGGTCTGGTGCCCTCTTCTGGCCTGCAGGCATACACGGAGAAAGATATTGTACACTAAATAAATAAATATTTAAATAAAAAATTAAAAATATAAATAAATAAATACTTGTGCTGCTGAAGTCCTGCTCCTACCACACTGCCAACAAGAGATAGAAACGACCGAGAGGTGCTTGCCACAGATGGCCGCTTTCCAGGCAATGTCCCTTCAGTGATGTGGCAAAAGTTCTCACACTACATTCCCTTTTGGTATCAATGGGACAAACAAACATGTGAATCGCCCATCACCTGAGGTCCCTTATTCAGATGTCCTGTTTGGACACTTTTGCTTTACGTGTTGGGCTTCAGTTGGAGAGGGAACCTGGGGTGGGGGGAAGGGACACTGCCAGGCACAGGAAATCTGGGACAAGAGCCTAGAAATCTAGGTGACCAGAAGAGAAAGATAATTAGACACACGGCTTTTAGTCCCCTTGCAGAAAACTTGCCCGGGGCAGAAGAGAGCCTTCCCGGAAGACTCATCTCCACATTCGTTCTGGTTGAGCATCTCAGGACCAGCAAGAAGCTCTGATTACCAGCAAACAGATTTTAAGGGAAAAGCCCTGTTCCCTGAGCACTCTGAGTCTGGTGCCATGACTGGTCGCTAGCTCCCCATTTTACAGATGAAGAATAGATCACAGATGCTCCAGCGGCCTCACACACTCTCTCTTGTTCTCAAGAAACAGGCCATGCCCCATCTCTCTCTTCAGGTGCATAGTGGCAAAGAACAATCAAACTGCTGTGGTCTCGCAGTATCCTCTGGCAAATTCCAGCAAGTCCAGGCTCCTCTGGTCCACACCCACAGCAACTGTGAGTCATAACTTTATTTTCTTACTTATTGCCTTCCTTCTTCTGTGACTCCTAGCATGGAGGCTAGGTCACAAAATATGGGAAACCCACACAAATGTGTAAGACCAAGTAATCCCCAAATCCCCTTTGCCCATCAGGACCAGAGACACTCTTTCCTCAAGACCCCAGCATTGCTGTCTATGGAACAACACTGTAACTCTATTAATAAATCTCTTTGAAGACAACTTACTTCAGTATTGTGCATTGATCTTTTAATGCACTATTATGCATTTAATCTTTTAAAATTAATCTCACAATCACATAGTAAGCAGCCTGTCAGAGGCTCCCATCTGCCATTTCCTTATGCAAATGGAAGGGTTTTTTGTTTGTTTATTTGTTTGCTTTTAAATCAAGATCCAGGAAGAGGAGCAACTGTATGGATCCAGTCCTAAAAAAAGGTTACTGAGTTCATCTGAAGAGCAGTCTAAGGGCTTTCTCTTCCATGGGAAAGGGGCAACAAAGTTGACAGTCATCACTGGTTGAGAGGTTTTTTTTTTTTTTTGCATTTTTATCTTTGAAGTGTGAGGTATAAGATAATGCCATGAGAAGCAGAATGATTCCAATGGTGTCTCTGCCCGATTGTATTTCTGAGGAAGTCTTGCTTTAAGTAAGTCGGGCCCTAACTTGTGTGTTTTTTTCTTATTTATAGAATTCATGAACATGAGAACATTAGCGATAACATTAAAGCAAGTACACATTTCAAAGTACATATTGAAGGAAATGAAAGTTTTCTGATAAAATATTAATTCTGCATTAATTTTGCATCGCTTTTGATGCCTTGCAGCATTAAAACTGCACAGCAGGGAGAACCACTTTCCAAGGCTTGGGGAGAGCATCTTGTACTTTGGGGGTTTCTATTTCTGGCATCCCTATCTAGGTGTTGGGTGTTTTTTTTTTTTTTAAGACAAAATCTGGTTTTCCCTTTCTCAAACTACCCATTTGTTCATTCCGCAGATGATTGCAGGCCTTCCATGTGCTCACACGCTTGCTTTCCCTCTCTGTGGACTTCCCAGGCACCGAGGGTCAGCCTGTCATACTCTGGAACACTCAGTCCCTCCCTCCTGGCCCTGGATCCTCACTCTAGCTGCTGTTCCATGGTCCCCTGGTCTTTCTCCCTTTCCACTGGGGAGCTTTCTTGAATAACTGGTTCATCTTGGCCTCATCCATCTCTTTACTCTTTCCCTCCCTGCCTCTCTACTTCTCTCCTTCTCTTCCTTTTTATTTATAGAATTCTCCTTATATAGCAACAGGGAGTAGCCAAGGACCTTGAACTGCTGTCCTCCTACCTCTACATCCTAGTAATAAGATTACAGGCGTACCCAGTTTTACGCTGTACTGAGAACCAAACCAGGACTTGCTGCAGGTTAGGCTAGCCCTGTACCAACTGAGCTACATCCCCAGCCCCCAGAGTTAATCCTTTTTACTTCTAATTTTTAATCGTTTGACAGTCTTACACAGTTGTATAACAAATTTTGTCATTTTCATCCCTCACCCCCTTCCACACCCTCCCCATCATCCACTGTTACCCTTCTCACTTCTTCCCAGTGAGCCCTGTCTTTCCCATCTTCTTTGTTGTGTGTGGCCCACTGAGCTTAATTAGATTTACTTATTCAAGCTGGAGAGGAAGACACTCAATGGGACATGGACAACGGATCTATGGTTGTAGCACTGAAGAATATGACACCATTTCTAAAGGTGTGTTATTGCAAAGGGTCTCTCTGGAAGTGGCGGAGACTCATGGGCCCCTTCTTTATTCATAATGCAATGCTGGTAGCCCCAGTCTTGTCTTATGCAGGTATACACTACTGGAATGAGTTCATGATGCAATGGCTACATCATTTCCAGGTGAAAACTCTTCATTGGATATTTTATCTCCCCTTTCTCAGCTCTTACATTCTTGCCGATCCTTCTTCTTTTTTTTTTAATTCTTTTTTAATTAAAATTTCCAACTGCTCCCCGTTTCCCATTTCCCTCCCCCTCCTCCCACATATTGCCCCCTCCCCCCGCTCCCCTCCCCCTATCCCCACTCCACTTCTCCTCCCCCCAGTCCACTCCCCCTCCCTCTCGATACTGAAGAGCAGTCCAAATTCCCTGCTCTACAGGAAGACCAAGGTCCTCCCACTTCTATCTAGGTCCAGGAAGGTGAGCATCCAAACAGGCTACGCTCCCACAAAGCCAGTTCATGTATTAGGATCGAAACCTAGTGCCATTGTCCTTGGCTTCTCATCAGCCTTCATTGTCCGCCTTGTTCAGAGAGTCCAGTTTCAACCCATGCTTATTCAGTCCCAGTCCAGCTGGCCTTGGAGAGCTCCCAATAGATCAGTTCCACTGTCACAGTGGGTGGGTGCACGCCTCGTGGTCCTGATTTCCTTGCTCATGTTCTCCCTCCTTCTGCTCCTCATTTGGACCTTAAGAGCTCAGACGGTTGCTCCAAATTGGGTCTCTGTCTCTCTCTCGATCCATCGCCAGATGAAAGTTCCTGTGCCATTCTCCTTGGCCTCTCGTCAGCTCTCATTTTCCGCCACATTCAGAGAGTCCGGTTTTATCCCATGTTTTTTTCAGTAGCAGTCCAGCTGGCCTTGGTGAGCTCCCAATAGATCGCCCCCCCTGTCTCAGTGGTTGTGTGCACCCCTCATGGTCCTGACTTCCTTGTTCATGTTCTCTCTCCTTCTGCTCCTCATTATAACCTTGGGAGCTCAGTCCGGTGCTCCAGTGTGGGTCTCTGTCTCTATCTCCATCCATCGCTAGATGAAGTTTCTATTTGCCGATCCTTCTTTCATGATGTCCCTGAACCTTGGAGGGGTTGTTAGAGTTGTCCCAACTGGGACCAAGCATGCCACCATCACTCATTCTGAACACTTTGGCCAGTTGTATATTAACCTACGACTGTTGCAGTAAGAAGCATCTCAGATGAAGTCTAAAGGTGAGTCTTTGGAGGGCAGTTTGGTCAAACAATAATGGTAAGTTCTCTTTTAGAACCTGTGCCTTCTGCCGGGCGATGGTGGCGCACGCCTTAAATCCCAGCACTCGGGAGGCAGAGGCAGGCGGATCTCTGTGAGTTCGAGACCAGCCTGCTCTACAAGAGCTAGTTCCAGGACAGGCTCCAAAACCACAGAGAAACCCTGTCTCGAAAAACCAAAAAACAAAAAACAAAACAAAACAAAACAAAAAAAAAACTAAAAAAAACAACCTGTGAGCCACTGGTCTTAGTATTAATGGGAGATTGCTGTGTAGGTCGTTTATCTTTCCCTCTTCACAGGCAGACTGTGAACATTGATCTGAAATCACAGTTTCTGGTGTTTGGTCTCATCCATTCCTCTAGCAGTCCCTCAGGGGCAGGTCCCTTCATAACAGCCATCAAAGTAGAATTGCATGGCTGCCCTGGATTCTTACTCTAACAACCCAACAGCATTCTTTCCTTGAGTTCTTTCTTCTCTTGCTTCATCGGACTTTTCTCCCAGCTACCTCTCCTACCATCTGGCCCTTTCTTCTGTGTTTTGTGAACACATCAGTTTTTCTTTTATTTCCCTTGAGACAGGGTTTCACTGTGTAGCTCTGGCTGTCCTGGAACTCATTCTGTAGATCAGGCTGACCTTGAACTCACAGAGATCCTCCTATCTCTGCCTCCAAAGAGCTAGGATCAAAGATGTGTACCACCATCGCCCGGCCACACATTATATTTTTCGTTCATCATTATGGGTGGCTGTAGACTCATCCCTTGGCACTTATTTCTATACTCTTTCAATCATCATTATGGGTGGCTGTAGACTCATCCCTTGGCACTTATTTCTGTACTCTTTCAGACTTCAAAAGTCAATTTCAGTCATTGTCTCCATTTTTCTAACATCCTCTCACTGCAATCTGTTTCTCCTTCCCTCATGCCAGTAATATTGCTTGAAGAATACAGTCGCTGTTTTAACTCAGCAGACACATTTTACCCCTCATCTTATTTTACTCAGAGCAGCATCCGACATTTCTTCCTTCTTGGTGATCTTAACCATGCTTTCTTTGCTCCCTGCCCTCCATTCACTTCTCAGGTCATCTTTTAGGGGATGCTCGCTGAGGGACTCTTCATCCAGTCATCTCCCAGTGTCTCTTCTCATTACCCTATGTTTACACTGAGTGATTCCACCCACTGTGCTACCTGGAAATCAACTGTACATTGATGATCTGCAGATTTCTTCAATCTTGAGTCTGGATTCTGCTGCTGGATCCATCCAATCACTTGCTGATCTGGTCTGGATGGACCAAGTCCCTATAGCTCATCTGACTCCAACTCAAACCTATGCCATTGTCTCCAGATTGTTTCTCTCTCTGTGATTCTTCTCTTGGTAAATGGAACCAGTAGAACCCCAAATATTCAGGTGGCATTTAGGACTTCTGTCCTGAAGTACGTTCTTGACTAGCCTTCCATGTTCTTATTTTCTAGTTCCCTCATTGGCCTCTTCTCAGACTTCTTCCTCCTGGGTTTTGTCATGCTCTAGGGCTCGATTTTGAGTTTTTCTTTTCTAGTCTTATTCCACGATGCTGCTATCAGATCATGACCTTCAGTGTCATCTGTTTAAGAATAACATTCACTCTCATAATTCCAGACCTCTTGGCTGGACACATACATCCAACCGTCCTGACCAAGCTTGCTGAAAGCTTAAATACAGAACCAGAGCAGAATTCTTATTCTGTGATGTATCTTCTTTACCTGTTTTTCTTTTCCAATTTCATGTTATGACACTAATGCTCACCTGGAGATGTGGACCAAAAACTAAGGCATCATTCGTCACCCTTCTATTTTTCTTTCCAGCTCTTTCCAACTTATTCAAATGTTCAGAAAACCCTGTTGGATTTGTGTCCCGTCACCTCTAGCTACCAGTTAGCTCTGAGCTTAGAGTCATCATCTTCCTTTAGTAGGGCTGCTAACTGCCCCAATGTGTGCACTCTTACCCTCTCACGGCTACTTTTCAACAGCAGCAACGGTTCACTAACAACTGAGAGCAAATCTATTCACCTTCTCTTGGCTCACAGAGCCTCATATTGCCTGCCCCTAATGTCCTCTTCTGTTTACTCTCCTGCCACTGGCTACTTCCCTGCTTTTCCATTGATTAAATATGCCATGCTCCAGATCTCCACTCTTCTCTTCTCTTGACTTAGACCATCACCTTTGCACATTTTACTCTGTCACATTCTGACAGGGTGGGGGGAAGAGGGAGGAGAAATCTTTTAAAAAGTATACTTTTAAAAGGAGGCTTCAGGAGATCAGAATAATCTTATCCATGCACCGTCTCCAGTACTCATGGAAAGATGTATCATATACTTGATAAATATCTGCTGGATGAATGTATGGGCAAAGCTTAGAGCATGAATTGAGCTTTCTTCACTCACACAGAATAGAATGCTGGGAGGAAGAGGAAGTGAGCTCAGACTCGACAGCTCTGCTCTCTGGAGCAGACGCCATGCTCCCCTCTCCCCGGCAGATGCGATAAAGCTCCGACCCAGGATGGACGTAGGCTAGAATCTTCCCGGTAAGCGCTCCTTGGGGTGCTACACAAATGAATAGAAATGGGCCAAGCAGTGTTTAAAAGAAAAAAAAAAAGAAGTTTGGTCTTGCCTTTCTAGACACTTAAATGTCTTCAGAATTCCTTTTGTTTCATCCTGTTCCTCCTTTTATTTCAAACCATAAAAGTGATCTTATAAAGTGAAAACTGCATTCGTTTATCCTTTACGCTTAGAAATCATGGGATTCAATCCAAACTCCCTGATATACCTTATAAATTTCTTCATGATTTGTCCCTAGCCATTTCCACATATTCGGTTTCCTCTTTCAGAGGCTCCATGGTGTCAGTTATACATGACGATATGTTACAGAGTTTCTTTTGTACTTTATGTTCATAACTGGTAACACTAAATTATGTACTTAAAAATTGACAAAATGATGGAACCCTGTTGGAGTACATTACTGGCTGGTTAGAGGTCAAGTCTGCCATAGTTTGGCAGCTTTCTATAGGCTCAGAAACATGGAAAAGTCCCTCCCTTTCCAGAAAGTCTTCTTGCTGTCTACCTGCCTTATCTGGAGAATGTCTGGATCTACAGGACTGATCTTATCTAAATCAGATACCTATCTCTAAACTAGATGCCTGATTCATCTTTGACTTGAACTTTGGCACAGATTTGAAGCACAATTAATAAAAACTCAGAGAGAAAAATTGGGGTTCAGCCTGAAGATCCAAAAAGCAAAGCAGCCAGCCATTGGCTCTTACCTTTACTTCAGTCTGAAGTGACAATTCTGCCTCCAGGGATCTCAGAATGAGACTGTGACTAAGAGCTGCCTCCTCCCATTTTCTAATTCTCTCTAGGGTGTGGATTAAAGGCGTGCACCATTGGGATTAAAGGCATGTACCACCTGGTTTCTACGGCACCTAGTGTGGCTACTGGGATTAAAGGTGTGTGCTACCACTGCCTGGTCTGTAAGGCTGACCAGTGGGGTTGCTTTACTCTCTGATCTTCAGGCAAGCTTTATTTATTAAAATACAAATGAAACACCACTACACATATTCTAGAAGACAAGTGCCAGGAGCTCTGCTATTGGACCCCACTGCCACATGATGCCTTGTGACAGAAACATGCCACATGATGCGAATTAGCGTTTGTCCCCAGGTTCCCCAAGGCTACATATTCCTTATGCTCTAAAATAAAGTTGAGCTGATTCACCAGAATCAGTCTCCTGGAGGTCTCCCTCCATCCGTGTTCATGGGTTATATACAAAGCTTTCTGTTGCCCCCTTTGGCTCTTTCTCCTCTCGGACTAATGGCTGATAGACCAACAGGGAAAGAGGAAGCCTACAGGATGCATGTTAGATGTTCTTACACAAAACATCACAACTCATGTGAAGGGTGTTTAGTTCTTTAACATGCCACAGTCTTTCTGACCTCGTTTATTTATACAAGTTCTTTCTTTACCTGGAACCCTCACGTTTCTTTTCCATCTTTTTCATGGTGTGCTCACACTGAAGTTTCAAATTCACTTTGGTCCATACTTCCTGGAGGAATCCCTGTTTAAGTTCCCAAGTCCAGATTAAGTGCCTTGAAGGGAAATCTCACATATCTTTAGAATATATACTTATGTTTAAAAACAATTACCTCCCTTAAAGACAGGTGTTTCCTTTGGTTTTGTTTTATTTTGTTGCTTTTATGTTTTTTTTTTGTTTTTGTTTGTTTGTTTTGTTTTGTTTTTTTTGAGACAGGGTTTCTTTGTGTAGCTTTGGAGACTGTCCTTGAACTAGCTTTGGAGACCAGGTTAGTCTTGAACTCACGTAGATCTGCCTACCTCTGTCTCCTGAATTCTGGGATTAGAGGTGTGTGCCACCACTGCCCGGCAAGGATGAGCATTTCCATCTTGTACCCAGACCTTTCATTTTTTGAAGAAGTTTTTATTTTTGTTTTATGTGCATATGAGTTTTGCCTATGTGTGTGTATGTGTACCATGTGCATGCCTGGTGACTACCTAGCCAGAAAAGAATGTTGGATTCCTCAAAACTTAAGCTAAGGAGATACCATGTGGACTCTGGGAACTGAATGGTCTTCCGAAAGAATAGCAGGTGCTCTTAACACTTGAGCCATCTCTCCAGATCCTTTGGTAATCAGTTTTACCTAACAACAAGAATCGTGCTTGGCACAGTATGACCCCACAGGTATTTTGCTAATTTACTTAATATTTATGGAATATGAGCCACAGGCCAGACACTGCCCTTAGAGATCCAGTATCAATATGACAGCTCCCTACCCTTATGTGTTTTCCTATGTAGGAAAAGACAGACAAGAATATATGTAGTATGTCAATGGTGACATCTTTAGAGAAAAGGGATACAGAAGAGAGGGTAAAGGAGCAGAACAAACTCCATTTTGAGAAAGAACTTTATTTTAGACAGGACCTAAGTAGGAGGGTGAATGCAGTCTAGCAAAGCCATACACATTCCCAAGAAACTGTGCCTGTCCTAGCCAAACTGACCCACCAGAGTACCCAAACAACATCTGGTTGCATCTTCTTGGTTCAAAAGTCCTTGTAGGTACCTGAGTAAGCTAAGATACCAGCCTGTAGTGAGAGCTGCGGGCTGTTCCTGCCGCCCCAGCTCCTGGTAGCCTGGCTAGCTTATGCCCCAAAATAACAACACACAAACTGTATTCTTTTAAACACTGCTTGGTCCATTATATCAAGCTTCTTCTCGGCTAACTCTCACTCAGTTGCTACTATAAAACACCATGGACTGGGTGCCTCTAACAATACATACAGTTATAGAAGTTGTAAAATAAAGACATCTTCAGACTTGATATTTGGTTGCCTCCTAGCTCATAGATGGTGTGTGGGGGGGGTGGGGTGTATTATTCTCACATGTTAGAAAGGCTTCAGGAAGCCAGTAGGGTATATTTCATTCCACTGTTAAGCACTCTACATAACTTAATCACATTCCAAAGAACCTATCTCTACACATCATAATTTCAGGGTCAGGATTTCATTGTGGAAATGGACAGTGGAGACAAACACTCAGTAGTACACAAGAAAAGGTTAAAAATCATCTCCAATTGTTTGGGTATTTTTATTAATACTACAATAAATTACCACAAAGTTATTGCCTTGGAAGAGTACAGCTTCCTCTTTTTAGTTGTGAGGTCAGAAGTAGAGAAGGCATCCTTTGGGCTCTAGGAGGGGCTTCTCCTTTGCAGTTCCTAGAGTTTGTCTCCATTCCTGGGCTTGTTATATCTTCTTCCCTCTTCAAAGGCAGAAGTATAGAATTTTTGAATCTTTCTGATTCTTTGACCTCAGCTTCCATTGCCTTATTTGCTCCCCTGGCTCCCTCTCTGTCTTCCAAGGATCTTTGCGATTATATTGGGGTCACTCAGATAATTCAGGATAATCTCACGATTTCAATATCATTAGTTTAATCACAACTCTGAATCTATTTTGCCATTTAACGTAACACATTTGCATGTTGTGGAGATTAGAACACCAGCATTTTTGAAAAGACATTATTCTGCCTACACTCGGGCTATGTTCGTGCATAATGAGAGGTGTATTGAAAATAATGAGAAATTTCCTTTAAGGGAAAGAGAAAATTGCCAATTCTGGAGGAGGCTGTGCAGGTGTTTACAGACCTAATCTCCTGTAATTCACTAGAATTCATCCATCTGAGCACGGTTTTCACTCACGACAGTCAGTCCGGAAGGTCACGGCTGTATTTTAATGTAGTGTTCTTCCTCAAACCATTCAACTCTCTGAACTTGCCTTCGGAGTACTCATCAATGGAAGCAATTGCTTATTCTTTGAGGGAGGTTTATTATTTGGAAAAATACAAAATGTTGAATTAAGCTATGGGTCTCTAGGGGTGGTGGATAAAGAAACCCACATGCCTTCAAATTGTCTAAGAAAGAGATTTCAGAGGAGAAATTCTAAAAGCATTTGAAGAGTGGTCATCAGAACAATTGTATCAGGTTGAGAAAATGAGTATTTTAAAGTATAATAGTGCTGTGATTGTACAAACTTTGCTTTATTAATCACTTTGTATTTCTATAAAGTAAAGCACGGTTAGCACTTCAAGAACATGTCTTTAAGCAAAAGTAAAGAGAATTTTTATATGGGAAGTAGTTTCTGATGAAATCACTGGGGAACTGCTTATTTCTTATTTCATTGGAAGCCATGTGTTATGAACTAGCTCTTTAAAGTTCATCGTCTCTTCATAGTATATTGCCTGAGTAGAGCGTCGTAAATGACCCCAAACTAGATCGTTGGCTTTAAAAGTCCTTAATCACTGTATTTGACAGAACAATCTTTAATATTTTTTATCTTATCAGTAATATAGCGTTTCAAGAACCCAAAATGAATTATGAGAAATTATCAGGTTGTCTTTAGAATTTTTTCTCAGAGAAATGCAGGGAGGATGATTTGGAATAAAACAGTTCTAACTTTCTACCAAGAGATTTGTTCTTTACAGGCATCACCAAAAGAACAAATGAACACATTCTGCCTATGAGTGCACTTTGATTGGCAAGATCTCAGAATGGAACTGACTCAACACTCTGAATTTATTTCCTACAAATCAGAGATTTTAGCTGAGTCCTCCAATCGCCTTCCAGAGCACAGTTTAAAAAATTTATTTACTGGACAATGAAGTGACTTTAGTGTTGAATACCATCTCGCCTCTTTCTCTCTCCCCCAACTCTTTCCCTCTCGCCTCTCTTTCCTCCCATATAATTAGATCCCAGAGCTGCTCACTAAGCTTATATACTTCCTTACTTAAGTGAATGAAACACTGGCTTAAAGGGTCCACTTTGTGCCTCTGTCCACTCATAATTTTCCAGTTCTGTTCTGTAGGTGGCAGTCATTCTCTGGAAGGAGAATGTGAATGTAGTCCATGGTTCCAGGCTGATCTGCCTAAGGAGGCCTTGGAGAAAGCCAAGCCTGAACTTTCTTGGTCTTCCTGTTTGTCTGATTTTCCCTTCCCAGCAAACATTCCAGGCTAGTCAATTTGGCTTCTTGCTTTGAGGATTTAAATGGAGAACCGTGTTTGTGGTATAATTCTGGTTTAGAGAAGTGTCTTGCTTGCCACACACTCTAGACAAGACACATCTCAGGAAGCAAGTATGAGCTGTGTCCACAGTACAAAATAAATCCCCGCTTCTAAAAATACCTCGATGCATTTTCTGATGTGTACAAAAGTCTAATTATTGTCTTGATTTTGCATGATGAGCACTGGTATTCCAGAGTCCATGGGTTTAGAGACTGGACTAAAAAATGTAAGACCTCAAGTAGGATATTGTCACATGTGCCCAGACAATTCCCCATAATTTCTTCACTTTACAAACCAGAATACACTGGAAGGATTTTGTCCATATAAAAACCACCTCATTCACCTTCAGGAGATCCCATTCCCCCTCTCCATTGGCTGTCAAATGGTTTCATTTATCAGGGCAAAACAAGTTGAAAGTGGGTTTGCTAACCTCCTCTTGG
Organism: Chionomys nivalis; assembly: GCF_950005125.1. Taxonomy (NCBI): domain Eukaryota; kingdom Metazoa; phylum Chordata; class Mammalia; order Rodentia; family Cricetidae; genus Chionomys; species Chionomys nivalis. Next base: position 48,124,055 of record NC_080087.1, read on the forward strand.
ACTTCACGCAGGTCTTTCTCTTCGATGGCTTTTTGCTTAGCTGTGTAAGTCATTACTTTCCTTAAAATTTCTGTCCCAGTGTAGAAAAGAGAATGGGAGTATTTGGAAAACACATGCCCCCTTAAATTTGGTGGAAGAAAAGAACAGAGGAAGTAGAAATAATTTAAACAAAAGGAACTGATGTATATTATGCAACTACTGGCAGATCCAAACATAAGAATTTCAAAGTATTCTAAGACTAATGGAAGGCCTGTGTAGGCGCTATAAGAAAGTGCTCATGCAGGAAGGGCAAAGGAACTTGGGTGCAGAAAGAGGCAGAGACTGCCTTAGGAGCTGGTGGCAGGATTATAAACAATAAAATATATTATTGGTGGTTGCATTATTTTACCCTTGGGGCTAGCGGAGAAACATTAAATAAAATATTATACTCACATGCTTGATCACATCAGGGGAAGGATTTAGATTCTCAATTATAGGTAGGGCAACAGCGAGAGGGAGGGAGGAAAAGCAGGAGAGGTGGAGAGGACATGCACATACCGGCATTTCACTTATTTATAAGCTGCCTATGTGCATCAGTGAAGCTGGAAATCAGCATTGGCCTGCTTCATTGTCAGGTTCTTGTCAATAAATCCTACTCAAATGCCACCCCTGGAGTCCTCCCTGTCACGCACAGAGTCAGTCACTCCTTTTTCATTGCAGGCCGTTTTGTGGATAGCTCTTTTATACCAAGTCATCATGTTTCACATTGTCTTCCAGTAAAATATAGACACATTGAAAAACGTTAAAGCATGCACTTTGAACCAGGCACCCCTAAAACTGAGTCATAGGAAAAAATGCGATGGGATCCTTTACAGAAAAGAGAGGATACTGATTAGCTTTGCAAACACAAAATGTGTCCTTTTCTGGCCTTCTTTATCAGTGAAAGATGTAGAAAGTTAGATTCACAGAGACAGATTATAAACATATACTTTTCTCTTCAACAAAGATTGCCACTTCTTCCCTCAAGAGAGATAGGAGTCCTGGTGTTCCTAGAAGTGGAAAGATGGAAGAGACAGAATCCCCCTCCCAAGGATAAGGCATGCATTTGTCCTTCACACCTGTGACTCCAAGGGTGTTAGTTCTCAAACGTGGGGACAAACAGCTAACTGAGGTGCCTATGAACAAATCAAAGCTGATGCCAGCTACCAGGTTATCCCTGCATCCTTCAGTCCTTACTTCTTGTTAGCAGAGGGTCCTTCTTGCTAGCATACGCTACTCTCTACCCTGAACTTTTCCAGGCCAGTGACTGGAGTAGGTTGCCCTTCCCCTAGTTGCTTTTCTCTATATAATCCAGCCATGTAGGGTACACTAGTTCTTTTTGGCTCTTTTACCTCTTGGCCTCTTGGCCCCAGGCACTTTTCTTGGGTGCTCCTCTCTAGCTCTCCCTACACCTCTCTTCATGACTTGGTTTAGTCTGCCAGCCATGCTCAGCCTGGGCTCTTCCTTCTGCCTGCTTTCTCCCTTATATCTACAATAAAGAAATCTCCATACTTTATGAGTAGCTATGTCCTCCTCCTTTCATTTCATTTGTTTTATTCAAAGGGCAAGCAAAGAAAGCTGAGACCTACATGTCCAGTGTTGCCGTTTCATTTACTGAAGTCTCAGAGTGCGGGAAAGAATGTTAGATGGTTTGAGAGAAAATAGAAAGTAAAGCTGTTAAGTCTCAAACCAGCTACAAATGTCCGAGATGCCTATTTAGTGTATCAAAGCAGACCAGGCTGCCAGGTTCTCCCAATATTCCTAAGTCCCTACCTATTACAGAGTATAGCTGGCAAACCACGTCCTCTACCCTGAACTCTCCGTTCCATGTTTCAAACCTGGGACAGCTGAGCTACCTATTTGACACAAGTGTCATTTTCCTTTAACTTAGTGTCATACCAAGAGGAGGACACCATAGAAAACAACTGGAGGGGAGTGTAGTTGGCAGGCACTGTAACTCCCAACACATATATGTATGGTGGGAAACCATGGACCAGGCTGGAGAGATCATTTCAGGAAGCAGCAGAGGCCAGCTGTGGTGGTTTGAATAGAATGGGCCCCTTAGGATCACATAAGGATGCTCTGTTGAACCATGTACCCCTAAAACTGAGTCATAGGGAAAATGCGAAGGGATCCTTTACAGAAAAGAGAGGATACTGATTAACTTTGAAAACACAAAACTTGCCCTTTTTTGGCCTTCTTTATCAGTGAAAGATGTAGGAAGTCAAATTCATGGATACAGGAAAGATACTTTGACCTTGGTCTCCAGGGAGTGGCACTATTAGGAGGTGTGCCTTGTTGGAGAAGGTGTAGCCTTGCTGGAAGAAGTGTACCACTAGGGCATGGCCTTTGGGCTTTCAAATGCTCAAGCCAAGCCCAGTATGTCTTATGCTGCCTGTCAATCAAGTTAGAGAACTCTCCAGTCCTTCTCCAGCACCATGTCTGCCTGTGTGCTCCCATGCTTCCCACCATGACTATAATGGACTAAATCTCTGAAATGTAAGCCACCCCGATTAAATGTTCTCCTTTATAAGAGTTGCCACAGTCATAACGTCATTCACAGCAAAGAAACCCTAAGACAACAGCAGAACCTGAATAGAGCAAAATCTCTTCACCCAGTGCCACAACCACTAGAGACCCACAAATCATCTCAGCCATGAATATGCAGGGTGCAGATGTGAAAGGCTGAACTGCCCAAAGAGAGTTTTGAACTTGGGAGCAGATTGGTGGGTTGTACTTTGACCCAGTCTTTTCTCTCCAGATACTGCTAGTTGACCTGGTAGCGAATATTTGGGGAAGATTTGCTATCAACAAATCAATAACAGAATTTAATGAAGGGGCAGTTAATCTGAACATGTAAGTGTAGTGCATGAATCTACGTGCATGCTATACTTGCAACATGTGAACATCTAGACATGTAGAAATTGTAAAACTTACCTGTACATCCAGAGAGCTTAGTTGAACAGCTAAAATATGGCTAACACCTTGCAAATGTATTCAAAAGAAGTGGGTGGACTTAATGATGCTAAAACCAAGAGAGGACATTCACACTGCCTTACTCAATGGCTGGAAATGCATCCTTTCATAGCCAACTCACTGAACTGTCTAATACATTTTAGCATCTATCCTGTACATTTTAGCACCTATGAATAAAGCCAAAAGAAATAAATCTGTATTTATTCAAGCATCATGAATGTATCAGTGCTTTATGTGGACCAGATGTGCACATCCTACCTTCAAAGGCCTTACGTACTCCAATGGAAAAGGAAATTAAAAGGGCTAGGTTAAGCACAGGACACACCAAGACCAAGTTCTTGGCACAAAGGAGATTTGTTTGACAAAAATGAACAAAGGGCAGGGACTAAGAAACAAAGATGGGAGAGAGAGGATGAGGAAGAAGGGAAAAGGACCAAGGGAGAGGCAAAGAGATATTTGCCCCTAGGGACACAGGACTGCCTTTTGATAAAGAGGAGACAGGCACGACCCGTAGCCAAATGACAATTCATAAGGGAAAAGGGGAACCCCATGTTAGGATGAAGTGTATAATTTTAATTGGACATGGTAATTAGGGCAGTCAAAGGGGACTTTTGGTTGCTGTACTTCAATACTTTGATAGCTGGACCCTGGTAGTCAGCCTCAGGAGGAAGAAATGGCTAAATAAGGGAATAGACCTTGGTGGCTAGCTTTAGGAATGTAATCTAACGGTTAGCAAGGCAGAGGGAATAGGAGAAGAGGAAGGCCTGATAGAGCCATGTTTGCCATTCTTGGGCCCAGAAGAGCCCTTCAGGGATACGTAAATAAACAACTACCATAAAAAGCGGAAAGAGAATACTGCGATCAGAAAAGAAGATGGAGGGATGAACAAAGAATCCAGGCTGGCTTAAACGCATGGCAGTTCGGCAGTTCCAGAGTGTTCCTGTTACCTCCAGAGGCTCTCTCCATCACTGTCACCTCCATCTGGACCATTAGCCCAGCAGCCTTAGTCAATGACTATACGAGCTTTCTCCCACAGCCTGGATTGAATAGTTCTGCTGACAATTCTGAGGCAGATCTGCTGCAAGCCCAGTGACAGAGCTGCTGGGAGACGAGGCCTCTGTGTGCTCTTCGGATGGGTGGGGTTGAGAGCAGTTAAGGGACCCGGGCGGGTACCCAGACTGAGGAACCATATGTTGACGTTGCTGTTCCTTCTAACACAGGACAAGGACAGCTCTCACAAGAAACCTGAAAGATCCAGAACATCGTTCTCCCTTTGGGGGTAAGAAATGTTTCTATTCTTAAAAACTTTGCCTTACATGTCTCTTGACACAGCTGAATTAGGGACCGATAGAGACATCAAGGTTAAGCAAGAAGTTAAAGCATTAGAAGCTGACTTTGTAATCATAAACCCGAGTCCACGGGTCTGGATTCTAATGTATGTCGCTGTGCTTCCTCTGGGTTCATCCACGAAGATAGACATTCAAGTTAGCTACAGGCAAAACGTTAGTGAGTGCTGTGTCTTTTTCTCATGTACAATAACTTGTTGACTGTGGAGGCGGGGAGCATTTTTCTTCTGTGTACCCACGGACCTGTGCAAGGCCTCTGATCACCTCACTGACTGTCTTGAATTCTTTGCTGCTGTTACTGTCTGTCATCTCATGGCAGGGCGCATGTCTGATTGGTAGCTGTATCCTCTAGGTCAAAGCTGGAGCTTTTGTAATCAACAAAGGAATATCTATGCCCGCGGCTTCAGCGTCAGCCTTCTGAGAAGGTACAAACCCGCTGGACTCTCTCTATGTCGGATACTCTCTAACTCACTGTTTACTGAAAATTCAGAAAGTGTGGTCCCAGAAAGCCCCAGGGCTGAGGAAAAGGATGCAGTACACTGTGGTTCTCATTTGCTTTCCATAGCTTGTAGGATTAGTGTCAGGGTTGGTACCACACTGCACCCTGGGGAGTTGCCATTTGTTCTGCCATGATCACATCAGGAAGGAAAACAATCAGAGCTGAAGGCATCCCCCCTTTTTTATCCTCAAATAAAGAGAGAAGCTGTACAATTCGCACTGTGGGAAGAAGGGCATCGGTGTCAGAGATCCAGGACTCTGGGCAAAGGTGCTGGAAATGACTCTGATGTGGGTTTATTTTAATTACCAAGCTCTCAGGTTTGAAGAAACCTGTCCTTGCACTCGGGTTAATCGGCTTGCTTTTCAGGACTATATGGTTGAGAAAGAGGAATAATCTTTGGGCAAGAAGTCGTAAAGCTGGTATTTCTACTGAAATGGTTCATATAGCGCAGGCATAAAAATAGCATAGCAGTTAAATGTACCCAAATGTCATTGCTAATCTGTCTCAGAGTCACAGCCACAACCTATTCATTCTTTGGAAGTCCAGAGATAAAAACCCACAAATGTGTCTTTAGAATGAAAATCCTTATAAATCCAGCATGACAGTCTTAGGTGTTACTATTTCTCCAGTTACTTTCTGTTAAAGAAAGCAGCGGGGTTTCTTCCCTTCAGTGTTCTCTTTTATTATCCCACATAGAAGGCATTTTTTTTTCAGAACACTGTTACTGTTTCTTTATCTTTCAATTATAATAGCAAAGTTTTAAAATTTTTTCCTGAATGTTGCACATTATTGGTCACTAGAGAAACACAAATTAAAAGTGCAATAAAATACTACTGTATACCTTTTAAAGTTAAAAAAAGGTACCAGCAATTGCTGAGGCAAATAGAAGCTAGATTTCTCTTTGATTACTGGTGGGAATATGTGTTGGTACAGCCAGCCCTCTGGAAACTAGTTTAATGTGTTCTGATCTAAGGACGCATTGAGCATATGGGCCAGCAATGGCAGATTCAAGCACTTATCCTAGAGGAGTGAATATTTCAATGGTGCAAAGAAAACTCGGGGATATTTATCATAGCTTTTGTTATTCAGTTTTACAGTTGAAAACAACACCAATTTCCTTGAGTTCAACAAAATGGTATTTTCATACCATGGACCACAAATCCACCATGTGAAAGAGGAAGAAACTTTTAGTGTTGTGCATGTGATATGGTATGGATGGATTACTGCGACTATTTAGATGGACTGAAGAACAACATGCTGATTGGAAAACATCTCAACAGATCAAGTGCTGTGGGGTTCCATTTAATATACTATGTTCCCGCAAAGAAGACGTACAGGAGAACAAATTTGTGATTACTGGCTGATGGGGGAGGACTAGCTAGGATCAGTGTGATCTCGGAGGGGTAGACATGGGGAATGCTTTAGTCGCCATGAAACTGATCTGTGTTCTGATGTGGTTGTGATTACATGAACCTATGCCTAAGAGCCTTCTGTTTCTGTTTCCATTTCTCTCTATCCCCCACTGTCACAGTGTGTGTGTGTGTCTGCCTGTCTGTCTGTCTCTGTCTCTCTGTCTCTCTTTGTCTCGCACACACAGTTAAGGTAAAACACACAAAAATACAATAATGTCTGTAGTCTAGATAATAATGTTATAACTCTGTCAATATCCTGTTTCTGACATTATGTTAAGTCATAGAAAATGTCACCATCAGGAAAATCTGTATGCAGTGTTCAAAGGCTGCTATGCTTCTGAAATTTCTTTCATGTTTATAATCATTTAAGAATATACTTGTCTTCTGGGGCTCCACATATCAATTGTGACATTTAACCATAAGCTTTGTGGATAAGCAGAAAGAAAAGAATCTAGGAAGGAGTCACTCTTCCTATCTTTTCATTCTACACAGGTTTTGAAGAGGATGAGAAAACAAGAGCACCCCTAGCAATCACTAATGAAGCCTCATCACCCAGTAGGCTTGGGTTGAATCTTATCATTCATCTGTTCAAAAGGCTCCAGGGCTCTCTGTTGCCTACAAGAGGAATTTGCCATCCTTCTTTTCTCGTGAAGACCCACAACATAGTCCAGACTTAACTTTTTCTTTGTCATTCTCCATTTCTTGTGAAAATCTACACCACAACTAAAGTCATCTTTGAACATTAAAAAATGTCACACATTAATGTGACACATTCGATGGCTTCTTCTGGGGCCAGTCTGAAGAACTGAACCTTTGGCCTGGCCACTAATCCCCATCTCTTCCTCTGGCTGGCTCCTAAAACTGTTCTCCTTTCTTGTCTGACCACAGAAGCCCTGTCCTCCTACCATACGGCCTTGAATTTGACACACTCTTTGTTGGGCCCTACTCCCTTGCTACATTTACATCTCAGCTCCATTGCCGATTTTCAGAAAAAAAAAAAATCTTCCCCCATTCATTTCAGTGCGGACATTTTCACAAATGTTCCAACTGAACCATGTTAATCTTTTCTGGAATGTAAATATTTTATTATAACCATATTTTTAGTGGTTTGATGAAATGCTGCCTTACTTGAGAATATGGATCTCATATACATAATAAATATTAAGAAAACACACATATATTAAGAAAAGCTAGTATAGATTTATTACAGAAAAGTGAGAACTCCCAAGGTAGTACGAGCTCCAAGGGAGGAATAGCTACAAATTGTATGTTCCTTCACGTGTTTGAATCATCAAATACAATGCTTTAAACCCAGAAGAATTCAGAAATTATGTTTGATGTAACTGTATGAATGGAATAGGAATAATTGCTTTTCAGATATTGCTCCTGGGTTTTCAGCCCCAGGTTTCTATCCAGCTATTGATTTTTTTGTACAGAGTCATAGCCATGTTCCATTCTTTTTTTTTTTTTTTTTTTTTTTTTTTTGGTTTTTTGAGACAGGGTTTCTCTGTAGTTTTGGTTCCTGTCCTGGAACTAGCTCTTGTAGACCAGGCTGGTCTCGAACTCACAGAGATCCGCCTGCCTCTGCCTCCCGAGTGCTGGGATTAAAGGCGTGCGCCACCACCGCCCGGCCGCCACGTTCTATTCTTAAACACTTTATCCATTCTCATAGGCCCCCTATGAGACATATTGTCTCCTTTCCAATAGCCATCTTCCCTGTCTTCTTCAGACACAGTAGCACTTGGACTTCTGCTCTTTGGCTGTGCTCAGTGTTACTATCAGCACACCACAGTTCTTCTCCCTTTTACCAGCCACAAACTCCTGGAAGTCAGGACGCACTCATAGCTCTTTCCATCATCTGCAATGGCTGCCACGTGTTTGAGGGGCTTAGTAATTCTCTTATTGATTACCATGACTAACACATAGAGTTGATATTTACAGAAACAAGGGACACATCATTACAGGTCTTCATTATTAGCCTCACCAATTCACAATGTACAAACAGAATTAAATTAGTAAGATGCAGCACAGCCCTGGTTCCTGAAGCAAATGTCTTCTGCCCTGACCATATTTTTTTATTATTTAATATGTTTATTTGCTGTGAGTGGAAAAATGACTGTAGAACTATCAAACTCAAACTCAACTTGTTTTTTATGTCCACCTTCTCCTTGCCCAGTAAATTCTAACAAAGGCCATTTGATTTTCACTGGAATTTTTTTTTTTTTTTTTGATTTTTAGAGACAGGGTTTCTCTGTAGCTTTTGGTTCCTGTCCTGGAACTAGCTCTTGTAGACCAGGCTGGCCTCGAACTCACAGAGATCCGCCTGCCTCTGCCTCCCGAGTGCTGGGATTAAAGGCGTGCGCCACCACCGCCCAGCTTCACTGGAATTTTTGTTTTCCTCCTAGATTATTTGAAAAAAAATATTTCCTAGAGTGCAGCATTAATTAGGGTGCTGCTAAGCTAACTTGAGAAAGGTAACTGGGTATCTAGGTGCATTAGTGATGGTGAAGAATCTCGTCAATTGTTTTATTTGTTTGTTTTTAATCAACTTCACATAAACACAGGCAATCTGGGAAGAGGCACCGCCAATGGAGAAAATTCTTCCAACAGATTGACCTGTGAGCAATCCTGTAGGGGCATTTTCTTGATTAATAACTGCTGTGGAGGGCCCAGCCCACCGTGGGCAGTACAACCTCTGAGTAGGCGCTAAGGGTTGTATAAGAAGAGATCGCTTCCTATGTATAACCCCAGCAGCACAGACATTAAGGGCAACATTGAATAAATGGGACCTCCTGAAACTGAGAAGCTTCTGTAAAGCAAAGGACACTGTCACTAAGATAAAAAGGCACCCTATTGACTGGGAGAAGATCTTCACCAACCCCGCAACAGACAAAGGTCTGATCTCCAAAATATATAAAGAACTCAAGAAACTAGACGTTAAAATGATAATTAACCCAATTAAAAAATGGGGCACTGAACTGAACAGAGAATTCTCAACAGAAGAAGTTCAAATGGCCAAAAGATACTTAAGGTCATGCTCAACCTCCTTAGCGATCAGAGAAATGCAAATCAAAACAACTTTGAGATATCATCTTACACCTGTCAGAATGGCTAAAATCAAAAACACCAAGGATAGCCTTTGCTGGAGAGGTTGTGGAGAAAGGGGTACCCTCATCCATTGCTGGTGGGACTGCAAACTTGTGCAACCACTTTGGAAATCAGTGTGGAGGTTTCTCAGAAAAATTGGGATCAACCTACCCCTGGACCCAGCAATACCACTCTTGGGAATATACCCAAGAGATCCCTTATCATATGACAAAAGCATTTGTTCAACTATGTTCATAGCAGCATTATTTGTAATAGCCAGAACCTGGAAGCATCCTAGGTGCCCTTCAATGGAAGAATGGATGAAGAAAGTGTGGAATATATACACATTAGAGTACTACTCTGCGGTAAAAAACAATGACTTCTCGAATTTTGCATGCAAATGGATGGAAATAGAAAATACTATCCTGAGTGAGGTAACCCAGACCCAAAAAGAAGATCATGGGATGTACTCACTCAAAGTTGGTTTCTAGCCATGGATAGGGGGCCACTGAGTCTGTAGTTTGTAGTCCTAAAGAAGCTAAACAAGAGGGCAAACCCAAGGAAAAACATATAGTTATCCTCCTGGCTATGGGAAATAGACAAGATTGCAGGGCAAAAAATTGGAATCTTGGGGGTAGGGTGGGATGGGGGTAAGGGGAGATGGAGAGAGAAAAGTGTGAAGGAGAGGATGAGGGGAACTTGGGGAAACGGGATGATTGGGGATATAGGAAGGTTGGATAGGGGAGCAGGGAAACTCATATATTAGTTAAGTGAGCCACCTAAGGGTTGGCAAGAGACTTGAACTTGGAGTGGCTACCAGATGCCCAGGGCAATGTCCCCAGTTAGTTCCTTGGGCACCTGAGGATAGGGAACCTGAAATGAACCTATCCTATGGCCATACTGATGAATATCTTGCATATCACCATAGAACCTTCATCTAGCGATGGATGGAGATAGAGACAGAGACCCACACTGGAGCACCGGACTGAGCTCCCAAGGTCCTAATGAGGAGCAGAAGGAGGGAGAACATGTACAACGAAGTCAGGACCACGAGGGGTGCACCCACCCACTGAGACAGTGGGGCCGATCTATTGGGAGCTCACCAAGGCCAGCTGGACTGTGACTGAAAAAGCATGGGATAAAATCGGACTCTCTGAACATGGCGGACAATGAGAGCTGACGAGAGGCCGAGAGGCCAAGGACAATGGCACGGGGTTTTGATCCGACTTCAGGTTCTGGCTTTGTGGGAGCCTAGACAGTTTGGATGTTCACCTTCCTAGATCTGGATGGAGGGGGGAGGACCTTGGACTTTCCCACAGGTCAGGGAACCCTGACTGCTCCTGGGACTCCTGAGAAGAGGAGTGGGGGGGAGGGGGAGAGGGGCGGGAGGAGGGGGAGGGAAATGGGAGGCTGGGAGGAGGCGGAAAATTTTTTTTTCAATAAAAAAAAAAAAAAAAGAAAGAAAGCAGGCTGAGCAAGCCATGGGGGAGCAAGCCAGTAAGCAGCACCCCTCCATGGCTTCTGCTTCAGCCCTGCCTCTAGGATCCTACTTCAGTCTCTGCCACTGTTTCCCTCAGTGATAGACAGTGATTGAGACCTGTAAGCCAAATAAATGATGATCTCTCCAGATTTTGGATCAAGTAGTTTTGCCACCTAGCAACAGCAAACAAATCAAAATAGTGTATCACAAAAGTTGACCTGCATATCTGAGGCCCAGTGAAGCAGTGTTGGGGATTAATTGTTACTGTTTCTGGACCAAGAAAAACTTTTTTAAAAAAATGAGAAAAAATGTAAATCTTAAAAAACTAATAATTGGCTGTGACTTTTGAAGGTTAAACACAAAAAGAAAAGGAAAAAAGAAGCAACAAGTATAATTTCCTAATGAAACACCTCCTTATTTTTTCTATATCCATTTATAAACTTTAATTCTGGTTCATGGTCATGGTTCAGTCAAAAAGCCAGGGTTCCACTATTCCTGTGTGTCTGTCCCTTCATAGATGTTCCAGTGGTCTCTAAATCTAGTAAGGGAACGTTTGGGAATTCCTGTGCCACTGAATGCTGGAGATTGGTGCAATTTAGTTAACCTCTTTAAAAATATTGATTATCCAGTACGGGTTGGATTTCTTCCAGGAACTAGAGCATCAAAGGTATAAAAGAAATTGTGTTTGCAGTTAAAGATCTTGAGTTTAGTGAATTAAATGGAGATACATGAAGTTGTTTTTAGGAGAGAGACTGAAAATGGAGCATGAGCAGCGTACCATGGGAGCATAGGGGCCAGAGGAATCCTTCCCATCGTGGGGCTTATAGAACTAAGGTAGTCACTAAGTTAGGTATAAAAACACTGTAGCTGGTCCTCCTGCACCCATCTGTCTCACAATATGTAACAGAGAATAACTGGGTGAGATTGATCCAGTCCCCTCTTGGATGGAGTGCTAGCCAACTAAAACTGTTAGTAGTAGTATTATTAAGAAGCATTTGTCTATTTGCCACATCTAAGTCAACTAGTTCTCAATATTCCAATATTCTCCTAGCTACTTGTATTATCCAATCAGAGTAGATGTCTAGACTTTTATTCATTGGTTATGGGTAAAGGTTTTTTTTTTTTTATGTTTCACTGGTCATGATTAAAGAAGTATGTGGTTCTGTTTGATACTGGAAGAGATCTACCTTATGACCATGACCAGGTTCTGCATAGGATAAGCCAGAAGGCACAGAACAGAGGAGAGATAAAAAAAGATCTTCAGCACTGATGTCATCATTAAGACATTTGACCGACTATGCTGAAGACTTCCCTTTTTCTAGGTGCTCTAATTATAAGATCCAATATATTTCTGTACCATTAAAGATGGTTTTCATTGCACTTTCAATTAGTATGTGATTTGAAAACATCCTGAATGTGGAAAGGGTTTTACAATGAGATAGATATTAATAGCTAGGAGATGGAGGGAGAAATATATTTCAAATAATACAAAAGGCTTGACCAAAGGTATTTAAAAACTGCTGTGTGTGTGTTTGTGTGTGTGTGTTGGTGTGTTGGGTAAGGTGTGTTCAAAGAAGGTTTTTTGTATGAAGCATCTGCAGTAGAAGACAGCCTACTCTTATATCTTATTTCTAATTGAAAAAGACTAGACAAAAAAAAAAAGACCTTGTTCCTAACTGAAGAAGGCAAAGAAAAGCAGTACTCAGGGGAGAGTTGAGTGTTGTTTATCCAGTGACAACATGTACTGAATACCCAATGTCACATTTGCAGAGAACATCTCCAATGAATTTTTATCTCCATTATTAAAATAAAAATAGTTTTCATTGAAAGCAAGGAAAAGATTTTTAAAATGGAATTCATAATAAAGTAGCCATTTCCTAAAGCCTATATCATTTATATATACTATGTATATGCCCATTGTTAGTACTGCTCGTGTATAACTAAAGGGTTTTCCATTTTAAAGTCACAATGATCACGTTAAAGGAAAGACGGGTGCTCATTTATTCTCTAGTTAGAGCTTTCAACTTGCCTTTTTGAAATTTGGTGATATTTTTTAGAAATCAAAGCCAATGTAAATGGGAAATCTTATAACCATATTTTTATTAGATGTATATATTTATAAATGCAAATTTATGCATGATTTCTAACTTATTCTAACAAGTCACAATTCCTTTTTTGAAGATAGTCTAAAATCTTACAAAGAACTTAGGATGTGAGCACATCCAGACATATTTTAACCAAAAGAAATAGTATGTATTGTGCATGGAGCATTTTGGAAAGTATTTTTCATTCTGCAGAGGGAATGGCAAGAAGGAAAATGTGAAAGTAGGAAATTCAATTTCCAGATGCATAAAAGATGGATAAAAGAAGGTTCCCAAGAAAGCAAGGATGTCATAGAGATAATTTTATCAAGGACAGCACTAAAGAATGAGTACATGACCTTTGGGTCTTCTCCATCTGGAGATTAGCTTGTCCCTTCCAATGTCAGTCCAAAAGCCACAGGATTCTAAAGATGAAATGAAGAGGGCTTGTTCAAGTTCTCTCTATGGGTTCACTTCTTGCTTCAGTGTGCATTGTCACTGGAATTCAGTCTACAAATGCTCCCAGAACACAAGCTGTGTGTGGGAATGGGCTTGGACCAGATATTTCAGTCAGTAAAATGCTTGCTTTGAAACCACGAGGACCTGAGTTTGATCTCCACATGTAAAAATCAGGGTTGAAGAGGGTGACATATTAGTTTGTAATCCCAGTGGCTGGAGAGGCAGAGACAGGGAGATTCCTTGAGCTTGCTGCTCAGTCAGCATAACTTGCCAGGCAAGTCCAGGGCAGAGAGAACGGTAAGTGATACCTAAGAAAAGACACCCAAGGTTGTCTGTCACCAGACCTCTGCATTACATGCACACATGCATGAGTTTACACATATGTAAAAAGAATACAAACCACATGTGGACATGCTCCTGGAAAATGTTGACTACTTTCATTTTAAGCTGTCTACTATTGCTTGTGTATTTGTGTCTTCCAAAACTCATGTAAATGCTAAATTGCTATGGCAAGAGTACATAGAGATCAAGAGCTATTAAGAGGTGATTAGGCTACTGGCATGCTCCAGTCTCTGGTGAGATCAGAGACATTATACAATGGGGTTTGACCCACCTCTGACTGTTGTCCTTGTTTTTGCTCTTTAATACTGAGTTTCCCTGCCTCTGGCACAGAGATCCAATAATTCTACTCATTATAAACTATCTACTTTTCAGCATTCTATCATAACCACAAAAGTGGACCAAGAAATCGTCTTTGAAATTCACATGGACTTTAGGAATGTGATCAAATAACAAAATGAAACAAGGTTTAACTCACTTCTCACCCAGTCTGTGTTGTACATATTTACTTAGGTACTTTGTGTATTTATTTATTTATTTATTTACTCAAGTCATTGTAACTCCAAGATAAATTAAAATGATAACCGGAATCAAATCTCAGCTCATGCTCATCACTGAATAATGTTTTGTGTTTTTCGTAGAATTTTAGGATAGCTGTGAAACCAATAATATATTTCTGCGCAAGGAAAAATGAAGGTGAAACAAATAGAATCAAACTACTTTGAGTAGTAAGAAAAATGAGTAACAATAATAAAAATAGATTAAGCTGATATTTGTGTTTGTGTTAGCTATGTATGAGTATATCTATGTGAGAGGATGGAGAGACAGAGAGACAGATATACAGATAGACACATATACAGTAGCTATCTTCATACATAACACATTTTAAGAATTTTATTTTTTTGCCAGGCGGTGGTGGCGCACGCCTTTAATCCCAGCACTTGGGAGGCAGAGGCAGGCGGATCTATGTGAGTTCGAGACCAGCCTGGTCTACGAGAGCTAGTTCCAGGACAGGCTCCAAAACCACAGAGAAACCCTGTCTCGAAAAACCAAAAAAAAAGAAAAAAAAAGAAAAGAATTTTATTTTTATTCCTTCAGGGGAAAACCATATCCTCTCAGAGTTCATATTCAATGCATTTTCTAAAAAGCTAAAAGAAAAGATTGCTAAGTAGCTTGTTTACTTAATCAAAGTCTATTAACATTCCAAAAAAGTTAAGTTGTGATGAAATCAGATTTATTTTTATACTTATTAATAATTCTCCTGCTGACACAAGATTAGTTGGCAGCATTCAAATCCACGAATTACTTTTTGCATTGTAAATTATTATTTTGGTATATTTAGAACAAAGAGGAACAGGCTGTCCTGATTTAGGAAAAATTAATGACATGAATGAAGTTCAATTTTAGTTTTTAAATGATCTACCTTAAGACCCAGTTATACCACTCTTAGTCGTATACCCAAAGGATGCTTCATCCTACCACGAGGACTCTTGCTCAACTATGTTCCTTGTGATTTTATTCATAATAGACAGAAACTGGAAAAAAACCCAGATGTCCCTCAACTAAAGAATGGGTAAAGAAAATGTGGTACATTGAGTATTACTCAAATGTTTTTAAAATTTATTTATTATTGATTATGTATACAACGTACTGTACTGGATGTATGCCTGCCCACCAGAAGAGGGCATCAGATCTCATAGATGGTTATGAGCCACCAGTGGTTGCTGGGAATTGAACTCAGGACCTCTGAAAGAGCAGCTAGTGCTCTTAACCTCTGAGCCATCTCTCCAGCCCCTATTCAACCTTTTAAAAGGAAAGTGATATGAAACTTGCAGGCAATGAATGGGATTCGAAAAAAATCATCTCGAGTGGGGTAACCCAGACCCAGAAAAACAAACATAATATGTTTTCACTTATAGGAGGATATTAGCTACAATCCACAGACCCAAGAAGATTAGGTTCCAGGGAGAAAGCATGAATTTCCCTGGGAAGGGGCAATAGAGTAGATTTTGCAGGTGGACTGGGGACAGGTGGGGATGAGAACAGGAGGCATCAGGTGCGGGGGGAGATGGAGAAAGAAAGGGCAGGGAGAGACCCTTGGGACTGGGGAGCACTTGCGAGATAGTGTGGAAACCTAGTGCAATAGAAGTTTCCTTGATTCTATGAGGATGACCCTAACAAGGACTTTTAGTAATGGAAGATAGAGTCTGAACTGGCCATTTACAGCCAGGCGAGGCTTCGTTGCTGGGATTGGGTTACACTGGTGGAATTTTTGGCTGAGATGGTACTACTAAGATCCCTAAACAACCCAGGCTGATGCAAGGACAGGAGATTGCTCTCTGAAAATTTACAATGGGCCCCACTGCCAAAGACAACATCCACATAGCTCATTGAATATAGAGGCATTGAGCTGGTGCTTGCTTGAAGCCTTCACCCCTACATTCTAGTCTCTTTGGCAGGAGAAGGTACTCTGCAGGCTACAGAAAGTGAAACCTGGACACCAACCCAACCACAAAACCCTCTACCTATAATCTTCCCTGCCTAAAAGATGTGCTGGGGCAGTAGTGGCATAGGACTTTGGGAATGGCCAGTTGAGGACCATAATAAAAGAGGGAGCCAATGGCCCTGGATGGCCAGGAACAGGAGACTGGATAGTCCAGAAGCCTAGAGTAGAACTAAATATGACTGGGGAAAAAAATCAATGAAGGGATTCCTAATGATATTCTTCTATACTTATAGATCAGTGCCTTGTCCAGTCATCATCAGACAGGCTTCCTCCTGCAGCAAATGAGAGCGGATGCAGAGTCCGACAGCCAGGCATTATGCAGAGAGTCTATAATTAGAGTTCTCCATCTTGGAATTAAGGGAATCCTTCTGAAGAGTGGTAAGAAAGACTTGGAGTCAGAGGAGTTGAAGACACCAGGGGAACATACCCAAATGAATCAATGAAGCAGGGCTCACATGGGCTCACAGAGACTGAAGTAGCAAGCACAGGACCTGCATGGAACGGTCCTCTGTGTGTGTGTTATGGCTGTTAGCTTGGTGTTTATGAGGAACTCCTACAATGGAAG
The DNA here is from genome assembly GCF_950005125.1 of Chionomys nivalis. Taxonomy (NCBI): domain Eukaryota; kingdom Metazoa; phylum Chordata; class Mammalia; order Rodentia; family Cricetidae; genus Chionomys; species Chionomys nivalis. The sequence goes on from NC_080087.1 coordinate 48,140,823, forward strand.
GGGTGTATCTCTGGCTCTTTTGCCTGCTCTTGAGACTCTTTCCCTCCTATTGGGTCGCCTTGTCCAACCATGATTTTTGCTTTGTCTTAGTGTGTCTTGTTTTGTGCTGCTTGGCTATAATCTCTCAGGGATCTGCTCTCTTTTGAAGAAAAAATGGAAGGGGGAGTGGATCTGGGGAGAGAAAAGTAGTGGGAAAGCTAGAAGGAGTGGAAGGAGTGAAAACTGTGGTTGGGAATGTATTATATGACAGAAGAATTTATTTTCAACTAAAAAAAAAATTCAAATTAAAAAGTAAAATAGAAAATAAAACCTCATCATGTAGTATATGCATTTCCAACAAATTAAATTCAAAGTGGGCTGTGTCTGGAAAGTTGCGAGGAGAGAAACCATCTTACCTGGACACTGGTCAGGGTCGTGTACTGGTAAGCCTTGACCACCAGGTAATTAGCTTCCAAGTCTATGAGTCCCAGGATCATGTACTTCCACCATCTTCGTCGCAAAATTGCCAAGAGGTTTTCTTCTCCTGTGGTACAAAATTTTAAAAAAATGGCTTACGTTCTTGACACATTACATATTTAGAATTCTAACATGCTGTTGTATTATGTACCCATATGTGCATTTTTATCAGAAATTTACCCAATATTTAGTGACTTAATCTATCAAAGACTCACACACTTTACCTAGGAAATTGTCTTCATGGTCTCTTTTGGGTCTTCAAATTATAGTTTCTACACAAGATTGAGTAGGTCATTGTTTACCAAGGCATATTGACTGTGTGTATGTGTGAAAGAATAGATGTGTCATGAGAAAAGTGAAAGGAAAAATGTTCAAGAAAGGGTGCATTGCACAAAAAACTCAGGACATTACAAATAATGCTGCTATGAACATAGTTGAGCACATGTTCTTATGGTATGCTTGAGGATCCTTTGGGTATACACCCAAAAGTGGTATTGCTGGGTCTTGAGGTAGGTTATTTCCTAATTTTCTGAGAAATCGCCATACTAATTTCCAGAGCAAAAGTACCAGTTTGCACTCCCACCAGGAATGGAGGAGTGTTCCCTTTACACCACATTCTCTTCAGCATAAGCTGTCATCAGTGTTTTTGATCTTGGCCATTCTGACAGGTGTAAGATAGAATTTCAAAGATGTTTTGATTTGCATTTCTCTGATGGCTAAGGATATTGAGCATTTCCTTAAGTGTCTTTCAGCCATTTTAGATTCCTCTGTAGAGAGTTCTCTGTTGAATTCTGTACCCCACTTTTTATTGGATTATTTGTTCTTTTGATGATCAATTTCTTGATTTCCTTGTGTATTTTGGAGATCAGCCCCTCTGTCTGAATTGGGGTTGGTGAAGATCATTTCCCATTCTGTAGGCTGCCATTTTGTCTTGTTGACCATCTCCTTTGCCTTACAGAAACTTTTCAGTTTTAGAAGGTCCCATTGATTAATTATTGCTCTCAGTGTCTGTGCTACTGGGGTTATATTTAGGAAATGGTCTCCTGTGACAATGCATTCAAGTGTATTTCCCACTTTCTCTTCTGTAAAGTTCAGTGTGGTTGGTTTTCTGTTGAGGTCTTTGATTCATTTGGACTTGAGTTTGGGGCATGGCAATAGATATGGATCTACTTTCATTCTTCTACATGTTGATATCCAGTTATGCCAGCACCATTTGCTGAATATGCTTTCTTTTTTTCCATTTTATATCTTTTGCTTCTTAATCAAAAATCAGGTGGTTATAGGTGTGTTGATTGATATCCAGGTCTTCAATTAACTTCCATTGGTCCTCCTGTCTGTTTTTATGCCAGTACTAGACTGTTTTCAGTACTATAGCTCTGTAGTAGAATTTGAAGTCAGGGATTGTTATGTCTCCACAAGTTTCTTTATTGTACAGGATTGTTTGGACTACCCTTTGTTTTTGTGCTTTTTCATATGAGGTTGAGTATTGCCAGAACCTGGAAACAACCAAAAGGCCCCTTAACCAAAGAATGGATAAAGAAAATGTGGTACATTTACACAATGGAGTACTACACAATAGAAAAAATAATAACATCTGAAATTTGCAGGCAAGTGTATGGATCTAGAAACATCATATTGAGTGAGGTAACCCAGACCCAGAAAGACAAATATCATATGTACTCACTCATAAAGTGAAGAAAAACAAGCCTATAGCCCACAACCCTAGAGAACCTAGACAACAAAGGACCCTGAGAGAGACATGCATGGATCTAATCTACATGGAAAGTAGGAAAAGACAAGATCTCTTGAGTAAATTGGAAGTATGAGGATCATGGGAAAGGGCAGAAGGGAAAGGGGGATCATGAGAGAGGAGTGGAGAAAAATAGATAGCTCAATAAAAACAATAAAAAAAGAAAAAAGAAAGAGGAGAAACTATAATCAGAATATGTTGTATAATAAGTCTATTTTCAATAAAAAAGAACTTTATTAAAAGCACAAAACTCAGACCGTCCTAAATTTCAAGACTGTGTTGGAACAGATACAGACCAAAAGAAAAGTGTCACATTAGAAGCAGTTTTGTATGTGTAGTAAGACTTTAAGATGGCATCCGAAAGATTCTTCTGCTTGAACGTCCATGTCTAATCTAGATCTGTGTGAAGGATGTGTAGAGAGAAAGCTTCAGGTTGGAAAAAAATAACCACCTGACCCTTCTCTCAGTGCTGCCAGCAATTTTATAACCTTGTCTGACATTCATAGAACCTGGACAGACTTTAGATGTCTTCAATCTTATTGTCATATGTATTTCAAGCTGAAATAAATCTTATTTCTAAAAATGACCCAATGATAATTACATACAAATATTTGTGGCCAGCTTGTGAAGTCTTCACAGACAACATTGAATATATAGACATTCTGATTGAATACTGATGTATACATATATGACTCAGTATTGTTTGACAAATTCTTCCAATACATAGATATTTAAAACAAAATATGTTTATTGTGTTCTAGTTTCAAAGAATCTGGGTGCAGCTTAACTGAATGATTATGATTCAAGACTTTGTTCCCCACCCACACAACCCCTAGCAACCAGGTAGTAGCAAACTCTCTCACCAAATATCCCCCACTCCAGCCTCTGAATCAGTGACTGCAAGCACAATGGGCCCCAATTGTACCTGGACCAACAGGTGAGTGTCTGAGATCCCAGATGGAGAGCCCTGCTCTTTAAACCCTAACCCCCATTCCTCCCACAACCATGGCAACACCAGCGACCAGGTAGCAGCACTCTCTCTTGCCAACTATCCTCCACCTCTGCACCAAGGACCACAGACCCCACTAGCCCCAACTGTACCCGGAGGAACAGCACCAATGACAGCTGAGGCCACAGGCTCCAAATACATCAGGAGGAAGAGTGACCACCTGAACTACAGGCCCCACCCATACAGATTGGAGGAAAAGATGGGTAGATGGCCATGTAAGAATGCATTCAACAACACAAAGAACATTATGGCACCACCAGAAACTAGTGGTCCTATATCAGTAAGACCTGAACAGCCCAACATAGAAAGAAAGCAGAAGAAAGTGACCTTAAAAACAAGTTTATGAAGACAATGAAGGCCCTTAAAGAAGATATGAAAAATTCCCGTAATGAAACAGAGGAAAGATTTAAGAGTTCAGTAAGTTCCAGACAGACTGCCAGCCAGGGACTCAGTCTCATCTGAAGGATTGATGAGGAGGGGGGTCTTTGGTTGTTGGAAGCTCTTTGACCATTACCAGAGGGGACTGATTATGGAACCAGTCCAAGAGAGGAAAGTGTGTCACAGGCAACAAAGCTGAAAGGAGTTGGAGATCTGAAGAGCACTTTGACATGGGACACTGAAACACAGTGTTTGAAGTTGTCCTGCTGGCTTTTGGTCTTGCTTTGATTCAGTATTTCTTCACTAAGCTCCCTTCCCTCCATTTTGGAATAGTAATTATATCCTGTGCCACTGTGTGTTGGGAGCATGTAATTTGTTTAGTATTTTATGGGGTTACAGTAAAGAAATTGCCTTGAGACTCAGAAGAGACATTGAACTTTGAAACAGTCTTAGATTATGGGGACTTTTGAAGTTGAACTAAATGCACTGGGCATTATGATAGAACTGCAAACCTAGAGGGGCTGAGGATGAAATGTGGTGGTTTTAATGAAATGGGCATGGCAGCTGATGAGCTATGAGGGAAGGATTGGGGGATGTGGTTTTGTTAGGGGAGATGAGTCATTAGGCATGGGCTGTGAGGTTTCAAAAATACATACCAGGCCCTGTGTTTCTCTTTCTTTCTGCTATTGCAAGTGGATTAGGATGTAAAGCTCTCGGGTGCTACTTCAGCACCATGCTGCCTATATGATGCCACATTCCCTATCATGACAATAATGGATTAAACCTCTGTTAGAGTTATTCTTGGCTGTCAACTTGACTATGTCTGGAATTAACTAAAACCTAAATGGGCGAGCATAACTATGAGGCATTTTTCATTATTAAATCATTTGAAGTGGAGAGACCTAATCCGGATCTTTGAGTTGGGAAAATAAACCTTTAGTCCAGTTCTTTTGAGGTAGGAAGGTCCATCTTAAATCTGGACCAAATCTTCTGCCACCAGCCTACATAAAGGAATGAAGGAAACTTGCTCTCCTTGCCAGCTTGCTCTCGCCCTCCCTGCCAAGTGCAACTATAAAGTCATGGGTCACTGTCACTGGCATTAAAGCCTACTTCTCTGGGATTCCAGCATTTACTGAAGACCTGCTAAGATACCCATCCTTATGGACTGAAAAACTACTGGACTCTTGGATCTCCCATTCAAAGGCATCCAGTGTTAAATTAGCTAAACCACAGACTATAAGCCATTCTAATAAAAAATCTAAACCTAAAAGCAATCCTCCAATCAATACTTTCTTTTATAAGAGTCTCCTTGGTCATGGTGTCTCTTCAGAACAATAGAAACCCCAATTAAGTACTGTTCCCTAGTGTTCCAAAAAAGTACCAGTATACATCTCTTTTTTTTAAAAAAATATTTTTATCAAGCTATATATTTTCTCCATTGCCTCTCCTTTCTCTCCCCCCTTCTACTCTCTCCCCTCCCCTTCTACCTTCTCCCATGATCCCCATGCTCCCAATTTACTCAGGAGATCTTGTCTTTTCCTACTTCCCATGTAAGATTCGATCCATGTATGTCTCTCTTAGGATCCTCTTTGTTTTCTAGGTTCTCTTGGATTATGAATTATAGGATGTTTTATCTTTATGTCTAAAAGCCACTTATGAGTGAGTAGATATGATATTTGTCTTTCTGGGTTGGGTTATCTCACTCAATATGATGTTTTCTAGATTTATCCATTTGCCTGCAAGTTTCAAGATGCCATTATTTTTTTCTGCTGTGTGTAAATATATACCATATTTTCCTTATCCATTATTTGGTAAGGGGCATTTAGGTTGTTTCCTGGTTCTGGCTATGACAAACAATGCTGCTATGAACATAGTTGAACACATGCCCTTGTGGTATGCTTGAGAATTTTTTGGGTATATACCCAAAAGTGGTATTGCTGGGTCTTGATGAAGGTTGCTTCCTAATTTTCTGAGTAATCGTCATACTGATATCCAAATGGGCTGTACCAGCTTGCAATTCCACCAGCAATGCAGGAGTATTCCCTTTATCCAACATCCTCTCCAACACAAGTTATCCTCAGTGATTTTGACCTTGGCCATTCTTACAGGTGTAGGATTGAATCTCGGTTGTTTTGATTTGCATTTCTCTGATGGCTAAGAATGTTGAGCATTTCTTTTAAGTGTCTTTCAGCCATTTTAGATTCATGTGTTGAGAGTTCTCTGTTTAGGTCTGTACCCTATTTTTCATTGGATTATTTGTTCTTTTGATGACTAATTTCTTGAGTTCTTTGTATATTTTGGAAATCAGTCCTCTGTCCAATGTGGGGTTGGTTAAGATCTTTTCTCATTCTGTAGGCTGCCATTTCGTCTTGCTTACTGTGTCCTTTGCTTTACAGAGCTTCTCAGTTTCATATGATATGATAGTTTACATAAGTGACACCAAAAATTGTACCAAGGAATTTCTACAACTCAAAAACAGCTTACGTAATGTAGCCAGATACAAAATTATCTCCAAAAAATCCGTAGCCCTCCTTTGCACAGATGATAAATGGACTGAGAAAGAAATCAGAGAAATATCACCCTTCATAATAGCCATAAATAACATAAAATATTTTGGAGTAACTCTAACCAAACAAGTAGAAAACTTGTATGACAAGAACTTTAAATCCTTGAAGAAAGAAATTGAAGAAGACACCAGAAAATGGAAAGATTTCCCATGCTCTGGGTAGATACAATTAACATAGTAAAATAGCAATCTTACCAAAAGCAACCTACAGATTCAATATAATGCTCAACAAAATTCTTTACAGGTCTCTAAAGAACAATACTTTCATATGAAAAGACAACAAACAAACAAACAGGATAGCCAAAACAATCCTGTGCAATAGAAGAATTTCTGGAAGCATCACAATACCTGATTTCAAACTCTACTACAGAGTTACAGTACTGAAAACAGCCTGGTATTAGCATAAAACCAGACAGGAAGACCAATGGAACTGATTCAAAGACCTGAATATTAATCTACATATCTATGAACACCTAATTTTTGACAAAGAAGCAAAAAATATAAAAGGAAATAAAGAAAGCATATTCAACAAAGGGTGCTGGAATAACTGGATATCAACATGTAGAAGAATGAAAATAGATCCATATCCATCATCACACACAAAACTCAAGTCGAAATGGATAGAAGATCTCAATATAATTCAACCATATTGAACCTCATAGAAGAGAAAGTGATAAGTACACTTGAATGCATTGGCACAGGAGACCACTTCCTAAATATAACTCCAGCAGCACAGACACTGAGAAAAATAGTTAACAAATGGGACCTCCTGAAACATTATACACTTCTAACAGGACTGCTGCCGCTCTTACTTCTGCTCCTTGGGTTTGGATGTGCTCCGTAAGTAAACATGCTTCCGCCACTTGCATCGCTTATCTGTTTCTTACCTCTATTACTCATTAAGTTATTCACAATTAGAACAAACTGGCATTGTCTTGGTCTTTATCTCCAGGATCCAAAAGTCCACGACAAGTAGTCAGTAAATAATATATGAATAAAGTTTTATATTTAGTCATCTCAGAAAGGTGAAATAACACTGAAATTGGGGTAGTTAAAATACATCCATTACATTCTGGCTCCTACCACGGAGAGAGCTTTCTAGTTGAAACTATGACATTGACAAAACTAATTTGTTGAGTATTTGACACATAATACACATGATAGAGGCCAAAAAATTGTTAATGGTGTATTTAACCTCAAAAGAGCCATTTTAAAGTCACAGGTCATTGTCCCTGCTATTTTACATGATGAAGGATTGCCAAATCAGAGTCTACAAGCCACATCTCAACACACATTGCTGGAATACTAGGTTATAGCGATGTGACTTGGCTCATTAACCAAGAACACAGCCAAAATCATCATTATATGGGCTCAGACAAAGGATAGATTGCCTTGCTGGTCTGCTGATAACAACTTCAAGGAAATACACACCATGGAATGTTTCCACAGTGTTTCATTTGATGACTCTGTAAACACTCAACAGACATGATTAGCAGAATTATTTAGGATGAATACTACTTTGTATCCAGGAAGGAGACTATTTTGTTTAAAAAGGAGTACCTGACTCACACTGCAGCACAGTAGATAATTAAAGCTTTAAAGTAATGACAATATATTTTTGGAATCCCTGTGCTAAATGCCCCTCTGAATCTCATGAAAGAGAGAAATCCATGGGAATATAATCCCCTTATAGTTGATGAATGTGAATGCTTTGAAATTACCTCTAGATTTTATTTTTATTAACTGTAAAGGGCAATAAAATCTATGAACAATGAATAGAATCTTTGGGATTGCAGTTTGGTATTTAAATATAGTCTATTTCCTAATGTTTTACTATCTGTATGGTTAAATACAAATAAAAATACTGGATAAGAAAGTATTAATGTACTCTCCATCTTGATCTAACAAATGTTAACATTTGTGATGTTTGTTTCAGGTCTTTTTTGAGAAATTATTATAGAAGAAATTGAAGTCCACCTTCTATCCCTGTCAGATTTTATTTCCGAACAGTGATTGTATGGGACATTCCTGAAAATTGCTGAGATTCTGGATATTTTAAGAAGGCTTCCTATACCAAATTTTAAAGCTAATGCTGGATGGGAGGGTAGTCTTCAAAAAACTACAGCTTTCTAATTGTTTGATTAGTTTAAATTTAGGAAGTTAGCTGAAGAGGAGATAGTGTCATGACTGTGCTTGTAAGCCTTTTCAGTAGTAGCTTGTCTTCCAACAGAACAAAATATTATCCACCCCTATGCAAAATCTTGAATGCATACGAGATGCATCCCCATATAACAAGGTCCTATAAACCCCCAGACTTGGATTAAAAGTATTCTCTCTCTCTCTCTCTCTCTCTCTCTCTCTCTCTCTCTCTCTCTCTCTCTCTCTCTCTCTCCTCTCTCTCTCTCTCACACACACACCTCCTTGTGAAACAATAAAAGTGTTTCTCTCTAGAAAAAGTGTCAAAATTCTGTGGTTATCCCTCAAGTTGCTGTCATCGTGAAGACACCACGTCCAGTCTGAACTTTGCTCACTAGCGAACATCTTTAATGATAGGTCTTCCAGGGAAGAATGGGTGGTAGATGCTTTGATTTGAAATTATCCAGAGCAATCAGAATGAAGCTCTGTATTAATATAAATCTCTCGATTTTTCCCAGGGCGAGCCTGCTGAGAGGAAAATGTATTTGTCCTCTTTAATGACAAGCCTATTTCCCTTTACTTCATCCCATTTCGTGAAGAGTGCCCCGATTTGCCTTCTGGAACTATCCTGTAATTGACTCCGATGCCTCACGACATTAGGCAGATGAATCTGTCAGTTTTGTGAATTTAGTTTTGAACAAAGAGCTATGTAGCAGCTAATGACACATGATGTAAGAGGAAGAGGCCAAAGCAGGCTTGCCTCTGGATGCCTGCCACTTGCTGAGGAGATTCAAAAGACAACATGACAGAAGGTGCCAGCCTGAGCTCTTGAGGGCTGACCTTGAGCTCTGACACGAGAGCAGCTGTCATGGTGGACACACAGGTTAGCCCTAACATGGGAAATTAAAAGGCTAAAGTATCAGTGGGCCAGATGCCTAGGAAATCAGGAAGCTGGCTGGCATGCTCTCAGTACCCAGTCTCTTATCTCCCATCTCACATGCCAAGTAGATACCCACCAAGGCTACTTCTGTTAACTGTCATTTGTTTTCCACGGACTACGACTGTCAGGTAGTCTGCCAGCAGCACCGCACTTTCTTGCTTCTATTTGCCTGACACTTTAAAGTCTAGGTTAAAAGCTTGGAGTCAGAGACCTCTGTGAAAACACTGGCTGCCACTTACCAGGCAGAGTCACCTTGAAACACGGTGCTCATTTATAAAACGAAGCAAATACCACTTACTTGAAAATGTTTCCGAAAGGATTAAGTGGGAAATGCACATAGAGCTAGCTTTGAGTTAATACTGGGGAGGTGATGGCTTTGTTATTAACGGTGCCGTGAGGAAAATATTTTCAGATCAGAAAATTGGATTTAGAAGAAGTTGGGTATTTTTTTCCCAAGGTCTGTTCTGATTTTTTTTATTATAAAGTATTTACTGCTCTAGAAATGGTACATTGTCTACATGAAAAATTTAATAAAACAAGTCAGAAGTGTTTCATATTATTTTTTCCTGAAATTAACTTCAGATAAAAGAAAAGGCATTTTTTGATCAATGTAATAATAGAGTATCCTCTCTCTCTCTCTCTCTCTCTCTCTCTCTCTCTCTCTCTCTCTCTCTCTCTCGTGTGTATTTCCAACTGAAAATATTGAAGAATATATTTATAGAACTTAATTTTCCCCATTATATCAACCTATTGTCAGTAAATATCATAGTATCCAGATTAACATCTTCAAATACAGTTTTCGCTAAAAGAAACAATGACCTTTGGAGAAATGGCTGAATATAGATATGGGTGAGGGAATGTAATACATGAGCCGAGTCTAGAATATCTTGTCACACAGAGGAGAAGGGAGCATTCTAAATCTAGAGAGTTTTATCAAAAGGATTCAGGGGCCAACTGGAAGAAGCTTTCCAGTGGAAATAACCAGGTTTGCAAAAATGCATGAAATTTGATAAATTCGTGAGTTTTGATGAATTAAAAATACACCAGGAACCACTGCAACCTCCACCTGAGAGATACAGAAAACACCAAAATAATAATAATAATAATAATAATAATAATACCTGGTTGTTATTGAAAAAAGTTGGTTAAATCAAGCCAGGATTCTGAAAATTGGGAGACAAAGTAAAATAAGAAGTCCTGTCCCCTCTTTTCCCCATGATTCTGTGTGAGCTCCATCAAGGAGTAACAGCGGGTGAGAGATTGTGTTATAATTTATTTTTTAAAAATGGTGCAAAGAGAAATCACACCATACAACAGGACTCACATGACTTGTTTATTGGAAGAAGAAAGAGAAGGGACAGAAAACGGGACCAAGAAAGGGGTAGAGAAGGAGGCAGAGAGGGGGAGCAGAGAGAGATGGTCAGGTCCTTGGGGACAAGGGTGGCAGAAGAGAGAGATGGAGACAGAGTCAGAGAGATGGGAGGTAGGCAAAGCCCACCTTTTATAAGGGAATGAACCAAATGTGAACAGAGGATGCTCTTAATGGCTGCAATTGAGGCTGTATCCTGTCAGGACTCCAAGGGTAAACCAGAACAAATGCCTGAATAATAACAGATTGTCTTTATGATAATATCCTACCTTACTCATAATAAATGAGCAAGAAGTAAGATGGATAGAATGTCACAGTTTGGTATTTCCTTTATGAGTAAGTGGGGATAAGCCTTGGCCTTAGCAGTTGAGAGAAACAACCAGACTCTGTGTCTCTTGTTTTTTGACAAGAACAAAACACCACCTACACCCTGCTGTACATGTCTTTAAATTTGAGCAACTCTCTGTATTCAGGCACCACTTCAGGAGACAGGGGTTAGAAGAACATGTTAAAGCACACAAAGAAGATCCAATTGGCAAAATCCAGATATTTCCTAGCCTTTTGACTTTATGTTTGCCCTTTGAATGATATTAACTGAAAGCATGTTAAAAATGCACGGTAATGTTGGGTGGTGGTGACACACGCCTTTAATCCCAGGACTTGGGCAGCAGAAGAAGGTGGATCTCTGCGAGTTTGAGGCCGGCCTGGTCTACAGAGTGAGTTCCAGGAAAGATAGGGTTACAAAAAGAAACCCTGCCTCAAAAAAAAACATAGAAGATAGATACATAGCTAGCTAGATAGATAGACAGACGGACAAACAGGTAGATAGTTATAGATAGATAAAATAAAACGGAATGCAGAGTCCCATCCCCACCCAAACCAATTGATTGAAATATGTGTCTTTTTCAAATCACCATGGGGATCCGCTTGTAATACTATGTGAAAGGAACTGAAGAGCTGGGCGGTGGTGGCGCACACCTTTAATCCCAGCACTTGGGAGGCAGAGTCAGGCGGATCTCTATGAGTTCCAGATCCGCCTGATCTACAAGAGTTAGTTCCAGGACAGGCTCCATAGCTACAGAGAAACCCTGTCTCAAAAAACCTAAATAAATAAATAAAAAGAAAAGAATAAAGGAGAAGAAATTGATCATATTGGGCAAAAGTTTTTCCGCAAAAGCACTGCATTAAAATAAAAGAGATAGGTTGAAAGAATCTAAGGAAACCATCAACCACCTGAAATATGTGGTCATTGTTTGCATCCTAATACAAATAACTTAAAATATATATATATATATTTGTGAGACAACAGAAAATTTGAACTCTCACAGGCTGTTGATTTTTCAGTGTGACTGTGGCATTATTTTACTGTTGTTCTTACATTAGCATCTTTTAGAAAGACACACTGAAATAGTTACAGATGCGGTGCATGCAGCCTGAAACTGCACTCACCAAAGGAGTGATGAGAGTAAGGATAAGGTCATCGGTTGAATTTGTTACAGTTGCAATATTGCTGATGGTGTTCTATAGAATATTCTCTCTCCCTTTCAACTAGTGTAAATTTTTATAATAAGAAAGTTGCAGAAGAAAGAAGAGACTGCCATTCCAAAGAGAAGCTTCTGCCCACAGCGGAGAACTGGACGGAACATGAATATCAACAGTGACTTTGCTTTGGTTTTTGTAGACCTCACTCCTCCTTATTGTGGCCTTGAATTATGGGAGGCACTACACATTTTTAACAGCTAGAAAATGCAGAGCTTTGGATTGCATTCTGTCCATGCCCTTGTTTTAGTCTTGGAGGTCAGGAGGAAAATTTGACAACTCCGCTGGCACAGGTCTTGACAAGCTCTTAATAGCTAAGAACCTCATGTTCCTTTCCTACCCCCTGTCTTTTGTGGTGGTGCCGTGCCCTTGTGCTGGCTGATGGGAAGTAGTGTCTTATCCTTGCTGCCTGCTTTACAGTGTCTGTCTACAGTGGACCGCAGAAGCCCTTGTGGGGAATTCTTGGTGCAGTGCAATTTCTACAGTAGCTACCAGAGATCCGGCATCCTGCCCTCCCCAGTGGCTGGCTCTGCTATCTTAAGGCAGGATACTAGAAAGATAGAAGCAGCTGAACAAGGTGGCATCTAGCTTAGTGAGAAGAGATTCATGGTTCAAAAATGTGACTAACTATAATGAAAGAGGAAAAGATAGCAAGAAAAAAGCTTGTGGCCCAAGAAAAGCCTCCTGCAGCAAACACGTTGGGGACATAGCTATCACAGGGAACAGCACAATGCTATTACAAGCCCTAATCATACACACAGGCATTTAACAATGATGAAATATCTTGGAAGTGAGAACAAAAAGAAGTAAGATATTTTAAACTTTTTTATAATATTAGGGACTCCATTGTCTATAAAATTACATAAATATTTGCATATTTTGTGATTATATCATAATTTTGTCACTTTCTCCCCCAGCTTGGTTTAGACTGCTCCTTAAACTTCAGGGCTTTTGAAAGTGTCTATTTCTGGGCTCCATCTCAGACAGGTCTGGGCTGGGACTCAAGAATCTGTAGTATTTTTGAAAGCCTCTTAGAGATTATGATGCTACTTGTATTTGATTACATTTTGGCAGTCTGGTTTTAGCTAATAAATAATCTGGACATGTTTCTTTCTCAGACATTTCCTCTGGAGTGTGCTAATTGCTGGCTGGTAATTCAAAGCTACTAACAAGGTAACTTTTGGTATAGGAATCTGTGCGGGCCCTGTTCTAAGGTTGTCAGAGTCCCCAAGATGGGTGACTGAGGTTATTCACAAAGGCATGATGGGAATCTTTTCTTCAATCCCTGCATTTTTGGAGAAATTTCCTCCAAACTTGGACCACAGATGTTTTTCATAAAGTCTTATAGTCCTTATGTATTATTCTATTGATTTGGAGACCTACTCATACCCTTTCTTATATTGTAAAAATGTTTTGGTATGTGACTTCTGTGATGAATAGTAGTGAAATTAGTGAAGAAACAGCAACAATAACAAACCCTGATTTATGATCCCTTCCTGTTGCACACTTATAGAAAAACATTATTATTGCTTACTTAACAAATATTTACTGACTCCATTACAAACAAGTTGTCAGATATAAACCACATAGGCAAACCTCATTGAAGCCAAAATTTCTATTTGTTAGCTTCTACTATATTTTTACATATAGCGATTGAGGGGTATTTTATCCTCCCCCAATTTGTTCATTTATTTATTATGTATCACTGTGGCACAGATTCTGCATGTGTGTATTGTCAGGATTCTGCATGTGTGTACTGTCAACGTTTACCTGTTGAAACTTGATAATGAGCCATGCTAAATTTCAGAGAAGAGCATGCCTTTTGAAAGGTCCCTTTTACATTATGAGAATTTTTTTAATTCTAAAATAAAACATAACAAAAAAATCACTTACAATCCATACTAATTGCCATTCTTAAAAGCATGAGATTCTTTTCTCAGGTATGTGTCCATTGATAACATAAAAATATCTAGAAATTGAAAGATAAGTATCTTTGGACGTTAACTGTACCTGATATGTTACAGATGGCTGGTAAATTAATAATATCCAAGGACTGTTAATAGCTCACCTCTACAGTTCATAGACTCATGTCTAGTGTGGACAATCACTGGTATAAGATGCACTTTTGGGAATCTAAATAGACTCGAATGTGTCCTCTTATTCATTAGCTTTTAAAATGATGTTACATTTGTCCATGTATTTCTTTGTACATAAAAGAAGATTGAGCGCTTATATGACTTTAGGTTCCCAATTAGTAGTCAGGACATGAAGAAAGGGAGTCTAACAGGCTAAAATTGGGATTCTTAATATGCAGAAGGGAGACAGTTCACATTTTTCTCCACAGTACTTCCACCATCCTTTTGTGGTCTCTTCACTTCTTCTGTCTTGCGTCGAATTCAATGACCCAGCTTGAAGTTTATATTCAAACACTCACACTTATCAAACCTACGCTGTTTTTAGATCTGACTTCAATGAAAAGAATAGGTTGGGTTTTGTTTGTTTGTTTTTTTTTTGAAGAGTATGGCTGGAAGGTTATAGGTATTCATCTAGCTGAGAAATGGCCCCTAGGTGTGACATTGCAAACTCCTTAGTAATACACTTGACCTGGATATAGTTAGTGACATCATGGCATTCAGAGGGCTTCATTCCTCTTACCTGGTGTACACACCTACAAACACATTTGATGGTCCCTTCATTCTTCTTGTTTATGGTGACTTATCCATGGTCTGGTGTAATGGGTCTAAATCCCCCTCAAACACCTTCTACTTTAAAATAAAGATTGGACCATCTGCCCAGTCTGTGGCTCTGCCATCTGTACTATGCCATCTGCCCTTGAATCTCTAACTTAAGCAGAGAAAAATTAGACTTCCCTTTTGATGGATCCATAATGCCTGTATGTGGCTGGCATTGACAAGTAAACTGATAGATAAATAATATATCGAGAAGGTTACATTTCCAGGAAAGGAAATTACAAAACTGACCCTGTAGCATTCATTAGAGTTTAAATTAAGCCTTGTGGGGATGTCATTGCTATATTTTAAACCTGAGGTCAGAGGAGAAAGAAGCAGAAGGGCACAGTGTCAGACAGGGGTGATTCAAGGGTTGAGTGTAGATGAGGAATATTTTTCAACATTATTGTTTTCTCTATGATAACAAATACATCATATAAAAGCTATCATTTGTGCGTTAAGGGTACACTTCAGTGACATTAAGTATATTTGCACTGCTGTTCAAGCATCACCACAATTGAGCTCCAGAACTTTTCGTCATTTTATTCTAAAGCTTAGCACCTATTGAACAACAGCCCGTTCTCCCATCTTCAGCCACAGGACACCAACAGACATAGGCTCAATGAATCTAACTATTCTAGGCACCTAACCTGAGTGAAAGCAAACATTTTCTGTTCTCTTATATCTGACTCATTTAATTTTTCATGTTTCCAGGTTCATTATGCTGTTCGTGATGTATCAGAATTCCATTCACTTTTAAAGCTGATATTCCGCTCTATGCATGTGCTACATTTTGGTTATATATTCACCCACTGATAGACACTTGGGCTGTTTCCGCCTTTGGGTATTATGAATAATGCTACTTATTCAAATGTCTCTTTGAAAGCCTATTTTCACTGTCTTAAAAGGTATACATACGAATAAAAATTGAGGTGATAGTGGGTGGAGATATGGCATGACTTTTGAGATTGCTTGTTATCTTTCCAGAAGCTCTGAGTCAGTTTCTAACACCACATTTGATATCTTACAAGTGTCTCTAATTCCAACTCCAGGGAACTCTGCACATACATGGCACACACACACGCATGCACACACACACACACACACAAAATAAATAGTCATGTAAAAAATGGAACTGATGGGAGATCTTTTCCCAGTTGTCTTGGCTCTTCTTTGGCTTCTCATTGGCTTTTTCAAATGGCCAGAGCACTGGACACATGAAAAGTCTATCTGAGTCACTTTGGAATCTGACTCAAAGCCACCGTGTGTGAAAAAGTTAGGTATAGGAGCAGATCTTACACAGTCTTATGTTAGTACTTTATCAGAAACCTGAAGACCTGCTCTTTGGGGGACAAACTGAGTTCTGCGATACACCCACTGTGAATATTAGATGTGATACATCACTATAAGTGCTGCTGCTTTGCATTCCGAGTTTTTGGATTCTTCAATTAAAACTGTCCCTGGAATAAGTATCTTCCTGACAGTTAATACATGCCATCAATTTTTATGATGTGAGCTTGCCTCTAAATAAATCATCATTGAATATTCTGACAACTCAGTTCAGTCATTTATTTCCTGAATAGCCTTGCTCTTTAGACTTAGACTAATGTAAAAGTCTTCTGTTAATTTCCCTCCAAACTCCAGTGGGAAGCAGACAAACCATCATACTCCTATGGAAAAAGAACTACGGTGAGAAAGACCCTTAAAGCTTGCCATCACCTGTCAAATGAACTTCACTGTTAAGTGACAACCAAATTCCTTTGCTGGGGGAGTGATGGCTCACTTCCTTTCCTCACATTCAGAAGAGGCTGTATTCAATTGATTAAGGAAATGAAACGCTGCCTCTGTCCATGGTAGCTGCCAAATATATTTAGATATGAGCAGCTGAAATCTCACAGTCATCAGATAGAAACATGCCTACTAGGGTAAACAGGACACTCTGCGCTAACAGAAGTATTAGCTGCATCACACAGTTGTTTATGCTAGCGACACAACTCAAGATGACTCACCTCTCTCAGTCTGTAATGTCTCCATTTCAGCCATTTCCCCTTACAGGAGAAGCTATTAGCAGGCTTCCTATTGTGACAGGAATCCACAGGAAAAAACTCTTGACTTGTACCTTTATGGCTCACCATTGTCTTGTGTCTGTTGCCTAGCAACAAGACCACCTTATTTTATAGGTATTTTTTTTTTATGTGTACCTTAAACCACTTCTTAGGCTTTGTTTTATTTTTAAAAACTTTCAGAAATTCTTTATCTCATGTTCACTTATATTTTTCTCTCTCTTTAGATACAGGAAGAAAATGAATATGGCTTTCAGCACCTTTCTGCTTCATCTGTCTACCTCAGTGCCTCACAGTCCAGCCAAACAAAGAAAGCCTCAGATAGCAGAACATGTCCGACAGCAAAGAACACTGCGGTCGCCAGCTTCTTTTTGAGATATAGGAGCTCGTACCATAAAGTCCACTTTGCTCATATTAAGGATATGCATGACTGAACCAGAAGTCAGACTAGGATTTTTTTCCCCTCCCAATATGGCAGAAAAGATTCCTAGAGAAAGGGCTCAAGCCATGTAGTTTTGATGAAAGATACAGAAGCAATAAATGCTTATCATGCTTTTTAAGAGATCAGAAATGAAAGGCTAAAGCTTACTTATAAAATGGGCCAAGTGTGTCTTTGATTCTCTACGCTCCGGCTCCCCTCTCTGTTTTAGTCATCTCCCATCCCCCAGTCTGCTGTCCTTTTTGTTTCCTTGTAATTGCTTGACTATTTTGGACCTGATTTCCTTCCACAAGAAACCATGAAGAGGAGAGAGGTGCTAAGCGCGGTCAAAGGCCCGATGCAAACCAAGAAAATAAATGCAATAAGTTCTAGACTGTCCTCTGAGGGAAGGGCTGGCAAAGCCCTGGCCTTGTCTCCACTTTCACCTCCAGCGTTAGTAAGCTGGGTCCATTGCACATTCAAACCCCTGTTAAAGCCCCAGAAGATGCAAGCACATGCATCGCATCCAACAGTCAGTCCAGAACCTCGGTTAATCCACACACATCAAATAAGTTTCTATGGTAAGAATTAGATGATGCAGGTCTTTCTGAAAAAGGCCTTAGCAGTAGTCTTGAAATTCTGCTCATTTGATCTCAACCCCACATTATTTCCCTTCCTTTCACTGACAAACCTGGCTTTTCTCTACAAACAAAGCAAAGTAGACTTTTTGTTGTTGTTATTTTTATTTGTGGGGTTTTTTTTTTTTTTTTGAGTCAGGGTTTCTCTGTGTAACAGTCCTGGCTGTCCTGGAACTCTCTTTGTGGACCAGATTAGTATCAAACTCACTGAGATCTGCCTACCTCTGCCTCCAAGTGCTGGGATTATAGGCATATGCCACCACCATCCAGTGCAGACTTCATTTTAAATTCTGTCCCTTCTTCTAAGACTGGCCTACTCCTTCTCTAATCAGAACAGAGATGTGGTCCTTCAGCATCTCAGGCAGCATTCAGCCCCCTTCATCACTTTCAATTCCTGCTGCAACCATCTGCAATCTTCTGCATATTCCCCGCCACAACAGCTAAGAGTTGCTGGTGGCATCTGCAATGGAGACACCCCAGGTAATAATGGCGAATCTCCAGCTCATGCTAAGTAGAATTACCCACTTCATTTCTGAGTGATTATAAAGGTACTCAGATTCAGTGAGTACTGAACCTACTGTACGCCAATAACAATATATACCAGGTGAAACATTTGCTTTGTCCTATGTATTACTTTTTGTAATAACCACATCAACCCCCACCAAAACAAAAGACTAACATAGGAGACCTTTTTAAAATAATTTTATATCATAAGCTTATTAATATTTCTGTAATGTGACATGCTCAGACTCACAAATACTTTCCCCCAATGGCAGCTTTCAAATTTTGAAATTACAAGGTCTTGAAGGGTAGAAGAGTCATGTCGTATCTTTTTGTCCCTTCCTATGGTACCAGATATAGTATCATACACATAAGAGCAAGTGAGGCAATCAAGGAAAAATGAATGGATAAACCAAGCATCTTGCAGGATAGGTTGTAGCAAACTTGAAAAGAAAGCTTTGATTTTTGTAAAAAGAGAAAAATACAGGGCTAGTTGGCTGTGTCAGTGCTTCCTCAACAGAGCCTTGGTCATTTAAATTTTTCCAAAGTCATTTTAAAGAGCAAAGTGAAATTTCAAAACTTCTATGTGAAGTTCAAGTCTTCACTTTCCTTTACTTCCAGTATTTTCTTCCACTCTCATAAGCTATGAGAAGAAACTTTCAAATTGACTCTCAAGCCATTTTTGTCTTATACATATTTATACACAAATATGTTTATGTATGCCTCTCCACATATAGTGTGTTTTGGTAAGGGTTTTACAGAGTTTATAGTGTTGCTATGATGCTCTAGATATGCATCACTTTGTAATTTGGGTTCTTTCCACTCACCATTGTTTGTGAGTTATCTATGTTATATGCAAATAAATTTGGCTCATTTTAAAACATATGCAGCACAGCATGATACATTTTCCTTATCTATTCTTCCCATCCCCAAATGCATAGGTTATTTCCATTCTTCTATCATAAACAATACCACAATAAATATGTCTTGTGGCTTGCGTAAAACTTGCCAGTATACAAACTTATTGGCTTATAGAGTATTTACATTTTTCATATTCCTAGCTACAACCAAATAACTCCCTAAAGTGCCTGTACAAATTTACAGTTTACCAGCGGTAGAGAAATTCCCTTCTCTCCATTCTTGCAAGCACACACTAAACACATTCTCCAAAGAGGGTAGTCTATTATCCGTTTCATGTTTGATGACTAAGGCAATCAAATCCAACAATCCTAAAATAAATGCTAGTACACTGCTAATAATTAGAATACACTGTCGCTGTTGATTCTGGTTCTCTGATATTAATATTGAAGAGTGGATTCTAATTAAGAGTTACAGAAAAGACTTCGAGTTGAGAAGCAATCACTTTAGCAAGACAAGAATGGATTGTTATGCATTGCTGAGTTTAAAACAGTGCCCAGATACATTCCAACTTGCTTTAACTTGTTCTAGCAGGTTTATAATAAGTGTGATAGAATATTCTGCCTTTAAGCCATCTTTTTCAATATTTTTGGTTTTAACTTTTTCTAGACAAAATCTAGGTTAGATATGCATTGCTTCCTAATGAGAATGGTGTTCAAATATTAGGAGGTTTCTCAAAATTAATTTGTATCTATAACTCTAAGAAAATGAGATACACTGTTGTCCTAAATGATTTGGAACAAGGACACCAAGAAAATGTGCTAACTATGATGATTTCAACATGAAGCTTTTCACAATTGGAATCAACATTTAAATTGGTTGTAATTTTGAAAGAAAACTTCTGAGGGGTAAGAAGGTGGGTTTGATGAAATTCAGAGATCCTGGCTTAGGGAACATCTATGTAACAAAAATAAGTTATTGATAGCTTTTTATGGTAGTTCACAACCATAACCACCATAACCCAGCACCCAAGAGTCAGAGGCTGAAGGGTGGAGAGTTTAAGTTCAGCCTGGGCTACATGGCGAGACCCTCTCTTTAAGGAAATTCCCAGGAATCCACAAGAATGACCCCAGCTAAGACCCTAAGCAATAGTGGAGAGGGTGCCTGAACGGCCCTTCCCTTGTAATCAGATTGATAACCTTAATGGTCATCACAGTAATTGATGGAAGCAGATGCAGAGATCTGCAGCTAGCACAGGGCTGAGCTCGTAGAGTCTTGTCAAAGAGAGGGAGAAGTGATAATATGAGCAAAGGGGTCAAGACCATGATGGAGAAACCCACAGAAACAGCTGAGCTAAGCTAGTCAGAGTTCACTGACTCTGGACTGACAGCAGGGGAGGCTGTATAGGCCCAAGCTTAGGCAGTCTGAATATGGGTGATAGTTGTGTGGCTTAGGTAGTCTGTGGGGCCACTGGTTGTGAAACCAGGATTTATCCCTAATACCTGAACTGGCTTTTTTTTTTTTAAAATATTTATTTATTTATTATGGATACAATATTCTGTTTGCATATATGCCTGCTAGAAGAGGACAGCAGACCTCATTACAGATGGTTGTGAGCCACCATGTGGTTGCTGGGAATCGAACTCGGGTCCTTTGGAAGAACACACAATGCTCTTAACCGCTGAGCTATCTCTCCAGCCCCTGAACTGGCTTTTTGAAGCTCATTTCTTTGGAAGGATACCTTTCTCAGCCTAGTTATGGAGGGAGAGCCTTGGTCCTGCCTTAAAGTTATGTGTCAGACTTTGTTGACGCCCCATGGGAAGCCTTACATTCTCTGAAGAGTAGATGGGAGGGGAGTGGATGGAGTGGAAGGTTGGAGGAGTGGGGGTTGAGGAGGGAGAGGAACTAGGATTAGAATGTAAACTGAGGAAAGATTGTTCTAAAAAAATAAATAAAAAAGAAAACCAAAACAAATAACAACAACAACAACAAAAGGCTTGGAGCTAACTCAATGGGTAAGGGTGCTTCAAGGCTGATGACATAACTTTGAATTCCAGAACCCACATGGTGAATGGAAAGAAGCAACTTCCGCAAGTTATCCTCTGATTTCTTCTTGATCATCATGGCATATCACACACACACACACACACACACACACACACACACGCAAATAAATGTAATCTAGAAAAAAAAATAAAAACCAAGGCCAGGGACACAGCTCAGGGATGTTCCTGGGTTCCATCATCAGCACTGGAAAGTAAAGATAATCTTTTTAAGACAGTGTGACTAGACCTGTTCATTTTGAAGTTTTCATTATTCTGTCCAAGTTCAAGATTCAGAAAGGAGGAAACATTTACTTAGCCTGAATCATATTCTTGGTCAGGGCTCCTTGAGTAATCTAACACCAAGAGGTACACACAGGAAAAGAATACATTGTCCTGGAGAAAAAAGAAGGCTGAACTACAGGTGAATAGAAGTTGAGGGGAAGAAACAACACGTGGCTTGAAGCACTGATATCTACTGTCTACCTCCTGCCAGGAATGACCAATACAGACCTGGCTTCTGTACTCCAATGGACTGACACAATGATGTCAAGTTTGGATGATTTCGAACAAACTGTAATGTCTGTCAGACAAGCCAACTGCCCCTTTAAATACCCAGGACAGTGATTTATAAACAAGTGGACTGACATAATAGATATTATATATTCTGTTTATGGGTGTTTTGCCTGCACAGGTCTATGTGCCACATGAACGCAGTGCCCACAGAAGCCAGAAGAGGGCAGTCAGATGCCCTGGAACTGGAGTCTCACAGTGTTGACAGTTACCATGTCGATGCTAGGACCTGCACCAGTGTCCTCTAGGAGTGGTCATGTAACTGCCAAGTCATTTCTCCAGCCCTGTGAGCTGATTTCTTTCAACTGAACTCAATTATCCCTTGCCCTACAGAAGTGTGTTCTTTTTCTAGCATTTTCTAGTTTAACTAACTATAGAACATCTCAGGCCTCAGAACCACTTTTGGTTTGTCTCTACTTCCTTGCCAGGTTTGATCCTGTTCCTTCTATGCTTTCATCCCTAACCACACAAATCTCAGCCATATTATATAAAATCTGGTTAAGTTTTTCACCAATGTCCACCTACACTCTTGAGTTCGTCTTCTAGTGGGTGCCCCTAGATCTTATTCTAAACCACTGGATTCAACTCTATATACTTGAGCCAAATTACTTGTCCTGAAAACACTGTCTAGAAGGCTTGGCCTAGGGTAGACTTCTTTGAAGTACAAGAAAGAGACTTCTTTAAGAATGGATTTGCCTTGTGGGAGGGGAGAAAGAGATGAAGGCAGAAGGGTCCTAAGGCATGATCTCGACCAGCAAACCACATCAGCTGTTCTTCATATTTCACTCTTTCCTTTGAATTTCATTTCTATTTTTTTGGGTTACTTTGTTTTCATTAAAGAAAATTAGAATTAGGTTTGATCACTTGTCACCACAAAGTGCCGGTTGGTACATACACCAGACAAGATCTTCCTTCCATAGCACAGGTAGCAAAAACAAACAAAGAAACAAACAAACAAACAAACAGCCCAAAAAGTATCTTTAAAAGAATTAGAAACTAGCAGACATGTGTACCACTATATCTCCCAAAGGCAAAACATCTGATCTTGCATGCCATTCAAAGTTGGATCTACTTAAGACTTGGACTGGAGAAAATAAATGTGATGCAAGGTGTGGCCGTGTACACCTATAGTCCCAGTAAGTGGGCGGCAGAGGCAGAAAGACAGAGAATTCAAGGTGAGTCTGGACTGTATAGTGTGGCACAGAAAAGAAAATGGGTGATATGAAGAGCTTGAAGATATCAGTTACATCCCTCATCCCGTACAGTTAAAGAAGTAATTACCAAACAGCCTTCCTTTCGGCTTACAGAATATTGCAGAGAATATCTGAAGACTTTCACAACAGTCCCACTTATTCTCTGTTCTGTGTATCAACCAACACAAGGCAATCAAAGTGCTGTAAAGTTGAATGTATAAAAAACAAGGAAATAGAAACAAATCCTGTAACGTCAAGGTCAGTTGGGATGTTCTGGGCAAAGAAACTTAAGGAGATTCGAGCTGGTGACAGAGATCCCACTCTCTATATAGCCTTCCTATACATTGTCTTATGGAACCTCTTTCCTTTCCTATATAAGCTCCTCATGCCCCCAAGTTCCCCCCAAAAGAACTTTAAAGTTGACAGCCCCTCTTTTCAAGATGACGATCCTTGAATAAACCTGAATCCTTTGTACCAAAAACCCCCTAATATTGGCTTTTGAGTGCTTAGCAGCCCCAGACATTATTCCAGTAATAGTTAGTTCTAAATTTAATTATAAGGAATGATAATCACCCAGAGAGGCAATAACTAAACTGCCAACTTTTCCTATCCCATCAAGCTCCTCCAGGCAGAGGAGCTTCTGCAAATGGGCATGCATTTGCATAATTAAGCTCCCTTTGTTCTTCCTCTTGCTTCAGCTAAGCATTTTGGGGAACCACCTTCACTGTCTCTGCAGACCACCAAGGTGATGCGTGATGATTTTCCCACCATCACTGTCTCTGCAGACCACCAAGGTGATGTGTGATGATTTTCCCTCCATCACTGTCTCTGCAGACCACCAAGGTGACGTGTGATGGTTTTCCCACCATCACCATCTCTGAAGACCACTAAAGTTATAGGTGACAGTTTTTGTTTGAAACAGCAACAGAGCAGATCAAACCTGGTGAAGGTAGAATCAGAAATGGACTCTCTTTCTTTTGGTCAAGTAGATTGTCTTGGAAGGAATAAGAGAGAGAAGTCTTAGGAAATCAACGTTGAGTAGTTAAGATATTATTTGTGAAAAAGTGGACAAGACTTTGCTAGATTCCCGCTGCCCTTCAGACACACAGATTCTCAGAGACTTAAAGTGACTGTCCTACTGTAATGGGCAGGGGTCAGCATTCTAAAACTACTGTCAAACAGGTAAAATATTGGTTTTTTTTTTTTAAGTAGAAAAATAGATTTAGGTTCTAAGAGTTGACAGACTTAGTTTTTAAATTCTAGACATTCACACGTTGCCCAACTATAGAGAACAACTTCACTGCATCTTTTAAAATATTTAGCTTTGGAGGAGGGAGTTCATTTGTTTTGGTTTGGGCTTTGGTAGATAGTTTAAGCTGGTCTGGAACTTGATATCCTCCTGCATTGGCCTTCTGAATGCTGGAATTACAGGCATGGACCATCACAGGCAGGAACAGTTGCTTTAAAAGATACCTTGAGAAAGACAATGTAAAAATGTCTGTAATGAAATATGAAGTGTACAAAAAGCAGGTGTGAACACCATAAATACAATATCAAAATATTATCAGAGGTGTTTGTGGTTTGATGGCAGCACAAGGGGTAATTTTATATTTAATTGCACGCATTTTTCTGATTTTTTCTAATAAGCATGGATTATTTTATAATTAGATGGCACTTTTGGTTATATTTAAAAATCTGTATGCTCCAAGCAAAAAAGGGAGGGGGTACTTTAAAATAAATTTTTCTTCACAGAAATTTGAATTCTTCACATTTTAAAAGATTTACAAAGAAACCTGAGAATGATTTAACTCATAATACAAAGCAAATGTCTTGGTCAAAGGAAATTGCAGAGTTATTTGTCATGACTTTACGAGCATTGTCACACTCTATGGTTGGTTCTCATTTCATTAGCAGGTATTCCTGAATGAGACAGATAAAAATGATTTCCCAGGGTTCATTTGACTGGAAAATAAAGAACTGGAGATCTCACTTCTACATGGAGGGCACTGACAGGGCATTGGGAAGGGACGAGTTCAGAAGCGAAAGCCAGTTCTACGTGGAGGGAATGGTGGAGTATGTGATGGGGGGGAGGGGAGATCAAATGTTTCCTTTCCCGTGTCTAGTTTCTTTTTCTAAGGAACACATTGTCCCTCCGCAGCAGCCACATGTGTCCCGCGTCGGGAAGGGCCATAACCCCAATCCTCAAAAGGAAGGGGTTGCTTTATTTTATGTATATATCATATCATATTATATTATAATATATTGTGTATTATTTTAAACTTTGTCTAAATGGTATATAATGTAATTAGTGTGGCTGAGGCTGGTCTTAAATTTATAATCCTTCAGCTGAAGTATCCTGAGTTCTAGGACAAGAGATGTCAGCTTGGCTCTATTATCTGTCTGTCTGTATGTCTTTCTTTGATTCTTTTTTTCCTTTTTTGACACAAGGTCTTATGTACCCCCAGATTCTCCTTAAATTCACTATATAGTCGAGAATAACTTTGAACTTCTGATCCTGATGCCTTCCCTTTCTGAGTTGTTGTAATTTAAGAAACACCACAAAGAGAAGGCACACCATGCAACAAGGCTCACATTGGAGTTTTATTGGAAGAGGAGAGAAAAGGGGGCAGAGAGGTGGGCAGAGACCAGTCCCTGGCAACAAGAGTGGTGGGAAAAAAAGAGAGATGGGGAGAAAGAGAAAAAAAAGAGAGGGAGAGAGAGAGAAAAAAGAGAAAGAAAGAGAGAGAGAGAGACAGGAGGTAGGCAGGCCCACCTTTTAAAGGGGAAGGTAGTGAATCTGCACAGAAGAAGCTCTTAGTGGCTGCACCTGAGCATATAACCTATCAGGACCCCAAGGTCAGCCCAAACAGATGTCTGAATACTATAACTATTGGGATTACCACACCAGTTTTATGGATGTTTGGACCCAGGGCTTTATATATGAAAGGCAAACACTCTACCAGCTAGGCATGTATGTGCACACAAGTGAGCAAACCTGTGTGTGCACGCATGTGCATGCAGAGAATAATATTGAGTGTCTTAATGTTATCACCACCTTATTATTATGAGACAGAGTCCCTCACTGAACTTGGAACTCACTGATTGGCCAGACTGGCCCTGTTGTGCCCAGCTGTTTACATGAGTGCTACGGATCCAAACTCAGATTCTTATTCTAGATCAGCAAGCATCTAACCCACTGAGTATTGCCCCCATCATAGATTAAACATCTAAAGAGTAACAGTATTGTTCCTAACAATAAGAAATAGTTAGCATTCATCATCACCAGGAGAAATGTCAGAGCCTTGAATGAATATATATATATTCATTATATTATATTCATTATATATATGCTCATTTTAGTAGATAGCACTCAACAGTTTTCCCAAAAGGTAATACTAACCTATATTCTCACCAGTAGAGCATCAATATGAGAGGGTTAGCTAGAGCCACTATACTTTGGAAAACTCCTCTGTTTTGGTTGAATTGTGGCAATCCCTGTGACTACAGCAATTTGTGTTCCAGAACTAAAGTTACTTGTTCTGTAGTTCTTAGTTTTCTTGCCCTGTTGACCTCAAGTAATAGTGCCAGGAAAGATGACTATTCATCACTTAAAGTTTTTTAATTGGCTACTCCCTGATTAACCTAACAACAGACAGCCATGAGCCAGAAAAGGAAACTTGTCAATCTCCCTCTCAAACCCTTTCTCTGAAACCTATAAGAAGGGAGTCTCAATTCACATGGGCCTGAGCTTTCCTCAGGGACCCTGCTGTGCTGTTGTCTGTCTGGCTGTGATATTGACAACTCTTCTAATAGATATATTATAGAAAGGAACAGTCTGTCTCCATGTCCTCTTGAACCCCAAAGATGAAACCTTCCACATCCCCAACAGTGTATAATCATCCCTTCTCTTTTTTTCAGTCTCTCTCACTCCTCCCCCCCTTCCACCGGCCCCATTTTTCCATGTTGACTCAGCCAGCTCCAACCTGACAGTGATCCTCCCTCAATTTCCCAAGAGCTGGTGTTACAAGCATATGCCACTACATCTGGCAACACATATTTCTGTCATTTATATTTTGGTCATTCTGTCAAAGATCTAGTTATTTTATGTGTGGAAATCTATATGGATGTACATTTCTATGGATGGATATATGTGTGCAATTCCTTTATTGTTGTGGTAGTGAAGATCTGAACCCAGGGCTGAAAACACACTTGGCAAGCACCTATCAAGATCTTTAAAAGAAATTCTTTGTAATCGTTCAGACAGGACTTCACTAAGCTGTCCCAGATGGCCATGAAATTACTCTGCAGCTCAGACAGAGCTTGAACTTGTGGTTCTTCCTTCCTCTGTCCCAGGGCAGCTGGGATTAGAGGTTTCCATGCCGACCTTATTGCCATTTTAACTTGTGATTTTCTACTGGACAATGAAAGAGCTATTCAGACACCTGACATGAAAAATCCATTCAAGACTTCTGCCCATTTTGGGAAGAGATAAAGTTTTTCTTAGAAGTTACAAAAAGTCTTGGAAGAATCTTTATTATTTAAAAGCCTCTTTTTCCCTGGCTGTCTCGGGACGAACCATGAGTGATTCCCTCCTTCACCAGCTAATCCATTCCTACCGGACAGCACTGCACATAGTTTCAGCTTACCATTCTTTAAGTACACTCCAGGCAGTAGCTGTCTACTGATTGAAAATTATTTCTAGTAGAATCTAATTTTTTCCAAGTGGATACTGACCGGTTTGGTTATACTACTTTCATGTCCATTTACAAATTTCTGCCAACATTCTATATCAACTCAAAATATGAGCAGTATTGAGGTCTCTTTAGAGCTAGTTATGGTATTTTATTGGTTCCTTTTTTAATTAATGAAATAAATAAACTCTTTAGTGTCTGCTCTTTAAAATTCTACAGGCGTCAGGATTTGATACACAGATTCATAAATAAATGATGATAACGATGTAACAAAAGGTTATGCAGCTTTAAAAATTCCTACAAAGTAAACTATGTGGACAGAATGTTTCATAGAGCTAAGTACACAACATGACTTCATAGGGAGATGTAAATAAAAACACACAGAGCACAGGCTCCTGTCTTAATTAACATTACTCTTGCTGTGATAAAACACCAGGACTACAGCAATGTGGGGAGGAAGGGTGTTAGTTTATCTGTACTTCCAGGTAACAGTCGGTCATCCAGGGAAGCCAAGGCAGGAAGTCAAGGCAGGAACCTGGAGGCACGAACTGAGGCAGAAACCGTAGAGGAGCTCTGCCAAAGACTTGCTCTTGCTCAACCTGCTTTCTTATAGAACTCAGGACCACCAACCTAAGGGTATCCTCACCCACAGTGGGATAGGCCCTCCCACATCTATCTCTAATTAAGAAAATGCCCCATAGGCTTTCCTGCCTACAGCCTGATCATATGGAGATATCTTTTAAATTAAGGTTTCCTCTTCTGAGATGACTTTGGCCTATATCAAATTAACATAAAACTAGTCAAGGCAGTTTCCCAAGAACCTTGGATGGCCCAGCCCTTCTCTCCTCTTTGACAGCTCTGGACTAAGGAAAAACTGTCTGGAACAGCTCACGCCTTGTGTTCCCCCTCCTAAAGCAAGATATACTACGATGCTGTAATGGCTAACCTTGGTTATCAATTTGGCTACATTTGGAATCAACTAAAACCCAAGCTTCTTGGAACTGATGTGTGGGATATTCTTAATCAAATTATGTGACACAGGAAGAGCCACCCTAAATCTGGGCAATGCCTTCTGAGGGCAGCCCACATAAAAGGACATAGAAAAAGGAAGCTTTACTCTTGGCCTGCTTACCCTCATTCTCACTGGCAAGTTCATCTTTCCTTTTTCTGTGGCCAGAATTAAATCCAGATTCTGCAGGATTCCAAAGTAGACAGAAACCCAGTAGCTCTCTAGGAATCCTCCAGGATTCCAGCACTACATTGGGACCACAGAGACATCCACCCTTGTGGACCAAACAACTGCAGGATTCTCAGTCTTTCTCCTGTGAGACTGCCATGGTTGGACTACCTGGACCACAATCAGTAAGTTACTCTAACAAATTCCATGTACGTGTATTAAATTATATGTATATGCACACACACATATATTATATTATGTTCCTTTGGGAATGCTGGCTAACACAAATGTTTTGTCTTAGCATTAGGAATGTTCCATATCCTTGGAGATCTCATAATAGGCATTACTCATGAGACCTAAAATACTTCAAGTGTCCCTCAGGTTTGTCACAAGTGGGACATTGCAGTGAAGACTACTCTGATACTGGGCAGCTTTCTCATGCCTTGGGTACCAGTTTTTATGGGCCTAAGCTTCTACTGCTTTGATGACAGACTATGAGAGTGGTCAGTCTCATCAGCCGTGTAGTCTTGCAGCTAAGTTTGTGCAAAACTTCCTGCCAGATCCAAGAAACTTAGTAGTAATTGACATGGTGTTTAGAGTCACCTCTAGGATGGATAACGCTGGAAAATGTTCCTGTCTTGTGGGCTGATACCAGAGAATGAGAAAGAAAGAGAGGGAGAAAGGAAAGAGGGGAAGGAAGGAGGGAGAAAGAAGGGGTAGAAACAGAGAGAATGGGGAGGGGGAGAGAAAGGGGATAGTGACAGTGATGGGGGAGAGGGGGAAGACCATAAACAAGTTTCCTTGTGTGTTTCTATTTCAGCTCTGGAATGATACACATCAGTGTTATGAGGGGCTGTCTCTGGGAATGAAAGTAAGTGTAAATTCTCTATACTTCAATGTACTTTCTCATTTTTCTAAAATATAGTTACTAAGAAAATCATTGAAAGCAATAATATTATCTGTGCTAATACATTTGCATATTTTGAAAACACAATCCCTTGTGTAGAAGTCATGTCTCCAGAGCCTCCATCTCTGTTTTTTGGCCCCTCATGAATAATAAGTCCTCCTTTCAATCATTAGGGTTTCAGCCTAAAGAATAAAAAATACTTCTGGTCAATTTACCAGCTCATGAGATCTGAACAAAGTCATGTCTCCATGTATTAAGTAAAGAGATATAAAAAGAAACTAGAGTATTTTTGAACACTGTTATAATCCTTCAGTTCAAAATCTGAGTTTTTTCTAATCTAGCATATTCTAAATACAAACCAACCATGTGTGTCTTTACAGATTGCTTGATTGAAGCTCAAGATGAGCTAAGTGTTTACAGGAGAAGATTAAACAGTCACTGCTTTCCTACAGATGGGATGCCTGCAAGGCAATAGAATATTCCAGAGGAAAGCTCTCTAGAGAGACACTGTCTATGTTGTAAGAATTGCTCATAATAGAAGAAACCTGTCTTCCCTCTGTAAAATTTCATCGCTGCAAACAACAGATCTCTGCACACCAAAAGTCCTCCATTAAAGCAACATTCGTCTGTGTGGGCATGTTTCTTAGTGGGGTGCCATCACAAAGCTACTGCAGGTAAGCCTGGCTCTCCCAGTGCAGAACCAGTTGTTTCAGACTCCATCAGATGGGAAGCAGGATCTTCTTTTGTGTTCTTCCCTCTGAAAGCAGAAACTTAAAGTCTTAAAAAAAAAATCAACCCTAAATTGTTACATGGGTAATTGGAAGGGCCGAGTATGGTTTGGGCAAAGGCCTCTCTGTTCACCCAACCCCCAAGAAACAGGAGATAAACTCCAAGCCCCAAGTTCTACATTCCCCGAGTCCTCTTTCCCTCTGGGAATGTTATCCTGGAGTCAGATTTTGCATATAACTTATCTGTTTGGTGTACTTTCTAAGTTTGGCAAAAAACTAACTTCATATTAAGGGTCACACTTCATTCATATGTTGTGTCAAGGTGGCACAGATCTTCATGGCAGGCTGTTGTTCTGTTTTTTTGTTTGTTTGTTTGTTTGTTTGTAAGAGAATGATTTTTATCATGTATAGCTTCTTGTAGCTACAGTTCCCTTATACAGGAAAAGTCAGAGAAGCATCTTGAATGATCTGGAGATAAAATAGTGAAGGAAGGATAGAAGGAAGGAAAGATTAAGGAAGGGAGAAAAATGGAAAAGACTGAAAGAGAAAAGTTGAAAAGCAAAGCCATGAACAGTGAAGAAGTGAGGATGGGTTTAACTGAGTCAGTCACCAGGCAAAATAACTATATACATAGCACTTTCCCTTATTGAATATGGGTAAGAAACACAAGATTTTTCTGTTGCAGGCTAACACAGACCAGAATAATAGACTAATATAAGATATAAGAAATAGTTAATAAGAAGCCTGAGCTAATAGGCCAATTAGTTTATGACTAATATAGACCTCTGTGCATTTCTTTGGGACTTAAAGACTGCAGGACCTGGTGGGACAGAAACCTCTGACTATATGGAATTGATGCAGGGGTGCAGGAATGCGATGGGTGACTTGGAGGTGAGTGGAATTGGGGTACATGATGTGAAATTCCCAAAGATTCAATAAAGAAATTCTGTTAAATATTAAAAACAAAAACCTACATTCCTCATACATTAGCTCTCAGGACTTTTTCATCATAGTGGAAGACCATCGATGACCTAAATTAGCTTTGACTTTCTCTCTGGCTTGTTAGTTTCTGAATTACTTTTTAAATTTTAATTTAAAAACTCTTTTTGAGGGTTTCATACTTGAATACCATATTTATATCATTTCCACCCTTCTTTCTCCACCCTCCTATTCCTCTTAGAATTCTCACTACTCCTCAAATTCATAATATCTTCTTTAATTATTTTTACACATGCATATATAAATAAATATAGCCTTCTGAGTTTCTTTAGTATTGTTCATGTATATGGGTGTGTGTCAGAGTCTCTTCAGTGCTGTTCCTGTGTGTGTTTAGGGATGACCACTTGGGACTTGATAATCTATCAGGAAGCTCATCCCCAAAGAAGACCATCTGTCCCTCCTTCCAAAGACACAATTACCTGTAGCTCTTCATTTAGGATTGGGTTTTGTGAGATTTTTCCCCAATCATATTAACTACTGTTGTCACTGTGCAGGCCATAGTTTTGAAAGTTCATAGTACAGTTTCCCAGTAATATACAGAAAGCACAATCTTTTAGCAGAAGTCCTGGTCCTCTTGCTCTTACAATCTTTCTGTGTCTTTGCCCTTAATGTTCTCCAAGTCTTACTATAAGGGGCTGTACTGTAGCTGTACCAACTGTGGTTGGGCACCTGGTCACTTGTTCTCTGTGTTTTGATCCGTTGTGGACTTTTCTAATGATCTCTGTCTGCTACAAAATGAAGCTTCTTTGATGAGGGGTGAAAAGTACACTTAATCTGTGGGTACAAGGATAAATATTCAGACTTCAGTTAGATATTATACTAATCAGGAATGTGGCAGTCCTGGGATCTCCTAAAGGGTCCATGATTTCACCAGCCATGGGTAGGTGGCTAAGTTTCTAGTACAAGGCATGAATTCCCTCCTATTGAGTTGGCTTTGAGTCCAACTAAACTGCTGTTGGTTATCACCATGTTACAGAAACCACTACTGCACCTTTAGAATATCTTTCTGTAATGATCGCCTTTATTTTTAATGTCACAGCCTGGTAGACTTACAGATTATTTCTCTCCCTTGGTAGTTTTCATAGCGCCTTCCAGTACAACGAAACTTAGTCCCCATGGAAGAGACTTACTTTCTTCATGTCCTGTGTCCAAAACTTGTGACATCTTCAGCAATAAGCAACTCTCTCCAGCAACCAAGGGCAACAGCAATAGCTGATATGATTTGGGAGTTTCTTCAACTCCCCTGACAATACAGAGGGAGGTTTCTCACATCTGGCACAGAGGTGCTTTTATTTATTTATTTATTTATTTTATTAAATTTATAGTTCTTGAGAAAAACATTATCACCCCAGGGAGAATGTGTTGTGTGTGTGTGTTTGTGTGTGTTTGCACTCATAATTGTATATTATATATATGTTTTAAGTAACATAATATAACACCTCCCTCTGACTTTTTCAAACATCACTGGTGTTATTTATCGCTCCCCCTCCCTCTCCTTCTATATTGTCATCCCATCCCTGTTCTTAGTTAAATTCCCTGTTTTCCCATTTCCTCCTCATGTACCCATTTCCTAGTAGCCTCCTTTCTAGAGTTCCTTCTCTCCACCACTCCCACCATGATCCTTTGTGTGAACTAAAGTTTCTTGAAAAGCCTACTCCGTGTTGAAGATCTGTGTGATTGGTGGGGTGAAGCTTCTGCGGGTGTAAAGAACTGGAAGGATGAGCAATTGACAGAGAGCTGAAATTCTGAGTTTCCTTCAGTTCCCTTCAAATCCATCTATCACTGAGCTCTGGGTCTGACCTACAGTCCTTTGATTACCAAGCAAAGTGTCTGAGTCTTCACCAATACATCTGATAAATGCATTGACTCATGACTTTCTGTGTCCCCAGTCAGTGTTCAAAGTTTGTGCTTCAGGACAAATAATCTCATATCCCCTTTGGAATGAGACCTGTGTGTCATAAACAATTTGAGGATGAAATATCCTCCACAGGCTCATGGGTGCCAGCTGGGGGAATCATTTCTGGAGGTAAAACAAACTTTAGGAGAAGTAATCTAGCTGGAAAAAGTTGGTATGCCTTTGTTGATTACACACAGTCCTTAGCCCCTTTCCCTCTCTGCTCTCTGCCTACCACGAGGTGAACTGCCCTACTGTGAATTTCTGCTGTCAGGATGTTTTCCCATACCATGGGCTCAGGATCAACAGACCCAAGTATTATGGACCAAAATTACTGCAACCATGAGCAGAGATAGCTCCGCTCCTCCTGCTTTTAAATGGTCTCGTGTTATTTGATCACATCAGTGAGAAAACTGATCGCCACAATTTCCCCCCTGTTTATTTTAAATTTCAGCATCATAAACCAACATAAATATCTTATGATAATAACCGAAAGCATATTCTCATGACAGCAGTAAGTGATTTTCTTACAATAATAAGACTATGTATCATGATCTGCCCAGGCTAATATGAACCAGCCCATGAGATGACCAAGCTGTCTGTGTAAACCCCATTGAACTTTGCCTTTAGTCCTTTTCAGTATAAGTTTCTGTGATGTGGGATTCCCCTCTGTATGCTGAGAAAACCATTGGTGAATAAAGAAACTGGCTTGGCGTGGTAGAGTAGAACAGAGATAGGCAGGGAAAACTAAACTGAATGCTGGGAGAAACAAGGGCAGGCAGAACCAAGGGAGAAACCATGTAACCCCACCAGAGACAGATGCTGGAACTTTAGCTGGTAAGCCACAGCCACATGGCAATACACAGATAATAGAAATGGGTTAAATAAGAAGCTAGAGCTAATGGGCCAAGCAGTAATTTAAATAATATAGTTTCTGTGAGATTATTTTGGGGCTGAGCATCCAGGAACCAACATGTGGCCTTCCTCCAATACTGCTGGTAACTTAGTCCTGTCTTTCCCATACAGCTGTATTGAAAACAAACTCCTTTTCCACTTAATCACCAATTTATATTTTTCTTCGTTTAATCTTTGAGGCTAATGACTGATACTGCCGTGTTGGACACTACCCTCCTAGATGGGTCTCTGGATGGTACTGCCATAATAAGCCTATATAAAGACAACTGTGCACTCTTTGTTCTACATCTTCCCATTCCTTGTACCCCTTTCTACTTTATGTTGCTGTTTTACATTTTCCTTCTTCCTCTTTCTAAAATGACTCCACTTACAAGTGACATCAGGTAGTATTTTCCAGACTTTGACTTATGAATAATATCCATTTTATAAGTATTGATAATGTCAGGTTATAATACATACCCAAATTAATCAAAACAATACTGGCCCAGAAACATATAAACACAATGAAACAGAACTGGGAGCCAAGAAGTAACCCAAGTATATATGGTCAAGTAATACTGACAAGGGTGCCCAAGAGACACAATGAGAAAAATTCTGTTCTATTAATGATGTTGGAAAACCTGAATACATACAAAAGAATAAGATTAGACCCTTTATTCCCCACACAAAATCAATTCCAGTGGATTAAAGAAATAAATATAAGACAGACACTGGCAAACTCTTAGAAGAGGAGAGAAAGGCAAAGTCCCTTAGCCTTCGGCATGAGTTTTCAGATAACAACAACAGGTGTAGGAAGGTAACTAAAATCCTACATGTTGGACAAGTGTGCCAAAGTGTACACCAAATGAAAAAAAATCAGCAAAATTGATTATAAGAAAGCATTTGTGTACCATATATCCAATAAAGGGTAAATATCCAAAATAGATGTGAACCTCACTCTATTCAGTAGCAAAATAATGATTAAAAACTGAGACAAGGTCCTGAACATGCATTTCTACCATGAAGATGAAAAATTACCCCAATGGGTGAACAAAAAGGTGTTCGTCATTGCCAGTCACCAGGGACGTGCATATCAGAGGTGGAGAGATCAGGTCATAGCTAGAATAGCTCCTTAGGTTAGAAAGCTGCCACCCAAACAAAACAACACAAGCAGCAACCACTCCAAGAAATGCTGACAGTGGTGAGGAAAAGCACAGCTGTTGAAAGCAATGTTAATCGGTAACACTTTTAGGGTGGTTCCTCAACAAATTAAGAAGAAACAAAAACACCTACCAAACCACCCACCAATGTTTCTTCACCTTTGTTGACAAGGATGTAAATGATCTCTTCATACGCGTACACGTGCACTCTGTTCTTCATCGCGTCAGTCACAACACGCAAGAGCTAGAAGTAACCTGTGTCCAGCACTAATAAATGGATAAATAACTACTCCCCCAGAGCGAGGGGGTAGGGAGGTATTTATAGATGTGTTATTTAAATTTTTTTAAAAAGACTTTTTTCATATTCCATGGAGCTTCCAATGTTTCCACATTTTAAGGGACTTCAAGAAGAGGTGTAGTTTTTTATACTGTCATATTTGCGGAGCAGGGGGTAGATTTCAGCAAAAAAATGATTTGAAAGACAGCAGAAACATGATGCTATAAAAAGCTTTTGGGGGGCAGTAAATGTCAATCTTAGAATAGAGCTGAACATTTTTTGGGGGTCTGTGAGTTGGGGAGTCCTGTCAGATTTGAGTGTTCCTGGGGCATTACTCAAGAGACGGGCACAATGAAGCAATCAGAATAAGCAGTGAGTTCTTTGGAGAGAGCTGACTGACTGCTCAATGACTTGACCCAATGTGAATTAAACATATTGTTTAGTGTTCACAGAGGAGTCAGCCAATAGGAACTCAAGCTGTTACTCTGTTCCTCGCGGCCTAAGCCTCTTCCCATGCGAGGAGCAGGCCCATGATTCATAAACGAGAAGTCAGAAGAGCTTCCCCTTGCCTGTAACCAAAGCTATTTTTAACTCCCAGTCGAGAAAATCCTGCTTTCTGGCTCAGGCACCTTTTACATTAATATGCTTCCTAAAATTGAAATGACTCATTAAAATCTGTACTTTGAGGGGGCTGGTGGCTTGGTTCGCACATTTCTAAGAGAGGCGGTTCATCTGGAAACTTCTGGAAAACTCTCTCCAGCCTCCCACACCCTCGGTAACTAGAGGAAACCTAACTACTGAGCTGTCAAGAAAAAAAACCCAAACAGAGTGAGGTGTAAATTTTGTTATTGTCAGAGAAAGCAAGTTTTGACCCGAGAGTAATTGGGAAGAGCAGGAAAAGCAGGAAAAATCAGCTGTGTTTGTAATTTCTCTTCCACATACAGAGCAGAAGACTGCTTTCATGAGGTGATGACAATTTCAAGCCCTCTACCCCAACCCCCTTTTAGGGTTATAGTGGGGCATTTGTCAGCCTCCTCAAGGATGCTAATGGGGAAAAAAGTGGAAAAGAAACCTTGCTCTCAACACTGAGG
Organism: Chionomys nivalis; assembly: GCF_950005125.1. Taxonomy (NCBI): domain Eukaryota; kingdom Metazoa; phylum Chordata; class Mammalia; order Rodentia; family Cricetidae; genus Chionomys; species Chionomys nivalis. Next base: position 48,177,799 of record NC_080087.1, read on the forward strand.
ACTTCCTTTAACAGAAATGCAATCCCAGCTTCTGCATTTCAGTGGAGGGGAAGGGCAGAGAGAGGTAAGATTTGCACGCTGGCCTTGTGCAGGGGGTGGTGACATGTACTGTCTCATTTCACAGTCTGACTCATGGGGAGTGAACAATCTTGACCTGTGTAACCCTGAATAAAAGAAGATCTTTTCAGAAGGCTCCTGGTTGAGATGGAATGCGACATAGTAAGACCGGGACAGGAATGACAGGATTGATGCTGGAAATGGGTAGTCTTTGGGAATGAGTGGTTATAGAAGTCTCTGCCCACTCAGACCTAAGAATACATAGTCCAAGCCCTGGTAAGCAGGTTTGGTTTGAGCTCTCTGGAAAACCTATCATACAGCCTTAGAAGTTCACCAGTCAGGAAGAACTAAGCCTCTGTGTGGGTGATGCAAACAGATCTGAGCTCATCATGTATCCTGGGAGTGGATTACTTGATTTAGACAGTTATAGGCTGCACAGCTTAATGTTGGTTTTGTTTGTGTGTTTTGGTGTGTGCACGTGTGTGTCCCCCAGACAGAGACCCATGCCTACTGCTTATGGTCTAGAATTCAGTTTTCCTGCTACAACTTCCATGATGCTAGGACCACAGGGAGGTACCCGTGTTAACTCCATCTTGATCACTGTTAAGTTTCTAGAAACGAGCTTGGTACCTGACAAACCAAAGCAGTCAAGTAAACAAATGATTTTGAATCAATGTCATGAGCAGTGAACCGATGCATATTTATTATTTGAAACGTGGGCAAATTCATTCCCAGTAAATTTGCTCAAAATTAAATACTTGTTTTATCTTAGAAACAGGTTTTTTTCTTTAATGTGGAGATTGGAAAGGGAGTGGGGAAGACAGTGATTTACATGGCAAAGGAGGAATAAATAATTTTTAAACGCAGATGTGACACTATGAAAGGTAAGGGAGCCTAAAGCAAATTCTACAGTGGTGTCTATGCTAAGGTGAGATCCTGAGAAATTACTGGGAGTTGAGCAAGACAGGCTCTGCCCTGCTTGATTCGACTCATAAAGAACACACAGCGCCCCTTCTGTGCCACACTCTGTGCTAGGTGGGGTACAAGGAACTCAGATTTTTCCCCTCTCTTGGTGGTGATGACATCCTGGAAGGGGTGGTTAGCATTAAACAGACCATGGAGGCAACTCCAGATCCAGCAGGGCACTTATTGTGACATGTGTGTACACACATATATATGTGATGAATATATGTATAGAAGAGGAAACTGTAGACATGGCTACACAGAGAAGTTGAGTAGGTCATGTGCATATGTTCCTGGCTAGAAGCCACCAAGAATAAAACTTGTATGACTCAATTGTACATGCTGCAAGTATATGTCAGAATGAAGTCTTTATGAAAATAAATCTATTGTGTGGGGGAGGTAGGATTCAACAGAGAGCTGCGTGAAAATGAAATACCATTGTTTTGGAAGGATAATTTGAATCTATTCATGCTAGACAGTTGTGTTGGTTTGAATAAGAATGACCCCCATTGGCTCATAGGTTTGAACACTTGGTTATTGGGAGTGGCACTACTTGGAAGGGATTAGGACAAGTTGCTTGTAGGGGGAGTTGTGGCCTTGTTGGAAGTTTGTCATTGGTGTTGGCTTTGGGGTTTTTAATGCTCCGACTAGGCCTGGTGTCTGTCTGTCTCTCTCTTTCTGCTGTCTGCTGAAATGTAGAAGTCTCAGCTACCTGTCCAGCATCATGTCTGCCTGTGTGCCATTCTGCTTCGCACCATGATGATAATGGACTAAGCCTCTGAATGTAAGCAAGCCGCAATTAAATGTTTTCTTTTTATAAGAGTTCCTGTGGTCGTGGTATCTCTTCATATCAATAGAACACTGAATAAGACAACAATGTATATCAAATTTTAATAAGTGTGTTTAGAACACTTTAGATAGAGGAGCTTAGGCAGACCGGTATTCACAGATGTACGTGCCTTCCAGATGAATAACACACAGAGGCTGAGCCAATGAAAGGATGCGAATGACACCTAAGAGTAAGACTCGGCTCATGGTCTGGGTTATGTTGTTAGTCTCACAAATCCACTATTTCAAGTCTGGTTTTCAAGAGACTCTGGAAATCTATATTTTGAACTGAAATGCTCTCATTTTAAAAGTGCTTCCAACTAATTAGGATTTATATAAACATTGTGCAGGTTAAATACAATGATATCTATAGTTTAGAAATGGCTTAAAGACTGCCATTTTCCCACACCCATGCTAAAATATCATATATATGATATTTTATATATAATATAGGAGACTATGTATATTATATTGGAGGATATATATATAGTTAGTTAGTCCCGGCCATTTAGCCCCAAAATAATCACACAGAAACTGTATTAATTAAATCACTGTTTGGCCCATTAGTCTAGCTTCTTATTGGCTCTTGCATATTAATTTAACCCATTTCTATTAATCTGTATACTACCATGTGGCTGTGGCTTACTGGGTAAAAAGTTCCCAGCATCTGTCTCTGACGGCTCCATGGCTTCTTTCTGATTCCGCCTCCTTTCTCCCAGCATTCAGTTTAGTTTTTCCCATCTACCTCTATTCCCTGTGCAGGCCCAAGACAGTTTCTTTATTAACCAATGTTATTCACAGTGTACAGAGGGGAATCCCACATCATATATATTATTTATTGACAAAATGGATAATCATAGAATCTGAAGCTATAAGGAATGAATGCCTCTCACAGGAAACAGCAGCAGTATTAAAATTGCTGTATGGGTAAGGGCATTAGGTATTATTGTTTGGTTTTCCTGATCATTTTGTGGCTAGTGGCTCTATTGAGACTTTCTCCTTCTCCTCAATTTCCCCTCTGCTTACTCTTAATTCAAGCTGGTGCCAGCTTTGTTTTAGAGTCTCAGGAACTCAGGCAAGGCCAGTAGCAAAGGAGCCCGCAAATCTTTCTGGCTTTTATTTTCCCCAAGCCTGAGACTATAGAAGTCATTTGCAGAAGTAAAGGAAGAAGTATTTTCCAGCGTAGGCATTCCGAGAGAGCCAAGGGACAATATCGCACTTACTGCCGCCCCAGCCAAGAGAGAATTACTAGCAAGGCATGGTAACCCAGTCCCGTGCTCCTAACTAATCCAGAGCAAAACAAGGCCTTCTGGAGAGTTCAGTAAGAACCTACAGCAGAATAAAATGCAAAAAGCTAGCTGGAAATGTAACTGAATGGTAGAATGCTTACTTAGCATGCGTGAGGCCCAAGGTTCAATCCCACACTGCCAGAGGTAGAAAAAGTGTGGTTCTGGGGAGTGTGCACCCTGGCTCTGTATCTCTTGTTAATGCTGGAGCTATGGCATCTAAGCAGAGGGCTCTGAAGGCAGCTTTCAAAAGTATATCTGTACCCTAAGCATGGCATCAGACAGGACGCTGGGTACTCTCCTGACTACTGGAGCCTGTGACCATGACCGTAGAACCTTTGCCTCATCCCCGACAAAGTAAGAATTCTTGGAAGGTAGGCAGAAAACAAGAACCCAACATATGACTAAGGTGCCATTTTTCTCTAAGCAGTAGCTAACGTTACAAATGGAATCATAGTTAATGTAAAGAATCCTGTCTCTTCCTCCACTTGTAGCTTGAAATTAAAACCTGCCATGGTTTTTACTCAGAGTCCCCATGTTTTCATATAAAGTTATTACAGAATTCTTTTTTTTATTTTAACACATATATGTATAGCTGTAAAAGGAGACTGCACATTCGTTTCCCAGCCTCCCTGACTCGAATAATCACACAGAAACTATATTAAGTACAACACTGTTTGGCCTGTTAGCTCAGAATTCTTTGTAACTAACTCTTGCATCTTAAATTAATTCATTTCTATTAATCTGTGTATCACTATGAGGGTGTAGCCTACCGGTAAGGTTCCAGCGTTCTTCTCCTTGGACAGCTATATAGCATTTCTCTCTGACTCCATCTACTCTCTATATATATGTTCAAATTTTCTGCCTGACTTTACTTTGCTAAGTCATTGGCTGAAACAACTTTATTTCTCAACCAATAAAAGCAACACATATACAGAAGGACATCCCACATCATATGGCATATGTTTCCCCCCACATGTCTATAACCTAATCTTGAAATATTCCAAATATGTTTCTTTATGGCACTTATCTGTAGATATTTAGGTGAATGCTTGGCAGGGAGAAGTGGGAGAGAGAAGCTGGGACTTCTTTGGCCATGTCATAGACTCTTGAGTACTGGGCTAAACCTAGACTATTTCTCTCCTTCAGTGATTAGAGAGACTCTACTAAGGCCCAGGGATTAGATACCCTGGCACAAGATTTCTGGGAGTCCCCCTTTCTGCATGGTGGAGCCACCTCATTGTCGAGAGACAGCTGAGAACCTCTCCCTAATTCCTCCTAGATACGTGCACAGCACAACAGCTGGCCATTCTACGCAGTCTTCACAAATATTATGCTACAACTTGTGTTCTCTGACCCGTTGTTTTGTTTTGCTTTGTTTTTTTAATACCAGACTCAAAAAAGAGCTAGAAATACATAAATCACAAGGATCAGTCCTTGGGGTGAGCTGTGTATTGGCACACTAGCAATCCAACAGAAATGTTTGTGGAAAAGATCCTGTTCTGTAGGTAGAGATGGAGAGAAATTTACTGCTGATTCAGACAGACAATGAATTTGAAGGAGAGTCAAAGATTAGCAAGTATTGCATTGTAAGGAGGAAACCAAAATCCAAACCAAAAACAAAGAAAACTATGGCAGGAAGAATGCTGGGTTTGTGGAAATTTGCAACCACATCTGCTAATATTAAATTAACTTCAGCCACAGACACTAAGTGTATCTAGTTGGCATATCTAGCCGGGCTGTCTTTTCTGTAATGAACCAGCTATGCATTCAGAGTCACAGAGCTTACTAGGGAGATGCATGCTTTAAATTCCAAGTATATCTTTTGGGGAAAAAAAAGGAATTTTTTGTTTTTTATTTTGTTGTTGTTGTTTATGACCACTGTTGAACAGTAATTGACAATGTCTAATGCTGTCATTTCATGAGTTCTCTTCAAGTTTACTCTGAGATCCTGTATGTGTCTTAAGAGTATTTTCCTACAAATCAAAACAACTCTGAGATTCCATATTATACCTGTAAGAATGGCCAAGATCAAAAACACTGATGACAACTTATGCTGGAAAGGATGTGGGATAAAAGGAACACTCTTGCTTTGCTGGTGGGAATACAAGCTGGTACAGCCCCTTTGGATATCAATATGGCAATTTCTCAGAAAATTAAAAAAAAAAAAACAACCTTCCTTAAGATTCAGCAATACCATTTTGGGTAGATATCGTACCACAAGGACATGTGCTCAACTGTGTTCATAGCAGCACTGTTTGTCATAGACAGAAACTGGAAACAACCTAAATGTCCCTGCCTACCAAAGAATGGATAAGGAAAATGTGGTATATTTACACAATGGAGTACTACACAACAGAAAAAAATGACATCTTGAAATTTGTAGGCAAATGGATGTATCGAGAAAACATCATATTGAGTGAGGCAATCCAGACCCAGAAAGACAATTATCATATGTACTCACTCATAAGTGGTTTTTAAACATAAAGAAAACCAGCCTACAAATCACAATCCCAGAGAACCTAGACTACAATAAGGACCCTAAGAGAGACATACATGGATCTAACCTACATGGGAAGTAGAAAATGTCAAGATCTCCAGAGTAAATTGGGAGCACAGGGACCATGGGAGAGGGTTGAAGGGGAGGGAAGAGGCAGGGAGGGGAGCAGAGAAAAACGTAGAGCCCAATTAAAATCAATTTTAAAAAGAGTATTTCCCTGTTGTTGATGATGACTTTCAACCAGGGAGGCAGAATTCACCTCTAACTTTAGTTATGGACTGGAGCTTCAGCTTAACCTATGACAGTGAAACACAAATATGCCATCCAATTATGAGTCTCCCATGACGGATTTCAAGCAAACCACCCAATCAAACATGCCACCCAGACACAGGTTTTCCTTTGTGAAATCATGGTGGATTTCAAAGTCACTGAGGAAGCTTCGGAAAATTAAAGTCTCCACAACAAATAAAATCTCAAGATGTCTGAAGCCATCATGGCCAATTGCAGCAATCTGCATCACACAATGTTCTTTATTTTGAAAACACATTTTGAAAAATGCATTTGAAATTTAGAACCAGGCCAGATCACAGAGAAATCGTCGGAAGGTGAGCATTTCCAAGAAACAATCGAGGGCATGGAACATGAAACATGAAGCTGCAAGCATGGAAATCACTGCGGCTCCTTAAGTTCTACTATAACGGTCTTTCATTGTTAACTCAGTCAGAAAAACTATCATCAAAGTTATTTTACAATATGTGTCTTTGATAAGTTTACAAAAGTCTATGAATGCTTTTGTGAGCATATATAAGGACAATAATGTCAGTTTTAAACAATAAATAATATAGAGCACTCACGTGCGTTTGTCTCTTGAATAGCTTTGAATTGTTTTTCATCCTTGGGTTTCTTGATGCCTTCCTTGCATTTATATCATAGTCTACTAAATTTTTAAAGCCCAAAGGATGAATAACAAAGGAGTAATGAAGCAAATGTACAGAAAATTTAATTTAAAAAAAGATATAATAGAAAGCATCACTCCAGTCAAAAGTTATTTCCTTAGAAGTTAAAACATGCAAGGTCATTTTACAGTATATTTTGATCGACTAGTCATTGAATCTCACCATAAATATCTACCATTTTGGTTTACCAGTTTTTATTTTAGGCATTTTGGATCTAGTTGGCGAGGTTCCTACAGGCAACTAGGTTAACTAAACTTTTAGTTAGTAATACCTTTACTAACTTCACTAGGTAATGCTTTAGTTTTAAATATTTGTTAAATATACTTGTAGAAGCTGGCTTTTGTTTAAAATTTTTTCAAGTGTCTTTTCCCTACTCTTTTATTTTCAAATATTTTTCTAAAAAATATTTCCATTATTGAGCATACATTTTATAATCTATATACATCTATAATCTTTTTTAAAAATTTTTTTTATTAAAAATTTCCGCCTCCTCCCCGCCTCCCTTTTCCCTCCCCACCTCCCTTTTCCCTTCCCCTCCCCCAACTCCCCACGCCCTACTCCCCTCCCCCTCCCTCTCCAGTTCTAATAGCAGTCAGGGTTTCCTGCCCTGTGGGCAGTCCAAGGTCCTCCCCTCTCCATCCAGGTTTAGGAAGGTGAGCATCCAAACAGGCTACGCTCCCATAAAGCCAGTACATGCAGAGCTCACCAAGGCCAGCTGGACTGGGACTGAAAAAGCATGGGATAAAACCGGACTCTCTGAATATGGTGGACAATAAGGGCTGCTGAGAAGCCAAGGACAATGGCACTGAGTTTTGATTTTACTGCACATCTATAATCTTAAAAATTCATTCTGGTCAGGTGGTGGTGGTGCGCTCCCTTTGTTCTGGCACTTGGGAGGCAGAGGCAGGTTGATCTCTGTGCATTTGAGACCAATCTCGTCTACTGAGAGAGAGAGTTCCAGGGTAGATAGCGTTACACAGAGAAACCTATCTCAAAAAACAAAAACAAAAGACAAACAAAAGTTGTTCTGGGCCAGTGAGGTGGTTCAGTGTGTGAATGCATTTGCGTTAAATCTGTATTTGGTTCCCAGGCTCCATAAGATGGAAGGAGAGCACACGTTCCTGCAACAAGTTGTCTGACTGCCACATGCAGGCTGTGGCTTGTGTGTAGTCACACACACACATACATCACAGAAAAATTTATTTTTAAATAATGATTTCCTCTGATGGTGCTCTAATGGGAAAGGGCTATGGATTTATGTCACTTGTGATTTCTGATCCATCTCTACTTGTGATGTCATTTCAGGCTTATCTGATTCATGTACCATTTCTTCCATGCTGTACACTTTGCTGTCTTTTGAATTTATTGAATATTCCTCCTATTTTTCATGTCCTTCTCTCTAATACTATTTTCTTCTTTAAAAAATACTTATTTTTTAAACTATTGAAGCCAATTAGTGCTGCCCATACGACATGGGTGTGGACATGCACTGGGGCCCTTATGTGTTCTAGTTTTATTCTTTCAGTAGGATCTTAAGAAATACAATGTTCTAATGTATAAAGTTAGTTTTTCTTCTATTCTAAATCAATACAAGAAACTTGGAACATTTTATTCTCAACCACACTGTTTGCTATTGTTCTCTCTTTCTCTCCCTCCCTTCCTTCCTTTCTCTCTTTCTTTCTTCAAACTAAAACCCCAGAAGAAAGTATTTTTCTGCTTTATACAATTAATATTTTTATAGTATTGCCTTCTCTTTGAGTTATATTCTTTGTTTAGCTTTCTTCTTCCATTGTAGATCTTACTAGTCCCATTTTTTATCTTTATGATGCATTGGGCTTTGAATTTCTGAGTCTTCCAGTAGGAAACTCTGTTCTAATTTGTCAGGAACTATCCAAAGTATACCCTCTTTTCAAAGCTCACATGTAATAGCAAGTTTTTTCTGCTTACTATATCAGCTCTGAATGTTACCACTCTTCATCAAATCCTTCATCAAATTTTACTCTCGGCATGTCGTCGTCCTCTTCCATCTTGCTGTCTTTGCTTTGGTGGTCTGCAGGTGGTCTACAATGCATCTAGACTTAGTTTTACTTTTGTTTTCGGGCTTGTTATTCACTAGACTTTCAGAATTGAGGGATTTGAGTATTTTGTCAATTCTGGAAAATGTGTTCCCATCTCTTTAATCGCTTTCTAGAAACATATTCATGCTGCATAGTCTCATCTACCATGTCAATAAACAGCTACTTCATATTTTTATCGTTACCTTATTGTGAGGCAAACTTTAAAGCATTTGTGAGAAATCACTTTGTTTACTAGTGCTCTCTTCAGTGGACACTGCTGTTTAAGCACTGATGGCTAGCTAACTTAAGCCATTGCTTTCCATTTCTAGGGATGGTCATTGTTTTCTGTTTAGTTTTTCCTTGGACCTGCCTGATAAATGTTTGATGGCCTCTTCCCTTGTCATATGAAAACTCTTTTTTTATTTTGTTTTTGTTCAACATATTTACTTTAAATCTCCCACATGACAGTTCCAATATCCGTAATCTTTTTCAGATCTGCTTCAGTGATTTATTATTATGCAGGATTTTACTTATGGTGCTTCCACACTTGGTTTATCATTAAAAACAAAAGCTAAGCAGCTCAATTCCTAATTCTCACAGCTGCATCTATAGGGATTCTTTGATATCTAAGTTTAGCGTACACCCTTCAGCAGATATATAATGGTTTATGCCAAATACCCAGGGAAACTGCCAGTCTACAGCTTCAGGAATTTTAGCTCATGGTTTTAAATTCACATAAACAATGCATTTACTAGCTCCAAATATGCACACATACAAGTTTATGGTCAGAAACTCCCAGAGGAGAATTCTTTCTATTGACTGATTCTAATCAGATCAAATGGGTACATACTCCTTTAGGACAACATTTATTCTTGTTTATTACTAGGGGATGGGGTTGTTTCTCTCTGGAGTTCTACATTTACTATAGTGGCTGATTCTATGTGACTAACTTGTGGTCCAGGCCTTCTCTTCTGGATAAACACGTTAATGACTATTAAAACCCAAGTTCTAGACCATGGTGAGCAGCCAGCTGCCATGTATCTCAAGGTAAAAGACAAGTATGAGCAGCCAGCCACCACTGCTTAACATCATGTACCAGGTAGGAGGGCTCTATTGGACAAGGTTTTTCAGAACACTTATCATATAGCATTTCTATAAACAATGACAAAAATCTTACAATACTCTGATGGTTAGTTTAATGCCCCAATATGACCAGGATTAGAGATGCCAATAGCTGATAAAGTAGTTTCATAGTGTGTCAGGAAGGGTACTTCTAGAAGAAAGTAGGATTTTAAATTAGAAACTCAGTAACAAGGATGGCTCTCACAATGTGAGAGGGCGCCATCCCATCAAGTGAGAGATCAAATAGAATATAGAAGCAGATAAGACACATCTTTCTCCTAGAGTAAGTATATTCATCCTCTTTTGCCTTCTGCTTCTGGCTCTTGGACCTTCAGACTCTGGGACTTATACCAAAAAGCCCCTTTATGCTGTTTTCTGGCTTTGTACCATTGGTTTTTCTGGTTTGGCAGCTTGAAGATGCTGAAGGGGCTTCACAGTCCTCGTAGTTGTGAGTCAATTTCTCATTCTAAACACAGACTTTCTTAGGGACTCAGTTTTCTCTGGGGAGTGTCGACAAATACAGAAGGAAGACATTGGCTCTGGACCAGAAAATTTTAATCTACCTCTGGTTATAAGAAGAGGTATATAAAGATAGAACTCAGAAAATAATTAGACCGATCTTCACAAGAGAGATGAATCAATTTAGTCATGTCCCCTCTACATGCAAAAATCTTCATTAATTTTCCTTAAGTACGGACATAGCTTTTTGGTTTTGGCCCCTGTGGAAATACCCCTGTAAAGGGAATGTTCCAAACTGCTTTGCTGTTACCTAAGCTGGGTTGTGAGAGAATGAGCTGCAAAACCTCCGTGGATGAATCTTATTATCTGTCTATCAGGAACCTGGGTATTTAGTGTACAAATCTGCTCTCAGATGGACTAAAGTAACCTGGGGAAAGATAAGAGTTATCATTGTGATAAATCTCCTATCTGTCCTGAGACCATCTGGATTTCTTTGCAGATATTGTCAGTCTCCTCTGGTTGACTCTGGCTAAGAGCAGAGTTTCTCCTCACATTCAGTGAGTGGAACAAACTCCCCCATATCCAAGTTGAATGGGTAAAATGTGTCTGTGTTCTCTTCATCTAAGGTCTCTTAAACTACTTATAATTCACATCTCCTTAAAAGTAAAGGATAGCTAAAAAGGTCTCATTAGAAAGACAAACTATGGTAAAATTTGTTTGGAATGTTAAACATAACATTTACCAAAAATAAATGCTTTAAATAGGATGGTCAGCTGAACTGTATCCAAATTAAAAAGCTATGAGGACATTCTAAAAGCAGCTATCAGAACACAGGATCTCCCACAGATGGGCAAGTAGCTGTGCCTTAAACACAGGTACTCTAACAGGAGAGATAGGTGGAGGAAGACATGAGAACAACCATTTTAGGTAGAGAACTGGGGCAAAAAAAGGCTGGCAGCCTTCAGGAAGTGGCCCAAACCTCCAGTTCCCAAGACAAAAAATGTCAATATTTTGTAATGTAGATTTCCCCAGGAATATGAACCACAGATACTTGGAGTATGGGTGAGAGGCTAACTAGCTGTGGTTTCGGCTTCTAGTAAACAGATGAGTTGGAAGATTGGGAAAGCTGCTGAAGCAGAACATCAAAATCCTTACAGAACTGAGAAAATACTTCAGCATCCACCTCGCCCCAATACTGTGAAAAAGGGATGTCTAACTTGTGAGGCAGAAAACAAAGAAGTAAAGAATGAGAGATGCCTTAAAATCTGGCCCTTGACTTAAGCATTTCTACCCCACCAGAGACTAATGATTGTACATACTGGTCCCTTACACAGAAACCAGGAAAATCACTCCTATGTAGGAGTTATTCAGAGTTCATGGGAGAATCCAAACTGACTTGGAAACTATAGTAGTAAATATTTAAGATCTCTATCTAGAACAACAAAGCTACAATTGAAGAAGAGTCTTCCTAAATTACAAATATTTATTATAACAATAAGACTAGGACATCTCTGTGATTTGTATCGGCCTGTTAAGGAATAATGAGAAGAGGATAGTGGACAACAAAAAGGAGGCTGTCAGGCTTTTCAATGAAAATAAACAAAACAAAAAGGCAGATCTGAGAGATCATTTTTTTGAGATGGAAGCTTGCTGTGTTGCCCAGGCTATCTTGAACTTGTGGGTTCAAGCAATCCTCTTGCTTCAGCTTCCCCACTACCTGGTGAATACAGACATATAACAATGGGCCTTCTACAAGAGAAAAACTATTGAAGAACCTCAACCCATGCTTTTTTCCAAGGCTGTTCAGAATGAAACATGCAACTGCTCTGTGCATCAGGGAGAGTGTGCTGAAATGTAGCTAGGGTGCATAGGTTGGATGATCTAATTTGCTTTTTTGATCATCCTATTGAGGAAGAAATTCAAAATACATCTTGCCAGAGATGACTAACGTCTAGGGAGGCTTGCTTAGAGCCGAAGAAGTTCTATCGATTATTATATATTCAACAGTATCTCATTTAGAGTCTTTAGAGAGTGTGAAGAGATGAAAGAGAGTCTGGAGGTGTGTAAAATAGCTATGATAGTCATGGAGAACAGAAACCAACAGGACAGATTTAAAGTCTGCAGTGGCCCTTAAAGAGGAAAAGATTTTGGTGATCTAAGAGGACATACAGTGACTTTGAGGGAAATGAAAGGTTACTAGGAAGAAATGAATTTATAACACCAAGGAGGCCATTGTGATTGGATATGGTTTAGAAAATTAAAAGAAACAGAATTAGCTGCGTGTGGAAAATTCTTTCCTGCATTCAGAATACAAGAATGTGTAAGGCATCCATTACCTTTTCATCTGGGAGTAATTAGGCACAGACTTCTCGAGAGGGAAAACAGAATCATCACATCCAAGTTTCAACTTTATAGCTAACGGTGTGTTTGGAAAGAGGAGAGAAGTGATCCCGTTACTGCTCTGAAGAGCAGAGAGCAGGCCCATCTTAAAGGGAAGCAGTCCCGGGAAGATGATAAAAGGATGCTACTTGGAACAGACAGGAGGTGACTTCTGAGGAACTCAGCTTGGTTAGCTTAACAAAGAAAATGCATACATAATTTGTCTTCAAATAATTTAATAACTACCTCATAAAACATTTCACTATGTCATAGGGTCCAAATAAATATGAGCTAAAGGGAACCATAATTTGATCCATTATAAGGAAGAAGCACAATGACCAGAGGTAGCCCTGAAGGAAAGTCTTTCCTACATATGAGTTCAAAATACTGAGATTCTGGCCCAGGTAGTGTAGAAGGCAGACTCTTCATTTAAAATACACGACTCTTGACATCCTCACCAGTAGCTTTTTTAAGTATTTTCAATTTAAACCAGAACAATATTTCTTTTTCTCCTCTGGCTCTGTTTAAAATTCTATTAGCAAATTTGGAATGAGAGCATAACTTCAATTGGTGTGTTATTTTCTTTTTTTCTCATTGTTGTAGCAAAATGGCTGAAAAGCAGCAGCTTAAGGGAGGAAGGGGTTATGTTGGTTTACAGTTCAAGAGCACACAGTCCATCATCATTGTGGTAGGGAAGGCAAGGTGGCAGGAGGAGGCAGCGAATCACATCACATCCACACAGGAGGCAGAGAGAGGACTCTTGGTGGCCACCCTACTTCCTCCTCATTGCATTATCCAGAACCCCAGGTCATGAGGATCATTCCACCCATCATTTGGATGGGACTTCACCTTAATCACCCTAATCTGTGTGAGCTGTCGCAGACATAGCTGGTGGCTTTCTTAATAATTCCAGATTGTTTAACTGGCCACCAGTATTCACCAACATCGACGCCTTCTCAAGAGGAGATGAAACATTTGTTCACAGTTCCTCCTTGCCCTTCCCACATGACTTCTCATTCTGGGCCTCAAAATTGCTGCTCCGAGCACATTACTTTTAAAGAACACCCGCCATGTTTGCTGGCGTCCGACACATTATCTGTCCACGATCACGGTGATGTTTGTGTGGGAGAGGCTGATGGATAGAACTGAATTTGCAGAGTCATGGCTGGTGAAATAGTAGATTACAGCCCATTTAGAGATGGCAGGAAACCACATAAGACTTGGTGATTTCCTTTAGAATGCAAGTAACTATCATCTTGCCATTGTGGCATATTGATTAGAATACTTTGCTCTTCCTGGTGGCTATTTTTGAGTGAGGGAGAAAAAAAAATGATTGGATTTCTTACTGCCATTGCCTGTAAGCATTTTCTGTAACCGAGAAGTGTTGGCAAGTAACCTGAATTTTTTAATAAGCTTACTTTATAATAAAAACGAATTGTCAAAATCAAATGTTGAGAGGCAAACATCTCTCTAGAATCAATCTGACCATGTCTAGACCCTTGCTTCATTCCTTCCTGCTAATCTGTTCTAATGTTATGATTTTTGCCTTCTTTTTTCTTAAAGAGGGCTTCCACAGTTGACAGACGTATGGCAGTTTTTATTTAATTCTCACTCTTTAGCTGCTTTTATTGCTTTCTTTTTCCATTGTTTTTGGTAAGAAGTATGTCTTCTCTCTTTATAATGATCTTTTTTATTTTCTCTCAAGCCTTTATTTTTGCTTTTTTTTTTTTTTTTAAAAAAAAAAGCAGCTTAACCATGAGGTGACCAGGTGTGATTTTTAAGCTTGCATTTCTCCTGGTTGGGTATGGACAAGCTTCTTGGGTCCATATGACACTTTACAATAAATTTGAAAAGTTCTCCTCTCCCATCTCTTCAAACATTTACTTTGCCCCCTGGTCTCCTTTTCTTTGAGTAGTACCAGTTGCATGCAGGCTGGCTCATTCCATGTCACCACGCTCGCACTGGAACATCCACTCTGCTGTGCTCTACAGTACTCTTATCTCATGTTTGGATACTGTGTGCTCATCTTTGAGTTCATAGTCGTTCCTCCACACAGTCCTATACACCTCATTTCTTCTGCTGTGTTTTTTTTTGAGATTATAATTTGATTACATTTCTTGCTTCCCTGTTCTTTCTCCAAGCCCTTCCATATATCTCTCCCCACTCTCCATCAAATTCTCTCTCTCTGTCTCTGTCTCTGTCTCTCTCTCTCTTATTCGTCCCTCTCATTGATAAAGCGCCTCCATTTTTCATGAATGCTAGAATTCTCTTCTAAAACTGAGGTATGATACCTTCCTGACAATTCTAATATCCATGACACCTCCAAGTCCATTTCTAAAGTTTTTGCTCTCTCTTGACTATAAGTTATGCTTTCTTATTTATTTATATATCTAGTCATTTTCTCTTTTATCTGGATATTTTATATTTTAAAAAGCTGTAGAAACAAGTATGCCCCTCTTCTTGTAACGAATGTCTTGAATGGGAACTGAATCATTATGTTCACTGAAAATGGGATTTCTTGCTATTTCAGTTTGACTTAGCTCATCATTATTTTCATGTTTTTTGTTTATTTACTTGTTTGCTCTTCTAAGATATATTTTTATGTTTTGCATGTGTGCATGCACCCCCCTCTGTGTGTGTGTGTGTGTGTGTGTGTGTGTACGTATGCCAACTGTGAGCAGGGTCCCTCAAAGGCCAGAAGTGGCCATGGGGTGGGAGCTGAAGTTATAGGTAGTTGTGAACCAACCAATGTGGGAGTTGGGAACTAAACCCCAAGTCCTCTGGAAGACCAGGAAGCACTCTTAACCACTGAGCCATCTTTCCAACCCGTTCTCAAGCCCCTGAAAGCACAACCAACAATTGTCTTTCTTCAGGCACAGAGTCTAAGCACTGCTGAAGTTTTGGAGATCTCTTTGCATTTTTGCATCCCTATTTCTGAACTATTAATAGTAGCCTCTTCAGTTCAGCTGACTGTTGTCTCTGTTGCTAGAGAATTCGCCTTGCTCTTCAGTTTGTACTACGTTCCCTGTACCCATGGATATCTCTATTGCTGATTCCTCTGCAGTGGGTGTTTTGGCTTTTATAGTTTTCCACAAATAAGTTTCCTTTCACCCTTGGCTACCTTGTGGTGGTGGTGGGGGGGGGAGGCTATGGTTTTGTAGCTCAGCAGGCATGTTTTTGCTGTTAGACCACAGTGATATTTGGGTCTTGGTGTATTAAACAGAAGTCACTAGGTCATTTTGAACAGTTAATTAACCTCTCTGAGCCTTAGTTTCTCCAACTGTAAAAAAGCACAGTATTATCATGGGGCTAAAAGATGGTGTAAGATGATATGTAAGCATTTCTTTCTGCTTTTGCTTCTGAACACGTCTTTAAAGAGTCCACAGGGTGGGTGTAAAATCACAATAACTGTGCGTATTTCCTTCTCACCTCTTACGTCCAGGTTCAGCTGTATGAACCAACATTTTTCCTGTTCCTCTAAAAGTCCTGCTTATTGTAGAATATACTAGATTTGTTTAGATACTTGACTTAACTAAGATAATGCCCAACTCTAAAATGTCATAGACTATCAAAGGCCATTACTCCTTATCATTAGAAAAGTATATTTTAATAGAATCATCAGTTATAAATTCATAAAAGGTCACACAAAATGAGAAATACAGGCTAATAAAAAATTTTATTTGACAGACTTTTCCATTTATTGAGCCAGGAAATTTGAATCACAGAGAGAGGGTGACTTGCTTAAGACAAGATCACAAACTGGAGACTGTTCTTGGCTGCTATTTTACTCTCTATCTCCACAGTTCTCATCTACAGCATGCTTAAAGCTGTAGAAACAGGTATGCCCCTCTTCTTGTAAGGAATGTCTTGGAAACTGTCTTTATGACACAGGCATTATTTTTTGAAGACATGAGAAGCAAGAGTATTCAACAGGTCAGAATTTTTGGATTCACTGTAATAAAGGCACCCAATGAACGCAGAGATCATATGCAAGTGGTTTGGTGTTGCAAAGACAGGCAGCATTTGACTGGGGGGGGGGAGGGCATAACTTTGGCTGATATTGACTGCTCCTGTGCCATCCCACTCATTGTTTTCATATAACAATGGCGAGCTTCCTGTCTTGAATCCAAAATCCAAAATGCTACAAAGTGCCCAGTGTTCCTCCCTCCTATTCTGCTTTCTAGGCTCTCTTTTATTTTTTTTTGAATGAAGATTATGATGAAGCCCTCGCTCTACCGATTCAAGTGCTTAGGTTTACACGAGACCCTGAAGGATTATTACTGATGTCATTTATATGATTACAGGCTGTGTTTACAGCAATAAAAAAAGCTAGGCTTGGGTAGTATTAAATGGCACTGCTAATTACACCACTATAAAAGGCTTATGGATGATATAAATTTCAGTATTATTATGCAATTCTGTCGTATGGCATTCTTCCAGAGAAAGGTATCACAGGGCTCATTTGTTTTTCCTTCTTTGCCCTGACACACAAGGAAATGAAAACAGGAGGACACACAGCCATTGGAACGAGTACTTTCAGCAAGAGCAGACTGTGACAGGCCAATGCTGTTGAATATTGTTAGGATTGAAAAGTTATTTCAGGATCACAGTAAGCATTTCGGTGAAATTAAGGAAGTGAGATTTAAGACTGGCATTTGCTGGGTGGTGGTGGCACAGGCCTTTAATCCCAGCACTCCGGAGGCAGAGGCAGGCGGATCTCTGGGAGTTCGAGGCCAGCCTGGTTTACAAGAGCTAGTTCCAGGACAGGCACCAAAGCTACAGAGAAACCTTGTCTAAATAAAAAAATAAAAATAAATTAAAAAAAAAAGACTGTGGCATTTTCCACCTTTCAGGATGACAATAATTAATGATCCTGCCCAACAGAAAAAGATCAATAGGAAAAAAGGCATTTTCAGATACTATTGGCAGGCTTTGATTTGCTGCTGTCTTTTGGGGAGGGCACGTAGGTTGGGGGGAATTTGATGGCATCTATCAATACTAGAATGTCCATTGACTTAGTCTCAACATTTTTAGAAGTGTAATCTACAGTATACTCTCTCTCATGTATCCAAAAACTTATCTATAAGGAGTTTTCTTCTAAAGTAGATGGGGTATGGTGCTGACTAGATGGCTCAGTGGTTAAGAGAACTCATTGCATTTCCCGAGGATCAGAGTTCTGTTTCCAACATCCATATTGGGCGACTCAAAACCACTGGCAACTCCAGTTCCAGGTGATGATCTTATGTTATCTTATGCCCCCACTGTGTACCACACACATGGCATCTATACACTCACACCTATCCCCCCCACATCACACACACACACACACACACACACACGACATACATACCTACCCACATGAACACACACAAACACACACACACACATAAATCTTTCAAAAACTAGATGGGACAATTCAAACTTGGCAAGAATCTATATGACCACTAATTTGGGGCTTATCTATACTATTGCAGCAATTAACAATATACAGTAATGTGCATGTATTGAGGTGTACAATTTTCCAAGACATATTAAATAACACATGAGAAAAACCAAATTGCAAAGTAACTTGTTATTTTTGTTATTTCCAGCACTTGCATGAAAAACACGCAGTAACTCTGCATATGGGTACAAATGCATATAAAAATGTCATGGAAAACAAATAACAGTACTTTAGCAGAGATTTCCTTAGAATAGAGTGGTATTTATGTGCTCAATGGGGAGTACACTCAGTTTTAACTGTATTTATGCCTTGTACTTGAAATGTTTATATTACACAAGTAATGTTTATACTTATGTGCTAACCCAAGTAACGTAAAAATAAAAATAAACAATGGGTTCTAGCATTATCTCATGGGCTCCTAGCCCTTCATGGCAGCTTCCCTGTATGTAGCAGTTTTGGTAGACTGGATATATGCTTTAGAAGTGGTGTAATACAGATATTTGTTTGTTACTGAGATTTGTTATTAAAGTCTTTCATTCTTTTAAGTCTTAAGTTAAATTGGATTTAACCAAACTTTAATGGAAGTTCCATATTAAGACATGGAAGACTTTGTTGAGTTTAGCACTAAGTCTGTCTGCAGAGTATAGTTGCAACAAAAGTTATTTTAAATGAAATTGGTACACCTGAAATATTAAGTTTTATTTATTTATTTACTTTTAAATCAGAGTCATCTACTCCAGAAATCCAAGAAAATTTGGCTTATACTTATGAAAAGGCTATGGATGCTAAAAATTAGCATGTTATCTCTTTGGCCTCTTTTCCTGAAGTAGACAGGTTAATTAGGAAGCAGGATTAGCAACATCCCACTACTTTGATCTTGATTGATCTTGAGATTTCTTTCTTTCTTTCTTTCTTTCTTTCTTTCTTTCTTTCTTTCTTTTTTTTTTCTTCTGAGAACTAAATGAACTAAAATAAAGACTCCATTTCCTTCCTAGAATCACAGAGAAGTGAAGTACAATTAATTTCACTGGATGGAGAAAACTCTTTATTAACCAATTCTTTCCCCAACTGTTGGTTCAAATCCCGAGTTCAATCAGAATCACAAAAAGGACTGATGGGCCACCCAGTGTCTGACTTGCCCTTGAACTTTGGCCTAGACTAGATAAGAGTCTTAAGAGTGGGCTGACTGAAGTGCAAAAGCAACAGACATCAGAGACAGAAGCATCTAAGCAGTTGGTGGCGGCAGTTTAGGGACCATGGCTTGACATAGGGCAGAGTCAGAGCCAACGTGAACACAGCAAAGCAGCTGGAAGGGTTTCACATAGTGTTGGGCACACAGTGAAATCAGCAGATGTTAGTGAAATTTAACCAGAGACAACTTTGTACAGCAGTAGATATAGTCTACAAACAAATTAAACTTCTATCTCCATGAAGTGTGTTTTCTAAGTTAGCATGGTGAGTGAATTTAAGTGTTTAACTGGGAAGATGACATAGATATGCAAGGTCATGAGGTTGGAGATAACCTGGCTTGACAAAGATTTGTCAGGTCTGGGTCATGTCAGAGGTTTGGGTATAAAACTAAGGGAATATAATAAAGGCATTTTCAAAGAAACCATGAACAATGCTAAAGTTAGTTGGATGTCCCTGTGAAAAGAGTTAGAAACATTGGTAACTGTGTACATTGTGGTGCTGCCACCAAATGAACCTTTGGTATACATTTCCAGAATATAACAAAGGACTCTGGTGACTGAGTGGTGTCTTCACCATTTGCAGAACAGAACGTGCTATGGACCAAGGAAATAAGGCACCCTGTCAATGCCAAAGCTGCTTTTTTTCTGATCCGCTGAATATGCTAACAGTCCCCATGAATAGTTTAAACTGTCTGTTTTGTCAGGAGAAGGAAACACTGAGTCCCAGAACCCTGATATGTTTTTGAACTTTGGTCATTTTTGTCCTATAATTTAGAATTACTAGAGCTTCTACTATCTTATGAGGTTGTTAGAAATTTGACAAGAGCTAAAACTGAACATGACCACAAGATCTTGGAGGTACTTGCCTCAGTCACTGGGGATGGCGAGGACATCTACCTTAAAGAGACTAAAATAACAATCAAGAACTATTTCCCTCTTTGTGAAGAGGTCGCTCAAGTCAGGCTAGATAACATAAACCCGTGGTCCATATATAACCACTGGTAAGGGCTCATAGACATCCAGTGAATAAGAAGGCACGACAGATAAGTGAAGTAGAGAGGGTGGGTGGTGATGTCTTTGTCATATTCTCTGGGGAGACAGATGGGGCTGGGGAGTGGCATAGGGACTTAAGAAGCAGATGATATTTTCTTAGAGTAAATTGGGGTCCTGGTGAAAAGCACGTTTGTATGTCAAGTAGAGGGGCCAAGGAGAGATCACTGGGAAGCAATGGAGTGGTTCCCACTTTAATTATTATTTTTATATTTTATGTATGTGGGTGCCTTGTCTGAAGTTAAATCTGTGTACCATATGCGCATTAGTGCCCCATAGAGGCCAAAAGAAGGTGTCAGATTGCTAACACTAGAGTTACAGACCACTGCAAGGTGACACTTGGGTGTTAGGAATAACAGTTGGGTGTCCTGGAAGGGCATTCAGTGCACTTAAGCAGTGAGCTATCTCTCCAGCCTGGCAATGGATTGATTCTAAGCATTTCTAATGGGTTGTGCTCTGAATGATTAGGAAGGAGGAGGCCTCTGGGTGAATGGAGGAAAGACAGAAGGAAAGACAGGGTCGAAGCGAAAGCATTCGTAGTGGTGTTTGGAGGCGATAAGGAAAGGAAGCCCCTCCGATTTGGACTTGTGCATTCACAGGCTTCCTTCCTTGTCAGTCTTTTCTAGCCTGCGAGTTTGGAGGTACAGAAGAAGGGAGATGGCCTCTCCTCACCAGGGGCTCTCCACACTGAGCAAACAGTGCCTGAGGAAAGAAAGCATTCCCCCAAAGACTCGCCGAATAAATGAATAATGAAGGAATAAGGAATGAGTATCCATACGAATGAAGAAGAATGTCTGAGTAGGTAAGAGAACTGAAATCTATATAGTAGAAATTTGAATGAGATATACTCAGTTGGAAACTTCTGGAAAGTTCTGTTTAAAGGAAACATAGACAGAACAAACACTAAAAAACACCCCTGGGGAGGGGTCACATTCTTGCCTTGTATACCAGGTTGACACCCTCCAGAGACACCACACTCAGGATGGGAATACATTAATCCCAGATTTTCCCCTCAGTTATCACAGTTCATCAGCATAACCTGAAGTCAAAACAGTAGAACCCCGTCGCTGTGGGTTCCTAAGTCTCCACATAGTAACTTACAATTTGAACAGTGCCAAGACTTTGCCATTCATGTCACTTATGTAAGCTATGCCCACACACCTCTTTATGAGACGTTAGTGACCAAGTTCCTGGGCTTTATTTTTAGACTTTCTTTGCTTGCTTCTGGATGGCTCTGCCTTACTTTTCTGCGATTCTAACAAAAGTCTAAAATCAATAGCTGCCTTAAAGCTGTGCTATAATGGTTGTGAGTTTAACACTGCACAGCTGGAAGTTTCAACCTCAGCCACCAAAGGCAAAGCTGAAACGTGCTTGGAGGTGGGGGAAAGCGGCTTGCTGCTTCTCCTAATGCAAAGTCGGGGTCTTGGCGCTAAGGGCATATACACCATCAAAGGAGGTCAAGGGAGGCCACTGGACAGCTGTGCTTTGGAACTGGGAGGGGCCGGTGATCACTCCATTGAGTTTGTCTGTGATGTTCCCCTGTTCAACAGTGGCTATGCAACAGCTCTGTAATCCCTAATAACATGGTTTCCCCTCTTCTCAGAGGATGACAGAGGTGGCCATTTTCCTAGGTGTTTTGTGGTCTCCTAGGGCATTTCGCAGCTCTTTTTCATCTTGGATTCTTATATCATATTTTCTTCCTTTCCACACAGATGTTAGTTTTGAACTCTGAAACAGAAAGAGTTATCTTGCCCTGCCCTTCCCCAAGAAACATCAAAATAATTTTTAAAAAAGAAAGAAAATGGTAGTATGTGTCCAGGCATCTTCAGAATGAGTTTGTTGAAGGACAATTCTGGTCCTTGGAGTAAGCCTGTGTTACTGCTTGCATATTTATTGCTGTGGTATTCACTGAAATGACCCTAAACGAGACAGGCTCCTTGTTATTCCAGTTTGTTAAGGGGAATGTGGGATTTTGATTATAAAACAATGACCTGGCTCTCCATGCTGGAATCCATTGAAGATTTCATGGTGAAAGGGTCATTTGAAAGCATCTGCAGCCCTTGTCCCAAGAACTGGCCCTTTGTTGTCAGCATGCAGTTCCCTGGCTTTGACCAAATCACATTTCTTTTTCTTCAACTGCTCAAGCTGCCATGAGTCTTGGACAGCCGCGGAGTTTGATTTTCCAGCTGCTCTGGATCTACTTCCATCTCTACATGAGCATTTGTTGGCCACCATTCACAGATGCATTCTGTGTGTGGAGGAAGAAAAGGAAATGGTCCAGCCGACCTTCGCACATCCTTTAGCAGACATCAAGCGCTTGCAACTTTTCACTGAGCAAAACACAGTGACGTCGAAAGGCTCTGTGAAGATGGGCTGAGAATGGAAGCTGGATTTCCTTTCCTTTGTCCAAGATTTCTAATGACGTTTCTGTGTCTGTCAAGGGAATGTGAATATTTTCTTTCGGTTTATGTCTATTTGAGTCAAGGTTAAAGCTACCTGGGAAGGAAAAGACTAGAATAATGATAGGAAACGGAGGAAATAAGAAGCACGCACAAAGATCAGAGTGAGAGACAGGATGGAAAGGAGTTGTGCCTCTGTATTTCAATGCACTATCCCAAAACTAACAAGGTTGAGGCCATATATTTAAAATCAGCATAGATTTCAAAGGAAGCTCTACCTATCTACAAACAAACAAAAATGTCATGCCAATCTAAAGTCCTAAGGAAAGCTTCTTATTAAAACAAACAAACAAACAAACAACAACAACAACAACAACAAAAAAACCCAACTCCCTGACCTCTAGTTCCTTCTGTGACTGTCTTTCCAGTCTCAGTGAATTGTGTAGATGCACTCTCTGCTAAAAGACTAAGGACACCTCTGGATCTTCTGGACAAAGATGCTGGCTGCCTACTTTGCCCTTGACTTGATCCACATAGGCAAAAAGACCTCTGCACTGGTAGAGTGGTTAAAACATGTGCATCTTTCGAATGGTCACAACACATGAGTGACCTCCCCTTCACATGGGCCTCCACAGTGGGAAGAGAACACCTGGACTCTTTCCTCTTGGATTCCTTTAAAAATCACACCAGTAGCATCTCTGACATTCAAGGTCGCATGAAAGAGACCATTCATGCAAGAATCTGGGCCAGAGTCTCCCTGGGGATTTTATTTAGATTAAAAGGTTTGTATATAAAATTCAAACTGATGATATGCTGGTCATGGTGATTCATGCTTATAACCTAGCATGTGGAAGGTTGAGGTCAGCTTGGGCTACAGAAAGAGACTTTGTCTCAAAATCAAACAAGAAACTAACATTCCAAACTGATAGGGAAGAACATTAATTATTTATTAAGTAAATTTATGTGTGTCATAAATGTCTTCTGTTTACCTCACATCTATACCACACCTTATTTAGTTCACATGAGGATAACTATATGTTAACTATGTGAACCCAAAGAAAAACATATTTAGTTCATATGAAACTCATAAGAAAATTCCCATTATTATTCCAGCTTGTAAGTGAGGCAGCGCAGCCCTATGGAGCTATAAATTATGCAACGGCTCTTGTATTTTGATTTAATTGAACTCAGAAAGGTCTCAACCACATTGTTTAAAATAATATGTTTTTTAATTTTTAAATTATTAGCATATGTATATGTTTGTGTGTACCCATGAGTGCGAAGGCTCCTGGAGGACAGAGACATTAGATCTCTAGAGAGACTCAGGGGAGAAACTAAATCAACTGAGTGGGTTGCACACCAAAAAAATCATGAAAGTTGAAAGGTTTCATAGGGAGAAGCATCAGGATTGGAAAGGGGAATGGGAAGGAAGGACTAAAGTTTATTATATAAAAGATGCAACAGCTTTAAAAGAGCATAGAAAAGATTCATGAGAAGCTAATGCAAACATTTCTCACCCACCAATAGTCTAATAAGAAGAATGGGCATGTAGTGGCAATTTATGAAAAACCATAAATGGAATTGAATAAAAATATGATACTATTACTACTAATTAGAAAAACAATGCTTAATTTATGTTAAGGGAAAGGTTTTTAATCAAACAATCAAGGATGAACAATATAATATTTAATTCAGTCAAATGCACAAAAGGGCCTTTGTCTTTACTATCAAATATAGAACTATTGTAATTTCTTCTAAGGAAAACATACTACAAGAAACCTTAGAGAAAAAAAGACATTTTTATAAACAACTGATTAGGGAGGTAACAGTAATATAAAGTGATGCCTGTGTTCTTGGAATTGTTAAGTAATAAAACAAAGCACAACGAGAAGCAGCATAAGTTCCAAACATTTTCATATTTGAGATTATTTTCCTTATGTTTTTCCTCACATAGCTACTGATGCTGGTCCACAGCAGAACCCCCATTTCCAAGTATTGCATTTAAATGTGTCTAGTTGAATGATCTTCCCCCAGCTCGTTGGAAGCCCCCAAAATAGAAACCAGTGAACAGGAACATTCACAAAGTGCACAGGCAGGGAATTCTGATCTGAAGATAATCAAAATGCAATTCCAATCCTTGGAGGGGGAAAAATCATTTTTTTTCCTGCAGATCCCATGCAGCAGCTTGCAATAGTGCCTGCAAGAGTCCCAACTGCTGAGTCTTTGATTTAATGAAAACTTAGGGAAAGCAATTCGGCTCACTGCGGGGATGACTTTGTTCCTCCATTATGATTCTTTTTTAATGAGAAAGATGAGTGTAAGGATAAACTCTATTCCTCTGAATTTTTACGCTAATTACATACAAAGCACTATTTTGGCAGAAGGGGACTTATCTGCTTCAGGCAATACAGTTATCATCTTGTAACCACCCTTCAATCTCCCACATGAACTCTGGAGCTCCGTGCCAGGAATGAGTATTGCTCTTCGCCAGCTCTCAGCATGGAAAGATGAATGCTTAAAGATTTCTCGAATTAACAGTCAACATGGGCTCCAGATATAACAGGGAGACAATCCCTTCCTGCAAGCTTAGATGCTGTGTGGAATGAAGAAATCAAGGGGGTATTCATTAATGAGGTATTTAGCATGGGGAATGCAGGAGGATGGGATAAATGAAGTGTGTGTGTGTGTGTGTGTGTGTATGAATTTATATGAGGATGTATTAAAAGAAGAATATGGTGTTGAATATTCTTCTCAATTTCTTTCGATCTGAAAGTCATTTATTGATTCATTGATTTATTGAAGGCTTTGTGTACAATACCCTGTATTTGTGACTATATACTGCAGCATAAATATAATGCTTAATAATGAGGGCTATAGGATACTTTATTTGCTGCACATTTATCCTGCATGCACTGTATATGCATAGAATGTGTGTATTTGGCACCATCTAATGCATAACTTGGAGCCTGATGGTCAAGTTCCTTGGTATTCTAGAAGGATGCCACAATGAAGGAAGGCACTTTCAAGGGCAGTTCCTGACATCAGTAAGTAACCTAAAGAACAGCCACCTACTGGAAACTCAACAATATATTATTCCAGCCAGGCAACCACAGTGTTGGAATGGACTGTTTTCTTTTTCCCATCAAATATAATAGAGGCACAATAAATCTCATCTCTTTAAGTGTATGGTTTGAAGAGTCTTGACAAATGTCTATACTTATATATTGCCTATCACAAACGAGATACAGAGAACAACGCCATTTAGACAAAGGTCCTCTTGGTGCCTTCTGCAGAATGCCCTCACTTTCAGTCTCTACCAACCATGAATCTACTTTCTGTCATTATTATTCTGCTCTCTCCAAATATGCAATTATCCTCTTGCAGTATAAATTTTGCATCGGGTTTCTTGTATGTAGCATAACGCTTTTAAAATTTTAAAATTGCTGAATGTATCAGTACCTTCTTCTTTTCTATTAGGGAGTGGGACTGGATTATATATATTTATTACATTTTCCTATTATCTGTTTGTTTATCTATTATTTTGTGTGTATAAGTGTGAGCACACATGTGCTATGCTGTGTATTTTAAGGGCAGAGTACAATCTGAAGGAGTTGGTTCTCTCCTTCGACCAGGGACAGAACCCAAGTCATGAGGCCTGTGTGGCAAGTGTCTTTACCCTGAACCAACTCTGGCAACCATAGCCATCACCACCCCTTCCGCCTCCTTGTTTTTTTTTTTTTTTTTTTTTTTTGCCAAGGCATATCTCTGTATAGCTCTGACAAGCATGTTAATCATTATTTAGCATAAAGTGGCCTTAAATTTTTGACAGTCTTCTTGTTGTAGCCTCATGAATACCGGGATCATTGGTGTACACCAATACAAGCAGCTTTCCATAGATGAGTGGACATTCATTCCAGTTGTTTACAGGTTTTTGTGGCGCACGCCTTTAATCCCAGCACTCGGGAGGCAGAGGCAGGCGGATCTCTGTGAGTTCGAGACCAGCCTGGTCTACAAGAGCTAGTTCCAGGACAGGCTCCAAAACCACAGAGAAACCCTGTCTCGAAAAACCAAAAAAAAAAAAAAAAAAAAAATTAAAAGCACATATAAACAAAGCAATGTTTGCATATAGTTTTGTGTATCAACATTATGTTTTCATTTTTCTTGGAAGAGAATTCCTGTTGGATCATATAGGAAGTACAAGCTTAACATAATAATAATAATAACAACAACAACCCAAGCTGCATTTGAAAGTAGTGTGGCCCATTTGCACTTCCACCAGCATGACACAGGAGCTGTGTGTGTTGACAGGCAGCTTTGCTAGCAGTGGCTTCTGACTCTTTTTTTTCTTTGTCAGTTTCCTAACGTGATGTGTCTGCTTCCTCGACTGAAGCCTGTTTTGTCCTTCTCCGTGGCAATGTTAAGTTTCTCTCAAGGAGCATCCATGAGGACTCATCTCAGAAACCCCTCAAGAGCAATCTTTCTATACTATAGTGACTGCAGCTCTCCAATCACACTTAAGAAGTAAAAATAAATGTGGCCTGACAAGGAGGAGGCATGGAAGTTCGCCAAGTAATTTCCCACAAGGGAGATTTTAAGAGAGCCCAATAAAAATCAGCCCAGTAGTCTTAGAAAATTGATGGTGCTAGTTTCCCCATGGCTCCCAGGGGACATATGATTCCATATTTACATTTGCCAAGTGCTCTCTTCCCCTGCCAACCCTCTAGCAGTCCCTTCCCTTCAGCGCTTCAGTGAGGAACTGGGAACGGATGGTGCACAGAGGAATCCTTGGTCTTCTGCTCTGAGAGAAACCCTGGATTTTGCGCTAATTAATTTTACTGTTTTGAGTTGGGATTTTGACTACCTGTGGCAAGGACAGAGATTCTCAAATGTAGAATAGTGCCAGAAGCGGAGAGAGAGGGAGAGAGAGAGAGAGAGAGAGAGAGAAAGAGAGGAAGACAACCCCAGAATGATGCTGTCAAGTTGTCAAGACTTCCTTATGAGCAAAAATCCTATTTTTTAAGATGAACTTCTACATTCTTTTTTCTAACCGCATGACTATTTTAAGGCTTGCTTATGAGTGTTATATTGCACTATTTGAGACTTATTTCATTGTCACACACAAAGCAAGACATGATAGAAAATATGTGAAAGTCTATCTTAGGAATGAGATGCTTATCGAATTGCTTTAGCTGGAAGATTGTTTTTTATTCAAAGTTGGAAGAGCTTAATGAGATTCTTCTCAATGAAAAAGCAACCCTTCTAAGACCTGTCACCAGGAATCCTGAAGGATACTCCAGGGTCTATACAGTGGCTAATACTTCTGGTATTTCGTACTTCCATATCCTTTTCCACGCCATGACTGAAGGAAGAACTCAAGCTCCCAATGTGTTCCTGTTTCTTCCTAAGCACACTGCCTTCACTTCACTTTGTTTATTTCCCTTAATTAAACACAAATACAGAAAAATGGTAGTAAATAAAATGACTTCATCTGTTACACTGAAAGTAGTTCTGGCAAATAGTTAAAATCGGTAAGAGATGACTGTGGCAAAAAAAAAAATGACTATATTTTCTTGTTAAGAAAAGTATCCTGTATCACTTTTAATTTCAAAAACTGGTTGTATTTCTTGCTTCTGCTTCTGTTGTATAGTATTTGCATTTTCTTTGTGTCTCTTGGTTTTTTAATTTCAGCTAGTATTATCTGAAATTATTTTTAAAAAGGCAAAGGATGTAGAGATGAAGTAGAGTCTTCAAGTATTTCTTAGGCGGATCATCAGGTCTGAAGCCTCACTTGCTTTCTTAGTTACAGTCTTAAGGGTCTTGCTTTCCAGGTTTTTTACGGGCACATTTCACTTCCCAAATACTTCTTGGTTGAAGTAACAGTACGTCCAATTTTACTTTAATTCTTTAACTGGACACATCAGAGCAAGCCACAGTTGTGAAGTTCACTTCTTTCTGTGGGATCTATCACTGGAGGGCTTTGCTAGGAACTGTAGTCAGAGTCCCAGTTTCAGAACCAACTGATAAAAGCATAGCTTCAGCCTTTCAGGCCACGTTTAGAACTTGTTCAGCAAGACACACTATTTTGGAAGACAACACAACCCACATTTTCCCAGGAATTAGTTAGTGCCCAAGGGCAAGTTCATAACTACCTTTACCGGAGCCTACACTGGAACCTGTTACCTCCTTATCTTTTATGCATTGATCTAGTACAAATTTGAGAGGGAGAATTTACCCTAACCTTGCAGTCAGAATTTTGGCAAGGTTACTTATAATGATGTCACCCTTAAATACTCTCAGAGGGTTTCAGATACGACAACCTTAAGTTTTAGAAGCTGTATGAATGCACTGACAGAGATCTGTTTAAAACTAAGTAAATAAAATACCATCAGGAAACTGCTTGCTGTCAAGTGCTCTAAGGCATACATGTATCATTAATATTAACATGTATCTAAGGCTCAACTAGATACTATTTATGCTAGAAGAGATGGAATGGTGAGCACTTGAGCCTACCTGCAGATTGTGAGAACACTGAGAAAGGAAAGCCTGGTTGTAAAGGACTCCCTTACATAGAGGCTTTCTATCTCTTCTCTTGTACACTCTCTCCTAATCTTGAGGTTCCTAAACACAGAGGTTATGTTTCCAGAACATCAAAATGACTCAGCATAGACAAACTTAATGCAATTACCATGTTGATTTCCAGATGTTAGCTTAATACCAGCCTATTAAAACTCTATAGATGAAATTTAAAACGAGTAAACACCAAATACAGACACACAAGCAAGTTCAGTGCTCATCCAGGGAGGTGGGAGAAATCTCCAGAGAGAGCTCTGCACTGTGAGAACTGACTCTCTCCGGCGAAGAAAGGTTTTCCACAGCCCTTTTTAGTCTTTCCTTCTAAAGGGCCTCCAGGTTTCTGTCCCATCTTCACCCTCTTTGTTCCTCTGCCTTGTCCGCACTGATGCTCCTCCCATAGTCTAGAAGACTCCTCACCGCTTGTTCTCACTATACCATACACCTCAGGCCAGTTTCCAGTTCAGAGTTTTCAAATTCAAGCAACATGAATGTCTACTTTTGTTCTAAAGGGTCTCCCATCTCTCCGGCTGCCTCCTCTTAACTTCACAAGAAGAAGCAAGGGCCCCCTCCCCAGTCCCAGTCTGTCATGGCGTCCACCTTTTCCTACCGCCCACGTCCACCTTTTCCTAGCTCCCGCATCCACCTTTTCCTACCTCCTGCGTCCACCTTTTCCTACCTTCCGTGTCTACCTTTCCCTATCTTCCGTGTCCACCTTTTCCTACCTCCCATCCTTGAGCAGAGTTCTTGGTTATCTCGCATCTAAAATTTTGGATGATATTTATCTCCTTGGGTTGAAGGAGTAAGAAGGAATATCAAATACACCATAGCTGGCATGTTATAAAGGTTCTGTAGATGGTATTGTTAATATTACTAACACTGAATCTTGTTATACATTCAGTTTTCTAGTTTTTACTTATAACTGTTATAATCATTATTTCTGATTTTTAATATGCGTATTTGTTGTAGATATAGACTTTTACTAAATCTCTGGACTCTTAGAAAATAATGTAGACAAAAACTCAAAGAGGAGAAACAATTTATGATCTCAAAAGATCACAAAAGATGAATTCACCATTTTCACATGAAAAATTTTTTCAGCATTAGGAAAAAATTGTTCCCAATTTAATCCCATTATTCTTAATTATAATCCTTATACTGGGTTAAATAATACGATTCTTTTTAATGTTGATTCAAGCTCACATCAAATGAAATTTTACATTCCTCCCTTATCTTTCCTTTTCTGATACATTCCCACAGTTTCTCAGAAATGAGTTACTAATTGTATGCCACCCCCATTGCTTCACTTCCTGGAGTCTTTTCCTGGCTTGAAGCACCATTCAAGAAACGGTAGGATAACTGTTGGGCAACACACTTATCATTCAAATTCATCAGCTTCCAGCTCACACAGAGGAAACATAGCTGAGATTTAGTGTCTGTAACTTTTGTAGTCTGACAGTTTACTCTTAAAACTAGCTACAGCTATTGATATTAAAACAGAAAAAAAAAATCCAGAAACATTGACTTAGGGAAAGCAAAGCAAATTAGGTTCTAATGTATATTTAACAAATTGAAAAGGCAATTGAGTACTAGTGCAGTAATTTCTTTTGTGTGTGTGTGTGTGTGTGTGTGTGTGTGTGTGGAGGAGGTTATGCATGTGCTTGTGTGGGTGTGTTCACACATATATAGGTATGCATGCATGTGTTTGTGTGTATGTGTGTGTAGGGGGTAATGTATGTGCTTGTGTGGGGGTGTTCACACACACACACACACACGTGTACGCATTCATGTGTGTGTTTATGTAAATCCCAGAGACTAACATCAGAAGCTATGCTCAATTACTCTCCAACTTATTTTATGACACAGTGTTTTGCCATATCTAAAGATAATTCTGCACAGTCAGCTGTACAGTGAGCTCCAGGGATTTGCCTCCCCAGTTGTGCTACTCAGACGCATGCTGCTGTGTCCAGAATTTTAGGGAGGTTCTGAGAATCTGAACTCAGGATCTCATACTTGCAAAGCAGGCCCTTTAGCAATCACACCACCCCACCCCAGCTACCTTTGATCTATTGTCTTCTAAGATGAAGTCTGCTATTAGCTAAGTCAGTATAACTGAACATTCTAGACAAAAATCCAAATAAAGACAAGTAAAAATGAAATATTGATTTTTATTGAGTTCTACATTGTTTTGCTCCCCTCCCTGCCTCTCCCCTCCCCTTCAACTCTCTCCCAAGGTACCTATGCTCCCAATTTACTCAGAAGATCTTGTCGTTTTCTACTACCCATGTAGGTGATGTTTTTATTAAATTTTCAAAAAAGGCCTTTTAAAACTGTTATAGTCCAGAAAATGGAAAGATCTCCCATGTTCTTGGGTAGGTAGAATTAACATAGTAAAAATGGCAATATTACCAAAAACAATGTACATATTCAAAGCAATGTCCAGCAAAATTCTTCACAGACCTCTAAAGAACAATACTCAACTTTATATGAAAAAGCAAAAAACAAACAAACAAACAAAAAAAAAAAAACCAGGACAGACAAAACAATCCTGTGCAATAAAGGAATTTCTAGAGGCATCATAATCCCTGAGTTTAAATTCTACTATAGAGCTACAGTACTGAAAACAGCCTGAATTGGTAGAAAAACAGGCAGAAAAACCAGTGGAACCAAACTGAAGACCCAGATATCAATCCACACACCTATGAACACTGGATCTTTGACAAAAAAGCAAAAAATATAAATTGGAAAAAAAGAAAGCATATTCAGAAATGGTACTGGCATAACTGAATATCAACATGTAGAAGAATGAAAATAGATCCATATCTATCACCATGCACATAACGTAAGTCCAAATGGATCAAAGACCTCAACATAAAGACAACCTCATAGAAGAGAAAGTGAGAAATACCTTTGAATACATTGGCACAGGAGACCACTTCTTAAATATAACCCCAGTAGCACAGACACCAAGAGGAACAACTAATAAATATGACCTCCTGAAACTGAAAAGCTTTTGAAAAGCAAAGGACATGGTCAATAAGACAAAACAACAGCCTACAGAATGTGAAAAGATCTTCACCAACCTCACATTGGACAGAGGACTGATCTACAAAATATACAAAGAACTCAAAAAATTGGTCATTAAAAGAACAAATAATCCAATAAAAAATGGGGTACAGACCTAAGCAGAGAAATTTCAACAGATGAGTTTAAAATGGTTGAAAGACACTTAAGGAAATGCTCAACATTCTTAGCCATCAGAGAAATGCAAATCAAAATAACTTCTGAGATTCCATCTTATAACTGTCAAAAGCACTGATAATAGCTTATGCTGGAGAAGATGTGGAATAAAGGGAACACTCCTCCATTGTTGGTGGGAGTGCAAACTGGTATAGCCCCTTTGGATATCAGTATGGCAATTTTTCAGAAAATTAGGAAACAACCTACCTCAAGACCCAGCAATACCATTTTCAGGTATATACTTAAAGGATGCTCAATCATACCATAAGGACATGTGCTCGACTATGTTCATAGCAGCATTATTTGTCATAGCCAAAATGTGGAAACAACCTAAATGCCTCTTGATCTAAGAATGGATAATAAAAATGTACATTTCCACAATGGAATACTACACAGTGGAAAAAATAACAACATCTTGAATGCGGGCAAATGGATGGATCTAGAAAATATAATATTGAGTGAGGTAACCCAGACCTAGAAATACAAATATAATATGTACTCACTAATAAGTAGCTTTAAGACATAAAGCAAAGAAAAAACAGACTACAATCCACAATCCCAGAGAACCTAGACAACAATGAGGACAGTAAGAGAGACATACATGGATCTAATCTACATTGGAAGTAGAAAAAGACAAGATCTCCTGAGCAAATTTGGAGCATGGGGACCATGGAAGAGGGTAAAAGGAGATTGGGGAGGAAGGGAGGGGAGGGGAGAAAATTATATAGCTCAATAAAAACAATTAAAAAGAAGAGGCAGATCAACTGCACAAAATTTGGATATTGAAAATTCATGTTACTGCCACTGCAGACAGATTCTTCTCTTACATATTTTTTTTTGAAATTAAAGATTGCAGTCTCCAAAAAAAACCTGATATATTTAGCGATATACATGCTGTTCTTTGTTATTAAAATATTCGATTACTTTCAAACCTATTAGTGATTATTCTACAATGGACTTGGTCAACAGCTACAATTTAAGGGGAAATTTTTGGCTTTTTATGGGACTGTCAATTAAAGGATTTTGTCAAGTTTGATAGTATACTCATAGTGCTCTGAACGCTCTCTAGGATGCACCCCCTCCCAAGGAATTTTTATTAGACCTACTCTTTTAAAATGTATTTTCTTATATTGACTCTTGGAAAACTTGTTTTTATTGCCTTATTATTTTAAGTATAAAATAGGACCACACTTGGCCATTTTTGAGAATTTCTTTTTCTTTTATTCCTCTTGCATTGTTACACGAGTTGTTTTTATTAGTATTTATGTGACTTTCCTAAAGAACATATATTGGTCTGCAGTTCCCTTAGACAGCTCAGGACTAGCATCTTTAGGAGAGTTGCACTGGGCCTGATCCAGGTTTTAGGGGCCACTCTATTTAGATTCATTGCGAGGAACAAAAGCCTTAAAAGTAATTCAAATTGTGAGTAACTGTACTTTTCTCCAACGCATATATCTCCTACTTTTTGCTGAATTTACACAATGTATGCTTCTTTGTGATATATTCCCTCATTCTCTTTGCAGTGTTACTATAAAATGACAAAATGAGTTCTGGGGATATGAATCATCTTGCTGGTGTTACTAGTGATGAAATGATATCTAGTCAAAGCTCTTGTTCTTCTACATGGTTGTAAAAGTCCTTTTCCTGGGCTCAGGGACAGCTTACCTTGTCTGACGGCTAAGGTAGTGGTATAGACCAAGAAGAGGAGGATGTAATTGAGAAAGCTCTGGAAGACTGGAGTGTTGGCATGAAAATCTTCTGCCAGGTACTTGCTGGTCAAGCCGATTCCACAAACAAGAAGGGATAATACTTGGCCCAAAGCCACAGAGATTAGCATCTCCCTGAGAAATGAAGAGAAACACAGTAGTGTCATCAGGAAGTCCGTGCAAACAACAGTAGTTAATTCCATTGATAATTTCTAGCAGGCACTGAGTTAAGGGCAGTGAGTACTACCTATTGTAACCATCGAAGCGATGCTTGGGGGACTGTGCAGTTATTACTGAGGCTTTGTAGAGATGGAAACTAATGCTTAACATGCTTAATTAATCTGCCCACAGAACACATAATGAGGATAAAGCAAAACCTGGTTATGAGATCGAGCCTCTGCATGGGAACCTGGCTTCATTCTAATCACTGTACTCCAGAGGCTGTTGTGCAAGGGCTATCATCTTGATGCTTTCCACAGTACTGTGCCGTAATGATGCTGGGTGCATGCCCAACCCTGGCAAATAGGAAGCATATTCCAACATCATCTGTGTGTACAATAAAACAATAAAGGCAATCCTTTGCTTTACAGATCAAACTCCGGACTCAAGAAACTCCCCGATGGAATGATTAAACAAGCCTCTGGAAATCCAGCAGGACCACTTCTCGTATCCTCCTAGCCTCCGGAACTCTGCCCTAAGCAGCTTTAATGCACATTGGGTCTTTATCCCTTGCTTTTCAAGTTACAACTGCCTGTATATTAAAACGATTATTCCTGAAATAGACTCAGGACTACAGTAGCATAATAATTATGCAAATATTTTCATTGCTGTTTTCATAGGCAATGCTCTTGTAGACTTCTGAAGTGGGGACTGGAGGCAAAGTCAGAGTGTTCAGTTTCCATGGAAATGAAATGCCCACACAAGCTTTGTAGTCATCACACACACGCACACACACACACACACACACACACACACACGCGTGGGAAAAAAGCCTCTGGAAGTAGGAGGCAGACTTTCCTCTGAAAGTCTCTTTTGATCTTTCTGGTTTATTTGTAGAAACAGCAATATAATATAAGAAAGCAGTAGTAT
This sequence comes from Chionomys nivalis, assembly GCF_950005125.1. NCBI lineage: Eukaryota > Metazoa > Chordata > Mammalia > Rodentia > Cricetidae > Chionomys > Chionomys nivalis. The sequence continues at coordinate 48,213,093 of NC_080087.1, forward strand.
AAACACAAAGACTATGGCAAACACAGGTTGATTTTTGTTTAGTTTTGTCTTCTGGGTCTATTTCTCCTTTTTTGGAAGCTGAGGCTGATCGTGCCTTGCTTTGAACACTCGAGTACAGAGGAGATGAAGCCATGGGCCTGCTGGGCATAGCCTTTGAGAAGTTTTGCAGCAATTCATATTTTCCTCTGAGGAGACAGCTTCCCAGTAAGACGCCTGAGGTGTCCTGCTGAATACCGAGAGACACCTGGGAAATAAAGGGAGAAATCCAGGCAGCCTCTGTGTCAAACAGAATGGGGGTTTTTGGGCGTCTCCTGCCACCAACATACTAAGCCAGCCTATACAAAGGAGGAGAGAGGAGCCATCCCTAGAGGCTGCTGCTCAAGGAAGAGAGTTATGAGAAGAACAAAATGGTGTTGCTTTGGGGCACGTGGCTTTCCAGGGGTTATATGGCAACTGGAATGACGTTCTTAATGTTCTCTCTTCAGTGGCCTCTGGGCCTTTAACGCCCGCTTCTCCAGTTCCATGGCAATCCTCCATGAAGCCAGAGTTCCAGACTCTTGGGGCTACTTATATTTCAACAGTGAACAGTGATCTTCTTCTCTCATATTCCTCTTCCTCCTTCTCCCGCGCCTCTTCTGTTTCATCCTCCTCTTTCTTCTTCCCGCCTTCTCTTCCTGATATTTCTTCTTTGAGAGAGCTTAACAAATCCCAGGAAGGCCTCAAACCCATTATATTGTCAGGAATGACCTTTAATTTCTGATCCTCCTGAATTTACGTATGCTAACATATCAAGGATTTTTTGTTTGTTTCTGCAGTGCTGAGAGTCTAACATGCAAACTCAACAAGCGCTCTTCCAAATGAGCTACATCCTAGCTTTGTATTTCATTTTTAGAGAACATTCTGCTTAGTTCCTTGCCACATTTATTGATTGGAATTTTTTTTTAGCAGTTCTTTATTATTTTATGTGTCAGCCTCTGTCTGAAATGTTGCTGTTAAAGATTTTCTCACATTTGGAAGCCTGCCTCTTTATTCTGTTAATAGTTTCCTTTGTTGTATGGAATCACTTTAATTTCATGTAATCCTACCTGTCAATACATGGCTTGGGAACCTAGGGTACAGAGAGTTTCTTGGGTGAGATCATTAATTGTGACTACATGGGTAGAAAGTGGTGAGAAATAAAAGATGTTGTCTTTAAAGGCTTCTTTGAAGGTGTTTGAGCTAATTGCCATGTAGCACGACACTAATCATAGTAGATAATTAATTTGCAGTAGATTGGTAGTAATCTTATGATTGGCCATTCTTTATCATTTGCCTAATAATGCCCACACTAAAGTGGAAGAGATATAGACAAAGTTACAGCTAGTGTATTAAATGGATGTTTCTGTTGCTGAGTATGGTCTAGAAAGTGCAGCATATGCAATGTACATTCTTGTTGGAGAAGGTTAAAACACTATATGACCTACTTAAATTATAACAATCATGTTTAAAACCTTGGTAGCATCATAAATCAAGCCACACATCTTACAGAATACTTACACAAGAAAACAGAATTTTAATCTATCATGTGACTGACTGCATACAACATCTTATAAAATAGCCTTTTATGTGCTATACTAAGACATGTAAAATGAGTAAGATATAGTCTGTCATTGAGAGGCCATTAAGTCAAATTTTTGGCACTGGATTTCCAAGAAGCTTAGTTAAAAAAAAAATAGAAAATAAAGGGAAATATGCCTAATAATTCATATTTTAAAAGCACTGGGATTATTTTATACTATTTTCTTTAATCCTCGGAGAATCTTACACAGCAAATGTTGCTATTGTGCCTTTTGCTAAATAAGGACCTAAGCCACAGAGAGGCAAAGCACCAGCTCAAGGTCAAAGAGGTACCCTTTTGAATTTAGATACTGGAAAGACATTAGGTAGAACCTAGGCAAAACCTAACTTCTGAATTACTATGCAGGGCTACCATTAGCTGCCCAAAATATTCTCTGTTCTTAGAGAGTGTGTGGAGCCCAGACTCGCCTAGCAGACTGGTTTTCAGAAACATACTGGAAACAGTAAACACAAAAGCCACAGCTAGTCAGACTGACTGACAACAGCTTTTCTACCAAGGTACCTGCAATGTGTGCCTCTCAACACAAGCCTGTCCTTGTTTCCTTATCAGAACAAGGCTGCAGACCCACCGTGTTAAGCTATTCTTTTAATTAACAGTCATGTCTTTCAGCCTTGATGTTGTGATTGGATTGAGAATACAAATTATAATTTTATAGGGCATGCTAATAAACATGATGTGGATCAGGAAAAAGTGCAAGGAATATCTTACCAGATCAATTCATGAGTCCTTTCTTGACTAAAGGAGATAGATGTCACCTGCATGCTTGAGTGACTTAGTAGAGATATCAAAATAAAGTGAATATAAACCCCCCCAAAAAACCTAACTGCTGGCACCCTACTAACTCCAGCCTCTGCTCTGCCATTTTGTCTCCATCAAACTCTTTGCTCTCCACTGGCACAGGATGAATGTATATGGTGACATGTCACACGGAAATCTGTCTTTTCCAACACAAAGGATCCCCTGAGTTGGTTACTGTCATTCTATGCCTTTCAGGTTTTTCTCTTGAGTACCCTTGCTCTGTGGGTCCTTTACGTAACTCTTCAAGACCTGAACATACAAAGTTGTCTTGAAAGTATCTCATTAGCCATTCCTGTTCCCCAAGGCCGAGTCAAGTGTCTTCAGGCAAGTGTTCCTATTACTACTTATGTTGACTGTATTGTATAGCTCATGAGCTCCCAAGAAGAAAGGAATGAATGACCTTTAACAGTTCCCATGCTCTGTTCCTAAAGTCTGATGACTGCTAGACAGAAGAAAATAGATACTCAACAAGGAATACAGGCATGTCTGAGGGAGCTAGGGTCTGTGTATGGGAAGGGCATAGCATTAGAAGACCACCATGGTGGCATCTTATCCTCGCTAGAAAATTTACCAGAATGAGACAGAAAACATCCTTGTTTTTACTGTAACCCATCTGCCAGTTAGAAACTGAGACTAATAAGCTATTTTCTACTGCATTTCTGAGCAAGCCCAGAAAGGTGCTATCTTGCAAAAAAAAAAAAAATGCCAAAATTGGTGCTGGGTGAAATTTTGCACAGCGGGCTCTTGGTTATTCATGCTGTACATAGAATAGCACAGCAGATGCATTCTAACGGAAGATACATAGTTCCTATAATTTTAGTAGCAGAAATGGAGAGGAGGCTATGATACACATTTTCATTGTCTTTGTTTGTGCATTTAAAAGGACATCTCATCCACTTTAAATTCAGACGAACTAGACAATGAAAAATGCATGAGTCTCAGGAAAAATGGTGCTGCTGGGAACTGAATACCTGTTAGAACAGAGCTTGTACTCATAAATACTGACATGTCCATTATCAGCACCACTGTGTTGTGTTAAAGAAGCAGAATTTAGGATGGGGGGGTATGCTTCTGTTACAAATTAAACATTCTAAACAATAGAATTAAAAATAAAGCATACATTGTATCCCGTTTCTTCTAATCATAATTAAAAGGTATAGAAAATGTCAACACAATGTTATATAATTATATTGCTCTGTAATTTTTGCAGTGAGAGTGGAATAATTATGCCATCATCTTGAATTAGAGCAAATCAACCTTCCTGTGGAGGTGTCTTCATTCTGATAATGAGTCTTAGGCAAGCCTCAAGAGATTTGTGTTAGTACAAGCATTCAGAGATGCAAATATATAAAGAATATTTAAGTATATGTTTGTGTAAAAACGATGCCACTTGAATGTGGAAGAAACATTTTCTACTAAGTTTTTTTGTAAGATTCGTGTTGGTAGACCATTGACTCCAAGAAGCTCTGTGCTAAGTAGGTTTTGACTATATTCAAGATTAGTCGACTTTTATATAAGGTGTTATTAGACCAAGTACAAATGCAATGCTGAGAGGTTTAACACTGACTGGGATTTCTTCTTTTCAAATCTTAAGTCCTGGGCTTGATCTGTTCACTGGCTCTGTGGCATCATTTTGAATTGGATTTGCCATTAACTAGAAGAAATCAAGTAAGCACCAGAAGGCCTTCCTGTCATATATCTATGGTATCCTAAGTATAGGAGATATTTAAATGTTAGCACCACAAGACAAGGCACAGATGCTCATGGATGTTTCATGCACTGTGTCCACTGAAAAGAAGAGAAAGCTCAAGGAGAGAGCTGGAACTTTCTGGCCCTGTCAGCTCCACATTACATGTAAGCACCACAGATTTTACTATCTCCCACTTTGCACTTGGGGTGCTCCATGTAAAATAAGGATATATGACTGACCTGTGTGTATGGTACCTTTTCTACAACTGTCAGATTTCTTTTGGTTTTCACTTATCTGCAGAGTCCATGACCACAATCCAGCTCCGTGGTATCTACAGTGAACATCTCTACACAAACTACGCTCGGTGTTATGTGGGCCCAGCTCAGGGGCTCTGAGCCTCAGGCTCCTCCGATGTACCTTATGCCTTCTTCCCTGCAGATGTTCAGCTTGCAGGGAGGGCTGGGCCTTTGTGGCAACCTGCTTGCTAAGCACTTGTGAATAAGCAGACAGCGAAAAGGAATTAGTGCATTTGAACAATGCCATATTCTTCCTTCTTCATGCATGCAAGCTATGTGGAGTCTCTGGAGATGGCTATATCTTAAGGTTCTCAAAGGTTTATTTTCCCCTTTATTGTGTCTCATTACTGTTCTATGCAAATGCACTGTTAATAATCAAGCCGTACACACACTTCTGCCTACTTTCTGAGGGAACTTAGGCTAAACTAATAAGCTTTACATTTTCTTCTGTTCCACAAACCTGGCTTACTTTTAAAAAGTACCAGTATGTGTATACCAACCACTGACATTTATATCTTTAACAGTAAAATAATAAGGCCACTGAATAAATTCTTTGGTAGCTGCTGGGTTACAACAAATATCTATGACTTTATTATTTGCTAGTTTTGCTGTGATCCACGGAAAAATAGACAAGTCTGTAGATTTATCAAGGCCCACTGGATACAGACTGGGAGGAATGAATCTATTACTCTATCTCCAGATGTTTAGAGAGGCAAATAAATATGTAAGACAGAGAACATAAAGTACTTATGGACTCAAGAAAATCTCTCAAGTAAATCTCAAAACATGCCAGAAGTTATTAGAATAATTTTTGTGTTTAAAATTGGATGATCCTATTATGAAAGCATTTTTATGGAGAGCAAATATTAGAGTCTTTTTTCTAATGGTAAAGGCTTGGTTTGGTTTGGGGAAGTTGACGCATCATTGCAAAGAGAGGAATGCCATGCTTGCTTAAAGGCAGAGACAGACTTGAAATCTCTTGGCTGGTCAATACAAAGTTATTGTAAGAGCAGATATGTATACAGACAATTAGGTGGTAAGGAATTCAAAAGTGGCATAGATGGACTTTTAGTTTGGTGACATAGACAGACTTTTAATTTGGGAGAAATTCTACATTTCTGACGAAGCATGAACTAAGCATCAGCTATAATGTTCCCCCATTTCTCCACTCCTTTTATTTGTCAACGCCCAAATATCATTTTGCAATGGTTAAAACAGAGTCAACAAAAGGCAATATTGAGATATGATAGATGGCTATGTAAGTGAACTATCCTCACTAATGGCATCGACACAATAGTGTACCAGCTCTGAATGACCCCTAACAGGACATCTGTCCTTACCCAAACACAGCAAACGGTACGCAGTGTTTTGATTCTTCTCTTTCTAAATATTTGCATGACTTTAATGCATTTTTCAGTATTTTTTGGCTAATGGAAAAACGTATTTTTAATGTTGTCATTACAGTTTCTTTTGGATATTGTTTTGTTTGCACATTACAGTTGTCTTTATAATAATAAGAAGAGATTTCCCCAATGCTGTTTTAATTATATACTACCATGTAAAATACCAATTGAATAATACCAATAAAATCTAATTAAGCAACCATAGTTATATTTAATGGAAAAATGTAAAGTAATGGATCAGAATACTTTAAGCACCTCCCCCAAAATTATACAGTTTATCTTTATTTTATAGTTGCTTAACAAATTTTTTGAGACAGACTTTCATATTGTAGTCCAGGAACACATAGAATTCATAGGAGACCAAGCTGGCATCAAACTCAGCTGCAATCTCCCAACTGATGGGATTAGAGGTGTGTGTTATCATGCATTGGTTATTTGTTTGTGTTTCTGTTTTGTTGATGTTGTTTTAAGTTTTGAATCATTAGCTAATACTGGTAGGAAATATGTCAAGCTAATCTACACATTGAAAGCTAAGCTCATCAATAATAAAAGGTGAATCTACAGAAGTGTCCTGCTGACAATTTACATTTTAATTTTAATTAACATTTAAAATGAAAATATAATTAACACTTATTTTTTTACAAAAGATTAGATTTATATTTCTTCTTTTGCTTTACAATGTAGTTCACAGCTCAAACAGAAAGATGGGAATAAAAAGAAAAATGTCAACTGTATATGTTTATTATTTTTTATTTGTTTGTTTGCTTTGAGACGAGATTTTCCTGTGTAATGAATGGCCTGACTGTCCTGAAATTCATCCTGGAGACCAGACTGAGCTCAAAGTCACAGAGATCCATCTGCCTCTGCCTCCCAAGTACTTGAATCAAAGTTGTGTGCCACCACACCTGGCTTACTTTTAGTTTTTGTAATTGACTTGCATATGTCTTGATAATATTGATGACTCAGGGATCATTCTTAAGTCAAAATTTCTCCTCACAAAATTCAGTTACTAAAAAATCACAATCATTTATCTCACCAGTTAGTCCACATGAAGAGAGCAGAACTCCTTCTGAAAGCAGAGCATCTATTCTTGTGCCAAAGAATCACATAAACCTTAAGAGTTAACAACTCACAGAAACCGCACAAATTGCCTTATGTTAAATTACTCCCTTTGTAAAGATGTTTAGGATAGACAAATACACAGAGATAGGAAACAGATAGCCGTTTGTTTCGAGATGGGGGATGGAAATGGAGGTGATAACTGGTAGATAATTAACTATTTTTCAGTAATAAAAATGTTTTAAAAATTTGAACACCTGATTTTTAATAAAGGAGCTAAAAGTATACAATGGAAAAAAGAGCATTTTCAACAAATTGTGCTGGCAAAACTGGATGTCAATCTGTAGAAGAATGAAAATAGATCCATATCTATCACCATGCACAAAAATCAAGTCCAAATGGATTAAAGACCTCAATATTAGTCCAAACACACTGAACCTGTTCGAAGAGAAAGTGGGAAGTACTCTACAACACATGGGCACAGGAGACCACTTCCTACGTATAAGCCCAGCAGCACAGACACTAAGGGCATCATTGAATAAATAGGACCTCCTGAGACTGAGAAGCTTCTGTAAAGCAAAGGACACTGTCACCAAGACAAAAAGGCAACCCACTGAATGGGAGAAGATCTTCACCAACCCCACAACCGACAAAGGTCTGATCTCCAAAATATATAAAGAACTCAAGAAACTAGACCATAAAAGGCTAATCAACCCAATTATAAAATGGGGCAGTGAGCTGAACAGAAAATTCTCAAAAGAAGAAATTCAAATGGTCAAAAGACACTTAAGATCATGCTCAACTTCCTTAGTGATCAGGGAAATGCAAATCAAGACAACTTTAAGATACCATCTTACACCTGTCAGAATGGCTAAAATAAAAAACACCAATGATAGCCTTTGCTGGAGAGGTTGTGGAGAAAGGAGTACACTCATCCATTGCTGGTGGGAATGCAAACTTGTGCAACCACTTTGGAAAGCAATATGGTGGTTTCTCAGGAAATTCGGGATCAACCTACCCCTGGACACAGCAATACCACTCGGGAATATACCCAAGAGATGCCCTATCATACAACAAAAGTATATGCTCAACTATGGTCATACCAGCATTGTTTGTAATTGCCAGAACCTGGAAACAACCTAGATGCCCTTCAATGGAAGAATGGATGAAGAAAGTATGGAGTATATACATATTAGAGTACTACTCAGCAGTAAAAAACAATGACTTCTTGAATTTTGCATACAAATAGACAGAAATAGAAAATACTATCCTGAGTGAGGTAAGCCAGACCCAAAAAGAGGCACATGGGATGTACTCACTCATATTTAGTTTCTAGCCATAAATAAAGGACATTGAGCCTTTAATTCGTGATCCTAGAGAAGCTAAATAAGATGGTGAATCCAAAGGAAAACATATAAGCATCCCCCTGAATATTAACCTTCATCAGGCGATGAAAGGAGACAGAGGCAGAGACCCACATAGGAGCACCGGACTGAAATCTTAAGGTTCAATCAGGAGCAGAAGGAGAGAGAGCACGAGCAAGGAACTCAGTACCGCGAGGGGTGCACCCACACTCTGAGGAAATGGGGATGTTCTATCAGGAACTCACCAAGGCCAGCTGGCCTGGGTCTGAAAAAGAATGGGATAAAACCGGACTCGCTGAACATAGCAGACAATGAGGACTACTGAGAACTCAAGAACAATAGCAATGGGTTTTTGATCCTACTGCACGTACTGGCTTTGTGGGAGCCTAGGCAGTTTGGATGCTCACCTTACTAGACCTGGATGGAGGTGGATGGTCCTTGGTCTTCACACAGGGCAGGGACCCCTGACTGATCTTTGGGCTGACGAGGAAGGGGGACTTGATTGGGGGAGGGGGAGGGAAATGAGAGGCGGTGGTGGGGAGGAGGCAGAAATCTTTAATAAATAAATAAATAAATAAATAAACAAAAAATAAATAAAATAAAATAAAAACTGAAAAAAAAATAAAAATGTTTTAAAATGAATGTGATAGTTATTGTACATTTCTGTACACTGTATACCCCTATACTAAAACTACTGAACTGTACAGCCTATGTGTATAGACTCACATACAGAAGTGATATATATGTCTATGAATCTGTCATTAAAGAGAAAGAGTGATGGAAGGGAGAGAAATAACCTAAAGGGAAAATTATCTGAGGGGGAAAAGGGGAAGATTGCGGGGGAGGCTAATTAAGAAAGAATAGAAAAATAAATACAGAGGAAGGAGGAGATAGGAGCATAAAATACCAGTAAGGATGACTGAAAAGTCTTAAGGAGTTATACTATTAACTATCTACATAAAAATACCTATAATACAGTTAAGTTAGTATATCAATATATATATAGTTCGCATGAAATTTTACCATCTGGACTGATACTGCACCACCTCATACCCCAAGAGTAGACCATCTAATAAAATTCCCAACACCAGGAATGAGAATGTGTCTTTTAAGTTGTTGGTCAGGGTTGTACAAGAGACACTCAAAATGTTATAGGCTATAGTAGGGGGCCACTTCTTTGTTCCTGGCTGTTCAGCCCCAAAATCATCACACAGAAACTGTATTATTTGCGATACTCTTTGGCCAATAGCTTAAACATATTTCTGGCTAACTCATGTGTTAAATTAACCCATCTCCATTAATTCCATTAATCTGTATATTGCCATGAGGCTGTGACTTACTGGGTAAAGTTCCAGCATCTGTCTCTGGCAGGGCTACATGGCTTCTCTCTGACTCTGCCTTCTTTCTCCCAGAATTCAGTTTAGGTTTCACCACCCAGATCTACTCTACCCTATCAGGCCAAGTCAATTTCTTTAGTCATTAACCAATAAAAGCAACACATAGACAGAAGGACCTCCCATACCAATAGGCTGTTGTATTGCTCTTGGTTGTCCTGCACCCCATCCCTAAAGGTGAAAAGCAAGTTCCTATTGCTGAAAAAACACGTACTTTGGACACAGAGTCAAGAAACAGCCCCCATCCCCAGCAGGATCTGACCAGAAAGCTTCCTCCCTGAAGACCACCTCTCATGGTACAAGCGTTAAATAAACTTCTAACAGAGGGAAACAACCAATAGTCCTACCAGCTGTCACACCTAAAATCCACGACAATGACCAACATGGCAAGATAACCCAAGGTTGCAATAGTGGCACACATATCTTTTTTGTAACCAACAGTTCTCTAATTGAACTTCAGACCCACTCCACAAGAGGGAAGTCATATCTGGTACTGGGAATCTAGTGTAATACCTCACCCCTCATCAAGGAAACTTCTCTTTGCAACAGATGGAAACTGTTTCTAAAAATCACGATTGATCAAAATGCAGAGCTTTGAACCCGATCCCAACTGATAATATCTACAACACAATTCCTGCACCTAAGACTCAGGAATCATTCTGGAAGAGGGGACAAAAAGATTGTGAAAGCCAGAGAAATAAGATGTTTGTCGTGAGAGTGTGTTTCCTAGAAATGGCAGAAGTGCTACACCCATGAAGTCTCACTAGCATGGCTGCCTAAGTATAACCTGAACAAAGGCAACACCAGTAGTCATGTCAGTGTGGGTAGGGAAAGCCCTGGAGGCATTAATCCTAAAAAAAAAGAACTATAGGAAACTAAGAAATGATGATAATAGAGTAAAAGTCTTCCTCAGGGAAGAGTACACCAATTGGTTAGTCAATACCAGTTGGTTTTCCAATATCAAATGAACAGCCCTGAAAGCATATACTTATAAATAACATTAAATGGACTGAACAGATTATACTTATATATTAGGAATATTTGTATATATACACACAATAAGAACACAGACATGAATTGTGTGTTTATGAGTGTAATAATTGAAAAAAATAAGTAATGAATTTGGAAGAGCAAAAAGTGGTGGGGTCCATGGAAGGCTTGGGATGTGATGTGGGATTTCATTGGTCAATAAAGAAACTGCCTTGGCCCATCTGATAGGGCAGAATTTAGATAGGCGGAGTAAACAGAACAGAATGCTGGGAGGAAGAGGAAGTGAGCTCAGATGCAGGGCAGCTCCTCTCAGAGTCAGACACAATGCAGCCAGCCGCCAGGTCAGACATGCTGAATCTTTCCTGGTAAGCGCACCTAGTGGTGCTATGCAGATTATTAGAAATGGGCTAAATTAATAAGTGAGAATTAGCCTAGAAGAGGCTAGATATAATGGGCCAGGCAGTGTTTAAAAGAATACAGTTTGTGTGTTGTTATTTTGGGGCATGAGCTAGCCAGGCGGCAGGGAGCTGGGTGGCAGGAACGCCAGCCCGCAGCTCCCACTACAGGGATGGAGAAAAGGCAAAAGGGAAGGGGGAAGCTGTAATTATCATGTAAAGAAATAACTCAAAAAGGAAAAGAACACAATCATTAAGAAAGGAATAAGAGGAGAGAAGTGAAGAAAGCAATCGCAAAGACTAAATAGTGATGTGGTGGTCAATTTGCATCTCAAAATTGGCCCACCTTAGTTCATTTTTACTGCTGTTCCCCGCAAAAGAAATGGTACTTTCTCTTCACATATAAGGTGATAATAACAGTTTATTCTTTTACTTTAGCAGAGCATCTGATATTCCCTTGGAACTGTACATTATCACTTTGGAGACAACTGACTCAGAAAATAAATTTTATTTGCTCTCTTGGGAGGTATGACACGGTCTTCTAAAGACTTGTATGGTGCAGTAAAATGAGAAAATGCTTTGAAACTGAACAAATCTGGATTTAGAGATTGATCATGTCTCTAAGACTTATTCCATTCATCTATAAAATGCAGAAAGTAACATCTCTTTCCAAAGGTCATCATCGAGACTTAACAAGGTAGTTCATGTGAACTGCCTCCTATAAAATTTGACTTTTGGGGAATAGCAAGTATAATGGTTCTCCTAACATCAAGTCTTTTTATAAGTACTAGTTCATCGATTACTATCTATATATTTGTCTGGTACTTTCAGAACATTGCTAACAAATTAATAAATGTTTTCTCTAATTCAGAAAGCCTTTGGCATATTGTCTTTCAGAAAGTCAGAAATGATAGTGGGGCTCAGGGCTGGGGGAGATATAGACTACTTAATAGGTTCCCAACAGGAACTTCTGACTAGTTCCCACACTTGCTAACATCTTCTTGGAGAGGCACTGTAACCTTTTAGGATGGCTGTGTTACAGTTTACTTTATGCATTTTAAATGATTTTGACATTTTTCATTTCAAAATGCTTTTAGCTTTGTATTTTGAATTGCGTTAGTGAACCCTGGGGCCAAAAGGCAAACAATTTAACTTTGAAATCCACTGAACGAACAAAAACAGACTGCCTCACTGTGTCCTAACATAAAAACCAATGTCAGATTTCACCATTTTATTCCACTTGTAACACATTCTTACCCCTGATACATGAGGAAATTGTATTCGTCTGAGTGCCAAGCTTCTCCACACACAGTGTCAATCCTCTTGAAAAGTGTGTAATCAACAAAGATCATAGCTTACGGCTATGCAGGGACCGTGACTAACTAGAGGAGTCTTTCCTCACTTTAGAAGAGAAAACACCTGACTTTTGCTCCCACAAAAGGACAGAGGAAAGTAAACATTTTTTCTTCTTTTTTGCCTCAAAATATGATTGTAATGCCCTGCTTTAATGATAAGACAATAAAGGAGTGACTTTTATTTAAACTTCCATTGACAGCGTACCTTAAAATCTCCTGAAAATTATGTCAAATTTATTTTTTATAGCATGGACTAAGAATATGTTGTAGAGGAAAATATCTCCCATAGAAATAAAAATTGGGTATTTATTATAATTATTATAATTACTGGAAAGAAACTGATGTATTGAAATTTCTGTAGCAGGGATAAATCTAATAAAAACAGGGAATTGGATTCTTTTTACTCCAGGTTCAAGTTGCAGAGATGAAAGACAAATTAAAGTGATAATCCAAAGTGTGAGACCCCAAAGACTCTCAGCTGCCTCTACAACCAAGAGAACACACGGTAAGAACAACGGAAGCCACTCTGAAGGAGGATGCTGTAGAGGACGTGTAAAGACTAAAGCTGGAGGAAGTTTATAGGAGCACACAAAGACATTGAAGTTAAATGGATGGCTATTAAAAGACAACTCGGGGCTCCTTGTGTGATATACAGTGTTCAAGCTTTTAAAAAGCTATCTAGACTAAGACTGAAATAACATCAGGTGAAACAAAAGAAATAGTGGTGCCACAAGCCAAGGATGTAGCAGTGACATCTATTGGGATGACCTTTCCCCCTGAGACTGTGTCCCATGGAATATTCTTATAGGAAGAGCAACTGCTAAGGTTACAACTGAAGACCAGGTTAGACCCTCACCTACTGGAAACCACTGACTCTTCAACGAGTGAGGGCTCCTGTGTGTGTGTGTGTGTGTGTGTGTATCATTTTCCTACTAGAAGTCATTGAAAAATTACCTACTAACATAATGAGAAGTACTCTGACGTACTCAGCATCACCAAAACCTGTCTCCAGAATGGAAAGAAAAAAGCCATTGTAGCTTCCTAACCAACCTTGCTTCAGTCTGTTAGACTTTTACAGAGGTCTTTTAGGGGAAACAGTCACTACAGTTTTTTTTTTTACTGAAATAATTTATAAACTGCCTTGAAATGGATAAAATGTTTATGTTTCTCTACATGAGAAGTAGAAAAAGACAAGACTTCCTGAGTAAATTGGGTCCTTAGGGGAGGGTTGAAGGGGGAGAGGAGAAGCAGGGAGGGGAACAGAGAAAAATGTAGAGCTCAATAATCTCAAATATTAAAAAAGTTTGTTTCCACAGAATTCATATTTTGCAACCCTGACTATGCAATAATATTAGAAGGTGGACCTTTTGAAAATGAGTGGGTCAAAAGGGCAAAATACTAATGAATGAAGCTCAATTACTCTAAAAACAATCTGAGGGCTCTTAAAGCATATGAGTGTGGGAGAATTGTCTGTATTCTGTCAATCACGTTTTAAATAAATGCTGATTGGCCAGGCAGGAAGTATAGGTGGGAAAACCAGACAGGAAGTAGAAATGATGCAATGAGAACAGGAAAATTCTGGGAAGGAGGAAGTAGATTCCTCCCAGTCCTGCGCAGACCACCAAGGAAGCAGGATGTGACCTGCCAGCTGAAAAAGGTACCGAGCCATATGGAAAAAATAGATCAGAATAATGGGTTAATATAAGCTACAAGAGCTAATAAGTAGCCTGAGCTAATAGGCCAATCAGCTTTATAACTTACAGAGATTTCTGTGTGATTTTCTTTGTGGCTTGCCAGCTGTGGGGTACCAGGAAGGACAGAAACCCCAACAAGCAAGCCAGCCCTCATGTTACATATGAGGTACAGTAGCAGTGTGCACCCAGCCAAGAGATCTCTTCATCAGAACTCAACCATACTAACATCTTGATCTTAAACTTCTATCTTCCAGAACTATGAGAAACAAATTTCTGTTGTGTATAAACCATCTGACCTATGGTTCTTTGTCACAGTATCTTAAACCAAGACATGCATTTACTTTCTTTACTCTTATGTCAGGATTGGTAATTCAAAGTCATTTCAAATGTTTTATATACTCCATATAGCACACGTGTGCCACCTGTACAGTCTATAACAATGTTTCCAACCTGACCAAGAGCACATCTACTGTACAATGTTATCTTCTATGCATTAGGTGACTGCTCACCATTTTGATGATGGCTGGGGTGATTATCTACTGGAAAGACTTAACAAGACTGAACCTGTGGCATTCCTTTATAGAAGGAGAAGGTAAAGGGGGCCATCAGGCCTTCTTCTGAGATGTCAGCCACCCTTTGGTCCCACTCACACCCTCCCAGTGACAGGTCATTTTGCCTCTATGGCATGTGATCTAGAGTGTATAATAGGTAGGTTAATTGGAGAAGGACCCCATCTATTATGTTTTGGAGGGGTCATCCGTCTTGCTGGGGTGGCGTCTTTCAGTGACATAGTTGTCTGGCAAACATCCCCATTCCTCTTACCCATGATCCTACAAGTAAGCCAAATAAATTCATTGGTTCATCAACCTAGATTTGGATGGAATCACTTGCTCTTCCTGTCATTGTTGCCCTATCTAGAGTGAGTAGTTTTTCGTGTCTCCCCAGGAAAAGTTACCTCCATGAAGATAGGACAAAATAATGAAAAAAAAATGTCAAATTTTGTCTTTCAGATGATAAATAAACATGGCCTCATTGAAGGTCTTAAAATGGCAGTAAAGGGAAATTAAGTGAATAAAAGCTAAAGCAAATGCTACAATTTAACTTTAATTATTTTCTTTTTCGTTTCTTTCTTGCATTTTTTTGATAAGATATATTTTCTATCTTTCTTCTTTCACTACTCCCACTTAACGCTTCTTAAAGTACAATAGCTGCCACAATGCATCTGTGAGTTAAGAACAGCAGACAGACAGTGCCCTTACACCTCTGAACTGAAAGGATGCCATGTACAGTTACCACCTTAACTGTGAGTAACTTCAGATTAAGAAAACTCAAGGGAACAAGTTGTGGCGGTTTCTGTTGTAACCCCAGCACTTGAGAAGTTAAAGCAGAAGGATTCAGAGTTTAAGACAAACATACCCTATATGACAAGTAGAAGGTCAACCTGGGCTACATGAGACCATGTTTCAAAAATCATGACTGGAGCAAAGAAAGAAAATCTAGAGAAAAGACAAGGTTTTCTCATTTGGTCTCTGAAATCACAGTAACACAGAGTGTTGGAAAAGTCTCTTCCACATCGGTAGGATTCATACCAATAACTCAAAAGTAGCCCTGTGTTTTCCTGGAAGACGAACAAGGCTAACATCCTCACAATGGCATTTATATAGTACTCATGTGGCCTTTGAAGATCACCTTCACCACAACCAATCACAAGTGAAGACCATGTGTCTACTGGACAAAAAGAGGCATTCCTAGTCATTTAGTATTTTGAACAATCTCCAAAGAGAAAGAATTCTAACACTCCATTCTTGGTCCCTTTGATTCCTAAACTTTTCATCATGACTGTGAAAATTATGTAAATTGGATCTGAATACCATTCCTTTTTCTTTATTGATCCATTTTTGTCTGTGTATCTGAGGGATAAGCAAGGGAAGGGAAAGAAAGCATCCCTCGGAAAGTAAAAGTGAACTGATATGAAATGTCTCTCATAAGAGCACACATTTCCCAGGATATGAAATTCAAATGAGCGGTGTGTGACATGCATAAAGATGAGCACATTTTTGTCTCCCATAGCACTCCTGAGAACCAGTTAGTTTATGCATGAAATGGATTGTTTGGGATCGAATAGTGTGGGGCCAAAGAACTCCTCTGCATCTTTAAAATAAAATTGCAAATTAAATGAATCAAGGTGCAACATGGAAAATGATGTATGCATTCTGCTGAATTTAATTGGATTCTAATTAAATTACTTGGAGCAAGATGAATTAGATTGTTTTTAAAGCACATTTCAGATAAACTTAATGAAGTTCTGTAAGTGAAGAAGGTAGAGTGAGCTTTGTTTAATAACTTGGCTGCTGGTATATTACCTTGCCATGATGAAGAGGTCAGGCTGACCTTGGGTCATTTCTTCCTTCAGGGAGACAGATATCATATTAACTTCAGAAAAAACTGGCAGAAAAGAGAATTGGCCATACCTTACATTGATAGTAACATAACCTACTTAGACATTTAGCAATGGGTTTGTGCCTATCCATGTTTTTCTTTAAAGATTTTGAAATATCTTTTGAAATAGTTTCTAAGAAGTAAACTGGGTTTAAGATGAATGTTCCCGGAAGGGTGCTCTTCGTATTTCTAGAATTCCCCAGAGGAGATTATGTCAAAGGGGAGGAGGCTATACTAACAACAGGATGGCATGGATAGTACACAGTTGGGAGAAGTCCTCAAACTATGATGGCTTTTGCAGGGAGGAGGCACCTAGATTAATCCCTTCATGCCACTCAGGAGGCTACAGATATGTAGGAGAATGCTCTGATGGACCATCTAGGACAGTTGTATTCAAGCATCATGGTTCTCAGCCTGTACAGATTCTTTTGCCCAAGGGTGGCACAAAGCCTACAGAGCTTAAATTCTAAGGAGTGGTTTGGGCTTAGAGAATATGCACCCTGCTAGTGTACAGGATTCACGCACTACACATGAGACTCTGGTTTGTTTGCTTTAGAAGAGTAGGTAGGATTAGAAATAATGGATGAAAGCATTTAGGATGAATTTTCCCAGAGGAGGGAAGGGAGGGGAGGAGGGGTGAGGGGAAGACAGAGGAAGAGAGGGGAGGGGAAGAAAAGGGAGGAGAGGGGAGGGGAAGGAAAGGGAAAAGAAGGGAGGAGAAAGGAGGAAGCCTTTTCTGTCTCCTAATAGCTCAAGATTTCTTCTGATTGCAGAAGCCAAACAGTTTGGATTCAGGTTTAATTAGCAACTACTGCAGAGCTTTGGTTTCCAGAGAGAGCTGACACCCTCTTGGCATCCCAGGGACTCTCTGGGTAAATGCAGATGAACCCATCCATGTTGGATCCATAATATATAAGGACTAAATGTTTTGTTAAGTTTTGTAGACCAAAAGATCTCTGTACTTCAGCTGTTGGAACATTTATTTTCATTTTGCTTTGTAAGTCATTCATAAATGAAGTTCCTTGCTTCTTTAAGAACAAAAGTACCTGGTTGTTTTTCCTAATCAGTTTGCAAATGTTCATCATTTTATTATGGACAAAGGCTATAGTTCTTTTGGTTGGAGTCAAGGATGAGTAAAGTCAGAGGAAGATAGGAAAGAGGCAGAGAGGAAATGTCTAGAGATAAAAGAAACTTAACTGAAGTGAAAAAAGATAAATAATAAATAACAAGGGATCATATGTAATAATCAGGAAAAAGAGAACTGTCCTTATGACAAACATTCATTTTTCCAAAACATCAAAGCCATGTGACTAAGGGTCTGCATAAGTTATCTGGCCACAAATGCATTGGTAGTGTCTCATGTACATTCTTGATACATAGCCAATCCAAGGAAGACAGGATAACAAGCCCTTTATAGAGCAGAACAGGGGGACTACTCTGATACGTATTTCATAAATGTTTCTTTTAGTGTACTTTTCTACGCTCCCAGTTCTGTCTGAGATACATTAGTGAGAGATAAGAGACACCACTTTTCTTATGATCTTGGCCTTTTATGTCTGGCAAATAAATCTTTGGTTTACTTAACAGCACCAGAATGCATCCTTTGCCGTTTCCCATTTTAGGTTTATGAAAATATTTACCAAAGTGCATCACTGGCAGGGACTGGGGAGATAGCTTAGTGGGTGTGCTCGGTAATTTTGTGTCAACTTAACCCAAGTTGGAGTCTTCTGAAAAGAGGGAACTTCTGAGAAGAGATTGAGCTTTAGGCAAGGCCTGAGGAGCATTTTCTTGATTGATGGCTAATCTGGGAAGGTCCACCTCACTGTGGGCAGTGGACTCCCTGGACAGGTGGTCCAGGAGTTTATAAAAAAGCAAACTGAGTGAGCAATCTTGGAAGAGTGAACCTGTAAGCAGTATTGCTCCATGGCATCTGCTTCAATTACTGTTTCCAGGTTCCTGTCTTGTATTCCTACCCTGAATTCCCTGGATGATGGACTACTACAATCGTAAGCTGAAATAAAGCCCTTACTCACAAGTTTTTCTTTATCACGGTGTTCCATTACAGAAGCAGAACAAATGAATCCATTGGGTAAAACACCTGCCATGAAAGCGTATATAATACAGTTTGGAAACCCAACACCCTATTTGTGCAGGCAGGGGTCCCCAGCATAAGCTGGATAGGTAGAGTGGCTAAACCAGTGATCTCTGCGTCCAAGGCAGAAACCTGTACAATATACATGCAGGAAGCAATCAAGAAAGATACCATCAGCAAGCTCAGTTTGCACATGCATCTGCACACACATGTGCACTCATGCACATGAACATATAGACATCACAAACATGCTCCCACACAATACACGCTCATCACAAAACATATGTGCCCAAACCCAAAAACGTACAGCAAATACATACACTCATGCACACCACACACATAAGCAGCACACCATGCACATTCATGCACGCATACGGCTACAGGTAAGCATTTAAAAATTTTTTAAAGTGGAGAGGTAGAAGCATAGGTTATGAGAGTTGGCTTTCTGTTTCTATTATGACAATACCTGGTATAGTCAACTCAAGAAGAAAAAACATTTGTTTAGTCTCATGTTCCAGAAATACCAGGTTATGATCATTGACCCCTTTTCTTTGGCCCACAGTGAAGCAAAGTTTCATGCAGATACACATGGAAGAACAGAAACATTTATCTCATGGCTATGAAGTCAAGAGGAAAAGGAAAAAAGAAGGTGGAGTCACACTATCTCTGCTGAAAGCAAAAACATTTATGACCTAAAAAACTCACCAGACCCTAACTTTCAAATAGCACCAATAGCATCTTCATGGAGCCCAAGACTCAACACAGGGAACTTAAGGATCTAAACCATAGCATGGGGTTATGAAGAAGAGATGGGGGTATCATCCTTTACTTCTACAAATGTTCCTTTGCGATATAAAAATTATGTTCCAACTCTGATAACATTAGAAAACAAGGGAAATCAAAATGCTTATTTCTACCAAGGCATGCACATTAGCGTAAAATCTTAAAAATCACAAATCGAGACAACTGCACAAACATGGAGGTATTTTAACTGATCTATGTTCGTTATTTCAGCACAATGGGAACAATTGCATGTTCACATCACTTCAAAGATGAATGATATACACCATACACATACACTCACATACACCACACACACACACACACACACACACATGCACAGAACAATGTTCTCAATAAAGATAGACTAAATGCAAGACAAGGATTGAGAAGTTACTGAATTCTTAACAAATTCTCTAAGGTAGATGAAGGCTTTTACTAGCAACAGAAAGGTTACCCCCTGACTCCTACACTATGATCAACTTAGAGCAGTGGGAAGGAGATCCTACAAGCAAATGGGAAAGAGAGTGTGGATGAGACTCTCCATGAGACTTCATTGTCAATAACCACACTATCAAAATGATAGCAATAATCTAACTGCCTATGACCTTTCACATCTTGGCTTCCCCTGAGTTCTGTACACAGAATGGTAACTTGGGCTATGTTGAGAGGATATCAGGTAGGCATAATAATCTAGTTCCTAGGCTTATGAAAAAGGTCTGAGTAAGGACTTTTCTACAGGCATCTGGCAGAAGCAAACAACACTTTGCACTTCCTTTCCTTCCTTTACAGAAACACCTGGAGGGCATCTGGTGACGGAAATATATTGGCAAGAGTATGAATTTTGGATGTTATATATTTATTTGGGGGGGGGACCAGAATCACCTAAATGTGTTGTTCAAATTTCAACCTCCCCTCACTTCCCAAGCAATAGAGGTCTTCTGAGAAATCAGAAGTCAGCGGGTGTTTAATCTGTGTATGCACAGACAGATGCCAAGATCCAACTGGACTGTAGAGTGAGCTGGAACTTCTGCTTAGCAGCCAAGTCAGATGAAGGGCCTGTGCAAGGTCCCCACCCCCTCTCCCACCCCCACCTCATGCAGAAGGCTAGTATCAGTATCAAAATGATTCTGACAGCAGGCCTTTTATAACATTTAAATACTCTCTTTTATTTCATATGCATCTTTTAGTCAAACAAGAAATACAATGTTCCTCCATAGAAACAAAATGCAGAATCCAAGTAGCACTGAAGTTCATAAATGGTGACTTAGAGAAAACGATATGATTGACGGAGAATGTAACTTGGAGAATACTTTGAAGTGACATAATGGTTATTAACCTCGATTTGCTAGCACATCAATACTTACGAGTCAGAATTGAAAGTTAGGTGTCTTGACTTTTAGTACCTGGGAAGTTTATGGGTCTGTGGTGTACTTGAACACTAAAGACAATAGTGAGACCAGTGTGCTTTCTCAGTACCCTGAAAGGTGTAATCCTACTTCAGAACTATAGCTAATGATGAAGAAGAGAATATAAGCTCACAGAGAGGTGATGTCTTCGTTGTAGCTCTTTACAGACAAGACTCCATCTACTGATAGTCTCAATACAAGACAGACTAATGAGTAGGCTTTCCAACTTCACTTCACTTTGGGAGAAGATGAAGTAAACATTCCAATTGTAGTCTTGGGTTAAACATCATGGAAAAAGAAAGCTTGGGGGTTAGGATGAAGAGAAACAGGAAGAAAGAGACTGATCTAGTGTTCATTTTTGCTGCACTATGGAAGGAAGGAACAGCAAATCTCTAAAACTGCATACTTCATTTCTAAGCCACTAGTGAGGCATGTGAGCATTGGAAGCTTTTCTTACAAGTAGGAAATCTAATGGGGCACTAATCCCAGGACAACCTACCTACATGGTCATACTCAGACACCCAGGCAATCCCAACCAGCTTTCTCTGTGCTATTGACCACATCAAGTAACTTCCAAATCCACCTTTGGGTTGTATTAATTTAACTCTGCCTCCCTCGTCACATTAGCACAGGGCTCAGCATTTCTTACAGACCAGCCTTTATCAACTGCCTGCTCTTATGAAAAGCTCATTTGTGAAACAACGTATTTCTCCTGACTCTCAGGCTCTGGAGCACTGAATCAGAGCTGGAATCAGCAATTGTTGCTAATCCCCTCTTGCCAACTGGACTTGACAGATGCAACAGCAAGCGTTCCAAATTCAGTGAGGAATATTTCAGTCAGTAATGAGATAACTCATGAGAAGAAGCAGCCACATGCTTTTGCTCTTTGAAGTAGACCTTTGCTCATCATACTTGGTGTTTCTAAGTATCTACCATCATCTTAAGCAATTCACTTTTCAACATGGCATAAAGTCCTCTCCTGCATTGGCAATTTCTCCTTCTCGTGATCCTGGGTGTGTCCTTCAGCTAATAGATCTTCACTAACTTCAGAGTTTATAAGGCTTTGAACTTCCAAGAATGAGTTGTTTTATTTTATAAACAGTCAGGAAAGGACACATACAAACATATAACACTCATTCCAAGACTGCTTTGATGGTCTCAGAGATACTCGTGAAAGAAAGGTATTTGGACATAAGGAACAAGCATTAACAAGAAGGCTCTCCACGGAGAGAAAGGCAACATTTGTAGAAAGCAGGGTGCCATTTCTTACCTTGTAACCACTCAGTGCCCACAGTGTTTATGTTGTGCCCACAGTTCTGAGGTCTTATACATGGAGATGGTGACAACCCAGGCTAAGGCAGGAATCCTACTTTACCTCTCTGTTGCTATGACGAAACACTGACCAAAAGCAATCCAAATCAAGGACAGCCAAAGCAGGAACTACAGCAGCAGCCCAGAGGCAGGAACATAAGGTGAGACCAAGGGGAAAAACTTATTGGCTTGCTCATTCTGCCTTGTTATACAACCCAGGACCGCATGCTCAGCGATGAGACTATCCACAATAGGCTAGATTCTATCCTACCAGTTAGTAATCAGAAAATGCCCCCAGATATGGCCACAGGCTGATCAGATGGAAGCAACTCACCAATTAACATCTTCTCTTCCCAGATGTCTTTAGTTTGTGTCTCATTGACACAGAACTGACAGTGCAGCAGGTGTATCAAGCCACCAGAAAACTACTGAACCCATTTGTTTGATTGTTTTAAAATTCTGGGCACTGAGAAGATGGATCAGTGGGTGAAAGTTCACAAGCCTGGCATCCTGAGTTCATGTCCTCAGAACCTGTGTGAAATTCAGACACAGAGGGAAGTGTCTGGATTCCCGGCAGTCCTAGAGTGAAGTGTTGGTCAGAGATGGGAGAATTCCTGAGCAGCTTACAGACAGGCCATCTAGCCTGGAGTGCAAAAAGCAGCCACAAACAAGGTAGAAGGCAAGGACTGATAGCCAAGTTTGTCCACTGCCCTTCATACAGTGTGCACATCACACAATACATGCACACATACACACATACATATCGCACATTACACAGGCATCACACACACATACATGTCACATACACATATCACACATACACATATCACACACACATCAAATACACATAACACACCACACTCACATGCCACACATACACCCACCCACACACCACACATACACCCCCACACACATATACTACATACACCACACACACACATACACACACACACTGGGTTGGTTGGTTTTATCAATTCACACAAACCAAGAGTAATTTGGGAAGAGGGAACATTGAGTAAATACTCTATCACCTTGCCTATAGACAAGTTTGTGGGGTATTTCTTGATTAGTGATTAATGTGGGATGGCCCAGCTTACTGTGGGAAAGTGCTCCCAGGATGTAAAAGAAAGTAGGATGACCAACTCATAGGAAGCAAGCCAGTAAGCACTGTTCCTCCATGGCTTCTGCTTCCGTTTTTTGCTTTTAGGTTTCTGCCCTGGGTTCCCGCCCTGACTTCTTTCGGGGATGAAGTGGAACCTGAGAGATGTAATAAGAAATGAAACCTTTCCTGCCCACATTGATTTTGGTGCATGGTTTGTCACAGCAGTGATAAACACACACACACACACACACACACACATAAGAATAAATACTTTTAAAACTTTGTAACCATGAATATCAAGACAAAATGGTGGTCTAAACATGGATTGCAAAAAGGAAAAAAGGAAAAATGCACAACTGTTTCTAGTTGATATTTGAATGTTGCTTTCTGTAAAATTGCGTGCAGATCTTGGGGTAGGTTGATCCCGAATTTCCTGAGAAATCGCCACACTGATTTCCAAAGTGGTTGCACAAGTTTGCATTCCCACCAGCAATGAATGAGTGTGCCTCTTTCTCCACAACCTCGCCAGCAAAGGCTATCATTGGTGTTTTTGATTTTAGCCATTCTGACAGGTGTAAGATGGTATCTCAAAGTTGTTTTAATTTGCATTTCCCTTATCGCTAAGGAGGTTGAGCATGACCTTAAGTGTCTTTTGGCCATTTGAATTTCTTCTGTTGAGAATTCTCTGTTCAGATCAGTGCCCCATACCCCATCAAATGACAAAAGTATCTGTTCAACTATGTTCATAGCAGCATTGTTTGTAATAGCCAAAACCTGGAAACAACCTAGATGCCCTTCAATGGAGGAATGGATGAAGAAAGTGTGGAATATATACATATTAGAGTACTACTCAGCAGTAAAAAACAATGACTTCTCGAATTTTGCGTGCAAATGGATGGAAATAGAAAACACTATCCTGAGTGAGGTATCCCAGACCCAAAAAGAGGAACATGGGATGTACTCACTCATAATCGGTTTCTAGCCATAAATAAAAGACATTAAGCATATAATTTGTGATCCTAGAGAAGTTAAATAAGAAAGTGAACCCAAAGAAAATCATATAGTCATCCGCATGGAGAGGGGAAGTAGACAAGATTGCAGGGCAAAAACTGGGAACTTGCGGGTGAGGTGGCACGGGGCAAAGGGGAAATGGGATGAGAAACATGAGAAGGGGAGGATGGGAGGAGCTCGGGGGATTGGGATGGTTGGGATATAGGAAGGGAGGATACGGGAGCAGCGAAGTATATATCCTATCTAAGGGAGCCATCTTAGGGTTGGCAAGAGACTTGACTCTTGAGGGGTTCGCAGGTGTCCAGGAATATGTCCCCAGCTGGTACCTTGGGCAACTAAGGAGAGGGAACCTGAAATGACCCTATCCTATACTGATGAATATCTTGCATATCACCTTAGAACCTTCATCTGGCGATGGATTGAGGTAGAGACAGAATCTCAATTTGGAGCAACCGTCTGAGCTCTTAAGGTCCAAATGAGGAGCAGAAGGAGGGAGAACATGAGCAAGGAAATCAGGACCACGAGGGATGCACCCACCCACTGTGACAGTGGAACTGATTTATTGGGAGCCCACCAAGGCCAGCTGGTCTGGGACTGAATAAGCATGGGTTGATTCTGGACTCTCTGAGCATGGCGGACAATGAAGGCAGATGAGAAGCCAAGGACAATGGCACTAGGTTTCGATCCTAATACATGAACTGGCTTTGTGGGAGCTTAGCCTGTTTAGACGCTCACCTTCCTGGACATAGATAGAAGACCTTCGTCTTCCCGCAGGGCAGAGAATTTGGACTGCTCTTCAGTATCGAGAGGGAGGGGGAATGGTGTGGGGGGAGGAGAAGAGGAGTGGGGATAGGGGGAGGGGAGTTGGGGGAGGGGGCAATATTTGGGAGGAGGGGAGGGAAATGGGAAACGGGGAGCAGGTGGAAATTTTAATTAAAAAAGAATAAAAATAAATAAAAAGGAAAAAAATTGCGTGCAGAATGAAAATCAGGAGAAACCATCTCCTTCTCGGTAATTCTGAGCACTGGAATATTCCTTTACAGTAAAAATTGCCTATTTTACTCTAACAATATGATTAACCTTTCTATAAACTTGTTCTTTGTGAGAATTCATTTTTTCTATCCAGAAATGTTGTCATTTATGCATCTAAAAGAACTAGTTTTATTGGATATAAATGGCCAGGGGTTTTGTTGTTGAGTTTTTTTTTGTTTTGTTTTGTTTTCTTTATATATCTTTACTAAATATAACCCTGCCTCTGAAATTGGAAGAAAACAGTTTCTGAAGTTGAGGCAACAGTTTTCTGCTCATTCACAGAACCGAGAGAGCATGCTTTTGCAGCTGGGTGTCATTCAATTCTCTTCTTTTCTTTTTGTGTTTTTCCTTCACCATCAGACAGATTCTGATGTGGACTCAACTCTTCCCCAGGATCCAAGGTCCTGTTGATACTAGAAAAACACTCAAGCGTATTTGCAGACACCTCTCATTCTGCTAAAGCCACATCAATTCTAGAGCCACCTTTCCCAGAGAAACTGATTCATTTTTGGCACAACTTGTATCCAAGTGTACCTCAGGGAACCTTCTAGAACCATCTGTCTACCCCTTCCTTCCCTCCAGTAGAGAAAACACTTCAGTCCCACGCTCCTCAGCCTTCCTTTCCCACCTCATGTTTACCTTGAGAAGCAGCACACACCTACCCGGCCTCTGCCGCTCAAGAAAATACTGAGATTCCAGTCAACGCCAAGGACGTCAAGGCAGTGTGAAAACACCAGTATGAGCAGGACACAAACACACAAGAAAACAATGGCTGTAGCCATGGAGCTTGACAAACCAGGGTATATTTGAAGACGAAATCTTCCAGATATTGCCCAAATGATACCCTATGAACAAACACCTTGGAGCATCTAAGACATGTCAAATGACAAAAAAAAAAAAAAAAGAATATTCAATATTCCTTGCTTGAGAAAAATGAGTTATTTTGGCGATCCCAATTCTTGCAGAGACAATAACAATCTTCATAACTAACACTCAGGAAGTACTCGGACAGTGCCAAGCACTTTAAACGTTTTCCTGAACGGACCCGACCATCTTATCATGTTTGTGTGGTGCTTAACCTTGATCTTGTCTGTACTGAAACCGTCCAAGGAGACAAATGAAGCACCTTTCTGAGCATGTCTGTGAAGGCATTCCCAGAGAGGATCAATTTACTTTAAAGGAGGACCCAGTGCAAATGTGGGTGGTACCGCCCTGTAGGCTGGGAACAGATTACCCCTGCTCCTCCTGGTCACTGTGAGGCAAACTGTTCCATACCATACTCTTGCCGTGATAGACCCCAAACTCTGAAACAATTATTCAAAATAAATTCTTCCATCCTTAAACTATTTTTCTTGCTATTTTTTCATACTGGATAATATGGCAGTTATTTTTACTTTTCTCATTTTGCAGATGAACAAGCAGAAATGCAAAGCAATTAGCAACTTGTATAAGGTGCACAGGAAAATCTCTGTATGTGTAAACACAATTGATAGAAATCCAAACTCCAGCTGAAGGCAACAACGGATTTCTTAGTTATAGCCCACATCAATCAATCCACACGCCACACCTAACACACAGACACATCAGTCAGGTGGGTTGCTTTTCTTACATCATCACTTTCCACACAGATTTGTTTGTATTTTACTTGTGTCATTTGTCTGCAGTGTGTGTGTGTGCACCACATACATGCTTGGTGCCTGGAGAGGCATTGGATCCCCTGGAACTGGGGTTGCATACAGACGATTGTTGAGTCCCCCTGTGAGTACAGGGAACTGGACCTGTAACCTGTACAGGGCCATTCTGCCAGCCCCATATCATTGCTTTAGTATTGTTTTCTGTCATACATTTTACTCTCGTGAGTCTTCGCTCTTAGAATTTTTGTGTTCCTTGACTACAAAATGATATGAGATGGGATGGGGTGAGGAAAGAGCTTGTTCTGAAAGTCCTTTGTTTGTCTGATTGTGTTTAGTAAAGTAACCACTAAATAGCAGCACCTGGTCTTTAAAGTATTCGCTAGCTGTTCCGTCACCTACTGAGACCTTAGAGAACAGCCTTGGAAGGTGGCTTGTGCCCCGATACTCTGAAAGGATTTGAGGTTTCTTAACTAAAGACTGAAATGTTACATAATATTAATTATTTTTAGAAAAACACACTTAACACCTACCCCCAAAGGCCATTGGTTTTAGCATTGTAATAATGGTTTGCCAATGAGTTGGTAAATTTTACCAATATATATTTTTAAGGATTTGGGTACACTTGTATGGGAATAATTATATAATATAATATAATCAAGGATGGAAAAGAGGGTACTTGCCTGTCTTGGATGTCAGAATGTAAAATTCAACGTCTACACATGCTAACTTCACTCTATGTAATTCACCAAAGTAGGAACAGAGACCTGAGGTTTTACTGGTGGGCAGTGCTGGCATACTCTTGCCTTACTGGCCACCCCACAAACTGAGCATCAGCATCGGTGTTGGCATTCTTCATTACAATCAGTCATCTCATAGCTGAGAATTTAATGAGGTCAAAAGATGGGAACTCTAGACTTTTATCATGGTTATTGTTCATAATAATAACAATTAGAAATGACCAAAATGTTGCTGTGACTTGATGTTTCATTAACTCATGGTGCTCAAAGATTAGAGAGTGATTTCATATTATTGTCAAAAGTTATAAACATAAATAAATGATTAACCCATAATATCAAACTAAAAACATTTCAGAAATTCTTTCTGGGCCTTAACTACGGGTAAGCATATTTTATGCACAATAACAGATCTTTTCCTCATTTTTTTCTGCGTATCACATTATTGATACATAGATCAACAAGTCGATCAATGATTTTATTTTGCTGTTAAATCTATCCTATTTTGCTGAGTTAAATCATGAAAAACTTGGGAAATGTGATTGATGAAATCAAAACACTGTGTGTTTAGGGAAACGTGACCTTGAACCAACACATTATAATATGCATGATGGTGTATCACAGTCTTTTTACTTCCCATGGGAAATGTTTTATGATGATTAATTGGAAGACTAAAATACCTAATAAGCTGCATGGAAAATTCTTGATTATCCAAAATAAAATATTTATAAAAATTTTACTTGGTCTTTCTTTGCCTTTATTGGCTTTAATTCTGCCACTTTGATTAAGATGATTTATAATCTCCAATCCCTTTCTGCAATCCAGCTCCAATCCTTTCAGATTGTATCACAGTATAAATAGTTAAGAAATAATGTTGCCTCTAACATACTAAATAAAGGTAGTTCTCTGAATACAAAATTGCAGGCCAAAATCAGGGGCACTGCCATAAAGGGTGTATGTTTCTGTATTTCTGGACATTTGGCATGGTGTGATATGTATTTGCTGTAATCCATCTCAAAGCCTAAAGTTGTATTCTTAGACGAGGACCGCCTCAAAGGATGTGGTATTCCACAGTCAAGCAGAGTATTTTCACTAGATTCTGTGGTGGGAAC
This sequence comes from Chionomys nivalis, assembly GCF_950005125.1. Taxonomy (NCBI): domain Eukaryota; kingdom Metazoa; phylum Chordata; class Mammalia; order Rodentia; family Cricetidae; genus Chionomys; species Chionomys nivalis. Next base: position 48,241,805 of record NC_080087.1, read on the forward strand.
TTTTCATTTTGCCGATGAAAAACATTAAAACTTATACTTTCTAAATATCCCAGGGTAAATTAGTAAAAATAATACCCAAAATATATTGAAATTATAATATGTGGCAAGTATTTACAGAGCATGCTATAGTTACTCATTTAGTTTTCATGATACACCTCTAAGTAAGGCACTACCATTAATTTCCAGGTTATAGACGAGAAAGCAGGTTTCCAGCTAGGAATATGTGGTGCTCTGAAAGAAAATGGTCCCCAAAGGGAGTGGCACTATTAGGAGACATGGCCTTGTTGGAGGAAGTGTGTCACTGTGAGGGTGGGCTTTGAGGTCTTTTTCTCAAGCTTCACTCAGAGTGACAGTCAGTGGACTTCCTGTTGCCTGAAAGATGTAGGATTCTGAGCTCCAGCACCACATCTGCCTGCATGCTGCCTCGTTGTAAAGAGTGCCTGCTTGTTTGTCCCGGCCACCTGGATATCTTAGCCCCAAAATAACCACACAAAAATTGTATTAATTAAATGACTGGTTGGCCCATTATCTCTAGCCTCTTATTGGATAACTCTCACATCTTGATTTAACCCATTTCTATTAATCTGTATATCGCCACGTGGCAGTAACTTACCGGGAAAGATTCAGCATGTCTGTCTCTGGTGACTCCAGGGTGTCTCTCCCCTACTCCACCTTTCTTCCTCCCAGCATTCAGTTCTGTCTTCCCCAGCTACCTAAATTCTGCCCTATCAACTAGGCCATGGCAGTTTCTTTATTCATTCACTAATGAAAGCAACACACAAACAGAAGGACCTCCTACACCACTTCCATGCTCCCTACCATGATCATAATGGACTGAAGCTCTGAAACTGCAAGTGAGCCACCCTCAATTGAATTTTTTAAATAAGAATTCCTGTGACCATGGTGTCTCTTCACAGCAACAAAAAAAAAAAAAAAAAAAAAAGCCCAAGCTAAGAGACAAGACAAATCCCTCAAGTTGCCCATAATATAAAATTACTACTGAAGGCTATCTAAAGCGTTAAGATTTTGCCTTCTAATGAATTTTGTAAATATATGGCATACTGTGGAGAGCTACACTGTTTTAAGGGATGGGGAACTTAACGTGAAAGTCAAGGCAACTGGAAACCTAGAAAAGAGAAAAGGTTCTGAAACTCATCCAGTGTTCTCATACTCCGTGAGGAGCTCTCTAAAATGAAGAATTTCGAAATTATTGTTTGCACATCTACTTGATGCTGTCCTATGATTCATGGTAGATAGTAATTTAGCTGCACTATGTGTCAATCACCTGTTAAGTAGGTAAAGACTGTTCCTTTGATTTCACTGACTTGGTATTCATTATATTCATAATTTTAAGTACTAAGGTAAGGACTTCATAGCTTTGATTTTCTTCTTCCTTTCATAATATGGGCCCAGTCTACTTGCAGCAAGTCCTGTTGATTCATTCTCAGCCTCTTCCCAAACCATGACATTCCCCACCACAATGCCAGTGCTCTGGTCCATGCTACCAGCTTCCCGATGTAGATTCCTCTAGCTCTGTCTACAGTTTCTTTCAGTTCATATGTGGCAGTTAAGGGGATCTTTGGGAAATGTTTTATTTTATTTATTTATTTATTTATTTATTTATTTATTTATTTATTAAAGATTTCTGCCTCCTTCCACCACCGCCTCCCATTTCCCTCCCCCCCCATTAAGTCCCCCTCCCTCGTAAGCCTGAAGAGCAATCAGGGTTCCCTGCCCTGTGGGAAGTCCAAGGACCACCCACCTCTGTCCAGGTCTAGTAAGGTGAGCATCCAAACTGCCTAGGCTCCCACAAAGCCAGTACGTGCAGTAGGATCAAAAACCCATTGCCATTGTTCTTGAGTTCTCAGTATCCTCACTGTCCGCTATGTTCAGCGAGTCCGGTTTTATCCCATGCTTTTTCAGACCCAGGCCAGCTGGCTTTGGTGAGTTCCTGATAGAACATCCCCATTTCCTCAGAGTGTGGGTGCACCCCTCGCGGTCCTGAGTTCCTTGCTCGTGCTCTCTCTCCTTCTGCTCCTGATTTGGACCTTGAGATTTCAGTCCGATCCTCCAATGTGGGTCTCTGTCTCCTTTCATCGCCTGATGAAGGTTAATATTCAGGAGGATGCCTATATGTTTTTCTTTGGGTTCACCTTCTTATTTAGCTTCTCTAGGATCACGAATTATAGGCTCAATGTCCTTTATTTATGGCTAGAAACCAAATATGAGTGAGTACATCCCATGTTCCTCTTTTTGGGTCTGGCTTACCTCACTCAGGATAGTATTTTCTATTTCCGTCCATTTGCATGCAAGCGGATCTTTGGGAAATGTAAGATGTCTTGTTTATAATCTTGCCTTCAACATTACTGAAGACCTGCCAGCTTTATGCTCTAGTTCTACTTCCAGTATCTTCTCTAAGGTTCCTACCACAACCTAACACTGTGTGGTTTCTTCTGGGCTGCAATGCTTCCGTACTGACTCTGAATCTTCCCAAGGAGACAAGTAACTCTCGAAGGTCAGGAGTCAGGCATCCGTTATTGTCTCATCCACCCCCTGCCTCCATCCTTGCTCTCACATGAGAAAACGAATGATTATTTTCATAGGTCAAAGACAAACTATGGAAATACTAGCTAGGGAGTCAAGTGTGGTGAAATATGGCTTATTCGTTTCTTGTCATCAAAAATCCAAAGTCAAAACACTAGAATTCTAAGATGCAATTTCAGATGTACTCAAATGCAGCATTTATGTGGCAGGCATTTTTCTAAATGTTTGACTTAAATGAGTTCATCTAATCCTATCAGAAGCCTTAGAAGAGAATAAAATTAAATCCTTTTACTGATGAAACCTGAGGCCCCTCCAAAACTCCCTCCCAGGGAAGGGGGAGCTTTAAATGATAACTGTTCTGCCTGCCAAGGGAGGTTTCTAATGTACATGTTCTGAATAATACTTTTTCTGTGACATAGAATTGAATGTAGGGCTTCGTGCATGCTAAGTAAGTGCTTTACCACTGAGCTACAGGCTCAGTCTCTGATTTAATTACCATGGACTACTACAAAATGTGCAAGTCATTCTTGTATAGAGGCCATGCTAACCTTCCTTGAAATATTTCATTTTTAGTATATGTGCTGCTGAAGCAAACACAGAATTCATTTTGTAAAAGATGTCTTGCCCAATGTCATTTTTTGTTGGATTTGAAATTTTACTTTATATATTGACAAATTGTAGTTATACGTACTCATGAATTACAAAATAATGTTTGATTTAATACACCTATTACCCTTGAAATCTGATATTTTTGGTGATGAGAACACCCAAAATTTATTTTCTGTGATACAGAAATGTACATATTCAATCCTTAGTTCTGTTTAACAAGAAGTATATTTGATTTCAAAAATTAAAACCAACCCTCTTCCTTCTACCCAGAGAATATTGTATCACTTTTAACTCTGCTACGGTTTCCATGAGAAAACACTAGCATGAATATCTAGTGCCTAGGAACTAAGCCAAATGGAACTAGGGGGAAAAGGAATAGCAATTATCCTATCCATGGGCAGTAGCCCAAGAGCCACTCCAGGACCCTGAGACTTGCCAGTCCTCCTCCCTCACTAATCTGGCAAGCTGACAATGGGCATTAATGATATTAACAAGGTCATGTGTTAAATATGCTTTCTCTCCCAAATCTCATCAACTCACAGGTGTCATCTGGCTTGGCTTGTTTCACCCCGAGTGGACTGGCAAAGCCCCTGTCTTGGACTCAAGCAAAGACAGAACCAGCATGGGGTCTCATACACAAGACTGTCTGCCCACTGTGTATCTGGGAAATTTCTCATACTTCATGAATGCTAACAAAGAAGAAAATTTCTGGGCTAGGAATGATGCTGGCTCCCCCAAAAAGAACCAGGAATCTCAAGATATTCTCAGAAAGATGCAGGGACAATGAAAGTTTAGTGTTTGCTCTTTCTAAAGCATTCTTAAAGGCATAATTTACTCATTTTTACCCTTTAGAAAACTTTCACATAATAACTATAGCTCACTATAAAAACATAGCACATTGACAGTATGTGCCCAAAGACCCATAAAGGAGGACTAAAACATTTTTGCTGCTTTGTGTATGTAATTGGTAATTTTTCTCAAGTAATTGTGTAGTTAACCTAGCCTAAAGGGGTAGATGAGAGAGCTTTGCATTCTATCAGTAGATTTTAGCTAGTACCATTGAATCAAGAGTTCAAACAAAATCTTGAGGACTGAATGTTGTAAGCACTGTTTTCTTCTTGTTTTCTATAACTAACTGGGTTCTGGATTTTTCTAAAGACAGGCATGTGCCTCATGCAGCGACCTATACATCTAATTATCTTAAGCTATAAATTGTGGAGACAGTTTCTTGGGATGTGGAATTATTAGAAATTAAGCATTTCTTTGGCCTATGACTCCGGCCAGTAATTGAGTTCTGCTTCATTATCATGTGCTGTTCACTCCTTTCGGTACCATCTGTTTTGCATATTGTGAAAAATAGTGAAATGTAGAAAAAATAGGCCAAAAAAGAGCATTTATACTTGCAACTGCTAGCCACTTTTACCATTTAGGTTTTTAGTTTCTGGACTGTTCTGAATATACAATTTGAATAGGTGTGCTTGATTTCTACTCAAGTGTGGTAAATAGGTTTTGAGACTTTTATGAGATTTCAGGTGTTTATGAAAGTGACCTAAAACATCACTTGAAATCAGTCAGGTGACCTGGGCAACACTGGAGCAGAGACTTCAGTCAAATGGAAGAAAGGAAAGAATATGGAGACTCTCCATTTTGCACTTTTATTTTGCTATGATGGTTTCTATCTTGTTATTTTCTTTCAAAAGAGAGTGGGGTGAGAGGACCTCATCCCATAGAGAAGTCTCTTAGATTCCCAACATGGACAGCAAAATCTAGAGAAAGAACTGTCACCAGCAGCTTCATTATTTTATCTAGTAAGCTAAGTCATTCAACATTAGCAACCTTGGCTTTTGAGATCATAGGGTAATTATACACTAATGTAAAAACACGAGATTCTGAGAGATTGAGTGACCTCAAAAATCAAATGGTTGAACCTCTTTATTTTAGAACTAAAAAAAAAATTGAAAGAGACTAGATGAATAATTCAAGGGCACAACTTGCAAGTGGCAATGCTAGGCCAGGCTCCAGGTACCCTATTTTGTAGTTCAGACACTGCCTCTCAGTGTACCCCCGACTTTGGGGGATTTGAGAGCAAAAGAAACACCTTGAGACCACAAATTCTTCAGGAGATAAATTCTACTTAAAAGTCATCTCTTTTCTGTGAGTTGTGAATCTTCTCAAGATTCAGTTACAGAAGTCCATTTGCTGTGTGTCTAGGACCAACCATTTTCTGATGACCACTCCCCAAAAGACAATAGCACACTTGGCCAACAATCCTGAGCTCTATGAACAGCTTTCTTGGGGTCATTTTACTCAGCTGATCTAAGCAGAAATGCCACAGAACTTTCTTTAATTTTGACAGAGTTTCTTGAACTTCTCACCATGGGCATAAAAGCAGACAAGCAAATTGTTTCAGAGAACAGTTGTTCTTTTGACAAGAGATAGGAGCTTCCTGTAGGCTCTTTGCATCAGTTCAGAAGTTTTTTCCACCATAAACCTGAGGCTCTTTGGTAAGAATAACCAAGGACTATACAGATGCACAAGTCTAAACATGATAATTTCCAAAGCATTATCACGTAGACTAGCAAGGCTTGGAAAGAGGTCATCACTTCAAGGTGTATTTAGGCAATTGCCTTTTCTTATTATTTATTAATGGTATTAATTCATAAATACTTTATCTGTTTTGTGAATGATCTATCTGCATGGTAACTATATGCTGTTATTGGGTATTGAATTAGAGGATGGGTCTTTTAACACCTGTCAAATATAGGTAGATCATTTCTACTCAATGATCTTTAGGTGTTGGAGTTAAAATCAAGGGTAACTTTGGGTTGAACTTGCCTGTTAATATACACAAAAGTAAGATAATTTTCCTTTAAATCTGGGTAATTGCTGTCACCCTCCACTTTAATTGAACCTTGAGACACAACCAAAAAAATATTTTGCACAGGGTTTTATCATTAGTTTACACATAGGTATTTATTATACAACATAAATGGAACACAATACAAGCTTTAAAAAAAAGTAAAGGGTCTCTTGAGAATAAGGCATCAAGACTATTCAAGTAGACAAATACCCATCCTCTCTTCACTAGAAGTGAAAGTTGATTTTTTTTTTTTTTTTTTTTTTTACCCTTTAACTATTAGACCATTTGCTGCTGCCAGCTAGCTGCTAATTTCCTCTCTCCTATTGGGGATATCTGCCTCTATCTCACTTTTAGCCCACAGCCTTGAAGTTTTACTAGTTGATAAATGCTCCAAATTTTTTCAGAGCTCTTCCCGGAGCCCTGTTCATCACGGAGTCTCTATTAGGTGTTGGTTATTCTTAAAGCCGGCCTTTAATTATCCAGATGCCAATTAGTCGGAGTCTGGAATGAGACACATTCTGCTTTTTCCCCTTTTCTTCTCTGCTGCCTGCCTTTTGGCCACAGTACAGCTTGTTAGCTCTCTCATGAATGGAGGTGGGGCAGAGGTAGAGATAAATGCCTAGAGACTTGAAGAAGCTCATTTTGTTAGATGGGAGCTCTGGCTGCAAGTTTACCAAGATTAGATATCAAAAACGCACAATAAAAGGAAACTTCATCGTGTCTATCTCATTCCCAAGTTCTCTCAGATTCCCATTGCTGGAGTTATAATGGAAGCTGCCAGCACGGTCGTTGGCACTTTGTTCTGTGGCAGGAAAGCCCGTTCAATGAGTGGTTTGCTTGGTGTTGAACCTTTTCTTACCAACAGGTATGGGGAAGTCAGCTTTCCTGGAAATTAAGGCAGCATGTTGTAAGTTTACCTAGCTAACAATGGAGTTACCATTTCCAGTCCTTTTTTTTTTTTTCTTGAATTAAAAAATTAGGGCTATGGGAGAAATCAAAGAACAAAGATGCTTTTATATAAGACATGTAAAAGTGTTCTGCCAAATTTTCATTTAAGATAGATTTTCATTATTCTACATCTATGGAGATACAAAAATAAAATATCACTGAGATCTAGGAATACAATTTTGAGTCATTTTAATTAGTTGTTCACATTTTTCTAAGGGTAGCTTTCCATTTTAAAGAAAATATAATTTTGAAGAAAGAAGTCTCTTCCTTGTGGGATTTGATGGCAATATTTGATTATGAAAGGCAGGGGCTACTGTTCAAACACAGTGCGTATGAAGCACGGATCCTAAAGTTCTGTGATTCTGGCATTAAGCCATTTGATATTAGAATATTTCAGAATATAAAGATCTGAGAACTGGATTTTCCTTCCTATCTACCATATTCTGTAGTTGATATGCCTAAAAGTTTCCCTTCAATGGAGAAAAAGACAAAAGAGAAAGACCTTGGGAAAGCATTTAAAATGAACGTAGACAGAAAGAGGAATTTGGTACCTTTGAAGGGGCTGCTAAATGGCATAATGAATCTCTATGGGAAGAATAGGACTGTCTTTGAAGATAAACATTTTCATGAATAACTTAAATGTGATTATGTGTGAGAGGCTGCTTGGTTGAGTTGCTCTTTCAAGAGATCTTTATACCGTGGAAAAGAACAAAGCTGAGAACAGTGCTGGAATCTTTGCTCTGCAACTGGTAAACGATATATACAACTTTTATAAAACTGAATATTCTTAGGCGTAAACTTATGAAGGAAGGTGATGACACTCAATGGCTTCATCAAGATTAAAGGTAGAACCAAATAAAAAGTGCTTCGAATGTGATCTAGATCCGTGTGTGTTTTTAGGAGGTATGTGATTTATAATAAGATTCCTTTCGACTTTCTAAAACTAGAGGAGTGCACCAGATATTCTAATTTGTATTTCTAACTCCTCTGAGCATTTAATAAAAATGAAGTGGTAAACATCCCCCAAGCTGTGCTATCACCATGCATGAGCAGAGAGATACAAGAAACAAGTAATAAGTCAGATTTGCCTAGCCCTTGGCTTTTCTAAAACTTACAATCATAAAAGTTTTTCTTTTCTTTCCTCTTTGAGAATTTTGTTTTTGTTTTACTTTCTCGTTAATAAAGCTCACATAAAATTCACCATCTTAGCTAGCTAATTATAAAATCTGATGTCCATTTGCAATGTTCTGAAGCTCTCATTACCCCACCACGGACACTGCTGACACCACTGCCACTGGAAACTCCATCCTGGAAATCAAATCCAGCTGTCTGTGCTGACTATAACTCCCCTGCTTCCAATCCTTTACAGAGCAGTTTCCTGGGATTACACAGGTAAAAATGATGGGCTGAAAGGAGTGAGAACTACTGACATTCGTTTAGACAAGATGATGAGTTCCCTTGGGAAGATTTGGGTGGCTAAACAATGCTATTGAAGTAATTCCATTATCATATTAGATACAAGTATTAGCCTTTTTTTCTTGTATTGTGGTGCCCCATGCTGAGAGATTTAGTATGGTATGAAAATGAAGCTGTGTCATTTTCTTCCTTCCTCTCCATGTGCTTTGGGGCTGTGTATAACCTGTCATTGCTATGGTCCTCCTGATCAGCCAGGTCTGGGATAACGGCCCTTGGGTATTTAAGAACACAGGTGTGGCACACTCAAGCAATTGCTATAGTACTGTCTCCTTGAAGGAGTTCCATATAGCAAACAGGAACTGAAGTTTGGCTTTATGGAAGGAGACACTCTCCTTCCTGTGACTCTTTTCCCTCGCTGACCTCATCTTACTAGGTTTTGACCAACCATCTCTTGTTGGCTTTCTCACTGCCTAGGCCTCCGAAGATTTCATTGTTATAAATTTCTTTTCAGTGCTATAAGATTTTCTTATTTTATCTAGTACTTTTAACAAGGAATTTGAGATCACATAAAATGCAAGGAAAATGTATTTCTGGTAGGATTGTTAAAAGCTTAAACTAAAAAGAGAATTAAAGGACAAAGGAAGAAAACTCGATTGTTGTGTCAGAAATAGCATCATTTCGCTTCCGCAACTGACATTTGAGATTAACATTGAGAGTCTTAGTAGCCAAGACAAAGGGCTGTTTTCACAACAACCATTTAAGAATCCTACTAAATTAATTCCACTTGTATTATCACCATGTGGAATCTTCCTACGGCTTTCTGATCTTCTCTTGAGACTTTGATTTAACCAATCATCTTCAATCATAAAATTTTCCCCAATCGTGTTTATTATTAAAGCTTAACATGCTTGTGAGGTGGGTCTTTCTCTTGTCTTGAATTTATGTTGAGAAAAGGTGAGAAAGCCACATACGCAGAAAGCACAAACCAGTCAACCCATATTTATACAGACTGAATTGTGTCAACACAAGGTTGGATAAGCTTGAGATAATGTGTTCAAATCCTTCCCTTCTCAGCTTCCCTGGACAGTTAGTTATAAAGGTATGTACCGAGCTTTGTGGGTTTTCACCGCCAGAATCTTTCATCACACAATTGGTATCTCTGAGATGGTACATCTTCTCTTCTATATTTAGAATGAGAAATGAGAGTCAATGATGAGAAGACCATCGGGCAGTGTCTTAGTCAGTGCTCTATTGCTGTGACCAGACACCATGACCACAGAAACCCTTCTAAGGAAAGCATTTAACTGGGACTGGCTTAAGATCACAGAGGTCTGGTCTGCTATCATCATGGCAGGAAGAATGTCAGCATGCAGGCAGACATGGTGCTGGAGGAGCTGAGAGTTCTACACCTGTTCCTCAGGCAGCAGGGAGAAAAGAGTCACTGGGCCTGGCTTGAGCATTTGAAACCCATCCTCAGTGACAGATTTTCTCCAAGACCACACCTACTTCAACAAGGCCATACTTCTTAATCCCTGTCAAGTAGCACTAATCTTTAATGACCAAGCATCCACATATATGAACCTATTCAGTCCATTCTTATGCAATCTACCATGGGCAAATATGTTTTACAAGAAGGTATTTGTTCAAAAGCAGGAAGATTATTCAGAAATGTCCCATGTAAGTCAGAGTGCATTAACGTGGTTGCAGCTATGTTTGTACCATTACTACTTAGCACCAGACTTAAGAGATCGAACAAACAAAAAAGCAAACAACAAAAAAAAAAGAAAGAACAAAACAATAACAAAACTTAATATGTTTTGCTCTAAAAATAATCCTTTAGGCTCTTGGGATTTCCGTAGAGCATACCAAACTAACTGCCTACTAAGCCAGGCACTACGGGAGAGTATTTGTGTGTTTACCATTGGTGGCCAAACGCAAGAGAAAGAAATGAAGATGTGCACCTTAAACTGGGACCTCATATCTTTCAATTTGAGCCTGGAGTTCAAATTATTTGTTAATGCTGTAATCATAAACTGCTTTATGCCATTTTTTCAGTTTTTAGTCCAAGATGGTGGTTTTCAATACATGACCTCATTATTTTCACAAAGACTTTCACCACGTTTCACTGCCCAAGTCTTTTTATCTCTAGTTGCTCTACCTGCCATATACTCTATTAAGCTATACAGGTACAAAGTGTAAGCTATTTATGTAACGTGAATGGGAAACCTACAAAAGAAAACCCACTGTGGTCTGGAATGTCCCCCAGAAAAGCATAAAAGCATATGCTCATTTTTACAAAATTATATTTCCTATATTATATTTCCTATATATTTTAGGAAAATGGACAAGATTATCAAACTTATATTCAGTAGCTCCCATGGGTGCAACATAATACACACAATGATGTTTAATAAATACTGCATAGCAATAACTTCTTAGTAGAAAATTATTGTATACTAGACATCATTACAGACCAGCCAATAACATGGAAATTCCTGTGCTCTTTATAATAAAACATAGCATTACTACTGGATTAGTTTATATTGTGTCATATACACATGATCATCCTATTTTAAACATGAAAAGATGATTATGTTCCTTTTTTTCTAGCATAAGAAATAATAATTGCAGGGCAACATTTACCTGATTTCCAGTCAGTTTGTTCTTTGAGATCTATATTCACATAGCCCTTAACACATCTTACCCCAGCTTAAGCATGAGGGTCATTTTTCACTGTGCTAAAGTAATTTACATTAGCAAACACAATAGTTTATGTTTCTCCTTTAGTTCAACATAGTCCATGTCTGGACTCCCTAGGGAAAAAAGTCAGAGAAGAATCACAGCTATCCCCAGATTTAAAAAATCAAAAACCTAGGAAATAGTGGTAGCTTCCATTGACTTGACATCTTGTTAAGGGCATCATTAGTCCAGTATGCACAGATATGCCATTGGCCACAAGGGAAGAGAGGCTCATTAGCTCCTGCTTGGTCCCTTTCTGAATTGAGTTCTTTCTACTTTGTTTATCCACCACATTTGTTACTTACACATATACAAAAGTGTTGGGAAAATTCAGAGACTTACTTACCTATTTTGAAAATTAGTCAATTTAAACCAGGCATGGTTGCACTCACCTTTAATCCCATCACTTAAGGCAGAGGCAAGATTTCTACACAGTGTGTTCCAGGGCAACTAAGACTACATAGGGAGACCTATGTAGTTTTTTAAATGTTTTTTAAATTAAGAAAGAAAATAAGCCAATTTAAAAAGTCAAAAGACTTGAAAGTCACTTCATAAAATATATAAATAGGCAAGACACGTACAAAGAGGGAGTGTATCACTAACCATTGGAGAAATGCAAAAAATGGCACTCTACACTAGACGTTCTAAAGAGGAATTGTCACAGAGGGTCAGGAAGGACTCAGAGCAACTGGAAGTCTCATTCATGGCAGGTGGGAACGCAAAATAATGCAGGCACTTAGGAAAACCTTGTGAAATTAAGCACACATTTCCCATGCAAAGTGGCAATTTTGACTCAGATACTTCACCCCTGTTTTCACATAGATGTCGTTCTTTGTAGCTGTGGAGCTTGTCCTAGAACTCACTCTTGTAATTCAGGGTGGCCTTGAATTCACAGAGATCTGCCTGCCTCTGCCTCCCAAATGCTAGGATTAAAGATGTGTGCTACCATCACCTGGCTCAAACTGCACTTTATAAAGATAAATTCATTATATATGGATAATGTTTGAGTATGTTTTTTTTCCCTTTAACTATCTCTCTGACTCATTCTCTTTAATACAGGGTGATATAATTGACATCAAATGATTGAGCCTTGTTACCATGGAAATAACTTTGATAATTTCGGAAGTCCCTCCTATGGTTGTGTTCATGAAACACATCATTTCTTTCTCCTTCTATTTACATTCTGAAGATACACTTGCTGCAGGGTCCTTTCCTAGCATCTTCCCTCTGTCTTATAAACAACAAACACATTGTCACTAGGGGAGTAAGTAACTCTCCATAAATGAATATCCCATCACTAAAAAATTAAATTAGCATTCTTCATCAGAATCCTTTGAAAAAATCTCTACCCATATAAAGACAATAATACTTAGAATCAACTGTGCAGATTGTTTGAGCAAGAAGAAAAAAAACCCAGCACTCTCATTCATCCACTGCAGGTCTGAAAATGGTATGAGCCTCCCGTATCAGAACAAGGGTCAGTTGCTGAAGCTACAGGTATATGTACAAAGATAAGTCCTGAAATGAGAATGGGCCTCCTTGTGAATTAGTCGCTTTCATTCAAATAGTGATGCAGAGGTTAGGTACACAGTAGTATAAGGTCACAGATGTTATTGCAGCACCAGCAAAAGGTGAGACTGTCTGGCTCCCCCAAAGCCTCACACAATGCTGACATAGGAGTATTCAATTAAATTATTAACAACCTTCTCATTTGCAGTTTCAGCAGCCATTGGTGAGGCTGCACAGTGGCCACAGTAGATTTGGGTTGGGTAAGTCTGAGAAGTTGGCCACCACAAACTGACAAGCCAAGTTAAGGGAGAAAACTTAACTAAAGAGATTAATTTACCACAAGAAAATGCTGTTGTGGAGGAAGGATGTTACAGATAATGACAAAGCACAGTATCTCTTACAAGTATAAAAGACAGCTCCTGAATTTGTTCACTATAAACAAATGTCAAATATTTGAGAAGTGTTAACCTGATTTAAACATTGCACAGTGAACATATGTGTTTTAGAACATCACATAATATTTAATCAATAGTAACAATTGATTGTTGTGCTTTTACATTAGTTAAAAAATTAAATCTACAGGCTGGAGAGAGGCTCAGTACTCAAGAGGACATATTGATCCTGCATAGGACTTAAGTTTTGTTCTCAAAACAGACATGGTAATTCATAACCATCTGTAACTTCAACTAAATGTGTATGTTCCATGTGTATGAGGAACATACATGATGTACATACATGTGTGTAGGCAAAAACACAACAAATCTAAAATTCTTAATTAAAAAAATTAATAAATCTTAACACTGATACTATGGTAGTATATTCCTATAATCCCAACACACAGAAGGTGGACAAAGGAGGATCAGAAGTTCAAGACTGGCTTCTACTATATGATCCTCTGTTTCAAAAACAATTAATTAGAAAATAATTTTTAATGTTACAAAAGGAAAAACAGTGCCGCTGTGAGCATGGCAGTATCTCCGGGTCCTCACAAATCTCCGCCCATCTCTTTTAAGATGAGTTTTGAAGATAACAGGACAGAAGCCTATTGGAAACGGAAACAGAAGGGATGGGGAGGAAGGAAATACCAGGTTGCTTGTGTGTGTACTCATGCCAGCTGGTAGTTTTCTACCAGCAAAGTGTGAAGAAAAGTCTTCCAAAGAAGAGACGATCAACTGAGAGTTTCAGACGCATGGTGCAGAATGAGTGGGCCGGAGGCTGTTTGGATAGCCACAGGTGTCAACTTAAGAATGGCATGAGTTGGACGGAGTAGTCACGTGTCCTGCACCTCCCCTAGAAGCTCAGAAATAAACAAATCAGGCAAATTATGGGGTTAGCAAGAAACCAGGCCCTAGGGAAATTCCAAGGAATATACACAGTTAAGAATCTCAGCAATATGGAGAGGGTACCTTAACTGCCCTTCCCCTGAAATCAGATTGATGACTACCTTAATTGTCATCATAGAACCTTTATCCAGTAACTGATGGAAGCAGATGCAGAGATCCATAGCTAAGCATTGGGCCAAACTTCTGGAGTCCAGTCATAGAGAGGGAAGAGCGACAATATGAGCAAAGGGGCCAAGACCATGATGGAGATACCCACAGAAACAGTTGACCCGAGTAAGTGGAAGCTCACTGACTCTGGACTGACAGCTGGGGAACCTGCATAAGACCAAACTGGACCCTTTGAATGTGGGTAACAGTTGTGTAGCTTGGGTTTGTTTTGGGACAGTTTGTGGGGCCACTAGCAGTGGAACCAGTATTTATCCCCGCTTCATGAACTGGCTCTTTAGAGCCTGTTCCCTATGGAGGGATACCCTGCTCAGTCTAGATACAGGGGGAGGGCCTTGGTCCTCCCTCAACTGATGTGACAGACTTTGTTGATTCCCCATAGGAGGTCTTACCCTCTCTGAGAAGTGGATGGGGGTGGGGGAGAAGGTGGGGGTAGTAGAAGGGTGGGAGGGAAAGAGAATTGGAATTGGCATGTAAAATAAGATTGTTTAAAAAGAAAGAAAGGAAAGGAGGGAAGAAGAAAGGAAGGAAGGAAGGAAGGAAGGAAGGAAGGAAGGAAGGAAGGAAGGAAGGAAGGAAGGAAGGAAGGAAGAAGAAATCAGGCAACCTACATCTTAAGGTGAGGAGTAGACTTTACTCTACTACAGACAAAATAGAGAGAGAGATCCATGGAGCTGCATTGAAGCTGTATTTATAGCATCTGCAGAGTCTATAGGGAGTTGGTGATGGAGGTGAAACAAGATGCTGAAGGGCTGTGGTGAAGAAGGAATTCAAGGACAATCTCAACATCGATGATTCTTCTGAAGGCTCAAAAGTATATAAATTCAAAAGGTGCAAACAAGGGTTTGCTCCAGACATGATGTTACTTAACCGCGGCGAAAATTCAGGAATGGTTTTGTAATTTTCAGATTAGGAAAATGAGGCTTAGGTACAGTGAATACTTCTGATAGATTGCAGGGTTCGGTGAGGCCGGAGTGTGAACCAAGTGTTGTAATAACAA
This sequence comes from Chionomys nivalis, assembly GCF_950005125.1. Taxonomy (NCBI): domain Eukaryota; kingdom Metazoa; phylum Chordata; class Mammalia; order Rodentia; family Cricetidae; genus Chionomys; species Chionomys nivalis. The sequence continues at coordinate 48,256,938 of NC_080087.1, forward strand.
ACAGTTCCAGTCTATCTCCTGCCCCTCTACTGTCTGGTCAATTGTTAGTGTCTCCTGTTCTCTGCATAGTGCTTGGCTTCTGGGGCATCTGGCAATGTCAGCCAGCCCAAGGTGAACGCTTACTAAATGGAATACAAATGAATTAGGTGAGATCTAGCAAAGCTCCAGAAAGGAAAACTGTTGAGATCTAAACTAGGATGGAATTACGCACTTTGAGTTGTTGCTTCTTGGACTGGAGAGATAGCTCATCTGTTAAGGGTTTGGCTCACAACCAAAAATATGAAAGTTTTTGCTCTTTTATAGTAAAATAACCATCACATGTAGACATTTGCTATTCTTCAATCTTTTCATATGTTTTTCTAAAATTGCATTATTTTATCCAAAACAAAACTTTTTTTTTCTATTTAAAAAAAAAATTCATGATAGGGTAGTGCATATCTGTAATTCCAGCACTGGGTAGATGGTAGAGGCATGAGGGATGGAAGCTCAAAGTCAGCCTGGGCCACGTAGTGAGACTCTATTTTAGAAAGGAAAAAAGTCTTCAGAGAATAGCAAAGCCATGGTTTAGTAGAGTTTAATGTATTTATCCCTTGCATTTAGAATGAGTCGGGAGCTAATAAACTTCTTTAATAATATAAATTGCCAAGCCTTTCATTTTGGTGTGTATTGTTTATTCTGCGGCTTAAGTGTTAATAAGTGTGACTTGAATTCAATTACAGTCATAGTTATTACATTCAGTCAATACATATTTAATAATTTCTGGAAAATGACTTTATTTTTATAAATGCTCCTGGGCTTTTATTTAGCACAAAGTTGTAAATAATAAGCACACAGGCATTTGTTCTATAACACCATGATCTTCAAAATGGGTTAAAGAAATGTTCTTAAAGTCTGCAAGTATGGCCAGTTTGGAGATAATCAGCTTCCAGACTACTGGCCTCCATAAGCTTCTTTCTTAACTGGATCTGCTGGCAAGCTGGTGACTTAGAAGCTCTCCTCTCAACTCCTGCTGACATTTTCTTTACCCACACCGTCCTCACAATAGACAGAGCCCGTGGCCAGAAGGGCTCAGCACAGCACAAAAAGAGAACAGCTTGAAATACTCGATTAAAGCATGAAATACAACTCCATTGCACATTCATATGTTTTCAAAAAGGAAGCAAAAACGACCATGTTTACCTCCAATCAATCATTTGTCTCTAATCAATCCATAGGAAGCCTTCAAATAAAAACAAAACTCATGTTGAGGATGGGTTAATAGCTGGTGTTTTCATTCAACCCTTGAAGAAACATTTAAGTTAACTTCTTAACATCAAAACCTTTACTAACTATAAGAACTAAATGATTACCAGGTGTGATGAATTACATACTTTTTTTTTCAGTTGAACATAGTATGCCATTTTGTCAACTATTCTCTGTTCTTCCTCACAGTTTGTAAATCATATTAAGATACTGAGATGGCACAGTATTGGGAAAAAGCATGAGAAGGAAATTTGAGAGATGAGGTTAAGAACCATTTGAGTTATCATATAGTGCTGTATACGGCAAGCTTAAAATGTGTAATGTGAAGGACAAGCAATTCTATTAGCCATTTGTAATGTCTATAAACCATGCCAGTATATGCAAGGCCTGGTGGCGAATCTCTAACTAAGCAATTAATGTCAAAAATTGTACAGAAAATAAAATACTGTAGTTATGGGTGTTTTGATCTAGAATAAAATGAATGATGATTCTTAAGACCACCATTCTACTCTGGTTCCGCCAGTGCGTCCACTCTTGTAACTGGCAGTTCTGCTACTTTTCCTCCTCTTTCTACTGACAAGGACTCAGGACACAACCACTGTCTGTTCAGTACACTGTCCTCCTGCCCTGTGTCTGTGGTACCTGCTTTTCCTCTTCACATCATCCCTTATTTTGTCCCTGAAGATAGATGACAGCTAACTTTGATATACCCCAAGCCTACATCATTCTTCCTCGGGGACAGTGGCAATACCCTTAATAAGGAATTACCAATAGACCTAAAGCTGAGGGACTCAGCTGGACCAGTCACAAGGTTTGAAACACAATTGTAGTTCTGAACGATAGATAATAACCTTGATGACAATGTTCAAGGTCAAGGCTTGCCTCTTTCAATGGCACATACACTGTAATTCTTTTTTTTTTTTTTTTTTTTTTTTTGGTTTTTCGAGACAGGGTTTCTCTGTAGCTTTGGTGCCTGTTCTGGAACTAACTCTTGTAGACCAGGCTGGCCTTGAACTCCCAGAGATCCGCCTGCTTCTGCCTCCCGAGTGCTGGGATTCATACACTGTAATTCTATTTCACCAAAACAATGTTAACTTACATGAAATGCTGTTTCTCTGAATACTTGGCACTTTTCACAGGGGCTGCCTATCAGATAGTTTCCATATCAGATATTTACATTATGATTCATAATAATATCAAAATTACAGAAAATTATGAAGCAACAAAAATAATTTTATAGTTGGGGGTCACCACAACATGAGGAGCTGTATTAAAGGGTCACAGCATTAGGAAGGTTAAGAACCACTCAGTGTTCTACCCCTTTAGTGGTTAAAATTTTCCTTCCCCACATTGACGCTCACAGTGAGCAACAATTATAAAGAAACACACTCTGAATCACACGCCCACCCTTGATTAGAAGACAATGGCAAAGCTCCTGCCTGAAGAAGCAACAACTTCTAAACACTATTAGTTCCTATTTTATATTGATGCTAAACTGTGCAGGCAATAAAGCCAAATGATTGATGTTCATCATTGTCCAAGGCAAAAGCTAGAGTTCCCGAAACAGAATGCAAAGCTAAGAGTTATCTGATAACTCCACACCTCAGTTTGGGAGCAACAGTCCAAAGCTTCTTGAACAAACAACCTCTTTAACAAGTGACTTATTCTATCCCAGCCTTAGCTATGGAATGAAGCAAGTTGTATGTTTCCTACGGCACTTGCTTGAGTTTCATTTCCATTGCGGTAATACCATATTCTTACTAAAAGCAACATAGATAAGGAAAAGTTTATTTAGATACCAGTTCCAGGTTCTAGTCTATCACCTCCTAGATGTCAACATAAGGACTCAATCAGAGCGCGATATCCTACTAACAAAAGCAAAGAAAATCAAAACATCTTGCTTGCCTGCGGCTTCTGCTCAGCTAGCTTCTGTCGTTTGAACAGACTTCAGTTCCCAGCTATGAAGTGCACTGCCCACATTCAGGTTATGTCTTCCTTCCTCAATTAACAACCAAGGCAATTCCCCTAGCCCTGCCTACAAACCGACCTGATCTAGACACTGCCTCAATCGAGACTCCCTTCCCAGTGATTCTAAGTTGTGTCCAGTTGGCAGTTAAAGCCAACCAGCACACCATACTGCTTCCTTAAATACCATCACTGCCTACATTTAATGAAAACACCGAAGAGTTCAAATCAATTGTCTCTTCACATCGCTTGCAATTCCAATCCAAACTAACAAATTGGCCCTTTCCCAAACCCAAGCTCTAGAATAAAAATGAGAAGCTGTAAGTTAAATACTTCAAATGCTGAACAAGAGGACAGGAATGAAAGCTAGAAGCTCTGGGTAAAAGGCGGAAGGCCAGGCAGTTTGGGAGTGACGAGAGGAACACGGTACAGAAAATGCTGAAAACAAGAGGTCAAAGGAACATACAGGCAGTAAATCACATGATAGCTAAAATAATCCAGTAGCATGGGCCAGATGATGAACTGAAAATACATTGTGTGTGTGTGTGTGTGTGTAAAATGCAGCTTTTGTAAAGAGAAAAGGTAACATATAGTGGTTAATTGTTGGGGCTCTGGAATCTGATGGAGTCAAGTTCTAGCCTGAACTCTGACACTAACTTGGCTATGCTCTGCACTTTCTCCCGGGCTCAATTTCTTCATCGGTACAATAGGGGTAATACCAGCATTCATCTGCTATGACAGTGGAATGAAAGAATTCATACAAAAGGGCTTGAATTAGTCAGCTAATGGTAGCATTTTGTCATATCATGCAATTTTCTACGTTAGGTAATAGACAAACAGGCCACTAAGTGTTGTAGATATATCATCCAATAGGTGACAGAGGGTGGCATTGCAAATACATTAGCAATTGTAGTGCAGAATGGAAGACAGAAAATAATCCTTTGGTCTCAGCTCTCGAAGTTGCCTGGACTACAGGTATGTTCCACCAAGCCTGCTGATATCCCAGAAGTAGGGTGTGAGCCACATACACGGACGCAAAAGTCTAAGTAATTCTTTTCAGGAGTGGTGGGATTCTTGACTTTGCTACAGAAAAGAACTTGTAGATGAGCCAGTTTGAAGCAGAGTGGGGTCACTTAGGAAGACAGTTGATAGGGATGAACACTGGGGAGCTTATAAAGAATATCACGGGAAGAATAAGGCACATATATGTAAGCAGGGGGGAAGGCTTCCCAAGGGAGAGTCAAACTTTTGTGTCTTAGAGCAATGGTATGTGTGATACTGATGGCCCTTAACTTACATCTCAGAGAAAAGCAAACAAATGAACGAACAAATAAAAAATCTCTTTTTTAATAAATGAAACCGTAGGGTAGCTCCAGAGGTGTCTTGCCTGCAGTCTGGAAGAATAAAACCATGTGTACAAAGGATTGCAAGTGTGGTGGGGGGCAGTTAAGACATGACTCTTGTTGCAAATGGAATCTTTAAGTAAGATTTCTAGAAAATTGCAGATTTGCAGATGGGGAAGAAGAAAAACCGTGTGTGTGTGTGTGTGTGTGTGTGTGTGTTCACCCCATGAGTTCATAAGTTTGGCCTACTGTTATTTTAGTACTTTAATTGAAACATCACTGTATAAAAGATAAAAGGAATGTTGTCAGGACTGGAGAGATGGCTCAGAGGTTATCAGAGGTTAAGAGCACTGGCTGCACTTCCATGGTTTATGAGTTCAATTCCCAGCAACCACATGATGGCTCACAACCATCTATAATAAGATCCAGTGCCCTTTTTTGGAGTGCAGGCATACATGCAGACAGAACACTGTATACATAATGACTAAATAAATCTCTTTTTTTTAAAAAAAAAAAAAAAGAATGCTCTCTGTACGTAGGCAGTCATCACACATCACAGCAAGCTTTGGCTATTATGCTGGAAGTCTTGACTCAACTCCAGTGTGAAGACTCTCTTTCCCTCTTATATCACCATGATTTCCCATGTCTTTCTGCTTTGCCTCAGTGTAACAATATACTGTAAAAATAAGTAAACTTGAACAAAATTATAAAATGATTTTAACTGTAGAATTTAAAATATAGACAATCTGGCGAGGGAGGTCAGGACCACTACCAATAAATGTAAAAATATAATCTAGTCAGTAGGATCATGAGACTGAGACTAGTCTGGGTTACACAAGTGTGTGATATGTTCTCTTTGCCCCATTTACTCATTTCCCTTTAGAAATGCTTACTCCTTACACACTGTTGACTTTAGCATGTCCATTGACAGCAGGGATGGAGGAACATACCTAAGCACTTGTTAACATTTTTATGCTTAGCATTAAAAATTCCTTTGCAAATGTAAAAAAATATATATAATCTAAAAAGAATAAAAACTAAGTCTATAGCTGGAAAGATGATATGAAAGGTTGTATTAAGAATTTTCCTTTCTCTAAAGTCAGCTTTGTATGAAATTAATAGAACTGTTCTAGTCTTATTGGCGGTACAGTGGTCCATGTGTGTCTGTGTATGGACATGAGCATCTGTGTACAGGTACCTACAGGTGCCAAAAGAGGACTTCAGGTCTCCTAGAACTGGAGTTTATTTTATTGAGCAGTTATAGGTTCACAATAAAATCAGGCAAAGTTACAGAAATGGTTCAGTATCACTACTCCTACATATATGCACAGCTTCCCCCACTGCCACGACCACCAGAGTGACACACCTATTTCACTGGTGGGCGACACGGACACATCGTTATTCTCAGGAGTCCATAGTTTATTTAGAGTTCCCCCTTGGTGCTGAAGCTTAACATCTTCCCTTTGTCTTTAACCATCTGTGTTATATGTAAAATGGGTTCTTAGCAGGTAGTGCAGAGATAGAGGCTTCCTTTGGAGTCCATTCTTTTGAGTCTGGGTTTCCTTTTGATTTTTGCTGTGAACTGAACCCTGTAGGGCCTTGTGTATGCTATGTAAGTGCCCTACCACTAAACTACAGCCTCGGGTTAATCTCTACTTTTCAATCAGACTATTTAGACCATTCACATTTACAGTCCTTAACAAGTACTGGTGATATTCTTAACTCTTATCATTTCTAACATTTCAATTTTTAATCTTAAACTGATTTTTATTTTTATTAGTCTTTATAATCTGCATTCAAAGATTATAGATTTCATTATGACTATGATACTTACTATATGTGTACACACACACACACACACACATTACTTGGCTCACAGTGTGCCTCCCTATTCTATATCTTTTCTCTCATCTTACTGGTCCCCTCCCTCCCTTCTGCCTCCATGTCTCTTTTTCGTTGTTAAGTAAACATTTTATTTGATTATATCTTTCCTTTTAAAAATACATTGATTATATTTCTTGAAAATATGTTTACTTGTTTCTCTAGAGTTTGCAGTATATATCTGCGACTACTCCAAACCCATTTTACATTTGTTATTTCATTGGCTTTCTCGGAAGGTTTTAATGCCTCAGAAATATAGTCTTCTTTCATCCAACAAACACCAAATGCCTATTCTGCATGTATTCTGGTGATGTTTTGTGGGGGAGGATGGGAGAGGAGTGAGGATGGTTCATTTGACTTTAGGTAGGCTACTTCCACAGTAAGACAAGGTAACTCAGATAACTGCATTCTACCACAAAACTCATCTCGGGTTAGCTCAACTTTAGTCTTTGGTTTTCTACCAGTAAATGCTTGTATGTTGCCCAAGATCTGCAATTCTAAATGATAAGTGTTGAAGGTCTAACATAATGTCTATATTCAAAGGAAGCTGAGTGTGGGTTTTATCTAGAGAGAAGTTGGCACTTTCTGTTGAGAAGTTGTCAGATAAAGTTTATTTGTTGCTGATGAATGCCTCAGTTAGAAAACAGGATTCCTATGAAATTATCAATGACTCTGTTCTGCCTTCTGCATCAGTACAGAAAGGAGTCTCCTAAGCTAGCCTGTCTCCCCCTGGGTATACAGTTTCAGGAAGTAGAGACCCATAGAAGCCCTCTATGGCTGCAACACTTTCCTCATTCCCAAGCCCCTCACCCTGCTCCTATAAAGGATCACAGCCAGCTTTCTCCCCTGGGAGAAGGGCTGCCCCTTGATATGTCTGCTGATAAACAGTCCCATCTATCAAAGGTCAGCCCCTGATCCTTTCTACCCTCTTCCACTTTACGCTGCCTCAGAAATCTAACAAGGAACCTGGGGAAACACCTGGGCACCTCTGTCATGGGAAAGAATAAAAGATTTCAAGGTAGTAAAACAGACAGTGTCATAAATGCTGGCAGGCTTTGGGAATTCTGTGAATTGGGAATTCAGTTCCGGAGTTGCACCGTTCCTGACCATCCTCACCATAGCTAGTGGCCTGGCAGAATCGTAAGCCTTTGAATAACTGAATTTCTCTACTTTCCATGTGTGCTGACCTCTTTTTCCTGAGAAGACAAACTTTATAAAGCCCCTTGCTTAAAATGGTCCAATGTTGTTTTCGAGCTCTGCTTAGCACTTTTTCTCTGACACTCTTATTTCCTCCACTACGATTCTTTAATATTGATGAAATTGTGTTTACATGTGGAGACCATTCTAAATTACCCATTCCTCAGACACTCTGCTTTATTAACTTTCCCTATATGTTCTCTCTCTTTTTCTTTTCTTGAAGCTGTTATAATTTACTCAAGAAATTTCAAAGGAGCATAGGCACAGAGGACTTTAGGACGATTCAAGACAAAGAAATGCAATAAGTCCTGTAATTTAATTTTATGAGAAGTCTAATTTTCCCAGTGTGAGAAAATAATACGCCCATAATATGTCACCGAAACATAAGAAGCTAAACTCATTCTTCTATCTACAGTTTGCTAAGAAAAAAAAATTGAATGGGTAGTAATTGATTGATAGTCTTCAGTATGGAGAAAGCATGCTAGAAATGGGCTCTGGCAATTTCCCAGCCCTCTCTCTGGTAATAACATGGTACTACAGCAGAGGAGGAATTCTAGGGAAATGAGTGCCCCTGAGCAAAGACTTCCCAGCAATTTCCTTCCCTTTGCTCATACATCCAAGCTATTTCTAATTGTGCATGTGTAAAACTATCTGCACACAAAGGGCTCTTAATATTACTGATTTTTTGAGGGTCATTGTTTTAAAGAGTTTTCTGGCTTTTCCCACCATGGGAAGCTATGGATAAACAGGCTGATTGTCTGAGGGCCAAAAAGAGGAACAAATCAGAATTTAAAAATTCCTCAGTGACTCACTGAAAAGTTGTTTAGGCACTGGGGTCAGCATGGTGACAGTAATCCATAAGCCTTGACCAAGAGAAAACCTCCCTACTTTGTGGTTTAAAGACAAAAAGTTTATGGAACTAATACATGTTCATGATTAAATTTCAAGTTCCAGCGAGTTATTAAGCCAGCCTGGAAAAACAATGGATTCTTTGTTTTTGGCAGTGACATAATTTTTATGAATCAAATATTTGAGTTCTACAGAATTACAATGAATACCAGACAGAAACTGTCTTTCTCCAAATAATGATGTTGATTGTAGCCCCTTGAGTTTCCACCACTCGTTCTTTCCTGAATAGTTCAGAAAGTATTACAAGCCCCGCACCTCAGGGCAGGATCGAATGTTCCCATTGTGTTAGAGACCTGTGGGAACAAGGCGCTGCAGCAATCTCCTTTTGTTAAAGCTGTAGGCAAGTCAGAATCCAATGCAGTCTGAGTGAAGGCTTAAAGATATGATGGAGGCTCGAAAGGTCTAAACTTCTTCCTTGATTCTTAACACTGTTCATACGACCGTCTCCATTGACTGGTCCTGCACAAATAATTCTAATCACACACATACACATGCATGCATGCACGCACGCACTTATGTATTATAGGGTTCTGAGTCTGCCTTACAATCCAGGTCTAAAAAATGGTCAAGCATTTGATGAAAGCAGTTTTATATGCAGAAAAACTGGTTGAATCCTACCCTGTTAAATCTAGGATTCAACAGATAATAGACACTGTATCCAACATTGACAGGCCATGTGTTAATTTTTCTAGCTTCATTGAGCAAATGAATAAAATATTCCCTGACATGTATTATTACAAGGTCTGCCAGCATTCCATTTGTGGATGAAAGCTATGAAAAGTGGGTATTTTTGCATGTGCTCTAGGCCCCTCGCAGCTCCCCATGCAGCCTGAAGACAAGGAGTAAAAGGGTTTATAAGAAGAGGAAGAGATCATGGGATGTGGAACTGGAAAGAAGAAAATAAAGCAGGAACTGAGTGAAGTTGTTAGAAAGAAGACATTATTGTTATGTTTTCCTTTTTCCTCGGAGAAGGCACAGACTTTAACAACTTTCTGTATTTAGAGGAAAGAGTTAGGATTTTATCCCTCCAATTATTCCTTTAAGAAAGCATTTCTTGCTGGGTATGCTGGTGTTGGAATCCTACAGTATCTGTAATGTCAGCACTGGGGAGGCTGAATCAAGAGGACTGTGAGTTTAGAATCATCTTGGCCTACCTGGTGAGTTCTAGGTCAGTCAAGGGTACATGGCAAGATGGTGTCTCAAAACAAACAAGAGCAACAAAAATAAATGGATAAATATATGAATAATGAACGACAATATCGAGCACCTACTATATATTAGACATTATTCTAAATACCAGAGAAGAGCAACAAAACATAGATCCCCATTCTTTACTAACTGTTCCATCTATGTGGGGAAAGAATAAATAAATGACAAACACCTTAACATTAAAATAACATTTGGAGGCAGAGGCAGGCGGATCTCTGTGAGTTCGAGACCAGCCTGGTCTACAAGAGCTAGTTCCAGGACAGGCTCCAAAACCACAGAGAAACCCTGTCTCGAAAAACCAAAAAAAAAAAAAAATAACATTTTTCAGTTTTGTTGGAAGGTAGAACTTCCTTTTCATTTGGGAATACACAATGGCTAGACAATGCCTTCATGAGAACTGTGACATTTCAGTGAAGGCTAAATTGATAAGAAGAGACCTGTTTTAGTTTGAATGCCAAATGTCCCATAAAGGTATTAAAGGCATGTCTCAGTAGGGATGCTATTGGAAGACACTGGAAGCTCAGAGGTGAGGCCGCATGGGTGCACTCGTGGAAGTCTGTATATCAACTCCTTGGCTTCCTTTCATGGTGTGCAGTATGCCCCACCATGCTTCTTGCCATTACCATCTGACACCTATACACTAAGATCCAATACAGTGATTGTGCCCTATCCTTGATCAGAATATGTGGAACCGTGAGGACAAATATACCTTTTCACTTTACACATTGATTATCTTGGGTATTTTTTTATAGTGACTAAGAGCTGACTTAATCAAAGTCAACCGTAAAACCATATGAACACAGAACACCTGAACTAGAGGGAACTTGGCAGCTAGAATGCCCAGTTCAATATTTAACCAGCTCCCCACTGACCAGAAGCAAGTGTAAAGTAAGAATAAAAGTACGACATAAAAATCCATGTTTCACCCAATGGATGCATTGGAAATACACAGAAAACTCAGAGTTACTTATATAAGTCTTGGCAGAAAGTAGCTCCTGTAATCTATGGTAAAAACTTATGTCAATAAAAGTTGTGTAGTGGTTACAAAAAACATCAAAGAATGGTCATGGTGTGAGTGGCAGAGAAGAAGCAAGCTTGCAGAAGCCTAGAGATGATGCAACAACATCCAGGACTAGACAAATGCAGGATTCCGGGATGAGAGAAGATCAAGAAAGGCCTAATAAGTAGATGGCAGAACTGGGGTTCAAGGTGTTGAGCTTCCAGGTGGACACTAACTCAGCATTAGATCCTCCTTTGACACAAAGACAGATTGTTAAGCAGTTGCCAACAACTTCAATGCATGAGCAAATCTGGGCAATAGATAAGCAAGGAGGGAGAAAGAACTCATAAATCACGTGCTGGAAGAGGGAGGGGCTTACCATAGCTCCCTGTGAGGATACAACAGAAGAACAGATCTGCCTCAGACACCAGAGACAGAAGGTCAAACTCTACTACTGTGTGAGTGGACAATGGGCAAAGCCCTGTCTTCAGGAAAGCGCCCAGTAGAGGAGAGGAGGTCATTGGGCTTGGGCTGTGGAGATTGAGTTAAAGAACTCCCTTGCAGGGTATCCTGGGAAACAGAAGGAGGGAGAAGAGGGCCCAGTGTGAGAAAAGAATTCTTACAGCATCATCCTGTGGTAGGGACAAGAAGGTCAGACTTGGAGAGAAGTGTTCATCCTGTAGGGTTTAGAGAAGAAGGGACAAGTAGCTTTAGCCCCAAGGGGATGTCTGGCAAAACGATGTAGGACTCTAAGGGTGGGGTGTCTCAGGTCAGGCCGGCAGCTTCTCTTTCAGGAGAAATACTGAGATTTTACTGAGTAGATTTATAAATAAATATTTTCTTTATTTAAAGTACTTTATTTATTTATTAGAAAAAAATGATACCTATAGTTACCCCTTTTCCTTTTCCCTTCTTCTTATTGTAGTGCCTTAGGTAGAATAACACAACACAAACCACAAAAGTAGTGTTCGTAAATCACACAAAATTCTGAGTAAAACAAAGAAGCTATTGTTTGAAATTTATGGAGTGCTTACCATGTATCTGGCACTGTGCTTCGTGCATTGTCTAAAACTCACAAGAATTCTTTAAGAACAGCAGTAGTTACATTGTTTTGTGGGGCGGGGGATGCTGCAACAGACAATAGAGGAAGTTCTATAATTTGCATAGGATTTGTTACCTCGGTATGATTCTAATTGCTGTGCTGGTATCCCATCCTGCCTTTGAATCGTGCTAGGTGTACAATATGATGTCAAAATATCCCAATGGAGGATAAGTGCCAAAAATAGAAAAAAGGGAAGAATGGAAGGCAAAAGCAAGAAAGGTTAGGAAATGGACGAAAGGAAAGAGGGAAGAAAGGAGGGATGGGGGGGCAAAAAGAGCAGACATACCTGTAATCTGGTATGCTTGTGAAACCTCCTTAAAGGGTTCCATGGCTAGCTAGCTTTTAATGGAATATGCAGCACTTCACGGCTGACAAAAAAATGCCTATTGATAAAATACAGTTATCAGCTGCAGACTTTGAGGTTGTATCAGTTAAAAATAACTGCCAGTAGACTTGAATTGATGGAAAAACTAAATCCTTACACGGAAAAGGCACGTCAAGGATGCCAGAACAATTGCTGGAGCTGGGACAAGCTGTACTCAACTACAGAGCAAACCAGACCTGCTGGGTGGCAATGCAGCCACAGGTCTCTACCTTCTCTGGCAAAGTGAAGGGAACAAAAGGGGGGCATCCTAGCACCCCTGCTGTTCCTGGGTCAGCGTGTTTGACTAGCAGATTAAATGTGCCATCTCAGACACACCAGGCCTGAGCATAGAACACGGTGGCCTAGACCTGGATGCTCAGAATCGTGGCATATGTGACTGTCCCAACCTACACCCACAGTGCTGACCTGGCCTTCTGTTTAGGCAGGTAGTGAGAGCAGACTGAGGGACTGTAGGAAGCAAATGCTCTCAGGCCCTGAAGCAGCAGGCAATAAAGTAAAAATTCATGAGACAGGTTAGGTATGTCAGTTTTTGAGGCTGAGGATGACCACCTACCTGCTTCCACCTTCCACTAGGATTCCAGGAACTTGACATCCCTGATATTCTCCTTGGGAAGGAGGAGCCTGCCTGTCCAGGGGGCTGCAAAAGTGTTGACTTAATCTCCAAAGTAGGTTTGGGAGTCAGACCTCCTGGTCACTCAATTTTATAGACACGGAAGCGGAGGCCTGAGGATGAGATAACTTGTCCGAAATGTTAAGTGCGGTGTACATGGAGGCCCGAGCATATCCAAGCCCTGATGTGTTCACTCCCCTGGCTTCCTGCCATCTGTCCAGGAAGCCTCATCAAGAAGTGGTCTGTGCTGGTAGTTTTAGGTCAACTTGAAACACAAGCTAGAGAGATCTGAGAGGAGAGAAACTTAATAGAGAAAATGTCCTCATAAGATCTGGCTGTAAGTGATTGATGGGAGACGGCTCAACCCATTGTGGGTGGTTCACTTCCTGGGCTGATGGTCCTGAGTTCTATAAGAAGGAGGCTGAGTAAGCCATGGGGAGCAAGGCAGTAAGCAGCATCCCTCCATGGCCTCTGCATAAGCTCCTGCTTCCAGGACCCTGCCCTGTGTGAGTTCCTGTCTTCCTTTCTGTCTAGTACAAAGCTTTGCCCCTGGCTGATATGAACAGACCTTTTCTGAGAACTTGAAACAGGAAGAATTCATCCTCAAAGATCTGAAATGAGCTAGCCAGGTGCCATGGAGGTGGCTTCCTCTACACCTGAAGCCACAGTTTTGGGCTGAAGTGATGGGATCAAGACATGAAAGCATCCATCACTCAGTATCTGTGGGTTATGTGTCTTGTGTGGGTATGTGCACAGGAGTGCAGGTGCCCCATGAGGCAGAAGCTATTGAGTTCCTCAGAACTGGACCAAGGGAGGTTGTGAGTCACCTGATGTAGGTCCTCTGGGAGAATAGCAGGTGCTCTCCAGACTCCACGGACATTTTTAATCCCTTGTTGCGCATGGCTGTCCCACAAATCACAGCTGCCCGCTGTATTCATGTATTAACAAACCTTTCATCCCTTCTTCCACCTTCCTTCATTCCTGCCTCCCCCCCCCCTCACCCGGCAGCTCTCCTTTGGACATTTCTTACTAAATAGCCCAGGCTGACCTCGCAGACTCAAGACCCTCCCGCCTGAATGCTGGAGTCCTCTTGGATTGGAAACGGGAATCGCCATGCCAAACATTAGTCTCTTTTTTTCTTTCTTTTTAAACTTTTGGTCTTTTTGATTTTGGTAAATATGGAAGAAGAAAGTAACAGCTCCCTTTGTTGAGCATGGTTGTCATGTTCGGGTTAGTGTTGCTGAAATCAGTTGTTTGAGATCTGACATGACTGGGTGGGCCACTGAAGCAGTTCAGAGCCGGCCCTATCTGTCATCAAACCCCACCTCTACCAAACCTGCGGGAAACATATGAAGAGCAAGCAGGCATGTCCGGGACAAGGCAGAGCCAATCAAACTTGCCAAGCGCCAGACTAGGTCCTTGGGCCAAATTGAGCATTCCTTCATTTTCCCTCCTTTGTGCTGGAGATTCTGACGAAACTCACCAGGCTTGAGGGGCTTCAGCTGCAGCTGCAGCATAAGAGGAGGCCCTCTACTCTGAGTGAGTCAGAAACACAAGTATATAGCACATGGGTTGCTCTCAGAGCCAGTCCCTTAAAATTAGAGTCTCCATCCATGCAGGGCCCGCCTCCCTCTGTATTCGCCCAGCCTGTCTTTACACCTCTTTGCTCTTTTCTCATTTGTTTGCTCTTATTTGGAAAGACATGCATTAAAGGCACACATGCGGGATTTTCAGGGAAGATTGCCTCTTGTGATGGTTTTACCCTCCCCTTCCCCTCTACCCACCCCTCATTATTTTTCATACTAGAAGTCCTTTGGAATTAGAGCCACATTCTCTCCTTCCATGTTATTTGCAAGTACATCAGAGTAGTCTTTGGTTCCTAGACAGCTATTCTTTTCAGAGGCCAGACTTAATTAACTGAAATATTTTCTCATTAGCATGTGAACTAACACCCATTCACTTGTACTGTGATTTACATATTGAGTGTGGAAAATCTTTACCAGGCAGAGTCCTGAGGGTCTCCGTTCACACTGTAGATACTCTCCCACCCAGTAGATACCCCTCACTATGGCAGGGTTACCTTCGTACCCACTGCATGGATAAATGAGCCCCCACAGTGCAGAACTCTCCAGCTTCCTGATTTAAACACTCGGCCTCCAGGGTTACCTATCCCAGCTTGTTGCATCTTTGCTGCAATTCCTGGAGAAATTTTTCCCTTGCCTGTGAGAGGCAGACTATCGCCTGGCCCAAAAATAGAGCTGCTGACCTAAATGATGTCATACATTCACATCTGAACAGCCTTCTAGTTCCGCCACTTCTCTGGGCTGTGCTTTTGTGTAACAAAGAATTTAGCTGGCCTTTGTCTGAAGTTCCTGGGAGAGTCTTTCAACCCTTGGGATTCCCTGGGCCAATAGAGAGAAGTCTTACTACTCAAAATATAGCCCTGGGGCTGTGGGTGATGGTTTGTGTTAACAAGGTGACTCCAGATGGGGGCACAACATCCCAGAAACAGCAAATGGGATTAAAAGACTGGACTTTGCAGCACATATCAACGGTACCTCCAGGGAACATCCAGGAGAGCCTGAGTTCATCCGCTGCAGGTGAATCAATGCAACAAACCGATACAGATAATAGTAAATAAACCCAGAGTTTCAGAGCTCGAGTGAGCTGCCGTAGTTGGCAACACTCTCAGGAGTGATACACTTTGATCCTGAGAGGATGATGTGTCCATGAGGAGAACGGAAGCTTAAGAACACTTTCTCGAGTCTTCTAAATTGTTGTAGGGAATTATGGGAAACTGAGAGGCTCTATAGGGCTCCAAATTAAGAGCCAGCTGCCCTTCTGAAGCTGGTACAGGAAGTAAGAACAGTCTGGGGCGGAGGGGTGGGGAGGTAGGAAGAGCTTTAACCTTCAGTTTGATTAGCAATGGGTAATTTTCTGAGTAATTAAATTTCTCGTTGTTGTGGCACACACCCCAGCAAAACAGAGAAGAGTAGGATGATTTTCCTCTGGGCTCAGAGGTTTTAGTCTCCCATGTGGTAAAGCAAAGCAGCTCGCCCAGGGTGGCCAGGCATGGACAAAGAAGTGGAGTTGGGGCACTTCTGTATGCTGGCAGGTTTTCCTGCCAGGTGTTACAGCCTGTGCAGGGGAGGTCTTCCCCACTTTTCTCCACTTTACTAATCCTCTCTGGAATTATCCTTATAGACACACCTAGGGAGAACCTCATTAACCCCTTAGGTGCATCTCCATCCAATCAAGGCAGCAATCAGGATTTATCATCACAATGATTTATGGGGCTTAAAACTTCGGGTAATTCTGCCAAGAGGCATGCAGGCATGCTGGTCAGGATAAACACATGCTGGTCTGACATAGGATTACACACAAGCCTAGGGCTCAGCGTTGGCTTGCTTTGTTCAAAGCCTGAACCTACAGATTGATGACTTGGGGCAAGGTTTTAAGCTCTCTATACCTCAGATGCTTCATTTATGAAAAGAAGATAGTAGTAATAATAATAATAGCTATTTCAAAGGGCCGTTTGAGGAAATGCATTACATACAAGTGTTTGCAAAAGTTATTTGTTTCATACAAATGAATGCAGATTTTCTAATAAAATAACCAAGAAGTGCACAGCAGAAGTACCTTTTATCTCAACTTTACTATGGTATCTAACCATAGCTCTTAGACATTTAGTAAAGGGCTGTGGTGATACTTTGTTTGTGCTGTAACAAAGTTTGCCTGAAGATCGGAGTGCAGAACTAGCCACTAGTTTAGCTATAGAGGCCAGGCCGTGGAGGCACACACCTATAATCCCAGCACTAGGGAGGCAGAGGCAGATGGATCTCCATGTGTTCAAGGCCACCCTGGGTTACATGAGATTGATCCACTCTAAAAGAGAAACAGAGCCAGGTGGCAGTGGCTCACACCTTTAATCCCAGTACTTGGGAATCACATGTCTTTAATTCCAGAACTAGAAAGGTGGAGACAGGAAGGGATACGGCTGGGCTGAGAGAGGAATATAAAGCAGGAAGAGACAGGAGCTCAGGATTCAGTCTGCAGACTTGTAGAGACAAGTTACCCCATTCGGTCCGAGGATTTTGTAGAAGTAAGAGCTAGTGTCTGGCTGCCCTGCTTCTCTAATCTTTCAGCTTTTACCCCAATATTTGACTCCAGGTTTTTATTATTAAGACCAATTAGAATTCACACAACAGTGGCTGATTCTACTGCAGTTTTTAGAGCACAGGAAGTCAATAATGAATGTCTACCTGTGGTGATTTGGATAAGATGTCCCCCACATTCTTGGGCATTTGAGGACTCAGTCTCTCATTGGTATTCCTGTTTGGGAAGGCTTAGGAGGTGTGGCCTTGCTGGAGGAAGTGTGTCACTGGAGGTAGGTTTTGACTTAAGGACTTACACCATTGTGAGTTAAGTTCTCTGCTTCCTGTTTTGTGTTTGGATACATGAGCTCTTAGCCATTCAAGCTGCCTTGCCTGTTACCATGCTTCTCTGTAAGGACAGCAATGTAGTCTTGGGCCTCTGGAACTGCATGCCCCAAATAAACACTTCCTTCTCTAAGTTGCCTTGGTCACACTGTTTTATCACAGCCATAGGAAAGTAGCTAAGACATCAACCAAATCACTGATGTATGACTGTGAACCACAGCGCTGCATGGAGCATTCACTCCCAGAGGTTATACAAGAATACAAGAAGATATTCAAGCTGGTCTCAGAGGGGCTCCTGGCCAGTGGGATGTGGACACAAAGCCTAGCTTCACTTTAAAGGGAGTAGTAGTGGAATCTTAGCCCCATACGATGACGATGGACCAGGAATACAGATTCGGGTTGGGACAAATCACGCTTCCATACAGTAGTGATTACATGAACTTTTATAGTCCCAGTAAAGGAAGACATGAATCAAGGTCTTTTCCAAGCACAGTGGTGGAAACATCAGGGAGGCAGGTTATGGTGGAACAGAGAAAAATCTACTATGAGTTTGAAATGTTATCTGATAATACGCTCAGCTTTTGATTGGTAGGAACTAGCTGTCTTTTTTTTTTTTTTTTTTTTTTGAGACAGGGTTTCTCTGTGGCTTTGGAGCCTATCCTAGAACTAGCTCTTGTAGACCAGGCTGGTCTCGAACTCACAGAGATCCGCCTGCCTCTGCTTCCCAAATGCTGGGATTAAAGGCATGTGCCACCACCGCCCGGCCGGAACTAGCTGTCTTTTAAGTAACTATATTTCAAAGGTTTTATCAGGTGGTTGAAAAGATGTCAAGTCAGATAGAATTGGGCATTGAGGAGCTGCTAAAGAGACTAAAGAGTCACAGATAATTTGGTCCTGGATTTGCAACATTCTCCACAATTGGGAAGCTCTTTTCAGTCAATTTACCTTGTAGAATCTTGAACATAGGTGCTAAACATGGCCTCGGTTTTCTTTTCTTTTCTTTTTTTCATGGAAATTGAGTCACAAGGACATTTTTAGTTCCGAGTCCCTCCCTTCAGCTATTTTGTCACCAAGACTCCATTTACATTGTTACAGAACTGCACAAGCTGTTTGTGATCTTGATGGGTGGCACACAGTTGTTATCCCAGCACTTAGCAGTCGGAGGAAGATCAAAAGTTCAAGTCCAGTTTGAGCTATACAGCAAGACCCTAAAAAAACAAAACAAAAAAATGAACCCCAAGGCCTAGAGACATAGATTAGTGATAGACTAAAATGACCTTGTGACTCAAGTTCCAAGAAAAGAAAAGAAATAGAGTTGTATATTCTCAAGACCCTGGGTTTAATCCCCAGAGCAAGAAAAGGAGAAGAAGGGAGGGAGGGGAAAGGAAGGGAGAAATGGTGCGAGAGGCAGAAACAGAGATGAGGGGAAGGGGAGGAAAGGGGAGGAGAGAAGAGGAAGAGGAAAAGGAGGTAGGGTGGATAAATGACAGCGCTTCCAAAGAGACAGCTGTAACCTTTAAGTAAAGGAATTCTGGAGGAGGAGAGGAAGGAAAGGGAGGATGAGGAGGAGCACAGGTAGAGAGAAAGAGCCAACCTAATGTGTATTGTCTTCTGCTTATCCCTCTCCTAATTGATAGTTGTAGCATTTAAATCAATAGCTTTCAAAGCAAATTCTCCCAAGTGACAGCATCAGTCACCGGCTCAGACACTCTATGAGGGGGTTCTGCTGTCTGTTTTAACAAGCCTGCATTTGGAGACTCTGCTTCACCATTTAAGATGTGCTGGGCTCCTTGAATGTGTCATACAAAGTAGGGTTGCGTTCAGACCAGAAAGCCCTGGACAGCTCTGTGGTTCTGATGGGCTTACAGGCATCCTGCTGATGGCTCATACATTTCACCAGGGTATGCAGCCTGATTCCCTCTGAGATCTCCTCCACAAAATACCCTAGCCGAAGAAATTCTCCTGAGCCTGCTTTTGCCCTTGGATCTGGGGTCAACCTCCAATGCCGTTCATCATTCACAGAGTTCTAAGATTACGAGAGCAAGGTATCTCAAAGAGGGAGCAAAGCACAGCAGTGAGAAAATGAAGGGGGCCAGAGAATGAGGGTTAAAAAGAACAGCATTCTTTTTCGTCTCTTCTTGTGTGCTCTTTAAGAAAATGTACAGGAGCTGGGCGATGGTGGCGCATGCCTTTAATCCCAGCACTCGGGAGGCAGAGGCAGGTGGATCTCTGTGAGTTCGAGACCAACCTGGTCTACAAGAGCTAGTTCCAGGACAGGCTCCAAAGCCACAGAGAAACCCTGTCTCGAAAAACCAAAAAAAAAAAAAAAAAAAAAATGTACAGGGTCAGAGATGTGGCACAGAGGTCAAGAACTCACACCCCTCTTCCAGAGGCCTAGGGTTCACTTCCCACTTGGAGGCTCACAACTACTTGTAACTCCAGCTCCAAGGGATCCTACTCCCTCTTCTGGACTCCATGGAATCCTGTACTCAGGTACATGTACCGAACATATTCACATTCACATAATTTCTAAATAGTGAAATTTTTTAAAAGAAAGAAATGAATGAATGTTAAAAATTTGATTCCATGCACTTCAATAGTATCTTTTGTCCTGGGCATTGTAAAAAAAAAAATTTCACATTCAATCATTTTAGTTAAGGACATGTTGTGACATTGACACTGAGTTATCAAATGAAGGCACACAGGAAAGGACTAGATACCTGCACTTCCCTAGAAAGCCTTCTGAGGAGGCAGCTCAGATACAAAAAGACTAAGGTTGAATACCAGGAAATGCAGGAGTCAGAGGAGGAGGCAAAAAAGTCACTGAAGGCACACAGAACAGGCAGCCAACAGAAGAACTGGCAGTCTCCCCATGAGGGGATCGTTCAACCATTTCCACTGCTGCACAATGCAGGTTTTCTGACTCAAGAAACCATGGCCATTGTGTTGGCATACAGAAGACTTCCTATTAAATAACTCTTACATCTTAAATTAACCCATTTCTATTATTTTATGTTTTACCACAAGGCTTGTGGTTTGTTACCTCTTGCTTCTTAGGTGGCTACATGGTGTCTGCCTCCTTTGGCAGCTACATGGTGTCTTTCTGACTCTGCCTACTCTCTCTCTCTCTCTCTCTCTCTCTCTCTCTCTCTCTCTCTCTCTCTCTCTCTTGTCTCTCTCTTTCTCTCTCCAGCCTGGCTATGTTCTGCCCTGATATAGGCTGAAGCAAGTTCTTTATTAATCAATGGTAATAAAACATACTCGTAGCATATAAAGGAGAATTCCTCATTACCATTGAAAACTATAAAGAGTGCAAACAGCAAGAGTTCTCACATTGGGGTTTCCCACCTACCACTCACAGTGAGGTGTCCTTTATTTTAATCATCACGGCAGTCTGAGCCTGAGTTGTCTTAACTGTGAAAAGATGGCAGTCATCTGACCTTGTCTGTTTCATGATGTTATTACAAAAGTTTAAACATGGGTGTATGTGCACACACACACAAACCATTTACAACCAGCTTGAAGTAATTCCATGAACCCTATTGACCCATCTGTTAAAACTATGATGACACATAATAGATGCTCTGTAAGAATTCATTGCATGCACAGGTGCCCTCTTGCAACAACACTAAAGAGTATATGTTACAGTGTGCACTTTCTTCTACTATTGCTGTTTCAAAGCATGATGCATGGGATATATATAGTCAGACCAGACTTATTTTTAGAAAGGAGAAATTCCTTATAGAAATAGACTTGTTTATACTTAGATGTGAAAAGATTAAGGAATGCCTAAGCCACACCTACTCACTTTGTGAGGTTGACTGGTCATTGTCTTAGATAATTGGTATGGATTTTAAGCTCCATACTGTTTTTAGTAGATTCGTGTAGTTTGTTTAGTTGGTGCAAAGAATGACCACCATGGCATTATCAGCCCTTGTAGCTGACGTTAGTAACAAAATAATTCTCTAAATGAGATTTGTGATTTCAATGCCCTTTTCTATATAAATCAATCTTCCAGGAAAAACGTCACTCTGCCATGGTCAGCTGTCGCAATGCACTCCGACTTCCAGTTCATGACAGCTGACATTTAAACCAAATGACTTCTATCACTCTTTACTCTCTGCTCCAACAGGAAATGGGTCAGAGATAAGTATACACCCCTGGGTCACAAGTAATTGGAAATATTTTTAAAAGAAAGAGGAAATGCCTTAATATTCAGACCTAGACTTAGGAAAACCACAAATGAAGCAGAGATGTTTTAAAGGAACAGTGACCTTCCCAACTGGGGCCCTTTACTACTGCCTGACGTCAGGATAAAGGCTGCATAGCATCCACAGTGCAATGTGGCCGGGGCATTGACAAAATGGAGTTGGGGAGGCCTGAGAGCAGGTGCAGAGAGAGATGAGAGACCATGGAGAGGGGAGGAGACTTGTGAGTCAGTTTCAGGCTATGGCCTTAATCTAGGAAAATTGGAAGCAGTTATGTGGATTTTATTTTACGAATTTATTTTTGTTCTAGTGAGCATAAAAACAATGGCTTCATGGCATTTTCACATATATACATATATTATATATATTATTGTGATTTGTTTATAGATTTGGCTTTTCAAAAGATCACTCAGGGGGACTGAGAAGATGGTTCAATTAGTAAAATGCCTGCTACACAAACACAAGGACCTCAGTTCAGTGTCCCAGCACCCAGGCAGAAGCTAGTCAAGCGCATGCCTAGACTCCTAGCACTGAGATGGTAGAGACAGCAGGAACCTTGAAACTTCAGGCGAGAAAACACTGCTAAATCAAGGAGCTCCCGGCTCAAAGAGAGAGAGACCCTGGCTCAAAGCTAACATGAAAAGCAATAGTGAAGACACAACATCAAACACTGACTTTCACACTCATGTACACAAACACACACACAAACATGCACACACATGCAGGCACACAAATATACACACACGTGCACATGCTAAGTCAAGAAAGGAACAAATGGGGATATTTTCAAACAACAGTGGGAAACCACTGAAACAAGATTTAAAAGGAAGGAAAAGGCCAGGCAACCAAGGGGGAGAGGCATAGAAGATACAGAAGAGGGGTCAAACCCAGCAAATGCTAGAGACAGAACTGGTAAAATGTCATGACCAAGGCTTCCTGGAATGAAAGAGTAAATAAGTCTCCTGCTTGAGCCAGGTCAGGGAATATCAACTTAGGAGAAAAAAGAAAGCAGATTTAGGGCAAGAGATAGTAATATCATGAATAGCAGAATAGGCTTTCTGTCATGGTTCTACATTTTCAGTTATGTTATCTCATGACTACAATTAGGCAGGGTGTGAATAAATGGTCCCAAAGCAAGGTGGCATAGCATCCTCTTTAGCACACTGAAATTCCTCAGTGTCAAGTCTGAGAAAGACAGGAGACGAAGTGTGATCCTTGGCAGTCGGTCGACAACCTTTTGAAACGTAATGAAAGCACAACCATTGTACACTTGAATGCTGTGCTACAACAATACCTGGTGACCAGTAGTTGCTCAGTGTGTGTCCAGCTAGACCTGAATGCCCAACTGCTAGACACTCAGCTGAGACACTATGGCCATTTATTTATAGCCTGGCTTTTTCCAGGAAAGATCGGGAGCGGTTTGTCTACAAGGATTTGTTTTATAGGTGGTTTTCTTTTGTACAAATTACACTCGTGGTCTTCTATCATGACCACACTAAAGGAGGTGGGGACAGCTACGGGGGACAAAGTTCAAAGGCCAAATTCTACTGAAGCTTACCTATTGATATCTGTATTCCCCAAATGTTCTAGTGCTTTCTTATTTTTATTTATTTAGCCTCAATCAGAAACCTGCTTGACTGAACTCACAGGGTAAGACTAGACTGAAAATTTAGGTCAATCAGTAGTAGCCCAGCCGTTCATTAATATTGATCTTTCCACTTCCCCGTGTGTGGAAAAGTGTAGAACAGCTCAAGGTGATACCTTTCATGTGGACACCAATCTTACATTGCTTCTCTATCAAACTTTGTAACTTGGAAGTCCTGGTCTGGGACTATGTACTCTATTAGTAATGATGAAGCCTTGTCCTCGGCTTAGAGCAAGACTGTGGAACTGTTGATGTGACCTCACCTAGTCCACCTTCTGCCACTGCTGACCCCTCTACTGCTTTTCTGCTTCACATCCTCCTTTATCCCCTAGCTGCTTCTTCTCAATCCCACCTCCATGTTCACACTACTTCAGCCTCCCATAGGAAGGATTTCAGCTTCCAGTTGTGTGCTGGTTTAGCTAAGAATGGCCCTATGGGCTCATATATTTGAATGATTAGTCACCAGGAAGTGGAACGCTTTGATAGGATTAGAACGATTAGGAGGTAAGGCCTTATTAGAGGAAGTGTGTCGCCAGGGATGGGCTTTGAGGTTTCAAAAGCTTATGTCTCCCCCCCACCGCTTCTCTGCTGACTGTGGATTGGGATGCTGAAAACCCAGCTACTTCCCCAGCAACATGTATGCTTCTGTGCTGCCACGCATAGCATCACGATGTTGATGAACTAAACCTCTAAAACCATAAGCAAGCCCCCAATAAAATGCTTTTATAAACTGTTTTTTTTTTTTCCTTTTCGAGACAGGGTTTCTCTGTGGCTTTTGGAGCCTGTCC
Organism: Chionomys nivalis; assembly: GCF_950005125.1. Taxonomy (NCBI): domain Eukaryota; kingdom Metazoa; phylum Chordata; class Mammalia; order Rodentia; family Cricetidae; genus Chionomys; species Chionomys nivalis. Next base: position 48,280,861 of record NC_080087.1, read on the forward strand.
TGGAACTAGCTCTTGTAGACCAGGCTGGCCTCGAACTCACAGAGATCTGTCTGCCTCTGCCTCCCAAGTGCTAGGATTAAAGGCATGTGCCACCACCTCCTGGCAGTAAACTCTTTTAATCTTACAAAAGTTGCCTTGATCCGGGTGTCTCTTCCCAGCAACGGAGCAGTGACTGGGACTATTTGTGAGCCCGAGCAGCCTGTTTTCTGTGTCTGATGTAGTTGGTGAATCCCAGGCTATCGGTTACTTTCCTAGCTGTTGTGACCGAATGACAAGAAGCAACTGAAGGGAGGAGGGATGTGGTTTGGGTTATAGCTTGAAGGGACATAGTCCATCAGAGTGGGAAAGACTTGGTGCCAAGAGTGTGAGGCTACTGGTCATGTTGCATCTGCAATCCAGAAGCAAAGGACAAGGAATACTGTCGATACATTTACTTCTCCTTTTTATTCAGTGTGGGGCCTGAGCCCACGGGTGGTCCCATCCTCATTCAAGGCCAATCGCTTAAATCTCTCTGACAAGGCCCTCAAAATCTTTCCCAGAGGTTTTCTTGGTAATTCTAAATCTAGCCAAGATAAGATGAAGACGAACCACCAACCCTATGATACAATCTTTCTGCCCTTCCTGCCTCTAAGCACACCATAGACACACATCAGCTCTCTCTCTTTTCCTCATGCCCTAGATCTGAGTCTTGTCAACTATTCCTCCACACCCTACCCCATTTTAACCAACTTCAGACCAGTGTTCCACCTCAACTCCAATTAGGGCCTTCAATCTGTTTTCCCTAGACACCTGGGTTTACTTCCTGTGGTCTTCCTCCTTCTACTTAAATTTCCAGCAGTTCAGTTTCAGTGTTACACTCTGAAGGATGTATTAACAAATTTCCTCAGTCCTGTTCCTGTTTAGAATCTATTAAAGCCTACTACTGATTTCCCACAGAATTAGACCCAGCTCTTTAGTTCCCATGATTCTTTGTTTATGCATCAGGCTCTAATCTTATGTGCCTTCTTATTGTTTGTCAATCATGAGAAGACATCATCTCTGGCCTTTCCTATGCACTGGTCATTCTGATGGTTAGTATCTTCCCCCTAAGTCTCTACTCAAATGCTATCTTTTAGAGAGGCCTCTCTGGTTATTTTAAATTAAAATCACTTCCCATCAATTTACCCTTATATCCAAAATAGGTCTTACTGCTGTGTAAATTGTTATATACCATTTATTTGTTAAGTACTCATCAGTTTCTCTATACCAGTGGTTCTCAACTTGTGGGTCAAGATCTTTTGGGGGATCACATACCAGATATCCTGCATGTCATATGTTTATATTACAATTCATAACAGGAGCAACATCACAGCGAGTAATAGTAATGAAAAGAATGTTATGGTTGGGGTCACCACGATATGAGGAACTGTATTGAAGGGCTAATTTCAGCATTAGGAAGGTTGAGAAGCACTGCTCTATACTGTAACATAAGCTTAGTGAGGGTGGGAACCTTATGTGCTATACCTTTTCCAGACTGTAGCAGACACATGTTGGGCACACAGAATTCATCTCTACTAAGTAAATAACAATACTCAGACATTTTACTTCAAGCATCCTGAGCAGTTTAACTGGGCCCACTATGAGTTTACAACCACCAAAAATCTTCCAAATTGGATGTCTTTCCTTAAAGTATTAAAATCTACTAATAGTTGCCTGAGAGAGCTGCAGCCCTTGCCAGTGTTTCCTCAATTATCTTGCCATCTCCAGGCTCTAAATCCCCATTATCACTTTCGTATAGAATTAGTTCATATTGCTCAAAGGCATGCAGGACCAGATATATTTGAAGGCACTCCAACTGATCAATCTGTTTCCAAGACATTAACAGCTGCCGTTTTAATCATTTATGGGACCATGACAGCTTTCCAGCTTGGAGTCAAGAACTGAGGCATTGTTTTTTGTTTCATGAAATTGGCTCATGAAGAAAAGGACTTTCCTTCCAATTTTGTAAAGTCAGGTTGGAGGCTGATGGCTATCCAAAAAAGCAACCTGGGATGTCCCTAAACCCATGGTGGCAGAGTAGCCTTTTACTGGCAATACAAGCTTGAAACTGGATCCACAAGTCTCCAAGTATCTATTACCATTGTAAAAATACCTAGGCAATTTTATGTAGGTTGTTGATGCTGTCTTTTTAGTTTAGAGAATCTGCATTAGTTGACTATCAGTACCAGCCTCTACCTTTGAACTGGACACCCTGTATAGAGAATATCACCAAGTTGAACAAAAGAAAATAGAAATGAATAACCATGTTTTATGGCCCAAAAGGACTTTGGAAGTGATGGAGACACAATCCTGTTGTGCTTTCCTTTCCCTTTAAGGGACAAGCCACGCCCACTCCCATTACCTCTGACCTGCCCGAGCCATCTTCCCTTCCCTCTTTTGTTTCTTCAGCATGTGCACGCATTTCCTCTCTCTCTTTCCCTTCTCCCTCCCTCCCTCCTTCCCTCCCTCCCTCCCTCCCTCCCTCCTTCCCTCCCCCCCCTCTCTCTCTCTCCCTTCCTCCCTTTCTCCCCTTTCAATAAATGCTTTTATGGCTACTTTCTGTGTCCATGGGTCTGCTCACAACCACTGCGCATTGGGAATTCTGCCGCATGGCTTCCCTCTGCCGCAGCTTGGGTGCCGGACTCTGGAGCCAGCGCCCGGCACCGCTGGGGACCCGCCAGAGCTTGCTGCTCCGTGAGCCGGGTGGGGGGGAACCCCGAACATTTTAAGAATAAGAAATCCCATTGGCAAAGGGCCCAGATATGTTGAATGACTGTCTAAACTTCCAGCAAAAGCTCTTCTGTTTCTTAGGCTTTGGGACACAGAAGGCTGAGCCTGTCATGGACTCTTTATGAATTCCAGTGATTTATCCCCAGACAGCACCTCAAAGGGGAACTCTTAACTCTCTTCCTCACTACTCTGGCCATCCCTCCTGGGTTTCCCAGTCTCAGTAGAAGGAACAATAACCATTCAATGCTTAGATGAGATCCAGGCTCCCTCTTACTTTCCCCATCTTTCCCATTCGCTTCCAGTTTATCAAAGGTTCTCCAATCACATCTCCAGTGCCATTATCTTGTCCAAGGTGCCATCATTCTTCCTTGTGTTTCTGTAGGAGATTGTTAAGTGACTTCTCTGGTTCTAGTTTTAGCCCACAATGGTACACATGCTACTTCATTTTCATGGACTTCACTATTCCACAGGATGCCTTAAGTTAGAAAAGAATGGTGTCCATTCAGATTAGATGCAGCCCTATCATGCAGAGCTTGATAAATGAAGAAGGCCTTTATGCTAATTAGAAAAGGTCTTTCCCTTCTCCACGCTCTCCACTTTGTGTCAGGGTACAGGCTTTGATAAGGCTTAATTAGTTTGGTGTCAGCCTCATGATTCCTGTGGTTGAATATCCTTTCTCGGTTTATACCCTGAAACAACACTTGCCTTCCCATTCCTGTACCTTCCATTGTCACCTTCTTTTCAGTCACCTTACTCTTTTTATGTCTAAGGAAATATTCACAATGGTGATGCTCAGTATTTCCTATAAGCCAGAATGAATTGATGATTCCCTCTGAGACTGGAACATGAGGAGAAAGGCCGTGAGATAAACTAAAAGCAAGCCTTCTCTGTTGCTAGACTCAATGCTTCTTTCAAATGGACCGCGTTCTAGGAAAACATTTTGATGGCCATGGTAGATGACAACATTGCAAAGCTGGAATGCGAGGAATCCTCCAGGACCTGCTTTGCTTAATTGCTTTTTCCTGCAGGGGCCCAGGGAGAGGACTATGCAAGGTCCATCACCATCACTTCTCTTCACTGGGGGGCTAGGAAATAAGTGTGGGAGAAACAACGAGTAAAACAGTGAATCAAAAGGTAATCCACCAAGAATGCTGAATGTGAAATTAGCGCTTAGAATAAATAGTGCCATGAAAAATATATGAAAAAAATGTACATTTTAATTTGGATACTTTAAATACTCTTACAAATAAAATTACCAAAAAAGTAGGCTGGTGATTATAATAACATTATCAATGATTTGTTGTGTAGTCCTTTTAAGAATATATGTAACTATAGAATTCAGTTTAAATGTTTATTACTTTGATAGTCATTTTAAGCCTACACGATTTAAACCAATCCAATACTTGATGAGTGGTTTCCGGGTACAAAACAAATGCTTGGTGCTTTAGGGTAAATAAGATGAGCATGACCGCAAAGAATGTCTACCAGGTGTTCATTGTCTCCTAGAAGTAAGAAAGGTTGGAAAAATAAAAGCAGGAACACAAAGTGCACTTGTCCATGGTTCCAATTTGCCTCTCTGTTTCTGTGATAAATCACTGAACAAAAGCAACTTGGAAGAGAAAACTGTTTGTTTGGTTTATAGATTAAAATCCACCCACCATGAGGAATACCAAAGCAGGAACTCAAGGCAGGAACTGAAGTGGGTACCCAAGAGAAATTCTGCTTACTGACTTAATTCCTCTGGTTTACCTAGTTATCTTTCTTCTACAGCCCAGGCTCTTGGGCCACAGTGGGCTGTGCCCTCCTATATATCAAATAACAATCAAGAAACTATCTCTCAGAAAAGCCCACAGGTCAATCTGATGTCACAATTCCTCAGTTGAGATTTCCAGGCGTGTAAAGTTGATAAATGATGCTAACTAGGACAGTCATCCTTCAGACAAATTATGATATCAGTTGAGGCCCAGGAAACCATGATGGCCTGAGTTGAATTTGCTAGATGAGGAGCATTTTGATAGATGGTTGTAGGGTAGAGAAGAGAAGGGCATGTGCCTGGGCTGTTTTCCAGATGCATAGACAGAACTCACTGCTGGGATGCCGGGCTGAGCCAGCTAAGAGATTTACCATTTGCTGGCATTTTACCTCTGAAAGGTAAAGAAAGAGGCCAAACAATGGCAAAAATCCCTCCACAACTGGTACTTAGCTTAGTAGATGCTTACAGTGCTCATCAGACACGCTAGACAGAAGTCAGTGCTGGTCTTCACTAAATATGCAGAAAAGAACATTCAAGCAATGAAAAAGTAAATCTGCCAGAGACAGGCTAATGAGAAGCAGAGTAAGACAAAGGCCACAGTGACTTGGAGCCAACAACCAAAGCTTCTCAAAGTGGCAATGATGGTCAAGGTCACAGCAAGCTGTGGCCCAGGCTGTGCCAAAGCTCTAGAGCTCCCTAACGACAGCTGCAAGGAAAACCTCCGGTTATTCAGCTTCTGTCTTTGTCACCAAGATGATGCAGAATAAAGAGACAGGAATGAGCCCTGGCCAGAGAGAACTGACATCCCAGGGAGGCGAAGGATTACAAAGAGCACACGCTCCTCTGGGTGAGTTCAAGAAGCCTGACCTCAACAAGTCACATCTCAAGGTTACAGCATAACTCACAAGTGGGCAACCGAGCAGCTGACATCTACCTTCAGAAGAGCACAGAAAATACAAGAGGCAGACGAGACAGGAGGTGGCATAAGCTGGTCCGATTTACACAAAGCAGAGTGGGGGAGGACTTTTTAAGTCAGAAATGGATATTTGACAGCAGTCCCGAAGGAATGCCTTAAATAGGAACCTGTCAGCATTTAAGGGGGGAAATTAGAAGTCAAAATGAAGTCATAATGAAAACATATATAGAACTGGGGCTGGAGAGATGGCTCAGTAGTTACGACCAGTAACTGCTCATCCAGAGAAACCAAGTTCAATTTTCAAAACCTACAGGGAAGCCAGGTCCAGGGGCTTCAGTACTCTCTTTGGCCTCCATGGGCACAAGGCCATGTGATGCACAAACATTATGCAGGCAAACACATAGACACGCAATATAATAAAATAAAATTCAAAAATATATAGACCTGTAGAATAGCGGAACTGGGAGGGTCTCTCAGACAACACAGGCCCCAAGTCCATCAAAATGCAGAACTTTGTGATTGGCCCATGTCCCATGATGAGACATGTTACTTTGCAAGACTGCTCATTAGCATAATCTTCTATTAGACATAATCTAATAATTCATTTGGGGTAAGTTGTAAATCTATGTTTTATTGTTGGCGTGTCAGATCCTGGTGCTAATGATCGTATGAACAGCTAATCTACAGCTGAACAAAGTGAGCAAAATTAACAAAACGGTCTTGGAAAAGGGTGCTTTTCATTTTAGTTTACACCAGGAAGACACCAGGTATGGCAGTTTGAATGAGAAGGGACCATAGACTCATGTGTTTGAATGCTTGGTCTGCAGTTGGTGGAGCTGCTGGGAAAGGACTAGGGGGTATGCCCTTGTTGGAGGAGGTGTGCCACTGGGAGTGGGCTTTGAGATTTCAAAAACTCTTGCCATTCCCAGTGATTTGTTTCTTTCTTTCTTTTTTTTTTTTTAAAAAAAAACAGCCATTTATATCTGCTTAGGTAAAGTTACAGGAGTATGGTGGTGTATTTACAAGTGGGTTTGTCCAGATAGACTATAACTTAGTGTCTGTATTTAATATTGACAACCAAAAATATATAAATATCTTCCATCTATACACAGCAGGGCAGGAGTGTCCATGTCTTCAACAGTGAGTTCTCAGCCTCCGAGGCCCTTCTCGTGGTGATGTCTGGCCCCCAGTGCACAAGAGACTAGAACCTGGCTAGCCCTTCCCCTCTCCTCCCTGCACTCCAGTGCTTCCAACTGGTCTCAGGCAAGGAAAGATTAATTGAGTGGTTGGGAAGGAAGAGTTAGGAATGGGCGAATCCTAAAATGGAGCCCGACCCCTATAATGGGGAGATCCGGGCCTGCGGAAGGGGGTGGCAGCTACCACCTCCTGGGGTAAAGCCTCATAGTTCATAGTTCGATTAGTGTGTCCTTGGTCATAGGTCCAGCCCTACAGATTAGCTTGGCGAAGAAGGCATTGTGTCTGGACAGGGCTTGGTCCCCACCCTCAGGCACTGAGCCATTCAAGGTGAAGACAAGGGTGTGAAGATAGGAGAGTGGCTGATAAAAAAAAAGTAACAAAAATCAGTAATAAAAAAATTATAAAACCTGTTGCTTATCTGAACAGATTTGAGCAACGGTCTTGCTTTCATTAGAATTCTGCAGCCACCCTGAATATTCTTCTGGACATCATTGCTGGCTGATGAAAGGGGCCCAAGCCCAGCTCGCCTGAGATCTGTCAGTTTGGAAGAGGTCTCATCTAGCTGCCTGTGCTCCAGAGAGATCCGTGGGGCTGCTGGGAGCAGGCCGGGCTGGGTGTGGGGCTCCTCACACTTGGGAGTCAGCCCCCAGAGGGTGGAACAGCTCTTCAGGTGTCTTGTCGCTTTGGCTTGCACCCCCCTGCCGGAAGCCGGAAGCGATCTCATAGAAGGTCCGGCCTTTGGTCTCAGGAACTTTGAAGTAGGTGAAGATGAAGAACAGCACCAGGAGCACCGTGAAGATGATGAAGACATAGGGGCCACACAGTTGCTCCACATACTGGAAGCACATGCCCACGATGAAATTTGAGGTCCAGTTAGAGAAGCCAGCCACAGCAATAGCAGCAGGACGGGGCCCCTGGCTAAACAGCTCAGCCACAATGAACCATGGGATGGGACCAGGGCCTACTTCAAAGAAGGCCACAAAGCCAAAGATGGCCACGATGCTCAGATAGGACATCCAGGGCAGCCGTTCCAGCAGGGCCAGTGCGATGGTCATGAGCACAGCACAGCCTGCCATGCCAGCCAGGCCAATGAGGTGCAGAGTCCGCCGTCCAGCTCACTCTACCACGAACAGCGACACTACAGTGAAGGCTGTGTTGACGATACCGGAGCCGATGGTGGCATACACAGGCTGCTGCACGCCCGCCTTCTCGAAGATGCTCGTTGAGTAATAGAACACAGCATTGATACCCGACAGCTGCTGGGACAGCTGCAGCACCACAGCAATGAGGAGAGGCTGGCGGTAGGCGGCCGAGCGGAACAGCTCCAGGATGGTGACCTTCTTCTCCCTCATCATCTGCCGACCCTCTTCTTTCATCTCCTGCAGGTCTCGGGTCACATCGGCTGTCCCGCGAAGCTTCTTCAGCACACTCTTGGCCCGGTTCTCCTCGTTTCGATTGATGAGCAGGAAGCGGGGGCTCTCAGGGCAGAAGGGCAACAGAATACACTGTAGCAGGGCTGGGACGAAGATGATACTGAGCAGCAGAGGCCACAAGTTTGCATTGCCCATAATGGAGTCCAGGCCGAAAATCTGGGCAATGAGGATGCCAACGACGATGCCCAGCTGGTGCAGCGTGCCTAGAGCTCCGCGGAGAGCTGTAGGTGACACCTCTCCCACATACATGGGCACAAAGCCGGTGGTCAGGCCACAGTACACTCCAATGATAAAGCGACCCAGGATCAGCATCTCAAAAGACTTGCCCAGTTTGGAGAAGCCCATGAGCACGGCACACAAAGGCCAACAGGTTCATCATCAGCATGGAGTTCCGCCTGCCAAAGCGATTAACAAAGAGGCCCATAGAGAAGGAGCCAATCATGCCACCGACGGAGAAGATGGCCACCGAGAGTGACCAGAGCGTGGTGAGCGTGGTGGGCAGGATGGATTCTCCATAGCGGTGGACCCATGTCTGGTTGTAGAACTCCTCAATAACCTTCTGGAGGGCATTGATGACACCAGTGTTGTAGCCGAACTGCAGGGATCCGAGCACTGCCCCTCCCACGGCCAGCATGAGGCGGCCAGTCACCTTCTTGCTGCTGGGCTCCATGGCCGCGCTGCGATCGTGGCTCTAGCTGTGCCAGCTGCGAGACGGGAAACGGGCGTGCTCTGACTCTGCGTCTCCCGCCGGATCTCCACGCCTTGGCGCACTTGGGACAACTTGGCTTAGACCAGGACTCCACGAGCGATTCCTCCACTCAGTTCCAGTGATTTGTTTCTGTGTGCTTCTCTCCTTGTCCCGTGGTTGTTATCTCAATATGTAAGCTCTCAGGTACTGCTCCAGCACCAAGCCTGCTTGCCTGCCTTCCTTCCTGCCTGCTGCTGTACTCCTTACCACGGTGGTCATGGACTAACCTTCAGAAACTGTAAGCAAACCCCCAATGAAGTGTTTTCTTTTAGAAATTGCCTTGGTTTTTGTCACAGCAATAGAATAGTAACCAAGACACCAGGCAACATGGTTCAAACTGGAGCTGATAAACCAGCCATGAATGTCACCTCAGTTCAGGTACTAACAGCTGGGGAAAGTAATGAGCTTTCCGATGTCCCTGTCACTCTGTTTACTTCAGACCCAAGGCCTAAATTTCTCTTAAATTATCTGCCAATAGCTTAATAATCCAATCCCTGAAGTTCAGCCTTCCATCACCACCAAAGCCAGAGCAGGATCATGTATCTTTGGTGCACCATGTATTTATGAGTATACTACAATAGTGTCACTTGGAAGCACACCACATGCTATATTTTGTACTAATTATTTTGTACCTACCTTTAGATCTTCAGTACACACACACACTTTCTTTGTTCTGACCAAAAGTACCACTGGTGTATTTTGTCAAATACCTTGACAGTTCACTTTCTCTTTTGGATTTGGTCCAGGGTTAGGATGGGTCTTTGCACTGCAACTAACCTATGCCAGAAAAGCTCTCACAGATGAGCCTAAAAGAATTGGGCTCTAATCTAATCTAATCTAATCTAATCTAATCTAATCTAATCTAGATAATATAGCAAGACAAGACAAGCAGCTTATTTTCTACACAATTCTAGATCCAGCCAAGCCAACAATCAGGGTCAACCAATGTTATACTAGGCACTGAAAAGGTAGTCAGGTTTTTGCCCAAAACACTGGAAGAAACTGGCTGCTCTTTGACCCCAAACTCCTACTCCTCAGTATGAACTACATGCCCTGGCTCCTTCTACTGCATGCATCTAGTTAAAACATTCTTTCCTTTCACTGTCCATCAAAGAGAAGCTGCACTTTCTGAGAGAAATGTTTTAAATCCATCACCTTGCACTTAAGGCCTCTTTCTTTATCCCAATAGGTTCAGGTACTCTCCTCTTAGGGTAAAATTCTCCAACCTGCTTTGGGGTGACCCCAGCAAAAGTCAGGCCACTCACACTTCCTCAACTACTAAGTAAAATATTACAGGCCAATATTGTACTGGAGTTATTTTATATTTCATTTTACACATTAAAAAGTAGAGATGAGAGAATTTTAAAGAGAACCTTCATCTGGTTTAGAAATGTCTGTGAATATGTGAAGAAGGACACTTACAAGTAATCTCACACTAGCTCAGAATTGAGTATAATAGAAGGTCATTTCTTTAGGGGTAGAATCACAGATCACAATCCTCTGCTGTAATGGGGTACAGCAACTGAATCCCACAGCTGGAAAAGATGCCAGATGCATACTTTATATCAGCATAAATAGTATAAAAGGCCACATCCAAGTGGACTGGTAATATAAAGGCTACGGGCAGTAGGAGTTCCTACAGCATTTTGCCCTTTTGCTTGAATAAGAGAGTTCTAAGCCTAATACAAAATTATATACAATAAGAACCAATATATCAAGCAAGAAACATGTGATAAATGTTTTAATAATTATTTTACTCAAATCAGTTTAAGTCTTGTATATTAAATAACTTTGCAAAGTCATGAGAGGAAAGTAACTACAACTATCTAGTCTTCAACACCATCAAAGATCTGAGAAGGGAAATAATATTACGTGAGTAAGCAGCAAGCAACTTTTAATTTTTTTTGTGATTCTGTTATTTATTTATTTATTAAAAATTTCCACCTCATCCCCTCCTCCCACTTCCCTCCCCCCTTCCTCTCCAGTCCTAAGAGAAGTCAGGGTACCATGCCCTGTGGGAAGTCCAAAGCCCTCCTCGCTCCAACCAGGTCTAGGAAGGTGTGCATCCAAACAGACTAGGCTCCCAAAAAGGCAGTACATGCAGTAGAATCAAATTCCAATGCCATTATCATTGGCTTCTCAGTCAGCGCCCATTGTCAACGCTATTCAGAGAGTCTGGTTTGATCACATGATCGTTCAGTCCCAGTCCAGCTGGATTTGGTGTGCTCCCATTAGATCAGGCACTCTGTCTCAGTGGGTGGATGCACCCTTCGCGGTCCTGATTTTTTTGTTCATCTTTTCCCTTCTTCTGGTCTTCATCTGGACCTTGGGAGCTCAGTCTAGTGCTCCAATGTGGGTCTCTGTCTCTATCTCCATCCATTGTCGGATGAAGATTCTATGGTGATAGTCAAGATATTCATCAGTGTGGATAAGGGACAAGGCCAGTTCAGGCACTCTCTCCTCTGCTGCCCAAGGACCTAGGTAAGGACTTTAAAATATGCAACAAATGACAGAGACAATTGGCTACCTGGGCTATCACCCAAAGTCTCATTTTTAATGTTGGAGCAATCAACTTTGACTAAGGCCTAGAGTAACTGACAAACCATTTTTAGAGGCAAGAAATATTTTAAAAACCATCTTACTCTGTCTTGGCAAGATTTGACTGTCATTTTTTTTTCTTGTATTCTGCTTGTCTTGTCTGAACATTGTGCATTTTGTCAGTGGTCGATGCATGCACAGTTCCTTGCCCAAAAGCCAGCTTTGCCAAGAAGAAAACAAGCTCCAAGTAGAGTGTCTTTAGTGCTCAACATTTTCTCAGGAATAGATTGGTCCTACCAGGAGCAAAATTGTGTCTCACTTTAATAGAACCCTAAGTTATTTAAATGCAATATTCTACAGCTCTTTGAAGTGGCTGAAGATTGCCTATCTATGTAAAATACAATTTCTATGTATCTAGAGAACCTGATTAGTCTAACTATAAGTATGACAAACATAGATGACTATTGATCTGTAATTCTTAATACCAATATAACTTAAAGACTAAGACTTTATGTTAGAACATTATACAATAAACAAATGTGCAACAAATGAGGACAATGACCTCAAAATGTAAACAATGTATAAGTATCTTGATCAGAGGTAGAAATATACATTGTAATATTGATGGGGGACAATGGTCTGTATCCTGTCAATTTTATTTTAAATAAATGTTGATTAGCCAGTAGTCAAGCAGGAAGTATAGGTGGGACAATCAGACAGGAATTAGAGATGGGGCAAGGAGAACAGTAGAATTCTTGGAAGAGGATGCAGTCCTGAACCAGCCACAGAAGAAGCAACGTGACTGCCTCACCGAATAAGGTACCAAGCCACATAGACAAGAATAATGGGCTAATATAAGTTATAAGAGTTAATAAAAACCTGAGCTAATGAACCAATTAGTTTATAACTAATGTAGACCTCTGTGTGATTTCTTTGGGACTTAACGATTGCAGGAACCAGGCAGGACAGAAAACCTCAGACTACATAATATGATAAATATATCCTAAAATTGTATCAGTATACAAAAATGCTTTAAGCAGAGGTGGAAGCATGCATGCATGCATACAATATGACAAAATAACTTTGCATAGATATACAAATGTTGTAGATGAAAATATGAACATAATACAATTATGTAGATATAAACAACAGCTCAAATAGAAATTGACATACTTAAAGTTTCTATTCCAGTTTAATAAGAAAAAAACAGTTAGGTTGGAGGAACGGGTGATTTATACAGTCAGATTCCTCCATTTAATTTAGGGGCTTTAGTAAAATCATGGGTTAGCAAGGGAGAAAGAGAAGAAAAAGACTGGGGGTCAAGGACTGGGACTTTGAATACAAACAAAACTGGACTGGAATCCTGGGGCCAGAACTAAATAGTCATGCAACTCAGCAAGTTATTTAGTTTCTGTGGCATATGCAAAATCAAGGCAGTCAAAGCATTTATGGCTTCCAGATGCTGTCAGAGGTAGGCAAAATGCACACGAAAGGCTTAGAACGGTGTCTGTCACACAGTTACTGTTCCATTATGTGTCAAGTAAAAAGAGAAAGCGGAATGGTGGGGGCCCAAAATTCCATTCCAGTAACCTAAATACAAATAGTTAAATCTTGAAAACGGAGAAAACAGTTTGCATTAGCGGAGCCGAGAAAAATGTCTTTCATAACATGAAGAGGCAATAATAATCTCCTTTAAATGATGCTAATTAGTGATAGCTAAATTGCAAATTATTGTTCATCTGAATCCAAACGTTATGTACAACATATATTGCCAAATACCAATCAGAATCCATCATGGAACATTTTTAAAGGGCACATTATACAATGCTGAATGAAACTCTAAATTATTTTTTGACCTTGACTTTATAATAATGTCATAAAGGCATCACTGGAGCCAGGGAAAAGAATTCCTTTAATTACTTGCTTTCAATATCTGGGAAGAAGTACTTCAGGGGTGACTTTAATGAATTTTGAATTACACATTTTTAGCTTAACATTTCCTCATTACTTCTTTCCTTATTAAGCACCACTAAACAGGTTTTGGGACACTGTAGGCGGTTCATGTCCAAGGTCATAATCTCACTGTACAGAGACATTTGCATATGCATACATGAGGGCCAGAAAGTCTTAATTACTTTTCCATGTGGGTCAGCACACTTCTCTTAGAAAGGTTTATAATAAGCCCATTTTTCAAAATAATGCTCTACATGTTCATTTACTGTCCCAATGCAGGCGGCTAACACTAAAAGGTGTGGTAAAATGTAACTCCATTTCAGTCACCCATCCTTCCCACTGGCCATTAAAAACAGCCAGGAAAGAATCTTGTGTTCCCACCCCGGAATGGCATGATGCATGCCTCCCTGCTGACTGCAGCCTTTGATGACTGCTGGAATTTCAGGCTGACACAGCTAACTGTTTGCTTTGTTTTTTAGAGAACCTTTTTTTCCTCCACTTATTAGCTCTCCCTGTTTTCCCTAGGGAACAACTATGCTCTACCTTCAGTAGTGCCGGTAGACATGCAGTGTCCTCCAAACCGAGGGGAGTCACATAGGCTAATGAGTCCCTATTTCATCTGAACAAATGCAGGGAAAGAAAGGGGACTCAAGCAGGGCTAACCGGTGCTTCCCCTTGCATTTAGACTGGAGACTACCAGAGAGGCGGCGGCTTTGTGGCATGGCATAGAGGGAAGCATTTGATGTGGCCAGCGACCATCTTTTTTCCTGCCATTTGAGGAGGCTGCTCAGAGAGGAGGACAATTGGACAAGATAAGCAGCTGAGAGCCAAAGGAGATGGAGAACTGACAGTTTCTGAACTTGAGTCTCTGGATGCAGCTGCGCTTGAAACTTTCCGCCTTGGGCTTTAAGTTCAAAAGCAAAACCAACACTTATGTTCATAAAAGATGCTAAATGTTTTGTGAGGAAAAGACTGGCATGCCAGACTTATCTTGTTATCAGTGTTTCTTTCCCTTCTTTAGGGCTCTAGTTCTAAGAGATGAACCCCAGGCTTATTTCTTATACCCTTCTAAAGTTAATCCCTGAGCCTGTAAATTTCAGCCATACCTATGACTTGAGTTTCGTAGTAATGGTATGGACAGTGTAATTCGAGGCAGTGTCTTTGGGCAGCCTTAAAACAAGACTTTATTCTTCTCTGTAAACATTGATATGGTTCAGTGCTTCTCGTCTGAGACAAATAGCACCTATTCAGTTGTCACAGACATTAGAGTTGCTTAGAGCTGAGTCCCGATGAACCATCTGCAAAGCTCAGGGATTGAGTCTCCAACATAGAAAGCATTGTGGTGGTGTACACACACACACACACACACACACACACACACCTGTGGCTTGGGAATTCCCTAATTTAGACAGGCATCTGACCTGAACATGAAAGGTCCCAGTTTGTCTGATTGTCAGAAGCATGGGCAACCCTTAAAAGCAGACCCAAGGGAAAGCATCATGAAGACTTTGATTTAATGAATCTTTAAACGTTCTTATAGATCCTCACATGATACTCTTGAGCAGTCAAGTGTAAGAACTCTGAATTAAACGATGAGGCAAGCTGCCTTCTGTGAATCAATATTTCCAGTCACTTTGCAGAATCAGAACAAAAAGTCTGAGAGAAACGTGGCCTAAGTTGTCTTAAAATTAGAAGGCTGGACACTGACCCAAATATGCTTTCAAAACAACATGCATGGAACATGGTCAAAGTACGCTGAACGGACCAGGCCAAAACAGACAAGAATAATCCCAGTGTTTCCAAGGAGAACACAACACACAGGTTAGTAAACAGTTCGCAGCTGCAGTGCCGGGTTTTATCATCCTGGCCATTATTTTGAACACAAATATTGCTTGACAATTTCATGTTTTGACCTAAATGTAAAATACATTTTTAGAGAATAATTTGTCTATCATTAAAAATTTCAGGCCCACCATGAATCCAGACCACACACTGATAAACGAGCGCAGAGGAAGAGAATTAAAGAGAAGATTCCGTTGGAAGCTCTGAATTTCTGAAATGAGCCATTAGAAAGGAGTTGAAGAAGAGACTTTGGCTCAGGCTGCAGATATGGTTCTGTTGGTAAAGTGTTCACCTAGCATCCATAAAATCCTGGATTAAATCTCCAGCATCAAATGAACCGGATACAGTCACACATCTTGTAGACTCAACACTCCTGAGAGCTGAAAGCAGAGAGACCAGAAGTTCAAAATCGTATTTGGCCACAAAGCAAATTCAAGGCCAGTCTGGGAAACAGGGGACCCTGTGCTGGGAAAAACAAACAACCTTAGCTCAGCAACTTCTCAGCTGTAACAAGGTCTCTGCTCCAAATGTAAACCAGAGCACACAATAAGGAGGGACACAAAGACAGAAGTAGGTCTAGGAGCTAGAATTTGCAGGCAAGCATTGACAAAGAAAGTAGGGGCACTTATATGATGGAAGCGAGTCTGCTGACATCTCCATTAGAGTTTCCTCTGCGTAGAGTTTGTAGCTTTCCCCTTTTTTTAAAGCTTTCTTTTATTTATTATGTATACAACATTCTGCCTCAATGTATGCCCACACTCCAGAGGAGGGCACCAGATCTCAGTACAGATGGTTGTGAGCCACCATGTGGTGGCTGGGAATTGAACTCAGGACCTTTGGAAGAGCAGCCAGTGCTCTTAACCTCTGAGCCATCTCTCCAGCCCCGCAGCTTTCCCTTTTTATTCACCAGGCTGAAGGCCGTGGAAATGACACTCGTGATAGCTTCTGTTTCCATTCATGGTGATGATTCATTGTGGCTCTGTAGTCACTAGGAACCCGAGAGCATCAGTGAGGAGTCCCACTGCCTTCTCAATCACTACTCAATCAGCCCAGAAGCCTGCATATCTACAAACACCATGGTTTTATTTCAAACCTGGATTAGACTTCAATCGCCCAATTAAGGTTACACCAAAGCCATTAGAAATCAATAATCAGACAAAATAGTAGTCTGAACCTGTATAGCTAAAGAAAAACAAAAGCCAGCCAATTTGTCATCCCTAACTTTCTTGGGCTATTTTACTATGTGTATCGAAGGTTGACCCACAATGTCAACGGCCTGACAATCCCCTCCATATCTGAAAACAAAACTGTGTATGTTTATACTAATAAGAGGCACACACCTGAAGCCTCTCTCCAGAGCCTCTCAAGCCCAGAGTGGCTCTTCTGACTGTCCACAGTGGTGTGTGTTCATAAACCAAAACTCATGTAGTAGGGTAGAAAATGGAAGCAAAAAGGAGAAAGCAGCCAAAAATGGGCCAAATAAGTCTTATTAATACGCTTACTAGTATGCTAGAGGCAGTCATTTCAACATATTACTCCAGTTTTTTATTATCTTGAAATTCCCCACTTACTGAATTGATGATGTTCTTATTATAGGAACTGTGGTATTATCTAAGAAGTAAAAAAAGGTAGATTTCAACTTTGTATCTCAAGCTTCTTTTAATGATCAGAACCAACTTTGTAGAAGAAAAGAGGTATTAGAATCTTTAATCACTTTTTACATATTAAGAGCAAAATGGAGATATGGGTGTGCTTTTTGGTAAGCCTCCTCCTAAAAGGCAAAGTGTATACAGAATAAAGAAAACCCCTGACAACAAGAATAGGAACTAGAATGGAGGATGAGGACAAGTACGTGAGGGGAGAAGAGGTGTGAGCAACTTGGCGCATCCACTCCTAGGGGAAAACAAACAGAAAGCTTGGACAGTGTCACAGGGAATGATAAATTGTTCTTTTGTTAAGAAAATATCTCAGCAACGCTTAAGTACTCTCATTCGGCCAGCATCAAGAACGCATGAGAGACGACTGAGAAAAATATGTGGCCAAACGGATGCAAAGGCAACATCACAATGTGCTGCCCACATCACTGTGTCCTGCCCACTTCAGTCAAGAATGGATTGAGCAGTTGCCAGGCCCTAGGTCTACAAGATATCGTTGACACAAAAAGCAATTCTCCTTTTGTGCAGACGATCAAAGGAAGTGAAACCAGAGACTTAACTAGATTCTCATACACCAGTATTCACAGCAGCAATATCACAGTAGCCAGGAAGCAGAAATGGCCAAGCCCTATAGATGCGCCAAATGTGCTATATGCATACAAATGAGTAGTATCCACTCAGAAGGAGGAATGAAAGTTTCAGAACATGTTACATGGATGGATCTTTTAAAAACAGTCTTTTAAGTTAAATAAGCAAACACAAAAGAATGAATATTGAGGATTCACTTATATGAGATACCTAGTCAAATTTAGAGGGATAAAAAGTAAAATTTAGGTTAAGAGAGCTAAGAAGAAAGGCAAGAGGGAAATAATGAGCATAGCATTTGTATTTAGGACAGGGATAAAATTCTGGAAATAGTAGTGACAGTTGCATATTGATTGAATATATTTAATGTTAATGAATTTTATATTTAAATGTGGCTAAATGGTAAACTTTACAGTTAGTATATTTTATTATACACACATACACACAAATACTTTGTAAAGTTTACTGTGGTGACCTTAGAAAAGGAACAGGGGACTATGAAATGTCCAAAAGCCATAGCACGAAGATCAACAGTGGATACTCACAAAACATGCCAAAAGTCAAGCTCCAACCAGCATGGCTCAGAACATCTATTGTTCAGGTAGGCTCATGGACATTTTCACAGAAGCCAATGAGGATTCTAAACAAGTCACCAGGGAGAGAAGCGCAGCAGGCATCTCCCCATCAAGATACACCAATATGTAAAAGCTACACAAGCTCCTGTGCTTGCCCTGATGTCCTTGGAGGTGAAGCAGACCAGGTCCAAACTCTGAGTGGGATACTCCCAAGTGAAAGCTTTTAACAAGAATGGAATAACAGTATAAATTAAATTGTCACCTGCCACCACAGGAATAAAGTCATAAGGGATAGGATAAGATAAGTTGTACACAGTTTTTAAAAATTTCTTTCCTATGCAAGTGCCAGTGTCCTGGTGAACTCTGTGTGTGACTAAAAAGCCTGTGGTACAGTGTGTAACTGGTATCTTCTTTTACTATTCCAACACATTTAATTGTTTAAACACTTTCTGCAATCTTAAACCGCTGAAGTAGAATATGAGTTTGTGCCTCTTTCTAAATTGCTAAATCCCATTCATCCCTTTCATTAGTGACCTACAAATTTTTCCATCTCTCTTATTTTAAATGCATTCAGTTTGAACTGTCTTTACATTGGGACACACTTACTGCTTTACATTCTTTTACGTGGAAATATGGAGAGTGTAAAATCTGAATATTTCTCTCACCCATGAATTTTAAAAAACAGTCCACCATCTGGGCCATGACTTTGAGGTTACATCAATAAAATGAGAACCATAAAAGACAAACAACAGCCGGGCGGTGGTGGAGCACGCCTTTAATCCCAGCACTCGGGAGGCAGAGGCAGGCGGATCTCTGTGAGTTCGAGGCCAGCCTGGTCTACAAGAGCTAGTTCCAGGACAGGAACCAAAAGCTACAGAGAAACCCTGTCTCGAAAATAAAAAAAATAAAATAAAAAAAACAGCAACAAAAAATCAGGTTTCATTACCATCTGACATTATGTTTTACTCTCAAGAGACAGAACTTAAATTGACTATCAATGGCAAGCCTAACTCTCTACAACGAAAAACTTCTTGAACTAGAAATTTAAAACCCAGTCAGACTAGAGGGAAAATATCTAAGTAGTGCATTTATGGCTGGACTGTAGTTTCCTGTGATTTCAGAGCATCTCCTGGAATTCTTTACTGTTTAATGCCATTTACTTATGTCTCACATGAACGTTATCCTGTCACAGGAAGTCTCGAGGTCATCTGCATGCTCAGCATGCTGACACTTCTTCAAAGCAAACTGTTCTCTTTTCTTTTTCTTTTCTTTTTTTTTTGGGGGGGCGGGGGTGGGTTCGAGACTGGGTTTCTCTATAGCTTTGGAGCCTGTCTAGGCTGGCCCCCAACTCATAGAGATCTGCCTGCATCTACCTCCTGAGTGCTGGGATTAAAGGTGTGCACCACCAACACCCAGCCTGTTATTCGTTCTTTCAGACAGGAGTCTCTCCACATGGCCCAGGGCAGCTTCACACATTCTTCTTGCCTCAGCCTCCTGGGTGCTGGGATTACTGGAGTGTCCCATTGTACCTGTATCACAGAACCACCTCAGCCCTCAATCTACTGCCTAGCGTTTCGAGGTCATATGTCACCTTGTTGAAGTTGAGTGCTAGATGCCAATTTCCATCTGTCACGAGTACAGTAAAATCCACAGAAGACAGTCCAAGTAAAATGATGGTGGAGGAGAGTTGTTAAAATAAAACCAAAGCGGAATTCTATCCATTTCATTTCCAGCAAACAAACATACAAACTTCATATTGTTTAGGTTCTAAAGGACATTTCCTTATCCCTTTTATAATCCAATCACACATTAATACCTGGCATTCGTCTTGCCAAGCTGACATTGGAACACTACAGCACATTGGGGTCCACGTGTTCTGTGTTGATATTCTTTGTTTCTGGATGTTCCCCTCCACCCATAAGCACTGGAGGAGGAAACAATCTTTGCAGAGACTCTCCTCAGACTCTGACACTGAGGTGGGACATCTCTGGCCTCTGACACTGAGGTGGGTCTAGTCTTGCCTCTGAAACACTCTGTACTGAGCAGTCCTGAGGGTTTATCTTGTTAGTATCTTCTATTCACAATGAAAAATGTGTCACTGGTGTACGAATACTCAAGGTTGGATGTATGTCCGCTAAAGATTATCTATCAATTCTTGACAATGTCAAGTTTTAATATTGCCTCTTTTAAAAAAAGGTAGAATTTGAGAACAGAGATACAAGTGGATGAGAGGAATGAGGTTTGAGAAGCAATTTTAAGATAAACTTAAAATATAGTTGCATAAAAACAGACAATATACATTTCAGAAATAAAAGAGAGCTGGATTTACATTGTAATAAGTATGACAAGACCTATAAGCCTGCTGTAATTAAACCATGAAAGAATTCTTACCTATAAAGCTGTATATATAATTGCATATGTAATTTATTACATAATAAAACAGAATTTTCTATTCCTGGTGAGAATATGAGTTACTTAACAATGTTGAAAATAACAGATAGATAAAGTTTTTTTATATTTCTTTAGATGAAAATAAGTTCTTACCATATTAAATATTTAAGTATAAACATTAGGCACAAAATAGCCAAAGAAAATATAGAAAATAATATAACTTTTTGTTGGGAATAGTTTTTCAACATTATACAAAAAAGCACAACATTCAAGCAAGTATAGGGCCCAAACATTGACCTTACTCAAGATATTACCGGACTAGAGCAAACAATGCTGGTTCCTTCAACAGATTCATGGGAACGTTTTTAGTGGGAAGATGACACTGGGCCTCCGTGTTAAAGAGATCATGGTGGGGGAACAGTGTATAGACATAAAGATAGTGGCACCATTTTCAGGGGTTCAGTGTTAACTGATCTTTCACATTAAAAAAAAGTACATTTTAGCTGTTGTCTTTAACTTTTAAAGCCTGTATGGTTTGGATATGGTTGGTAGCCTGGGACCCACAGTTTGAGTATGGTTGGTAGACTGGTATCTATGGTTTGAATATGGCTGGTAGACTGGGATCTACAGTTTTGATGTGGCTGATAGACTGGGATCTATGGTTTGAGAATAGATGGTAGAGTGAGATCTATGGTTTGAATATGGCTGGTAGACTGGGATCTACAGTTTGAATATGGATGGTAAAGTAGAATCTATGGTTTGGATGTGGCTGGTTAGATAAACAAGCATCTTATCTGACAGCTTATACACTCTAGAGAGGTTAGTGGATTCTAAGGGCTCTGATCTAGTTGATGGTTGTAAAAGAAAGTGCCAGCCAGTCTACCCAAGCCACAGTTACCCTGCCCCAACTAGTCCACATGAGCATGAGCAGCAGGCACTTCCTCCCTGAGCCAACCTAAGGCCTGCAGCTATACCCAGAGACCGCTGACAAGGCAGCGGAGTCAGTCACCTGAGCTAATGGGACCAGAGGAAGAGGTATAACCTCCATAATAAATGAGTCTGCAGCATTCTCAAAAGATGGTTAAGACCTTTATGGATTCATAATAATATTCATTAATGGGAAGTGGGGGAAAGTATGAAGTGGGAGTCTCTTGAAGGAAATAAATTACCAGAGGGAAATCTCTCCCTCCCTCCCTCCCTCCCTCCCTCCCTCCCTCCCTCTCTCTCTCTCTCTCTCTCTCTCTCTCTCTCTCTCTCTCTCTCTCTCTCTTCTATGAGAAAGTAAAGAAGTAAAGAATCTTTCCTACCACATGTTCCCATCATCATGATGTTTGGTACAAAGTGCATGGACTGATACCTCTGAAACCATGATTCAAAATAAATCTTCCTTCCTTAATTGTGTCAGGCATTTGATCACAATAACAACAAATCTATCACAACCACATGTTGGTAGAGACTGCTCATTCATTTCCCAGCTGCCCATACCTGAAATAATCACACAGAAACTGTATTAATTAAAACACTGTTTGGCCTATTAGCTTTTGCATATTTCTATCTAGCTCTTATATCTTAAAATAACCCATTTCTATTAATGTGTGTAGCACCATGTGGTTGTGGACTACTGGTAAGGTTTTGTCCAGCAGTGTCTGTCACATGCAGCTGCTACATGGCATCTCCCTGACTGCGCCTACTCTCTTCTATATCTCTTCCAGTCTTACTGTATTCTGCCTTGTCATAGGCCCAAACAGCCTCTTTATTTACCAATGAGAATAAAACATATTCACAACATACACAGGGGAATCCTACATCAACCACATAGTATGGAAGAATGTAGACCATTTGATGCAACTTGCTTTACCATGCAGGAATATATGAACAAGCAAACAATACAATATTCCTATTCTCTTGTACATGAAAAAGTTATAACTCTGTGTATACTATTACATATCTTAACATCTGTATTCACTGAACACCACAAAGAGCTCCAAAGTGTAATCATGTTGTTTACAAGATTAAGCATTGCATCAGCATAAGAGGATGTGCTTCAACTCAAAGACGGACACACAAAAAGAAATACAAACATTGCTTTAAATATTATATTAGTGGAATCTTTCCTGATGTTTATGAATTAATTACAATATTTGCCATCTTACTCTTCACATTAAACTCAGTAAACTTAGGTTTACAGTTGTTAAAAATTATAGAAGAAAAAAGTGTGACTACAGAAGTATCAGATGGGCTATTTAATAATGCTAAAAGCTCACAACACAGAATTAATAAGAGGTTTTCTTTTGGAAATAATACTAGCTCCCATTTTTTATGTACATTGAAGCTTTTATTGTATTGTTATTCATGTAAAAGCACTGAAGAAAGTGAACCCTTGATGTATAACTGCATAATTAGAAGTAAAAAGTGTTCTGAGCCCATTTACATTCTAACCAACATAGACAAGATCCCAACTGTAGGTTCAAGAAGAACTCAAATGTGAGTAACTTAATTAGTTTAAAGTTCCCAAAATCTCAGCAAGCAAACACACATTCTAAGACAGAGCATCCCTTTACCCACACTGCATTCATTAAAATAATACCAGACCTAGAATAGAGCTGTGTGAACAACGCACTGGAAAGCCATTCTCAACACTTGATAGAAGGGTTGGGGTACAGAGCCTCCAAGTACCCACATTTTCAATTTGCGAGCCTCAAAGTCTCTTGATAACTACCAGATCAGTTCCCTTCATACTAGGCTAAAATTATTGAAGCCTCAAACATACTACTATAGCCCCAAGGTTTTTGAACTGAGGGCTAGAGAGTGCTGAATAACCTTACCACCAACAACGACAAGTATCCAAGCATTCAGTGGAGGAGGGGAGGCATAGACCCAGGGTTACAGAGAAGCCCTGGCAGTCATCAGGCCCCAGAAGCACAACTCAGTGGCACTTCTGCCCAGCAATACAACAGTATCACACTGCAAAACTCCATCTTCCCATTGCCAGCACCACATGATAGAGGGAGACAGCTCTCAACAAATCTGAATGAAGCACAAAAGCCTCATATGATGTAAGGCTTTACACTGGGCCCAGAAAGGACACAGTGCTAGTCTGTAATAGATGTGGGAGTAAAACAGAAGTTTCCCAACCTTTGGTGCAATGCTATTGGCTTCCTGTTGATTGGAATTGTGCAGTGAGTGACAAACTTAATGTCTAAACTAAAGCTAAACTAATCAGACCTGTAAATTTGTCAGGAAGTACTTTCATCTTTGACAGCAGGTTTCTCTGGATTCGCTGCATCAGAACAATAAATATTGACCATATTTCTTTCCCTAAATTTCAATTATTTTGTGGCACTTGTATACTCATTTAAAATATGTAGAGCTATTTAACAAACAAGAGATTGGCTTAGCTGGAGAAGTCAGTAGAGAGTAAATGACATTCTAAAATATACTATACAGCTACATGTAAAATATATATTAGTCATCATTTGAACAATAAAAGAAGAAAATGCTCTGAAATATTGGCATTGAAAATAATATTAACATGTATCCTTTCGATTATAGTACATAAAGTTTCACTTAAACTCACCTGAATATATAGTTATATAGTCAAACCTGATGAATTTTATAACTGTTTTACTCATTTTATTTAAATGTATAGGTACTGGTGTGTTCACTCATTAATTCTTATGATACCATACTTGGGCTATGACTTCCTTTGTGTAATAAGACTAAATGCTTACAGAGGGCATACCATCTTCCAATAGCATATTACACTATTGAATGCATCCCTCATTCCATCACTATCCCTTATGAGGGACTTGGGACACATAAGTTCATTTCATAGATGAGCAAAAACTTTAGTGAACTTCAGCAACTATAGCATATACGGTAATACACTCACTATATTGGGAGGCCAGGAGACAGAAATTGGACAATGATAAGAAGTCTTCATCTCCCATAACAAGAAGTTAAGATAGCATCTTAAAATTTGTCAAAAAAGGCAATAGCAAGAAATATGCTATAACAATTTAACAATTTAAGACATAAGTTGGGATGGAGGCATTCATGCTGGCAGGTGGGTAGTGGCTGAATAGGAGGGAATATGGAGTATATAATTAACAAGACAAATGAGTGCATGTGTTCAATATATTTGCATACACATATCCTTTTCTACAAGGCAGGTAGAGTTCCTGCCCCTAATTCCAATGCAAGAAGGTTGAATTTACCATCGTTTTTAACTTCAGCTTCTTTAAGCAAGATTTATGTTCTCATACCTTCTGTGCCACAGAAGTAACATAAATGTCACTTGAAAATGAAACTCGCTTGCTAAGATTTAGTGTACATTGCTATTTCCTTGAAATTTTGGTTCTTCTCTCCATCTGAAAGTAAATACAATTAGCATTTTTTTCATTCTCTGTTAGATTCCCTTAACTATCGCTGCATAATATATTAGGTGCCAATTAAGTTACCTTTAATTGAATGAAAATTCCTGCATAAATGATCTCACTTGCTATGTACTGGAAGTCTCTGTTCTTTCAGACACAAAAGACCGAGTCTATTTATAAGTGCTCAACATGAAGCAAACTGTACTTTCTCAATCATTTAGAACTGATAAATAAATATAATTATTCCTCCTGCAGAGAATACTTTAATAACTAAATATTAGCTAGAGAAGCCAGAGGAGAGGCTTGCTAATCACTTGACAATTTTTTCCTCAGTTATGTGTGTGTGTCCTAAAACTGTTAAGGCTGACTGGCAAGCTGCAGATTCCAGAAAACAGCTCTTGACAACCTAGGGAATTGTAGTAGAACATCTTTCCTCTCCACGCTAGAGCCTAGACATTTCCTAGGCCCTAGAATCAAGGGGGAAAGAGCCAACTCAAGAGATACTAGAGAAGGAATCTGGCCTCTGCCTGTCTGACTCAAGTCAACTTGATCTTCAGGGGAAAGGAAACAGAAGCATTGCTCAGACCGTGGCAGACTTTAGAGATGATTTGAAGACTTCAAACTTGATCTGAATTTAACTTCACCTTGACAGAATGGAGGAATTGTCCCCCAAAAGTGACCAACAGAAGAGTTGTGTCTTGTGTAGCCAGGGTGGTTAATGTCTACCCATTAACATTAAGTGACTTCAAGTAAATACAACAAATGATTACGAGTAAATGTATGAATCACACCAGTTGTACCTGGAATGATGACTAACAGTTTTAATAAAGGGACACAATTTTCCATCGTCGTTTTTAAAACTCCTTTTTAACTGTCTCAGTCCAGTACAGGAACCTAAAATTGATTCTTTAATATTTAATAATTCTCATTCCAGTATATCCAGGGCTTTTGCTATAGACTATGTGTCTATTGTTAATAGAATATTTTTCTTTTAATGTCTGTACTTTTAAACTCAAATGTTGTCCAGAAATCTTCTAAGAGAAAATGGAGGGATTTGTTTTCTGTTCACACAATGGTATCTGTATGGATTTCTTTCCAACTAAACTCTGTAGTAGAAAATTTAAAAAGTGTTGTTTTAATTAATGACAAGCTTGCCAAATGGCTCTAAGATTTAAATAAGATGTTACGTGGGGAACATTGGGCACTTAGGGGATAAGGAAGATACCCAGTGGAGAATTTCCCCTCATAGATAGCTAGCTTTCTCCAATCAGCCTGGGGGGTACAATGGAGGAAAAACTCCCCAAAATAAACGTCATGCTCACCTTCCCTTCTGCTCAGAAATGGCAGAAGTAATTGCTAGTAGAAGTTTCCAGTAGCTAAGATAGCAAGGCATTAGAATGAAGGATTGTTTGTCCTGCTCGGACTGCAGGCAGTGAGAGAGGAGATCTCCCTTGGCTTCTCCTTTCCAGAGGAAATAAATGGGTTTCCTCTTGCAGGCATCCATCCTTCCATGACCTGCTGTGGCCACTGCTCTGTGCTTATTCTCTGTGACAGCTGATGTCTGACAGCAGCTTGACTGGGTGAAGGGGTACGGAGAGGACTGGGCAAGTTTTGTTTATGAGAGGGGTTTCGGGGATGTTTCTTGAGGAGATTGACCTGTGAGTCAGCAGGGTGGCTAGGGAGGATGTGTGTGCCTGAGCAGAACAGAGCCAGACTGAACTGGTTCACCAGTCACTCCCTCTCATCCCCCACCACTGAGCTGCAGCATCCTCCTTCTGCTGCCCTCGGACATCAGAACTCAGGTTCTTGAGGATTTAGACTCTGTCCAGGAATTGTGCCAGCCACTCCCTGATGCTGAGCTTTTCACGCTTGGAGTTCGCCACACTATCAGCTTTTCTGCATCGCCAGCTTGCAGTTTTTTATAGGGTTTTTATCCTCCATAATCACATGAGCCAACTCCCCTGATAAATCCCATTTCACATACTCATTTTGTTAGTTCTGTCTATCTTAAGAATCGTAGATTAAAAAGTATGGAAACACCAAAATCTGAAATTAAAAAAAACAAGAACATTTGAAGATTAAAAAATGATTTCTCAATGTTTTAATTTTGTTGTTTTGTGTGATTTTATATGTGCTGTGTGTGTGTGTCTACGTGCAATTGAGTGGGTGCACATTTGTATATGGGGGTCAGGGGACAATCTCGTGTTACTCCTCAAGTACCTTACACCTTTTCAAGAAACAGTATCTCTCACTAGCATGACTCACCTGTAAGGCTCAGTTGTTGGCCAGGAGCCCCAGGACTTCCTTGCGTTTCTCCTCCCAAGGCCGGCATTACAAGCATGCACAATCCTGACTTTTCAATGTGAGTTCTAGGGATTGAATTTGAGTCCTTTTACTTGCAAAGCAAACACTTTAGCAATTAACTTATTTCCTTAGCCCTGATTTTCATTGCTATGCTCTCTCCAGTCTCTCTCCCTGCCGAGAAAATTTCTAAATGCCCATTTGCCACCCAAAGCCATCTTCTACCTCTGAACTCCAGGGTCCCCCGACCTTAAACCCAACATTAGTTTATTGCTGTCTGTGGTGCGTGTGTGTGTGCGCATGAACTTGCCTGTGTTCTATAAATTACACAGCACAATTCTCTCTTGTGTCTAGTGACTGGACATCTACAGATACTCAAATACACATGTTCACGCCCCTTTATACAGACTCCTGCCTTATCTGCATATAATCTGTACAGTCTGCCTGTGTACTTTAAGTCATGTCTACATTACCTACAGCACCTAATGCAATGCAAATCCTACGGAAATAGTTGTTGTGTTGTTTGAGACTGACAGGAGAAACAACTTTATATGCTTAATACAGATAAACTTTCGTTTTTCAAATGTTTTCAATCTGTGGTTGGTTGAATCTGTGATATGTGCAACCTTTGACTGTTTACAATGTGTATAGTTATAGAGATGGTTTTTTACAGAGAGGCTACTGATGGCTATAGTGGTCATATTCGGTATCTGGCTCTGGCCAGTATATGGCAATTTTCCTACTCCTTTTTGGGATGTATTAGGGAACATAAGTATTTGAAGCCAAAGTTGGAGGCTGTAATTCTGGACTACATTTTCCTTCAGAGTAACATTAGATTAGAACACTGATCAGAACAAGAAGATAGAAGAAGCTGAGATATGCTTCTGGCTGCCCTTCCATGCTGGCTGCCCTTACAGCTTTTGCTGACTCTTTTTGCTAGAAGAAACCTGATTGGTCTCTCACTAGTGAATTGCATGCTTTTTATAGTCCATTTCCAACCTACCCCTCAAAATGTGATCTCACCAGATTGGCATCATGTGTGAGCTGATAAGAAATATCAATTACAGCTCCTCACCTTTGCATCAGAAACCTGAGCAGAGAGACCAAACAAGTCCAAAGAGCCACTAATAACTCAATAACTAGAAATCCGGGCTACACATTAAAACCACATAAAAACCTTTTAAAAATGCTAGTGCTTGAATAATATCCCCAAACATCATGACTGAATTATTCTGACAGGTATGCAGAATTTGTTTTTTAAAAAGCAAAAGAAGAGATGACTCAGTTGGTCAAGGCATTTGTTGCCAAGCCTAGTTCAATCCCTGGACCCCATAGTAGAGAAAAGGAATTGACTTCTACCAATTGACTTGAACCATCCACATATGTGCTGTGGTGTGTGTGTGTATGTGTGTGTGTGTGCATGAATGTGCATGTGTATGTTTGTGCATGTGTGTGCGTATGTACATCTCTGTCTGTATGCATGCATGCCTGTGTGGGGTGTGTGCATGAATGTGCATGTGTATGTTTGTGTATGTGTGCATACATGAATTCATGCCTATGTGTGTGTTCAAGAATGTGCATGTGTATGCATGTGTGTTTGTCTGTGTGCATACATGACTGCCTGTGTGTGTGCATCACCACACATACACATATGTGCATACACACAATAAATAGATTTTAAGAAAGAGGGAAAAAGAAGAGAATAAAGGCAGAGTCAGCGTGAGAGCCTCATCCAATAGAGCTTGGTTCCATTCTGCTTGCGAGCTAAGGGCTTAGACTTGGACATAAGCTGTAACCACAGATGGTGCAGCAGGAGAAATAAACAGAGGAACAATGGAGATTTCTGGAAATTTTTCTTTCATTTAAAAAAGGACCACAAACAATGAATTTTTCCTTCAGTCTTTGCACATTGTTGTTAAGGGCTTACAGCCAGAGGGGAGGTCCCAAATCTAGATTCTCAAATCATTTCTCTGATGAAATAAATAACTCCGAAACAATTGTAATCCATCTTCTTTAGAGACACAATAGAATGTATATTGTTTAGATACTGTGGGTTGGGACACAGGTGAACAAAACAAACTAACAATTATAATCATAGTCTAGATTTATTAAGCATTGCATCTAATTTTGTATTTCAGACGTAAAATTATTTTTGATATCTCCAGACTCTAAAATGTAAGAATAAATTTTAAAAACTGGACAACTAATTAGTGCAGTTGTTTCTTTTGTTTTATTTTAGGTTTTTTGTTTGTTTGTGTTTTTTACTCTTTCGGTACCCACCACCCAACTCCCAAATAAATACACAGAGACTTATCCTTACTTATGAATGTCTAGCTTTAGCTTGACTTCTTTCTAGCTAGCCTTTCTAACTTAAATTATCTTATTTCTCTCCAGCTTTTCTATTTCCCATTTTTCTTTAACTATGTTTTGCCTCTGGGCTTTTTACCTTTTTCATTCTTATGTATTTTCTTTCCTTCAGACTCCATGGCTAGCTATGTAGTTGGGTGGCTGGCCCCTGTGACCTCCTCTCCTCTTTTCCTCACCCTTCACTCTCCTCACTAGACTTTTCCTTCTATTTATTTTCTCTCTCTGTCAAACCCACCTATTCTTCCTCCTGCCTACCTGTTGGACAGTCAGCTCTTTATTAGACCAACCAGGTATTTTAGGCAGACAAAGTAACACAACTTTACAGAATTAAACAAATGCAACATAAAAGAATGCAGCACATCTTTGCATCATTAACTGGATATTCCACAACATAAACAAACATAACATGTCTTAAGCTGTATTCCACAACAAATTGGAGTATTTGAAAGCATCCTAATAGACATATTTCAGTAATTCAGTAGCTTTTTTTGTTTCAAATCATATAATTTTATGTTGCTGGTAAAATTAAGTTTAATTATTCATAAATGATGCAAAATTCTATATTTTCTGGAATTATTCTATAATTCTAGCATATGCCTGAAAAAATTATTTTGCTGTATTTCAGGTTTTGGATCTTGTGTAAAAATCTTTTTTAAGTTAGTTGGAGCATACACTTGACATTTCTCTATTGACACATAAATGAAATGATTGAGAATGTTTTTGTTTCTTTGCTTATTGATTTTTTTTTTTTGGTGGGTGGGTGGGCACTGAGCAGATTTTTTTCCCATGTTTAATTGTTGTTATTATTCTGGTTTGTTTCATTTTGTTTTGTTTTAGTTGTAAACCTATTTTCTGAAATCTGGCTGCCAAAATTCAAACCCTTTAAGTAGTATTAATATACCAGCTCAAGAAATCTCCCTGGCTAGCCTCTCATTCACTTGTTTATTTTGATTTTACAACTAAATCAGTAGTAGAAGTCAAAGAACTTATCCTTCCTTTTCTCTTTTAGTCACATCCCAATCAGCTCTCTTGTATGCACATGAATGTTTCATGATCCTCTTTCCTCTGACCTAATCTTTCCACCTTTCTATTAGGATCTTCTTGCCCTATGGCAAGCACAATCTTCTTGCCCTTTGGCAAGCACGCGCAAGTCCGCCCATTACCTGAAATGTCTTTGGATCTGCCTCTTCTCTCAAGTCTCTGAACATTCCCCTGCTAAGCTTCTAGAAAGAAATGTGAATGGCCCTGTTGTCCGAAGTGTGTGCCTGAAACAGCACACAGCACAGCAACATAACGTGATATGAGAGCCAGATCCTAGCCTCCAGAACTGGTGATGGGGTTATGTCAAGTGGCAAAAGAGACTTCGCTGATACGGTTAAGATTAAAGACATTGAAGGCAGGGGACACTATTCAGTGGCAGAGCATTTGCTTAGCATGCACAAAGTCCTGGATTTGACTCTCAGCACCACTCAAAGGAGGGAAAGAAGGAAAGGAGAGAAAATAAAGAAAGATAGGCTACGGAAAGGAAAGATAAATCAAAGGTAACTGGATTGTGACATGAGCCTGGATTATACAGTGGGACTAACCTTATAACATGAACTGGACACTGTCATGGTTTACCTTCTATTGTTGTGTTAAAACAAACTCAGAAGAAAAGTGTTTATTATATTGTACAGATTAGACTTTGTCAGCAAGGAAAGCCAGGACAGGAGCAGATTAGAGTTCGTAACCAAGAAAAGCCAGGACAGGGGCCAAGCGGTAGGAAGCAGAGCTGATGGAGGAACACTGCTTACTGGTTTGCTTCCCCTGCTTGTGCTCAGCCTACTTTCTTGTATAATTCAAGTCTACCTTCTTACAGATGGCACAACGCACAATGAACTGAGCCCTCTCACATCAATCATCACAGAAAGACAATGGCCCACAGCCAGTCTGACGGAGATCATTTCTGATTGAGATTTCTTCTTCCTAGGTTTGTCAACATGACAACCAGTATCAGCCACCACAAGTTCATAGAGATCTGCCTGACTCAGACTCCCAAGTCAAAAGTCAAAATTGAAAGCACTTTAATCCCAAGTGCTGGGAATAAAGGCATGCGTCACCACTGCCCATTTAGCAAAGTACTTTCCTAAAGTTAAGTTACAAAGATATTATTTCCAGTGTCTGTGATCATTTGGATATTTCTCAAATGGTACTTCTTCAAAGAAAATTCAGAAATGCCATCTAAATTTTCATGTACTAAAACCTCATTTTAAGAAGCACTAAGGATGGATTAACTCACTAAATCCTAAGGTTAATATCACAACCACTATTCTATATGATAGAACTAAAATAAATCTAAGTTGTTTAGCTGCTTTATTTTGGACTGTAAACAAAGTCTTTGAACAGAGATAAAAGATTATATTATGAAAGAATAAAACTTTCAGTTACGCAAGAGATGATTTATCTACTTTTAAACTAATGCAAATATGAATAGTCCAAGTGACTAATTTTGAAAATCAAATACATATTTCATAAAAGGAGATCTTCACCTAATTTTTAATTTAATAGCATTTATCTGCAGTTCAATCTAATTATCTGAAAAATTTTCAGCTATGTTTTACTAATCTTTCTGCAAATAACAGGTTCAGTCTTTGTTCAATATCAGTACTTTCGTTTTTGACTTTCTACTTCCTATCTAGAACATTGTTTTTGTTGTGGATAACCCAAGATTTGGGGAACACAGTGCAGAATAAATCTATCAACCAGCAATCATCAGAAGAGGAGCAGTGTCTAAAGAAAATGAAGCCAGTCGGGCGGTGATGGCGCACGCCTCTAATCCCAGCACTTGGGAGGCAGAGGCAGGCGGATCTCTGTGAGTTCGAGACCAGCCTGGTCTACAAGAGCTAGTTCCAGGACAGGCTCCAAAATCACAGAGAAACTCTGTCTCGAAAACAAAACAAAAAAAAAAAGCCAATGAATATTTCAGCCCAGTAACGTGTATGTCTTAGTTTTTATAGAAAGTAGGTTATAGATTATTGAAATAGGACTTCATAGTCTTAGGTTACCATCCTGTACTAACATATCTGAAGGCAGACTGTTTTCTTTCTTAGATTATCTAAGGTGTTCAGTATGATCACATTCAACATGAACCTAAGACATGGGAGACGCAGAATTTGACTCCTATCCCTCTGTATCTCCTAAATAAAATTAAAAATAAAATTTTAAAAAAGAGCATGCAGTCATCTAAGATTCTCCCACATGGCAAAGGCAGCTGTTTAGGTATCTGTGTTGATCTTCCTCACCAACTCCTCAAATTGCTGAGATTAGCTTTGTGATCATTCTCTTGTCCATTAATTGGGGGAATAATCTTCCATTGGTTTCTTGTGCCTTGAGTAATTCAGTTATCACATCTGCGTGGAGTAACCAATAAGCCTAAGATACTAAGGAAGATGAATACACATTGAAGATAGTAATTTTTAGCATTTGCAAAGAGAAAAAATGCACAACTACAAGACATAAATGATATGTCTGAGGTGCAACAGAAAACATTAAGTTCCTTCAGGTGATATAAAGCTTTGGACACAAATTCAGAATTTTACTAGTAATTCAAATAATATTAGGCCTGTTGTACGAGAAGGCTGCTTGTTCATTTCCTGGTTGCCCAGACTCCCAAAACAATCACACAGAAACCATATTATTTAAATACTGTTTGGCCAATAGCTTAAGCATATTTCTGACTAACTCGTATCTTAAATTAACCCAACTCCATTAATCTGTGTATAGCCATGAGGCTGTGGCTTACCGGGTAAAGTTTAGGCATCTATCTCCTGCAGGGATACATGGTTTCTCACTGACTTTGCCTTCTTTCTCCCAGTATTCAGTTTTGTTTTCCCCCACTAGCTCTACTCTGCCCTATCACAGGCCAAGGCAGATTCTTTGCTTATTAACCAATTGTATTCACAGCATACAGATGGGAATCTCATATCATAGGCCTAAAATTTCTAGGCACTGAAGTTCTCTAGCAGAATGCAAGGAATCCTGAGACATCCTTACAGAGGTGTTCTCTGTGCAGTATTATGAATACCAAAGTCTAGTTAGGTTCATTAACACTTGACTTCCAATTCCTTCAGTCAGATACCTGCACAAAGGACAAGGTCTATTAAGTAGCCAATTATACATACAATGGGATGTCTGAGCAACTCTAGGGATCTTGATCAATGTGATGACTCTTATAGGACTCATTTAGGGCTTAGGAACTGCTAATAAAATATATTATATCAGGTTATGAAACAAAAGAAGTTCCCAAAACTTCAACAATCTATAAATTAGCATGATCATATCTCAACCTGGTGGCACATGCTATAACCCCGACTATGAGAAACTGAGGCAGGAGAAACACATGGATACAGAGAAAGTTGCATCCCTGTTAACTTAGTAAGACCCTGTTTCATGGGGGTAAAGAGATGGCTTAGTGGTTAAGAGCACACTGGCTGCTCTTCCAGAGGACTTGTGTTC
Source organism: Chionomys nivalis (assembly GCF_950005125.1). Lineage (NCBI taxonomy): Eukaryota > Metazoa > Chordata > Mammalia > Rodentia > Cricetidae > Chionomys > Chionomys nivalis. The sequence continues at coordinate 48,314,733 of NC_080087.1, forward strand.
AGTTCCCAGCACCCACATGGCAACTCACAACTGTCTGTAAGTCTAGTTTCGAGGTATCTAAAATCCTTATATAGACATACATGCAGGCAAAACACCAATGCACATAAAAAACAAATAAAATTTAAAAAGACCCTGTTTCAATAAAAAATACAAGGAGGTCTGAGAGCATGGTTCGGTCCTAGAATGCTTGCCTGGTATGTATTAGAATCTCGATTCAATATCCAGCACTGAGTGAAAAAAAAAAAAAGAAAACAAAAGAAAATCATAAAATCAAAACAATCTAAACATATGAAGAAGCTCTGGGTTTGATTTTTCCTACCCACATAGAGATTTTTTTTGTCATGATTGATCATTTCACTTGCTACGTATAAATATATATTTATTGCAGTATTTATTTTTTAAAGTTGATACTAAATTTTCAATATAATTGTCACAAAACCACCCAAGGTTCTTTGAAGCAGATGTTAAGAGCGCCACTGGTCAAATCTATCAGTGTGAAATCAGCAGTATGGGAAAAAGCAGACTGATTCCCTGTCCTGGCGGAGGCTTTAAGGGATTATGGGTGTGTCCACCCATTCTCTGTGCAGTGGTCACTGGAGAGAAGAAAGAATGACTTCACTGTGTGCCCAATAGTACACAAAGCTTTGACATGGGATTGGGGATGGGGATGCCTTTTGACCCATCAATGAATTTTGAAACAGCCTTTTATAAAATGAGTGATTAAGAAGTATATCAATAAAAATATACAAAAATGCATACTTTAGTACACAACTTCTTTGGGCCAAATTTTGGTGGCATGGCAAGTTCTTTCACCTCTGTGATGTCTTGGAGGGACTGACGGGTTGGAGATCTCAGCTGACAAGGAAAGAGAATACACAAAACCTCTCTGTAGTTAAGATTTTCCTTTCTATTTGAGATCGTCTACAAGGGTGTCATGAATCTTACTTCATTGCAAACTGAAAAACAATTTAGAATGAATCTGCAGACAAGTGATGACGAATTAAACACAAAAATTTATGAGAAAATACGTTAAACCAAAAAAAAAAAGTATAAACATTTTCTCCAAAGTCAGTTTTCTTTCCTTCTCAAGGATGGACCACATTTCTCCAGCCCATGGGTAGCTACATGAGAGTTGTTCTTTTTTATACCACAAACATGAGACAAGGAGGAACTGAATGAAATATAGCCCCTACAATAGGAGGTAAATAAAATGCTTTAAAAACAAGTACTCCTCGCCCTTTAAAAAATTACAGCTTCCTCTACTTTTATTTTTTTGTTAAGAAAAGCTTCAAGTATTTATGAGACTTGTTACTTTTTCTTTTAACTTGATATCCAGTCGTTTTCACATTACAATCAATCAAATTTTTCCTTAATTAAAACCAGAGTTTATGCCATTCTTGTAAAGTTTTACCTTCAAAGCCTTGTATGTTATAGAACTACTTAATTTCTTATACTTTTTAAGCATTCAAAAAAATCTCTGATTTTGTTATTAGAAAACCAAAAACAATTTCAAAGTTTCTTGGAATTTGTTAGCCTTGTGTTTTAAAGTGACACACTGTGACCATCTTAATGCAGTCAGTTTAGCTTTAGGGAATTAAGATGAAATAAATGACAACTTAAAAGTCCATTTGGGTTCATCTCTTTTTAGATTTCAAAGCAAGAAACACAAAATGGGAAAAATTATAGCCAGTTAGCTCTTTGCTTTAATTTGTAACATGTTCTGGGGGAGCTTCTGGTGCCGTCCCTAAAAAGAAATCGCCTCTGCGAGCAGCCATGAATAGGAAGTTCAACCATGAGAAACCTTCCTGGCCTGGGATGGTAGCAGGAGAGGCATCCTGGTTACAGGAGCTTGAGGTTGAGACTCACTAGTTCACAACGCGCCTGTATTACATCACACTGAGTTTGACGCCATTCTGTGACATTTATGGAGACCTGGCTCAAAATAACAAACAAAAATAAAAAGGCTGTGGATGTATCTAAGCTACCACTGCATTCAGTGCTGGCCTAATATGGGTAAGACCCTCGGCCAATTACCCAAAGCACAAAGCAAAGCAAACAGAACAGCATTATGACCATTGGATGCACTTCTACAAGTAGCACTCAAAACGCTGAGGCAGGAGGATCATGAATTTGAGGGAGGCCTGAACTACACGAAACATCTCAGATATGTAGGCCAGTATGTTTAGATCCAGCATCAAACAATCAAAACAAAACAGTAGAATATGAATATAACTACAATCCAATTATGGATGATGTTACAGTATGAAGACCCAAATCATATACTTAGGAACAGCATATAAAAATAAAATAACCAATGGGGATGTTCTATCAGGAACTCACCAAGGCCAGCTGGCCTGAGTCTGAAAAAGCATGGGATAAAACCGGACTTGCTGAACATAATGGACAATGAGGACTACTGAGAACTCAAGAACAATGGCAATGGGTTTTTGATCCTACTGCACGTACTGGCTTTGTGGGAGCCTAGGCAGCTTGGATGCTCACCTTACTAGACCTGGATGGAGGTGGGTGGTCCGTGGACTTCCCACAGGGCAGGGAACCTGGATTACTCTTAGGGATGATGAGGGAGGGGGACTTTTTGGGGGAGGGGGAGGGAAATGGGAGGTGGTGGCGGGGAGAAGGCAGAAATCTTTAATAAATAAATAAATAAAATAAAATAAAATAAATAAAATAACCACACATATAAGTGTGCATATGGGCATATGCATACGCACATTCTCTCTATCTACTCTGTGTCTAACTGGTCTAATGAGAACCATCTTATGTCTTGTTTTTTATGATAGCATTTGTTTGAAGCTGTCAAGCAAGCAATCTTTAGGAGTTCATTCTTGTTTTCTAATTCAGAAAAAGAAGCAAAATTAATCAAGAGAAAGCAATTTTAGAGAGACAGGATTTGGGGCCAAACAGGTTGTACAATCTATTTCCTCTAAAAATAACCAACAGAAGGTCTGGCAGCCTGCCTTGGTATCAGCAGCTTCCCTTCATTAAATCTAATTGCTGCTGTGTGAAGGCCATTTCAATTGGTGCATGTGAAAAGCAATTTCATGTTCGCGATGGTGGCCTCCAGCCTCTCTAGGGAGTGAATGGTCTGTTCTGCTCCTTTTATGTGCTCGGCAGGATGGGAAGATGCTTGGACACATTACTATCTGTCCTGTGATTGTCACTCGTTCTAAACTGGTCAGTAAATTTATAGAGAAGTCATTGTGTTTGGGATTGGGAGCCTAGGCAGTTTGGATGCTCACCTTACTAGACCTGGATGGAGGTGGGTGGTCCTTGGACTTCCCACAGGTCAGGGAACCCTGATTGCTCTTCGGGCTGACGAGGGAGGGGGACTTGATGGGGGAGGGGGAGGGAAATGGGAGGCGGTGGCGGGGAGGAGGCAGAAACCATAAATAAATAAATAAATAAATAAATAAATAAATAAATAAATAAATAAATAAAAAGTCACCCAGCTCTCCTAGCCCAGGTGTCATGGGAGAGGCTTCTTCCTGGCAGCTGAGGGAAGCAGATGCAGAGACCCACACCCAAACACTAGGCAGAGCTGGGAGCTCAGGGAACCCTCAGGAAGAGGGGGAGGAAGGATTGTAGGAGCCAGAGGGGGCCAAGGACACCACAAGAACACAGCCCACAGAATCAACTAAACAGGGTTCATAGGGGCTCCAGAGACTGAAGCAACAATCATGGAGCCTGCACGGGTCTGCACTAGGGTCTCTGCATGTATGTTATAGTCATGTAGTTTGATGTTCTTCTGGAACTTCCAGTAATGGGGGTGGGGGTATCTCAGACCCTTTTGCCTGTTCTTGGGACCCTTTTCCTCCTACTGGGTTGTCTCATCCAGCCTTGATATGAAGGTTTATGCCTATCTAGTCTTATGCATTTTATTAAACTAAATCAGTTGATAAAAAAAAAAAGAAAGGAAAAGGAAATGAATGGTTGAGTCTGCAGTGTAGGAGCGCGGGCTTCCTACACCTGGTTTTGTCTCTTAATCTAGTGCAACGAAAGACAAACTACTCAGTTCCCCTGGGCTTCACGGAGCACTGCCTCCAACCACCTCAAAATTAAGTGAATGAGCGCATGTTAGTTATCATTGTATCTGTCTTTTTCAACGTTCTCAATTCAATTTCGCAAAATAATACAGAATCGCATCCTATTTCACAGAATTTGGGCTTTCTGCAGTTCATTCATTCATCGACTACGATTACCTGTTTGTGTCCCTTAATTCTCTTTTATTTATAAAGGATGCAATAATATCTTACCACAGGAGCTTAACATCTGGGGGTCTAGAAATGTTTTATAGTAAATTTAGAAGACAGCTGACAATAACCACAGCAAATAATAATTCATTATACGTGGGTGAGTCCATTTAGAAAGCTCCGTACCTACAATCATACTATATCAAAGCATAATGTTTTGTAGGCTAGGTACTCTAATAATTATTATCGTTGGTCAAGTGCCCACTAGCTGGCAGGTACTTTATGATGTCTCTTTTTTATTCAGTGCTGGTCTTTAACCCAGGGAATCGTGCATGTTAGGCAAGTCCTCTGAGCTACATTCTGGCTCTGTAATTCCCATACAATTATCCTCAAAATTAAGGTAATCACACAGATGTCATTTCCCATTTATGGAAGCAAACAGGTAAAATCATCCAGCGACTAGGAGAAAAAGAGCATATGAAAGCTCAAATCTGATGCTAAAATACATGTTTTCCATGTTTGTCCTCTGGCTTTTTTTTTATTCTAAGTGTTTTTCTACATCATGTAGCCTGATCCCATTCATTCTCCAGCCGTTCAAATCTGCCCTCCACCCCTGCACACCCCCCTATAAAACAAAATTCAACAGAAAAAAATGGAAGAAAATAAAATGAGAAAAAAAAGGGAAGGGTCGGAAGGTGGTGAGTGCACACTTTTAATACCAGCATTTGGGAGGCAGAGGCAGGTGGATCTCTGTGAGTTCAAAGCCAGCCTGATCTACAAGAGCTAGTTCCAAGACAGGCCCCAAAGCTACAGAGAAGCCCTGTCTCAAAAAAACAAAAAAAGAGAGAAAGAGAAAGACAGACAGACAGACAGACAGAAAGAAAGAAAGAAAGAAAGAAAGAAAGAAAGAAAGAAAGAAAGAAAGAAAGAAAGAAAGAAGAAAGAGGAAGGAATTAAAATAAAAGTCTTGTCATGGGAGCTGCAGTGCAACCCAAGTCAAGCCGTAAACCCCTTTGTTCGTACATCTCTACTTGCAACTGTTCATCTTGAAGAGTCATTGGACAATTTCCAGACCCCGATGTTCACTTCACATTCAATGTTGAGCCTCCACTGGGGCTCTTCATGGACATTCCACGCACCCTGTGTTGTGAAGATCCTGCAACTTTGGATCTGTGGGTCAGGCCCCTACACATACTCCAGCATATCATCGATGGGGGGGCGGGGATGTTGGGGCAGGCCAACTCATAACTGTGGGTCTGGGCCTGGACAGCTGTACAGGTGGTCTGCCAGATGGGAAATGGGAACAGATCTCGCATGGTTGTAATTTCAGGACTGGTTCACCTACACCTCACTAAGAGTGTCGGTTCTATTGTGTTGCCCTGGCTGGTGTGGTCAGGGATGGCTCTTTCAAACTTATGATCACAGAGCCAGCTCTCCTATCTGCTCCAACATTGATAGGCTGGGGGGGGGGGCATATCTCCTCTGCCCATGCCACCACAGGGCAGATGGGTAATGGGGACAGCTGTCCCATGATCATGTTCTCAGGGCTGGTTCGCCCACACCTGTGCTAACAGTGCTGCTCTGGCAGTGTGCAGGACCTGCTCTCCTGAGTGTGGCAGCTGGTGGGGATCAGGAACAGTTCTCCCACTCTTATGACCACAGGGGCCTTTTATTCTTACCATTTAATTTTCCTTCAGCCAGATACCAGTATCTGACCTCCTACAACTGTAGGCTGAGTTTCAAAATACAAGCTACGTGGTGGTATTAGCAACATTTATTTTAATATCCAACCATTCTCATGCTTTATCAACACATTCCATGTCATAAAATGAAACATTTCTTCTCTCATCTTTCTGAAACAACAGTGCCCTTTGGTCAGCAGAAAGATTTCAGTCAGAGGCCTCTGTAGCAGTCCATTTGCCAAAACAAGATTCTATGTGTTGAGTATTAGAATTGTAGAATTCTCTGCTTGCTTCAAACTGTGTCCACGGTACAATACTGAGCTTCACTTCCAGCTGAAGTTTTCTCGGTCGTCACATGAATTTCCATGTCCCCCGCCTTGCTCATTTGTTAGGAATCATGACATCCCAGGAGAAGGACATCACAGGCTTTCCGTACCTGAGTTGCTATGATAACCACCTGTGACAATGTGTGGACTGAGCAAGACACACTGTTATTGTAGCCCACCGCTGCTTTTTACTGCATCGTAATCCAGTTAGCCTGAGTGGCATCTTTGAACATACACAAATTAGCATTTTCCTTAGGTTTCCAATTGGGCATTTAAAAGAATAACTTCCTTTGAAAAAGACAAGATCTCCTGAGTAAATCGGGAGCATGGGGACCATGGGAGAGGGTTGAAGGGGAGGGGAGAGGCAGGGAGGGGAGCAGAGGAAAATGTAGAGCTCAATAAAAATCAATAAAAAAGAAAAGAAAAAGAATAACTTCCTGAGAAGGATAATATTTTCATAGCACTTTCTCACAGTTTATAGGTGATAGCAAGCCATGACATAATTTACTTTTCTTAAAATGTATTTGCCCTCCATTCTACTATCCAGGAATAAACTAGGTGAGGGTAAGAGGTTGTGGTTGAACTAATATAAATGATTCTCTGTTCAAAATAATATTATGTAACACTTAATTTTCTTATAAATTAGTTCAGTGTTTGCAAAAAGAGTAGCTAAGATTTCCATTTTCCTGCAGATTATTTGAATATGTATTAGACATTTCTACCGGACATGGTGATTAAATATTGTGGTGCTTGACTTGCCACATCCTGAATAGCTAATTAAATTAGTCAGAATGATGAGCTGCAACAAAACCATCCCTCTGAGCTGACTTTGTGACATCCTTTATTATCAGAGAAAAAAAAGTTTAAAGTCCCACAAATAATTTCAGTGAGAAATGAAATATTTTGTTATATCTTATAAAGGTTATGAATTGCCTCTTACTATTGACAGCCAGTTTCTCCAGAATCTATGGTCTGAAGTTGAGGCTTTCATTATATTTTTCATTGCACTGAAACTAAATTAAAGCTGATCTTATTATAGAGAAAGAATTGCATTCTATTTCAGGAACTTTTTCTTTTCAATTACACCTTGTAATATCAGAGACCAGTAGAAAAACAGCCAAGTGCAGCTTTATTAGAAAAACATGATTATCAGGACAAATAGCACTTTTAATAAGGTTCTTAGCACTTAATAATAGAAATGCCCACTTATGGGGCTGGAGAAATGGCCCAGCAGTGAAGCACACTTGCTGCTCTTGCTGAAGACCCAAGTTCAGGTCCCAGCACTCATGTCAGGTGGCTCACAGCAGCCTGTAGTCACCTCCAGTGGATCCAAGGTTCTCCTATGGCCTCAGTTAGTACGATATTTATCTGCCCATAGTCACAACGATGTATACAAACATACACGTAATTAAAAACAAAACTATATTTGTCTTAAAAAGAGAAACACATACTTATCATGATGTTGCTTTGGAAAAAAAAACAATGGCATGATGAGTTATGCATTCTTTAAGCACCTTCAACTTTAATTATATATGCTCTTCTTGCTCCATGAGAATCTCTAGGTGATACACAGTAACACATACAGAGCAATAGAATTTTCCAAAGGAATAAAAGGGTATGATGTCTGAAAAACAGATGTTTGGAAACAAGACAAGATTAGGAATTTTGATCCTAGGCTATGAAAAAAAAACAGTTCCTTGGGTTGCTGGTTTATGTGGGTAAGTTTTAATAGTCCAGCCTGAACTGTTGGAAGAGAGTAAGCTGATTCTGGAGCTTTAAATATACTGGATGTGTTGCCATATTACAGAAAAATAGCAAAAGTGGAATGTGAACCTTCACACACCCACATATATCCATGCACTGCGTGTATAAAAAAAACTATGCCAATACATCACAGGTATTTTTAAAATATGACAAATATATAAAATATATGGAATAATTAAAGTTGTATTTCTTTCGACATCTCCGTGCCCAGCACAGCTTTCCTGTACCAGCCTGCCCCTCGATGACAGCAAAGAGTACTGATGCTCTCTGTCCTAAACAGAGGCGCATCACCTACTGACACACAGCCAGGAGTGCCGATGCCCTCAGTCCCTAAACAAAGGCACACCGCCTACTGACACACAAGCTCATCTCTTGCCCTCCTCAAACATCTCGGAGTTCTTTGGATCTGTATGCTTCTATGTGTTTAGCAAAGGAGGGTGTCTTCTACAAATATCCTCTTTTGAAGTGACAGAAATTCATGTCCCAAATGTCTTTCCTTTTCTGGTGCCCCACTGTCCCCATTCCTCAACGGTTTTCCCTTGAAGAGTTCCTGAGTTTGTTTTCTCACAAAACATTGCACACAGCCACTGGACTCCATTCATGCGCTATATTTTCCATAGGTTTTTTGATACATCAAGATTTTACTTTCTCCACGGCAACCTCCAGGTGTATTTCAAAGCCCCATTCACTAAAATGCATAAGACAAATTATTTAGCAGATATCAAATTAGGAAGGGCAGAATGCTTCAGTTAACTCCACTTTTCTAAAGGCTCATTTATGTTAGTCCATGAGATTTCACCATATAACTCATCTGCAAGAATGCTGTAGTGGTTGATACTAAGCTTAGAATTCCCCTAATGTTCTCTCTTTCTATTTGGAGCCATTAAAAGAAATCTCAAGTGTCGGGGAACGTGTGTGTCTGTCCAAGAAGGATCTCATATCCAGACAGCTCTTCCACCTGATGTCATTATGACAGCTCACATTAAGGCATCTGAACAGAGAGCTGTAACATCTGTAGCAGCACAGTGGCTTACCAGTGCAGTAAATATTAATCAAACTCCGAGCTTAATTTAATTTGCCTGTTAAATGACTGGTGTGATAGGCAACTTGAAAGACAGCCTTCTCGTCAGGCTGCAGTTAAAATGTACACAGGGCAGAGGCAATGACTCCCTAGGCCAATTTTCCCCTCCCCACCTAATCTATATGAAGAGAACTAAACTGAGACCAGAACATGTCTCCCATGGATTCTTGTTTGTTTGTTTGTTCTCTTTAAACGGCGACTAATATAATACTAATACTTTTTAAATAAAGAAAAGTAAGTTCTCTTGTTCTTTATAACTGATAAACAAGATTTAAAAATCAAAATAAGAAACTGTTTTTAACAACTTGTAGTCCTTCATTTTTCAAAATGTAAAGCAGGTGCAACATAAAGTCCACTTCCTTTCTATCTGGGCATTAGCTACCAAGATAATGACTATAGGGCTCAAGGAAATTCCTATGGGAAGTCTTTGTATGAAGCAAATCATTTTTTCTCTTTCTCACTTGGATACACACCCTGTTCTTGGGTTCAGTGAACTATATTACCCGGCATCAACCTCACCATAAATTGTGACAGTCTGCATGAGCGTGTATGACCAGAGAAACTGACTGGAGCCATTACCAACTGATTCGGTTCTGGCTGAATATTCAAAGTTTCGAGGTGCTAACCCAAATGTAGAGAAACAAGCAAGCAAACAAAAAACTGCCTTCTTCTAGGAAATTGTGCTGATCTGAATTCAAATATCCAACTGTCTTTTCTTACTGTTTTTTTTTTTATCTGAAGTATTAAATGTTGTGAAACTATCCTTAATTTTGAGATGTCTATCAATCTGTTCATTCTAAATCTGGATTTATTTATTGGAAGAAACCATGATAATTAATCTTTTTTTTTTTTTTTTTTGGTTTTTCGAGACAGGGTTTCTCTGTAGTTTTGGAGCCTGTCCTGGAACTAGCTCTTGTAGACCAGGCTGGTCTCGAACTCACAGAGATCCGCCTGCCTCTGCCTCCCGAGTGCTGGGATTAAAGGCGTGCGCCACCACCGCCCGGCTAGATAATTAATCTTTAATGAAAGTAAAAAATAGCAATATTGTGATGGTTAGCTTTAATGACAACTTAACTCAAACTAGGATCTTCTGGGAATAAAGTATTGATGAGGAGCTGTCTGTATTGGTTGATAGAGGAAGACCCAGCCCACTGTGAGTGGCATCATTCCTTAGGCAGGGTGTCCCAATCATCCTATGAGAGAATTCAATTGAGTACCAGCAGACAAGCCAATGGGAATGATTCATTCATTTTCTCTCTGATCTTGATTGTGAACATGACCAGCTCCTTCACGTTCCTTCAGCTCTGACTTCCATACATGATGGATGTAACAACTGACCTAGTAACATGGGAAATTAGGATTTATCTTGAAATAGAGAATGTCAAGATAATCCCAAGGTAAAACTTGATGAGAAGAATTGGGCCATCTCTGAAGAAAGGTCACATCAACTTCATTTCCTCTGGAAACCACAGAAGTGGTCCTTCATGATTCTCCACTGCTGACTCCTGTCTGTGAACCAAAGTTCAGCTGAAGTTTGCAAGGTGAAGCAAACCTGACTCTTGTTCAGTGCATTCCAACATATTTGGTTTGTCCTGGTGCCAATCAATGACTAAGGAACGACTTCCTCCAGAGGCCTTCTTGTCTATAATTTTTAACTCACACTTGTCTCTGCTTTGCCTCTGTCTTTGCCTTTCAATCTCATTCTCACCAAACCTTGGCCATCTGCGGCTCTAGATCAGACTTCTGCTGATCCGAAGCTTTGATGCACAAATGGCAATGGTTCCAACAACTATTTTACAAAATAAGCAAATATTTTTGATTTGTTGGGAGCATAACATGAAGGTCCTTGTGCCCACAGAACACCAGAAAAATAGGGACTGTTAAGCACTCAGGACTGTCTTTCAGTGGGAGTGATGAGAAACCTGTTCTTCCATCCAGAAAGCTGAGAGCTAGAAGTTATTAACAGCCTGGTGATTTGGGTTATCTATTGAACCAGGACATAGCAATCTCTTACAATAAAGACCAGAGAAAGCTAGGAATCTAAATGGCCCTTAAAAGTAGTGGCTCCCCCAATCTCCTACAACAAGGGCCAGAGGTAGCTGATAGCCCCAATATGCTATCTGTATGACCAGGACCAGGCCAGACCCTTAAGCCTTTTATCTAGTACAGGTAGTGTATCTCTCAAACCCATTTCCTTGGAAGAAATGACATGCACCCCGAGTTGAGTTTCAGTGTAATTATGCTTCCTTGTGCAATGGGAAACACAAGGAAACTTTTTCCAGATTATACTGGGCTTAAATACATTGGGAATGAGCTACCTGTTATTAGACTCTCTAAAGTCTGATCCAGGCTGACAAAGTCAATTTGTACCAGGTTCTTATCTCTTCATGAGGTTCACTTCCCTGTATGACACCTGCAGGAAACCCCTTAATGGTTTATGTTAAGTTGCTATATAAGTGCAATAAAATCAAAATAATTTACCGCATTGAGATTACATTTCTCCTAAAATGAAATATTCCCTATTAGTTCATGTGAAAAGTCACCACAATGACTTTCAGAGATCTCAGTTGTCAAAGAAGCATTTCTTCCTGAGGTTCACTATGCTACAAAAAGCAAGTTCCGTTCCTTAAACCAAATCTAACTAAATTTAAGACCACCAAACATTGGACTGGAAGGATAGCTTAGCAGCTAAGAGCACTTGCTGCTCTTGCAGAATACATGAATTCATTTCCAAGGAACCACACAATAGCTCACAACCATCTGTAACTCCAGTTCTAGGAGATCTGATGCTGTCTTCTGATCTCTGAGGGCACTGTTTGAACATGGTGCACAAACATACATGCAGACAAAATACACACATAAACAAATAAATAAATCTTAAAAACATAAAACCACCAATTTTTTTCTTTTAAATACCTGAACTATAAGTGTCTAGTCAATGAAGTCATTGATTAGCCAAACAGAGCTCTGCTAAGGAGCTCCATGTTTAAACACAATCATTCCCAGAAATGCTTCTATCCACTCAAAATTCAAAGTAGAATCTAACGGCAAATATTCAGGAGCTGATAAGTATAGTCTAGTAGCACTTAGACTAGATATTAATTTCTGTTCTCTGTGCTTGAACGTGTTCCTCAACGGTTGGAAATAACAGGAAACGAAACTCATACAATCCAACCAGAAGCAGGCTTCTCTCATCAGTTGAAGAGAAAGTGTTTCCCCGAATGTCAAACCTGCTACCTTCCCATCAGCTCAAACGCAGGAGGGTAAAACAGTGTCAGAGAAAAAAAAATGAGGTAACATGAAATGTGAAATACCAGAGACACATGGGGACACATTGGTCAAAATGACATCTATTTAGTGCAAAACTTTATAAAAAAATTCCTTTCTTGGATCCCAGTCTGCAACTGAGCCAAATACAGAGAATTATATTCCCAGATGGAAAACAACCTTCATGTATTATCCCAAAATAAGACATTTCAACCAGTCATTCAAAAAGCATTCCTCAAGGATTCAGAAATTGCATTGTGATATATGGCTAAAACAGTATTCTTTTATTTTCATCCTTGCAATGAACAGACATTCAGAGAAGAGGATTCTATTATACCATTTCAACACAGCAAAATAATTCTGTTCCCAGGGCTCGCTCTCTCTGAAAGCCCCATTGTTTTAAAAAGCACTTCTGTCCAAAGCCTTGTTCCTTGCTAACCAATTTGCAAAGTTCTGATGATCACAAAGAATCAAGAATCCAAAAGATTTACTACAATTTTCATGAAAGAAAGGACAAATATCTTCAGCCTTAGTAATTACCAAACAGTACACATTCCAATAACATAAAAGACTACTTTTCCTATTTTAAAATAGAATAAAATGGTGCATCCGTGGTATAATGATGTTGATAATGATAACAATGTTATAACTAGGCTGTCTTTGAAACACATACGGCATGTGTATGTATGTATGTATGTATCCAGATCATAAAAATGTTCTTGCTCATTGATGTACTCATTACAAAATTTATCCTTAAAACTTCTTCAGTCAAAAATAATAAATAATATGAACATAAAGATGTTTATCTTAAATACCTATAACACAAAGAATAAAAAAACACATGAAATGAACATTTACATAAAATTCGGAAGGTCTGTCCAAAAGGATGTCCTTCAGACAGACATTTAAAACTATGAATATAAACACTGTAAGGGACACAAGAGCAGTGAATCCTGCAGTCCCGGATTCTGAGTGGAAAAGGCAGGAAGATTATGAGTCTCAGACTAGCCTTGAAAAGAAAACACAAGGGAAACGCTACCCATAGAATAGTAAGTGGAAAATCAGTGTTAAATTGGATGTTCACTGTAATTATAATTGGTGAAGTAAACATATGGATAGGAGCAAAGACTGGAAGTAAAATATTGTCAAATATAATTAAGTATGTAGCAATAATTGGGATGCAGGGAATTCACTCAATGACCTCAAATATCAATGTTGTCGTAATATTTTTACAAATGAATATTTTGAGGATAAGAAAAAATATTGTACTTCCTCAACATCAGAGTTAAGGGTTTAAAAGCTAAGACTGTATTTTATTCATCTCTGTGATGACCTGAGCGCTAGCCTAGGTTCTTAGAGCGGTTTAATTAATATATCTACTTTTTAAACAATGCAGTGGATTGCTAGTCATTTCAGTTCTATCGCTCCTAAGGAGCAGGAAAGGCATGTATTCTCTCTTTGGAATGCCAGGAAGCCAAAAAATTTCATAACTGGGTTTCTATTTCCTAAAATTTCTGGAATTAGCAACATTTCAGTTTGTTTGAACTTCCTGAAAGAAATCTTTTGTTTGAATGTTCCCTAATAAGATATAATTTCTTTGCAAAATGAAGTCACTGCACAATATTGATGCACATAATATCAATGCCCATTTATGTGACTCTATCTGACCAGTCCAGAACACTATCAGCATTCATGGGCACCGCTGCGACACAGTGATGACTTAGAAGAGGAAATCTGAGAGAATGACATTTGAGCACCAGCATCCATTCCGGAACAAACAAACAAAAACATACTTACTCAAATATTCTGGGACATGCTAAGAGCCTCTTTCTTTGCACCCAGCTAGACTTGGTAATTCAGTCATACTTTCAAACTATTGACATTAACCTTGTATGACTCTATTTTCTTCCACCTATGATCTGTTCCTTACCCACACTGTGAATTGCTAGACAGAGTATTCTATCTTTACTTGCATTTTAAGCCCATTACAATGGTTTGGTGTTAACCATCTCCCGCAGTCTAGATATGAAGACTTGTTTCCCAGTGTGGCAGCGCTGAAAGATATGGCAGATGTCTAGGAGGTGGGCCTTGAGTGAGGCTTATATCCCTGAGGGTGTGTGTGTTCTTGAGAGGAAAAGCAAAAGCAGACACAGTTTCTCATCCCCAACACTCTCACCTTGAGTTCAAGACAGTGTTTGTCCCTAGAGGCTCCTGTCAGGATGTGAAGCCCTCATCAGAAGCTGAACCATTAGGGCTATCCAATCATACACTTTTAACCTCCAAATCTGCCAATTAAATACCTTTGTTTCATGGCTCCTGATATACCCCTGAGCATCACGTGTTAAAATACGTGATTAGAAAATTACTCAATTATTCCGTGACATCCTCAGCAATAGCCAAGGTCAAAACTGTCAATAAGGATTAGCTTTACAGCAAGTACACTGTGAGAAACAATAGCAATGAACCAGAGAACAAAAGGAAACATATTGTGAGCTAACTTTAAAGGAAATTAAATAACGTGTCTCTAAGACAAATGGATTTAGGGTAATTAGCAAGGTACAATTCTTAAAGACACTAAGAAGTCCAGAAAATTAAGGAAGTGACTTTGAAGTATAATTTTAATGTAGCATGCACAAATTCTTAAGATAAACACTTCAATGAAACCTGGAGTTTTTCTGTAACTTTATTTGATGGATGGGAAGAAATACCTAGTTATCAATGCAGTCATCTTTAAAGTCACACTCTAGAGGACAGCCAGTTCATGAGTGGTCGGTAGTCAAGCTGTTGACTCCACCCCTAGTGTCACACATATACACAGCAGCAAGAAACCACCTGTCTTTTGTTCTGTCTTCATATCTCTCTGTGGAAGCTCAACTGCTAAGGTCCAGGGAAAACTGTGCTCAGCCTGAAGTAGTCCTGCATTACGAGCCACTGACACTCCTAAGCTCAAAGGTCACATTAATGTGCTTTACAATAAAATCTGGCCTGATCTGGCTTTATCTTTTTTCAAATATTAATTTTTTAGTTGACAACAAAATATTGTGTTTCATTATAACATTTTCATATAAATAAATACATATACACACACAAAGGTTGATTATGCACACACATGCACACACATACACACACACACACACACACATGCATATATACTTTGTTCTTATTTGATCCCTCACCCCCGCACTCTCCCCGACTCCTGCTGGTCACCTCATGGATACATTATGTCATCCCATTTCATTCTCCCCTTTTCCTTTTGGTCTCCTCCTCCATCTTTGTACTTTCCTGCCCTACCCCTCTGACTTCCCTTCAAGTCTCCTGCTCCTTCCCTCATCTCTCACCTGGGATCTGGTTGGGAAGTTCTACACCCGTTTCCTCCAGTCTATTAATCTTCCTGTTTACTCCACCTAACACCCTCTTTCTCTTTATTCTTGCTTTGCCTGAATAACTCTTTTCATTTTTTTTATCTTGTTTTATTTTTGACACAACACCTTGTTATGTACCTAGACTTTCTGATGTCAAACTGAAGATCCTTCTGCCTCTTTCTCCTGACCTCTAGGATTACAAGTATACACTACTATACCTGGCTTTGCCTAGAGACTTCCTGTTCTTGTTTAACTCTTATGTTTCTAGGGATTCTTGTCTAGCCTTATGCATCTCGCTTATAAAGGTAGTGCCTCTTTCTCAGCCAGGTCTCATTCTTTAATTATTTCTTTGTTAAAGCACAGTTCCTGGTTAATTTGGTGTTTGTTTTCTTTTTTCCTAAGTTGTGAGTAGGGGCAGATGTCTTCTTTTTATTGCTATCATTTCCAATGTCAGTTGTACTTTCTGATTGTCACAGTGAACTAAAGGTCGGGGCACTGAAGTAGGAAAACTTCTATTAGTGGAAGACTGATGTTGTGTAGAAATCACTACATGCAGTTATTAATAAAGACCAGAGTAAGGGAACAAAGTTTCAGTTCAGAGAAGTAAAGTTTTGTTTCCAAGGAAATGCACCATTGAGTTTGTCCAACCAACTTTTCTTTTTACCAAGATAGTTACATAGATAACTCTTAAAAATTCATTTCTATTTAAAAACATCACCCAAATATTCCAAATAAAGCTTAATGTCCCAGAAACACAGTGATGGTGGCTATCCCTCCAGGGCAAAAAGTCAATAGAGGAGGCACCAAGTATGTGAGACAGATGCACTAGCTATCATGTCTACAAATGTAATTCCCCTTTGTATCTGGAGAGGATATGATAACTGTTTTATACCAAGCACTTGTAAATGAAAGAGCAATAGAATAAATATTGTCACATCTTACCCAACATGTCTACAAACAGAAATCCCAAACACTCCTCTGAATAAATGTGAGCCATAGCACAGAATGTTTCAGCAACTAAACACACATACACATGCACACACACACACACACACTCATGTTCCAAAGCTTTTCATTGTCCTGCATTCAGCTAAAAAAAAAATCCTGTTTGATAATTAGTAGAATCCTTGGGAGAATGTTCTTTTAGATGAAAAATATTCAGAAAACACTTCTTAGCCTCCAGACTTCCTTTAGTTATGAATTTTGCCCTCACTCTCAGCTAGCTGTTCTTAAATAGATAAAATTCCCTGTGACCAAAAAATTGTCAACAAAAAGTATTTTTCAATGTCCAAACTTCTGTTTTGGAAACCATTTCATGACACAACCAGAAATGTGAATAATCTAAGACTAACTTTTAGTGGATGCGGTGCAGTTGGACTGCTGTTCACGTTTGGCTTATCTTCGCCTATAGAGTTTAGGCTTGAGTGCACTCAGCAAAACCTGGACAATGACCTGCCTTTGCTTAGGAGCCAGGCACTTACAAACTAACAGTAACGTAGTCACAGTTCTCTCCCTTCTTGTTACTGTATCCAGAAAATGTGGATAATTATGACTATCCTTTCAAAGTTGTTGTTATTTGAGAAAATAAACAAACAAAAACAGAATAATTCTCGTAGGACATGTTATATCATTGCTGCCTAGTTGATCAGGGGGTCAAAAGATCCACAAATGTTTCTTTCTTTGACCCTTACAGATTCTTATAAAAATTTGACCTAGTTGTTTCCCACAAATGAGATTTCCAAATTTCTCTTAAAAAGCAAAGGTGAATCATGTCTGCCATTGGTCCTCTGTCCTTCCCACTGCTGCGTGTGTGCAACAGGGAGGGCGGGAGGGAAAAGAACCATTGGAAATAAAGGCAGACAGCTAGAGCAGACACGGTGGCTCATACTGTAGGTCCAGCATTGTAGTGACTGAGTTGGGAAGGCTGCCATTGCATTAAAAGTCGTCATGGGTGAACACGATGAGTTCAGGCCAGCCACAGATACACAATGAATTCCTGGCAAGCCTGGACTGTCTCAAAAAACCAAATGAAAGAAAGACAAATAGTTATTGTAGGTCAGTGCCCTGTAATAAACATTTAGATTCAGAGAAAACATCTACCCAGAGTTTCCAGCAGCTGGACTCCAGACTGTGCTCCGAGACGCCTCCTGCCCCTGAACACTGTGTATCTAGTGGATTTGATCTTAGACATCCACTGTGCTGTATTTGTGGCTACCAGTCTGGGAATATGATCTTAATGGTTCTCTCCTTTCCAATTGCAAAGTATGTCTAACTCCTTTTTTGTTTGTTTGTTTGTTTCTTTTTTTTTCTGAGACAGGGTTCCTCTGTGTAACAGTCCTAGCTGTCCTGGAACTAGTTCTGTAGACCAGGCTGGCCTCAAACTCTTAGAGATCTGCCTGCCTCTACCTCCTGACTGCTGGGATTAAAGGCATAGCCACCACCGCCTTGCTCTAACTCCTTTCTTAATTCTTTTCTCTTTATTCCTTTCTTTCTTTTTAAGACAAAAAGGTCTCTGTAGGCAGAGGCTGCTCATTTGTTTCCCAACTTCCCAGACCTGAATAATCACACAGAAACTGTATTTATTACAACACTGCTTGGCCTATTATCCCAGACTCCTTATTAACTAACTCTTACATCTTAAATTAACCCATTTCTATTAGTCTGTATATAGCCACTTGGCTGTGGCTTACCTAGTAAGGTTCTGTCATTTGACTCCTTCAGCAGCTACATAGCACCTCCTTGACTCTGCCTACTCTCTCTACTCTCTCTCTCTCTCTCTCTCTCTCTCTCTCTCTCTGGATTTCGCACCTGGCATTACTCTGCTAAGCCATTGGCCAAAGCAGTTTTATTCATTAACCAATAAAAGCAACATATATACAGAAGGACATCCCATATCAGGTCTCACTGTGATACCTAGACTGGCTTCAAACTTCCCCAATGACGCTATTACCACAGACTCCACAGTATCGGTTTCTAATTTCAAACATCTCTCCATTATGAAGAATGAAGCCTTTGTTGGAGGATGGAGGATAAGATGACAGAGCATGACTGCAATAGTTTGTCCTTTCTTCCTTCTTTCCTCCCTCCCTTCCTTCCTTCATTTTGATTGCATTCCCTATGTATCCCTGGCTGGCCTTCAGGTCACTGTGTGGACCAAACTGGCCTTAAACTCATAGGGGTCCAGCTGATTCTGCCTCCCAAGTGCTGGAATTAAGGGTATGTGCCACTATGTCTGATGACTTCATAGGTTCTGACATCATAAGACAAGCTATTCAAAAATAAAGTTGCCAAGCAAAGAGAAATTTCAGAAATTTTACATTTTACCTTTAGGGGGAAATAGTATAACAAAATATTTAACTTGTACCTGAAAAAAAAATTCACAGGAGTCTTCTAGTGTTTATTTGGAATATACTTCATACCATTATATGGTTAACAGATTGCATATATTATACTATATGATATAATTACTGCCAGAAGGGACTTCAGTAGCTTCCATTATATATATTCTCTCATTCTCTCTCCCATTTCCTAAATTAGAAGGATGATGTCTGGCAAAGATGAAGCTGAATTCAGACTCTTGAACAAGAGCTAAGAAAGAAAGCAGTCAACTTGCAAAAAAATATGGAGTTGAACTGCATCTGGGAGAACGGTCTGGGCAGGAGCAGAAAGATCTAAGTGTAGCAACAAAACACAGTTCAAAACCCAGGACTGACCAATTCTAATCCACTTCGGTAAGTAGTAAGTATTTGGGCTCTTCAGCTGTGTGCCTGGATCACTGAGGCTGACTGACGCCTGTGCATGGATATGTGAAGGGACTCAGGGAGAAACAGTAACTTAGACCTGGGACCTAAGTGACTTGCAACAAACTCTCTCCTAAGCCTGGTCCCAGATTCGTCCCTGGGAAGGATTTCAAGCACACAAGCAGATGAATGAATTCAGAGAAATAGGAGGAAATGCAGAAGGAGGGAAGTAGGAAAGCCAGCAGGAGGAAAGGGCAAGGACAGAGGCCAGGCTAGGCTGCAAGGAGGAGTCGCCAGGAGAAAAGCCCAACACCACCTATATTTCCCCGACAGGAGCAAGGTGGAGATAAAGAGAATGGATACTGAGCTGAAGGAGACAAAGCCAGTAGCCACTCATTTTGTGGCTGATCAAGCTCTTTCTTCACACCCCAGCAGGTGTTACTGAGGGTACTGGCAGAGAACATTTTGGCATCTTAAAGTGCCACCAGTTCACCACACTGCAGTCAATTAAGAGGGCATTTCTGCCCTCCTCTGTGAGTGATCAGCACAGACTAAATGAGCCTCCCCCTGAACAGACAATAGAGGGAATCAGGTTCCTCTAAAATGCCCGATTTAAAATCAACTCAAGAAGGAGCTGCAAAGGGAGAAAGAGTTTTTTCTCTCTTGTAAACGTGAGCAAAGGATTTTTAGCTTTTTACACTGCCTGTCTAGAAGAGTTGACAAATGGCGGAAAGTTAAACATCCTAAAAGTGCTTTAAGTGCAAGTATTTGAAGCACTTTGAGAATTAGAAGACTGGGAAAGAGGAAGTGTGACTAACATTGTATGCTACAAAAATTCCCAGTGAATTATAAAAACAGAAAAATCGATATTCTTCTGCTCACCCGTGAAATGTTCATTAACATTTACTATTGCGGGTATAGCTGGAGATCTCTGGTAAGAGTTGAAACTAAGACACGTTAGGTCCCTTCTTCCCACTTGTACCTGGAACTTTAAAAATGTCCCATTTACATACCCCAAATGCTATCCTCACAATGCCATCTGTGCACGAACTGCAGAGCTTTTATCATGCAGGCCTTTCACATGGGCTAAGTCGGTTAGAGTTACCCCAAGGAATGTTAGATTATTTGTGGCTATTGGGAAGGGTGTTGTTTCCTCAGTTTCTTTCTTAGTCCATTTGTTATGGGCTATTGATTTTTGTGAGCTAACTTTGTATCCAGCCTCTCTGCTGAAAGTGTTTCTCAGCTGCAGGAGTTTCCTGATGGGCTTTTGGGGATCACTTATGTATACTACCATATCATCTGCAGAAAACAATGCTTTAACTTCTTCCTTTCAAGTTCACATGCCTGTGATCTCCTTCAGTTGTCTTATTGCTCTAACTAAGACTTCAAGTATTATATTGAACAGGCATGGTAAGAGTGGACAACCTTGTCTTGTTCCTGATTTTACTGTAAGTGGTTTGAGTTTTTCTTCGTTTAAGGTGATGTTGGCTATGGGCTTGTTGTAAACTGTTGAAGTATGCCCCTTAAGGGTGCTTCATCCTATCCCAGAGACAATTGCTCATTGTTCCTGTATTCATAATAGCCAGAAATTGGAAACAACCAAGATGTCCCTCAATAGAAGAACAGATACAGAAAATATGGTACATTTTCACAATGGAGCAAACTCAACTGTTTACAAAAATGGCATTACTGAATGTGTAGGTAAATGGAAAGAACTAGAATAAAAAACATCTTGAGAGAAGTATCCCAGACCCAGAATGGCAAGTATGTTCAGTGCCTTGCTCAGACATCCTCAGAGAAGTTTCCTCCTGCACAGACGGGAACAAATGCAGAGACTCACAACCAGATATTATGCAGAGAATGAGAGACCTTGGGACATTCAGCCCTAAGTAGGTTGTCTCCATCAAATCCCTCCCCTCAGAGATCAGAGAACCCCAGGGAAGAGGAGGAAGAAAGAGTTTAAGAGCTAGAGAGAATGGAAAACACCAAGAAAACAAGATCCCTAAATGAACATGAGCAAATGTCACATGAGTTCCAGACCGAAGCAGCGTAGCATGTATACATTACAGATTCCAGTCTAGTGATTTCATGAGATTCCCGAGTGTGCAACCAAGTGAATCTCGGATTCTTATGCCTTCCCTTGGGCTCTCTTCCTTCTGCTTGCTTTCTTGTCCAACTTCACTGTGACAGTTTTTGTTTTATCTTATATATATTTTAAATGAATAAATGAAAACCTGCCTACTGGTAAAGGTCAGCAAGTGAACTGTCACTTATACCTGCTGGAACTAGGGAAAATGAGTTATTGCCAGTGAAGGGACCCTGGGTAGACCAATCCCTCCAGTGCAGGCCTCACGTTCAGGAGCAGTTGACACACATGAAATAAACTCCACGGTTATTCTGTGTGCTTATATTTGGTTACAGTTTAGTGTTGTTTTGTTTGCTTGTTTACTTGTTGTTCTTTTTTTTTTTTTTGGTTTTGGGGGGTTATTGTATTGGGTTTTTGCTTGTTTTTTTTTGAAAAAGAACTTAAAGTTGATTGGGGCGGCAGGATCTGGAAAATCTTGGAGAAGGGAAGAAAATGATTAAAATATATTTAATATTACAAATTATTTGAAATATATATTAAAATGAGCTGCAGAGTTAGTATAAGAAAATACAAAGTCGTCCTCAGAACTCTCCTCTAGAGATGGGTTTCTTCTAAGATGCTTTTCCTAGCTCACAGAGAAAGCGAGGAGGCACTGAACGAGATCACTTACCGCTCTGCAAACACACAGGCTGTAAGGGACTGGCAGCCTTCTTGGGAGACAGAATCCTTCCTCTTAAAACACTACTCATGTAATCTTTATCCTATATTTACTGAACACCTGCTATGATTTTAATGTCCTCTCCAAAGCCCATGGTGAAATTTAGTCACCATTTGATAGTATTAAAAAGTGAGGCCACCAAGAGATTAGGTCCTAAGGGTCGCTACCCCACAAATGGATTCATCTCAGGAGTAAATATCTATTGTGAAAGTGAGTTTGTTCTCTCTCTCTCTCTCCCTTCATTCTCACATCCACTCACCCTTACACCGTGGTCCTGTTAGGCAGTAGGGAGGGTCTCACAAGAAACTAGGCCAAACGATAAACCAAATTAATTTCTATTCTTATAATATACCCAGTGTGTGATCGAGTATTACAGCAATATAAAATGGATTAAGTCAGCTCCTGCTAGGGACAAAACATAGGCATGCTGCTAAGGAGTATATGGAAAATTGAAACACATGATTTTGCACTCTTATGGGAAACATTCACCTTAGTCAGCTAAGCCACCCTTGTATACAGGATGCTCAGGACACCGGACACACTTCACCAGCTGCTGAGAACCCACTGAGTTATAAACTCAATGGGTGGACTAAGAGTCTGAGTGTAGTGAGGGAACTTCCGTCAAAACACATGCAACAGGGAACTAATTTTCTTTCCTTTGACCATGATCTTCTTCCTCTGACTTCTGCTTTAGTGAAAATGGTTACCACTCACCTGAGCAGCCCTATGAATATTTTCTTTCTCCGTGTGATTCACACGCAGTTGTTCACGTATTGGTTGTTTTCTAGGGCAGAATCATTTGTTGAGTCCAGCACTTCTCTTCATTCCTCCTGTCATCCTAAATTCACTTCCTCAACACCCATTCATCATAGCCAACACATCTCCTCTTTATCTTCTTGCTCCACATACACTGTCTTTCTAATTGCCACATGGTAGTCATCTACATTTCTTTTTCCTTCACTGCAGAACAATTTCCTGAGTTGACACGGTCCATCTTGGAGGAAGTTCCTTAAAATAAAGTATTCTTCCTAAGGAAGTGAAGATTCTATCCTGGAGGCAAGACACTTAAAATCAGGAAGGAAAGAACTCAAAAGTTCCAGGATGTCCCTGAAACTGACCAGATACACTAGGCCTTTCCCTCCCCGGGTTTATACAGTCTATAAGAACTGCTAAGAAAAACCATGAGACAAGCTAAGCTAAGAGCTCAAACCAGCCAAGCTGCCAGAAGACAGAAACTAGCCTAGCTGCCTAGAAGAGGCTTAGACCAGTGGACCTGCCAGAAAGAGGCATTTTCCGTCCTGTCAAGATGCCTGTAATCTCTGCACTGAGATCTAGGGTTCCGGCTTTCATGAGCTATGGTGATACCTTCACCTGTAGTCTTTTCTGCTCCTGTAAGTCACCTCTCACCCATATGCCTGCACATGACTCTAATAGAACTCATCGGCTCCCCAAGGTGGACTTTGGTAGTATCTTTATTCTGAACTATTGTTGGTTCCATATGTTGGGTGAGTGAACATTTATTCACATCTCCCCAGGACAATATCATATGACATCTTTCAAAAGTCAGACTCCTTGTCAAAGTGTGAAAAGCCCTGCTCAACCTCTGAAACTCAATCCCCAAATTTCAGATGTGCATCTGGCAGCTTCTGTAAATGCCAAGGTTTAGCATCTTCGCTGGTTCAGATCTAGTGCCTGGGATGGCCTTCCTCAGCCCCCCAGCACAGCATTCTCCTGTATATCTTTTGAAACACTACTCAAGTTGATGGAAATGGAATCCCCCCCACCACCACAATGCTGTGCTGCCAAAGAGCATGCCTCAATTTTGCTATGCTTTGTCTTAACATCTGATCAAATATTTGAGTACTAAAGAGTAGTTTAACCATAGTTCTTCAATAGTAAATAATGGGATTTTGAGAGGCAAAGACAATATCTTCTCTTCATATCTCTAATACTTAGCACAGTACCTGGTACAAGGAAAAATTCCAGTGTGTGCTTGAGTTTCTAAGAATGTGTGAGTGAGTGTGTAGACAAGGAAAACAATACCTAATACCAGAACAGTTAGGAACACCCAGATGTCATGGGTGATATTGGCTTTAAAAATCACTTTTAAAAATGAGTTAGAAAGCTGGGTGGTAGTGGTGCATGCCTTATATCCTAGCACATGGGCAGATGGATCTCTGTGAGTTCAAGGCCAACCTGGTCTACAAGAGCTAGTTCCAGGGCAGGCTACAAAGCAACAGAGAAACCCTGTCTCGAAAAACTAAACAAAACAAAGCAAGCAAACAAACAAACAAAAAAAGAGCAAGGCTAGGAAAGGGCTGGGAAGACAGATCAGTGATAGGAAGCCTACCTCTCATGCACAAGGTCCTGGCTTCAGTCCCTCACTCCATTCTCCCTACTCAGCCTGCCTTCTGTTTTCCTGACAGCCCAAGCTTGTATGTGCTTGAGGGCATTTTTCCTGCTTTACTTCTAAGAGCCTCGAAGAGTCACTAACATTGAGTCAAAAACATGGCTTGTTCAACAAGGCCTTTCCCATGATTCTCAGCCTACCCTCTATCACTTAATGCAGCTTGATTTCTATAAACCAGTTTCTACTGGAAAATTTCAATTACTTATCTACTTGATTTTGGTTGCGATGTCTTCCGATCCCCATACTATCACTACGTCTTCACTACTTAGAAGACTATTTGGGATTCACTAAGTATTATCCAAACGACTGAAATGTTAGAAGAGTCTAGAATCAGGGTTGACAGACAGAAAAAGACTCTGAACTTCAATGAAACAGAGGGGCTGAAGTGTATTACTGCATATGTTTTCAGGGAGGCAAGATTACGAAATACAGTTATCTCAAAGACATTTTGAAGTCATCTTGAAAAAGTCTTAAACACAGGAAGACACTGGGAAAGGGCTCTCCTTTATAAAAGTCTCTCCTTGAGTGGGCCCTGTATCCCATTTGGGCAGCACACTAGGATTAACCTTGTTAGGGGGCGCAGGCGAGCCAACTCTGAGGTCATGAGAGCAGAGCAGAGAGCTGATCCCCTCCCCTAGAGCAATTGGGTGAGAGGGCTCTGCACTTTGCCAGAGTAAAACAGCAGAGCTGGCCTTAGTGCTGTGAGCGTGGGTGACCTGGGTCTGAGAACTTTGGAGCAGAACTGTCTCCACTGCTTGCTGCAGGCTGCATTGAACAAACTAGCAGAGGCGGTGCTGGGAGATTGCCTGGGTAGTGACAATGAGGGAAAGCTGGTGGCTGACCAGACCAGCTACCAAGAGGTCCAGCACCAGAGCTATGAGTTGGCCCACCCTAACATCCACCAAATCTATGAACTGTTGGAGTATGTGAAGGGGACGAATCTACAGATCCAAAACAGCAGGATCTCAATGACACCAGACAGCAACAGGACATCCAAAAGGAATCCCAGTGAGAGCCCATTATTTTGGTGTAGCAGAAACCAGGGGCCTCAAGCCAGACCAACAACTTGAAGCAATGAACATTTGTAAGTAAAGATGTATGGACTAAAGGGTAAACTGGGACTCAACAGGGCCACACCACAACTTCCAGGACAAGATTTTTCTATCTCTCCCCCCACCCTCCCCCTCGTTTGCTTGGTTGGTTGGTTCAGTTTTTTGGTTTTTCTTTTAAATTTGATTTTGTTTTGGGGGGAGGTTGGCAAGAGCAAAAGGCAGACTCAAGGACATAGAGAGATAAGTGGGATCAGAACGCATGATAAAAACTTTGCAAAGGATCAAGAAAAGTTGAAAAATAAAAATAAAAACTCTCTCCATTGTAAAACTTGCAAATTTTAATTAGTTTGTTAAAAAGTTACATTTGAATAGCCAGTTTGGTTACTTCCAGCAGTATAACCACCATCAGCTCTTATAAATTTCACATAAATTGTGCCATTCATTGTTTTCTTGACTTAGCTATTAAGATAGTTAATAACAGCAACCAGTAGGATTTATGAGCTCTAGAGTCCCCTTGGAAATGGGCCCCTGGACATTCTTGCAGCAGAATTACCCTGATTGGGTTAACTTAGATGAGAAAACCTACCTATTGGGGTAGCACCATTCTCTAGGCTGTAAACAAGGAAAAAATTGGGCATCCATCTCCCTGTTCCTCCTGATGGGAAAAGTGACAGGATCAGCTGTCTCAAGCTCTCACTGCTCTGAGTTCCAAAGCATGGGGGCTGTCCCATCACACAGACCTCGGGGCTTCTCAGAATCCATAACTGTGAACTGGTTCCTAGGTCCACCTAGGTCTTGTTGGTCTGTTTCTCTGGAGAACTCTGGCCAATCCCCTTCTGTCCCATGCCAGTCCCTCCTTCAATCAAAACAGCGCTCTGTGAGCCACACAAACCCATAACATCACATGAACTCAACCATAACAGATGCAATGGGATGGTTATGTTGTTTGTTTTTCAAGATAGGGTTTCTCTGTGTAACAGAGCTGGCTATCCTGGGACTCCCTTTGTAGATTACAATCTTGAATTCACAGAGCCCCACCAGCCTCTACCTCCCCAGTGCTGGGATTCAATGTGTGAACTATGAGCCAAAATTATCTCTCTCTTCCTTTTAGCCATGTTTCCCAAGGTACTTTATCAGAAGAAAAAGTAACTAAGACAGTGTTCTTATATTCTTATCAAAACACTGGGCATTCCTGCACCTAGTATGTCTTATAATTCTTTCTTTTTTCCTTCCTTCCTTCCTTCCTTTTTTTTTCTGAGTCAGTGTTTATCTGTGTAGCTTTGACTGTTTTGGAACTTGTTCCGTAGACCAGGCTGGTCTCAAACTCATAGAGATCCACTACTTCCGCCTCCCAAATGCTGGTATTAAAGGCACTTGTCAACAATACCCTGCTCTAATAAGACTTTCTAAAACCAGGGTAGACTCATCCACATTTAACTAATAATTCTGTCCCTACATCAAAATAAATGGAATTTAAAATAGGTCTACCTTGTTAAATTTAATAAAACAAATATTAATTAAACAAATGCAAATGGATTTTTTTTAGAAAACATTAGTGAGTTTTAGAATTTTAGGTTGGAAAAATGTAATAGCATTCACATTCTAAACACTGGGGCTATGATTTTGGGACATGTACTTATATGAATATGTGTGGTACATACAATAATTACATTAATCCTCTGAATGAAGATTGAATAAACTTAGATATGGATATCACTTTGGCATATAACATATAAAATGATCAAGTTAGATCTATAATATTAACTGTTTGTCCAATGCTGGATGTGTAAGTTTCTATCCTACGCAGACATTTAGAGCAATCAATTTGACAGTGTAATCATTATATCTGTGCTGATAACATATATTCAAATAATCCAAGAGATACAAAGAGCACTCTTGGTACCCCATCACAGTCTTGTTATTTATGGAAGTAACTGTGTCAGACATTTCACCATTGTGAGAAAATACTAGAGAGAATGAAGAAGCAAAGGTTTGTTTGGCTCCATTTTGGAAGCTTCAGTACTACATGGCAGAGGCTGTAGAGAAACAAAAGTTCATCTCATGACAGCCATGATGCAGAGAACACACATGCCTGTGGCTTTCTCCCAAGGGCACTCAGTCTATAAAAGGGTGCTGCACTCATTTGAGGTGTGGGTCTTCTCTTGATTATCTCTTTGGGAATGGCCTGATAGACACAAGCATACATGTGCTTTAATAATCTCCAAGGTGTTTCCCAATCTGATCAAGCCAGGCTCCTGGACTCACTCCATTCATTCATTGTCTGCAGCCTCCCTCACATTCCCTGTTTTTGGCATCTCCAACATCTCAGGATCTCCATTGCAGCTTAGGCTTCAGTCTTACCACTCATGTGTTGCCCTTTCAGGAACTACAGACAAGGGTGTGAGCCAAGAGCTATGGACAAGGGTGTGAGCCAGGAACTATGGACAAGGGTGTGAGCCAGGAGCTATAGACAAGGGTGTGAGCCAGGAACTATGTACAAGGGTGTTAGCCAGAAGCTATAGACAAGGGTGTGAGCTAGGAAATATGGACAACAGTGTGAACTAGGAGCTATGGACAACAGGGTGAACTAGGAGCTATGGACAACAGTGTGAACTAGGAGCTATGGACAAGGGTGTGAGCTAAGAGCTATCGACAACAGTGTGAACTCTGTCACACATTGCCCAACATTTCAGGCCATCCTTTGAGAGATTGGTGGAAGCCTCTATCACTTTTCAATTATTACATTCTCTACAACTACAAAAATGAACACCGTGGTGCCAACGACTGCCACTAGTTCAAATGGTAACAGGATTACCTTGAATAGTGGCTGCACCAATTCCTTGATGTTAATACAATTTCTCTACAACCAACCCCTCCCTCCTGACTGCCTATAAATTCTTGGAAAAGTAATAACAAGGACCATACTATCTAGAGCAGTGGTTCTCAACCCTTCTAATGCTGTGACCTTTGAATACAGTTCCTCATGTTGTGGTGACCCCAACCATAGCATTATTTTCATTGCTTCATAACTGTAATTTTACTGCTGTTTTGAATCATAATGTAAATAGCTGATATGCAGTGTGGTCGTAAGCAATTCTTGTGACCTGGTTGAGAACCACTGATCTAGAGACTCTGAAGAGTAGGAATACTAAGAAAGCAGCGAAATATCAGGGGAGATCCTCAGCAGGGGGAATGCTATCCTGGCTGAGCTTTTTTTCTTTGCCCTGAGGTGATTCTCAGTCACAGAACAGGTTTGTGATGATGTAGGCAGTTAAGATGATGGAAATTATCATCCTTGTACCTAAAAGCACCAGAGGAGTCCCTGCAGCCATTGAGTAAGGGAGAAATCCATAAAGGTGAAGATGCAGGACGGAAACTCCTGATGGGAAAGTGGGGAGGGGGAAAGGGAAAAAAAAACAGAAAGAAAGGGGCTCAGGAGAAGTGAAGTTAAATCTGTGATGGTTAACCTTGACCTGACTAGTGCAATCCCATGAAAAGGTATTGACTTCTCAAGGGAGATTCTCCCCAAGCTAATCTTATTTAATCTCTTCTTCAGAAACTGAAGAGCAGGAAACAATGCTCAATGAGTTTCATAAAGCCAGTATAACACAACTCCAAAACCTAAGGCCACAAACAATACCTTAGTAAAACTGACACCCAACAGAAACATGGCTCCGCAATGACTACTCATCTCTGAAACGAGGTCTCGGGTCATATATAAATGATGTTAGCTAAAGAAAGGCCCCAGGGAACTGTCTGTAATGCTGCCCTGGGTGATGTACATACAGGGAGCCCATGGATATATTTTAGAGATGTTTACTCTATAGAAATAAACTATAACCTGCAAGCCAAAGCCAACCAGGGTTGGATTTTTATGTTGTCGCAGCCTAAGAACAGGTTTTACTCTTACAAAGTGCTTGGAAAACTAACAAGCAAATAGGAAAAAGAAATAATGATCACATATGGCCCATAAAGCCTAGGACATTTACTGTCTGGCCTTTGCATGAAAAGTTGGCTAAACTTGGTAGAGTGATAAGGTTTTGCTGTTGTTGTTGTTGTTGTTTTAATTTTATTTTTTTAAAGAATTCTTTTTTATTTTACATAGCAGTTCCCTCTCCCTCTCCTCCTACCACTCACCCCAACTTTTCCTCACTCCACCCCACCTCCATCCACTCCTCAGAGAGGGTAAGGCTTCCCATGGGGAGTCAACAAAGTCTGTCACATCACTTGAGGCAGGACCAAGGCCCTCCCCCCAGTATCTAGGCTGAGCAAGGTACCCCTCCATAGGAAATGGGTTCCAAAAAGTCAGTTCATGCACTAGGGATAAATACAGTTCCACAGCCACTGGCCACACAAACTGCCCAAGCCACACAACTGTCACCCACCCATATTCAGAAGGCTTAGTTCAGTCCTATGCAGCTTCCCCAGCTGTCAGACTGGAGTCAGTGAGTTCCTACTAGCTTGGGTCAGCTGCTTCTGTGGGTTTCCCTGTCATTGTCTCAACCTCTTTGTTTATAATCTCACTCCTTCCTCTCTATGACTGGACTCCAGGAGCTCAGCCCAATGCTTAGCTGTGGATCTCTGCATCTGTTTCCATCAATACTAGATGAAGGTTCTATGATGACCATTAAGGTAGTCATCAACCTGATTACAGGGCAAGGGCAGTTCAGGCACCCTCTCCACTACTGCTTAGATTCTTAGCTAGGGTCATCCTTGTGGATTCCTGTGAATTTCCCTAGTGCCAGGTTTCTCGCTAACCACATAATGACTTCCTCGATTAAGATATCTCTTTCCTTGCTCTCCCTCTCTGACCTTCCCCTAACTCCAACTTCTCAATCCCTCAGGTTTTCCTCCCCACTCCTCTTCTCCCCTATGCACTCCCCTCCTACCCTCCACCCTCCCCTCCATGTTCCCAGTTTACTCAGGAGATTTTGTCTATTTTTCCTTCCCAGGGGTATCCATGTATGTCTCTCCTAGGGACCTCCTTGTTTCCTGGCTTCTCTGGGGTTATAGACTGATGGCTGGTTACCCTTTGCTTTATGTCTAATATCCACTTATGAGTCAGTGCACATCATGCTTGTCTTTCTGGATCTGGAAAGTGTAATAAGTTTTTAACAGCCATTTATAATTCTTTTGTCAGGAGGACTCTGCCCACTAAGTCTCTGGCTAGCATCTTTACTCTTTTCCATTTAGTTTCTGTCTCCTACTGATGGAGCCACTCATACGGTAAATTCACGGCAAGGCCCAATTGCCTGTCATTCATGTTGTACCATTATATCTGCAATATAACAACAAGCAAGATGTGCATCTCTGAGTTTGAAGCCCTCCCAGGTTACAGCAGAGATCTAAATGTTTGCGGGGTGATGATGCCAGTCGTTTTGGAGAAATCTTACCAGTATCGCGTGAATAACAGTGATGAGATGAGCCCTTAATGCCTTTCCCATCACCTTACGGCTGTGCTGATCCTATACTAGGCTTGATACTCCCTACATGTGAGATGTTTCCCTTTGTAATTTAGTGAATAACAATACCGCTCAAGAAGAAAAGGATTTTCAAAAAGAAATGAATGGATGGAGAAGCAAATGAGCTATGGCAGTGACCCTGTAGCATCTGTAGCTCAGTGGTTTAGATTCCCTGGTCCCCTCAAAGCAAAGCTTCTTCAGTCTCATATTTAAAAAAAAAAAAAAACAAAAAAAACTAATGCACTTGAGCACTAACAGAAGATAATGCCTAAGAGGTTTTATTAATGCATCCAAAAATAACTCCCTATGTTAAAGTTAGTGTAAAAATCTCCAAATCCAATGGCTATGAATCTTAATGGGTGAAAGGATATTACCTAACATTTACTTAGCCACTGACAACTATTTGAGTTCTAAATCCAAAGGGGTATAAAAAGAGACTATAAAAAGCAGTCAAGGACAGTATTAATATTAATAAAAGAAATAAAATGTTCAACAAAATGCAAATGATGTTATTCTTCTGGGTGATGTGCTCGTAATGTATTTATTTCATGAAGTAGAAAATGTAGGTGGGAGAAGACTATCCGGAAAGAACAGTCATGTAAAATGTTCAGTGAGATTATCATATTCATAAGGCAACATGGCAACTGAAAGAATATTAGAATGACTTGTCCGTGGAGAAAAGAAGCTACCAAGAGAGAAACAGGAACAGCAGCACACCATCTGCAAGCCTCAGAATCCAAGACTGGGGTCAGGTAAGAAAAGCACCAAACTCAAGAGTGTCCTGGCAGGGAAGAGATTCTGAACTTGCTCAAGACCTAAGGAATGTAGGGTAGGATACTGACTCGGCCCACGGAGGTGTTTAATGAGACCCTGAGAGCCAGTGGTTTTTCTGTCTTGTCAAGCAACATGGTGACAAGTCAAAAAGAAAAGAAAACTTTTTAGGTTTTGAAAATACACACAGCACCCTTCCTGGTAGGTTCTGCTGCACTGCGCTCACATGTAACAGTAGAATCGGGCTAAAAGCGAAACAACCAACCTTGTCTGTGAGGTGTGGATTTCCCTAAAAGCTGGGGAGAAAGGGGTGTGGGAGGTAATTTGTGCTAAGGCCTCTAGATGGCCCACCTGTTTGTACATATACATTTACCACTCTCCCTCATCTGTCTCAACCCAAGCACACTCTGACATACATAGGCGATTAATTAAAGTTTTCCAAGTCAATATACTTGATAAGTTAATATAAAATTGGCCAATGGCCCATTGTGTTTTATGTCCTTGTAGCTACAATCTAATCCTGTTCTTACCTTTTCTTGTGTCCTCTTTCCTTTTTTCCTCCTTAAAAAAAAAATCAGCACCTTTATACATATCTTGCCACACTGGCAATTGTCAAGGTCCACAAGGAACGTGGCAACCAACGGCTGTGTGTAATTAGACTTCAGGCCCACATGGCAAAAGGGAAGCCATTCCCGGCACTGGAAAAGCAGCTAGCTTCCTGGGGCTAGTGCTATCATGGACTTTAGAAAAGAATCTACTACTACCACTTTGCTAGACCAGCATAATTCCTAACTATATTCTAAACCTTATCCTTATGCCCACAGAAATGTGTGGCTACTACCACTTATCTAGGAAGCCTCTCTTTACAGCAAATGGAGATGATCACACACACACACAAAAAGGTAGAACTGGACAAAATGCAGAGATCAATAGATCCTGGAAAACCTAACCCAATAGTTACATCTACATCACAGTTCCTGCACCTGTGGCTCAGGGGACATCTCTGAAGAGGGACCTTCGAAAGATTGTAAGAACCGGCATACCAGGAAGTCTGCTGTGAAACAGTCTCTCTTAGAAATGGCTGCACAAACAAGACTGAAGCAATGGCAGTATCACTGGACACGTTAACACAGAAGGGGGAAACTTTACAAGGTCCTTCAATTAGACAAAGAGCCAAAGGATAATGACTGCTGGGAAAAAGACAATTAGCCTCTCCCAGGGATGAACCCTCTTCTTGGTTGTCCAACACAGTGGTCAGCCCTGAAACCATATACACAAAAACATACTCAGCCCATGATACAGAGAGAGAGATAGAGAGACAGAGAGAGATAGAAAGACAGAAAGAGACAGAGAGAGAGAGATACAGAGAGAAGGAAGGAGGGGGGGAGGCTCAAATAATGAAGTTTATTAAGTAACAGTAAGCCTTTTTAAAGACTGGGTGTTTTCTATATACTATCAAGAAAAAATTACTGCTTATTACAGAAATTTATTTCCCAATGAAAAGAGGACATGAAAAGACTCTCAACTCTTAAAGGTAACAAATTATTTCCTAAAATAAAAACATGAAGAAAACCTCAAGTGGAGAAGATCTGTCAATCACTGGGGTTTGCTGACTTCATAAATCATAGTGAAAAGGATCCTAGTCAGAGAGACAGATATTCATCCAGTCCATGTCTGATTGTTTGGCAAGGAACCAGTTTTCACCTCCTGCCCTCCCCTCTGTCCTCAAAGACAACACTCTTCCTTGACTGTCCCTAGACTCCTGGACGGACCTCATTGACTCCTTTCCACAGATCACTAGCCAATTTGTGGCAGGCTCTTCTTGTTGTATTGTCACTCCAAAGCCACATAGAAGCACGTTGCTTTCGCAGAATAGGTCAGAGCAGAAACCACTGTGTTCAAAACTCCTCCTGTGTTAATGAGTCATTCACTATGAATAAATAGTTAAAAGAAGCAATGAAAGATGCTCAACCACTGTTGCTGATGGAAAACAATGAAGCCCAAGCCTTCCCTGCACAACCACACATCAATTCCTCAATGCGAGGAGTGCCATACTGTTCAAAAACTGCCTGAAATGCACACACACACACACACACACACACACACACAACTCTGACTATTCCTGATACCACTTCCTCTGTAGCCAACTATCTTATCCTGTGAGTGAGACAACTGCAGTCTTGGCAACTTTGACATAGGGAGGTGTGGTTTATTTTCTTACCTCTGTTAAGTCTCTAGTATATCACCCTTCCTTAATCAGTCTTAAAACTGACTCTTTTATAGGTATCACACTCCTCCACATAAGCAATCTCTATGAAATGTCTATTATGCTCATCACATCACCCTTAGCATGATGGACAAACTTTACCCACATAGATGATTTGCTCTCTTCCCTCACT
Source organism: Chionomys nivalis (assembly GCF_950005125.1). NCBI lineage: Eukaryota > Metazoa > Chordata > Mammalia > Rodentia > Cricetidae > Chionomys > Chionomys nivalis. The sequence goes on from NC_080087.1 coordinate 48,349,064, forward strand.
GGAATGTCACCTTCAAGAAGACAGTCTATAAATTAAACAGGAGAAGTGATGGAGGAAGGTCATTGGTTAAAAATAAAGAAACTGCTTGGCCCTCATAGGTTAAAACATAGGTGGGTGGAGTAAACAGAACAGAATGCTGGGAGGAAGAGGAAGTGAGCTCAGACTCGACAGCTCTGCTCTCTGGAGCAGAGGCTATGCTCCCCTCTCCCGGGCAGACGCGATGAAGCTCCGACCCAGGATGGACGTAGGCTAGAATCTTCCTGGTAAGCGCACCTCAAGGTGCTACACACATGAATAGAAATGGGCCAGGCAGTGTTTAAAAGAATACAGTTTGTGTGTTGTTATTTTGGGGCATAAGCTAGCCAGGCGGACCAGGAGCTGGGGTGGCAGAAACGCAGCCCGCAGCTTCCACTACAGAGAAGAAGCTGGAAAGATGGTTCAGTGGGTAAAAGTGCCTGTTGTCTCACTTGAAGACCTGTGTCTGATTCCAGGAACACACAAGGTAGAAGGAGAAAAATAATTGTGCAATTTGTCTTCTGACCTCCACACATGCAACATGACACAGGCATATACGCACACAAAATAAATGATAGATAGATAGATAGATAGATAGATAGATAGATAGATAGATAGATAGATAGATTAGATAGATGATAAATGAGGATGCAAAAACTAGGAAGTAGGAAATGTCAAACAGGTCTTATTTTTAGAAATTAGTAATTCCCATTAACATGGTAGAGGCTGCTGGGCATTAAAAATTGAAGTATTTTAGATCAAGTCAGAAACTTTGTTATGGTTCTGTAAATAGAATATTGAATCTTGCAACATTCACTAATTGCTGTCAGAGAATCCAAATCAAGAAAGACTGATAAGAGACAGTCTCCTTTTTCCCTCACACCATCCATCCATGCCCCCCACTTCCCGCCACACACATACACACACTGTTTGTTAAAATCACTGGAGGCGGATGTAGCTATCCTCTCTGGATCTTCCCTCTGCTTGACCTTTTCTGTCCAAATCTATAGGATTTCAGGCCCCTCCAGATATGTCTCCATCTGTTTACCTTCAGTTATCTCCAATCTATCCTTTTGGTTTTGATCTTTAACTAGATATGCTTTCAAAGGACAAATATGGCTTTCTTTTCTTCTGCCATTTGTCTGTCCTTTCAGAGACCCATCTGGTGTTCCTTGCCTCCACTTCTATAAAGATTTCATGGTTTTACCTCAAGTCTGGGACATTGTAGGACCAGTTGCTGTCCTTCTCAGAAAAAAAAAAAAAAACAAAACAAAAAAAAAAAAAACATTATTTTACAATCCACATTCTTCAATATTTTCAGCTAGATTTTTAATCCCAACCTTTCCATGTCTACCATTCAACATACTTCAAAGAGGAGGGGAGCATGAGGTTCCATTCCTTACTAAGGAGCTACGGGCGTCAACCATACTCCAGTGGACGGCCACATCATTGAAAAACATGAGTTTGACTCTGAAATCAAAAGAGTCACTAGGAAACAAAGTTGGATGGCTATGGGAGGACATATGGATCTGTGAGGGAGTTCCAGGTGAATATGATAAAAATACATTGTATGGCATTTTCAAAGAATTAAGGAAAAAATAAAATTGCTGAAGAGAGTTGAGGCTCTGACAATGTCTCAAAGAAATCTCAGTCATGTTGATTTTCATGAGGCAAGAGGAAAACAAGCACAAAGAGAAGACAGACAGTGGCAACTTCCCCTTACAGAGCTTGTCTCCCAGTTAATAGAGTAATAGCGACTTTTCACTACATGAGTTAATAAGACAGAACAGGGAAAAACATAAAAAACAATACAACAGCCAGATATATGTTGTTGGGTTTTCTTTTACTCTAGCCCCACATTGCAATGTCAAAATGTTGTTGTTAGGTTTTTTTTTTTTACTCTTTACTTTTGGGGGGCCTGCCACCCAGCACCCAAATGAATAGACATGGAAGCTTCTTCTTATTTACAAAAGCCCACCCTTAGTGTGACTTCTTGCCAGCTTTTCTTAACTTAAATTATTCCATCTGCTTTTTGCTGCTGGGCTTTTATCATTATCCTATATATCTTTCTTTTCTTCTTTCTTGGCGGCTTGTTGTGTGGCTAGGCAACTGGCCCTTAGCGTCCTCCTCTCCTTCTCTTGTTCCTCCTTTCTCCTTCCAGATTTCTCTTATTTATTTCCTCTGCCTTTCAGGCCTGCCTATCCCTCTCTTTACTTGATATTGGCTATTCAGATCTTTATTAGACCATCAAGTGTTTTAGACAGGCAAAGAATCACAGCTTCAAGAGTTAAAAAAAATGCAGAATAAACAAAAGCAACACATTGTTAAACGAATGTTCCAGATCGCAACACATTGGTAAAAGAATGTTACCCTGATGTGGGATTTTCCTCTGTATCCTGTGAATATGTTTTATTACCATAGGTTAATAAAGAATCTTCTTTGGGCCTATGGCAGGGCAGAATAGACCAAGGCAGGAATTCCAAGTAAAGATAGAGGAGAAAAGAAGGCAGAATCAGAGAAATGCCATGTAGCTGCTAAAGGAGAAAAACACCCACCCCAGAACCTTACCGGGAAACTACAAGCCTCATGGTAAAATACAAAATAATAGCAATGGGTTAATTTAAGATGTAAGAGTTACTTAATAAGAAGCCTAAGCTATTAGTCATTCAGTGCTATAATTGATATAGTTTCTGTGTGATTATTTCAGGTCCGGGTGACTGGGAAATGAATGAGCAGCCTTTGTCTACATTACACACCTTAAAATAATATTATACAACAGATATATTTTGGATTTTGTATTGAATATGAAGCTAAGAATCTATCAAAAGTTAAAATTAACATTACTGTATATTAAACAAAGTAAGTTTAAAATATACCCAAGCCTAATGTATTTCCTAAACTAAATAGCATATACCTTCTAGAAGACAAGGAATCTCAATAGTTTGAGGTGGGCCAATGGGTTTTGTAGAAAGAAAACAAAAAGTATAAAACACGGGGGTAAGGATGTAACTGGCTTAACCTTGTGCAAGATTTATTTTAAAATGTGAATAGGTAGGACTGCTTTAGAAAACAAAACGGTAACCTCTTACAAATTTAAAGAAAAATGACACAGCAATTAAACCCCTAGGTATTTATTAGTTAGGGAGAGAATGAGCCCGTGTAAACAGGGCTGAGTTCGCACATCTGCTGAAAGTCAGAAACAATCTAAATGTCTATCAAACACTAAGTGGATAAAGAAAGAAAATGGACTGTTTTCTGCACAAAAGGAGTTAATTATAGCCCAAGTGTTGATAAGGTTGAATCTTTAAGCATTAGACTAAGTGAAAGGAGTCAGATACAAAAGCGGGCACACCATATGGTTCTATTTGCATGGTTGCTAGAAAAGGCAAAGACAAAATCAGGTCAATGGTTGCCAAGGGTTGTCAATGAGAAAGGAGATAACTATAAAGGAGACCAGGAAAGTTTTTGGAATGAAAGAAATGTGCTATTTATACATCTGAGAGTATCTGCCAAAACACATTGAATTTTACACTAACATGGTAAATTTTACTTTATATATATATATATATATATAAATATATATATATATATATATATATATATATATATATTCCTCAAAACAATGTGCCTCTGTGTGGGCAAGAAGAGAGGTCAGCTTGACTGGGATCACTGCTTCCTTGAGGTAAAGATTTATACTTTGCGTGTTTAGTTTACACTGTAGCTTGTATGATGGGAAAAAGCATTCTGACATCAGAATGTCTTTGAGAATGTTGACATCATCACTCACGGTGCTCAGTTTAATCCTTCACTTTGGTAATATCATTGTTCTGAACCCCAAGAGTTGTTCTAACTTTACTGTAGAAGTTTTTATTCCTCTTTTGTTTGCAGCAGGAAGCTTCTAGATATAGTCTTAACATTGTTTCTGTTACTCAAAGCATATAGCAGTGTGTCACTAAACAGGGACTGAGAACATTTTTGGCATCAAAGTGGCTGAGGGTGGAAGTTAACAAGGATTGGGAGCTAAAAATGAAAGACTTCTTTTGTCTTGATGCTGAAACAAGTCTTGACAAAACACAGAAAATTTGTTGCAATCACAAAAATTTGGTCTATTTGAATACTTTAATGACTTGAATTTTCTTTGAAGATAATAGATTTGCTTTAAAATATAAGACATGTCCTGGTGTCTTTTAGCATACTACCATATTTGTTTTAAAATTATTAAAATATACATTAATTCAAAAATCAAAGCTGAAATGCACTGAACAAAGTAAATGATATATATATGATAGTAAGACCAAAATTACCATAAGAATGTATCGATGAATCTATAATGATGTTGGGTTCCCCTCTGTATGCTATGAATATGTTTTATTACCATTGGTTAATAAAGAAGCTGCTTCGGCATATACCAGGGCAGAATATAGCCAGGCTGGAAAAGATATATAGAGAGAGAGTAGGTGGAGTCAAAGGGACACCTTGTGGCTACCTGAGGAGACAGACACTGGAGTCTTACCAGTAAGCCACCTCCTTGTGCTGCTACATAGATTTATAGAAATGGGTTAATTCAAGATGTAAGAACTACCTAGAAATACACCTGAATCATTGGCTGAACAGTATTGTAATTAATACAGTTTCTGTGTGATTATTTGGGTCTGAGCAGCCAGGAAATGAATGCACAGCCTCATATGAATGCCTACACTATAAAGACACGGATATGTGACTGACTGAATGACTAAATAGATGTTGGGGAAAAATACACATATCTGCCATGGAATTCCAAAGACTATAAATGAAAATATGCCCCTCACTGAAGGCAGGAACATCACTCCTTACTCTGTTGTGTGTTATTAGTGGAGAATTCCTTCTAAAGAGTGCAATACAAGATGAAGGGGTAGGAGTGAAAATCTAAGGAGTGCTTCTCAGCCATATGGTCAGAGTTAACATCAACGATGATGAGTCTGGCTTACAGAATAAGGGCAGTCTTCCTCTTCTAGTATAATCCTAAGAAACTACAAACCCAGCGTTCCTCTAAGTGCCCAAGGTTGTCACACCAGGAGGAGGTTAGGGGGAAAATAGAAAGACACAACTGCGTATGACATGTGACCTCAGATAGAACTCTGGGGCAGAAAAAGAAAAAAAAAATAGAAAAAACAAAATCTGAATGAAGGGCAACATTTAGTTTAAAATGTCGCTTTACTGGTTCATTAATTATAGCATATTCAAGTACTGTGTTAACAATAGGGGAATCTGGGTGGGATGTTGCGAAATCTGTACTATCTTCGCAATTCTCATTCTCATTCAATACTCCAGCCCCCACCCCCAAAGCATTGTACACGCTAGGCAAGCACTCTGCCCTTGAGTTCTGAACTGTATCCCAAGCTCAGTTTTTCCAACTTAAAACTGCCCAATATGTTTTTGGTTGTGAGCCTAGCCGGGCGGTGGTGGCGCACGCCTTTAATCCCAGCACTCGGGAGGCAGAGGCAGGCGGATCTCTGTGAGTTCGAGGCCAGCCTGGTCTAGAAGAACTAGTTCCAGGAGAAACCCTGTCTCGAAAAATCAAAAAAAAAAAAAAAAAAAAAAAACCTGCCCAATATGTAAACATTATTTTTACAAATTAAACGTTAAAACATTCTGAATCCCATTTTTTTTCCTCATTACATCAGATAATGTAAAAGAAACTGCCGGCCAGCCTACCTGAGGTGCAGTCACCTCGCCCAAACCAACCCGCAGGAACATGGGAGGCAGATACTTCTTTGCACCAGCCTAAGGCCTGCTGCTACATCCAAAGACTGTTGACGCAGAGACACCTGACCAGAAATGTCAATGAGGGAAGGACAATGCAGCAGAGTCGGCTGCCTGCACCAATGTGACCTTGGGAGGAGGTATAAGATGCCTTTGCTACCCACCTGACTTCTGAAGTCTTCGTCATTAACTCTGCACCTTCTTGCCCCCTCCCTCAAGGGGTGTCTGTGCAGGGTAGCTCAGGGAAGCACGGGTCATTGGAAATGTACTAGTTTAGTTTGAGTTAATTACAGCAGAGCCATGATAAGTGAATCTACTACTTTTTTGCTAAATGGACGCAAGTATCAGGCTGCTCTCCAAATTATGTACCTCTCTACCCACAGATCACTAAAGCTGTCAGTCCTGTTCAAAGTAGCTTCTGCGTGCAGAGGACAGCGGCTGACACAAAAGTTTACAGCTGTTCAAAGTGCAGAGAATAAGTTTCTGTGGAGTGCTCAACCATGATGGAATATCTGAACCAAACGCCACGCCCCCTCCATCACAGAAGAGTGGGCAGGAAGTGTGAACCGGAGCAGAGCATCCGCATTCTCTCGGCCCAGTGATCGCCCAGATGTCAGCACATTCCCGCTGCCACAAACCAACAGAGCTTACCCACCATGATGAGCCCTAAAGGAAAATTTCCTCTCGCAATTTGTTTCTTCAAAAACAAGAAGCTGTTTCTGAGGACGGGCTAGAAACAAGGATGTGCAGATGCAGCAGGAATGGTCCCCCAACCCTTACAACTCCTCCCTGCCAAGTTGACTGAGCTTGGACAAATCTAACTCTGGTCTCAGAGTTTTCATTTCTAAAATGAAAAGATTATAATTGACAGACACACAAGTCTAAATTCATTTCAGCATTAAGGTCTGAAGTCTGAATACAAAACTGTTATGTGCCTGATTCCTTGGTAAGCCAAAAGTTACTCTAAGGTAAAATTTTTTAAATTAATGGGAATTTTTGACTCTTCCATAGAAATTGAGCTGCAGAAGATACGACTCATGGGGGCAAATAGAGCTAACTCAACCTTATCTCAAAATTTGTTTCTTATTCTCGTTGCTCTGAAAATGGTCTTCAAAAAGCTACCAACACAAGGAAATCGACATTTGGCTAGATTTAAGGGAATATACGGTTTTAGGAATACTATGCTTAAGGCGATAGTTCTAATATTAGTACCGCTAGGACACTCCCACGGCTGCTGCAGAGCGACATCATGATATAGTGCTTGAGGCCAGAGACATCAAGTTTCCCATTTAAATTGGCACAGATGAATAGTGAGGGTCAGCCCTTACATAGATCATGCTTCCGATCCCTTTCCACACCTGGGGCTTCTTCAACATTCATCATCGTCATTACCTTAGCTATTTATAAGTGTAACTGAAGAAAGGGAAGAAGGAAAAAGATACCAAAGAAGAAATATCCAAAGTCACACTCAGAGATTGCATTCTGCTCAGTGCTCAGATGGTTTTGCCGTTGCCAGGTCAGCGGCATGAGCACATGCCAGGGGAAGTCACCTGGGATCCCTCCATCAAGAAGGCTCTCAGTTTGCCTTAATTCTTTTTTTTTTTTTTTTTTTTTTGGTTTTTCGAGACAGGGTTTCTCTGTGGCTTTGGAGCCTGTCCTGGAACTAGCTCTTGTAGACCAGGCTGGGCTCGAACTCACAGAGATCCGCCTGCCTCTGCCTCCCGAGTGCTGGGATTAAAGGCGTGCGCCACCACCGCCCGGCTTGCCTTAATTCTTTATTGCCACTGTGTTGAACTCTTTCCTGATCTTTGAGTCGGGGGACTCACCTTTTTTTTTATTATTTATTTAATTATTAAAGATTTCTGCCTCTTCCCCGCCACCACCTCCCATTCCCCCCCTCCCCGAATCAAGTCTTCCTCCCTCCTCAGCCCAAAGAGCAATCAGGTTTCCCTGCCCTGTGGGAGGTCCAAGGACCACCCACCTCCATCCAGGTCTAGTAAGGTGAGCATCCAAACTGCCTAGGCTCCCACAAAGCCATTATGTGCAATAGGATCAAAAACCCATTGCCATTGTTCTTCAGTTCTCAGTAGTCCTCATTGTCCGCTATGTTCAGCGAGTCCGGTTTTGTCCCGTGCATGGGACAAAAACGATACTCACTATTTTTATTTTGCATTCTCCCCAGAAACTTGATCAGTTATGCTCACTGCCTCTTGAGATACTGTATTTTGATCTTCAGAAATTGTTAACTAAAATGTATCCTTATATTAACCAAAGAAATTATACAGAGTGCCTTCTAAATAGTAGGCTACATGCACATCATTCTCTCTCTCTCTTTCTCTCTCTCTTTCTCTCTCTCTTTCTCTCTCTCTCTCTCTCTCTCTCTCTCTCTCTCTCTCTCTCTTTCCCCCTCAATTTATGTTATTTTTAATGTATATGGGTATTCTGTCTGTGTACCATGTGTGTGCCTTGTGCTAGCAGAGGCCAGAAGAGGGCATCAAATCACCCAAATAGAGGTAGTCATGAGCCACCATGTGGGTTCTGGGAAGCAAACCTGGATTCTCTATAGGAGTAGCCAATGTTCTTAACTATTTCTAGCATCCACGGGTCACTCGCATCCATAACTTCTAGCCTCTAGCAAAAGCTCAGTTTAAGCCCTCACTTCCAAATCTGCCAGCTCCCTTTTCAACAACAGATGCTTCTTCTCCCATGTTCCCGTGTTGACGAATATCATGGCTTTCCTACTTGCTAAACCAAAACCTTATCTACACAAATTAATTTCCAGTCATTGTCATCTTAATAGGGTTGGGGCTGTCTATACTTGTTCATCCTCTTTGGTTGCCTTCATTGACACCTTCCAGTTTCTTCTCTCAGATTAGGTTACTGTAATGGCTAATATTGATTATCAATTTGACAAGATCTAGAATCACTTAGCAAACAAGCCTGCAAGTGCACCTGTGATGGATTATTTACATTTTTATTAGACTTGGGTCATGCCTGAGAGAGATTATCATGACTAAACAAATTGAGATGAGGAGACTTACCCTAAGAGTACTTCCCCTGGGCTTGTGTCCAAAGCTTCATAAAATAGAGAAAGAGAGCTAAGCACCCACATTTATTTCCCTCCACTTCCTGGCTATCAGTGCCAGGCCATCAGCTCCCTCAGGATCCTGAAGCCAGACTTGCATCCATTGATGGACTGTACCTTCCAACAGAGCAAAATAAACACACATCTTTCCTTCCTTCCTTCCTTCCTTCCTTCCTTCCTTCCTTCCTTCCTTCCTCCCTTCTATCCTTCCATCTTTCTATCCATCCTTCCTGAAGTTGCTTTTGTTATTTTTCCATAACAACAGGAAAAGTAACTGAAACTCTTCTGAGCACTCTGATTAGTCCCGGTGCTTCCTGTCTACATTTTTTCCTTCCCTCTACATCCATTTGATGCTTTTAATCATAAGGTTCTATAATAAAAATCTGACCATGTTCTAATGCCACAAATCTTTCGTACTCCAATATGGTTTTAACAATCCTGCCCTAACCCCACTCACCATTTCTGAGCAAGCTTTATGACTTACTTGGATCAATTAAATGTGACAGGGGTTGATGCTGGGTAGGGTTAAAACTCACCACTTTAGAGATCTAGACAACTTTTTCTTCCTCCCTCTCTTCCTCTCTTCCTCCTTTATTTCTTCTCTCACCTGTTTCTTCCCCTCTTTGCTGCTCAGATCACAGTTTGAACCAAAATTAACACATGAGCTTCAATACTCAGTTCCTCTGGGATCACCACTTTTCTCAAAGTATCTCTTTGTTGTTTTTTCCCTCAGCCTGTGTCTATGACCCAGTAGCAATCCTTCTGCTCTGCTAGTCTCCAGGCCCTCGTCTTGTACCCTTGAAACATTTAAGTTTTGAATTCAAATTCATCCTCATAACAAACTTCCTTTTGTGCCTGTAGAAGTATACGTGAGTTCCTACTTCCTATTTCCTCCAGTCAATATACCATTTAATTTTCAAGGTCTTCCACAATACTCCTCCGCTCAAGTCTATCTGAATGCAATTCCCAGTACTCACCTGAACAAGTTCTTCATCACACGAGTCCCTGGGCTTCACCCTTCCACCCCATCAAGCACTCAAATTCTAAATGTTTGCTTTGTGATATTTTCATTATTTTCCAATCATTTAGTATACTGTTGGAGGCTGGATACCATGCCAAATCTCCACCAGATAAACTTATCACACTTGGCACTTAATTAGCAGTCAATCCAACATATGAACCAGCTGACCATATGCAGGTGTCACACAACCTGTTCTGCATATAGGATGGGGTCGATGTTTAATGTTTAATGTTTAATGATTATAATGACTTTATAATAGGTACAAAATTCCATGTCCCAACTACATCTCAAAGAAAAGGAGCAGAAATATAAATACCATAACAAGTCTTTAAAAGAAATAAATAACATATCTGTTTTCACTACATCTTAAAATGTAACAGGTTCCAAACTTTGCAATTGTTTCAAATGCTGTGGTATTTGTGTAATGCTTTAAAACAAAAATACTCATGGGGGGGAATAGGTGAATTTTTCTATTGTGATAAAGGGCACAGCACAAATGGGTTGAGAGTATTATTTAAAAAATGCCAAACACAAATAGTAATTTAATCAAATATCACTGTTGTCCAACTATTATATAAAAATAAACCTACATTTTCCCACTAACATTGCCTGAGGGGTTCAGTCTGAAATGGGGGTAAGGGCAGAAGGTCAGGATGATCTAATGCATTACATATGCTGAAACGGAGTGTAAGCTACTGGAACCATACATATAAGGGTTATGTATCCCTAAACACTAACAGCAAATATGTGAATTATTTCCAGGTTTCTCTGTCTCTCTTCCCACTTCTCCAATCTTCAAGGACTCACTAAGAACATGTCATCATGCGGAGGGTGCCAATTTTCTTCTGATGTGGTAATAGAACACATTTATGCAAAGTAGAAAAAATCTTTTAACTTGTTTCAAATATTGATATATATATATACTAGCTTATTCTTTTTTTGATTAAACGCATTTTATACAATCTATTTTGCCATATTCCCCTCCCCCAACTCCTCCCAGATCTACTACAACTTTTCTATCTAATTAACTTTTCCTATCTATCTATCTATCTATCTATCTATCTATCTATCTATCTCTATCTACCTCTCTCTCTCTACTTTGTCTTATTCTCCCCCCAAAACAAAAACAAACCAAGAAACAGAAACCCATTAAGAACAAAAATTAAAACATACAACTTAGCTCCCAGTGACATACTGTTATCAACAAAGATCAGCGCCTAATTCAGCTGGCATCACAGAAGCTTCTTGCTGTAGATAGGAATTAGCACAGAGACCCACAACTGAGCAATCTGCAGAGTGAGAGATTATGGCGCACTCAGTCCTCTAAAACCCTCCCCTCAAAACTAGTGGATTGATATGGAGGAAGAAGCAGAAGGATTGTAAAAGTCAGAGGTTATAGGTGATTCCAAGGAAAATGGCTTCCAGACACAACGGGAGTAATACATACATGAACTCCCAGAAACTATGGCAGTAGACATAAAACCTGCATAGATTCAAGCTGTATGGTGTCCCAGCACTGAGAGGATGATGTAGACATGGAGCCTCATCCCTAAACAATAAGCTATCTGAAATCGCTAGCTGCTGACACTGAGAAAATTGGTCTTCTCCATTGGAGTGTCTGTCACTGGGTATATCAACAGAACCCAGGGCAGGCCCTATGCCCAAGAGTGATTAAGCAACACAAAACAAACCCAATGCTATTCTTGTGAACTTTTTGTTTAATTTTGTTTTGACTTTTTTTTTTGGCTTTGATTTTAAGTTATTCTTTTTTATAGCTATACCGTAGATGTATTCAATAACCACACTCAAATAAGCTTCATTCTTTGGTCTGGAAAATAACATAGCAAGCAAAACACAATGCATATATAGATAAAGTATAGACTAAAATATGTTTTCCATAGTCAGTATATTAATTTTGATATCAATCAGTATTTGTTCAAATCCATTACTGGAAGCAATATGACTTTTTTTGGAAGCTGTTATAAATGTGCACCTGCAAAGTTCAAAACCATTGCTTTTCAGGGCAAGGTGAAAGATACGTGGGAACAATAGCTCCTGTGGTTCTGAGCAAACCTGTTCAATAGAGTGCTCAATTTTATTTCAGATTGTTTAAGTCCATGGAAACAGTCCCATCAAGAACTATTGCCACAAAGCAAAGGAGTTCCATCACGACATGTAAACTGTAGTGTCCTCGAAGCTCTTCAGTTGACAGACAATGAAGGTTAGTCTATCCAGTGTGCTTAGAAGGCTCTCATGATGTGAATGTGGAAAATGTTCTCTTGCAGTCCCATTAGGCCCACATCACCAGCTCTGTGGGACCAGCAGTAGAACATAGGACTTTCAGTAGTGTGTTTCCTATATAATTGCTCATTATCACTGAATATGAAATGTCCCCATAGCATCTCATTTCTAGACTCCTGTGATGGCTTCTTAGTTTGGGTTTTTTATTGCTGTGAAGAGACTCCATGACCATGGCAACTCTTATAAAGAAAACATTTAATTGGGGGGGTCTTACTTACAGCTTCAGAGGTTCAGTCAATTATCGTCATGGTAGGGAACATGGCGGCATGCAATCAGAGGTGGTGCTCGAGCTGAGATTGATACATCTTGCAGGTATCAGGAAGTCAGCTGACACACTATGATATACTGGGCAGTATTCTGAGTATATGAAACCTTAAAGCCCACTGCCACAGTGCCACACTTTCTCCAGTAAGACCACACCCACTCCAACAAAACCATACCTCCTAATAGTGCCACTCCTTATGGGGCTATGGGGGTCAATTACATTCAAACTGCCACAATTCCCAAATGCAAGACTTTTTGCTTTCATAGGAAAATATATTTAGCATATTCCTATATGAAGCTTCAATAATAGCAGTAATAAAGATCAAAATGTATATAATTGTCAATATGTAGAGAGTTTTGGTATTATATAATGAAACAAACATTTCATCTCACAATAACCCTGTAAAGTAGGAATTATTCTGACCATTTCCAAGTGGTAAGGGATGTTCAGAGAAATCAGGGGCTTGTGCAGCTGCTAAGTGCTGTAGTTATAGGTTGGATACTCTTTGCACATAAAGAACCCATGTTCTGATAATGACTACTCTGAGACACCGTATGAACTGTGGCTGTGCCACTTTGGGCAAATGCTAGAGGACTTTAAATCGTGAATGTTAAAGCAATGATAAGCCTTGTTGACTTTATGCATGTTAAAAACTTGGTCTTATATCAAACTGCCATTCACTCTTCCATGAAAAGTGCTCACTGCAATCCAATCCCTCTCTTATGATGATCTTAGAAAACAAAATTAAAAGGGAACTTAACGGGGAGCACTCTATTTAATGAGCGGAGCTTACATAAGAGCTCAGAAATAATACCCCAGAGCTATTTTATACAAGAGTCACAAAAGATCTACCACAGATGAATGACAGAAACATAATGAGAGTGAGCTCACTCCGTTGCCAAGCCGCTATTATGTAGAAGAGCCCTCTCTACTTGAAGCTGAGCTTTGCTACCCACTAAGTATCACTGTCAGCGGAAACTGAAGACTGGTGACTAGAGGGCAGATGATCCTACTGTGAGTTCCAGGGCATTTTATTAGTTAATAACACAGACAATACTATGCTAAGCATCCCTCAAAAGTCTCCAATAAGAAGCTGTATTTTTACCTTGGTTTGCTTAGGGCTCTGAAACAGAAGAAGAAAGAAGAGGAATAAGAAGAAGCAGAATGAGGAGGAGAAGAAGAAGAGGAAGAGGAAGGGAAAGGAAGAAAAGGGAGGAGGAGAAGAAGAAGAGGAAGAGGAAAAAGAAATACATTGGTTCTCCTCTCTCTCATTTTTCCTTCCCCCCAACTCTCTCTTTTGGTTTTTTGAGACAAGGTTTCTCTGTGTGACAAGAACTAGGGAACTAACTAGTTTTTGTAGACCAGGCTGGCCATGAACTCACAGATATCTGCCTGCCTCTGCCTCCCAAATGTTGAGATTAAAGGCATGTGCTACCACCGCCTAGCCATTGGTTCCTTTCTTGAGAACTGAACACCATGCAAACACTCCCAGATTGGGATCTGCTTGTTCATTATTCCCACACTGCATATGACACCCTGTTTGTAGCTTCCCTCCAGACTCATGGTTAGTCCCTGGGGTTTACTACTAATGTGGTCACTGAACATACTCTGTGCCTACCTAGGGACAATATGTATGCAGAATTTCAGCAGTTTATATGCATTCTAAAGTCTATACAAGATAACTGGGTCCATTTTCCCTCATCTACATTGGCTCTTGAAACAAGTGTCTTCGGATCTATTCCTAGGACATAGAAAACAAGGGATTTCAGATTCCTCCACTTCTGGCAAGCCTGTGTCAGCATTCAGACATGTGTTAAACAGTCTTGGAATTTGACAGGGGGACTGGATATGGAAGCACTCTTTGTTATTGGTGGAGCAAGGTGGGGATCTGGGGTAAGTAGACATTATACAGGCATACTGTAGAGGGGAGCAAAGTATCCATTAAGGGTAGCCCCATGCCTGCAATCTCAGTACTCAGAGCCTTGGGTAAGATTGCTGCAAGTTGATTAGTAGAAAAAGACAACATCTCCTGAGTAAATTGGGAGCATGAGGACCTTGTGAGAGGGTTGAAGGGGAGGGGAGAGGCAGGGAGGGAGGAGAACAGAGGAAAATGTAGAGCTCAACAAAAATCAAAAAAAAAAAAAAAGAAGAGAGAATGGATCACTCCTTTCTTTACCTTGTTCTAATTAGGATCAAAAAAAAAAAAAAGAAGATTGCTGCAAGTTTGAAGCCAGCTTTGGCTATAAGTGAGTTCAAGCTAGCCTAGGATGGAAAGATTCTGCCTCCTCCCAACAAGAAAACCCAAATGCTTCAGGAATAAGAAGTAGCCAGGACACCAGCAAGGAATCATGTTCTGACTGATAAAGCATTAAGCAAAGGAAGGACCAGGCAGGGGACAGGCATCACCTGCACACAGTAGCCTGGAACCAGGGTCATTCTCCAGAACATGCTCTTCAACAAAGAATATTTGCAACTTGGCCCTAAAAGGTTGATTTAAGAAAGTGGGGTGTGTCCAAAGTAAGAACTGGGAGGGAGACCAAGCTCAGGCTACCTTCTCCCTCTCCCAGTCTTGCAGATGAGCCAGGTTAGAAAAATAATGTTTCTAAATGGATAAGGTACTCACAAAATTCCACTTTCTTAGCCTTTCTTTAAGTTAGTTATTATTTCTACAGAAAACAATGGTATACGTTTTCAAAAATATTTCCTATATCTAGCATGAAACAGTAAATATTCAATGTGCTGTTTATTCTACAGATTAAAATATATACATAGCCCAAAACAAAAATTAGTAGATGCCATAACTGTGAAAATATTCAATCAAGACAGAAGGGCAGGAGAGATGGTCCTGGTGGCAAACCACTTCCACCAAGAACCCAGGAGAAAAGCTGGGTTTGGTGACTTACACCTGTCTTGACAGCAGGGACAAGAGAGGAGTTGGAGGCATGCTGGCCCCTGGGCAGTTAGTATAAGCTATTTGGCGGAGTGCCAAACCAAAAAGAAATCCTTTTGTCAAACAAAAGACAGAAGGTACCTGAGGAATTAGACACCCAAGTTCATCCTTTCACCTCCATATGCATGTGTAAACAGTGCAACCACTCTTGTATGAACTCACTTGTATGCACAATCAGGCATATGCAAACATGTGCGCACACATGACACAGACAACTGGGCACCTGCTTCAGGTACTGCCTGATTCCTTTTGGTTGGCTTTAACACATCCTTTGGGAGAAACTATGCTTATGTTCTAAACACCTGAGTTCTGAAAAATGCAGCAAACTTATTCCAAAGCTAAGATGTGGAAGTTAGTTGGGGCAGGATAAATTATCTAGAAACAAGACCCATTAAACAAGAATACTAGAGAAAGAAGGCACGTTTTGGAAATCAATTTATTTAAAAAAGCTGTTATGATCATTCATATTTGATAAGTTATTTTTTAAGTCATCTCAAGAAAACTGGATGAGTTTTGCTAATTATCTTCCAAGACGGTATATACAAATCCATTAGGCAAACAGCAGTGCTTCTTAGCAGTTTGTGGTACCCTGAGAGGCCTCGGCTATTTCTCAGAAAAGTGACAAACACAATTACTTGTTAGGAAAATTCTTGCCCTAAAGAAATTTTCACTCTAGCAGAGAATGGTGGGGGTAATAGGTGGGGAAAGTATCTTAAAATAATTTAGAATTATGATATAATTCTGTCTTGATGGAAAATAAAGACTTTTCGTGTAGATTGACTCTTAAAGGTTGAGTTCAGATTATAAAAACTCGAATTTAAAAGCTGCGAGTTTGGAAAACTACTCCTATGAGAATAAGTGAAGACATGGAGGGAGGCGAGCAGGGGCAGGACCCAGGAGAGAAATGAAGAGGATGAGGACAGAAGAGCATGGAGAGGGGCAGCAGAGACAAGTCCACTCTGCTGTTGGCTCCTTTCGCCAGCCAGAACTGCAGCATGCCTAGATCCCAGCCTGCATGTGCCTGTCAGGACAAGCCCCTATAGAGGACAGCTGGCACTAAGGCTCTGAGAAGGCCTTCTGGATTGTTCTTAGTCTGTGTGCACTGAACCTGCAACGCTGTACGCTTGATTTATGGTGTACACCCATCCCCACTTCTGCTTCCTACAGATTCGTGTCCCTGATTCCGAGAGGACAATGGCAGCTTTGATCGGGAGCTCTTAGTTGAAGCTCTAACTTCTGCTCCAGAAGTCCTAGCCCACGAGAAAAGTGACACTGCGTCCTGACATGAACGCCCCCCATCCAAGGAAGGCACCAGGGTTAACTCGGTTTAAGGAAGTTGCATAAGAAGGGACAAGTGTGAGTTCGAGTCTCAGATCTGAATTCTATGATCTACTCCCAGCATTTGGTTTCTATGTTTACCAAGTCTCACCTTCCATGTGCCCTTGCCTTTTAGCAGAGGCCAGCAGCTTTTATGGATTTCTACCCACTCAGGGCTCATGATGTCTCATAGACTATTTGAAGCCCAGCTTAATTCTCAGGAAGAACTCTTCCTGATCTTCTCCAATCCGTAAGGACAGTGGTCTCTGAATCTGGAGAGCCCTGTGCACTTTTCTGGATCCCCATGCAGTAAGTGCTCACTGTGACTGGGTGCTTTAGCTACAGTGTTTTATGCTGCCCTGATTATGTGCCTTTAAGGGATGTATTAGCGTGACCATTTGACATGGGAGGAAAATGAAGCTTGGACCAACCAATTTACTTAAACCTTAGTTAACTTGGCTAGTAAACCTCAGTCCAAGCCTGAGCCTGACTCAAATGCTGGTCTTCCTCACTGTGCAGCGATCATATACTTAGATCATTCTGTAACGCTTCTGTACATCCGCATCACTCTTACTCTGGATTTGGATAACAGCCAGCACAGTATGAAGCATACTTTCAGTGCCTAATTAATTATTTGTACCCACAATGTATCGAATGCCTACAAACTCTCACTGTGGAAGTAGAAAGGAAAGCTAATGTCCTTCAACTTCACTTTGATCCACATGAATTGGATGGATTTTCCATAGAGCCAAAACACTAGGCTATAACTAAAGAATGATAAAATAATAGAATCAGTCGATTCAAAGAGGGGAAATATCAGTCAAGGCGGCTTTTTAGACATCACATAAATCAAAAGCAGTTTCCATAACCTTTTCCTATTTTAAGCAACTATTTTAGCCTGGTTTCCTGGGTGCATTTCTTCTATTCGTTAGCCTAGCTCCACAAAAGGTGTAGTGGGTCCGGAATGGAAGATGTGTACTTTCTTATCACAGAAGAAAACAAGCAAAAAAAAAAATATGTGAATTAAAGATGCTTTAGTAAAGTCTCTATTGATTTGGCTGGATTGAAAATATTGTGGTTTCCCTTGGCGCAGAATTGTGTCCTCTGGGGGAAATTTAGGCAACATAGAAATGATGAGATCTCACCCCATCTGACCTTGTGATTCTCACACTGCAGATCAATGTTTAAAGGCTACTGTCCAGCCTCCAAAAATCCCCCAAGAATGTCATATACACAGAAAGCTGGCACCCGGACAGGCTTCAAGGTCCCCACATGGGCCTTTGAGTGAGCTCATCACATCAGCTAAAAATCCAGTCTTTGTTCCCAGTGTCACATCTTGCCTTAGGAGGAGACGACTTTCCCACAATCACATCCATTCATGAGGCCAGTGCACTGTGGTCCACACTGAACAGCTCTTCATTGAGCTGAAGTAAACGGGGAAATAGCTGCCATGTTTTCCCTGTGATGCTATTAATATTTAAGCACCGTTCTCCAGAAGCCGGGGCATAAGAGCCCAAGACTAAGAGAACTCTGACCTATTCTCATGATTCCTGCTACAGTAATGAACAAATTCCTCAAAAAGACAAGTTGCTCACATCCATTCATATGCCAAGTAGCCATCAAAGAAGGCTCGTGTTGGTGGAAGATGACGCTTGGCAAATCGACAGCGATGGCTGTGGATGACATAGGGAGTCTGTCCATAAGCAGAGTGTTTCGTGGTTTGTCACAGTAGCCCTGATTTCCATGTTCATGGCAGAATGGGTTATCAACAATACAGCTCTAGCTTCAGCACTCCCCTGCATTTCTCCATCCCTGTTCAATTATAGAAGGCAAATACAGATGAGCTATTCCCACCTCAAGAAGGTTAAGACACTTTTCCAGGATCCATTTAGCAAATTACCAAGTGTGAACTAGGGCAGACACAGCAAGACCACTTCAGAAACACTGGGCCCACATGCCAAGCATCGCATGGCATGTGGCACCTCAGCCCTGGCTTCCCAGTCAGGAAGGATCTCTGTGAATGAGCGCTGGGGAAACCACTTAGTCTTTTCTGCTGCTTTCCTGCTGCTTTTGCCGGGAAAACTCTCATGCTTGGGCATCCAGATAGCCTTTCTCCAATTTAGTTTGCTTCACTTGCTTTCTCCTGCCTATTTTCTCTGCATGCCATCAACTGAGACAGCCCCAGTTCCAGGAAGCAGAACTAAGAGACAACAAGTGAGTTCATTGAAAGGTAAGAGAGCATCATAAAACCGGTTAAGTAAAAAAACACAGCCTTCCCTGTCTTTTTTCTCCCCTCTCTCTTTTCCACCTGTTTCTTTTTCCTTTCCACCTTGGCTACCCATGTGAGGAGTAACAGGACACCTCTTCTGATTATACTGAAGCATCATGACAATTGTCTCAGAACATTTCCTTCTAGATTTCCTTCTTTTCCTTAAAAGTGCATACACAGTACTAAGCCTGTTGTTAAGAACATTCTTCATATTTCCTAAATTACTCTCACTCTGAGAGTTCAAAGCATTTTTCCTTTCATTTTTTGGTTGTCCTATAAGAAATGGAGAAGAATACATATGTTTCATTTATCTTGTCCCTTCAGCCCAGAGTTTCTGTCTCTGTCTCATAACTTTTCAGTCACAGTACTACTGACCTTTGAGAGCAGACAATTCTGTGCAGTGTGGAGTTGTCCTGTGTGCTGATGTATGTTTTGAAGCATCCCTGGTTTCTTCTACTAGATGCTAATAACTACCCCCTCCATCTCTCGCAGCCCCCAGGGCTCCAGGCAGTGCCAAATGTCACCTGGTGTCACTGGTCAACTACCACATTCTGGTTGAGTTCAGTGACAAGTTCCATCTGGAGTTGGGTTGCTCCCCTACTTCAGACCCAAGTATGCTTGTCAGGTCCCGTCCAAAACTCCCTGTCCTGAGACAGATTAGTCCCCAACTCTTCTACAGGAAGAAAGAAAACAGCACTCATTTAAGAACATTAAAAACATTGTGTCCTTGAGAACAGTTAGAAGGTGAAAATTGGCTGGGCAGCGGTGGCGCACGCCTTTAATCCCAGCACTTGGGAGGCAGAGGCAGGCGGATCTCTGTGAGTTCGAGACCAGCCTGGTCTACAAGAGCTAATTCCAGGACAGGCTCCAAAACCACAGAGAAACTCTGTCTCGAAAAACCAAAAAAAAAAAAAAAAAAAAAAAAAAAAAAAAAAAAAGGTGAAAATTGGCTGCGATGGGAACAGGAGACAGAAAGATAAGCCATAGGAAGCTCTGCCATAGAGCGAAAGCTCAAACAGGAACTCCAGCTCCCTGCAGCTCCCTGGTCAGTTTGTGCTGTGTTTGGGAGCTCCCAATGATGATGTCAGGTGAAGCTCTCTCTGCTCATTTTTTCTTTTCCTTGGAAACCTCACCCAAAGCGAACACTCGGCTCTGCCTGGACGGCTCTCACTAGGGAACTCTAGCTGGCAGCCTGGCCAGGCTTTCTCAGTCAATGTCTGGTGGGTGTTTGTCATCTCCTGATTTGGTTATATTTACTGTTGTTTGCTTTCTCAGGTGTACTACTCTGTTTCTGCTGGATGCCAGGAGTCCCTGTTGCTTCTCTCTTTCTCTACTTGCTATTTATTCCTCTATTTTTGTTTACTATATACTTCATAAGTTCATTCGAAATCTAAAGCCCAGATATCATAGATCATCTCTAGATGATCCAGAACACCTAGTTGGGACAAAATCTCAGCCAGCTGAGGGACATTTGTTTACATCATACTCCTAGTGTTCTGTGGATATGAGTTGGAAAGGGGTGGTAATTCAGGTTTTTGTAGTGACATCCTTGAGGCCAGGATAAAGCTGTAGATGAGTGATGTATGAGATTATTTTCCTTGATAACTTCACATTGATCTTAAGAAAAATGTGAAAAAGCAACAGATTGGTTAAAGGAATTTCCATTTCCTAGAAGAAAAATAAAAGGTCCCAAACCATAATAAAAGCACCAAAGAGTAATATAATACTTTAAATAATACAAGAGAACTTAGCCTAACAGAACAGTTTTTTGGCATCTTCTATTGACATGGTCGAATGAAATGGTAACAAACAAAAACCACTAAAAAGCAGAGTTCATTCTTAACATAACCTGACTTTTATTTTCCCCTGTGCTTGTCTTTGCCACAAGAATATATGTTAGTTCTGCTCTGCAAATACAGCAAAGTTTTCCACAAACACTGTGTCCTTGTGGTACATTAATACTGTAGAACTAATTGTCACATCTTACTAAGGAAACAAATAGAAAAACCTATTGCATTGCTGTTCTAAAATGACACTAGCTAACAAGAGGCATTTAAACAGAAGTGTTTGCAGCAAACATCATCATACTGGATTCTTAGGTGCAGAAGAGACTTCTCGAAGACATAAAGGAAATTTTATCATCTCAGATTTCAACATTAAACTCTAGATAAGAAACTTCTCCATGCTAGCAAAATGAAATTTCACTAAGGACTTTTTCTGTCAATTCCCATCTATGAGAGTATATTAGCTTTAGAAGAAGCTAAAGAACAATAACACAGGTGTTCACAGTTTCCATCTTCAGAGGTCACCTGTAAAATAGAGAGTCAATACTTCCAAGTCATTGCTTTCTGGGCATTGCAAATTTCCTTGCATCTGTATCTAACAACAAAAATCTATTCTTTGGAAAACTGTGTCCCTAACACCAGGAAATTTTCTTCTTCAGTAGCTACAAGTAGCATATAACTCTAACTGACAATATGGTTGGATTAATTTGTACTTAAAATGTTTTAAGCAGATGCGAATAAAATTTATACTAAAGCACAGAATTGTCATTTGAAAGTCATTTTACTGAGTGGATAATTATAAGCACACTAGAAAATAGTAAGAAAGGACAAAAGAATAGAGGGTGTTAATGTATTTTGTAAAATTGTCGTCAAAAGATGATTGGACTCGTAGGATTCAAATCGTGGTCTTACCTCTAATTAGCTCTGTGACCCTGGGCCAAATTGCCCAATCACATTAGCGCAGAGTGCAGAAAGAACTGAAGAGTGGAGCCATGACTTCTCTTTTCTTTATTTTTCTCTATTCTCCCCCAAAACGGTTCTGCTATGCTTTCCTTATATTTTAAAAATGGGGAGATGATGTAACGATCTGAACCAAATGGGACACTGAGCTATCACCACTAGTATGACCCTCCAGTGATCCTGATTTCTTGAGGGTTGATAATTTTACTATAAGGAAAACATTCCCCATTCCCAATGGCTATAGAGATTTGCATTGGTATGGATCTTGGTTTATTGATACAAACTTGAGTCAATTTGGTTACACTGTGTATATATGTATTTCTGCTCCTGATTGTGTTTATGCAGCTCATTTAAAATGTAATGTATAATTAAGATAAGAAACTAGAGCTAATGGGCCAAGCAGTGATTTAATTAATACAATTTCTGTGTGATTATTTTGAGGCTAAGCAGCCAGGAGCCAACAAGCAGCCCCTTCCCTACAACAAATTGGCATGCCGACATGGTGGACTAAATCCATGTAAAATCTGAGAAAGTTTAAAAATCCTAAACACAAAAGAACAGAGTTAAGCATAGTTTGGTAGCAGCATTTTTTTGAGTGGGCTCTGTTTGCCAGAAGCAAGCAGAGGCATGGCTCCTTTAAGAGAGGTTTTCCTGATTCAGTGGTAGGAATCAGGAAAAAATGTTGTACGTTTTAAAATGCTGACTTTCTGGGCTGTGCTGCCAGCGTGAACTCTGACGAGGTCTGGCTATGAAGCATTTAAATGGCTTTTGTGAGCAGACTGCTACAACTTGCTTAATGGCAACATAGACTGGCTGTGTGCCTAAAAATGGGGCTGTGAGCATGGTTCTCAGAGGCAGAAAACAGCTCTGTCAGGCTGGGCTGGGTGAGGCAAGCAGGCACTGCCATATTTCCCCTAACAATTGTGCCAATTAAGTTCATTAGAAAGGCTTAGCATTTTAAGAAGCACTTCTGGCCAGAAAATAATTACAGATACACAATAAAGACAAATTCAGATGAAAAAGACCTCTGAATGAGACACAGTGTGTTTAAAAAAATGAACATAGGCTTGGGAGAGAGAGAAGATAAAGAGTATAGAGAGCTATAAAAAGAAGTAAATGGTTTATAAAAAATGAAAGAGACAGAGTACAATCATAGATTAAAGGAGTAAAGATAATAAAATAAATATTAAAAAGTAATAGAGTAAAAACAAGCCATGAATAAATGAAATACGCACAAAGAGTCTGGATTATGCATATTATTGTGTTCTCTTTTAATTTTTTGACTGTGAAGAAGCTAAGTACAAGAGACATTTCATTGTATAGGCTGCTAAGCTAAATCAGCATGTATATTATAAAGGTATCTTGACTTCAGAATTTAGGTCTAAGGATATGCTGGTTTGGAAAAGAGGTTCTTCTTTTGTTTCCACAGAGAATGAGAACCTGTGGATTGCTTTCAGACTAATGTGGTTTTATGGTTCAAGATCCCCCCAAAGGTCACCTTGAACACTCCTCAAAAATTACTTCACCAAATAAACAGCAGGAAGCAGTTTGGATAGAACTATACCAATATTCCCAAATATAGTCCATAAATGTTTATTTACATTTTAAAGGGAATATGCTCTGGAGATTTGCATTGACATGGATCTTGGTTTATTGAAAAATTTAAGGTCAATGTTGTTATATTGTGTATATATATTTCTGATCATGATTAAGGTAATGTGTTTGTGCAGCTCATTTAAAAATGTAATATATAATTAAGAAATATAGGTTAATAGATAGTCATCTATAATAGTCAAACTTAGAGTCATGTTAGATTTTCTAGATGTACAGCAATGTATTTCAGATGGATAGGCATTCTTCAAACCTTTCAAAGACTACATAATATGGCATTTAAAATGTTTTAAGAATTTAGAAGTTATCATAACAATGTGACGCATCTGCTCCTGGCAGCACGAATTACTTCTAGAGGAAGACGGTCATTGAACAGGATACTTATGGAGTTGGTTAGCCATTTGGGCAAAATTATGTTCTTGCCTGAACTGCTGAGTGAACTGGACATGCAGGACCCACAAAGAAATGACTGCTGAACTTGCCTAAAGGTGAGATGATCCTGCTACATGAAAGAGCCTGCCAGACATTTTACAGGACACAAAAGAAAGTTACTGACAAACTGCCAATATAAGTAAACCTATATTTTAAATTTCCTACATCATGGAAAAGTATCCTGGATACTATGGGCATGAAGGCTGAATATGGATGCCCCAATGGTACAAAACAACTTTGAGTGACTGTCCAGGCAGCAAGATGTCTCTGTCAAGTCTAGGTTTTGGAAGCTGCCTACAATGCACCTCCTGTTTACCTAGGTAATATTATATTCTTCTGGAGTCATTGATGGGGTTGAAAAATAGTTAGTTTACCTTAGATATGAGAAAGGATAGAGCAGATATAAATATTATAACTGTAGTTCTTGCTTGATACCTGTCTTGTTATATGTAATTTTACTATGTTAAAGCTAAAACAGAAAAGGGAAGACAATGTGGGATTTCCCTCTGTATGCTGTGATTACCATTGATTAATAAAGAAAACTGCTTTGAACTTATAGCAGGGAAGAAGTTAGTTAGGCATGGAAAGAGAGGCTGAATGCTGGGAGAAAGAAGGGCAGAGTCAGAGAGAAGTCACATAGCCCGCCAGAGCCAGATGGAACTTTCACTGGTAAGCCACAGCCACGTGGCGATATACAGATTAATAGAAATGGGTTAAATTAATATGTAAAAGTTAGCCAATAAGAAACTAGAGTTAATGAGCTAAGCAGTGATTTAATTAATACAATTTTTGTGTGATTATATCGGGACTAAGCTGCTGGGAACCAACAAGCAGTCTCCTTACTACACCAGACTCCCTTGACACTCTCTAAGTTCTCTACTCCTCACCCTTGAAGTCAGAAGCTGTGCGCCCTGCAAGATCCTAGACCCAAGCACAGTGCCTACATATAACTAACTGGTACCCAGAAAATATCTGCAGAGAACATTAGCAATTCAACTCATGGGAAAAAATAAAATGCAATGCTTGAGCTGTTGATTGTCAGTTGACTCTATGTGCGGGAAATGGTAAGTGGTGCTCAGGGTGGTACATAAGTGTAAGGACAACAAATATTTCTAAAGGTTATCATAATTTGAAGCTCTCCATGTGGTATGTTCAATAATTATAGCAACACCATCTGAAATTCCTCAAATGGGCCTTTAATTTCTAATAACAGGAAGACAAACAAGAATGGAAGAGCCAGATTCTAAGCAAAGCACAAAGGAACCAAGCCCAGAGGGAGTTTGGGCTGTGGAAGCAAAATATTAAAGATTGTTATTCCCTGCAGCAATAGACAGACTTCTTAAACTGAGCCTGTCGCCATCTGTGGTTGTCAGTGACCATCTGCTTAGGTCTAATCTGGTCTGCCACTAGCATCAAATATAAGTTTAGACTCCATTCACTATAATTCCAGAAAATCTCCTCTTAGTCTATACAGAATGATGAGCTAAGTTTCATTCTTGACCATCTTGGAGAGAATATTAAGTTCTTCTTATGGTCAGGACCAAAGTTCATCCATCTCAACATCTGATAAGTTGTGACAGTCAGGTCCCACTGTTTGTAGTGAATCTGTCTCACGGCCCAGATTCCACTTTGCTTGCAAATGTCAAAGTTGCAATTAGATATCCAAACACATCAGTGATAGGCATAGACATGGAGGCAGAATTCTCAGATACAAACAACTTCTATCATAACCCTCTTCCCTTGAGTGCAGACAGAACCAATGGAATGGAATAGTCACAGCCTTAACTGGATAACCATTTCAGAAAGTTCAATTAGGGCTAGAATGGGAGATATATCCTGTATCAAAGGATAATAATCCATAATTATCTAGAAGAAGACAAAGGTCTGTGTGATGTTAGAGCCAATGGAGATTACAGGAACCAGAGTGGGCCTCTTGAAGCCATAGGTGGCTCTGACTGGCAGCTAACAAAACAACAAGATGCCAGTCTTACAAGAAAACAAGTTCTCCAAATGACAATAATACCCAACCCCATGAAACAGAGCTGAGGTCCCAACTAGCTCATCACTGGCCTTCTAAGCCATAGAAATGTGAGTTAAGAAATTAATTCTTATGTAAACTGTTAAATCTGTGGTCATAAGTTTTAATATAGTTGAAGAAAGTGGACGCTAGTATGGTAGGACCATCTCTTGATACTTGGAGTTACATGATGTATGGAAACTTGAGCCATTATGGCACATTCCCTGTAAAGAAAAAGTTAAAACGAAAGTCATAAAATAGCTTGGTAGCACTGGAAAGGCAAAATAGAAGAAGATATATGGATTCCAGTGTACAAGACACAGAAAAGCAGTATCAGTAATAGGAAAGGCAAGATCCTGTTGAGTATTCCTCACACTTTTCAGAGTTACATGTCAGCCTTGGCTTCCCTGGGGTTTCTTCACAGCCCATGTGCTTGTCAATAGTGCGCATGCATCAGGATCATGGGCACAGAAGTCCTCTAAAAACCTGGATCAATATATTCCTCCATGCCTTTCCTCCTCTTCACTTTGTCACCAATGTCCCCTAGTCACATGTCAAATCCCTACGTCATCCCCTCTGGAAGCTCTTCTTGGACTCACAGGTCGAACTAAACTCATTTGTCCTTACTGTAATCAATCTCACGCATGAGAATAACCGTTTCCATCAGGATGTCGAATTTGTACGTGCTTTATTTTTCTCCACCCAAGACTGCACCACCGCTGTTTGAGAACGTATGCCACTTCTGGGACTACTAGCTTGTACACAACAGACGTAAGTCTGTGTTAGGAGAATTTTAATTCAGTTTCCTTAAATTTTTAGTTGACAACAGAGCAGAATGTAGTACAGCTAGAATTTTGTTTTCTAAACCAATGGTTAGCATATTGTATTAGAAGTGATGGTTCAGTCAATGACCAACATAGCCACAACTGAGCCTAGTATGTTCACTTATTGTTAAAACTCCATGTGATAAAATAGAAACTCTAGGTTTGTATTTTATAGGCTCTAAAATTTTTACTGCTATTACTTCCATAAGAATATTTAGAGAGATCACTGCGTTTTGGAATTCGAAATGAACAAAAGTAAACACTTCTAAACAGGATTCTCCAGGCAGATGAATTATCCTGTTTAATCACCAACTTTCAGGAAAAGGAAAGGGCATCAAGAGTTTGCAGGTGCCCTCTGCACCTTGCCCAGATGGCTCACCCCGTTTGTAAATCCCCGCACCTGCAGAGAAACTGCTAACCAGCAGTAATAGCTCAGTGATGCGCTTGGGTAAATTACCTTCCTATGCATTTTGCATTTGCCTCTCTTGCTATCCCTGTAAAGCAGCCACGCATCACTGTTCATGAGCATGGATGAAGAGGCCGGAGGAGAATGAGTCTCAAAGCTCTGCTCTTTTCTCCGCTCCCTCTGGGGAGCAGTAAGCTGTTTCTCTCTCTGACCTTTGCTGTTCTTACCTGTCTCTGCCTAGCAGGACTGGCCTGGGTTCTATGAGATCTGAAGCTCCATATGGTGCTGAGCGCCCTCTTAAAGAAGAATGCAAACTGTAGACATGAAAGGAGAGGTGGGGGAGGGTAGCTTTCGGCTTTACACTTATTAACTCACACAATCTTCATCATTTCATGTAGTAGCCATCATGGTTATTCTTTCCCAACTGAGAAAACTGAGTTTTGATTTGGGTACACTACTCCTCTTTTCTCCCCCATCACTCTCTCTCTCTCTTCCACCCTTTCTCTCTCTCTTCCTTCTTTCATCTCCCTCTGTGTGTGTGTGTGTGTGTGTGTGCGCGCACGCACACACGCGTGCGTGTTTGCAGAAAAGATGGAGGCCAGAGGACAATCCTGTCATTCCTCACTCACCAATCACCTTGCTTTCTGAGACAGGGCCTCTTGTTAGACTGGAGATTAAAGCAAGCCAAGGGACCTGCCTGTCTCCACATCCCCAGTGTAGGATGACAAGTGTGTGCCACTGCAGCAGACTGTTCATGGGGGTCTGGGTACCTATTAATGTCATTCTGCTCCCCAGGCTCTTTACTGACTGACCTATCACTTCAGTACTACAGTTCCTCATTTTATGATGGTCCATCAGCAAAAACATGGCATATTCTTAGCTTGTGACCAAAACTGTCTCTTGAGAGGCATACCAGTGACCATTCCTATCCAGGACAACCCACAGTGGGGCAAAGCCTGTTTTGTTCCCTAGCCTTTTGTATGAGACCTGACCGAAGACCATAGCCTGTAGGTTACTGTGAAGAAAGGAGGTGCATGAAGTCAGAGCCTCTATATCTGGGCTTATTCCCTGCAGAATGCTTTCAGGATAACTATGCAGTTGCCTATCAAGAAATTTAAGCAACATTTCTTTAATATTAAAGGATTGTTAGGAGAGTTATCTTAACAGGTTCAGTCAACCCTATGCCCAAAGAACACATGGACTTAGTCAAGAAATTTCCAGGGAAACTCAGAGGCAGAGCTATGAGAGATAATGTATTCAAAATCATTGACAGCAAGATTCCATGGATGTTGTATAATTAAACGTCTTTGGGTGTGACTTAAGGCAATGAATCCATGTAAACTCTTTTCCTTCTAAATGAACCAGTAATACACCACAAATATGCCCTTCAGTTTCCTGAGGAGAAACTGATATTGTGTGAAGAAATAAGAATATTGCATGACTATTCATAAGGATGAGAGAATGAATGAAGAAGTCATTGAGAACGTATGTAAAGCTGAAACAATATAGAACAGAATGAGTAAACATAGCACATTTGGAGTTGTATAAATGACAGTCAATGTATTTTAACTCTCCGAAGCTAATTTTGAGGTTTTTATTATCTCTTATGGTTTTTTCTTATACACAGTTTAGGAAATCTCACATCATAGGGAAGAATAAATTTTTTTGCACATGATCTGCCATTGTCTCTCTTAGAGGTAGTTATTTGGGAAAGAATTCAATGTGTCCTTTGAAAACTATTATTTAAGATAGAAGGATATTTCTCCTGTCCAATGCAATCGTGCAAGCATTTGCTTCTGCAGTGGGCTGATGCTCTTAAGCTCTAAGTGTGTACCTGAAACGTGTTTTTGAGGTTTTCATATTGACAAGTAAATGTGGAGCTTCTATACTTACTTTCATGATGGTATTTCAGAAATAAAAACACACTGAATAGACATTCATATCTTCTGAATCATGTAAGTAAAAATAAGCATGAAGACATTAAATTTGCACCATGGTCTCTGTCTTGTTTCCTCAACCATGGGGAATCCTGGCTTCAGTGAGATGGGAAATGGTTTTAGGGAATCCCCTTTCCTGAGAGTTTAATTCACTTAAAATTTAGTCAATAGGAATTGGTCACTCTTCCAAGTATGTAGTTTATACATCTTCGAATGAAGAATGTGCTGATGATACAGTAAAATTTATCTACTTTATTAAAATGTACAAATAAAATCTATTTGATGATTTTTAAGCAGTCCTTTGCATAGTCTTCATTGTGTATGTGTAAAATATAATTATGCCTACTGATTCTTCCATTCAGTATGTATTTATTTAGCATTTACCTCTATCAGCTCCTAGGCAGTGGGCATGTGGGACAGCATCTTCCCAGCCCTTCACTGAACTCAACTTCGAGTGGAATTCACAAAGGTTATCAGTGATATTTACCTAAACACTGAGATATTTTTATCTAAATTATCTTTCATATAGGAAAAATATATATCTAGAATTTGCTTTCAGGTTTATATTAGTTGTAGAAAACATAAGAAGTAAAATTTAATAAAAATAAGGCATGAGTATTACAGTTAGTCAATAAAGATAGCTATCTTCTAAACAATAAACTCTATAACACTTCTAGCTTCCTCATAGTGGGATAAAAAATGAAAAAGATAATGTGGGAAAGGCAGAATTGCTATACAGAAGACTATTATAGGAGGGGAGTAGTCCTAAGGTACTCATCCTTAGATGTATTCTAGAATACAGATGTTACAAAAGGTTGCTTTCAGAACAGGATATTTACTATGATGTCAAATGCATAAATAGTAAGGCATTGCCATTCATTTCATAATAACACATTGACTAAAATTAATTCTTTGGCCTAAAATCTAAAAGAAAATTAAGGAAGTTGCCTCTGTGTAGAAGCTACATAAAACGATGTGAATTAAACCTCGGCTTTTCTTTCTTGTGTGAGAATCCCAGAGAATTCTGAGGAACTTTGATTTGCCAAGCTGTTTCATTTTGTCAGTGAACAAGCATCTCTTCCTCAATGGAATTTTATTATTTTACCTTTATTTTTTTCAGTGATAGGGTCTAGCCTCTAACTTGTTCAAAATCTTCCTGTTCCAATCTTCTGGGTGCTGGTATTACAGGTATGTATCACCACTCCTAGCTATATGGTTCACTTGGCTGATTTTTAGAAATGAAATGGGATCGTTTTAGAGACAGCCTGGATTCTAATCCCAGTGTCAAAATTGACAGCATCAAAGGTATCATAAGTGTCATGCTTCCTCTAGCTTCAGTTTCTTTGCTTATATAATGAACAAATACATATACAGCCATCTCCTAGGCTGTAGTATTTAGCTAGTCATAAACAGCACATGCGAGGACTTCACGAGCAACAAAAGGACACCTCCATGCTGTTCGTATCCTAATCCCCGGAACATGCGATGTGTGATTTGGCATAGCAAATGGGATTTTACAGATCTAAATAAAGCTATTGATCTGGGGAGATGATCCTGGATTATCAAAGTGGATCCTGTATAATCATACCAGCTGCTGACAGATTTGTCTCTGGTTATCAGAAATGAACTAGGGTTGAAAGCCAGAAGTCTGAATGGTGAGGCTCCAGTAAGGTGATACTCCTGGTTGAGGAACGGAGCTGGCCACAGGATGAGGTCCACACGTGGTTACTAGTTTCTAAAAAAGGCCTCTGGCTGACAGTCAATGGACAACTTAGTCCTATGATTACTAGGAACTGAATTCTGCCAACAACTTGAATAAGCCCTGAAGTTGATTCACCCCAAGAGCTTCAACAGGTAAGATTTTGATGTCTGTCTTGTGCAAAGCAAGAAGCACTCAGATTTCTATGCTATAGAACTATACTAACGTGTGTGTGTGTGTGTGTGTGTGTGTTTAATAAGCATGCCAAATCCATTTTCCACTCCCTCCCCTCCTCCTGCTCCCTCCACATTCTCCCCAACCTCCATCCCACCACCCCCATCCTCTTCTCAGAGAGGGTCAGACTTCCCATGTGGAGTCAACAAAGTCTAGCACAGGGCCCTCCCCCCATACCTAGGATGAGAAAGGTATCCCTCCAGAGAGAATGGATTCTTAAAAGCCAGAACAAGCAGTATGGATAAATCTTTGTCTCACTGCCAGTGGCCCCACAGTCTGCCCAGCCATACAACTGAAACCCACATTCAGAGGGCATAGTTTGGTCCTATGCTGGTTCCCTTGCTGTCAGGCCAGAGTTAAAAAGCTTCCATTAGCTTAGGTAAGCTGTTTCAGTGGGTATCCCCATCATGGTCTTGATCTCTTTGCTCATAGTCTCACTCCTTCCTCTCTTTGACTACACTTTGGGAGATCAGCCCAATGCTCCACTGTGAATCTTTGCATCTGCTTCCATCAGTTGCTGGATGTAAGTTCTATGGTGACATTTAAGATAGTCATCAATTTGACAGGGTAAGGCCAGTTCAGGAACTCTCTCCACTATTGTTTAGGGTCTTAGCTGGAGTCATCCTTGTGGATTCCTGGGAATTTCTTTAGTGCCAGGTTTTTTATTAGCCTCATAATGGCTCCCTCAATCAAGATATCACTTTCCTTATTCTCCTTCTTTGTCCTTCCCCCATCTTGACCATCTTGTTTTCCCTAGTTCTCCTCCCCACTCCCTTTTCTTCCTTCTCCTCCCCTTTTGCCTTACCTTCTTCTCCTACCCCCATGTGTGTTGTTTTAAGACACAGTTTCTGGTGACTTCTTATGATGGTGATAGAAAATTAACACCTTGAGGCCTGAATGGGGCTGAGCTCCAAGTCTTTGGCAATACCATTGTTACAGTTCATGTAGACTGTGGAATATGTTTCTACTAAAGCAACAGGAAATCAGCCAAAGACAAACAGAAAGAGGAAGGACAAAGTGCTGTGCTCAGAATACTAGACTTTTCTTCAGGATAGGATCTAAATTAAGCTATAATCATTAACAAAAATTAAAACTGAGTTTTCTCTAAGAAAATAATAAAGTTCTTAAAGTTTTTTGTTCATTTGTTGTCCTTGAATTGCACAGCAGGATACGTGACAGCCTCTTCCTCCTTTGTTGCTGTGTCTATAGGATGTGGCTCAGGGAAGCTGTCAATGCAGATCTGCTAATTGGATGCATGTATGACCACTTAGGACTACAAATGAGAGCCATTGTTACGCTTTTCATTGACATGGAACTCCTGAAACATCTATTTGAAAGAGTGCTGTAATTTCAAAAGCTTCCAACATGCTTTGGCAAAACCTCACGTGGAACATGTGGTTAAGAGTAAACACGACTACAGGAAGCCATATGTCTAAGCAGTGGTCTGGGAGTGGAGCTACAGAAGGAAGATGTTGCTGCTGTCGAGGCTCCAGAAGAATTCAATGCATGTTGGCTGAGCCCCAGCTCCGGCCAGGCATGCAGGGGGACAGAGAATGCATGTTTCTGTAGATTGGCTCACTGGGCTGATGGGTTGCTGGCACTTGTCTCCCAGGGCAGTTGAAACTTCTGAGGCTGACTGGGCAGGAAGAGAGAGCCTGCAGATCCCCTGTGATAAACAGGGTCCTCAGATTTCTTTGCATGAATGGCTGCATTATGTGCAGATGTTCAGTGCACTTCCACAAGCTTTTATGGAAGAATAAGTGGCATCATTATGGTGTGATCTGACCAGAAATGAAGCATGGCCCAATGCCATCTGCAAAATTCCTATCTTTCTGATAGAGACTGTAGAGGGTGAAGCTAATGGGACTAAAATCCTCTCCAGAGAAACCAATGGCTGTTGGAAAGGCTATCAATTAATCTCAGAATAAGAAATTGAATTTCTCTCTGCACCATTCTAGCTTTAACAATCTCTCACTCTAGACTCTCTTTACAGCATTTAAAAACAGCCACAAGCCATTCCATTAAAAATCTCTCTCACAGAAAACTCGAGTTGCACAGAAAAATGTTTCTGATGTTCACAAAAGTCAGCATTTTCTCTTAGTTAGAGGGGCACACTGGGTACAGAGCAATCACATTTCCTAACTTGATTTCTCTAGGACCAAGATCTTTATACAAGCCTAGATGAGGAGACAAAGGATAAGATTTTTATTTATCAACTCAACTGATAATTGGAGAAGAGAAGTAAAGAGGAACTGGATGCAATGAAAGAAAACAGGGAGAGATGATATATACCAAAACACACTTGGAAAGGTTTTCCCCATTCTGGTACACAGAGGGTTTTGGTATTAAAGGAGGACACAGGAACCAGGGAGACGACTTGGCCAATGAAAATGTTTGCTGTGCAAGTTCAGTTCCTGGAACTCACAGAAAAAAGGCAGATGTGGTGGCACCTTTAGTCTCAGCATTCATATGGGTGGTGTCTTAGGGTTTCTACTGCTGTGAAGAGACACCACGACCATGACAATTTTTATCAAAGTAAAACATTTCATTGGGGTGGCTTACATTTTCAGAGGTTTAGTCCATTATCAGCATGGTGAGGAGCATAGTGGCGTACAGGCAGACATGGTGCTGGAGAAGGAGCTGCTACATGTTGATATGCAGGCAACAGGAAGTAGACTGACTCACTGGGAGTGGCTTGAGCATATATGAGACCTCAAATTCACCCCCACAGTGACACACTTCCTCCAACAAGGCCATACCTACTCCAGCAAAGTCACACCTCCTGATAGCGCCACTCCACTGAAGGCCATATTTTTCTTTCAGACCACAAGTGAGGCAAAGGCAAAAGATTCAGCTAGCTTGGAGTATACAGTGCAACAGAAACAAAATGGATGGAACATCAACAGGCTGGAGCCAAGCATGGCGACACACACCTTCAGTCACTCACCCAGCACTCACTCCTGGGCAGAGGCAAGTGGATCTCTGTGAACTTGAGGCCAGCCTAGTCTGTAGGGTGAGTTCCTGACCAGCCAAGGCTACACAGAATGATCCTGTCTCAACAAAAACAAAGTATAAGGCAAGAATTGACTCCTGATAGATGTCTTTGATCTCCAAACACACAACAGTGATGTGGGCACGCACGCACACACACACACAATCAAACATCAATCAATTGATGACCCTTGACCAACTTAAAAGAGCATCTTTTTTAATTCCCCAAATTCAAGGATTAAACAAACACACTGATGTCAAGGATCAGGTAAATGAAAACAAATAGCAACACATACAACACAGGAAGCATAGACTTCAGAAGTTAAAGGGGAAAATGAATGTTTAAAAACTAAAGGAAAATCTTGAGTGTCAAATTTCAGGATAGTGAAGGGCTTTCTATGCAACAAACTATGTCAAAAGAATCTATTGATAAAATGTAGTTTATATTGCCTTAATTCATTATTATATAAGCCACAAAACTAAAAGGCAAATAAAAAAAGAGACAAATTGTTTCCCGGGGGGGGGGGGTATTTTCTTAGTAGAAGGATGATGCTTACAAAACTTTTGGAAGTATGAGAGAAATGTTTGATGGAGATAAACAAACAAAAATTGGAAAATGGCCAGTAATGACAGGAAAAATTCATCCTGCTGTTAGCTAATCAGCATAAAGTTAAACAAGGTACATTTAAACTACTTTTCTATGATAGGAAGAAAAAGGGTTTATTCTTTTGAAAATAACACGACTGTGGATTATCAAAAGTTCCCAGACCGCCCCACTACAGCACATACAAACTCGATCCCACCAGCACAAACAAAAGCCAGAATTCATTAAAGGACATTATGCAGTAAGGGTCTCATGTAACCATACTTAAGTTCATAAAGCTAAAAACTCTCAGAAACTTTTGTCCATGCCTGTGGTTCTACATTGAAAATGTCTTCAAATATCTCTTAATGGCAACAGCAGAACAGTTAGTTCTATGTCGCTGCTAAGTAAAAAGTTAAGATTGAAAGTTTCATGTTAAACTGAATATGGTGGCATATATTTTTAATCCCAGCACTCAGGAGGCTGAGGCAGGCAGAACATTGTGAGTTAGTTCCAAGTCAGCTTGGTCTAAACAGCAAGTTCAGGCCAGCTACAGATACCTAATGAGATCCTGTCTCAAAACAAAGGTGTATTCGTGTTAAGTACTCAAAATTCACTAGAATATTTTGTCTAGATAATAGAGTTCTAGAAGTATCCACCCACTCTATGAGTAATGATTACCTCTCATTCTTGGAAATGAGAGCTTGGTTTAGATTCCCTCAGAAAGTCTAGGGTACCCAGAAAACAGAAGCAACAGCAAAACAATTTTCTGGAATTTTCATTATTAAAGAACAAAAATCATTGGGTCCATTATCATATGCAAATAAGAATGCCACTGTACATTTACACTTACTATATGGTTAGTTTTCTTTTCTCTTTTAAGATCTTATTTTGTGTCTTATGGATGTAGGGATGTGTGTGTGTCACATTATACGTCTGGAGGTCAGAGGATAACTTTGGGGACAGTTCTTTTCTTCCATCATGTGGACCCCAAAGCTCAAACTTGGGTTCTCAGACTTGGTGGCAAGGATCTTACCTGCTGAGCCATCTCACTGGCTCCACTTTAGAGTTCATTTTGAGATAATGAATGTGAGTTGAAGGCACTGTGTTATTCGAGACTTTGCTCAGTGCTTCGGAAAATCTTGACCTGATCCAAAACACAAGTAGTTTTTCTTCTGCATATTTTCCTCCATAATCAGTCATTTCTGCAATTAGACTGTCCATTTAGCTTCCTAATAAAATTGAGAGCCACTAAAACGCTCATTTTATGAATTTACACCTTATTTTAAGGTACAAACACTTTCCATTTGCACAAATTGGCCAAATTCATCAACTTACAGAAGAACCCACCAAAGGAGGGGTGGCCACACTCAAGGGCAATCAACTCAGACACACAGCTACACATACAGAGAGTCCAGCCCATCCGTTACATCTTCTGCATTCATAGCCCTAACTTCTAATGTAGCACACAAACCAAGAACAAGTCTTAAAATGACACAGGTATCTTGTTAGCTTTTCACACACCTTCTGAAACCTAACATAGGGCTCAGCACACAGGAGGCGCATGGTCCAAAGAACATGCGGATGTCTGCCCTTCCTCCGAATCCATGCATTACATGTGAGTGTAATTCACAAACAGTAAACAAGTGCACACTATTTTCTGCATCATCGCTATCTAAATAACACAACATAATTATTTTCACAGTGTTTACATTTTATTAGGTTTTATAAGTAATCTAGAGGTGTGTAAAGTATAGGAGATGGTGTGTGTGGTATAGATCCAAACGCCACACCATATTACATAAAAAACTTGAATCCCTAATCATTTAGGCATTCTCAGGAGTCTGGGGTACTGTGGGGTGTCCATGAAATCACTCTGCAAAATGCAAATGTGTAAGAAGCCAGGAATGAATGGGTTGTCTTGAGCTGCACTATTTAGTACAACAGAATATTTTAATATTTTATACATTATCTCTAAGATTGCTTCTCCAGTCATCAAATAACCTAGAAGGGATTTTGCCAGTAGATGATTCAGAGAAGAGGTTCTACTGGGAGAGGGAGGCAGGAGAAGCATATGGTACAAACTCAGTCTAAATCTGTCTCTAAGAGAACTCATATGTCTCAGGGGCTTCCAAAGAAGCAGAGTTTCTTCATCTATGGGTCTGATTATTTCCTAGAGAAAATAACTTCAATTCCAAAACTGAAGATTCAGAATTCACACAGAAAATGTCAGTAAAAGTAGCATGGGATTAAGGCGCTTAACCTGATGGCTTTTAAATTCCTTTAAACGTGAGAATATATCTAGGGAAAACCACAGAGACAAGGGAATGAAAAGAGGCACAAGCAATGGGAAGAAAGACAAGAGACATGAAGGGAAAGTGGGGAAAGTGGGGGGTCTTTACTAGGAGAGGTGTAAGGAAGAGTCACACAACAGGAAACCGAGGGAAAACTGATAAATAACATTGAAGGTTATTAGGAGAGTCATATTTTACATTTACTAAAATGACATATAATACATACAAGTTTATGTGTATGCCTTCGTATATAGCTTAAATGAAGTTACACAAATTGTGTATAATTTTTAAATGATTCAGAGACCCTTAATGTGAAAGTCATTCACTTAGCCAATTTTAAATCCAGGGAAACAAAAAAACTGTCCAGCTCCCTTTTGAATTAGATATTTGGACAGAAAGGAATGTCTGAATTTAGGTGCTCCCTTTTATAGTAATATACTAAATTGCATTCAGCTCAGCTATCAAGAAAGGGAAGCAAACAAAAGAGCTAGCAAAATGGAAAAAATATTGTCATTGTCTGGCCAAGAGAACGTGATGCTTCTACGAGAGCTTGTTACAAAATCACGTTAGAGGCTTCTGTCTGGTTTCTTCACCTTCTCTTTTCTTAAAGCGGTCAAAGCTGACGGTTGTTATTACCATTTGCTGTTCTACTGTAACCCACCTAAAACTTGGAGACTGTAACCCATATAGCCTGAACTAATACATATACTCACTGAAAGGACGAATTCAATTAAACGCAAAGGACTTGTTTGTTCCCAGGGTGTGAATGACTAACCTTAAACACTGTGCTTCGGATCTTTAAGTGCTTTAATTAGTAAAAGGGCAAATCATTTGTAAGTGGAGAAATTGCCATCTAATTTCCATTTTAACCCCTTCACCATAAGTTAAGAAGGATTCAGAGTGCCCTAAAATTAAGTTCCTGATATCAAAATGAAAATCAGACCCAACACCATTTGGAGAAGGATGTCTCATCTCCAGATGTGATACTTCATAAGCGAAAGAGCTCCCAGGTGCCCGACAGATGGCAGGTGGAAAGCACTCCCCTCACTACTGACAGTCTTTCTGAAGCCACGGCCTACCAGCATGGCAGTGCACAGTCTCCCCTTTGGGGGATGCACAGAATGTATTCAGTTCAGGATGGCACTAGAAACAGGCTTGTTTCTCAGACACGTGCTAGAAGAGCTATGTGAGTGATCAGGGACTGTGTATTAGCTGATGTGCTGAGCCTTACAGAGGTGGCCTCTGCGAAGTCTAGGACATGAAATTCCAATGGCTTCCTTAGTACCACCAACATCCCTACTGCTCTCATTAAAACAAGTGTTTTGAAATGCTACAACTCCAGAAATTCAAAAAGCAGAATTTTTATTTTGATAAGTATATGTAACATGAAGTTTATCATTTTAACCGCTTTTAAGATCACAATTCAATGTCATTAAGTGTGTCCACATAACTGTGTAACAATTTTTACTATCTATCTTCCAAATGTTTGTGCCACCCTAGATTGAATCTCTGTACCCATTAAGCAACAGATCTTCCTGTTGGTCCTAAAATAGAACTTGGATAATAAATACTAGGAACCTAACTTTTTCCCCGTGTTATGAAGACCTCACATTTCTCTTCTTCAAAGGAAACATTTTGTGCTAACACATTCCTCAATATCACAAAAGAAATCTAATACTGGTCAAGTTGATCAATATTAGTAGCAAGGGTCACCTTCCCAACCAGGCCTCTCTCCAAAGGAATCTCAGCTCGGTCAAGGGGGCCAGAAGTGCTTTAACTCTGTTCATTAACTATGCACAAACTCCGATGTGAGGCTGTTGCTGAATTAGGACTTTCTTCTGTTTTAAAAATAATATTTTACAGCTTAGAGAAGGCCTTACAGTTTTTAATTGCATTGACTTAGGAAGTTGGCAGGATGCTGGTATTCTCTTGATCCAGGAAGGCCTGCTGCTGTGACAGAAAGAAAGGACAGCAAGCAGAGAATCCATCATCCTGCCTGCTACCCGAGGATAAAACAGCACAGTAGCTCAGGGTAACCCGAACACAGAGCAGTCATCACTTTACATCTACAGCTAGTGCTGTCCCCTGCACTTCACTAAAGGCTTGGGATTTGACAGTGATTAACATCCACAGTTCCACAGGTATCCTGAGGACTGATGTATATCTACCCTGTGGCTCCCAGAGCTGAGTGGAGGGGACCGAGGTTGAAGGCTCTCCTCTCTGGGTCCTGAATGTAGAACCCAAGCTTCAAACCTCTAAAAAGATAACTCACTTCTTCAGCTTTAGAAAACACGCTTCCTAAACTGTAAAATTTTATGAACCTTTATTAGGGGAACTTGTCAGTTATCTAACTAATACATTTTGGAGAAAGTCCCTGCCATATGGAGATTCACAATCTTAATCTTCATGTTCCTGGGGTGGAATGGCACTTTGCTAACCATGGGGTTTGTACATGTAGGACAAGATCCTCACTGAAGCATCAACTTGTCTTTCTTGTTCCTAGGTGCATCCCCTTTTTCTTCCATCCTCTTCCCACCCAGTTTCTAAGCAAATCATAGCAGGCTTTGTGATGCCCGGCAAGCTCAAATTCAAAAGCTCTGGTAAAACCCTAAGTTCATTCAGAGACTGGGGCTTGGTAGCCTGAAGGAAGAGGGATGAGAAAGGGAATAGGGAGAAAAGAGAAGGGTGAGGGGGAAGAAAAGGAGAGGGTAAAGAGAAGAGTCTAGGGCAGCACGACTTGAAAGAAAGAGGGAGAAGAAGAAAACCCACGTACATCACTTGATACCAAAGCTATTAGAGAGTCCAGTTACTTTAGACTGAATGGCTTCATCCAGGCATGGACAGCTGTGGACAGTCCGGAGAGGGTCTGCATGTGCACAACCATCTGATTTATGACAAAAGTGATATTTCAGGTCTGGGAATGGTGAACTGATGAAGGAACGGAGCATGAGGACCAGGTCTGGCCCATTAACCTGACCATCATGAGCAGTTTCTCCCCATCCCTCACTACATAGAGATATCATTCCTCTGTTCCTGGACCCCCTGAACCTCTCTAAATGGTCCACCTAACTGTTGAAGCAAAATCCCTCCACTCTTCGTTGTATCACTCAGCTGCCTGCCACATGCTTAGATATCAACCAGGACTGGGAACCAAGCTCAGGCTCTAGAAAGAACTTCAGGGATAGCAAAAATCCACTCCCAGGAGAAACAGTGCCTCAGAAACACCAGACAATTTCTGTCTTTCTTAAGAAGCGAAGACAGTGTAGGAATTCATCTTTCAAAACTCTCCAGAGTGAAAAGATAACAATGTTCCCTAGTAAAATTGAAAATCAATCATACTGTACAGGGTTAGGGTTAGCCACGCAGAGGGAAACTGCCCGCAGGTACCCATGAGCAGCTGGGATCAGAACATGGTTTGGGCACAGACCAGTCATCAGCTAACTTTTCAAACATCCCAGTTCAAGCAACCATGCATACCAGGGGGGTATTAGTGTCTACAGAAAATAAACAGAAGAAAGATAAACTCAAAACTACAATCCTGCCAGGAATATGCCTTTAGTCCCAGCACTTGGGGGACAGACAGAGGCAGGGATGAGATTGAGGCCAGCCTGGTCTACATAGGGAGTGCCAGGAAAATCAAGAGTAGATAGTGAGACACTGTATTAAAAAAAAAAATCTACAATTTCAGCGAGATTTTCTGAGTAAAGCCAGTAGGCAAGTGGCTTTTTCACTTTAGGTTTGACGTGACCATCGAGATCAACCGTCAGGAAACAGAGCTTTCCCCTCCTGAGACTTCCCCAGCCCGCTACTTTGTTTTCCTAAGGACTTCCCTCTCAGCATCCCTGGCTCTGGTAGCATATTAAATGCTAGGACCTGTATCCCCACCCAGAACTAACTGGCCCTGGCTGGCCACCTGACCAAAAAAAAAGCCGAATGGATTCTCACTGCCAGGACTGGGATCTGGGATATGGCTTGGCCCCCTGGTAAGCAGTAGAAAGACCGTGTTCTAATGCGTGAAGGGAGAGACAGCAGAACCAGCTTTGCAGAGACAAGCCTAGAGCAGACCCGACAAAGAATCTGAACCAAGAGACAAACTGGCCTGAGAGAGCTGAAAAGAGACCACAGCTGCCGCATGTCCATAGCCTCCTTGTCCTTTGTATCACCCAATCCCATCAATGCCTATGGATCCAATGAGGTCCCCAGGACTATAACTCTGTGTACAACACTGTTGCCCCTCTTTATTCAAGTTAAAGCTGTTTTTCTGGATCCTAACAGTAAGGTATCCAACCTAAGTAGACATACATTCACTTTTCCACAAATGTAAAAGCAAATTTAGAAAGTGAGAATTTTTATGTGTTGTGTTCTTTCTCAACTTGTTGAAAGATGTGTAAGTAAAAATAAATGCAAGAAAGTGTTATAGAGAGCAACATTTTATGGTTTCTTAGAGGACTGTTTTGAGGTAGTGATGTGTGTGCATCTACACATTTGCATACACCTGCAGATGTCTCAGGTTGAAGTCAGGTCCCTTCCTCGGTCTCTTTCCATCTTACTTTTTGAAAGAAGGTTTCTCATTAAGCCGGGAACTCATGAATTCAGCTAGTCAATGAGCTTGTCTCCTCATTCCCACCCCCCACTCCACTCCCAGTGCCTGGATTAGAGGAACACTGTAGCATCCAGCTTTCATACAGGGATGCTCGGGATCACACTAGATCCTCACACGTGTGCAGCAAGCACTTATAGACTGAGCCACCTCCAGAGTCTTAGAAGATACTTAAATAGCAGAGGGAGCATATGACTTACCAGATGTACACAGAGACAGTGCCACGAGTTAACTACAGGTATTGGATGGTCTCAGATGCTCATATAGGCTGGTTCATGAGCATTTGCAGATGCTGCACTTGAAATGTACAGCACAACGAGTTTTGAAATGTGGCAAACAACTCTGCATAAAAGTTAAATTATATACTTTTATAGTTTTCCTCAAGTATATCATTCCCCTGTGAACCTATTACAAGTGAATTGTGAGTTATCTAATGTTTGTATTAGATACAAACTAAGTATTGCCATGAGAAGCACAAGGGTCTAAATGATTATAATTGCTATTCGATTTTAAAAGCTCAAGTTATAGAGTCTTGCTTACTTTTCACGTTTCTGTGATTAAAATCCACCGACAACAGCGACTTGAGGAAGAAAGGTAGAGTTGTTGACTTATTTAGCTTGCAGTTCAGTTATGGTCTCTTACCGCAGGGAATGGCGTCAGATGAAGTGTGATTCTCATAGGCTTATGATGGAGGAAGGTCATTGGTTAATTAATAAAGAAACTACTTGGCCTCATAGGTTAGAACATAGGTGGGAGGAGTAAACAGAACAGAATGCTGGGAGGAAGAGGAAGTGAGGTAAGATGCCAGGCCACTGCTCTCCAGGGCAGATGCGATGCAGCCAGCCGGCAGGTCAGACATGCTGAATCTTTCCCGGTAAGCGCACCTAGTGGTGCTACACAGATTATTAGAAATGAGCTAAATTAATACGTGAGAATTAGCCTAGAAGAGGCTAGATATAATGGGCCAGGCAGTGTTTAAAAGAATACAGTTTGTGTGTTGTTATTCCAGGGCATAAGCTAGCCAGGTGGCCGGGAGCTGGGTGGCAGGAACACCAACCCACAGCTCCTTTCAACAGACTTAATCAATAAAGACCGGTAGTCAGATATCGGGATCAAAACTTGGAGGAGCAGAGAACCAGGAGCAACTGCCAGTTGCTTCCTACCTGTCTCCTTCCTCAGTTCAAAAGGGGCCGAGATCCTGTCTACACCCAACCTCATCACTTCCCAACTCCACCTCCCGGGTGCTGGGATTAAGGGCATGCGCCACAAGTGCTGAGATTGAAGGTGTGAGCCTCCCAAGTGCTGGGATTAAAGGCATGTGCAGTCACTGCTCGGCTCTGGGGTTAACTAGTAGCTAGCTCTGCCCTCTGGTCTCCAGGCAAACCTTTTCAGAGCACAAACAAAATATCACACAATAGCATACAAAAACTCTAACAAAATATACTTAGAAAACTGAAATGAAGCAGAATGTGATAATGGTGTAATAATTAAAAGGTAAGTAGGAAATTAAGGCAATTGGTCACACTGCACCTGCCAAGAAGCATACACTAACAAATACTTATGCACAGCTCACTTTCTCCTTCATATAGTCCTTGACCCAAGCACAGGGAATGGTGCCACCCGCAATGGGCACTTCGATTAACCTAACCAAGATAATCTTCCACAGGTATGACTGAAGGCTCACCTCCCAGGATACTCTAGATCTCATCAAGTTGACATCTGTGATTACTCATCACACATAGACACTAAACTCCAAACTCTTATTTACTTGAGATATTATTCTCCAGAACCTCAATTTCTCCTTTAAATTCTAGCCTATGTTACACACACGTTATTTGTTCAGCATTTACTCTAGAACCTTTATTGCTGATGCACTGGGAAATGATGACAGAAGGAAGGGTACCCTATTATGTTTTTATTCTCACAGAGAGCCACGAACTAAGTCAACGGCATGGTTTGATAGATTCTGGTACAAAAGGTTTAGTCAAGTACACAGTTTGGAAATAAAAAATTAAGCCCATGTTCCCTGTGTAATAATGTAATGGAGAATGGGAGGATTTAGAATCTATGCAAAGATAGCTATTGGGGAAATGGACTGAGTTGTTAC
The DNA here is from genome assembly GCF_950005125.1 of Chionomys nivalis. Lineage (NCBI taxonomy): Eukaryota > Metazoa > Chordata > Mammalia > Rodentia > Cricetidae > Chionomys > Chionomys nivalis. The sequence continues at coordinate 48,392,508 of NC_080087.1, forward strand.
TCAATAATAAAATTGCAAAAAAAAATGCAACTTAGCTTGTGACAAAGGACCTGATGCCTACATAACAGACAGACATTGGCTACTTTTCTATTCTGTTATTCCCTAGTCATTTCAGTCTGGCCAGTTCATCTCCTTCCTAAGCCATGATTCTTAGCCATGATTGGTGGCTAGAAAAGAACAATGGATGCATGCACAGCTAGTGCAGTAGAGAGGATTACACACACTGACATCTCTAAAGCATGCATTGAGGAGGGAAGTTGGCAAAGACAGAGTAAACGTTGTAGGTTCTGCAGCAACTACTTATCTTTAAGCAGCTTTAGGTAATACAGAAAGAAACAGGCATGGCTGCAATCCTCTGATACTTCAATTCTGGATACTCAAGTTTGAATTTTACAAGTTTTTCTGTCACAAAACAACTCTTTTGGTCTCTTTTTTTGTATAATATACAAATGTGAAAGTGATTCTTGGCTTGAAAGCCACACAAGAACAGGTAGTGAGCTTGCCCTGTGGCAAATCCAGAACACAGCACCAGCATTGCCACCAAGGATAACGAAGAACAGCAGGGATTGTACTTGTAGTGCCGTGAGGAATAAGTCATTTTCTAAGCTAAACGCTTTGTTACTTTGATTCCACAGCTTAAATTGCCATTAATGGAATTTGAGGGTGGAATTCTGTGAGGTCATAGAATATACCTTTCAGAGAGCTCAATGGAGGAGGAGAGAGGACTCTCATGCCACAGTAGCCTCCATCTTCAGCCAGGCCAATCCTGACAGTAGCTTGAGAGAGAAGCTGTAAATGCACCCTCGTGTCTAACGTTTAAAGGGGTTATGTCCCAGAAGAGTCACAAGAAAAAGGAAAGATCAACAAGGATTTTAGTTTAAAAAGACCAATGACTTGAGCATTCTGCTTCACTTTATTACCTACAAATGGACTTTTATTATCTTTTTTTTATTAATTAATTTATTTAATTATTAAAGATTTCTGCCTCTTCCCCGCCACCACCTCCCATTCCCTCCCCCTCCCCCAATCAAGTCTTAGAAGGTTCTTTTTGCCTGTGAGGGAAGAACAATCTTCTCTGAAATCATAGGCGTTTGGGGGTCCTTTTGAAGATGAGGGTTTCAAGGCTAGCTCAAGTCCTTATTAAATACTGACTTGTTGGTCTTCTGTCCTACATTTCTTTTGCATTTTAATAGTTTTCAGAGAGACTTGTCATTCTAGAAAGGCAAGCTAATAACAAGTCTGACAGCAAACTGCCAAGCAGAGTCAAAATTACTTCCTTTTCTATAAATGATTTGTCTAAGGAGATGAATCACATCAGGATGAAAGGAAATCTATATGGGATAATATATTTACAGGAAAAAAGGCAGAAATTTTAAATCAATAAATATATTTTAACATAAGTTCTAGGGAGACAGATTCAGAGATTGTCATGGCCCACAGATTAAATGTAAACCTGATATTTTATTAACCTCTTAAAAACATGCAGCTGGGTCCTGAGAGTTAGGATGATGTCATGCCTAGCATGTCCATCCTAACATCTGTAGCTTTAGCATCCATGAGAAGGCAGAGCAAAGCACTGCAAAAAACAAAGTGAAAACAATGATGATAACTACTCTAAAAACAGGTTCAATACAAGGATACTGTGGGTGTCGCTGTGCAAAATTATTTCTCATGCTTTTATACTTCCTAGAATTTAAATTTTTATTTAATTCTACTATCTAATTCTATTAATTTAATTCTGTTGAGAATTTATACATAGGTATTGTATTTACATCATTTCTACCCCTCCCTCTTTTCCACCTCAAACTCCTTTTGTGTCCCCTATAACTGTGTCTCAAGTCCATGATCTCTTCCATAATTATCATTGTAACAAACACACACACACATAAATCCAATGATTATTTAGTATTGTTCTTATATACATGTTTAGGACTGACAACTGGCATTAGATAACCTATAGGTGATGGGGGAGAGTCTTCTGTTTTGTGTTAATTTCATTGGTTAAATAAAGAGACTGCCTTGGCCCCTTTAATAGGACAGAAAATTAGGTAGGCGGAGTAGACAGAACAGAATGCTGGGAGAAAGAAGCCAAGTCAGGCAGTCGCCATGATACTCCCACTCCAGACAGATGCAGGTTAAGATCTTTCCTGGTAAGCCAGCTCGCTGTGTTACACAGAATATTAGAAATGGGTTAGATCAATATGTAAGAACTAGCCAATAAGAGATTATAACTAATGGGCCAAGCAGTGTTTAAAAGAATACAGCTTCCATGTAATTATTTCGGGTAAAGCCATGCGGGCGGCCGGGTGCCGGGGACGCAGCCCTGCCACTCTTATTTAAACATATTGGGGTGAGGGGGTCAACATCCCTGGAGAGGAAAGTGAATCTCCTCTTAGCAACCATCTATAGCTCTTCAAATAGGAGTGGGACCTTTTCCTGTCTGTAATGACATGTCAAAACTTGTATTATCATTGTATAGGTCTTGTTTAAGCAGCTATATTGTTGAGATTTCATGGGTATGGCTTCCTTGTCATCTCTAAAAGATACTCTCTAGCACCAGGTTCCCAATCCTCCGGCTCTCACTGTCTTTCCTCTCCCTTCTATACAATGTCCCCTGAGTTTAAAGCTAGGGAGTGTGTCTCACATGGACCAATTAATGCTGGCCACCCTGTGGTTTCTTATTCTCTGCATTTTGAGCAGTTATATATCTCTGATGTAGTCCCTGTCTGCTCCAAAATGAAGTTTCTTTGATGAGAGATAAAAGCTACATTTATGTGTGGGTGTAAGAATAAGTATTTAGAATACAGTAGCCTTTTAAATGCTGAATGTAGACTCTAAAAATAAACCCTAACCATCACCAGCTCACGTAACTTATGTTCATCACTGTTAAGTGAATACCCTGGATGCCTGGAAGTGGTGCCATGGAGAGACATTTACACAAGTAGCTACCAATGTTCTAATGAGAGCTAAAAGACTGATTGGTATATCCCAGAAAATCAGCTCTGCCTGCTCACATTTCTCCCTCAGGTATCATCGCTACCCAAGTAGAAGCCCTCCCATCCAGTGGTCCCTCCCCCCGTTCCTCTCTCCCTATAAATCTCCTCATATTAAAAGATCAAGAGGTACTACTCTCAGCTTCACAAGCCTTACTCCCTGAATGATTTCCTCCAGGTCCACATTTTCAACCAGCATTGATGTTTGTGTAATGACTTTATCTACATCTCCAGCACCATCTTGGTCTGCCCTCCAGTTCAGAATACCCAGTTTCAATAATTGCAGCTTCCTCCTCTAGCCCATGGCCAAATATTTTAACTTGTTCTTGCCATCCTCAATTTCCAACCAAAAACAGAAACTCAGCTATTGATCTGTCCTTTCCCCCAACTTGGCCTCCATTTATGTTACATATTTTTATCATAAGGCTAATAACTGTTCCAGCTTGCATTCTGGGCTTTATTTCCAAAATTCAAAGCCAATGATCTAACCCAGAGTTTCTGTCTGCTGCTATAACATAAACTTTTTAAATCATTTTTTAAGAATCTTGGGCTAACAAGATGTCTCAGTGGTAAAGACACTTGTGTTGCAAACTTGAGGGTGTAGGTTCTATCCTCAGAACACATGTTAAAGCTGAAGGAGAAGTTGGGCAGTGGTGGTGCATGCCTTTAGTCCCAGTGCTTGGGAGGTAGACACAAGCAGACCTCTGAGTTCAAAGCTAGCCTGGTCTACAGAGTGAGTTCCAGGACAGCCAGGGCTACACAGAGAAACCCTGTCAACCCTGCCTTAAAAAAAAAAAAAGCAGAAGAGAGAGCTGACTCGCAAGTTGTCCTCTGACCTCCACATGTGAGCATAGGTGCCCAGATACACGTGATGCATGATGCACACATAGAAATAATTAGTACAAGATGTTTTAGAGGACCTTCATTCCAGGGACCCTCCTTCCCTTTCATCCAGGTATACCACCAGTGTCACCAAATGGTTGGCACACAACACACAATTCTTCTCCACACACTCTTAGGTCCCCCCTTATATACTGTGTGCATTTCTAGACAGTCTTTCCTATTCCATAGTCTGTTAACTTTTTCAAATATGTATCTCTCTTCTTTAAAAATCCATCTCCCTCAGAGATACAGATTTCACCAGCCCTATAGCTAGAGTCTTTATTGACCCAACAACCAATGCCTTGGCTGGACTTAGGAAATACTAACAATATTCTTTTTTTTTTTTTTTTTTTTTTGGTTTTTTTTTTGCGAGACAGGGTTTCTCTGTGGTTTTGGTGCCTGTCCTGGAACTAGCTCTGTAGACCAGGCTGGTCTCGAACTCACAGAGATCCGCCTGCCTCTGCCTCCCGAGTGCTGGGATTAAAGGCATGCGCCACCACCGCCCGGCTCTAACAATATTCTAATAAATAAATGAATGGAGGCATAAATTCCTTTCTGTTCAATTTCAGTCCTTTTCCAAACTACATTGTATTTCATAAATTACAATGGCTTCCATTGCTGTTCACGATTGTTGAAGTAGGCATTGAAACACATCCAGTGCTGGAACTGGATGCTCACCCAAGTTCTTCTACATCTACAATGTTACTAAGCTTCAGAGATGAGAATAATTAGGTCTTCCTTGGGGTGATCATGGGCATCTGTAGTGACCTCCATCTTCCACATTTATCTGATGACACACATAGACTCTCGGGCCCCACCAGGGGCTTTGTAGACCCTCCAGCCTGAGCACCAGCACCTTGGTGAGGAGTTTTAGTCCTGTGGGCCTCTGGAGATTTTTTTCATATGTTGTTTCGCAATCAAACAGATGTTACAAATGCAATACAAATAGGCCCATGCTTCTCACTGCAATCCTACACTTGAGGCTTTGGACAATTGTGCCAAGCAGTTGGATTTAAGGCTACCAGACACACCAAAAAACAGAAATCCATCCATTGATCAAGAAAGACAAGGATGCAACAACCCCTGCCCTCAGGTAGAAGGGATTCCAAGGTTGCACTATTAGCAACATGAAGCCATTGTGAAGGGAAGAGAACTTAGGGTGATTTTTGCTGGCAAGGCTAAAGAAACATGAATCAAATGTCTTCCCTGAAATGTACTAAAAATTCACTCACGCTAGGAACCAGAAGGCTTCCCTCAGGAAGACACATCAGCTGGATCTGATGGAGACAGAAGACAATGACAGAAACAGTCCTGGGACAGCCCAGTGGAGACAGAGCTAGGCTTTCTCTGCTTTCTCCTGCTAAGAGGCCTCTCATTCAACCTTGGGCTAAGCGCCACAGAAAAGAATAGGAAGACATGATAATAGAATTCTAATGCCACTGCGCTTTAAAAGGGTGCTATAAGCAAGATTTTCTCCTTTTGATGTAAGGCTGGGCACAGCAGGATCAGAAACACACCAGGATGCTGATGACTTGTGAACAAGCTGTGTTAGTGAAAGAAAAAGAGCTATTAATACTTCCTCGCCTGGATGGAGTGAAACTGACTTCCATCCAGGGAGAAGGAGAATCTGGGGAAAGCACCAGCCCTTCCACTGCCTGTGCTGGCATGCTAGACCCACATTAAAATCTTCCTAACTTCCTAGAGGCCAGAAGCAAATACTGATCTCATGAGGAAATCTTCCAGTGGAAAAATGGAGGGTTACGGCTTTTACGGGTTATACAATGACAATCACCACCTTTGGGATTTATGAGTTGGAGGCTTTAATCCAGGAGGTGATGTGTTTTAGGAATGTCTGGGGCATCTCTAGGCTGGTTTCCCTGTTCATTCAAAATGGCAAAGTCTTCAATATTAGATTTAAGAATGGGCAAAAGTCATGAAAATAGTAATTCACAGAAATGGAAATAAAAATGACTGACTGAGCTTAGAAAGCTTCAAATATCCACAGCAATAAAGGAGACCATATTGTGTGACACTCTGTATAACACTATAACCAAGCAACTTAGCTAGTACTGGGGAAAATTAAAACACTGAACACTAAATGTGGGTAGTTGAAGTCTGTCAGTAATCTGTTATTTTATAAGTTGGTAAAAAAAAAAAGTCCTTTCCAGAAAGTGGTTGTTAAACAGTCTATGTCAAAAGCCTTAAGAATAGATCATGCTTGTCATCTAGGAATAATTCTACTTATAGAAATCTGTTCTAAGAAAGTCAGTAGTTGTATTTTTAAAAATTATGATCAAAGACACTTGTCACATCATTATTTATAGCAAAGAGTATATAAATATTCATTAATAGGAGAATAACCAAAATGAAATAATGGACCATCACTACATTTAAAATAATGTAAATGACCCACTGAAAATCATGGTATTTCTTTGCGTTTTTCAAACTACCTCACAAAACTCCGTTTGTATATCAAAGTATAGCGCACATGCAATTGTATATGAGAAACATACAACAAAATGCACCAAAATATCAACATGAGCTGTGGTTTTAGGATAATTACAGTTTATCTTTAAATATTTTCCAGAATTTTCTGAGTTTTCTACAATATATGCATTATATTTTCAACCATGGGAGGAAATAGCAGAATTATCTCTAACTAGTGAGGAGTTTTTCATTATAGTAAAATGGAAACATCGATTGATATGAGATTGTGCATAAAGATATTACAAGATATTAAATTCCTTGGTATTTATTTTAATGTCTATATTTACAGATTTACCAGGTGTGCTTCTGTCATTAAACTATACTTACCTCAATATACAGTAAGAATAAACAATAGTTATACCAAATAAAGAAAATAAATAAAATTTTTGTTCTTTATTTCACTTATTCTCTTAAAACCTTAGTCTGCAACATAATCCAAAACAACTATTTGATATCTGATTTCTTTAAAACCTAAAATTTTTTAAAGTTGAAACTTTTTTTTTTTTACAAAGAAAATACACCTAAGTCTTCTTCAAGCCAAGTTTTCTAGTTTGACCTGGAAGATTAAAGATTTGAGTAAATTGTTGCCACTTGAGACATCAATGTGAATTAGCGCCCTCTTGTGAGCATGGGACAAAACTTTAAAGTATGTATTATTTAGAGGGGAAAGACTTTGTTGTGTTCACCGTGAGAGAAACACATGTTGATGCTCATTGGACAGAGAAGTACACACTACTCAAGGAAAACTCATCCGGGGATTTCTGATCACTGCAGTTTTCGATGAGCATTTTGTGGACAGTGGCTGGGGTGCAGCTTGTTTTAAAACGTGAATGCCGTCTCATTGTGCGTTACTCATGTAGCAGGATTATCAAAGTGAAACACAGAACAGTCTCATGAGGCTCTTGCATTCTGCTGGGCTCAGACACAAGGTTCGTTGTTTCCATTAAAAATTCAGAGGTTCTTTTCTTAAATGAGAGAAGATGCTGCTTTTCAGATCCTTAATATAAAAAATCATAAATCATTTCTCAAAATGTAAAAAATAACAACAAAAAAAGGGGGTTAAGCCAGTAACAAAATCGAAAAAGATACCTATGTAGGATGTGGCCGGGAATGGCCTCAGCACAGCAGGAGCATGGGTGAGGAGGACAGAGGGGACTCCTTTGACCATAGATTCCATTATCTAAAGGACAGAACCCAACTCCCCACCCCTTTGGCTTCTTTATTGCATCTTCCTATAGTCAGGTTCTACATGACTAGCAGGCTGAGACAATTCATTCTGACGCTTCTGAGAACATTACGTAAGAAGAAAAGAATAATGTTTTAGGACCCTGAACTGCACTGTGGTCACCCGGCCATACCTCTTGTAGGCTGCCCTCAGCCAATCCCACCTCAAAGAACTTCCATTAGAGTAAGACAGCACACTGTTTGCAGGCACTTGTTATGCAGGAAGCTCTAACAAGATTTTCTTTCTTTCTTTTTTTTTTCTTTTTATATTTACTTATTTAGGCAAACAGCTTCAACAACCTCCAACCGCTTTCCATGTTCTCATTTATCTTAGGAATTGACTCTGTAAGAGTAAAGTGAATGAGTAACTTTGGAGATGCGTTTCAGTCAGCTTGTCTCTCAGCATCAGGGGAAGGATGTAAACGCTTCCAGCTTCTCATCTCCTTAGTGCTGGTAAGTAGAGGACTGCAAAGTTCTGAGACATTGCATTCCTAATGGATATAACTTAGGCCAGCAGCTCTTGAATTCCGAGGACCTTCGGGGGTCCCCAAGACTCCTTCAGGAGATACTAACCAACAGCACTCCAATCACACCAATTCATTATTGCCTTTTTTTCACTCTTGTTCTCCGCAAAGTACACAAAGAAGATATTGTGACAAATTTAGCCAAATCAAATAGTGAACTGTCTGCCTCTTGTTAATGCAGGCATGAAAGAAGTTTCTAGAAGCATCAAGCAGTGGCATGGTTCTCAGTTATTTTTGTTTTATAAAGCACAATTATTTTTCATCAAGCCGTGATATTTATGTTAACCTGCAATGGGTTTACATTTATAATTTTAGTAACTGCATAAATATTTTTAAGCTTTTCTGTTTTAATTCCTAATATGATGAATAAGAATTGATGTGACATATGTAAGCAGAAACTCTTTAGATCCTCAATAACTCTAAAAAATATAAATAGACTCAAGCTCAAAATTCTTGAGAACAGCTGTCACAGACTTCTGAGTTTTGTTGTTGGTGTGTTTTATTACATTTTAAATTTTATTTATATGTGCATGTGTGTGTGTGTGTGGTATGTGCCATGTGTGTGGTGTGTGAATTTGCATGTGCGCATCTATGTGATAACAATGAAACATCACAGTACAAACGTGAAGGCTGTAAGACAAGATGGGGGAGTCTATTTTCTCTTTCCACCATGTGGGTTCCAAGGATCAAACTCATTGTCAGACTTGGTGGCATGTCCCTCTACCTACTGAGCCATCCTACCAGTCCCAGACCGGTTTTGACTCAGAATTAAAATCTAAGTTCCTCTTTTTGGCCTTTCTCAGGCAAAGCACCGGAAGATCGTTCTGCTCGAGTTGGAAAGCATTATTGTTTGACCTTGATGCTCCGAGTTTAAACTGAATTCCATTTGGTGCAAATTGTATCACAGTGAAGTCTTTAATATCACTCGTATTGAACAAACTGACAAGGTGCCTGTCATGTGCAAAGAGAGCAATTTGTTGAGCTGCTAGTTTGGAGGGATGAAGCTATCTTTTCAGCCTGAAAAATAAATTCATCTACCCCTAAAGAATACCAAAATCTAACTTTCTGTTAGAAAATTACATGTTCTACGTGTGGGACACTGTGCTTATTGATACAACTACCATGCTACCTTCAGTCTTACAGATAAGGAAACTAGGGTACAGAGATAATGTAAACTTGGCCACTGATGAGTGGCCAAGACAGAATTCAGACCACAGAATCTCTGCACTCTGAACTGGTGCTAAGGACCTGGGTATAACAGATGTTCTGCACACAGTAGCACAAACCCCAAAGCAGTGTGAAGACTTGACCACTGACTGCTGACCGTAAGACAACATAACTTTAAATTTGGCATTTCTTCCTGGAATCCATAGATGAAACTAAAAATTTAGATTGATAGGAATTTTTGTTGCCCTTAACTTACTCACATTATAAAAGTTGTAGAGAAAGGGTCTAACATTTGCAATGTTGTCTTGTGACTATAAGGTGTCCCCTCTAAAAGTGTCATATGTTGAAGGCTTGGTTCCCAGATGGGGCTGCTGCTGAGAGGTGAGTAAACCATAAGAGTAGTGACCCTGGTACTGGATGAATCTAGACATTAATTCATAACTGAGCAGATTAAGATAGAGAGACCAATTGAAGGATGCTGGTTGCTCAGGGAAGCCATTCACACCCCGTTTCTCTTAGTCTCTCTGCTTCCTGGCTGCCAAGAGGTGAGCTAGTAACTTCCCTCCACCATCCCTTTCTGCCATGGTTCTCCTTTGCCCCTAAAAGCAATTGAGCCAGTGGACCCTATAATGAAGCTTTTAAAGTCATAAAACAAAAGAACTATTTCCCTCTTTTCAATTATTTATGTCAGGTATTTGCCAAAATGATCAATTCAACCAATAAATAGGAAAATATGCTTTTTAAACATAAATCAAACCTCAACTTTGACGTGTGGAAAGATTTCCAGAATATACCCTACCCCAAGTTACGTGTCCATATTCACTGACTCTTTCTTAAGGTACATTATCATATAATAATCTTTTGCACACTGTAAAAATGTGTCTTTGCCAAGGTGCCTTCTGATTGACTTAATAAAAAATTGATTTGTCAATAGCTAGGCAGAAGGTATTGGCAGAACTTAAAAACCAAGAAGAAAGTCAGAGTTGACAGCTGGATGCAGGAAGAGCAAGACATGAAGGGGGAGAAGTAAAAGGCACAAGTCACATGGCATTGTGTACATGAATAGAAATGGGTTGATTTATGTTATAAGAGCTAGTGAGGCAAGCCTAAGTTATAGGCCAAACTTTCATAATTAATAAGTCTCCATGTCATTATTCGTGAGCTGGTGGACCAAAGAGAAAGCCACCATATGTGGCAGAAAAGGGCGGAGGGAGACAAGCCTGAGCTATAGGCTGTTTTCATAATTAATAAGATGTCTTCCTCTATCTATCTATCTATCTATCTATCTATCTATCTCTCGAGCTGGTGGCCCAAAGAAAAATGTACCTACAGTATATAAATAAAATAACTGTATTAGAGTCCAAACCCCAAGTTCATTTCATAATGAGGAAGCATTTTGAAACATAGATTTTAAAGAAGTTAGTAAAAGCCAGTCCTATGGATAGACCCTACTCCAATAAGACTGGGGTCATTTTAGGAGAGATATAGCAGAGACACTCACAAAGGCTCTGTAGGGACACAGGGGAAGGTGGGAGGCCTCAGAACATACCACACCAGCCATGCTTTGATTGTAGTCTCCTGGCCTCCAAAGATGTAGGAGAATTAGCTCCTGCTATTGATAAGCCACTCAGCTTATGAGAATTTGCTATGGAAGTCCTGATGCCCACTTCAGCTTACCACTCCCACCACATATACTCCTGAAAGTTCTAGATTCAACTTGCAAAATCATCCTTGGACACTGGTTAAATTATCATGTCCAGATGCTTGCCCGAGAAGAAAAACAGAAGTTACTGTATCTGTATGAGGGAGAGCTACAAACAATTGGTGTTCAGCGTCCACTGTCCTCGTGGGCTCCTGAGGAAAGGACGCTGATGGAGAAAGGGGACTAATATACAAAGTACAAATAGAAATTCAAGACCCTGCATGTCTCTTCTTCTCTAGTGTGTTGTCAGGGGATGGTAGATTCAGCTAAGCTGCTTCATGAGCTGCTGTTGGGAACAACAAAGCTACACAGCTGGCAGATGAGGAGATGTGGCTAATGTTAGTGGTTCCCACCAGCATTACAAGTCTGAAGAGCTCCTTGGAGAGACTGTAGCTTAAGGATTCACAAGGAGAGCATGACAGGGGAACCTGTAAACAGTACTTTTAACTTTAAGCATGGTCACAGATGAAGCAGAACACCTCACCTAACTAGGTGTTGTGTTCAACCACAAGCAAATTCAGCCCCAAATAGTAAGCAAGTCACAAAATTCAGACACAGTCACTAATTCTGCTTGAGGTTTTCTTTGTTGGTACTGAGGAATTGAATTCAGAGCCTACATCACACTGGGCAAGGAAGGACCTTAGGAGGGAGCTATTTCCGAAACCCAGAAATACTAAAAAAGTATGAACTTCCTGAAAATAAACAATATTGTCCTTGCAGACTAGTGGGTGAGACAGAGTATTCATCTGAATGCTGTGTAATCTAGCTACCAGTGTAACCTTTAAAAAGGCCAGTTAGGATAAGTTCATTAAAAAGCTATTTGCAGATACATATCAAATTCTAAAACACACACATGCTCTCTCTGTCTGCCTCTCTCTATGTGGCTGTCTCTCCTTACTGTACACACACACACACAAACTTACTCATACAAAACATTCTGGAATCCATCCTAAAGGTATGGCATGATTAGCAATGTGCACAGACTTACACATAAAATATCTTTAATAGCTATGTATGACTTAGAAAAGAAAAATGTCTCAAAAGTTAAAGATGCTTGAGTCATGAAATTGCAGGTAGCTTCTATTATTTTTAATCTTTGTTACATTTCAAACATTCCAGAATTACTTTATGTGACCTGAATGATCTGACAAAAATATATAAATGGCTTTTGTTGTTTTTTATTTTTTTCACAAGACTGATCATGTTATTCCAGATGGAGAGGAAATAGTACTTAGTACTGCATTAGAAGCCTGAAGAGTTCTTCCTCTGGGGACCTCCATTCACGTAAAGACCAGTTCTTGATTACCACCAGAAAAAGAATCAAGAGGAGTCCAAAGGAACCAACATTAAAAAGTTTATTAACTAGAGAGAGCGTAACGGTATTTAAAGGCAAATACTTAAAGGAAGCACATAAGAACAGGACAGTCAATATCTCCAAGACATGGACCTGGTCTGCTCAAGATACAGTAGCCCTTATAATGGCTAGAAATGACCCTGTGCTTTTCTATGTTGTGTTGTCCAAAGGCTATAGTACAACAGACTTCAAGACTAAAGGAAGTTTGAAAACTGATTTGAAATTTTAAGTAAAAACACATGAGTTGGCTTCTATATTTCTCGCGCCTTAAAGAACTGTCATGTGTTGATGTACCCATTGAAAGATGGTAAGATCAGGGAGTTCACTATGAGACTGTGTCTCCTGGTAATGTCGGAAGCTATACTCGTAAAGTGTCCCAAACATGACTGTCAAAATATGAGGTGAATGAAGACAATAAAACCAACAGACATACCAAAGTGGAGGTGAGACAGGAATAGGCCTCAAACCCACACCAAGTACTGCATGCAACTAAGGAATGCTGAAATGGAGAGAAATCGTCTCACCTAGAGAAGAGCACACCAATTGGATATCCAATTACATAAACAGAAGTAACATTAGGCAGACAAAGAAGGTTATATTTAGGAATATATATATATATGTGCATTCCTATACATATATGCATGCAACATGCAACAGTTAATAAAAAAAGGCCAGGAATTTGAGAGAGAGTAAGGAGGGGTGTGGGAGGAGGGGGGAGGAAAAATGCAAGAGGAAACGTAATTATAGTATAATCTCAAAAATAAAAAAGTAAAGTAAAAAGGAAGGAAGGAAGGAGGGAGGGAGGGAGGGAGGGAGGGAGGGAGGGAGGGAGGGAGGGAGGAAGGAAGGAAGGAAGGAAGGAAGGAAGGAAGGAAGGAAGGAAGGAAGGAAGGAAGGAAGGAAGGAAGGAAGGAAAGTAAATCACAAAATGAAAGTTAAGGCTACAGACTTTCTGGCCCTAAGCAAATACAGTTCATTAGATGCGGTGCCCTTGTCTGAGACGTCTTTTAAGAAATAGGGATTACCTCTACAAACAACTGCAACATTTATCAGCTGCATTAAAGTTTCTTGACTTTCAGCCCACAGGAACACAAACCTTATGCCAGGATGAGGGAGTCTTTTTTTGTCTCGTGTCCCTTAACTGTTTCTCTTTTTTTTTTATCCACATCCATGTTACTGGGGTTCTGATCACAATGGATCTCAGAAATCTCCTCCTAGGCTCCACCTGACCTTTGGGAAAGTGAAGCTAGGAACAAGGAGCATATTTTTTGTCTAAACACAGATCAATTGTTTCTGCTTGGAGGTGAAACTTTGTGAATCGGTGAGGAATGCACTGTGAACATGTGAAATTTTGCGTGACAACTTTTCTTCAGAAAGCATCACCTCTCTTGCTTTATTTCTTCCAGCTGAAATCCAGGCATCCAGACTAAGAGACACTTGGGAGAGACACTCTTACTGAAATTGTGAAATAACATCAACTAGTAAAAGCAAAACACATGGGGGTGGGGGGAGAGAGAGAGACTCACCATTTTCTGAGTTTGACAAGAAATCCATAAAAAACAATAATTCCTTTCTGAGCAAAACGGGTAGTTGATGAACTTGCACAACAAAGACAATGAAAGAATAGGAATATATCATCAATAAACAGAGTAATTCCCCAATACAATAGTCCCCAGACCTGTATATGCTTCAGAATCATGAAGAGGCTCCCTATATATACACAGGTCTTTGTACATCAATCTCATACTGGATCAGAATCTTGGGAACCCAGAGACAGTGAGCTTAGTGAGAACCCTAGCTGTCTGTAGACTATAGATCATATTTCCCAAAAGTTTTTTATCAATACAAAGGGTTGACTATTGAGTTTTCCAAACTACTACTAATAGCTATATCAGCAGCAACTTCAATCTCACCGGATTTATAAAAATGAATAGTACATCTCACTCATCACTTCAAGCTGTAGTTTTCATTTGAAAACACAGAAATATTGAGAGAGTTCTGGCACACACACACACACACACACACACACCCCAACCTCACAAACAAGCCTTTGCCTATATGGTTATCTCTACACCCTTGCTTCAGCTCTGCTTCATGCAAAAGAGATCTGACCATTGAATGTCTCCCTCCCTGTCTCTTCCATTAATTCTGAAATTAAATAAACGCAATGCTCTGAGAAAATAGTAATGATATCTTCTTCAGTCTTTACAGTATTTTATTAAACACACACATACACACCACGTGCACACACACACCCTTCTCTGGGTTCTTACCATAACTAAGAATTTAAAGATTTTTTTTTTAAAAAGAAGCATTTGTAAAATGAAGACAAATCCTGGTTTCTTGATTGTCTCCCCAAGCTACTCTTGACTCTTTTTTTCTTTGCATGGCCTTAAGAAAACTTTCTTTTTGGTAATGGCATCCACCAAAGAGGGGGTTCATGAAGGAAATATTAATAATTCATTCATCCACTAATATGGTTTGAATGAATTTTCCCTCAATGGCTTGTTTATATAACTGAAGAGTATAGAACTCACAAATTGACAAAATTCAGCAATTAGGTGTGCAAACAAGACTAAACAAGAATAAAAAGATACACTTTTGGAGTTGAATAAAAATTATCTTAAAGTGATGTTTTTAAAAAAAGAAAAGCATTACATAAGCTATAATAAACATAAACCTAGTGTGAATCGTTTAAGAACTTCTGCATGATTGATACGCAATGGCATAACAATTTAGGTAGTGAAAAATTCATTAAAAGTACTCCCTTTAGTGGGGTATTTTTATTTGTTTTTGTCTTGGCTTGGGGGTTCTAGAGACCTTGGGTTATTTATTTGTTTGAGACAAGGTCTTACTGTGTAACTCTATCTGGACTGGAACTCACTATGTAGACCAAACTGTCCTTCAACTGACAGAGGTCCTCCTGCCTCTGCTTCCTGAGTGCAAGGATTAAACTCCTGAGACACTATGCCCAGATAATGGACTGTTTTCACTGCAGAATCTTAAAGGATATGATGCGGATTCTCTTTAGTCTCGAAGTAGACTATTGATGTTTCCATTCTTTCCTGTGATGTCTTCTCTGCTGACCTGTGATTGTCTCCGATATTTCATAGTTAAATTTCTCCTTCATTCTTGTCTGCTGCTTCTGCCATTTGGGATACAAAATGCTATTTGGTATGTTTCATTATTTTTCATTATTTTGGTGATGTAGACAAAGTAAAAGTATTAAAAATGCTTGGTATCTGCTATTTCTGTTTCCAGTGAACATAATTTTCAGTGGGATTTTTGTGTCATCTCAAAATTGAGAGAAATTAAATTGCAAAAATCAAATTGTGACAACCTCCTTCCATTTATATATTGAAGTCCTGATGTCTCATGCCTCAGAATGGGACTATATTTGGAGACACTGCTTTTAAAGACTCAATTAAATTAAACTAAGACCATTAGAATGGCCCTAACCAATAAGACTGGTGGCCTTATAAGAAGAAAACTGAACTTAGTACAAAAAGGGAAAATTATGTAAGGAGACAAAAGAGAATGGTTGTTTAACGCACGCGCGCGCGCGCGCGCGCGCGCACACACACACACACAATGGGGAACTTAGTAAAAGTCAGCTGCAGTCAGGTGTGAAGGTACATACTGGTGTCCCGTCACTTGAAGAGGTGAAGGTAGGTGGGTCGTGACGATTACAAAGATTAAGGTCATCCTGATCTTTATAATGAGAACCTGCCTCCAGAAAACAACCAAAAGAAGGACAATGATGAGGGGGAGAGAAAAAAATAGGTAAATGTGGAAGAGAAAGAATGAGGAGGAGGAATAAGATTGAGGGGGGAGGAACAATCAGCCCCGAGGACACACGAATCTCAACACTGAGACTCAAGAATTGTTACCCAGACTTCCATTATTCACACATTCAGGCTAGAGTACTTCTTTACGGTCACCTAGGAAATCAATACACCTAACCACCAACTCGCATAACTGTGGGAGGAAATAATGGGATTGATGATTCTCGTATGACATAGGGCTGACAGTGAAACATCCTACAGAGGGGAAAAGAAGAAGTGTTTCTCTGTCCCTAATACTATTGAGAGGGCCTTAAGAATATCCATTTAAAAGACTGGGGCAAACGTGGAGAAAAGAGAGACATAATAATTTGTTCCCTGGCTAGAACTTTTCTCTGGTAGCAGCTTTTGCCTGTCTCTGCCTGTCTTGGCAGAGCTCTAAACAGCTGAAGGGAGAGGGTAAGATGGAGGAAATGCTCCCCAGTAGTTTCACATTTGCTAGGATAGGGTTTGTAACCAGTGCCTGATTTGCCTGTTCACTGGAAGCTGTGGACTTCTGATAGACAATTAGAGTCCCATTATAGACACGCCTTGCCCTAGAAGCTGAAACTGAAGCTGAGAGGAAAAGCATCAGTCAGCTTGAGCCTAAACTTTGATGTACTGAAAGGAAGAGAAAGGAAATATCTTCAGGGTCCCCATGGTATCCCCAGGCTCTTCAGAAGGTGCAACATTTTTATGGTAACTGTTCTGGGACACTCCAAGATTGGGCAGAGAATCAGCCAAAGAAAGGACAAAAGAAGTAAAGCCCTGCCGTCATGTAATAAGATAGACCCTGCTCCTGCCCTCATTCCGGAGGATCCTACAAAGAAGATCAGAAGAAACAGTGTGAACGAGGTAGATGCTCCCACTTCCAGCCTCTTAGTCCCTGATGGACATTGCACAGGAGCCACCAAGATGTTTGCAGTGAGACATGAGAGTCAAGAGTAAGGCTGAACTGCCCAACATAGTCACATGTCAAAGCAATCAGGAACACTAGGGATGTTTCTAGAACACCATGGTGGCTAAGAAGCTAGGACGTAGAAAGCATAATCAATAACATAAAATAAAACATCATGTGGATGCCTGACTCGAGGATCAACAACTAACTGGTCCTGAAAACTATGAAAAGGACCTTAGGACTTGGTTGAAGAGCTTCCAAACTGCAAAATAAAGTCATCATCTGTAGCGATGCTAAGAGCGTTTGAAGTAGCAGTTAATGGTTTCTTTGGAAAATTGTTTTCATATCATTAAATATCCCTCTTTTCTCAAATATTGTGTAGCACATAGGGATTGTTTCAAGAAATGGAGTATTAATTTACCCTTAGAATGTGCATTTTTAAAGTCACAACTTTTGATGAGATATGATACCTTGGAGTCAAATTAATTATCACATTACTACCAAGATTCCCCAAAAGTGGTATCCAAGCAAAACCACTGGAAAGTATTATGGGTTGTAAGAATCTGTTTTGTGCCAGACTCACAATGCCAAGAACTTCACATATATTATTTCAGGAATCCTCACTGCTGTCCTGTGAGATAAACTCTTTTATATTCCTTGATGTGTTTGGGACAGCTAATGAGTAGATTATTAAATATTCTGGAATTTTTCAGGCCACAACTCTCTGGAATTTGGAACTATGGAAGGGGAAGTAATTACACCATGGAAACTGGAAAATGTTACCAATCAAGGCTCTCAGCTCCCCTAACCCAGCTGACTGCTGGGCAACTCACAGACTGAGGAAAGCGGCTTAGAGACGTTAAAATGTTTGTGCTGTTCGTGGAGATGAAAGTAGGGAGACTAAGTTTGAGCCCACGAGTACGGGTTCTACAAGAATGCACTCTTCACACAAGGATCAGTTGCTCCGCATTACAGAGACAGGGAGACCGGAGACTAGTGGAGTAGCCTTTCCCAGTGCGAGCATCCCAGCTGACGTAGAGCACGCCAGCTGACCTAGAGCACCCCAGCTGACCTAGGGTCATGGCTGCATTTTTCAGCCCTGAATGGGGCAGCCTTTCACAATGAGAGAACTCCAACTGATCTAGAGTTATGCTGCCTGCATTTTTTTAAATGCTTCTCCTCCCACCCATTACACTCCGGTGACAATTTCTTCTTTGGTCCTTGGGAGGACCCTTGTCTAGCAGCTGATGAGAGCCGGCAGGCCTTCCAAAGAAGTCCAGCTTCTGTCAGAGTTAGAGGCGCAGTGGGCTATAGCGTCCCTGCACTGTTGCCCTTTTCCTCCAAGCTTTGTTTGTCAGAGAAGAGCAGCATCTGCTCTCCGGGCAGGCAGATGATTATACAGGACCCCACAGGCTCATATCGAAGAAGACCGCATCCTAAAACTGTCTGTGTGTTTGTGCACACGTGATGGTGTTCAAGAACCTACTTTTTTTTAAAGCAAGGAAGAGGTAGTTTCAAAATGCAGGAAGCATGAGGAAAACTCCACAAGAAACAATGGGACTCTTCAACAAGCAGAGAGGGAAAACATGAATAACTCATTACTTTACAGAATATCCCACTTAAGGTCTGCCTTAATATACTGTGGGAATATTTTGTGAGCCATGTTGCTTCTTTCTTCTTACACAGTAGTAGAGATTGACCACTGAGAGTCAGCACAGGGAAGAGAGGTACTGCCTATCTCATCGTTTGGATGTACTTACAGCCAAGATTGCCACTGCACTGGTCTTGAATTCTAGAGAAATATTATCTGTCAAGTACATTAGACCTCTAAATGGAAACTGAGTGACTCGGTCCGTTGTATAGGTGTTAGTAAATACTCAGGTTGTAGAAACATAACCAGAGCATTTGCAATAGTATCATCAGACACAGGTCCTCTTGTGCACATGAGTAACACATGAGTAACAGATATCTGTCCTCTGTGTAGATTGTGTTCCACCATCATGACATCTTCCTCCAGTCAAGACTTTCCTCCATCTATTTCTCTCATCTATAAAGCTAGACATTACTAGCTAGACAAAAAATGCACATGGGGTTATTGGTTTAGTTGTATTGAATTAGAATTCTAGAAAATGAAATGTGTCACAGCTTACTACAATCAATACTGACTTTTTGTTTTTCAGGTGGTTACTAGGAAATATTAAAACTGCGTACGTTGGCTTCATATACTTAGCACAAGACTTTAGGTTAAAGAACGGTGGAATCAAGAAATAAAAAAGCTGTAGTCAAGTCCCTTGAGAAGCACCATGACAGTGCTTTGTGCCAGCTGAGACGGGACAATCAGACAAGGAAGAGAGAAGAGGGCGGTCAGAAAGCTGCAGAACTGGAAGCTGAGTTCTTCCTACCATCAGTCTTTTGTAGGGACTGCCTGGGAGTCAGATAAGAAGGGACAAACCACAAGTGTTCCATGTAGTTCTATTGAGTGTTAGCATCATGTAGAGATGATCCAATCCCTGATCTTAGTATCTTTGCCTGCAGTCACAATGGCCTTCTGAATACTTTCTCTGATAAAACAGAAAGAAACTGTACTCAGGATTATTACATCTTTTAGGGATTCCAAGTCTGTCTATTCCCAGAAAGTCAGATGGTATAGGACAATTCTATATCCTGTCAATTATGTTTTAAATAAATGCTGATTGGCCATTAGCCAGGCAGTATGTATAAGAAGTAGAAGTGGGGCAAGGAGAGCAGGAGAATTCTGGGAAGCAGGAAGCTCTCTCCACAGTCCTGCCCAGATCACAGAAGAAGCAGGATGTGACCTGCCCTGCTGAAAAAGGTACTGAACCATGTGGCTAACATAGATAAGAATAAGTGATAGGAGTTAATAAAAAGCCTGAGCTAATGGGCCAATCAGTTTATATCTAATGTAGACTTCTGTGTGATTCTTTGGGGGCTAAACGGCTGTGGGAACTGGGCAGGAAAAAAAAAAAAACCAACAAGCGCGTCCATCATGTTAGAGTCAGATCTCTCATTTCCTTTGTAGTCATGGAGTTTCTTCTACAAGTTCCTAGTAGAGATAACCAACAGAGTATTGAGAACAGATGAAAAAGAAAACACACCAGATCAAAGACGAGTGACTCTGGGAAGGCTGACCTGTGGAATCAGGCTTTCACTTCCTGAGTTCTTCAATCAAATTAAAGAACTGTTTCTAGGTGATAGGGCCTGGTCAATGAAGGAAAACAAATTTAAATTAACACTCAAACTTTTCTAAAATAAACTCCAAAATATACCTCATAGCCACTTATTTTCTCCCTGCCCTTTTGATCACCTTGCCTTTCTCTTCCATGCCTGTATTAATAATTTGTCCATTGTCCATCAAGCATAGTTGAGATATACAACTTTTCTTTCTTCATCCACATCTATGCTAGCTAGCTGTGTTGTTTTCCAGGTCCTCTTCCCATCTACCAATGCTCATATCAACGTAAATCTATTCTACTTTAGGTGTATTGTGTTTGGAATAAAATAATGATATAATCAGATGCTTATCGTCATACGAAATTCAACACAACTTGCTAAATTATATGTTTCCTTAAAGTGACCTAACCTATAATATACATAGTCTAATCAGCAAACTACCATGGTAGGAAGCAATGTTCAGTAATGAGAGGAATGTTAAATACAAAGATTTTACACAAATACAGGAATTCAAAAATACTGTACTTGTGGGATTCAAGTACATTATGGATTATCTGAACTATAATCAAGATAAAGACAGAGTGTGACTCCACCCACCAGAGTGGGAGGAAGTTAAGATTATAATACTGTGATCCTATGTAAACCATCTGTCCTCAAGGTAGGCAGCAAGCTCTTGGGCCTGCCTAACCTTAGCACCTCATTGGTGCCTTGTATGTTATCAGAGCTTAGGAATCATCCATGGGACCAAATCAAATTGTCTCCAAAAGGCAACATGATTATGCTAGAAATTATGTGAATTTGTACTCAAACATCCCGAATTTGATTTCTGTCTCATAAATTCTTCACTACATACTTAAATATCTCAAGTCAAAGCTTTGTTCTCAGTTAAAAATAAAAACAATTATATGCAACTCTCATCTATGCAAAATATTGATGAGATTAACTGCCTGCTCATCATACAGAAGGAAATCAAAATCAATTGTTTCAATGTATAAGTACTTGTTATACAATTAGAAATGTCAGGTATATACATACTTTGAAACTATGGTATAGGACATGTCTTTGGTTCAACAGAGTAGTCTCAACTGTACAGCAACGAGAAACATTTCAAATGCTACTGTGCTTGTGTGTGTGTGTACATGTGTGTGTGTGTGTGTAAATGTCAGAATGTATGAGGGCCAAGAGGTAAACACTGCATGTTTTCTGCAATTAATCTCTACCTTATTTCATGAGACATGGTCTCTCACTGAACCTGGAGGTCACTTATTTCACTAGACTGGCTAGCCAGTGAGCCCCTGACCAGTATTGGAATTACAGGAACATTCTGCCATGTCCAAATTTTCAATGTGTATACTAGCATCAAATCCAGATTCTAATGGTGCAAAGCAAGCACTTTACCAACCAAGCGGCCATCCCAAGCCCCTCTGCTTTGAATCCTATTTACTGTTGAGAAAAAACTTGGGGTGAGTTTTATTTTATCTTTTCAATTGTGTACAAATATATTTTATTTTTCCTGCATCTCAGATTATAGCAAGATGTATCTATTTCGGGATGCTAGAATTGTTTTCCTCTCGCTGAATATAACATGTTGGAACTTGGATGGAATTTGTTGTTGCTGCTGCTGCTGTAGAACTCTCCTGAACATTGGGAAACTTTGTTTCTGGCCCTCTGCATGGAGATTTGATTGCTGAAGCGTGAAAAGCCTCTTGTTGCATACAAGTTTCACTTAGAAGATCTAGACCCAGTAAATAGCATTTGGTACAGTATAATTAAAAACCAGAGGGCACAGCTCCCAACACAGCCCTAATAAAAGAACAGAGTCTGCTTCAGTCTCCTCCACATCCAATTCCCTTTCCTACTCATAGCTTTGCTGTGACCATCTCAGGCCCGTAGAATATCAGGAAAAAGCAAACATGAGAGTTACACCATGTATAATGTCATCCTCTATACATTAGACCATGGGAGAGTCTCATAAAGCACCACAAATATCCCCCATTTTATTGATGAAAACAATCACTGCACAGGGAGACTAAATGATTCTCCCATGACCATAGGTCATGCAGGAGAGACTGCTGAATATAATCCAAAGAGCTGGCCTCTAGGCTCTACTCTCTGAGCAACTCACTAAACTACTTCAGACTGAAATGGCATAGGAACAGAAAAACCATAAGGAGGGATTGGGAAGGATCTGGGAGAGCAGAGGTCTAGCCGGTGGATGTGTTCTTATTAGTCTTTCACTGAGGTGTCTTTAAGGTAAAAGTAGTGACTGTTCACAAACTGAAGCACAAAACTGTTACTCTTTAAATTACAAAGAGATCCATTCCTACAAAGTACCACTATACATACCACATACATACACATGCACACACACACACACACACACATACAGCACAAATTCTAATTGGTCTTAACAATAAAAATCTGGAGTCAGATAAAAGGGGTGAAAGTTGAAAGATCGGAGAAGCAGAGTAGCCAGCCATTAGTTCTTATTCTACTGAGTCCTCAGGCTGAAGGGGCAATTCCATCCCTAGGATTCTCAGACAGAATGCCTCCTGTGTCCTCCTACCTTATATTCCTCTCCCACCCAGTCATATCCCTTCTTGTACCCACCTGCCTAGTGCCAGAATTAAAGGCACATGACTCCCAAGTACTGGGACTGAAGGTGTGAGCCACCACTACCTGACTCAGATTCTCTTTTAGACTGTATCAATCTTGTGTAGCCTAGGGTAGCCTTGAACTCACAGAGATCCTTCTGCTTGTAACTCCCAAGTGCTAGGATAAAGGTGTGTGCCACCACTGTCTGGCCTCTATGGCTAACTAATGGCTAGTTCAACACTCTTATTGTCAGGCAAACTATATGTATATATGTTTATATTTAGCAAATAAATATATACATATATATCTGCATAAATCTTTTTAATTTCTCAACAAATATTCCAAAAGAATAACAGATTCTGGCACAAAGCTCTTTTTCAAGTGGTCTATCAGTCTCATGAACTAAAATTCTAGCTCATTCAGGTGCTCGGGAGAGCCTATTTTGAAAGAAAGATATTCAATACCATGACAATGGTTTACCCTTTGATGGTTTGTTCTTTTAATTTTGGTGGCTTTCTCCAAAGCACACAGCCTTAGTATTGTATGGAACAAGGCTCACTAGCCTTTGAAAACTTAAAGGGATAAAGGTTTTTCTATAAGAAATGAGGAGTGGCCAAAAAAAAAAAAGAAAGAAATTAGATTCTTGTAATCCTAAAATAGTCACAGGGAAGGTTGAAGACTCACAGGGAAGGTTAAAGTGGTCCTTTCTTTGAGTGGATGTTCTTTTTTGCTAGAAAAGAGTGGACAAGATGCTGGATGCACAGGCAGAATCACTAGTCATTCAGAGAACCCGAACGGTGAACGAATGATAAGCGTCTCACCAAAGAAAACATCCTCCCAGGCCAGGAGGGAAGGCATCACTTAAGTCAGAACATCGCTCCCCAGACAACATGGATGAAAGGCATCCTGCTTCACCTCTTTCATTTTCTCAGGTTTCATTTCAATGGGAAGAACTACGGTACAGATTTGGCCTTGTAGTTCAACGTTTTCGTAAAGAAATTACTGAGTCTGAACACAGGATTTCCCTCCTTTTCTGAGAACTGCTGAAACCCTAACCTTCCATAATCCCTGCTCAAATCCTAACGGGCCACCAGTAGCTCAGTGACATCTGGTGAGTCCTGAAATTTCCCAATGAAAGATTAAAAGCTTCCCTTGTAGGTGTTTTCAAATGGTCTCTGCAAGTCCCCGATCAGCCAGCAGCTGGTTCGGACGGCAGAGTTGGGCAGTAGCCCACTACGGAGGCATGGATGCACTTAGACAAAGAAACAGTCATGCTTCCAACCTCGAGTTTTATCAATGAACTGACTAGATTCCAGGCACTGTCCCCATGTTGCCTGGTAAAGAAGCACTCATTGAAGGCTTAATCACAGTTTCCCATACACAATGGAAGGGCCAGCATCCTCCTCTGCACACGGCATCCCAACAACACATCAAAAGACGGCACCATCGCTCTGCACTGCCCTGTATACATTCTCTCCAACTGCGCTAGGGCAAAAGGACCAGGGCTTAACTCATCCCCTGGGAAAGCCTAATGCCCACAGTGCCCCCACAGTCAACTGCCCAGCAGGGTGCTACCATCCTGCCAGTCAGTGACTGCAGACAATGAGCTTGAGAAGTTTCATGCTATTTGCCAGGAAGGATTTTGCCCTGACCAAGCCAATGACTGGCTGTTTGTGAACCAAAGAACAGGCGCTATAAGCAGGGTATCAACACACATGTAGAAAGGATACATAATAGTGGGTAACGGCTCCAGTTCAAGGTATCTGATATTAAAGCACCATGTCCACAATCTCCAAAGTGGCCTCCCCACTGACAAGACCTCAGACGCCTCACACCATTTACGTCATGGATCACTATTGCACTGGTCAGTGATTCTCCATGGCTATACAATGGTTACACACATGTTCAGTCCTTCATTCTAGGACACACTAATGCTGCTCTCTATTACCTTAGACCATCTCAGGCATGATCCAGTGCCTGAACTGTTTATTTACACAGAAAAGAGGGTATGGGATCAGTACAGGAATGCATGAGACAATGTGATTGACACCAGACTGAAGCAAAATTATACTCGAGTCCTAACGTAGTCTGATGTGGGATTCCTCTCTGTATGCTGTGAATATCATTGGTTACTAAACTGTCTTAGGCCTGCACAGAACAGAATATAGGTAGGTGGGGAAAACTAAACTGAATGCTGAAGAAAGAAGGCAGAGTTAGGAGAAGCCATGTAGCCCCGCTGGAGACAGACACCAGAACTTTACCCGGTAAGCCACAGATTAATGGAGATGTATTAATTCAAGATATAAGTTAGCCACTTAAGCTATTGGTCAAACAGTGATTTACATGATATAGCTTCTGTGTGATTATTTCCAGAGTCTGGGCGGCCTCCTACTTTGACAGTCCACACTGTTTTCTCATTTCTAGTTCCCACCTCCTCGAGTCTCTTTCCCTTATCTAGTCTCTAGTGAAGCAGGGGGCAAGGGGAGTCCCTAGTGAAGTAGGAAGGAGGTAAATTTCCTGATAGAGCAATAGGAACCTGAAAATATCACCCTTGATTGTTGACTGGAGCCAAAGAAGCAGTAAAATCTTGAAATCAGATAGCATAAAGATTTTGCTGTAGAAGAAGTTCTAACAAACTTCTGCCAAGCAGTCCGTCAGCTGCTCGGGATGTGCAGTCCCCTGGGATGGGTCAGGTCCAGCTCCATAGATGAATTCATTTCTCAAGCCAGTTGTTAGGTCACACATTGGACAGTGGGTTCCATGTGTAGCTTTGGAAAGGGGACCTCTATAGTTTAGGGAACACATACATATTATAAACATACTTCAAGCATCTATCGGTGCTTACAAATCCTAACAAGCATTTCTTCTCGTGAGAGCAAATTTTAAAACTCTTCAAAATACAGACCTTATAAATCTTAAGATATAAAACAGCACTGAGATTTTATAATATATGAAGTGGCACAACTATCATCTTCAAGTCATAGTCAACCAAATGGTTTAAAATGTATCAGCTAGAAGAAAGAGTTTTTCTCATGACAAGATTCCAAAGTGAAGTATTATCTCCCAGGTGATACTTGGAACAGTCTAAGAATGGACTGTGAAGCTTAATATTTAATATTTAATATTTAAGACTGGTGGAGAGTTCAAAATAAATTATAGATGAGTTATCTAACATTTTTTAAAAAATCAAAGCATATTTAACATTCCAAAGTTTATACTGAGTATATTTTAATATTCAACGAACATGAAAATCTTGGGGTCATTGCTGTATTTCTTTTGTATCAAACCACTTATATTGACTAGTTTTCTGTTCCTAAAATCTCAGCTTTGGATTAGGTACCACCAAACATATGAATGAAAAATCCATCATTTGGAAACTTTGGGTTCGGAGTGAAAACATCTAGCCAAGAGAGTAATTTCTGACGAGTGACTGCTTCTGAACTTGAAAATGTTGCAGAGCTAGTTTGGATAGCATAATGCTGGTGACATTTTAGAAAAATTGTTCCCCACAAGAACCATGTTCTAACAAAAACCTCAGCACCATGCACAAGAAAGCATCTTTTTAATGGTTTGTCGGGGTAACCCAGGTAACTAAAAACAACAGAGATTATTGATGTAGCTTTTGATGCTGAAGACACTGCATCCTCAGGACACAGGACTCAAAGTTTCAGGCTGGTTCTGACCTGAAAGTGGCTTTCCTGTGGCTAGCTCCCATGGTTCCAGAAACTATTCTGCAAGCTGCAAAGGGAGGGAAGCTATTACAGCCCTCCCCAGCTGCAACATCTATAAAACATGAAAATTGCCGGCAGGACAAGATGTCCATAAAGGTGCTGTAAGTGGCACTGGTGTAGCAGTGCCAGCCAACAGCTGTCTAATTGGACTTAAGGCCCACGCAACAGGAGGAAAATCATGCCTGGTACTAGAAACCTAGCGGGGGGTAGTGGTGTCATGGATCTTAGAAAAGAATCTACTCATGCCTACCTTGCTAGCTCAGCATAATTCCTTACTATACTTTAAATCTTAGCCTTGTACCCACAGATAAGTGTAGCCACCACCCTTTTGCTAGGAAGCCTCTCTTAACAACAAATGGAGACCATCCCAGAAAACCATAACTGGAGGCAATGCAGAAAATAACGGGTTGTGGAAAGTCAAGCCAAAAGGTACATCTACATCACCACTCATGCGTCTGTGATTCAGGGAACATCACAGAAAAAGAGGTAGGAAATTGTAAGCGACAAATACCAAAAAACCTGCTGTGAAACAGTCTCTTCTAAAAGTGGCTGCATTGACAGTCATGCTAACATGGAAAGTGGAAACTTTCTTGGGGTCCCAAATAACTGTAGAAAACTAACAACTGTGGGGAGGGAGAAGTAGAATCAGCCTCTCCCAGGGAGAAACACACGTCCTGTTTATCAGGTAAAGGTTGGTTAACCCTGAAAACATGCACACAAACACCAAAGATGGATTCAACTAATTACACACACAAATATGCAAATATATGTGTGTATACACATACCTATGCAAATAATAATCAAAGAAAAAGAGACTATCAACTTGAGAGTGGGGGGAGGCATGAGAAGGGTTTGAAGGAGGATGACTCAGAGGACATGAAGGGGGAAAGGGATGGAGGGAAATGATGTAATTCTATTTCAATTAAAAACACATTTTTAAAATTATTACCAATGATAAGTGAACTTAACTAAGTTTCTAAAGTCAAAGACATCTAAAATATTGAATGTATTCCATATACATATAATAAACAAGAAAATGGGAGAAAAACACAGAAACCAAACCCATTGTTTGCTCAGTCACCATATTTATCTTGACTCTCTCCTGTACCATTTTTAATAATCTATGGTGAAGCCAAAACCGGTGTAGCTCACTGATATTTGTACACAGCTCAAGTCTGAGAAAATACAGATGGTTTTTATTATCTAGGGTTATTCCTGTGTTCATAATTACTCATAGCCCATAAGGCTATACTTTGAAATCTGTAGATCTGAGGATCTTCATCTATAGATACCCAGGAGATGTCAAGACCACATGCCCTAGGTGATATTCACTGGCCAGCACTGCACTGAATTGTTGGCCTCCACCTGCAAAACAGTCCAGGCTTTAGCAATAAATTGTCTGCTTTCTACTCACTAAGAGAATGGCAGGTCACCCACCCATCCTACACCTTCTCATGAGGTCTTATTGGAGATGGGAATGTCCTCCTGCATCCAGACTGAGTGAGATTCCACAAATATTAGTAAACTCTGAAACATTCATATAGATTTCTAATGCCTGCCTTTCTGGCTTGCTAGTCTAGTCCCTAGCCTATATCTAGATGAAAAACATCAACAACTTTTGTATTTGGTGAGGTTTTTGATGATAGGTCTGAATGAACAATATATGATTCAGACAAGCTTTATGCTTATGTATACAAATATATTTGCATATAAGGCATGTTTATACATGTTTAGGAGAACATCAATGAAGATGAAAGCACACATCTTACAATAATAACTTACAAATGCTAAGGTTGTCACGTGACAACTATGTCCAAAAGATTCAACTCTCCGTAGTAGCAAACCAGCAAGTGATTTCCCTCTGAAATTTAAATAGACTTTTAGCTTCTACTTCTTCTATTCTTTGCTTGATAGAGCCTACCTTGAAAGGAACCCCAGTGAAGGAATAAAGTAGCATTACTGCTGCCAGTTGAAAAGCAGAATGAAGAGAAATAAAAATTAAATGGCATCTACTTTCTCCTCAGGTTTAGCAGAGTCTCACCCTGAGTAAAAAAAAAATGTTCGTAGTGTTTATTGTTATGAACTTGTCCAGCGCAGCCTGCACAGCTGGTCAGCAAGGGACAAGTCTTCCCCCACTTCCAGCCTGCAGAACTGGTCAGCAAGGGACAAGTCTTCCCCCACTTCCAGCTTGCTTCTCCCTACACTCACCAGAGCTTTTCTGGTTAGAACTGGTTTAGGCATGAAGGTTCTGGGTAACATTTAACTCGAGATACCATTTTTTTCCCTTGAAAATCAGAACGTAGATGACTTCAGTGAGTTCAATCACCAATCTTCCAGTCCTCCCCCCCCCCCCGTTAGCTCCCCCTTTAGTTGTAGGAGGCTAAAGATTATTAACCACAGGGTCGTTATCGACAGGCAGAATAGGATTTTCTGTTTTGAAGGATGATTAATCCAAAGACCCAATCAATCCTCTCCTGGAAAACTTTCTGATTTGCCTTTTGCAGGTTTCTTTCCTTTGTAATTAAGCAGATTCTGCCCTGAGTTTGATGAACCCCACAGGGTAGGGAAGTATTGACAACTGCATCAGAGGTAGCCAGATGGATTTAAGGACAAAGCCAAGGGAGGGGTTACAGAAAGGGAATTAATCATCCGAAGTTAAAGTCAGGTGATTTAAGAAAATAAAAAAAAAATCCTCAAATTATTAGTGTTCTTGCTATTAGTGCTCTGAGAGAGATAGGCTACAAAAAGAACTGATATTTGCAAAGTAGAAAAAGCACAGAGCAAAGTTGATTGAACATTTCAATTAAAAGCAAAGACACAACGTGAGCCTTCTCAACAACACCCACCAACGTTCCATCTGAAAGAAGTCATGGCCAATCTGAGGAGACTCAGACAAACTGTCTCTTCCCTAGCCCCTTCACCCCTCGTACACACAGGATTGAGCAAAAGACTCCGACTATCGGAATGCACATCACATCACTGAAGCTATTGTTCTGTCGAGGCGGGAGGGAGGTGTTTCATTCATTAGAGCTGCAGCAGATGGCGGCTCTGCAGAAGGACACAGCATGAGGCTGGCCACCGGCTGGCAAGCATCGTCCAAGTAACATTCCCGCTCAGCTGCACTGTGAGGCTCCTTTCAGAAGCCCTGCATTCCACAGGCAGGCACTCCGTGGGGAATCCCTGGGGCTTCATGTTTTAGGCACTGCCCATGGCAATCAGGGCCGAGCCCCATTTTCAGGTCCCTTGACTTCCTCTCCCACCCTCTCTGCATGCACCTAGATTTTTCGGCCAGGATTAGGATTCTGGCAAAAAGAGCATTCCTATGGGTTCTTTGAACAGTGGTTTAGGTCTGCACAGGGGTCTTTTCCAGGTCTCTTACCCGGGGCACATTCCTTGGCCTACATTATACAAAGCAGCAAGCTGGTGAGCGCTCACAGTTCTTTCAAAGAAGCCAGGAATGAAAAAGAAAGAAAAGAAATCGCAGCATTCCTTCAAACTTGCAGAAACGTCATCTTTCGCTTTTTAGATACTTTTGTGTTTCCTTCAGAGTATTTAAGATAACAATACTCCTCACTTCTTCCATTGCCTTCAATTCCACTAAATGAGTTCCATCTTAGTAGATTTTATAAATTTCATTTTCTCGGTTTTTATTTTTATCATACGTTCATTGATGGTTTCATACTGATCACTGTGGTTTCAGATCATGTTCACTCCTGCCTCCCCATCTGTTAAATCTTGATGAAATACAATCATGAGGTTGTTTGCAGTAAGTGTTGTCTATCCCTAGAACAGTTTTAGTCCAGACAATTAGAATGACATGTGGCTCTTTCCACCTTAAATTCAGTAAACAGTCATTCACTCATTAGCTTATGACCATCTCACCCCACCCATCCCCCCCTTTTTTTGCTTTGTTTCCTTTTTTGTTTTTTGTTTTACTCCCTGAGAAAGAGCAGATTGTTCTTTTCCTTTTAGACTCTGAACTATTTTATTTGAATTTTATATGTGTGGGTATTTTGCCTGCATGGACATCTGTGCACCGTGGGAGTGTCTGGGATCTGCAAAGGCCACAATAAGGTAGAGGGTTCCTGGCACTGGAGTTACAGATGGTCATGAGACACCATGTGGGTGCTGGGAATCGAACCCCAGTCCTCTGGAAAGCCAGCCGGTGCTTTTAACTGCTGACTCCACTCTGCCAGCCCCTCACCAGGTCCAAGGAAGCACCACATGTTTCCACGGAGCCTGAACCGTGGTGATGCAACCAGGGACTCCAGGATGCAGGCAGCATCCCAGCTTTCCCAGGTACCCTCAGGATTCCAGTGCCCCTAGATCATCAGAAAGTAGTCTTAAGAATTTGATGCCCATCATTCCCTTAACCTTCCACGCCTAACTTCTCACCTTTTTGCCTTTTTTCTTTGTTGTTGTTGTTGTTGTTTATTGTTTTTGTTTTTCAAAACAAGGTTTTTCTGTAGCTTTGGAGCCTGTCCTGGAACTAGCTCTTGTAGACCAGGCTAGCCTCGAACACAGAAATTCACTTGTCTCTCTCCGGAGTTCTGGAATTAAAGGCGTGCACCACCACCCACCACTGCCCAGCTTCATCACCTTTTTAATAAACAAAAAGGGAGGGATGTCAGCATTCGGACCTTCCTGGGCCACCCCTGGAGACCAAGGGGTGCATGCACTTGCCCTGACAGACCGTGTGGTCTCTGTGCACATGTGCTGTGCCCTTCCCTTTAAAAAGGCAGAACCTTGCCTGTTCCCTCTCTTCTATTTCTTCTTGCTCTTTCTCTCTCCCACCCTTCTCTATGTCTCTCTCTCTGTCTCTGTCTCTCTCTGTCTCTGTTTCTCTCTCTGTCTCTCTCTCTCTTTCCACCTCTCTCTTTCTCTTCCCATGAGACCACTCTGCACTCCTCTCTCCTCTCACTCCCTTGCCCTACCCCAATAAAAACTCTCCAGGTGAGCTCTGTCTGCATAGAGTGTCTGTCTCTCACCTGCCATGGGGCTCCTTGGACAGGCCAAGGTCCCTCTCATGCCATATTATAACAATCTCTCCAACTGGGTACTGCACTTTAGCTCTAAATCTTTCAACCTTACTCCAAATCTCTAGCTCTCTTATTCTGTTTTGGAAGGACGCTGGACTGTGGATGAACCCAATAGAACATCTTCTCTTTCATAGATAACATTCATACTTTCAGAGAAATTCCTTATGAAGAGAAATATTTCCGTTGAAGTCTAAAACTAGAACATTTAGACAGAAATAAATAGTAAATTAATTCACTCACGTGTGCATGTCCATGGATTTATCCATTTTCTTCTACTATGGACATATTTTAAAATATATTCTTTCAGTTTATGCTAAATAATTGGGGGATAAATACTTCCACCTCCTATGAGAGGCTTTGACTACTTGAAGTTCCCTTATTTATCAACATTAATGTCTCAACACCTGCTTTCTTCTGTGTCTTAACTGCAATTTGGGAAATTATGATTTCAACACTGCACATTTTCAAATTAAAGGTTTTAATCGTGTTTACTGTAAAGCTTCAAACGTTGTTTTAGATGGCTTCTTTATCTTCGTCAGAGCAGCTGCACCTTGGAAATCTTATAATTTACTTGATTTGTTGTTACCTGAGTCGGGAATATTTTATCTAAGTCAATGGCCAGGGTCACTTGGATCCCTCCCTGAAGAGTGAGCCTCGACAGCAGATGTCTTTGTATGACAAGGATCTTACGAGGCATCTGCCGTGCGGTGATTGGTAAACAGTGCTCAGTTAACATTCAAAACTAGAAGCTGCTGGTCTTACTGTTGCGGACTAGAGGGGCAGCAGAACAGAGTGCACATAGCCCAGGCTCTAGATTCCAATCAATTAGAAACTGAGCCTCAACACAATGACACTCCATGTTTTAGGTTACTATTTAATCTCACTGGGCATCCAAATGCTGAAGGTTGGAAGAAGGCCGGGAAATTCTGATTCATCCACACCTGCTAAATCTCCTGGCTAAATATGCAGCTTCCATTACTACACTGCAAGTCACATTCCAACTTCTTGCTAATTAAGGGTGTGAGCAAGCTTGAAGAACACATCTCTGCGGGCTTATCAAATCATCTCCAGGCGCAAATAACACCCAGAAGAACAAGACTGGGTATAGACATAGAGAAAGGAAAGGGGTAACATGGAGTCAAATGTGACTGAAAGGCTGCAGATGGAGCTTACATCGCAGATAGAAAAGTAATGCCAAGTATTATTCAAAACAAAGCATATGAGACTCTATCTGAGGAGGGTAGACTCCACACCTTCCACATAACACTAAAGATGATGCAGTATCAAGGGCAAGGATCCCCATTATCCCCCCAGAGAGATATATGTTACTGAAGATGAAGGATGCAGAGCTCCTGTATCTACTCGCTGATGCACCAGCTTCCTGGTCCCATGCCATCCACACTGCCATTCACAACCCTGTCAGAAGAACCTGAGAGTGATAGTTAGGAAACTAAGAGCCTCAGGGACACAAGTGGACAGGTGATGTCTTCAAATCTTAGCCAACTCAAAGGTGATAATTACATGAGGGAAATGAGCACTTGAGGTATGAGCAGTCAGTTCCACGAATGTTTTTGAGACAGAAAAATTGTGGGGTGTGTGTGCGTGTGTGTGTGCTCTTATTCATAAACACTGGGATGGTCAGTTACCGGAAGGGGTTCTTAGGGCATCTCCCACAATCCAGGCTTTGGTGGGAGGCTTGTCAACCTAATAAAGTGACTCTAAATTAATATTTGTAGAATGAAAACGAAAAAGAGCCAAAACAATTAAAAGTCTTGTTAAATCTGATCTGATGGGGACAGACAATATGCTAGGGAGAATAATTAACAGCATGGATGAAGGATTGTATAACGGTTCCAAAAAGAAAACAATGGGGATGATGTTAGAGCTCACGTGGCATCAAATGTGTGTATTACTGTACTGCAGCTCTATGTGGCCAAGGGGTAAAGACACACACTCTTTATATACATCTACAAAGATGATTTTAATATTGTATCACTTCTAAGGGTTGTGTAAACCTTCAAAGGCCTAATAAACAAACAGACTGGTACAAAACAACCTAGACTGTGTGGCCCTTGTCAAGCTTCCCAGTTTTATCCCCAATACACTTGCTAAACTCTGGACTATTATCTCATGCTAATTTCCACATTAAGATCGTGTCTGATTTCTTGGGATAACCTTTGTCCCTTGCTCCCTGGAAAAGTCTTATTGGCCCCTCAAAACCAAGCTTAAATGTTATCTCATGTGCAAAAGGTATCAGGCCTTACCAGGAAGTTGGCTACTCTCTCCTTGAGTTTCCTTATGGAGTCTCTCAACACCCATCTCCACAATAGCACATATTCTACTGTATTAGTATTAGCCATTCTCACTAACGTAGGAATTATTTAAGGAAAGAGTGTTATCCCAACATCAAAAACAAAGCTGGATATGTAATGGGTTCTAAAAAATGTTGGCTAAATAAATGAATGACAGTCCTGATGGCAAATTGAGAACTGGAATGACTGTTCTTACCCCCCAATAGAGGAAGAAAAGACTAAAAAGCAAAAGAAGGCGACACCTTCCCCAATTATGCAAAACCAATTTAAAAAGCAAGGGATTCAAACTTATAATAAAATGAAGGAGTACTATTTATCCCCAATCCAAGATATCATGGATTAAACTATATTTGTATCAAATTAAATCCAAAGCATCAAACATTAGAATTGGTGTTTGATACAAAAGGTAGAAAAATAAAAATGCTATTTCTTCTTCATTTCCTGCCCTATCCATTTATCTCTGCTAGTTAATACAGTTAAGATTATTATAGCCAAAAACCTGCCATTTTAAAATATTTTTCTAGTTACTCTTTCACATTCATTTATTGTCCTTTGTTCCATAATTCAAATAAATCTTGGAAAATAAACTAAAAGTAGACACGATGCTTATTTATCTTACCCCAGGCCTGGAGAGATGACTCAGCCATTAAAGGCTGGGCTCACAACCAAAAATTATCTTACCCCAAAGCTGTTGACAAATAACTCTACTGATGACAACTTCTTCACTTTGTCTCCTTTAACGCTGGAGTGACCGAGGGCTTAGTCCTTGGTCCTCTTCTCCCCTTTGTCATATTCAATTCCTTGGAGATTACATCCAGTTCCAGTTTTAAATATCAGTTGTGATTCTCAAATGTGCATGCCCAGAGAGGCCTCTGTCCTGCCCCAGACTCCTCTGTTCAGCTGTCTATGTAACAGCTGGACATGAATAACTGAATACATAATCTGCTCTGCAAAACAACACTCAACTGCTGACCTTTCCCCAGCCCCTGATCAGGGTGTCCTTCCCCATACCCGATTGGATTGCAGTTTTCTTTTAATAACTGTCCTCTCATATCCCAGACCCAAAGAGCCTGGCTCTACCTTCAACAAAGATCCACAATATCACCCCTGGATGGCTGATGTCACTTGTAAAATGACTCCCTATCACTGGACCCTTGCTCACCTAAGACCGTCTCTTCTCATCACCACAGCAGCGTGTCCTTTACATGAGATCTCTTAGGAAACAGGCAGCACTCTCCCATTCCTGAAAATACGCACTTGGCTTTCATTCTCGTGAGGACCAAAGGCCAAGTTCTCACAACGATCTCAAAGCTGCAGTCCTACTATCTGCTCCCCTCAACTCTAGAATCTTCTCTCATTACCCAGTCTTTCCTGACCCTGTTAGCCTCCTGCTCTTTCGTGAACACCCATGACTTAATGACATCAATGTTATGTTTATTTTCCCGCTGTCTAGGAACACAGACCTTCATGCCCAACTCTTCCCACTGTCAGGGAAGCTCTTCCATAAATGCACAACAGCACCTGTGTTGGTTGGGTTTTTTTCTTTATTCTTAAAATACAACCAAAACTGGCCTTGAATTTATGATCCTTGTGCTTTGGCACCCCCACCCCACAGGCTGGGATTGCGAGCATAGACCTCCATGCCCAACTCCTTCACATCTTCATTCAAAATCCTCTTCTCAGGCTTTCCCTAACCACACTACTCCAAGTTTCATTACCTTTTCTATGTCTTATATCACCCATCCGATTCAAGTTTTCACCTTAGACGTGAGTGTACCACAACATAACCCAGTCCAAGTCTGTCCCACTCATGAAACAACAGCATTAATCCATCCAGATAGAAAAGGTGTTTGAAATAATTACTCTTCTGGATTCTATCTCTCAGGACTATTGCACTGAAGACCAAATTCCAAGACACAAGATTTGGGAAGCATCTATTTTCTGTGTGGATGTAAGTTCCACAAAAGTAGTTTTACCACCTTGTTTACTAACATTTCATCAAAACCTAAAAGTAAGCTTGACACAGAGTAGACACTCAACAATACCCATTCCCTGGATTAATAAGCCAGTTAAAGAAAGTTTTCCCACTTCTAGGATTTGTCTTTATAAAATAAATAGTATTATTAGCCTATAGTTGCTTTAAAAAAAGACAAAAAGAAGAAAGAAAGAGGGGGAAATAGGAGGTAGGAAGGAAGGTAAGAAGGAAGAAAAGAAGAAGAAAGGAAGGAAGGGACAATTCTCACTGGTTTAAATCCACTACCAAGTGATCTAAATAATCTCAATGTCCCCCAAAAAAATCAAGCACCCTGTGTGTGAATATTTATGTGTTTGTGTGTATACATGTATATGCAGGTACATGCATAAATGGTATATAGAGAACAAATTCAATGCTGAATATTTTCCTTTATCATTCTCCCTTGTTGCTTTTTTCTTAATAAATTTTGTTCTTTGACCTTTTCATACATGTATATAATGTGTTTAGATTACTCCCCTAAAACACACATGCGCACGCATACACACACACACTTTTGCTTTTGATCAAAAATAAACTCTTTAACTTTTTCATTTATGAAACAGAGGAAATGCAACCAGTAAATATATTTTCCCTTAAACTGTTTTTTTTTAATGATATTTTCCCTTATAGCACACCTCATAGTCAAAGAGATCACGTATATAGAGGTGTGACACTAAAGCCCTTCAAATGTTCTGACAAGTTAAAGGGTGAACGCTGTCTGTGGAGTGCTGGACACTTTCACCCATTCATAGAAGCTACTTGTGCTCACATTATCCCAAAGCAATCAGCCACACTGTGGCTGTATTTACATCATAGAGAGTACCAGTGACCAGCTAGCTGCCAGACTGGACAGTCTCATCATCATAAAGGAGGCTACAAAATTAGAGAACTAGTTAATAACGCTAAGCCACAGATCTCAGATTTCAACCCAGGCCAACCCAAAGCACTAACTCTCAATGTATTTTCAGGTTCCCATCCAGTTGAAAGGTATTTAACACAAGCCTAAGTTCAGTGTGTTTCGGAGCTTCCTAGTACAATCATCAAAGTATTAACCAATGCTCCCTTTCCACCCTTCAGTCCCACCCTCTTTCATATTTACCAGTTTTGAAACAGCATCACTGACTGAACCTGGAACTCTTCTAGCTGGCCATGAATTCACCTGCTGACACACTCCACGCCTACTCCAATACCGGTGTAGTCATGTACTGCAGCCACCAGCTTTCTACGTGGGAGCTGGTGATCTAAGTTTAGGTCTCATGCTGGACGCAAACAATGAGCCCTTGTCTCAGCCCTCATTCAACAAATGTTGTTCTACAGGCATTCATCCCTTCCTCTTCAGCGATGTCTCAAAGCATACGGTTTTCAGTTATCCATTAATGGTTTTCTTCCGGGCCAAAGCACCCAAAAGAACTTGTCACCTTGAGCAGATATTTGTAGCTGGTCACTTTTTTTTACTATTTGGCTATTTAAGGGATCTACCACCCAGCTCCCACGTAAATCATATGGACGCTAATTCCTTTTTGTGAATGCCCAGTCTTAGCTTGGATTTTTTTTAAGTTGTCAATGTTTCATTATTTTTTATTTTGTTTATTTTTTATTGATTTTTATTGAGCTCTATATTTTTCTCTGCTCCCCTCCCTGCCTCTCCCTTCCCCTTCAACCCTCCTGCAAGGTCCCCATGCTCCCAATTTACTCAGGAGATCTTGTCTTTTTCTATTTACTGTGTAGATTAGATCTGCGTATGTCTCTCTTAGGGTCCTCATTGTTGTCTAAGTTCTCTGGGATTGTGACAAGCTTGGCTTATTTCTAGCCAGGTTTTCTTTTTTTATTATTGATTTTTATTGAGCTCCACATTTTTTCCTGCTCCCCTCCCTGCCAGATTTTCTTTTTTTTTTTGTTGTTTTTTTTTGTTTTGTTTTGTTTTTTTGTTTTTCGAGACAGGGTTTCTCTGTGGTTTTGGAGCCTGTCCTGGAACTAGCTCTTGTAGACCAGGCTGGTCTCGAACTCACAGAGATCCACCTGCCTCTGCCTCCCAAGTGCTGGGATTAAAGGCGTGCGCCACCACCGCCCGGCCGGATTTTCTTAACTAATTATCCCACCTACCTTTGGCCTCTGGGCTTTTGTCTTTATTCTATATACCTTTCTTTACACCTTATTCTGTGGATTATTCTGTGGCATCATTAAAATAAATGTTCCACATCATAAACAAATGTGACACATCTTACAATAATATTCCACAACAGATATTATTATATGATTTTTCCACACCTTGGTCAGAGCAGAAGTGGAGGTGCAATCACGGACTAAAGATGACTGGGTAAAGTGTCATGGCGCCTAAGTTCTGATCCGAGCTGTACCTGGAAAGGGTTCTATGAGCAGAGACATCAGTCTCTCAAAATCTCACCTAACTCAGTTTGAGTAAAGAAGCACAAAATCAGCAATTCTCTCAACTTAAGAGTTGTCGTGGAAATCATATTTGGATAGCAACATGCAGATTGTTTTCATTACCATTTTACTTATTTTTATAACATTGTATTAATAAAATAATTTTAAGCCCAGACTTTTTTGGAGTCTACACAAACACATTTAAACTATCCTCTTCTCCAACTAAATCCTCAGCATTTTCCAACAGTCTCAAAAGCAAGTCTGGACTCGGGATTCTGTGTGAGGAGAACAGAGGGAAATGAGTGTAAATGGGCAGCCACCCAGTTCATTTCCCTTCCATTATCACGCCAAAGTCTGATTTAAAAACCAAATACAAAGGGAGAATAATGGCTTGGGACCTTCTATCCTAAGACAACAACCTGAGCTCCTGTCAACATTTTGCAGTTCATGGGAAAACACTCACCATTCTAACACCAGTCCCATTCTTAAGATCCGGGTGTGTCCTGTGAAGTTTCCACCTTCAGGTTTCTTAAGGTCCATCTCTAAAAGTTCATTCTAGGGAACCACAATACTGGACAACTTACTCTTGTTTCCAGTGCTAAAAATATCCCTGTAAAGTGAAAGACAACCCTTGCAAGTATCTAGAAGAGACAAGCTTTCCATCGTAATCTTGCTGTGTAGACACATGACTACTCAAACAAGCACGACAATAAACAGAGGAAAGTCTCGCTAAACTTGCAAAACTGGGTCCTGGAAACATGTCTTTACCCATAGGTTGAAAAACTACAAACAGGGGTCACTTTAAAAGCCTCCCCAAAAATAATCATCATGAACCGTTAACTTTCACCTTGCAGAAAAGTTGTGAATATAATAGCTATGTGTGTGGGCATGTATATATATAAGGATGGATAGCTGGACAGCTTTCCTTAAATACGTGCATACAAATTTGTAAAACAGTG
Organism: Chionomys nivalis; assembly: GCF_950005125.1. NCBI lineage: Eukaryota > Metazoa > Chordata > Mammalia > Rodentia > Cricetidae > Chionomys > Chionomys nivalis. The sequence goes on from NC_080087.1 coordinate 48,431,787, forward strand.
AATGAACCCTCATAGGATTCATTGTGAGGATTAAACACCACAATATTAGTAGCAAATATGGAGGAAACACCTCCAAACAAGAAACGTAGTCCCTATTGAGGTAAATCCTTGGGGGGTAGTGTGTGTGGTAGTAGATCCTTGGGTAGTGTGTGTGGTAGTAGATCCTTGGGTAGTGTGTGTGGTAGTAGATCCTTGGGTAGTGTGTGTGGTAGTAGATCCTTGGGTAGTGTGTGTGGTAGTAGATCCTTGGGTAGTGTGTGTGGTAGTAGACCCTTGGGTAGTGTGTGTTGTAGTAGATGCTTGGGTAGTGTCCATTGTAGTAGATCCTTGGGTAGTGTGTGTGGTAGTAGATCCTTGGGTAGTGTGTGTGGTAGTAGATGCTTGGGTAGTGTGTGTTGTAGTAGATGCTTGGGTAGTGTGTGTGGTAGTAGATCCTTGGGTAGTGTGTGTGGTAGTAGATCCTTGGGTAGTGTGTGTTGTAGTAGATCCTTGGGTAGTGTGTATGGTAGTAGACCCTTGGGTAGTGTGTGTTGTAGTAGATTCTTGGGTAATGTCTATTGCAGTAGACCCTTTGGTAGTGACTATTGCAGTAGATCCTTTGGTAGTGACTATTGCAGTAGACCCTTGGGTGGTGTCTATTGCAGTAGATTCTTCCCCATGCTGACAACTCCATCTACTGGTAATATACCCTAACCGAGTGTGAAAAGAAGCATGAGAGAGTGGCTTGTGCAACTACCAAACAGCCCACAAATGAAAAAAGTACTGGTGGTCAGAGGCTTGCATCTTTCCCAGGTTCTGCAGAGGGGAATTGCCCCACCCTGCCTTCCAAGTGACACTCCTGTTGCATCCTGTTGGCGGCAAAAACGTTGCAAGAATACAGACCATTTGGAACATACTAAAAGCATTTGGAGTTCAGCATAACTTAAGCTAAAGGTAAGAATGACTTCATGCTGAAGGAAGAGTCACATTTTAAAAGTGCTTACAAATTACCTTTAAAATTGGAATCCTGTAAAGTTTCGCTAAATTTCCCTTGTTTGTATGCAGGCATTTTCTTCCTAGAACAGATGCCTCCATAAGGGCGGCAGTAAAGTAAGTTGGAACAAACCAACAAATACTTAAATTGTGTTTGCCTTTAGAATGTGTTATATGTGCGTATGTGTGTCTCTGTGCATGTGTGTGTTGAAAGAGGTAAATCTCAAAACAAACAAAACATGGAATTTTTTTTCAGAAAATAAAATCAACTAGCTATACTAGTCACCCTTCCATCACTATTATAAATCTCCAAAAAATTAATCAATTTATAAAGAAAAAAGTTGATTTGAGCCTATATTTCAGGAGGATCCAGGCATGGTGTGTCAACCCTATTGTTTCTGCAGCTATGCCAAGGCATCACATCCTGGCTGGGTCAAGAGGCAGAGAAAAAAAAAAAACTTACACCTGTGTTCAAGAAGCAAAAGAGGAAGAAAGAAGACAACAAGTCCCCAGTATGTCCTATGTCCCCCACAACCCAAAACTTCCTACCCAGCCTCACCTCTTACATGCCCCACCCCTTTCCGATAGCGCCACCCTAGCATCCAAGTCTTTGCCACACTCCCCTTCAGGGACAAGCTATAGCACTAGCTCTTGGTTAGAATAAATTTACACATGGGTTTTCATTCCCCATGTGGTGAACTGTTTCAGCTACTAAACATTCACGTGTTACAACATAATCTTGAATATCTGAACTCAACAACAGAATTTATACTAGCTGGTGACAGAATGACCTCAGGGATGATTCATAGTTTCCTTACACTAAGTTTCTTTTCTTATCCTTACTAATGATGTTTTAAACTACCCCTTGGTATATACAAATAGCATAAAGTAAACAAAGCAATGATAAATACAAGATCGGGGCTAAGTTCAATTGTAGACATAATTCTCCATAATGGTCCATGTTATGATATTGCACAGCAACAACAGATATAAAACAATGGAGGGATCAATGTAATTAAACTATCTTATGATGACCCCTTACTCTGTTTTTCAAGATAAATGACAGTGAGCACACCGGTTCTGAAGGCACTTGCAGAAGGCGACTTCACAACTCCAGGAAAAGACTAGTCTACAGGTGTGAAGGGATATTCCCATGCATGTGCGACAGTCAGAGTTTGTACTGCCATGACTGACGCAAAGTTAGAAAGACAATCTTCAATTCAGACTTATGTTTATCAGGGCACATGAAAGAAGGGAAAGGAAGCACAACTAAAGGCAGACAGAATGTCAGAAAGTGATATGAAGCTAAAGCAACTACTTCAAGCACCAGCAAAAATCAATTTTTACATATACCAAAGTTCAAAAACACTCTAGACCTTCAAAAATGGGAAGTTTTTACTCCATGATGAGTTTGGTCAAAAGTCTTCATGCTCAGTGCAATAATCAAATGGAAAGATTTATCCTTCATAGAACATCTATAATAAATCCTTTGGCAAGGATTTGGACCCCTGCAAGCTGATTTCAATCATTTCTTATTTATGCTGCTGATATATGATTGAAGCATATATTACACAACACAATCACACACCAATAAGCAATGTTCATACATTCAATAAGTAGCATTAGTTCAACCTCTTCAATTTTCTCTGATATTAAATTTTTCACCAACTTTTTTTAACACAGTGAAAGTTAGATGAAAAATGTTATTAGCACATCCAACACTAACAAGAATTTTGCTCATGCATAGAGATGACTATGTCACTTGCCTGGAATCCAACCTAAAAGCTATGTCTTCAGTGGAAATCTTAGCAATATATGTATTCTTTTAAAAACTACAGTTATATTTAAATTGGATTCGAAATCAGAAAATATATTACAGTTACGTCCACAGCTCTAGCCTCAGCATGTGGTATCAAGCAGCAATAACGATCTACCAAACAAACTAGCTAAAGGTGCACATACTTTCAAACAGAATTTGAAATCAAGTTTAGTATATCTTAGAAAAAGAATCTGTAAAAATCCGCTCCAAAGTGGATCAATCATGAAATCAGTACAACGGAGAGGAAAAGTTTTCTTGGGGGCACTTGACTATTGACTGTATCACAACAGAAAGAATTCAAATCAGGCCAAGGCATTGACAAAGAATACATTGTGTAGCAAGAGAAATTGATCATAATATTTCATATGGCTCTCCTATGAAATAAAAACAATTACTTGTTATTTTATGTGAAAGTGAATGTATTACTCATAAGAATAAGTAATACAAAATGTAAGTCACAACCACTACAGCTTTACATGGAACCCTAATAACAGCTATAGCTTCAAAACCATCTTGAAAAACTTAGAAATAACCTGAAAAACAGTCTTAAAATTTTACTTATGCCAACACTTGGCCACTTAAATATGATAAAACAACAACTTCAGTGACAGAAGGTATAATCATAAACCTTATTATACATACCAGAAAATTAAATAAGATATTTAATCATTATTTTTAAAATAGCATAGAATATATATGATACAAGAAAATTAATTTCAGTAATATAATGACAGATATAAAGAAACCACAACTTGTGGTTCTTTGCAGAGAGATTGCTTCTGGGAAGGAGTAAAAGCAACCAATCACATTAACTGTTAAAATTTGGGAGTGGGGCAGAAAGATGGCTTAGCAGTTAAGAGCACTGGTTGTTCTTCCAAAAGACCTGGGTTTGTTTCCCAACACTCACATTGTGGCTCACAACCTTCTGTAACTCCAGTCACAGGGGATCCAAGAGGCTCTTCTGGCATGAATAGGCATCAGGCACATCAGGCATCACATGTGTGATGCACAGACATACACTCAGGCAAAACACTCATACAGATGAAAGAGAGGAAGGAAGGAAGGAAGGAAGGAAGGAAGGAAGGAAGGAAGGAAGGAAGGAAGGAAGGAAGGAAGGAAGGAAGATTTTAATTAAAATAAAGTGTGTGTGTCTATATTTGTGCAAGGAGGTGTGTATGTATATGCATTGGGTGCATGTGTGTAAGTGTGTGTGTGTATGTGTGTGTGTGTGTGTTTGGGTGCAAGTGCGCATGTGCCACAGTGCACGTGAAGATCAGAGGTCAACTCTAGAAAGTCAGGTCTCTGCAAACATTTTGAGGAATCCAGGAATCAAACTTAGACCATCATCAGGCCTCGGTGCAATGGCCTTTACCTGCTGAGCCCTTTTGGCAGCCCTGAAATTTTAAATTCTTCCATGAGGTCATGAACATTCTCAAAATCAATACCTTCTGTGGTAAAACGATGTTGATCTCTAGACTACATGTTCGAAAACTTATTCACCTCTTTCTTTTTTATAATATCTAGCTCATAGTGCTCACATACTTCAAATTCTGCAATTATAACAACTCAGACCCACATCCCAGAACGGCAGAGTGGAGCTGCTCTAAGACTCACGGTTAAGTCCTGACTAGCGCTGTCATCGCGCATGAGTGGCTGGTTTGCTGTTGCACAAGCACCTCAAGGTGATTTTGAGAGACGTGAGCAATGACTTTATGAAATGCACATCACCAGCTCCTATTTTCCATCATGATCATCATTCTTAAGATCTTGAGAAGAAGGTATTGCTGTAAATACTACACATATTCAATTGCCAGGTGACTGGTATCCAAATGGTGATATAATCTTGTAGAAGAAAATCTACAGCTGACTCCTGAGGGACCAGCAATTTGATGAGTCTTGGTGTCGATTTATCTCTAATTCCAGATTGAGTGGGAAACAGGGGAGCCTGTTTTTATTCTAAACAAGGAATATAATTATGTATGGTATTTAAATATAGGGTTAAATCTTCAGTGGTACTTGAACGACTTGCTCCATGGAATAGATTTGTTTCTTAGTCAAAAATTCACCTGATGGCCCTTTTCGTCAAGATGGCGCCGGAAGCAAAGAAGGAAGCTCCTGCCCCTCCCAAAGCCGAAGCTAAAGCGAAGGCCTTGAAAGCCAAGAAGAAAGTGCTGAAAGGCGTCCACAGCCACAAAAAGAAGAAGATCCGCACATCGCCCACCTTTCGGCGGCCCAAGACCCTGCGGCTACGAAGGCAGCCTAAATACCCCCGGAAGAGCGCGCCCAGGAGGAACAAGCTTGACCACTATGCCATCATCAAATTCCCCCTGACCACCGAGTCAGCCATGAAAAAGATAGAAGACAACAACAAACTTGTGTTCATTGTGGATGTCAAGGCTAACAAGCACCAGATCAAACAGGCTGTGAAGAAACTCTATGACATTGATGTGGCCAAAGTCAACACCCTCATAAGGCCCGATGGAGAGAAGAAGGCATATGTTCGGTTGGCTCCTGATTATGATGCTCTGGATGTTGCCAACAAAATTGGAATCATCTAAACTGAGCCCAGCCGGCTAATTCTAAATATACACTTTTTCACCATAAAAAATGCTGCTTGGTCTTTTTTTTTTCATTTTCTGGTTGGGCTGCTGACATTGCTGTACTGTGGTATAAACTAAGGTATATGCTTATATGGGATGGGTGCCGGGAAGTGTTTTCCCAGCTCTGAGCAAAAGATAAATCTATTTACTCCATTGGAAAAAAAAAAAATTCACCTGATGCAATTAGTCAGTAATTTCAAAGGCAAGAATGCTGTATGAAGAAGGAAATAAAAGGAAATGGCTTATGGGAAAGTGGATGTGTCCCAGGCAGAGGAGCTACTTACAATCCTACAATTACTTGTTTAATTGAAGGGCCTCTGTTGTGGTGGTTGTTATGGATTTGCTGTTATAATTGATTGGCCTTGACTTCAGGGTTCCTTCAGAATTATTATTTCTACTCCACAAGCCTTTCTGCCTTCATTATAGACACAAAAGAAAAAATAAAAACCACTAACCTTGAATGCAAATGGCATGATCAGATGAATTGGTTTCTCGGTATTCTAAAAGAGTGGAAAGTTTCTCCAACAAGTTTTCTCATCTGAAGCATGAAAGACTAAAAAGAATTGATTCTATACACACATTTTACTCAAGAGGTGTTGGAGTTTTCATTTTTGCTCTGGGGAACACTTACTTCAATGGGGGATTTGTAAATCAGAAAAATACATCTAGATTCTTAACACCAGATGTAAACAGCATAGTTGATATGTGGACCCTTGGTTGTAAAACATCAAAGGAAAGATAATGTGATTAGAAATCAGTTTGTCTCAGTGGGTGGGTGCACCCCTCGCGGTCCTGACTTCCTTGCTCATGTTCTTCCTCCTTCTGCTCCTCATTTGGACCTTGGGAGCTCAGTCCAGTGCTCCAATGTGGGTCTCTGTCTCTATCTCCTTCCATCGCCAGATGAAGGTTCTATGACGATATGCAAGATATTCATCAGTATGACTATAGGGTAGGGCCATTTCAGGTTACCTCTCCTCAGCTGCCCAAGGAACTAGTATTGTATTTTTAATTAAAATATAATTAAATCATTTCCCTCTCCCTCTCCTTCCAACTCTTTCTGTTCTCCTCCTCCCTATCCCCTCCCAAACATGGCCTCTTTTTCTTTATCATTGTTATATAATTTTTATAGATATCTTATTCATTGTTACTTGTACAGCCTGCTGAGTCAGTTTAGTGCTCCTTGTATCAGAATCAGATCTAATGTCCTGCCTTCAGGCCAGGGAGCACTGTGCCATTACAAACAGAATTGTTGTTATTATGTTGAATAAAGAAATTTCAGATCTTTGACGTGATCTAAAAATATGTCTGCCCATTCCTCTGCTGTAGGATGTTTATGTTGAGTCTAAATCTTGGTTATTGTAGACAATGCTACTCAGTGTAGAAGTGAAGATAGTCTTTAAGACAATGTATGTAGATGTTTCCTGTAGCTATATATACCCCAAAGTAGGATCGTTGGTTCTTAATTTCTATGGAACCCTCCTACATCTTCTTGGGGTGTGAATTTTAAAAGCCCCCTTAGGTTCATGTGTTACTTTTGCCACTCTACCCCTCTCTACTCATAGTGATATTCTAGGGGGCTGTGGAACCTCTTGGAGAGAGGTGTAGATTACAGGGTCAGGTCTGTGGAGGCTCTCCACTTGTCTCTGGCTCAAGTTGCTCTCTGTCCTGGTCTTCCATAATGGCAACAGCTTCCACCTCCGGATCCAGTTGCCAAGGAAAGGAGCACAGCAATGCCTTCCCCTCTGTGACAGACTAAAGTCTTCTGGCATCCTAAGTCAAAGAGCCCTTTCAGGCATCCTGTCAAATAAACACAAATGTAACTGATACATACCTCAAACACTCGGTAAAGCTGGTTAAATAAACAGCCACACTGGCTAGGAATATATGAAATGTTCTAGTTAACTTTGGAGATTAAAAAAAAAAAAGAAACCTTCCAACAACGCTTCAACAGGAAGAGCCCTGGTGCTTAATGAAGGCTGCTCATGCTTCTGTGCTCTTGTCAGCCCTGCCTAGTGAGGAAACTGACTTACGAGGAGCCAAGAGCCACAAAACTCAGGAGAGACCTACTTGCTCGCATGTGTTTCTCTTCTCCATCCTATACACATTTTTTAAGCTTTTAAATATTTACTTTTGATTATGTGCTGGTATGAGTGTGTGTACAGGTGTGTACAGGTGTGCACAGGTGTCCTCAGAAGCCAGATTCGTCTGTTCACCTGGAACTCAAATTGTAGGCGGTTGTGAGCCATCCAGTGGATGCTGGGAACTGGGTCAGTCCTCTGCAAGAGCAGTACACACTCGTAACTACTCAGCCGTCTCTCCAGCCCCCTTGTCTCATTTTGAAACATAAAATAGTTTCTCCCATACTTCCTCCATGTCCACTAACAGGTGGTTAGACTGTGATGGCTGAATGCTAACACTTCCATCATCAAGGAACAGATTGACTTAAAAGAGCATCCACTGAATGGTCCTGGCCTGTCACAGTAACATTTGTCCATTCTCCCTTTTGTCCTCTGCTGACCCAGGAAGATGCAGGACCTGAATACAAATGTGTAAAGTCCTTCTTCCCATCCCACTATATTGATCCAATGACTTGTGTCAACTCTATGCATGAGGTTCTTCTCTGGGATGATTTTAAAGAAGTTTTCCTAATTGAAAAGCAGAATCAGTGCTTGGGACATACCTTAGTTTGTAGAGCGGTTGCCTATCATGGGCTCAATTCCCTGCATTTCACGAAGCCCTGGGTTAAATTCCTACACAACATAAACTTGGTTAGCTAGCACACATCTGTGATCCCAGCGTGGGGGGGGCACAGGGGAGGAAAAGAAGGAAAAGAAGTTCAGGATCATCCTTGACTACTTAGCCAGGTCAGGAGCAACATGGGATACATAAGGCTTTGTTTTAAAAGAGCAATTAAAATAATAATATTCTAATAAAACAGAACCAGGAGGCAACATGAACAAAGGCACAACTTCCAAATAGTGAATCATCTCTTCCATCTCATCTTCTTTCACAAATGGCATGTGAGAGTGTTTCTGTTATGTGTCCAGATTTACTCCCCTGGGATCCGTTCTTTTTGTTTATTTTGTTCTTTTTTTATTAAAATTCTTTTCATTTATTTTACATACTGACCACAGTTTCCCCTCTCTCCTCTCCTCCTGTATCCTCCCCCACCTCCCTTCTACCTCTCCAATCCATTCCTCCTCCATCTCCATTCAGAAACAGCCAGGCCTCCCATGGGACTCAACAAAGCAAGACATAACCAGTTGAGGTAGGACCAAACTCCTCCCCCTGCATCAAGGTTGGGCAAAGCAACCCAGATTCGGGATTGGGATCCAAAAAGCCAACTCAAGCACCAGGGACAGGCCCTGATCTCACTGCTAGGAGTCCCACAAACAGACCAAGATACACAACTGTCACACACATGCAGAGTGTGTGTTCCATGCAGGCTACCTAGCTGTTGGTCCAGAGTCATTATAAGTGTATTTTTCTCAGGATACTATTGAGGTAAAGGTAGTTTTGATTCCAATTTACATAAATTTTTGACAAACATTAGTGAATGTCAGAAAAATTGTAGATGAACTGAATCTTGTAGAAGACAAAAATCCAGAATGCCAATATCATCTTAGCATATCTCTAAGAAGATGTCATGAGATCCAAAATGCCCATAAAATCATAGCATAATTCTAATAAAGATACCAAGGTCTAGAATTCGCATATCATCTTAGAATATTTCTAATGAAGATAGCAATGATCAGAATGCCCATATGATCTTAGCAACTACCTAGAAATAAATGGGGAAACTGTACAGTCTGTTCTGGGGCTGAAATGAGACTTGGGCCAGCTTGATACAAAGATCTAAGTGATGCTCGTTCTCATGGTTCCAACTTGCATTCACTGGTTTGCATGAAACCAAAGGTCTTCTTGGAAAATAGTTGATTATCACTACATGAAGTCCAAACATACACAAGCACAGCTGACAAAATTTGGGAAGGAAAAAGCAAAGATAAGAACATTCAGGGACAGCAGGAGAAACGAGCGGGCGATTGTAAGCAAAGGAAAATCCATTTGACCACTGAAGTTGACCATTCCAACAAGAAGCAGGCCTGAGGGTCGGGGGAGAGAACAGTCCACTAAGCTGTGATGTGAATATGGTGCAAACAAACAAACAAACAACAAACAAAAATGACTTACGTGCAAGCTAAAGCCATCACACTCAGCTCCCCCTGTTTGAACCCAAGAAGCCTCAGGACTTTCTTAGCTGGGTATTCCGAGGAGGAAACATCCTCCTTTCCATTTCTCAAGAGTTTGCATAGTAGTTTATTGGAATCCCAGGTGTCTGGCAGGGAGTAGGGGTTGAAGCTTCAGTGAGGCAAATGCCACAATATAAGGCCAGGTCTGGTGGGTGGCGGGCTCCGTATACCATGGACAAGGCCAGGCCAGGAGGATTCCTGCTCTCTAGAGGTATGTGAGGCAGAGTGAGAGCGGGGCAGAACAGACTAGAGCTTCACACAGAACTCAGATTCGGAACACTGATGTGAATCACTGCGGCCAATACCATCTAGGGTGGCAGCCTTGAGCAAACCATAAGACTTAAATTTTTTTTAATCAATCCTATGAAATTTGTTGAGCTCACTTATTGTGAGATTTATTTCTGTTTATGAGATTCTGAAGATAACAAATCCAGCAAAGGAAAAGTGAAACTTGAATTTCAACAGTCAACAATGATCCCACCAAAGGAAGACAGAAAAGTAAAGGGGGAATCTTGAGACACGTGGCTCTCTATAAAGACTTCTTCTTTTTTTTTTTAGTTTTTTGAGACAGGGTTTCTCTGTGGTTTTGGAGCCTGTCCTGGAACTAGCTCTTGTAGACTTCTTAGAGCAAGGACAGTTTCCACTGACTTTAACTTAATTCTCTGTTGTTTTAGGCAGTAAGTCATTGGATTGATCTCAACATCTGGCTCAGTCACCCCTCGCCCAGCACCCCAGAAGGAAATTTTGTCTCCAAAAGTGAGAGCTGCCTGGCAGCGACTACCACCCTACCAGCTCCAGATCCACCAGAAATGGGACGGTGACAAAGGTAGTTACCTGGTAGTGTAACTCCCTACCAGTTCCGGATCCATGAAAAATCAGATGGTGATGAAGGTAGGCTTAACTGACTTTTATAGGGAATTTCCCAACATTTGATTTCTAAGTCTGGACAGTTTACAACAGCAAAATTAGACATCGGGATCTCCTTACTTTGGACCAATGTACTCATCCCTTATCTGGATGGGTACTTTTGACAATTTAAATCCAATTATCAAGTAATCCTTCTGTGTTCTACAGCAAAGATCTAAGGAGATTTTTTTTTAGCAGTTCTGAGCTAGAGGCCTGCTGTTTACAATATTTCTTGTTTTATTATCTATTTATTCAAATAAAAAATAGAGAGAGCAGAATTATTTCCCTTAAATAAATGTTTGATTGTGATGCCTTAGATTGGAAATGAATTTTTAATGGTTAATAATGATGCTAAATTGATGAGTAATTTGTTTTGAAGAGATGAACTTTAAAACAGCTGTTCACTGTAACAAGAGGAAAAGACCTAGACGTAAGGCATAGATACCCAAACATTGCCATACGGCCCCTACACTATAGATTCAAATGTTTTGTTATGCATCCTATCCTCCTTATTTTTATGAGAACGAGCATATACACGGAAAGAATAATTAGCATCTTTGAAATAAGTATATAATAGAATAATTTGGGAAAAGACAACTATTAAGTCAGATACCATCTCCTTTAATTATTTGAAGCCCACAAACAATTAAAAACATGAATCTTTTCCTTGTGCTCAGCGTGAATAAGACATCCACTACCTTATAGGACCTTTACGATTATTAAATGCTATAATGAACCAGAAAATATTTGGGAATTCATGGTTATGAAGGACACATGTTAGCAGGTAAAACACACAAACACAAACATATAATTAATAAGACATTTTGAGTAAGTATATATGCAATAGTTAGAATCTTTCTACTGATTTGCCTTTATTGTTTTGAATTGCATGTGGCTATGCGTGTCTGCATGTGGCAAGCCCATGTGATTGCTGGTGTCCTTGTGGCCGGAGGCATCAGATCCCCTGGAACTGAACTTGCAGACCTGTTGTAGAAGCCAGAGTACTAGGAACAAACATGGGTCCTCTGGCATAGCAGCAGGTGTTCTTTCACAACTGAGCCATCTCTTCATCCCTCTGAATTTATTCTTACAGATGGCTTCATAAGCAGTTAGTAAAGGATTCTGTACAAACTTCATCATGAAATCCGCATCTGAACTATTTAGTCTTGAAAAATTTGGAAACACTAAAACTTCTTAAGAACATTTTTCCCTAATTAGAATAATAAAAAATAAGATTAAAATGACACACACTAAGCCTTTACTCCTATCTACTCCCACTTCAATTTTTTTTAAAGAAGACAAAAAAAAATCTGTCTGCAGATAAAAAGAAATAAAACAGTACAACAGAGATTTAAAAACTGAACTGTAGAATTAACTGATGGGCAGAAATTTAGATTTCCAGAAACAAGAAGAAGACTAGCGGGACCATACAGATGGGAAAAACATAAGCAATGTTACATCAAAATTTTTGTTAGAAAGAAGAAAGCAACCGTAGGACAATGGTCAAGACTCAGAGGTGGCAAAATAGCAGGAAGGAGTCCCATGCAGACGTCCCAGTCAATAGTTCAGTTTTCCCACCCTGTCACTTCCTACAATCCTACTATCTACAGCAGTAAACGCTGGTGTGGACTTTGGTGTCTATAAGGACACAGCCTGGAGAGACACTTAGATTGCCAGCATCCCAAATAAACAGAAGCCTCCCATGTTAACAAAGAAGATGCTTGAATACTGCTCATCAAAGAACATCCACCTCGTCTTCCCAGCAAAACCATAGTACCCTGGAACAGATTCACAGGTTAAGTGAGGAATCTCAAGTATGAAAACATACACACAAGAAGTTCATCAATTATTTCAAGAAAACTAAGCCATGAACAATGCCACTGAAGTCAGTGACAAGAACCTAGATTATGGTTTGCTAGATGGCATGGTTCTTCTGGGTTTTTTAGTTTTGTAATCATCAACTACAAACACCTGAAAAATCAGGCAGTAGAACCAACAGGTGACAACCTTCAGCAAGTAGATTCTTGATCTTCATGACTTGTAGTGTCCATCTTTGAGAATCTGTCTACTGACTAAAATGTATTCCTAATCTCCAAATCAATATTCCTAGTACTTTTGTGATCACTGATAAATCACACAACAGTGGCGAAGCCTGAACCAGCTGGTGTGCGCATCCTTCTGCCTTCTGGTTCCAACACTCACCTTAGACCAGTGTCTTTTCTGTGCTCTGCTTTGTATGGTCTTCCTCTCGCTTTTGCCCTTTATTCAGAATAATCCCTAGTGCAGCACTGCAAATCTGTCTAGTGTCCTAAATGCCAGGAAGCTGTGATGTGAGTTGTGGAGATAATGTGTTAGACAGGTTTTCTTCAAGCATGGTATAAAATATTGTTGACTGTAAAAATACTTTCTGTGAATCAATTATATATACTACAAAAGCTATCTTCGACAGAAACACACATTCTTATAGATATTGAATTGATCTCTTGATGAAAATCTTATGACCTGAGGTTAATACAAGCCTACTCTTATACTTTCCCCAAAACCAATAGTTTGGTATTTGCAACTCACCCGCCATGGCAATCTCAAGGACTATAAAACTACTGTAAATAGTGAATTCCAACTGGATATCATCATATAGATGAGAAAGACAACTGAAAAAAAGATCCAGCATATGAAAGAGAAACAGTCCAAGAAAATCATTTATGTTTGAAGAAGTTTATAAATCAATAGACACACCAAATAGCAAAATAGACATCAATGGTAGAATAAATCAGCAAGTCATATGAAGTCAGATTGATCCCAAAGGCACAGTAAAGAGACAAAAAGAAGCAATCTATATGTAAGGACATTTGAGGGGGGATGCTCAATGCTCCCAGAGAGAAAATTCTATTTCCTACAAATATTCAAAAATCATTTTAATCTCTAGTTTTCTTGAGGTAACACTGAATGATAAAAGAAAAATGAAGCAGTACTTTTATATTCTAGATTGAAACAATTTAAGCCTAAACCATATATTTAGCCAAACTAATATTCAAGGGTAAGCAACTGTTTCTAACACAAGGATTTTGAAAGTATATGATTCACATTTATACTCCAGAAGACTTACTTAGGCCCTTCAGGAAAACAAAGAAGAATAAGTAATAAATTCACAAGGACGACCTGAGATGCAAAATCAATCATTACTGGTACAATACTGATAATTGTTGAGACATATATCTAGATTTTGCAGATTTCTTTGGTCAACATTTACACTTTTAAAATATAAGTGGAAAAGTATTATAGGCATAGTGAGGAGTAAAAGGAAGAACATTAGGAAAAATAAATAAATAAAAATAAAAACAACAATTACCGTTGACTCTTTCAGTGTCATATTGCCCTGTCTGGAACAAAGATGGTTTTGAAAACCCTATACTTAACAGGATCAAGAAGAACCCTAGGCGAGGCCAGTAGGGGAACGAGAAGCTGGGAAACTTAATGACTTACAAGGAAGTTTTTATCTAAGGTTGAAAGTCACAGCCCTTAATGTCTCTTTTCAAATGTCAGAGAAGTCGTTAGGAATAACACTTGTAATTCTTGATTGCCAGTTTGGTGTTCACTCGTTTTATCATTCCAAGTTACTACAAATAATGCGAAAATAGTCATGATCCCATCCTGCACTGAAAACGTTGACATACCTTACCAAAACAAAGGCCTGCCTCAAAATGAGTCCATTTGAGAACAGGGACACAGAAAGAGAAGCCACTCACCAAATAGGGAAGCAGGCTACCATATCGAATCCACGTGTCCCAAGAATCACCGCAAGCCCATGCTTCTGTATATTTATCCTAAACCATGGAAACTACAATCTTCATATGAATCAGTCTAGAAGCTTTCCTCCCTCGGCAGTCACATACTTTAAGATACATTTAAGGGCTGTGTGATTTCCTAAATGACAAGACCTCCCGGTCTATCAGAAACAACTCTGTTTTAGGCTGATGCAGGAAACACACCTAGAAACAAGTTTCACCCTTAATCCACCCAAAATGCTGAGGTGTTTTGGGCCTCCCACCAACAACACTGGGTTTGCAGCAGACAATGAAGACAATGCATCCAAAAGCCTGGTCATTGACTCTAAGTTGGATAAACTGTTATTTCCATGAGGATTTCATACAGGACAGTAGATACTATACTGTCTAAATGCTTGACCATTAGTAGACGTAAGAGGAGTATGAGTTTCAGAATAAAACAGATTCCGCTTGAATCTCAATTTTAACTTAAATAACTGCTCTGAACCCAGTTTTCTCATCTGCTTAGCTGGAGCTGAAAAGGTCTACATATTAGTGATGATCTGTAGAAGGCCACTTTGTAGATTCAATAAGATGTAATGCATGGTGCCAAACACTGATAGCTGCAAGAAGTAATTCAATCCCATCCTACCCACTGGCAGCATTGTTAGTAGACACTATAAACTGTCAGAGACAATGTTGCCAACTGAGTCACTCTGTAGTGGTGGATATTTCAAAAGCACATTTAGACATTAAGCTAGGCAACAGGAGTCCAGTATTCAGAGACTAAATAGAATCGAACCCTGTCTGAAGCATTAGAGATAGTGTAATTAATCTTGAATGTCCATCCTCTATAGTTCCAATTGTGCTATGCATGGTTACAAGTTCTGGGAAGTAACTAAAATATTGAAAAAATAAGAAATTCTTTTTATGTGTAGATTTTTCTAACACAAAGGAATACTGAGAGCAAGACATACGCCATTTGATCTGCCAAAGAGTAGTCATTGCCATGAGATAAATGGAAGACTTTCTCACCATGGAATTTGTGTATAGGTCCTTGAAAGTGTTAACGTGAATGGTCTCTGTGTTAGGAAGATCCATTGTGTTAAACTATGATGCCAAACTCTGCATCTTAGCAAATCAAATGTGAAAATTTCCTACTTTGACAGCTGTTTTGTTTTACAGTATCAGAAGTCATTTAAATTAAATCAGTCCCTAAATAATCACACAGAAACTATATCATTTAAAAGACTGTTTAGCCCATTATCTAGCTTCTTATTGGCTAACTCTTACATCTTAATTTAACACATCTCCATTAATCTGTGACCACAAGGTCATAGCCTACCACAAATTTTCTACATGTCTGTCTTCAGCAGCGACTCCATGGCTTCTCCTGACTCTGCCTCCTTTCTCCCAGCATTCAGTTTAGTTTTCCCTGCATATCTATTCTATCAGGCCAAAACAGTTTCTTTATTAACCAATGCTATTCACAGCACTCAGCACATCAAAGAAGGGCTCTGTGTCCCAGCCACACTGACCTGTGGGCACAGACTGACCCCCTAAAAATTGGAAGTTGAGCGTTACAAGTTAAAAAAGGTGCTCCAAACAGCAACTGCTCCCTACAGTTTACATTTCTAAAATCCCCTAAAGCACCTCCCCCCTTTTCAACCCTTTCCCTGGGGTTTATGAATTTTTCCCACAGTGGCCTGCTTAGTGTCCCAGCAGACCTCTATTCAAGAGACAACCTTCAAAAACAATTCTCGCTTTTGTTCCCATAATTGAACTCTAATCAGTGGTCAGTTCCACTGCACTTTGAAAGAAGACACAGGCCAGGACAAGCAGAAGAGCCACCAGCAAAGCTCCAGGCTTTCACAGAAAGGGCACTGACAAATGATGGTCTGAATGCAGAATGTTCCTAAAGTGACAGACTGCATCACAGCCAAGTGTTTTCTGCTGTTTGTACAAGACCCCCCTGTCCACTGCAGTGACCGCCAGACTGCTGCTTAGCTTCTAGAATGCTCCAGAGACAAGAAGAGAAGGCTGTGCAGTCAGAGCACAATAATACTTTTCTCTATTCTTCCCATGCAAAAGAAAAGAGGGAAAATCCCTTTTTTCTGAAAGTCTTCATAAGCCAAAGTTCCCAGAGGGCAGTTCTGACTAGTGTTCCAGACAATTTACATGGATTTATACTGTCCACTACTCTTTTTGGAAGGTGATAATTGCTATGGCAACAATTATATCATAGGACATCTATGCTTACTCAGGAATAATGTGAGGATAGTATACATTCTTTCAAAAATGCTTAAGAATAATGGGAACCCCTTATATATGGTGTTGTTATAGAGATGATTTGCCATCCTAAAACACTTCAATTTGGAATGCTTTGTATAGCCTACTTTTATTCGGAAAAAAGCAGGAAGTAAAATCTAAATACTGAATACATCATAAAGAAATGATTTAATGTGTAAGTACATAATAACTCCTGACAACATATATATGTCCAAAAGACAGTATGAGGGAAAATTGAAAGAGGTTAATATTAATTACCATTCATAAGAGTTCATATGCCATTGGCAACTTTCTCAATTATGCATCATGTTCGTTTTACCAGCATCAATATAAGTCTTTGTGCACATTCAAGCTATAAAGAATAAAAAGCAGAAGACCAAAAATTACCAAGTTAATTCTTAGAACAGTAATTTTTAACTTGTGGGTCACGACCTTTCTGGGAATCACATGTCATATATCCTGCACATCTGATATTTACATTGTGATTCATAGCAGTAGCAAAATTACAGCTATGAAGTAGCAATAAAAATAATTTTAATGTTTGGGGTCACAACAACATGAGGAACAGTATTGAAGAGTTGAAGCATTAGGAAGGTTGAGAACCTTTGCCTTAGAGCTTTGATACTTTAATGATACCAGGATGGGATGGAGTCATTGGTCCAGCAGACACATGGTGGCTCACAACCATCTGTAACTCTAGTTCTAGAAGATCCAATGTCCTCTGCTGGCCTCCAATACCGTGAATATACCTACATCCAGTACATTCAGGTTCATATATGTATGCTAATACTGAAGAATTATTATTGTCGATTTTCTAAGCAGTGCCTTCAAGGTGCTCAGCAAAGACACCAACAGAATCAAAGAGCAAGGGTTGGCTATGGGTAAACTGCTGGTTTCTGAAATTCTCACCACGTCAGTGTAGGTGTCTCTCAGATCAAATAAGATTCTTTTTTTATTAAGTAGATTTTAAAGGGTTTTGTCTTATATATTTTTAAGGATTTATTTATGTGTGTACACTATGAGTTCTTGGTGTGTGTGCATGTGTGTGTGTGTATACCATGAGTTCTCAGAAGCCAGAAGACCATGTTGGATCTCTTGGAGCTAGAGCTGCAGGAATTTGTGAGCCACCTGATGTGAGTTCTGGGAAGCAAATTCTGGTCCTCAGCAAGTGCAGCAAACACTTTCTTCTCTAGCCCCAGAAGAAAGACTTTAAAAGGCAGGACTGGTGTTGAATGCCTGATATCTCAGAGCTGGATTGGGGTTGAGGCAGGAGGATTGCCATGAGTAGGAAGCCAGCCTGGGCTATATAGTAAGTACCAGGCAAACCATGATTACAAAGTAAGGCCCTCTCTCGTCATCTCCCCACCCGCTCTGCTGAAATGAGATTGCATTTGCCAGAAGCCTCCAGGAAAATGTGAGTTGGTTTGAAGCTAATCCCAGTTCTGGAGCTCCAATATGGTCTTGTCATTTCCCAAAAGCTGACATGAATCAGCCTTCATGACATTATACCAGAAATTTAATATTTAGAGACCAAGGACTTGAACACCATGGCATTCCCAGAAGAAAATGTCAATGTCTGAAATTCAGTTCATTCACTATTTTCATTTTGGATTTACTAGAAAGTCTATATGTAAACACACACACACACACAATGGTAGTGATCACAGAGTCAGAGAAAAGATCCTCTTCCTTGCCATATTCCCAGGAACTGTGTGATGGTTACGATTATAGACTTCCATAACAAACTTATGCGTTCAAATCTCTAGTACTTACTTTATTATCTCAATCTTTGTGTGCTTTGGTTTTCCCCTTTGGAAAATAGAGACAATAACAGTTGAAAAAAATGAAAGGTACATCTGCTTCTGATACTAGAATCAACAAAAAATAGAAATTCTTTCACTTAGCTCCGGGGGAAGGAGTCCAAGACCAAGGCTTCATCATATTCCATAAGGAGAGAATGTGAGAACTGTTCTTTGCTTCCAAAATGTCAACTTCATGACTATCTTCACATAAAAAGAAAGCAAAGGGGACAAATAGAAGAGAGGGAAGGCCTGGTAGCTCTCTTGCACAAGTGTATTCATCCATCCCACTGATGAGAGTGGAGCCCCCATGAGCAAATCACTTTGCAAAGACAACCTAATTTTAAAGGGACAGAGACAGAAACATCCAAACTGTAGCTGTGTGCTAGGTAACAAGACTGAAAAATGATGTAGTATTTTCCCATCTGGAGACATACCTTTATCTATAGTTGAAAAAAAAAAAGGAGAAGCCAAATATCAGGTCCATGCCTATAATCCTAGCGTTCAGGAGTCAGAAAATGGAGATTGTAACTTGGAAGCCCTGTTAGGCTACATAGGACCGTCTCAAAATACCAAAGACTGGGAATGCAACTTGATGGTAGAATATTTGTCTAGTATACACAAGACCCTGGGTTTGGTTCCCAACTCTCTAATCAATCAGTCAGGCAACAGAAACAAGTAGCAACAATCGCCAGATGAAGTGCCCTCTTGGGATTGTATGAGAACGACTAGAGACTTCTCTGTGGGTCTTCCAGTCCTACTGTCTCTAGAAGTTCATAACGAATTCTAAGAAACCCAGACACATTCTACTCTACCTTCCTCTGCCTCACACAATCAGTTAAACCCGTATGCAGAGTGGAGGAAGATCTATGCGTGGTTGAATGCATTTTGAATATGAAAATTACTAAATAGCATGAAGTGGCAGAGCAGTAAGAGAATAAACGTGACACAGTTTCTACCATTAGTCAACCGTGAGTAGAGAGAGAAGCGGGCCATGTTCACAGTAAAATAGATGGAGCAAATTGAACACTGTCTTTGGGGAATCATCAAGATGAGTCAGCGGTAGCTCTGTCATGCCTGGAACTGGCATCCTTAGGCAACCTCCTCCCACACAGTAAGGTCTTCATTTCTTGTAATAGCTTTCATGAGATACATATTAATGTGATTTTAACAAAAACAAAAAGAAGCAATCTGTTTTCTAAAAGACAATGGCAGCAAGAATAGATCTAAGTTCTGATAAATAATAGAAGCACAATTTTAAACAAAACTAAAGCAAGTCCTTGCTTAGTTTAAGTAGGTCCTGATAAAATCCCAGTATCAAACTCAACCAAACAGCATTAAGTAGAATAGATAATGTTTTAAGTGCTAAACAATGGTCTAAGGGTTAAAATATGCCCCTCGTGGTAGCTCTGTGGAGTAGACACTAGTACAATCCCCACTTCATATGTGAGGGTATAGACCTAAAAGGTCAGAGAGTAAAAGGAGTGTCTGACCCTGAACCAGCACCTTTGGCCCTGCCCTGTGCACAGGCCTGCAGAGAATTACCCTGGAGGATGTTAAGTGCTACTTAATACAATGGATTATTTCACTCTATGACTCAGATTCATTTGCTTCCTCTAAAACATTTTCCTCTCACCCATGGTGATAGAAATCTATGCCAGGAATTATAGGGAGTCAGCAAAAGAAAACTGGCTTCTGTCTGCCCCACTCTGGTAGCCCACACTCTGGTAGGAATGTAAGTCAACATAAGCAATTGTATTTCCAGATCGTTTTGATCAGAAGGATAGGATAGGGTAGGATAGGATAGGATAGGATAGGATAGGATAGGATAGGATAGGATAGGATAGGATAGAAACATTAGCTGTGAAAGGAACATTTGTTAGAACCATTGCCTGCCTTAAGACAGCTTTTGCTCTTTAAGCACCTACTGGGAAGCTAATTTAATGTTGAGGATTAGAAAAAACGTCCGCTGAGGTCCTATGCTTTGAGTCAGAGGGAAAAAACACTTCTAAATCTATATTTAAATTCTAAATAATTTATGGCTATCCTTTCAAACAGCCTACATTACCAAAAGCAATATTCCTATAAAAATGGTTTCAAGCTATTTCTAACCATCTGAGAAAAGTGGAACTATCACACCTAAGTTCAGTCATAGGTGGATTCATTATAAAATTTCCCTCCCAGAGGGGGTGTCTGCACAGAATGGCAAAGAGTGTAAGGGAAGCAATAGTATTACATCACACCCCATCTGTTTTAGCATGCCTTCCACTGTAATGTCCTAGCTTCTGAATTTCAAGTTTTGAAATTAAACTTAGACCTGAGCCCATGTAGTAACAAACATAACTCTACATGTCTTAGACCTAGGGCTAGCACATAATTCAAATGAGCCAAAGTCATTTGCTAGAATTACACTAGAACTAGAGAAAAACAAAACCTTTCCAATATACTCGTTGGATGCTGCCTTCTTCACGGAGTGCTCCTCTGATAAATCATACTAAGAAAATAAGTAGAGTCAAGATGTACAGCAAATGGGTCCTTCTAGTCCTTCAGTCCATTCACTTTGAATGTCTGGAAAACAAGAGTCAGTCAATGAGTGGCATGTTTTCTCTCTCGAGCCTAAGAGAGGCTTCTATCATAGGGAGAAAATAAAATGGTAATAATTAATATCTACTCTATTCAATGCTATATAAAATCATTGGCTTAGAACCAAATAGGTTCAACTTCAGAACACGTCACTCAAGATCTATGCAAGTTTGGTCTGTTTAGCAGACCTCTCTGAGAATTTTCATCTTTAAAATGAAAATGAAGGTTTGAGAAGATCGAAGGAGACAGCACATGCAAAGGTTTTAGAAGTGACTGATAAATGCGTGGTAATTGCACAGAATCTAAGAGATGGCATTGTTATTATTTTTACCGTCATTGTGCAGCTTAATTTTATGTGTCAGTGTAGCTCTGGGCCTTGGTACCCCATTGTTTGGTCAAACAACCCTTAGAGTAAAACTTGCTATGAAGGTATTGCATGGATATGACTAACATTTAAAATTAATTGTCTTGAAAAGATTACCTTAATAATGTAGTTGGGTCTGATTCAATCATTGAAGACATTAAGAGCCCAAATTTTAACTTAGAAATTGTACTTGAGTTCCAGCATGCAGACTGAATTTAAACCACAAATACAGACTTGTTAGCCCCAACCAACAAAACAACCCAGCTTTTAAAACTATATCTGTGTGCACATGTGTGTACATGTGTATGTATGAATACATATCCATGTCTATATATGTTACCTTCATAAAATGTATGTTATTTATATATGCATAAATGGATAAGTAAATCCTGCTAATTCTGTTTATCTGGAGAACCCTAACTAATAAGAACATCATAACTATGTAGCTTTACTCCAACTTCTTTACAGGACAGATCAAAACATGATCCATTACTGCAGACCATGTGAAGCACAACTGAAATAAGCCATGGAATGTCCAATTGATTTCTAGAACTATTCTTCAAGAATCTAGAAATGTCCAAGCTGTCATCACCCAAATCCCAAGACCAACATTTCACACTGGACCATAGGAGCAGTGAAGAAGCTAATGCCTCTAACGTGTTTCCAGCTTCTATCCTAAATCAAATACATGGTTTGTCTTCATTGGAAATAATCATTCTGGTGGAAGAGTTCTCATCTCGAAGCTGTAGGAATCATGGTATTGTCTACGGACCATATATTTTCTCTCCTTTTTTGTTTCAAAACACTAAGTTGCTGTGCTTGCATCAATTGATCTGAAGATTTATTTGTTTATAAGCAATGCACAAAGAAAACCGATCGGCCCTTCTGTAACTAATAGGTATTGGCAGCTAAAATTATATTCCTAGGCTCTGGGTATAGGAATTGATTCACACTGAGGAATCAAAGCTGCACATTATTGCCAAGGATGCAGAGAAATTTCTTCCATGTGCAGCCAGGAGCAGCGTTTTTCAGCCATCTTCTTCCTCCACTCACACGCAGAACATGACTTGTCTTTTCCCTTTTGTTTATCACCCATTTACGATGAGGCCAAACTCTATGCTAAGCACTTCGTATTTTTTCTTAATTACTCTTCCCCACAACCCCCCGGTATACTCAGAAAACACTCACAAAGCAGCATGCTTCTGGAATGGAAGTGATGAGCATTACATGCTCGAGACGAAATGGGAGCAGAAGGAAAACCTGCCAAAGCTTTATGAAATCTGCAACATCTGCTCACTAAAAATAGCTTAGACAGCCCCAGGAAAGAATCCATGCTTTTCCTTCAAACTGGGGCCTAAGAAATCTATTTCCATGAATCAGTTCACTAGCTATCGATTAGCTTCTCTCATTAGTCTGTCTAATGGCTGCAATAGAAAAAACAAAAGCTGGCTTGCAGGCAGTAAATGCAGGGGACTCTACCCAACAAGTGTCTGTTCCCCAGGCAGAAATCCTGACCCATCTTGTGTGCATCCAAGCATTCGTTTGTACAGTATTGTTGACTGCAATATCTACCATCTGGCAGGCACTACTGCAGGTGATGTGAAAATAAGTAAATAAATAAAAAGATAAATGTCCTGCATCCATCTAGGGCTTCCAGGTGCATCTCTGCTGAATGTTCACACTACAGTGAAATCTTAGCACTCTTGGAAGCCTCTTCTCCCGGCATCTCTCAGATATGCAACTTTTCAACCTGTCCCGGGAAGTCGACAGCCATTCTTTTTTTTTTTTTTTTTTTTTTTTGGTTTTTCGAGACAGGGTTTCTCTGTGGCTTTGGAGGACAGCCATTCTTATGGTCCCAAAATGGGCACATCTTCTATTGGCCACGTTCTCCTCTTATTTATACTTCTCCTTTTGGGAATGAAGGTTAGAAATGTGTTGCCAATACAGTAATTCCAAGTCCCGCTTCCAAACAAAACCTGATGGCACCGCAGTTAACACTTGTCTCAACATTTTCCAAGTGTATCTCAACTCCCAGATTATGAAAGAACACGGAAGCTCTTCTGTCTTTATTCTTGGGCCTCTTCCAAAGCTGTATATTACTCTCCGGAACATTAATAATTATAACGGCTAATGTATTTCAGGCCTGGGGCCAAGAATTATAACTATCTTGCTTAATCCCTTTCAGTCTCCTTATGAGGTAGGTGTTCTTACTCTAATTTCACAGATGATGAAACAAAAGTGTTAGAAAGTTTAAGGTAATTTGCTCAGAGTCAGAAGGTTGCTACACTAAGCAAAATCAAACACCACCATCAGATCTGGCTCATGGGACTTTGTCTTACGTGGCAATTACAAACAAAGAGAAAAGGAGTTAAGAGGCCATCGGAGCTCTGCATTTCTCTTCTGAAACTGTTGCCTACCTGCAATGCTTGCAATTGTTCTTGCTCTACTAAAGCCCGCTGTTGAAGGCTGCAGACACCTAGATCTCGTTAACACATCAGCTTTCTATTTAGAGACCCCAGCATGGCTCAGTAATCTTATGGCAAAGAACACACAACAAACTTAAAGTCATGCATGATCTGGCTACTCCCTCTCATGCATGGATGATGCCTACTGAACCTATTCTTATTTTCCTGAGTGGAATAAGATGTCACCTCTCAAGTTTCTGACATGTTTTTTCTACATAAAACACTATTTCATGTCACCTTCAGCAACACCCACCCACTCACAAAACACACTCCTCCACTTATTCTGCCCATGTCTTCTTCAGCAGTTTTAAGTTACCAGATGCGTTCCTCAGCCTTTTTATTTGATGTTTTCTTGGGTTTCTTTTGTATTGTCTGAATCCTTTGATGTACCCATGGCTTGTACCAGCCACACACAAAGAAAGGACAGAATAAATGTTTATCAAATGAATAAATGAATGAGATAGAAAGGGCCTTTGCCAGTATTCCAATAATCTCCATCTACCTTTCTAAATTCAGACCAGCTCAAGATTCTCTTAGATGCTATAAACTAGAATGGGCATCTATGGCGTCTCCTAGTCACAAGAATCTACCCAGAGTGGAACATCTTGGGTAAAGCACCCATCTACAGAACAAACTGAACCAGACCATCCACATCATCACTCTGCTACTGTTCTTTGACTAGGGCATCCAGACTGAAGGGAAAGGAAAGGCTTGAATGATACCCAAAGAAGGTCTTCAGATGCAAGGACAAGTGAAAGAGGTACAACAGCTGGCGATGCTTACAGCTCAAAGCTAAATAGATCCTACTCAAGTGGTCTTGGTACCTGTGAGTCCAGCACTCCGGAGGCAGGTGGATTGCTAGATTGAGGGCAATCTAGACAATTGAGAAAATCTTGAAATAAATAGTCAAATAACATTTTATATCTCAACTCAAATTAGTTTTAAAGAGATACTTATTATCCCACACACTAAAGTCAGGGCAAGCTTCAAGTGTGTGGTGTGACAGCCAAGGCATTTAACTTCTCTCAACTCCTCTATCCTTAACATCAGCGGCATCCTAAAATGCCTTTGGGCTTCTTCCACAGCCACGAGGTGGCTGCCTATAATAGCAAGTAGCAGGAGACCTGTCTCTATTTCTCTGTCATCAGAAACAAGATAAGATACCTTCAATATGTTCAAGTCAGCCTGAAACCTCACCTATCCCAAGACCAAGGACAATTTCTTGGCCAAGGAGTTTGTGGAATATTTGGCTTTTATTGGCCATCTCAAGTGTATGTATTGGATAGGAAAGCGGGCAAGACATTTTTAGGTAATAACCTGTCTAATGCCAGTATTAGCGGGGAAAGAACACACTTATTTGCTCCTAGCACAGCTATGCTTCCCTCCCCTGAGATGGTTCCTGAAACGTCACATGTAAACACTTCATAATTCCATGAATACACGGCTGTATTTCTTCTTGCTGACGCCAGCTTCTCAAGTTAATCATCGTCCTCTGCAGACGGGCATGTGCTGAGTCAGCACGCAGCGTTTACAGGCTGATTGCATACATCAGCTATCGGAACTGCTTTGTTCAGTCCTCTCCACAGGCAATACAAATGACATCAGCGTTTAAGCCAAATGACTTCATAACTCTTTTTGAAACAGAGAGATTCTTTCTAATAATAGAAAGCAAAGGTCCATCACTCCGTACTGGATGAAAACCTCCTGCTTTGGTGACACAACAACGTCTGGAATGAGGAAAGGAAAAGTG
Source organism: Chionomys nivalis (assembly GCF_950005125.1). Classification (NCBI taxonomy): domain Eukaryota; kingdom Metazoa; phylum Chordata; class Mammalia; order Rodentia; family Cricetidae; genus Chionomys; species Chionomys nivalis. Next base: position 48,457,348 of record NC_080087.1, read on the forward strand.
CCTACGGATAGCCACCACTGGGCACTGCTCTGATGCCCAAAATGTTAAAGGTGACAAGGTTACTTGAGTTGTCATCTTAGTTCACCCAATCCACAGCTTAAGACACAATTCCTTAAACTGTGGGTCACAACTACACTGCCGGTTATGACTGAATATGGAAGTCCTGAAAACACTGGAAACAATAAGAAGTTTTGATGGAGGAAGGTCATTGGTTAACTAATAAAGAAACTGCCTTGGCCCATTTGATTGGCCAGCCTTTAGGTAGGTGGGGTAAACAGAACAGAATGCTGGGAGGAAGAGGAAGTGAGCTGAGATGCAGGGCAGCTCCTCTCAGAGCCAGACGCGATGCAGCCAGCCGCCAGGTCAGACATGCTGAATCTTTCCCGGTAAGCGCACCTAGTGGTGCTACGCAGATTATTAGAAATGGGCTAAATTAATACGTGAGAGTTAGCCTAGAAGAGGCTAGATATAATGGGCCAGGCAGTGTTTAAAAGAATACAGTTTGGTCTTTCCTCTTGCGGCCATCGCTGGATCGCAGCCGCCAAAATGAAGTTCAATCCCTTTGTGACTTCCGACCGGAGCAAGAACCGCAAACGGCATTTCAATGCACCTTCTCACATTCGGAGGAAAATCATGTCTTCCCCCCTTTCCAAAGAGCTGAGACAGAAGTACAATGTTCGCTCGATGCCCATTCGAAAGGATGACGAGGTTCAGGTTGTCCGGGGACACTACAAAGGCCAGCAGATTGGCAAAGTGGTCCAAGTGTACAGGAAGAAATACGTCATCTACATTGAACGGGTGCAGCGAGAAAAGGCTAATGGCACAACTGTCCATGTGGGCATCCACCCCAGCAAGGTGGTGATCACCCGGCTAAAGCTGGACAAAGACCGAAAGAAGATCCTGGAAAGGAAAGCCAAGTCTCGGCAAGTAGGAAAGGAGAAGGGCAAATACAAGGAAGAAACGATTGAGAAGATGCAGGAGTAGGGGCGTCTCATACAGTTTTCATTAAAGACTGCTTGAGTAAAAAAAAAAAAAAAAAAAAAAAAAAGAATATAGTTTGTGTGTTGTTATTTCGGGGCATAAGCTAGCCAGACGGCCCGCAGCTCCCACAACAAAGTTTCTTAATAGGCAATGACTAAATATTAACTCAAAACCAAATGCTGTGGCAGCATTTCAATTGTATTTTAATAAATAAAGACTGTCTGAAGATCTGACAGTGAAACAGTCCCGCTGGTCAGCCTTACAGACCAGGTTATGGTAACACACACCTTTAATCCCAGTAGCCACACTAGTTGCCATAGAAATCGGGTGGTGCATGCCTTTTATCCCAGTGGTGTATGCCTTTAATTGAAGCCCTTGAAAGGAATATAAGACAGGGGAAACTGCTCTTAACACACAGTCTCATTTTGAGATTCCTGGAGTCAGGATGGACATTTTCGGACTGAGGTCAAGGTAAGAGCCAGTGGCTAGCTGTTTTGCTTTTTGAGTCTTCAGGTTGAACTCTAATTTCTCTCTCTGAGTTTTCATTAATCGTGTTTCAAAATGCATAATGAACCAGGTGCTTCTGGAAGCTCTTACCAGTGTTGCATCCAGCAACTTCACTGTGGTATTGGTTCTGAACTCACAAATGTGCACTTTGAAATGTGCATGCTGTCACACCTTGAAGCACCAACCATCACAGCCTGAAAAAGACTGGCTCGTATTCAAGACTATTGGAGAGTATGAATTGCAATGTTTTTAAATTATTTCCTTTATTTTTGAGTTTATGATATAATTACATTGTTCACACACTTCCCTTTCCTCCCATATATATACCTCCTTGCTCTCTTTCAAAGTCATAACCTCTTTTTTTTATTAATTGTTGATGTATATGTGTGTGTATAAAGTATATATATATAACATAATATACATATATATATATATATCACACACATTTATGCATACACACACCATTGTCGGGGATAGGGGTTGAGGAGCAATAGAATTGCAATATTTTCATTGGACAAAATTTCTGATCTGCTCTTAGGTAAAGATATTGGTTTGATTATGAATAACAAAATTTTAATATTTTCTCCCATAATTCCACAGAGTGCAAGTAGCAAATTAGAATGCCTTTAGAATGTATGGTTATAATATCTGATTTTTAAAGTTGGTGTTCGAGTTATAATTGGGGTTGCATAAAAAACAGTTCAATGGATTTTGGCTTGGAATTGGGACAGAATTTCCCACAATTTCTGAAGTATTGCTAAACATACTTTTACCATTTTTTGCTATGTATTTATGTGGGACAATGCTCTCAGCATTGGTGATGTAAAATCAAAACATGAATCAATTTGATGATGCTCTATGGCCTTCAGCATCAAATAATTATCCAAGATTTAATTCTCTATGTAAGAATAAGCAAGTGCATCCATCTCATTAGTATGTAAATTTGCTTTCATCTTTAACAAATGTAAAAGTTACATGTCTATCAAAGAATTGTTTTTAAAATACATTTTTGTGATTTATTATCAGTAGGGTTTGATTGTATACCTACTTTATATACCTATAAATCTGGATCTCATAAAAATTTTCTCAACTACAAAGTGGTTGCTAGCAGAAGAAATTTAAGAATCTACCTAATATGTTGAAAGCCCAGTACCTTGGTCCATTAAAACCTTTCTGCCTGTTTATATGCATACTTTCCATAATTGCTGTTTTCTCTGAAAATATATAGAGCAACATGATACTGTAATAAGAGCAATGTCATACCTTTAGCTATAAAATCTAATATCACATGAGACTTTTCTCGTGTCGTTCTGGAAGATATGTTCTCAAGTTGCAACTAACTTTGGATCTATGAAAGGTTTTCTTACATAAGAAATAATTGAGCCCATTTGCCAGTATTTGAGTTGAAAGCAATCAATTTTCTAAAATGAGAACAAGCAGGCTTATGCATTTTTTGGCATGATAGCACCCAGCTTTAACTAGAGAAACCATGTATCCCATTAACAGCAGAAAATAACAGAAAACACCGAGGGAAGCAGAAGTATTTTAATTTTCAAAAGACAAGAAAGTTGCCTGGAAAACATTAAAATCATTCAGCCTGGGGGCTGGAGAGATGGCTCAGTGGTTAAGAGCACTGGCTGCTCTTCCAGAGGTCCTGAGTTCAATTCCCAGGAACCATATGGTGGCTCACAACCATCTGTAATGAGATCTGGCACCTTCTTCTGGTGTGCGGGCATACATGGAGGCAGAATGTTGTATACATAATAAATAAATAAATCTTAAAAAAAATCATTCAACCTCCTACCCTCAAAGGAAAAAACAGAGAAGGTTTAAAGTCAAACCACTGTACTCAGAGAAGTCAAGGAAACAATTTACACGGTGACCGTTTTATAGGTTAGGTCTTACAGTTAGTTAGAGCTAGCACGTTGGTAATTCCACACTCAATATTTTTATTTTCATAGATGCAGTTCCAAAATACAAATAATACACACTGAAAATAAAATATTCTTTTAGAACTAATTCTGAACTTGCCCCAGGGTGTGAGGAAGGAGATTTAGTTGTTAGCATCAAATAAGAAGGACGAATTACTTTACTTAGAAAACCACCCCCATCTGCCTATGAATGTGGGCCCATTGGAGAGACAGAAAAAGCAAAGCAAGACACAGAAAGAGACGTTGACCTCTTACAAGTAATATCTAGTAGGTATTATTGGGAAATAATATATAGCATATGGTTTATACATAAAAACTTTAATATCCCCAGAAATACTCAGAAAGGAAAAGTAGGAGACAAAAGGGCGGGGTGGAGAGCTATTTAGTAAGGAACATGTGTACCTGAGTCCAATCCCCAGGATCACGGTGAGCACCATGAATCACAGAGCTACTGAGGTGAGGACAGAAAGACCCCTGAGGCTAGCTGGCATTCATAGAGATAGAGTGTCTCAAAAAAAAAATAGGGGGACCTAGTCTAAGTGGGGAGGGAGGAGGCTAACCAAAAAGGTGGGGAAGTAAGGAGAGATAAAAAATACTTCTGGTGTTAGAAAAGCCATAGGGAAACATTATTTTAGAAGCTTACTTAAAATACATACATAATATATATGTGTGTATATGTAATTTAAAAATTATAAATTTTAAATGTATATAAATTATATATATACATATGTGTATATATATATAATTTTAAACATTGTTATATCACATGGGATGATAATGCTCCCTCAAGAGCCAAAGATTACCTAACAAAAACCCCAACACCAGGCATAGGAAACCTCCCTTCAAGTTGTTGATCAGGGGTCCAAGAGACTCCCACAACAATGTAGACTACTGTTATTTCCCTTGGGTGCCTCCCAGAGCTTGAAAGTAAGATCCTGTTACTAGACTTAATACACTTTGGACACAGGACTTAGACAGTGGAGCTGGAACTGACCTAGAAGTCTCCTTTATAAAGACTCTTACAGTGTCCAAAGGTGTTTATGCAAGCTTCCAAGGGAGAAAAGAAGCCAGTATGTAATGTTTATAAACCATAGCAATGACTGGCCTGGCAAGATGTTCCTAGTGGTGCAATAGTGGCACTTATATCTTGGGGGTAACCAACAGATGCCTAACTGGACATAAAGTATGTTCAAGAGTACGGGATTCATGTCTGGTACTGCAAACCGAGCAACTATTAATGGCTGGAGAAGTCACAGACCACAGAGGACAACATAAACTGCCATCTTCCTGAAACAACGTAACTTCTAACTGTATTCTAAGTATTTATCCCTATTCCCATGGTACTTACAGATCTAGACCCTCATCAAAGAAACTTCATTTTGCAACAGATGGAGACTATTCCAGAGACTCAACTGGTTGAAATGTAGAGACTAAGTAGTCACAATGTTCCTCGACCAGATTGCTTCATTTCCAGGGCAACCCCTATACCTAAGAGCTCAGGGAGCATCAGGGAAGAAGGGGGTGGAAAGATTCTGAGGACCAGGTGCCTGCTTCGAGATATGTCTCTTCCAGACAAGACCAGCAGCTGCACTTGTGAAATCTCAACACTGTAGTTGTCTGCACAAGGCCAGCCTGGTAAAATCACCACTTGGCATGCCCACACGGATGGGAGATTTCACAAGGCCCTAGACCTAGATGAAGAGCCTCAGGCAATCACTGGCTCTTGAGAATCTTCTCCTGGGATGAGTCCCCTGATAGGTGTCCAGGTCCTAAAGACATGCACATATGATATATTAAAGAATACATCATGACGTTGAGAGGGAGTGAGGGACATGGAAAAGTCAGAGGGCTAGAAATGGTGTAAATATAGTATGTGTCATTATTAAAATTGTTAAATGAAAATGAGGCGGAGAAAACTGAAGAAGACAGCTGACATTGACCTCTGTCCTACACACACACACACACACACACACACAACATGTGCACACACCCACAGAAAGGTTACGATACTATTGCTTGATAGTTTCCACTTATGTTCTTCATCCGGGAACTCATACTTTCAGAGATAATTTGGTCCTAGATTTTATGGTAAAATCTGAGGGCAGCAGTTAAGGGTGGCTCATAATGCCTTACCCAATCTCGGTAAGGAGATGACTAACTGTTTAAACAGAGTCTTGGTACATGCCAAATTCTTGCCATGCAGACACACTACTTCAAGACACCTTCATTGGCCTCTTTTTCTTGGTGGGTGCTCGAACCCCTTCTTATCCCGGGATGCCAGAGTATCCCTTGGCAAAATAACCAAAGTTTGTGTTTTCCCCAAGAGTTCACTGGATGGTGGCACTTGGTTGGTTGCTCTCAGGACATGCTACTGACTCAACCCACAACTAAAGCTGATTTGCAGCCTTAAACCCTTTCAGCTTAGACACAACGCAACTCGCCAGGCTTGGCAGTTTGCGAGGGTAAAGAGCCCATTCTGTGAGGCTACAAACGTCCTTCCTACTCATGGCACCCGCACACTGTCCAAAACCCACCATTGCCCTGGAATCTTGCATAGCCATACGCCCATGCCCTGGCCGCAGGTCTCCCACGGAGTCCACAGCACTAACCCGCCCATGGGATGCTCTGCCAGGGAGGACTGCGAAGCCGAGAGCAGCTCAGAGAACACAGTGTTTCCGGGCCCGCAGCGGCCTCCACGCGGGGACAGAGACTGCAGCCAGCCAGGGCACCTCACAAAGAGCTGCAGTGATCGCCCCGCATCTGGGCTTCCCTCATTAGCATATTAAAGCGGCTCGGTCCCTTCCCCTCAGAGCCTGCTCTGTCTGGACAGCCCACTCCTTTTAGGCTTTCCCTCAGTGGGAAACCCGCTGGGTTCAAGAGGTACTAACCCCTTCCTGAAGCCTGTCAAACCCTGCTGGGCAAACCAGAGGCGCTACCAAAGCCCCAGCTCCGAGAGCAGGCAGTGTACCGTATGCCTGATGCCACATGAAAGACTCCCGGGAGGGGCTTTTTTTTTTTTTTCAAAAGGAAGAAAAAATGTATTTGCCAAAAGAAATGATGATGATGATGATGATGATGATGATGATGATGATGATGATGATGATGAAGATAAACAGACTAGTGCCTTATTTATAAGTAGGCGGTTTCCCTTCAGACTGACATCGCGCCAACGGAGCCCAGCCATGACTGTGTGTGCCGAAAGGTCAGGTCGGCATGTCGCGCAGTCTTGGTGGCAGAGCAGAGCTTTGGGAACTCAGGCGTTCCTTTTAATTCTGAGACCAGGATAATCAGTGTGGAGTACTTGGCAGCTTTCCAAGCCTTCTCCATAGTGCTATTTCATTTTAAAATCCTAAACAGCCAATGGGAAATGGGCCAGAAGGATTTTAACTGGTTTACCACTGAGAAAATTGAAGGTCCCACAAGTTGTCACTTGCCTGAGGGAAAAGACAGCTCCTTCTCAGGGGGACACAGTGGTCCAGGCACCAACATTCGAATGACCACATAAAATCCTTTTATTTTCCTCTTCTCTCTCTTACTCACAAATTTTAAAACCAGGATTTCCCCCTATTGAGGTCCCTTAGCACCCCCACTTCACACCTGAATTCACTTGGGTTAACCCTTGGTAGGCCGATTTTAAACAATAGTGCCTTCCTCAGGCCTACCGCCACCCCCAACTCCCGCCCCCACACACATCATCCCAGCCCCAAATGTCACATTTACACATAACATTTTCGTCTGTTTCCTCTCTCACCCTCTTCTCTCTGCACAAACACCCCCCAAGCCCTTCCCCCCAGCACCTGGCACCTTCCATTCACAACTGAAATCCTTGCCTTGGAGTTCCCCAGCAGAGAAGCCACCTGACAGACACTGCCTTTCATTTCCACCACGAAATCTACCAAATGAGCTTTTCCCAGTGCCTGCATTTCCACCACAGGCTTGAGCCTTGGAGAGACTAGGCCTCCTTGGGCCTTCTCCAGACTCCTCTCAGCCCCTATCCCCCTCCCTATCTTCTCCAGCAGTCATTGCCACACACAGACCCATCTAGACCAGCCTGGCCTCGAACTCACAGAGATCAGTCTGTCTCTCCCTCCCGAATGCTGGGGTTAAAGGTGTGCGCCACCAGCGCCTTGCTGAGTGTCTCTCCTTTTAAAGGCAAAACTTCTCAACAGTTCTACTTTGTCACCTCTACCCAACCACTCCAACCAAGTTTCTGTCAGCATTGGTCTTTTCATCCTATACTGTCATAGCCTATGGTAGTTTGAATAAAGACGACCTCCGTGGGAAGTGGCACTATTAGGAGGTATGGTTTTGTTGGAGTAGGTGCGGCTTTGTCGGAGAAAGTGTGTCACTTTGAGGTCTCAGATGCTCATGCCAGGCCCAGTGTGGATCTCTCTCTCTCCCTCTCTCTCTCTTTCTCTCTCTCCCTCTCTCTCTCTCTCTCTCTCCCTCTCTCTCTCTTTCTCTCTCTCCCTCTCTCTCTCCCTCTCTCTCTCTCTCTTCCTGCTGTCTTCAATCCAGATGTAGAACTCTCAGCTATTTCTCCAGCACCATGTCTGCCTGCATGCCTCCATGCTTCCGGCCATGATGATAATGGACAACCCTCTGAAACTGTAAGCCAGCTCCAGTTAAATGCTTTCCTTTGTAAGCGGTGGTGTCTCCTCAAAGCGATAGAAACCCTCACTAAGACACAAGCCCTGGGGTCTTCCGCATTGTCAAACCATTTGTCACGCCTCTGCCTGTCTCTATGGACTCTCATCACAAAGGATGCCCTACTGCCTTCCTCTGGAAATGCCCTCACCTGACGTCAGGGCACCATCCTCCCCTGGTCCACCTCCTACTGCTGACTCTTCCTCTCACCTTGGCTGGGTCCTCCTTTTAACTCTGAAAGTTGGCGTTCTCTCCTGACCATGCTCAGGAGCCCTCTCTACCTCTTTCTACACATCGTCTCCAGTAAGACCTGGCTAGGATTCCCAGATCCAAAATTCCAAATCCTCACTTCTACCCAGAATTTCAGCTCTCACTGAGCATTCCCAGCAGATATCCCTAGCTCAACTTGGAATAAGTAAACTCCGGTTTCCTCTCCGTAAGCATGTTCTTCCATCTGTCCTTCTCTGCTGTTAAGATGGCACCATGTCAAGATGGCACTGTCCCCACCAAAATGCTTGAATCCCCAAAGCTTGGACTTCTTAGGTATTCCTTTCCCTGAGTTACCCTGAAAAATCATTCTGCCAACTCAAAGGCTTCACTGCCTAAAGTAAATCATTCCAAAAGTTTTACTTCTCCCCATCTCCAATGCCCCTGCCCAGCTCAGCTCCCAGCATGCCTTTCTTCCACAGCATAGCCTTCCCCTGCAATGTGTTCTCCAACAGCAGCCTACATGACTTTGTAAAACTTGACCCAACACCCAATCTGTTTCAAATCTGTCACTTGCTCATCCCACTTAAAAATGGTATTACCTGTTCCTCTAGTCTTTTTCTCACTAGCCCAATTCTTGTACTCAAGTCTTCTTTTCTTTCAGTTCATTACTTGTTTATCTCATCAAATCTACCTAGAATGTTTTTCCTTCTGTGCCTCCAGTGGCTAGTTCCTTTGGTCAACCTGATTAGAGTCCATGTCCCCAGAGTAAGACCTATATGGACCACCCATGCTAAAGCTCCATTACCCTCTTGTTATGCCACCCTGCTTCAATCTCTGCTAGTATTAGCATTCCTGGGTATCATTCAGATGTGGTTGTTTATGAATGCCTCCATCTGCTTTAGGTTAGCCTACTTATGAGTAGAGTCCTTTGATGCTTTGTTCCCTGAAGAACATCCAATGTATATAGATCATGCCTCTTGTTTGATTTAGCAATTACTTGATGAATGGCTGAATGGCCTCTCCTGGGTGCTCCCCAGAACTTGAAGTGAAGTGATATCAAGGATCTCAGCCCAGATGTGGGCCTCCAAGCAACCCTGACCCATCTTCTGCTATTTGGTCCCTACCTTAAGGTTCCTGAAAAGGTAGTACTCTCCACTTACACCCAGCTCTACAGAATTGAGGTGCTGTTCTCTACCCCTTCTCACTTCCAGATAGTTTCCAGGGCAGTGGTTCTCAACCTTCCTAACGCTGCAACCCTTTCATATAGCTCTTCATACTGTGGTGACCCCTGACCATAAAGTTATCTCATTGCTACTTCATCACTGTAATTCTGCTACTGTTCTGAATCATAATGTAAATATCTGATATGCAGGATATCTCATGTGGGCCAAGACCCAAGGGTGGCAAACTGCCATTCCGGGGGTAATAAGGCTTTCAGGCAGGAACCCCAACTATTATTCAAGCCCTTTGTCTAAGCCCTTGATGCTTAATGGATCAATTGTCAGTTTACTCTACTACCTGCATGCCTGCCCTGGTGACAAAATACTCAGCTGTACAGCACGCGAGAAGGAAAAACGTGTATTGGTCATGGTTTCAGAGGCTTTACTGTACGATCACACAGCAGTGCATTATGGTGATGAGGGTCAGTACAGAGAAAGCTGCTTACCTTGTGACAGGAGAGAAACAAAGAGAAAGGGAGAGGGGAACTTTGTTGAAACATCTTGTTTAAAGACATGCCTCCACGGACCTGTCTTCCTTCTACCAACCTCCACTAGCTCTAAATGCTATCGAATAAGCCTTTTATACATGAACTCTGAGGAACGTTTAAAAGCCAAATGATAATACTCTGCATGACCAGATAATATGTGCAGATTCACAGGGCAAGACTGGGGCATGCCTGGTGAGCCCAGTGTGAGGATCTCCACTCGCTCATGATTAACATATTTCTAGAAACCAGACTCACTGTTGCTGCCCAGCTAGATGGCCAGACGATGCATTTGTAAAGGACAATAAAAATTGATTATAAGAAAAGCGAAATGGCCAAAAAAAAAAAAAAATAGATCCGAGACAATGTCTACACATTTTAGAACAAAACAGAAAAATGCTTTATCAAACGGCTGCGGGATGCTTTCTATTGATTTCTGTCTTTACTATGGTTTGGGGCCCAGCATTATTCCATTCACAATGCTCTTTCCAGGAGGTGTTCTGACTGCTTCCCTGGCTCCCTCAGCTCTTGGACTCATCCTTAGCAAGCGCATCTCTCCCCTGCAGTAGCTTTTCAAATCAAGTGTGAGTAAGTGGGCGGTGAACACTCACTGAGATCCAGTCACGGTGGGCATCTCCTGACCACCTCCCTTACCTAGTCCAGAGTCTGCCCTTCTCTCCATCCCAGCTGCCTCCAGGCCATAGAGATGTCCATCTCCTTCTGCCCCAATTAGCTGCATCAGTCTCCTAACTGGACCCCAACTCCGGTCCCTTCCCTGTCCTCTGACCTCGTAATTGTGCTGAGAATATTATGTTGAAACATGTTTCTTTTTTATTTACTTATTTATTAAAGATTTCTGCCTCCTCCCCGCCACCGCCTCCCATTTCCCTCCCCCTCCCTCGATCAAGTCCCCCTCCCTCGTCAGCCCAAAGACCAATCAGGGTTCCCTGCCCTGTGGGAAGTCCAAGGACCACCCACCTCCATCCAGGTCTAGTAAGGTGAGCATCCAAACTGCCTAGGCTTCCACAAAGCCAATACGTGCAGTAGGATCAAAAACCCATTGCCATTGTTCTTGAGTTCTCAGTAGTCCTCATTGTCCGCTATGTTCAGCGAGTCCAGTTTTATCCCATGCTTTTTCCAACCCCGGGCCAGCTGGCCTTGGTGAGTTCCCTATAGAACATCCCCATTGTCTCAGTGTGTGGGTGCACCCCTCGCGGTCCTGAGTTCCTTGCTCGTGCTCTCTCTCCTTCTGCTCCTGATTTGGACCTTGAGATTTCAGTCCGGTGCTCCAATGTGGGTCTCTGTCTCTGTCTCCTTTCATCACCTGATGAAGGTTAATATTCAGGAGGATGTTTATATGTTTTGAAACATGTTTCTGAGCCTGTTTCTCTACTCAGTGACATAATGGTGATGACATCATCATCAATAAAGTGATGTCTTACTACTAACTTAGCATCTTAAGCTTTTTTTATCTGTGCCTCACCCAACAGTTCTAGTTCCAGCTCACCTCCATGCCCTTTATTCATCTCATCCTGTGCTATCTTCAAGCAGGAAACTCCTACCTTTCCCCAGTCGTCAACCTCCACACACAAATCATCCTTTCTCTCTGTTTTCACACATGGTCCTTCTTATCTTTCAATGCCAAGGGCAAATACCATCCCTAGGTTTTCTTGCATTGTGCCCAGCCTGGTATTGTCTCCCTCTGCTTTGGTCTTACAAAGCACTTAACAAGGTGACCACCACAACCAGTTGAAAAGAACATAATGTAGCCGGGCATTGGGGGGTGCACACCTTTAATCCCAGCACTCGGGAGGCAGAGGCAGGCAGATCTCTGTGAGTTTGAGGCCAGTTTTGTCTACAAAAACTAGTTCCTTGTCTTGAAAAACTAAAATAAATAAAAGAAAAGCATGTAATATAATGAAGGTTCTGTGATATGTTTTATACATAAGACATAAGAACTGGAGCCACCGTCTAAATGAATGCTGATTTTTAGCTCAAGTAGTTTCATTGAATTACATCATGCTATGTAGCAAAGTATCTAGTCCTTCCACCCACTGATCCTTGAGGTCTTGTCATATCTGCACTCTCTCCTATCTGCAACACACAAATACATGCCAAGCCCAGCAGAGTTGCCTATGCACTGTCAGCACACTAGTATTTTCAGAAAACCCTAGCTGCTGTTTGGGAGTTTTGTTTGTTTGTTTGTTTGTTTTAGACAATGTCTACTTATGTACCCAGGATCTACATAGCTTGGAACTCGCTGTACAGCCAGCATTAGCCTCTGATTCAGGATTCTCCTGCCTCCATGTCAGTGGTAGGATTACAGGCATGTGCCACCACACCCAGATAGAAAATTCCTTTTTCTTGAGTTACATAGCAATAGCCTTGATCATTCAACAGCAGGATAGGTTTCAACCTGGATCTTTTTTTTCCTAAAATGGTAAAGTCACATGAACACTAAGAGCTAATTCTCATTCTTGTTCTGTTTATTTTTAAATCCTAAATGAAACAGAAACAAGAGAGACCTTCAGCCTGGGATCAATAGTATGCATGCAGGTGACTGTGCGGGTGGTCTTCCTGATAGCCTTAAAAATCTACTTTTGTTTAGATAGCCTTAAAAATCTACTTTTGAGGGGCTGGAGAGCTTGCTCAACGGTTAACAGCACTTGCAGTTCTTGCAAAAGACCCCAATTCGATTCCTAGCACCCAGTTGGTGGCTCACAACAGTCTGAAACTCCAATTCCAGGAGATCCTGCACCCTTTGCCAGTCTCAACGGGAATTTAAATGGTGCACAAACACACACAGAACACCCAAACACATAAATATTTAAAAATAGCTAAATAAATTTAAAATCTATTCTTGACAAATGATGTAGGTTTCTACTTTGTTTAAATTGCCTCCCTGGTAGATTATGTAAATAACGGATACTTCTTCGATGACCTAGAGCCCACCGTAGTCTGCGAGGTATGTGGTTCACCACTGACTTCTGTCGAAGTCCTGTACACAGTGGGACCAAATAAGTGTTCATTACATGAGACATTGATAGGATAAATGAGTCAGTGAACGACAGAAGACTTAATCACAGGTGGAGGAAGCTGTGTTATCCCAGAGGCAAAAATCACAAGTTACAGATTTGTCCCTAAAACTCTGAGTAGAACAAGCTGGATTGGATTGTCTTGGTTTTGGTTTGGGTTTTGGATTGTTTATTTGTTTGTTTGTTTAATCTAGGAAAGGTCTTCAAGAGGCATCAAAATAGGTAAAGGGGCTTGCTGCCAAGACTGACAACCTGAATTAGATGCTGAGACCCACGTGCTGAAAGGAGAGACCTGATTGCCCCCAAGCTGTCCTCTGACCAACACACATGCACCGTGGGATCCACACTCCCTCGCCCCGTATGACGAAAGAAAATAATAACATAAAACAGGCTGTGTACTCCATGGTAGTAGTTCCACCTAATTAACCTACCTGGAACACAATAGGAATTATGGTGTCAGAACCTGCAAAATAATATTTAAAGTATTTTGTATAATCATGTACTGGTAAATATTTTTGAAAGTTAAAAATTTAAATTTGACACAAAAGATTAAATTATTAAATAATAGTATATAAACAAATTACACCCATGTAAACACTGATGAAACAAGGGTTTGTTTTTTTTTTAAGTCTATCTAACTTTATTTCATGTGCAGCAGTGTGAAGGTATCAAGTCCCCTGGAACTGAAGTTATAGACAGCTGTGAGCTGCCATGTGAGTGCTGGGAATTGAACCTGGGTCATCTAGAAGAACAACCAGTGTTCTTAATTACTGAGTCATATCTCCAGTTCCCCCAAACAAGGCATTTTCAAGAAAATATTTTTAAAGTATATTTATTTTTACTCTCCTTGATATTTTCTTTAAATTTTTTTAGCATTCTCGTAGTCCCTGCATAAGTTCAAAATGTCTGTCAATAAGGTTAATATGAATTGCATATTTGTCATGGTTAATTTTAGTGACTCAACTTAAGAGTCACTTGGTAAGAAGGAACTTCAACTGAGGAAGTGCCAAGATCAGACAGGCCCATGAATACCTTTGTGAGGTATTGTCTTGATTGTTAACTGATGCAGGAGGACCCAGCCCACTGTGGGCAATATCATCCCTATGTAGGTACTCCCTGACTGTGTAAGAAAACTAACTGAATACAAGTGAGTAAATGGGACAGAAAACCAGAAAACAGAGTGCTCTGGGACAATGGTCTGTATCCTGTCAATTATATTTTAAATAAACGCTGACTGGCCAGTAGCCAGGCAGAAAGTAGAGGGGGGCCAACCAGACAGGAAGTAGAGGTGGGGAAATGAGCAATGAGAACAGGAGAATTCTGGGAAGAGGACACAGTCCTGACCCAGCCACAGAAGAAGCAAGATGTGACTGCCTTGCTGAAAAAGGTACTGAGTCACGTGGCTAACATAGACAAGAATAATGGACTAATATAAGTTATAAGAGTTAATAAGAAGCCTGAGCTAATGGGCCAATCATTTTATAACTAATGTAGACCTCTGTGTGGTTTCTTTGGGACTTAATGATTGCAAGAATCAGGCAGGACAGAAACCCCGTCAACAACAGAGTTCTTCCATGGTCTCTGTCTCAGGTTCTAAGTCCCTGCTGTGACTTCTCTCAGTGATAGATTGTGCACTGGAAGGGTAAACAAAATAAACCCTTTCCTCCCCTAAGCTGCCTTTGCTCAAAGTAGCTTATCCTGGTAACAGAAAGCAAGCACCTCAGCATTCAACAACTTATATATGAACATGGCTCAGGATCTAGGCATGTGAAAGCGCCCAGCAGAGAATTAGGTAAGACAATTCAGACAGTAGATTGTAACATTACACTCTCAATAGCAATACATGTGCCGAGTCTGAAGCCTTCTGCTCCAAAAAATACTGTTTTATGCACCTTCCAGTACATAGTAATTGCTAGGATAAGTGAATATGTACTTATATATGCATTTGACAGTCAAGAAACATATCAAAGATTTATAGATTGTTTTGCATATGCCAAGTAGAGTTTAACTTCTTAGCCATGCTCCTTTAGACATACAATTTAAAAAATGTGTTTGAACAATGTACAAAAAATGTTCATTAGCCTGAACTCAACACAAAATTGCTCAACTAAATTTTAAAGGTGAGACTTTCAGATTCTGCATTTTATTCTTAGGTTAAATGATGACCTAATATAATAGCAGCAGTTGCATTAAGCAACACTGGAGTTACCTGGATGGCCTGTAGCATCTACACCTTCAGCAGTGAATTGTGAGCTTGGGTATCTGTTTGGATGAACTATGGAGTTACCAGATTTTGATGAAGTGACCAGTCAAAGAACAGTTATGCAAATGCATGAGTATCTGATTACACATTAATTACTTGGACAGAAATGCATCATATTTACCAAGGTAAGCCAAATATTCCTTGACTGACCATTCACCCAATTGCAGTGCCTAATACAAAAGTCCTAGAAGATCATTTTAAAAGTTAATTTGTCCTTTTCCTTAAAAATGGTGCATCCTAGGCCAGGCGGTGGTGGCACACGCCTTTAATCCCAGCACTCGGGAGGCAGAGGCAGGCGGATCTCTGTGAGTTCGAGACCAGCCTGGTCTACAGAGCTAGTTCCAGGAAAGGCTCCAAAGCTACAGAGAAACCCTGTCTTGAAAAACCAAAAAAAAAAAATAAAATAAAATAAAATAAAAATGGTGCATCCTTCAGACACCCTTTATTTACCACTGATCCTACAAATGTTTGTTTTTAACCACCCAGTTCCATTTGGAATAATTTTGTCTAATATCCTCATTATGATTTGATCTTCCCCTTTTGTTTTTGACATCTGTAAGAAGCAGCAGCTTGAAATGGAAGTTCACCAACAATCTTTTAACGAAAGCCTCCCAACTGCATAAGAAAGGATCATCTGCATTATACCATGTCTTCATGCCGAATCTAACCCTGTGTTTGCTCAAAGCCTTATTTCTCAGCAACCCTTCCATCGGTTAACGTGGGTTTTCCATGCCAAGGTCCTGTAGTTCTAAGAGAGACAGCCCACGTCCTTTCTGGACAGAAGCAGTTCCGTCGTGGCAGCAAGCCGTGGCGGAAGCTTAGCGCACGAGTGTGAGTGAGATACAGTCCGCAGGGCAGAAAGGCTGGAGAGGCCACCTCTGCCTTCACTGTCTGGAAACCTAACGATCCTGTCGATTTGGTTATGGATCACTTTTATCAAGGTAAAAACATGCCTTAGCTTATAGGAGTCTTGTTCAGATCATTTCGTGTAATTGCCAACTGTCACTCATTATATTTTTAAAACAGAATGCCTTGACTCTTTCTACTTGTTAATAAAAGCCATAGGACAGAGGGTGTGTGTGCCTCAGTTGTATAGCCTTGTGTACCACACACTGGACCCTGGATTTGACCCTGGTACCAATCTGAGGAACTGAGATACTCATTAAAAGCAAAACTGGGAATTGCAGCTATCCAGGCTCCCATCTCTGTCAGACTTAAGCCTTCCTAGTTGTAAGGAAGAGAGGAGAGCAGCTAAACACAGCCTTGAGTTCTTTGCTCTGCCATGTGAAGATTCTGAGTTGTGTGTAATGCTTATGGTTGTCATAAATAAAATAAAATGTTTTCATTGTGATAGGTTCATTCTTTAAAACAAAACAAAACAATGTTCTGTTTGCCTTGTGACACAGAAAGATTGTGTGTTCACATTGACCCCTCTTACATCGTAACTTTCCAGGTTTGGCATGGGTTTCATGAGGTTCTCTACCAATTTTTATGCCTTCATGTTCTTTGGTTTACTTTCAAAAGCATCCAAAACTTGAAAGCTAGTAAAACAAATCTAAGTTGAAAAGCAGTTCAAAATGAACTGATGATCCAAGACACTAGCGCTTCCATCAAATGATTAAACACCTCTACTACAAGATTCAAAGCAGAGACAGCTTCATTACCTCACACAACCCAGCGGCTGTTTTACTGAGGGAAAAAAATGGATCAAAACTAGAAGCTCATGATGTCCAAGTACGAAACGTTCAATAAAAGCTTATATGTACAAAGCACTCATTGTGAGGGACATTTTATTAACTAATCATTTCAGAGGGAATTAATTCTTTGGCACTTTAATATATAACTCGTGCCTACTCCTGGATGTTTTAAAGAAATCAACTTGGTCAGCAATTCCTGTGGAAGGGTTATCAACTGTTGCCCTTGAAGCATTTTCTTTTTGCTGTATCTTGCTTGTCTCTGACAGGATAATAAATACTGCTGTTCTATAAAAACAAAAAATAAGTGAAGAACAGTTTACCCATAATTTTCCTTATCTATCTACATAAACACAATGATCACATCTTTAAAATTAAAAACAATCATTACTCCAGAATTTGTAGCATCTTTTATTTCTTGCACCCTATCTCAAAGGTAATTCTGGGTAGAGACACATACTATTAATTGGTTTTTTAAAAATGATCCAGCACTTCCTCTTTCCCTAAAGTCTTATATAATATGATATTCTAATTGCTATTCAGAAGGAGACTAGACCATCAGTGAGATGCCCTAATTCTCACATATAGAATGCAGCAATCTAGCTCTGTGGGCGTTTAAAGTCAATGGATGGTGCTCCACTAAAGCAAGAAATTCATACACAATTCTGCAAGGTGTTCACAGTCTATTTTCGTTCTAAGATTTCTGAGAGCATGAAGCATTAGTTAAGTATCAATTGGTATCTTGACTCTCTTTAACTGTCTCCGAGTGGACAGGGTATAGACAGACAATTGATAGGTTTGGATCCCCTTCCCTGGTTGATAGTAACTAACCAAGAACAGACAGTTTATTAGGCATGCCTATCAAACAGTTTGATGCTCCCCACCCCTTTCCCCAGCCTCTCTCTCAGAAACATTCCCAAGGATATGGTAGAGCTGCTCCCTAGTCAGGAAACAAAGAGATTGCTCCCCCAGCTCACAGAAACAGACTGCTGCCAACTCTATATATTAATGCCAATTGTTGGACAGGTATTGCTTACATCGATCGGAGATTGTGGATTTGAACTGGGTCTCTCTCTCTCTCTCTCTCTCTCTCTCTCTCTCTCTCTCTCTCTCTCTCTCTCTATGTTGCTGCATGCTCGGGATAGCTGAAAAGGAACCACTAACAACACTGTGTGAATAGGCCACATGGGTGAAGGGGGCAGAAGTGAAGGGAGAGAGGGGCAGGGAAAGGAGGCAAAAAAAGGAGAATGAGTGCATCTTCAGATTTTAGTGAATAAAGATGCTTA
The DNA here is from genome assembly GCF_950005125.1 of Chionomys nivalis. Classification (NCBI taxonomy): domain Eukaryota; kingdom Metazoa; phylum Chordata; class Mammalia; order Rodentia; family Cricetidae; genus Chionomys; species Chionomys nivalis. The sequence continues at coordinate 48,475,607 of NC_080087.1, forward strand.
TGAACAGGCCCCAGTGAGTTGACTTCACAGCCATTGCACACCATGATGGTTCAACAAGAAGAGCTACATCTAAGACTGCCAGCCTCCACTGATCATGTTCTTTCCACGGGAAGGAGCCTAGTCTATCGGTAGCTTCTGCTAATCTTGCTGAAACAATCCCGGCACAAAAGACAAGTCCGTTAGGCAAACAGAATTATTTCATCACAATTTTTAAAATATTTTCTTATTTTTTTAGTCTCCTTAAAGATATCCTTTTTCAAAAGAATAATGTGTCCTTACCTTAGATGAGGGAAACTTATTATAATATGAAAGATGAAATTTTTGAAGAGTTCAAGAGAAAAACAAGGAATGATTTTTGTTTAAGTCTAAATGTTATAACCCTAGAGTTACGTTCTATATATTTTTAAGATAAAGATGTCATCACCCAAATTAAATCTCAGTTTCCCCTCTCTACATAGAAAATAATGCCACTCAAGTCACAGATCGCATAGGGCTCAGTAAAAAGCCAAGTTCTCCCCATGAAAGCCATTACGTTCTTTCCCTGCGTTGCTCTCATGGACTTGACTTGGGCAACGGAACTGGGCTGAATACATGATACCTAGGACTTCCCTTCTCCAAAGTGTTTTTTTTTTCTTCAGTCTTATTATCAAAATCACGATACGATAGGGAGTTGAGACAGGTGTCACTAACACATACTCTACAAATGAGGAGACCAAGACCGGAGAAATGACTCAGCCACAGCCTTGTGGCTAGGTAGAGGCAAAGGAATGATAAAGCCCCAAGTCCCTTCAAACCTACCTCTGTGACTTTATCAATCTGGACATTAAGATTCATTATATATGCAGGACGGCACCGTGACCTCAATGATAACAAATGAACTATTGCATTGGTGTTTTCTAATTGGATGAGAAAAATAATAATTTAATAATTAAGAATGTATTATGCTTAAAATACTGGCGATTTAAAGGCTGCAAGTATTCATAGAGAACAAGGTACACACATAATCTGTATGAAGCCATCATCTTCCCTATTCTTTTGCTTTTCATCTTTTTAAATCATCTTTTAAGTGCGGTATTTGGGGATGTATTAACCAAAGCTAAACACGGCAAGGTAAAATTGGACTTTCTATTGTCAATTCATGTCTCACTTAAGAGTGAAATTCTTATTTGATATTAGGCAGAAATGTCTATAAATATGTTATTATAAACATCAGATTTTAACAAGCAATTTTTAATAGCATGCAAATAAAATAAAATACTTTCCAAATAAAAATATTTCTTCAAATTATTTCTCTACATATATTTCTGCTCTCAGCAGAGCTTTATGACACAAACAGCTCCATATGAGCACATCAGAGAATCTCTGCTACCCAAACTGTACCACACAGAAACCTGTATGAATAATGCGATTGGATGGGCTGCCCTGCCGAAGCACTGAAAAGCACACACTCACACAGCTGGTTAGGTGAATTTTCCCTATCAGCTCATCAATCATTTTAAGTTAGTTAAGTGGCAAGAATCCCTTTCACGTCACATTTGAGTGAGGGTACTAAAGGAGATCCCACTTTCAAGAGAGAAGAGTCCTCATTCTAAAACATGTCTGTCCTTGATAACCCACTATGCAGATTCCAGCACTGAAGGCCAGGGCGCTCCTCTGGCTCAGCTTCGGAGCGCAGTAACCAGGCACCTGCTTCTCAAACCCTTCCCTCAATATTTTGCACTTTTGTTCTGGTCTGGTCCAGGCCTCTAGCCTCTTTCCTTGCTCCAAAGCCACCAAGTCTGCACAGCGACTCAAGCATCAAGCAGAAGTGTTTTTCCCCTTCTGTCTGGGGATGAGGATGGAAGTAAGGGTGGGGGCCCTCACTACGACCCTATGCCCCTGGGGAGGAGAGTCAGTGCCACCAGGGCGGAGCAAAAAACAGCGCGAGGTTGATGACTTCCACGCCATCACCAGAACCCGGTGCCTTCCCGCCTCCGCCCAGGCCATGTTCGGGGGTCCCCAGAGCGCAAAGCTGGGATAAGAGTGGAAAAGGGAAGTGAAACAACGTGCGGATGCGAGGCGTGAGTGTGGACACACACAGGGCAGCTGCAGGTAGAACAACCTCGCCTCTCCCCAACTCGCTCCCCGGACCTGCCTGCAGCCCCGCCACTCTGGAGATCCCGGCGCCAGGACAAAGCTGCCGCGGCCTCTCTGCGAGCGCAGGGAGAGCTCGCCCTGGCTCACCGATCGCCCTCTGGCCGGGACCCTGTCCCAAAGGACCTCGGGGACGTCCGATCGAGCGAGGGGACCTTGGGCTGGGCGCCCGAAGCGCCTGTCCCTGGCGTCCCCGCTCGGCGCCTGAGCTCACCTGTTCAGCACTTTGCGGATCCTCTGGCGCATGCCAGCCCGGGAGGAGGCGGACAGGCTCCCGCCGCCGCTGCCTTCAGCTGGCAGGTTCTCGATGGTGGTCACCACATGGTTCGGCGGGGCCGGCGGTGGTGGCGGCTGCAGCTGGGGCTGCGGAGGCTCCGGGGGAATCATTGAGGCGGAGGCGGTGGCGGGAGACTCTCAGAACGCTACCGGGCACATAGTGCGCGGGCTCCGGGCCCGGGAACACGCAGAGAACCCGGCCAAGCAACCCCGGCCCGGGGAGGCGGTGCCGCCTGCGAAGAGACGAAGCGGGGAGGCACCCGCGGCTCCGGCCGCCGCCTCCCAGCGCAGTGCCCTCGGCTTGCTCCCCAGTCCTGGTAGCACACCCTCGCTCCGGGCCGCCGCTTCTTCCCGCCCGGGCTCTTCCCGAGCCGCGACCCAAGTCCTGGCACACCCCGCCAAGTGGCTGCGAAGGGGGTCGGAGGGAACCCGGAGCCGCCGGGTCCACTGCAAGGACCGTGCAGAGAGAGGCACGGAGCTGCCAGGCTTCGCCTTCTGTCCCAGTGCCCAGGGCTTGTCCTGGAGATGGCAGTTGCGGTGGCGCTGCTTCAGCTGGTGCCGGCTTCCCTCAGAAAGCTGCCGTCTGTGTCTCACAGAGTGAGAGACCGAGAGTGAACCTGAAGCGCCGGGCGGGGGCGCCGCGCTGGCGGAGTGGGTCGGGGCGGGTGGGGGGGGGGCACTCGCGCTCTGCTGTCGCCAGAGGGCGCTCCGGCGGTGCCTTGGTGTCCCCAACCCTCCTCCTGGCTTCTAAAGAAGCCTTAGGTCTAGGGTGCTGTGACTGGCGGTGGATGGTTTTGTCTTTGTCTTTAGGGCAGCACTGGATGGATTCTCCCTCTGCTACTGGGGAGGACTCATCTCGCTTCTGCGGAGGCTCTGAGGAATCCAGCACCACCGGCCCCGGGCAGCGGTACGACGAGATCGCTGTTGGTCCAGGTTACAGATCCAAATTGAACAACCGAAATATCACAACTACTCTCATCAAAATGAACCTGCAGGAAATGGGAAGAAAAACAGTTTGTCACCAAAAAAGGCATTCTGGGAATTGGGGAAAACAAACCAAGCTACCACAAAACATCTCCGTTTCGGCGATGGAGCGCGGAAAGGAAAGCCAGCGGACTCTAATGGCACTTCTGGAAATAACAGAGATCCTGGGCAAGTTCTTAAATTCTGGGACAAGGCGACTCATGAGTTTTCCCGGGCGCTGTAAGAGTTAAATGAAGTAAACTACCCAGCAGGAGGGATCAGTGGCTCCTTCAAGGTCCTCCCGCTGTCAAAGGGATAACTATGTGTTAGCTACTGAAACCCCACTCCTAATCAAGACCACTTTCTACCGAATGGGCTTTCTCCCATGCATTCTTTATACCTATTGATCCGCACTTTAATCAGTAATTGACTCTGGAAATTTTTTCAAATGTCCCTTAGTCCAGATTGCCTGGACAAGTATCTTGCAATGAAAATGAAATGCATTTAAGATTTTTCTCCGCTTTTCTGCAGAAGGGGAACTAATCACACTGAGTTCGTTTAACGGGTTTTGCTCACACAAAAGCACGTTGATACTGCCACTGAATCCAAATGCTCTGGGACCTACTGTTTAGGATGTTCAGAGTCAAATATAACATTAAAAAGTAGTAAAATATATCGTTTCAAAAGAGGAAAACGGGGTACAAAAAGAAGCCAGTCCCTTTTAAAATACTGGGGATACTCTTCATTTTAAAAATGGGGTGAGGCAGAGCTCTGTGAGTTTGGGGCCAGGCTGGTCTACAAAGTTCCAAGACAGTCAGAACCGCACAGAAAAATCCTGTCTCAGGCAAAAATGGATAAATAGGCACGTAAAAAAAAACCTCTCTAGTCTATATTTAAGCATCTGTCAAACCCAGTTTCTACATGAACCATCCCTAGGGTCCCTTTCTACAAAATTCCACCCAAATTGGAACATTTGCCATTTTATAATTAGAACATCACCCCATGCTTCCTTAGAGACATTTCATTCTAGAATATTCACCCAGATTCTCAGGACAGGTACAAGAATTACTACAAACAAGAACAAGGCTTGTAACCTTGTGAACATTAAAATTCCAATAGATTACAATGAATTTGCCCTTGGGGAACTACCAAATGTAACAGACATGAGTAAAATGCACTTCAGTTAGACCTGGCAACAAATCTCGGTGGAAACATCTCTATTAAAACAGCATTTATGGTCATTTCAGGTGTCTTTCTTGAATGACTGGTTGTTCCAGTGCCCTCTTGCCCTCTCACACTTGGCTTGTTTCCTTTTGAATGTGTTTGGCATATCACAGCTCAGTCCTGTTTCTGCATATATATCATTTCTCTAGACCAATTATTAAATCCTTATGCTCTAAATCTCCACTGAGCAGGAAAGCAACAATGGGGTAAGAGGTGGTGCTGGCTGGTTTGTCAGCTCAACACAAGAGTCATCTGAGAGAAGGAAACTTCAATTAAGAAATTGCCCCCATAAAATTGGGCAAGCAAGCCCGTAGGGCATTTTCTTAATCAGTGATTGATGGGGGAAGGCTCAGCCCAATGTGGTTGTGCTATCCCTCAGCTGGTGGTGTTGGGTTCTGTAAGAAAGAAGACTGAGCAAGCCATGAGGAGTAAGCAAGTAAGCAGCTCCCCTCCATGGCCTCTGAACCAACTTCTGCTTCCAGGCTCCTGTCCTGTTTGAATTCCTGCCCTGGCTTCCTTCAGTAATAGACTACAATGCGGAAGTATAAGCCAAATAAACCCTTTCCTCCCCAACTTGCTTTTGGTCTTGGTGTTTCATCATAGCAATATTAACTGTAACTAGTTCAAGGTGTGAAATTTCAATCCTGCTGGTGAGAAAAGACTTTGTATTATATCATAGATGGGTGAAACCTCCCGGATTCTGTGTTCCACACTCAGCTCTTAAATAACTAAGTAGCATGTAAGAGATGGGGAAACATGTCAAAGGTGCAAATATCACAGCAGTAAGTTTGACATGAAATTAAAGAGAAAAAATACGAAAACTCATCTTCCCTCCTCCCTGCTGTGAGAGTGCCACTTGTCTCTGTCTCAAAATCTATTCTCCAGGACATCTTATTGAATTGGTGGAGGGGTGGGAATCAAATCTGACTCTCAGTGGTGGCACATGGGTCCACAGCTCCCTACATAGTTAGTGGCCTGATCGTATTGCAAAACGTCCCTTCTGGTGGTTTCCCCCGTACTATTACATCACCTGAGTAGTTCTGAAGACACGCATTAATTCTGTTGAATTCCTTAAGGGATCAGAAGTAGACTATCAACTCAATTGCACCATTGTGTAGTGTTGCTTATTTTGAAATCATTTAACTCATGGAAGGATGTATGTAATTTGGCTTAAGATCCAGACTTCAGAGCCACTAGGCATCTTGATCAGTTTGTTTAACATGAAGTAAATCTTTGCATTACAGTGAAAATAACATCAGAGTCAGGGTCCAAAAGCACCTGAGACCATCCCCAAATTACTGAGAAGTTTCCTGGCTTACCCTTGTTGCTGTGAAGTAGCCATATATCTTCCTCTGTCGTTTTCTTTTCTTTTTTTTAAAAAAAATTATTCTATTTTTGTTTCACATCATGACTCTTAATCCCATTCATTCCCAGTCCCTTCACATCCCCTCTGCCCCTTCACGCCCCTCCCATGAATAAAACAAAATTCATGAAAAAGAAAGGAAAGAAAATAAAATGAGAAAAATTTTAAAAGGGGAAGAAATTAAAAATCTCATGGAAGCTGCAATGCGACCCAGAAAATCACACCATATACCCCTTGGTCCATACATCTGTACTTGCCCGTGTTCATTGCAAAGAATCATTGGTCTGGTTCCAAACTGCTGGTGTCCATGCCATGTCAGATGCTGGACCCTCTCTAGGACTCCTCCTGGACATCCTGCTGCCAGGATGTATTGTAGAGATCTGCCAATTTTGACCTACGGGTCAGGTCATTTCAAGTGCTCCAGCAGATCATAGATGGGGCAGGCCAACTCTTAGCCCTGGGTCTGGGCCTGGGGAGCAGTAGAGTTGGTCTGCCAGATGGGAAATGGGGACAGCTCTCCCATGGTCACAGCTCAGGGTCACCTCTATCACGCCTGTTCTAATAGTGTTCACTCAGTTGTGCTGTCCTGACAAGTGCAGGGCCTGTTCTCCCGACTTCTGCAGCTGGTGGGGGTAAAGAATGGCTCTCCCGCTCTTATGACCACAGGGCCAGCTCTCTCACATGCCTCAGGCATTGATGGGGGGATATCTCTCCCCAGCCCACGTCGCTATCCCCATGTCACTATGTGGCAGATGGGGGGGGGGCTGGGTCTCTCACACTCCCATCCTCGGAGTTGGCTCACCTATGTTCTCGTCAACAGGAATCTCTGCTGTGCTGCCCAGAGTGCAGAGTTTGCTTTCCCATGTGTTGCAGCTGCTCAAAGGGGCTTCCTCACCTTCTCAGCCCACTCCCTTCCTCTCTCTCTCTCTCTCTCTCTCTCTCTCTCTCTCTCTCTCTCATCCCTTCAGACATGCCTCTGCCCACAGGACCTGAAACATTCTGTGTCTATCTACCTTTCTCTCTCTCTCTTTCTCTCATCTCCTCAGATGTGCCTCTGTCTATTGAAATATTCTATGTCTGTCTGTCTCTCTGTCTCTCTCTGTCTCTCTCTCTCTGTCTCTCTCTCTCTCTCTCTCCCATAGCTTACCTCTGCTTACTCCAATAGAGGCCTGCTGACTGGTGCTGCAAGGTGCCAGGTGGGCCCGTGTTTTCTCTTCTGAGCCCTGGGAGGGCAGCCCCAAGCCTGTGTGTGGTCACCCTGTCCCATTCAGGTCACCCTGATGCAGGGCTAAGCCATGTTTCTTCATCACAAGGAGATAATTATAGTGCCCCCCCACACCCGGCACAATAGGTGGACTCCTGCTTGGTGCATTTGGCTGTGTTCTGTCCACCCGGCTTCATGGCATGGGGTTGGCACTTGACTGGAGGCCCGCTGTGGGTCAGGTTTAGAATCTCCTGCCCCTGCCTGGCTGAGTTGTGTTCATCACTAATACAGGCCTGAATTGAACCTGTGGCTCCTACTTGAATATTGGCCCACACATACCTGAGAGTCTGGGGTAGGTGTCATTTTCTTAATAACCTTCTTTCTCTCCTAAACCTGATTGAATATAACATACACACAAGTACACACACACACACACACACACACACACTGTCATACTAAGTGTTTTATTGCTGTGAAGAAACATCATGACCAAGAAAACTACTGCTTGTTGGGGTTGGAACTTGGCCCCTTTGTTCAATTAGATCTGCATCTGCTTTCTGTTGTTCTTGGTTTCCTTCACTGCGTAAAGGTTTCTTGAATTCCTTTTTACAAATTAGAAACTTAGCTTGGTAAGACCATGTCCTGTGGTCACTATTTCCTTTATTGTATTTAACAACAGGCTTTTCTTTAAACTTTCTATCTCCTTGAGCACTGAACTTAACTCCATTATACTTCCTGGTTTTTCTTTTCTCCTCAACTTTACATTTTGTATTTTTCCTTGCTCAGCTTGCTCCTTTTCATCATAGAACTGCATAAGAGTAGCTATTAGTAACCACAGAGCACTGTAAATACTAGACTGTCTTGAAATCTCCTCTGACAATGCCTTTAATCCAAAACTCTTCAATTTAGCCTCAGGCAGATTTTTAGGACTAGAGCAAACAGCAGCCATATTCTTTACCAAAATGTCATGGGAATAATCTTTAGGCCACTTACTAATATCTTTCCCCTCTGAAACTTCATGAACAGCCTCACAGCATTGTCTACCATGCCTCTAATAGGATGACCCATTTAAGCCTTGCTTAACTCATTCAACTATTTTCCTAATCAAAGTCTAAAATTTCACATTCTGCTGACACAAGGCAGGCCTAGTCCATAGTACCAATTTCTACCTTGGTCACTGTTCTACTGTTGTAAAAAGACACCGCAATCAAGACAACTCTTACAAAGGAAAGCATTTAGTCAAGCTGGTTTACAGTTTCAGAGGTTTAGTCCACTATCATCATGGTGGGGAGCATGGTGGCACACAAGTAGGCATGGAACTGGAAAAGTAGCTGAGAGTTCTATATCTATTATGACAGGCAGCAGGAAGAGAGCCATTAGGCCTGACAAGGGCATTTGAAACCTCAAAGCCTAGTTACAGTGACACATTTCTTTCAACAAGGTAACACCACTCTAATAAAGCCACAAATGCCTCCCAAGAAGTGTATGGCAAAGCATTAAAATATATGAGCCTATGGAGATCATTGTCATTCAAACTACCACATGTACATACACAATCGAACACATAACATCTAGATAGTTTCAGGATTTTCACTCACCTTATTAAACTCATTCATGAGTAAAGAGAAGAGATAGAAAAGATGTGAATTATGTAGGATGTCCTTCTGTATATGTGTTGCTTTTATAGGTTGATGAATGAAGCTGTTTCAGCCAGTGGCTTAGCAGAGCAAAGCCAGGTAGGAAATCTGAACAGAGATATAAAGAGAGTAGACAGAGTCAGAAAGATGCCATGTAGCTGCCACAGGAGGCAGATGCCACATAGCCGCCCAAGAAGCGAGAGGTAACAAACCATGGGCCTCATGATAAAATACAAAATAATCGAAATGGGTTAATTTAAGATATAAGAGCTAGCTAGAAATATGCCTGAGCTGTTGCCTAAACAGTGTTGTAATTAATATAGTTTCTGTGTGATTATTTGGGTCTGGGTGGCTGGGAAACAAGCAAGCAGTCTCCACTTACATGTGGAGAGAAAGGAAAGAAAGAGAATAGAATGGGTATGTCATTACATTTAAATCCAAGAAATGGATAAAACAATTGAGACATCAAAGCCCAAAACTTACATAAGCACCCATTCATCAAAGATAGTCTGTAAATGGTTATTGCAGATGTGGTATGTACAAAACAGGGAAAGAGACAATAAGCAACAGGAGGCAAGACGTCACATATTTCACACCATGTTTTTGCTTAATAATGCAATTTTTGTCACTCATTTTGGAAACTTGCTCCTCTTATGTAAAGTATGAAGGCTTAGTGGGTAATAATTGGCTCTAGATAAAGGAGCTAGAAAATGATGTTAGTGTGATACTAGTTGTGGATGAAGACTAATTTTACAGGGTCAGACTATGAGTTAATAAGTTTAAAGTAGCTGTGCATTCTTATAAAATGTTCCATTTCTAAAATTATAATAGGTAGACATCTTTGTCATGGTGATACAGAAAGTCTCTGTTAATAGATTAAAAAATGTTTTCTCAAACGTTAAGCAAATAATTCGGTTCTGTGGATCATAATTTACCCATGCCCTTATTTAGTCAAAGAAATAATCCTATAGGATTCGTTATCTCAATGGATGAAGATCATCTTATTATTTAAGTACCCAGCAAAATTGTCTATGGAGGCTGGGGAACATGACTGGTGGAAGCAGACTGTGTTGTCTATGCAAAAGCCTTGGTTTTATTCTCAACACTGAAAATAAGTGGTGAGTGATACACCCCAGAAATCGTCACTATTTATAATACTTCATTACCTATTATCTGTGAATAGAGAAAAAAATTCATATAAAATACACTTATCTTCTGCTTATAACTTTAAAATCTCCCACTAAACAACTTAGTTGATAAAATATTAATGCAAAATGCTGCGTTACTTGGATACTGACTTTGTGACTAGGTAGGAAAAATGTTATAATATAAACAGGGGCCAAATAATCTCAGTTCCAACTCTGATATTATTTCCTGACTCAGTCAACTTTAGGCATTTCTTTTAAACTTTCTGAGAATCAATGCCTTAATCTATAAAAGGGAAATAATAAAAAAAATATATTTCAGAACTCATCTAGACCAATAATGTATATGTAAGGAATTTGACATGAAAAGTATTCTTTATTAAATGATTGATCTAGACATGCAAGTATATAATATTGATACTTACTTCCCCCCTGAACAATTTTAAAATATGGTTTAGATCTTAGACAAAAGTCAATACAAGGCAGAAGTCAATGCAATGGTTCTTAGGAAAAGGAAACACATGGAAATGAAGACATTATGGACTGAGGGTACAACTCAGTAGTTGGAAGCTTTCCTTGTATGTGTAAAACTCTGAATTCAATCCTCAGTGACAGGGCCGGGCGGTGGTGGCGCACGCCTTTAATCCCAGCACTCGGGAGGCAGAGGCAGGCGGATCTCTGTGAGTTCGAGGCTAGCCTGGTCTACAAGAGCTAGTTCCAGGACAGGAACCAAAAAGCTACGAAGAAACCCTGTCTCAAAAAAAAAAAAAAAAAATCAATCCTCAGTGACAGAAAACAATACTTTGGGCTACACATAAAAGTCTGTATCTATAACCTCAGCACTTGAAAGTGGTGGAAGTAAGAAAGAAAGTCCAAGGCCAGAGGGTAAAATGTCTCAAACAAAGGCAATGAAACATCACAAGTCTCATAGTCCTCCTGTCTTTGTCCTGAGGCATCAGTAAGTCAGTGTGAAGTGATATAATGACCAATCACTAAGAAAATCTTAATGGGTATAAGTGGCAGGGATGGAAAATCAGACCTGCAACTTGGATTTAGTAGACAGAATAACAAAACCCAAACAACATCAACAGCAACAAAACCCCACCACACTTAAGAGCCTAAGTCTCTGAAAATGCCCCTCAAAGTCAACTCTTTTTAAATGAATGTAATATTTTATGTAATGTTTTACTCATTTTGAGAATTCCATACATCTATATTTTGTGTTTTAATTTTTCTATTCCTGTCCCATCCCCTCCAACTCCTCTCACACACCCTCCCTCCCTCTTAGAGGAGGGTAGCACGCAGACACACATGATGCCGGAGAAATAGCCGAGAGTTCTACATCTGGATAGACAGGCGGCAGCAGCAGAAGAGGAGAGACACTGGACCTGGCATGGACTTTTGAAACTTCAAAGCCCATTCTCCATGACACATTCCTCCAACAAGGCCACACCTCCAAATCCTTTTAATCTTTTCAAATAGTACCACTCCTTGATGATTAAACATTCAAATATATGAGCCTATGAAGACCATTCCTATTCAAACCATCATGCCGCCACATTCCCTTCCCAACTTCATGTCCTCTCATATAAATAGAAGATGTTCCTTTTCTCTTCAGGCTTATACAAGCTATTGAAAATCAGTGAGGAAGTCATTGCCTATTATACACCTTTCAACATTGTACTGTAAACATTAAATGGGCAAATCGCCTACCTTTACACCAGTAATAATTCCTCTTGTATTTCTAAGCTCTTTTTATCTTTGAAGAATATCTGCCTACTTTTCTAATAAATGCAAAAAATGTTAGGTTTGTGCTGCGAATGCTTTGCTACTGCAGAACCAGTCTTATCTGCTTGACTCTGTTTAAGGATGGAGGGGAAACAGCCTTCCAGGAGATATCTCCTGAAAATATGCTTCCTGCTGAAGTTAGGAAAACATCAGGAAAAATCAATAAGTTCCTTGAAAAGTAATACAGTTGACTTTTTATATGAACAGAAATTGCTCCTATAAACCCTGGCTATCTTGCACACTTTTGTTGTCTTACACATAGGAAATAACATTATTTACATAAGGAGGCTAGTAAAAATTCATTTTACTCCTATGGTTTTTACACATTGTATTTCCTGACCTTGATTACAAAGACCTATGCAAGATTATATATTTGCTATTTTTAATATTCACTTCTTATTTGCATCAATTTCAAAATGCATATCACCATAAAAATTCCAAACTAATTTTAAGTTTGAGTAACTTGCTTATGGGAAGGTTCTATAACTGATGAGAAAGGATCCTAAGGCATAAGCAGTGTGATATCAGTAATGGGGGTCACCAAGTAAAGAGGGGAGCTACATGCCCTAGAGTCATGGAAGAGAAGCAGCTGGGCATATCTGTGAGGGCTTGCATAGATTACATTCATGGAAACCAGGAGCCCCACCATCATGGTGAGCAGCATTGTTGCATGGGCTGAAGTCCCAGACTGCATAAAAAGGAAAAAATCAAGCTGTGTGCCTAAGTTCACCATTCTCTGCCTTTTCACTACAGACAAAATATGCCCATCTCCCTTGAAGGCTTACTTCCATGTCTGTCTCATCATGGTGGCCTCTACCCCTCAAACTCTAAACTGTCAACTGTAAGCCCTTCCTCCCCAAAGTTGCTCCTTAACAAGAATTTTTCCCAGCAACCAGGCAGGTAATGAGTATGGCTGGAAAACTGTTTAGTGAAGGAAATTAGCTTTGAAGTTTCATAATTCAAACCAAATTATTTCCATATACAGAATATATATGTGTATATATGTGTGTGTATTAATAAACTAATATATAATAAATTATATCCTCGCTTTAAGAATTTTTATTAGAAAATGTAAAGTAATTTCAAACATTTATCTTAGTTTGGTTTAGTTTTGGAAAACACTGAAAATTTTTCACACATTTCATACCACTTTTTATTTTATTTTTATTCCCCTTGGTTTCCTGTGCATTTGCTAGTATAGAGTGGACAAAGTTTCCTCCAATTACAATAACTATGAGAGAAAAAAAGAGGGAGATGATTAAAAATTGGGTTGACATTATAAAGTTTATATTAAAAACTGTGTTTATTCCATGACAAATATTTAAGGACTTAGTACAAATCAGATACTCTAAATCATAAAAATTACTAAGAAATATCCCTGCCATCACATACTCTCAGTTTAGTGAACAAAACGTATCATCCTATAACCAATGAAACTAACTTGCGCTAAATGCTGCACTGAAAGGGTGAGGTAGCACAAGGATAAAGGTAGAGATGCTTGCTTCATGAGAAAGTTAAGGGAGGGAGGAGGCAGGAAGAGTTTCTCCGAGGATTCGATCTGGTGTTGATGGTAGAATGTTGCCTGGTGGAGAGGTGAGGAGTCAAGACCAGACAGACACTCTGAGGCAGAAGTAACCAAGTGAGCAGAGGCTTGACAAAGATACACATGTGTGTGGAGTATGGCTGCCAGCAGATGGAACTAGAACACACATTGGCAACTGTATTTCCCAGAGTTTGGCCATTTCAAAAACAAATGGTACTTCTATTTATTTAACATAATATTTAAATGGCTCTCTAAAACATAAATGCCTAGTTTAGTTTCATATTAAGCAGTAATATCCACGAAATCACACATCTGAAGCACTAATTGCACGGTTCCAGTATCCATTAAAGAAAATAAATAGTACGATTGTGCAAATGCTTGCACTAGCACCACTCACAACTGTCTTTCACGCCCCGGGGCCACCATTCTGCTAGGAGGGAAGGAGTGCCTTCTAGCTTTTGTGGACTGTGGAGGAAGGTGGGGAAAGGCTTTTTCCTGTGAGCATATTCGCTAATAAAACACTGGATTCCTGCCGGAAGGAAGCAGGTAATGATGAAAAACACTAACATAAGTGATTGGAGAGACACTTAACTGAGGAAGGCGAGAAGGAAGAGGGATCACATGATTGCACAGAAGGCAAAGCTTCTTGGTCACAGGAATCTAGTAGGAAAAACAAATGGATGATTCTAAGTTAGGAAATTTAGGGATTGTCTATTTCCTTGTTTTGGTTTTGATGCGCACTTGAACAAGGCTACCAAGATAACTTCTAGCCATAATTAGCTCTTTAAATTTAAATTTCCATTAACTCAGCTTAAGTAAACTTATGTTTCAATTCAGTAGTCACATTAGCCACATCCAAAGTACTCAACAGTCACGTGACTAGTGGTTACTGTATGGAACAGAGAAAACACAGGGCATGCTGGTTACTGCAGAAAATTCCTTCTTTTCCATCTGTTTTTATATACAGTTACAAATAAAAATTAATTACATATATTTGAGACATATAGTATGGTATATTTTAAATATATATACAGATTGTATAATAATTACCACTGTCAAGCTAATTAACATATCTAGCACCTCATGATTGTCATGTGTCTAGATTTTGGAAGTGTGTACGAACCTTGTTCTCTTTGTGATTCTTGAGTAACATAAGATCACATTTATAAAATACAATAAGATAATATAGCTACCATGCTGCACGTTAGATAGCCAGTGTTATTCATCCGATATCATTAAAGCATTGTTCCTTTGAGTAGCAACTCCTCATTGAATAATACTGTACTAGGAAAGCAGGATGTGAGGACTTAGCATCAACAAACTATATTGCTTTAAGGGGAAGATCTCCCAAATAAAGCCACACTAGGAACATTTGAGTCACCACAACAACTAGAAGACGGTGGCCTGATCAAACAGGATATATGATTTTCCATTAACAGGGAAAGATTGCTGTCCTATAGGAGCATTTGATAGTCATCTTGAGCTTGCTTGATTGGCAAGATGTAAAACACCACATGATGAGAGAAATTCTAAACCTTTCATGCTGTTTGCTGGAATTCCCTGGAGCAGCTTCTTCCAGATGATAATAACAAATCAGAAGGAAGGCTCTAAGGAAGAAGGCTCTAAGTTCTACTGAAGGCTATGCATCCAAAACTCTGGGTTTCTACTCAGGGCCACCTATATCCCTTGACCAGGCTGCCTTCAAGCACAGGACATCCCCACTGCTCATCATAATTTAAGACTTCTCTCCTGGACACAATCTTCTCAAACTATTCCTCTCAGTTCCTAGGATGCACTTTTGTGTGTTTCTTGTTTCTATTGACTGTGACCATGTGTTCACTTCTGAGCCTGAACCTTCCTGTCAGTAAGAATGGAATAATATCTGCAGAAAAGACTGAATTAAAAGACTGATGGTCTATCAATTACTCTAGACCTTAGCCAAGGTTGGTCGCTCCAATGTTGCAAATGAGACTTTGGGGGATTGCCCAAGTAGCCTGTCGTCTCTGTCATCTACTGCACATTTTGGAAGCTGCTTGATTGCACTTCCTGCCTACTCAAGTAATATTATTTCCCTTCTCGGGCCTTCAATGGAGTTGAAGACTAGATAGTTGTAGTTACTTTCCTCTTATGATTTAGCCAAGCCATTTCTAATACAAGACTTAGACTTCTTAGGATAGAATGATTATTGAAACTTTTAGCAAACGTTCCTTGCTTAATATTGTTTAGGCTGGTTATAATTCTAGTTTTATACTTGATATCTGTTCTTATTATATACAGTTTTGTATCTTATTTAAACAAAAGGGGGAGGTGATGAGGAACCTCCTTCAGTCAATGACCTTCAAGAAGCTGGATAAGGTTGAGGCATGGTTTGGGGGTACCAAAACGCCCTAGTCCCACCCACACCTTGATGTTGGACCCCCATTCCTGTTCCATGAGTTTTCCCTTTTAATAAAGAAAAACCTTAGAATACCCTATTTGGAGTTAGTTTGGGATTATTTGACTCACGTACCCGCCATTTAACTCATTCTGCATCAAAAGACCGTGGACAGGGAATGCTTAGTAGAAACATAGAAAATTCCAATAAATACCTGTAACATATGTCACAGGACTGTCCCTATCTATCTCGTGGTTTTTACGTAGCTCACAGAGCTGAGTGAAGCTCAATGTCCTCATCTGGGAAGCCTCGATCAATCAAAACCCAATGAATCCCTGTGAGGGTGCTGGAATAGTTAAGTTTCTCACAAACTAGGAGGTGTGACTCTAAAATTGAAGGAACTTGAATGGAAGCTGATGTGTCTCAAGGTTGTCAGTGAGAATAATGACTGTTCCCATAAAACTCCAGACGGATGTCTAATATCATGCCAGAGACACAGCCATCTTTGCAAACAATGATGTGAGCACTGAGTGTGGCAGTGTATTAGTCCTTCCTCAAGGGTCTGAAGGGTGCAGAGAAGCAGAGTTCCAATATGAGCAAAGCAAGGGTCCGAACTCAAGATCAGGCCCTCAAACTAGAGAATCACACAATTAGCATGTACAAGAATGTGTGCACCTCTGTGTACGTGTGCATATGTGCACACATGTAAATGTGCATGTTCGGGGAGGTGAGTACATGCTCATGTGTGGGCAGAATGTAGAAGCCAGAGGGCGACCTTGGGTGTTGTGCCTCACGTACCAGCCACCCTTTATTTCTGAAGCAGCGTCTCTCATTGGCCTGGAGCTCAGCGATTAAGGTAGGCTAGCCGGCCATCAAGGCCCAGCCTTTAGCGTATCCCACCAGTGTTGGATTGCAAATGTTCTCTACAGACACAGCCTACAGAGGATACAGCCTAGGCTTCTTGACTGGGTTCTTTCCCTCTCACAGCTAAAGAAATAAGAGACAGAAATAAATCTGAGGCACAGCAGGTAGCATCAGAGAAATCGCAAACACCACAGACAGAAACTGCATTTGGGGGAAAAAAAAGTGTTTATTGTGGGGGAGGGAGTAAACACTAGCATAGCAAACCCACAGAGAAAAGGACTCTCTGCAAGGCGTGGGAGAGGAGGGAGACTTGGAAAGTGGAAATCCAGTCTCTTCTTGAGGCCTGGGGCTTTTAAATCCTTTGAAGAGTCGTCCTTCCGTACTTTATTTAGGGATGGTCAGTTTAAAGACTGATAAGATGGTTGTTTGAACTGCAACATGTATGGATTCCCTATCCAGCCTGGAACTTGTCCAGCCAGTCTGTCAACAGGGTCCCAGGGGGTGAAAGATCAACACTCCCAGGATTTTGTCTCAAGTCAGGAGGTTGAGGAAGAAGCTGGCCATCTTGGAAACTCTTTGTCTTTATTACCTATGCATGGTCCTTCTCTGTATCTGTCTGCTTACGATGAGGTCTGTCTGACTCCTGGTTTTTTATTTTCCATGTGTCCTGGAAGTAAACTCAGGACCTTACCAGCAGAGCCATCCCCCCAGCCCAGCGAGTACTATCTCAATTCATGCACCAGCATTTATTTTTGACTAACAAACTTCTCAGCATATAGCTTGTATATTCTTGTGTGTATTCTTGTGTTTGCGAGAGCTTTGAGCGTTCTGAGGTGCTCTCTCTAATCACACACTAAATCATTTCACAGAACCAAAAAGGAGGCGTACACATCATGTCTAAGACTACTTAAAGATGCCACTTAAAGACGCTCCTCTGCTGATCTGCGAAATCTAAGAGGCATTTCCCTCAGTTTACTACAGACAAAACGAACTGTGAGAAGAGCCAGGGGAGCCCCGCATGATAACAGGGACTCAGACAACTTCACAACTCCCCACAGCTTAATCACTGGGTCAGACAAAAAAACTCAGATCAGAAAACCAGGCAAGTTGCCATCCGCCTTGTAAGGGCTGCTTACAAGGGAAGCCGGAGACCCTCCTCCACTTTAGTCTCCCTTGGAACTTCTTTCCAGTTGTCATGGGGAACTTCCCCCAAGGAAGCAAAGTGTGAGGAGGAAGGAAGGGGAGGAAGGCAGAGAGAAGGGTCAAAGGATACACTGGCCTGTTAGGTTCTGCCTCGGCAGCAGCAACCCGCCTCTGCCGCCAAAGCAGTTACGTCATCACCTGTCACACCAGGTGTCTTTCCAGGGTCAGCGACAGATGCACCCTTTAAAAGTGCCTGCCAGAGCACAGCTCGCTCTCCTGTCTCTCTTGGCTCTTACTCCTGTCTTTGCCTCCTCTTTCCTCTTTGCCTCTTTTTTCTCTCTTGTCTCTTCTTTCCTCTCTTGCCGCTCTTCTTCCTCTTGTCTGTCTGTCTGCCTGCCTCTCTCTTGTCCCCACTCCAGCATGGCTTTTTGCTCTTCTCCTCCCCCAATAAATCTCTTGCACTAATTGCATTGTGGGATTTGCCTGGCAGCAGGGCCCGCAGAAAGGTACCCACTTCGCCTTTCTCTTTTATTTATCATAACACAGCCACGTTTGTGTGTTTAGTTCTTACAGAGTTTTATAGTGAGGATGGCGGAAAGAGACCCAAGTTCTTGTACCTGCCATTTACTTGGAGTGTTTGAAACTGAGAAAGAACAAAAACTACTGAAGAAAATCTGTTAGACATCTGAAACGAGGTACTTCTTCATATCTTATCTCCCTGGAATTCTAAGATGAGTTCTAATTGAGACAACAGTGACCAATAATACCCCTCTGTTGCCCAAGCCTGGTTAAGGACTGAACTCTCCTTAGAAGGCAACAATTTTTAAAAATTCAGTTGCAGACAGATGGGGATTATTAGTTTTAGGCCACAGAAACCATATCTGAAACAAGGGGGTGGTATCTGTTCACTAAACCAACAACAGAGATCTCAGAAGGACTGCAGGCCTCTCTCTCACCGTATGCTGGATTGGCTGGAGTTACCTGGAGCCCTTGCGCTCTGATGAGAGTTCTCCTCTCTCAGATCTGCCCCATGCTTAGTTCAAAGGCAGCAAAGAGTGCATACCGTGTAAGCACAGGTACCTGGGAATTAATATGCCTCAAATATCTCACTCCTGCCTATCACTTTCTTCACAAAAGACTTACGTAAGATAGACTTTCTTCCCAGTGGGACTTTACTGGTATCAAAGGTGTGGTCATCTTACCAAAGTGCCAGCATGCCTCCTCCTGTGGCGCCATTGCTGCACTATCAAGCCTGCCTAGAAAACAGAAGCAGGTCGAGAACAAATCGGCTAATGATGTGACTGGAAAGGACACCCTCAATTAGGACAGTCTCATTAAGTATGGAAGAAGTTAATGCTCCATATGGACAGGAAGGTTGTAATCGCTAATATGTCACCATTTTTAAAATAATTAGGGTATTTTCTCTTTTAGAATAAAAAGCAAAGTCCTTTAAAAATGTTTTTCATTTCCCACCCAGAACTGAATAAATATGTGTTAGGTGACAAGATAAAGGAGCCAATAAGATGTTGGCTTACTGATTATTATGAAAATCAGTTTGGAGTTTGGGGGTGTTCCTTGCAGTTTCATTATTGTGGGCAAACTCGGTGAAGAGAGAGTTGAAGAGGGAACATAAAGCAAAAAGTCATTTCTCTTTATTCAATGACTTAAGTAAGTTTTTTATCTTATTTCGAGAGGGAGAGAGAGAGAGAGAGAGAGAGAGAGAGAGAGAGAGAGAGAGAGAGAGAGAGAAAGAGAGAAAGCTTTTTCTCACATACAGACACAGCACTTGCTTTAGACTGTTAAAAAAGAACCACACAGAAGAGCAGAGCCACTCTTAGAACTATGTAGCTATTACTCTGTTACATTGTTTCCCCAAACTCAAGGCTGGAGCTTGACTCTCTTAGAACATTTGCTCAGCCTGCACAGCACCCTGGGTTCAATCCCCAGCACTCTGTGATCCCAGTACCAGGGGCCAGGGGAAGAGAAAGGAAGATCAGAAGGCCTCAGAGGAAAAAAAAAAGATGAATTAAGATAAAAATGTCCCCACTAAAAACACTTTGTGTTCAGTAATGCACATTTGAGAATTATAGGATGAACTGAAGGATGGTGGGTGACCTCTGTCCTCTGAGAGAAGCATGTACATGGAAGAACCAAAAGGACAACTGGAAAAAGGGACAATAAACATGCTTTACTCTTTTTGCTCTGTTAACTCAGTCTGTATCCTCAGCACATTAGAGTAGGCCTGTGTCGAGAACTGTGCACTCTAATCCATGAGCCAAGATGCTACTGACCCACTGTTACCTCCGATGCCCGCAGGGAGCCCTGGTGAGAAGCAGGCAAACTAAAGTGTTCTTCTCTCATGGTGGCAGCTATTTTCCAATACACTGCTGTTGAAGTCTTCTAGAAGAGAAGAACTTCAGAAAAGAGGCAAGTGGCACAGCACAAAGGTTCAGTCTTCCCAGTAAATGTATTCATAAAGCTCTGGTAAATCCCCACAAAGCATGAGCACAGAGAGGGGGTCAATGTTTAACAGTTACAGCACTCCCAATAACAACCTCCCTTAACATGAACCTAACTAGGTAGATGAGTCAACCTAACCATGACATAAATATTGGCTCAGTAGACTTCTTAGTCTCCAGTCAACATAACCAGACTCCTGGCTGTACACTGCATTTTCACTCTTAAGATATATCATTGGAATACAGCCCCAATTGCTATAACTGGATGAAAATTTATAAAGTACAGTATGGAAGGCTCAGGAAACATCACAGAAGATGGGAAAACAGATTATAAGAGCCCAAGATACAGGACTACTGCTGAAGCAGAGTTCCTTCTAGACAGCACAGGATTGTTGCTCTCATGAGCTCTCAACAGTATGACTGCCTGCACCGAACTTGCAGAGGCCACACCAGTCAGCATGCAAACATGAATGGAGGAGAATTGCATGTGGTCCCAAACCCACATGAAGAGCTACAGGCAAGTCGATGGCTGCTGTTCTGTGTTTTGGTTTTGTTTGTTTACTTGTGTGCAGAGACAAGACCACAACCCTAAACGATCAACCATAAACACATGTACATAAAGACAACATTAATTGAACTCAATGGATTATATATTTGGTATCTTTATATAGTAATTATTATATATTACATATAATAAATATGTAATATTTATTAGATAAATATTAGGTATATTTATCTAATCCATCTTGGCTCATGGATTAGAGTGCACAGTTCTCGACACAGGCCTACTCTAATGTGCTGAGGATACAGACTGAGTTAACAGAGCAAAAAGAGTAAATCATGTTTATTGTCCCCTTTTCCAGTTGTCCTTTTGGTTCTTCCAGGCACATCCTTCTCTCAGAGGACAGAGGTCACCCACTTCCCTTTAGTTCATTCTGTGTAGAGATAAAGAGATATTAGATATATAGATATAAAACAAAAATAAACGTTTAAAAAAGGGGTGTTTGGGAGGACAAAGGAGGAAATGGGGGGAAGAGATGGTACTGATACAAATGCAGTATCCTCGTGTATAGAATCCTCAAATTAAAAAATACTGCTTATAGTAAATAAATAATTAAATAAATATTATGTTTAAAAATATTATGATAAATAACAAATACATTGCATATTGTGGTTCACAGATGTTTTTAAAAACAATAATTCTCCCACAAGATAGGCAAAGTCTTAATTAAAGATGTGATTTTTGAAAACTCCACAGGGAAAGACAATAAAGCCTGGGTACGGTGATGCACAGCTGTAATCCAGTATACACAAGACCGAGGTGGGAAGATCATAAGTTTGAGGCCAGCCTGGGATGGATAAGACCCTTTGAAAGACAAAGATGAGGAGGAGAAAGACGCCAACAATTCAGTGCATGACATTTGATTTTTTAAAAAATTAAAATTCAATCCCAATGGTATATACCTGTAATCCCAGGCAGGAAAATCAGAAGGGAGTTCAAGGTCATCCTCAACTACACACTAAGTTGGAAGCTAGCCTAGTGTACATGGGACCATTCTAAAACAGCAACAACAAACCTTAGAAAATTTAAGTTTAATAGGTAGCTTTTACAGATTACCAAGTATAGTGAGCCCTCCGGCTTTAATCAACATTAGACAATGTAATGAGAATGTCAGAGTTAAGGGAGGAAATTGATTAAGTGATTCATACATTACACTGGTAAATTATTTAGAATGCATTTTGATGGGATCATCTCTTTTGCTTCAAGATAATCTCAGTAATGAAGTACCAGTCACGTTTCTACCTAATCCTCAACCTGACATCACTGGAGATGTCTAGTAAGAAGCCAAAAGAGGACTTTGGCTTGTTTCTAACTTCACTTGTTTTAGAGAAGGTTTTTAATAAGGGCTTGGGGGTATAATTCAGTAACGCGGTGGAGGCCTGAGCAGCATGCACAAGGCTCTAATTTTAAACTTAATGATACCTAACTTTATACAACTGACACTATCAGCAAGGCAACTGACACTGAGGCTATCTGGTTATATAAAATTTTCTCAGTATTATCACATTATAGCTGTGATGGGGTGCTCTTGGACACCTAACTGTAAAAAAAAGACTAAACAAAAGGGAAGAATTAATAAAATTCAATAAGAACATTTAAATATTTTTAAATCACTGAACCATAAAGTAAATTTTTGTTCCCATTTTGACATGATCCATGTCAGTAGTTTTATTCAAGAGAAAGTCATAACTTTGACCTACATCTCTAAATCAAGACAGATATGTTTTGAGTTGGAGGGACAATAAGTGTTGTCGGTACAAACTCTAGTGAATATGGTGTCTGATAATCTTTGAGTAGAGAATAAATTCTGAAATGCCAGTAATGTTTATAATTATGAAGCAGTGTTCTGTTCCATTAATGTTG
The DNA here is from genome assembly GCF_950005125.1 of Chionomys nivalis. Classification (NCBI taxonomy): domain Eukaryota; kingdom Metazoa; phylum Chordata; class Mammalia; order Rodentia; family Cricetidae; genus Chionomys; species Chionomys nivalis. Next base: position 48,498,148 of record NC_080087.1, read on the forward strand.
CAAGTTAAATATATTTTATATTATTCTACAATGAAGAGAAAAGCACCCTGAATCTGTCAGGATTTTGTACCGGCCCACATCCATTTAATGTCACCATTCCAAGCCGTGTCAATGACAGTGGTGAATTCTGCAAGCTTTTAGAATTGAAGTCACGTTTGAAATGCAAAGTTATATATGAAAAGACTTTAAACTTTTTGGGAACTATCACAGTTAAGTGGAAAGACAAGAAAGGAAGATGCAAACAGAAAGGAAGATGCAAACAGAAAGGAAGATGCAAACAGAAAGGAAGATGCAACAGCCTGGGCACTGACTCATGATGTGCTCTTTTCTGCTGTTCGCTTCTTTAGCTTTTAATAGACCCAGTTCCTACTCAGTGCAAAATGAATATACATATGAATGCGCGCGCGCACACACACACACACATGCTATACCGATGCTAGATAAACCATAACATTAAAAACTGATTTTTCCAGGACTCCCAAACAAGAAGAAAGGTAGCTCCCTAACTACAAAAAACAAGAATAACTTTCAAATAAAAGCAGTTACAATGTTAAACGGCCTTGAGGCATGTCAGGAGACATAAGTTAAGAGAACGGGACAACATGCCAGAGAAAGGTTTATGCTGACGCTGCAGATTCTGTATCTAGTGTGTCACTGGAACTTAGCTCTCTCACGGAAGAGAGGCAGCAGAAGAAGCTTCCAGTCTATCGTACTGAGCAGAAACTGCTCACAGGCCCATGACCCCATATCCAGCCTGGCGACATTGAAAGATGAGAGGGAAAGAATTTCCACTGGAAACCTTCAGCCAATTATTCCACATCTAGGACTTGAGTAAAACGAGAACCAAGATAGAAATTAGTAAGCAGTGTAAGATGGGCTAAACACATATTATACATATATTTCCCGACCACATCCACTGAAAGGGCCTCAAACACCCCAGTACCATTGGAAACACCTGATTTTTGTCTTGCTTTCTACACCCCATTCTTCAAGAAAAGAGCCAGTGTTCTTTAAAGAATTGGCCACTTCTAGAACAAGAACAAGGAAACATAAGATTATCATGGGGCATCCTACAGTACCAGAAAGTAGGAAAAGACTTCAAATACAAAGGAGAGCAGCAAGCTCTCACAATAGATACATCCAGAATAAACAGATCAAAACTATAAGCAATGAAGCATTTGATTACAACCCAACACATGAAATAAGTCTACACTAACTTAAGTTTATGGAATAAATAAGTCAATGAAGGAAAGAGATGGATCGTTCATACAAAAGGCTTACAGACAATGAGCTCCGCCTGGTGAGGCTTAATCTTAAACCCCTCAGTTCATGGTGGAAGGCCCTTAATGATTGCATGCAAAAGACATGGATGGAAAAAGAAGTGATGGAAATACCTGGCACATGGTCGATGTTAGCATCAACAGTGGTAGCCATTTGTTGCATGTGTCCTGGGTACATTGTGAGGAGAAATGACACTCTGTCTCTTTAAAATAATCTTATATGATCAATTTAATCATGAAGAGAACGTCTGACAGATGGCTGAAGATGCCTTGGTTGGTAAGAATGCTAACTGAACAAAAGCATGAGGACCTGAGTTAAGATCACAGCACCAGCATAAAAACCAGGCATGAGCCAGGCGGTGGTGGCACACGCCTTTAATCCCAGCACTCGGGAGGCAGAGGCAGGCGGATCTCTAGGAGTTCGAGGCCAGCCTGGTCTATAAAAGCTAGTTCCAGGACAGGAACCAAAAGCTACAGAGAAACCCTGTCTTGAAAATCCAAAAAATAAAAAAATAAAATAAAATAAAAACAGGCATGAACATGTGTGGCTGTAACTCCAACACTGTGAGGGACAGAGACAGGAGGATCACTGGGACTTGATGACTGCCCGGTTGGCTCCAAGTTCAGTGGGAGGCGGTGCATTCAAGGGAGTAATGTGGGAAATGATAGAACAGGAAACTTGACATCCTTCTCTGGTACATAAGGGTATGCACCTGCACACACACACATGGGGACATACACGTGGACACACAGACCCAGACCATAGCACATACCCCACACATACACAATAATCACTCATGTACATACATACAAAAACACACAGTCAAATAAATCCATAACAATGATCAGACAAATAGAGAATATCCTACACAATAACTAACTAAAATGCATCAAAATTTTCAGAAAATGAGAAAATAATGAAAAATTGTCACAAACTAGAAAGAAACAAAAGAGATAAATCCCGTGTATATGGAAAGCAAATAGCATGGAGGCACCTCAAAACTCAAGATTCAAAACCCCTCCGTGGGAAATGATTCTATCTCTGTAGTGTCTAGAATTCTAAAACAGATGGGAAAACTGCCCTTGAAAGAGAATTTACGAGGGGAAAGTAGGGAGTTCCTTACACACAGGGAGTTTAAATAGGAAATTTTTATTAAAATAAAAATTTTAAATTAGCCTGATTAAAATATTCAGAGGGAATGGGCAGATGGTTCACTGGTAAAGAACACTTGCTGAGCAAGCTCGGGCCTGAGCTCACAACCCAGCACTCAGGATTAATAAAAGCCTGGGCATGGGGGTGCATGCCTGTAACCCCTACACTGGAATGGAGGTGGGAGAATCTTACAAGCTGACTGCCAATGGCTAGTCAACTACAATGGTGAGCTTCAGATTCAGTAAAGAAATATTTCAGGAGAATAAAACAAGATACTTAGTCCTCCTCTGCCTTCTTTGTGTACATAGCCAAACAAATCCACAAACATATATGGGAACATACCCACACAACACACACGGGGGGGGGGACAGACACATGAACCAAAAACAAAATCCAGAGACCAAGAAATATATACTTATTTATAGTGTGTGTACATATGTATGATGTACATGTGTGTGAGTTTGAATGTGCTTGTGCCAGAACATACATGTGGAAGTCAGAGGACAGCTCTAGGAAACTGGTTCTCTTTCCACCTTGTCTGCATGAGAGCTCTCTTCTGTCCGATGTGCTCTCAGCTGCCAGCCTTCAACTTCCTGGCAAAGTCTCCTGTCTCCAGCTCCCATCCTGCCTTAGGAGAGCTAGGATTACAGGCACAGGTGGCGCCAATCTGGCCTTTCTTTTAAAAAAAAAAAAAATTATACGTTCCAGGTATCAAACTCATCAGGTTTGGGTGTCAAGCACTGCTGTGGAATGTTTGTACACTTTGAAGATGTGCTGCTGTGATTGGTCTAATAAAGAGCTGAATGACCAATACAGAGGGAGGAGAGATAAGCAGAATCTCCAGGGAGAGAGGGGAAGAGGAGGAGGAATCCATGTCGGTGGATTATGCCAGAGATGCCGGGAGACACGGAACAAGTCAGACTTACAGAAATGGAGAAGAGGTTTTAAAGAAAAGCCATGTGCAGAACATAGGTTAGAAACAGATTAAGTTATACGAGCTATTTAGAAACAAGCCTGAGCTAAGGGCCAACGTTTCATAATTAATAAGATGTCTCAGTGTCGTTATTTGGGAGTTGGCTGATGGGACAAAGAATCATTACAAAGGACTTTTATTGCTGTACCATATTTCCAGTCCCAAGGAAAAAAAATAGACTTTTAACAATAACTGTATTGAACTTGTCAAGATGAAGAATAAATGAAAGATAAAGACCAGGCATTCAAAAAGAAATGAATTGGATGGTACATTTCATGTATTGAAAACACTACACAAAGATATTTTTAAAAACAAATATTTAAAAGATGTGGAGAAGAGCCTATCACCCAACTATTTCTCTCCTGGTCATATGCCCAGAGAACCCCATACTCCACCCCATGTTTATTGCTACCTTATTCACTAAAGCCAGGAAAGGGAATCGGCTTAGCTGTGCATCAACAGGTGAATGGATAATCCAGTGTGTGTGTGTGTGTGTGTGTGCGTGCGCGCGTGTGTGTGCGTGTGTGTGCGTGTGTGTGCGTGTGTGTGCGCGTGTGTGTAAGTGTGTGTGTGCGCGCGCGTGTGTTTGCGTGTGTGTGTTTGCATGTGTGTGTGCGCGCGCGTGTGTTTGCGTGTGTGTGTTTGCATGTGTGTGTGCGCGTATGTGTGTGTTTGCGTGTATGTGTGTGCGTGCGTGTGCATGTGTGTGTGTGCGTGTGTGTGTGTGTGCGTCTGTAAATGGAATTTTAGTCGGCTCTTAAGAAAAAGTGAAATCACAAAATTTGCAAGAAAATGGATGAACTCAAAATATATAATATTAAGCAAGGCACCCAATCTTAGGAAGAAGAAAAACTGAATGCTCTCTATCATATGAGGCTCCTGGACTATAATATATACATGCACAAGTAAACAAATATAGATGCGGGTATAGTGTGACATCTAGAACGGAGAACAGGAAAAGGTAATTTTTGAAAAGCAAATGCTAATGAGTTTGCATGTATAGGGTACTTTGTGAAAACTCTTTGAATGCTCTCTCAAGGTATAACACATTGTCAATGCAATGTCAGTCTCTCAATGAGCAGTGCCCGACTGGAGAGATGACTCAGCAGTTAAACGGGCTGGCTGCTCTTCCAGATGATCCAGGTGCAATTCCCAGCACCACAGGGCAGCTCTCAACTGTCTGTGATGCCAATTCTTGAGGACCTATACCTTCTTCTAGCCTCTACAGGCACCAGGCTTGCAAATAATAAGCAGGCAGGCATATGTGTAAGCAAAACACCCATACACATAGAAATAAAAATTAAATTAAAAAAAAATGGGCAGTGTCCACATGTGATTTCACAACAGGCTGTCATCTTTTTGCAAGACATGATTCTGAATTCTGTTTTTCATTGAAGGGTGTAGTTTTCATTTTATGTAAAAATTCTAAATTGTATCATTATTGATGAATACATGCCCTTTGTTTTTAATAGTAAGTAAATAATATTGAGGATAAGCTACAAACATCCAATATCTGTTTAGAAAGTCAGGAAAGGGAATGCAGAAGAATTAAGGGGAGGTGACACTGAAGAAGATAAGGTAGGAAGATGCCCAACAATTAAAAACAAGAATCACTAATGAAAAAGAGTCCAAAGAAGCGACTGAAATACACAAATACAAACTACCACTTGTCCTATTTTGAGAGACTGCAGACTGTATAAAACATAGAAAAAATTCAAATAAAGGTCAAGACGTTTGGGTAAACAGCAATGACATTAAAAGGGAAATTGTTTAAACAATAATAAGAGGAAGTAGTGTACATTCGTTGATAATTAACTCGCAGTGCCAAAGCCAACCAAGTGGTTTTTTTTAAGACTATGGATGTGGGGGCGGGAGAGATGGCTCAGAGGTTAAGAGCACTGACTGCTCTTCCAGAGGTCCTTAGTTCAATTCCCGGCAACCACATGGTGGCTCACAGCCATCTATAATGAGATCTGGTGCCCTCTTCTGGCCTGCAGGCATACATGGAAGGAATGTTGTATACATAATAAATAAATCTTATTTTAAAAAAAAGATTATGGATGAAATAATATCAGATAAAATACTTAAGAATAGGAGTGACTTATTTATCAGCTAGCATGTAAGTAAAGAGTGCACTTAGGTAGCAAACCAAAGCTGAAGGAAGGACACAAGGACCCATTTTGTAAAGTGTGTTGCAGTCCTAAGATGAAAGCGATTGGCATGGGTGGGGAGTGGTCTGTGGGTTTAAAAAAAAAAAGGAGATAGAACTAAACATGAGACAATATGGATGTCGGGAGGGGGTGGCTTGAGAGATAAATCCATTTATATCTTTGTCTTATTTGGGAGAGGATGGAGATGCAGATAAACCTAAGACTCAGAAGGGCTGTAAGCACAGCGGTGACACTGGCCAAGTTTGAGATCTGCTGTATAATTTGTTGATGATATAGAGCCTTAAGTAAGCTACCCAATTTTTCTAAAACTTACTTGTAACCAGAATAAATGCTTATCGCACCAGTTTGTGACAAAGATGGAATAAATGAAAGGGAAATAAAACTTTAAAACCTTACAAGGATGTCATTAAAACTAAACAATAAACAGATACTATTATTAAAACTCTAGATAGCTGAGGATAACCTTGAACTTCTGATCCTCCAACCTTTGCCTCCTGAGTGCTGGAATTACAAGCAGGCATCACTACACCCATTTATTTGAGGTGAATGGAATTCAGGATTTCAAGCCTGCTGACCAAACACTGCCTCTCTTAATGATGCTGGCCTCCTGCTTTAGCCTTGTTTGCAAAAGACAGTGGTGAGCATTTAAATGGAGCAGGAAAGAGATTTCTATGCATTTGGAGAGTCTTTTAACAAGCATCTTCACCAGCATGAGGATGGCAGCCAAGAGTCTGGATGTGGGGAGCCAGCTGCCTGGCAAAGGGGGCACAAACCTTCCCTCATAGTTAGTATTTTCTCAGCCAGAGAAGAAATGCAATATTTCTCTTTCAGAATCCTGAGTGTGACTGTCCTCTCCCCATGCTGTCTTCTCTTTCCCAATCTACAGCTGTCCCGTGAGAAACCATATCATGAGGGAAACGAGGATCAAGAGGGTAGTGGGGTCTACAGGTACATCAGGTGGGCAGAGAATGGTCTCAATAAGTATCACTTTGAACCAGCAACAGGCACAGGCAGTAAGCAATTAGGAAATGAAGAGTGTCAGAAATACAAATAGAGAAGGGTGTGGCAAGTGAACTGGCAAGGAAAACAGTCATCATTCAAAGGTGGCCTGGGGTCAGAGGTCAAGAGGAAATAGCTAAATGTTCCGAAAATTAGCAAGCCAGTTGTCATAGACAGCCACTATTATAATATGGGGCTGGAGAGATGACTCAGCAGTTAAGAGCACTGGCTGCTCTTTCAAAGGACCCAAATTTGATTCCTACCACCCACATAGCAGCTCATAACTGTCTGCAACTCCAGTCCCAGGGGATCCAGTATCCTTTTCAGGCCTCAGTGGATACCAGACACTTTACGGGGTAAACAGACATACACACAAGCAAAACAACCATACACATAAAAAAATAAATTAATTACATTATTTTTAAAATAAATCTTTTATGAGTTGGTTCTCTTCTTCCCCAAAGTGGGCTCCTGGCATCAAACTTCAGTTTTCAAGCTTGATGGCGAATACCACCTCTCCAGCCCAGGACTCCGCTCCTTCACTGCAGATGCAATGTGACTGTCTGTCTGTACCTCCCACAGCCTTGACGTCACTACCACGATCAACTTTACCCTTGGACTGTGAACCGGAATAAACACTGCCTCCCTTAAAAAAAGAAAGCTAGGGGCAGGATGTTCCACTCCCCTCACCATTGGACCCTGTAATCTACAAATCCCACTCCACCCCACAAACCCAACCATCCAGCGAGGCATCAAGGGCCCCAGGAGGCACAGGCATTGCCTGCACTGATCAGAAGAAGAGATAGGTAGATAACGGTGCAAGAATACATTCAACAACATAAAGAGCAATATGTAGAACCTAGTGGTTCTACAACAGCAAGACCTGAGCATCATAATGCAGAAGAAGCAGAAGAAGACTTAAAAAAAAAAAAAGAAACTTTATAAAGATGATAAAGGCCCTTAAAGAAGAAATGAAAAATTCCTTTAAAGAAATTGAGGAAACGGTAAAGAAAAAAAAATGGAAGAAATCAATAAATCCCTTAAAGCCAAGAAAAACATCAAATAGGTAAAAGAAATAATTCAATTTGAAATTTAAAATAGAGAAAATAAAGAAAACACGAATTGGGAGAATTCTAGAAACGGAAAATCTGGGTAAATGAAAAGGAACAACAGATGTAAACATAACCAACAGAATGCAAGAGATGGCAAGGACAATCTCAGGCACTGCAGATATGATAGAGGAAATAGATTCAATGGCCAACAAAATCATCAAAACCGACAAAGTCATAACACCAAAAATCCAGGACAACTGGAATGCCATGAAAAGACCAAACCTAAGAACAGTAGGGATAGAAGAGGAAGACGAATATTAGTTCAAAGGCACAGAAAATCTATTCAGCAAATTAACAGAAGAAAACTTTCCCAATCTAAAGAAGAAAATGCCTATGAAGATACAAGAAACTTACAGAACACCAAGTAGACTGGACCAAAAAAAATATATTTATCTATTTATTAAAAATTTCCACCTCCTCCCCTCCTCCCATTTCCCTCCCCCTCCCCCCACTCCCTCTCCCCCTCCCTCTCCAGTCCTAAGAGCAGTCAGAGTTTCCTGCCCTGTGGGAAGTCCAAGGTCCTCCCCGCTCCATCCAGGTCTAAGAAGGAGAGCATCCAAACAGACTAGTCTCCCACAAGGCCAGTCCGTGCAGTAGAATCAAAACTCATTGCCATTGTCCTTGGCTTCTCAGTCAGCCCTCATTGTCAGCCACATTCAGAGAGTCCAGTTTGATCACATGCTCCATCACTCCTAGTCCAGCTGGCCTTGGTGAGCTCCCATTAGAATTAGGAATCAATCTACCTCAAGACCCAGCATTACCACTCTTGGGCACATACCCAGAGGATGTTCAATTATACCACAAGGATACTTGCTTAACTATGTTCACAGCAGCTTTATTTATAATGTCCAGAACCTGGAAACAACCTAGATGCTCCTCAACCAAAGAATAGATAAAGAAAATAGGGTACATTTACACAATGAAGTATAACTCAACTATAAAAAACCAATTACATCATGAAATTTGCAAGCAAATGGATGGAACTGGGTTACCTGAGTGAGGTAGCCCAGACTCAGAAAGACAAATATGGTATGTACTTGTAGAAGTTAGCTCAATTCAGGAAGTAACAAGGCTAGCTAAGAGATAAAACAATTATATTTTTATTTATTACAAGGGGAAAACTCACGAAACAGGAAAGAGAAGTCCAAACTCAACTGTGTTGCAAGGGAACCACACAGAGAGAGGGCACCTGGGCCATGTGCCATTTTTCTTCAAGTCCCAGAAAGCCACACCCTAACTTGGTCCCACCTCTTAAAGATAATTGGCTGGCAAAGATTCCCCATCATGTACTCACTCATAAGTGGGTACTAGATGTAAAACAAAGGATAACCAGACTACAGTTCACAACTTCAGAGACCCTAGATAGCAAGGAGGGTCCTAAGAAGGACACATGGAACACCCTGGGAAGGGGAATTAGATGAGATCTCCCGGGTAAACTGAGGGCAGGGGGCAATAGAGGGGAGGGAATGGGAGATGAGAACATGAGGGAACAGGATGGCCAAGTTGGGGGAAGGATGGAGTGGCAGAGAAATGAAAAAGATATCTTGATAGAAGGAGCCATTATGGGGTTAGAGAGAAACCTGATACTAGAGAAATTCCCAGGAATCCACAAGGATGACCCTAGCTAAAACTCCTAGCAATAGTGGAGAGAGTGCCTGAACTGGCCTTCTCCTGTAATCAGATTGGTCACTACCCTAACTGTTATCATAGAACCTTCATCCTGTAACTGATGGAAGCAGATGCAGAGATCTACACCCAAGCACCAGACTGAGTTCTGGGAGTCCAGTGGAAGAGAGGGAGAAGGGATTATGTGAGCAAGGATGGGTCAAGCTCATGACAGGGAAACCCGCAGAGACAGCTGACCAGGGCTCATCGGAGTTCATGAACTCTAGACCAACAGTTAGGGAGTCTGCATGGAACTAAACAAGGCCTTATGCATGTGGGTGCAGTTGTGTAACCTGGTCTGTTTGTGGGACCCTTGGTAGTGGGACCAAAAACTGCCCCGGTGCATGACTGGAAATTTAGAGCCTGTTCCCTATGGTGGGATGCCTTGCTCAGTCTTTTTGCAGGGGGAAGAGGCTTGGTCCTGCCTCAATTTAATGAGGCCAGGCTTTGTTGATTCCTCATGGGAAGCCTTAACCTTTCTGAGGAGTGGATGTAGGGTGGGCTAGGGGGAGGTAGGTCGGAGGAGAGGAGGGAGGGAGAACAGTGATTGGGTTGTAAATTAAATAAAAAAATTAAAAGAAAATAAAAGCTAGTTCATACAAAATTATAATTAAATGATATTTAAAATGAAGGTAGAGAAGATATTTTCTGTCATTAAGAATTTTTAAAGGCTTCTATGTTGGTTACAAAAATGCTACTTAGCTATAATTTTTAGCCTATTAGAATTATTTGGACACTAAAATATTAAAAAGAAAAGATTTGATGAAATTGGTTGATACACACGCACACTAAAAGCAGTTGAAGGACTATATATTCTCTCTCATCAGTGACTCCTGTATTCTGATCTTCAGGTGTGAATGTAAAACGTGGAATAACCACAGAAATCAGGAAAGTAAACAGGGACCATGGGAGGGAGAAGAACAGAGCAGGGTAAAATAGTAATTTGAAGGGAATTGATAAATGGGGGGGTTAACTGGGAGGGGGTTAACACAGAAGGAGAGGAAGAAGGGTAAATAACAGTAAGAGTGGAAAAGTCATAAGGAATTATGTATTTACATAAAATTATATATAATATACAAAAGTTTATGTATATACACATAGTCTAAATGAAAATTTCCCACTTGAGTTGACCATGCTACCCTCAAACACCACAGATTAACAAAAAACATAATATCAGACATGAGAAGCCAACTAATACTCTCTAGCCCTCTACCACGGATTCCCAATGCCAGCACCTGTCCACCGCCTTGACGGGTTACTCTGTCTAGGGTCTGTAACCCGCCTCGCTGGTCAGTTATTCCAGGGTCACGGAGAGGTACCACCTGAAAGACATGGGCCGATAAGAGGAAGAAGGCCAAGCATAGTTCTTGTCAAAGCCTCCGTTTATTAGAGTCATGGTTACAGCTTATATAGCCCCTGGATGAGGAGCTTGGGGGGCTGGGGCATGGGATCTTGCCACGTGGTCCACGCCGGTCACGTAGGCCAAGAGGTTACGATCGGTCAGGTCACGATTCCTTGGTCAGGAAGTCACAAGTTGACACACCTAGTTCTCTAGATAGTTTGGAATGTGAGGCAGGTTCTGCTAACAGATAGCTCTCTATTAACAGACAATTTGGGTGTGGGATAGGCTTTGTCAATAAAACAATTCTCAATACAATTGGGAAGTAGAGCCCTCTGCAAAACTCCTCACGGCGGTGATCCCTATAATAATTTTGGGGGGGACATGGCTCCTGACAAGCACCTGGGGTTGGGGAGGGGCTCAAGCAGGTAAATCTCGCAGTCCATCCTGTCCTTTCTGATCTCTTCATTCTCACCCTCAGCCCCCAAATAACTTTCTTACAGGCACCCCTCCTTCTACTTCCCCTCCATTCACTGGAGATTCCAAATCATGGGTCAGATTCTAGATTTCCATCCCTGTCTCTCCAGACCATCCATTGCCTTACTGAAACCGACTTACAGGGCCCTCTCAACTCCCCATGGACTCCAATTCTCTATATAACCTGGGTCACCTTAGCTCTTTCCTGAGCTCCCCTACCATAGCCTTTCCCCCTAGCTCGTATCTATTACTTTCTGCCAACCACTGACTTGCAGACATAGTCACTACAAGGCAATGCACAGAAATCACATGTTCCTAAGATCCAGAAGGGGCAACAAAAAGCAAGGAACAGAACTCCTACCTGACAAAGACAAGACCAGATATTAACACCTAGAGTCACCTTAGTCATTCCAGTCCCAGGTGCCTAGATACCAGCATAAAAACACAGTCAGTCACAACCAGTAACCAGAACCCAACAGCCCTACTGAAATAGACCCTGAGAAATGAAATATAGCTAAAACCCCAGACAACAACTTCCAAATAGCAATTATAAATGTGTTCACAGTCTTTAAAGAAGATATGAATACTACAAGATCTGGGCTGGCAGGAAGACATCCATAGCCAAGTCTGATGCCAGGTGGCTCAGGGAGATGCAAGCCAACCACAGGCCAGCCTGAGTCATCAGGGCCCGGGCTTGCAAGAAAATGTCCATATCCCCGCCTGGTACCTTGCAGCCCCGAGTAGGTGCTTCCCATGATGATGAGCAAGTATGTGGTGGCAAAATGGGAGAGAAAGAGAAGTTGCTTAAGAAAAACTGCCGTCCCTCTCCAGCAACTACCAATAGCTTCTCAGCCGGGGCTGAGACTTTGTACCCACCTCTCATGCTCCGTACTGGGATTTTGTCTGTGCTGAACTTGTGCAGGTCTTGTGTGTGCTTTCACAGCCACCTTGAGTGCATATGTGCAACTTCTCTGCTGTGTCTTCAAAACACTGCTTGTACAGGTTACACCACCTGTAACTCACAATCTTGTCCTCCCTCTTCCTCAGTAATCCTTGAGCCTCGGGAGAAGGGATGTGATGCAGATGTTCAACTTAGGGTTGAGCATTCCACAGTCTCCTGTTCTCTATCCATTGACAGGTCTCTTTATTAATTGTTATCGACTGCAGGAAGAGGCTTCTCTGATGAAGGCTGGGAGATGCACCAGTCAAGGTGCACAGCACACGTCATCAGGAGTCATTTGTTACTGTGTCCCTTTGGCAGAATAGTAGTACGTTGTCCCTTGAAGCCTATAACCTATGTAGACTCAGGTCATCACCTCCGCCTAAGACTTTTAAAGATGCTGGGCGGTGGTGGCGCACGCCTTTAATCCCAGTACTCGGGAGGCAGAGGCAGGCGGATCTCTGTGAGTTCGAGACCAGCCTGGTCTACAAGAACTAGTTCCAGGACGGGCTCCAAAACCACAGAGAAAGCCTGTCTCGGAAAAAAAAAAAAGACTTTTAAAGATTTGTTTTTATTTAAGTATCAGTGTGAGTGTGTGCCACATATGTGGGGATGATTAAGGACACCAGGAAGGGCATCAGATCTCCTGGAGCTGGAGTAACAGTTGGCTGTCAACTTCCAGTGTAGGTGCTAGGAACTGAACTTAGGTCCTCTGCAAGAAAAGGAATTCACTTTCAACTGATGAGCCATCTCTCTGGCTCCTCAGATCTCCTAATAATAAAGACTGATTAACTCAAAACTTCCCAGCATAAAGAATAGGGTTGTATAGACACAGCTGCATAAAAAGCCAGTCTGGGCCTTGACCCTGTGTCGTGGTTACTTTGTAACATTGTAAGTTTAGAACAACTTCTTTTAATGTGGGTTAAGACATTTTAATTTTGTGTTATGTGTAGAAATCTATTGTAGTAATCCCTGCCTCTCCAATTTTGCTTTCTGCAGTCTCATTTACCTACTGGTAACCATGTCCAAAATATTAAGTGAAAAATTCTAAAAATAAGAATTCTCATATTGGAGCCCTAATGGGTAACACGATTTAAATTCTCATCATCGTGGTGGTTCCTAGCAAGAATGTTAATTATCACTTGTCTGGAGTGTCCAAACCGCATATCACCACCTAGCCAGTGGTCACTTTGTTGCCATTTTAGTTATCAGGTTATTGTCTTTATGCCTCCTTGTCTTTCATAGGCTCTGCGGTTTCAGGCATGAGCTACTGCCACACATGCCCCTCAAGTAAAGCAGAACCACTGCCTTTATCTAACTCCAGAGGAACTACAGGAGGTTAAGTATTTAATTCAACCAGTACTTCCACTTACTGAGGCTTGCATATGCCTTTGCACAGCATACTCCTCACCCCAGGAGGGCTACTCCTCAGAAAGGAGAAGAAGGAAGGCCTGGTGATGTTGCTCAGTGTTAGAGAGCTTACCTAGAACACACCATTCTTATCATTAAGGGTCACACCTTCTCCTGGAATACCCGGCAAATTCCATACTTGCACACACCAGAGAACATGTGGAATTGAAAAGGAATTTCACAGATTAGTAGATCTCAAGAACATGGATGAGCCAGAGCAATCCAAACATATCCAGTTTATAGTGTGTGGCCCCTCCAGTGTGCAGGGGATGATGCTGAAAATAATGGCAATAATAACACACATATAGGAAAATGTGTTCAATATGGTTCCGCATTTGGCATTTGTTACAAATCCCACACAGTGGAGTTATTACTTGTATCCATCTTGTTTCATACTCCTTACATTAAGTCCCAGTTAATGAAAGTTTTCTGCCTGATGTAAGAACATGCTATCTTGAGTCACGACCTGAAGGGACTATCTCTGTCACTTCCCTTCTGGTGAACACTTTGTCGCTGGCATTCAATTTCTTTTGCAACTTGAAAATATAATATCTGAGAATGTTATTTATGAGACAGGTGTTTCTGTTTTCTAAAATTCTATTTCTAGAAATCGATTTATGATCACCAGTTTCATCGTCGATTTTGCAACCCCCTCCACACACACAGTGGAGGAGATAGAGGGTTCGTGAGGAACGATGTCTTCCTTTAAGGTGGCATTTGCTCCTGACAAGGTACAGCTGACATTTAGGATGAAGGAATAAAAGTTTTTATTGTGGTTGCATATCGCCTCATAAGGGAATCAGTCCACATTCAGCTTTGATCAGGAACTTTCCCCAAGTCACGTTTGCTATTTAAAATAAATGTATAATGTAATGTAAAGAGGGTGATGTAGTTTAATCCCAGCACTTGGGAGGCAGAAGTAGGTGGATTCCTATGGATGTGAGGCCAACCTGGTCTACACAGTGAGTTCCAGGACAGTACAGCCTAGAGAGAGAGAGAGAGAGAGAGAGAGACTGTCTCAGAAAGCCAAAAGAATTAAAATTGAAATAAATATATGATGTAAGAATAATAGGATTCTACTGGTGTCTGGAAACATAATGTTTATTTAATATTATATATATATATAATATTATATATATATCCTGGTTTTAAACTTTGACTATAAAGTCGTGAAAACTCTGCTCAGCTGAGAATTTCCAACTCTACTATAGCATTCTTTTTCTGTCACCCCACTACTTCCTGTTCTATAAAACTCAGCTTTAGCAATACTGGTGTTCTCTAATTTTACTAAGTTAGAGCACTGAGACAATTATTTGAGGAGAAATTCTGACCAAGAACTCGCTTCAAATCCAGCTGCTATACCCAAAGAAACCCCACATTCACTTCTCTTTACCTTCTGAAATTTGTAGGTTTGCCTATATCACTTGCTCCTCTTAGACTACAGAGAGAGTTTTGAGGTCATTTGCAGCAAATATGAAGCTATGTGAAATTTCAGTAGCACCACAGGCTCTGTATTGTTGAGCCCACCATTGTTCCTGGCTTTGTAATTTTGTGAAGCACTGAGCAGCGGAGAGATACAGTTGGCAGATGCATAGAGTGGGCTCTAAGGTACTGTCATCAACAAAGGGATGAGTATCCACGACCAGATTCCATAGACAATATAACTCACACTTATTATATGTCTATTATTGATACTCTAATAAGAGCTTTACATCTGATTATCATCCTGATAATCTTATTAAATAAATATTATTGTTATGTTAAAGATTGACCTCTAGAAATATAATTTCTAGGTCACACTGCTGGAAGATGTAGAGCCAGCACCCATCAAGACGCCATTTGTCTCTGGAGTCTATCATAGTCCTACCACAATTAGGGTTACTCATTGTAAGTAGCCCTACCATGGCAGCAAAAAAAGTATTCAGCAGTGTGTATTTGAAGAGGTAATCACGTGAGTATCAATTTTATCACAAAGTACACAGAGAAGTGATGAACCCAGATAGATGCCTTTAGAGTATTCCACCCTATTGTATCTGCAAGGTGAGTATCAATCCCTCCCAAACTAAGTCTCAGTGGCTTGGAGCTACATTGTAGTTCTAGAAACACACAGGCTTGACAGGCTTGACTCTAGACATTGTTCCCAGCTGAACACTATGAAGAAGTGGGCAAATATTTAAGAGGTAGCGCCTAGTAAGAGGCATCTATCTATCTATCTATCTATCTATCTATCTATCTATCTATCTATCTATCTATTTATATGGGTGGTTGACCTGTATGTATTTCCATGGCAGCACCACCTGACCTTCTAGAACCGGCTCACCTTTCTTCCCAGAGCCCATCTTCCCAGGCCCTGCAGTGTGAACAGCAAGAAATGACTAGCTGTATGTACTGATACAGGGTAGACACCTGAACTCAGTAAAATCACCCAGGTCTCCTTTCCTGAAATTTTCTAATTGAGATACAACAACTCCACACACTAAAACTGAGGACCTGGAAGGATTACTGCCTGGCCATTTGCTACAGTGTATCTACCTATCCAGCTGCTAGAGGCCAGGTTTCAGAGAGGATGGCAAATGAAATAGATGAGGAGAGATAAACAGAGAGACTGTCTCTGTTTCTAGAGACTTTCCTACTCTACCTCTCTCAGAGCCAGAACAGACATCCCCTCACCTCCTTTATCATGAAATCCCTCCTCAGCGAGTGTGTGAGAAACACTTGCTCCTTGATGGTCCCAAATAGCTTTTTTTAAACTCTTCTGTATAATCACTGGAATTCTCCTTCCTACCCATTTTTCCACTCCTAAGACCTAGCAAATGACTTACCTAAGGCTAAAAACAAATGATTGCATAAATAGAAGAACATATGTAAGTTAACACAGTGAACATTGTCTGTGGGTCCAGGAAGGACTGCGTGCATTTGGAGTCTAGCTCACCAAAGCAAAGCTGTAGATCTCAGTGTTGACAGGGTTAGAAATTATCCAGGAAAATTGCTCATGTCTTCAAAATGAAAGTAAGAAGTGATTACTAAGGGCTTCCTTTCCACCTCCATCCTAAGGAAAGGCAAGCAGATCAGGTTAACAAGCCTCTCCATCTGATCTTCTTCATGCGCAACTGCATGGCTGGCATTGGCAGTGAGACACACAAAAGCAAAAGGAGAAACAACAGTCTAAATCACACACGCAAGCTCAGCAAGAGCAGGCCACATATAGGGAGGTGTCCTCATCACTAGGTGCATTCCGAGGGCTCACGGTGAAAGGTACCCTCAAGGTCAGGCAGCAGATAAAGGTACTTGCTGCACAGCCCAAATACCTGAGTTTGATCCCTGTGATTCACAAGGTGGAAGGAGAGAATGAGCTCCTGCAGGTTCTCTGACTTAGACACGCACGGCCTGGCACCAGCGTACATGCTTGTGTGTGTGCGCGCACACCATACACACACATAGTAGGCAAATGTAACAAAAAAAATTTTGGCAAGAACAAAGAACCAAAATGTAGGGCTGATGTCAACCTTCCTGTACTTCTTTGACACATAAAGAAGTCAACAAACATAAAGGCAAAGTCATTGCCTCATTTCCCCATCAGAAGACATGGCCTGAAATGGAATACACAGCAATTATTCAATGGTCATTCATTTAGACTTGATGAATTTTTTTTTGGTGTATTCCATGAAATAAGTGAAACGAACCTTTAGGGTTTAGTGTTATATAGAAAAGGACTCCCTCATAAACAGCTACAAGCTAACTTTACCATTAATAATTACATATGTAGTCAAAGTCCAAAGGAATTTGACTCCAGTTAAGTAAACAAAACCAGTTTCCTAACTTTCATTCCAGCACTACTTTTATTCAAATAACATTGCTGTAAGAAATAAAATAAACACAGTTATCATGTTGACAATTGAATTACAAGAATAATTTTATGTTTCTTCACTCTCGTCTAACAGATGTTTAAAGGCAACAGTAATAATCAGCTCTTCCCATGGCTACAGTGGGGATATAAATGAGGTCAATAATTTATGCCATTCTCTCCTGCACTCAAAGGATTCTCTGAGGCATTAGAAAAAAATGACACAAAAAGTAGAGTTGCATTGGTGTCAAAATGTCAATTATTATTCCCTGGATTGTTATGAAAGAATGGGGCTTAAACATGAACCAATTGTGTGTTTCTAATTTTGCACCCCAGAACCAAATGGGCTCATCCACTCAGTCTCATGCAGAGCTGAAATCTATAGGCCTTTCCAGAGGGCAGAACCTGCCTAGAATAACTTAACAGCGTGAAGACGAATGTAAGAGCAAAAGTCTTTTGAAGCCCCACAGAGAAGGGCATGGAAGGCATGAGGCTACCTATGTCTGCTGTCCCCTCCCAACAGGTGACACTGGATGAAGGAAGAATGGAGAGCAAGCGTGAAGGCAAACAATACCGGCAACGGATATGAAGCGGATCGAGACGTGCTGAGTGTTACACCAGTTTATCTCCTCCAGTGAAGACGGAAACATCGGGAGATGAAAAGAAGTGTTTTTTTGCTCCCAAAAGCTAATCTGTTCTTTGCTAGTTGCTGACTTACCCGTTGTCATAATTTTCCTTCTAAAAATGTTTTGTTGTGGCCAATAATCCATTTTCTCAGGGGAACTATAAAGTTCCATGAGGGCAGGTAATGTGTCCATGTTTTTTTCACTGTATTTCCAACATTTAACACAAAGACTGGTACAGAGAAGATGCTTAAAGACCGTTCAGTGAGCAAGTATCTGCCATGAATAAAATCCCAGCATGATTCCTGAAAAGGCTGCGAGTCCATGCCTAGGAGGCACCACTGCTACCACAGGAAAACAAAATCTTTCCTCCCTTTATATGACTCTGTTTGGGTCTTATTCTCTCTGTGTCTGTCCATATCTCTCCGACTCTGTCTCCATCTCTACTCCCCGACATGCGCGCGCGCGCGCGCGCGCGCACACACACACACACACACACACACGCACGCACGCACGCACACAGGATCACAGAGAGGAGTATTTCCAGGCCCAGCTAAAGAATGCTGGGTAGTGAGAGGTGACAGCATCAGGGGCACAGAAGACATGGGGAAAATTTCAGCAAATAGTTGAAGAGAAAAAGAGTTAAGAAACAGCTTTTTCCTACCTGTTCCCTTTATACAAACAGATTCTTTCTTAAAGCCACAACACTTGGTAATACTTCGGGAGCCAGGTAGGTGCTTCTACGTTCATTTAAGGTTAGAATAGATGGTGACCATTCAGTTGGGCAGTATAAAACTATCTGATCACCAGCTTTGAGTCTCGTAGATCTCAGCTCCCATCCTGTGCTACCTGTATTACCTGAGTTAAGCTACTCTCTAAACTCTGGGAGGTTTTGTCTGGAACAGAGAGGAAATGAAGGAAGTCTCACAGAGCAACAATGGGCATTGGAAAAGGTACTCAGTGCATGTAGAGAGGCGCCTACAAGGCTTTGCAAACTGTCTGCTTCTGAGTAAAGAATTATCATCATTACTGTTGTGGGAAATGTCACTGCTGTTTAGCAGAATGGCAACGGCCTGCCTAATAGAAGATGCTTTGTTTCAAGTCTATTTATTACCCAGAAGCTAACAGCTGTGTCATAATGACGGCCTCATGCCCCCGTGGGATGCGAGCTGTATTATGAAGGAAGAGCTTGTCTCCTCATTAGGCATATAAGGTGTGTTGTGAAGCAGAAAGTCACGTGGCAAGTGTCACGTGGCAAATGATCGCTGCCTGCTATCATTTGTCATCTTGTCACATTTAAGTCAGGAAATATATATAAGCCCATAACAAGTTAATGTTATTATTTTAATCGCTTTTGACATTTTTTTTCTCCTTTAAGACTACAGTTTTTATTGGATTGCTCTGGGGTTGGGTGCTGAGCACGGGACATTACCACTGCAGTGTGCTTCAATCTATCACCATTGAGATTAAAATTTCAAGTGGCTGCGGTTCTGAAGCGCATCGCCTCTGGTTTGCATAACACACAGTATGTTCATTGTTGTGACTCACTTTGCATAAATCAATCTCATTAATATCTTATTCATCTTCTGGCTTTCCAGAGTCCTGAATCAAGTTAATTCTCTGAAGGAGGAAGTGTCAGCACTCAGGCAGCTAGGGAAATCCGCATAATTCTAGTCCGTCACAGTTCAATAAAATCTGTACTGCAGAAGGTCATGCGGTTTATTAGCGAATTCTACATCCGATGCCTCCTTATTTCTCAGGAAAGAAACAGCATAGGTTTCTGTCTACGTACAACCGACACAGAATGGGAGGGGAGATGTTAAAGGCCGCCACTGGTCTCCCAAGCTGTGACAGCGACTCACAGCTCATCCCCTTCATGGAAATTCTACTGGGAGATTCTCTTTGAAAAAGAAGAAGAGGAAAAGCATTGTCTTACTGAAACTCGCAGTAGCGGACATTGATTCCGTCAACATAAAAGCGGTACCCACGCTGTTCAATGCAGAGGCACCATGGAGAAGTGGGCAGCCGCACTCCCCGCTGACACGCACAGGACTTCCGGGTGCAGGTGCGGACGAGCTCCACAGCTGGGTTTTCTGTGAGGTCATCTTTTAAAACAATTCCTCGGAGCCAAAGGTGGGAATTACTAAAGAGGATGGAAGGCTCCCCGCTCCGATGGAGCCTCTTAAAAAGCTGATAATGGATTGACAGTCGACTACAAGGCTCCTGTCAGGACACTTCTCCTTAGTATCAAGAAATAACGTATGCCTGTTTCATGGGATCTCGATAATATAATTGCTTCCTCTCAGTCAAATGTACTGCACATGATGCTTTTCTCTCTACATAGCAAGTACCTTGTGACTGTAACACTGTCTTCTCCACAGCATTTCCCTACAAACAGTCCAAAGAATGAAATATGTCACTCTACTTGTGTGAAGATGATAGAAATGGAAAACAAACTGCTGTCTTTGCACTCCCTTCCTCTCCTCCTAATTTCTATCTTCTACATCTATAGCGAACCAATATGAGACTTGAGAACAGTGTCCTGTTGAAATCTTTTTGCTTTTATTGAAAACAGATTTATTTTATACCATATAATCTGATTATGGTTTCCCCTCCACCAACTCCTCCAAGATTCTTCCCAAACTCCTCTTCCATCCAGATCCACACCCTTTTTGTGCTTTACTAGGCATCTAATAAGATGAAATAAAAGCAAACAGAAGAAAAAGAGCCAAAGAAAATCTACAAGAAACACACACAGACGCAGAGACACATTCTTTCGCACACACAGCAATCTTTTTTTTTTGGTTTTTCGAGACAGGGTTTCTCTGTAGTTTTGGAGCCTGTCCCAGAACTAGCTCTTGTAGACGAGGCTGGTCTCGAACTCACAGAGATCCGCCTGCCTCTGCCTCCCGAGTGCTGGGATTAAAGGCGTGCGCCACCACCGCCCGACACACACAGCAATCTTATAAAAACACAAAACCAGATGCAAAGGATCTGTTAGATAAAAATAAACAAATAAATAAATAAAAGCCCTACCAAAGCCTTATGAGACAGAAAAACTTCCGAAGATGGCATTGAGTTTGTTGTATGTTGGCCATCTACTGCTGGGCAGGGCTATGGCTTTAGAGGGATTTGTATCCCCAGTGAGACTCTGATGGAGAAAACTATTTTTTTCAATGTGTGAGCAGTCATCAATAGAGGGTAGCTTCTGGGTTAGGGATGGGGCCTCTCAGGGATCCCATGTGGGACAGACGTGTGCAGATCCTGCACATGCTGCCAGAGTCTCTGTGAGTTTGTGTGTGTATGAGTGACAGCACTGTTGTGTCTGGAGGACCATGTTTCTTCAGTGTCCTCCATCAGCTCTACCTCTCACAATCGTTCTACCTCTCCTCCTCCGCGGGGCTCCCTGAGTTTAAGGGGAGGGATTTTATAGAGACACCCCTTTTAGGACTAAGTGTTCTAAGGTCTTTCACTCTCTGCGCTTTGTCCAGCTGTGGTCTCTGTACTTATCCTCATCTACTGGGGTAGGAAGTTTCTTTAATGATGGCTGAGCAAGACACTAATTTCTGAATATAGTGAAATGCCCTTACGAGTCATATAGTCGCCAGAGGGGAAAGACGTGAACTGCTAGCTGGAACCTTGCCAGTAGGCCATGAGCCTCATGATAAAATATAAAATAATAGAAATGGGTTTTAATTCTAGATGTTAATTCTAAGAGCTAGTTAGCAATACGCTTAAGTCATTGGCCAAGCGGTGATTTAAATAATATAGTTTCTGAGTGGTTATTTCAAGTCTGGGCAGCTGGGAACAAACAAGCAGCCACCTACAACATGTTCTGTTTTCATTTTCATTCGATTCTAAAATGTTTTCAATTTCTTTCTTAATTTCTATCTTGCCCCCTTTTTCATTCAGTATCAAGCTGTTCAGTTTTCATGAGTTTGTAAGCTTTCTGGTTTTGGTATCCAGCTTTAAATCATGGTGATCAGATAGGGTACAGGGCGTTACTCCAATTTTCTTGTCTTCATTGAGACTTGCCTTGTATCCAACTATGTGATCACTTTTGGGGAAAGTTCTGCTGAGAAAAATGTGTATTCTTTTGTTTGGGGGTAAAATGTTCTGTAAATATCCACTACATCCATTTAGTTTATGATTTAATTCAGCTCCAGCATTTCTCCCTGTACTTTTTGTCAAATGACCTGTCTATTGGTAAGAGTGGGGTATTCAAGTCACCCACTATCACTCAGAGTGAGGGTCAATATATGATTTTAGCTACATCAGGGTTTCTTTTACGAACATGGGTGCCCGCATGTTTGGTGCATAGATGTTTAGAAGTGTGATATCCTCTTGCTGGATTTTTCCTTTGATGTGTATGTAGTCTCCTTCCTTATCTCTTCTGATAAGTTTTAGTTTGGAATCTATTTTGTCAGATATTAAAATGGCTACACCGGCTTGGTTCTTGGCTCCATTATTTGGAATATCTTTTTCCTTCCTTTTATTCTGAGATGATGTCTCTTCGTGACATTACAGTGTGTTTCTTGAATGTAGCAGAAGCATAGATCCTGCTTTTATATCCAATCTGCTGGCCTGTGTATTTTTACTGGGGAATTCATGTTGAAAGTTATCAATAGGCGTGGTTTGTTGATTCCTGATATTTTGTTGATGTCTTGTGGGTTTTCCTCCCCTCTTCTTAATTTCTGGCTGATACTGTTTTTCTTTTTCTTTTCTTTTTTTTTTTTTTTTTTTTTTTGGATTTTCGAGACAAGGTTTCTCCGTAGCTTTTTGGTTCCTGTCCTGGAACTAGCTCTTGTAGACCAGGCTGGCCCCGAACTCACAGAGATCCACCTGCCTCTGCCTCCCGAGTGCTGGGATTAAAGGCGTGCGCCACCACCGCCCTGTCTGGCTGATATTGTTTATTCTTTATGTTCTCTTGGGTGTGATTAACCTCTTCAGGTTGAAGCTTTCCTTCTAGTACCTTCTGCAGAGCTGGATTTATAAATGGATAATGCTTAAATTTTATTGTGGAATGTTTTCTTTTTCCATCTATTGCTATTGAATGTTTTTCTGGGCATAGTACTCTAGGTGGCATCTGCGGTCTCTTATAGTTTGTAGAACATTTCTTCAGCCCTTTATAGCTTTCAGAGTTTCCACTAAAAAGTCGGGTGTTATTCTCTTAGGTCTGCCTTTCTGTGGCTTGGCCTTTTTTTCCTTGCAACTTTTGATATTCTTTCCTTGCTCTGCATGTCCATTGTTTTAGTTATTATGTGTCATGGCGAATTTTCTTTTTCAGAATTTGGTATTCCATATGTTTTTAATCATTGATGGGCATTTCCTTCTTTAGGTTGAAGAAATTATCTTCTATGACTCTGTTGAAAATCCTTTTGAACTGGGTTTCTTCTTCCTCTAGTCCTATTATTCTTAGCTTTGGTCTTTTCATGATGTCCCAGATTTCCTGGATGTTTCTGCCTGAATTTTCTTTAGATTTTTGGGGTAGCCAGGATATCCATATCTTCTATCTTGTCTCTAATGTTTAAGATTCTCTCTTCCGTCTCTTGCACTGTTAGTGGTGCTTGCCTCTGAGGTTCTTGTTTGAATTTCTAAATTTTTCATTTCCAGTTTTGCCTTAGTTTGGGTTTTCTTTGTTGCTTCCATTTTTGACTCTCATGTCTTGAAATATTTTCTTCATTCCAGTCCACTATTTGTGCTTCATAGATTTCATGACTGAATTTATTTCTATCCTATTTAACATCCTCAATCATGTTCATGTTAGCTATTTTGAAGTACTTGTCTTGTGTTTCATTTATATTGGTTTTCTCAGGGCCTACTCTAGTAGGGTTTTGAGTTCTAATGGAAACACATTGTCTTGGCTGCTATTGATTATGTTTTTATGCTGGCCTCTAGGCATCTGGGCTTTAGATAATTTAAATTCTAGATGTTGCTATCTGGTCTTGTCTTTATTTGAATGTTCTGCTCCTAGGTTTCTGTTGCCTTCTCTGGTTCTTTTCTAAATTTATTTATTTATTATTCATTTTATTGAGCTTTACATTTTTCTCTGCCCCCCTCCCTGTCTCTCCCCTCCCCTTCAACCCTCTCCCATGGTCCCCATGCTCCCGATTTACTCTGGAGATCTTGTCTTTTTCTACTTCCTATATAGATTAGATCCATGTATGTCTCTCTTAGGGTCCTCATTGTTGTCTAGGTTCTCTGGGATTGTGATTTATAGGCTGGTTTATGTTTAAAAACCACCTATGAGTGAGTACATGTGATAATTGTCTTTCTGTATCTGGGTTACCTCACTCAATATGATGTTTTCTAGCTCCATCCATTTGCCTGCAAATTTCCAGATGTCGTTATTTTTTTCTGCTGTGTAGTACTCCATTGTGTAAATGTACCACATTTTCTTATCCATTATTTGGTCAAGGGGCATTTAGGTTGTTTCCAGGTTCTGGCTATGACAAACAAAGCTGCTATGAACATAATTGAGCACATGTCCTTGTGTCACGATTGAGGATCCTTTGGATATATACCCAAAAGTGGTATTGCTGGATCTTAAGGAAAGTTGTTTCCTAACTTTCTGAGAAATCACCACACTGACATTCAAAGGGGCTATACCAGCTTGTACTCCCACCAGCAATGCAAGAGTGTTCCCTTTACCCCACAGCCTCTCCAGCATAAGTTGTCATCAGTGTTTTTGATCTTGGCCACTCTTACAGGTGTAAGATAGAATCTCAGAGTTGTTTTGATTTGAGTTTCTCTGATGGCTAAGAAAGTTGAACATTTCCTTAAGTGTCTTTCAGCCATTTTAGATTTTTCTGTTGAGAATTCTCTGTTTAGGTCTGTACTCCACTTTTTTATTGGATTATTTACTCTTTTGATGACCAATTTCTTGAGTTCTTTGTATATTTTGGAGATTTGTCTGATGTAGTGTTAGTGAAGATCTTTTCCCATTCTGTAGGCTGCCGTTTTGTCTTGTTGACTGTGTCCTTTTCTTTACAGAAGCTTTTCTGTTTCAGGAGGTCCCATTTATTGTTTCTCTCAGTGTCTGTGCTACTGGGGCTATATTCTCTGGCTCGTAAGAGAGTGTGTTGCCTGGTCTGGAAGGCCTCTGAGAGCCTACCAGGTGTGGTCACTGGAGATCCAGGATAGAATGTGTTTCTAGGTATTGGGAATGGATACTGTAGAATGGGAATATGCTGGATGTTTTGGGAGAGCAGGATGTTTGGTGGCTGCAAGGGTTCACAGAAGGGAAAGCAATCACCAGAATCTGTGCAGACCCCTAGGAATAGGGGAAAGGTGGAAAGGGAAGCCATAGCAGGTAGTCTGCTACAGAACTAGGGTAAGACTGGGGGATTGGAACTGGAGGAGAGGAAGGAGAATGAAGATTGTCTGATTTCCTTGCCAGCCTGGCTAGTGGGTTCTCAGGGAGAGCCTGTAGAAGCTGAAGGCTGAGACGAAGCCACGGAGTGGTGAAGGAAGGCTGGAGGAGATCTGCATGATCTGCTGGGAATGTGGCAGAGAGGAAGAGAAGGTTGCAGTCAATTGTCTGCTACAAAGCTGGGGGTAAGACAAGGGGACTGGAATTGGAGGGGAGGAGGGAAAGCGAAGATCACCTACCTGATTCCCTTGCCAGTGTGGCAGTCAGGCTTCCAGGGAGTCTTATCGAAATATTTTAAATTTACGATAAACATATCCGGCCTGTATCCTGAGCACTAAAAACACCACGTTAGATTCTTTTACTTACACATAACGTTGTATCAAGTATGGGACTTCCATTTGTGTTCATGATCAAGTAGAAAGAAAGAAAGAAAGAAAGAAAGAAAGAAAGAAAGAAAGAAAGGAAGGAAGGAAGGAAGGAAGGAAGGAAGGAAGGAAGGAAGGAAGGAAGGAAGGAAGGAAGGAAGGAAGGAAGGACATACAGGCTGCCTGGGGTGAACCACCGGCAGAACTCTTCCTGTGAGCTGTGGCAATGACTGTTGTGGTAAGATAGGCTCATGGGTGTAATGGCGCTAGGAATGCTGGGAGTTACCAGCATTTCTGACTGAACGTCAGGTTCCTCCACAGGAGGAAACACAAGCCTGGCACTGTAAATCGAAGTCAAGAATCCAGGGCGGGGGAGCTCACAGGCACCAAGAAGGAACCTACTACGATTATTCTGCTAAACGGACAAACTGCCCTCTCAATGCCTATCTCTACACCTATATATTAGGGCAGCCCTCGGACCTCATCAAGGAAGGCTTACTGTGCAATGGAGAAACTCACAACTTGTCAAAGTGCAGAGAATAAGTGCCAGTTGAGTGCTCAGCCACAAATGGTACCTCAGTATCAAACCCACACGCCAAAGGCTCAGGGAGCATCACAGAAAAGAGGCGGCAAGAGTCATCATCTGGACATGACAGGATTCTGCGAACATGGACTCAGAGAAGCTGTGGTTACCTGCACGAGATCAAGCCAGACAACACTCCAGCTTGGAAAGGGAAAAGACTCCTGCCACCCCACCCCCCCAACCATGACTGAGGAGCCATGGAGAGTTGATGGTTTCTCGAGGGGAGGAACCACCTTTAAGGGTGTGGCTCCTGGTAGGGCCACTGTGCTCAAGTAGATGGCTCCACACTTAGGAGTATGAGGATGGCACAAATCGGACTCAAAGGTTTACTTGAAAAGAAAAAAAAAAGCACACAAAGTGATAGGGGCTAGGGAGGTGGGAGGGGATTTAAGTTAGGAGGAGATATAATATAAGTAAAATGTATTGCATGAAATTTTCACAACTCAATAGGAACATTATACACACACACACACATATAAAATGTTCCTATTATCTATTGAATGGGAATTGGAGTATATATTGAATTGGAATCTGCCCTTATGACCTAATTTTACCTTCATTAATTTTTAAGGATCATGTCTCCAAATACCATCACATTCTGAGATATTAGGGATCCCCATGGGGTTCCTGTGCATGGTGGGAACACACAGAGTCTTTATACCAAGGAGAATTGTTTCTCCATCATTCTGAATCTAGGTTGACACTGTCACTGCTTTGACTGACAGATTATGACAGAGATGACATATAAGGCATGGTTCTCATGTGACCTGGCAGTGTGTTTTTAAAAGTAAAGTATTAAGCAAGAGAAAGGATGGAATCGAATTGGACAAATCTCAAAGTCTGTATGCTGAAAAGAAAGTAGGGTTTTTTTTTTTTTCACACGGAATGAATATTATTCCGTGTATGTTAAGGTAAAACACAGACAAACGTAGATAGAAATTAACACCATGACTGTCTCCTTTGGGGGAAGAGAGCCTTGAACAGAAGGGGCCAAGGAATTGCAAATACGTGCAAGTTGATTGGCTACATGGATGATGTTTTCTATGACTTAGCAATCTATACATTTAAGGTCTATACATTCTACTGTATGCATTACTTTCCTACTGCCATGACAACAGAATTACTGGTTTAAAATAATGCAAGCTTATTATCTTAGGTTCCAAATGTCAGAAGTCTAAAACAGGTCTCTCTGGGTTAAGGCACAGGTGCCCAGAGTACTGATCCCTTCTGGAGCTGCTAAGGGAAATGAAGTTTGTGTTCTTTCTAGTTCCTAAGGATTCCCATAATTCTAGGGGTGGCTCGTGTACCATTTCCTCTTCAAAAACAGTCTAAACCTTATATCGCACCACTCTGACACCAGTTCCCTCTTTCTTACTAAAAGAATGGCACAGTTCTGCGGACTCGTCCAGACTCATCCAGGTAATCCAATCCTCTTTTTTTAAAGCCTCGTTAATATGGCATCCTGATTCTTCTGTGACCCGAATCACCCTTGTCAGATACCAATAGTATGTTCTATGGGTCAAGACAGAGGCATCTATGGGTGTCATTACTCTGTCTACCACATTTTATATTGCTTTTAAAAAGTGGTCTCAGAAGCTATTGATGCCTAATATTCATCAGTCACTATTCCAGGTGCTTACGTATGCAATTATGCCTCTACTAGTGAGTTTTTTCCCACTGGCTTCGTAGATTCAGGGAAGTTTTCATTACTATGATTAGAACAGTGTCTGGCACATACAGGGCTCTTTTTTTTTTTCTTTTTTTTTTTCTTTTTTTTTTTTTTTTGATTTTTCGAGACAGGGTTTCTCCGTAGCTTTTTTGGTTCCTGTCCTGGCACTAGCTCTTGTAGACCAGGCTGACCTCGAACTCACAGAGATCCGCCTGCCTCTGCCTCCTGAGTGCTGGGATTAAAGGCATGCGCCACCACCGCCCAGCTACATACAGGACTCTTAATCAGAGAAAATTATTGGATGAATGAAAATGAATCGAACAATGAGTGTTACACTTTTGCTGATTTTTATCGATAGAGTTGAATTCATTTGTTGGCAGAGCTTCGTGAAGGCAAAAGTCGCAGAGGTTGAGACCTTATATTTGTAAGTAGAAAAAGAAGAGATCACTTTTCAGCCATTAAATGTCTGTTTTTGAACAGTGTCATCTTACATCAAGACCCAGAGAACAGAGTCATCCCTTGACAGAGTTAGCGTTCTACTAGGAAATAGAAATCACTCATTTGAGAAGAGGCCCTCAAGGATTTCATCCTGTTACTTATATTTTTATTCTTTATGAAGCTGAAATGCATCACTTCAAACTAAATCATATGGTGTCAAAATATACCGTCCAGGAGGTTTTATCTCCTTTTGTAATTATTTGTTTCTAAAAATTTATAAAATATCAGCAACAGAAACTATTTGGTTATTTTTACATGCATGCCTTTTCAAACAATTGCTTTTCAAACAATTGAAGGCTTAGTCTTTCTCATAACTTCACTCAAACATGAACACATAAAATCTTTGGGGGAAAAAAGATGCTGCATTTGACTGTGTTGAGAAAAGAATGAACTTGTTGTTTCTCTCTGTTTTCCTTGTGAGATATTTATATCCCCTTAGGAAATAAATATAAAACAATATGTAAATATACCAATATTTGCTGACCTCCCTCTTGCTCTTGTGTGTGTTTTGAACATCGCAGCCAAGATCCTGTGTTTATTCATAACTGTACACATGAGGAAAAATAATTTACTCCACTGAACATCAAGGCAACTCTGATTGAATGGAGTGTTATGGAGTGATCCTGGCAGAATTAGCACACGGGCATCTTCCTTTCGAAAAATCTACTGGTCAGAGATATCTTATTTGAAAATAATTTTCTGTTTTAAGGTTTGCATGATCTGCTCCTCCATTTTAATATTGCCTAAGACCACTTGTCCAGGTATGGTCTGGCTCCCTGATCCTGTTACAAAGAGACAGGAGATTAGCAAAACAGCCTGAGAGTGCAAATGCTGTGTGTTTGAGTGCGGCTGGACAATAAGCTTCCCGGGACTATCTGGCACCTTCCCAAGAGCTAAGACTTAGTTACTGTTTGTCCTGTAATACAAAAATGCCTGAGATGAGAATGGCTAATTGGAAGTCTCATCTGCGGGAGAGGTATCCTTCCTGGGACATTCTTCATCAGTCAGAGCCGACTGTGTTCAACCTCTCTCGTCTTTCCTTCCAGATGACGTGAGTGTTCACCCTGCTATTTAACCACTGCTTGCTGTTTTCTTGGTTTTCTTCCACTTGCCATATATTTAATAAACCCCTTCGTTCTAAAGGAAAACCATGCCTATCTGCTTATACAGAACAAGTTCAATGTCAGCATACATCATAGAAAAGGCCACAGTCCACAAGTTCAGTGCCTTCCAACTGGATGGTCTCCAAGTTCCAAAGAACAAGAAAGAAGTTGCTTCAATACTTCATGTTTTTATTAATTTACCACCTTTCCCTCTTTTTTACTGCACTTTCAGCAATATTTTTACTGCATGATATCTTCAACCAATATGGGTTTTCCCTCTCCATGCATTTACACAAATTTATGGGTGACTTTTCACCAAATGGGGAAAAACTCAAACATTTCCTATAAAATCAAGAGAGACATGGATACCCTCTCTCACCATCCTTATTCAATAAAGTACTTGAAATTAAGCTAAAGCAATGAGATAATAAAAAGAAATAAAAGGGATATACATAGAGGAAGAGTCAGATTATCCCTAATTACAGACAGCATGTTCCTATATACTAGAGGCTTTAAAGATTCCACAAGAAGACTATAACTGATACATACTATCAGCAAAGTATCAAGATACATACAAAATCATTAACCTTCCTATGTGCCAATAACAAACTTGCTTAGAAAGAAATGAGGAGGAAACTGTTTATGCTAGTTTCAAAAGCAAATAAAATTTGTAGGACTAAACCTAACCAAGAAGTGAAAGACTGCTACACTGAAAACTTGAAGACCCTGAAAAAATAAATTACAGAATATAGAAGATCTCCCATGCTCATGGCAGGGATTGTGTTATGAAAATATCTATATGATTAAATATAGACAGATTTCACACAATCCCCATCAGCACGCTTCATAGAATTCCAAAAAAATCCCTAAAATTCATATGGAAGTAGAAAAGACCCTGAAAAGCCGATGCAACTTTAAGAGAATAAACAATACTGCTGTTGCCCACGATGTCAAATAAAGGTGTGGGGGTATAAGTCTGTGTGTGTGTGTGTGTGTGTGTGTGTGTGTGTGTGTGTGTGTGTGTGTAATAATTTAAGAAGAGGTCATGATTTGAAAGGGATTGGGAGCACAGGAGTTGAAATGGGGAGGACAAGGGAAAGTTATGTAAATATAATACTCACATATGAAATTCCCAAAAATAAGACATTTAAATTTGAAACATTCTAAAAGAAGGCTACAGATACATCAAAGTTGAAATACTAATATTGGGACACATCATTGAAAAAATAGAAATTGTATATAAACAACTTTGATGCACAATTAATTAAAAGACTGAAACTGGGGTTCAACCTGAAGACCCAAAAAGCAAAGCAGCCAGTCACAGACTCTTACCTCGACCTCAGTCCAAACTGGTGATCCTGCCTCTAGGAATTCCAGAATGAGACTATGTCTGAGAGCTGTCTCCTGGCGTTTTATAATCCTCTCTAGGGCTGGGATTAAAGGCGTGTGCCACCCAGTTTCTACAGCAAACTAATGTGGCTACTGGGATTAAAGGTGGGTGTTATTGATGCCTGATCTATAAGGCTGGCCATTGTGGCTGTTTTACTTTTCTGATCCTCAGGCAAGTTTTATTTACTTTATTTATTTAAAATACAAGTGAAATGCCTCTATACAACTTACTGGTCAAAGGAGAAATGATAGTCTTTCTAGTCAGTTCTGAACTTCACAACTTGGACTGGAGAAGACTGATGTAAACCAGCTTCAGGATATTTAAGAAATAATATTAGGTCAAATAATAATCATCACTGTAAAATAATTATTTAAAAAAAATCAACAAAATGTAAAATATAAAGAATTGTCAGAAGTAGTCTTCATGTAGCTTCTCAAAGTCCTGTGATAAATATGGGCCAAGGAACAAAATAAGGAGACTCTGGCTAGGGTGGAGGAATAAAATATTTGGTGTTTCTAGGAAAAAAAAATCTTTTTAATGTAGAATAACTAACAAAAGAAGGAAAGCTAGGAATTAAAGGGCAAACCACATATTGTGCAGAAAGCAAAAGAGGGGATCGAAGGGTGGCCTTGCAAAGAGATCAGAATGCACTTTCTAAATTCTCTCCGTGTTCATTGGAAAAACAAAGTAGCAATGTGGCCACTCAGATTCCTCCAATGGTGATACCATTGCTTAGGTTCCGTCCCTCTTGACTTTCCCCTCTCTGCCCCATCTCTGGCTACTCTATTGCAGGGTTATCCTTGTTTGCCAGCCTGGCTTTCTTTTCATGCATATTTGTACAGTCCCCTACAGTGAGCAAGTAGGCGCTGACTCTACTTGCCTTTCTTAATTGCTTCTGTGAATTCTACTTTTATTTTTGATATTATAACAATTATAACATTTCCCCATTCCTTTCTTCTATCCAAACCTTCCCATACACCCTCCTTGTTCTTTCAAGTTCACGACCTCTTTTTTTATTATTAGTAATTACATACAGTGTGTGTATGCGCGTGCGCGCACACGCGCGTGCTCCTAAATATAACCTGCTCAATCTGTACAATGTTACTTGGATAGCAAACTTTTAAACTTCAAAGAGACATAACCAGGTTCCACTTCTGAGGGACTATACCATAATTATATGGCAAAACTTATAATAAATGGGTTAAAGATGAAGTAGCAGAGTATCTTTGCTTGTTGTTGAGAGAATTTAGCACAGCATCTTGAACTTCAGGATACTCAATCTGAAAACGTGTGTTTAATATCATTTTTAGACTCCACTTTGAGAAAAGCTTGGCAGATTTTAAAGCAAATAGATCAAGAATAGCACACAAAATTACAATCACAGCAATACACTAAACCCAATCCTAACCAAAAAAAAACAAAAAACAAAAACAAAAACTAGAAATAAGATAGAGCTTTTTAAAACACTATCCTCAGCCTGAGTGTTTAATTGTTGAATAACTGACCAGAAGTGGACGATGTAATTTCCCAGACATCACGGCTGGCCATTTCAAGTTCGCTCTTGAAATCCATGCCCAGGAAAGCAGACAGGAGGCACTTTGGCTATGTGGTTATGGGGACCCCTTACTGACAACTAAGCGCAGCGGATGCAAACATGCAGCTCCACTGCAGAAAAGTGGAGCCTGGTTGCACGGGTCCTATGTCAGACCTAATTCTTCAGGGAACTCTACGATATTATTTTCAGAAACTACACTTTACTATATTCAGTTCCAAAGAGAGAGAGAGAGAGATTTTCAATAGACAGGGATATTAACCTATTGTAGATAAATACCTCCATGACATGTTTTGCTGACTTCTCACCAAAGTAAGCCTTGACTTTTCCGCCCATTTGTTCCTTTCCTGCATTTCTCCAATTACTGTCTCATGCTACACAATGCAGACACCTTGTCCTGGTTAGTTTTGACACAAACTAGGGTCACCTAGGAAGCAAAAGTCCCGGGTTAGCAATTTTCATGATTAAAATGGCCTGTGGGCATGTCTAAAGGCTATTTTCTTGATAAATAACTTACGTGGAAATGCCCAGTCCACTGTGTATAATGCCACTCTTGGGCAGTTGATCCTGGGGTGCTGAAAAATGGCTCAGTTGTTGAGAGCACCAGCTGCTCTCCCAGAGTCCCAGGTTCAATTGCAAGCACATACAAGGCAGTTCACAAGCATCTAAAACTCCAGTCCCAAAGGATCTGATGTCCTTTCCCGGTCTCCGTGTGCACCAGGCACACATGTGGTGCACAGACATATATGCAGATAAGACAGAGAGAAACTGTGGAGGAGTGAGTCACCATGCTTCACTGAGGGAGGGGGAAGAGGAGAGAGAACTTTCCAGCAAGCTTTCTTTCATGGTCTCCACCTCTCCTCCTGCTCTAACTCTTTTTGTTCCATTTTTCCAGCTGTTCATACGCTGGCCAGAAGATTCTCATACCTTCTAAGTCTGAACATCCTGTTCTGTCTCCTTTCAGTCACTCCACACAGTGAGCATGAATAGATCAGAATGCCTAAGTTCCTGCCCTTACTTCCCTCAGTGACGGGTTGTGATCAAAACATGTAAGCCAAATTGATCTTTTTGACCCAAGCTGATTTTGGTCAGTGTCATTTTCTGGCATTCCCAGGAACTTTGTGTTATCACAGCATCAGAAAGAAAACTAAAGAAACAGGGTCAATAATGCCAACACGGTAGCTCCAGGAGTTCTTTTTCTTTAATGTAAAAAAAAAAAAAAAAAGAAAGAAAAAAAACCCACACAGAGACTCAAAAACATTAATCCAATAATACCTAAGCAATGACCAATGGATAAGAAAAAATTAAAATAAACTGCAAATAAGGTTTCTCTGTTTTCCCAGGTGCTGTAACATACTGAAGATGCCTTCCTCTTCCCAGCTTGGGAGCCAGTAACATGGAAAATTAAGAGAATCCTGCAAAGTTCATTGCTAGGAGAGTCAGAGCAACTATTAAACAGGCCATCAGATGCCCCATTCCTTCCTCGCTTCACCAGGACAGTTTTCAGTGTCTCATGGTCCCCCATTGTGATCATCTAGAGCCTTCCTGTGGTTCAGGTTCAGGGTGCAAAGACCAAGTTATCTGCATGAAGCGAGTGTCTGAAGCCCTTTGCACGCACACGCTTCAACATGCTTTGCTCCTGAACTGAGTTTGTTGCGGGGAAGAGATGAAGCAGTTGAAGAAGCCTTCCTCCAGGTTGCAAGGTTCACAAAATGGATGCTGTACTATTCAAAGCAGGGACTACTAAAATCGCTAGCAGTGATTTGAGAATGGAATGCTATTCGTCTCCTCTCGCCATTTGGTGGCCAAATTATATATAAGAAAGCAAGTCAGACTGAACTGTGCACACCTACAAACACGCATTACAATCAGGCACAGATGTGTACCATATGACACAGTCTTTCTCTCAAAGCACCCCCATTACAAAACAAATGTCTGTGCCTCTGAACTTAATACACAAGAATTCTAAGCCCCAGTGTGACAGGATTGGTAAATAGAGCCTCTGGGTCAGAATGGAGTTCATGAAGACTTTCCCTTCAAGATTATTTGAAGAGCACTAAAAGTTCTGGAGCTACAGCACAGCGGTTAAGAGCACTGGCTGCCCTTGCACTCTTCCATATGTGTAGTCACAACTCAGAAGTCAGCTGTGTGCAAGCGATAGAAAGCCTCAACAAAACCCGCCATACCCACCTCACCGTCCCTCTTTGCCAATCTGCAGATCTAAGAGAAATGGATTTAATGGTTTAAGCTACCCAGTCTTTGGTGTTGGGCTATCATATCAGCCCAAGTTGAACAAGATGACCCTTGACTCCGAGAAGCGTGCAGGAGAGGATTCCAACACACACATAATAATACGCTGAAGGCAGGGTGAATAAGCTTTGCCACCCTCTACCACACCCTCTATAGACCACTAAGATGCTGTCCCAGAACCATGCCCACAGCTCCAAACAGTATGTCAGTCCACTGTGGTGCCTGCTAGTTATTTGTCGGCCTTTCCTGGGTCTTCTTGAAAGGATGAACATGTGCATTTGATGCTTTTGTGCTGGCAAGAACAACGTAAGAATGGAAAGAGTCACTTTGAGTCACAACTTCAGAGGCATCCATCCATCACGGCAGAGGCAGCGGAGTAGACAAGGCAGTTCATATCCTGACACCCGAGAAGAAGGAAAGAGAAAGAGAGAGAATACAGAAAAGAACTGGGACAATTACAGCCCCTGGGAAAGCACTCAGTGTCCCTCTGCCTCCAAGACACCCCACCTCATCCCTTTCACCAGATCCCAACCTTCTCGTCAGGTTTTGAATCCAATCGATGGATCCGAGCACTCACTATCGACAGAGCCCTCCAGATGTGATCATCTCTGAAGATGCCCTAATGGACACCCTTAGAAGTATGCTTCACTTTTCTCCTAAGGATTTCTATCAAGTTGACAGTTAGTATTCCCGACCACGATGCCTGATCAGTCTTTTAATCAGCCATGTGCTGACATTCTTTGATTTTATAATGAGGCCACATCCTTATAAAGTCATCATACACTGAGTAATTTGAAATGCATTTAATTTACTGACCTACCAAACTACAGAGCCCAACCTAGGCTACTTTAAATGTGCTCAGAACATTTACATCACCTGACACAAATGCTGTTTTGTGATGATGCTGAAAAGCTCAAATAATTTGTTGGAAACTATACTTAAAATGAAAAATATGGTAATATGGGTAGGGTTTGGAACTTCATAAAGTCAAAAGGTTCTCAATAGTTCAGGGTAACATGGAAGACTAGAAATCTCTTCTATATGATTCGGTGAAAGAAAATGCCCAGGATGATATAATCTCTATTCCTATAGAAGATGGTGGTTGAAGTGAACTTACCAAACTAGGTGAGCTCCCTATGGGCTACCTGGAACCTGTGAGCACATGGCATCCGGCCACAACAAGAGGCGAGGCAAGGTCTGTGGAAATTGCCAAGAATTCTTCCCCTAGCCTTGCAGGAACAACTCAGCAGACTACCAAGGACTAGATACATTATTGACAGTATGTATATTGGCATAATTGGCAGCAGAAGACTTTGAAACACAAAGCAGAGCTTAGGTGAGGTCAGTAGTAACCACCAAGCAATGGCTTGCCTTTTCCTATCCCTCAAGACTTTGGAACTGCAGAGGAAGCACTTCCACACAGCAGTTCCAGAGAACAGGAACAAGAATCCCACACACCTCTGAGAGCAGAGAGCAAAGGTTGAGCTGCGAACCCAGGAGGCTGAGGCAGTCCCAAAACACACACTAGTGCTATAACACTACAAGGTCACTGGGAGTGCACAGCAAGGACTCTCTCTGCCCTCATCACGCAATGCCATTGAACACAACAGACTTTCAATAAGAGAACTGAGAACAATCTTCAACTGAGTGAGGTTGTGTCCCAAAACTCAGTCCAAAAAGTAACTGGTCTAAATCTCACTGGACTAATACATATACCAAAATCTGGTATAATGGGCTTGAACTGGCCAGGATATAGTTAAAAGGAATGCCTATACAATGCTGCTAGGAATATAAACTCGTCCAGCCTCCATGGAAATTGGAAACCAATATGGATGTGCTTCTACATACATCTCTTGTGACTCAGTTCTAACACTCCCCAGTATTTACCCAAAAGACTTCACGTCAACATAACACAGAGACACTTTCACGTCAATGTTTGCTGCAGCCCTGTTCACAATAACTGAGCTATGGAACCAGCCTCAGTGTCCAACAACAGAGGGATGAATAAAGAAAATGTGAGTTGGATGCTCAATAGAAATTTGTTTAGCCACAGAGAAAAAGGAAACTGCATATGCAATTGGAGACAATCATATTAAGTGAATTAAATTAACCTCAGAAGGAATATTGTGTTTCCTCTCATTTGTAGACTCCTAGACTTTGTAAATACATAAAATCATATATGTATGAATATGGGTGTGTTACAGTGGTGAAACTGTCTAGAGAAACGAGTGAACTTCTAAAAGAGGTAGAGTAATAAAAAGTGAAGGATAGCAGGGTGTGTGTGGGGTTTGTCCTAGGGTTTCTATTGGCTGTGATAAAACACCATGACTATAAGCCACTGGGTAGGTCTTTCATCTTACACTTTATAGCCCATTATCGAAGGAAGTCAGACAGGAACTCAGGGCAGAAATCTGGAGGCTTAAACTGAAGCAAAAGACATGAAGAGACTGCTCACTGGCTTACTCCTTGTGGCTTGCTCAGCCTGCTTTCTTGGAGCACTCAGAACCACCAGCCCAGAGGTGGCACCACCCACAAAGGGCTGGACCCTCCCCCACCAATCACTAATTAACAAAATGCACTACAGGCTTGCCTACAGCCTACAGCCCAATCTTAATAAAAGAATTTTCTCAATTGGGAGTTCCTTTTCCCAAATAACTCTAACTTGTGTCAAAGTGACATAAAACTAACCAACAAAGGAAAGATATGCCCAAAGTACATTATGTATTTGTAAGAAAACAGCCTTGTATAATCCTTATAATAAAAATAAGTAGATAAAACCTACCTATGAGACAAATAAAATCATGCCAAGACATTTTAACTTGGGAACATCCATACCTTGAACGCGTATCATTTCTCTGGTGATGAATTATTTGCAACATTATTTGTCCAAATAACAAGCCCTCTGGTGCAGATTTAGATAAATATTTTCAAATAGCTGCCTCTAGAGTATGGATTTCCACTTTGACTTTAATGGTTAATAAACCATCTTTGAAAAAGCCCTAAAATACATACAACAGTGACCTAAGGGCTGAGATTTTATTCAAGACTATCTTTAAATTAAATCTGAAATCATAAATCTGCTGTTTCTGAAATCTGCACATTTAATTTAAAAAAGTCTGACATATAATATACATCATAGAATGTCCGTAGTCCACTCTAGGCAGTAAGTCCTGGGAATGGGACACAAGCTAAATCTGATAGATGCCATCTTCTCTCAATGGTGCCACTGCATCCCTGGGAAAGTGGGCAACAGTTGAATGTAACATTAATTTCTGAACGAGAAGGCCTTCATTTGAAGAAAGCCTGGCAGTGTTAGGTTAAACAACTTTGCTCCAATCCTAACTCAGGCATAATTCATGATGCCCAGGGGCTTTGCAGTGGTCTATATCCAGGCCTCAGTGCCTCATGGTTTGCCATATGGCTTACCAGGTGAGGCCACTCGCAGTACCATTCTGGACATCTGCCTGGTGAGATGCTCAGTCCAACCAAGGACAGTATTTCCAATATGTGTACAAATAGTCCTTTTTCTATTACGTACACAGCTTAAATGACCTGTGTATCACTGCATTAACAGTCTACGATTATTGGGTAACAACTAGATATTAGTCAAATTTCACCAGACACTTTTTATTCAATAATTTGCAAATTAAAATTAAAGGGGAATTTTTTTTTATTTACAAGTATTTATTAAGAACTCACCATGTGTCAGAGAAAAGAGAACTAAAAGAAAAAGGTCCAGCACTCTAAAGGCCTTCAAATTCCAGTTTGATATAAGAAAAAGCAAATTATCTAACAACAAAATAAATGGTGCAAATCCATCAAATGAGTGTGAGAATTCTGAGGGATGGAGCAGAAGGCATGCTGTCAGAGTTAGTGTCCTCATAAAAGGGATGTTAAAAAATTAACATGGAGCTGGTTCTTGGCTTGTGAACTTCATTAACAATTTAACAAATCTAACACTTCATAAATCAATTGATAATAATACTACTGAAATTGTCATCTCTCTGTCTTCATTTCCTTGAGATTCACATTTTTTTAATCGGTCATTACAATCATTGATGACAACTTCATCTTTCATAATGGCATAATTTTTACAACAAAATGACTCAGTATTGGTCTTCTTACCGTCTCTTTTTTTCTTTCTCTCTTTCTTTCTTATTTTCTTATTTCTTACATCCTCACTGCAGTCCCCACCCTTCTTCTTCCAGTTGCCCCCCCATCCATTCCTTTTCTGTTTCTATTAAGAAGAGTGCAGAGTTTCCATGGATATTAACAAAACATGACATCCGAGTTGCAGTAAGACCAAGGACCTCCTCCTGCATTAAGACTGGATGGAGCAACCCAAAACAAGGACTAGGATCCCAAAAGCCAGCTAAAGACTCAAAGACAGCCCCTGCTCCCACTGTTAAGAGTTCCATAAGAAGATCAAACTACACAGCTGTAACTTACAAACACAGTGCCTAGATCAGTTCCATGTATGTGGTGGCATGTCAATTGTATTTTAATAAATAAAGCCTGTCTGAAGATCTGAGAGTAAAACAGTCCCACTGCTCAGCCTTACAGACCAGGTTATGGAGAGCATAACAAGTTGTTTACAAGAAATTTAGGGTCTGGGGTTCCACAGCCCCCAACAAGGAAAATCTAGATTGTTTTCAGGTTCTGGTTGTTATAAAGCTGTAATGAATATAATTGAGCAAGTGTCTTTGTGGTATGATAGGGTGTTCTTTGGGTATAAACCCAAGATTGGTATAGCTGGGTCTTGAGGTAGATTGATTCCCAAACTTCTGACAAATCTCCATATTGATTTCCACAGTGACTGGACCAGTTTGCACTCCCACCAGCAGTGGAGGAGTGCTCCCCTTGCTCCAGATCTTTGCATGAGCTGTCACTTGTGTTACTGATCTTAACCATTCTGACAGGTATAAGGTAGTGTCTCAGAGTCATTTTGATTTGTATTTCCCTGATAACTGAGGATGATGAACACTTCTTTGTGCTTCCTGGCCATTTGAGATTTGTCTATTGAGAATTCTCTGTTTAGATCTGTATCCCATTTTTTTATTGGATTATTTGGTTTGTTGATGTCTAGTTTCTTAAGTTCTTTATATATTTTGGAAATCAGTCCTATGTCAGGTGTGGGGTTGGTAAAGATCTTTTCCCTTTACCCATTCTGTAGGTTGCCATTTTTCCCTGTTGACAGTCTTCTTTGCCTACAGTTTTCTGTTTCATGAGGTGCCATTTATTAATTGTCAGTCTTAGTGCCTACACTATTGGTGCTCTATTCAAGAAGTTGTCTCCTGTACCAGTGTGTTCAAGGCTAGTTAAAGGGACATATTTTGATGACTGACAATTTTTGTGTCCTCACTGAGCTATTAATAAACTCAATAACTAATCCCAAGTGAAGAAAATTCTTCAAGATTTGACATAACTAAAGTTAAATTACTTTAAAGGATTAAGAATATTTCTCACTTTTAGCATTGTCTTAACTTGGAGTTTTTGATGTTTTATTATCTATGAGTAATTACACTTAAATGCTAGCGAATCATCCTAAGGGCACCAAGGTGCCTCAGCTGGTAAAGGCACTTGCTGCTCAGTGACGTAATCCCAATAGCCCGAGTTCAATCCCTAGAATCCACTTAAAGGTAGAAGGAGAGAATTGTTCTATGACCTCCACATAGGTGTCATGGTATGCACACGCATCACACACACACACACACAAATAATTAATTTTTTAACTATTAAAAGAACAACTAAATCTGTAGCAACAATTTGAGGTTTTATTTAGAAAAATACCCCAAGTCAAATTATATGGTAGTGGTAGTGTTCACATGGTCTATTGCCATGAGTTGGCATTGCATTTGACCTATACAAAAGAGCCAAAAATGATTGTGAGGAGAATTGAGTAAATATTAGATGAAACGGAAGTAACACAAGTGAATCGTTAGTTTCTGCATTAGTCAGGGTTCTCTAGAGCAGTGGTTCTCAGCCTAATACTGTGACCTTTGAATACAATTCCTCATGTTGGGGTGACCCCCAACCATAAAATTATTTTGTTGCCACTTCATAACTATGATTTGCTACTGCTAAGAATTGTATTGTAAACATTTGATATGCCAGATATCTCATATGTGACTCCCAAGAAGGGTCACGACCCCACAGGTTGAGAACCTCTGCTCTAGAGGAACAGCATTGGTAGAATGAATAGCTATTACTCAGGAGACTTATTAGACTGGCTCACACAATACTACCCGAGTAGCCAGACAATGAGTGTCCTCACACTGGATACACTGAGAGCCCAGTAGCTGTTCCCTGCATGAGGATGAATGGCTCAGTGGCCCCAACGTTGTACTGTCAACCTGAAGGGCTCCTAGAGAGCCACTGATCTTTGGCTCCCACTGGAACCCCAGAGAAACTGAGTTTTGACATCAGCAAAGAAAGGCAGCAGAATAGGTGAACTTTCCTGCTAGCCACAAGGCAAGCAAACAAAAAGCAAAGCTTTTGTCTCTGACCTCCTCTTCTCTGGCTTCCACTAGAAGGAGTTGGCATCTTTAGGGTGGCCCTCCCCATTTTAATTAATGCGATCAAGATTATCCCTCACGCATGTACCCTGCAGCTTGTCTCTTAATTGATTCCAGATCAGTCAAGGTAAACCAAGAATCACCCTCATGGTTACTTTCCTGAGTACAGAGAATCCTTCTTCTCTAAACCTCTGCCTGTATTGTTCTAGATAGTATCCTAGTTACTTTGGTGACAACTTAACACAAGCTAGAATCATCTGAATAAAGGGAACCTCAGCTAAGGAAATAACTCCATAAAGTCAGGCTGTAGGCATGCCTGTAGGCCATTTTCTTAGTTAATGATTGATGTTCGAGAACCCAGTCTATTGTGGTTGGGGCCACCCCTGGGCTGGTAGTCCTGTGTTGGAACCATTTGGAGTCCTGCCCCTCAGCTGCTCTTCCCTGCTAGAGATCTTTACTTTCCTTCTGATTTGAGTTACTGAAAGCTGTGTCAAAGTTGTTTACCAGCTCTGCATCACGAGCTTGTGTTACCTTGGCCTTGAGGATCAGAGGATAAGGTTTTCACCTGACTGTTGGGTATATAAGCCTCCATGGTGCTATTGAATAAAGGGCTTCTTACCAGTGACTAGAGGTTCACATCTCTGTCTCTTTGTCTGTCTGTCATTGTGTTTCAACCTCCAGCCCCTTGCCCAAAGCTTGGG
The DNA here is from genome assembly GCF_950005125.1 of Chionomys nivalis. Lineage (NCBI taxonomy): Eukaryota > Metazoa > Chordata > Mammalia > Rodentia > Cricetidae > Chionomys > Chionomys nivalis. The sequence goes on from NC_080087.1 coordinate 48,540,132, forward strand.
AACTGTATAGTAGTGCATAGAGCGCAGACAGGCGTTGTGTGTGGTAGTCCTGGGTTTAAAAGAAAGCAGGCTGCAAGCCAAGGAGAGTAAGTGAATAAGCAGAATCCCTCAAAGGCCTCTGCATCAGCTCCTGCCTCCAGGTTCCTGCTGTGCTTGGGTTTCAGCAGTGACTTATCTCAGTGATGGGACATTACCAGGAAACGCAAGCGAAATGAACCCTTTCAGCCCCGATTGGCTTTTGGTCACGGCATTTCATCACAGCAATGGTAACACTGTGATCAATATCCCTGATCTCTTTGAAGCTCACCAGACAATAACAAAAAAAGAAAATACATCTTCACTCCCCAGATCCACAGGTTTCTCATGGTATCTCTGCCCTCAAATTGACAACATGCACTGACTACCCTCATGTACCCTCATTTTTATGATTTGGACCGGCTCCCTGCCCTGCAGAAGGTTCATGGTTTGAAGGCTTGGTCCCCAGATGATGATGAGCCTGGAGAGTGGTCGCATCATGCCGGCTCAAACCTAAGCAACAATTAATGCATCTGTGGATTTATAATTTGACCATATTACTGGGAGGGGATGGAAACTAGGAGGTAAGGCCTAATTGGAGGGAGGGGTCACTGGGAGCATGGGCTTTGATGCTCTTAGCTTGTCTTCTCTGTCTCTCTGCTTCCCGACCCTTGATAGGAACAGCTCTGAACTTCCGCATGGTCACTGTCATGATCGGCTGCCTCATTGTGTCCTGGAACAACAGACACAACTACGGAATCTGGGGACAGAATCTCTGAAATGATGAACCAAAATAAATCTTTCATTCCTTTAAGTTGCTTATATCAAGTATTTTGTCATAGCAAAGAAAAAGTGACTAATACATACACAATGTTACATGGAGTGATAAAACTTGTGGTTGTTGCTTCTAGAACCATTATGTTGTTTGGAGTCCACTGCCTACCATAATGGGTAACAGTTATGCTTGAGGGTTTTGATATTCGATGTGTACAAGGCTTGGAGTTTTATAGATACTTTTATAAATACTTCATGCAACTGGTATTTAAAAACATATTCTCAGGCTGGTCATGGAGGCAGAGACTTTAAACTCAGAACTTGGGAGACAGAAGTAGGTGGGTCTCTGTGCATTCAAAGCCAGACTGGTATATAGTGAGCTTCAGGTCATCCAGGGTTACACAGTGAGAACATTTAAATAAATAACAGATGGATGGATGGATAGATGATAGATAGATAGATAGATAGATAGATAGATAGATAGATAGATAGATAGATAGAATCATATTCTAATCTCAGTGAATGAATAAAATAGTTTTAAAGAATGAGGAAAACACACTCTTCTTCCATGTGTATAGTGTCTGTTGCCCGTCATGAAACTGCGGCAGAGGCATGGGATACTCAGTCGCCATTAGACTGTAAACCCTCTCTCAGATGTGAGCATTGTTCTCCCCCTCTGTGTGACAAAATACGAAAGCAACGTCCAGAAAAGATCATTTTGCAAGGTGGTTGCTGTGTTCTGAATATTGTCCTCCCCAAATCTTACGCTGAAATTTAACAGCCACAGTAGCAGTAACAGATAAAACCTGTGAGAGATGACTAGACAACCTTCATGGGTAGAGCAGGTGCCATCATAAAGACCCGTTTGCCCCTGGCTTGTGTTCTCTTTCAACACCTGCCATTGGATGTTGCCAGACCTTGCCAGATGCCTGTGTTTGATTTTGATGCTAGACTTCTTAGCTTCCAGAGATGTGAGCCAACAAATACTGTTCTTTGTGAATTAGCTAGTATCAGATACTCTGCTGTAGACGCACAGAATGGATTAAGACAGTGGTCTACGTATGACTGTCGAAAGCTGGCTAAAGCCCTGTTTGAGACACAAACTTAAGAGGCGAAATCTCCTCCAGAGGTTTCTGGGGAAGCAGCCGTTGTAGAAAAAGAGAACTAACCAAATCCACTCAAACTGTTCATTCTTTCAAAGGCCAATATGGTACAGTGCATGAATAATTCATTAACTGCAGTTGCTTTTTTTAGGACTCATAAATTTGTCACAAACATAAAAAGCACTTTAAAATACACACGCACACACACTATGCACCTTCAGTTCATTCAAGTGTGTGCCTGTGTTCTCCACGATGGGAAATTAATATCTGTTCCATATTCAAAACTTCATCATATTCTTATAACAAAGTCATTGTACTGATTTACTCAATTACTTTCCGGGTACTAGAAAATCATATTTTCTTATTATTTCTATGACAAGAGAACAAATTCACAACAGAGAAAAACAAACTGGCAACATAAAAATAACAACACAATCTTGACCTTGTTTTTATATGGTTATTATTTAACTCAATTGTATATGGTGTAAAATTGATTGATTTTAAATGGTGCGTAGATCATAACAAAGAACAAATTCCATAGCGTTAATACAGAAAGTAAGTGAGAAACTCTCCTTAAATTTCATATTTTAAATTCTGCTTTGAATACTTGGAAGCCACCGACAGATTTTGAACAACAGACATCTGATTTTCTAGGCGATAGGAAAAAAAATCTCTGGCTTTCCTTTATCCATTGCAAGCATGCAGATTGAAATTGTGGGTAAAGAACTGAAAAGGAATTTTTATTAGCCAACACTGGAATTCACAAAGCAACAAAACAGACCCGAAATCTTTATCAAATGATGCTAAACAGTCGGTTTGGGGTGCAGTGTCCTGAAATACTGAATGGCATTTGCCTGTTCTGCCAGATTTGCACAGGAACAGCGCCTCCTGCTGGCGTTATTATGAACTCCACCTTTAACATTGTTTCTGGATACACTGATGGGTTTTTTCACCCTATTTAAAATTAAACAGGACTTTTCTTTTTTAAATTTTTTATTTATTGTACACACCAACCACAGTTTCCCCTCCCTCCTCTACTTCAGTTTCGTCCCCCACCTTCTTTCTAACCCTCCCCCCATCCACTCCTCAGGGTAAGGCTTCCCATAGGGAGTCAACAAACCCTGGCATATCAAGTTGAGACAGGACCAAGCTCCTCCCCACTGCATCAAGGCTGAGCAAGGCATCCATCCCACCACAGGGAATGGGTTCCAAAGAGCCAGTTCGTGCACCAGGGACAAGGGGCCCCACAAACAGACCAAGCTACACAGCTATCACACACATCCAGAGAGCCTAGTTCGGTCCCATGCAGGCTCCCCAGCTGTCGATCCAGAGTCCATGAGCTCCCACAAGCTCAGATCAACTGTCTCTGTGGGTTCCTCCATCATGATCTTGACCCCCCTTTGTTGATACAATCCCTCCTCCCTCTCTTCGACTCAATTCCCAGAGCTCAGCCCAGCACTTGGCTGTGGATCTCTGCATCTGTTTCCATCAATTACTAGATGAAGACTATCCATTGACGATGAGGGTAGTCACCAATCTGATTACAGGAGAAGGCAGGCACCCTCTCCACTATTGCTCAGAGTCTTAGCTGGAGTCATTATGCTCACATAATACCCAGCTAAAGGCACCCTCTCCACTGTTTCTCAGAGTCTTGGCTGGAGTTATTATGCTTACATAATACCCAGCAAAAGAACCTGGCCTGTGACAGACAATGTTGATGAGAGCATTTCTTATGTGTCTTCTACAGCTCTGTGCCAATTTCATTCTTACAATGGCCTCATGGGTGGGTTCTATTAATATTCCCATTTTTCAGATGAGGGAAGCAACTCAGAGAACATAAGTAACATACAAGATCAGAGAGTAGCCTGTGAACCAGGTGATCTAGCTCGCAGCCGGATGATTTACCGCTGCTGTTCTTAAGGTCAGTGACTTTCTCTCAGCACCTCCTCCCAGGGCTGTTGTCAGTCCTTTCTACAAATACCCTGTGTCCCATGAGCTCCTTCAGTGAAATCCTAAGAGAGCTCCATAACCTTTCTTCTTGAGAATAGCCCTTCCAGTAACATCAAGGCAAAAGAACAGTTACTATTAGCCGGGCGGTAGTGGTATGTACTCGGAAGGCAGAGGCAGGTGGATCCTGTGAGTTCGAGGCCAGCCTGGTCTACAGAGTGACTTCCAGGACAGCTAGGGCTACACAGGGAAATCCTGTCTAATTTTAAAAAAAAAAAAAAAAAAAAAAAAAAAGTTGCTACTCCAAGTCATCATCCCCAGCACCCAGCACCCAGCACGTCCAGGGGCAAACTTCTCTTTGAGAGAAGGTTCTAAGCTGGCTGCTGCCCTGTGTTGTTTTGTAGCTTTCTGCTGCTCTACCACTTGATGGTGTGGCTTGTCTCGAAGAGGTCTCTGAGCAGATAGAAAGGGAGAGTATGGTATTGAGAGATTTCCTTGTCTATAGTTCCCAGCATTGTGTCACTCTGGCCACACCGATTAAACTGACCGCTGCCTGGGGAGAGCCTCTGTGAGCTCGTTGAGAGCCCCTTGCGACTAGGCTCACACCCTGTAGAACCCTTTGTGGGTCGAGCCTTCTGATAGTCCCCTAAATCTCCCCCTTGTCGCTAATGCTCAGTAATCCATCACCATAGACAATTATTTGTTCCGAGCTCTTGTCCAGGCACCCCCACTCTCATGAGTCCATTTTGAGGGTGGTCTGGCAGTGATTGCTCCAGCCCACTGTCACTCAGCTTTCTTGTTGCCATGACAATACCTGACACAAAGAACTTAGGGAAAAAAATCTATCTTTTATCTCTGGCTTCAGAGGCTTTAGTCTGTAGGCCTCTGCCCGTACACTGAGCGTGTGGTGTGGTAGAGAGCGTGACAGCAGGAGCCCATGACAGAGTGGGTTCCTCATCATGAACAGGCAGCCAAGAAAGAGGAAGGGGCCAAGGACTAGCTTATAGCCTTCAAAGACACATCCCCAGTGGCCTAATTCCTCCAGATATGCCCCACCTCCTAAAGTTCCAACCACCTTGCAAAATAGCACCGCCACGCAGTCAACGTATAAACCAGTGAGGGACATATTGTGTTCAAACTCTAAAACCCACCATAGAGAAAGTTAGTCCTTCGTCCTATGTCTGGCAAGACTATACGGTTATTTTCTAAGACTCAGCCTGTACCCTGCAACACCAAACTGATTTCCATTTTTCCTTTCCCACTACTTCCAATACCATTCTATCTGCCCTGCAGAAGGCACAGGCACAGAACCTTGCATGGTCTCGAAGTTCTCACACTTCACTTACAGTCAGGAGCACACCCCTCATGCCCTCATATTGCCACATAGCATAGCATAGCATAGCACAGCACAGCACAGCACAGTGTAGCATAGCACAGCACAACATAGAGTAGCACAGCACAGCACAGCACAGTGTAGCATAGCACAGCACAGCATAGCACAGCACAGTGTAGCATAGCACAGCACAATACAGTGTAGCATAGCACAGCACAACATAGTGTAGCATAGCACAGCACAGCATAGCACAGCACAACATAGCATAGCACAGCACAACATAGCATAGCACAGCACAGCATAGCACAGCACAGCATAGCATAGCATAGCACAGCACAACATAGCATAGCACAGCATAGCACAGCACAGCATAGCATAACATAACAACAGCTAAGCTCTGTAATGTCTGTCTACCTTTCCACTTTATCTCACGGTCTCTTTGAAAGAGCTGGAGTTACTGAAATCAAAGGACACCTCCAGATTCATATCCTTGATTACCTTTGGAATTCACGATTCCATGACTCTCCCTCCCTTAACCTGTCTGAGCCACCTGAATGTGTAGAAGTCACAGCTATGCTTAAGCTATGCAGTTGATTGGCAGGGAATGATGTCATAGCATTTCGGGTTAAAGCGTTGAAAAGCTGATGCTGGGATCCAAGGATCCAAGAAGTTAAGGATCAGCATCCGTGGATTAAAAAGGAAAGAAGCAGTATTGGGCAGAAGGAAAGGTCTTTAGGACAGGCTGTGGCAAGTCCTCAGCAGCACTTGGGAGCACATATTGCCCATCAGACTGAATGCACATGGGATCAAAAGATTTCAAAGTCTTTAGATCACCATTATGGCCAGCCAGGCCACCAAGTGAGGCTGTCCTTGACAACCTGAGGCCTAGTCCGAGGCTTTCTGTGGACAGCAGGCCAGCAAGTGCTCCATTTACGGGAGTCTGAGACATGCAGTTCTGTCCGGCATCGAAGTGAACACGTAGGCTCTCCTCGGCTCCACTTGCGCCGGAGAGAGCATGGAGCCCGGAAAGAAAGGACCGGCTTTCCAGTTTATTCCTCTTGTTAGAATGCCCAGCTGGTTCACAAGATGTGAGCCTTATGAAATGTAGAGGGTGTCTGCAGTGAGATGTCTGTTCCTGGAGGCAAGGAGGAGACAAAGGGAATCCACAAACTTCTCTCAACACGGAGCTGCTACCCATAACGGCAAACAGCAAGCGCCATCACCGTTAGCACACCCCCATCCACATACTTCTGCCTCCCACCTCCAGAACCGGAGAGGGACTCCCAAATCTCGTGTACTATTTGGATGGAAGTGACAAATATACCAACAGGATAAGCCAATTACCAGACACAGCTGTATCGTACATCCTTTTTGTTCTATTCAATTCTCTGTTTACGGAAACTGATTTAACAATAGAGCCAAATTATTTAACACCTATATGCAATTAAAAGACAAATTTTCACAGGTGCCTCACTGAACAATGTAAGCAGTTGTACGAATGATGTACAAGAATGCTGGTTTCTACAGATATGTGGGGGGAAATTGTTAACGGCTATTCTGGGACAACGTCAAAGCAGTTAAAGCGTTGACTTAATTACAAGCGCTGCTCCAAAACAGAGGGCCAGGTGGAGATGGGGGCAGGTATTAAAAAAACAGCCTCAGGTACTCACTTTTCTGGCTCAAGAAAAGTCACAAAGCCCCCAAACCCTACCCTTCCATATGCTCGGTTGTGGCACTCCCTTGCTGTGAGCATGGGAACACGCAGGCCGACCATTCTTCATCGTGGGCTATTTATGGGAAACCAACGTGTATGCGATGCTGGCTGAGCAGGTGGATTTTAGAAAAATATTTCCCTAGCTGCTTTAACCCATGCAAAATTCAAAACTGAAGAAAGCAACATGATGCTAATTAAAGCTGCAGCTCAGACTTTGCCAAAACTGCTGGCTTTGATGAATGAGCCTTTCAAAGCCTCCCCAGCTCGTGGAAGGGCTACCAGCCAGCATGCACCTCAAACAAACACTCTGTAATCAAAGCTCTTCACTCTGCCACCGAGAGGTAAGCCCCCACGTTACTTTAGAAAGAATAACTATAAAGATCACTATTTAACATTTAATTTTAAAAATCAAAGATATTCTAGAATGAAATCTGCAAAAGATGTATAACCACTCCAGATGTTGTGAATCACTGGTGGCAAGAGCCCTGACTCTGTGAAAAAACGACATGGCATTTCTTGGCAGAGCTCACTGAAGACCAGAGATTGAGCAAGCTGGGAAGACTGAATTATCAAGGAGCGCCAGAGAAAGTGCAGACAAAATGGTGGGAAGTTTATTCGTTCTGAAGCTGAGTGTGTTCCCTTTCCTTTTAGAGCACAGGTCAGACGTGGGAAGCATTGCTCATTTGCAGCAAAAGAACGCCCTTCAGACGGGTGGGATCGGAGGATCAATAACACACAGCAGCATTGACCTGTGTAAGTCGTGAGCTCTGGGGGAAAGCCTGCTGGCGCCTCTGCTCTTCTGCTTGAGTCCTTCTGCAAGAACAGCAGGGTAGCGGCTGCCAGGCTTCGCTTGCATTTCTGTCAGCCCGGATCCCTGATTATCCTGCTTCCTGGTGACCTTTTCTTACCCACGTGTAACCATCATCTTGAAGACAGGAGGGATCACTCGTGCCTCTTCTCATATTTTTCTACGTTTGTTTGACCAAAACTTTTACGGTGTTTTGGGCATTTAAACTTTGTAAGTAAATGGAATAATACCATCTATATCACCCCCGGCAGTGCTTTTCTGTTAATACAAAGTAAACTGGGATGGATTCTCCATAGTTCATCTTTTCTCTTCCTGATGGATATTTGGGTAGTTTTAATTTTTCTCTTAAAAAAATCAATACTAGCAGTGCCATATGTGGTTTCATGTCCCTTGAGCACAGGTGCAAGGGTTTTCAAGAATTTATACTTCAGAAGAAATCAGCAAATTTAATTATGTGATATTACCATGTAAAAATGCTACCACCTGTGGAGTACCTCTTCCCTGCAAGGACACTACTTAAAGCTTTCGCTGGGTCCCCACAGACCTTGGGATATACTTTAGAACAGGTCGTGCTGGGGCATTAAGTATCTCTATGTATATTTTGCATGCTATTGTCATTTATACTTCGCCGATGAGGAAGCGGAGGTGCGCTTATTTGAACTAGGGTCTGTTTAATGTCACAGATAGCAAAGGAGGAGGCTCCATCTGGAGTCTGTGCTTTTAGATACTAAGCTTTCTTACCTCTTGGTTCCAAAGTCCCCCAGACCTGTCAAATGTATCCATTTTCGCCAATGTTAGATACAGATCCTTTCAACATCACTTTTATTTTTACTTTCCTAACTAGAAGCTGGGCTACATTTTATACATTCATTGGTCATTTAGATTTGTACTCCTGCTGTGATTGACTATTGAAAGGGACCTTTGTGTATTTTTAAATTGGATCATTTTTTATTCTCATTGATATATATATATATCATTTTATATATATATATCATTAATACTAATTCTTTTGTGAATTTTATTTATTGTCTTTTTCAGTCTCTTGGCTGTATTTGAACATATGAAATGCCTCTCAAAACAGTACTGTTCCTCAGTTTTCTATGATTAATTTTTCTGTGTCTTGAGGTCTTAATACTTATAAAGCTCTTCCCTGTGTAGAGACTGGAAAGATGTTCAATTGTATTCTTTTTTAAGAGTTTTAAATGTATCCTTGCTGTTTAGTTCTTTGACCTGAAATTACTTTGAATTTATCTGGTGTGCTTCCACATCATGGCGCTACGTGGTAAGGACCACCCGTTCTCTGCTGAGTCCAGGTGGAATTGCTGTCATGGGCTTACTGTTCGTGAGGGACTTGGGAGTTTTGGAATTCCCCTTTGTACCAATTCATTCCATTGATATTTCTGGTCATGTCTGCGGCAGGGGAAGCATCAACTCTGTTGCTGTCACTTCATAGCAAATCTTCAAATCTGAAGGCAAGCCTGTCCTCCCTTGCCTCCTTCAAAACTGCTTTTTCCTCTTGGTCCTTCATGTGAGAAGCCTCTTGAACTCCAGCATAAGAATTTCAGGATCAGTTTGTCATGTTCCATTGGGATTTTGCTGCATTTATAAGGTTTCTGAGGTTATTCTAGAAAGAATACAGGATCAGTTCTTTGTATTTGTTAGCACAGTATATCATTCTATGGCTAGGTGTTTTTTTAAAAAGCTAAGTCCTTCAGGTAGCATATTTTAGTATTCTGTATGGACAATTTGCACATATATCTAGTTATATCCAAAGATTATTGTGTTACTCTCAAGAGGAAATCTGTTTTTCTTTTTCTGTTTTTCTCTGCTTATTTTGATGTGGTAATATAAGTGATTTTTGCATGTTTATCTTTGGTATAGCAAATTTTATAAACTATTGTATTTTGTCTAGTAATTTACTCTACAGCTAGGTTTCCTGGTGTGTTTTCTTTGGTTTTGGAAACTAAGCAGGGATAGAGTTAGTTAGATTTGAATGGGATATCTAACCATTTGTCTGCAAGGTCATTTGTTTTTTAACATAACCACTGCAGTGAAATATTGTAGAAAATGGAACCTTAACCTAACTTATATTGCATTTCTTTTTTTGTAGTAAATTGGCTGTGATTTCCAATAAAATATTTTTTAAATTTTATTTAACATTACTATGTATGTATGTATGCACACATGTGCCCATATGCATGTGTGTACATGTGTGTGTTGTGTGTTGGCATGGATGTGTGCACATCATGGTACTTGTGTGGAGATTGGAGGACAACATTTGGAAGTCAGTTTTCCTCTTCCCCTTTGGGCACCAGAGAATCAAGCTGAAACTCTCAGGCTGGCACAATGAATGTGTTGACCCCCTGCAGCATCCCCCCAGCTCCAGGGAAATCTTAAACTTAGAAAAAGAGGGGAATATGCTCAAAATTGCTAGGCTTCTGTTAGATTAGCAGGTCAGTCTTAAATGACAGCACAAAAAAAAAATCTTAATCTGGTAAGAAAAGAGAATGCAGTCATCTAAATTTTGAAAGTGGTTTGGCTGAGTGAAAGTTAACGTTTTTCTGTCGAAGTGACTTTTATTACCTCTTCAACTTGAAATGTTTAACAAAGTTCTCCACCAGTATGTGAGTGGTAGGGCCACTAGAAGGAACCACAGACCACCCGGCACATTTCTCTATATCTACCTCTGGAAACAAACGAGCAAACACCAAACTGCATTCAAAATGCAGCCACTCTTGAGGTAGCACAAGGCTCAACGTTAGCATCACCAGCTATATTATTTGAATTTCCTCTATTCACATGGAGGATCATCTATACAAACATTGATTTCACATTGGATTTCTTTCCAATTTGGACGAATCCTCTCCTTGAACTGAGATGTAAGCCAAAGAAAGGGGAGACTAGTCCCTCGTCTTGTAGACATACAGTATGAATACTTGTGTCTCCCTGAAATTCAAACTCATTCATCATTAATTATAGAACAAACCATCAGTATTGTTATTTCAGTCTTTCAGATAGGCAAATACTCACAAGGTAAAGAGCAGCCTAGGCTACAGAGTGAGCTGCACCCTAGCCAGAGCTACAAAAGGAGTCTGCCTCAAAAAACCAAAGAAAGTGGGAGAAAGAGTTTGGTAGACAGGCTGGGCTGTGGTGGGAGGGAGGCAGACGCAGGCAGGTCTCTGTGAGTTCAAGGCCATCCTAGTCTAGAGAGTCAGTTCCAGGACAGCTAGGGCTATGCAGAGAAATGCTGTCTCAGAAAACCAAGAGAGAGAGAGAGAAGGAAGGAAATTAGTTCACATAAACGTTCTAGAACATTTTATATTTTAAAGCATTATCTTTTAATAAAACAATTCTATTTCTTTATTCATCTTCTGAAGAATACTCAAATCAGTACACAAGCACAGGTACTTTTAAGTTTTCTGTGGAATTATTTTAAATAGTTGTGATGTTTGGGGTTTTGTTTTCTAACCTCCTCGGACACCACATGACCATAGTACACTTACATCATGCAGGCAAAACATTCATACACATAAAACTTTTAAAAATACAGATTTTTTCAAAACCACAGGGAATTTGGACTGCTCTTCAGTATCGAGAGGGAGGGGGAATGGAGTGGGGGGAGGAGAAGAGGAGTGGGGATAGGGGGAGGGAAGTGGGGGGAGGGCAATATTTGGGAGGAGGGGAGGGAAATGGGAAATGGGGAGCAGGTGGAAATTTTAATTAAAAAAGAATAAAAATAAATAAATAAGTAAAAAAAAAAAACCACAAAATATTAGGAGAAACCACATCTCTAATGAATATACACAGACTTTTTCCTCTCATTATTCCCTGAGCCATACAGTACAACTGTTGACACCATATGGATGTTCTTCTATGTGTTATAAGTAGCCTAGGGTGATTTAAGTTCTTCAGGAGGAATTCTGTGGGCTGCACATAAATAATTCATTATTCATTAAAAGCACCTGAGTATCCAGGGGCTATGGTAGCTGTGGGTACTGGAATCACCATCGATACTGAGGGATGACTGGAGACTAGATAAGGCTCAGAGAGATGTTCGTGAGATACAGTTTAAATGGCAAAGCAATTTATAGAACAGTATGTGATAAATATCTCACATAAGTATATTATAAATGCATAAGCAACTAGAAATATGTGCATTAAGTAGTTAGCAGTGAATCTACGTGGGAGGATGAGCTATACATTTGAGCATTAAACACATACTTTGACTTTTATGTCACAGAACATTTTATCACTTTATAATCAAAACAAAACCAAGATATTCCTTTTTAGATAGGGGTTGGCTCCAGTACAAGTTTTACAATGGAATTAAATGATATTATATGTATATTTTATAGAATAACACTGGCTTATAATAACATTTTATAAAGCATATTAAATATGTTATCATAGCAAAAACTTCAGAAATTCCCTCTATCCGGTCTTACTTTTAAAGCATGCTAGAACTACAAACACATAGCAAGGTCTTTATGGAAGCAAAATAGAAGTCACTGAAACCTTCTACTAGAACCCGCTTCCTTTTCTCCTTGAACTTTAGGCTCCTTTATGGTTTCAAGTAATGCTATGAATTTTTTTCACTGAAGAGTGACTTCACTTGTGGATGGTAATGTCTAAGCTTATATTGTTAATCACTTGTATTCGAGATTTCTTTTTCCTGCTTCAATTAATTAGTTTTTAGGGCAAGCAAAACACATTTTGTGTGTCAAGCATCTAACAGATTTCATTCAGTTTTTGAAGAGCAGACTGGCAAGGAAACACTATATAAAAACAAGCCAATATGAAAGTGAAAGAAACACAATCAGGACAATATTGTGGCTTTGCATGTTGATTAATTTGTTTTTATAGAATCAGTTATTCGGTTTATGACAGCAAGCATAGCCTTGTCTACACTCAAACAGCAATTATGTATGTAAAATGGAGAAGGTTTCACTAAAGACATCTCTACTGCCACAGTACACATGTGAATAAGCTTGTTCATCAAAGACATACCAGGCTCAAGGCAGCCACTTCTGAAAACCTTCCTTTGTGTCAGGTTAACTCAGAGACAGAACACATCTATCCCTGGGGCCTGACCCTTTTACTGTAGGCTAAGAGGCACAGCGCAGAATGGAGAATATAATGAATAGAACCTGAGAGCAATGTTTATCTAGATGTGGTCAACTTGACTTTGTATCAAATTGTCTTCTTAGATGCTAATTAGGACACCAAACTGTATCCACACTGAACCATGACTGTAAAGGAATAGCCACTCGATTTTAATCTGGCTTAATAAGAAGTCTGGAGTAGGGGCCTCTGTGCTGAGGCTAGCTCAATGATGTAAGTGCTTGGTGCGCTGTCTAGACAGCTGCTTCAAGCATCATGACTTTAGTGCAAAACTCCAAAGCAGAAAGATGAGAAAAAACATAAAGAGTTCCTTCTCCCCCAACTGACTCTAGATTTGTTTTCTGCTAAAGATCTGTGAAGAGTGTTTATCAAATCTCCCAGGTGACTCCTTATGTTCCATCAGCCAGATCTCTAAACTAAGCTTGGCAAAGGAGAACAGCGCTGCTGTGGTTGACTTAATTAATTTGTGATTCATCCCTTGAAACTGAGCAAGCCACAGTTTAAACAAAAGCACACTCCATTAGCAAAGATGTAGAGAAAGCAATCGTTGAGCACACTGTCAGCAATAAGTGAGATAGAAGACAAGAGTCCTGTATCATTGGATGAGGCAGCCCCTTAGCTGCCTGATGTTTAATGCACAAGTTCCTTCCTAAAATACATTCCTAGTAGTGGGAGTATAGCTCAGTGGTAAAATCCTTGCCTCGAAGATGTGAGGCCCTAGCCCCAATTCCCAGTGTGTAAGAAATAAAGCAGTTAAAATGCATTCCTGGAGCTGTTGGCGTATTCCCAGAAATGGGCATAGTTTCAGAGAAACAGTGTCAGAAAAATTGAACCTAATTTCAATTCGCACTCTACCAAGAAAGTGAGCATGTTCACTACCTGCCTTTTAGCACTCTGAAATGGTGGTGGCCACAGCAGCCTGTCATTAACAGAGTTATGGAAGAAGCTGACCACTGTATGTATGATATGTCTGCATAAACACAGCCAGAGCAGTGTGTTACCCACTGTGCTCCACTCCTGCTCTCTCCCGCACAAAAAGCAATCACTGTACCTGATAAAAACAAGCACCTATTTTCTCAGGCAGCCATGACACACCTTTGGGTTGGTGTGCGAGGAGATGTACCAGCCAGTGGCAGACTAGCCCGTTCCCTAGACTGGACAATCTTAGCTAAGTTTGATATACTAAGCCAATTCCTGCTATGTTCCTGCATGTTCATATATATATATATATATATATATATATATATATAGGCTGGCGAGGTGGATCAGTGGTTAAGAGAACTGACTGCTCTTCCAGAGGACCTGGGGTTCAATTCCCAGCACCCGCATGGCAGCTCACTACTGTCTGTAATTCTAGTTCCTGGGTATTTGATACCTATGGCAAAATTCCAATGCACAAATTAAAATATATATATAAAATATATATATATATATATAATAGGCAAAAATGTTACAAGTTTAAGAATATAATAGCTTATTTATGTAGTATTAAATGTTTACTGCATGCCAGTGACTAAGCTAAGTGATGTGCATGTACACACACACACTCAAGTCTAATCTTAATGTTTTGCAAGAGTCTTGAGTCTTATGAGGTTGTTATCTCTATATTACGTGATTCTGAAAAGAGAAAATTGTGACCATGTGAGGCTAGCCTGCCGCTAGAGAAGCTTGTATTCACCCAAATCTGTCTGGCTAGCAAGTGATGAGATGCCTCCCACGCTTGACTTTCTTGTATTGTCAATTGTGAAAATCAGAACAAAAAAAAAACAAGACCTCGGTGCCATGGCATCATCAGAATTATATACTTTAGAAGAGATGCTGTTAGGGAAAAATGCAGAGGGAAACAACGTTGCAATAACTTACCTCAACGCTCAGCTGCCAGGAATGGTAACTGGGATCTGGGACCTGGGATGTTTCTGTCGCCCTCGCCTTCTAAGCAACCATATGTGAGTGTATCTCCAGCCACATTGACCAGGCTGATGTCCAGGCTGATGTCCAGACTGGCGATGCCTGCTGAGATTTCTACTACCTAGATCAAAGCATCCAGCCTGAGGACCAGATGCCAAGTATTAAGACCATTGAGCAAGGGGATGACTCCTTCAACACCTTCTTCAGAGAGAATGACAGGGGCAAACATGTGCCCCAGCAGTGTTTGTAGACCTGAAACTCAAAGTTATTGATGAAGTTCACACTGGTACCTACTGCCAGCTCTTCATACCTGGATCAGCTCATCAAGGAAGATGCCGCCAATAATTGTGCCTGTGGACGCTACACCATCAGCTAGGAGATCGCTGACCTTGTCGTGGACCTAAATCACAAGCTCGTTGATTATACATGGCTTCAGGGCTTCTTAGATTTCCACAGCTTTCTTTGGTGGGGGAACTGACTCTGGGTTCATCCCCCTGCTGAGAGACTGGCTATTTTTTTTTGTTGTTGATTACAGAAAGAAGTCCATCATCAGGAAGGAGGAAGGTAGACAAATGTTTGTACTCTGCTAGCCTTGTTTCCAGGACAGAACTAAGGAAATGGTACCACCCACTTTTAGTGTGGGATTTCCTTCAAGTAACACAAGATCTCACAGGCCTGCACACAGGCTAAATAATCTCTTGCAGGTGTCCCTGGTCTGAGCAGGGAGTGTTGTTGGGGAACATTATTTCAAGGTGTGTAACTTTTGTTTATGCTGCACTTGTTTAACTCTACAAAGCTGTGATTCTTTGCCTGTCTAAAACACCTGATGGTCCTATGAACAGCCAATAGCAAGGCAGGAGCAAGGACAGGCAGGGTTGGCAGGCAGAGAGTATAATTAGAAGGAAACATGAGGCACAACAAGAGAACAAGGAGAGGAGGCCATCAGTGGCCAGCTACCTAGTCAGTCACACAGAAAGAAAGAAAGTAAGATATATAGAAGTACGGTGAAAGCCCAGAGGGAAAAGGTAGTCGGAATCATTTAAAATAAGAATAGCTGGCAAGCCAAGCTAAGGCCAGGCATTCATAGCGAAGAATAAACCTCCATGTGTGATTTATTTGGGAGCTGAGTGGCAGGCCCCTCAAAAAGCCAAAAAAGTAAAAACAACCACAACAGGGTGTCTCTTAGGAGATTCTAGATTTTTTTTCATGTTGACAATTAATATTAGTGATTATAGTATCATAAAAGGAAAGGAAGAAACCCTGGGGATGAAGGTTGTTGTTATGGCTATTGCCTTGATCGGTAGTTTGGAGGTGTGTGTGCATGTGTGTGTGTGTGTGTGAATGATCATCAAGTTCCGCACCTTAAATACATTCATTTATGGCCACCCATGCAATATCAGTCATGGGCTCCAGTAAAGGACATAGACATATCTAGAGAGATATATGATAGATAGTAACAGAGACATTATTTAAGTATGTTTTATAAGTAATAAACACATATGTATTTTAATTGAAAATAGATTTTTTTCATACAATATATTATGATCATGACTTCCCCTCCCCCAATCTTCCCAGGTCCTCCCACCCCTCCACCCATCCAATGCCAAGCTTTCTTTCTCTCTCTCTTTAAAAAGAAAACAGGCAAATAAAAAAATGAGAATTTAAAAAAAAGGAGCACAAGAAATACACACAAAAAACCCACAAAAACATAAACCAGAAACTATAATATACAATCAAAAGACCAGTATGATTTTAAAAAATGCCCAAATAAAGCATTATTAGACCAAAAAAGCTACAAAGGTACTACTGAATTTGTTTTGTGTTGGCCATCTACTACGAGCCATGAGGGCTACACTTAAGGGTGGTTTATATGCCCAGTGAGACTCGATTGGAGAAAATTAATTTTCCCTTTGCACACAGGTATCAGCTGGAGACAGCTTCTCGGTTAGGCATGAGAGTTCATGTCCACGTCCCCCTCTCAGCTCCGGGATGCTATCTGCCTTGGATCTGTGCAGGTCCTGTGCATGCTGCCACAGTCCCAGCTCATATGTGCACCAGTCCTGTTGTGTCTGGAAGGCACGATTTCCTTGGTGTCATCCATCCCCTCTGGCTCTTACAATCCTCCTGCCTCTTCAGCATAGCTTCCGGTGCTCTGAGGGGAAGGGTTCAAGAAAGCCACCCCATTTAGAAATGAATGTTCCAACATCTCTCACCCTCTGCACATTGTCCATTTGAGGCTGTGTTTGTTCCCATATACTTCAGGAAGAAGATTTTCTGACAATGGATGAGCAAGGCACTGATCTATAGCAGAATGTCATTAGAAGACATTTTTTGCTATGTTCTTTAGCAGAACAATAATATTTGGTTTTTCAAAAAACCCACGGTATATCTAGTCTCAGGTTTGGGGGGACAAGATGGGTAAGGGAATAATGATGGTGATGATGGGAGACAGAGGATGGATAGATAGATGGATGAATGGATGGATAGATAGATAGATAGATAGATAGATAGATAGATAGATAGATAGACAGACAGACAACTAGAAAGATAGATGATATACAGACATAAAGACACAGAGAGATGATAGACAGACAGAGAGATAGTAGCAAATCATTAGCAATTGTTTAAGTGACTGTGTCAGAACATTCACTCAACTGTTCTGTCAAATATTTGGACTATTTGAGAGTCTTCATGATCGAAGTTGAGTAGAATGAAAAGGAAAATATCCATGCCTGTTGGATCCCTCTGGTAAATTAATTCTCACCTATACTTTTTGTTGGATTTCCCTTGGGATTTCACTGTATTTGATCCATCTAGAGCACAGGCATGGTGGCTGGAACCACAAGAGATCTTGTCCTGAGAGGCAAAGGCATCTTCTGGAAAGACCTCATATCAGACAAGACAGAAATAATAAAAAGTATAACATTCTTAAATTCATAAAAATTCAGATTTGTGAAAAGTATATTACTTGCTATGGCTCACCTTTCACGAGCCTTATGTGTGACTAATACTGAAGGAAAGTCTAAACCATGGGAGCCAAACGTGACTTTCCCTTGTAGTAAATGTCTTTCAAGTAAAGGTTTGTTCCCTTTAAAGTAAATATTTGGCTTGAGGGATTTTTGTTCCCACCTCCACCTCTTCTTATCTCTTCTTTTCTTCCCGTGTATCAAAACATCAGAAGCAGTTCACACTATGTTTTTGGCCTTCAGCAAAGAGATTTTTAGGCTGCATGCTGGGCTCCGAGGGCCTGAGGATTCTGTCCATGATGTTTCTCATCTCTTCTCACTGTTGGCATCCACCTGCTGTTCTTTAGTCCTTACTAAGTCTCCCCGTGGGGTGGCTGAGCTACTATTGTGCCATGCTGGCATCTGTCACTGAGAATACAGTAGTGCAAGTCACTGTTCTGGACCTGCTCCGATGCCATTCATCTTGGCCTGAGGCCTCTTCTTGGTCACTCACTCCATTTCTCTGCATTTGTACTAGGAAGTGAAGCCTCTCACTATGAACTGATTTGCAGTATGAGATTGCAATGCTTGCCGCAGAACCCTCTGCAGTATGAGATTGCAATGCTTGCCGCAGAACCCTCTGCAGTATGAGATTGCAATGCTTGCCGCAGAGCCCTCTGCAGTATGAGATTGCAATGCTTGCCGCAGAGCCCTCTGCAGTATGAGATTGCAATGCTTGCCGCAGAGCCCTCTGCAGTATGAGATTGCAATGCTTGCCGCAGAGCCCTCTGCAGTATGAGATTGCAATGCTTGCTGCAGAGCCCTCTGCTGCTCCTCTGCTTCCACGCTCATCTGAGGGTCTTAGGGCTGGAACAATAAGTCGTCACAAGCATTTCTGAAAGCAACAGAAATGCATTCTCTCACAGTCCTTGAGGTTACAAATATAAAATCATCATATGATACAATTAGTTCCTTCCGAAGTCTCCAAGGAAGAATTGGCTTGGGCTTTT
This sequence comes from Chionomys nivalis, assembly GCF_950005125.1. Taxonomy (NCBI): domain Eukaryota; kingdom Metazoa; phylum Chordata; class Mammalia; order Rodentia; family Cricetidae; genus Chionomys; species Chionomys nivalis. The sequence continues at coordinate 48,558,810 of NC_080087.1, forward strand.
CCTAAGTTTCTGGTAACTACCAACAACTCTTGTTATTCCTCGGATAAGGGCTACCTAACTCCATTTTCTGCTTGCACATTCTCACGGTCCTTCTTCCCTCTCTAGGAGCCCTTTGCTTTTATATGGACCCTTGTCTAGAACCTCCTCCCCAGGTGAGATACAAAAAGCCTTATCTTAAGTATGTCTGCAAAGACCCTCATTCCAAATATGGCCACATTCAGAAGTCCCACTGGACATCTCTTCAGGAGACTGCAATTTAATCAACTATCACTTTGAATTCAGAGTGTCTCTAGTCTTAGTATCTTCCAAAACTTTGCAGGAGGGAAAAGAACAAGCTACCAATATTCTGATTCCTTTGTATCCCTGCATGGGTTTCTGTGGTCTCTGTGTACCTTCCAAGATGTAAAGCCAAGAGGCCTAGGAAATGCTACCTCCTGTCTCACTACTCATAGGATCAAAGCCAAAAAAAATAAGATAAAGTCTAGCGGGCATTTTAGTAAGCACTCAATAAATATTCTCCATCATGATAATGCTAATTATCTTTGTACTGTGGTAATTATATAAAATTAAATTTTACTAATAAAATTATCTTACATGATACATCAAAAACAACCACTGGCAAGCAATCAACAGATGTAACATTTCCAGTTTTATAGACCTACTGTTGATTCTTATATAGACTAAGCATAACTGAAATCAAGTTATAAGACATAAAATCTTGAAGTTTTTCATAAAAGCAAATATCACAATGGAAATCTGTTACTGAAGATCTGCATACTGTCCTCTGATCTTGGCATCCCAGGAATTGAACATGAGCAAGAGGAATTCTTTCAGAAATGTCATAGTGTTCTGTCATTGGTGGGTTGTTGTTTCTTTTTACTTTTTTGGAAGACCCACTGGCTGATGTTGTTCCCTGGGAAAGAGGTTGACATTCACCTTTTTGACCTTTAGAAGAAAAGAAAAAATCTCCACAGAAGGCTCTTCCGACCTAATTCTAGGATCTTGCTGGTGGCTGGTGTGAGCTTATTTCTAACAGCCACTGTTGGACTTTCACACTCTCTTACCTATAGGGAGTCAGACATGCATAAACAGCCACTGAGAGTCTCCATGCACTGGGTCCTGAGGAGAATTAGACATTGGCTATGATCATTGACACCAGCCCATGAAAGTCAACCCTGAGAAATGATCCTTCCCCATCCCGTAATGCATCACCTTCATGCCCAGCAGTTCTCCAGGCTGTAGCCTGCGCTATGCTTTTAGGAAGGGGAATTATTCTGCTGTGTGGTTCTCCAGGACCATAGGTTTACTACATACTCTTTGGTAAAGCTCTGTCACCGAAACAAGGGTTCTCTTCTGTTCTCACATTCTACAGTCATGTATCAGGTCCCTCTGCCTCCTCCTCCCCTCTCCATGTCATCAAATATTTCACTGGAAATTTTTGGATAAGAAATTTCCATATGGCCGTGAAAGAGCCTACTTTCCTCATATTTTGTCGCTCTATTTGATCCAAGTCCTGAAAGTCATCTGCATGGTGCCCCTAAAATCAGAAAGATGAAGGTTGGAGAATGAGGATGGCTTGGGAACCAGGTATGAAAGAGGTGTGTCTCACTTTTGTTCGTATTCCATAGGTTACCTTAGTTATAGACTATAGGGAAGTCTGAAAAGTGTCATCTGGCATGTTTCCAAGAGAAAACACCTTTTGGTGAACAATCTTTGGCTGCCCAATCTTTCAGGGCAGCAAGTCATTGCCCCTCCAATTTAGTTAAACCAAGTCATTCTTCTCCCCTATCCCTAGGGTTAGAAATCTAGAAGACAAAAGCCCAGGTAAGAGCCTTTACTCTCTGCTCTCCACCTCTTTCTCTTCAAGCAAGGAGTATATAATAGCTTCACTGCTGGCTTTGATATGTTATCCAGCTGTGCACCTCATTTACACGGTAGAATGGGCTTTGTAGAAAGGTAGGCTATTCTGGGAACATATAGGATCTTATAAATCTTAACAAGAACATGATGAAAAGATAGTATGATTGAGGTGGATGATACATAGCAATTATTGGGAGGTCAAGGCAGTAGACCCATTTGACAGAAGAACAATACTTCTTTTAAAAAAAAGGACCCTTAACTAATGTGAGCCGTTTTTATGATTTTTACCACATCATCTAATTGACCTGACACTAAGTAATATCAAGCTATTCATTCTATTCAGGATGCATTCTCATTAACAATCTCTACTCTATATGTGCCTGGCAGATGGTAGCCTTTTCCCCTTTTACTGAATTGTCCAGTTTTTAAAATACACAATATGAAAAATAGCGAGAGTTAAAATATAGCATCTTCATAGTTTCCTTTACAAATTCATGGGCAGCCCTGACAACAACCTCAAATTCTTTGTCAAAGGTCACATATGCCAGTGTTGATCACTACAGGTCGTTCTAGAAAAAGAAAAACCTTTATAAACCAATGTTCTTTTATCAACCACTTGCCTTCTTCTGTCTCATTCTTTTCAACTGAATGAGTCCTGGCCTGAAGGTTGAATAAGGAAACAGTCAGAAAAAAAGGTCCTGTAGGATGGAGACAAGCTGGCCGGACTGGGATGAGGTGGGGGCAAGATTAGGCTGACCATTAGGAGTCAGTATCTTGAGATGTTGGAGGGAGACATAGTGACACACAGAGAAAAATAAGGTTGGAAAGGCAGGAAAATATGCAGAAGAATAAGGAACTTGGGAGTTATGAACCACTCCTGAGTTTGTACAGAGAATGCATCCAAGTGCCTTGATATTTTAGATTATAAAATATTCCAAAAAAACTTATGGAAAAGAGGAACTTCAATAGAAAATACTATTGACTAAGCAATCTAATCTATAAATACAAAGAAACTATCTCTAACTTTTAATGAGTATCCAGATATGTATGTGTATATACCAGTACCACTTAAATCAGTTTACAAGAGACACACAAAACCAATTAGATAGCACAACAAAAAAATTAAAAGAAAAATTGATAAGAAGTAAAAGATGAATTAAATACTAAATTTTGTGGAACTAGAGCGTGGTGTTGTATAGCAGGGTGATAATGGCCTCTTGGAATCAATTGTAATTGGATTTAAATCCAGCCTCCTTGCCCCCCATTCTGTGATTATTAGTCAAATTTTATTAAATTTCTTGAAGTCTATTATGTGTACTAAAAATGGTAAAAAAAATGTTTTTATCACTTAATTGGGGTAGAATTAAATTAAGGAGCATATACTTATGTAAAGCACATGATATATGAACAACAACGGTTACTTCTCTGTTGTTCCTTTATAAAATAAAGAACATTCTTCTCATTTGGGTGTTTATCGAACAACACCAGGCTTAGTCATGAAAAAAAAAAGATAAGAATGATCTAAGTCAGTGCTCGCTTCGGCAGCACATATACTAAAAAAAAGAATGATCTAAGTCAGATAATAAGTTCATGAAACTCCAGCAAGGTTTATAATGATGGTAAAAGTGTCACTCTGTATTTCGATCCAAATTACCATCAATAGTATGTTTGCAAGAATAAGATGCTCTATATAATAGACTAGAATCAAGAAGTTAAGAAATTCTGAGTCATAGGTCCCAGTGGGGAAGCAACTCCTATGGTTTACTAGATGGATGTGATGTGCCTGCCAACCCATCTTCTAGATGTGTGTGCATGTAGATGTGTGTCACCCGTGTTGTCAGTCTCGATTCCTTGACACACTTCATTTAACAAGAGTTAGCCAGAATCAGAGCTAGCAAAGCTAAAAAGCAAGGTTAGTACATTTAGAGACTTTCCCAGAACTGTGGGTTTTGATGGTTAAGTCTTTGTTTTCATTGTGACTGGTGGTGCTGCCTACATGTTGAGTTTTATAGCCTGATTGGCACTTTCATTGTGGAGTCATTTGTGATAAGGTTTGGGGACCTACTAATGTCTCGGGGACTCCTTCACTTGAACTCCTGATCCTTCTGCCTCCACTTTCCAAAAGTGGGAATTATAGACATATGTCACCATACCCAGCTTACATGATATTAGAATTAAACCTGTGACTTCATATATGTGAGGCATGCACTCTACCAACCAAACAACATCCCCAGACAGACGTAAAAATTTCTGATACATGGGACAGAAGAATCATAGAGAAATCACAGTTCGAATGAGTGTACTTACCTCAAACTGAAAGTAGGGAACTCAAGAAGTTTTCCCGAAAGAAATAATGAATTATCTTAATTTTTAGAGATAAGTAGGAACTAGGGGCTAGGAAGATTACTCACTCAGTAAACTGCCGTTTTTGTAAGTGTGTGGGCCTGAGTACAGATTCTTAGCACCTGTGCAGTGTTTTACATGAGAATGGCCCCCATAGGCTCTTATCTTTGAATACTTGATCCCCAGTTAGAGAAACTACTTGGGGAGGATTCAACGAAGCTGTAGCCTTGTTTAAAGCGGTGTGTCTTAAGTGTGGGCTTTGAGGTTTCAAAAGTCCATGCCAATCTCTGTTAGCTCTCTCCACCTCAAGAATATGTCTCTTAAGACTGAGTGTAAAAACAGAAGAGGAAGCTACTTGTCTTGATTTAGGAATAAGGTATTATCAGAAAAATTCAGAAGAAAAACAAGGAAACAAGAGATTGTCAGTGACTGTTACAAATAACAGTACATGGTCTATACTTTGAGTAAGAATTCAGCTTGGCAAACTTCTCATTTTTCAAGATCCTTAGGAGGCTTGCTGATTATCTTAGTCCTCTCAAGTGCTCTCAATAGATGCCCTTTTAATCCCTATGGTCTCTGATTTTGATTTCAATTATGATGCAAATTCTTTATCTTCTCCATTATGGTACGTGTCACTGAATTCCTAATACTTGATTCTATTGACAATATTTTTTGACTCTTTTGAGGAAGTCACAAAAGCTTTCGGTGTAGCAGTTTTAGTTTACTTGTCAGCTCGTCATGTGTATCCGAAGAGTTGCATGTAGTTTTATTTGAATTTGAATCCCTTTAGGTGAGATGCAGTTCTGAGAGAACTGCAAGTATCATAGCAGAAAATCTCCAGGAAAAGGAGCCTAAGCTTGGCCCCAGCTCTACCTACATAGAGAAACATCTAAGAGAAAGAATACTCTAAAGAAGAAACCAGGGCTTATGGAGTAAATTTTCATAGATTTGGTTATGCAGCCATGACCAAAGACAAAGACAGATTTGAGTAAACACACCACACACACACACACACACACAGAGAGAGATAGAGAGAGAGAGAGAGAGAGAGAGAGAGAGAGAGAGAGAGAGAGAGAGAGAGAGAGAAGCAAAATGAAGAAAGGCAATATCTTTGCTGAAAGACATCAAAGTTCTAATGAACATGAAGAAAGATTAATAATTCAATTTTCCCACATCTTTTTTAGCACATTTAGTACAGTAATGTATTGTTTAATCCTTATACCTTTAAGGACATAAGGCAACTAGCAACTTCCAAAGTTTTTGACGTGTAGGTTGGTGGGGTTTTGGTTTTGTGTTGCTGAGGATCAAGATAAGTGGGTGATTTTGACAGCTAAGATACACCTGCTCGTGAGGATTGGAGAGATGAGAAATGGGGAAACTGTAACAATTGTGTTTCAGTCTTCCTTACCACACAATCTCTAAATACTATGAAACACACAGTCGCTAACCCACAGATAGCATTGCTAAGCATCATCAGTAAAGAAATGCATTAGAACCTTTTAACTTTTAGTAACCATTTGTTAGTTAATTAGCCAACTACGTCATTGTCACTTGCTTTGAGGGCATAGAAAATAATGACAGAAAAGGCTGCATTAGCCTGTTTCCCACAGGAAATCCTCAATTACAGTTAACTAGAATGTAACACGAGACTGAGTCTGAATTAATTCAGGCAACAGCTAATGCACAATTTATTGAAAATAACTGATATGCCCAATTTGATGTCTACAGGCATATTTGCTCTTTTTGTTTGTTGGATGCTGGACTTCCCTGATAAAGGTAATGATTGAGATTGGGTGTCATTGATGCAGGATATGAACATTGGTAAACCTAAGAAACTCGTATTTTATGCAAGTTGAATGAGAAGCTGTGGGTGGATTTTGAGAAGGGCATAGTGTGATCAAGCTACACGGTGGTTTCATTTTTGTTTATGTTTTTAAATGTATCACTCCTGCTATATAGAGGATGGACCTGGGTAGGGCTGTTGGAAGGAGAGCAAAGGTGAGAGGGAGATTGAGATAATTAGAAGAGGAAATCTACAGAATTACAGCAACAGGTAGGACGGATAAGATATGGAAGGCACCATTCTTTAAGTTCCTTTATCTCAAATTTCAAGTTTTAATATTTTGATCTCCTAAGCCTAATCAATATCATATTGTGATCCCTGAAAACATCAAGTTATATAAGCAAAAGCTCTTTAACTAATCTTGTTCTTTTGTTTTGGTTTGGTTTTTCATTTTTTTGAGACAGGGTTTCCTCTGTGTAGCTTTGGAGCCTATACTGAAACTCATTCTGTAGACCAGGCTGGCCTCAAAGTCATGGAGAACTGCCTGCCTCTGCCTCCCTAGTGCTGGGATTGAAAGCATGCACTACCACCACCTTGTAAACAGAGGCTATGTTCTCATTTCCTAGCCACCCAGACCCAAATAATTACATAAAAACTTTTTTAATTACAACAGTTTGGCCTATTAGCTCAGGCTTCTTATTAAGTAACTCTTACATCTTAAATTAACCCATTTCTATTAATCTATGTATCACCACAGGGCTGTGGTCTGCCAGTAAGGATCTGGAGTTCTGGTGCCTTTCTCCTTTGGCAGCTACATGGCATCTCTTTGACTTTGCCTTCTTTCTCCCTATATCTCTTCCAGCTTGGCTATATTCTGCCCTGCCATAGGCTGAAGTAGCTTCTTTATTAACCAATGGTAATAAAACATATTTATAGCATAAAGAAGGGAATCTCACATCCCCACCCAGCTGTTCTCAAAGAAGAGGGAACTCTTTATCCTGAATGTTTTATAGTTTGACTGTAATACAGCTCAGTGAAATGTTCTTTGGGGATTTTGAGCTCTGTCTAACTAAATGTCCATGTATTTTCTTGAAAGAGAACACAAATAAATCAATCCCACACTAACTCAGAACTAATAAGAATAATAAGGGGCTTTTTATTTAAGGGGGACTCACAGATCACAGTCCTCTTCATAAACGGGGAACAGAAAATGAATCCAGCATCCAGGTGTGAGAGAAGAGAGAGAGGGAGATGGTGCTGGATCATGCATCTTTTTGGTACCCATAGTCACACCCAACCTGGTCCAGCCTCTCAAAGGCCATTGGTTGAAGAAGTTTCCCTACCACCTCCCCCTTTTGTCTAAATAAGAGAGTTCCAAATCTAATACAAAACAATATAGAATAAGAACAAATATCAAGTATAAAAATTAGAATTACAACCAGCATAAACAATATTAAGAAATATATGCTAAATGTTTTAATAATTATTTTATACCAAGGAGTCTAAGTCTTGTATTAGAAATGGCTTAGCTAAGTCATAAGAGGAAAGTAACTATGACTATCTAGTCTTTAACCCCATCAAAGACCTGAGAAGGGAAATATTACTTGAGTAGGCAGGAAGTGCAATCAAGCAACTTCCAATATGTGTAATAAATGACAAAGACAACTGGCCACCTGGGCAATCATCCCAGGTCTCATTTGCAACAAGTCTCATTTGCAACACTGGAGCAACCAACTTTTGCTAAGGCCTAACTGACAGACAATTTTTAAAGGCAAGAAAGTTGCCAAAACTGTCTTACCCTATCTTGGCAAGGTTTGGTAGTTATCTTTTGTATCCTGCTTGTCTAGTCCTGATACCATGCATTTTGTCAGTGGTCGAGGCATGGGCAGTTCCTTGCCCAAAAGCCAGTTTTGCCAAAAAGAAAACAAGCTCCAAGTGGAGTGTCTTCAGTGTTTAACATTCTCTCGGGAATAGATGGGTTGCTATCAGGAGCAATCGTGTCTCACGTCAACAGGGCCCCAAGTTATTTAAATGTCGTATTTTACCATTCTTTGAAGTGGTTGAAGATTACCTATCTATGCAGAATTTAATCTCTATGTATCTAAAGAACCTGATTAATCTAACTATAAGTATGATAAACATGGATGCCTATTGACTTATAATACTTAATACCTGTGTAACTTAAAGACTAAGACTTTATATTAGAATATTAAACAATCTTTAAATAAATGTATAGCAAATGAGGACAATTGTAGTAGGAGCTGTGGGCTGTGTTCCTGCCGCCCCAGCTCCTGGTCGCCTGGCTAGCTTATGCCCCAAAATAACAACACACAAACTGTATTCATTTAAACACTGCTTGGCCCATTTCTATTCATGTGTGTAGCACCGAAGTGCGCTTACCAGGAAGATTCTAGCCTACGTCCATCCTGGGTCGGAGCTTCATGGCATCTGCCCCAGAGAGGAGAGCTATCGAGTCTGAGCTCACTTCCTCTTCCTCCCAGCATTCTGTTTTGTTTACCCCACCCACCTATGTTCTAATCTATGAGGGCCAAGCAGTTTCTTTATTTTTTAGCCAATGACCTTCCTCCATCAGATAATGACCTCAAAATGTAAATAATGTATAAGTATCTTGATCAGTGGTAGAAATGTATAGTGCAATATGATAAATATATCCTAAAATTGTGTCAATACACAAAATGTTTTAAGTAGAGGTATGCATGCATACAATATGACAAAATAATTTTGTATAAGTGTATAAATATTGTAAATAGAAATAGGAGCATATTCAATATAACAAATATAATTTGAATTTGTATCAGTATACAAGAATCTATACCATTGGAGGTTGTCTATAAATAATAGCTCACAAGTATTCACTCTATTACTCACTATTATTATTAGTGTGAGTAAGCTCTCACCTATTATCCTCAGTTGGTAGAGCATGAGATTCTTATGTGTGTAGCACCGAGGTGCGCTTACCAGGAAGATTCTAGCCTACGTCCATCCTGGGTCGGAGCTTCATGGCGTCTGCCCCAGAGAGGAGAGCTATCGAGTCTGAGCTCACTTCCTCTTCCTCCCAGCATTCTGTTTTGTTTACCCCACCCACCTATGTTCTAATCTATGAGGGTTTGGGCCTCACATTGGACACCAGACGAAGGAGAATGTGAATAAATTAATCCCACACTAACTCAGAACTAAGTATAATAAGAGGTGTTTTATTTAAGGGGAACTCACAGATCACAGTCCTCTCCATGAATGGAGAACAGGAACCAAATCTAGCATCCAGAAAAGAGAGGAGGGGGGTGCACAAGTGCATACCTTTTTGTTATCCAAGACCACACCCAACCTGGTCCAGCCTCTCAAAGGCTATTGGCTGAAGGAGGTTCCCCATCATTTTCTCAAGCTTGGAAAGTCTTGGGGCTTTTTTTCTTTAAATAAGCTTGGTTGTGTGTTTGATTTGTTTGGTTTCTATCCTTCCATTTGTTGTTCTGCTCTGAAAATCCTATAATGCAAATGTTAGCTCTATAAATGAAGCTTCGAGAATGTCAGATGTCTCCACACGGATCAGCATGTAGCGTGAACCCAATACAAACTATATTTCGTGGGCTACTAAAAAAAAGAGAGAGAGAGAATAAGAAGTTGTGAAGGGAATGGGAGGTAGGGATGAATCTGGGAGACAATACAGGGAAGAATGGAGCAAATATGATCAAAATACATTGTACACATACATTAAAATCTCAAAGAATAAGAATATTGTTCTTTATAAAAAACTTCAAGTTTTTCTTCAGTTTCTTATTTCATTTTTTCACTTTTTAAATAATTTAATTTACTATCTACATTTTTCACAAAGATAGATAGATAGACAGACAGACAGATAGATCATATATACCCTCATTGGCCCCTCCAACTTCCCTTGGGTTCCCCACACATGTTTCTCTCCTAACATGTTCTCTCCTTTAATAACCCACTGAGCTCAATTAGTGCCACTCATATGCACATGAGTGTGGTGCATTGCAACCTGCCAGTGACCATGTCCCCAAAGAATAATGACTCTCCTTCCCCAAGCAGCCACCAATCCTTAATTCCTCAGCTAAGGTTCTGGCCTCATGAACATCTTCCTCATCCATATTGAAATTTTGACTGACAAAGAGCTATGTCCTGAGAACTTGCTAGGCTTCTTCATAACAATTATTTTTACATTGTCAGGCATTTTATGAAATCCCATCCATCTTAGTTAGGGTTTTGTTTTTATTTTTTTATTTTTGGTTTTTCGAGACAGGGTTTCTCTGTAGTTTTGGAACTTACTTAGGGTTTTATGGCTGTGAAGAAACACCATGACCACAGCAACTCTATAAAGGAAAACATCTAAGTGGGACTGACATATAGATCCATAAGGTTTAGTCCAAGCATGGTGGCGTGCAGGCAGACATGGTGCTGGAGAAGGAACTGAGAATTCTGCATCTTAATTCCCAAGCAGCAGGAAGAGAATGAATCATACTAGACCAGGCTTGAGTTTCTGAGACATCAAAGCCTGACTTTAGTGACGTACTTCATCCAACAAGGCCACACCTCCTAATAGTGAGACTCCCTGTGAGCCTTTGCCGCATAGTTTTTTTTGTATGATTGTGTTTTTTAGAGACAGGGTTTCTCCGTAGCTTTTGGTGCCTGTCCTGGAACTAGCTCTTGTAGACCAGGCTGGCCTCGAACTCACAGAGATCCGCCTGCCTCTGCCTCTGGAGTGGTGGGATTAAAGGCCTGCGCCACCACCGCCAGGCTTCCCTGTGAGCCTTTGGGGGCCATCCATTTTCATTCAAACCACAACACCATCTCTTTTGGATTAGATGCTGGTTTTACTGTGTTACTTTGACGGGATCATGCTCCTTCAATGCTGTGGGGTCCTTCTAGACTTGGATAGGTCTGTGCATATTTAAAGAAACCCTCCATACCTTATGGACAGACATAAGTCTTGGTAAGTCTATAGGTGACAGCTACATCAACTCAAGGTGCCTAGTCTATAACACTAACTATTTCACTTTCAGTGGTGAAAACTTCAAGGACTGCACGTCGAGAAGAAAAGCCAATGAAAGCAGCAAAGGACAAGAGCTGATAGTGGACATGAGGGCCAGCAATACATATGTGTTTGGTAATAGAGCCAACATGCAGTTGGCCGCATAGGTTGGGTCTGGACAATACATATGACCTCAGCTACCATGAGCATCTGCAGTATAAATGGCGTAGAAGGACAGCATCAGGAGTTAGTATATGCTGGGACTGGTAACATACTTACGTTCTAGAGATCAGCTATAGAACTGCCAGTAAGGCTGGGTCAGTTAGTTGTTTTGTACACAGTAGCCATGCTCACCCCAAGAGCTGAAGGACCCACCGTGGTAGCCGTTGGAAAGTTCAGAAGGGGAGAGGAGAAATACGGTGGCAGCTCTGGGAATTAGGAGTGTAAAAGGGCCCCACCCAGTGCCTTGAGGCCCTGGCGGGCAGGCACCACTATGATAAATGGTTATGTGATGGAGGAATGGGAGAGAAGTGGAGTGGTCCCTGCACTGTGCAGAGAGACGGAGCTGTGAAACATTGACAACAGTGAGGAAGAGGCAGGCATGGGTGACCCAAGCTGCCACCTAGGGCCATGTGATGTCCTGGCCTGTGTTGCCACTGAGGGCCATGTCTGGGTCTGTGATGATCTCCGTGACCCATGTTACCACCAAAGCCCATTTGGATGCCTGGGTCTGGGCTGCCACCTGTAGCCATGCTGGTGTCTAAGGACCAACTGCAGCCAGGGCCATACCAATCTGAGTGGTCTGTACTGCCACCTAGGGCCATAGTGATATCTGGGCCTGGGCTGTAGTTGAGAACCATGTGAGATCTGTGGTCCTGGGCAGTGGTCCTACCCCTTGGCAGCTACCTAACCAGGAGAGTTCCCTCCCCCACCAGAGAACTGGCATAGACATGGGAGAGCTGGCCCCAACCCTCAATGACTGTGGGAGAACTGCCCCCACCTTGCTGTCCACCATAACAGGAGAGCTGACCCTGATCCTCACCTGAGGAGGGCTCCCTAGTGGAGACCTGAGCTGACCAACTCAGCTACCACCCAGGTCAACATCCAGGGTTTTGAGTTGACCCACCCCAACATCTACCCCATTTATGACGTGCTGGAGCCCATGAAGAGACTGGTCCCATGGTACAATAGCCGCAGGATCTCCATGACTCAGGGCAACAACAGCAGGATATTCAAGAGAAGTTCCAGTGAGGGTTCAGTATTGATTGTGTGTGGGAAGCCAGAGGCCTTGAACGTGACCAACAGCTCTTTACAGTTGGACAAAACAGTTCCCAAGGCCACTGATACAAAAGAATGCATGATAAAGAGATAGGAAAAATGGAGGAGGAAAATGTTTTGGGTTTTTGGGGTTTTCTTTTCTGTTGGGGGGTGAGGCTACAAGGGTGGGGGAGAGGACTGGAAAATGAGTGGAATTGGGGTGCATGATGTTCCCAAAGAATTTAAAAAATTACGTAAAGGGGAAAAAAGGAGCATAAAAGATCAGAATCTGTAGTTTTTAGAGTAAAAGGCTGCCAGTAAAGTGGACCTCTAGGATCCACGATGGCAAATCCATGATGACCTCCATGAGAGCTGTGTCACAATGTCTGTGGAGGTCCTCAGCCGTAGAGTTTGAGATGACACCACCACCTGTCACATGCCAGACACTGAGAGTTTTGTTCTCTGATGTGGAGACACAGCCCTTACTAAACAATAAGAGAAAGGAAGAAGCCTGTCTTACCTGGCACGGTGGCACAGGCCCTTAATTCCAACACTCGGGATGCAGAAACAGGTGAATTTACAGAAAATTCCAGGCCAACTTGATTTACAAAAGAAACTCTGGACTGAAAGCCCTAAGGGAAGACGTGTAGAAGAGCAGACTGATTTTTGTCAAAATCATTACTGTCATTGGGGGAAGGTAAACATTAATATTCTCTGTGCAGAAACTAACATATTGAAGACTTGCTATTTTCAGTCAGATGAAAACCATTAGGACATGAATTTGCCTTCATCAGAGTCAAATGTGCTTAATCAGTGTGTCAGTGAAATCTGAACACACTGCTGCAACTCTTTGAGAAATGAGATTGATAAAACAAGCCACAGGAAGCAGCATGATTACGGCATAAAAACAACCCTTACTCTGTCTAGCTTAAAAAACAGTCCTTCATTCTTCGGCTTCTGGCTCTTCTACAGCTCTCAACATGAGAACAGATGGGGGACAAAGAGGACACCAATCAGAAAATGTGCCTGCCCTGATTGGCTGAGGGCAAGGTTCCCAGGAAAAGATGAAACTGGTTCCCAGGTAAGATGAAACTCCAAAGAGCAAAAGATGTACCACAGTGACATAGAAAGGGCTTCAGGTAGATGACAGAGGGCTTTCCACAGACATGGCTGCATCTCAAAAAGTCAAAATTAGGGAGTATTTTCACCTCTGCTCACCCATTAAAACCAAATGTGTGTGGCTATTTTCCAATAAAACTTTATGCACAAAGACAAAGAGAAGTTAGATATGAGCTAAAGGCTGCAATTTGTAACTTTGATCTAAATATGAATCCAGAATTATTCTGCGAACCCCAGAACATTCTACAAGAGAGGGGATTTTAATCAGAGAAGTTTCTCCTGTGTCACTTTGTGCTTAGAGCTCTGTCCTAGTCCAGCTAGGTTGCTGTAGCAAAATACTATAAATGCATTTCTTGTTGTTCTGGAAGTTAGTATATTAATTAGAGTTCTCCTCCAGAGAAGCAGGACTCACAGAATGATACATTCTAGGTACTCCAAAAATAGCTGTGTGCATATTGAAGAGGGTGAGAACCCATCAGCTTCTCAGTTTACATGACTGGGTGTCTCAGAAGTCCTAACCTGGTACTGGACACCTAAAGGACTCCTGGAGAGCTACTGGACTTTATTCTATATTCAAAGGTTGAAGACACAAGGCTTTGATTAGCAGAAAGGATGGCAGCAGTACTAGCAACAAGAGTAGATACCAGCAAGGAGTGAAGGGAGGCAGGCTGAAGTAGTACAGCATTCTAAGTTGACATTTTCAAAAGCCAGAGATTCAATAAGTAGTCATCTAGCTTCTGGGTCTGTTACTCCTATTTGTACAGCCTTAGTTAATCTTTGTAAAACGTCACTAAAGAAAGGGTTCTCTTTGACCCTATTTTAACCCTAATATATGATTCAATTCATTTTCCTAGTTCTTGAAACCTGTCCCAAGCATTTAAGACTTCTGTGTGACATAGAGATAAAATGTGTTCATTGTAAAGAGCTTGATCCTGTGGGTCAGCATAAGTTCCCTCACCAAGAATTTGATCTTGGGGAGCCTCAAAACCTTTTGCTTTTCCCTGTTGTTCTAAAACTCTTGCCTCTTCTCACCAATAGCATTTCCACAGTATTTGTGGTCCATCTTCCAGGATCACTGAAATTAATTGAAGCCAATTATATGGGATAGCCTTATTGCTGGAAGCCCATGTCTTTACCATCTCCCTAACAAATGGTGAATACAAGTCATAAGATACTACCACTTTTAGATAATTCCTACAGGTTTCCATCTACATTCTTTGGGTCCTTTTGGGCTTTTAGAACTTGATGCTTTTTCAGAATTGATTACAGGGTAGGAAGTTAAAACCCTGAGTAAGTCATCTCTGACTCTAACACATACTGGCAATGATAAATACTGTCCTTGTGCTTTCTCTCCCTGCTCATCAGCTCTGATAATTTCTTCAATCATTTCGAATCTTTTTTACTACTGTCTTTTGTAAAGCCTGACTCTCTTGGCCTATATATATTTCTAGTAATTTCATTGATGCACCTAGCCTCTGGTCCTCATTCTGTACATGTGACTCTAAGGTATGAAGTTTTTTATTTAAAGATAACATCTCATCCTTGGACATTATTTGGATAGTGTGCAGATTGCCTTCCTGGAGAGATATTCTATCTGCTAACCTATCATAATTTTTAAACAGATTTTGATTATCAAATTCAACAGTATGAATTCTTTCAGATAATTTCTCAGTATTCTTTGACATGAATTCAATTTTGTCTGTCAAATTAATGTTATTCTTTTCAATAGTATTAATTTTTCCAGCTAACTTTTGATTTTCAATGATATTAATCCTGTCAGCTAGCTGTTCATTATTAGTCTGTAAAGACTATATCATTTCCAAAAGTGACTGATTCTTGACTATATTATCAAAAAATTTTCTTAAGGCTATAATATGAAAAACAAAGCTAAGTCCCAATAGCCAATAAATTAATGTATCAGAAAAATTATATAAGCCTTGGATAATACCATCCATAGCATAAGCAAAAAGGTTATTAAATTCCTGGATGGTAATACTGTCTGCAATTATATAGCTTTCAAGTTTATTGATTTATTTATTAACCAAATGAAGTTACCCTTGTTATGAGATTTCAGTAAATTGTTCTAGGTATAAAAATCTTTATTGGCCAGCAGGTCTCATGGTTGCAACCACATGGTCGAGAGACATGACCAGCAGGAGTGCAAACAGTCCCACTGCTTTGGTTCCATGCATTGGTGCCTGGTTAAATACTGACAAATATGCTTTGCTTGACAAATTAAGAGCAATTAAATCAATTCCATACACACAGAGAGTTCTTTGGTGGCTGGAAGACAAACTGGAAGCTGTGCATGTCACCTCATGGCAGGGAAAGTGGCGGGGGGAGGGCAGAGAAGGGAATGGTGGAGGGACATGAAAGCATGTGCAAGCTCGAGAAACTGCCAAGTCGCTGCACAGTAGCTCTGCTGTGGTGCAATTTTGGCAAAGACTGCTTAGTAGGTGAAATCAAGTCAGGCAGGCAGGGGTGGGAAACCTGGGCTGTAGATCTTTTAAGCCTTTTGGGACTATCCCAGTAAACGTAGAGTTGGGATTCATTCATGTGAATGCCAGATGAAGATGGACATTATAAAGTAATCCCACACTAGCTCAGAATTGAGTATAATAAAGGGTTCTTTATTCAGGAGTAGACTTACAGATCACAATCCTCTGTACATATGGGGAACAGGAACAAATTTCAGCAGTGAAGAGAGATGAGGGAGAGATAGCACATGCTGTATGGCTGCATTTTATAGTATAAGAGACCATGCCCAAGTGGACTGATATCTTAAAGGCTATTGGCTGAAGGAGTTCCCACAGCAAAGGGCCATGGTGCTATCACAAGAGCAGGTACACAGAGATGTGCTTTAAAGGGATGAACAAGAAGAACTTGACATTTTAGATTCTATAGGGAACAATATTATCCACTAAAAATGACTTTATGAGTGGTTAATGCTACCAACATCAGCAAACTCTGAATAATCTTTTAACAAGAAGCCCTGAATTTTCAATTTGCACTGAACCCTGAAAATCATACAGCTGACCCTACTCTTCACCATCGTATGCTTATACATTCCATTTTTGGAGCAAGACCCACAAATATTCAGAGAGGTGAGATTCCCCAGATGACTTAATTATTGTAAGAAAAGCTTGCAGGTCCGACTTCAGCTTCTAACTGTACTCAAATGTCCAGGCGCTGCTGCTTTATTTATGAGCTAAACAAACAATAGACTGTGAAAACCTAAGGCAAAGCCTGCAGGCAGCCGAGCTGGCCTTTGAAGTTTGGTACCCTTCTTCTAGGAGTAGCTTCCAGACTTGATCTTTACCTGAGTCCTTTCTGATCCTGTTCCTACCCAGGGACACAGTTTGTCTTGCCTCTCTAGTGCTGGGGTACAAGTGTGTCCTACCATATATGGCTTAGGTAGTCATTTTAAACCACACACACAAAAAAAGGCTTCAGTTCACCGCTGCTCAATTTCTGCTCCATTTTCCTGCCATTTAATTCTCCCCTGGCCAGTATATATTCCTTATATAATATCTGTTTCAATGCCAGATTTATTACTACTTCTTGCTTTCCAAGATTACAGGAAAAGAGACTTATTTGAATGAATGGAGTTTAACAGACATTTTTGTTTTCCACATCTGTTCCTAACAATTGAGCCCTGGGTTTTTTTTTGGGGGGGGGGGGGAAGGGTTGTTATTGTCTTGTTTTTTTGTTTTTTGGACATCCATCTTTAACACAAGGGTGTTAAAGAGACTAGCTTTAACTCTCAGCACACAAATAGGCCTCATCTGTATGAGCAAGTCTTTCCAGGGCCACTAGGGGAAGATGCATGGCACAGTCTAATCCACAGAATGGGAACAAGGATGGAGGCTGGGCACGGGTAGAAAGGGCTGCTGGACTTGGTGAGCTGCCCTGGGATGTAGTAAGCTTCACCCTTGTTTTTCTTCTATGTGTCTATTACCATTCCTTAAAAACCAAAAGACTCCACAACTTTTAATTGGCACTTACTCAGGGTGTACTCAAAGGGAAGTCTATTTTTTCGTGGTATAAAATGAATACCTAAGCCACGTATAGTAAGCATGCACTTGTACCCCAGGACTGGGGAGGCCAAGATTAGAGAATTAAAAAGTTTCAGACCACCCTGGCCTATATAATGAATCTGTCTCCAAAAATATAAAAAATAAATAAATAAAACAACTGTCTAAACAGAAAATTTTTTCTGGAAAAAAATAACATCAAATTTCTCAGAACCATAAGAACTTTATAAATAAATTACATAAATTGCTTCAACTTAAAACAAGCCTCTCTTCAGATTCATGGGAAATATGAATAAACCTG
The DNA here is from genome assembly GCF_950005125.1 of Chionomys nivalis. Classification (NCBI taxonomy): domain Eukaryota; kingdom Metazoa; phylum Chordata; class Mammalia; order Rodentia; family Cricetidae; genus Chionomys; species Chionomys nivalis. The sequence continues at coordinate 48,576,515 of NC_080087.1, forward strand.
ATGACTGTTGTGATAAATGGGTACAAATGACTTTCAAGAACAATAACAGAACAGGCTGATGGGGACTCAGAGGGAAAGGAAGACAAACTTGAGAAGTGAGATTTGAGTGGCTTTAATGGAGGGATAATTAAATAAGAACGGAGTGAAGCAGAACAGAAGTGCCAAACCGAATAAGAAGCAAAATGTAGGCAGGTGAAATGCCAGGTACTGGTGTAGAAGGAAAGCCATGAACAGAAACAACGCAAAGGGGGACGTGTGTATGTGTGTATGTGCGTATGTGCGTGTGTGCGTGTGTGTGTGTGTGCGTGCGTGCGAGCGTGCGAGCGAGCGAGCGCTCTCCTTCCACCGCTGAGTCCTGGCAATCCAACTTGGGTCATCAGGCTTGATGGAAATTCCTTTGCTCACTAAGCCACCTCACCACACCTAACAAAACTTACTCCAAGTATTGGAACTAAAGTTCAAGAAGCTCAGCCACCAGGAAAGTCAAAGGCACTAAACCTACAACCGCAGCAGAAAAGGAGCCTCTACCGTAGACGCTACCTAGAGACACCTGACACAGATGTGAGGGACATCTCACCCAGGCAGACATGACATGAAGCAGAAATGGATCGACTTTCCTCGTCCCTGTCCAAATTCCTGACCCACAAATAGTGGGAAAAAAAAATTTAAGCCATGTTTATAGTTGAACTATAATGTTGACACTGCCTTAAGAAACCCCAAATGATTTTCTAGATGAAGGTGTTCCTTTTCAAATTATACACTAAGGCCAGCGAATGGCTCAGTGGATAAAGGTGCTTGCCACCAAGCCCAGAGACATGAGTTTGATCCCTTGGACCCCCACATGGGAGGAGAGGATGGACTTCTGTACCCTGTTCTCTAACCTCAATACATTCGCTGCCCCTATTCCTCCTTGCACACTAAATGAATAGTGTTTATGTTTTATAAAGTAGGACACTAATATTACCAACAAATTAACAAATAAGAATAAACTACAGAGCCGGGCGATGGTGGCGCACGCCTTTAATCCCAGCACTCGGGAGGCAGAGGCAGGCGGATCTCTGTGAGTTCGAGACCAACCTGGTCTACAGAGCTAGTTCCAGGACAGGCTCCAAAGCCACAGAGAAACCCTGTCTCGGAAAACCAAAAAAAAAAAAAAAAAAAAAAAAAAAAAGATAAACTACAGATTCATCTGAGCAATTCTACAGATGGCTTCAACCTACATCTGGTGAAAAGCAGCACCATCTGTATATAATGCCCTTCTGAGTCACACAGCAAAGAGCATCTGGAATGGGAGTGGACCTGGCCTTGCTGAAGAAGCCATAAACTCACAGAACTGACTTAGACGATACCTAGAACTCTTAAGGCTTGATTTCTAGCAGCAATCGAGTCTCAGTAACAGCCAAGGGTGTAAGCAATGGGGAGTAATAAAACTGTCAGCTACCTGTTCCTTGCTCTTGCCAGTGCCTCTACTCATCTGATAAATGAAGTTTAGATGGTATCTTCTCATGGGATGATGAACATGGAGTGCCATCCCCTGTATTGTGTCTCTGATGCCCTCCCACCATGCATCCTGTTCTAGACTTGAGGAGAATGCTGCTTGATCATCTGAATTTGCATAATAAAAATATATAATACTCCTACTCAATGCTTATCTTTCCATTGCTAGGTAATTTTTTTTTTGAGGCAGTGTCTCTGGTATGAAATTCCCTATGAAGACCAGGAAGATGTCAAACACAGAGATCTGCCTGTGTCTGCCTCCTGAGTGCTGGTATTAAAAGTACACACCACCATGTCCAGAAATGTTAGGTAATTTTGAAACATTCGGATTGTTGATTTAGAGTACTCATGTTCTTTTTGACAAAGCTGCCAAACAGTCTTACTCGTAAAAATCAAGTAAGCAGCAACAAGATCAATGACATGAACTGTGTTTACCAAAGTCTTTGGCACGGTGCTAAGAACCACCAAGGTGGCTCTAATAACGCATTTGCAAGTCAGGCTCAGTTTTCTAAAGACAGTCACTAGTAGATCGCATCAATAAATGTAAATGAGCCTTACTCATTTGCCTTGTTCACAAAGAAGGGCTAAAAATAAGAGAATAGGCAAAAGAGGCTGGGCAGTTGCAAATAAAAGTAAAGTAGACTGAGAGTTTGAAAATTCACACATGAGAACTCAGGCCCTGAAGCATCACAGTGTAGTAGGAGCAGCGGGCAGTACCACGTTGGGCGCCACTCTGTAGTAGTAGCAGCAGGCAGCATTCCCAGCACCCGGCCGCCCGCATGGTTAGCTTTACACCCGAAATAATTACATGGAAACTGTATTCTTTTAAACACTGTCTGGCCCATTAGTTCCAGCCTCTTATTGGCTAATTCTCACATCTTGCCTTAACCCATATTTAATAATCTGTGTAGCACCACGAGGTATGGCTTACCAAAAAAGATCTTAACCTGCATCTGTGTCAGGTGGGAGAATCATGGCGACTGCCTGACTCCACTTCTTTCTCCCAGCATTCTGTTCTGTCTACTCCGCCTATCTAAGCTGCTGTCCTATCAAAAGGGCCAAGGCAGTTTCTTTATTAACCCATAGACATATGACCCTCCTCCATCATCACAAGAAATGAAGACACTTTATACTGAATGGCCAGACTCCATAGCAAGAGCACAGCAGTCCAGAATATCTCAGTATAAAATACGCATACCGCCCTCATAAAATGGGCAAAGTAGGATCAACAGTAACGGACTAGTAATATATCATGTCAGTCCAAAAGAAATCAAACAAATATGCACATGTATATAAAAAGCCTAATGAAATAGTTAATAAGGTACATATTCTATATCTCCAAAATTATACCAACGTTAGAGAATCTTTTCAAACAAAATTAAGTAAATTCAAAGAAATTGGCATATCACAAAGAAAACTTCAGGAAGTTGGATAAACTACAAAGAGTGCCAACAATATTCTCTGACCACAGTATTGTCCACTTAGAAGCTAATAATTTAAGTTAAAAAAAATGTAGATGAAGAGATGGTACAGAGTTAAGAGATCACCCTGCTCTTACAGAGGACCTGAGTTCAGTTGCTGGCACCCACATCAGTTGGCTGGCAACTGGCTGTAACTCCAGCTCCATGGGTTCTGACACTTTCTTCTGACCTCAATGAACCCAGCACAAGCATGACATTCACCTCTCCAGAAACACAGACATGCACATTAATAACAAACAAAACAAAACAGACTAGAAGCAGAAGCTAGGGTGATGACACAGAGCTATGCTCACCTGTTCCTCTTAAGAAAGACCCAGATACCACGATCTGCGACTCTTACTGCAAAGGATCAGACTCCTTCTTCTGACCTCCACAGGCACCAGGCATGCACGCATATAAAAAATGCATAAATCAAGAGAAATTAAAATCTAGAAACAGATATGATACACATATATCCTCGTACTTCACAGGCTGACAGAGGAGAGTTGAGAGTCTCAACAAGCCTGTGTTACATAGCAGAGTCACTGTCTCAAAGCAAACCAAAGAATATAAAACTCGGGCAAGTGAGAGGGAAAATATAAGCCAAGACTGACAAATGCCTGGAAAACCAATAAAATTTAGATAATAAAATATACAATACGAAATTAAAGCAGTGATTGATGAAAACTTTAGAGCCTATATACTTCTTCAATAAAAATGAATATATTTCTTCTTTTAAAAGTTGTAAAATAGCAATAAAGGCATGTAGAAGAAAAACAAAAGGGACAAATAATTATTTAGAAGCAAAATAACAAAATAAATAAAAATCTGGCTCATAAATATCAAGCAACAAAAGAAATGATTCACCAATCAGTTATTGAGAGACAGAGAGAGAACAAGGAGATTGAACACAAAGACACAGAACAGGAAAGAGGGGAAACAATGAGGAGGCCAAGAACACTTAAAAATCATGAAAGGAAACTTGATTCCTTAATGTGTCCCCTTACTAACAAATTTTCAGTTAGATAAAAAGATAATTACCAGCAAAAATACATCTTAGCAAAGGTGACATGGGACAAAATCTAATTGCAATTTTGAAACTTATCAAAGGCCTACACTAAATAAGCACAAGGCTATATAGTTCAAACAAATCTTCTAGGACCAAGTCATGCTAGGCTACTTAAATAGTCATACAAGAAGAAAAACTTTCACTTACTGTTACAAAGGGAACATAACACCAATTCAAATACTTGAATTTTATTTCAAAGGACAGAAAACTTCAGACTTAACTCATTTAAAAGTATCAATGCAAAATTCTAAAACAATTAAAATGTCAATCAGAAGCTAACGGCATTTTACAAATACATAATCATAACAATATTATACATACTATCTGTGAATTCTTAGCAAGATATAAAAAATGATTCAGTATTAAGAAATCCACTGGAGCCAGAGAGATGGCTCAGTGATTAAGAGCACTGGCTGCTCTTCCAGAGGACCAGAGTTCAGTTCCTAGACCCTAGGTTCACAATATCTGTAACTCCAGTTCCAGTGACTCTGGCATCTTAGTCTGACATTTGCCGACACCAGGCACACGCGCAGTGGTGCACATACATACACATAAACAAGACACTCATACACGTTTAATAAATGTTTAAAAAGTAATTTTAAATAATCTATTAATTCATCACATTAAAATATCTGCAAAAGGTCATACATTCACCACTGCAGTCTTGTGTGTATGTGTATGTGTGTGTGCATGTGTGTGTATATGAGCACACATGTGCATGCACATGTGTACAGATGAACGCAGAGGACAAAGGTCAACATCAGGTATCTCCTCAATCATATTCCACTTTATTTTTACGAAATTCTTTTCATAGATTGTATTTTTGCTTCCCCTCCCTTAAGTCCTCTCAGATCCTTCCCTACCCACCTAGCTACATGTTCTTTCTTCCTCAAAAAAAAAAAATGCCAAAATGGAACAAAGAGACAACCCCACACACATACAAAACAAACAAAACATGGAGTCCATTTTGTGTTGGCCCAGGATAATGGAGTCCATTTTGTGTTGGCCCAGGATATTGGGGCTTACCCTGGAGTGTGGTTGATATGCCCAGTAACAGCACATTGGAGAAAGCAAATTTTCCCTCTGCCAGGTAGCAATTGCAAATAGCATCTTGGTTAGGGGAGAGACTCCATGTCCACTCCCCCCTCAATGCTGGAACCCCATCTGGCTTGCGGTTGTAACGGGTTTTGTGTGTGCTGCCACAGTGTCTGTGAGTTCATCTGTACATTAGTCCTGTTGTATCTGGAAGACAGTCTTTCCATGGAGTCCTCCATCACCCCAGGCTCTTGCAATCTTTCCATTTCCTCCTCTGCTCAGCTCCCTGAGCCTTGATGGAAAAGACTTAAGATGTGCTGCTTAGGACTCAAAATTCTCTGACTCTCAGCACACTGGTTTGGGGTCTCTGTGTTAATTCCCAGCTACTGCAAGTAGTTTCTCTGATGAGGGTTTAACAGTGTACTGACTTATGGGCATAGCAATATGTCATCAGGAGTCATTTTATTGCTATGCTCTTTAGCAGGAAAACAGTAGGTTTTCCTCTAGACCCACAAACTATCTATCTCGGGTACCTTTGCAGAGTCAGGTATGGGTTCCCTCTCCTGAGGTGCACCTTAAAGCCAATCAAAAAGTGCCTGGTTACCTTAACAACTGGACCACTGCTGTATCACTAGATCTGGTAGGCAGGCAGGTGGCTCTTGTAGGTCACAGAGTCCATAGGGTGGGACTAATGATTACTTTTCTTCTCAGACAGCATGCAGAGTATCCTCCAGCACCATGAATGCCAGTCGGTAGAAGTTAAAGTCTCTAGCTGGGCACCAGTTTAAGTTCGTCATGTTTGACAACATACCTTAAGTCTTGTCTAGCAACAGGACCTTCTCATCAGGTTGTGGAGAGCAACCTTGACAACCAATAACCTTGATGACAGTCTGCGAAGTTGGTGGATGGGGTGGGTCCACGGGAATTCTGATGTAACTCATTCATTCCTGTCACTGGACGCTTTACTTGGTGACATGAAATATCTAGCTGGGCCCCTGTATCCCTCATCATATGGTGACTCCATTTAAAATCCTTTCAGATATGTATGTATTTTAGGAAGTTTTACAGTGTTTCCATTCGGCTTTTCCAAAGGTCTTTGGGGTTGGTCGTCCCTCCCCACATCACCTCCTTTACCCTGCCCTCTCGGGCCCCTCTCCATTTAATTCTTCTATTCCTTTATCCCTTCATAACACTATATTCTATTCCCCTTTCTTCCAGAGAGCTCCTCCTCCCACAGGTTCCTTACTACATGCCTAACATCTGTGGTTTCTCTGATTACAGCACACCTATTTTAGGCTTAAACACTAACATCTGCATATAAGAAAAAACATACAATATTTGTCTTTTGGGGTCTGAGTTACCTCACTTGGGATGATTGTTTTTAGCTCCACCCATCTATCTGTAATTTTCTTAATTTTAGTTTTCTTCACAGCTGAATAATATTCCACTGTATAAATTCCCACCATATGTCTTTATGTAAGATCTCTCACTAAACCTGATTCAGTTAGACAGGCTGGCCAGCAAGCCCAGGGATCCTGTCTCTGCCTCCCCACTACTGGGATTATAGGCATGCATTGGCACACCCAGACTTTTGTGTGGGAGCTGGGGATCGAACACAGGTCTTCATGTTTGTGCAACCAGCACTTTATTGACTGAGCCGTCTCACCTACACATCTGAATATTCTAGAATATCTTTGACAAAGTTTAATGTTCATTAGTCATAATACCTATATAATAAGAACCACATCCGCATGTGTATACAGAAGTATATAATTACAAATATTTATAAATATTGCTGGGTGATGACAGTTCATGCCTTAAATCACAGCACTCTGAAGGCAATGGCAGGTGTGGTAAGTATTTTGAATTCCCAGTAGTAAGTTTCTCCACTAACGCAGTAAGTCAGATCAGGCTGAATCAAAAGTCCAGGTTTAATGAGCAAAGCAACTCCTGGGTGAGTCTCAGGAGAAGAAAGCAGGAGAGAAATCACACTGCTGCTCCTGAGGGGGTCTTAGGACCCTATAGGCATGGGTTTTGGAGGAGCAGTCAATTGGGGGCTTTCTAAGAAGGGTGGAGTTTGGAATGGGGGAGTGAGACCAGAGCAGAGATCCCAACAGGTGGATCTGCCTGAGTTCAAGGTCAGCCTGGTCTACAGAAGAGTTCCATGATAGCCAGGGCTACACAGACAAACCTTGTCTTAGAAAAAAAAAAAAGATATAAAGGCACATTTAGACCCAAAACAGTACCACAGTCATGAAGAAACACTAGAAGCAGTTCCACTTAACCTTAATATGAGGCATGGATGACCACTAATTTCCAACACTCTACATTTGAGATAGTAACATAAATTTGAAAAGGAAAAAAAAAAGGACAAGATTTGTAAAGAGTTATGTGTTTGCTATGTGACCCAATGCCCAGAAAACAAGAAAAATAACAAAAACTGAAAGAAAAGAAACTATGGAAGAATTTGCATACAATTAAATCAATACTATTGTCCCAGTTTTCTTTTGTGGCTGTGATGAAATACCGACCAAAAACAACTTGGGGAGGAAGGGGTTTCTTTCGCTGACACTTTATAGTCAGTCATTGGGTAAGTCAAGGCAGAAGCTCAGGTAAGCAGGAACCTGGGGGGGGGGGGATGAAGCAGAGACACTCGAGGAACCCTGTTTACTGCCCTTTGCTCTGCTCAGATAGCTCCATTAAATAGCCCAGGGCTACGTCCTCTGGCATGGTACTGCCCACAGTGGGTGAGGCTCTCAACTAGCATTCAAGAAAATACCCCACGGACAGGTCTATAGACCAATCTGATGAAGGTAATCCCTTAGCTGTTTCCTCATTACAGGTGTGTCAAGGTTAACTAGGCCACCTCAGAGCAGTCTCTTGCTCTCCAGGGTGCTCTCCCTCCCACCCTCCCTCTTCCCTCAGATAAACCAGGTTAGTGTGCCTGGACTTAAGCAATAGGATCTTGAATGTACAGTTTAGGAAACTGCCTTGATATAATGAATTAGAGGAAATCCTCTGTTGGAAAGTGACACGGAAGGACTGATTTACAAAGCATTATATAACACCCAAGCAGGGAGTCCTAGGGGCCAATTTAATTTTAAACATCTTTCCCACACAATGTAGGAGCTAGAAACACCAAATTTTATATGTATCTTCACAATTCATTAAAATATTCATTAAGAAACTATCGTATGTCAGACACAGGAAGTCTGTCCAATTACTAAAGGGGCAATTCTGTGTGGCGGGGTCTGGCATGCACACAAGGCTGCATCTACTTGGGAGACGTGGAGAAGACACCACAGAAGCAGTGGCACTGCCCAGTGGACCACAAATGGCAAAAGGTTCTGACCGGCGGAAACGGAAGAAGAGCATTCCTAGTAAAGCCAGCAGTTCCGCAGAGTTGCAGAATGTTACCGTAAACACGCGCAAATGATACTCTGTTACAGTAAGACTAAGGCTATTTTCTGGGCGTTCTGTGGTTTCTGGGGCAGGGCTCCCTGTAGCACTGGCTGGCTTTGAATTCCTGGCCCTCCCACGGGCTGGGTGGGATTAGAGACTCCACACCCAGATGCTACCGAGGATTCTTAAGGAAATGCAATCAATCATATATGGGACACTTCAACTGCAGCACAGAGGCTGAGCCTACAACACAGAAAATGGGAAGTCTTACGTCATCAGGAAGGAAGAGGACAAAGCTGGGCTGAGGGAAATTCTTCTGCAATGGCTTGTAAAATATATCGAAGAGAGGTACAGCGGTACGGTGGTTTGAATGAGAATGCCTCTTACAGGCTCATACATCTGAATGTTCGGTTCCCAGGTAGCGGAAAGTTTAGGAAGAATTAGGTGTGGTTTTGTTGGAGGAGGTGTCCACTGGGAGTGTGCTTTGGGGTTTCAAAAGCCCATGTCATTCCCAGTCTCTCCCTCTCTACCTCCAACTAGTCCATAAGATGTAAGCTTTCAGCTACTGCTCCGGCACCATGCCTGCCTGCCGACTGCCACTATACTCCTTCTACCATGATGGGTCACGAATTCACCCTCTCAAACTGTAAGCAAGTCCCCAACTAAATGCTGAAGGGTCCAGAAATAGAAATGTTAAATTAAAATATATTTTACTAAATAATTAATTTAAATTTATTGAATAATTAAAATTAATTAAAAATACAAAATTATAAACCTAAAAGAAATGGGAACAGACTATCATCAGCTTAGTCCACAGCAAGGAATTAACTTTTAATAATGACGTTTTTGCCTTACAGCTAGTACCTCTGTGTTGTATGATGTTTTTGCTCTTTTGAATTTTGAAGGGCCCACCACCCAGCTCCCAAATAAATCACACACGGAGATTATTCCTAGTTATGAATGCCCGGCCTTAGCTTGGCTTGTTTCTACCAGCTTTTCTTACCTTATGCTGTCCTGACTACTCTGGACTTTTGTCTTTCTCTATTTCTTTACACCTTTCTTCACTTCTTTCTCCGAGGCTTGCTGTGTAGCTGGGTGGCTGGCCCGAGGTCCCCCCTCTCCTTGTTCTCTCTTGCTCTTCTTTCTTCTCTGCGTCCCACTTCTCCTTCAATTTATTCTCTCTGCCCTGCCTGCCCCGCCTATCCTTGTTCCTGCCTCGTTATTGACCGTTCAGCATTTTATTAGACCATCAGGTGTCTTAGACAGGAATAGTAACACAGCTTCACAGAGTTAAACAAATGCAGCGTAAACAAAAGTCACACACCTGAAAATAGTACTCCCCAACACCTCTGTCAACAGCCAGGGGTTAACTTTTAACGGTAACCCCCCTGCTCCTTACAGCTGACAACCGCCGTGGACCAAAGTTAACTCTTAGTAAAGGTTTGTGTGAGACCCCATCCCATAAACTTTAACCGAATGCTCCTACGTGGCTTTCTGCTTCACATCATTTCTTAACCTTCCCTGCTATGGGAAACCATTTGTACCAGAAAAGTTGTAAAGGTCTTTGCAAACACTATTAGCTGGGAGGAAAATCTGCAGGCCATTTTAACTGAAACCTTGTTATCAAAAATTGTAAATCATAAGATGCAATGTCTCTAAGCTTTCACCTCAAAATTGTAAAAATTATTTTGTCCACACCTAATGCTTACTACTTCCTATAAAAAGGAAGCCAGAACCCACCCCCCAAGGCCATAGTTTCAGAAGCCTGAACTCTGGCTGTGGTCTCTGTTAGCTGATAAGCTTTTAATGCCCCATGGCGATTTTATTTGTTTGTTTGGAATAAAGTTTGCTTCTGATTTTATAGATTCTAGTGGTCTGTTCCCTATCATTGCACAACCCCAGACCTAACAAATGTTTTTTTTTTTTTTCTATAAGCTTCCTTGGTCATGGTAATCACTTCACAGCAATAGAATAGTAACTAGATAGGTGGGGAAAATGGGAGAGGGGTGTCAGTCTCCTTGGGCTGCGTGTGTGTGTGTGTGTGTGTGTGTGTGTGTGTGTATTCTAGGTGTATAAAACAGAAATCTACTTTTTTTCAGGGTACTCTCAGATCAAAGCACCATCTAGCTGAGGGCTCTCTTCCTTGCTTGCTTCAGTGGGCTATTGTCTTCAGCTCTAATTACCTTCCCCATTTTTTAAGGATATCGAACCTATTGGATTCAGACCCCACCCTTAGGACCTATTTAACCTTAATTACCTCCCCTACAGGCTTTATTTCCATACAACACCACGTGAGGGAGGTGGGATGAGGAACTGCTTCGGTATATGAACTGAAAGAGACAGATAGTACGATTTTGCCCACACAGGAGGCTACTGTAATAGTCCAGTAAAACATTTCAATGGCCTAATTTAGCACTGAACATGGCAGGTAGAAAAGGCCAGTTTTGGAAATGGGCAATTTATTACAGTTTAGCATAAGGGTCCAGAATATACTTCTAATAAAACTGAAAATGTAAAGGCAGAATGACTCAAGAGAATAAAAACTGGTGGCTTTATTTTTGGTGAGGTGAGTGTGCTGGTAGTTTCTGTGTCAACTCCACAGAAGCTAGTCATCTGAGAGAAGCTCACTGAGAAAATGCCTCCTTAAAACCAGCCTCTAGGCAAGCCTGTGGAGCATTTTCTCAATTAGTGTTTGGTGGAGGAGGGCCCAGACCACTGTGGGTGTTGCCACCCAGGGGCTGGTCGTCCTGAGTTCTAAGCGCTGAGCAAGCCAGAAGGAGCAAGCCAGTAAGCAACACTCTTCCATGGCCTCTGCATCCGCTCCTGCCTTCAGGTTCCTGCCCTAACTACTTTTGATGATGAACTGTGATATAGAAGTGTAAAGAAAATAAACCTTTTTCTAATTCAACCGCAGTACACAAGTTAAAGATGTAATCCTAGTGATTCTCGGCGGTTCAACTTTTAGGAAACCAAGTGAATAATAAATTCCAATAAACATAAGTAATATTTATGCTTAAAGTAAGAAATATTTAAAAACTCACAGGCAGAAGTGTAAAAGAAAATAGAGTTGTTAGAGGCAGGTGTTGTGTCCTTGCCTTAATCCCAACAACCTGGAGGGAGAGCACCTGGGAGGGAGAGCACCTGGGAGGGAGAGACAATCAGATCTGGATGGCCAGCCGGTCAGTGATGCATAATGAGACCCTGTCTCAAAAAGAAAAACAACAAAAAATATAGATGTGGCTTTAGTAACATTCAGGCTAACAGTGCAAGCTGGCAAATCAGATTTCAATGAGTCCCTAGATTTTCACTATTTAAAAAAATATTGAGCACATGATACCTGAACAAGACAAGTTCCTGTCCTGTATACATAGAGGTCAGCATGAAAGCATTAAGAGTGTTTTTATACACTAACAATTAGCTGTTAAAAAGAAAAAAAAAATCCTAGCAAACAACGTCACTTCAAAACTAATAAATCCTTGGGAAAAACTTCAATCAAGACAGAAGACATGTACACTAGAATCTACAAAACATTTATAAAAGAAATAAGACAAACAATACAAATAAATGGGGAGACACCCATGTTCATATACTGTAGTAATTAACATTGCTAAAATGTCTACTAGAATAGACAAAAATCAATGCATCTGTATCAAAATTCCACTGACACTTCACAGGTAAAGAAAAAAAAACTAAAATGTATAGCACAAATAATTAAAACCCACAGACAGATATTGGGGTTCAAGCTGAAGATCAGAAAAGCCAAGCAGCCAGCCACTAAAGGCCTTTTACCTCTACCAAATCTTCAGACCGAAAGGGAGAGATCCTGTCTCCATGAATCCTCAGACTCCACACTCCACTGAGTTCCTCCTGTCTCTTTCCCTTCATATTCCTCTCTCCGCCCAGTCACATCGCTCCTATCTCCTCCCTAGTGCTGGATTAAAGATGTGTGACTCTCAACACAGGGATTACAGGTGTGAAACACCACCTCCTGGATCTGTTTCTGGATCCATCTAGTGTAGCCCAGGGTAGCCTTGAACTCACAGAGATCCATCATGCCTCTGTCTCGTAAATCCTGGGATTAAAGGTGTGTGCCACTACTCCCTGATGTGTATGGCTGACTAGTGTGGCTGCTTTACCCTCTGATCTTCAGGTAGATTTATTTATTAAAACAAATAATACACATAATATAAATTTATTATTTATTTTATATATAATATAAATATTATTTAATATAGATTTGTTTATTAAAACATAAATAAAAATTCATAGGAACTACCAAGAAAATAGTCAAAGCAATCATAAGCAAAAGGAAAATAGCTACAGGCATCATAGTCATTTCAAAACATTAAAGACCTATGGGAATCAAAACAGTATAGTGGTGGCAAAAAAATGAATAAAAATAGAAAAGAGAGCAATGGAACAAAATACACAATATACAAATAAATCTACAAACTTATGGGCAGTTGGTGTTCAAAGGAGCCCAAGAAAACACAGTGCATGAAAGAATGGAAACTTGAATAAATGGTACTTTGAAAAGTGGACATCCACATGCAAAAGAATGAAATTAGGCATTACTCCACACCACATGCAAAACTCAAACTTAACCGTTAACACCTGAAACTGCAAAATGAAGAAAATAAAAGAGCGCCCATGACACTGAACAAGGATTTTACATGTAAGATCCCAAAGCATTGCCAAGTAAAGCAAAACAAAGGATAACATCAAACAAAAAGCATGTCTGCACAGTTAAAAGAAACAATCAGCAGAGACAAGAGGAAATGGAATGGGAAGATGGCTCAGTGGATGGAATTTGCAATATAACCTCAATTCAAATCACAGCACCACCTAAGGAGAGGAGTAGCCTCATAAGCTTGTAAGCCAAGCACTAGGGGTGGAGCCTGCCTAGTTGAAACTGCCAGCTTCTGAGTCAGTGAGGGATCTCGTCTCAAAGAGGAGAGGGGTATAATGCAAAAGGAAAAGAAAAACCTCTCACATCTCTCTCTGGCCTCCACATGCATGTACATTTAAGCATAAACACACACATACATTTGGGCACATGGGGAGGGGGATGGAGACGGGAGGACGAATAAATATGCAAACCAAATGCAAGTGGAAATCCCAACAGCTGACTACTATGTTGGTGGTAAGATTAGTAGAACCATGATGAAGCAAATTATGTAATGATTCGGCAATCTCAATAGATGTGTAGCAAAGGGACGCACACACTGAAACATCTGCACGTTCCTTAGCCACAATAAGATACGTAATCAATCTCTGTGGTATGGATCCATAATGCAGTCCTACTGTCTTTTTTAAAGGTAGTATTTCTTGTGCTATAGTGGGTTACACAGGAGTCTTTATGTTAAATGAAACCGACACAAAAAGACAAATGCAGCCTCATCTCGCGTGCATGTATAAAAAGGTGAGCGAAGAGTGAGCATGCCGGTTACCCAGGTGGGGTGGGAGGTGGGGTAGGAAACAGAGTCAGAGGTCAGGAAGCTGCAGTGATGAAGTGGGGCTGCAAAGATGCCATAGCAGTTAAGGACACTCACTGGCTGCTCTTTTAGAGAACCTGGATCCAATTCCCAGCACCCATATGGCAGCTCACAAACATCTGTAACTCTAGTCCTGGGGATGCAATGTCCTCATTTGACCACCTTGGGTACCAGACACACATGTGGTTCACAGACAAGCAAAACATCCATAATTTATTAAAAAAAAAAAAAAAAAAAAGACTAAAGTGACAGATTTGTTGTATGGCAAGGTTAACAGTAACGTGTTGCATTCTTAAAACTACTACTCTCCCCCCCATACCCCCCCACACACATCAGGGAGGGGAGGATGAACATGTCAATCAGCTTCATTCAAACATTCCAGTGTATACACGTATCAAATCACTGTGTTGCTGCATTCTACCAACAGGCATGCGGATAACTGAATCACACAGAACTAAGAGGATAGCACGTGATACTCGGATGAGTTAAGAGGTAGGGAATTCTGAGGCAGTAAGGAAGTTCTCAGGGTGTTTTAACAGTGAAGGGTGACCGAGAGGAGCCACAGCTTGATAACAGTGAAGGGTGACAGAGACAAGCCAGAGCTTGAAATCTATTGCAGAAAACACTTGGTTACTGTTACTATTGCTATTCCCCACTTTTCTCCATTAAATAAATTTAATACAATCCTATATAGCTGCTACTAAGGGTTGACTGCGAAAAGAGTAGAAAATAGACTCCTACACCCAAACCCATAAAAGACACAGCTTTTGAACCACATCACCACTATGGGTGTACTCCATGACAGACCACACTTGAGCTGCCGCTTACCCATCTTCTACAGACTTGAGCTCATTCTCCTCTCTAGAAACTTGAGCTGACACTTACCGATCTTCTTCTACAGACTTGAGCTCATGCCCACCCATCTTCTAGAGACTTGCGCTGACGCTTACCCATCTTCTAGACACTTGAGTTGATCTCTTCTAGAGACTTGAGCTAACCTACCCATCTTCCACTGTTTCTTCACTTTTCTTTTCCAAGCTTCAGATGCTGTTTTCCTAACAGCAACTTAGATCACTAGTTCTAAAGAAAAGGAATGGTCAACAACAAGGAACCCAGGATTACCTTTCATTTTTTGCACGCCTTTATATGTAATGTTAAAATAAATTTCTAGTCTCTAAATTGTTGTAGGATGGAAAGAAAAAAGGGAACACAAAGAATTTGAACAAAGATTAAATATTCATTAAATTAAAGGTAGATTGTCTTTTTCTGTATAGCTAACAGGCTGTGATGTTACTATTCATGTCCATAAAATAACCAAATACCCAACAGAAAAACTCAAATTCTAAGTGTATAGTTTAAAAGAATCTCTTTTATTAAGCCCAATATAGTATCACATTTAAAAATAAAAGTATGAAAGAGTTCTGGAAGGATTGTCACCAAAAGTGTAGTCAACTTGAGCTCAAAAAAAAAAAACTTGAATTTTTTTGTTCCCCGGATCCTTTTATTTTCTTAAATTGTATTGTTCTTTATAATAAACGTTAAGCCTCAAATTCTTTTCACAAAATCCTTTCCCACAAATTTTGTCACTTTACAGATATTGATTAGAATCTTGGGCAACTGCTAGCATATGCCCTGAGTTTTCCTTCAAACCATCCCACAGTCATTTTCCAAGTCAGATGCACTACTGTACAATGAGGTCACCTGGAGTCACTTTTGTTAAGTGCATTTCCTATAAACAAGAATTAAAATGTAACTTTGGTGAGGCCTGGGCTTAGATGAAAACTATACATATAAAGCTGTCTTACAATCAGGGTCTTACGTTTGAAAGGGAACAAACACTGTTGTGTAAGACAGTTGTGTGAGGCATCACAGTTCTTACCTTTCAATTAAAGTACTTCTTAAAAAGCTACATACTTATTTTTAAGTTAACATTCCTATGTTCAGTGAAAAATCAGCTTTTAGTTACTATGGGACTTGACAATTCCAGCAAGACAAAGCTGAACCTATTCTAGTAGTAAATAAAAAGCAAACGTAGTAAGATTGCAAATATTAACCTGGTAAAAATGAGAATGTGTTCCAATCAAGAGCACACTTACTAAAAGGATTGCTATCTCGTCATATGGTTTTTATTACACTTCGGAATCCCTAATTATTAGACTAAATGCAGCATTCACATAATACTACAGTTCATGAAAAGAGTATATTCTTTTATTGATTTGTTGTTTATACATCTTGATTCAACTTTCAATAATAAAATTCAATAAATTTGATTCCTTAATCATAAAAACTTGCTGTACATATTATTTACATGTTGCCAAAATCTACAGGCATAATACACATCACAAGGACTTCACTGGCACTAAGCATGGGACCGGGACCATCACACAGAAGGGAATAGTTAATTAACATACATTCAAATGGTAAATTATAGATATGCACAGTGTATTTGGCACTGCTCACTAATATTGGAACATTTTTATTGTCAAAAACAGGCATTCTTAGGCCTTAGACACAATGCTATTCACATTATAATCAGCTTCTAAACTTCAAACACTAACCAGTCAGCTTCAATCTACAATCAGACTTTGGAATGAAGTTAATCCCTCCAGCTTCTCTATACGCTCCATGCCATCTGCTGAGTAGGTTTGCCTTGGTGTCTTTCCAGTTGTGCAGCATGTCAAGGAGAAACAGCTTAAAGGGAACTCACGATGTCCAACTTATGATGATGACCTTGGCAGGAACTGAATGACCGGTGCTATTCAAGTTGTGGAGATTGCATTAGTAGTTGACCTCAAGTGAAAAGATTCTTGAATGCCTATATTTAAATTCAAATCCTTAATTTGCTTAAGCAATTATTCCTAAGGCCACAACAGACGTGGGTCATAGGCTATAGATTTGTTTTGCTGTATTATACTATGGAAAAAAGCATAATAATTCAACGCTTTACGATTTGTGGCTCTATTCCAAAAGGTAATTTCACAAACTTCATTTTAACAAACCTTGAATGCCCTTATTTCAATTGAGCCCAATAAATTGAATTCATTAAAGCTGTGCACACCCCAGAAGGTCTGTATTATACCTATCATGTTTACAAAAGGTATTAACTGCCTTTCACCCACTGTGGAGAAAACAAATCAGAGGAACACAGATTACAGTACAGGGGAACAAAAATGGGGATCTCTAATAACCTTTAAATACACTGTAGTTTCACACAAAATTTTGGCAATAAATTAAGACTTTAAAATTTTGTACAAAAAAAACTGAAGTGCAAAGTAATGTCACTGGAACAAAATTCATTTCAATCATTTTATTTCAAGTATATTTTAAAAATCATAAATGGGGTTTGCAATGCAAAGCTGACACAGAGTCTGACAAGCAATTCCAGAGCATACTTTCCAAACTCATGTTCTTTGCCATTTTTCAGATTTCTGAGGCCTATTATTTAAATTGCTCTCTTCTAAACATGCCTGACTCCTGTACACTTGCTGATAAAAGTTTTCTGAAAACTGTCCATCAAATATAAAGAATGGTTTCCATCCAAAGATTATCAGTGGAAAAACATTAAACATCTAGCAAGAATTTAATTCTGTCAGAACCAGTGCTGTTCTCTAGAATACAAGAGAACACGGACGATCACTTGATCGCTAAATTATGCTCACAGACTTTGGTAATACAGGCCTCCATCCTACCTAATCATTATGCGAAGTCATCACTGAGATTCACTGGGCAAAGAAAACCCCAGGAGCACTCGAGAGAGGAGCAGGTTACTTTTGAGGAGAAAAAGCTGCCTTGGTAATGTCTCTCAAATGTTTATTTTAAATAAGAAGCTAATCGAAACTTTTTTTTTAATGCTTTGGGTATGATATAGGATTCTACTGATTACCTAAGGTAATTGAATGTGTCCTCTGGGAAATTTTCCATCTTTACGATGATCATTTGTTCACTTTTTTGGTTTTTGACTGCCCAATTCAATATTTAAATTTTTATATTTTGTACTTTAATATTGTTAAGTTTTTTTTTTCCCCAAAATGATCTTTACAACCCAGACCAGTACTCTCAAGTCCCACTGCTTACTACACAGAAAAATGAAATGGACGGAAAACTGAGGAGGCTTGTTTGCTCTGCAGGTGAGCAAACTTTCAACAAGGGAACAACCCAGAATCTCTGAATGTCCCTCAAAATGAGAATACTTCCACTAGTAAGTCAATATATTATTCTTAAAAATTAAAGTTTGGTCACTAAGAAAGACTGAACAAAAATGATCCCCTCCCACCACAAACGACCACACCAGCTCTCTCTACTCACCCCGCCACTCCCCACAAAAACAGAAGAGTGGCAGGAGCTGAAGCCTCTCCATCTGAAATCTCAGTTCCGAAGACATGGCCGCTACGTGCTTCAACTGTAGGTGATGTACTCATTTGCCAATGTGCCCCATTTATAAATTTATCTCCATACACACATGCACGCACACACGCACACACTCACTCACTCTCAAGTAAGACACTTTTTTGTGTTTGTTGATAAATTATGAGGAATATGAACTAGGTGTGTACAAGGTTTTATAGGTACTTTGTAAACATCAGAGTCAATTGGGTCCTTTTCTCCAAAAGCCTGAAATCATATTCGCAACCAGGAACCACTACTTTCCCAGGCGCTGCTCACAAGCTGCATACTGACGAAGGGCGGAGAAAAAGTCCTCATAACTGATGTTTAGGTGAGAAGGCAAAGAACTGAAAAGAAAACACAAGGAGGGGGAGAATTAGATGATACTCTATAATATGGGGAGCGGAGTGATGTACAAAAGGCAGTTAAGGACAGAAAAAGGTAAATTATATGCAAAACAGGCTAATTTTTCAGTCAAACTCACTGTGACACAGCTCAAGCAAAAATAGTCACAATCTATTAATGCAAAAACCTGTTAAGATTAAAAACCTGTGTATTAACAGTGTACTCAAAGTCACTTTAAGAACTCTGTATGGTCATAGCAAAGGCAGTACTATTGAGAGTCTGTGGAAGCCAGGCTTCGCCTCAGCCAGAGCTGCAAGCACTCCCTCCCACACAGCGGCGCAGTGAGCACCCAGTAACTGAGGGCAAGCGACCCTCCTGCCAACACTGTGGGAGCATTTATTCCATGAAGACGAGCAGGTGAAAGGCGGTAGGAACACATTATGAGGGTCCCTTTAAGTTCTTTAAATCATTTTCAAAAACTGAAAAAGCCCTCAACTCTAAATAGCTTCACAATGAGGTTTGGAAATTCAAAACATTAAGGGCCAAAGACAGTCAGATTACAAAACCCACATTCAGAATTCCAGTCACATTAAATATACTCTCACACTCACACACTCTAACTCACGCATAATCACACATACACACTCACACTCAACCACACTCTCACAATCACACACACACTCATTCTCACACTCACACTCAACCACACACACTCTCACAATCACACACACTCACACACAAACTCTCACACACTCACACTCACACACAAACTCTCTCTCACACACACTCAACCACACACACTCTCACACTCACACACACAAACTCTCTCTCTCACACACACACACACACTCACACTCATACTTACTCACTCACACCACCCTACCACTCCTGTCTGAGCTTGTGGTTTTCCATGACAGCTCTTTACTTCCTTCTTCCAACTGTCAGGAATTTAGAAAGTAGCAGCCAGTTTTTCCTAAACACCTTAACATCAAATGAAAATAATGTCTGCTGCCAACTATATCTTACTGTCTCTATTCAAATGATATTGGGGGCATTCTTCCTAAAATTTGCTTCATATCCCCCTTAAAACTCCAGCACTCCCGGTGAGGGGAGACTGAGGCCGGGATATAAAATACATAGATGGAAAAAACAAACAAACAAAACCCCCAAATCTCCAACACCCCTGTCTTCTTCCCTCAGTATCTCAGCTGCTGAATGCTTCTTAACACACTCATTCTGGGGCTGAGATGCCTCATCTGACATCATGGTGCTTAGTCTGCTGGAGGCACCAAAAATACAGACAAAATTCAACAAAATATGCGTGCTGAGACAAATGTATAGACACAGATACAATGGACAACCTGTTATGTGCTTGCTATTTAAATCCTCAACTCTACATTAAAATGTCCATTTTAAAAAGTAACACATTAACCAAGCACGATGGCACATGCCTTTATAATCCCAGATCTCGAGAGGCGGAGGCAGACAGATCTCTGTGAGTTCAAGGCCAGAAGAAGTTTCAGGATGGCAGGGGCCACACAGAGAAACCCTGTCTAGGGAAAAATAAAATTAAAAAAGAAAGAAAACAACAACAATAAAACAAAAGCCAACTCTCTTTTATTCAAAATCAGGAATCAACAAGTAACAGTCTGCCTTTGTTTTGTATGTCTGATAGAAAAGGTTTCTCTTGGTAGCTCAGGCTTGTCCATAACTCACTATGTAGCCCAGGCTGGCCTTGACCTCCTGTTCCTCCATAACAGTCATCCCTATTTGTTCATGTGCTGTCTGTGGTTATCTGGCTGCACTTGCTAAGGTGGGCGAATTTTAGTTAAGTAGAAAGTTCCTGCATGACCTGGAAAACCTGAGATTCATTCTGGCCGTGTTAGAGTCTGAAAACCCTGTTCTACGAGAGTGAGTTCATTCCCTTCACTAAACTCACCCCAATCACAGCTATGGGCCCTTCAATTGTCTTCTTACTTTATCCTTTCTCCAACCCAACTCTAGCCATAACAGCCAAATGAGCCTTCAAAATCACCATGTCTGTGTCACCTATAGGCTCCCCTGTGTCCACTCCCAGACTGAACCACCCAGACTGTGAAGCCCTCAACCCCATTTCATTCACACCATCCCTCCAACAGAACAGTCCCCTGCATCTTTAAACAACACCCACTCACTATGCTTCCTACGCTTACTATAACACAAAATTTCCATCAGTATCAAATGCCTAAGTGGATTCCTCCGTCTTCCTTGGAACAGCAGCTCCAGCACTCAGACGCTGCTCACTCCCGTCTCCTGATAGCTACAGTCAACACCAAACATCCGCAGTCACACATTTCCTGTCCACTTCATCCACAGGCCCTTACTTTACCACCCACGCATAAGCTCCTGAGCTAGAGGATACAGTACAGTGCTGGGATCAAAGAACAAAACAAACACACTTTCAGTTACTTACACGATCTCGGTCAATCTGATTTGCCAGGGAAGAAAGCCTAAGGTGCTGTCCACAGGACCAAACTTCAATACTAAATCAGGATCAGGGAAACCATGTGAACCTTGGGAATAAAGACATGCATAAAATTAATACACACTATTTATACACAAACATGTCAATAAGATTCTTAGATTTCCTGTTCTCTTATCTGAAGCCTTATCTGAATGCTTAATAAACTTTAATTTAAAAAAAACTTTAATAAAAACAAACCTAAAAAAAAAAAGACAAAAAAATACTCAGAGGGCAGAGGCAGGCAGATCTCCTAGAGTTTAAGTCCAGCCTGGTCTACACATAATGAGACCCTATCTCAAACAAAAACAAAAGAAAAAGAGAAAACAAGAGCATCTATCTCCTGTCATTCCATGCACATATTTTACAGCTAAGGAACCTGAAAGACCAATTCCTAGCTACACAGTGTAAATGTTCTCAGTGTTCCCTAGAGCTCAAGCATCCTTAGAGACCTGGCTGGAGGGGATGCAGATATGAATGTTTCAACTATGAAAATAAATTTTGCAAACTACTCATATGGAGGAACAAAGGATAAGACAGGGAAAAAAAGTGTAAAGACGAGGAAAGACGACTTGAGCAATGGTATCAATTTAAAATGCAACTTTCAAATGCCATGCACAGATCCCTGGAGTCAGAATCTTAAGGCGTGTAAGCACGGCCAGCGTGCAAGTCCTTGGATGACTACTAACCCTGGATGGACAGAGGGAGCCAGACTAAAATGCATGAAAGGGACGCAGCTGGGAATCCTGTTGAACAAAATACATCACATTCAGGGCAACCACCACCTTTCCTCTCGCCAATGTAACCTAGATTTAAAACCGTGTGTACACCTCAGTTTGTTTGGGCTTTCTTGTTTTTTTTTTTTGTTTGTTTTTTAAGACAAGATCTCATTATGCAGCTCTGGCTGTCCTTGAACTCTCTATGCCAACCAGGCTGTCCTCAAACTTAAGAGATCTCCTTGTCTCAGCCTCCCAAGTGCTGGGATTAAAGGCATGAGCCACCACACCTGGTTTATTTGGGCACTTATCTTTTGCTTGTTTATTTTGATTTTCATTTTTTGTGTTTCCATAGGTAAGTTGTTTTTTTTATTCGTGTGATTGTTTTGTTTTGATTTTGTCTGTTTCAAAAAGGAAAGAACATAAAGTTTGGTGGGTAGAGATGTGGGAAGGATCTGGGACTAGAGGGGAGGAACCATGATTTGAAAACAGCTAAGCCTGGGTGGTTCTGGCTAAACCTCTTACTAGCTTTGTAATTTTGTTTGTCTCCTTTTTCCATCTCATTGGCATACAGACAATCATGATAAATAATAATGGTAATATGAGCAATATAATCCAGAGGCCAAAGTGAAGGGTAATTGAGGCAATGTGTTTAAAATACTTATGGTAAAGCAGTATGCTATATTAGTATCTTTATCATGATGATCACTTGCTGATAATTTCAGAATTAGTCTGTATTTTCTTTCTGTAGGCAAGACTAATAGTCATTTTATTTCTCTTTAAAAACGCAGTTTGTATTTTCTTTTATTGGTGTGTGAGGTGTGAGTACAGGCATGTGTGTGCCACAGCACTTGGGTGTATAGAGGACAAACTTTACCTATGAACCATCTTCCCAGACCCTTGTTCTATCTTTTCAGTTTGATTCCCTAATATAGCCTGAAACAGTCTGCATTTTTTTATACAGGGAGTAATTTTACTAGAAGAACTTCATGATGTTGGCATACTGGCAATATACACTACAGTCTCCAGGCTGTCAATTAGCAGATCTCAAACTGTTTGTTCACAAACACTTCTTAGCACTCTCAAATATGATTCTACTTATGTGAGCAATATCTACTAATCTTATCAAGTTATGGAAGAAAAACATTACTCTTACTATCTTAAAATAATATTTTAATAAAATAACTACATTTTACCTAAGTCAAAAAAGTGTGTGTTTTCCTAACTGAAAACACTGACCCTCAAACTTGTATGAAAATGCAAAGAACCCTGAATTTTCAAAATAACTGAAAAGAAAAAAATTACTACAATTTGTGTCCTCTCACCTCCATACATGTGCACAACAGCACATATGTGTAGTATATAAGAAAAATAGGCAAAATATTTAAACATGTACTTTGTCAAATAAATTATAGGCAGCATATTAGCACATAAAAGATAATCAACATCATTAGCCATTAGAAAAATATGAGTTAAATATTATCACATATATACTAGAAGGCTTAAGCTATACTTAAAAGACAAACACAAGAAAAGCAATGCTGGACAGCACTGTACAACAGCAAGAACAAAGAGAGAGAGACTTCTACTTTGCTGCTAAGGATACAAAATGGATACCTATTTTATATAGTATAGCAATTTTATAGTCTAGCAATTCCCTTTAAACATGAAACATTCATTCGTCACATGACACAATTCCATTATTAGGTATCTACCTTAGTGAAAATAAAACACACCCACACAAAGACATGCATGCAGGTGGTCAAAAACTACAAACAAAATGTCTAGCAACTGGCGAGTGGATAAAATGAGTATATCCACAGAACAGACTACTACTCAACCAAAGAATAAAGAATAATGAAATTCAGTGCACTAAACACTGACAAACCTCAAAAGTATTAGCTTTTTGGGTATGGTATCATACACCTTTGATCCCAGCATTCCAGAGTGAAAGAAAGGTAGGTGGATCTCTGTGAGTTTTGAGACTAACCTGTTCTATACACTGAGTTCCAGGCCAGCCATGGCTACACAGTGAGATCCTATCTTATTTAAAATGAAAACAATGATGGTGGTGGGTAGGGATAGGGATGGAGATCAGTTTTCTTTAAAGTCCACTGGAAGTATGACCATGCTCCAGTGAGTATCTGAGCAATACAAATTGGATTTTTCTCTTCTGGGTGGCAGGTCACAGGGGGACCAAGCTGGGAGGACTGGGAAGTGAGTCACCAGGATGTATTATGAGAAATTCCCAAATGATAAATAAAATATGATGTTAGAGAAAAAGGCTGTTCCATGTTAGGCAGAATATGAAAGTCTAAATATTATTTGATTGCTTTAATATAAAATTTCTAAAAAATGCAAAATTTAGTTAGTGGTTGCCTTCTGGTCTAGAGGGCCAAGTGAAATCTGCACACAGCTATAAAGGACTTTGGGAGTGGTGGTGTTCAGTGTTCGGTAATACCCTATCAGCTAATTAAGTTTAAAACCTACATCAAGGATTGTAGGAGCAAGAGGATCAGAGCATCTGCTGTGAGAGTGTCTCCTAGTAATGTGAGATGCTACACCCATATGGTCTCAACAATGTACCTGCCTGAACATGAGCAAACAAGACCAGCAACAAAAGACATGCTAAAGTGCACAGGGGAAAGCCCAGGAGGCCTCAGCCCTACATAAAGAACTACAGGCAACTAAGGAATGCTCGAAGACTTCCCTAGGGACAAGCACACAACTGGTTACACAATACCAAATGGTCAGTCCTGAAAACATACTCACAAGTAACATTATACAGACTGAGCAAGTCATATGGGGAAGGCAGGGCTGTAACAACAATGGGGGGAGGGGCTGTGTAACAACAATGGGGGGAGGGGCGTGTGTAACAACAGCTGATGCAACCCTGTGAATTTCAGCGAGAACGTGGAGAGTAATACGGAGGATTTGGACACAGAAAGGGAAGGGAGAAACAGTAATCTTGAAAAATAAAAGAGAATTTTCTGAAGTCTGTAAACATTTTCATTATACATTAGCAAACCCTGAAGCTCCTTGGCTCACCACTTCAATAACTTCCCAAAGGGATACCTTAAGGCCACCTATATGCCACCCAGGCTACCATTTAGGACATAACCATAAATTCCTCTCTAATTGGGCTCCAAAATGTCCAAGTAATGGTCAGTATCTCAGTAATTCTGATAAAACAGTCCTATGCAATAGTCTGCTACTCCCTGAGCCCCAACAGCTAACCAGTGACAGAAAATAAGAGGTGAAATAAGAGGTGAGCAGTCAATAAAAGCAGTCAGCAAGTTCAGAATAGAGAGCAAGTGATGTGGGAAGGTCATTTGTCAATCTGTTGTTTCATTGGTTAATCAAAAAGAAAACTGCTTGGTCTGATAGGGCAGAAAATTAGGTAGGTGGAGTAGACAGAACAGAATGCTGGGAAGAAGGGAAGTGAGCCAGACGCCATGCCTCGCCTCTCCAGGTCAGATGCGACGAAGTCAGCAGCCAGGTCAGACATGCTGAATCTTTCCCGGTAAGACCCTATCTCGTGGTGCTACACAGATTACTAAATATGGGTTAAGCAAGATATGAGAGTTAGCCAAGAAGAGGCTAGATATAATGGCCAGGCAGTGTTTAAATGAATACAGTTTGTGTGTTGTTATTTCAGGGCATAAGCTAACCAGGTGACCAGGAGCCGGGCGGCAGGAACGCAGCCAGCCACTCCATCAACAAGCAAGTAAAATAACTGAGGTAGAAAATGCATGGTTAGTAAGCAAGTAAAATTACATTCTATGGTAACGACTTGATATCACAGTTACAGAAGCCATCAATGGACATTAGTTTCTTAGAAATTAATGTCTTAGAAAGTTCCTAAGGGCTCCAGAGAGAAAGAACAAACCAAAGGCTTTCACCAGCAGTATGGGGTGAGGTGGAGTGAATATACATGTATGTGTGTGCATATACACAAGATGCTGTGTTTTAGAAAAAAGTGACACATACAGTGGTTTATCTGCACAGCAAACAGAATGAATACAAAAAGGAGGCATGGATAAAAGGCTGCATTTGGGGGTTTACCTCATAATAAAGTTCTTTAAGCAAAAGCCCAAACTAAAAAGGAAAAAGATGTGGAAGAGGGACAGAAAAGTAAGACTAAAATCTTACTTCCAAGAATATTCATTAAAAAGAAAAATTCCTCAAAAACCCTTTCCTTGAACCAGCAAGACGGCTCAGTAGGTAGAAGTGCTTGCTTCCAATCCTGGTGAGCTATCCACATTCACGTAGTGGAAAGAAAAGCAATTCCAGAAAGCTATCCTCTGACTGCTGCCCAGGTGCCCACACACACACTCAAATACCTATTTTTTTAAATCCCTTTCTTTTATTAAATCTCCATGGTAAGTGCAAGGTCCGTATCTTAAAATCATTTTCACATGTGGGTCATTAAACGTCAGAACTGTAAGGGGTATAGTAATAAAAGCCTCCCCCTCCCCACAAGACAAGGTCTCACTATTTAGCCCTGGCTAATTAGCCTGGACCATAAAGATCTGCCTGCCTCTGTCTCCTGAATGCTGGGATTAAAGGCATGAGCCACCAGGCCTGGCAAACCGGATTGTATAGAATGAAAAGAACCAAAATATTCTCTTTCATCTGTGTCTTTGGGAGACAAAATGGGAAACATTCCTGACTTACTAAGTAAGCCGTCTAGCAGATCTACATCCAAATCTGTAGGTCTCCTCTGCTGCTGAGCTACTAACTGGCAAAAGTCCTGGGCAGCTCTCACAATATCCGCTTTTCCATCTTCTGGGGACAGCACCTTCACTGCTGAAGGGCAATTTAAAACTAGAAAAAAAAAAAAACAGATAAGGTAATTTTTAAAACACACTCTTCCATATTTATTTCAAAATCAGTTTTATGAAGTAAGCTCAGACCAAACTAAAGACAGACAGCCAGGAACCACTCGAGTCCTTCGGTGTCGGTACCAAACACACCCTTTGCTCCTCTGAAAGGAGCCATGCAGCCCAGGTCACAGCGGTGCCTGTTTGTACATACCAGCTTCTCTAAATCCTCAAAGCAGCTTTGCATTGTGAGTAAACCCTCTACAAAAGACGCTAGCTACAATTTTTGCTATCTAAAAATGCCATCTACACTCACAGTCAATTTAGTAGTAACATAAAATAAAACTTCAAACTAAAGAAAACTGTGCTTCAGTGGAGTATGTGTGCACTGTCCACACACCTATCTGGCTCTGGAAGCGACTTTATAACTATAAGACTAGATAACTGGTAATAATATAAAAGTAGTACATTAAACATTCATATTACCCTATAGAAAAACCAGTTTTGAATCAATTTATATACTCATTAAATTTACTATTATAGACGTATCTGTTCTTGGGCTTCTCTGTTCACAGGGCTATAAAATCTGCATGGTTAAATAAATTCTTAAACATGGATTCATTTCTATAATGTCAATTGCTATTCTATTATTTTCTGAATATTATTTTCTAGCAATATAATTGATTATAATAAAGACCAACAGAGCAAAATAAATGAAGAATGTGACAAAATCCACCCTGAAACACATATGGTCATGTGCCCAGTTGCCCACATGTACTTACCTTGATCGTCTTTGTCATTACTATTTGCAAACTCTGGTGAGTATTTGGAACAATCTAGGCCCAAAAGTTCCTGTTGTTGTTTTAATATTTCATCCATCAATCTGGAATTATTTCTCTTGAATATACCTTAAAAAGAAAATTATGAGCAAAGAGATTACAACCAGGTTAGGTGACACTCTTCAATGACTACCAGATGTTTGCTGTGGATACAATACTAGACCCAAAACAGGATGCATTTCAAATACAGCAGTAATGGCTAGTCTCAAACTAGAATCTAAAAGAAAAGCATGATACACAAGAACTGTGAATATGACACACTAGGACTTGGGAAGGAATTTTAAGAGGTCCCTTACTTGAGACCTTTGTTTACTGACATCCTAAGAAACTGAAATTCAGTGTCCTGGGGGCTGGTCTAGAAATGTCTTTACTCCTGATTGTCGATCTAACATCTTTTCTCTGCAGGTTTATTAGCTAAATTAAATGCTACTGCCTCAATTTGATTTGTTTTATAAGAGAAAGCAGTATAAATTATGCACAAAGTAAAAAAAAAATCAGAGCATAACTGTTGAGAGGCCCTGCTGGTCAGATGTTACAGTCTACCATAGCCTGGCAGTTTTCTCTAGGCTTGGCAACAACGAGGACTCCCTCCTCCCCAGTGAGACTTCCTGCTCTCTACCTGCCCTTATCTGGAGAATGTTCCTAGACCCAGAGGACTGCCGTTATCTGAAAGCTGTCTAAAACCTGGACACCTGATTTATCTCTAGCATGACCTCTGGCACAGTTTCCTGCTAGAAACCTTCCCCTAAGAATTGTCCTAGGAGCTTTGCTATAGATCCCTGTTGCCACATACAGGAGCCTTATGATAGGAGTGTGCCATTTAATGCAAACTAGAGTTTGTTCCCTGGCTTCCCAATCCTATATATTTCCTATACTCTGGAATAAAGTTGAGCTGATTTGCTAAAGTCATCTCCCTGAGGGCTATCTCTGTCATATCCACAGTCATCCAAGCTCGGTTTCTAGCTTCTGCAGCCAATTATCCAGAGGAAGATACAGGACCACGCAAAACTCAAAAAATTTAAACCCAAGTACAAAAATAATTTTTTTTAATCTTCCAACCATGCACAGCAGTTAAGGTTTATGACCACCACATCCCTTAGAGAAAAATAAAAAAAAAAAAACTACATGACACCCATCTAACAATCTAAGTTAAAAAGAAGAAGAGGAGGAGGGGAAAGGAGGGGGTAGGAAGAGAAGGGAAAGGATCAGCAAGCAAATACCAAGCTGGACTCATCCACATAACAGTAATGTGGTGATTTGAATGAAAACAGCCCCCATAGGCTCATAGGGAGTGGCGTTATTTGAAAGTATTAGGATGCATGCCCCTGTTGTAGAAGGTGTGTCCTTGTTAGAGGAAATGTGTCACTGGGGTGAGCTTTCAGGTTTCAGGTGCTCAAGCCAAGCCCTGTGGCTCACTCTCCTTCCTGTTGTCTGTCAATCCAGATAACTCACAGCTACCTCTCTCCAGCACCATGCTTCTCTTCCCTCTAGGATGATAATGGACTAAACCTCTGAAACATAAACCAGTCCCAATTAAGTGTTTTCCTTTATAAGAGTTGTGTGGTTATGGTGTCTCTTCACAATTAAGATAAGCAGGAAAAAAAAAGTTTTCCAACAGAAGAAGGCTTATTACAAGAAGTAAGACTTGGGGGTCTCACAGATGTCTCAACAGGTGGGCAAAGGTGCTTGCTATGGGTTCAACCCCAAAAGTCCACATGGTGAAAAGAATCAATTCCCACAGTTGTCGTCCGACTTCCACACACATGCCCTGGCACACATTCACTGACCACAAATACACACACACACACACACACACACACACGCACGCACACACACACAAATAACAATCTAAATAAATAACTAAATTAATAAAGTGAAACAATTTTTCAGTGCAAGATTTGAACTAAATTCAATCTAGGATATTAAAAAGATGCCTATAGAGAAGCCATCAGACAGGGGAAATGTTAGACAGAGTGGGGTCTGGAACGCATAAAATACACACACAGACTGGCGATGCAAATGTTACGAGGAAAGGACTGAGATGCGACTCTAAGTTTTATTTCATACTGCTGGCCAAACAGATATTCGACAATGTAAAAGCAATGTCTAGACAGGCAACAGGCTCCTACAGGGCCCCACACAGAATCCAGTCGGAGGACTACTATAGCCAACCTGAGTACAGAGAGTATGACGTAAGAGAAGAATGAAGACCATCCCATGGCTTTCATACTAGGTAGTAGAAGACTACATTTTTTTAAAACTAACTTATTTATTTGGGTGGGAATGGCACACACAAGTCATAGCACACACATGTGAATGTCAGAGGACAACCTGAAGGAACTGGCTCTCTTCTTCGACCAAAGAGTGGGGAGAGCCTTGAGAGGTGGCTCAGCAGTTAAGAATACATATTGTTCTTGCAGCAGACCCAAGTTCAGTTTCCATATCAGGCAGTTCGACCACCTGTAACTCTAACCCAAACTGAGCTTATGTCTTCTTCTGGACTCTATGGGCACCTGCATTCACACCTACACATTCCCGTGTGTGTGTGTGTGTGTGTGTGTGTGTGATTAAAAGTAAAATAAATCCTTGTTAAACATGCAAACTTGAACAATGATAGTTACAGATGCCATTAAGAGCAAGTCAAAAGCCTCCCATGTATAATACAAAAATATCTGTGCCACTTCAAAGACCAGATAAATATATAATATAAACATACAAATATCACAAGAGTCTCATATCTATGAGGATGAAGTCCAGGTCCGTCCTCATAGCTCCTCGGAGAGAATTCCTCAGCCCTCTCTCTCTCACTACCCAGAGTTCTCCTTGAGTCTAGTCATTCAGAAGTCTTTAAATCCACTAGGGGGCAGAGCAAGGGTAAAATTTATACAGCAAAATTTAGGGTTCCTATTTAAAGGTATGCCAAGAAGTCTAGTAAAATAATGAGAAATCTCTGTGAGATTAATGTCAAGTCAACCATGTTGAACAAATATTTGAATCTGTAAGTAAGAAGGTGTTGTTTTGTTCTGAATACGTCCAGTTCATTCCAACCACAACTTTTACCTCAAAGTTCTGTAAACAAGCAAATGCAAGCAGGGAGAAGACTCAACAGCCATGGTGCCTACCTTTAATTCCAGCACTCAGGACACAGAAGCAGGCATATCTCTAAATTCAAGGCCAGCCTGGTCTACAGAGCAAGTTCCAGGACAGCCTAGGCCACAGAGAGAAACCCGGGGGGGGGGGGGGGGGGTAGAAGGGGGAAGACACCTGGCTCTCAAACAATCAGAACAAGTTGGGGGAGAGAACAATAGCTCACATCTGTAATCCAGCACTTACGGAAGCTAAAACCAGTGTGACTACTGTGGGTCTGAGGCCAGCCTAGGCTACATTCTAAACTCTAGGACAGCCTGGGCTATGACTTGAGACTGAGGCCTCATCTCAAAGGAAGGGGGTGCTGTAAAAGTAAGTTTTATGCATTTAGGGCCAAGGAATGTAGAAAAAGGCAGAGTGAGAACTACAAATGGATGAGGTAGGTGGGCAAGCATGCAGTTCTAGACCTAAAGGCAGCACGACCTGCCCAGCCACCCAGGCGTCATCTCCACTCTGCAGCACCACCACCTTCATTGCCCACGAATAAGCCAAAAAGAGCGATGGTCTCTACACCCTCGTTCCTTTTGTCCACTGCCATAGTAGCTTCCAGTCACTGCAGCCTTTTTCATGACAAGCACCTTCCAGCAAGTTTTCCTGCCCCTTCCAGAATGTTTCACTAGGCTAGCAAATCACTCAGCTTTGGGTACATCTCCATCTCATCCCATTCCAACTCAGTGTCTTCAATGGCTCCATGCAGTAATAACCCCCTCAACATAAACACTGCTGTCTCTGCTTCGACAGCAAACAGGGAGAAATAATGCATGTTTAGGAAATAAATCAACCTATTTCTTTGTAGCTCTATAATCAACAAAATTAATCAACCTTAGGCTTCTCAAACAGATGTAGTCACCCAATCCCTACCTTTACATGACCTTCAAAGGCCTATGCCTGCACAATTCTCCCAATTCCTTACAGAACAGCTAAAGTGTCATTTCCTTCCAGAGACCTTTCCCAGTGTCTCATTCGTCCCCTAATTCACAAGGATTTTGTTCAAATCCCTTAATAAACTTAATATTGCACTTTTTAAAGTAGCATTAACTTAACCAACCACCTCCATCAATGAACTTGATTCTTACCTGTGAATTTCTAGCTCATTTATCTTTTTTCTCCCAAGTCTCCCTCTAAATAACAGGAGTTCAGTGTTTACTTAAAAAATTGAATTATCAGCACACAAAGTGCCAACCAGCAACAAAACCTGAGGGGCATGAATAGAAACTCTCACAATAGGACACTTCCTGATTGCATGCAGAATTTACAAGGCAGAACGGTTGAGCCCGACTCAGAGAGAGCCTTGCTCTAGGCTAAGCTGGGCAGAGAACAGCTGATAATAAACTATAGTTTCTGCCCAAGGCTTACATGAAACAGGCACAGCTGACCCTATAGCTGACTACATTCTACAGCATTTATTTCATCCACAAAGTATGTGAGGATGATCAGTTTACGATACTCCTCGGCAATCAGAATCTACACGTGTCACATGGTACAAGAAAGACAAGACACAAGGCTGGCTTTGACTGCCATAATTTTTCAAGAAATAGCACAGGGTATGTGGACTTTGGTTTTTTCTCATTTATAATCTACCCTATTTGTCTTCTACAAGGTAAACTGATCCAAAAATGTTGGAATGAAAAAGAGGGTGAAAATTCATATTTGGATTTAACCAATTTGAAGAAAACCCATCTGAAAACACACCTTTGAGAAAGCAGAATATCATACTGCAATTTAGCCAGGTATTTTAAGACCCAGTGGTACATAACTAGACCCCAGCACTCAGAGGACTGTGGCACGAGGACTGAGGACTCCAGACCAACCTGAGCTACACAGTAAGACAACAACAAAAAGAAAGGAACTTTATCCCCTTAACGATAAGGAACTAGATTCAGGGTGGTCAAACAACTGTCCTTAGTGTTGGAAGGATTTGCTCTACAATCTCGGTCTAAATTACTATCAGTCAGTCTTTATTATTCTTGGTATTACTTTTGCTTGATGGGGGCGGGGGAGGTGCATCTGCCATGTTGAAGGAAGGACAACTTTGTAGAGATGTTTTTCCACTTTGAAATGGATTCTGGAGATGCAACTTGGGTTGTCAGGTATGGCAGCAATCACATTTAGCTGCTGAGCGTCTCGAAAACCCACAGTATTAGCTTTTGAAAAACTCAGAACTGTAGCATGTGGTGGTTTGAATGAGAATGTCCCACATAGGCTCATGTATTTGTACATATGGTCCTCAATTGGTGGCACTGTTTAAGGACGCTTCAGAGGTGTGGTCTTGCTGAAGGAAGTGTGTCACACAGTATTAGCACAGCAACAGAGAATTACTACCACAGCCACAGAAGGGACTAATACTATCTTTCTACAGTGTTTTAAAGGACTGAGAATGTTCACAGGGAAAACATGTATTTGTTGTGAGATGTTTGTTTACACTGTGTGAAGATGTATTGTTGTGATTGGTTTAATAAAGAGTTGAATGGCCAATAGCTAGGCAGGAAAGAACAGGTTGAACTTCCAGGCAGAGGAACTCAGAATGAATCCAGGGCTGTGAAGGATACCAGCAAGACATGGAGGGAGTGGACATACAGAATGGAAGAAAGGTAAAAAGCCATGTGGCAGAACATGGATGAACAGAAACAGGCTAATTTAAGTTACAAGAGCTAGCTGAGACAAATCTAAGACCAAGTTTACATAATTAATACATCTCCATTATCATTACTGGGGAGCTGGCAGTGACAAAGAAAGTCTAACTACAAGTATTCTTGTAGAATCCCCTAGTAATCTAATGTACGTTTTGTTATGATATAAGGAATTTCTGTTTTTGTTGCTCTATAACTATCTTACAAAGGCTTGATTTCCCAAAGTTATTATAAACAGATTAGTGAAAGAGTCGTCTTTGAAAACACACATACATGTACACAAGCACAAACATCTCAAATTCACATGAAAGAATAAAATTTTATGCTAGGAAAGCTGCACCTCAGGAAAAAAAATAGGGGTGTGTGTGTGTGTGGTGTTTCTTGATAAACAAGAGGTATGTGCTTTGGGAGCCAAATGTGTCTCTTTTATATTCTAGGAAATGTTTGTAACTGTGGTATAAAAACTAAGTACAAAGTTTAGACAACACTAGAATGCTCCCTGACCAGGGCACACTGGAATGTTCCTACCCTTGTCCTGGTGTACTCTGGAATCTGCAGCAGTGCAGTTCTTTGGTGCTGCTCTGTCACTGACACAAATGTATCCTTCCCTGCTCCATTCTCATGAATATGACACAAATGTATCCTTCCCTGCTCCATTCTCATGAATATCTCTCAATTCTGGTATTTTACCAAAAATGCTTCCGCTGATTTTGTTCAGGTCTCAAAATAGAGAAACTGGTATTTCCGGGACTGGATAATATAGTTCAGAGGTAGAGCCTAGCATGCACTAAGGCCCTAGGTTTGAATCCCAGGACCACATATCAACCAAACAATAAATCAACCAATCTTGCCTGTACTTCATAAAGGCTCTTGCAAAACTCATGTGACATATATAATCAAATGTATAAAATGACTATGAAATATATACTCAAATACTTAAAATACACATTTAACATATCTATTAGAATTTTCATAATTGTTCCTTCTGTAGGAACAATCCTTTTAAGAAACATCTAGCAAAAAGAATTCACAGGACAAAGACAACACTAAAAAAATCTCTCCTAGGTGCCAAGCTGTGCAATTAAAGCAGTGTGTCCTTATATACATGCCTTCAATTTTAATGCCTTTTATTTTCAACTAGAGATCTAAGTAAATTACCTGTTGGTTACCTTCGTTTAAGCTCTGTAACACACAACCATCACACTACTAGAGGAGAGTCTTTAGAGAAGAAAACATATACTTAATAGCACAATCATTTTAAATGAAGAATATATATATATTAAAATTTTACATGACTACTGCAGTCATAAACACAAATCCTTATAAGTCATTAAATTATTTTATTTTATTGGAGAACCTCAGGACACCTCACACATAACAATTTTATGCTAGGACATTAACATACTGTAGCAAGGAAACAAACAGGACTGATGGCTTCAGGTAACAGCTTTAAGCCCTCCAACACAAGTTGAAGACACACAGACTTTCTCAGTTCCAGCTGCACATTTTATTTAACTGTCTGTTTCATTAGCATCGGGATGAAGCACAGGGCTTTTCACACATGAGGCAAGCACTCCTCCCCACCCCAGCAACATCTCCAGCTAAAGTTGCACGTTCTAAAACCAAGAATGTCTTCATAGCTCTGCTAATCTGCTGAACAGTTAGTTCATGGAGAGCAAGAGCTCCATAGTTAAACTGCAGTGATTAGACAGGCATCCAATAGCTAGGGGTGGCTGTTTAGATCAGTGAGTTGGGAAACTACCTGCCTTAAAACGCCTTTTGTGAAGTTTCTATCACTTGATGTCAGTGCCATGACACAACATAGTCAGTCCATAGAGTGACTACTGTCTGTTTTCTAAATGATGAAAATAATATAAATTATAAGAACATAAATTAAATAAAATTTGGTTCAAATTCTAGACCTGTTTCCTTAGGCGATATGTCTCTTAGCATTTAGATTCTGTTTCCAGAGTTGGAAATCCTTTAGAATTATTGCATTTTTGTATAGCATGTACCGCACAGTAAGAATTCAACAGAGAGAATAGCAAGATGACTCAGCAAGCAGAGGCACTTGTCTTTGAGCCTGGAGTCCTGAGTTCAATCCCCCTGGACCTCACACAAAGGAAGAAGAGAACTAACTCCTGCAGGTTGTTCTCTGACCCCATGAAGGTGCTGTGACACACATAGCTCCATACCAAATAGCTAAATGTTCTTTTCAAAAAGTTAAGATAATTGTTACTATTAAAATTTAATACATGGGACCGAAGAGACACATCAGTAGTTAAAAGCATGTACTGTTCTTGCAGAGGACCCAAGTTCACTTCCCAGCGCCAACATAAGGCAGCCCACAGTTGCCCGTAGCTTCGGCTTCAGGGACCTAATGACCTCTTCTGGCCTCTGAGAACACTTTCACTTGAGGAACCTACATGCAAATTAGAAATAATAAATATTTTTTAAAAGGCTTAATCCATAGATTTATCACTATAGTTTAATAAAAAAGTGTTCAGAACAAATTATTCCTCACATCAAAAAATGAAGCAGGACAGAACCTTTCAGAGATAAAGCAAGAGAGAGATGAAATAACTCAAAGAGCCTACCCAAGGAGGCGGACTTGGCTGGATACTCTAAGACTCAATGATAGGATTCTGGTAGAGTCCTTTGCAAGAAAAACGAGAACAGGACATAGTGGGATGCTGAGATAAATGCAAAATTCTAGGAAAAGTGAGGAGTAGGGATGGAGGTTCCCTTCCATGAGTTTCTACCCATGGGAATACAAACACTCCAGATATACCGTTCAATATATCAAATACAACCATGTGTGCATTTGGACTTTCGATAGATCTGGCACCTCTGTAATTCAACATAAGGAGAACAATCATTATTAAGAGTTATACCTCCAGCTAGTATCTATGTCATAGGCCCAAGTAGAACAGACTTAAGTTTACGTTCCCGCTGCAACTCAGTTCCTTATGCTTGTGTATGGGAAGCACAGCCTCTCAGGAGTCAAAGGATGTGTACTGCCTGACCATAGCAGGCATTTAACACCAAGCCATACCCTGAAAGAAGCAAAAGGGAGTAGAGATGACATCCGTGGAATGATTGTCTGATGTACAACCGTGAAGTGCACACACACAGAAAACAGAAATATCTTTAGAGGTACCCGTCATTCTTAGGAGCTCCAGGAACAGAGTAAGAGAGAGGCAAGACAGACTAACTGGAGGTGATGCAGCATGAGACACAAGTCTGAGGTGAGGGTAGACCCACAAGGATCAGAGTGAGCTGGGTGGTGATGGCGCATGCCTTTAGCACCAGCACTAGGGAGGAAGAGGCAAGTGGATCTCTGTTGAGTCCAAGGCCAGCTTCGTTTACAGAGTGAGTTCCTGGACAGCTATGGCCACACAGTAAGACCCTGAATCAAACAACAAAAAAAGGAAGGAAGGGAGAAGGGGAAGAAAGCATTTCCAGCACTCCAAAAAGAAGTGATCATGGGGCTGGAGAGATGGATCAGAGGCAAAGAGCACTGACTGCTCTTCCAGAGGTCCTGAGTTCAGTTCCCAGCAACCACATGGTGGCTCACAACCATCTGTAATAAGATCTGGTGTCTTCTTCTGGACTGCAGGACACATGCAGGATGAACCCTGTGTACATAATAAAAAATAAAAATTTTTCAAAAAAGAGGTGATCACAAAAAAAAAAAAAAAACTAAATATGGTGTAATAAAAGGTACAGAGACCCATGAGAAATAGGTTGAGAAGGCTGGGTGGCACTGGGCAGTCCTGTTAGGGCTAATTTGAGAAATCACTACCCCAAACTATTGCACAGGACAGATTTACAAATAAAGAGATAGAAGCAGAAAGAACAAAATATTTTTGCTGTCTGGTTGCTGGATCTCATACAAAAAATACCTTGCTGACTACTCAAATTATCAATACATGAGAACAATGTGAAAAATGACGTGTGGAGGGGTGAATTTCGGGCCTCAGAACTACATCCACTACGCTCCAGCTCCAAGCCATGATTCATCTTGCATAGCCAAGCGCCAGAGTAGCTTTTGTTCTATGTTAAGGTCAAACTCCATCGTGCAGGGGCATCATACAAGTAGCTTGATAAAAACAGATGTCCAGCTGCCCAGTAAGTATGCTGAATCAGTATTTCCTATAAACATTTCAAGGACTCCTTCTCAAACTTCTCTAAACAACCACACAATAAGCAAGATACCAATGAGGACAGTACCCATCCAGACAATATGCAGGACTGTGTACTTCAAGTGTACAGAAGAAAGTGTAACAGCCCAAAGACCGTAACACCAAATACATTAAAAAAACAGTTTTTAACACAGTCCCTATCATAATCATTTCATAAATCATAATCATATAGACAAAATAACCAACTCTCCTTATGAGAACTGTGAGCTCAAAAATTCCTGACCAATCTTCTAAGAAAATCTCACTTTCCAATGAATGAACACGGCAGAAATTACCATGATAAAAACGTTCCCATGTATTATAAAAAGCACGAGGGCTGAACTGCAGAGCTCAGGGCTGTGTGCTCAACTTGCCAAAGACCCAGAGTTTGATCCCCAGAACCACCAAAAATTAATATATACAAAACATATTTGAAATGTGATTTTCCGATGGAGGGGGTGTTTGTGCGTGTGTGTGTGTGTGTGTGTGTGTGTGTGGTTAGGAGGGAACCTATAGGTCCAGCTTTAGGGAAGCTAATGCACAATCATCTGAATCCAGGTATTTGGGCAGCATAGGAAGAGCTCATTAAGTAAAAAATAAAAATAAAACAAGCCACAAACCTGTAATCCCAGCACTAAAGAAAACTGAGTTAAGAAAACCTTAATGTACCAAGCCAGTCTAC
This sequence comes from Chionomys nivalis, assembly GCF_950005125.1. NCBI lineage: Eukaryota > Metazoa > Chordata > Mammalia > Rodentia > Cricetidae > Chionomys > Chionomys nivalis. Next base: position 48,614,722 of record NC_080087.1, read on the forward strand.
CAAGATCTGCCTCTTTCTAAAAAAGCAAGCAAGCAAAACCATCAATTCACAGGAAGAGACATTTCAAAGTACATAAATACAATGGGTATTTTGGTCTAAGGATTAAAAACCATCTAAAACCCATCATAATTAGAATGAATGTTACGTAAATACAGATTTGAAGTTGAAGAGATACAGGATGGAGAAAATAAAATCAATAAGCTTGTCTCCAAGGTGACTGCCTCAGCTCTACCTTGAGGCATGAGCCATTTTCGCCACAGCTGAGAAGTAAAATCTATTTCCTTCACTCAAGACAGATGTGTGACTTCTGCTTAAGCTAGGTCCTAAAGCCTTGCAGCTTTGGTCTGCCCCGGAACACCTGACCTGGAGGCACTCTGTATATAAGGAAGCTCAGAGTAGCCATGTGGGAACCATATGAAGACAGATCTCCTCTCTCCTAATCCAGCCACTGCAGACCAGGAATAAAATGGACGACCCATAATGGCAACCTCTGCCTTCACGCCAGTTATCTGACTGCATCTCTGTAAGTGACCCCAGGAAAACTGCGCAGCTGAACTGACTGAACACATAATTATTTTAAAATACTGAACTTTAGGATCGATTTCTACAAAACCACATATAAGCAAAACAGCTTCTAAAGCAATCATCTTACTTAATTTTCCAACATTCTGTTAAGGAAACTTATCTGTTCCATTCACTGTTCCCAAGGCTCCATTCAAGGCTCAAAATCTTACCAAAGAGGTGGCATTTCCAGTTCACATATAGAGACAGCAGAGTATTCAAGCTCCAAATCCTATCTACTTTTGCGAGTTCCAATGCAAATGTCATTTTCCCTCTTAGAGCCACAAGAGGTTAACAGCACTGCCAAGAGATTTTTGCCTTTTTCTCTCCCTGAAGTCTTTCGCACTCAGCATTTGTGATTCATGTATCAGTCTTCGTTAATGTACAGTACACATCTCCTTGAATGTTATACCATCAGTCTGTGTTAATGTTCAGTACACACCTCCTTGAATGCTATACTTCTATAGCACGGCAGGTATTCAGAAAATGTAGCATTTATGTCTACAGCAATACACATAAACTTTCCTAAGTACCTGTAAGCTTAAAAAGAAGTATAGTGGAGGAAATAGTATAAAGTTAAAATATCTTTGTCTATTCAAAAGTTTGGCTTTCTCCTTGGCCACCCAATCTAAAACTTTATCTCTTTCCTCACTGTTTCCTTTCCGCTATCACCTTCTCTCCCCTACCTTACTTTTCCTGGTTATGCTTCTAAAACTATGTATTTTTTAACACACTAACATCAGATGCCAGACTTAGGTTCTGCTTTCATTTACTTCTGCATGCTCACGCCTGGAAAGGTATGGTATTCATATATACCCAACTTGCTTGCTGTGTGAAAAAATCAGTCAAAAGCCAGGATAAGTAAATTGAAGATCTCTTATTCAAACTATGAAATTATCGCCTAAAAATGCTTTTAAGTAGCACACAGAATCCTTCAAGTCCATTTAGTAAAAATGTTCCTTAAATCTGTTCAGTTCTCAGTCAAAACTTGTTCGAAGTTGACTTCTTTTCATGGCCAATCGTTTTCCTTCTGAGAGCACATGACAAAGGACTTGAGTCACATCAGAAACGCAGTAACAGGAATTGCAGGAACAAGGAAGTGATGTAGTATAATCTCTGCTTGGAAGCAGTTGAACAACTCAGCTTTGTCTTTTCCTTCCTACTGGATATAAGTCAATCCGCATTGCTTAATGTTTTTAATTTCCATTTTTTATTGCCATATTATATCCCTGTAAGACTGACTGCAATGGTTTAAGCAAGAGTTGTGTCATCAAACAGTCTCCTGGCTTCTACTGGTCTCTTGAGTCTTTAGGAAGCTCTGTATTGTCAGCCTCCGAATACACCAAGCTTTACCCTACAGGGCCAATCACCCGTTTCAGATGGACGGGCTCCTGTGGAACCGCGCTCCTTGGTAGTAGGAGTCACTGATTACTACTTACCCTATCCAACCCTGCACTTAAATATCGGGCTGGCAAAGAGTTAGAGGTAAAACCCAGGTTGCTCCTCTAGGGCAAGCAGGCAAGGCAGCACGAAGAAAAGTCATTTTTCTTCCCGAAACCGCAGCCCTAACTCATCCTTACTACCACGGCTTTATCTTTTAAGGAAATACCACTGCATTGGGGCTTGACTGAAATTCAACTCTGACATTTGGAGTCTCCACTCCCCACCCCCATTCTTCAATGCCCTACTCAAATTTCATCTCCTCTACACCAGCTCTCAAGTCCCTGTCTTCAGAATTTCTCTCCTTTCTAGTAGTAACTTTATCACCCCCCCCCCGCCCCAAACGTCACCCATCACCTAGGGTGTGCCTTTCCCCACCAGCCTGAGAGTACACAAGAAGAAGGCAAGATTCCGAAGAATATGTTTGGCATAATGCTTTAGGCGTGTTGCCATGCCGTACGTGCTGAATTTTGTACTTAAGTATGATGAAATTCATGGCCTCGATCAGAACTTACAGGAAGACAACCGCATCAAGTACCGTACGGGCCACTAAGGGTAAATGATCACACATGATCCCGAGCTTCAGAGATCGGGGTGTACTTTTCAAAGACAATTCAAATGCCATCTAACTCCAAAAGCTCATTTGGAAAACCTACGATACGGCTCATGTATAAATCCTTCACCGCCCGGTCGCACTTGAGATAAATGCACTGAACCCCTTTGAAGAGACGCTTTGAAGAATGCACAGACCGGTTACAATTATTTCCCCGTTACTACTTTTGTGACCTTGGGCAACGCAGTTTATGTTTTGAATGAACGTCAGCTCCCTCTTCTGTGAAACAAAGCCAAAACAGGTACCTTAACGGAACATAAGTATTTTTTAAATGTAAAACACACACACACAGCAAAATCCAAAGACTCGGCCAACGTTTAATAAAACTGATTTCCCTTCCTCGAAAGCGCTGGCACTGTGATTTATACCTGAACTCGCAGGGCCTGGCGGGCGGCGGCCTCGCAAGGCGACCTGGAGCAAACTAGCCAGAGGTGTAGTCCTCGGACTCGGAAGCGTCCTCGCCACCCTGCCTCCCACCGGTCCTCACCTTGGTGGTCGTAGACGCTAATGTAGGAGATCCCCACGGCCATACACCACACCACGAGGCTCGCGATGTCCGAGTAGCTGGGCTCCTGCTCCTCCTCGGTGATCACCAGGCCCATGTGCACCGGCAGCTTCTGCAGGGAGCGGCCGTCCGCGCGCCAGCGCAGACGGGGGTGGGTGGCGGTCGGCCCGGGTCCCCCGTGAAGGTGCCGGTGATGACGCCGGTTCCTGCCGCCGGCCGGGGGCTTGCGGAGCGTGAAGACGAGCGGCGCTAGGACCGCGGCGGAGGCGGCGCGACAGCAGCGCCGCCAGATCCAGTTCCAGGTGCCGAAGCGAACGCGGAGCCAGGAGGCGACCGTGCGGTGCAGGCAGAGCAGCGCGTGCAGCACCCGCCACACCAGCTCGTACAGCCCCGTCATACTCCCGTGGCGCTCGGGCACCGTCTCCTCCCTCCGGCCCACACCCGCGGCGCGACGGGGTCTTATCCTCCCCAGCGGCCGGCGCGGGCCATCGCTCCGCGGCCCCCCACCCCCCGCGCCCGAGCCCCTCGCCACTGCCAACACCTCACCTAGCCCCCGCCGCCATCTTCCTCCGCCCTCGGCAGCCCCGCCCCCGTTAGTACATGGACAGTTCTGATTGGCTGCCGGGGCGACTGGGAGGCGAGGCTGGAGTCGCCACTAGGCGACGTGGAAGAGCGTGCGCTTGAGAATGAGGCGGGATCGGGACGCTGGCGCCCCCTGGGGGTCGGGAGGGCGGCGCGCCAACGCCTATGGCTTTTCTCCCGTGCGGTGTCCACAGAGTAGTGGCTGGATTGAGACCAGAGGATTTGGGCATCCGGTGTTGTCCATCTCCTCTCACGGCCATGACAGAAAAGATTCAATCTAAGTAGGAGCCGGGCCTTTAATCCCAACACTTGGGAGGTAGAAACTTGCAGATCTCTGAGTTCGAGGCCAGCCTGTTCTGCAGAGTGAGTTCCAGAATAGCCAGGGGTACACACGGAGAAACTCTGTCTCGAAAAACAAACAAAACAAAACAAAAGTGATCTAAGTGAGTTGGGAATTACAGAGAGAATCCACCCCGTCAGCAAGTGCAGATGTTGGAAATCAACCAGGGTCCCCGAATAGATGCTCCCAAAGTCTAGAGTCTTCTTGGAGAGGTCTCATTACAGTTCCCTGTCCAATCCTCCCACCAGAATAAAACTTCCCAGAGTGGGAATGAGGACCTTCAGACCTAGAAACAGAACTGCCATGGCATCGTTACGGTCAGACTCGGACCCTGTCATCGCTAACAAGTCACATGCTGCCCAACCTCAACAGACCAATGAAGCAAATGACAGTGAAAGCAGAAAAGGGAAATTGATTCAGTGTGGCGGGACTGAGAAACGGATCAGAGTATACACACACACATACATATATATACACACACACATACACACATGTACACACACGCACACACAAGCACACACTGCCCATCTTATATGGCTTTTCTCCCATAGTTCCTTAGTGAAGTTCAAGTGCAGATAGAAAACAAGAGGTATGTGTAGCTAGAAAGTCCTGTTCAAGGTGGTGTACCAGCCACCCACCCATCATTGTGTCAGCCTCAGTCTCCCACAAGGAAGAGACTTTTTTCCAGAGAAAAGTCTTCTGGCTCCAAGTTCTAGTCTTTTCCTTCTCTCAGCATGAGACCCTTGGGGAAATCCCAATTTCTTGGGGTCCATTTTGTTTTAGTAGTCTAACAGCAAAGATCAGGGGACAGAAGTGTCTCTGGAGTTTCTCCATCTCTTCCTGAACCGTTGCAGAATCCTTATGGCTGCCCACCGCCACACATGTGTAAAAGGCGGTCCACCACCTGGCAGCCCAGTCTCTTCATTCATTCAAGTAATTCCGACCTCCAGTTATGAGTTAGGTTTCAGTGTATGGGAAAATGGCATGATGCCTTAGTCATGAGCTTAGTCACCTCGGTCATCTGATGTAAAGTGACCTCTAGCTCTGTTATTTTACAGCCTCAAATTCTAGCAAATCTTCACTTAAACTAATCCTCCAGGCCACGCTGAACTTCCCTGCAGCACTTCTGGATCATCACTGCCTCTTTTCTTCAGCCTCTTCCTTCTGAATTTTTTCCCAGCATGGTGTTACCCAAATTCCAACCCATTTCTCAAGGCTTACTTTATATCATGTGTGACTATAGCATTCGTGGGTATTATGTTTTTATACAACTATATAAATACATTTTTGAATCTGTGTAATACAACTAGTTTTTGTTCTCTACAGCCCCCTTTCCCACTGGGAAATGTCTACATGCCTTAATTTATTTTCTAACCATTGGCTCCTTTTCCAGACAGCCTCATTTCCGTTTGTAAGACTCGCTTTGCTTTAGTTCAAAACTTGAATCTCGTTTCCCTCTTGCAAGTGTTCCTGCCTTTGGCAGCTCAGCCTGAGGAAGTGCCAGCTAGGGCTGAGGGGCACCCTGCACACTTCTCTCCCTTTCGGTCTGCTAGGCACAGCTCTTCTGATAGTAATGGGAGGGGAAAGACAGTGACCAGCAAGATGCAGTCTTCCCCACCGGCTGCCACTTAATGTTCCGCAGCCCAGATGAACTCCTGAGGAAGTCTCTAGACACCCATTGCTACCTGGCTAACTGCTCTGGAGGCACCAAGCCTGCCCCTCTCAGCCAACACCCTACCAAGTTTCTCTGATGTACTCAGTACTTTGTCTTTAATCTTGCTACTCTGGCAAGACCACAGCCATTAATCTCAAGTCCTGTTGGCCAATTCTCAGATCTGCAGCAGCATTAGCAACAGCTTTCCTCCTAGAATAGCATTGGTAAACAATCCCTCTATGTTAAGGATGCTCAGCTTCCTAAGGGATGGAGCAGTAGAGGACCATTTTCGGCTTTTGTGCGTCTCAGTAGACAGAGGTGGAGTGTCTTATGCAGGACAGTTCTCTGTGTCCCTTTGAACTGATATATTTCTTCCTCTTTCCTGGGGGTCCTAGGAATACCTGTAGGCGGGTTTAGAATGCAACACTGTAACACCGAGGTACTGCCCTCAACAACCAGGTCTTTGTTCTAACACCCACCTAGAAATGATACTCTAACACTATAGCTTAGCCAATTGTCCAGATGATAAAGTCCAGTACAGGCCGCTTTCTGGAGTGGCCCGCCTGCAGAGGTAATGAGACATTTGAAAGTGAGGTACCATGCTCCCAGGACAGCTTTTGGGGATAGACTCATCTTGTGTTGTCCCCTCCTGCCTACCTAAATTAAAAGCACCTTGTGTAACTAGGTGTGTGGGTACATTTTGCCTCATTAGACTGAGACAATAGAAAAAGTACATCCAAGGTACCACAGTCTGGCATGGCCTGCGCACCATGAATCTATCTATAGCTGGCAGTGGTTCCCAGCCCCCGTCTTGCCTCTCTACTCAGAGAATGCCTTTCACTCTCAGCTGCTATTCTGAAATAACAGAAAAGCCACAGTGGGGCCTCCTGCTGCATTTTCTTATTTCGTTGTTTGCCCCCAAAGGAACTAATATAACGTTTTAAGGAAACTGGGGTTTCAGAGCATAAGATCTTGACTTATTAAACACATTAATAAGACAGCCTAAATTTGACCAGGAACAAAAGTAATAATAATCACATATAGTAATGCGGCCTGAGATAGGCACGAAGTCTCAAATATTTCAGAGTCAATATTTTCTTCACTTTTCGGTTATAAAATGCATTATTTGAATTCTCACAATGAACAAATGATCTGTGTAGGCAGGTGAAGCCATTTTGTTTTAACAAAAAATAACAGTTGACAGTTAATCAGAAATAGTGGAAAAGGGGCTGGCCAGATGACTTGGTAGTTAAGAACACTGGCTGTCCTCCAGAGGACTAGGTTCTCTTCCAAGTGCCCACACGGCAGCTCATCACCTTCTGAAACTCCAGTTCCGGGGGATCTGACGCTATCTTCTGGCCCCTGTGGGCACTGCATTAGCGTAGTATCCCCCCCCCCCCATAGATGCAGGCAAAACTTACCTATATACATTAAAATGATAATAAATAAAATGTTCAAAAATAGTTGTTACACTAAAGAATGATGACCAAGGAACCAGGTTCTGGCTCAGCAGACCCAATTCTACCCCCTTAAGACCTTCCTCTCCTTCCTGCGACCTCATCCAAGCAGAACTAGCTCTGTGGAGGTTCCTAACGATGTTCACGCTTCCCAGTTAACCGTGTTCCTGCTCTCTGATTGTCCTAAGGACTAAAGTAGTGGTGTGCTTGGATTGCTTCCTGTGTCTGGTTTGTGGTGAGTGCTCAGGAATGTCATCGGCTGCAGAAAAATCAATGAGTTAAAATTCCAATCCATGTAATATCTATTCCAGGGAACTGTAACCACATGACTGAATTCCTTCAAATAGCCTTTAACTTGTATTTTTCCCCCTCCACTGCATGGTAAAAAATAAAGCGGCATAAGTAGTAAAAAAGAGACAGTGTGATCTTCAGTTGGCTACATCCACCAATAATATGTGCGACTTCGGAGGCTCAACAAAGTGCTGAGGTGTTAGCTTCCGTGGAGCATGCGCACCCAGCTTTGGACGACCCAAAGCTGTAAGGCATAAATCTCGGCCTGATGGGCCTCACGCTGAAGCTGAAGCAGTGTGCTTAGGTGGCTGTCTATTGTTCCTTTAGCAGCTTTGCCAACTCCCGGGGCCCGACGACACCGAGCAGGTGATGAGTAGCTTCGTGTTCTCAGTCTCTGTGGTGCTGTTGTCCTAGCGGCAGAATCCTCAACCCATGATGCCCCATGCTCATGTCACCTAGTGGAGTTGGATCCTGGCCTCCTGCACACCTTCTGTCTGGCCTAACCTTTGGCTGCCTCTACCCTCCCCTTAGATGTTGTCCTAAACTTGCCCGAGTGTGGTCTCTGGACCCCCAGCTGACTGGAGGGAACTTAGACCTTTCTTTGGGGCCCTGCTCCTGCTTTGACAGAGGATGAAACCACAGACTTGCCTTTTGCCTTCCCTCCCTCGGCCACACTTATGGGAGACACTGTTCATATTTCTGAGTATTCACGTGTTTGCTTGTGGACGCCATTGTAAAATTTCCACTCTGAGAAAAAAATAAAATAAATAAAGAGACATGGCCCACCTTCTGGGTCATGAAGAGTAAAAAAAACAAATAAATAACTAGAATGAAGATTATTTAAAAACACAGTGTGTCACAGTGTGTCAAATTAGTATTTGCAATTAAGTTGGGAAACCTAATGTTGGGAACCTTAATATTTGCAATGACATCCTTGGTAATAAAAGCTTAAAATTTTCAAAGGAAAGAAAATTAAAATGAGAAGAAATACATGGAAGCCGCATACTGAAGTTGTCAATTTTTTTTTCCTGGAAAAGAAAACTAAGATACACAGTCCAAGCAGCACCCGTGAAACCACTGCCTCTTCCAGCTTCAGTCGTAGCAGCTGGAGACTGTACTGACACACCACTGTTTCCCACACTACAGTTTACGTAAGGGTTCACTCTTGCTGATATCCACTCTGTAGGTTTTGAAAACTCTACAACGTTTCCCCCATTGTGTTATAATACCTACACCATTGCCCCGAAAGTTCTTTATCCTCAGCTCATCCATTCCCCCTCCAGCGAAATCCTGGCAATCACTAAATCCTCTTACTGTTTCCACGGTCGTCCCCTTTCCAGAACATTCCGCAGTTGAGGTTACACAGGAAGTAGGCTACGACACTGCCACCTTTTACTTAGTGTGGATTAAGTTTGTTCTTGTGTTTTCATGATTCCATAAGTCATTTCTTTATAGTGTTAAAATGTTCCACTGCCTGAGTGGGCTTATCCGTCCACCTGCTAAAGGACATCTTGATGACTTCCAAGTTATGGTGCTTATAGATAAAGATGTTGTTCAAAACTACTTAGGTAAATACTAAAAGAATTTGATCCTAGCTCAGCTCGGTTAGTGGATCACATGGTCGGGGTAGGATTTTTTTTTTTTTTTTTTTTTTTTTTTGATTTTCGAGACAGGGTTTCTCCGTAGCTTTTGGTTCCTGTCCTGGAACTAGCTCTTGTAGACCAGGCTGGCCTCGAACTCACAGAGATCCACCTGCCTCTGCCTCCTGAGTGCTGGGATTAAACGCGTGTGCCACCACCACCCAGCCTCGGGGTAGGATTTTTTTTTTTTTTTAAGAAAATGTCAATACCCATAAAATAATTGGGTAAGACTTTCATTGGGAGTCAACCCATCGATTTTATAGACCAAGTTGACAAAAATCCCAGATCTTGACAATAATAAGTCTTTCTCTACAAGATCATTGGCCATCTGCTTCTTCAGTGAGTTGCTCTCCGGTTTCTTTTTTTTTTTTTTAGTGTACATTTTTTTGCTCATGAGTATTACACTTTTTTTTACTCATTACTCATTCTTTTTATTCACTGGAGGAGACAGAGAGCTGGAGACTGAACCCAAAGCCTTGCAAATGCTAGGCAAGTGCTCAACCAATGAGCCACAACCACTACCATCTCCTTCAAGTTCCTTCATCCATTTTTCAGAGCTCTTCAGACAGACATTAAACATATTTTGTCAGGCTTATACATAAACATTGCATTGGAATTCCAATATAAACAGCACTATGTTCTGGATTTCAGATTCCACTTGGCTACTGCTGGTCCACAAAGGAGTGATCAGTGATCTCTGTTAAGCTTGCGTCCCACAACCTTGCTACGGTGCCTGGTTAGTCTAGTAGCATCTCTCGTGGATCCCCTACATCTGCAGCTCTGCCGCCCACAATTTCTTCCTTCCCAACCAGTGAGGCTTTTGCTTGGCTTTCTTGTCTTATTGCATTAGCTAATACTTCCAATAAGATGGTGAAAACCGAGATGAGAGAGGACGCCTAGGTCTCGTCCCTGACCTTGCAGGAAGAGCTCGCAGTTCCTCACTGTGAAATGTGTCCTTTGCAGTTTTTGTAGATGTTCTTTGTAGAGTTGAGCAAATTTCCTTTCATTTCTGGAATAACAATTCAAGAGAGATTTTATTCATGACAGTGTAGTGTGTTGTCAACATTATACTGTGTGGTTCTTTTACCCTTTTGCTTTTTTTTTTCCTCATCCCTATAAAGAAACAAATCAGTTGGTGTACCCCTTTCCAGACTCAAGAGAACATTTCACTCCTGGCAACATTCTTTTTGATAAAAGCATCTTCTTGCCAACTTCTGGCATTTTTTTTTCAATTTATACAAGTTTTGAACTATTTTTGCCTTCCTGTTATACTTGGTGATTTCCTAAAAGTATGTACGTAAGGAATAAACACTGAAGTTTGGGTCAATCTTCAACCACTTTTCAAGGCCATCTAATCTTTATTTACATATTTAAATTAGTTTGTTGGCCCTTTAGATCCATGACTTAAACTTTATAAACCCATATGTAATTTATAAACGCTGCCTTTATTTAATATTGTAAATGATCAAGTTTTATGACCTTGACATTCTTATTTTTTATTGAAGCCTTGCTGTAGCAGCCATATATGTCAGGAACTAAGGGGAGCAAACTGGAAAAGCATGGGGAGCAAGCCGGAAAAGCAGGTCAGTTAAACCAGCAACTACCACTCTCCTTCATACTTAGCATTATTCACTTCTAACTTTTGAAACAGGACCTCATTGTTCCCTAGGCTCACCTTGAACTTGCTAGTGACTGAGGGTGACCTTGAACTTCTGATCCTTCTGTCTCCTCCTCTAGAGTGCTAGGATTAAAGCCACTATACTTGGACTATACAGTGCCGGGGAACACATCTCAGATTCCATGAATGCAAGCAAATGAGCTACATCCCCAGTCATGCACCTTGTTTTTTTTTTTTTTTTTTTTTTTTAAATGGTGAAGCAGAAATTTTAATACTTGCCCATAACTCCGCGCGTTCGGCCCTACCATCCTCTTTCGGCCATCTTCCCGCGCCGCCACCATGGTGCGCATGAACGTCCTGGCAGATGCTCTCAAGAGCATCAACAATGCAGAGAAGAGAGGCAAACGCCAGGTCCTCATCAGGCCCTGCTCCAAAGTCATCGTTGGGTTCCTAACCGTGATGATGAAGCACGGTTACATCGGTGAATTTGAAATCATTGATGACCACAGAGCTGGGAAGATCGTCGTGAACCTCACAGGCAGGTTGAACAAGTGTGGAGTGATAAGCCCTAGATTTGATGTGCAACTCAAAGACCTAGAAAAATGGCAGAACAATCTGCTCCCGTCCGTCAGTTTGGCTTCACTGTACTGACCACCTCAGCTGGCATCATGGACCATGAAGAGGCAAGACGAAAGCACACAGGAGGGAAAATCCTGGGATTCTTTTTCTAGAGATGTAAAACATAAATAAAGAGTCTTTATGGACTGTGAAAAAAAAAGAAATTTTAATACTTTTCAACAATGTTAATTTTTGCCCTTATTTTTATGTGGGAGACATACTGCTCCCTGGATCAGTTTCGTCCACCCTGTTGTGCTTGGCTTCTCCTACAGTTCTGATCTCAAATACCAGCTCTGCAAGGAGTTATTGCTCCATTGTTCCCGTGTTCTGAACATTCTGACTTTTCTGTATGTCGCAGTTAGGGACTTTGTGCCTGACCATTAGACCATGGTTAGGTTGCCTAATAAGTTACCTAGTAACCCACATGCACAAGGAGAATTTCCTCCTTTCCCTCACCCTATATGTACCTGGATTATTCCCTTGAATAAACGAGACTTGATCAGAATCCTGCCTTGTCTCCGTCTCTCGTGCCTCCTGCCCCATCTCATTCTCACTCCCTCTCTAGGGTCTCCGTTGACTTACCTGCGGGCAGGGGCATTTTCTTTTTTCTATTTATTTATTTATTTATTTATTTATTTATTTATTTATTTAAGATTTCTGCCTCCTCCCCGCCACCGCCTCCCATTTCCCTCCACCTCCCCCAATCAAGTCCCGCTCCCTAGTCAGCCCCAGGAACAATCAGGGTTCCCTGACCTGTGGGAAGTCCAAGGACCACCCACCTCCATCCAGGTCTATTAAGGTGAGCATCCAAACTGCCTAGGCTCCCACAAAGCCAGTACGTGCAGTAGGATCAAAAACCCATTGCCATTGTTCTTGAGTTCTCAGTAGTCCTCATTGTCCGCTATGTTCAGCAAGACCGGTTTTATCCCATGCTTTATCAGACCCAAGCCAGCTGGCCTTGGTGAGTTCCCGATAGATCATCCCCATTGTCTCAGTGTGTGGGTGTACCCCTCGCGGTCCTGAGTTCCTTGCTCGTGCTCTCTCTCCTTCTGCTCCTGATTTGGACCTTGAAATTTCTGTCCGGTGCTCCAATGTGGGTCTCTGCCTCTGTCTCCTTTCATCGCCTGATGAAGGTTACTGTTCAGGAGGATGCCTATATGTTTTTCTTTGGGTTCACCTTCTTATTTAGTTTCTCTAGGATAATGAATTATAGGCTCAATGTCCTTTATTTATGGCTAGAAACCAAGTATGAGTGAGTACATCCCGTGTTCCTCTTTTTGGGTCTGGCTTACCTCACTCAGGATAGTGTTTTCTATTTCCATCCATTTGCATGCAAAATTCAAGAAGTCATTGTTTTTTACTGCTGAATAGTACTCTAATATGTATATATTCTATACTTTCTTCATCCATTCTTCCATTGAAGGACATCTAGGTTGTTTCCAGGTTCTGGCTATTACAAACAATGCTGCTATGAACATAGTTGAGCACATACTTTTGTTGTATGATAGGGCATCTCTTGGGTATATTCCCAAGAGTGGTAATGCTGGGTCCAGGGGTAGGTTGATCCCGAATTTCCTGAGAAACCGCCACACTGCTTTCCAGAGTGGTTGCACAAGTTTGCATTCCCATCAACAATGGATGAGTGTACCCCTTTCTCCACAACCTCTCCAGCAAAGGTTATCATTGGTGTTTTTTATTTTAGCCATTCTGACAGGTGTAAGATGGTATCTTAAAGTTGTCTTGATTGGCATTTCCCTGATCGCTAAGGAGGTTGAGCATGACCTTAAGTGTCTTTTGGCCATTTGAACTTCTTCTGTTGAGAATTCTCTGTGCAGCTCAGTGCCCCATTTTATAATTGGGTTGATTAGCCTTTTACGGTCTAGTTTCTTGAGTTCTTTATATATTTTGGAGATCAGACCTTTGTCAGTTGCGGGGTTGGTGAAGATCTTCTCCCAGTCAGTGGGTTGCCTTTTTGTCTTAGTGACAGTGTCCTTTGCTTTACAGAAGCTTCTCAGTCTCAGGAGGTCCCATTTATTCAATGAGGCCCTTAATGTCTGTGCTGCTGGGGTTATACGTAGGAAGAGGTCTCCTGTGCCCATGTTTTGTAGAGTACTTCCCACTTTCTCTTCTATCAGGTTCAGTGTGTTCGGACTGATATTGAGGTCTTTAATCCATTTGGACTTGAGTTTTGTGCATGGTGATAGATATGGATCTACTTTCATTCTTCTACAGATTGACATCCAGTTTTGCCAGCACAATTTGTTGAAGATGCTCTCTTTTTTCCATTGTATACTTTTAGCTCCTTTATCAAAAATCAGGTGTTCATAGGTTTGTGGGTTAAAGTCAGGGTCTTCTATTCGATTCCATTGGTTGACTTCTCTGTTTTTATGCCAATACCCAGGGGCATTTTCATAGTTAATCTTTTATTCACTGTTCCATTTTGTCTTTTCTTTTTATATATTTTAAATATTTTATTGCATATTCATACATGTATAAATCCGCCCTCTATTTCTTCCCTTATTCTCCTCACTTACCCTCCCAACTTCATTTGCTTTCTTGATTTTATATTTTTAATAGCTACTGAGTCTGTTTAGTGCTGCCTATATGTGCATGAGGGTAGACAGAGACTGCTCATTCATTTCCCGGCTGCTGGTAAAGGTTCCGGGGCATCTGTCTCCTTCAGCAGCTACATGGCATCTCTCTGATTCCACTTACGTTCTCTCTATATCTCTGTTCAGATTTCCCACCTGGATTTACTCTACTGAACCATTGGCTGAAACAGGTTCTTTAATAACCAATGGTAATAAAACATATTTACAGCATACAGAGGGGAGTCCCACATCACAAGAGTAGGAGAGCATGGGTAGCCTCTCAGGACCTGCATCACCAGAAAAACGGATTCTTCCTCCTCCGACAGTCACTAACTGACAAAATCTTCTCAGATAAGATTGGGGCTTTGTTAGCCTCATCCCTGTCCATGTTGGGATTTGGGCTGGCTTGAACTTGTGCAATTCTTGTGCTCGCAGTCCCAGCCACTGTGAATTCATGTGTGCAACTTCACTGTCATGTCTGGAAAAATCTCCTTTTGCAAATGTCTTCTCCCTCTGACTCTTACCACCTTTTTGTCCCCCTCTTCTGCTATGATTCTTGAGCCTTGTGGGAGTGGGTGTGCTATAGATGTCCCATCTGGAGTTGAGCACTCCACAGACACTCATTTGCTGCACAATGAATAGGTATGGGTCTCTGTATTAATTGCCATCTACTGTGTGAAGGTTGAATGATGCACTAATCTCTAGCTATAAAGATAAGGACTTAAAGGGCAGTCTATTACTGTGTCCATTTGACAGAATCATAGTACTGGATTCCCTCTATGTGTAGGGGGTGGATGCTTGCTTGTTCCCCGGCTGCCCGGGGACTTCCAAAATAATCACACAGAAACTTTATTATTTAAATCACTGCTTGGCCAATCACTTAAGCATATTGCTAGCCAGCTGTTATATCTTTGGTTAACCCATTTCCATTATTTTATATTTTACCACGAGGCTCATGGTCTATCAGCAAGGTTCCAGCTGGCAGCTTGCATCTTTCCCTTCTGGCAGCACCATGGCGTCTCTGACTCCACCTTCTTTCTCCCAGCATTCAGTTCAGTTTTCCCTGCCTACCTCTATTCTGCCCTGCCAGGGCCAAGACAACTTCTTTATTAACCAATGGTATTCACAGCATACAGAGGGGCTCCCACATAAAAGCCCTACTAGCCAATAACTCGAGAAGAGGCGATCCATACCTGACACTGAACTTTTTATTTAATAGCTTTATTAATTGACTATCTTCTGCTGTGATAAAATACTATCACCAAGGCAACCTAATAGAGGAAAGAGCTTAGTTCGTCTTATGGTTCCAGGGGGATAAGAGGCTGTGCTGTCAAGAAGGCATGGCACCAGGAGGAGAAAGCTAAGAGATCACATATTTAACCACAAACATTAAGTCGTGCAAGAAATGGAGGTGCGGTGAGGCCATGAGCTTTCGAAGCCCACCCCCTAGTGATGTACTTCCTCCAGCAAGTCTGTACCACCTCCCCAAACAGCTCCACCAACTGGGGACCAAGTATTCAAATAACCTGAACCTATAGAGAACATCTCCCATTAAAACCATTATAATAACCTGTCATGTCCGGGGGCAGCATTGTTCACCCGTTAAAGGGCAACTCCGCTGAAACCCATAGAAGGCAGGAAACTAGTAAGACACCCTAGAGGGATATGAAAGTTTGAAGGAGAAATGAAACAGGAAAGCTTCAAGGGGGTGTATGTGGGAAGGCAGGATAGTGAGGGAAGACACTAGCACTAAAGATCTTTGAAAATGTAGAAGCCATTTAAAATGTGTGTGTGTGTCTGTGTGTTTGTGTATGTATAATGGAGCTGTCATTACACACTTTATGACTTGATTTTTTAGTTAATTCCACTGTATACATAATCGTTTATATGGTTTTCTGTTGATAAAGTTTGGGTTTTCTACTTTTTATTACAAACATTACATGAATATCTTTGTGTATAGCTTTTTTTATGCAGATGCATATAAATAGGATACAGTTCTTGAAATGAAGTTGCTGGGCAGACATGTTCGTGAAAACCCTTAAATTATACTTTTATCACAAATGGCATATGCAACAAATATGTAAACCACAAATTACAATAGTGTCACTATGTATCCATAGTCTTTACACTTTCAAAGGCCCCTAAAGAAAGGAAATGACGAGGAAATAGCTTAACATTCCCTCCTTAGGACTGAATACAACAGTGGAGGGAAGGGTTTTCTTAAAACTCCCTGGTGACACATATGTTTCCTTTGTGGAAAGGGAACCATGGGAGAGCGAAAGAGGACTAAAGGAAAAGGATGACAGTGGGAGAGGGTGAGGGGCACATGTGCCATGAGAGAGGGAGAGACTGGGGGAAGAAAGGGACGGGCAGGAGGGGTAAAGCAGCTAGGAGAGAGATAAATATTATAATAGATGTGTATGCAGCTTTCACAATGAAACCCATTCCTTTGAGTGATACCTAAAAACAATGAACCAAAAATAACCCTTAACAGTACACAGCCTACTTTGGAATTTCACTGTATTTCTAGATGAATCCTCATCATGAGCTACCTTTTAAATAACTCACGGACACTTGAGGCCTCTTTAAGCAATTTTCAGTGACTTTGTGATTACTAAGAGAAGTCAGTGTTGGGTATTTCACCCAGTGGTGGAGAACCTGTCCAATTTGCACGAGGCCTTAGGTCAACCCCCAGCATAAGAAATAAAAAGGAAAAGTGGCCGAGAAGAATTAAATAGCTTAAGCCTTACAAACAGTAATCCAATCCAGGCTTGTGGGTGGAGGGTATGGGAAGAAAGTACCTGAAGTTGAACGACTGTAAAGCATTATCTGAATCCATAGTGGAAGCATGAGCACCCCCACAGTACAGACCCTTGTCTCTGATGGTCTTAGCTACTTCTCTGTTTCTGTAGCTGAGCACCTGACAAGAAACAGCTTCATAAGACTAAATGAAAGGGTTTGTTTCACCTATGGCTTGAGGGTACAATCCCTCATGGTGGGGAAACCACAACAGCTGAAGCAAGAGGGCTGCTACTTGCTCACATCTGGGGGTATCAGAGGAAGGAGAATGCCCTGACTTAGTCCTTTTTTCCTTTTATTAGGTCTGAGCCCCAGTCTATGAGATGGCATCACCCACATTCAGGGTGAATCTCTCTCCAATTAATCCTTTTTGGAAATACCCCCATAGATTCCCTGGGGGTTAATCTCCTGCACAATTTTAAATCCAGCCAAACTGACATTAAACATTAATCATCAAGGTGATTACCTGGACATCTGAATAATGGCTATTATGTCAAGTCCTCTATATTGGATTCCTAAGAACAGTGTTTAGTGGAAAACTTACAGAGGGTATTAAAATAATATTTTGCCTTAGGGAGAAAAAAATAGGAAAATATAAGATATATCATTATTGTTTTTGTTATTATTAGTAGTAGTAGTATTTCCCATTATCAGAACTGGGTTGTCACCAGTCACCAAGCTTATTCTCATAAATTGTGCTTTGAGCCATTTGTGTCTTCCCTTTCGTTTCGGATGATACTCCGGCAATCATTCAGTTTTCAACAGTCATCAAACAAGTGCAAGTATATTATGGAAAACAGTTTAATTTCTGGGTCACTTATATGCACAGTAATGAATTCACTGATGTGTATGTGTGTATTTGATTAAGCAAATTTAGCTGAGTAAATTACCTAATTAACTAAAATATGTTAGACATAACTGAACTACAGTCCTTGACAAAACAGAGCTTTAAGTGTGTGTGTGTGTGTGTGTGTGTGTGTGTAGAAGTGGGAAGGGTTGTGTGCATGTGTGGAGATGTAGTAAAGGTTATATTTGTGTGTGTATATATGCTATATATATTTTGAATTTATGGGTCACTTATAAGCACAGCAATATACATATAAATACACACACACACACACACACATATATATATATATTGTGTGTGTTTATTTAGGGGCCTTTAAAAATGTAAAGACCATTGGTATTCAGGGTGATACTATTGTGTTTTGTGGCTTACATATTTGTTGCATATGTCATTTAAGATAAAAATTGAATTTAAGAGTTTTCATGAACATATCTTCCCAGAAACTCCATTTCTAGGAATGTATTCTATTAATATATGCATCTGCATAAGAAACAAGCTATACACAAGAAATAAGATATCCACATGATATTTGTAATAAAAAGTCAAAAAAAAAGAGTTTATCAACAGAAAACCAAATAAATTAATATGTATACAGTGGGATTAACTCAAAAAAACTACAAGTTTTTGAGTCATAGAATCGCTCAGTGCTGGTAAAATTCATGTAACTTATATAAAAGGCCTAGAAGTAAGCTGGGTCTGGATGCACAAGCCTGTAATCCCTACTCAAGGAGTTGGGGGCAAGAGGATCACAAGTTCAAACCCTGCCTGGGCTACAGAGTGAGTTCAAAGCCAACACAATGAGATCCTGTCTCCAACTTAAACATTTTTAAAGAACTGGGAGATTGAAAATTGGTAGAAAACTTGGCTAGCAAGCCCAAGGTTCTAGGTTCAATCCCTACACACGCACACATGCATGCACGCATGAATGCTATGTTGGAAGGCTGCACTCAAAATAAAAACAGATGCAGGGCTGGGGAGTGTTTCACAGTAGAACCCTTATTCAGCAAGCATCAAACCCTGGATTCAGTTCTTGGGAGCACTGAAAAAAAAAACAAAAACAATTCAAAAAAAAAAAAAAAAACAATTCAAGCGTGACCAAACCCCAGCTCCGAATTCTCCTGTCTGTGAGCCCCTCAAGACCAGCTCCCTCACGTGCAAAATGACTAGCTTCATTCTCAAACCCTTGCAAGTAGAAGCTGAGACTCCCCAGAAGGTGTTAGAGCACAGAAATCATTACACATCACACATAACTAATCTTTTTTTAGAGAGAAATATAGGTCTACTCTGTGTAATAGCAAGGAAAATTGTGTATAAATTCTCTGATTGATGTATTTCTGTGTTGAGGAAGGAAATGCCAGTGTACTAGCGAATCTCAGAAGCCTATATATATATAGGGTTCCTCTCAAAGAATTTCAATTTTCATGAAAATTTTGAAGAAAGAAAATATAAACATAAATCAAGTAAAGTAAAAGCTGTGTGAAATTTTAATGTAAAACATGCCAGTGGAGAAAGGTCTACCTTTGGTGGTCTCTTTGCCCAGCTTCCTGACTCCTATTTATTTTCTCTGCCTTGAGGGATATTTGATGGAAATCTTTCCAATCTATGCACAGATAACTCTTTACTAATGAGAACAAAAACTGACTTTGAATGGGGTTTCAAATGTATTTACAAATAGAGTGTACCCAGAAATGGACAGAGAAAAGTACTGTTCTGCCATCTGTGTGCTCCTATTCACAGACAAGCAACCAACCCTCAAGATGCAGCTAACCAGAAGGAAGGCACTGTGGAGCCTGTGGTTAACTCAGAGAAACTGAATGTTATAACTCAAAGCACCATGTGGCGACATCTGTGATAATACACCGCTAACTCACACTTCCTCTTCTGCATTTCTTTGGGTTTTGGTAAAGACCTTTTGGAGTCAACTAGGCCAAATGGCCTTCCTGCCCACTGCCTCCAAAGGTAGAAATCTTTTAGGGAGGAAAACAGACTCCGGAAGTAGTAGAAAGTGCTTTGTTCTCCAGAGAGAAGAGCCTTGGAGAAGCTAAGGATGTCTCCGATGCATGCTTCTGTGTGAGTCCCTCAAGTAGTTTGATCCCTAGCTCCCATACTCAAACCCACCCCACCATGCCACCATTGAAATGATGGAACTTAGGAGTACGGAGTAGTTAGAGGAATTCGGGTGATTGGGGGTTAGTTGAAAGCCATGTCCAGTTGGTTGGCTCCCTTCTCAAATCTCTTTCCTTCTTGGCTGCCGTGAGGTGAACAAGGCCTCTGCTACATGCTCATACCACACAACCATGCACTCAGAGACCACCAACCAAAATAACCCTCTCCTGCAGCTTGTCTGTCTGTCTCCCAGGAGCCTTTCCTACAGCCTGCTGTCTGTCTGTCTCCTAGGTATTTCACTCTCCTGAGAGGAAGGGAATACGCTGTTCTCACCAGACTCCCCAGCTTCTCCGTTTACTCTGTGAATTACTGAGAATTGTTCTAGTAACTTAGTCATTCTGTTCTCGTTGCTTATACTAGCAGTTTGTAGTGTAGGCCATTAACAGCAGCTTCATATAAAAATGTCAACAATTATTTGGTAAAACAAAATACTCTACTTATGGAAAGTTGATTAACTTTATTTTATTTTTTTATAATTTTATTTGACATTATCTTACCTAGGTTGCAGACTAAAGCACAAAATTGTTTCAAAGTAGGAAACACATCAATTGTTTCTTTTCCCCCACATTTTAACTAATCTTAACCCTTATTTCACCTTCAAAAATACAAAACCACTTACAAAGGAGACTTGCATATCTAAATGATAGCGTCTTTCTGAGAGTGAACATTAAAAATCATTTTCTAAACTGAAAACAAAGCTCATCACTAATCTATTTCGTAATCATCGTCGTCATCATCCAGGCTGAGTCTGACGCTGGAAGAGTCTTCCAGTTTTGATTTCTTCTTGATCTCTTTGCTTCTCTCATTCTGGTGTAAGTGGTGCTCGCATTGTCTCACGATCTTCTTGGAAGACATCCAGCTCTCCCCTTGTTGCTCTGCTGGGGCCGCACACTGCCCTCCTTTCACGTCGGTGCCCTTGGCCTTCAGGACTTCCCTGGCACGGAGGAGACTGCAGGTGCAGTTCCAAGGGTTTCCGTCCAGGTACAGGTGCCTGAGCCGGGGCAGCCCCTCCAGGGCCTTGAGGTCTAAGGCAGAGATCTTGTTGTTCCTCAGGTTTAGAACCTGAAGCAGTTTGAGGTCCCTGAGCTCCCTCTCAGCCATGTCCTGGATGGCATTGCCCTTGAGGTCCAGCCTGGCCAGGGTCTTAGGGAGCCTGCAAAGTTAAGAAACAGGAGGTGAGAGGAGGCTCCTTTCATCAATCATTGTTCAAAATCTCCAAGGCAACAGACAGCAGCCGCTTCTCTATACAGTTCCATCTCTTCTCAAGGCAGGAAACGAGCTGCATGTTATGACGTATGAAATTACAAAATGATTCGGTTTTAAACTTTAAAGCATTCCTCTCCCAAAGATATACTAAAAACTGTTGAGGAAATCCTGAGTTGTTTCTTTTAGGAAACAATGTAATGAAATGTAACAAGTTTAAATAATGTCATAACTCCAGCCAGGAAATAATAGAAAACATTCATATAGATTAATTTGCAAATATTTGTAGCATATTGAATTATAGTAGCAAAAACCAACAAAACACTAATGTCCGATATTTTAGAAATTATAAAATAATAAGTTAATGTGTGATTATATAATATTATCATAAAATTTAAATTACTAATTCTATTAAAAAAACTTCTATGACTCAAAATCTAGATGTTATTAAAAACTGATAAATCAATAAACCTAAAACATTTTGTATTGCAAAAGCCTTGTTCAAAGTTAGAGGAGAAAAGAAGAGGAAGCCTCTGTAGCTATGTCATAGACAACTCCCTAACACAGGTGGCATCTGATTACTGAGACAAGACCATCTGAAAACAACATGGAAGGCAGACAGGAAAGAGTACGAAGAAGCTCACTGCTCAAATTGTTAAAGTCCTTTTGGGGGAAGGAATAATCACTTTTTGATGTTTTGTACTGGCTATAGATATCACACTACACAATAAAAGTTCCTTTCCAGCTCAGGAAAAAATCTGTACATATTAAAGATAATTCTTCCTAGCTGGGCAGTGGTGGCACACACCTTTAATCCCAGGACTGGGATGGCAGAGGCAGGCAGATCTCTGTGAATTCAAGACCAGCCTGGCTCCAGAGCTACACAGAGAAACCCTGTCTCGAAAAACCAAATAAATAACAAATAAATAAATAAACAAATGAATATAACTCTTCCTTTCCTGATATCTTTGTAAATATGAGACTTTCTCATATTCTTCCAACAAGGAATTAGATTATAAATTTAAATTTTTCCCACATAAGTACTACCTGATGTTTTTCAAACTAAAAGTATCTTACCAAATATTCCCCATCCATGTTTCCTGGTATCCTTGCTAGTGGCTACCCATGCCTAGTCAGCCAGTTACACATACCATATACTTAGAAATCAAGATATACTTTCTACAGTGTGTTCGTCACTCTCAATAGCATCTGTGTATATTGTTCCAACAGCAAACATTAATTCCCTATGAATTCGGTTTGCACGCTAGGAAATTTCTGACTGTAACCCCTAGTTTTCTTTTCTAGCTGATGACTCTGCTGGGCAGCTGGTGTGTCCCAGTGCCGGCAGAATGCTTCTGGAACCTACAGCAAATGACAGTATTCACTCACCTCAGAGGTATGGACAACAGCAGATTCTGCTCCAGGGCCAGGTTGGACAGCTGAGAACACCTCTGAAGGGCTCCCGCCTCAAACAAGCTGACGACATTGTTGTCAAGAAACAGATGTTTCAGGTCTCGGAGGTCCTGGAATTCTGGCGCCGTCACTTTCTGGATGAAGTTACTGCTACAGTCAAGCTTCTGTAACCTTGCCGGCAGCCTGGGAGGCAATGTTTGAAGCCGGTTTTGGGAGACCTCAAGAGTAGTTAAATTGGTAAGCACCTGTGCCCCATCAATAGAAGACAGGAAGTTCTCTGACAGGTAGAGATGGGACAGGTTCTCCAAGTGTCTCACATCTCGGAACCTAATGACTTTGAGCTGGTTTCTCTCCATCTTTAAAGACAGTAAGGATCTGGGTAGGTTTATAGGAATTTTCGTCAGAAAGTTACCACTGAAACTGAGGAACTGCAAATTCTGCAAAGAAGCGAAGACAATCCCTGATATAAGATGGAGTTTGTTGTTCTCCATGCTCATGTACTTCAGATGTGGAAGGTTCAGTGGTCCAGCTATAGACTCTATATTGTTTCCATCCACCACCAGACTTTGCAAACTGATGAGCGAGGGGAACATGCTGGGAGACAGGGAAGAGATCAAGTTGTTTTTAAGTTCAAGGACTTTTAATTTCTTCAGTCCTTCAAAATCTGATCTATGTAGAGCACATATGGAATTATCGTTTAATTTTAACACTTCGAGGTTGGCTGGGAGAGCACTGGGGACTCGTCTCAATTTATTTTTCCAAAGTTCCAGGGTCCTTAAATTACTCAGAGTTTTGAAGGTGTCATTTTCGACAGACTCTGTTCCACTGGCCAGCAGAATAAAATCTTCCAAAGCCAACAGTCCCGTGAAGTTAGATAGCTGCAAAATAGCAACAACAGCAGCAGCAGTGATAGTGATGATGATGATGAGAGAGGGAGTGGACAAGAAAATAAAGAAATAAATTAAGATTCTGCCAAAAAAAGGCACATTATCATTGCAAGACTAGTGATATTTCAGACTTCCCTTTTGAGTTTTTCTTTAAATTATCTCTTAGAAGACTAATTTAAAATCAAGTCTAGATAAATTTTGAATTTCATACACATTTATAATGTAATCAGATCATTACCCTCCCTAACCCCCTCCACAATTCTTCCTGAATTCCCATCCACATCTGCCTCCCAACTTAGGTCATGAGAAACCTGACTAATGCCGCTCCCGTCAGTGTAAGACATTAAAAGCACTCTTTTACACACTGTTGGCAGATATATGCTATTAGTCAACTCTTGCTACATTTTTTTTTCAGATCCAGGAAATTCTTTTCTAGGCAGCAGTACTTAAAAATTGCACAATGCTTCATGCCCTAGAGTGTTCTTTTGTTGCATTACAATAGCCAGAAGTTCAACAATCTGCAAATGGCTCAGCAGACTGTAAAAAGTTTCTTATCCTAAAAACCACAATTACAAGAGGAAAAATATGAGAAGCCAAAGCTCGAATATCACAGAGTCCTCTGTCACTGGGCTATTACTCAAAATGCTTTCAGTTATGCTAAATTTGGAAAATAAGCCTGACTGTTTTCTATCCCCAATTTATACTTCACCAATGGAAAAGTTTCGCAAGGAGACAAAGGCATCCGTGTGTCCGCACAGCGCACACTGGCGTTGAGGTATACATTGCTGCTGGTGTTCACTACCTTCTCTGCGATCCATCAGCTACATTAATTAGCTCTCATCCTCACAGCAAGTGTTTCCTTGCACTTGCTCGGTATTGACGACTGCCATGTACTTTCTTAAATATTCCCTACAGATTCTCAACTGTCACGGCCCCCCTCGTCCAGCAAGGATGACGCGACCACCAGAGCTCTTCTCACTGCAGTTTTATTCAGGACCTTTTGACAATTGTAAAATCTCTCTCCCTCTCTCCCTCGGGCCCACCTCTCCCAGCCCTTAAGTAGGCCTGGGCCGCCAACCTCAGATTGCCAGGTGGGCACTGCCCATAGGTTCACGCATATGCAAGCAGCTGACAGTCATTGCATGATAATAGCATAAGTCAGGCTTTAGCCATAGGAGTTGATTGTCACAGAGAGCACTCGCTTTCGGGATCGCGGAGGGCGGGAGCCAGCACCATCAGGTGTGACTCCACGCAGCTCTCTACATTGCCATCAGGTGTGGCTTCATGCAGCTCACTACACTCAACAGCATTTCAAGTTTGCCATTGCCAATATTAGTACTGAGATGAGAAAACCAGGAAGTAGTGAGACATTCAACAAGATCTATGGATTCCAAAGCCACAGCATTTTTACTGTGTTTGGCCTATAATCATGACGTTTCAAACGGAACTCCAGATCCGGACACAAATCCACAGAGTTTTAGGAGAAATGGGCCTCCCATATCAATGGGGAATTTCAGTCCCCCCTCCCCAAAGGAACCAGCCTGTTCCACTTGCACGCTGAATTCTGAAATGACCTTTCCTAGATGTTTATCTTTTATATAAAGTCAGAAATAGACATGGACCTTCACTTCCTGACCTGTTGGATCCCCAAAAGAAGAATTAGGTGTTGCTAAAACTTCTGCTTCTCCTCAGGGACCAACCATAAACCCTGATAACACTGTACGAGTCATCTGCATGGATCCGAATGGGCGATTTGTTTGGGACTAGCCAAAGTATGCTGTCCGAGTTTCAATTTGCTTTCACTCCTACTTATGAAGTGCAGAGAGCACCCTGGATAATATATACGCGCTGCCACATCCTACCTGAACCTAGTAGCTAGATCTTTTTCCTTTAACAAGCATGGAAAATATTTTCTTATTATTTTTCTCAGAGTCAGCATAGATTAGTTTTGATGGCTATTAACTAAAATAGCCACCATTTTCTAAAGATTTTCTGTTTCATTTTTGCAAAGTATGTCTATGGACTCTTCAAAGATGACAGCCAAGGCTTAAGAATTGAAATTGCAGGACTGTGGAGGCACACGCCTTTAGTCCCAGCGTGAGGCAGGCTGTGAGTTAGAGACCAGCCTGGTCTACAGAATGAGTTCCAGGACAGTCAGAGTGGTTATACAGAGAAACTCTGCCTCAAAAAAACTAAAAAGAAAAAAGAGAGATTGAAATTGCCCACCCAACCATATGCTGACAGCAAGGGGAAAAGCTACCAGCATAGGTTTCTTATTCAAGTATATATTTTTAGGAACCATATGGCTGTAACATACTTGAGTAGAGAAGGTAGAATTCTGGTGATACTATGGTGAAGAAATCATTCTCTGATGTTGACCATTCGGAATGGGTTTGCTGAGCTGACAATGGGAAAATGAATTTGCCAGACCGGATTTCCCCTTTCTATGACCTCAGCAAGGATGTGTGCACAAAAATGGAGAGAGATGTATTTGCCCTACAGCTAACCTTGGCATGGCTGGCAGCTTCTTTGGGTTTCTTAACAGGACAAACAGGACGAAGCAAGCAATGTGCTATGGAGCAGGTTTGCCCCCACTGGCTTTCCCAGGAGAGGCTTTTCTTCTGGTTTCAGTCTGGGGCCAGCTATGGTCCAACTGTCAGGGTGTCACACACACACACCTTGGGCTCTTTAGAGGTCCAATATATGACAAAACTGCCAGTCCCACAAGGAGATGGCTTCTGGCCTATATGAAGCAACCAGCAAGTAGATTCTTTTCTGATTATGAAAGGAACATTTGTTCCCTATAAATTATCTTAATGTTCTGGGGAAATGTGGAAAGATAATAAAAATAACCTGTAATCCCACTGTTAAGTTGTCCAGTTGGAAATTGATATAACTTCTCTTCCATGTACACACAAATAATAATAATAATAATAATAATAATAATGTACATTAGAATAATTTTAATTGACTACCACAACTATATTCACATTTCACCTCTTCCTTAGAAGGAAATATAACACTTGGGCTTGTAGAAGTTTGGATGACAAGAGTGGGGTGATTTAGCTCTGTTTTGCAGACGTGGACACAAGGCACTGAAAGGAATCTGTACCTCTCAGTGAGAGAGCCCTGGCAGTGTTCACATGGTGCTTTGGTACCACATGCTTTCCATGTCTTTCTCTCAGTACAAGCAAGTACTTCACTGTGGCTTGAAAGTAAATATGAGTTAGTGAACAGCAATATGAGAAGATGGAGAATACAAAGGGGTAAGGATGATTGCTTTCTCATACCACACTTAAAAATGGACTGGATGAAGCCGGGCGGTGGTGGCGCACGCCTTTAATCCCAGCACTCGGGAGGCAGAGGCAGGCGGATCTCTGTGAGTTCGAGGCCAGCCTGGTCTACAAAGGGAGTTCCAGGACAGGTTCCAAAGCTACAGAGAAACCCTGTCTCGAAAAACCCAAAAAAAAAAAGAAAGAAAGAAAGAAAGAAAGAAAGAAAGAAAGAAAGAAAGAAAGAAAGAAAGAAAGAAAGAAAAATGTCCTGGATGTAGAGTGTGGACCTAAACGTGAGAGCTAAACTATACACTCTCAGAGGAAACTACAGGTATAAATATTCCCAACCTTGGGTGAGGTAAAGCATCTTAGACATGAGGCTGGAAGCACAAGTGAAGCACAGACAGACACACAAAAGAGAGACCAGACCAATTCAAAGCAAACAACATCTGTGCACTGAAAGGATGCTGCCAAAAAAAAAAAAAAATGAAAACAGCCCACAGACTGGGAGAAAACTTTGCAAGTAGTATCTATAGTAAAAAACCTATACTTAGACTGTCTGAAGCATGCTTACAACTTGATAATTAAAATACAAGTAACCTCACTTTAAAAAGCATTGAATTTGCATTTATACTTCCCCCAAAACAATGTGCAAATTACCAACAAGTAAATGAAAATAGTTCAATGTTGTTAAGCACTGAGAAGCACAAATCAAAACTGCACAAAATACTGCCTAAGCCATTATGATGGCTACAAGCACAAAGAAAAAAGACAGCGATAGTCAGTGAGGATGCGGAGTGGCTAGAGGTGTCAAAATTGCTATAGGAATACAAAATCATGTATCCACTGTGGAAGACAGTCCAAGAGTTATTCAAAATGCTGGTAGGATCCCCGTTTATGAAAAAAGTATTCCTATGTAGATACCAAAGAAAGGGACTATCTAGGTCCATACAAAAACTTCTGTACTGAAACACAAGTATTCATAGCACTATGCCTCACAGTAGAAAAAATGAAGAATACAATGTCTGATGACTACTATGAAAAATGACCTATCATTCATATGACATATATATATCAGATATTTACTATATATGTTATATTGTATATATATACTATATCATATATACAGTAAAACATATGGTGTGTTGTGCGTATGTATAGTAAAATCCAGACAGCCTTTAAAAGGAGGGAAATTCTGACATAAGCTACAGTATGGATGTACCTTGAGGGTATTCTGTTAAGTTAAAGAAGTCAATCACAGCAGACTCTAAGTAAGGGGGAAAGACTAAATTTATTTGAGGCATGTTATTTTGAGATCCTCATTCATACCTAAGTAAAGAATCCCAGTGATAGCTGAATAAATCTGAAATCTGGGGGAGGTGATAGGGAGAAGAGGAATAAAATGATGAGGTCTTCACTGTTGTAATAAGAGGGGCAAGTGTGTGGTTTAGAACCAAGTGCTAGGGAGGAAACGGCTACTGCTAATGTGGGGGTGAAGAAAACCAGAGCCAGGTCTGGAGAGAGGTGAGAAGGACATAGTGTTAGCACACACTGAGCAGGAATGATGGGAGTTTTGTCATGCTCTGTCAGCAGAATGAACCGCCAGCCATCCGTTGAGAGTGAGGCAGCAGTATTGGCTGGGACACCCAAAGCTGTACTGGGACTGTAGAAGATTGTGGGAGTGTAGGGCAAACCTGAACAAAAGAAAGGAAAGAAGAAAGGAAAATTGGGGTGCTAAAGAGATGGCTCAGAGGTGAAGAGCTCTGGCTGCTCTTCCACAGAAAGTGGGTTCAATTCCTAGTACCCATATGGCATCTCACAACTGTCTGCAATTCCAGTTCCAGAGGATCTGACACCCTCCCACAGACATACATACAGGCAAAACACCAATGCACATCAAATAAATCAAATTAAATTTTATAAAAGGATGAACAAAACACAGATGAGGTTGAAAACCTTGTATTCACAGTGGTTCCAAGCCATCTGATGTGTGAACATCTCCAGCAACACCTACTACTTGTCTAGGTAGAGGAGAAACAAAAAAGAATAAGCACCTTCTTTTAGGTTGAGTCCTTGCTGGAAGGGGGTTTTAATTAAATTAAATAATTTGTAACGTGGGTTGCGGAGAGAAACAGTAGAGAAAGGAGGAAGATAGGAGATAAACTGAGTATCTGGGAGAACGTGGGTAAATTCAGGGCTCTGAGTCTCCATAAGGTAAGAGAGGCTACTGAAAGGAGAAGTCAGGATTTTCGGGATGGAGATGGTCATGGAGGTAAAGGGAAGGATGAGGTATGAGACGCGAATTTCAGAGAACCAAATGATTGAACTAAGATGGCTGAGGAAAGGTGGAATTGAGGAAATGGTCTCATTTTGAGACCAAGGAGGCATGAGACCTGGACACTAGACTAGGCATCACATAGGGAATAAACACTCCCTAAGGATGAAGGACTTAGGATGCATGGGAAACCAATGAACTTGCTGGGAGAGACATGTAGTGTAAAGTGGGCAAAAGGAAAAGGAAGACTATATTGATCCAAAAGCATGAACCTCAGAGAAGCAGGGATTTTTACAGGCCAATCTAATAAGTAAAATTCCTCTTATCTTAAGGGCAGAAGCAGAATTTTTAGTCTTTTATCCTGAATCTCAAGCAGGACAGTCACAATCCCAAACACAGTTAAATTGCACGAACAAATAATAATCCCATTAAAGTGCTGCTTATATTAGTGTTTATAATAAAGTCATACAAAATTTATGTTACTAATAATATGAGGCTTTACTCCAAGTTGGTTTTCTTTCCATATGGGCCTAATTCTGTTAAGTCCAAACTAAATAAATAGAATATACCTTGTATTCCCTGTAGAATAGAGATTGTATTCACGGTGTACAAGCGAAATGTGGTCACTTGGAGCTCTTTGTTTTCCCCTCAAAACAAAGTGTCTTTCATCAATCTTTCTGATGTGACCTGCCCTTCCAAGAGACAACTAAGTCCTGGAAATACCCCTGTTCAACAAGCCTCAACAGGTGACAAATTGGCTCATTCAGTCACAGAATTTGATGAGTCATCAACTGACAACAGAGTGGCAGAATCATTACCAGACTCTGCAGGCAGCTGAGGTCGCAGAACAAATATTTAAGTGTCTCACATTTACCCAGCTGTCTTGTCTAAATGCTAAGACCCAACAGGCAAGGTCAGATTTGCTCTCTGGTATTAGGTACAATTAGAGTAGAAGGGAAAGCAAACAGATACAGATAGCTGTGCTTGTTGAGCCCGGATAGTAATTCCATGCCGTTTATATTAAACTAAGACACTCTGGGGAAAAATTCTCAACCAAATCAAAGTGCATAGGTGTCTCTATTTTGGAGGAGAGATTGCTTTACCTAAGGTCTCTCAGAGAGAGGTTAGCTCTCTAGTTATCAGAGAACTATTTCCTTATCATGCGGCTTGGAGCTCTGAGCCAGTAGCAGGGAATACTGGAGGGGAAATCAGAGAGCCATAGACTTTTCTATCCAGAAGATGACTTATCTAATGCAGCCTTCTCACTTCATCAAGAATAAAAATTGAGGCACGGAGATTTGCTAATAGCTTGTCTAAGATGGTCATGTATCTAGAGAGAGCCCTTGTCTCCTGATGCCTTCTGAAACATCAAAGATCAAACATCAATTTCTTTTAACTTACAAAAGTCAGACAAATCTGTAATACCATTTCCAGAGTCTTCTGGATAGAGAAGCAAACAAATTATCATTTAGGCCACATCATGAGAACTGCAAGTAGCTTGACAAAATTAAAACCACATATCTCCACCTTGGTTTTCAGAAACACCAGGAGCCCAACTGCATGTAAATTTGTAGGATTGAGTCTGGTCTGCCAGTTCATTTTGATAGTTTTGTGATACTCTGTTCTGTTATCTGTCGGATAAAATGAAACCTTTTTCTTTGAAAGAACTTGTTCTCCAGGTTGAGCAATGTGGCCTTTAAGAAAGAAAGAGCCTGTTCTTCACCTGTACTTTGTCAAACCTCGGTTTTAAACTTGTTGGATAAAAAATTGAAATAAAATTCCAACTTTCAGGGCAGGGTGTTTGTGACAAGCTCCCTAAAAAGAAATATCCAGAGGTATAGAGCATCTCACCACTGCCCAGGAAGCAGGTCGTACAAGAGCCTGATTTGGATGATTCAAGATAAAAATCCCCACAACTCAACCGACACCCTGCCCCAAGAATAAAACTGTAGCAACGTCAGAGGAGACCGACAGGGTACCTGGAGGTGCTGGATTCTGCTGTGGCTAATGTAGAGTCTCTTGGTGGAGGAAGGAATGCCTGAAGGTACTTCCATGAGCCTGTAGCATTGGACGAACTGCATAGGATCGCAGCTGCATCGTCCTGGACAGTAGGCGCTGAGGCCATTGCTAAGAGAGAGCCCAAGAAGGAAAGCGCAAAGCAGGAGCATCTTCCAACACAGAAGTTTGCGGGTAGCAAGCCACTGTTTAGGTGACACCGTACTCTTTATACCGTGGACTCTGATAACAGGATCTTATGAATGTGTACTCTTGTCAGTGAGAGAGGACAGAGGGGGAGAACTCCATTTGCCTGGGTTAGCAATCATTACAAAGAGGAAGGGCATAAACATTGATAAGCTGCCTTAATATCGCTAGGTGAACAAAACCCCGTGTTATTTATGGCTTGCTAGTCTAATCTGCAAACACTCCTATTATCTGAAGTTTCCTCGTTTTGTTAAATGTGACACTAAAGAATTAGTGGGAAAAGACAAAGAGCTGGTTTATAGTGGGCCATAAAACCTTTGCATTTTCTGTGACCCTGTATTAAAACCATTTTTTTGCAGGACCCGAGCAAGCAGGTGTTTTCTTCTCACATTAATTATTAAGGGGAAACAGGCGGTTTCTCTCCCTGTTACTGTTTCAGGCGCCCTTTTATTGCTAGATGAAACAATGGGTTACAATGAGAAACATTTAGAGCCGCAGATAAGGAACTTGGTTTACCTCTTAATTCACCCAAACACAATGTTCGGGAAAACAGCTTTCTTAAAAATATTAGCTCTATTAAAAAATGAAATACTAAATAGGCCTATTACCTTGATCTTTTTGTAATGATAGTACAAAGGGCCTTTATTTTCTTCAGAGGGATTTGCTGATTGCGAAATCTTGTAAGGGTATAGATGGACAGGGTCGTGTATCTGGGGTGATTCTCTGATGTGGTTTTTTGCCCTTTACAAAGCATCCCTGCTGAGGCCTTTGGAAGAGTTTAACAGAGAACTGAACTTTATCAGAGTGCTTCAGAGCAACCCTTTAATGCAGAAAAGCTCCAGTGAGCCCTCAGCTCTTTGATATGATTGCAATTTGAAACCAGTTTCACTGACCTAATAACCAATTGATTTGCTATCCAGGGTACCAGTACTATGTGTCTTATAGACGGTTTTCTTCATCTGTGGTTTTTTGCTGTTGTTGTTGTTTAATTTTATCAGAGGTAAACGGTGATAAAAAAGATTACTTTTTCACTAATGTTCTGCCTCTAACTACCTTATTGCTTTTATTTAATAATACTTTTTAAGTTTTCAAAAATTTCCAATATCAAAGTACATAGCTGATTTTAAAAAATTTGGAAGAAAATAAAAAGGTCAGTTGAGATGGCTCCGTGGTAAAGGCACCTGCCTACAACCCTGATGATCTGAGTTCAATCCCTGATAGGTAAGAACTGACTTTTAAAAGCTATCCTGAAACCTTTGCACGCCTGCCCTCACCCCCACCCCTGTCAGACACACACCTCAAAATATTATAAAAATTTAAGAATGATAGCAAGAAGGGGAGACATTCAGCTTTAGTCCTATCCCGAAGTTAAACATTGTTTTTCTAGCCCATTTCATTGCTTTGGTTTTGAAAAGACAAGACAAGAGCTCTCTAGACATGTATGACTTTGCGTGATGCTAAACAGATGACTTGAAGTTACTTTCCTGGTGTGTAGCATCTAATCTGGAGGTGGAGGGTTCCTTTCCCTATCTACTGTGCTAGGAAGTAGCCATAGAGTTGGCATAGTGGATCACCATAATCCCAACACCAGGAAACTGAGGTAGGAGGATTGCGAGTTCCAGACAAGCCTGCTCGATATAGGAAAACCCTGTCAAAAACAAACAAACAAACAAAACAAAAAACACAGAAACTGCCCTGCTGCCCATCTTCCCTTTACTGACATCTGGAACTTCCACATGCCAACCAAAGGGTAGCCACATACAGTTCAGGTTTCTAATTCTTGAACCTGAGTCACTAAGACCAGGGAAAAGCCATCTGCCTCTTCACATCAGAGGACCCAGAGTACTTCTGATGTTTGTACCAGGTAAAGGAATGCTATGTATTTCTCAGTCATGGAAATACAATGGCTTACCCAACAGCTCTCTTCAATATGCACCCCAGAACCTAGGTTTAATCTTTCTGCACAGAAAACAACAGTCTCAAGGAATTTAACTGGGCTTGGATTGGGTTTTTTGTTCAGCTTCTCAAACCAAGTTCCTTCCTTACTTATCTTTACTCTCTGTCTCTACTGAAAGTACTTTTTTTAAAAAAGAAACTGTTTATTGTCTATTTTGCTTCAGTGTTTGTAGAACAGCTTACAACCGATCTGTGGTGTTCCAACTCATTCAGTGTCCTGAGCAGTGAGATTTACAGACCAGTTCCCAGGAGCTGCCTTGGCACTCCCGTTTTCAGTGGACAAGCTCAGTTGCTACCTCTTCAGATCTGAAGAGGTCTGGCTACCTCTGGCTGAGCAACAGCTGTCATTCAGCCCATTTCACCAGCAGAGGGAGCTCTCCAGCTGCATCAAATGGGCTTATTCACACTGCTGAGAAGAATCTGTGCATATAATGAGCCTCTGTAAGGGGTTGATGGTAATGGACACAGTCACCACTTCTTCTGACCTGGCTCCTGGAAAGTTGCTTGAATCAGGTTAACGAAGAGCCTAGGAACGAAGAGACCAGCAATAGGAATGGCTCCGGTGGCAGCACTAATTTTCAGGAAATTTCAATGGCCAGTGTTCCTAGAAAAGATGACCCTGACATCAGCTGAGTTCTCCATGGCAACAATGGTTTGCGCTCCCAGCAGTAGCTTCTCCCAGGTTCTGTTCTGATTTATGATGTAGACTTCACCTCTTCTTCTGTCAGTGTGGCTGTTGTGTCTGGAAACCAAGGCAGCTGCCACCTAAGCGAGTTCCTGCCAAGAGGAGTTCCTCCTCCTTTGTTTGCAGGACTTCAAGGGCTACAGGCATGGTGAGAAAGCTTCCCCTAAGTTATGACCAGAATCAAGAGTACCATAAGGGCCCTTCCTGGGACACCCTGCAAAGTGAAACATGGAACTGCAGGGGAGGGAACAGTACCATTGGCCTCTCTCTGGACAAGCAGAGATGCTGCTAAACATCCTTCAAAGACAGGCTGTAGGAAGGAATTCCATCGGAAGGAAGTTTTGCAGTCCAAAAAATATTAGTTGTGCTATTGTTTAAAAAAACAAAAGCATCAGGAAATGGATATTGTCCTTTTCTGATTTATTAAAATCAAGGATCAAAAATAACTGGCCTGCACTCTGAAGTTACATAGTATTTTGTTTGTAACATTTTGAGAGCCATCACCACAAAAGGCACCATGAAGAACTCCCTAGAAATGTCTTTTAAATGATTATTTCTGTTACGTTAAATGGAGGACTTCAGTCGTGTGACATTTTGATGAATTTTAATTCGTGTCACTGGCTGTCAGCATGAAAAGAAAACTTAGTGATGATATATTTGATAACTTCTTCCCTGCTATCCGTAGAAAACTGAAATCCAGAAAAGAAATTGAGTTGCCTTAATTGCACCTGATCTGGCACTAGGGCAATCAGCTCATGGTCTGGCTACAAACTGACTAGCCAAATGCTAAGAACAAAATATAAGAACAAAAATAAGAACACATGGATTTCTTATGTTAAAAAAGATACTTTAAGGATTTTTTTAGAATGCCTACATGATTCTTTTAAAATTGTTTATTCTGGAGCATGTTTAACAAATGAGTTAAAGTGAAACAGAAAAAAAATGCACACTCTACATTTCATTTTTTTCCCTCCTATGAAATGAAGATAGCTGGGAATGGCACTGTTAGAGTTCCAGCACTCAAGAGACTGAGGTAGGAGAACAGTGAGTTCAAAACCAGCTTGCAAAAGCAAGCCTCAGAACAAATTCTGCCAAAGCATTCTTGTATTTTCAAATCAAAGTTCAAAGAAAAGAAAATGTTGAAGGGTATTTAGAACGTGCTTCTTGCAGAGGCAGTGCTTACTAAGTAACCTTTAGAAACATAAATGAGGGAGGTTAATGAGGGGGCGTTTGTGTTTGATCTGTAAAGACTCGACAAGCTGAGAAGTAAACAGTAACTTGACAGGGAATAAAGAGAAAGAATCAATGACCGGTAAATGCTGATAGCTATTGACAGATAGCAGCCTTAGATAATGAGCTGAGGGAGAGGGTAGGGGAAGAGTGTGAAGTAGGTCTCAGTAGAGAAGAACTTAAAGCTAGTCTTAGCAGAACAAAGGAAAACAGACAAGGTAACAGGACTGAAAAGCTTCTGTCGGGCTTTGTCTATACACAAAATATAGCATCTGGGAAGCTTTAACTGTGGAATAGGAAAAATAATTCTTGAAGCCCAAGTTATGCTGAACTTAATATTTAAGACAGAATATTGTTAAATAAAATTTTTTCTTTAGCCGGGCAGTGGTGGCGCACGCCTTTAATCCCAGCACTCGGGAGGCAGAGGCAGGCGGATCTCTGTGAGTTCGAGACCAGCCTGGTCTACAAGAGCTAGTTCCAGGATAGGCTCCAAAACCACAGAGAAACCCTGTCTCGAAAAACCAAAAAAAAAAAAAGAAAAAAAGAAATATCTCTAATCCAATAGCCAATATAAAAGTCTAGTTAGCTATGCACTGTTACAAGTATCAAAAGTATGTTTGAAAAATAACTGCTTTTAGAATTTCCTAGGTAAATAGTAGACTATCTATTTTGTTGTTGTTTTTCGAGACAGGGTTTCTCTGTGTAACAGTCCTAGATATCCTCAAACGAGCTCTTGTAGACCAGGCTGGCCTTGAACTCACAGAGATTTGCCTGCCTCTGCCTCCCGAGTGCTGGAATTAAAGAGGTATGCCACCACCACGCAGCCAATAGTAAACTATCTTAACTATCAAAGTTATCCATAGTTATAGCATTCCTCCTGTAGTCCAGATTCTAGGTTAGAATTCGAGAGTTTTCTTTTTAAGTGTATGTGTGCGTGTGCAAATACACATGCCCATTCATGTATATAAAGAGGCTAGAGGGTGACCTCAAGTGTCTTCTTTTGTCATTCTCCAATTTAGTTTTTGCAGCAAGGTCTCTCACTGAAACTGGATCTCATTGACTCAGCTAGATGGGCTGAGCAGAAAGACCCAGTCCCTCCTGTCTCTGCCTCCTTCCTGGCACTGAGACCAGAGATGCACACCACATTTGACTTTTCCAAAGAGGGTGTTAAAGGTCTCGACTCAGGCCTTCATTCTTGGGCAGTAAACACTTTATGCATTGAGCCATCTCCAAGGACAGCACCTGGCATTTCAGTATAAGCATGTTGCAAATTTGGGCTTGCAGTCTAAGGTGTTTCCTATGAGTATCACAAAGAGCTATTGACTGCAGATATTTGTAGGAACTTAAATAGGAATGGAGTCCATAAACTCACATGAGGAGAAAGAAGGGAGGCAAGAGTGGCTGAGCTAATCTAAATTACTCCACCAAATCCTCACATTCTTAGAGCATGACAGCAATCCCTTTCCCCGATTATATAAAGAAACAGAGTAAGGATGAGGATGAACACGCCACCCAGAAATGCTAGTTGATTTCTTTTGCCTGACTTTCTTTTTTTTTTTTTTTTTTTTTGGTTTTTCGAGACAGGGTTTCTCTGTGGCTTTGGAGACTGTCCTGGAACTAGCTCTGTAGACCAGGCTGGTCTCGAACTCACAGAGATCCGCCTGCCTCTGCCTCCCGAGTGCTGGGATTAAAGGCGTGCGCCACCACCGCCCGGCTTGCCTGACTTTCTTAAAATTATAAATTGTAGGGGGCTGGAGAGATGGCTCAGAGGTTAAGAGCACTGCCTGCTCCTCCAAAGGTCCTGAGTTCAATTCCCAGCAACCACATGGTGGCTCACAACCATCTGTAATGGGCTCTGTTTCCCTCTTCTGGCCTGAAGGCATACACACAGGCAGAATATTGTATACATAATAAATAAATAAATATTAAAAAAACAAATTATAAATTGTAGCAATGTTATGTAATAAATATAGTAACTATGAAATAAGTACAATATTGTGAGGTTTTTCCATGTTATGCAAATAAAATGGAAACAAACTTCCCTTGCATTTCTTCATACAACTGTTTATAACTATCAAGAGTACTTGATCTCTTTTCCTACTCCTGGCAGGGTTACAGGAAATTAACAGAAACAAGAGATGCTTATAAAGCCTGGAACAGAGAAGCGTTTATTACTGATAGTCTCCCTATCCTGTGACAGGCAGGTTTTCCATAGACTCCCAGTGTCCTCAGAGTTGGAGGTGCTCTAGAAGAATCTCCAGCACTCACTAACTTCACAGCTACCGACTAGCTTACCAGAGGACACACCAGCATCATCCCTCTCTCTAGTTTCCTCAGTCTTCACTCTGTTTGTCTTTAGTGGTGAAACTCGACATGAACAAAATAAGATTGTCAGGCTGAGTATCATGGCTCATGTCTGAATCCCAGCAATCGTGAGGCAGAGAGAGGAAGACTGCCAGGAGTTTTAGGCCAGCCTGGTCTACACGACAAGATCTAGGCCAGCTAAAGATACATAACACAACCTTGTGTCAAGACAACAATGACCAAATAAAATCGGATTGGTTTTATTATATTGTTTTATTCTAAATAACAGGAGCATGAGTTATGAGTTATTGGAAGTATCTTCTCAATCCAACTAAAAATAGAAATATCACAGTCTTTTCTAAGCCATGTGAAAATAAATGTCCCAAGTTCTGAAATGCCAAGTACCAATCCCAGCAAAAGCGACAAATGCAGATAGAGCACACCGACAATAGGTGGCAGCACTTGACCACTGAGCGTCTTCTCCACTTTGCTGTTCTATTGTGACTTGCAGAATTGCAGACTCCCCAGTCAAGACATCCTATGAGGAAATCTCAGGAGCATTTAAAAGCATCGCTGACTACGAATATGTGCGTACACAGGATGTGGCAACTGCTGCACAGCACGATCATGAGAAGGGACAATGTGACATAAAATAAGCCTGAGTCACCCAAGGTTACTTGTTGGGGTTTAAAGGCTGTGACAGAAATGAAGCTGGGTTCTACACCTCTGAAAATTAGGACATTTGTCATCATAAGAACATTGATCCATAAACAAAATGCAGTTTAGCGTCTCTCACATAATAAATTCAATATTTTTAAAGAAATATAATTTATATTTTCACACTAGCAACATGAGATGGAGTTTCTATTCTGTATCCTATTGTTAACAGGAAAGACTAGTAAGAAAGACACCTACATTGAAATCTGCTTTGTGATAGTACTAAAATGCTTAACCTGTCTACAATTCATTTATAAAAGAGTAATTATACCTACCACAGGACTTTTTGAGAATCAAAGAGATAACTCTGAATCGCAGCACATTCTTAATCATTGAAAGCTATTGTTATTGTCGTTTTAAGTATTTTATCATTCTCATATAGTAAATTTTCACTTATTTCAAGTTCCGGGGGGGGGGGTGGTGCGGGAACAGTATCACTAGAGAAAAAGGCCTGGAGCTTCCTCAATGTTCTTGCAAATAATGCATGTGAAAATATAACACACCTGCAGGAGGAAGGGGTAGGCAGGGAAGCTGGAAAGAGAGTTCAGAAGAAGAAGTTGCAGAAGAAGAATTTGGTTCCCAGCACTCACATGGTAGCTAAGAGCATCTGTAACTTCAGTTCCTGGGGATGTGGTACTCTGTTCTGGCTTTGGTGGGCACCATGCACGCATGTTGTACATGGAAGTACCATACAAGCAGGCAAGACACCCATATACATAAAAATCAAGTAAAATACAAGCGACATTAAAAGAAGGTGTTTTATATTATAGTGTATAAGGCCTTATGAGATGGTCTCTGTTTACGCTCAAGGAAGGATTGCATAGGTTTTACGTAGCTAAGTTTGCTGAAGCCAAAATACTTTATTGGTTGATGCTAACCAGTCTTGCATTGGTACTCACTGTGCAAACTAAATCTGTTGTTTTTTAAGTTCTTTGATCAGAGCCACAGAGTGCCATGCAGGTTTTGATTGATAATTGATTAGAAGGATCTGTCCCAAGAACAGCTTACAAAAGATTCTGGACTCAGTCTCCAAATACTCCCGTAGGCGAGGCGGGAGACACAGTTCCTACCAGCTTACTCGAATTAGTCTGGCTTCCTTCCTTCCGGACTGTCTACGCTTTGATTTAGACAGAGGTGGAGGTGGGGAAGTGGAAGAGATGGGAGGCGGGATGCAGAGAAGCCCTTGCTAAATGCTCCCAAATGCACCTTACATTAGAAGGAAAAGTTGTGCGAGCCTCACTAGCTTACGAGCTCAGCTTGAGGGAGGGTCGTTTCATGGGATTTTATGTCCTCGGTGCCTCAACGGGGACATGTATTCAATGTCTATGAATATATGAAAATGACACAGAAAGGGGCACTATCCTAGTTTATAAGATAATCCCAAGGGGCTGCTTTAGAAATACATGATCCATGATGTAGTAAGAGGAGTGCCGAGTGCCCACTGTTAACACTTTCACTTTACCTTCATACTAAGTGAAGTAAATTCTGGAAACTAGGTTACCAAGTTAGGCAACACCGCTGAGGTGGGGCAGCTAGCATGTAGGCCCTGAACGCAGACTTGCCAACCACACAAGAAGAGGCCATTGATTCCGCAAAACCAGGTCAGCAGCTTCCACGGACAGCTTCGGGCAGTTTCTACCTGGAAAGCACAGTCTGGTTTACCAAGAACAGCAAGTGTACACACCCACCCCGCCCTAAGTAAGAACAGGAAAGTCGAAGGGAAAACGTGGCTATTGCGCATGCTCACACGGCCCTCCGCGAGATCCCCCTAGACGCCCCAGCAGCAACTTTCCCAGATGACTGCGGACTGGTTCCCGCCCACTGTGAAGCCAAACTGGCGGATGCCAGTTCCCTCGGCGACTAGGATCCCTTCCTTTCCTCCGGTCCGTCCCTCTCACAAGTAGACGTCTCATCTCCCGGCTTCTCAGGGTTTTGCCAGTCGTCAATATGGCCGCCAGACAGGTTTGCGGAGGCGGAGGTTTCTCATTGGCTAAGGTCTCGTAGCGGCCCCGCCCACTTCCTCCCTCTGGGCTGCGCTGGCTCTGGGCTCCGCCACGCATGCGCGGCGGGGGCGGGCCGGGATGCGGGCGGGTCTTCCGTGTGGCGTCGTCGCTGCTTCAGCCGCGCTGTCTCTGCGGCTCTGGAGCTGCACTGCCGGCGTTGGCGGCGCGAGAGAAGGGAGGGCACCGGCGGAGCTTGTGTGCGCTCGCGAGGGGCGCCGTGGTGCCAGCAGTTCCCCTCAAGCGGGGCGGGTGGCCAGGGTGAGCAGCAGTCGGCGAGGCCCTGGACGGCGCCATGTCGGCGGGCGGCCCATGCCCGGCGGGAGCCGGCAGCGGCCCAGGGGGTGCCTCCTGCCCTGTGGGGGTCTCCCCTGGCGGGGTGTCCATGTTCCGGTGGCTGGAGGTGCTGGAGAAGGAGTTTGACAAGGCCTTCGTGGATGTGGATCTGCTTCTGGGGGAGATCGATCCGGACCAGGCAGACATCACTTACGAGGGGCGGCAGAAGATGAC
The DNA here is from genome assembly GCF_950005125.1 of Chionomys nivalis. Taxonomy (NCBI): domain Eukaryota; kingdom Metazoa; phylum Chordata; class Mammalia; order Rodentia; family Cricetidae; genus Chionomys; species Chionomys nivalis. The sequence continues at coordinate 48,655,101 of NC_080087.1, forward strand.
CAGCCTTAGCTCCTGCTTTGCGCAGCTTTGCCACAAAGCCCAGACTGTGTCCCAGATCAACCACAAGCTAGAGGTGAGCCTCGGGGGCTGGCAGCAATGGCATCCAACCCCAGGCTGTCCGAGGGCGTTAGATCCCATTTAACGCCCCAGGACAACGACCCTATAAAACTGGCTTACTGGGGCATCTCTCAGCTTCGAATGTGATCGAGAGTGCGTTTTATACGTGTGTGAAGCAAAGGAGTGAGGAGCGGGTGGGGGAGGAGAAGGATGGAGACCGACGGTGGGTCTTCAGGTTCAGTCATCCACCTCCCAGCATCTCACTGAGGGAGAAAAGGGAGCTAATCACACTATCTGCCCTATGAGTGTTACGTTAACACACATAACCAAGATCCTGTGTCGGGATTTTGGAGCCTGTCCTGGAACTAGCTCTTGTAGACCAGGCTGGTCTCGAACTCACAGAAATCCGCCTGCCTCTGCCTCCCAAGTGCTGGGATTAAAGGCGTGCGCCACCACCGCCCGGCTGATAATGATAATCTTGATAGATATATTTTCAGGAAGATGCAGCTCTGATTCTTTTCATCTCATAGCCCAGATCAGCGTCCATGGCTGTACACAGAGACATGGTTGAACTCTAAGGGAAAGTTCTTAGGGAAATGGAATGGAATATATGTTACTACCGTCCTTCTCGGCCTACTGCACACTTCGTCCTTAAATAACAGACAGATTTGTCTTGAGAGCTCCCTGTCAGTATTCAGATAACTTCTAACATCGAGGTGTATGTGTTTGTGCTTTGCAATATTTCCCACATTTTCGAGTATGTAAAGACAGTCTTTTGCTTTGGTCTCCAATCAAAGGGTGGGGGAACTCCCAAAACAAAAGTTCCAAACCTACCATTTGGTGTGGAAAATTAAATGAAGGCACTATTGCAAGATTTAGAAATAATGGTGTATTAATATTATGTGGAAGACACTTTAGAAGTAGACAATTTAAATAGATAATGGGTCTTTCATTTTAAGGAGGGAAAAAATGAGAGTCCGATGTGTGAAGTTCTTTGTGCCTTAGCTTTCCAAAGATCTCCTTATTATCACTGACTGTAATGATGATAGTGCCCATTGTGTCTAGATTAATGTGTATGCCAGATTTGTTTCCTGTCCTTGCTTAGTGGTCATCAGTCTTCCATATTCACCATGAAAAACATGGTGCCACTAATATTAGATTCGCATCTCTTTCCATATTTAGGACTTTATTGTTCCTTTTTGAAAAGGTTGGGTTGGAAAGTATTTACATAAAAGTATTAAGCATAACTTAGCAGCGGTGGTGCACGTCTTTAATCCCAGCATTTGGGAGGCAGAGGCGGGAGGATCTCTGTTGAGTTCGAGGTCAACCTGGTAATCTGGTCTACAAAGTGAGTTTCAGGACAGCAAGGACTGTTACACAGAGAAAGCCTGCACCGAAAAACAGCAGCAAAATTCCCAAACAAGCCGGGTGGTGGTGGCGCATGCCTTTAATCCCAGCACTCGGGAGGCAGAGGCAGGCGGATCTCTGTGAGTTTGAGACCAGCCTGGTCTACAAGAGCTAGTTCCAGGACAAGCTCCAAAAACCACAGAGAAACCCTGTCTCGAAAAACCAAAAAAAAAAAAAAAAAATCCCAAACAAACAGAAGTATTGAGTATAGAGGAGTGAAAATGTCTTCTGATTTTTATTTTCAGTGAATGATAATTTGTAGAAGCTGAGTAGTAAAATTGTATTTGGTAGTTTTTAAAATAGTATTTTAGTTTTAAAGATCAAAAATGGGAGCTTTTATCACATGAGAACTTACATGAGTATTTACATTTTTAACCATATGTTGGAGATAACTTTTTTTTTTGGGGGGGGGGGTTTCGAGACAGGGTTTCTCTGTAGCTTTGGGGCCTGTCCTGGAACTAGCTCTTGTAGACCAGGCTGGCCTCGAACTCACAGAGATCCGCCTGCCTCTGCCTTCCGAGTGCTGGGATTAAAGGCGTGCACCACCACCGCCCGGCCTAGATAACTGGTTTTTTTTTTTTTTTTTTTTTTTTTGATTTTCGAGACAGGGTTTCTCCGTAGCTTTTGGTTCCTGTCCTGGAACTAGCTCTTGTAGTAGCTTTTGGTTCCTGTCCTGGAACTAGCTCTTGTAGACCAGGCTGGACTCGAACTCCCAGAGATCCGCCTGCCTCTGCCTCCCGAGTGCTGGGATTAAAGGCGTGCGCCACCACCGCCCGGCTAGATAACTGGTTTTTAAGGAGTAAAACAATTTCTAACTTGTTTTTTAAAAATGACTCGAGGATGCCAAACAATTTTACTTTCTGATGTTAGCTATAAAATCTGATTTTGAAAATAATGGAATTTTTCTATGAATAGTAGGTGCTCAACGTTTAAAAAATTCTTAAATACTTTAAAGGAATATTTCTCTAGCTATTAGATCATGCATGTAAAATAACATGCACGTTCTCGTTTTTGTTTTTGTTTTTTTCAGAAATTGTACTTACATATTCTAAGTTTATGTCCCATCTTAGAAAGTAACATTTCTTAAAATAAGAAATGCTCAGACTGGTGTGGTAGCGAATGCCTTTAATCCCAGTCAGTACTCTGGAGGCAGAGGCAGGAAGGTCTCCATGAATTTGAGGCCAGCCTGATGTACAAAGCAAGTTCCAGGACAGCCTCTACTACACAGAGAATCTCTAGCTTGGAAAAGAGAAGGGGGAAGAAATGCTAGCGTAGCACAATGTGAGTGTTCTCAGGGTGTACGCAACTCTTGATTTAGAGATTAAAAACTGGTGAGGGAGATAATTTGATTTTTGTTGTTTATATGTATTTGCAACATATAAACATGTTTCATCTGTGTTTTTCTTGCACAGAAAACATCTTATGTAGTTTAGAAATAGTTGTGTACTGCTGTGAAAAGCTGTCGCTAGCCACACCTTTCAGAGCATCACACATAGAATTTCAGGGGATGCTGTATAAACTGTTGACAATCTACTGTCAGTATGGAAAACTTAGAAGAGATTTTGATGCTTTCTTACTCTGTTTTAATTATGTCCTTGTAAGCAAATGTGCTTGTTCTTTGAACTATTCTATATGGATGTTGAAGCAATATTTGAAGCTGCTTACTGCCCATGTAACAAATGTATACCAAGTTTAGTGGTTTTAGAGATTAATATTAACCCATCTTATAATAAATTGTTTTTATTTTCTCAGGACACGTGTAACTCCAGTGTGGGTAATTTATATCTGAAATCCCAGTACTTAGATGGTGGAGGCAGTGGGATCAGAAGTTTAAGGCTAGCCTGGATTACATGAAACCATCTCAAAACAAGCAAACAGCTCACGTAAATTGGTCTTCTGTATCCTTCCAAAGTGCCACTTTTACCCATTCCTTGTGTTTTTAGGAAATACTTACACTTAAGATTAATCTAGTGATTAGGAAAACAATTTTACTGAAAAAAAATCATGGGTTTCCTTTTAAATTAACTATAAATACCATCCATATAGCTTTTTGTTGTAAATTATATTTGACAAGTATTGTATATAGAGGGTTGGCTATTGAAAAAAATCAGACTGTTTTGAGGTGGTACCATTTCAAATTAAATCTCTCAAACTGCCTACCTGCCTGAGAATTCCTGCTGTGGTGGATCACTTGGTTAAAGCCCAGCTAGAGTCACCAACATAATATCAGTAGCGATGGCAATAGAGGAGCAAAGGCTATGAACCAATGCCTTAAAATAATTCACCTCTGTTTTGGGGTGTGTGTTCTGCTTGTTCTTTCAAAAAATAACAGCAAAACAATACACCTAGGCTGGTCATGGTGGCCCTTGTCTATAATCCCAGCGCTGTGAAGGTGGAAGGAGGAGGACCAAAGAAACCCTCAGCTACACACCCAGGGCTTCATTTCAAAATCAAAAAATATACCTCCTTCAAAATCAAAATATATACCTTCTACAACATGTCTTTCTTCCACAGAGCTGAACTAGTTAGTGTCTCTTTAAAGTGGTTTATTTTCAGATCATTAGTAGAGAAATGTTAAGCCTCGGTCAGAAGTTGGGTTGACATTAAGCTGGTGATATACTTGTCTTTGTGCAGCTTTAAGTTTGTTCTCTTTTGTTTGTTTAGTGTGTGTATGTAAAAAGGACAGAGCTCAACATCAGGTATCTTCCTCATGTTTTGAGAAGGGTCTCTCACTGAACCTGGAGTTTGCCAATTTGGCTAAAATGGACTGGCCAGCAGCCCCTGGGATGCCCTGTCTCTACTTCCTAGTCCTGGGGTTGCAGGCGTCCTTCCATGCCTGACTTTTTACCTGGGTCCAGGGGATCTGAACTCCAATCCACATTCATGCGTTTTATCTTTATCAACTGAACCATCTCCCCAGCTCCTTTATTTTTATTTCTGAAATAGGATCTCTTGAAATCATGGCTGCCTCAACCTCATAATTATATCCAAGGATGACCTTGAATCTCTGATCCCCTACCTTCGTCTCCCTGAAAAAATTACTGTTAACCTAAGACATAATGGATTACTAAAAATTAAGCTAAGAGATACAGAAATATTGTCCCACATTATGTAAAGTAGAGACGCTAGGAAGTGGAAAGTACCGTGATGGGTAAGAGCTCGTGGTGCATTCGCAAATATGGAAAAGAGTCGAAAGCATAAAAGAAATGAGGTGCCAGACCAGTTTGTATTGGTAGGTTGGGACTAAGCTTGCCTTGCTTCATAATTTGTGCCATAGACTCGGGCTTTATTACAAGGAGCAAGCATTTTAACCTGGATGAGTGTCTCGGGTATGAGATTAGAATAGGCTATCCTGGTGTGATATGCGGAAAGTTTGGGAAAATAAGAGTGAATGCAAAAACCACCCAGGAGTTTCAAATTATCCTTGTGACATTATGATAGCATAAAATAAGGAAATTTTTATTATTTTAGGTAGAGGAAAGTATTCAGAACAAGAGAAACTTTAAAGGTAAAAATCAACAGACTCTAGAGATGGATTAAAGTGAGGGAAAAATGAAGGGATTCAGGATGACTCTCTATTGTGCCACTGTTGTGCAGCTCTCTCCCTAAACAGACAGATGGGCGATATTATTAGCAATACTGATATATTGTTAACCTTACTAGTTACTATCGATTAGGCCCTGTCCTAAGGTTTTTGGTTTTGGATTCTTTTCATATGCATATTCATTTAATTTTCAGAGATACATTTATTTTTATGGGTTTTTTTTGTTATAGAAGTGACACAGGAGGCCCACACCTACAAAGCTGAAGAAATCATTCTGTATAAACAAATTTATGTTTGGAAGTGATTAGTAAAATAGAGAGAAAAACATCCAGAAGTGGGTGTGAATAATAGCTTAGAAAAGAAAAAGGAGGCTTCAAGGAAGGTTTTAATTCATTGCGTTTTTAAATGAAAAAACAAATGAGCATGTTTATAAGCTAGCAAGAATCACCCCTTTAAGGAAGAGACTGAGCATGATGGGAAATAGAAGAAGAATATTGTTAAGGTGCTGGGTCCAAATGAGATACCAAGAACTAGTACAGTATGTAGCTTTACATTATTTATATAGCAAGGAGTGAAAGTGACTGGAATGGATGAAGTGAGGGGCTTGCCGGAGTTTTTGTGTAGTTTCTTTATCTATAAACAGGAGCTCAGGTCAGTGACTGAAAGTAAGAGCTAGGACTTGAGAGTGGAGGAGGTTGTAGATACAGGTAAGTGGAAAGGCCCAGTGCCCAGGGAGATGAACTGCCAGGCAGTACTGTGGACCTAGTCGGGGTTGCTTATCATAAGCATCACGAGAGCCTGTGTGCCCTGTGGTTGACTTTATCCAACGGCATTCATCCATTTGTGTATGGACACGGTAATGAGAGTAATACTTAGATTCATCCGGTGTCACAGCAAAGGAGTCTGTTAGATGGACAAGGAAGTTATTAAAATGAAATGGTAATGATGAAGAAATGGAGACAATGTAAAGAAACACAAGAGTTGACATAATGCAGACACACTGGGTAAGACAGAGAAAGAAACGATCGTATCTCCTTTCTTGTAGGAAATGTATTTGTTAGTATATGTAGTCACTTAAATGTCCTTCTAATCCTAGTTTATATTTACCAGAGTGATGTTCAGAGAAATAGTGTCTTCCAAATTGAGTAGAATCCAAGTCCTTTATTTGGACTGACAGGCTCTGCAGGACCTGACCTCTGGATGTCTCTTCAACAGTGTTTCTTTCTGTTCTTTACTCTCACTCTTTATGACCCAGTGCCTTTCGAAAGCACTGACAGTATTCTCAACTTCTTTATTTCAGGATCCCTTGACACTTAAATTTAGGGGGCCCCAGAGAGCTTGATTTCTATATGGATACGTGTGTGTATCGTTACTATTTTAAAAGTTGAAACTAAGAAAGTTGTAAGTTTTAATATTTATTAATTTGGATGGGGATGGACAGTAAATAGGTTTCAATATGTAGTCTGTGCTGACCCTTTGGGGGTTCTCCTGCCTTGAGGCCTCCAAGTATTGTTCTAGCAGGCATACCACCACCATATTAATGTTAATATCATTTTTAATTTAAAATAGCTTTTCTAAAACCAAATTAAAATTAATGAGCAGAATAACAGTGTTTTCTATATTTTTCAAAACTTTTAACATCTGGCTTAATGGGTAATTGTTGGATTCTTGCATCTGTTTTTGTATTCAGTTTTATTGTGATCGCTTTTTGTTAGTAGGAAAAAAATATGACCAGACAGAGATCTGGAGCTTGGTAGGAAGGAGTCTTTTGACAGCCCCTCCACATAATTGTTGATATTCTCTGACAGTAATAGTAGACAAAACTCAGGCGGTAGAAGCAGGTAGATCCCTCTGAATTCCTGGCCAGCCAGGAGTGAGACTGTGTAACAAAACATTTTTTTGAGACATGACAAGAGATATTATCTCCCAAGATCAGACAAGATTTGATGTGTTAAGGGTATATTGCTATAGACATGAGATTAGGTTCTTTGTTATGTTTTATTTTTGGTTTTGGTTTTGTAAGATGGGGTTTCTCAATGTTTTCCTAGCTGTTCTGGAACTCACTCTGTAGACCAGGCTGGCCTCAAACTTGGAGACCCACCTACCTCTGCTTTCAGATGACAAGGTTGATTGTAATGTAGTCAAAAAGCAATAAAGTAAACTATTCATATAATGGGTTTGTTTTTAAATTGTTTTGTTTTTAGCGTACAAAATAATGAGTTTTATTATGACATTCTCGTACATGTTGATCTTTGTGCTTCTTTCCTCTGTCGCCTACATCTTTGCCACCTGACCCCCTCCTGCACCCTCCCCCACTGTTACATTAGTAATATTGGTCTGTCTAGTAGGTTGAGTGGCTCTACTCAGGGATGATTTTGTAATATAATACATGGATCATTTGTAAAATGGCTTACTGATACTATTTTAGGGCCTCCAGTTTTTGATACATCATATAGAATATTTTAGTATTACATTTGTTAGTGTTTCTCATGTCATCAAGAAAATCCTTAGACCTAGACAACCAAGAGAACTAAGAGAGACACATACATGGATCTACATAGGAAGGAGAAAAAGACAGATCTGAATAAATTGGGACTGTGGAGGTTACAGGAGAAGAAAGAAGGATAGGGGGAGGAAGGGAGGGTAGCAGAGAAAATTATATAGTTTAATTAAAATAATAAAAAAGAAAATCCTTAGATTTGGGATGTCGCCAAGCTGATGATATGGATTTCAGGCTTCCAGGGCTCCAGTTCTCACTTAAAACTCAAGTTTGCTCTGTAGTAGCAAACACTGTCATAGTCACTTGCAGGGATGGATCTGCCGCATTTAATTTATTAACTGGGGTTTCTCCCTTTTCTGTATTTTGTCTTTGAGACAGGTCTCACTGTGCAGTTCAGGCTGTCCTTTAATTCTTGATCTTCCTGGCTTACCCTCTTGGTGCTGGGGTTACTTTACAGTAGAAATGCTTTATTTCCATCGTGTCACATAAAAGGTTAAAAAGACTTGTATTCAAAGAGTGAAACATGTAAGAAATTAGTGATTTTTGTAATTCATAAGAGCATTATGTTAAAGCTGAGTGCCTGCAGTGAAGAGAATAGGAACTAGTGGTGCAGAACTATGTGCCTTCATGGTCCTGTGCACATAGGTCAGCACTTTACTTACCAGAGCTTTAGCAGTGCTAGTACAGACATCAGCCTAGGAAAAGGAAGTAATATTTTATTATCATGAAAGTGGCCTGCACCGTGAAACTGTCCCATGGGCCTTGTGAGGAAACTGTGCTTTAGTAATGGCTGAAACTGCAGACAGAAGAATAGTTATGTACCTCTTCTGAGGCTTTTATGTAAAATTTCTTTTACATAGTTTTTAATTGCATATAATTATATGTGTAATATATATAAATAGTAATATATAAAATTGACCCTATACATCTTACCTTACCTCCTTTTTTCCCCCAAGTTTTTTTTAAGGTTTATTCATTTATTATGTATACAATGTATGTATGCCTGCCTATATGTATGTACTGTGTATGTAGTACTTGTATGCCTGCACACCAGAAGAGAGCACCAGATCTCATTATAGATGTTTGTGAGCCACCATGTGGGTGCTGGGAATTGAGCTCAGGACCTCTGGAAGAGCAGCCAGTACTCTTAACCACTGGGCCATCCCTCCAGCCTGTTACCTTACTTCTTATACTTTTTTTTTTTTAAGATAATCAAAAATGCCTCTCAGAAGATTCTGAGACTTTTATTTTTTAAAATAATGCCTGGCACTAATTAGCATATATTCTATTCTTTTAGGTTCACACTGTGCACCAGGCCTCTATAACTTTTGCCAGAGCAAGATGCACCCTTGTTTCATTTGTGTTCGTGTGTGTGTTTGTGTCTGTGTGTCTGTGTGTCTGTCTTCAGATCCCAGCCCAGTGTTAGGTATGTCATTGGAATTCTGTGAATGTGTGATGTTGTGGAAACTGATAAATAAAAATATATTTTCATGTCTAGACTGCAGACCATTTTGGGATGACATAGTAACTAATGAAATTAGTGGTCTTTATGATTGGATAGAAAAAGACTTGTACTGGCTAGATAACATTTTCTTGGGAAACTTTCCTAAGCTACATGAGCACACTGTTTGAAGGCTGACTTGAAATAGCAAGGTATTATTTCCTACACTGTTTGAAGGCTGACTTGAAATAGCAAGGTATTATTTCCCACTTTGAGAAAATTTTTGACCTGTGAATGTGTTTTCAGTGTATAGGATGAGCCTTGTGTTTTAGAATGGGCTTCATTGGTTTCCTGTAATTTTGAAGAGTAGGAAAAAACACCACCTTGAGCATAGGGAGAAAAGAGAAAATAGAGGAAGATTCCTTACATAAAGAGCAAACTAAATTAACTGATCATTTGAATAAGAAGAATAGAAAAGAGCACCCTGCTAGCTGCATTGTCCCCTTGACTCTTGCCACAAGCAAAAAGGCCTGTGGAGAATGATTCTGCTGCTATCAGGTGGTTTACAATCCTTTGTGTAAGGATCATCACGGCACGTCCTTTTAAAAGTTTATTACTCGCCGGGCGGTGGTGGCGCACGCCTTTAATCCCAGCACTCGGGAGGCAGAGGCAGGCGGATCTCTGTGAGTTCGAGGCCAGCCTGGTCTACAAGAACTAGTTCCAGGACAGGAACCAAAAACTACGGAGAAACCTTGTCTCGGAAAAAAAAAAAAAAAAAAAAAAAAAACAAAAATAAAAGTTTATTACTCAGGGTGGGAGCCAGTGGTAACAGATAAGGTGGCTGGGCTTTTTTAGTTGGAGAAGCAGATGATATATAAAGGTTTTCTTAATAATTTGTAGATGAGTATTAAATGACAGTAAGTTGTAGTAAGTTCGTGTGTGTAGTATATGCATGTGTGTGTGCACATGTGCACAGGTGTTATGCACACGGTAGCCAGAGGTCAGTGCTGGGTTTCTTAGTTGCTCTCCACTTTGTTTTCTGAGACAGGACCTCTCACTGAACCTGGTGCACAGCCAGGTTGGCTGGTCAGCTAGCAAGCTCCAGGGAATTCTAGACATGTGCTACAAAGGGTGGGCGCACTGGTTAAGAATTATATGGTGGGGGGGAATAATATCAGCAAGGAATTGTCTTTGAAAAAAATTTACCAACTGGTTATCTAATACCAAGTGGTCAGCTCTGAAAACATACATACAAGTAAAATCACACAGATTTTATTTAGAAAGTATGTATGTAAATATATATATGTATACATATACAACAGTTAATGAGGAAAGAGGCCATAAATTATTAAGGGAGTAAGGAAGGATATACCAGACGGTTTGGATGGAGGAAAGCAAAGGGAGAAATGATATAATTACATTATAAATCTCAAAAATATAAGAAAAATTATTTTTTATGAATGACTGTTTTGCCTGTGTGTGTATAGGTGTGGGCACCACATGTGCCTGTTGCCCACAGAGGCCAGAAAAGCGGGTCCAAGCCCCTGGAACTAGAGTTACAGACAGTTGTGTGCCTCCATATGAATGCTGGGAACCCAGTCGTCTACAAGAGCAGCACTCTTAACCACTGAGCCATCTCTCTAGCCCCAGGAACTGACTTGATAGAACAGTTTAGAAGAGTAAAATGGGAAGTGGAACAGCAATGACTCATTCAGTGAACACCTATGGTTATCTTGTAGCGCTCTGTAGGTAAAATGCCTCTCTGTATCTCCATTTCTGGAAGTACAGATTTTACAAATATACTTTGCAGTATATTTAAAAATTTTAAATGTAATTTATGATTGACATGTAATTATTGTACTTATAAGCACTATTTTTGATACATTTATTACTTCTTTATGGTAAGAATGTGTAAAAACTGCTATTGCAGTTCTTTTGAAATATACACATTATTTTTAACTCAGGCATCTAGCTGTTCAGTAAAACCCCAATGTGTTGTAGGAGGACCGCTTGTTTGTTTGTTCCTGGCTGCTCAGCCCTAAAATAACCACACAGAAACTGTATTAATTAAATCACTGCTTGGCCTATTAGCTCTAGCTTCTTATTGACTAGCTCTTTCATCTTAATTTAACCCATTTCTGTTAATCTGTATCGCCACATGGCTGTGGCGCACTATGTGTGTGTGTGTGTGTGTGTATTTTTTTTTTTTTTTGATGCACTGATTTCATTTCCTTTGGATATACCAAAATTGTGAGCTTGCAGATGGTTGTATCTTTTTGGTTTTGCTTTTGTATGTATGTGTTTGAAAAAACACCATACTGTCCTCAGTGATGTCTATACTATTTGGGTTTCTTTTGTTTTTTCCCCCCTCCATATTCTTGCTAGTGTTTTTCTCGACTTATTTTCATTGATAATTGCCATTTTAATTCATGGGAGGGGTGATATTTTGTTGTAGATTTGATTTTATTAGTTCACTAGTGATCCCTGCTGTTGAACTATTTTTTTTAATGTAGCTGTTTCTGAATATTTTAGAAATGTTTACTCGGGCATCTTGTCCATTTTAAGTGGGGTATTTGGTTGTTGTGGAGTGGGCCTAGTACCTTGTGCACTTTGGATATTATCTCCCTATCCGATGTATAGTCTGCAAATACATTCTTCCATGCTGTAAGTTGCATCTTTAGTTGTTGGCTTGTTTGGCTGTTTCTAGTGTGTTGTAGTTCCTTTGTCTATTTCTGCTTTTGCTACCATGTGTCTTAATTACTTTTCTGTTGTTGTGAAGAAGCACCATAACCAGGACAACTTAAAGAAGAAAATGTATTTGGGTTTGTAGTTTCAGAGGTTTAGTGTTCATGACCGTCATGGCAGCAGGGAGCATGGCGGCAGCAGGCAGACAATGAAACTGACACAGTAGTCAGGAGTTTACATCTGATCCATAAGCACTAGGCACAGAGGTGTAGGCTGGAAACCTCAAAGCCAGTGACCCAGTGGCATACTTTCTCTAACAAGGCCACACCTTTTAATCCTTCTCAAATGGGTCCAACAACTGGAGACAAACATCCCATATATGAGGACCACCACACTGTGCTTTTAAGGTTTTATACCAATAAAAAATCAGGAAACGAAATTTAATAAGGCTCAAAAAATGGACAAATACCTCATGTTTAGTGTTGAAAGAATATTGTTAGACCATCCATACTACACAAAGAAATCTACAGATTTAATCCTATCAAAATACCAATGACATTTGTCACACATGAAAACCAAACTCTAAAATTTGTATAGAATCCCAAAAAGGCCTGACTAGCCAGAGCAGTTGTGAAAACAAAAAGGAAATAAACCACCAAACTGTAGTCCCCAGAACAGCAGTGTAATGATGCAGAAATAGACAGCCCAGAGACGATCTATTCAGATTTAGAGGGAACTGACCCTTGAGAAAGCAAGTAAAGGACAGACTTCAATAAATGGTATGGGGGTAGGGGAAATCCACACGTTGGAGATGTTAGGCTTATTTTTATAACCATATGCAAAAAAAGAAAATTACAGATCAATTCCAAGTGGGTTAGAGATGTGAGTGCGAGTGGTGAAACTGAGAACAGGAGTGAAGCCTGGTGACACTGGCCTTGAGCTGTCTCCTCACTCCTGATCTTGTGACCCAGAAACCACCTTGTGAGGGGCCACTGTCTTAGAGTTGTCCGTCCCCCGTCCCTGTCCCCCGTCCCCCACCCGGGGATGTCTGTAAATGAACCTTCCAGGTCAGATGTAAGAAAATGCAAAGATGTCTACCAAAGAAAAGCTGTATATAATGTTTTGGGTTTTTTTTTTTTTTTAATGTTTTGCTTTTGAGGCAGGACCCCACTGTGTAGCTTTGGCTTTCCTGGAGCTCCCTGTGTAGACCAGGTTGGCCTCAAACTCGCCTGTCTCTGGCTCCAGAGTGCTGAGATTCAATGCATATGTGACCACCAAAAAACAGTGTTCTTTTTCTTTAAAACACCTTTGGAGGATTAATCAAGGTTGAAGGTTAAAATCAGCTGGGTTTGGAATTTTTTTTTCATGTTTGTTCTTAAATGGTTACCCTAAACCCAAAAAATTCAGTGATCTCTGTTGCCTTATGGAAAGTAAGCTTTTATTTACTCACACCCTCTTTTTCCTTCCCTTCCTGACTTCCTTCCTTCCTTCTTTCTTCCTTCCCTCCACCTCCGGAGATGTGCAGACGTCCTAGAAAGGGCTCCTTGATCCATGTGAACAGTACTAAAAAAGACTTGGCTGAGCCGGGTGGTGGTGGCGCACGCCTTTAATCCCAGCACTCGGGAGGCAGAGGCAGGCGAATCTCTGTGAGTTCGAGACCAGCCTGGTCTACAAGAGCTAGTTCCAAGACAGGAACCAAAAGTTATAGAGAAACCCTGTCTCGAAAAAACCAAAAAAAAAAAAAAAAAAAAAAAAAAGACTTGGCTGTATAGTTCTGTAGTTTACTGTTTGTTCAGAATAAAAGTTACAGAGTAACTGAGGAGCTGTTGGCAAGTGATGGCTGCTTGGAAAGTGAAAGTTCCTTTAGGTCAGGAGTTGAGCCTGAGCAGCTACAACCTATGCTCCCCATGCATGGCCCTACATGCAGGTACATACTGGCAGTGCTGAGTAGATTCAGTGAATTTAAAAAATAAATAATAGGATGAAAGAAAGGAACAAACAAATAGAGGGAATTGGGAATGGGCTTGATTAAAATACTCTGTATCCGTGTACAGAATCCTCAGACAAATCCTTAGCACCCAAATAACACACAACCACATACACACAGTTAAAGCAGAACTGTAGTCTGTCAGTCCACTTTGAATAAAAAGTAACGACAAGCAAGGAAAACTTAGAGTGTGCTGTTTCGCTTGTAAACATCTTTAATGAAATTGTTCTGAATAAAAGGCTTCATATTATGCCAGGCTGTGGTGGCATACACCTTTAATCCCAACAACACTCAGGAGACAGGGACAGGCAGAACTCTGTGTTTGAGGCCAGCCTGGTTTACAGTGTGAGTTCCAGGCAGACAGGGTTACACAGAGAAACCCTGTCTCAAAAAAACCAAAAAAACCCAAAAGCTCCATGTTTATTTGAGAGGGGAAAAAGGTATGGTGTACAACAATGAGGTAAAAGATCCTCGAGCTTTTTTTTATTGTTAAACTAACTAGCTTCAGGTCTTGTTTGGCTGTGTGTTTTGAATGAGCTGTTTAAATCCTGATTTCCATTTCCTTAGCTATAAAAAAAAAGTTAAGTATGATAAGTAGAGCTCAGGCACATGCCTGCCATATGGTGGGTAGGTGCTTGCTTTGTGGGAGTGTGGCTTGTCAGGGCACTAACCATATACTGTAGTGATGGAAGCGCAGTTTCCTCTGGCTCCTGCGTGATAGCAATACTTAACAGTGCTGCCCTGGACACCAGAATTGGATGCAGGAATGCGACTTGGCCACTGACCACCTAGGTAGTCTTAGAAAATGCATCTTTAATTGCATTGCCTAAGTATTGTCATAATCATAGTCATCATAGTCTGTTCTTATGGGTTCCTTTCTAGAGCTATACCATGCTGTAGTGTGACCATTCAATAGTATGAAGACACTTTAATAAATCACTACGGAAAGTTTATCTGTGACTAAGTTTTCTTTGACAGAATGCTTACATTTTAAGCAAGAAGGAGTTTACTATATATTACAAAATTTAGAGTAAATTTGAAACAGTCTTATTCCCGAAATTTTGATACCTCCTTCTCCTCCTCCCCCCCCCCTCCTTCTCCTTCTTTTTTAATGTGTATGACTTTTTTTCTGCTTGTCTGTTTGTGAACCATGCATACCTGGCATCGGTGAAGACCAGCAGAGCGTAGGATCCCCTGGAACTAAACTGGAGTTACAGACAGTTGTGAGTCATCATGTGGGTGATGGGAATTGAACCTGGGTCTTCTGGAAGAGCTGCCAGTGCTCTTAACCACTTAGCCATCTCTCCAACCCCAATATTTTTATGTTGAGCAAACTAAAAGAAAATTATTTCATTTAATTGAACGTATATAATAGACCACATTCAAATTGATAACCTGTTCATAGCCCCATTTTTCTTGTCCTTTTAGGATATAGTTAAATTTAGGTGCTGGGCCTTTTCTCCTGAGCTTGAACACACAGTTCTCTATCTGGACAGTCAAGAAACCATGGTCAATGTTGGGAGGCTCTGCTGGTAACATGTTGCAGTCTTCCATGGCTTGGCAGCCCTCTGCCTGAGCTTATTTGGAGAATGTCTCTAGACCTGGATGCCTGACTTCTCTCTAGAGTGACCCTTGAACAGTTCCTTGCAAAAGCTTTCCCTACTGTCCATATGGTAATTAGGTGACATGCTCTGGCTATTTTGATAGGCCCGTTCAGCTACTAATCCAGCTCTATGATAGGAGCATGCCACCTAATGTAAATTAGGTGATTCCCCAGCTACTGTTCCCAAACCTACATTTGCCCTATATTCTGGAATAAAGCTGAGCTACCTACCAGAGCTTCTCCCAGAAGGCTATTTCTGCCTCTGTACAGGCTATACAAAACTCTGCCACCTTCTGCTCCTTTGTCCTTGTGGACTGGTGGCCAACAGACTTTGAAGAAAAAGGGAAACCCACAGGTCAAATTTAGATAAAAGCAATTTTATCTACTCACCTTTATTTCCTGAATGATACACTATAACAGTAACCTTTACAACTTCATTCAACAGTTTGTTTGTTTGTTTGTTTGTTTTTGTTTTTGTTTTTTTTTTTTTTTGGTTTTTCAAGACAGGGTTTCTCTGTGGCTTTGGAACCTGTCCTGTGACTAGTTCTGTAGACCAGGCTGGCCTCAAACTCACAGAGATCCGCCTGCCTCTGCCTCCCGAGTGCTGGGATTAAAGGTGTGCGCCACCATCGCCCGGCTCATCCAACAGTTCTTAAGTTCATTAAGTTGTATAGACTTTGAATCTACTTAATTTTGGTGTGTGATCCTTTGTCTATTTGCAGTTTTTTAAGAGAAAAATATTTTTTAAATGAAAATAAATAATACTATGACAATTATTTCCATAGCATTTTTATAAGTAATCTATAGGTGATTTGAGGTTTGTAGAGCACATAGGTTATATATAAATATTATCCATTTTCTGTAAGGGACTTGAGAGCATTCATGAACCTTTGTATCTACAAGGGTCTTGGAATCAATAACAAAACAGCTGCTTCCATTCTGTAACCCAGAATTCCCCTCCTAGAAACAGTCAAGATAACGACAGGTTGTTTTAGCAGTATCATACCTATAGCCGAAAGGGGTACTCATTGAAAGTAAAAGAAACTGACAAATTGTGTCTTGGTGAAAAATCACATAAAATGAAAACTAAGTATAGCATAAATCAATGCACCATTGAAGCAAAAGACTAGACAGTGAATGTACCCTATATGATCACACTTGTGTAACATCCAAAAACAGACTGCTTGTTTTTAAATTGTGTGCTAGTTAGGTAGATACTTATTTTTGTGTAATATGTTATTTGTATATTGTTCTGGTGTAAGTTATACCTGAATAGCAATGTTATAAAAAGGAAGGGAGGGCTGGGGATGTAACTTCATGGTAGAGCGTTTGCCTAAGATACACAAGATCCTGGGTTCGGTCAGCACCAACAGTGACAGCAACAGCAGAGAACAAGAAGGCCTAGTTTATGGAGGCATCAGTGGAGGCAAAGAAGTGGTGTCTTGGTTTCTTTTCTACTGCTGTGATGAAATGGTCTACCAGGAGCCACTCATGGTGACACAGCCCTGTAATCTCTGCACTTGGGAGGCAGGGATCGGGGCATCTGTGAATCCATGACCACCCTAGTCTTCATGTAGTCCTAGTCCAGCCAGGGCTACTAGACCTAGTTTAAAAACAGGAGCAACAAAAACCCTCATGGGGTAAAGGCATCTGACACACAAGCCCAAAGAACTAGCTTTTTTCTGTTCCAGAACTCATGTCAGAGTGGAAGAAGAGACCTGACTGGGCAAAGTTGTCTTTTGACCTCCTCATGCCCATACCCCCTGATAGTACTAATAATGAAATAAAAATAAAACGTCTATTCCCTGGCAGAAGCAACTTAAGGAAAAAGGGTCTCTTCTGTGTCACAGCTCTGTTACAGTCCATCATTGTGGGGAAATCATAGCAGCAGGAGCTTGAGACAGCAGGTCACATTGCATCCACAGTCAAGGAGCAGAGATGAGGAAATGCTAGTGTGCAGTGTTTTGCTTGCCTTCTGCATTTTATACTGTGTAGGATTCTCTACTCAGAGAATGGTTCCACCTACAGTTAACATGGGTCCTCCAACATGAATGAACATAATCAAAATACCACACACACCCCCAAAGGCCCATCTCCCAGACAATTCCGATTCTGTCTAGTTAGCAGTTAACAATAACTGTCTCATGTGGCATTATTTTTTCCACACCACATTTTTTTTCCTTTCCCTCTCAGACCATCCTTGACTAGTAACTTCCCAAGTCCCAGTCCCTGCACTCTCTTCTTCATGTACCTGTGTTGGGATATTACATCTCTGCTGCTAGTCCCAGTACAGTCTCAGCTTTGCACTTCTGATTTATGCAGACATCTGCATAGTTAAGCCCTGGCTGTCCCCCTCCCCCACTAGCTGTTAATCCTTGTTTTATTTTGTTTTTTAAGACAGGGTTTCTCTGTAGCTTTGGAGCAAGTCCTGGAACTCACTCTGTAGACCAGAATGGCCTAGAAATCACAGAGATCTGTCTGCCTCTGCTCCCAAGTATTGGGATTAAAGGTGTGCACCACCACCCAGCTCCTGTTAATCCTAATGTAACTGATCAGCGGCTGCACTTTGGAAAGGTGTTTGTCTTGTTCTGTTTTTTACCTTATTTTTTAATGTATTGCAGATGCTGTTTTTAACATTATGAAATCCTTTATTTCCATTTATAGCATCGCCATGGTAGCAGATCATTTAGAAAGCCACAACAGTGCTGCTACCCTAAATTGGCCTTCCTCAAAGCTGAGCTAACTCTCTTTGAACTACCTACATTTTTTCTATGACAGTATAGTTCTCTGACCTTTTAATTTTTAAGTTAAAAATTAAATTTTAAAATTCTTTTGAGGGCCGGGCGATGGTGGCGCACGCCTTTAATCCTAGCACTCGGGAGGCCGAGGCAGGCAGATCTCTGTGAGTTCGAGACCAGCCTGGTCTACAGAGCTAGTTCCAGGACAGGCTCCAAAGCCACAGAGAAACCCTGTCTCGAAAATAAATAAATAAATAAATAAATAAATAAATAAATAAATAAATAAATAAATAAATAAAATTCTTTTGAGTTGAATAGGAAAAGTGCAGGTGCTCCCTAGTTGGGAAGAACAAACATGACGGCCGTGTGCAGTACACAACAGTGAAACAATGTTGTCAGCTCTGCAGAAATGGAAGCATGAGGGCCTTGTGCAAGGCTTCTCTGCTGGAACTGAAAACTTGCAGTTAACTCTGACACTTAAGTTCACTATGATCTCAGTACTTGGCACTTTGGCACCTAAAATAATTGCTACACAGTGCAAAGGGAAGTTTTCTGACAAAAAAAAAAAAGAAGAAAGCAGCTCCATAAATTGAGGTTTGCGCTCCTATATGAGCTCTTAATGTGAGGGTCCCAGAATATTGGAGAACAGTAAAAGACCTCTGAACGTGCAGCAACCAAAAATGAATTCAAAATCAAACACATAGCGAACCCAAGGTGTTCTGGCAGCCGTTACCCGTGTTGCACCACACAGGGCTGAGGAACATGCCTGAAGCACCTTGGCTCAGATGCAGGCCATGAGTGACAGTGCTCTTACAGCACACATGGTTTTCTGCTCTTACGGAGTGTACGGCTTACAGAAAACAAAGACCAAATGTTTTCCCATTATTCTTCAGCATATAAAGCTCAAATTCACATATGCTTGGATTATATTGTATGAGAATACTAGATCTTAAAAATTGGTATTTGAGTTTCTGATTTTAGTTTCTTTAGAGAACAAAACAGAAAACCCGGGCCGTGGTGGTGCACGCCTTTAATCCCAGCACTCGGGAGGCAGAGGCAGGCGGATCTGTGAGTTTGAGGCCATCGTGGTCTACGTAGTGACTTCAGGATGGCGAGGATTACACAGACAACCTTGTCTCAAAATAAATAAATAAATAGAGGAGAATAAAAGGGAATAGAATAGTTAAGCCAAGGAGATGGCTCAGCAGATAAGAGGCACTTGCTGTACAAGCCTTACAACTTGGGTTTAGATCCCTTGAACCAGTGTAAAGTTGGTGTGTGTATATGGCACATGATGTGAAGCAAGGACAAGAGAATTTCCTAAAAGCTCAACCTGGAATATGCAGGGCAGCAGCAAGCAAGAGGGACTTTCCCTCCAGGTGGAAGGTAAGGACCAACACCCACGGTTATCCTCTGACCTCCACACACATGTTGCAGTGCTCACACACTGACATGTACACATACAAATAAATGAATAAATACATATTTTGGAGGTTGGAGAGATGTCCAGTGGTTAAGAGCATTTGCTGCTCTTTCAGATGACCCAAGTCAGATAACTCACATCTGTAACTCCAACTCCAGGAACTCTTAATACCTTCTGACTTCATCTAGAACTTGCACATATGTGGCATGTACACATACAGACACACATAAATAATAGTAAGTATTTTTAATTACTAATTTTTTATTGTTAAATGAATTTTGGCTTGGGATTAGGAAAGACTTTCCAACAATTTCTGAAATAACCCTAAGCATATTTCTGCATGTAGAACCAGTTATCAAATGAGAATATTGGTCAGCTCTGAAAAATGTTGAAGGTGCTCTACCTAAAGTTTGGCCAACCTTGTGATATGTGGTCATCTGTGAAGCTCACAACTGAGAACCTTGTAATTAAGTTGCAAAAAAAATTCTTGGAGGTTTTAAGTATGCTTACCATATTGTGTTGGGCTGCATTCATAGCTGTCCTCAGCCACATGTGACCCATGGGCTGCAGGTTAGGCATACCTCCTGTGTCTCATTGTATCACATCTTCAGCCAAGAACTATGTACAAATAAATAAACACACCTCATTATGAAAATTAGTCTTTAATAAGTGGGGAGATTGTATAGTGATTGTTTTAAAATAAACTTATGATATATTACTAGGAAATGTTTGTGTAATTATTTTATATACTTACGTACCTGGGGTTGTGTAAAAGTCCAGTGAAAAGGTTGTAAGAAAGGGAAAGAAGCTGGGAAAACTAGAGAAGTGGAGGGCAGGCATAGGCTCAACGCGCATCTAATTTGAGCACTCAGGAGGCAGAAGGATCTGAAGTTCAGAATCATCCTCAGCTTCATAGTATGTTCAAGGAACCTGGACCAGAAGCCATTGAAATTAATGAACGTTGCAAGTGGGAAAGTTGAAGAAGTCTAATGTAGACTGACAGTTTCTGGGTTGAAGACAGAACCCCACTAACATATTATTCATGGTAGTGACCACCATAACATACTGTCTGAACTGTAATTTCCAAAGCTCTGAAAAGCCTCTAAGAAGGTTTGTTAGAGTAAGCTGTGTGAAATGGAAGTTGCCTATGTTACTAAGAGATACTGCTTATGGCTGTGTTCTCTTGCCTCTTATGTTTTTCACGCTTGGTTTCTGGTCAGCTTAAAATTTTTAATTCTCAGCCGGGCGGTGGTGGCGCACACCTTTAATCCCAGCACTCGGGAGGCAGAGACAGGCGGATCTCTGTGAGTTCGAGACCAGCCTGGTCTACAAGAGCTAGGTCCAGGACAGGCTCCAAAACCACAGAGAAACCCTGTCTTGAAAAACCAAAAAAAAAAAAAAAAAAATTTTTTTTTAATTCTCATTTTATTTGTGTGTGTGTACGTGAGTTCTGAAGGTCAAAGGCTTGGTTGGCAGCATGTGATAGCACTCTTGTCAGCTAACAGTTGGCTAGTGTTTATGTTTTCATTTCCAGGATTATTTTTTTGTCATTCTTGAATAATAAAGAAAATTAAGCACCCTTATTGTTTCCTATTGCTCTCTAAGGCACAACTGGTTGATCTGCGGTCTGAGCTGATAGAGACTCAAGCAGAGAAAGTTGTTCTGGAGAAAGAAGTCCACGATCAGCTGTTACAGTTACACTCCACTCAGCTTCAGCTTCATGCCAAAACCGGTCAGAGTGTTGACTCTGGCACCATTAAGGCAAAACTGGTAAGTGGACCATGATGTACACTTGTGTTTTGCAAGGTGCAGAGATTTATAGCAGAGTCACAGTTATGAAATGTCATGTCCACTGTGAGAATTCAGGCAATAGAAAGTTTACAATCATCTATTCATCAGTAGCATCTGTGTTCATGTCAATAGCTACCTGAAAGAATGGAAAATGCTCTGTTTTAAAATGTTTGTATATTTAAAGGGTAGTTATGATATAGCATAAACAAGTTTTTGTTCTGCTGTTTGTCAGGGTTAAATTCAGCTGCTGTAGCAAAAATCCCAAGTAGCATTGAGCTTGTTCTTGTACAGTATGTTAGCTTTTTTCCTTAGCTAACCTCGAGGCAGGCATCCCAGAACTGATGCAGCCACTATACACACACACACACACACACACACACACACACACACACACACACACTAGGGGTTGAGGTTCTTGTTCGGTTGTGTTCTATAGTTTTTAGCAGATGAGTTCCAGCCTTGGGATTTCCTCTTGTCCGTGTCTAGGCAGGAACAAAGAAGAGTCTAAAGAGGGACAGAAAAATTCTTAACTATGTTAGCCTTTACAGAACACTCGTTAAGTTTCCTCAGTAATTTTTGCCAGTGCCTCATTCACTTAGCCCTAGCTGTATGTTAGTCTGGTGTCTTGGTAAAGTCAGAGTGCTGAGAGTACAGAGAAGGGACCAGTGTAATTAAATACCCACAAGGTTCTTAGCTCTCAGTAGAGCGTAAGCTTTTCTTCTGCTGTTGAACATTGTGTCATATCTATATATTGTTTCTCTGTGAGTTCACTCTAATTATCCATAACGCTCTTAATCACAACAGGCTATGTAAACAGAAAACAAAACTGTAAAGCTTGTTTCAATTTAGCCCATGTATTGAGTGCATTCCATCTGCCAGACATTTGGCTAAATATGTGAAGACGGCAGTAAGAAAGGTAAAGCTTGGGACAGAAAGGCCGTGAAACAGTGCTGTTGGTGTCCTGAGTGCAGAGCATACTAAGTTTTACCTAGTGTCCCTTGATTAGGTTTAACTGGTTTCAAGTACTGATATGTTGAAAATGAATTCAGCATCTCTATTCTCCTAAAGTCCTCATAAACTGAAGGCCTGTGTATCTTTTAATAGTGTCTCATTTAACCACCTTAAAAGACAGATCATAAATTCTTATTTGAGCTATGTAATATTAACATGGAAAAACATTCTGTATTTTCATTATAAGACTTCCTAAGCTTTTTGTTTGGTTAGTTTTATTTGGTTTGGTTTGGCTTGGTTTTTTGAGACAGGGTTTCTCTGTGTAGCCTAGGCTGTCCTGGAATTCACTTTGTAGACCAGGCTGGCCTGGAACTCACAGAGGTACACCTGCCTCTGCCTCCTTAGTGCTGAGATTTAAGGTGTGTGCCACTATTGCCCAGCTCAAATTCCTAAACCTTTAACAGTTTAGTGGGCCAAAATAAAAATTTTTATTTTTAAAAATTTTAGTCTAATAACTGTTGTTTATAGATTTGCAGATATATTTGTGCTAATGGACTTTATCCAACTGATACTCAACATATGGAAGTTTTCCTTATAATGATAATACCACTAGATAAATTTGTTTTTTCAATGGTTTTCTAATTGCAAAACTTTTTTCTTGTATCTGAAGTCTGTCCCCTCTGTGGAGGAGCTGGTAAGTCTCTATTTCTCTTGCTTTATTTAATGTGTCATGCTGAAGTGTTTTGGTGTTTTGTGTATTGCTTGTTGTCACACTTTGTATTTGAAAAGGATGTTAATGCCAGTTTTTTCATGTTCAGATACCTGGAAAGTTCAGAGGGTGCCCGCTGTGCTTTTCTCACTGCATGTGGCTAAAGACTTATCTCTCATTCGTGACTTATAGCCATTATTAGCAGAGCTTATCCATTTTTGAAAACTTTTGAGTCTTGTAACTTGCTCACACTTCTACTTTGGCAAAAATACCTGCATGAGGGTATTGAAGGTGTTTGAACCAGGCCTAGTTTTACCCCCATCAAGTTTCTTTCTGAACTTGTTCCCACTAAGAGGGTGTGCATGCTGATTCCTTCATCCAGTGCACGTGTTAGAGCCTTTTAGTGGGTTTGGGAATGATTGTGTAACCTTTAAAGCATTGCATTTTTAAATCTTTATCAGAAATTATTTTAGACAGTAACAGTATGTAACTTCTTAGTGTCAAGCTAGTCAGATTCCAGTTGACTTATGACTTCACCACTTCTGAAAATACATACTTTACGAGTCTAAAACCTGAAACAAACCTCATGCTTATTACCTAATACAGGAAGGTTAACCAGGAAACAAACTTACAAATTATCTTTAAATCTTAAAGTAATTCCCTTAATTATAGTCTTGTTTATACATTGTTTTAAATGACAGACTGTCCTTGAACTCACAGAGATTTGCCTACCTCTGCCCCCCACCATACTTGGGTAAAGGTGTGTGCTTCCCCATGGCTGGGTTGCATACTTGTCTTAATTTCAAGTCTCAGAGACTGTCAGATTCCTTAGGAATTTGAGTTATTAAAAGAAAGTGTTATCCTCATAAGCATCTGAAACTCATTAGTACCCTGTAATTAGCTCATTGAAGTAACTGGAAGGAGACAGTCCTGTAGTAACATTTCTATAAGCTACACACCCGAGGAATCCGGGTCCATGCAGGCAGTGGAGCTTGGTGAATGGAGTGCTGCTAGTGTGGAGAGCCCCGGGGTCTGTTTCCAGCACCACAGAAAAACGAGGCTAGGTAGCACAGCCAGCCTGGGCTGTGTAATGAAACTGTCTCAGAAGAGAGAAAGGACGGGGGAGGAGATTAGTAATTCCAGAGTTGCTGTGAAAAAGTCTGCATTACTAGCTTTCCAGATCTCTTGCTGATGATGTCTAGAATTGAGTGGGTATATATGTGTGCATGTTTACAAAAGATGAACAAAAAGCCTGCTTTTCTTCCTTCTGTTTGTCAGTTATATAAATAAATACTCCTACCAATGAGACAGGGTTCCCCTGGGATGATACCCATGTTAGGCAAGCACTCTACCATTAAGCTACACTCCCAGCCTTGTATAAAGCAGACATTTATACTGAAATTGCTAAATATCCCACATTTGATAGTGTCCCTTCCACATGTGTACACATACATAATGCACTTAAAATGCAGGTGTATTAAGAATATGTAATACTTTGTATTTGAGCTTACTATTTTTGATGTTGGTCAAAATAGAACAAAGCATCAACTTAATTTAGTACCAAAATGTATTCAACAAATTGGCCAACATTTGCTTATATTTGTTTTGTGTCCCCCCCCCCCTTCTTTATTAAGATGGAACTTGCTATATAGCCCAAGCTGACTTCAAACTTGAGCTGTTTCTCATGCCTCTACCTCCAGAGTGCTAGGATTACAGGAGTGAGCCACCATGCCCAACTGTTTTTTTGCTTAAGACAGGGTCTCCAGTAGCCTAGGCTAGCTTCAAATTTGCTGTATTGCTGAGCTTGGCTTTGAATTCTAGACTGTCGTACCTTGACTTCTCAGGGACTGGGTACATATCTAGTGTATACCTTCTCAATATCTAGAATAAAAGGAAAAAATACTTCATTGCTGTCTGTAACATAGAATAATACCATTTGCCAGCTTTTCAATAGAAAGTTTTTCCTTGTGAGAAAAGGAAAGGGGACTTAGTGGTGAATTGAGTAATGGAGTATAACCATATTTTCTTAGGCTCTGTGGACTTCTGTAAGTCAATAAGAGCAGATCTGATCCGGATGTATGCTATGTGGAATGTTTGGATGGGTTTGGCTCAGAACTAATACCTGTGGCCCCTCAATTCAACTGTCAGAAGAAGTGTGTTTGAACACACACATAGTAAGCATCTGATTTGGAATTTGCCTTGCCTTGGGCAGAACTTGTATCTTCCATTTTCCATTCTGCTTTGACTTGAAGCTTCCCATTTTATACCTGGATCTTGATTCCATGGTCTGTGAGCTTAAATATAGTATATAAACTCAGGGAACAGTGAGCATTAATTCTTGTATATGAACTTACAGTAAAAATTTAGCCAGGTGTGGCAGCGCACACTTTACAGTCTCAACACTCAGAAGTCAGAAGCAGGCAGATCCTCTGAGTCTGAGGCCACCCGGTCTGCAGAGTGAGTTCTAGGGCAGCCAGGACTACACAGAAACTCTGTCTTGAAAAAAAAAATGATGGTGATAATTTGGGGATTATGTCCTGAAATACCTTTAGATTCACATAGAAGGCTGAAGGTGGCTCTTTTATGAGAGCTGAAGATGAATGAATGACTATTTTACTTCATAGGAGGCAAAGGGAAGAAGTTGTTTTCCCTAGAAAAGTCACTCTGGAATCTGCTGTAAGTTACAAGTGCATGAATTAGATCCGGAGAGTAAGAATGCTGTATCCCATAGACACTCTTTCCTTCAAAAATGTTAAGTGTGTGTGTTCTAACATAGTAACTCCAGGTTCTCTGTGCATGGTTATATGGTGTTTTCTTAAAACTTAGAATGAAGCCAGGGACAGTGGTGGCACACACCTTTAATCCCAGAACTCAGGGAGGCAGAGGCAGGCAGATCTCTGTGAGTTCGAGGCCAGCCTGGTCTACAAAGCAAGTTCCAGGACAGGCTCCAAAGCTACATAGAGAAATCCTGTCTCGAACCCCCCCCCCCCCCAAAAAAAAAGAAAAGAAAAAACTTAGAATGAGACAGCAGGATGTTTAAGTGGGTAAAAGGGTAAAAGCTAGCCTGGAATTCTCTGTGTAGCCAAAGGTGACTGGGAACTTAGGATCCTTCCGCTGCATCCTCCTGAGTCTTGCCACCGTGAGCTAACATGGGTGCTTATTATTTTTTCTGTTAATCTAGCTTCTTCAGTCATTTTTACAAAGTAAGTGGACTCAGTGTCCTGCTTAAAGAAGTCTGCTCTGGCTTCTTTTAATATCAGGGTGCATCATGCATGCACTTATGCAAAAGAAGGTCCAAGACGTCTATTCCTGAATTTAAAGGAAGGCAGTCCAGCCAAGCATTGTTGTGTGCATCTGTAGTCACAGCACTTGAGAGATGGATGAAGGATTTCAGGTTCACGGTTAGCCTGAGGAACATAGTGAATCCCAGGCCAGCCTAAGATAGCTACCAAAACTTTATCTTCAAAAGCAAGACAGAATTATCATCTAAAGGGATGGTTAAGAGCATTTACTGTTCTTCCAGAATACCCAGCACCCCATCAACCTGCTCGCACCCTCCAGGAACAGCAGCTCAGGGACCTGATCCCTCCATTGTCCTCCATGGACAGTCCACGTATGTGTGGCACACACACCAGAACTAAATAAAAACATAACAAAGAACTGGAGTCAGCCTTTGTGTTCCAATCCAATTTTCCATGTTTTCATTGTTTGTATTATGTGCTGCACTTGTGTGTATTTTTAAGGAGCACCGTCTCCTGGCTGTAGAATCATAAAGACATTGTTACAAAATTATGTTTTTAAAATTACAATAGGAAAGAGAGCGTGAAGCAAATAAAACAGAAAAAGTAAAAGAAGCTGAGCTTGAAGCCGAAGTAAAGCTGCTAAGGAAGGAGAATGAGGCCCTCCGCAGGCACATAGCTGTTCTCCAGGCGGAAATCTATGGGGCGAGATTGGCTGCCAAGTACCTGGATAAGGAGCTGGCGGGCAGGTGTGTACTAAACAGCTCTGCTTGTATTCTTAGGTGACAAGCGGTTTACTCATCTCTTACAAATGAACCATTTTACTTTCAGTTATTTTGTGTAGCTGTAGGGTAGCAGTGTTGAATTAATATTGGCAGCATTGTTTATTTCAGATGTGTGGGTATATGTGTGTGTCTGTGTGTGTGTGTAGCTTATGCATATAGACTGATGCTAACTTATTGTGAAGTGCCTGTATCTGCAAAGCAATACTTTTCAGTTATTTCCTGCCTTGACTCTGCAACAGGCAGTGCTCATATGATCATCTGTAAGAAATCCCTTGGTCCTTTACATCTGATCATTTTGGTCCTTCAAAAGTAATTTTATTATACAAGTTAGTTCAGTTGACTTTAATATTGTTAGGGGAATTGGTCTCAAAGTTTGGTGACATGCTAGTATCAAAACATTTTATACTCATTTTAATATCTATTAAGAAATGAGATGAAGCAAAGATATTTTAAATTTATTTTTAGATTTTTAAATTTTATTTTATGTGTATGTGTGTTTTGCCTGCATGTTGTATATATACCATGTATACCAGAAGTCAGAAGAGCAGGTCAGATCACTTGGAGTAAGAGATAGAGATGGTTGTGAGTCACCACGTGGGTGCTGAGAACTGAGCCTGGGTCCTCTTCAGGAGCATTAAGTGCTCTTAACCACTGAGCTGTCTCTCTCCAGCCTGGAAGCAAATCATTTTTGTCATAATGAAATACAAATTTTCTAGTGACCTTTTAAAATAACCACTATGTAAAAATAAACTGTCTTTAAAGGAAATGTTCTTATATGGTCCATGTCGGCTAACTACTCCTATTTAATAGTATCCTGATTCAGTTATGCAAGAAATAAAGCATGTTGTCATTAATTTCAGAAAAATGTTTTCTTAGGTTTATTTAAATTAAGTATATAATTAAAGGAGTTCTCATTTTGCTAAAAAAATTTTTTAGCTGGTTTTCTCTTATAGATGCCTGTCCCTTTTATTTGTACAAATTCAGAGAGGAAAGACCTGGGTATTAGTTTTGTTATTAACTAAAATGTATATAGCAGCTACTTAAATTAGTAATTCTTCTCAATTATCTTAAATATAATAAGCGTACTAAAAGCTATTCTCTTTGCCCCATGTGAAGGGTCCAGCAGATACAGTTACTGGGACGAGATATGAAGGGACCTGCTCATGATAAGCTCTGGAACCAGTTAGAAGCTGAAATACATTTACATCGTCACAAAACCGTCATCAGAGCCTGCAGGGGGCGCAATGACTTGAAGCGACCCATGCAAGCACCCCCAGGCCATGTATGTTCCTGCTTCCCACTTGACCTCTTGGTTTGATTATGAGTCTTCTCTGTTCTTTCTTTCCTTCTACTAGTATTTGAAACCTTTACTCAATGTGTGAAAAGAAGGTTCGCTTATTCAAAGCAGTTACATACTTAAAAGGTTTAGTTACCCAACGAAGTTTTGATCATTTTTCTGACTTAATGTTCTAAGAATGGTGTTTCTGCAGACAGTCCTATCTAGCAAACACATATTGTTTGTATTTTAGATCATATTTTAAAATTTTTCTGTATCATCACTGAGCATACTTAAATTTATTAAAAACTTATTTGTGATAAGTTTAATTTGGGAGAACTTCAAGGGAATTTTTGGTACCTACATCCAAACATAGATTTGAAATACCATTTACAAGCCGGGCGGTGGTGGCGCACGCCTTTAATCCCAGCACTCGGGAGGCAGAGGCAGGCGGATCTCTGTGAGTTCGAGACCAGCCTGGTCTACAAGAGCTAGTTCCAGGACAGGCTCCAAAACCACAGAGAAACCCGGTCTCGAAAAACCCAAAAAGAAAAAAAAGAAAAGAAAAAGAAATACCATTTACATTTATTTGGTCTTTGACTAGATAGAATTTGAAGTCTGTGTCCAGTTTTCTGCTTCCATAGCCATCATTGTACAGGAGCATTCTACCTGGATAAATCCTTATTAAATTTTATTATATAGTGCAGACTTTAGCTATAGCAATTTAATATATTGGGCCAGGCATAGTGGCGCACGCCTTTAATCCCAGAACTTGGGAGGCAGAGGCAGGCGGATCTCTATGAGTTTGAGGCCAGTCTGGTTTACATAGTTTGTTCCAGGACAGCCAGAGATACATAGTGAGACCATATCTTACAAAAAAAAAAATAATAATAAAATAATATATGAAGCAGACTTTTCTATAGTGGTTTGCATATTTTAGTACCATATGAACATGGCCATTGTGTTAGTTATTCTTCTATTGCTGTGATGAAACACTATGTCCAAAACAACTTATAAAAGGAAGCATTTAATTGAGGGCTTACTTCAATTTCAGAGAGTTAATCCATGAACATCTTTACGGAGCACAATGACATGCAGGCATGATGCTAAGCAATAGCTAAGAGATGACATCTGCAGGCAGCAGGCAGAGAGAGGGGGGGGGGGAGAGAGAGGGAGAGAGAGAGACCACACCTCCTAATTCTTCCTTAACAGTCTACCAACTAGGAACCAAACATTCAAATATGTGACCCATTCTCATTTAAATCACCACAGCCTTAAACAGTAAAATAACCTGTTGCCTCCACAAACGTTATTATTACACTTAATGAAGAACAGATCACAGTGCATAGTTATGTCGTTGTCTTTTAGAGCCTGATGTTCTGTGTTAACTTTGAGGTCCAGTAGGTCTGAGGCTAGGTTATAAGGGGACACAGTGGTTGGTGTGGGGTGTATCAGTGATAAGGCATACTCAGCTAGCTTTGTGGCATCACCTTAACTAGTTAGCTAGAAGCCAGAAGACCAAAGTTATTTTACATTAAATGCAGACGTCTTAATTACTCTGATAATTATGGACCTTTTAAGTAAAGTAGTGAACATAATAGTACGGCGATGTGCCCGGCTACTGCAGTCAGAAAGACATAGTAGTGATGCAAGGAAAAATGAGAAAGGCTCATAAATGACATTGGAAAGGAAGAGCAGCTCTGAAAGAAATAGTGTGAGCAGAGTTGGCCTGGGCTGAGTCTTGATAACTGTTAGATAAGGAAGTGAGTAAAGAGGAAGCCTGAGCTTTTGCTTTGGCTAACCAAGTGTTCCTTGACTTTACTGATGAAGGAAGTACCAAAAAATGAAAGTCTGTGGGAGGAAAAATGACATCAGTTCTAGACAAGCAGTGTTTGAGGTGCTGGTGTGACATCTAAGAAATCCATCCAATTGAACCTACGACTGGAATTAAGGAAAGAACTCTTATGTTGGAGAGATATTAGGGAAGCAATATTTCTCTGGTATAATTGAAATCATGGAAGTAAGTAGTCAGCGAAAGGTCTATAAACCAAACAGGAATAGGAGGCCAAGGATAGAAACTTAGTATGGCGGGAGAGTTGGCCCCAAAGAAGTCAGGAACAGTCCGATGTAGGTCACCTGGGAAAGCAGCGCAATAGAAACAAAGGAAAAGAGTGGGTTTCTAAGTGGATATTTATTGGCCTCTTGTCAACTTTCTGCTAGGTAGCGTAGTCACTAAAAGTGTCCATTAGATTTAGCAATATTTTTACAATTGACCATAAAGAAAATTGCAGGCTAGGAAATAATCTTAATCATAGTGATTAATGTAGGAGGTGAGGAAGTAAGCGTGTGCAGAGGACAGAAGATAATGACCAAAAAGACGGGGAGGTGGAAGGGATGTTGGGTTGGGCTCCTTTTCTGTTTGGTTTAGGGGTTTGTCAGTATCTTAAAATTGGAAGATTTTGCCGGGCGGTGGTGGCGCACGCCTTTAATCCCAGCACTTGGGAGGCAGAGGCAGGCAGATCTCTGTGAGTTCGAGGCCAGCTTGGTCTACAAGAGCTAGTTCCAGGACAGGCTCCAAAACCACAGAGAAACCCTGTCTCGAAAACAAAAACAAAAAAATTTGGAGGATTTTAATTGGTTAGAATTATTTACCTGCTGAGTTGAAAAGGAGTTTAGGAGAGAGAAAAGGATCAAAGATACCAGAGGGAGTCGAGTGGGCCAGTGCAAAAAGTGTTTGCTTAGCATGCAATAAAATCTTAGTTTTGAACTTAAAAAAAAGGTAAGGGAGGTCAAAGAAAGCACAGTTAAAGGAACTGTTTTTATTTAGCAGGTAGGTTCTAGAGCTCTGGAAAATCAGAGAGTAATTAGTCATTCAAATTGAAAAAAATTCTCAATTCTAAAAATCAGTTAGCATTTATATGGGATATTAAGATATTTTCTAGTGAAGATATATGGTTACTACATTATTCCTTGAAGATACTTATTGATTCCTGGTAATTGTATAATGTCTTATAATCTAAACATATTTATTTACAAAAGGTGAGAAAAAAATACCTTAAAATTTGCCATACCTATTCAACAGCATTTTCATCTTCTAATGTGCTGTTTATCTATACCAGGAGATTGATAATGATTTCTAAAAGCAAGTTATGTATTGTAAGTTCTGTTTGGGTTGTTATTTAAACACTACATCTTTTTTCTTTTTTTTTCTGCAATAGGATCAAGACTCTTTGAAGAAAAGCCAGGGAGTTGGTCCAATTCGAAAAGTTCTCCTCCTTAAGGAAGATCATGAAGGCCTTGGCATTTCAATTACAGTAAGAAGTAGTGCTTCCGGGTTCTCTATGGACAGGGGTCTGGTAGAACCCGGCTCCTTTGGGAAGCAAAGTGTTCTATAGCTCAAAACAACTAAATTTGTCAAGACTAAGGCAGCAACACTTTTGAGTAAAACCTTCTCTGGGTATAAAACTTGGATAAAAAAAGAGCAAATAGGAGTCATTTTGTTTCATATTAGTGATTCATTTCAGTTTTCATTTGAGACTGTACAATATCAGTTCATTTGTTTTCTGGTTTTACCTAATGGAAAAAAAAAAAAAAAGGAAAGATTTAACCACTGGGTGGTGGTGACTCATGCCTTTAATCCCAGCACTTGGAAGACAGAGGCAGGAGGATCTCTGTGAGTTCAAGGCCAGCCTGGTCTACAGAGCGAGTTCCAGGACAGTCATAACTATTACTATTACACAGAGAAACCCTGTCTCAGAACTCCCCCCCCCCAAAAGATTTAACCAATATTTATTTACTTATTAAGTATATACTTAAAAAAAAAATGCCCTTGGGACTGGAGAAATGGGCCAGTGGTGAAGCACAGTGGCTGCTCTTTGAAAGGACCCAGGTTCAGTTCCCAGCACCTGCATGGCAGCTCATAACTGTGGGTAACTCCGGTTCCAGGGGACCTGACTTCCTAGGCACCTGGCCTGAATATGTTATAAAGTCATTACATAGGCAAAACACCAATATACATAAGTTTTTTTTAAAATAGAAACAATATACACAAGCTGTATAAAGTGAGACCAGTTAGCAATTACTATATTTCCTCAGTTCAACATTATATATTTTTCCTTTTTTGAAATTGAGGATTTATACTACATTTTTAAAATTGTCTTAGTTAAAGCGGTACATGATGGTACATGCCTTTAATCCCAGCACTTGTCAAGCAGATCCAGGGGATATCTGTGAGTTCAAGGCCAGCCTGGTCTACATACCAAGTTCCAGTGGGAGACCCTGTGTATGATTATACATAAAATAAAATTGATTCTTCTCATACATACTTTAGTCAGTGTTCTATTGCTGCGAAGAGACTCTGACTGAGGCTGAGGCAACTCATGAGAGAAAATACTTACTTGGGGCTTGTTTACAGTTTCACAGGTTTAGTTCATTATCATCATGGTGGGGAGCATGGCAGCAGGTACGGCACTGGAGCAGTCGCTGAGCAGAGTCACTGGCCTGGCTTGGGCTTCTGAAACCTCAG
The DNA here is from genome assembly GCF_950005125.1 of Chionomys nivalis. Classification (NCBI taxonomy): domain Eukaryota; kingdom Metazoa; phylum Chordata; class Mammalia; order Rodentia; family Cricetidae; genus Chionomys; species Chionomys nivalis. The sequence goes on from NC_080087.1 coordinate 48,687,762, forward strand.
AGTCCATCCCCAGTGACACACTTCCTCCAGAAGGCCACACCTACACCAACAAGGCCGTACCTCATAGTCCTTATAATAATAATAATAATAACAACAACAGTTCTGCTCCCTGGTGACTAAGCATTCAATTATATGAACCTATGGGAGCCTTTCTTATTCAAACCATCACAGTACACAACAATTTAGATTTGATAAAAGTTCTGTGGAAAAGCCAGGCAGTGGTGGTACACGCCTTTAATTGGGAGGTAGAGGCAGGCAGATCTCTGTGATTTTGAGGCCTGGTCTACAAGAGCTAGTTTAGGACAGGTTCTGAAAGAAACTACAGAAAAACCCTGCCTTGAAAGGAAAAAAAAAAGTGCTATGGAAGGGCCCACAAGATGGCAAAAGTACTATGGAACACTGGTATATAATTTGCTTTTAACAGATTTTGGGGTCCATAATGATTTCATAAAATTTAATGTTTTTAGTCATTGAATGTGGAGGTGCCTCTTTGGTAGCATGTAAAATTTTACTTGGTATTTACAGAGACCCTCTGCTTATTGAAATGAGTTGTTAAGAAAATGTCTTGTCTCTGAGATGGTCTGTAGCTATTTTATAAACTATGAACTAACTAATTGCCTTTGATATTGTTATTGTTAGGGTGGGAAGGAGCATGGTGTTCCCATTCTCATCTCTGAGATCCATCCAGGGCAGCCCGCTGATAGATGTGGAGGACTGCATGTTGGAGATGCTATCCTGGCAGTGAATGGTGTTAACCTAAGGGACACAAAGCATAAAGAAGCTGTAACCATACTTTCCCAGCAGGTGAGTTCTCTTTATAATTAAAACTGGACTGGCATAGATCTTGTTTCCGTTCCTTGAAGCTTGTAGATGTCGTTTGGTCACATTTGCTGAAAAGGACAGTTACGTTTATTCCTTTCCAAAGCTGCTTAACTTTGGACAGATTACATAAAATAAGTCCTCTCTGCGGCAGTGTCATCAGTACAGTTGAAATGAAACCATAGGGTGTGTGATGATACTCAGAACAGGATAGGTAGTTAGGAGCATGATTGGCAGCATCACAGTAATATGGGGTGTAAGAGGAAGGACTGCTGGGAGAAGACTGGTTTAGTCACATGATTGTAACTGAAAGGACCCTTCGCGTTTCTCTAGCCCAATTTTCTTATTTAACATAATGAAGCTGGGTTGAGAGTTGGCTTAATAGTTAAGGATTCTTGCTACTCTTGCAGAGGATGCAGATTCGACTCAACACCTACATGATCCTGAATAATTCCAGTTCCAGGGTCGATCCTAAGCCCTCTTCTGGTTTCCAAGGGCACAGACATTCATGCAGGCAAAATACTAGTATATGAATAATATAAAATGATAGTGATAAATATTAAAGTAGCTAAGCTGAAATTCTTCGAGAATAAAGGATGTGTTCAGAGTTGCCTAACAAATGAAATTATAGAATAAGAATCCATATTTAGGGACTGAAGAGATGGCTCAGCAGTTAAGAGAACTGGCTACTCATACAGAGGACTCGGGTTCAATTCCCAGCACCCACATGGCAACTCATTCCTGCCTGTAATTCCAGTTTCAGAGTATCCCACACCCTCACACAGATATACATGCAGGCAAAACTCTAATAAAAAGAAAAAAAGAATCCATATTTAGATACAGATTTGTATCTCATGTTCTTAAAACCTCTGTTTTCCTCTGAGAATAGGGTTGAGGGAATTAGAACAATAGGGTGTGGGTCATTGACATGTATTCTAGTTTAGAGCAATCATAGTTGAATGTGATTATATGAATAATTAGCTCTACATGAAGCACGGAACATCTCTGTGACATTGTTTAAATAGCTTCAATAAAGGGACGGCCTACTGATAAAGGTTTTTTTAAGAGAGATCTTCTATATTAAGCCTGAAATTTGTGTTTGTATGTATTTCTAACCTTTGATACTGTGACGGAGCATTGTCACCTACAGAGTTTACTTTTTGGAATCACACAATGGAGTTTTAAAAATGACAAAAACAGTCTTGCAATGTTTTAAGTAAGTTTGTAGTTTTGTGTTGGGTCACATTCATAGGTATCCTAGGCACATGTATGTGGGCCGTAGGCTAGACATGGGCATGCCTTTGAGAAGACCACATTATCAATCTACCTTCACGCATCTTATTTTTAATTATGTGGGTGCTGGGACTCGAATCTGGGTTCTCTGCAAGAGCAGCAAGTGCCCTTAACCACTGAGCCATCCCTCAGCCCATCTTCATTCTGTTAAATAAACTAGGCTAGAGGAACGCTAGGGGTCCTTCAATTACAGTCATTGTGACTAAACCAGTCTACTCCCAGCAGCCCTTCCTCTAACGCCCATGTTACTGTGATGCTCTGTCATTTATATGAGAAAGGGTGCTGCTGTAGTCTCTTGAGTTAGTGTGTTCTGGGTTCAGCTTGACGATGTGTCAAGCATAAAAACTGGCTGAAGAGCAGCTATGGGAAAGGAGCTGTGGGTAGGTAGTAGAGAGTGTCAAACACATAGTCTGTAGACATTTCTCAGGGGTAGCACCAGGAAAGCAGAGCGCCAAAGACACTAAGTGGATGGCACACAAAACTGGCATATTCTGTGTTTTCAGAGTTACAAACACAAAACTAGGATGTGGTGACTATAGTCTCAGTAAATGACAGTTATACCTTGGGAATTTTCTTTACCTTAGAATTACTATAATTTTATACTCAAGCCTAAAGTAGTTATTAAAGAATAGCAATAGAAATATTGCATCTAGCCTAGCACAGTGAAATGAGTAAGGACTTCACAGCCAAATTGCTATTTCTTTATGCTTGCTTGTTATATGAGGAAAGCTATGTGTTCTCTTCAATACTCACCAAGGCTTCTCATTTACGAGAAGAGCATGGGAATGCTCTGGGAATCAATAAAAGCTCTAATTTTATGCAATAAATATAGCAATTACTGTTATTACTACATAAATACTTTTATTAATACTTATCTCATTTAAAAGTTTTTCTTTTAAACAAAAGTTGAAGAATTAGAAAAAAGTTGTGTGTACTAATTCACACCCAATGTGAAATCTAAGGCAGGAGGATTGCTACAAGTTTGAAGCTAGTGAGGTTGAGTTGAGTTCCAGGCTGGCGTAGGCTACAGAATAAGTTCCTACCTCAAAGGGAGAACAATAAATCACAGCATTTCTTTTTAACTGTTTGACACCCTTGTATGCAAGTTTATTTAATATCTGCTTAAATAGATTTGCTAAATTTCTGGTAAAGTGCAAGATGACTTGCATTTGTTCCAGTATTCTGTAAATTTCATAGTTAAGCTTCCTTTTTATTTTAGATACATTATTTAAAATACTGTGGTCAGGCCAGGCATACACCAACAATCCATTTTCCTAAGAGGTGGAGGCAGAAGGCTGGAGAGATGACTCAGCGGTTAATGGCTGCTCTTCCAGAGGTCCTGAGTTCAATTGCCAGCAACCACATGATGCCTCACAACCATCTGTAGTGGGATCTGATGCCCTCTTCTGTCATAAAGTTGTACATGCAGACAAAGCACTTATATACATAGAATTAAAAAAAAAAAGTAGAAGCGGGAAGATTAGGAGCTGAAGCTCATACTCAGCTGTGTGCGGATTCAAGGCCAACCTGGTCTGTTTGAGACTTTGTCTTGAATGAATGAATCCTTTGCTCAGTAGAAGGCCCTGTAACCGTAGAAAGAACTCCCTCGTAGAGGAAATCCACAGAGAGTCTGGCCATCATGGCCTCCTGCACTTGCAGCTCTTGAGATGTAGAATTTCATAGCTGACTGGAAAGGAGCAGTACCTGCCATCTCCTCCCGGGATCTGTTCCCAAAGACTGAGGATTGTGTCTCGATGATGGTCACAGTGATCTGACTTTCTGTCTTTACCTGTTTTAGAGGGGAGAGATTGAATTTGAAGTAGTGTACGTGGCTCCTGAAGTGGATTCTGATGATGAAAATGTCGAGTATGAAGACGAGAGTGGACACCGGTACCGTCTGTATCTTGATGAGTTAGAAGGAGGCGGTAATGCTGGTGCTAGTTGCAAAGACAGTGGTGGTGAAATGAAAGGATTACAAGGTAAAAATTGCTCTAATTTTATTACGAATATTTTGAAATGTGAAAGCCTCTGTGTTCGTCATTTTGATGCTGAAGAATGAAAGGAATGACTAGTCACTCTGGAAGTTTTATTATGCACCTCTAAGTTACATGTTTTCTTTTTCTTTTTACACACCAATCACAGTTTTCCCTCCTGCCTTTCCTCCCATTCCCTCCCCAATGCCAGTTGTTTTTGTACATTGCTTTTTAATATTCCACTTGATGAGATGCAAGTACACATGTCACTTCCCATCGCTTACCCAGCTTACATATGTAGCTTCACCTTGAACAAATACTCTTAGCAAGTATTGCACTGCTTAGGTTCCGAGCCTTTTTTGGAGGAATGACTGACAGATGTTGGTTATTCAGACTGTTGGGTGGCTATTGTCTTAAAATTTTTCAGTCTGTTACTTTAGAGAACACAATTGAGAGTATTTATTGCCAGAAATAACACACGAGCTCTTAAGTGAAAATTAGTGTTTTGTAGAACATAGCATCCATCCCCATGAACTTGACTGGTTCCCATATGTAAGTTTGTAAGGAGCTGGAGGGACACACTGATGAGAGTAATTCTTACATAATGCAATAAAGTGTGTCAGCTTTTGAATTGCTACTTATTTCAGCAATCCAGCGTTTTTCATATGACCCATATGTGATTTTACAAAATTCTGTGTGTTCACCTTCATGTGTGTTTGTAATGCCTGAATCCCACCTTGTTAGATTTCTGTGTAATACTAAACAATATTGACAGTTATTTAAAAAGACACTTAAAATTCTCTTTCCCAGCTACAGGTCTATGAAGCTGGTTCTGCATGCACTTATAAGAAAGTAAACTAAAACCTAGAGGCAAATCTAGCTGTCTTCTGTAAAGCCAACAGCTACTGGGGCTAGAGAGATGGCTCAGAGGTTAGGAGCACTTGCCACTTTGTGGAGGACTGGAGTTCAGTTCCCAGCACCCACATTTTTTGTTTTTGTTTTTGTTTTTTTGAGACAGGGTTTCTCTGTTGTTTTGGAGCCTGTCCTGGAACCAGGCTGGTCTCGAACTCACCCTAGCACCCACATTGTGCAGCTCACAGCCTAATGTAACTTCAGCTCCAGGGGGGGAATCGGATGCCCTCTTCTCGCCTCCACAGGCATGTAGACACATGTGTGCATACATATACACATAAGCAAAAATAAATCTGTTAAAACTGTTGTTTTTATGAAATGAATAGCAAGCAGCACCACTTAGGCTGAGACAGTTGAAACTAAGCTTGAAGCCAGTCTGGTCTACCAAGTGAGTTCCAGGACAGCCAGACTTGTATGCTTAAACTGTCTTGAGGAGGGAGAGGGCCACACAATGGACATGGATGAACTATTGTGGAATTTTGTCAGAACCTTACAGTGTTGAGCTGCGATCCTGTGCTTCCGTTATCTTTTTACGATCATGGGTATTAGAAAATCTGTTCACAGGACAGGCTCCAAAGCCACAGAGAAACCCTGTCTCGAAAAAACCAAAAAAAAAAAAAAAAAAAAGAAAATCTGTTCAACTTGGACAGTAGTGGAGCACACCTTTAATTCCAGCACTCGAGAGGGGCAGCAGAGGCAGGTGGATCTCTGAGATCAAGGCCAGCCTGGTCTACAGAGTTAGTTCTAGGATAGCTAGGACTACACAGAGGAAACCTGTTTTGAAAAGCCAAAAATACATGTTTCTTACTTTTTGTTATGGCTGAGGTTAGAAAACTTCTGTTACCTATGTAAACTGCAAGCACTTAAATCATGAAATATGACTCAGCCAAAATGTGTGCCATCTTGATATTACTGTTAACTGAGCCAGATGATGAAAGTTTATCTTTGTTAGGTTTGAGGTCTTCCTATGACTCTTAAATTGGCCAGGGACTCATTGTATAGACCTGGCTGTCTTTGAACATGGGATCTTTCTGCCTTAGCCTACCATGTGCTACCATACCTGACTAAAACACATCTATTGATTATTGTTTAATATAGACCTTTCTTAGCTTACTTAATAGGCAATAGGTTGTAGTCAATCAACCATATTTACTTACAATCCTGTTATTTGTTAGGTAAATTAACCAAAATTTGTTTTAATCTTGCCGACAAATTTAATGTTTAGCAGGCAACTGGCCTGTAGTTTAATGACCTGAAATAATGTGGAAGCAAAATATAGAAATCAAAATATTTGCATTCCAGTAGATAGTTATATAAGTAAAATTGAATTTTTTTTTTTTTTTTTTTTTTTTTTTTTTGGTTTTTCGAGACAAGGTTTCTCTGTGGTTTTGGAGCCTGTCCTGGAACTATCTCTTGTAGACCAGGCTGGTCTCGAACTCACAGAGATCCGCCTGCCTCTGCCTCCCGAATGCTGGGATTAAAGGCGTGCACCACCACCGCCCGGCAAAATTGAATTTTTTATTTTAGTTTGTCAACCCTAAGTTATTTAGAAAACTAGATAGATTTATTCCACAACTTTCAGGTAGCTTCAATAGCTAATACTTTATGTGTTTGGTGTTTGCTATCAGCTATAAATATAATAGTGTTCCCTTAAACACTATTAATTTGATAAGACAGTGTTAGTTTGCCACATATCCCTGCTAATAATTTTTTTCTCAGTAAAATTATAAAACTTAAACATATTTTCAGGCAAATATTCCTGATTTTTCTTCTGTTGCTTTCTTCCAGGATATAAGAAGACAGTGAGTGAGGCACATGAGAATGGGGACATGGGGGCTTCGGGCGAAAGCCCTCTGGATGATGGCACCGCAAGAGCAGCCGATCTGCAGAGCCTGCATCATAAAAAGGCTTACTAGTCCATCCCCAGGCATTTGTCAGACTCGCAGAATCCGGGGCACTAGGGAAAATGGTGGCAAAGATTGTACAAGATCAAGGGAGGCTGTGTGTTGCCTAAAGACAGGCGGGAACCTCAGGGCTTCGTGTGAGCAATTCTAAGTGCATACACCCCTGTTCTCTGTGGTATACCTTAATTAGCTATTGCATGGAAGGCATTTTTGATTTTCCTGGACTCTAAGCACCAAAGCATGTGTTTCCCAAGGGGTATTACTAGGCTCTTAAGTGCCAAGTGGATGCTATTTCATTTGGCTCCTTTTCATATTTAAGAGGACAATGCTAACTGGATTTTCTAAGTACCCTTTAAATACAGCAGAGTAATTGAATCCAAATCACATATTCCCTAAGGATAAACTGTAGACTTTCAGATGGCAGAACTTGACTCACGGAATTGCAGAAATCTAGGTTGACATTTTTGCTTAACTGAAAAATTTGTTTCGGGTTTTTTAAAAAAAGTGTATTGTACATTCCTGTTATCTAAATTAATTCATGATCATTTATTATAACGAGTTTGCTATCCAGTTTATTCAACTGCAGTACAAAATTGTTTTCTTTAGGCAATCCTGTATCAATCAATGCTGCAGTAGAAATAGTTTCTGAAAAGTTACAGTGCATTTGACTTTGGGTTTTTAAAGGAAACACAGATGAGTGTAAAATACCTGTTGTCAATTATGTTGATTGTGTGCATGGCACTGGAACATCACACTATCAGTGTTGGGTCTCAGATGTTCATACGTTTGAGTTGTTCGTAAGTTTCGTCTTGTGATGGTCAGGACACATTACTATGTTGTGAAATACATTGTGTTCAAGCTGCAGTTTGCTTTAAGTACCTGACTTGCCAATCATTTAAAAAGCCAGGAGCTAAAGTGGGCAAGATGAGGTAGAGACATTTTGGTACAGTAACTGTACTGATTTTCATATCAGTATATGTTTGACTAAAGCAATACTCGTGTGCAAACTCTGTAAATGTGTTGGTTCTCTTGTATCAGAACTAAGCAGAGTGCCTGTTCCCTCCTTCCTGACCCACAGCCCATTGCATCTTGCTGGGCAAAGTCAAATACTGTATTTAAGGAGGTGGTGAATTTTGCTATGTCACTGTTTGAAAGAATTTACACCTAGGGGAATACTAGGTGGGAGAAGCTTCCATAGAAGGCTTTTAGGATATTATCATTATCTCCTTTCTTGGTATGCTTGATTTCCCAGATACAGTATATATTTGTTCAAAGTTAAATCTATAAAATGTATATACTTTATTTTGTGATTTCACTATTTATAAATTTAGTTTGTAAGTGTTGCTCATTTCTGGTCTGTGTGGGTGGTTTCATCCTTCAGAGTATCACCATGTTAACTGGTCACTAGAAGTGCACTTCACCTGTATTTTGTTACTGCGGCTGAGATACTTTGTAGTGTAACATTACTTGTAAGCAAGGTTAGTATTTTAATTGTACAGATGAATAAAAAAGTTACATTATTGTTTGCTCCTGACAGGCTGGTAGGCCTCTTAAAAGAAAGATTGTTTTTCCTCATGTATTTCTCCCATGCCAAACACATATCCCACTGCATGGCTTGAGATCTTTAAAGTAGGTGGTAGCTCGTATATTCAGTTAGGTTAAAATATCCATGATAACAGATCTGAAAACACTTTTACTATAACATGAAACCATGTTGTTTCTGTATTCTTTCAACATACATTGCCAGGGCTCCCCCCCCCCCCCCCCCCCCGCCCAAAGAATATGCCTTATATGTATGACTGAATCTTTAGGAAATGTAAGCTATAATCCTTTGGATTTTTTCTTAAGATCTGCACAATAAATGGATAAGATTTTTAGAAACTAGATGGTCATTTTCATATATCCCCTATGAGAGACTGTGTGAGATGGTTACATTGTATATTTAGCAAGAGTAGTTTATGTTTCTGCAGGTCAATGGCCTTTACTCCTCTACTTCATGGTTTGGGAACCCATGAGAGTACATTGGCTTGAACATTGCTGTGAACATCCTGGCACTTTCCCGGGCATAGTTGGGAGTTTATTTTAGATTATGTGGTCATTAGGGCTAAACTGAGTATTTAACTAAACCTTTTCCAAGACACTAAATGAAAAGTGGTTTTTCTGTTTCACATTAATAGCAAAGATGCCCATATAACACTGAAGCTTCTTGGACAAAACCAAAAAGTCGGGGGTGGGGGGAACTATTACAAAGCCATAACAGTGAAAACATGAAAGAAAGGGAAATTGTTGAGTAGAACCTGAGGTGTGTATGCAGATACATTCAGCTTAACATGGGAAATGGTCTGCTGCTGCTTTCTGTTCTGAGCATGATTGTTAAACTAAGTTTAAGAAAGATGAAGCCTGTTGATTAGAATTGCACAATTACAAGATGACACAACCTGTCCATGGTGCTGGAATATTCCCACAGCAGTGGGCTTACGTTGTTTTCATATTTTAAAACAAAAATATATTGGTTCACATGTAAGGTGATTTATGATAAATGTATTATATCTAGTTAAATTGAGCATCATCTTAATTAGCCTGTAAATAAAAATATCCTCTTCTACATTAAAGTGGTATTGATCAGATTTGAAGGAAAATAAATTTTTTTTCCTTTCATTCACATTAAATATTTTGGTTTATTGTGGGTTCTAAGTAGCCTCCATGACTTGTACCAACATCTTATGTAATATTCAAAGGTCGAATCCAGATTCTGGAGTAGAATATTATGGGATGGATAGGAATTAATTGTTGAGTATTAACTGTTTCATCTGAATTGGTTAAAGATATGGTAGTTCAAAGGAACTTCGGAGCAACTCTCGGCCAGTAGTCTATTTGTTTTGTTTTCTTCTTTGTTTGGGAGTTTTTTTTGAGACAGAATTTCTCTCTCAGTTCTGGAACTCACTTCATAGGCCAGGCTAGCATGAATTCACAGCGGTATGCCTGTCTCTGCCTTTGCTGGAATTAAAAGTGTGCACTACAGTCTATTTTAAACCATTAGCAGAAAGCAGGAACCCTAGTCTCTTTGGCTTTGTTTTATATTACATTCTTGAAAGTTAATATTACATAACGAGGACAGTCTTGATAAAAGTGTAAACCGAATCCTATTAGTATTGGAAAGCAAATTCTGCCATGGCAACCTCTAATTTAGAATTTTCCAGATGATGTGTGAAATAATTTTTGGTAAACGTTTATAAACTCCTCCCACCATCAGTCACTGTGATTTAGTCCTGACATCTGTATGTACTCTGGGGGGACTGAAGCCACCGACCGCTTCCTTAAGTTCTCTGAGGAAGAGTTTTTTCCCAGGATGTTGTTTAGCCTGTGAGATAATAAAAAGTGACCTTCATTTTCGTTGTTGATCCATGTCGTGTTTTAGAGAAATTACAGTCTACATGCTATTGGTTATAAACATTTTCTTTAACAATAGTAAATCTTTTTAGGTTATCTTGAACCATAACCACCCTTGCGGCAGCCATGAGAACACATCTCAGATTATCTCCAGCGGGAAGATGTTTAGCTGTCTGGAGACCTAGCTGCCTCCCTTTGGAATTGTCTGTGTTCAGGCGGAGGCTGTGCTGTTTCGGGCGGCTGATGGTCGGTCAGTGACTGACCACGACCGAGATCCCGTGAGGCGTGGGGATTGAAGTTGCAGTCACACATCCCTTCCCCCGCTCCAGTCACGCACCGGCTTTGTGGGCTGGTTCCCTCCACCATCCCCACCCGTTTCTCTTTACCAGTGTTGTCACTAGTAGACCTGTTTGGCATAGAGAATGCCTTTTTCTTGTCGGTATCTTCTTTGAATGGAACCGTGAGTAACACCTGCAGACCAGGAGTGAAGAAATAGGTCTTAGATTGGGGGTGAGGAGCTGCTCATCGTTCCAGAGTAAGTAGGATGGTTTAATTGGACAACTCTAGTGCTTGCACGGGCATGACTTTGTTGCTGACTGTTTCAGAGACAGTATACAGAACACTCTTAGCTTAGTGGACAAAGATGTGTTGTCCTTAGAGAGGGCCACTTGATGTGGCTTCGGGTGCTAGGAGGTTCACATGTCTGAAATGTTTGCATCAACAGCAGAATTTGTGTTTGACATTTGCTTTCCTTCCGGGCATTTGGAATTTTGGTACACGCTAGGCCTACTAACTGACTATAAAATGTGGTCTAAACAAATCTTCGAGAAGCCCATACCCTTACTGTTGGGTTTATCTGTCTTCTGAGCTCATGTTTTCTTGTTTGTGTGCTTAAACCTATATTAAAATATATTTAGTAAACCCTAACTCTGATCATAAAAATTAGTTTTAGAAATAATGCTTTAGGCCCAGGCAGGCTTCGCTGGTGAATGGCGCTTGGTGCTTGAGGATGGTGCGAACCTGCCCAGCAGTGTTGGGAGCAGGTTGGACTGCACGTGGGCCTTTTCTCTGTGCTGGGTTTGTTTGTGTTCTTCTCTTACAAATCAAAGTTATGAGCCTGATCCTGTACTTGGTCCTGTGACCCTTTAGCAAGTCAGTCAATTAGAGGTGTGTCCTGGAGACTCCTCAGACAGTAACTAGGGAAAGATCCACAAGGAGAATTCTCTGGGATATTCAGCAATTTGGACAATTAGAAAAGCATTTCTATAATAGTGTCAGACAGCGGAAGTGACTGTTCCCGCTAGTTCGTGTTGGTGAACTGATGATAAATGAGCGGTGGGGAGGCTGTGATCAGATTGTCAGTGTCTCAACAGTAGAGATTGTCAGCGCCTCAACAGGAGAGCGAGGCCCCCAAGGTGAGAGGACTGAAGGAGGGCGGCCAGTTGTGCTTTCATAGACCATCTTCCTTAAAGAGAGTGGGGAAACCTAGAACCTTGAAATACATGGAAACATTTGAGTGGATGTCCCTAGGCTGGTGACCGCTGGCCCTCTTGTAAAGGTAGCCCACCCTTCCTATTAAAACCTCATACCAGCCCCCCATATCTTGAGATAGTAGTAGCCCCGCTCACTCTGCTGCCTGGCATGCAACAAGGGTTAAGGCCTAGCAAAGATATGCAATGTAAGGGAAAACTCCACAACAGGTAATGTTAGAATTAAGCTGGCATAGTGGCACACTCCTGTAAACCCCATCACTGGGCCACTCTGGAATACATAGTGAGCCCCAGGACATCCCAACCTATGCAGAGTGAGACCCTATTTCCTCCACTACCTAATATTACAATTAGCATAGTCTACCAAGAGCCAGTGGAGTACTCCAGGGATGGGATGATAAGAGGGTGTGGTCAAGAAAGAAAAAGAAATAAGAATGTGTAGCCAATAAGAAAGAATCCTAGTTGCAGGGAGGGGGGATTGATTAACTTTGGAAAAGGATGTTTATGAGGAGCATACTTAACCACAAGGACACAGAACTCAGGAGGGAAAAGAGAAGAATCACTGGATATAATTTTGTCCCCCCCCCCCAAAACAGATATGTTAATACAAAACAGATTAAGACAACGCGTCTGGCATATAAATGTTTTTACAGCTTACCACAAATGTGAAATAAGTCTAAGTTTCTGACCTAGTTACTTTCCTGTTGCTATGGTAAGACACCATGATCAAGGCAACTTAGCAGAAGAGTTTATTTGGGGCTTACATTTTCAGCGCCCATGCCATCATGGCAGAGAGCGTGGTAGCAGGCAGGCGGGCATCACGCTGGAGCAGCATCCAGGAGCTATGTATTGACAACAAGCATGAGGGGGAGAGCTAATTGGGAATGAATGAACTTTTGAAACCTCAAAGCCCAACAGTGACACATCTTAGTCCTTCCCAAACAGTTCTACCAATGTAACTAAGTATTCAAATACGTTAGCCTGTGATGGCCAGTCTTATTCAAACCACAATATGTTAGCCTATGAGGGCCATGCCTACTCAGACTACCACATCTTGTATATACCTACTTAAAATAACCTCAAAATATATAAAGGGAGGGGTCAGATGACTCAATGGGTAAACGCATTGGCCTTAAACTTGATGACTTGAGTTCGATCCCTGGAAACCACAATGAAGGAAGACATTCAACTCTTGAAGGTTATTCTCTGACCGCCACACAAAAGTCATGGCTCACACTATGTATGTGCGTGTGCATGCACACACACACACACACACACACACACACACTAATAAAATAATACATTTGAATTTGTATAGTTATCAAAAATTGGTAGAACCACAAAAATTATAAAATCCATCGTAGCAATACTTCAAAAGAGATCAAGATTTGAACAAGGTTTTGCTTTAAATCTTAAAGTTAATCTTAAAACCGTATTTTTTTTTTTTTTGCATTTGATAAAAGACGACCTGTAGTTTCTAATGAGGAAGATAGGTGAATGGTCTGTATCAAGGAAACTTGAGTAAATGTAAGACACTAAAAGGGATTGTTGTTTTAGAAAAGTAGGTGCAATTTGAGAAAGTGCCAGTAGGGGGCAAAAGATTCCAAAAACTACTGGGCTAGATGGCTTTTTTGAGGATCCTTAGATAAACTAGACTCATTCTAAGGATGAATAAGTTGAAGTTTGGAGAAGTTATGTCGTTCAAGGTTACCCAGTGTCAGTCATGATTTAAATTCCTCTCTTCACTCTTTAATAAGCCACGGAGAGAGAAAGGGAACTACAGATGAATCACAGGCTTTCAGTGTTTCATTTCATTAACATTTTCATTTTTCCTAAATGGTGCAAGGACTGATGAAGCCTGGGTTTGGAACAGTTTTACTTTTTTTTTTTAAATGGTGATCTAGAACTGTAAGTTGATAAAATAGAGGCAGATCCAAGGTTCAGGAGCATCCTCAGCTACATCATGAATTCCCTGCCCCCTGACCTATATGGGACGCTGTATCCAAAAGCAAAGCCAAAAGGACAGAATGGCATGCTTATCTGTAATCCTAGAACTAGGAATGTCCTGGAGACATAAATGACAGAATGAAATCTATGCTCCCATGATAGCACCTATGAGATCAGAACTGTCTATGTGTGTCTGGTCATCTGTGCTAATACTCAGGCCACAGGAAACCTGTTGTTCTGTGCTCACCTGCTAGTCCAGGCTTAGCTGTGGAGAGCTCATCAGAATGCCTCACTTGGGCTGGAGAAATGCCTCGGTGGTTAAGCGCATAGGCTGTTCTTCCAGAGGTCTTGAGTTCGATTCCCAGCACCTATATGCTGGCTCACAACCATCTGTAATGAGACCTGGTGTCCTCTTCTGAACTTTAGGTGTACATGTGGGCAGAATAGTGTATATATAATAAATAAATCTTAAAAAAAAAAGTTACACTCACTCACCCTGTTCTACACACTGAGGCCACACTCAAAAAGTGCTGTCTTAAACTCCCTTCTTTCATTAGAAGGAGCGAAGACATGCAGAGAAGAATGTAATGGGTGAAGAAGCATTGTATGAAGAGGCTGTGTGTGGTCACATAGGCTTATAATCCCAGAACTTGGGAGGCAGAGGCAAGCAGTTCTTTGTAAGTTTGAGACCAGCTACGCAATGAGAGCCTGTTTCAAAAACAAGCTAGCAAAAGGATTGCTATCCATAACTATGGTGGTTTAAATGAGAATGACCTCCATAGTTTTGTATATTAGAATGTTTCATTGGACTGCTTAGGAAGTAATTTTGTGAAGGAAGAGGCATGGTGCATGTATGGAGGTTGCAGAATAACTTGCAGGTAGTCTGTTCTCTCTTTCATCGTGTGGGACTTGGGGATTGAACTTGGGTTTTCAGGCTTGATGGCAAGTGCCTTTAACCCCTGTAGTGGGTAAAGGTTTTAAACTAGCACACAAAGCAATGGTTCTTTTGTTTTGTTAATGTTGTTTTTAAATCATTTATTTTTACTTTATATGCATTGGCATTTTGCCCGCATGTATGTGTGTCTGTGAGGGTGTTGGGTCCCCTGGAACTGGAGTTAACAGACAGTTGTGAGCTGCCATGTGGGTGTTGGGAATTAAAACTGGGATCCTCTGGAAGAGCAATCTGTGCTATTAACTACTGAGCCATCTCTCCAGCCCTGGTTCTTTGTAGTTCACAAATGTGGTTTGAAGACAAGCCTTCCATCCATGCTAAATGGGCCTCTGAAAGTCAGGGCACTCATTTAGTGTAGATCATTAAGAGTTGGTAATAGCAGAAGTGAGGGAGCTTTCATTCCAGCGACTATAAATCCAACCACACTTAAAGGCAGGCTATGGTCATATGTGCCCGTCCTAACATGGGAAGCAGAGACAGGCCATCACAAGTTCAAGGTTATCTTTAACTACACCGAGTCTACACCAAGATATTTTGTGGTACATCAGGGTCTAACACAATAAAATAAAAATAATATAAAAAAAACATTTTTTGTTCCTTTGTTTTGTTTTCGAGGCAGGGTTTCTCTGTGAGCCTTGGCTGTCCTGAAAATTGCTCTGTAGACCAGGCTGGCCTCAAACTCAGACACCCATCTGGCTCTGCCTCCCAAATGCTGAGATTAAAGACTTACACCACCATGGCCTTTTTCTGTTTTCCCTAAGAGCTAGAGATGGCAGGTGGAATATAGCTTGTCATTAATTTTAAGGGGAAGAGGGTTCAAGTCACCTTTGCAACAGAAGAAGGCCCTGTATGATTCTGGAAAGATTTGGGGAGTCCTAACATAGGGATAATTTCTATCAGACACTGGGAACTTTTGTGAGCTTTTCTGTTGTAGTGAGGAGGCTTCCCTCTATTCGAGGAAATTGTCTGTAAACTCTGTGAACATATGCACCTGGCTGTCAAGGTTTATAAAATAAAGTTTAATTGCCATTCTTTCTCTGCAGAGGTCTCTAATACTGGACAGTCTTTCAAAGTTGAAGAGTTAGCCAGGCATAGAGGTACACACATTTAATCCCAGCACTCAGGAAGCAGAGGCAGGCAGATACCTCTTTGTGAGTTCGAGGCCAGCCTGGTCTACATCAAAAACTCCAGGACAGCTAGGGTTCCATGGAGAGACCCTGTCCTACGAAATAAATATTTAAGTAAAAACTTAAGAAGGTAGAGCACAATGGTCTGTAACTATATAACTCCAATTCAATTCCCTCTTTGGGCCTCTGGAGGCATTGCATGCATGTGATACACATACATGCAGGCAGAACATTCATGAACATAAAAAATGATAATTTTAACTTGAGACACTAGGATGTTTTATATGAAAATTTGCCCATTTTGAACAATATTTTTATAGTTCTATGAAGTCCCTTTCCTGCAAGAGTATAAGCTATAAGCATAAGATATAAGACCCTATATCAGTCTTAGCCATTCCTTCCACAATAGGTTATCTCCTATGTTTAGGAAGTTTCATTGCTCCACTTTACAGAGCATGGTCTTTTATCAACCAGTGATCCATTCTGTCTTTCCTGTACTTTGGAGGAGGTGGTCTTTGGGCATTTTGATGAGATGAGGACTGTCTGGGACCACGGCCAGAAGTTTATGTAGTTGTGTAGTACTCTCCAGGAGAATTTGGGTTCGCTACAAACTTCTCAGTCTTATCTGCCCTATCAGTCAGTCCCTTGGCTCCTCATGGATCTGCTCCACTGATTGCCCCACAGTGAATTACTGCCTCCTGTTTAGGGAGCTGTGCTGCCTCCTAGGTTGGGAGAGTACACCTATATTCCACTGGGAAATTTTAGCCATCAACTTTCCGCTCCCCTTCCAGATGGGCAGACACTACAAACCTGTTCTTGGAGCAATTTCTATGTTTAAGATCTTTTCTTGTTCTAAGTGTAAGGCCTGAATATGGGCAATGAACGCTGTTTTAGGGACAGAGGCTTGTTGTGGGAGCTGCGGGCTGCTTCCTGCCCCCAGCTCCCAGCTGCCTGGCTAGCTTATGCCCCAAAATAACGACACACAAACTGTATTCTTTTAAACACTGCTTGGCCCATTAGCTCTAGCCCTTACTGGCTAGCTCTTACATCTGGACTAGCCCATTTCTAATAATGTGTGTAGCACCCCAAGATGCGCTTACCGGGAAGATTCTAGCCTACGTCCACCCTGGGTCGGAGCTTCATTGCGTCTGGCTCTGAAAGGAGCTGCCCTGCATCTGAGCTCATTTCCTCTTCCTCCCAGCATTCTGTTCTGTTTACTCCACCCACCTATGTTCTAACCTATGAGGGTCAAGCAATTTCTTTATTAATTAACCAATGACCTTCCTCTCAGAGGCTGAGAAGCATATTTCCTTTAAGGTCCAGGACAACTAACCATTGTGTGTTCTGCCCTTTATATGAGTTTTCTATCAAACTGTTGCTACCTATGAGCCATCAACCTCGAAGCCACAAAGAGCCATATCTTTAAGCTAATGAAAATTCACGTATTTATTATTCCTGTTATCATGTGTGTGTGTGTCGGGGGGTGGCTTGCACCTGCCTTGGATATTTGTGCAAGCTGCAGGATGACTGTGTGGAGTCCGTTCTGTCCCCTTCCATCTTTACATGGATTCTAGCATTGGACTCAAGCGCTTTGTCTGATGATGTCTAACACTGTTGGGACTTGGTGTGGTGTCTGAACTTCCATGTTGTCCCAAGATTAGTGTAGAAGTCTAGGTAACTAGCAATGTGGTTACAGCCACTGTTTTAAAACAGCTTGGCCACTCTACTGTGACTGAATCTAAATGCTTAGATGAGCAAGTGACTGTGATGGGTCAGTTTGGGGGTTCTATCCCCTAAAGTAGAACTTTGCCTTTTGTGTATATAGATTTCCTGTATACAGACATTACTTAACTCATCGTTTGAATTTGTCAAGTGTGCTTAGACATTTTTCAGACCAATGGAGAGGTTCTTTTTCTTCTCTGAAATGCTCCATATATAACGGTTTGCTGTAAACAACTTGATATTCATATTTGACAAGACAACCTGCTTAGAAAC
Organism: Chionomys nivalis; assembly: GCF_950005125.1. NCBI lineage: Eukaryota > Metazoa > Chordata > Mammalia > Rodentia > Cricetidae > Chionomys > Chionomys nivalis. The sequence goes on from NC_080087.1 coordinate 48,705,564, forward strand.
CCTCAAAGTTATCTTAGATTCAGGCTTAGATGATGAGGGCAGTTTCCACTGGGATGAGGGGGACAACATGCAGGCTGTGCAAAGATAAATCCCAAATACTAAACTTTTGGGACAGAGATCTGGCAAGAAAGCCGGGTAACTATGGTGATAAAGTTGCAGTCTCTTTTGGTGATGCTGCCTCCCTGGGCTCCCCCCTCCACCTGCCCAGGATGGAATGTGTCAGACTTGTGTGAGCTGTGTGAGCCAGCTGTATTCAGCACCATGAAAAGCTTGTGAGAGGAAACAATGCTTTAAGGATTTATTTCTGATCATGGTTTCAGTCCAAGGTTGTTGGCTCCAACACTGTGGGTCTGAGATGAAGAAGCTTGAAGGAGTCCTCAGCAGAGGAGACTGGCAATAAGGAAGGAGACAACATGGGAAGAAGTAAATTAAACCCTCCACTGGGTGTGTCTTAGGGAGACGTCCATTCCCTTCTAATGTTATCAGTTATGATTCCATTAAGGGATGAATCTAATGAGATGATCTGATCCATTTCTCAATGATCAGACCTACCAGGTGGGGCCCAAACCTTGAACAAGGAGCTGTTTGAACATCTCTTCCTATCCATTCTTCCCATTGCACTGGTACATTGAGGACATGTCACTCACAGCTCAGTGAACTCAAGTTTAGAGAATTTAATTCATGAGGCAGTCTGGCTGAAGGGGAAGAAATTATGGTGTCCAGTCTGCCTCTCCCAAACAGAATTTAGTGAATGTAATGGGCTATTATGCAAATTAAGACAGTATCCGATAAATTAGGCATTTTTAATAATCTATTTTTATGTGCATTGGTGTTTTGCCTGCATGGATGGATGTCTGAGTGAGGGTGTCAGATCCCCTAGAACTGGAGTTACAGATGGCTCTGAGCTGCCATGTGGGTGGTGGGAATTGGCATGTTTTGTTTGTGGCTCCCAGATTTTAATTGGTTGTTTTTTGAGACAGGGTCCTGGCGGACCTGGAACTTGCTTTGTAGACCAGGCCTGCCTCTGCCTTCCAAGTGTTGGAATTAAAAGCATGTGCCACCAGACTGGTCTACAGATCGAGTTCCAGGACAGCCAGGGCTACATGGGGAAACCTTGTCTCCAAAAAACAAAACAGTCATGCACTACCATGACCGATGTCTGTAGATTTTATGTGGTCACATAATTTTGATGTTAATGAAGCCTGTGTATGTAAAACAGAAGAAATGAAAATGTCTGGGGTTACAAGGGGGATACGGGATGGGGACAGAAAAGAGAAAGGGGGATTGGGTAGACTATGTTAGAAAAGAGAAAGGGGGGTTGGGTAGACTATGTTAAACATGGCATACACCTGCACAAAAGCATTAAAAATAAGATGAAAATAGAGAATTCCAAGGTAGAGGATTTATGCAGTGAGCCAAACAGACAGGTGACTGGAGGTGAACACAAGTCAGCTTGGGGGTGGGGGTGGGGCACATCAGTATGTGTAAACATGCTCACAGCTCTTCATGGAGCGTGTCCTAAGTGGCATTAATGTGACTGGAAGGTCGTCCTTTGACATCTAAGTTGTCCCTGGCACAGTTTAAATCAGTTTCTACAAATAGGAAAAGCAACCATCACCCAGGTGACCGGGCACCAAGAACTAGATGCTCTGATTCTAACTATTTAACTTGACAGTGTGACTAAAGCCTCTAAAAAGACAAAAAGGGAAACCAGATGTGACGGTGCCCATCTGTAACTCCAGCAAAGGCAGCAGGGTCAGAAATCCAAGGTCATCCAAAGCTACACTGAGAGTTGACAGCCATCCTGGGCTATATTAGAGACTGGAGTTAAAAAAAAAGTTGCAAACTGCCTTATGTGAATTCAGCTCCAGGGTGAGCCTCTCACTAGCCCAACAGGGAGGGGCCCAACGAGAGTTCAGGGGCTCTGATTTGGCATAGTTTATTACAATTAGTATACACACAAAATCATGTAAACTCCATAAAGTAAATGGTTTATCCTCCCTATAACCAAACAGTCGTCATGACCTTTCAGCACCCCATTTTAACACAGATCTGATTCATAGAAAACAACACTCACACAAAGACGGTTACAGTTTTTAAGGAAAGGATTGTTTTTTTGGTCCATTATTTTCTATTAACAAACAAAACACATACTTTTTTCCTCTTTGGCAAAAGAGGTTCAATTCCCCCAGTTAATTCACAAAGCAAACTTAGGGAAAACAACACTGAGGACGAGGTCCAGCCGAGACCGGGGCTACTCTATGAGTATAGTCACATATGGAGGAGAAACCAGCTTTTCTCACGGCCAGCTCAGCTACCAGTTCTCCCCTGGAAAAGTTCTACTCAGATTCACGGAAGAACACATTTCAAATGTCTGCTTGTTTTCCAGGGATAATGGAAGTCACCAACATGCACTATTTCTGGGGAAAGCTATGAGAAGTAGGTCTTCTGAGCTCAGCTACATTTTTAAGCTGGGGTTTAGGAATACCTGACAGTCCCCCGAGCTACAAACGCTCGGCTACCTTCATTACAAGTTGTGGAGAGAAAGAGTGGTCTCAGCACCCTGGAAAGGCAGATTTGCTTGTGAACACTGTGCTTTAATAAAGAAAGCCAAGCCCTTGCCTTAGAGAATGGGGTTCCTCAGGGTACAGCTGGGTCCCACACAGACCCAGGACACTGAGCTGCCCTCACTCACTCAGCAGGCAGCAGTATGCTTGGCTCGCATTATCTATGGCCATGATAGCTAAGAATCACTTACCCCACCCCTGTGTGCTTTTCAAGTAATTTCATTTCTTCCAGGAGAAAGAATTTTTTTTTTAATGCTTTTAGTTTATCAAGAATGAAACAAGCCACCACAACCAGACATGGTTTTTTAAACAGACCTCCAGCTAACAGTGTCAGATAACCAAACACACTGAGAAACAGGCACATATATTACTCATCTCTGCAAATTCCAAGCTTTCACCTTAGCCCCTATGTAGAAAACGAACACCACAAACTTCGTTACTTTAATTCATGTTAAATACAACTGTACAAATTGCACATGTTACAGCACAGCATCACAGTTGGAGAAATGAGAAAAGTCTCTTTATTCTAGCAAAACAGAAACCAACCGGCTCTGCTGGAAGGGTCGGAACAAAACCAGCTGCACGGTTCTGTAAACAGTAAGTGAGGTTGTCTCTAGGATCCTGAAGAGTCACACACGCATGCACGTACTTCTCCAGTGACTCGCAGCAGAGCTCGCTCAGTACCACAGCAGGTTTCTTTCACATTGGGTTCACAAAAGAGCAGTCACGGCCATCTGGTTGAGGGGTGCAAGACCGTTTCTGGGTGCTGAATAACCATCAGTCACCCCAGGAGTCATCTGCAACTGAGGAGTGGCATCTCCGCCGTCCAAGAAGCTACTGGCTGCAGGCTTGTCGTAGGCACCACCCACAGGCTTGGGGCTCGCTGGCCTCTGATAGCCCTCACTCTGGGTGGCTCCTGCAGCAGGGGAATACCCTCCGGAGGAAAGGGAGTGTTTGTGAGTGGGCCTAAACCCAGGCACTCGGTAGCCGTCCTGCGTGGAGAAGGTGTGGGCTCGTAGCAGGTGCCGCTCCACGATGGGCGTGGCGTACTCCGGCTCAGAGTGCGTCAAGGGCAATGCATACTCATGGCGGCCCAGGCGTTGAGGACAGTCATAGTGGCCACTGGCCTCAGTGCTCACCTTGGCCTCCTCAGTGTCTGTGTCCATGGGCCGGAAGGTAGAGCCCTTTCTCGTGACTGTTCCAGTGCCAATCATGAGAGGCTGCTGATAATCTGAAAGCAAAGAAGCATCATTAGTGCACCTGCAGACATGAGGGTGAGTGAGAGAGTCGCAGAACGTACTTTCCCTTCCACACGACTCTCCACTGGGAAATATGAAACGCAAGTCAGATCTGCAGCTGGGGCTTAAACCATCATAATACTGCCTGTTTCAGGAAGCCATAAAGGGCCACCGAACCATAGAGACAGTAGATAGACATTTGGTTAGGGGGAAAATGTTCTGTAGAGGAGAGGCATTTACTTATGCATTTATAGACAGGGTCTTGTTCTGTAACCCCACCTAGACTTGAACTTGTGATCCTCTTGACTCACCCTCCGGTGTGCTGGGCTTACAGGTGTACAACTTCATGTCCAATTTAGGGGTGACTTTTACTTATTTATTTGAGGTGAATCCCTGTGAGGGACTTTTTTTCCCCTCTTGATTAAATTAAATCATTTGAAGTGTGAAGACCCACTTCTAATCTGGATCTTTAAAGTGGGAAGATCCACCTATAATCAGGGCCACACTCTCTGCTGACAGCCTATATAAAGGAAAGGGAAAGAGTCTTCTATGACAGTGAAATAAGTCAAGTCTTTTTAGAATTTGTTCCACGTTACAAGAGGAAAAAAGCAGAGGAAAAAACAAGTGACTTTTCTCAGCTCACACAGCAATCAGCAGTAGAGTCAGGACTTGAAGCTGTTCCTACCATGTGTCAGATCACAGGGGTTCAATGTGTGAGACCTCAGATGCGGGGGTCTCACTCAGAGCCCACACACTAGCAGCCCGAGGGACCTTTGGGGGCAAGCTGAAGAAGATTAACAGTCCAGAGGTAAAACTGGAAGACAGGACACAGTGATGCTCTCTCAGAGACACTGAGCTGTTCTGACTGACAGATCCCTCAACGCAGCTCCCTCTGCTCAGCAGCAGAAGGCGTATTAAGTCGTCATTCAGTTAGCCTTTCTCGACCCTCTTTCCCAGTTCTTTAATAAAGGCCTGGCTGGCGAATACAGATTAGATTCCAGAGACTAGCAGTGCTGTGGGCCTCTGACTATCTGTGTCATTGTGTACCCTGAAGGTGTACCCGACTCACCTGAAGGAGCTATCAACCAATAGCTTAGTGTCAGCTTGAAACTCTGCAGAGTACAGAATGCTATGAGGGATCTTAGCCTTAGCACTGTCCCATTCCCTGTCTCCCGGATGACACTCACCTGCCATATCACTAGTGATAAGATCCAGCTTCTGTGTCATCTCCTTCTCATTGTCATAGCTGATGGTAAATTCAGTCGACTGATGCCTAGCAAAGGGATATTTAATCTGCTTCCAACAGCCTGAAATAAAGAGAATAGGAAACGATGCATCAGGCATCTAACTCACTATGCGTTCTTCCATGTGTCAGATAGAAGTCAGTCTCTTGCAGGATGTTGATAAGACCCTCGGTCAGTGTGACGACACAAACTCATCAATACGCACATTGCCCACTGATGGCTTTGTTTATTTTCTTGAACTAGGGTCTCTTTACATAGCGCTGGCTGTCCTGAAACTCATTATGTAGACCAGGTTTGAACTCACAGAGATCTGCCTGTTTCTGGCTCCTGAGTGCTGGGATTAAAGGTGTGCACCGCCATGCCATGCCCAGCTACGGTTGGTGTTAAGTGTACCTGTGGACTGGAAAGGTGGTTCAGTGGTTAAGAGCACAGGCTGCTCTTCCAGGACTGCATTTCGATTGCTAGCACACACATGGCAGCTCACAGCCATTTGTAACTCCAGACTCAGAGAATCCAGCATCCTCTTCTGGACTCCGTGGGCACCAGGCACAGACATAGTACACTGATATACATTCAGGCAGGCAAAATACCCATACACATAAAATAACTAACTTTAAAAAAATGGGCGTAGCCTCCAAGCTCTGGAACCATTTGGGCCCAGATTTCCATCATCCACTCAAGACTTGCACCCCAGAGGGGACAACACAGCTGTTGTCTAGACTTGACCTCTTTCCAACATCTTCAGGCCTCCGCTGTATTTTCCGGGAATGGATCAAGGAAGGATCATGTGCTTGTTCTGGAGAATTCTTAGGGCACAGGTCAGTGGTATCTACCCGTAATCCCACTACCAAGAATGCCACAGCAGAAGGATTGCTGGGAGCTCCAGACCAGTCCAGAATTAATAGTGAGTTCAAGGTAAGCCTGGGCTACATCGAGACATTATCTCAGGGACACAGAAAACCACCAAGGGAAGAAACAAAAAGCAGACACAGCAGTGAGTTAGCTGTGGTCTAAGAAAGACTGGAAGATGTCAGGTCTGTTTGTACGTTTGTACGATGTAGGGGAGACCCAGTCAATCACCTTGCTTGTAGGGCGGGGTCCCCCGAGGATATTTTTTACTTATAAAGATTGCCGGTGTGCTTCCCCCCCTTCCCTTCTGCTTTCCTGTTCTCCGCTGGAACTTCGGTTCTATGAGTCTTTCCCTAATTAAAGCTGAATATTTTATTATAATTTCCGTCTGCCGTTTATTTATGCCGCTACAGTACAGTCCTATAATCTTAAGATACTCAGGAGGCTCAGGCAGGAAGGGGGGAAAAAGGTTCAAGGCCTGCCTGAGCTACAAAGTGAGTTTAAGACTGGAAACTTAGTGAGACCATATCTAAAATAAGAAATGAAGGGGGGCGGGGAGACGACTAGTGTTGTAGCTCAATGGTAGAGTTCTTGTCTACCACAGTTGAATCCTCAGTTGTGCAAAGAGGTCTGAAAATGCTTCATGCATGTTATTTTTTAATTGTCCTGATTATTATTGGATGCTGTATATAATATGTGTGAGTGTGCCTGCCCATGTAATGGTACATGGAGAGTTGGGAGGACAACTTTCTGGAGTCGGGTCTCTTCTACCGTTACGTGGGTTCAGGGATCAAACTCTGGCCAGCACATGCTCAGTTCACTGACAGGACTGCTGTCACTCCTCCTTGGTGACAGAGAGTATGGTAATCTAAGTTCCCATACACATACACAGATGAAGAGTTTAAGTGGGATGGGACGCATGCTAAATACGCTAAGATGGCACGAACGCGCTGAAACAGAACACAGACTGCACACAATAAAATTCTTCATGTAGCTTTGCTAATTCAAAGGTTATAAAACTAACCTTAAAAAAACCCCAAATAGCCGGGCGGTGGTGGCGCACGCCTTTAATCCCAGCACTTGGGAGGCAGAGGTAGGCGGATCTCTGTGAGTTCGAGACCAGCCTGGTCTACAAGAGCTAGTTCCAGGACAGGCTCCAAAGCCACAGAGAAACCCTGTCTCGAAAAACCAAAAAAAAAAAAAAAAAAAAAAAAAAAACCAAATAGTAGTTTCATCTTAGCTCCTGTTTATTTTCCAAAAACAAAGGAACCACAAACCAAAAGCATTAAATGAAAGAATTCTAGAAGTAATTCATATCTTAAATGGCATGCTTTTCTTAGGAGAATAATGAAATCTTGCCCAGTGCTGCCTGGACTATGAACCACCCTCCTGTCTGGTGTATCCGCTCTCTCTATGCTACCTTCCTGTGATGGTCAACTTCACAGAATTTAGATTCACCTGGAAAATGGGTATCTAGAAGGGGGATTATCTTGATTGTATTAACTGAGGTGGGAATACACACCCAGGTATGATGGGGCCATTTCCTGCCTGGGATCCTGAACTGTAAATGAAGGGGGAGAGCGAGCGGGGAGAGGGAGGAGGGTTGGGTCAGGACACGGGACTGGGCAGTAGTTTGCATTGCATTGCATCTCTCTGTGTTTTCTCATCGTGGATACAATGTAACCAGGATGGAAGGATTGGGCCTTGAAAAGTGAATGTAAACAACTTCTCTTCCTCAAGATGTTTTCTGCCTTTTTTTTTTTTTTTTTTTTTTTTTTTTGAGACGGTTTCTCTGTAGTCCTGGCTTTGTAGACCAGGCAACCTCAAACTCAATCCGCCTGCCTCCGCCTCCCAAGTGCTGGGAATAAAAGCATGTGCCACCATGACCGGCTTTTAAGTTGCTTTTTTCCGAGTATTTTATCACAGCAGCAGGGAAAGGAACTAAACCCCTCTCCTTTGGTTACTTCACTTTATGATGCACCAAAGCAAGATGGTGACATTGGCCATCCGATTTCACTATATTATAGCTGACCTAGTCCACTATTATCTAGCTGTTTGCTAATCTCACTGTCTAATATATAAACTACACTTTGTCAGAGCTATGCAGTAGAAGCTTTCTCTAGATATATTATTTTGTTCTATCTACAGTTTTGAGGAACCACTGGGTCCTGGAACATAGCACCCACACCACAAACCATAGATAGAGTGGTTTACTGGGTACTGAACCCATGACCTTGCACATGCTAGGCAAGCGCTCTACCACTAAGCTATATTACCAATCCTACAAATGCATTGATAGACCTTGCCCCTTTCCTTAAAGACAGAATCAAATGCAGATGGCGTTTTAAACAAACCTGTTTTCTGAGCCTCGGCTGATACATACGGATTTCCTTTTTTCTTCCTCCTATTAAGACAAAAAGTCCTCCTAAATATTCGGAAGCCAACTTATCCACCTTGTCTCTTCACATAATATGAATATCAGAATAGTACTTACCTCATAGGCTTTTCTGAGGACTGAATGATCTAGAAGCTGTCATATGCTTACAATGTCATATATATATGTCATTATATATATATGATCATATGTAAAAATATCTTATAATAAAGGCCACAATATTTTCACTATTACTAATTTTATTTTGTGTGCTGGAAAGCAATGTATTATTATTTGATTTTCTCAATGGCCCAGGAAACTAATAAAATCCTTAAATAATTTGTAATGATCACCTTTATATACTATTTTCTATAAAGCACAAACTATAGGTGCCTTTGAAAGCAATTAATATTATCAGTTATATTAACTGTGTAGGATGACCCAGTATTCTCCCATATTAATGTTCCTATTTATGAGTTATGATGCTGTTTAAAATGTAAAAAGAGAACTTGAGAATATTTTCTACTTTTGCTTAAATCCAACTTCTAACATGTATTATAATAATAAAAATGGTGTATAAGGGTTATGGTACCCGTCATGGTCAAGGTCTTTGTTCTATGCCGGGTTGTTTGGTGACATGGGTGGGAGCTGAACCCAGGCTCCAGATTCTCTTTCTAACACACTCTTCATGGGTGGGAGAAAAGGGGAGACTTCAAATGGAGCATGTCAGCTCCCAGATGTTGACTTTAGCAGCGCTCATGTGGGAAGCCTTTGTCAAAGGTTTCTATGTGATGAGAACCACTTAGAAAGTAGTGCTGGGTATTTCTATATCAACATCTGTACCCAACTTACTTTAAAATATAAACTAACATTTCATCTCTAAAGAAGTCACACTGCTTCTTTAACACACATTTATCAGAGGCACAAGCATTTGGGGTTTGCGAATGTGTTAGGATTATCAACTTTGATGGGATTTAGACGCGCCATGGAAAAACACCTCTGGCTTTGTCTACAAGGGTGTCTAGGAGCCTAGAAAGGTTTAACTGACACAGGAAGATCCACACTAATTGGAGATGGTACCATTCCATGCACTGGGGTCTCAGATTAAAAAATAAAGAGCCAGCTGGCAGCATTCATCTCTTTGATTCCTGACGGTAGATGCGATGTGACCAGCTACTTCACACTCCTGCTGCCGTGCCTTCCCCAGCACAGCAGACTGTGTACCCTCAAACTGTGAGCCAAAACCAACCCTCCCTTTTTTAAGTTACTTTTGTCAGAGTGATGAGGAAAGTCAGCTAATAAACTGTACGTATATAATGAGAGAAAAAAAAAATGAAACTGTGCAAATTCACATACTTTCTGAAGACTGCAAAGACACCCATTCCAGCCAGGAGGAGAATAATGAAGACCACTGACGGGATAACCACGGTTGTAATATTCATTCCTAGAGGAGAAAGTCACTTCGTCACAACACCAATCACCCATAAGCAAAACTCAGAATCTGAAACTGCTTCAGAGCTGGGTGCAGTGGTGGACAACGTTAATCCCAGCAGTCAAGAGGCAGAGGCAGGAGAGGATCTATGTTGAGTTTCAGGACAGTCAAGGATAAATACAGATAGATAGATAGATAGATAGATAGATAGATAGATAGATAGATAGATAGATAGATGATAGATAGATGATAGATAGATGATAGATAGGTAGATAGGTAGATAGGTAGATAGGTAGATAGATAGATAGATAGATAGATAGATAGATAGATAGATAGATAGATAGATAGATAAAACTCAATAAACAAAACTGCTTTGCACACAGGGGAAATGACCATGCTTGGCCTTTATGGCATTACAAAGTAAAAGGGGATGATGTAAACTCTGAGCCAAGTCTAGAAAAACAAAATTGTTCCTCTACTTGAAAAGGGCAGCTTTCCATGCTCCAAGGCTTCACTTTGACTTGGAGCTTCTTGGTGGCTTGAGGCTAAATCCCCGAATCAGGACAAGACAGCTGAAGGGAGGAAGCTGCATGCAGAGTTGGCAGCAAAGCTCTCACCCTCAGGGTCCACAGCTGGGGGAAGGTTGACAGATAACTGCTACCTTGCCTGGGTTGGCTCCCCAAGGCTCTCATTGTCAGAGGTGTGGCTGAAGAGGAAATGCAGTCTGCTGTCCTCAAGCAGCATTTTACTCTGCAACTGAAAACACCAAGTTTCTCTACTGCTCTTGCTGTGCCTCAAATGAAGAGGCGCTGCTGCCCCAGAACCGACCCCTGGCTATCACTGTGAACAAATGCAGGCTATGACTCTGCCCCTTTCTCTGTGACCCTGGGGAAGAAACTAAAGGGCAATGGGAAGTAAAAATGTCAGGCCAGCGTGGTGGTGTATGCCTTTGATTCCAGCACCAGAGAGGCAAAGGTGCAGATCTCTGTGAGTTCAAGGCCAGCCTACAAATCTCATTCCAGACCACCTAAGGTTACATAATGAGACCCTGTCTCAAAAAGACCAACAACCAACGTAGCAATGTATAGTTCATGAACAAGAGGTTAAAAAAAAATACAGGTAAACCCCACTGCTAATCATTCGTAAGAGTAAAATTGCAGAAAAATCTAACAATGTAAATATTGTGGAAGGGAGTGGTTAATCAATGGCATATACATACACAGTAATTTAGAAAACACTCATAATTCAAAGTTAAATGAGAACTGTATAGTATAGCATGCTACTGCTTATTACTGTGTCTGTGTACATACACATACTTACTGCTTATTACTATGTGTGGGCACATACATGTTTACATATATACATGTTTACTACTCTGTTTTTTTAGGCTGGGTGTTGTGTAGTCCAGGCTGACTACAAACCTGAGGATGATCTTCAACTTGAAGTAGGTCACATGCCTAGCAAAGATCAGACCCAGCACCACCAAAGGAAACAAAGAAAACAAAATAGAAAATTCTTGAGCTACATAACCTGGGGGCTTTGCGGGACTAAATTCCCACAGAAGACTGTTAAGCAGTAACGACCCTTACCTGTGGAGGTAAACAGAAAGCGCTTTTCCGACAGCGAACCACTGAAATAAAAAAGACAAACAGGCACGTGAGCTGTCTTGTTAGATACTGGAGCCATCCTGCCAGCTTCCCGTTTTCAGCAGTGTCTTATGGATAAGCAAACCTAGAAGCCGCCACAAATTAAAGAAGACAGGTGACAAAGGCCAGACTCAGAGGCATGACCTCTCCTAATGTATAAATAGTATGGGTTGGTCGTACAAAATGCCTTTAACTATGGCATTCTCACGTGTCCACAACGTGACTTTGATTGCATTGAATCCCCTCACCCTGACTCCAAATTCTCCATGGCTTCCCCGACCCGAAGAGCCACCTATCCTCGTGTGTTTTCTGTTACTGCAACAAACACGGCGGCCAAAAGCATCTGGAAGGGGAACAGGTTTACTTCATCTCATAACTCTTAGATTACACTCCATCACCGAGGGAAGCCAGGGCAGGAACTCGAGACAGAAACCTGCAGCCAAGAACTCCAGTGGAGGAAATGAAGGAATGCTGCTTACTGGCTGGCTCAACCTGCTTTCTTACACAGCAAAGGACCAACTGCCCAGGGGTGGCACCACCCAATACACTGGGCACTCCCACACCAATCATCAACCGAGAAATTACCCCAGACATGGACAGAGGCATTACCCCAACTGGACAGAGGCACTTCTTTAACTAAGGCCCCCTCTCCCAGATCACCCCAGTGTGCTACATAAAAACCAAGCAGCCCACCCCTTTCTGCTTTGCTGCTGTTATCTTTAAGCTCTTGTTTATGTAGCCCCGTCTCCCTCGATCTCACAACGGTACCCTAAGCAAACCTGGCACAATCCTCCTGCCCACAGCTCCCTTAGCTCTGGTGTTAGAGACTGCACCACACCCAGACATTATATTAATCTAGGCTCTGCACATGAGAGAAAAATGTGATGTTTATTTTCCCAGGTCTGGCTTTCTTAACATTTTGATCTTTGGTTCTATTTTCCTGTAAATGCCCAAAGTTCATCCTGTATCTATTCATCTATGATGGACATTTAGTATGACCCCATATATTGGAGTAAGTGTGGACATGCAGGTATCTCTGATGTGAGGGTAAAACTTCTTTGGTCTCATGCCTAGACATGGTATAACTGGGTCTTACGGTAGTTTTGTTTTTAGGTTTTTTTTTTTAAAGATTTATTTATTTTTACATGAGTACCCTATTTGCATGTACACCTTTGCACCAGAAGAGGGCATCAGATCCCATTATAGATGGTTGTGAGCTACCATGTGGCTGCTGGGAATTGAACTCAAGACCTCTGGAAGAGGCGCCAATGCTTTTAACTGCTGACCTATCTCTCTAGCCCCTTGGTTTTAGTTTCTTAAGGAACCTCCATACTGGAATGAGAACCCAGCTCTCGTGACCCTCTGGGAAAGGGACATACTGTGGGGAATAAATTTAGAATTCATCAAGAGCCCCTCTTTTGTCTGATATTTTAATTTTCTTTCTCCTAATGTCCCCAAACTAAGAACTACATTGGAACATGGTCTCCCAAACGTCACATCAACCACGCGTTGCAACACAAATGTTTATGGTTGTTCTCGCTGCTGTGAGGCAACAAAACATCCAGTTTTGTTGTTTGTTGTTATTGAAGGGAATTAGAAAGGATAACTGTTGACCATGAGGAAGTGAGTCTTGTGAGACGGCTCAATTGATAATGGGCCCACTGAGTGATCCCTGAAATCCGCTTCTCCTACAAGTTGTCCTCTGATCGATCCTACATGAATGCTGTGGCATGCATATGCCTGCATGTGTACACACATACACGCAGACACAATTTTAAAATGAAACAATATGTTTTTATAAAGAGGGGAGGTTCTGCTACCAGCTCTCTGCCTGGCTTCCCTCCATATCAGCTGGCCTCTACAGGACACTGTATCAAACTAACTGACTGGGACAAAGCCACACTAAGGGTACACAATTCTCCTTCAAAACTACCACCCGGGGGAGGGCAGGGCTCTGTGGCACCCGCAATGAGGTGAATGAATTCCATCAAATTACAGCAGTAAGAAAGCTCCCCCGGGACTCCAGAGACAGACAGTCTGGAACAATCGGAGGTACACACAAAGGAAAGGCTGTCCCTGCAGACGGTCAGGGCCTCCTCCTTGGGATGAGGTCAGTGCCTCTTCCTGATTCCATTCTGGTCTCCGCAGATCCAGGAAGTGGCCTGACCCCCGGATGAGTCCCAGCAGGTCTGGATATTTACTTTAGGGACCCCTTCTTCCTCAGCTGCAATGCTTCCTTCTCTGTTTTTCCCCCGGACACTAAACAATCATGTGTGGGAACAGAAGTTCAATGACCGAATGTACAGTGCTTCCCCAAGGACAAAACATCACAGATCAAAACAGTTGCTCCCTGAAGATTTGGGATCTAAACAAGATGAGGAGACTGGCTTAACATACAGCTAACTCCCTGCTCAGAACAAAGATCAGGGAGAAATCACGAGAGCTAGGAGGAAGTACAGCCCTTGATATTATAATTTTGGACTTTCTACTCCCACCAAAACAAAAACAAGACAATTCACACAACTAAGTACAAGATAAACTGCCAACTTCCAAAAAACTGCTAATAATTTATGTACATCGTTGGTATGCAAATTTAACTTTCACATGAAAGTTACATTTATACATAAAGTCTAATTGCTACATGTGTAATTGAGAGAATTAAGCCTACTTTTAATTCAGCCATTTTAATGTTTTTCTTCAAAAGTAAAACAAAATCCAAGCAGTACACATTAAACTTGGTCACCATGAAGCATTCAGACACATATAAAAATAGGCCAAGTTGTTGAAGCAGTCTAGGCAAGAACATCTTATCTTCTTGAAAAAACACCAGGCCTTCAATAGACACACACAGAAAATTCTCAAAAGTCAAGATCAGGTTGATATTTAAAGGTTTACAGCACGATGTATAAACAATCAGTTCTGCCACAAGCAGGATGTGAAATTTAATGCTCCAAGGTTTGAGGTAGATAAAATATATGTTCAGGCTAGAGAGATGACTTGCTAGTTAAGCGCACTGGCTACTCTTCCAGAGGACCCGGGTTCAATTCCCAGCCCCCACATGGTGGCTCACAATACATTCTTGTAATAGGATTTCTACCAAACAAGATAGCCCACACTCTTATGAGGGCTGACTTAGTCAGGGTTACTACAACTGTGATACAATACTAGGACCAAAATGCAAGTTGGGGAAGAAAGGGTTTATTTGGCTTACACTTCCATCTGGAAGTTCATCGGTGAAGGCACTCAGGACAAAAACTTAAGCCGGGCTGGGCCATGCTTAAACTCCCAGGCAGTAAACTGAGACACTATCACATAATACAAGCCCTTGCTATTATTTTTTTCTTACTCCTCAAGAAACAGTCTCTAGAAATCTTTGAAGATCAGGGAAGACTCAGTGGTTCTATCAACATGTATTTCGGTTTCCTGTCCTCTTCTGTAGTAGGTTCAGTTGGAGATAATCAGTAATTTACCAAAACCATGAAAACGTGGAAGAAAAAGACATTCATTCTCTCCCGCAGGTTCAGCTGGGAACGGAAGCGGTCCTCCACGTCAGGGCTCAGGGCATTTTAACTCTCATGCTGGCACAACCAGGATGCCCATTTATTGCTACATTTATTTTCCACACAGATTATAAATGCTGTTGAAGCTCTCAAACATTTTTAAAGATTTATTTACTTTATTTTTTAGGTGATGAATGAAAACAAAGGAAAGAGAAGGACATGACTGCTCCTAGGAGTGGTGGAGGAGGAAGGTTATTGCAGATCTGTGGGAGAGAGCATCCTCAGAGGCAGGCGGGGGATCTGGGAGAGTGCAGAGTGGGCATGACCTTGAGCCCTGTGAGGAAAGAGGGGAGGGGGGAAGGGAAAGGGGAAAGAGGAGAACCAAGTGCAGCAGCCAGGAGGTCAAAGGTATAAGAGGGGAAGGGTAACCAAAATGTCTGGATTATACAGGGAAGAGCCTCTAGGGGAAGAGCAGCCCAGGCCCTGGGCTGGAGAGTCCAGGGTGGAGGACAGGGTAAGCCAGTCATACTCTAGAACAGGTAGAGACTGAGGGATTTTGGGAGAACCTGGCAGCCAGGTCTCCTTTTGATAATGTTAAATAGGCATGTCAGCTGTTTGCCCAGCGTTTGAAACTGAACAGTATGAGTGCTTTGCCTTAATGTATGTCTGGGCACCGTGTGCACACCTGGTGCGGAAGTGGTTATCAGACACCCTAGAACCGAAGTCATGGATGGTTGTGAGCTACCAATGTGGGAACTGAACTTGGGTCCTCTGGAAGAGCAACAAGTGAGAGCAACAAGTGCTCTTAACGGCAGAGCTGTCTTCCTAGCGCCATCACTGACATTTTCACAGCCGACTACAGGGCATCCTGCCGTACTTACTGCCGGGAGAGCACACCATTGGCCAGGACTCCTTCGTAATGACCGATGCCTTTGCTCTGCAGCAGATTGATGTGGCCCCCTAGTTCATCTGCGATGATCCCTGCGTGGATGGCAGCTTTGCACAACAAAGAGGTCTGAAACAGAGAGACACCATCACTCAGCACTCGCGGAGAACACGGTGGAAACAAAGCTGGAGTTTTCTGCTTTTGTTTGCTTGGGGTTTGTTTTGCTCTTCTAGAGACGGGGTCTCACTATTTAGACTTGGCTGTTCTGAAACTCACTCTGTAGGCCAGGCTGGCCTTGAACTCAGAGATCTGCCTGCCTCTGCCTCTGGAGTACTGGGGTTAGAGGCACATTCATCACATGTTCTGGTTTTGCATACTTAGTCGTTTACAGGAGTAGTCCTGCCGCCATGAATGATGCCTCTCCACGGCCAGGACTTCATGAAAACTCCTAGCTGGAAATCTGAACTGCGGCGAGGAGCTTGCCTTGTTCTGCCACAGGTAAAGAGGCCTTGCCAACTGTCACGCATATTAGTGAAGCCACAGGGATTCTTGAGCGCCTCAAGAGCAACTTCAGACTAGTGGACCGAAGAATCCATCTGTCAAAACTGCTCACCATGCTCATGAGCAAATAAAATGGTGGCTATTTAAAGCCACTGATTTCTAGATGGATGGTTAAGCACAAAGAGATAACGGACTAAGTCTCTTAGACTTGGTATACAAGAGAGACTATCGCAAACACAGTGGAAGGCAGCCTGGGGACTAGCCAGGAAAGTGAGCTTTCTAGACTCGGCATACAAGAGAGACTATCGCAAACACAGTGGAAGGCAGCCTAGGGACTAGCCAAGAAAGTGAGACTCTGTAGCACAGTTTCATATTACTCCAGCGATTTGGTATGGTGCCAAAACCAAGACAGCTGTCAGCCGCTATATGGAACAGAAACTTTCATGTGGAATGATGGGAAAAAAATTCCCAGCATTCATTTATCTCCTTTTCTGAATCCTTTCAGTGAGTCCAAGAGCCTGTGTCTGCAGAGGCACTGTGGGTCATGGAAGCCTTCAGCAAGCTGTATGCTATGTATGTCTAACACGTGCAGCAAAAGCAAGAGCAACCGACTGGCTCTGATTAAGGCAGGTTAGGGTGTGGGAATGGCTCTGATGGGGTGACCAGGTCCAAAGGTCCCCAGGAAGAGATGTGGGTGGGGAGGTGGTAGACAATTCTAAATGAAGCTGGGCTGTGTGCTCTGCCTCTGCCCGTAGCTAATACCCAAGCCAGCAGGACAGAGGGTCACGACACTGGGTCTCAATCACTGGGCTCTACCGTGTTCACGACAGCGCCAATTCCCTGATTCTCAATGGAAGTATTTCTTCAAGTTATAGTGGTTGGAGAAGGAAAGAGACGGATGGAACCAATCATCTTGAAGTTGCAACACCACCAAGAAATTCTGTGATTTTTTTCTTTTTTTAAAGAGACTTTACATTTCCCACCTGAGGTTTGGCAAAGGAAGCCAGTTCTGCAGTATCTGACATCATTGCCACAAACAGACCATATGACAGATGCAGATAACACATTCTGCTTTGGAAACAAAATTAGCCCTAGAATGAGGGGAAAGGATGACGCTCTTTATAGTAGAGACCCATTCTGCACTTGAAAAAAATCTTCCCCCAATCTGCCTGCATTAGGAAGCTTTCTTCATATTCAAGAACACCACAACCCCAGCGATTATGAAGTGTAGGCAGGAGGACCAGGAGTTCAAAGCAATCCCCAGCTACATAGGGGGATGAGCCTGGACTACACGAGACTGTCTTGGCAAACTGGGGAAATGGCTCGGCAGGTAAAGCACTTGCTGTGCCAATGTGAGGGCCTGAGCCCTCAGATCCCTAGAAGCTATAGAGAGTCAGACACAGCAGTGTCTGTAATCCCAGCATTCCTAGGGTGAGAAGGGAGTCAGAAACAGAAGGATGCCTGGACAGCCAGGCAGAGTGCCTGGACAGCCAGGCAGAGTGCCTGGACAGCCAGCCAGAGTGGCGTACCCAGGGTCAGCAGGAGAGACTGTTGAAACAAGGTGGAAGGCAAGAACAGACATTTGAGGTTGTTCATTGTTCTTCTCTGACCTCCACATGTGTACTGTGACGCACACACACACACACACACACACACACACACACGTTGGTGGGAGGGCTGGAGAGATGTTCTTTCAGAAACCCGGGTTCGATTCCCAGCAACCACATGGCAGTTAACCATTTGTAACTCCAGTTCCAGGGGATTTTAAGTCCTCTTCCAGTCTCTGCAGGCACTGTGCACACTCACATTGTACACAGACATACACGTAAGCAAAACATCCATACATATGAAAGCTTTTTTTTTTAATTTCAAAAAATAAATAGTAAAACATGGGTGGGAAAAGGGTGAGGAGATAGCTCCGTAGAGGTGGGGGTGGGACAAGGAGGGGCGGGAACAGACATGGACACACCAACGCTTGTGTCTTCTGACCTCTACACTCATGCTGTGTTGTGTGAACCCAATGGTCCCCACAGGCTCATACATTTGAATACTTGGTCTGCATTGGGTGGAACTGTTTGAGAAGGATTATGAGGTGTGGCCTTGTAAGAGAAGGTGTGACATGGGGCAGGGCTTTGAAGTTTCAAAGACCAAGCCATTCCTAGCTAGAGCTTTCTGGTTTGTGGTTATCCTGCCTGCCTTTCTGCCTGATGATGACACACTCCCAGCCATGATGGTCATGAACTGGGAGGAAGCCCCAGTTTAATGCTTTCTTTTATAAGTTGCTTTGGTCATGATGTCTTTTCACAGCAATAGAAAGCTAAGACAACCTACCCACAATAAATAAATGCAATGTAATTATTTTAAAGAGGACTATATAGCACAGTGGTAGAGCACTTGCCTAGCTGTGCAAGGTCTAAGTTCAATTCTCAGTCCCACTTGAAAAATAAATAAACAGATGATAAATAACTAAATAAAATCTTAAAGGAAAGGTAATGTAGGGCTGGAGGGATAGCTGCTCTTCCAAAGGTCCTGAGTTTAATTCCCGGCAACTACATGGTAGCTTCTAACCACCTCTAGTGGGATCTGATACCCTCTTCCGGCATAAAGGTATACATGCAGATAAAGCACTCATATAAATAGAATAAGTAAATCTGCCTCAAGCATTGATGGGAGAAAGGCAGGCATCTCTTCCCCATGCTGCAAGACAGATGAGTAAGGGGAACAGCTCTTCCAACCTCACCACTTCAGGACTGGCTCCCCCACATCTCTGCCAACAGGGTCAGCTGTATTGTGCTGTCCAGAAGAGGTGCAGTCTACTTTCCTGAGTACTGTAGTTGGTAAGGGGGAGGGTCGCTCCCTTGGCAGCTGGAGATGGTAGGGGGAGGGCATCTTTTCCTTGTCGCCACCACCACACCAGAGATGAGGGAGGTGGTACCAGCTATGCCCCTCTCATACCCTCAGGGCTGGCTCACGAAGGCACCTGTCAACACTGGGTCAACTCTACTGTGCCGCCCGTGGGAGGCGGAGGGTCCATTCTCCCAAGTGCTGCAGCCAGTGAGGGGGTTGCAGCTTGCACTTTTATTTATCTACTTTCATAAAAAAAAAAAACAAAAAAAAAACCCCACTTTCTGCATGGTAATGCATGCTTCTAACTCCAGCATTTGGGAAGTAGAGGAAGAAAAGTTAAGAGTTCAAGGCCAGCCTCAGCTACATATCCAGATTAAGGTTATCCTGGGTTGCACACATCCCTTGGCAGCTATATAGCCAGGGAAAGAGTGCTTGCTCAGCATGTTCCTGTCCGGGCATCCTGGCTCAAATCTAACTGCACTCATTACATGTGCGGAAGTTATTTCTCTGCTCTGGCTTTTCTTCCTAAATAAACCAGACAGCGATAAGGATAGACTAGATAATCTGGATTATGCAGTATCTACTCTGAATGCCTGCCACCTTCTGGCTCTAGCCAGGGCATGCTTTGTAGGGTTCCCACAAGCTTGTCTCCCTCCCTATGCCCCAGGAGAGAAGCGACTTAACTGTGGTCTGCTAGGCAGCTATTCCCAATGCCTTCAATCATTTCTCCCTCAGAATTCTGCCTGGTGATAGACGACCATCTCAGAAGCTATGTTCTCTACAGAGCTCCTGGTGACAAACAGACCAGAGGTCATTGAGCAACAATGCCCACGAGGGTAACTTCATGGAATAGTCTGATATCCCCCAAGCAGAACAGAAGGAGTCCAATGGTACAGACGTCTATGAAGGAAGGTTTTAACTATAGATACATCTCCCCATAATATTTAATGCATGGCACAGGATTCATCTCTAGGGGACTAGTCACCAGATCTGTCCATTAAATCATCATGGTTAAAATGACCAATCGTTCCCACAACTATTTCTTTATTTAAAAAAAAAATCCATCATCTAATAATTTAAACATAATTCATACTTATCAATGTCCCCTGTATCATTTTAAAAGTTGACCTTCATTACATCTGATTTTAAAAAAAAAACCAAAATACTTCCACTTGAACAACTAATATTTTGATTTTCTAGTTAGTTTTGTGGTGCAGGTATAACACAGTCAAATGCACATACGGGCAAACTCCATCACTGGTTTGTGTTAATTAGTGATTTCCTTTAGACAAGATTCATGAACTAAACAGAAACAACACTGCTATAATTCTGTAAGGAGCAACGGGAACACATACACAGCTCTAGCTCTTGAAGACAGCTTTTTTATTTTTAAATGTGTGTTTATGTATACATCTATGTACATTATTTGCACATATTTAGGAGATATGAGAAATAGCCTTGTCACTGTCCAGTTGACTTAGGAAGACGTGAGGGTTTTAAGTGAGAAGCCAGCCTGGGCTACACAAGGAATTTGACATCCATCTTTATGAAAATCAAATATTATTTCAAAAGAAAAAAAAAGCAAATGAAGCATCATCACACTAAGTTCACCATGCCACGGAAGTCAGGCAAACAGGATGCCATGGAGACCCACAGGACTTCCCGAGCGGTCAGCAAACCACCCCAGCACTGTGGCGTTTCCTTAAACTTCCTCTTAGGAAAAGTCAACAAGCTGTCAAAAGGACAGACAATGGTTCAACAAAAATAAATACAAAAGTAAGCATTTGGGGGGCTGAAGAGATGATTGGGCAGTTAAGAACGCTTCTTGCTCTGGAAGAGGACTAGAGTTTAGTTCCCAGTTCCCTTCAGCTCCAGGGGATCTGACACCCTCTTTAGGGTTCTGAAAGTATTTCTCGTACACGTGTTCCACTACATACACATGGTCATAAAATTTTTTAAAAAAATCTAAAAATAAATAATAAAAGAGCTTGCAGTTAATGAAACATAAACTTAAAAAGCCAGTGAGGTGCAATAAAAATAAAGCACGTGCTCAAACTGTCAGTCAAATGATGGCAAGGTGTAAATTATAAAACACACTCCAAAGCCATACTTGATGGTACTGATGGTACACGCCTGCAACACAAGCTCTAGGCAGACGGAGGCGGAGAGTTTCAGGCTCAACGTCAGTCTGGGCTACACAGGGAACTGAGTATCCACCTAACATACAGAGAGAAACACTGTCTCAAAAGATCCAATAAAATATATTTCACCTCCAATCATGTGACTTGTTCCTATGTGCTTTATTATAATTTGTATAGTCTTCATTTTAGCGTATTTGTAACATTTTTCTACACAAGTAATATTCTACAGAACTATGGAAAGTCACTCATATTGTCACTACATAGAAATACTTAGCATTATTCCGTTTTCCCTACAATTTTTTGAGTATACATAGGCCCAGTTTCTCACTTTCTCTGCCTAATCCAGGCATATACTTTTATTTTCTTGTATTTCTTGAACACTTTTTATTTTTATTTTTGAGATTTAATATAATTACATAACTTCTCCCTTCCTGTTCCTCCCTCCAAACCCTCCCATATATCCTTCCTTGCTCTCTACCTTTGTGGCCTCTTTTTCCATTAACTATTATCGCATACAAATGTGTGTGTGGTATGTGTGGTGTGTGTACGTGTGTGTGTGTGTGTGTGTATAACGTTATCCATATGTTTGTTTTCAGGACTGATCATTTGGTATTGGATGACCAATTGGTATGTTTTTCCCTGGAGAAGAGTATTTCTCCTGCTCCAGCATTCCTTAGTTTCCTGTACTTTTCTGAGTAGGGTTGAGGTTTCATTGACTTTCCCCCGTCCACTTTGGTAAGTCTACTCTTATTGTCCTTGTTGGCAGTTTCTTGAACATTATTTGAGACCAATGAATTTGTAAAATGAATTAGTGAAGGCCGGCAAGATAGCCTCACAAGTAAAAGTGCCCAATGAACTGGCATATAGATACTTAAAATCAGTGGTGGTCTGAATAAGAGTGGCCCCCATGGAGTCATTTGAATGTTTAGTCACCAGGGAGTGGCACTATCTGAAAGGATTAGAAGGATTAAGAGGTGTGGCCTTGTTGGAGGAAGTGTGTCACTGCGGTGGTTTTGAGGTTTCAAAAGCCCACGCCAAACCCAGCATCTTTCTTTCTCAGCCTATGGATGAGGAAGTAGCTCTCAGCTTCTGTTCCAGCACTGTGTGTAGCACCATGTTCCCCACCACGACAATAATGGACTAAACCTATGAAATTATAAGCAAGTCCCAATTAAATGCTTTCTTTTATAAGAATTGCCTTGGTCAAAGTGTTTCTTCACAGCAACAGAACAGTGACCAAGACAAGTTCAATTTCTGGAATCCACACAGTGTACACAAAATCAACTTCCACAAGTTGTCCTCTGATGCCCACTCGTGTGATGGTACACAGTACCCCCACAACAAAATTAATAATAATAATAAATTAGTTAATTGACGTATCCTATTGAAAAGCAGATGTATCCCACTATTAGCAAGCTGGAAAGGAAAGCTACCTTGTGGTCACATCTTAAGGAGAAGCTCAAAGGCCACACTGCTCTGTAGGCACTAAAAACAGACATGGTGTAGATGTCTACATAGTCAGACAATGAGACAGAGTCCAGAATCTTAAGGACTGAAAAAGACCCTTAAAAGTTTTTCATGTACAGCCTCTGAAGATCCCTTCTTTCCCCACCCCCAGGCACCTTCACTCATACATACTGTCACCAACCAAATGCCTGTAACGTCTACATATTTCTCCAACACCCTGCTGCAGTCTATGCTATTTAATTATTCCTTTTATGCAGCTGAAGTTGGCATCTCTATGGTGTTTATCCATTGATCCTACTGCTCATTGCCTTTTGGGCCCAGAGAATGAATCAATAACTTTTCTGTAACTATCTCTTCAAGACCACATATTCTCAATGTTGTATAATCCCAGCATTTGGGAGATGAAAACAGGAAGATCAGGGCTCAAGCCCAGCCATGGATACATAGAGATCAAGGTCAGCTTGGGCTACATGAGACCATGTCAAAGGCAGGCTGGCAGGCAGGCAGGCGGACGGACGGACGGACGGACGGACGGACAGACAGACAGACAGACAGACCAACCCAAGGACACATTCTCCCTCAAGTCAGAATGCTTGCTGCTTCAATGGCTCCTCAAGTAATTAGTTTTCCAGATTCTGTTTTTCTGATGTACAGGATGCTTTGGATTTGCAAAGACTCTCCCAAAAAAAGACTCATTACACGGAGTGTATTTCCTAAGAGGAAGCTGCCATGGAGCAGATGCTAAAATAACTCCCAGGATCTGCCTCCTGGTAATCCCCCTTGCAAAACGCTGAGTATATGCGGAAGCTATGACGTCTTCCTATTAACAATTCAGAGAACGTGACAAAGAGGTGGGATGTCACCCCTTTTCACTGTGTCCCATGTTAGTAGGAGATACTTTTGCTAGTCATTCTCCCTTGCTGGCTTCTAGGAGGTGTGCAGCCATGATAGGAAGCACACGGCAAGAATGACAGCAACAACAGGCAAAATCCAAGAAAGCAGTGGGCCTTTGGTCCACTGACGCTCAAGTCCTGAGTGCACCCAACATTGCAAGCTGAGAAGCCCACCTGTCACTGAGGGGCTGTAGCTCCAGCTCACATTTCAGCTGCAGTCTTAGGAGATCCTGAAGTGGGGACCCAGTCAAACCCCGCTCAGACTCCTCATCCACAGAAAATGGAAGAGACAGGGCCAGCAAGATGGCTCATAAAAGTGCCCGTGGCAAGTCTGACCATCTGAGTTTGATCCCTGGATTCCATCATGGAGAGAAAGAATGAAGTCCTGAAATTGTCCTCTGACTGCTACATAACAAATACTCACCTGCACACACAGGATACAGAGACACACAGACACACACACACACACACAAAATATGTGTACCTTAAAAAACCAAAAAGGCAGCTGTGGTGGTGCATAGCTCTGACCCCAGCACTTGGGGTGCAGAAGGCCAGCAGACCTCTGAGTTTGAGGCAAGGCTGGTCTATATTGAGTTCCAGGCCTGCCAGGGCTACATGTGAAACCTGGTCTCTAAACAAATAAGAGCATAAGTAAGAAAAGACAACTGGCCGGGCGGTGGTGGGGCACACTTTTAATCTCTGCACTTGCAGAGACAGGTGGATTACTATGAATTCGAGGCCAGCCTAGTCTACAGAACGAGTTCCAGGACATGCTCCAAAGTTATAGAGAAACTCTGTCTTTTTTTTTTTTTTTTTTTTTTGGTTTTTTCGAGACAGGGTTTCTCTGTGGTTTTGGAGCCTGTCCTGGAACTAGCTCTTGTAGACCAGGCTGGTCTCGAACTCACAGAGATCCGCCTGCCTCTGCCTCCCGAGTGCTGGGATTAAAGGCGTGCGCCACCACCACCCGGCCACTTTGATTAGTCTTAACAGGAAATAAGAATGAATGCATAGACTACTTTAGTTTCAAAATTAATACATTTCAACATCTCACAAAAATGTAAAATGCACATCTGTGTATTTCTGTCTCCTATTTTGCTTGATTTTTCAATCAATTCAGGCACAGCAACCAACACTTAAACCTTTGGTGACACCATTAATCACTTACATCTCTGTAGCCATCTTTCATATTCCCAGAAATGTCTCCTGCTATGTCTCTACAACCAGCTGGGCAGAATTTGCTGGAAAAAAGAATTCATATTTTATCAAATTACATTGAAACCAAAGAAAGGCATTAAACTAAACTTCAATTTAAAGTTATTAAAGTTATTTTTTCTTTTTAATAACACAAGCAACCATTATCTTGCTTTAAAGACAGACGAGAAGCACAATTTACAAAACCACAAACTGATATAAAATCTTAACCTGGAGACCAGTTTTACACAATAGTTTCTTGTTTGCTATAAAGATTTAAATATTCTAGTAGCTGTATTAGAAAAGTAAAAAGAAACAGGGAAAATTAATTATATATATTTAACACAATATACCTAAATTCTGTTAATTTCCATATATAATGGAAAAACAGCAAGAATCAAGGAGATAATTTAATTTTGTTTTTCCTTAGTATTGGGGGTATATTTTACACCTGCAGTGTACTTCACCTTGAACTTGACATAGCTCAAGTACACTGTCTTCAGGGATACTGTAACAGATAGTACCAATCTGTGCTAATAATAAATTACCTTAGCCGGGCGGTAGTGGCGCACGCCTTTAATCCCAGCACTCGGGAGGCAGAGGCAGGCGGATCTCTGTGAGTTCGAGACCAGCCTGGTCTACAGAGCTAGTTCCAGGACAGGCTCCAAAGCCATAGAGAAACCCTGTCTCGAAAAACCAAAAAAATAAAAAATAAAAAAAAAATAAAAATAAATAAATAAATAAATTACCTTTACAATTAAAAAGGCATATTTTAAAATTAGGGCTCATTCAGGCCTCATCATCCAAGCCTGTAATCCCAACTAATCCAAAAGCTGAGACAACAGAATCACATATTTAAGGGCAGGTGTGATCCATATGTGTGTGTGTGTGTGTATACACACACATACACAGTAAATAAATAATAAAACAGGGCTTGATTTACTTAACAATCATCATTCACGAAGCTGTGTAGTGTGTGTGTGTATATATATATATACACACTTAACAGTCATCATCACGGAGGAACGCATCATGGAAGCTAGTGTGGTGGAAGGGTCTCCATGCTGGAGTCTGGTGAGGTAACTTGAGCCATACTCTACTTAGCTAGTCGACCCTGAACTCCTCTCTCACCTCCCGGCTTACTCTCTATTTCTAGTTTCTTGAAGCATCAACACATCAACGGCAGCTACTTACATCTCTGAAACACACAAACCACGCACACACACACACCCAAACCACACACACACACACACACACCCAAAGCATAAAAACACCGACAGCTTTGAAGATGAATGCTGCACGCCCATTTCTATATAGACTACCCTCCCTCTACAATTTCCCCCTTCCCTTTCCTCCCTCCAAGCTTCCTACATAGCCCTCATTGGTCTCTTTCAGATGCATGGCCTCTTTTGTCATCGATCACTGTTACATATATGAATAAACATTTATTTCTTAATATATAACTACAACCCGCTTGGCCTCTACAATGCAGCTTGTATGTACATTTTCAGGGCTGACCATTTGGTACTGTACAATCAATTGGAGCTCTCAGCATTCCTTAGTTGCTTTGTTTATATTCTTTCTGTGGGGTTTGAGGCTACTTTACTCCATTTAACAGATTCCAAAATAGCAGCTGTATTATTATTATTATTATTAATTATTATTATTATTATTTCCTTTCCTTTTACTTTCTTCTTGCTGCTTAGAAAATCAGGGTGTAATGACAATTAGCGAGTGACTCCAATTAACATTTCATAGTTCTTTCCTAGTGGCTGCACGGCAGCAGTAATAAAGGAACTGAGAAATAAAAACAACCTCCTGCAGAGCCACAGGCCCTTAGTGCCAGCTAAGTCTCTGAATTCATAACATTCAGGACTGAGGGAAGTGGAACGCTGCCCATGATGCACATACTATAAGACCCCCACGGAGCCCACACATGCTAATCAAAGGCCATGTAAAAGCTCATATGGGAAGCACAAATGGCTACAGTAAGTAAAATGCAGAAGGACTAAACAGCCTCATGCTAATCTAGTCTAATTTTGCTGTCAAATGAATTGACAATCAAATGGGTAACAAAGGACTTCCAAAGATTGCCGTATTCCCGAATTATGGGTAAGGGCTGTGGGCCTGTACTAGCACTGGAAAATGGCTGCCTAAAGTGGAACCGATCTGTTATTGTAGGCTTGACTATATTCTCCTTCTCTGTGATGCCCAGGACCCCGAATGTGTGTGGCTGGTGAAACTTTAGAGGCCATTAGCCTGTGTGTGTGTGTGTGTGTGTGTGTGTGTTGAATGATAACCTTAGAAGGCAACATTTTTGCTTGTCTGTTTTGGTTTTTTGAGATAGGGTTTCTTTGCAGTTTTGGAGCATGTCCCGGAACTCACTCTGTAGACCAGACTGTATCGAATTCAGAGATCCACCTGCCTCTGCTTCCCAAGCGCCGGGATTAAAGGTGAACCACCACTGCCCGGCTACAAGGCAACATTTATTTTATATACTTTGGTTTCTCATGTTTCTCTGGTAGACTTAATATTAGCTAATACTGGAATTGATTCTGTACATCAACCACCTACACTGACAATGTCCAAATGTGTGAGATAGTTAAGAATTTGGGCTCTCAAACCTAACTCCCCGAGTACACTCAGTGTAGCTGACATAGTGGCTTTCAGTTTCCAATTTCAGGCTGTAACAGAACCTTGCAGGCATGGAACATCACAAGAGCTACTCATGAGTATGGGGTAGAGAGCCGCACTGACACCAAAATAGCACTCTATCATTGCAGTTTTGTTATTACTATTGGCAGCGACTTCTAGACAGCAATTCTCAGCTGGGGGTGCTTTTGTCCCTCAGAAGACATGAGGCATTGTCTAGAGCCGGTCTTGGTCGTCACAACTGGCATCTGGACAGTGAATTCAGGGAAGCGAGGCATCCAACAATGCCTAGGACAGCCCTACACAACAAAGAGTCGCAGAAAGAGCACGTCTATGGTTGGGAGTTTCCTCTAGACCCTACCACTTCATAAATGGTTGGGGAGGAAATTGGATCAGAGAGAGTAGAACTGTAGTTAAGGCTGAGCTAACAATCCATGCCTTTATTCTCTATAGGCTTTTCCGTAGGGTAGAAGGCAAAGACCCTATAAAAGTTATACAATTCATTTCCACATACCAGCCAGGAAACTGATTTCAGACTCAACTGTGGCTCATTGGTAACATAGCAGAACTTAGGGATAAGCAAAATGGTGGACCAAGTCCCAAATATGACCTGCTTCTACTTCTTTGTGTGTGTGTGTGTGTGTGTGTGTGTGTGTGAGAGAGAGAGAGAGAGAGAGAGAGAGAGAGAGAGAGAGAGAGCGCTACAGCCCAGGCTCAACCTCCTGCCTACAGTTCCCAGTGACCAGGACAATACAGGTATGTACCACCACACTCAGTCTGAACCATATCCTGACATTACTACTTTTTTCCCTCCAAGACTTTTTTATTTTAAATCAAGTGTACATGTGTGAATTTTTGTATGGGAATGCACATGTAAGGACAGGTACCCAAAGAAGTCAGAAGAGTACTGGATCTCCTGGAGCTAGAATTATAGGTGCCTGTGAGCTTCCTGGTGTGGGTACTAGAAACCAAATTCAGTCTTCTGCAAGAGTACTGTGTACTCCTAACTGCGGAGCCATTTCTCCAGCCTGGGCTTCTTCTTCTAAATAAAACTTTATTATAATACTAACATTTGTTTCCATCATCTACCTTTGCCTTTTTGCTTCAACACAACAGAGATTGCATGAGTCCTTGCAACAGAAACTCTTGGCCTACAAAACCTCTATTTACAGTGTAGTTCTAGACAAAAGGTTTGCAGACTCTGCCTTTTGGGAATATCTCAAATACTCCTTATCATTATACATAATTCAGGACACATATTTACCTGTATTTTTCCTCCGAATAATGATTGCCTCGTTCCAAGCATGTTATTAAATCTATTACAAATAAAGAGAAGTGCAATTAGCAGGTGAGTAGAAACCAAGCCACCTGTTCCTAAATATTTCTTTAGAGATAAAGTAAACTTTGAAAGCATTATCATGTTATTTGAATTTGTCTAAAAATAAATAATATCTGAGATTACAGTCTCCAGTGTTCAATCAGTATCTTTTTCTTGGCCTGTCATCGATGGTGACTTTCAGTGTTAATGTCTTGAGAACAATAACAGAATCTACTTCTAACAGTAAGCACTGGACACCTGCAGGTATAACACATACAATATCCTTGTCAGGAGAAAAGCCATTAAAAAACCATTCACAGTTCACAGAAAACATCCTCAGGAAGATTTTTATTTTATTTTACTTTTGTTTTTGTGGTTTTTTTGTTTTTGTTTTTGTTTTTCGAGACAGGGTTTCTCTGTGGTTTTGGAGCCTGTCCTGGAACTAGCTGTTGTAGACCAGGCTGGTCTCGAACTCACAGAGATCCGCCTGCCTCTGCCTCCCAAGTGCTGGGATTAAAGGCATGAGCCACCACCGCCCAGCTTTATTTTACTTTTGAGACAAAGTCTGAAGTAGTCCAGGTCTCAAACACTATGTAGTTGAGTATGACCTTGACATGTTGTGGTGGTTTGAAAGAAGATGGTCCCCAAAGAGACTGGCACTATTAGAAGGTGTGGCCTTGTTGGAGGAAGTATGTCACCGTAGAGGCGGGCTTTGGGGTCTTATATATGCTTAAGTCATGCCCAGTGGTTCAGACCACTTCCTGTTGTCTGTGCAAGATATGAAACTCTCAGCTACCTCTCTAGCACCTGTCTGCCATGTCCCCTCATGACGATAATGGACCGAACCTCTAGAAACATAAGTCAGCCCAATTAAATTCCTTTATAAGGGTTGCCATGGTCGCAGTGTCTCTTCACAGCAATAGAGACCTTAAGACACATGCTCTGGTCCTCTGGCCTTTCCTTCCTGAGTGCTGGGCTTATAGGTATATGCCCTCATGACTAGATTCATGTGGTGCTGGAGTGAGAACCTAGGCACACTATCCACAGAGTGATCGGCTCCTCACGACATCCCAATTCCAACAGTTTGGCCAGTGGCGCTCAGTGGCGCTCAGTGACATAGAAAAAGTTTATCAAGAACAGTGAGATGCTGATGAACGATCTTCTGACTTGGTTTTCTTTTTTTCTTTCAGGGTTTCTCTACGTAGGCTTGGTTACCCTCAAACTCACAGAGATCTATCTGTCTGCCTCTACCTTCTGAGTACTGAAATTAAAAGTGTGTGCCAGCTCATGATCAATAATCATGATCAACAATTGGAAACAAGTATGTAAAACAGAAGTTCCTTACAGGGGAACATACTTATTTACGTTGGCAAAATAGTTTCCCAAATACCCTACATTCCTGGCAATAGCTCCTTCTCTCCAGGAATCTTTTAAGAATTTTTTAAAAAAATGATTGATGAATGGATTGATTGATTATGTTTATAGTGTTCTGCCTGCATATATGCTTGCAGACCAGAAGAGGGCTCCAGATCCAATTATAGATGATTAAGTCACCATGTAGTGGTGTATCTGCATACCACCACATGGCTGTGGCTAACTGGCAAGGTTCCAGTGAGCCTGTCTCCTGCGGGCAGCTACATGCTTTCTCTCTGACCCCACCTACTCTCTCTCTATAAATCTCTTCTGACCTGGCTATATTCTCTTAAGCCATTGGCTGAAAGCAGCTTCTTTATTAACCAATGGTATACAGAGGGGAATCACACATCAAACCTCTGAGCCCATCTTTTAAGAATCTTAAGGAATAACATATGGGAAACACTGGCCATGATGACCAATCACATCTAAGCTACTCTGAAGGAAATGAGTGG
The DNA here is from genome assembly GCF_950005125.1 of Chionomys nivalis. NCBI lineage: Eukaryota > Metazoa > Chordata > Mammalia > Rodentia > Cricetidae > Chionomys > Chionomys nivalis. The sequence continues at coordinate 48,736,178 of NC_080087.1, forward strand.
CACATTCCCCTTCCATGCACATTTGTGCCAAAGAGGAATGAATACAACACTGGGTACATTGTGACCCTGGATGGTGATGGTGCGGGCTACCTGGTGAAGACTCTGCACCACATGAGGCTGAGGAAGAAGCCAACAGCTTCTCCCATGAGCACTCATACTCTTTCCCTTCTTTCCCAACCATGGTGTGTCACGTGGCAGTGACTTCTCCTCCTGCTACTATTCAGTCCCCAAGCTGGTGTGCTAGGTGTGTAACAGGGGTGAGGGTCACTAATTAAAACATTTGTTTACTGAGCAAGAAAGGAGGCTCTGGGGAAGGACATCAGAGAAGCCAGACCATAGCAGGGTTGGGGGAATTTCCCCAAAGATGTGTCATCAAAGTTTATAGGAAACAAGATTTACTCCATCTCAAGTGCATCATTGGATCCAATCACAATATGCTCTACAAGGAATCAGTATAGGACCAACTACTTACAAACGAGCTCTTCCACTCTGTCCTCAGGAGCTTCCCCCACTCTCCCAAGACAGGCTTTTACTTCATAGCCTTGACTGGCCTGAAACTCAATTGCAGAGTGGACTGACCTTGAAATCACAGCTACCAGGCTGCCTCTTACTCAAGAATGCTGGGATTAAGGCATGTCCGTCTTGTCCTCACATTTTACAGTTGTATCTGATATCACAATTCTGTCCAGAGGAAGAGATAAGGAGCAGAAAGATACTTCAGGCAGATAGGCTTTGTACACCCGTGGTGGCTTTTCTGCTGTACCTGGATGGTCACTGCTGGAATAGGCCAGCAGAAATCCCCGGCCAGAAATATGAGATCCGCTCCGGAACTGGACAGTCACCTCACTCGAGTTCACCCGGAGTTCTATGGGAACAGTCCAGCTCCCACAATATGGGCCTGGAAACAAAGCACACGGGCGGCACACTTGAAAACTTACAAAAAAAAAACAAATGGAATTTTGTCTAAAGACGAAATATACTCTACAACACATAAAATTTGCAATTCTTATCCATCTGGAATTTTGTTTGACAGAGACTGATCTGTAAATCTGATTAGACTGCTGAGCCTGGGGTGGAGTAGACAAGCAAGAGGTTGGAGGTTGTTCATTATGAACAACCATACCAATGGGTGGACCAACAGAGGTCAAATACATTAAGGAAAAATTTGTCATAGAGAATATGCTCTAGGGACCTACTAAGTTTGCTCAGAGGAACCAATTCAGAGGAGGTGCTAGATGAAAATACAATGCCCAATGCATGATTTTAAAAAAGATAGTGGACTGATGAGACGGCTTGGCTCCACAGATAAAAGTGCTTGTCACCAAGTCCATGTGGTGGAAGGAGAGAGCCAACTTCTATAAGCTGAGGTCTAACTGACATTGAGCTCTGTGGCACGCATATACCCACACACATAACACATAAATACAATTTAAAAGTTAATTTTTTGCTCATATGCATTGTTCACATTTTCCTCTTCCATTAACTTCTGTCTTAATACAAAATATGTTTTGATTTGTGCCACGGAGTCTATACAAAAGTGTGACGTTTTTCCCTGCTTTTGAGATAGGGTCTTAGAACATAGCCTAGGTTAGAACTTGCAATCCTCCTGTCTGAGTTTCTAAAGATATTTCTAAAGGCAAACACTATTTATAAATTTGCAAGGTTTGGAACCCCAGAACTCCTGAGGCAGGTATGTTGTTATCTCTGAGTTTCAGGCCAGTCAGGCCTCTATAGAGACTTCCAAGGCCACCAGGGATGCTGAATAAGAACCTGTCTCAAACAAACAAGCAAACAAGTAGATGAACGAACAAATAAACCAAAGTAAATCTGTTAATTTACTGAGTAATAATGTTTCTAGCTTGGTGTGGTAGCTTATGCTTGTAATAACAGGTCTCAGGAGTCTGAGGCAGGAAGATTGCCATGAGTTCAAGGCCAGCCTGAGTTACAAAATAAGACTTAGCCAAAAACAAACAAACAAACCCCAGAACAATGAAAAATGGCTATAAAACCATTTCTAGAGGATATTGCTTGAAAAGCAATAGCAATGTTAATAAACTTTCAAAGGGCAAATTAGACTACATATAAAACAAAAACTAAAATCCTTCCTACAACTACTTAAGTAAAGTCCAATAGGGCTCTGCATTCCACAGTGTGCATGTGGAGGTCAGAGGACTTTGGGACTTGGTTCTCTTTCTTCTTTGTGAGTACTGGGGACCAAACTCAAGCCAATGGGGCTGGTGGCAAACACCTTAGTCAAGGAACCATTTTGTGGGCTCCACAAGCAGGTTTTGTTTTTCCTTTCCTTTTGTGACACAGTCTCATTGTATACTCTCGGCTGGCTTGGAACTCACTATGTAGACCAGGTTGTCCTAGAATTCTCGGAGATCCTGACTGCTGGGACTAAAGGCATAGACCTCCATGCCCAGCTTCACAAGCAAGTTTTGAAGGTAGAGTCTTCACCAACTTCTCTTAAAACACTATAGAAGCAGCCAAGATCAGCAGCTACACCAATCAGGCTAAGAAGAAAGAGATGTGGAAAGAAATGACCGCTCCAATTCAATAGTAATCAAACCAGCTCACACTAACCCAAATAGGATCAAATGGGTAGAGAAACCAGAGCTCAAACCAGAGCTCAACCTTGTGTGTCTTTCTCTATTACTCTTGACTTTATTTTAAAGATTTATTTATTTATTATTACGCATATAGTGTTCTGCCTATATGCATGCCAGAAGAGGGCACCAGACCTCATTATAGATGGTTGTGGGCCACCATGTGGTTTCTGGGAATTGAACTCAGGACTTCTGGAAGAGCAGCGAGCGCCCTTAACCCCTGAGCCATCTCTCCAGCCCCCTACCAAAAATATATTTTGAGTGTTTGCATGCATGTATGTATGTACATACATACATGTGTATGCATACCTGGTGCCCATAGGGACCAGAAGGTGGTATTGGATCCCCTGGAACTGGAATTAGAGATGTTTGTGAGCTGCCATGTGGGTGCTGAAAACTGAACTTGGTCCTCTTCAAGAGCGACAGGTGTTCCTAACTGCAGAGTCATCTCTCAAACCCCTCTATCTTAATTTTAAAACAGTCTCTCACTGAAGCTGGAGTGTATGGATTTGGTTGGGCTGTGTGGCCAATGAGCTGAAGTGCCTGACTTTTATGTGGGTATTGGAGATCACAATTTGGGTACTCATGCTGTGGTAGGCACTCTGTCAACTGAGCCATTCTTCCAGCTCCCACTTCTCTTTACAAGCCCTCATCACATATTAATAATTCCCTGACGTAATATTGGCAGGCTACTTAGAATAGCTCATATGCCAAGAGCTCTATATGAGTCCTTCTTTAATAAAAAATGCATGTTTTCTATTTAGACTGTGTCAGAGCAAAACAATATCATATTCCCCTCTTCGTCTCTAGCAGAGTGCATTCTGTCCTTCAAATATTGCCTGCATTGAAATGATCTTCATTTATAATGATTTGTAAAAGCCAACCCCCAAAAAAAGAACATGTGTAACATTTTTTAAAATGTATTCTCTTTTAAATACCAGGAGAAAGAAGTGGCATGTGCCAAAGTAAAGAAATAACTGTATATCAGAGCTGGCTCACGGTGGTAATCTCAGCACTTGACAAGAGGAGGCAGGAGGCTTTGGAATTCGATGGTAGCTTGGGGTACCTGTCAGGGGAATGCCTCCGAACCCAAGGGCTGGGAATGTAAGTGACTCAGTGGTAAAATGCTTGCCTAGCAGATGGTTAATAATGATTCACAACTAGACAGGCTCTAGACTCACTTAACAGACAAGCCTCTGAGCATCCCCTTGAGGGATTACCTTGATTAGGCTGAGATGGAAGACCTCCCCTAAAGCTGGGGAGCACCATTCCCTGGCCTTGGGGAGAACCATTCCCTGGCCGTGGGGAGCACCATTCCCTGGCCTTGGGTAGGAGACTTCTCAGAGGGCTACCTGAGCATGAGGTGCATTGTTCTCTGCTTTCACACTTCAGTTGCGTTTTGACCAGCTACCCTGAGCTCCTGCTGCCAGGATTTCCCAGTCATGATGACTAGGTCCTTAAACAGTGAGTTGAAAGAATCCCTTTCTCCCTTAAGCTCCTTTGGTCAGGGTATTTTAATAGAGTAAGAGAAACATGCATATGTCATGGATAACTAGGATTTTTACAAATTTAAAAACAGCTTATAAATATTAAAGACAAGCAGTTAACTAATGTATCCTTACACGATTGTCCTTATTAGGTTTTTCTGCTGCTAGGATTAAACAATGACCAAAAGCAAGTTGAGGAGGGAAGGTTTTATTTTAGTCCAGAAGCCAGAGTCCATTAGCAGGCAGAAACTAAAGGCAAAAACTGAAGCAGAGATCATGGAAGAATGCTGCTTGTTGGCTTCCTCCCCATGGCTTGCTCAGCTTCTATTCTTATGCACACCCTACCCAGAGGTGGCACTGCCCACAGCAGGCTAGGCCCTCTCCCATCAATCATTAATCAAGGAAATTGCTCACAGACCAATACTGATAGGCAGTTTTCTAATTGAGAGTCCCTCTTCCCAGGTGACTCTAGTTTTGTCACATGAACAAAAATTAACCAGCCCAATTATGAAATACAATAGGCATTTTTGTAGGTTTATGCCAGTCATGGACAGTGCCTGACTCCCAGGTTGTATGACGTGTTTGAAATATATTTGCCAATTGCAGAGATTAGTATATTGGTGTATAAGCCAAAGAATGAAAACAAAGAAACTCAGAGCAGTTAGTAAGTTAGGATCTTCTCCTACCCACGTCTCTGCTGGCGCACTCCTCTCCAAACTGCTAACACTAAGTCTCTGCTAACTCTCTGCAGCATCCCAAGGAACTCTGATAAAAAAATTCAGGCAAACACATCTAAATTGGCATCCCAAATGAATTCAATTTCACTTTTTAAAAGTTTATGAAGAGTTGAAATGTTGCAAAACTGACCACTTATTCCAAAAATAGATAAAACTACAGGTCATCACACAAATTTGTACACTATATAATTCCCTAGAAGCCAAACACATGCAGCTGTAAAGTTATAATTTGGTTTTATCCTGCCAAAGTTATGATAAGCACACAGACATTTCTGGAAAAAGTTCAGAGAAAGTGAAGGCAAGCGCACTGTTCTTTAATGACCCTGATGCCAGACACCAGTCTCTCTCAGTCCTAGCACGCCACACAAGGGTACGTCCTAGAGGGAGTATGAGAAACCTTTCTCTGTATTGATGTCATATAGAATGGCTTTCCTGATTTCCTCAGTGACTACAGCATGAGTGAGGCTGAGTTTGGCGTGGGGATGGGGCTGTTGCAATGCAGCCTGTTGGGCAAGGCACCCAAATCATCACCCAATTCCAAGGCAGGACAGCTGCAGATTCCTTCCCACAGGCAAGAAGCTGTATAAACAGAAGACATGGCTACTCCAAGGTATGGTTAAGCAGAGGTTTTTATTATAGATACGTGATGTGGGAAGTCCTTCCGTATTTGTGTTGCTTTTATTGGTTAATTCGGCCTGCACAGAGCAGAATAGAGGTAAGCAGAGAAAACTAAACTGATTGCTGGAAGAAAGAAACAGAGTCAGAGAAACACAGCCTAGGACAGACACCGCTGGTACCTTGCCGATAAACCACAAGCCTTGTGGTAAAATATAAAATAACAGAAATAGGTTAATTTAAAATATAAGAGTGAACTAGAAATATACATAAACTAATAGGCCAAGCAGTATTGGAAACAATATAGTTTCTGTGTGGTTATTTTGGGGCTAAGCAGCCAGGAGCAAACTAGTAGCCTCCTACTACAGACTAAAGTACCAGCATGGTCAACTATATCCACGTAAAACCTGAGAAAGCTTAAAAAGAAATTCTAGACACACACACACACAAAATAAAAATATAAAGAAACAGAGCTTAACACAGCTTCTTGCTCTGTTTACTGACGGTGTGCCACTGTTCCTTTAAAAATGCTCTTTCTGATTCAGCAGTAGCAAAAGAAAAAAAGAACACAGTTTCAAAATGGCAGCTTCCTGGCCATGCTGCCAGCACAAACTCTAGCTCTTTCAGCAGGCTGAGCATGAACTGAATGGGGTTTGTGAGCAGAGTCTTACAATCTGCTTAATGGGGCGACATAGACCCACTGCATACCTGGAACTGGGGCAGTATGCATGAATCGCACAGGTGGTGAACATGCCTCTGCCATGTTGGACTGTGCGGAGCCAAAAGGCAAAGCAGCCTAGTAATGTCACTTAGCATTTTAAGAAGTGCTCCTGGACAGAAAAGGATTTCAGATATACAATAGGACAGTTTCAGATTTAAAAGACCTCTAAACGAGATATAGTATGTTTAAAAAAATGTACGTAGGCTTGGGGGAAAGAAGAAAGAGTAAAGAGACGGTAAATGTAATATAAAAGAGTACAGGCAGTCATTGATTAAAGGAGTCAAGATAATAAAATAAGTATTAAACTCATACAAAAAGTAATAGAGTAAGAAAAATAAGCCACATCAAGATGGAATATACACAGAAAGTCTGAATTATGAATATTATTGTGGTTTCTTTGTCTATTTTGACTGTGAAGGAGCTAAGTACAGAGAGACATTTCATTGTATGGGCTGCTAAGCTAAACCAACCTATGTATTTTAAAGGTATCTTGATTTCAAAATTTGGGTCTAGGGATTTGTTGCTTTGGAAAAGAGGTTCTTCTTTTGTTTCCACAGAAGATGAGAACCTATTAATTTCTTCCAGACTAATATGGTTTCATAGACCAAGACCCTCAAAAGGTAGTTGTGAAAACCACCAAAAATACTTCACCCAACAAAAAGAAGGAAGCAGTTTGGAGAGAACTACACCCATATTCCCAAATATTGTTTATAAATGTTTGTTTACATTTAAAGGGGGATATGCTATAGAGATTTACATCGGTATGGATCTTGGTCTATTGATATGAATTTAAGGTCAATTTTGCTATTTGTATATTTCTGCTCTTGATTAAGGTATTGTGTTTGTGCAGCTCATTTAAAAATGCAATGTATAATTAAGAAATATAGGTTAATAGATAATCATCTATAATGGTCAAGCTTGTAGTCATATTAGTTAAGTTTTCTAAATATACAGAGATATATTTCAGTTAGATAGATAATCTTAAAACCTTTCAAAGACCTATGGAACACGGCATTTAAAAAGTTTTAAAAACTGGGGATTTTTTTATGATAATGAGACATGTGTGCTCCTGGCAGCACCAATTTACTTCAAGAAGACAATGGGCATCGAAGAGGCTCTTCATGGAGTTTGCTAGCCACGTGGGCAAGAAACCGCTCTTGCCTGGACTGCTTTATGAACTGGATATGCAGGACCCACAGAAAAATGAATACTGAAGCTACCTAAAGAAGGTGTGATTGTCCTTCAGGGTTTCTGCTTCATGAAAGAGACTGCCAGACATTCTGCAAGATACAAAAGAAAATGACTGACAAACTGTCAATATAGGCAGAACTGTCTTTGAAATTTCCTGCCTCATGGAAAAGTCTGCCAGATACTATGGGCCTATAGGCTGAAGATGGATACCCCAATGGTACAGAAGAACTTTGGGCGACTATCCAGGTAGCGAGATGTATCTGTCAATTCTAGAGTTTTGAAAGTTGCTTACAATGCACTTCCTGTTAACTTAGGTAACATTATATCCTTTTGTGGTCTTTGATGGAGTTTAAGAGAAGATAGTTATAGTTTTCCTTACTTATAATAAAAGATAAAGTAGATATAAATAGTGTAATTATAATTCTTGCTTGATAACTGTATTATTATATGTAATTTTACTATGTTAAAATTAAAACCTTCCTTTTTATTCAGAGAGAAAAGGGGAGGTGATGTGGGAAGTCCTTCTGTATATGTGTTGCTTTTATTGGTTAATGAATAAAAAAGCTGTCTTGGACCTGTGCAGGGCAGTATAGAGATAGGCAGGGAAAACTAAACTGAGTGCTGGAGAAAGAAGGTGGAGTCTGAGAGACACCATGTAGTTGCAGCCAGGGACAAGACGCGCTGGAACCTTTCTGGTAAACCATAAGCCTTGTGGTAAAATATAAAATAATAGAAATGGGTTAACTTAAGAGATAAGAGTGAGCTAGAAACATGCATAAGCTAATAGGCCAAACAGTGTTATAAATAATACAGTTTCTGTGTGGTTATTTCGGGGCTGAGCAGCTGGGAACAAACTAGTAGCCTCCTACTACAGATATGAGGGAGAGAACAGCCAGAGGCATCTGGAAGAGTCCAGCAAAGAGAGAGAAGGTAGATTGAACATGACAAGCAGACTGGACTTAGCCATGAACAAAGGGGGGGTGGGGGGGAGAATAAGACATGAAGAGATAGAGTGTACCAAGAGTGGATGGCAAAAAAGGAGGGAACATAGCTCAAATAGCAGGGTTATAAGGAGAATGACTAGCTGGGGGAGGATAAGCCCATGAGTTGGAGGAAGTCTGGGGTGGGGGGAGGTGAGAAGAGAAGAGGTCAGAAGAGTCTGAGCTGCTGGACTGGTACTTGTGATAGTGAGGGAGCCTGGAGGCCAGGGTGAGCTTTGATATGCTAATAGGCATCACAGATAGCCTTTTGTTCCTTCAGCCAGTGAAAGGGGAAATGGTTCAGCTGGTAGAGGAATGCTGGCCTTTGTCTAACTGCCAGAATCTGGGGGAGATGGAGCTTCTTTTGGAAACTTCCCATCAAGCTAATAATTGTCTTCCTAGCGTTAAAAAGGAAAAGAGGTAGCCAACGGGAACCCCCAAGACACCCTGGTTACACTAGCAAAATTCCCAGAGTCCTTGGAGGATGCTAACCTGTTCCCTACACAATGTGTTACTCGGGTTGAACCTAGGGCCTTGCACGGGTTGGGCTAGTGCTCTCTCTATCACTGGGTATATCCCTAGTCCTCTTCTTCACTTTTTATTTTAGGACAAGAACATTAGCTTGCTTAGACTGGCCATGAACTCATGATGTAGTCCTTATGAAATTCTCCTGCCTCAGCCTGCGAAAAGACAGCATAACAGGCATGCGTGCACCAACAGGCTTGGTAGAATAGCAACTCTTCTTATGAAAACTTGTCTCCAGCCCATGTGTTCAAGCAGTAGGTAGGGTCGTGTGCCACACACCAGCACCCTGTTCAGTGATGAGCCATGTGTACTGTTGTGTGTATTACTGTGGCTGCCTGAAATCAAGATCATGACGTCAAAGCATTCCCGTTTACGGTGATGCTGATAAATACAAGCATCCTGAGCTGGATGGGAGGCTAAGGCAGGAAACTGCCATGAAAAGGAGGCCAACCTGAGTTACATAGTGAATTCCAAGCCAGCCTGGGCAAGATCGTATCTCACAGCAAGCAAACAAAAACAAAACAAAATTAAACTTCTTGTCCTGTTCATGGTATAAATAGAAGCAAAAAATATACAGTTATGGACAGTGGATAACACTTGATGGTAGGTGATTGTTATCCATTCATGGACTTGCTACATCTACTTCATTTTAGAGTCTATTCCATGTGTGTCTGTATGGTAAGCATGCATGCATGCCTGTGTTTATCTCTTCAAAAACAAAAATCGTGATCTCATGTGGTATAAACTGATTTTGAACTCAGTATGTAGCCAAGGATGACCTTGAAATCCTGATTCTCCTGCTTGACCCCACTCTCCCTCCAATGATGGACTAAAATCTTGAGCTAAATTTGTTATTCCTCCCTTAGAAACAACCCCCCCCCACCAGGCGGTAGTGATGCAAGCCTTTAATCCCAGCACTCCCCACACTGCAGAGGCAGGAGGATTTCTGTGAGTTTAAGGCCAGCCTGGTCTACAGAGCTAGTTCCAGGACAGCCAGGGCCACACAGAGAAACCCTGTCTCAAAAAAACAAAATAAATAAATACATACACACATACAGAAAAACCCTTCAAAAGAAGCCATGTTGAAGCCAGGCATAGTGGCACACATGTCTATAATCCCAGGACTTGAGAGATGAGAACAGGAAGACATTCAAGGCCCCATCCTCAGCTACCAGCAAGTTGTAACAGCCTGGGCCACATAAGTCCTTATCTCAGGAAACAAAACAAAACAAAATGCAACCCATGTTGAGCAACTGACTTGTACCGTTTTGGCTTGTTTAAGTACATTCACTAACAAACCTGCCCAGTGAAGTATTACTCCTAATGAAGAAAGAAATTGTGAGATCCATTTAAGTTTTGAATCCCTGGTTATTGGAAATCTACCACCGCCAATGTAATAAGCCAATTAAACCAAATTATTAAATACAGGTTTATTCTGAGCAAAGCACTCCTGGGTGCCCTCAGGAGGGTGGGAAAGGTATCAACTTGGCAAATATGGCTACCAGGTCTCAAGTAGTCTATAGAATGGTCTTGAGCAGCTCCAAGGAGGGGGTGCTAACTTTTGCTGGTTTTTTCAGGGGTGGAGTTTGAAGAGGGCAGCTCCAGAGGAGGGGACACCATTTAGTGAACTATTTAGAATGGGAAGAGTGAGACCTGAGTGTGGAATGAGACCCCAAGCTGGAGATCCCAAATATCCTAGCCCTTTTGGGTATATATGGACACAAGTAGGGCTTCCATGTAAACATAAAGTGTGCTTTGAGTTCATCACCATTAGGGAGTAGCAGGAAGCCCTAGGACTCTCCGCTCTATGGTCACTTCCTTGTCTCAGAATTCAGAGTCAGAAAGTTGCAGGCAGTCTGCTCCTAGACTGAACTCATTTGAACTGAAAAGAGGACCGTCCCAAGCCCCAGAATATTCACTAGATAAGATTTTGTATCTTGAATCAATAGGATAAGGAATTTGAGAAGGGAGATGGCTATGCTCGATAGGCTTTAAGATTGTAACTCTCAGCTGGGCGTAACTCTCAACTGGGCGGTGGTGGCACACGCCTTTAATCCCAGCACCCGGGAGGCAGAGGCAGGCAGATCTCTGTGAGTTCGAGGCCAGCTTGGTCTACAAGAGCTAGTTCCAGCCAGGCGGTGGTGGTGCACGCCTTTAATCCCAGCACTCGGGAGGCAAAGGCAGGCGGATCTCTGTGAGTTCGAGACCAGCCTGGTCTACAAGAGCTAGTTCCAGGACAGGCTCCAAAACCACAGAGAAACCCTGTCTCAAAAAACCAAAAAAAAAAAAAAAAAAAAAAAAAAAAAAAAAAAAAAGAGCTAGTTTCAGGACAGGAACCAAAAAAGCTACGGAGAAACCCTGTCTCAAAAAAATCCAAAAAAAAAAAAAAATGTAACTCTCTGTGGGAAAAACAGGGACTTTACTATTTTTTCATATTTATTTTATGCATGTATGTATGTACATGATTATGTGTGCTGATGACCTCAGGGGTCAGAAGATTGATGTTTGTGAGTCATTGGGTGCAGGGAAATGAACCCAGGTCCTCTGCAAGAGCAGCAAGTGCTCTTAACTGCTGAGCTATCTCTCCAGACCCTCACTCAGCAACTTTAAATACCACTATCCCAAATCAACACCCAGATATCCTTGGCCTTTCTCTGTCCCTTTCTGTGGAGGAAAACATTTATGTTCCACTTTTGTTCACCTCTTGAATTCATTATTATTACAGAGTTAGAGGAGGGTCTTGTTGTTAAATGATGCTTGCCTGCACTTCAGGCTGTACTTTACACTTAATTTTTAAGAGGGAGGGTTCCCCTATATTTAAACATTCAAAAAAGGAGCTGGAGAGATGGATCAGGGAAAAAATAGATTATCAAATCAAATGAGTACTCAGTAGCTCTCAACTTTGACCATTTTATATCACATGATTTTGATCATTTTGGGTTTACTCTTTGTTGTAGGCAGTGTTCTTTGGAAAGCCTGTTTCCATTCCATGTCAGGTTCAGCCTTATCTTTCTAAAATTAGGGCACACACTTTTTATAGATGTGTATTGGTGGGGGACAATTCTGTATTCTGTCAATTACATTTTAAATAAATGCTGATTGGCCAGACATGAAGTAGAGGCGGGGAAATGAGAACAGGAATATTCTGGGAAGAAGGAAGCTCCCTTGCCAGTCCTGCCCAGACCACTGAAGAAGCAGGATGTGACCTACCCAGCTGAAAAAGGTACTGAGCCATGTGGCTATCATAGATAAGGATAATGGGTTAATATAAGTTACAAGAGTTAACAAAAAGCCTGAGCTATAACTTATGGAAACATCTGTGTGATTTTCTTTGGGACTTGCCAGCTGTGGGAACTGGGCAGGACAGAAACCCCAACAAACTGGTCCATATGTTACAGTGTATAGCATGAATAATAAAAACCCAGAAACAGATACTGGGGTTCAACCTGAAAACCAGAAAAGCAAAGCAGCCAAGCCACTAGACAAATCTTACCTCTACCAAGGCTGGGCAACTACAGAATAAACCTCCCTCTCTCCTCCCATTTTATATTCCCTCTAGTGCTGGAATTAAAGGCGCATGACTCCCTAGTATTGGGTGTTTGGTTGGAAGCATCACCCAGTCCCTGGTATCCATATACCCAAAGAGTCCGGAATGTTTGGGTGGAGCATTCCATCCCAAGCGCCCTCTAGGAGTTGCCTCAGTCCAGACTCCACCCCTGAGAAAGCCCGCCAAATGGTGGTCCCTCCTCAGAGATGCTCAAGACCACTCATACGAGCCGGGCGGTGGTGGCGCACGCCTTTAATCCCAGTACTGGGGGGGGGGGGGGGCGCAGAGGCAAGCGGATCTCTGTGAGTTCGAGACCAGACTGGTCTACAAGAGCTAGTTCCAGGATAGGCTCCAAAACCACAGAGAAACCCTGTCTCAAAAAACCAAAAAGACCACTCACACAGGGTATTTAAACTGCCCCCAGAGAATAAACACGTGGTTTTCCAATTTTCCTTCCCTGTCTCCTCTCTAGGGACTGGAAGGCCACACTGGAGCACTGGTATCCATTAAACCTGGGCCTTTTCTAATTCGGTTTGATTTGGTCTGATTTGGATTATTGTGTCAATATTGTGTCGACGGAGAGGTTTATTGAGACGTAAAAAGTTTTCACTGGGATTGAAGGTGTGGGCCATCACCACCTGGATTTGTTTCTGCAATGATCTTGTGTAGCCCAGGGTGACCCTGAACTCACAGAGATCCATCTGCCTCTGTCTCCCAAATCCTGGGATTAAAGGTGTGTGCCACCACTGCCTGACCTCTAGTGGCTTAGCTTTACCCTTCTGATCTTTAGGCAAGCTTTATTTATTAAAACGTAAGTACTACTCTGGATGTTTAGCTCTCCACCGGCAGTGCTCTGCATGTCAGTGCACTGAATGGAACCTGTCACCCAAGTCCTCCTTTGTTGCTGCCCTTCTTCCTTTACTTCTCCTTCGGAGTCTAGTCTAGAACTTGGTAAGTAGCTAAGGATGCCCTTGAACTTCCTGCCTCCACATCCCAGTGCAAGTATGACATCAAAAGCATGTCTGCCCCTGCCTCCCACCCCATACCCAATGTGTGCAGTGACCCAGCCCCAGGATGCTAAGCAAGCACTCTACCAACCAAAGGATATTCCCAGTGCTGCGACCTCTCTTCTCATCTGTGGGACGGGTCACCGGGATAGAACATTCACGAGATAGGCAGAAAAATCAGGGAAGAAATCACTTTCACTTCTGTGGGTAACTGGGAGCCCTGGATCAAGGGAAGAGCTGAATGGAACAACACTGTAGCCTTTATCACCAGACAGGAAACCAAGTCCTCACAGACCCAGGCCAGGGAAGCAGGAGCTGGTTCCTCAGTGCATCCCGCTGGGCACCACATCAGTGGCTGAGAGGGAAACCCTTGGTTTCCATGCAGGAATAAAGCAGAGCTGTGTTACTAAGAATCAACTGCCTGCCCGCTTTGGCGATGTGTACAGCAGCTCACAGCTCTTCTCTACAGGCTGCCTCGTCCTTGGCCTGGCATGGCAATGAGAGTGACACTAGAAACAGTCCCAGACCCAAATCGTTTCTGGTGGGTAAGTGGCTCCCCACTTAAAGCTTAAAGCTGAATAACTACGTCACTATGGGTGAAAGGGTCCCATGCATAACATTAAGAACGCAATCCCCTCCTTCCCTACTATACAGCCAGTGTCAGTGGGGGAAAAAACAAAACAAAATACAGGGGCACCAAATGAAAACCTACCTCCTTCGAGGTTTGTCATAAATTAAAAGGAACAACAACAAAAAAGCCTCCTCAAACCCTTCATTAGTCCCTGGAGCCCCTTCTGAACTACGTACATAATTTTCAGGACAGATAAGAACATGCCTGGTGGGGTTCAGTGGCCTTCCCTGGGAACACCACCGGCAGGGCTAGCCACAGGCACAGCTGCCGGGAAAATGGTCCCCAGTGAGGCCCAGCTCTGTGCCGAAGGGCAGGCTGATAAAACAATCACCAGAACTGCAGGAGCTGCAGTGAGGGCTCTACCCATTTCTCATTTGGTTTTCAATGCAGTCAAACGGCAGGATTTGTCCAGGCTTGCTAATTGCAGCAAGGTCATTGTACAAAATTATAGAATTTTCAGGGCCATTTTCTTTGAAAAGGAGAATTAGCATTAAAAAGGGATACCCCTGGATTGTGCCATTAAAACCATAGTCACGAAATTTTGGTCTCTGGTTCTCAGACAAAAATCAGTTAAGACGTGACAAACGAGTCAGACAGATGCCCAGACAAAGGTGCAGCTTTCCCTGGGGTTCAGGGACACAAGAGTGAAGAAATGTCTTCCGATAGCACAGTGCCCTACCAAGTCATTCTTCACAAAGGGTGGCAACTGAATCACAGTGTTTCCAAGGAAGTAGCTTCTTCCCCGTGGAGACTATGCTTATGTTAATGAAATACCTAGAGGGGAACATTTAGGCAAATCCAGCCTTTTATATGTTGGAAATTCTTTTCAAGGTTCTGTGTTTTTAACCTCCAAAAGCTGAAGAATTTTACTGTTTACTTCAATACCTGTGAGAACTATTTGTGAAACAGTAGCTTCTGGGCTTGGGTTTTCTCCTTTTGGAATTAAAAAAAAAATCAAGAATCATAAGGACAAGATGCTATTACAGTATGCTAAATACCTGCCGTTCTGAAAACTTAGAAATCTTATTTATTTTTCTCCCATTACAGGGTTTCACTGTGTTGTCCTGGCTGTCCTTGAACTCAGAAATCTGCCTGCCTCCACTTCCCAGCGCTGGGATTAAAGGCAAGTGTTACCACCGCCTAGCTAAAATCTAGAAATGAGTCAAAAAAAACCTATTTGTTATTTCCTACTTTTTCCATTTATCTTGCTCTTAGTGCAATAAAAACATTAACAGTAAATGTCCTATTACAGCACTTGTAAGCCACTGGCAATGGTTAAAAATATATGTTAGGGGTGGGGTACAGGAAATGTAGACCAATCTTTGAACTTCCTGGTTTCCCAACCACTCAAAGCACAGAACAAAACAGGATTCCTCTAACTAACTGCTGCTTCCTTCCTCCACAAGCCACAGGGGCTTCCCACAGTAATCCTATCAGGAAGCTCCTTGGCTGGTTTCTCACAGCCTCAGCTTGGAGACCTGATGAAGTACCCATTTCCTCCAGCAAGAGCCACACAAGAGCTACAAACCTGCAGTGTAACACACAGGCCAAGAGCTCAGATGGCCTTTGTGGTGTTGAACTGGGATGGTAAGGTGCTTAATTAAGAGCACACTTTCAGAGTCAAATGCCCACTTGAATCCTAAGTGCTAGGTGAGCGTGAGCAAGTTCCCAGCCTCTTTGAACTTGAGCTTCCTTCTACACAATGGCTAGTGACAGAATCGGGAACACAGATACTGAGCCCAGGGCACTCCCACAGCTGTGTCCTGGGTCACATGCCCCCGAGTCCGGTGTCATGGATTTCCACACAGTAAGTGAAGAAAAGACATCTGCAGATGGACAAAGTCAAGTGTGATTCCTCCTCTGATGTGAATACAATGACATTCAAATTTCTCTTTTGTAAGAATCCAGTTTTATAGATTTGCTAAAACTCAAACTGCAAGCAAACATTGCATCTGCAATGGTGGGGTTATACTACTCAATGGAAAAAGAGGGATGAAGGGTCCTCCCAGCTCAAGGATACCCACTCCCCATACCTCAGGTAAAGCTGAAATGACTGCCTCATAAATGTGAAATAGGTTCAGAGTACGGAGGGCAAAATTGGAGCTGCAGGATATCAGAGAGCTTTCTAGAACAGGTGCCCCTGGACTGGTAACTTAACAGGTGAGAGGAGAGGGAGGAGGTGGGCGCATGTATACGTTAGAAGGAACCAGAGGGGAGGTGGGTGCATGTATATGTTGGAAGGAACCAGAAAACCTGGGAAGAGGAAATAGCAGCAAACATAAAGGGCCTGGAGTGATAGAGCCCTGACTAGGTTGTGAGCTGGTGAGTTTGAAGGTGACCTTGCTTATCAAGGACAGTCTAGCCTTGGACAAGCAATTTCGGGAAGGAAAGACTGGAGGAGGCAGGTAGCCAGCCTCCTATACTGTAACGACTTCCTTATTCTCAAGCCCCTCACTGCCTGCCCCATAAAGGGTCACAGCCAGCTTTTTACCCTGGCAGATCCCTCAATTTCTGGAAGTCGCCCTGACTGCGCTCCTCCACCCCACCATGTATGTTATTAATAAGCATCCTCTTGTCTGTCTTTTTCAGCTACCTCAGAAATCTAACACACATTTAGAGAAAAAACAATAGGTATGGAGATGGGGTGGGGTTAAGGAATAAAACTACAAAGAAGACTAGAAAGTAAAACGTCTGAATTCCATATACTGAGTTTTTGCAGATTGTAGAACACAATGATTTAATTATTTATTTACTTATTTGTTTTTGAGACAGGGTTTCTCTGGGTAGCCCTGACTGTCCTTGAACTCTGATCTGCTTGCCTCTGCTCCCAAGTGTTGGCATTAAAGGCATGTGCCACCATGCCCTGCACAGAAATACAACAAATTTTAAATAAGAAAATATTATGACAATGTTTAATAACAAGATAATCCTAGATGGCCTAGAAACCAGATGGGCTGGCAAGGAGGGAGGAGGGTGGGAACTTTTTCAAGAAGAAATACAGGTTAATTATCCCTTATTTGAGTGTCTGAGGCCGGGAAGGCTTTTGCATACTGGTATTTGTATAGATTTTAATCAGCTTAGCTTTTCTAATGTCAAACCTAGAACCTAAAGGGCTCTGAAATCCAAAACATTTTAGAATCTTATATTTACTTGTGTGGGGGTGGTGCAGATGCACACGGTGCATGCCATGCCCACGGCAGACGCTGAGCCTTCCCCTTGATTGCTCTCCACCATACATACTGAGTCAGTGGCTCACATGATCCCAGACCTTGCAGATTCAGCTTGTCTAGTTAGTCTGCTCAACCTTGCCTCCTATGTACGGGGATCATAAGCGGGCTGCCACACACTCACCTAGAATTACCAATTACATGGGTTCTGGAGAGGTGAGCTCTGGTCCTCAGGCTCTGATGGTATACTGTTTGCCTGGGGAGCCATCTCCCCATCCCATCCTATCTCATCCTTCTGGGTCAGGTCAGGGAATACGAAGCTCCTGAACCATAGATTTTGGGATATGGATTTTAGATTGAGATGCTCACTCGACTTATATGTTTCAAAGTAAATGTATTCAGTCCCTGAAATGAGCAGTTTCTACTATTTCAAGACATACATACATATGAGATGCTTTTCATCTTCTGAAAGATGGATCCCCTTCCATCTGAGACTTGCCAATGTCTCATTCTACACTGTTCTACTTAAATAACAGCAAAGCGGTTATTGGAAGAAATTCTGCTTGAAATAACCTAGAATAGGTACAGTTTTGATTAGAAAAAAAAAATCCCATTGGAGAAGACATTGAAAAGGAGGCAAATGGTGATGCTGCCATCATAATTCACATTTTGGAAGGACACACTACTCGCAGACTCTGATATTGAAAAGTTACTGTCTATTAATTATGTTAGTTTAGTTTATCTTCACTAGCTTTTTGAGACTGGGTTTGATAGTCTCTGGCTGGCCTTTGTAGTTGAGGATGACCTTGAACTCTGATCCTTCTGCCTCTCCGTACTAGGATTAAGAGCACTCACTACCAGGCTGAGCTAAAGATGACTTTAGAAGGTGGTACTGTGTTAGGTGTGGTGGGTCTTGAATGTATACTCAAAGCACTGGGGAGGCCGAGGTAACAGGATTGCTGTGAGTTCAAAATCAGCTACAGTAAGTTCCAGTCTAGTTTGAGTTACAGTGAGATTCTGTCTTAGTACAGACAGACAATGATAGATCGCGCTGGTTAAAAATGCAGTATCTGAATTTAATCACAAGGGACATCAAAGCAACCTAAACTGACAGACACTGCACAAAATAACTGGCTAGCACAAAAGACAAAGACAGACTGAGGAACAATCCTTGATTATAGGAGACCGAGGAGCCACGGCTGCCAACTGCTTCCCGATCCTGAGTATTATCCAGCATTCTTTCCTTCCTTCCTCTTCAGACAGGGAGGGTCTCTGGCTGGCCTGGAACTGGCTATGAACACCAGTCTGGCTTTTACCTCACAGAGTCCTGCCCTGTCACTGCCGCTGTGCCAGCATTAAACGCATGTCTGTGACACCATGTCTGGCTTAATCGACGGTTGCAAATTTTTTACTACTTCCAAAGCATTTAGCAGGGTCAGCTTCTTAACTCAGCCACACACATAAAAATACTGCCCTGGTCTGGTTTTTGGTCATTGTTGACACAGTTACAGTTATCTGAGAAGAGGGAACAATTGAGAAAATGCCACCGTAAAACCAACCTGTAGGAAAGTCTGTAGGGGCATTTTGTTAATCACTGTCTGATATGGAAGGGCACCACTGTGACTGGAGCCACCCCAGGGCAGGTGGTCCTGTAATGTATAAGAAAGCAAGCTGAGCAAGCCGTGGGGAACAAGCCAGTTTCTGCCTTCTCGATGTCCCGCCCTCACTTCCCTAGGTGGAAAGTGACCTGAAAGGTGTAAACTGAAATAAATCCTTTCTTCCATACGCTGCTTTTGGTTATGCTTTTTGTCTTGTTTTGTTTTTGTTTTTAAATCACATCAGTGACAGGAACTGGTACAAGGTTCATGGGGTACTGCTGAGACAGACCAGACCATGTATGGGGGAGAACTGTGGAAGGACCTCAGAGCACTGGGCTGGAAAAGCCACTGAGCCTTTCTTCATGGCTTTGTGAGCTCGGAAGACAAGAACACTGAGAGAAATGTAGACGATAGAAGCCTGGGTTGTGAAGTTTCAGAAGGTCTGAGAGTTCTTGAGATTCTTATCAGGGCCATTTGATATTAAATTAATAATCTGTGGTTCTAGTCAGCAGGGGCAGAAGAATCGCTGTGACTAACAGACCAGAACCACTAACGTGAACTTTGCTTTGTAGGCTAATTGATACTGTTCGGCTGGTGCTGAAGAATTAGAGGGGCTTCTAAGAGACCAGTATCACTGAGGGGAAATCTTTGGGTAGTGTTTCCCCGGGTCAGCACTCAGAATCTGAGGTCCAGAGGGGGCCCTGACTGTTCCTGAATTAGCAGCTGAATATGTAATGTGGACAGTTTCCCAGGTAGTGCTGGCTTTAAAGGCATGAGGGAGCCATGGGGAGAAGGTGAGGCTTGGCATCACGTGGAAGGATCAGAGCTCCTGAGAAGAAGCCAGGAGAGCTGATCAGTGAAGGTACAGCCCAGCTGCAAGAGAGACTCAGAATCTGAGATGCCAGTACCATGGACCGGATCACCAACGACAGCAGAGGAGCCACAGCTGTAGAGTGGCATCAGCTTGAGCCATGAAGACAAGCTGTGTGCTGCAGAGGATGGAGCTAGAGAAGTGGCTCAGGCCCTCCGTTGCCCAAAGAACAGGGAGTGGGCAGATGCTGTAGTTTTTATCTATTGGACTTTGGTCTTTGATTTGGTTGAGACTGTGACCTGGTTCTTCATTCTTGGAATAAGAAGGTATTTAATCTATCTTTTTTCTTTTGTTTTGTTTTATAAGAACCCACAGTTGAGACGTTGTATATTTTATTTAATTTCTTAATGATTTTATGAGTACCTGTTTTGTCTGCATGTCTATGTATCCTGTATAGGCCATGTGCTCACTTGGTGCCTGAGAAGGCAGGAGGGAGTCAGATCCTAACTGGAGTTACAGATGGTTGTGAACCACCACGTGGGCTCTGATTACTAAACCTGGGTCATCTGTAAGGATGGCCTTTAACTCCTGTCCTCCAGCCTCCACCTCCCAAGCACTTGGATTACAAACCTGTGCTGCTCTACCACCCATCCCCCCACTTACAGACTTTGTTTACATCATTGGTTCTCAATCTGTGGGTCATGACCCACTAGCAATTGAATGACCCTTTCATGGGGTCACCTAAGACCATTGGAAAATACAGATATTTACTTATTATTCATAACAGTAGCACAAAATTACATTTACAAAGTAGCAACGAAATAATTTTATGGTTGGGGGTCCCTACAGCATGAGGAACTGAGTTAAAGGTCGCAGTGTTAGGAAGGATGAGAATCACTGCTTTAGATGATGGAAGACTGGCATAGCCATATATGATGGGAGTGACAGAAGTCATAAAGCCAGCATAGCTGCTTGACAAAGATCAAACAAAGCGGAGCCACATGATGGCCGCCATACCACCACTGGTTTTCATCTCCACTTGTTGCATACTTGGGAGACTTTTAATATTTGTGCAATTTGAAAATATTGGATTGATGGAAATTTATTTATTTATTTATTTATTTGTTATGTATACAACTTTCTGCCTCCATTTATACCCACATGCCAGAGGAGGGTGCCAGATCTCTTTACAGGTGGTTTGGAGCGACCATGTGGTTGCTGGGAATTGAACTCAAGACCTCTGGAAGAGCAGATAGTGCTCTTAACCACTGAGCCATCTCTCCAGCCCTGATGGAAATTTTCTATGAATTGTTTTTGCCTTCTCCCAGGAATGCTGCTTCTAAGCTTCCCCAGGACAGAACGGTCCTGGGCATACTATTTCCCTGGCTTTAGGGAGCTATCCTTATCTACTTGAAGTTCTCCCTTATGCATTGGAGGTTGTGACACACAGAAAGAAGCCAGAGGTCACTTTATGAGGCTATGAGATGTTTTTAAAACATCTGTCCTTGTAGTTACTCGGGAACAAGATAATCAAAACAAAATAAACTTTAAAAGGTCAACAAGATTCGTTGGGTTAGAAGAGTTGACCACAGTTTAGATTACAAGTCTCTTCCCACTATACTCAACTATGTGCTATATACAGCAACAAAGTTAGATTAGCTTATAAGTCTCAGTATAAGTCTCTGTGTAGGACAAGAATCCAGTCAGGCAGTGATGGCACACGCCTTTAAACCCATCACTTGGGAGGCAGAAGCAGAGAATCCCCGTGACTTCGAGGTCAATCTCGTCAGTCTACAAAGTGAATTCCAGGACAGCCAGAGCTGTTACATGGAGAAACCCTATCTCCAAAAGAAGAGGAGGAGGAGGAGGAGGAGGAGGAGGAGGAGGAGGAGGAGGAGGAGGAGGAGGAGGAGGAGGAGGAGGAAGAAGTAGTAGTAGTAGTAGTAGTGGTGGTAGTAGTGGTAGTGGTAGTGGTGGTAGTGGTGGTGGTGGTAGTGGTGGTGGTGGTAGTGGTAGTGGTGGTAGTGGTGGTGGTGGTAGTGGTGGTGGTGGTAGTGGTAGTAGTGGTAGTGGTGGTGGTGGTGGTGGTGGTGGTGGTGGTAGTGGTGGTGGTGGTAGTGGTGGTAGTGGTAGTGGTGGTAGTGGTGGTGGTGGTAGTGGTGGTGGTAGTGGTAGTAGTGGTAGTGGTGGTGGTGGTAGTGGTGGTGGTGGTAGTGGTAGTGGTGGTAGTGGTGGTAGTGGTAGTAGTAGTAGTTAAGAATCTAAAAATGTAGATGACAAGATTTGGTCTTTGGTCAAGAGTTTTGTCTTTGGTTTCCAATGGTCTAACTCCAAGCTATCTATGGCTTAGGCTCAAAAGGCCATCATGATAATGACAGTACTTTCCTGACAACTTAAAGGAGAAAGGGTTTTTTGGCTCCCAGTTCAAGGGAAGTTGGGCAGCAGGTGCGTGCATGAGGCAGCTGGTCACATGGCATCCACAGTCTAGAAGCCGACAGTAACAAATGCTCCGGCTTGCTTTCTCTCTTTTTAGTCAGTATGTAGTTTGGGTGAGTCTTCCCACCTCAAGGAATTTTCATGCCCAGAAACTTGTCACCAAGGTGATTCTATATTCTGTCGATTGAGCCATTGATACTAACCAGCAAGACAATTAGCATCACAGGCATAAACAGAGTACCCATAGCACAAGAAACTGAATTTCAAAGGTTATTAGGGAAAGTCCCTTTGCACTGTTGTCCTTTCTCCTGAAAACTGACTTCTGTCTTACTCGCAAACCCATCCCTTCCCTTCACCCATCTCTGCACTCATGTTCTCCATATTGGAAGGACCTGCCTGTCCACCCCACCGAAATGACCATAAAATAGGCTGTGTAGGATTCCATCTCATTCTTCCTCACCACCTCTCATGTTATAAACACAGTTGTCTTTTCCCAAGGGAGACTCTCCATGAGAGGAATGTTGTTTGTTCACTGAATATAATAACCCAGTTCCTCATAGAACGTCCGAATCACAGCCACTATTCAATAAGTGCTGGCCAAATTAATGAAGGTATATGTTAGCCGAATGCCACATTTCTGATTCTGTTTCCAGCAAGACCGAGATTCAAGCTCATCTTCCGAGACACACGGGGCAGACGTTTAGTATCTCCTTCACCGCCTCCGTTTATGAAGCAAGAGGATCTACACGTCACCCTGCAGAGTTTACGCAAAGCGAGTTCTGTCTCCCCTCTTGCAGGTTGTCTGTGCTGCTCACCAACACACTGCTGGCCTTTCTCTCGCCTCAGTTTTTCCAGGCTTACAGAGCCCACCCCTCTTTCCTTACCATACTGATCTGTGGGGCTGGTGAAGAGAAGGTAGTCAGAAGTGCAGGTCTTGGACTCGATGTTCAAATCTCCCAACCTCAGAATGAGTCTCTTCCCCTTCGGGACCATGATGGTTCTTTCACACACAGTATGATTGGGATAAGTCCCCGGATAATTCTTAGATGTCATCGTGCCGCTGTCCTGAGAGGTCACTATGTGCCCACAGCCATCACCTGGTAAAGAAGAAAGAATGAAAGAATTAAGTACAATCCATTGCTATCGAGATCAAGAGTCTTCTGCACTCTCCAAGACAAGTGTTTCTCTTTGTTTTTTCCCTGAGAGAAGGAAGGGCTAAATAATAATGGCGGAAAGTGAATTATGTAGCTGCATCTCACTACACGTCATCTTTGGTACCCAGTGTCATCTGCTGAACTCGCTGGGTCAAGTTTGTGCTCTGAATGAGAATGCAGAGACCTTAGGATACACACCGCTTGCTCTCCTGGTCACCCATCTGTCTGCCATCTAAACCTGCTCAAAAGGCCTTGGTCTTTGTCACACATTTGTCAATCCACCCGAAAGCCAATGAATAATAATTTATAGCTTACTTCAGAGTGCTGCGGCTGCTGAGTGAAAGAACGAATATAAGAGATGCCCCTGACAGAATTTAGACTAATACAGACAGGATTTTGTTTAGGTGCAAATCTCTGAGCTGAACAACCATTCCATATTTATGCCTCAATTACTGTGACAGTCACTGATCCAAAGATTTCTCATAGACTCAGGATATCAGAAAACGTCAAGGCTTTACTGTGGAGTGCTTGGAAGATGCTAGACATGGTATTAACTACTGGGCAATCATACAAAGCCAGCAAGGGCTGCTTCACAGAACCTGAGTCCCTCATTTGATAGCTAATTCTAAGTCAGTTTCTCTCAACTTTCCTAATGCTGCAATCATTTAATACAGTTCCTTGTGTCGTGGTGACCCCCCCCACCATTATTCTGTTCCTACTACATAACTAATTTTGCTACTATTATGAATTGTAATGTAGATATCTGATATTCAGGATATCTGATATGTGACCCTCAACGGGGTCATGACCACAGGTCAAGAAGCACTGATCTAGGTGATACGTGCTATATCAACAATCCTAAACACACCTGGTGGAAGTGGCACCTGCCTTTAGTCCCAGCACTCAGGCAGAGGCAGGCGGATCTCTGTGAGGTCGAGGCCAGCCTGGTCTACAAAGTGAGTTCCAGGACAGCCAGTACTGTTACACCACCACCACCCAAAAAAATCTATAACACAATGCTAAAGGAGCATGAAGGAGAAAGGTATGAAAATATAATTTCATAAATTTTATAAACAACTTGCTAAAAGAAGAAGTTTAGCTTATTTTGAATAGTGAAGCCCACCAATTAATCAACAGACCGCACCAGTTGATAAGTAACCAAATGAATAGAACAACACAGGTATCTAATGGCAGGTGAACCAAGCCAGCTGCAAGGTGAATGGATGGCACCTGCAGTTGGGCTGCACACCAGCTGAGGTTGGTGAGGTGCAGCATAAATAGATGGAGCTCCGCTGGTAGAACCTGCCAGATGTACAAGAAATGGATTCACTCCCAAATACCAAATTAAACAGAACAAACAAAAACCCAAACAAATTAAGGAAGGAAGACTCTTAGGCAGTCAGAAGAAAGAATTTGTAGGGAACCTGGAGAAATTCTCTGGGGCATTAAAATAAGAGTCTCCATGGCCTGGCGCTCTCCCATGGAGGATACTCCCCCAGAATCTGGATGGCTCTTCATTCCTAGGCCTTTCCCCATTGAGGAGGGTTCACCCAAGTTCTTCCTTCATTCTAGATCTTCCCTGCCTGCTCCACAGTTTTTACCCCCAAGTGATTAAAAATGAAACACACTTTAAAGGCGCTGCATAACGTCAGAACCCACCCCATCTCAGCAGCCAATGCTCGGGGCCAGGAGGGAAAACCTGACCAGAAAAAGCAGGTTGGTGTTAGCGGAACAACAGGTGAAGCAGTGCCATAGGAAATGCCAGTCTGTTAAGGTAAAAACACACCGAAATTTGGAGATTTAGGTAGAGAAGTTGACGGGGGCAAAACTTTCCAAGTATGGAGTTAATGAAAGAGTATGAGAAACCAAGTGTGGTAACACACGCCTTTAATTCTAGCAGGGTGGTGAGGCCAGAGGACCCTGAATTCAAGGACAACTTGAGCTATGTAGTGAGTTCAAAGACAGTGTGAGTTCTATATCATGACCCTGCCTAAAACACAAAAACAAACAAGACAACAGGTATCAGAAAAAGATGATTAGCCTAGCTGGATACTGTTCCAAGACTCAGAGTTGGGGACGAATCCCACAGAGGAGGGCTGAGAGAGGGAAGCAAGAAGAAACGCCTCGGGGTTTACATAGCTACACAGGAAAGATAAGAGGAGACAAAATATTGGATGCCTTGAGTCCAAGTGGCCGGAAGGCTAAGGCTGATGCAGACAGGAAGGCAAATAAAAGGCGTCACTTGGGTTGGCAACTTTGGGGGCAATAGCTAAATTCCCTCGGCTCCGCAGCAGTTACAAGTATAAAACTGACGGTTACCCAAGGGAGAGGCAGATTACACAATGGCATATAGTAAATAGGGCTTTGGTTTAACATTTGAATTATTTGTTTGCTTTCAAAGGTTTTAATAGGAAACTAAACTTATAATTTCTCTAGAAAACTAGAAGTCATGTCAATCACATGAATAGATATTCTCACAGGTTGAGAGAAATTATTCCTGCTTAACTAGGCGAGCACCCTTGATCTCTGTTACTCATTTTTATCCCTTGCCCTACCATTTGAGCACCCAACAAAATCAGCCCTGGGTTAGCAAGTGTGAAAACAACCAGACATAATGACCTGCTCTACGTGCAGCTAAACCTCACAGCCACCAAGAAGCAGTGTGGCTGCATTCGAATGTTGCTCTCTTTCAGTGTGTGTGCTTCTTCTCTAACAAGATAGAAAATTGTTTAAAGATAACATAGGGCTGGTAAGAAGGCTACTGACTCTTCAAATTTGTCTGTCATACATACATATACACACACAGAGAGATGGATGGGGTAACTTCACACACACAAAAATTATTTTTAAGAAAACACAATTGGAGGGCATCATGGCACCTACAGTTTGGCATCCTAGAAGCAAAGGCAGAAGATCAGGAGTTCAAAGCCTGCCTGAGCTATGCAGTATATAAAATGAGGAACAAGCTAGGTATGGCTCACACCTATCATCCCAACTGTAGAGGCAGGGTGCAGGAAGGTTTATGCAAATTCAAGGTCAACCCTGTCTGCATAGTTAATTCTAGGCCAACTAGGGCTATATAGTGAGACCCTATTTAAAATTAATGAATTAAAAATAAGACAAGGAACAGTTCTATGAATCAACTTCAACATGATTATTATATTCAACAATTGCATCTTTTAAAGAGTGGTGACAATACAATGAAAATCCCCAGGGCATCATTTTATTCAAAGCCCTAATTTTACTTCCTTCCGGTCATTTATGCTCTTAAGCCCAAGGGGAACTCTGTCACCCAGTGGTGCTGCAAATGGGCTGCACCTCTAGACATCCCCATCATTGCTGTGTGAGGGACCTGGGCTTCTTGGAAAGATAGCCCTTCCTACTATCATTCAGGATGAATATCTGCATCACAGAAGAAGTGTGGCTTCACTAAAATGCTAGGAAGGCTGGGGGTGGGGGAGGCTAAACACTTTCTCTGGCATCTGAAAGTGGGCTGGAGGATTTGCTGCTGCAAATGTTGCTATCAGCTTATCTGTACTAAGTCAGCAAATTCATCCATTGTCTTTTGACAGTTTTGCTGACTTCAAATGACTGAGTAGAAAAATACGCCAGGAGAAAATAGGATGCAACTGTGCAAGAGAAAATGGAGAGAGTATCGTGTGCTAAGTGAGACAAGTCTGCGGAACGACCCTGGAAAGAAAGGCAGGAATCCCCTGGCTTCATCCTGACACTCACTGCCAGCTCCTCTTACTGAGTCACAAACAGGAAGGCAGAGTTGTTCAAAAATCTATCAATTTGCCTAACAGTGATGGCACATGTCTTTAATCCCAGCACTTGGGTGGCAGAGGCAGGTGGATCTCTGTAAGTACGAGGCCAGCCTGGTCTACAAAGTTCATAGACGGCCAGAGCTCTTATACAGAGAAAACCTGTCTTGAAAACAAACAAGCAAACAAAAATCTACCAATTTAGCCAGGCATGGGTAGGTAACCTAGTTGGGGGTGGGGCTGGAGGAAAACCAGGATGCCAGCTTGAATTACAGTCTCAAAGAAAAAATAAAAGAGAGAAAGACAAGTGAAACTTCCGTAGCTCTCACTTGAAAGATTAACCTTATAAAACCCTTTAAAAAAAAATTACTGTTGGGGCTGCAGAGGTAATTAAAATAACGGGGATTAAAATAGCTTCCCATTCTTGCAGAGGACCTGAGTTCAGTTCCTAACACTCATGTTGGTTTACACTCACTTGTAACTCCAGCTCAGATGCCCTCTTCTGAGTCTGGGGCACCTGCATTCGCATGCACATACCCACACACAGGCGCATAAATAAATGAAACAAATCTTGTAAAAGAGACCTTTTGTTATGATAATGTCAAGAAATAATTAGCTAATATAAGTAGCTGTGACATGGTGATGAAGTGGCATAAGGGCCTACGGACTGCAGCACAGTCGGGGGGATTGCTTCCACAGCACGAAGAAAACCCTGGATTCCACATAAGACACCCGTCAAAGAATAAAAGGAAGAAACAGTGCCATTTTTACAGACACCTACTGACTTACGCAGGGCTGAAATAGCATGCGATCTGAGATTTGCCTTAAAATACTTGACACAAACGGCGAGAGGCAGAATAAATGAAACGATTATTGTGACTGGTGGGGAGGCAAACGTGCACGGCGTGGAGCCTAAAACTGATAAAAGTGGTTGGGGATACTCGTTTCAGGGCTCTGAGCTCAATCGCCAGTACAGTAAACAGAAAATATAATCGAAAAGTCCAGGAACAGAATATAGAAATAAAGGCTCCAGGAACATAGAAATATAAAGTTGTAAGCCCAAACATGTTTTGGGAGAAAAAAAATTAATAAAGAAAGCTGGCAGCCACTGTTAACCTTTAACAAACACTTTCTGCCTAAGAGCAGACATCTTGGCAGCCACTGTGTACAGATGTGAACCTTTAACAGCTGTCTCCTATCGCTCAGCTTCCCAGCTAGGCAGGTCCTGCAGACAAAGGTTGGCTTCTATTACCTCTATCGACCCTCTGATTTCCTTAATTTTTAACTGTCCCCCTATGTGACTCTACTCTGTCTTGCATTCTTTCAGGGACAGTGAAAAGTGGCTGATGATGGAGGAAGGTCACTGGTTAAATAATAAAGAAACTGCTTGGCTCTCATAGGTTAGAACATAGGTGGGTGGAGTAAACAGAATAGAATGCCGGGAGGAAGAGGAAGTGAGCTTAGATGCAGGGCAGCTCCTCTCAGAGCCAGACGTGATGCCGCTCTTCTCCGGGGCAGATGCGATGAAGCTCCGACCCAGGATGGACGTAGGCTAGAATCTTCCCGGTAAGCGCACCTTGGGGTGCTACACACATTATTAGAAATGGGCTAGTCCAGGTGCAAGAGTTAGCCGAGAAGAGGCTAGATACAATGGGCCAAGCAGTGTTTAAAAGAATACAGTTTGTGTGTTGTTATTTCGGGGCATAAGCTAGCCAGGCAGCCATGAGCTGGGCTGTGGGAAGAGGCCTGCAGCTCCCACTACAGGCTGAGTCAGCACAAGCCTTCACAAACATTCTAAGTTAACACACTATAACCAAAAGTTATAAAACTTAAGCCTGACCCCAAGGTTGTAAAAGTTTTTTGACCCACACCTGGTGCTGGATTTTACTATAAGAGTAAACCAGTCCCCATTGCCATAGCTACAGAAGCCTGATCTCTGGCTGTGGTCACAGTTATAGCTGATAAGCTTTGTGTGCCCCATGGTTATTCCCACCCCCCCTTTTTCTGGAATAAAGCTTGTTTCTGGTTTAACAGACTTTGGTGGTCTGCCCATCATCATTGCATCACCCAAGGCCCAACAGTAATAAAGTCAATGTTTAAGGAAACGAATAAAATCAAAACTTTATGATTACATTCTTCTTCACAGAGCATTGGGGTTCTCTCCCAGGCAGAGAGAGCTGATGCAAGACTTGAGTAAGCAGTGGCAACCGGATTAAACTGCCACCTGCCCAACTTCAAAGGGAAGAGGAGAAAGGGAAGGAGGAAGTCTTGCTGCAGGGAATCTGTCAGCTCTTCAAACTTCTGTAACAAAATGTTTATCTGCTCCTTCCTTTGAACTGGAATTTAGTTGCCAAAGTGCAAGACTAGCAAGCTAGCATCTTTCCTTTTCCCCAGCAGGAAGCTGCCATCCACTACAGAATATTTATCTCACGGTGGTCCCTTCACAAGAGGTCTATATGTTCTGGCAACCCTCAGAGCAGCAGCTGCACTGGGAAAATGACCAGTTTACAAAAATAAAACCGTACAGGGATGGGGACTTCAAGGCCAGCATAGGTGCACAACAAGCTTAAGTCAGTTGGGTTACATGAGTCCCAGTGAGAGCTGTGCCATTCACAGGGAGGTTGTTCTCAAGGACCACACCCCCTCAAGACTTAGAACTGCTGGTGCCAGCCCCCAACTGCCACACAAGTCCATAGAAAGAGCTGGTGTCATATGGATGGAAGAATCAGATTCTGGGAAAAATAAAATGAAATTATATTTTATGAAAAAAAAATTAGGGCTGGGTGTAGGTGGCATACACCTTTACTACCAGCTCTAGAAGACAGAGGCAGCTGGAGCCAGTGTGAGTTTGGCCAGCTGGGGTTACAGAGAGGGAGATCCTGTCTCAAAGTAAAACTAAATTTGGGAAATAATACATTTATTTATTAGGTTTTGAAAATGTGTGGGCATTCACGTGCCGAAGCACGTGTGGTGGTCAGGATCATTTGCAGGAGTCAGGAGTCAGTTCTTGCCCTCCGAACACTGAGGTCTCAAGAATTAAACTCAGGTTGTCAGCCTTTGTGGAAGGCACCTGGACTTGCCATGCTATTCCACTGGAACTCTCAAAGTGATCTGTACACAGAAGTTCTTTCTCTCTGAACATTTGGACACAATACTCATTTAAAAAGAGACAGAGAGTCCCAGCACTCAGGAAGCAGAGGCAGGCAGATCTGTGAGTTCAAGGCCAACCTGGTCTACAGAGCGAGTTCCAGGACAGCCAGAACCACACAGAGAAACCCTGGCTATAAACAAACAAACAAATGGATGCAAATGAATGAATGAACGAACGAACGAATAGAGTAGTGAGCTAACAAGATAGCATGGGTAAAGGTGTCTACTGTCAAGACTGAGGGACCTGGGTTCAATGGTGGAAGAAGAGAACCAATTACCTCAAGCTATCCTCTGACTTCCTGACAAGAAGCAAGTGAGTTCCAAGGAGGCCACGACTGTTACACAGAGAAACCCTGTCTCGAAAAACCAAAAATGTATGTGTGTGTGTGTACAAAATATGGATGTGTAGTATAAGTTTCCAAGTGATTTTCATCTTGTTTATTATTATAAATTTATCTTCTTAAATTTTTACAAGTTATTTTATATTGATTGACTGTGTACATGCTCACGCCATGACACCTGTATTGAATGTACTCAAGTCAGAGGTCAACTTTTAGGAGTTCTCTCCCCCACCATGTGGGTTCCAAGGATCAAACTCACATCACCAAGCTTTGTAGCCTTTACCTACCAAGCCACCTCACTGGACCCTTATCTTCTTATCATGAATACATCTACATCAGAAAAGTAACATAAGAAAGACCAAATCCACCTAACATTCTTTAACAATTAAGCCTACTTGTAGCATAAACCACAGAGAGAGCAAAAACTCTCCATAAACCAATGAGCTCAAATGTCATTTTAAAAAATTATGCAACAGCTAGGAATGATGTAGCTCTTGCTTCAAGGAGCTCATAGTCATGAGGGGGAGATTATTAGCAAGGAACTTTTTGAGACAGTTTCACATATCTTAGACTAACGTTGAACTCACTGCACAGCTAAGGATGCTCTTGCAGTTATCACCCCACCTCTCCCTCCCAGTGCTGGGATTACAGATGGGCCCCCCCATGCCTGGCTTATGCGGGCCCTGGGATGGACCCAGGACTCTATGTACCCTGGGTAAGCATGCTGCTGACTGAACTGCATCCCTGCCTTCAGTAATTGTTGGGAGTAAAGTTGTGAATACAAAGCCAAACATAAGGACTAAACATACCCTGTCTACGACTGAGAATGGTGGCCATACCTTGTCTCTTTAACACTGGCTCTTCCAGAAGGAAGATGGGGAGGACGGTGATTTTCTAAATAAGCTGACTCCCCGATCCTTGTCTACAGGAGCAAACTTTGTATTTAGTCTACTCTAGTTCCTCCCACTAGGAAAGAAAAACAGCAGCTTCCTTAAACAGCTCTTGTCCTTTGATAAGGTCCATGTTTCATGAATGGGAAAAAGCAAATTAAGAGATACCTGTACGGACTCAGACCTACAGTACTAAAAGGCTTAAGGAGAAAACTTGGTGTCTGGAGAGACAACTTGGGTGATAAAGAGCTTGCCGTGTGGTCACAAGGACCTGTGTTCATATCCCCGGCAGCCAACTAAAAGTTGGGTATGTTAGCTCTTATGTGCAATGCCACTGTTGGGTGGACCCCTGCAGCTCAACAGTGCCTAGTTGAACAGATGCGCTCCAAGTTCAGTGAGAGACTCAGTCTCAAAACAGTCAGGCTGCTGCTGTAAACCTTGTCAAAGGTCCATGAACAGGGAGGTCATAGGCCTAAGCTGTAGGGTAACGGGAGGAGGGGGAGGGATACTATCACTGTTCTGCTAAACTGACATTGTAACACTCTTTCTAAATGTTTGTGCTTATACCCATTGATGAGTGCTGTCCTTGGCCTTGGCCAGAGAAGCCATGTTGTGCAGTGGGCAATGGCTAAAGTTCTGAAAGTAAGTGATGGTTGTGTGAATCAGAAACGGTTCATCTACATCAATACCCCCACCAAGGCTCTGGAAGCACAGTGGAAGAGGGGGAAGAAAGAATGGAAGAGCTGGAGGATGGAGAGAATTCTGCAAAAGGCTGTTTTCTGGACAGGACATGGCTGTTGTAGTCATGAACTCATGGCAGCTGTGGTTACCTGTACAAGATTTGCCCACGATGGAGTTCATCAACATTCCAGTACAGACAGGGGAGGGAAGGGTGAGGCCCCACTCTGGGCTGAGGAGCCATTGGCAAGAGATGGCTGCTAGGGAGGGGGAATCATTTTTCTTCAGTGGTAGCCACTGGTAAAAACCTATGCACAGTAAATAACCTCACCCCATGCTTATGTAAGCTATCCCAATTAAACCTAGTGGGACACACACACAAACACACAAACACCGGGGGGGGGGGGATTCCAGAGAGCAAGAAAGAGATAAGAGAGGAGAATGGGGATGAATTTAATCAAAGTAAATACATGAAATTTTCAAGAAATAGGTAAAGTTAAATAACATCTTTACAAAAGGTGGACAATGAGGAAGACGTTACATAGATCTCTGGCTTCCATACATACATGCCCATGCAGTCATATACACACAACCACACAAACACATACTACACACACAGAAAGCTTTTTATGGGTTTGTACTTGAAGAATTATTCGGGTGATGAGCAGTGACTATTGCACAAATACTCCCAGACCCTAGAGTCAAAACAGAAGCCTATTTGACTATGACCCAAGTAGGCACGTGTGAACAAACCGCCCCTAAACTTATCTATCCCATTCCCCGTCTACTCCATCGATTAGCAGCTCACGGATCGCATACTGGCTTTGCCTCCAGGACCAACATTACTAATGAATTCCAACCAGTAATTTGGGACAGAGTGCTTAGAAACAACGTGAGAGCGAAACCACTTCTAGACACAAGAAAGAGTTCATTCTGGCTAAATCTGTGCTGTTCGAACATTCAAGTCCCGACAGGTCTCCGCACACAATCACCCATGTGTGGGTGTGGGAAAACTGCCCGCCATGTCTAAGATCAAGCGGGCTCTTGATGACTGCAATCTTTTCAACCACAAAGGCAATCATCACCATGCTCTTTGTCTGGTGGTGAGGCGGCCAGATTCCCAAGGTATCACTAATTCTACTGTGAGCCATAGCTCTTACAGACACTGCTGTTGTCCAGCTATGCTCAACCATACCTGTGTGCTGCCAGGGGAAAAAGAGAAACAAGGCTGACAGATGGCCTAGCTCAGTGGTTCTCAACCTGTGGGTCACGAGCCCCTTGGGGTTGAATGGCCTTTCCACAGGAGACACCTAAGACCATCAGAAAGCCCAGGTATTAACATTATGACTCAGAACAGTAATAATGAAAGTCATTTTATGGTTGGAGGTCACCACAACATGGGGAACTGTATTAAAGGGCCAGTGAATTAGGAAAGTTGAGAATCCCTGACTTAGCAGGCAAAGGAGCTGGAGACAAAAGCCTGACAAGCCGAGGCCAATCCCGAAAACTCAAAGATGGAAGGAAGGACTCCACAGAGTTGTGCACTGATACCCGCAGGTAAGCAAGCCAGAACACACCCCCAGTCATCCCTCTCTGGCAATAACTATAAACTTGAAAAGGATTGTTTAAGAGAAGAACTGGACGGTAGTGGCACGCGTCTTTAATCCCAGCACTCGAGAGACAGAGGCAGGCGGATCTCTGTGACTGTGAGGTCAGCCTGGTCTACAAAGTGAGTTTTAGGGCGGCCAGAGCTACACAGAGAGACCCTGTCTCAAAAAAACCAAAACCAGAATTTTAAGAAATGGAAAAAACAAAGGCAGAAGGGCTGAAGCAACCACATGAGAATTAAAAAGCAAAACAGAAGTTGTGACCACAAAAACAGAACAGTTAGTCAGTCCTGAGTTTCTCTGAGCAGAAGAATGGTGCTTCTTACTAAATGGGTGCTGTCATCACTATACCGAAAGGCATTATAACTAGCTAGAAAACATGTGACCAAGTTCTTCAAACCTGTTCACTAATCTCTTCCAGTTCTGTTTTTACCACAGATAAAACTGATGCTAATGATATGATGAGGTCATAATAATTTTGTCTCAGAAGCTTAAAACCACTGAAGTAAAATAAAAGGCCATTGAGAGGATTCGCTGTTACCGCTGCCCTCCGTCAGCCCTCAGTTCTCAGCCTTTGGAAGTGCTTCCTCTGACTGACAACCTTCGTCTTGCCAAGGTCTTACCCACTTTTCCAGGGTGAACTCAAATTCATTAAGTTCTCAGATGCAGAAGAGGAAAACCCTGGCCTCCAGGGGACAATTCTACACAGCTCTCCCAGCTGCAAAATTCCCCGGGGGTCAGTCACAGCCTAACTTCTTCCCGTTCTTTTATTTTTTAAATGACTTATTTATTTTTATTGAATATACATTAGTGTTCTGCCTGCATGTATGTCTCTGTGAGAGTGTCAGACTCCCCAGAACAATTGTTAGCTGCCATGTGGGTGCTGGTAATTGAACCTGGGTCCTTTGGAAAAGCAGTCAGTGCTCTTAACCTCTGAGCCATTTCTCCAGCTCCAACTTCTTCCCATTCTTTAACCAACAGTTGTCAAAGCCCAAATCATGGTCTCACAGATTCCCTCTGCTGATCTACCAGTCCCTTCCCAGGCGCTGTGGTTATGGCAGCCCCTCCTCATATTTACAGCTGGAAACTAGTACACTCCTGCTGAGAGGTCAGAATGAATAAACTGTAGTACGACATCGCCACTCTGTAGTAGGTGGAACAGGCCGCGTCCTGCCGCCCAGCTAGCTTAACACCCCCCCCCAAATAACCACACGGAAATTGTATTAATTAAATCACTGCCTGGCCCTTTAGTTCTAGCCTCTTATTGGCTAACTCTCCCATATGAGTTTAACCCATTTCTAATAATCTGTATGTCACCACGAGGTCGTGGCTTTACTGGGAGACAGTCTACCTATGTCCGTCTAAGCCGGAGA
The DNA here is from genome assembly GCF_950005125.1 of Chionomys nivalis. Taxonomy (NCBI): domain Eukaryota; kingdom Metazoa; phylum Chordata; class Mammalia; order Rodentia; family Cricetidae; genus Chionomys; species Chionomys nivalis. The sequence continues at coordinate 48,771,197 of NC_080087.1, forward strand.
TTCACGGCATCTGCCACACTTCCCTTCTTCCCAGCATTCTGTTCTGTCTACTCCGCCCACCTAAGGGCTGCCCTATCAAAAGGCCAAGGCAGTATCTTTATTCAACCAATGAAAGCAACACAAATATAGAAGGACCTCCTACACCATTAAATTAGGGCCAAGATCTTAACACTGGGTTACTAGGTTTCAGTAGTGGTGACACACGCCTTTAAACCAAACAGGCAGAGGCAGGCGGCTCTCTGAGTTTGAGGCCTGCCTGGGCTACACAGTGAGTTCCAGAACCGCCAGGACTGTTACACAGAGAAACCTTGTCGAAACACTGTCCTTACACAGGACGAGTCAGATTTCCTTCTCTCTAGGGCACACATTTTCTGAGTCCCTGACCTTCCCTGTGGTCTTGGACTTTGCACCCTACAGAACTGTGAGGCAAAGCAATTTATTTTCCTGATGCATTAAAAAGATGGAGGTTGGGGAGGGCTGAGGAGGCTGGAAGTGGAGCACAGCTCGCAGAGGGTTTGCCAAGGAGGCATGAAACCTTAGGTTCTTTCCCTGGGACCACATAAAACAAACAACAAGACAGCAGCTGTGACATAGACCTACAGTCGGAGCACACTAGGCACCTTCAGCTACACAGTGAGCTTGAGGTCCACCTGCGCTTCATCAGACTACCCCAAAATGAAGAGAAAAAACAAAGTATCTCTCCAAAGTAATGATCGATACCAAGTCCTATCACTGGAAGTGTACCATCTGAAAATAAGCAAGGCATGTCCACGATCATCAAGGAATTCAGACGGTCATACGTTGTCTCTCTATCTGATATTTAAAGAGCTCCGAGTTATACATCACGTCCAAAGAAAGGAACCCTTATGACCTAATTCTCTATTATTCTTTAATGTGTGACAAATAAAACCAGTGGCAATCCTTGCTCTTGGTCACTCTATAGTCTCCACCACTAAGTTAAAGGCCACTGAGTGTTGTGGGGTGGAGGACAAAGGTCTGCACAGCTTCAATTTGGTTCTCTTTTTAATATGAGAAGAAGTCTGTCTAAAAGAAAAAAATCAAGTATCATGTCCATAGCTTACTCCAAACTATAATGTTTTTTGGAGGGTAGGGTTTTTGAGACAGGGTTTCTCTGTAGCTTTGGAGCCTGTCCAAGCCTATCCTGGAACCAGCTCTTGCAGACCAGGCTGGCATCAAACTCACAGAGTTCTATCTCTGCCTCCCAAGTGCTGAGATTAAAGGCATGTGCCACTGCTGCCCAGCCTAACTATAATTCTTTTTAAAAAAAATTTTTTTAAATATCATTACTGTGTATTTATGTGTATGCTGTGACTGTTGGAGGGGGAGGGACACACAACAGAACATGCCATGGTGTGTGTGTAGAGGCTAGAGGACAAACTGTAGAGCTGGTTCTCTCTATCCATCATCATATGGGTCCCAGGAATTGAACTCAGGTTGCCAGGCTTGGCCGCAAGCATCACTTACCCACTGAGCCATCTCACAGGCCCTGTAATTACTTTTTTCTTTCCTTTTTTGAGACTGTAATACAACTACATCATTTCCTGTTTCTCCCTCCAGTTCCTCCCAAAGACCCCTCCTTGCGCTTTCAAATCCAGGAACACTTTGTTTTCATTTACTGTTGGTATACACACACACGTATACACATATATTTTCCTAAATACATAAGCACAACATGTCTGTACAGTGTTATTTGTATGAGTGTCTTCAAGGCTGGGTCTTGGATAAACAAACGGTCTGTCCTTCCTTGGGGAAGAGCATTTCTCCAGCTCTGGGGATTCCTTAGCTGCCCGAAGGTCTCTGTGCAGGGTGGAGGCCTCTTCTACTGTCCCCATCCACATTAGCAAGTTTACTGTTGCCCTTGTTCAGCTCACAGATAGGCAGTCAATGCTGGTGAGACTTTATGGGTGCCTATAATTAATTTTTAAAGTGACGTTTGTCTTTGTTTATAAAGGTGATAACAATCTAACAGCCCACATAGCTTACAGTTTTATAAGGCAAGCAAATGTGTGTGTCTCAAATCTCATTTGAGGCAGTTTAACTTAAATGCACAGGCATTATTTACAGTATGTGTGACAATAGTAAGTAAAAAGAAAATCACATTCTCAAGAAAAAATTACAAAATATTTTTATATAGCACGTCTAAGAAGCTTACCAATGTCATTAAGTCAGTAGCATCTGTTGAGAGTCGGGCAGTGAGAGGGCCTTTACCAGGGGAGAAGCAGAAGAAAGACACTGGATTGCTTTGCACAGTTGCGCTGACCAACACCAGAGGTGCAGCTGTTGAAGGAGCTGCAGGCTGCGTTCCTGCCACCCAGCTCCCGGTCGCCTGGCTAGCTTATGCCCCGAAATAACAACACACAAACTGTATTCTTTTAAACACTGCCTGGCCCATTATATCTAGCCTCTTCTAGGCTAATTCTCACGTATTAATTTAGCCCATTTCTAATAATCTGTGTAGCACCCCAAGGTGCGCTTACCGGGAAGATTCTAGGTTACATCCATCCTGGGTCAGAGCTTCATCGCATCTGCTCCAGAGAGCAGAGCTAAGGCATATGAGCTCACTTCCTCTTCCTCCCAGCATTCTGTTCTGTTTACTCCACCCACCTAAAGGCTGGCCAATCAAATGGGCCAAGGCAGTTTCTTTATTAGCCAATGACCTTCCTCCATCATGCAGCTACCATTTCCATTTATTATTTTTTTAACTGAAATTGCATACCAGGTGTAGTGATGGGGAGCACTTGGGAGGCAGAGGCAGGCAGATCTCTGTGAGTTCGAAGCCAGCATGGTTCACAGAATGTGTTCCAGGACAGCTAGAACTACTCAGAGAGACCCTGTCTCAAAAAAATAAAACAAGCAGGGCGGTGGTGGCACAAGTCTTTAATCTCAGCACTCGGGAGGCAGAGGCAGGTGGATCTCTGTGAGTTTGAGGCCAACCTGGTCTACAGAATGTGTTCCAGGACAGGCTCCAAAGCTACACAGCGAAACCCTGTCTTGAAAAAAAAAAAAAAAAAAAAACACAAAAAAGAAAGAAAGGCAAGAAGGAAGGAAGAAAGGAAGAAAGGAGGGAAAGAAGGAAGAATACATTCTGATCTTCCGATCACGGTTTCCTCCCCCTCACCTTCTCATACAACTATCATTTTCTAGCTTCTTTAATTATGTCCACATCCTTGTAAGGAGACGGAGGGCAGTGATCACAACCCTGGGTCTGATACTGACTAAGGAGCCTTAGGTGATTGCCTACACCTACCTAGGTTTCCTCAGCCACTGCATAGAGACAAGGATGGTACCCATATCATAGGATGATCATGAGTACTGATACAGGCACAGGGCTGGGGGTGAGGGTACAACCTGAAACCCAGCACTTGGGAGGCGGAGCCAGTGGGATCTGGAATTTAAGGCCAGTCTCAAAGAAGGCCCTGTCTCTAACCAACTAATGTTGCAAAGCACAGAAGCAACAAAACGTTAAGGATTTAAGCTGGGCATGAGGCTAGAGGTGCAATTCAGCCATTAAGGTACTTGCTGCTCTTCTGAAGGCCCTGAGATCAGTTCCCCACCCCCACAACAGGTGGCTCACAAGTACATTTAATTCCAGTTCCAGAGGCTCTGCCACCTCTTCCTGCCTCCGTAGGTACCTCCCCCTACACCAACATAGTATTATTTTTATAAATTAAATTAAATTTATAATTAAATACACATAAATTAAAATATTCAAAATAAGTCTTTAAATAGCCGACCATGCACAGTGGCGCCTGCCAGTAATCCCAGTGCTCAGAAGACTGAGGCAGGAGAATCACTGTTGAGCTCAAAGTCAGACTAGGTCCGTCTCAGACAACGCTACTAACAACAAAAATTTAACATTCCATTTGTTCCTTTGTGTGTGAGCACACGTGGAAGTTGGGGGCTACTGTGGGCGCTGACATTCTACCTCACGGATTCCAGGGTTTAGATTCAGGTTGTCTGGCTGAGCCACTGTCACTGGCCCTCATCTTTAAATTACCAACCATAACAGGGTGTGGTAAAGATAAATGAGGCTGTGTGTGCTCAAGCCTTTAAACTGCTGAGAAAGTTAAATTAGAATACTCTTCCCAGTAGTTATCTAATGCCTACTTAATGCCAGCTCAGCATATCCTTAAGGACTAGTATCTCTGGTTCTAGTATTTGGGACATTTATATTGAGGTCATACCATCATCTCCAAAGAATTCAAGGCCAGACTGGGCGACATAGCAAGGCCAGACCCTGTCTCAAAGCCATAGCAGCAGTCATACATTAAGAATTCAAGCTGGGCAAGCCTGGTAGCCCATACGTGTGATCCCAGCACTAAGGCGGTAAGGGAACTCACAGACTCCACCTTCTGCTTTACCACACGCATGCCAAGCCCTAACAGTGCTCTGTGAAGCCCTAACCGGGGCAGCAGCCTGCAGTATTTCCCAGGGAACTCTTCTTCACTGGGCATCTCCTGGGACCCAGAATTCTGTGGAATATTCTGGTGATTGCCTGGACGAGGCTCTCCCAGAGAGATGTGCAGAGAGATCCCATTATGGGGTTAAAGGGCCAGTGTGGAGAAGTGGACGTTGGCCTTTAGAGTTCTAAAAATGACAATGAAATTGAACTATGTGACTTGACATTCAAAAACAAGACTTTTCTCACTAATGTTACCAAGTTACAAGTCTCTGGAAGCATTAACCAAACTGACAAAAAAGGAATCAAGAAGTTTCTTGATTTCATGGATGAAATTATAAGAAAAAAAATTTGTATAACAAAAAACTTCTAAGACAACTTTTAAAAAATATTTCTTTTGTTCAGATGTGTGTATGTGTACTACCTGTGCCCGGTGCCTGTGGAGGCCAGAAGAGGGTTATCAACCAAATCTGCTAGAACTGGAGTTAGAAGACGGCTGTGAGAGGCCACGTGGAAGCCGGGAGCAGAATCAAGTCCTCTGCAAGACCACTGTGAGCCATCCCTCCAGGCCGCAAGGGCAACTGTTTTATCGACATTGCACAAACACTCAGAATAAAGAAGTCAAAGAAAACTGGCAGCTAACTTTACTAACAATACCAGGTAGTTGGTGTTCAAGCTGCTGTGACTTAAACTGAAGAGAACTAAGTAATCTTAGGCAGATGTGATGAAGGGGGCCTACAACTCAGCACTTAGGAAGCTGAAGGAGAGGAACTGAGTGTAAGGCTAGCCAGACATCTCAGCGAGACCCCACCTCAAAACCCTGAGAAACAATTAAAACAGAAGAAGAAACAGCAGGCAGGCTGGCAGCATATAAACACACATATAAGTCAGATGTGGCTCAGAGGGCATGGAGAAGGAGGCAGGAAGCCTGTGTTTGGCCCCCAACACTGCGTAAATGGCTGTGGTGGATGGAGGCTCACCTCTATAATCTCAGCTCTTGAGTCAGGAAATCAGGAGTTCCAGGTCCCAGACTGTGTTGACTAATGTAGTGAGTTCCAGGGACTTTCATTAGATACATGAAACCCTATGTCCAAATATAAGTAAATGTGGGAGGCGTGTTTACTGTCTCTCGAATATGCAAAGGAAAATTTGTGGGAACTGGTTCTGTTCTGCCACCATGTAGGTCCCAGGTTATGTAAATCAGTTGGTCAGACTCGGTACCAAGTACTTTTCCCTGGCTCACTGCTCAAGAATATATGTATTTTCTAATGTTGATTTTACATTAGATAAGACACCAAAATGATAACTTCTTCTGTTGAGTCTAGACATCCAAGTATTAGCAAGCACAAAGCTCTCACATTTATCTTTTGCACATGCAAATGATTCAGTTTGTATTTATGGTTTTAAAAAAATGAGTAAGAGAGTTGGGTGTCGTGGGGATAGCCTGCAACTCCAACCAGCACTTGTGAATACAGGATCAAGTTCAAGGCCATCCTCAGTCACATAGTAAATTCAAGGTCAGCCTGGGTTCTGTGAGACCCTGCCTCAAAGAAAACAGCACTGGGCCACCGAGGTGACACAGTGGGTACAGGTGTTTGCTGAGCAAAGAGAAATGGGGTGGAGGGGTCACAAAAAGAATTATGTAGGGGCCCTTGCCAAAAAACCAGCATTTACCATGTGCTTATTCTATAAGGTTGCTACAGGATATTTTAAAGACTCTACACCATATGTCATTTTAATCTTTGTGACAGTCCTATGTGATAGACTTTACAAAGAGTGATATCTCAACTATCCAAGCACACACTAAGGAATACGTCCATCAAAACCCAGGTGACGTTCCCAATTGGCTCTTTCCCAGGCATCAGCGGTAGGTGCGTGCAGTTACAGCTCTGAACAGGCTATGAACCTAGTTTGACTCCACAGAGCACAGAACAGAATCACTGTACCCTGTAGCCACTTTTGCCTAAACTAAAAGTGAGCATCTGGAAGCAGAGACGAATGACGCTGCCCGGGCTCATTTTACTGGCAACGAGGCTAGCCCTGAAATCCACGCCACCTTTTGCCATTTGGAGCTGCATTTTGTCTCAAAATTAACATGAGGAGCCCACACCCAGCATGGAGGCACTGGGGAGGCTTAGGGAAGAGGTTTGCCATTGAGTTAGTTTGAGGCTACCCTAAGCTGCACAGAGTAAATGCTACACCAGCCTGGGCTACACTGTGAGGCTCAAGCTCAAAAGAACAAAACCTGGGGAAGATAGTCATGTTTAATTCAGGATTCTTACAAAAATCACACGAGAAATTGTTCCCCTTCCTTTCTAATTATTCAAGCACTCTTTACTAGATTATTCAGGAAACAGTCTGCAGAGGCAGCAGTTCACCTCCCACAGAGGTCCCTCGTGCTGCTTCCAGTCAACGTGGCTCCTAAATGACGAGTGGAAACAGCAGGCTCGTGGGGTAAAGTGCTGTTCCTCAAGCTTCAGCCCCAACAATCAATCACCTGGAGAACTTGATGAAACTCAGGATTTGGAAATTTTACATTTCTAAAAGCTCTTTGTAGTAATTATCCCGCTGGCCCTGGCAAAATGCGTTCTGCAGAAGAGCCGGGAAGAGCACTCACTGTTAATAGCGATGTCTAATGAGCCTTTCAAAAGTGCCCGAATTGCCAGCCTGGGGTAGCTTTATCCTCAACAGCTACTCCTAAAAAAAATCAGAGCACGGTATTGTCAACTTGCTAATACTCATTTTTCACGCTAGATGAGATGTGGCAGTCAGCAAAGCACAAACTCTAGGACCTACGGTAGAGTGCCCCCGTGCTACCCAGAAGTGTCAGCTTGGGAATGACTTGAGCCAACTGTGGAAAACACAAAGAAAAAGCATAAGACTGTTTGTCTGAGCACAGACACATAAAACGTGTATAGAGAAGGCAATCAATGTTGACTGACCAGAAAATAGCAAATCTCAGTAGGGAGATAGAGACTCTAATAAGGTATGGAGGCACACGCCCTGAGAAAGAAGAAGCCTTCCAACATGCCTATCTTTCCACAGTCCTGGAAACTGCATGGCCTTTGTGTATTCTGAACTTTGAATTTATCACAGTGGCAGAGGCAAATGGTTAGCTATTAATTAGGACTTTCAATAGTCAAATGTGATTATCCCTAAGAGAAAACAACAACTGTTCATTTAAAGCTTCGGTACATAAACTACCCTCTGGCATCATGTTCCTCCAAAATTTCTTTAAGTTCTCCCCTGGGCATGAGCATACAATGGCTTCCTTGTGTGAGTAGGGACCACATGAAGGCACTGGGGATTGTAAACCGTGTTTCTATATCCTAATTTATACACACAAAGTGCATAGACCCAAGATAAAGGACTCCATCTCTCTAAATCTCAGTTCCTTTAACAGTTCTCAAAATTATTGTAATTGAGTTAGATTAAAAAGAAAAATTACATCAGAATACAGGAGGTTGTAGTGGTGCCCGCCTGTGATTTCAGCACTAAGGAGGCAGAAAAATCACTCCAAGTACAAGGCCGACAAGGGCTAGCAGACCCGCTTTCTTGCTTTTCTGCCTGCCTGCCTGCCTTCCTTCCTTCCTTTCCTTCCTTCCTTTCCTTCCTTCCTTCCTTCCTTCCTTCCTTCCTTCCTTCCTTCCTTCCTTCTTTTGTTTGTTGTTTGTTATGTAGACAGTGTTCTGCTTGCCTGCCAGAAGAGGACCACAGATCTCATTGTAGATAGTTGTGAGCCACCATGCAGTGGCTGGGAATTGAACTCAGGACCTCTGGAAGAGCAGCCAATACTTTTAACCTCTGAACCATCTCTCCAGCCCTAGACTCTGTTTCAAAATAATAAAAAAAGGATCAGCCTGGAGACAATGACTGTAATCCTGGCACTGAGGTAAAAGCAAGAGAATTGGCGTTAAAGTAGCCCATGGCTACAGGACAGCTCAAGGCCAGCCTGACACACATGGGGTCTATCTGAGGAAAAAAATAGCAGACTGTATAAATTTTATTCATCTTTATAGTTTACATATATTCTTACATATAGTTTAATGTATTCTCATTGTTTCTATCTAATATTTAACAAAAACCACAAACTAGACAATGCACATGCATGACTTGGCTTAATTCAGTGCTAATGTCACTAGTTCCTAGTTATTTCAGATAGTCTGAGATAAAGAGGCCTGCTGCCCTAAATGTGGGCACATCTATGGAGCTTAGGGGAGCAGCTAGCTCACCTGTCCTCTTCCCAGGACGGCAAGAGCTGAGTTTACAGCAACTCTACTGCGGTTGCCTAAAGGGTCTCTGAAACCTCAGAGTGGCCAAACACAGACATGGCTGTTATGGCATGTATCTGCACTGTCTACCAAAGCTGGCTGTTGAAGGCTTGGTCTCCGGTGCTGTGGGACTGGAGGTGGCTAAAAGGAGGGCTCTGGCCTCGGCAATGGATTAATGCATGGAAGAATTCATAGATCAACCACCTACTGGCAATGACAGGAACTTTATGAGGTAAGTAGGTCTGTGCTCCCACATGCTCCCCAGCTCTGCCTTGCTACCAGTCTAGGAACAACCCAGTGGATTAACCTTAGGCTGAAACCTTTAAAACCTCGAGCCAAAGAAAATCTTCTTCTTTTAAGTTCATTCTCTCCTGTTTGCTTTGGAGGTGGAGGAGAGCAGTGTTTCAAAGCTGTATGTACAAGAGTCCTATAAACAGATGCTATGGAAATACCCTTGTGAATTTTACCCTTCCCCTCTCTTCCAGCCCTCAGCTGAGGCAGAGCAGCTTCCCCAGCCAGGCTGACTCAGGGAACAGTCATCCAGAGTCGTTATCTGCCAAACCCAGTACCAGGTACTAGTGGTAGAAACGATCAGGCTTGAACTCATGGATCTGAGAGACTCCTCCAGCCCACCCTCGACCCTCCAACAACCCTCCTCTTCAATCTCTACTCCCCCCCCACCAAAGAAACCAAAAAACCAAAACAAAGAAAAAAACGAAAGAAAGTCAAACAACAACAAACCAAAACCCTACAAGTCTGGCTTGGTTCTGGATTCAGTATACCAGGGCTCACAGGTTCAACTTCATTTTTAGGCTGAATTAGAAAACCACATGGTTTTCCTTTTTTTCCCCATCAAATAAGTGGCCCCAGTCACACAAGACAAGCAACTATATACTTTTTTATGTAAATGAACAATGGAATTAACATCTGGAAGGTGACATCAACATGAGTCTTCCACCGTGGAAATTACTTCACAGTCTAGTTTGTACAAATCTCTCTGATTTCCAGCGATATTTATCATTTTGCGCTCAGTGCCAGGCATCTCACACACTAGGGCGAGCTGTACTCTCACGTATATTTATTTACTTTTGTGTGTACACATGGGGGAGGGCAGGTCAAGTTTGCCTCGTTGTACACGTGGAAGCCAGAGAACAACCTGGAAGAGCCAGCTCTTTCCTTCCCACATGTGGGCCACAAGGATCAAACCTCAGGTTGTCGGGTCTGGTGGCAAACACATTTTACCAGCCGAGCCACCTCGCCAGCCTGAGTTCTAGCAAACCCACACTCTCAGACTGTTCCCTTACAACAACTGCGTAGGCAACCTCATTGTTTTGCTGTGTCCAGGTTTTGATTCTCGACCAGTGAGATCTGGGCCTTAACAAGAGGTGAGCATGTGTTTCCACTGCCTTCCCAGCCCTTCCCCAGTGAGTACGTAGCCCTACCAAGTGAGTCAGGTACTGTTCAAGACACAAGTTCCTCCCAGACAAACACACACAGATGTAAATGGCACATATGCTCTGCTGGAGGGCAAGTGCTCTAAAGAAAACAGAAGTGGGGAGGGGGAACGTGGGGCTCCGGGAACGGGAGAGGGCTCCCCGTGGTTGAGAGGGTCCACTCTGATGGGAACATCTAAACAGGCGGGAGTGAGCCCTGTGAACAGTCAGGCTGCAGGCACAGAGAACTGCACACACAACTGGCTCTGAGGTAGAAGAGACTGCCATCTTGGAGAAGCAGGAAGAAGGTCAATTGGTGAGCCTGTACAGGCCAGAGTAGAGGGGAACAGAGTGGAGAATGAATTAGAGCCAGCAGGAGAGGAAGAATGAGAACGTCTGGTGAACTGTCATGTTAACCGTACAGACAGGAATAAGAGTAAAGCAGCCGATGAGCCCTGCGCCCTGACTGTGTGCCATATGCAAAGTCCACAGGTAGAGAAAGCAACCAATTCTTCCAACAAGGACATACTGGCCTCACACCATCTGAATTAAAGCTTTAGGATGTAGACAGGAAGTAGTCCAAAGCTCTACAAGGTGTGCTTCTCTGAAGGTTTTATTGTTGTTCCTACCTTAAGATGATTAAAACATCTACAATTAATTAATTTCTCTATCCATCTTAGAAACATAAAAGGGCTGGGTGTGGTGGCACAATGCTTGTAATCCCAGTACCTGGTCTACGCAGGGAGTTGCAGGCAAGCCAGGGCTTACAGAGTGAGACCTTGTCTCAAAACAAAACAATACATAAAAAACAAACAAACTATACACACACCACCACCACCAGCAGCAACAACAACAAAAACCAGCCTTGGTTATGCACGCCTTTAATCCCAGAACTAGCAAGATACAGACAGGCAATCAGGAGTTTATGGTCATGGGTACCTAAAAAGAGTTCAAGACCTTCCTGGGTCACAAAACAAACAATAACAACAGAAAACTCCAAACAGAATACACCCCATAATTTCTCAAAGGCAACAGAGGTCTTACTTTCAAAGTGTGGGTTTTTCGTGATTTTCAAACCTGTTTTATACCACAAAGTTAAAGGGTTCAAATTATGAAGAATTTAGGAGACCGTGTGAAACCTTAGTCACAGCTCAAGTCCTGCTAGAAGGGACACCCTTTGATTTGGTGGCTGATTCCTTGACACAGCCTCTTTTTGTCCACAGATATGAGGTACAGCAATGGTTCTGAAAACTACAGATCATTCACTTCACCAGAGCCCAGAGCTTTGGGTGGATCGTTCTAGGGGCACATTCCCCTCTCGGCTGTGCTGACATGTGGAAGGTATCCTCACACACAGAAGCACAAGAGAGCAGGCGTGGTAAACACAATTAATGAGTGGAAGCAGCCGATGAACATAAAGAACCTCATTAAGGACTCTAGCAGTCCCTTCCCACTAATTAGGAAATGGTTTGAAAGCATCTCCTACACACAAGGAGATTGTTCAGTTCAACTCAGAAACATTCCTTGAGTGTCTCTGTCAGATGCTGGAGGCCAGGATGGCACGGATGGGGAACTTAGCCTGCAGGGCTGGCTATGCCTCACTGTCCCCTGGACAGGGAAGATCTGGGAAGGTCTGCACAAAGGCACACTGGTGCAGAAGATGCCAGAATAAACTTGTGCTTACTCTTTTAAAAAGCCACTTACCTAAAACACCAAATGGCAGCAGGTCTACCCAAACATAAATTAGTGATGAAGATTATTAGACCTTCAAACAGCAATAAGCCAAGAGTTGGGAAGTGGTTTTGAAAGGAATTTGTAAGCGTCCAGGAGTTGCTCTTCAAAGTATCAACTGTTTGTTTCCATTTCATTGATATTTAAATCACCAGGAGAAAATCTGTACTCCCCATATGCACATACATTGGTGAAAAGAGAATTGGGATTTTTAGATTCCACCACAACAGCCAAGGGCATTCTGGACTGTAAGGGTCCCCGGATGGGGAAGAGTGTTGTGAAATACTGTCTTGTGGACAAGAAGGGTGTTACTCCAGAACTCACAGCCAATGTGGCCGCCCTGCAGAAGACCTGCAGCACAGAATGTCAGTAAATATTCTGGGATGGGTAACAGAGAGACAGGCTCCACCCCTGGTTGAGGAAGGATGGGCAGGTGGCTTGCTGGGAAAAAGAAGTCACTTTTCTTCAGGAGCTGCTGGTAAATTACCCATCTCCAGAAAACCTCACAGCCATGCTTATGCAAGCAACCCTAATGAATTAACTCAGCGAATTAAAACAGTCGAGTTGGTAAGAGGAGGAGCGGTTGGGAAAAAGAAGGGGGACAGAGGTAGTGGGAGGAGAAAAAGAAAGGACAAGGGGGTATCATAAAAACCACATTACATTCTTGCATGAAATTGTCAAAGTAGAGAATACCTTAAAAAGAATTAAGGGCATTCTAGTCTACAGAACTATTATCAAGGTAATAAGGCTGGACCAAATCCAAGTATACAGATTGATACGAACAAAATCAATACAAATGAGCGAGCTGTATGTCATACTATTAATAAATTTAAAAAAAAAATGTGAAAAGTTCACTGAAATATGGAACCCAGGGAAAGAGAAACAAGGAAAAGAGGAAACAGTGCTGGGCAAGCACCCTGGGGAAGGACAGGTCTGGAGAAGCGGAGTAAAGGCACCGGACAGGCAAACAGCAGTCATAGCAAAGAATCACTGCAGCCTTGTAAGGCCACCGGACCCTCAAGTGAGAATTCAAATAATATCATTGTCGAGCATCATAAACAATTTAGGTGAAAACACGGTGCGGTGGCCCACGCTTATAACGCTAACACATGGGAGTCTGAGGCAGAAGGATCACCAATCTGAGGCCAGCCTGAGCTATAAGGCCAAGCCTGGGCCACAGAGTCAGACCCGGTGTCAAAAACAAACAAGCAAACAAAACAGAACAAATAAATAGAGTTGACTGGTTTCATTCCTGACACTATCTGACCCCATAAACTAAGAGCCTGGAGGAAATCTCCAGACCTAAAGTCAGGATGGTTGCTTACATTTATGAACACTTGAAACCTGTCTCACCAAGGAGTCTGGAAGACCACAGGTGTTTGAGAACTATCTCAAAACTCATATCACCCATGTGGTGATACAGGCTGCAATTCCAGCAATAGGGAGCCAGGCCATTCTGGGATGTGGAGTGAGACCTTGCCATAAACAAACAAACAAAACAGGGCTAGTGAGACGTAAAAGTCCTTGCTGATAAACTTGAGGACCTGAGTTTCATCCCTGGAATCCATGTGGTGGAAAGACTCCTGCAAATTGTCCTTTTATCTCCATACCAAAAAAAAATAGTGTTAAAAAAGAAAAAAAAAAACACAATATTTATCATTGGAATTTCTACCTAAATCCTTTTCAGTAAATATCCCAAACCTAAGTTTTACCTTTTTTGTGTGAATATCCACATTCATTCATTCATTCATTCATTCATTCATTCATCCATTTGTTTATCTGTGTATTTAATTGCCCATCCATCCATCCATCCATCCATCCATCCATCCATCCATCCATCCATTTACCTATTATTTTGACATAGTCCTGCAATGCAGCCCTGGCTGGCCTGATATTTACTGTGTATTTCAGGCTAGCCTTGAACTGGAGGCAATGCTCCTGCCTGTTTCCAAAGTGCCTCAGCACACCTCCACGCCTCCATAGTACTCATTTATTTTAAAATCCTAAATACACAAGCTGTTCTACAATAACCCTGACGACAGCATCTTCTTCCATCAGTCAATGGCAACAAGGTCTAAAATTCGACGCTGGGTAAGAATCTGAACTTGTAAAGTGCTCACTTAGCCCAGGCAAGCACTTTCCTGTGGAGGACACGCTGGGAGGTGGGCTCACAGATTACTGAGTTAAGTGCCTTTTCACCACTGCAATCCCAGCAACCCCAGCGCTGGAGGCTGGGGAAGAAGGATCCAAGGATCAGGAATTCAGGGTAAACAGTGAGTTTGAAGTGCAGGAAGTTTACAAAAGACCTTGTCTCAAACAAACAAACAAAAGTAAGAAAGGAAAACAGAAAGAAATTAATGGGCTGCAGCAGTTATGAGACCATATAGCTCTTGCCAAGGACCCAGTTCAGTTCCCAGCACCCACATCAGCTGGTCACAACTCCAGCCGCAGCATATCTGTGGCCTCTGGCCTCAGAAGGTCCCTACACTCATATGCACGCGAGTACTGTCATGAATTCAAGAGTAGTCTGTGGTACATGATGGGTTTCAGGAAAGCTTGAGGTATAAAAATAGAGCCCTGTCTCAAAACAGCAAATACAGCAGTAACAATAAATTAATTAGAAAATTTTAAAATGGGGCTGCAGAAATATTTTAGCGCGCATAAGGACATACTCCTCTTGCAACAGACTCAAGCCTGGTTCCCAGCACCAACACCCAGGGACTCACATCTGCCTATAATTCCAGGTCTAAAATTGCAGACACTTCTGGCCTCATTGGCATCGGCACTCAACACATATATCCCAACACAGATACCAGTAAACACAATTAAAAATAAATTTTTTAAGAAAAAACCCACACCAAATAAATGTAAAATGTTACATTTTCAAATATGAACTTGAAAAAGTGTGTTCAACATTTAAAACATTCAGGGGCTGGAATATAGTTCGGTAGGCGGAAGGCTTGCCTTGCACGGGGGTTCCCAGCACCGCAAAAGGAAAAAAAAGTACGTTTATAAAGTATTCAGAAGACCTCATATATTGCAAATTTAACATACGTTAGATTGTGCTATAGTAACTAAACGAAATTAACGTTACATGTTTGTGTGTTTTTAATACTATGCTGGATGTCTGGGTGAACGAACACAGTTTTCAATGAAAAAATTTCAGCCTTGGGTTTAACTTCGATTCCTGTTTCACCAGAAAGCACGGCGGGGGCGGGAGTGGGGGTGGCGTCCAAGCATTCTGAATAAACTCACTGCCTTTAATTAGCTCCAGTTACGAAGGAGCAAAGGCAGAAGAGGAGAGAAACAAAAACTAAAAGAAAAAAGAAAAAAAAAAACAGCAGAACGCTGGCCCTTCCTATCCAAGGAAAACTAATTAACGCAGATTAATGAAGCAGAGTCACGTAGGGCTGGGAAGCCAGATTCCTGCTTTAATCTGGTGAACTGAGAGTAAATCTGGTGGTGTTGAAAGCCAAAGCTACCGAGGAAAAGCAGGCTGGGCCGGCGTCGACTCCCTCAGATACCCTCTTGGAGCCGCAAGGATCCAACTCGGGTCGCTAGCCGGACACGCGTGAGGCTGTAGGGTCCCCGTCTGCAGCCCGCTCCCGGCCAGCTCAGCAGAAGCACCCCCACTGCAGGCAGAGACCGGGAGCCGGTGGGGCGCTCACCGGGAGCCAGGCCACTCACACCCGCCGCCAGGGTCGGGAAGTCTGGGAACTAAGTGGCCGGGCGGGGACACCGCGCAGGCAGCCGAGGAACAGGCGCCAAGCTGCCGCGCTCGTTTGTAGGGGGAAGGAAGGAGTTTTGGGGGGCGCGATCCGGAATGCACTCGCTCTCTGACTTCAACCCATTCCCGGCCTGACGAAGACCGCCCGCCCCTCCGCAAGCTCCCCGGAGGCCCAGCGCGCTCTCGGAGCCCGGGCCCGCAGTCACTTACCCAGCTCCTCCGCCTGCAACCGGAGTGGAGCGCACACCGCGAACAGCAGCGCCAGGACGCCCGGACGCCCGGCCCCGGTCCCCATGGCCTTGCCGGGCTCCAGACCCGCAGAATCGGCCTCCCGGCCCGTCCCCACGCCACCGCTGCCCGCTTGGGGCAGCCTCCTCGGCGGCCTGGCGCGGCGCGGGCACCCGGCACCGATCCCTCTGGGCGGCCCGCGCCCGCGAGAGGGCGTGTCCGCCCCGCCCAGCCCCGCCCGCCCCCTCCTCGTAGTGACCCCTGCAACCACCCGCCTCCGTTCAAGAGGAGCGCCCTGTTTCTTCCCGTTCCCCGCCTCCCCCCCCTCCGCGCGCCACCTGCCCCGATCCACGTGAACACGGAAATCAAAAGTTCACCTGGCGCGCAGGCTCGCCGGGAGCCGGGCGGCTCACGGAGACTCCGCCCCTCGGGCGATTTGTCAGCTGCCCGGTACTTGGAGGTCCACCCAGTGGATGCAGGGCATCCGAAATCTGATGGGGTGATGGCGGTAGCAGGCAAAATCCAGTTCACGTTCATTCATTTTCTCTCTCCCTCTCTTTTTCTTTCAGTGTGTCTTTCTGTCTCCGTCTCTGTCTCTCTTCCTCTTTCTTTCATTCATTCCGTTGTTTAGCTCAGCTGTCTGCTCCGCTGGGTGCTTAAATCCACGCGGCATTTACAGAGCTTCAAAGTAATCGCCCAGTACTAATTGCAATCGGTGACGCCGAGGATGTCCTTGGAGCACATTTCGGGGAGATCTTATTAGATGGATGGTGAGAGGGCTAGGGGGAGCAATGAGTTCGCGACCAGTCTGTTCAGAGGACTAAACCTCCAGGGTGGCCAGGGCTCGGTAGACAGGTGGGTGCCTGGCCAGAAGTGGGAACCGATGTGCAGAGTAGAGCTTGTAAGAGATGCTTAAGCGACAGTGTCCTTAGAGTTCCAAAAACTTCATACCGATCAATGAGTGATCGAACTCTGCGAGGTGATGGGAAAGTCTTGAGAAAGGTATCGTGGGCCGCTGAAGTGTTCGGAGATTATTGCCGAGTTCAGTTGGGATATTGGCCGTGAAACTGGACAGAGAAAGGGTAAAAACATGTTTTAATGGCCATCTCCTTTAGGGTGCCCTGACTTTCCTCTGCGGGGCCACAACCTTAGCACCATCTTGCGGCCTCTGGGAATTATTACACCTAGAGGTGCTATGGGGGAGGGAGACTTTAGGTGGCTGAGGAACTTCAGATCCTCCAAGACCACGTTATCTTTGGAATCCTTTCCGCTGGCAGGTATGTATAATTTTTCGCCTTAAAAGCTTTTTTTTTTTTTTTTTTGAGATTGAGGTTTCTCGTTTGTTTTGAGAAAGATCTTCTTGTACCTCTGGCTTGTCTTGCCTTTGCTAAGTTGAACTTCTGGTCCTTCTTTCTCCACCTCTCTGAGTTCGGGAAATACAGGTCCGCACCACCCTGCCTGGGTTACACTTTAACTTTTGAGATTTACAGTGAGATTTGGCAGTGGACTTTGCCTTCTCCACTGTAGCCACCTTAGAGGAAAGAATTCCAGCTTTCGAAGTGAAGCTCGCTCAGATCTGGGTCCAGCCTCAGACTGGGGCAGATTCTCTGTCTTCAGGATAACTCTCCTCATTGTCGTAGAAAGGAAATAAATATGTATATAAGGATTAACATGTAAAAGAGGTACTTAAATAGTAGGCTTATGTACAAATCAAAAGTAAATATACTTTCATGGAAATATTAAATATCGTTACACATACTCCATAAAAAGTTATCTTGATAAGAAACTATTTACTAACTTCATCTCTCCCTTTTTCCTTTCCTTTTAAAAAATAAGTTGTCTTCGAGGCCAGCTTGGTCTACAAGAGCTAGCTCCAGGACAGGCTCCAAAGCTACAGAGAAACCCTATCTCGAAAAACCAAAAAATAAAATAAAATAAATTGTCTTGTTTGAGACAGGGTCTAACTGTATAGCCCTGGCTTATCTGTAATTTGCAGATATCCTCCTGCCTCTGTCTCCCTGGTGCTGAGATTAATTTTGCACCACAACAGGCTTTTAGCTAAAATTTTAAAAATCACTTTTTTGTTTGTTTTGTGTATATGTGTAGACCCGCACATGCGGAGATTAGAGGGCAGTTTGTGGGAGTTCCTTTTGGCTTTCCACGGTGCAGGACCCCAGGATAGAACTCTGGTCAGCCAGACTTGACTGTGGACCCTTTATTTGCTGAGTCATCTCAGTGGCCACAGCTTTCCTTTCTCTTCTATTTATTTCTAAGAAAGTGAATTTGGACAGCCACTGGCTGGCTCTAACAGGTTTGGCTCTGTGAACCGTGAATGAAGCAAAGACAATCAGAAGCTTTGTTGGCCAGGGAGGAATGCATGGAGTGGGTCAGGTGACCTTTTCCATCTCAGTCAAGGCTTTGATATGAATAGTTCTGTCTTTCCACACTGAAGTCCTCAGTCTGTTGAAGGGAAAGCTTTAGAAACTGGTAACAAGGAGGATTCAGAAAGACCTACTGGCCCTGCTGCCTTCCATTATACTGTCCTTTCTTGAACAGGAAAGAAATGTCTCCATAAGAAAAGCCACAAGAACCAGCGATGGTGGATAAAGGTGCTTTTTGCTAGCCTCAGGACCAAAGCTCATCTTATTTGTATGTATAATATGCGTGTCCTAGTTTGCTTGAGTAAGAGAAATTAAATAGAATTGCAGGCCTAATATGATTTTAAAGTAATTAGAAGCCGAGCGGTGGTGGCGCACGCCTTTAATCCCAGCACTCGGGAGGCAGAGGCAGGCAGATCTCTGTGAGCTAGTTCCAGGACAGGCAACAAAAACTACAGAGAGGGCTGGAGAGATGGCTCAGAGGTTAGGAGCACTGCCTGCTCTTCCAAAGGTCCTGAGTTCAATTCCCAGCAACCACATGGTGGCTCACAACCATCTGAAATGAGATCTGATGCCCTCTTCTGGCTGCAGACACACAGAATATTGTATACATAATAAATAAATAAATATTTAAAAAAAAAAAAACTACAGAGAAACCCTGTCTCAAAAAATTCCCCCCCCAAAAAAAGTAATTAGAAAATTTCAAAATAGATTTTTGTTCAATCTGATGACCTAATCAATTTTATCCTTAACCTCGGGTGACCCTGAGTATGATTCCATGACTAGGATCTGAGATTCTGAGATACAAAACTGAAACCTTATAGGTATCTCTCCTGCTGCCAAGCATAGACAGAAATAGGGTCTTACTGTTTTGATTTTGAGATAGGATCCTCTATAGTCTGTGCCAGCCTTAAACTTTAGCTTACTTTGTATCCAAGAATGGCTTTGAACTCTTGATCCTCCTGAGTGCTTAAATTATAGGTGTATATTACCACAACCAGCTTCCCTGTTGACTGAAAAATCAAAACAGCTTGTTGCTGTTAACCATTGGAAAGCCATGTCTTCTAGGTCTGGAAAGAATTGTTGAATGCTATAGCTAAAATGGAAAACACTATCTAATTTTTTTTTTCTTTCTCAGCCCAGACACTCAAGCTTTTGTTCTACAGCTGCCCTTGCTGCTCCAGAATAGCTGGCTCTCTATCTTCCAGATAATTCTCCTGTCTCCATTGCAAGCTCATCGGCCCTTTTATAGTGATATTTTGTTTGTGTTTTAACAAATAAAGCTTACCTGAAGATCAGAGTGAAGAGCTAAGCCACTAGAGGTCAAGCAGTGATGGCACACACCTTTAATCCCAGGACGTGGGAGACAGAGGTAGATGGATCTCTGTTAGTTAAAGGCCACCCTGGGCTACTCAAAAATGATCTAGTCTAGAAGAGGAACAGAGCTCACAGAAAGGTAGAGACAGGAGTGATCTGACTGGGTGGAGAGAGGAATATAAAGTGTAAAGAGACGAGCTCATTGCAATCTGAGGAAGCAAGCAGTCTGAGATGCAGTCAGAGGAGACAGTCTGAGGACAGGATCGCCCTTTTGGTCTGAGGATTTGATAGAAGTAAAAGGTCTCTAGTGGCTGACTGCATTGCTTCTCTGATCTCTCAGCTTTCACCCCCTAATATTTGACTCTGAGTTTTTATTAGTAATATCAATTAGAATTCATATTACACCTTTCATCCATTTAGGTAGGTAGGTAGGTAGATAGATAGACAGACAGACAGACAGACAGACAGACAGACAGACAGATAGATAGATAGATGATAGATATAGATAGATGATAGATAGATAGATAGATAGATAGATAGATAGATAGATAGATGATAGATAGGTAGGTAGATAGATAGATAGATAGATAGATAGATAGATGATAGATAGCCTTTTCCTCCTGCTTTCACAGATTTATCTAAATCAATGTCCTTCTTTGAGTCGTGACTCTCAGTCATGGTGGGGAGGCAGGTAGGTGGGTATGGCCTGGTGCAATAGCTGAGAGTTTACACTTTGATCCAAAAGCACAAGGCAGAGAGGGTGAGCTGAGAACGGGATGTACTTTTGGAAAACCCACCGCTGTCACCTTCTTCAACAAGGTCAACCTCCTAATCATTCCCAGAGAGTTCCACCAACTGGACACTAAGTATTCAAATAAACAAGGCTGTGGGGACCACTCTCATTCAGACCACCACAGACTATAACCCTCTGAAACTGTAAGCCCAAATAAATCCTTTCTTATGTAAGTTGTCTTGGTCATGGTGTCTTTTTTTTTTTTTTTCTTGATTTTTCGAGACAGGATTTCTCTCCAGCTTTGGAGCCTGTCCTGGAACTTGCTCTGTAGACCAAGCTAGCCTCTCGAACTCACAGAGATCTGCCTGCCTCTGCCTCCTGAATGCTGGAATTAAAGGTGTGCACCACCATCACCCAGCTTATCATGGTGTCTTATCACAGCCATAGAAAAGTAAGAAAGAGGAGGAGGAGGAGGAGGAAAAGAAATAATAGTGTCTTAGTTAAGTTTCTATTGCTGTGAAGAGACACCATGACCATGGTGCCTCTTGTGCAGAAACATTTTATTGGGGCTGGTTTATAGTTTGAAGGTTTAGTCCATCATCATCATGCTGGAAAGCAAGATGGCAGGATGCAAGCAGACATGGTTCTGGAGAGGTAGCGGAAAGTTCTACATCTGAATCCGAAAGCAGCAAGAAGAGAGTGAGACCTCAAAACCCAACCCCAGCAACATACTTCCTCCAACAAAGCCACAATTACTCCAGCATGGCCACGCCTCCAAATAGTACCATTCCCGACAGGCCTATGGGGGCCATTTTCATTCAAACAACCACAATCAGCTTATTCTGTGATGAATAAAAATGCTTTTCTTAAGCAGATCTTGTAAAGAATGACTAGATCTTCACAAAACAGAAAGAAAAATATGAATGAGAAACCAGGATCTTGACAGACAGCTCAGCAGTTAAGAATGTGTACTTATCTTACAAGAGGACCTGAGTTCTATTCCCAGCACCCTCATCAACCAGGTGGCTCACAACTGCCTGTGACCCCACCTTTCTTCTGGCCTGTGGCACCTGTCTCTGCCTCCACAGGCACATATACACATAGATAAGCAGAAATGAAATAAGTATATAAAATAAGAGCTGGGTGATACTGGAAGGAAGAAAAAGCATAGTACCCCTAAAATATGGGCGGATAGAATAAATTTTCCTTCTGATATCAGGCATTATACGTTAGACTTAATGACCCAAGAAAATCTTCAACACCCTTTGAGCCAGGAGTAGTAGGGATAGCCTATAATATCAGCTCTCAAGGTAGAGGCAGGCTACATGAAACCTAACCAAAGTACAGAAATTAATAGGGAGCTGACAGATGTTAATAATTAAACTGTAGTAAGAAACAGGTGCAGTAATACATGCCTGCAGTCACCATTCCCTGGAGACAAAGGCAGGAGAACCAACATGAATTAGAGGGCAGTTGGAATTATATATCCAGACCTAGTCTTAAAACAAAACAGAGCTGTTGAGATGGGTCATCCCTTAAAACACTTCCCCAGGCAAGCCTGACCTGTGTTTGATCCCCAGCACCCAAAGGGTAGAATAAGAGAATCAAAACCCCCTGAATTTGCAGAGAACTCAACAATACTGCCAATAAATTGTATCTATTTTACAGAATATGCTACTCAACAACCCCATAACAAACACTCTTCCTTTTTTTTCTTTTTCCTTTCTTTCAAAATTTTTTTATATTTATTTTATTATTATTATTTGGCCTTTTTTGAGCAGGATCTCCAGTAGCTTGGGTTGGCCTTGAGCTCACTACTCAGGTGAGGAAGACCTTGCCTTCCTTATCTTCCTGTGTTTACTTCCTGACGGCTGAGACTCTGCTGCGGATTTGGACCCTGTGAGCAGGAGCAAGCAACCAATTTGGACTCATTGGTATAACATATACACACCAGAGAATGGGAAATAAATCTAACCAGAACTGAAGGGCCTTCTACCTCAGTGAAATTCTTAGGAGTCCAGTGGTATGGGGCATTGAAAAGAGATAAGGATAAGATATGGCACCTGGTCCCTCCCATCCCCAAGAAGGACTCACAGCAGTTAGTGGGCCTGTTTGGATCCTGGAGACCACATTCCTCACTTGGGTGTGTTACTCCAGCCCAAATACCAAGGGGTTTGGTAAGCTGATAGCTTTGTGCCTGGAACAGAGAAGGCCCTTCAGCAAGTCCAGGCTGCTCAGCCACTTGGATCATATGATCAATCCAGCAGAAGCAATGGGACTTGAGGTGTCTGTGGCAGACAGGCATGCTGTTTGGAATCTTTGGCAGGCCCCTATTGGTGGATCACAGAAGAGAGAGACTTTTGGGATGCGGAGCAAGGCTCTACCATCATTTGCAGACATCTATTCTCCCTTTGAAAGACGGCTCTTGGCCTGCTATTGGGTCTTGGTGGAAACTGAATGTTTGATAATGAGCCACCAAGTTACCATGCAAGCTGAGCTGCCAATCATCAGCTAGGTGTTATCTGACCCACCAAGTTACAAAATAGGACTTACACAGCAGCAAACCATTATCAAATGGGAGTGCTATATGTTAATAAGTTTTCTGTCCCAAATGATGTTTCTCCACTGATGCAGCATGCCAGATCAAGCTGAATTGAAAAAATGTAACGGCAGGTTTATTGTGAACAACTGGAAAGGTTCATAGTCTCAGAGAACAAGGCCAGGGAAGCTACATGCCCAAGCCAGCACAGGAAAAGTTTTATAGATTCTAAGTGAGCGGTGATGACGTGTCTGCTACAAGCTGGGTTTGTGCCCAAGTATGGTCAAAAGCTAAGCACTTAGGCAGGGACTTGGGTAACCAGCCGGCAGTTTCAGGGGAGGAAGCTGCAATAGTAGCCAAAGATACCAAACTAGGCTTTTTGGTATCTTTTCTTTGTTCAGAGACTTTCTGAGCAAGCGGGGTTTGGAGAGAGGAAGACATAGGAATGGGGCTTCCAGGACCATGCAGGGGTGAGCTGGAGGGTCCAAATGAACAAATATGTAGTCAGGCCTGAACAGGTCCTGAAAGCACAAGCAAGTTACATGAAGAAGATGGCCAAATGCTTATGGTTTCTACTCCCACTACAATACTGTCTGCTGCCAAGCATGCACTTAGAGCTTCGTGGGGTGTGCCCTGTTCCATTGAACGGAGAAGAGAAGACTGGGGCCCAATTTACTAATGGTTTCGCATATTATATAGGCAACACCCAGATATGGACAGCAGCATTACAACCCCTGTCTGGGCCAACTCTGAAAGACACCACCGAAGGAAATTCTTCACAATGGGCAGAAATTCAGGCCGTACACATGGTTAAACAGTTTGTTTGGACAGAGAAATAGCCAGATGTGATGTTATCAACTGATTCATGGGCTGTAGTTAATAGAGTAGCTGGATGGTCAGGGACTTGGAAAGAGCGTGATTGGAAAGTTGGTGGAAAGACATTAGGGGAGGAAGTCCGTGGATAGATCTCTCCAGAGGGATGAAGGATGGGAAGATATGTGTGTCCCATGTAGATGCTCATCCAAAGGGATGAAGGATGGGAAGATATGTGTGTCCCATGTAGATGTTCATCCAGAGAGGTGAAGTATGGGAAGATATGTGTGTCCCATGTAGATGCTCATCTAGAGGGATAAAGGATGGGAAGATATGTGTGTCCCATGTAGATGCTCATCCAGAGAGATGAAGGATGGGAAGATATGTGTGTCCCATGTAGATGCTCATCTAGAGAGATGAAGGATGGGAAGATATGTGTGTCCCATGTAGATGCTCATCCAGAGAGATGAAGGATGGGAAGATATGTGTGTCCCATGTGGATGCTCATCCAGAGAGATGAAGGATGGGAAGATATGTGTGTCCCATGTAGATGCTCATCCAGAGAGATGAAGGATGGGAAGATATGTGTGTCCCATGTGGATGCTCATCTAGAGAGATGAAGGATGGGAAGATATGTGTGTCCCATGTGGATGCTCATCCAGAGAGATGAAGGATGGGAAGATATGTGTGTCCCATGTAGATGCTCATCCAAAGGCGGCTTCAGCACAGGAGGAGTTCAGTACTCACCTAGATGGGATGACCCATTTTCGAGACAGTCAGTCTTTTCCCCAGCCATCCCTGTCATTGTTCAAGGGGCCCATGAACAAAGTGGCCTTGGTGGCAGAGAAGGGGGCTATGCCTGGGCTTGACACGTGGATTACCACTCAACAAGACTGACATGGTGGTTACAGCTGTTACTGAATGCCAGATCTACCAGTAGCAGAGACTAACACTGAGCCCTAGATATGGCAGCATTCCCTGAGGTGACCAACCAGCTACTTGGTGGTAGGTTGACTCCTTCCTCCATGAAAGGACGTTTTGTCCTTAATGGAGTAGATACTTATTTTGGTTATAGATTTGCCTTTCCTGCACATAAGGCTTCTGCCAAAACCACTATATATGGACTTACAGAGTGAGTTTTCCACTATCCACATAGTATTGCTTCTGACCAAGGGACTTATTTCACAGCCAGAGAGGTGTGACAATGGGGCCATGTCTTATTTTAGGAAAACATTTAATTGGGTGGCTCACAGTTTCAGGGGTTTAGTCAATTATCATCATGGTAGGACATGGTGGTGTGCAGGCAGACACAGTGCTAGAGATGTATCTGAGAGCAATACACTGTCCTTAACTTGGATCAGGTAAACGGGTTGTTTAAGGCAAGTTTCTGTTTAATATAAAAGCAGATCTCCTAAGGTAGGTTCCTATTTACCCTTGGTCCTACAGGAACCTCCCTTAACCTTCTCCCAAAGGTCAACTCCTTCTGAAAGGTTGTCAGTTTCCAGTCAGTTCAGGTCCCCACCCTGCTGACTGTCATATACAATCTGCTTGCTTTTCTGCCATTTTACTTTTCTCTCTCCTCCCCCTCCCCACAAAATGGTCTTGGCATTTGATCCCCAATAAATCTTTCTACCCGTGGAGTGGTTCAGTTCTATAGTTTGTTTTTTGCCATCACTTACAGAGTAGCTATAAGAGCACCCTAAGGGAACTTTTTTGAGGGATTCTGTCTTGAGTGCTACAGTATCAGTGTCTGGACTCTGGCTATATTGTTCAACATATTATTCCAACTCTAGAATTACACCAAATTAAAACGTTTCTTGTGTTTTGAATGAAAATAGCCCCCAAAGAGAGTGGCACTATTAGGAGGTATAGCTTTGTTGGAGGAAGTGTCTCACTGTGGGGGTGGGCTTTGAGGTCTCTTTTGCTCAAGCTTCTCTCAGTGTGACAGTCAACTTCTTGTCTGCAAGATGTACTCTCAGATCCAGCACCACATCTGCCTGCATGCTGTCGCGCTTCCTATCCTGGTGATAATGGGCTGAATCTCTGAAATTGTAAGCGAGCCACCCCAATTAAGTGTTTTCTATAAAGAGTTGCTGTGGTCATTGTGCCTCTTCACAGAAATAAAAACCTAACCAAGACAACATTGAAACAGACAAACAAAAGTTGTTGAGTTTTATATTATACCCAAAGGTCCACAAGAGAGAACTCAATGAAGATCTTGTAATGTTCATGTTGGCCTATGACCTACAAAAGCTGAATTAATTCTGGTGTTGCCTTTGAGATTTGGCCTTGTCTTGAGTTGTGAGTTTCCAGACAAGTCTGGATGATACACTCTTTCTTCTCAGTTTTTAAAATCTACTGTCTAGAGCAATGTGGTTCATACTCACTGAGAGAGGTAAATGGACATTTCTTGTTCAAGGACCCATTATATGGTCTATTTACCCCCATAGCCTCCAAACCAAGATATAAAAATAATGGTATTATTTTCAGATATATATCATAGGTCATATGAATATATTATCTTTATCGAAAAATTCATTGTACAACCTGATTGTGAAAGAAAAAAACAAATCCAAGTGACCACCAGAGGCATCTGGGAGAATCTAGAGCAAGGAATCAAAGTAGTGGACAAGACATGGCCAACAGATAAGACCTGGCCATGAGAGGAACAAGAGAAGAAGAGCTTAGAGAGCAAAGGAGACTGGGACAGGGGCCAAGAGAGAGAGGAACAAAAGAGAGAGGCAAGAGAGAGGTGGGTAAGTGGACAAAGAGGGCACATGGCCAAAATGGTAGTGCTATATAGAGTCCAAAGCTACACAGAGAAACCCTATCTCAGGGGGAAAAAATCCCAAAACTACCCCCAGTGATACACTGCTTCCAACAAGACCACACCAACTCCAATAATGCCACTCCTTCTAATCCTTGTCAAATAACTCCACTCCATAATGATCAAGCGTTCATATCTATGAGGCTATGGAGGCCATTCCTGTTCAAACCACCACAGGAGTAAAGGGTTTATTTGGTTTATACTTCCATGTCACAGTTCATCATTGAAGGAAGTTAGGGTGGGATCCTGCGGAATGGAAAAACTCTGCTTCCTGGCTAGTTCCTATGACTTGCTCAGCTTGCTTTCTTAGCAGCCCAGGACCTGTGCAGGGGCAGTACTGCTCAAAATGTGTTGGGCTCTTCCACTCCAATCACTGATCAAGAAAACATTCCACAGGCATTCCAGCAGGCTCGTCTGATGGAGGCAATTCATTAACCACATCTCTTTCTTCTCATTGATTTTAGTTTGTGTCAACCTGACAAAAACTCAACAGCACAGGAGTCAAGCTCACCATGCAGCCCAGATTGGCCTCAAACTCTCTGACTACCTGTGAGCACCATGAGAGCAGGATATAGACAGGTACCACCACCCCTGGCTTCCAAGTTGTTTCTAAAATCACTTAATCATGTAGTTGATGCAAATAAAGACGTCTTCTGGAACCAGGTAGTGGCACACCACTGTCATCAGACCCTCTGAAGGCTGAGGCAGAAGGATTGCTGTGAGTTTGAGATCCAGCTGGTGATACTCTGACTCAAACAAATAATAAAGAAATGGCTGGCAAGATGGCTTACAGCTAAGCACTTGTTGCTTTTACAGAAGATTGTAGTTAGTTCCCAACTGTATGTTAGGGGTACAGTGAAGAGGCTGCCAACACGACCGCTCAGTTAGCAGGTAGGTTTTTATTGTGGTTAACAGAGGGAAATATCCAGAGGCATCTGAAAGAGTCCAGAGCACAGAGAAAAGAAAGCAAAAGATATCGTCAAGGCTATCTTGTAAGAGAAGGCAGAGAACAGAGAATAGTGAGAGCGCACAGTGCACGCACGCATCCTTGCCATTATATAGAGAATGTGGTAGGAGGGAAGCCTAGGCAGCTAAAAAGGATACTAGCATGGGGACTCTGAAATATATAACAAGTACTTGTGAGTAGGGCCTGAGCTGGAGCCTGGAGGCTAGCATGGACTTTGGTATGCAACCAGACATACATGTCAATGGTCAAAGGTCAATATGTCCTTTCTGCCAGAGGCAGAAAGCGCTTACACAAGTGCCTGAGGAATACTGGCTTTTATAAGGTCCACTTTAAGCTCATTTTTGCATATGTGGACTGCCTAAGACTGAACACCAACCTCTAGTTTCAGGAAATCTGATGCCCTCTTCTGATCTCCAGGGACACTGCTATGTACATGGCACACACACACACACACACTCACACACACACACACACACACACTTACTACTCACACATATAAAATCAAATATAAATCTTAAAACTTATAAAAATAAGCCGGGCGATGGTGGCGCACGCCTTTAATCCCAGCACTTGGGAGGCAGAGGCAGGCGGATCTCTGTGAGTTCGAAACCAGCCTGGTCTACAAGAGCTAGTTCCAGGACAGGCTCCAAAGCCACAGAGAAACCCTGTCTCGAAAAACCAAAAAAAAAAAAAAAAAAAAAAAAAAAAAACCAAAAAACTTATAAAAATAAATATCTTCAATGTAACCATTGTTCAGAAATTGTTCAGAAGCTCTTATTGAACATGCAGAATGCTGTGAATTTGTGGCGTAAATATCTTATTACTTTGTTTTGTTTTGCTGGGTCTCTCTATTCAGCCCTGGCTGTGTGACCCTCACTACGTAGACCAGGATAGCCTCTAACTCAGCGATTTGCCAGCCTCTGCCTCTGGAGTTCAGGAATTAAAATTCTATGTCACTCACTATACACCACATATATATATTTTATATTGTGCAAATACTGCTTTTCATCAGAAGCCAAGAGAAATAGGAAAGTCTAACACATATGTCATTTATAACACAGACTTGCAAGCATTTTTCCATCTTAGAGTGATAGATCTTTTCCTTTTTTTCTCCATGAGAGAAGGGCTTGCTTACTAGGTAGCCCTGACTGGCTTGGAACTGTCTATGTAGACCGATCTGGCCTTGACCTTCTAGAGATCCGCTGGCCTCGGCCTCCACAGTGTTGGGATAAAAGGTGTGTGCCACCACACCTGACTTACAGTAGTGCTTTTACTTTGTTCTGTTTTTTTGACCATAGGGACCACAGTGGAACGTAGGCTGATCTCAAGCTCAGATGCCTGAATTACAAGTGTTATATGAATGGTCATACTGTAATGATAAATAAGAAAGAAAGGTGAAGTGGGGACCTTTGGGCGGCCCCTGCCAGGGTAAGCACTGAGCAAACATGCCAAGTGCAACAGAGTTAGTACAAGAGGTTTACTAGGAGAGGGGAAGAGTGAAAAAGGGAAGGCCTGCACCAAGTGTGGGCATGAGAGGAGCAAAAGACAACAGAGGAAAGAAGAGGTAAGAGGAGAAGAAAGAGGAGGCAAGAGGGCGAGCTGTGCCTGGCAGGCCCTTTTAAGAGCTGCACATCTCGCATTGCTGAGGTGGAAAGGCACCCAGAGACAGGTGATGACGTAACAACTGCTTTGGTGGCAGAGGTAGGCTACTGCCATGGTGGAACTAACACACCACATTGCACACGTGTAGGGGTGAGCGGGCTCAGCTGGTAAAGGTACTTGTCACCTAGACTGAGGATCTGAGTTTGATCCTGAGAACCTTCATGGAAGGGGAGAATCAAGTGTTTAACCTGAAAGTTGTGCGGAGAAAGATCACTTCCACAATTACACAACTGCACATCTTAATCCTAGCACCTGGGAGGCAGAGACAGGAGATGGGGGAGATCTCTGTGATCTGTGAGAGTTCCAGAACACTCAAGGTTACACAGAGAAACCCTGTCTTGAAAAAAAAAAAAAGCAAGCAAGCAAGCTATTTTTGTTACATATGAGGGTTTATCACAATGAGCTTCTTAACTTGCAAGGTATGTTGTTCCTGTTTTGGCCTCACACTCCTGAAAGTTATCTCTGAACTCCATACACAAAGCCCACTCACCGAAGCACCTTCACCAACATCACATTAAATAAGTAAACGTAATGCAAAGTATTAAAAAATGCAAACCACAAGGGTTGGTCACTCACAAAAGACCCTAGTTCAGTTCCTAG
The DNA here is from genome assembly GCF_950005125.1 of Chionomys nivalis. Lineage (NCBI taxonomy): Eukaryota > Metazoa > Chordata > Mammalia > Rodentia > Cricetidae > Chionomys > Chionomys nivalis. Next base: position 48,800,843 of record NC_080087.1, read on the forward strand.
CACCAACTGCAGGCCACTCCCTCTAGCTCCAGGGGATCCAACACCTCTCTGGCCTTTGTGGGGACACACACACACACACACACACACACACACACGACATATATTCACAAGACAGATACACACACATATAAATAAAAATAATAAAAATAAATCTTAAAAACCTAAACAAAAACCTATACATCGGCACACAATGACACAGACAAAGAATGAATTAGACTTCTTTCTACCCCTCCCCATTTTGAGACAGGATAGCTCAAATCAGGACTACAAAAAAAAAAAGTGACCAGCCACACCCAGACACATCTTTCTAATTCCCTTCCCCCAGGCAACAATTTGAAATGTGTTCTTCCAATGATTCCAAAACATAGCTTTGATTTTGCTTTAGCAAATTGCTAGCTATGTGCAATTATTTTATTATGAGTGAGTAGACCATCATACAAATAAAAATTTAAATGCAGATACAGTTTGGTTTGAAATCCGTGATGAGCATGCACTTGAGGAACTATATTGTGATTAGATGCCTCAATTTCATTCTTTTGCACAGGAAAAGCTGGTTGGGCCAGTTTTTCTTGGTTTATAGAGCATTCTTGGCACATCTCATCTTTCCCAAAGTTCTTTCCTTCTCTCTCTCTCTCTCTCTCTCTCTCTCTCTCTCTCTCTCCCTCCCTCCCTCCCTCCCTCCCTCTCTTTCTTTTAAAAATTTATTTACTTTTATTTTATATGTGTTGGTGTTTTGCCTGCAGGTATGTCTGTGTGACTGTCAGATCTTACAGTTATAGACAGTGTTGGGTTGCATGTGGTTGCTGGATTTGAACCCACGTCCTTTGGAAGAGCACTTACCACCCTTACCAGCTGAGCCGTGTCTGTAGTCCTCTCCCAATTCTCATCTACCTAGTGAAAACATTCTTTGTATTAACTGTATATTTTTCTTCAGCAATTCTAGGGCAAATGACTTTATTTTTTTTTTTCTTTGTAGAAAAAAAGTCAGCCCATATTGGCCTCTCATAGCTCTGATGGGACGGAAGCAAAGGCTGCCTCTGCCAGGTCGAGAATTACTTGTCATTTTAAATGTAATTTTAGCCAGGCATGGTGGCACATGCCTTTAGTCCCAGCCCTCGGCAGAGGCAGGCAGATCTCTGTGAGGTTGAGGCCAGCCTGGTCTACAAAGCAAGTTTCAAGACAGTTAGGGCTACACAGAGAAACCCTGTCTCGGAAAAAGAAAAGAAAAGAAAAGTAATTTTAATGTGGCATGTACATGGTATTTTGATGTATATGCATCTTTACATTTTGCTCATCCTTCTTTACCCATCGCTTTTTCCCATCCTCGTTGCTCCTCCTGGTACCCTTAATAATCCTCCTCATGTTCTCATGTATGTACAGACACATATGTACATACAAATATTCATATCTTTAGGTCTAGAGCTGCATATAACATAGAAACATACAAAATTTTCTTCCTTACCCCCATGGTCTGCTCTTGTTTTCTCTGTCCCCTTTGGTCTTCGGGCCATGTATATTAGAGCACAGGGAGTTTTAGAAGTGAACACTTAGAACACCAAAACGAGTTTGGTGCGGCAACTCCTGCACGCAGTCCCGGTACTCTGATGGCTACAGTGGGAGGATGGCTGTGAGGCGGAGGCCAGCCTGAAGATTTTAACCTGGCTCTGCTTCCTGACTGCAAAGTGACCAGCTAGTGTGCTCCTCTTGATGCCTCCAGTGCCAGGATGGTATATGTCAGCGGTTCCCAGCCTTCCCAGTGCTGCAACCCTTTAATACAGGTCTTCATGTTGTAGTGACCTCTAACCATAAAACCACTTTTGTTGCTACTTCATAACTGTAATTTTGCTACTTTTATGAATTGTCTGTAAAAGGGTCATTCAACCCCAAAGGGATTGTGGCCCACACAGGCTGAGAACTTCTGATAGATGTACCTTTGAATAGGGCTCACAGCTAAAGACCTTGGGTCTCAGAAGAAACTTTGGTGTTGTAGAATATTATTTTAAGGTGTGCTACTTTTTCTTTTTTTTTTTCTTTTTTTTTTTTTTTGGTTATTCGAGACAGGGTTTCTCTGTGGTTTGGAGCTCTGTAGACCAGGCTGGTCTCGAACTCACAGAGATTCACCTGCCTCTGCCTCCCGAGTGCTGGGATTAAAGGCGTGCGCCACCACCGCCCGGCAAGGTGTGCTACTTTTATGTTGCTTTTGTTTAACTCTGTGAAGTTGTGTTACTTTGCCTGTCTAAAACACCTGCTTGGTCTGATAAGGAGCTGAAAGGCCAGTGGCAAGGCAGAATGGTTAGGTGGGGCTGGCAGGCAGAGAGAACAAATGGGAGGAGAGGAGGAAGGAACAAGAGAGGAAGGAGGAGGACTTCAGGGGCCAGCCGTCTATCCAGACCCAGCTACACACTGTACAGCCATGAAGTAAGCGTGAAAGTAAGATGTACAGAAGTAAGAAAAAGGAGCAGGGCCATGGTGACACACGCCTTTAATCCCAGCACTTTGGAGGCAGAGGCAAGTGGATCCCTGAGTTAAAGCCAGGGCAAGTTCCAGGTCAGGCTCCAAAGTTACATGGAGAAACCCTGTCTCGAAAAAACAAAACAAAACAAACAACCAAAAAAAAAAAAGAAAGAAAGAAAAGCAAGATAAAAGTCCCAAGGCCAAAGATAGATGGGGTAATCTAAGTTAAGAAAACTGACAAGAAACAAGCCAAGCCAAGGCTGGGCGTTTATAAGTGGTAATAAGTCTGTTTTATTTATTTTGGGAGCTGGGTCACGCCCCCCCCCCCCCCCCCCCCCCCGAGAAAGCCTAAAGGACAAAGAGTGAAAAGCAAACAACAGCACTTTCAAATTGTGAAAACCGTGCTTGGGAAGGTTGTGAACGCCGGAGGAAGTAGCTGGGAGCAGGCCTTGAGGTCTCCTAGCCTGGTCTCTCTTCAGGATCACTCAGCTTTGACTGCGGATGCAGTGTGACCAGCTGGCCTCCTGATTCTTTTGCCCTGGCTTTCCTGCCATGTTCCCTCCCCCACACAAATGTAAACCGGAACAAGCCCTTTCTTGCGTAAATTGCCTTTTATGAGGTATTTAGTTACAGAGACAGGAAAGGGTAGTAAAATAAAGCAACCTCCAGAGGAGATGCAAACAGTCCTGGCAAATAAATTCAAGCATATTTCTTCACCACAACAAAAGAAAAGAACTTGAACTTGTAACCCCAATGGGGTGATGCTCTTCTGTAACCCCAGCCCCTGAAAGGTTGTGGTGAAAAGATCGAAAATTCAAGGCCTTCTTTAGGCACAGAGTGGGTGATTTCTAGGTTGGTCTGGCAAAAAGTGAGATCTGCCTCATAAAATCAATCAAACCAAATCAGAAGAACAAACCCAACGAACAGAAAGCGTGTATTCTCTCCTGCTTCCAAGATGAGGCTTCTCTGTGCTCAGATTTCAGCAACACTGTGAGAAATGTCCGAGTCCACGTGCACAAACACAAACGGCTAAGAGGAATTGCAGAGACTTGGAGAGGCAAACAGGTGGAGCACGGGGAACCCTCGGAGGCCAGGTCGGGTGTCTTCTATTTCACAGCCATTGCAATCCACACAGAAGAGAAACACAGCACAACAAGCCTTTGCTACTTGATGCGAACTGGGTCTGTACAGACCGGTAAGGCTGAACTGAGGCTCTGTGCAGAAAGAGGACAGAGCATTGGTCTTTCAAAGGTCGCCCCTTGTCTCCATGAAAGGAAGGAGGCTTCTGAGGTCCTCTCCCTGCACCTTTAGATACTAGACAAACTAAAATCATTTTAACTACTAATTCTAAAGCTGGATGAGGTGTCACAAGCCTATAATCCCAGCACTTGGGTGGCAGAGGCCAGGACATCCCTGAGTTTAAGGGCAGCCTGGTCTACATAATGAGTTCCAGGACAGTTAGCACATGTAGAGAGACTCCGTCTCCAAAAACCAAACCCCAAAGCAAACAAATCAGCAAAAAATAAAGTAAATATTCCGGCTCCAACTGTTGGCAGAAAAAAAGTTATACATTGTTTTTAGACTTCTTTTTGAGAGAGAATAAAGACTCTCTCTCCCTCCCTCCCTTTCTCTCTCTCCCTTCTTCCCCTCCCCTCCTCCCCTGTCTCTGGCACTCACACATACACACACACACATTTCTCAAGCTGTCACACTGGATCCACGCTGTCAGAGTCTGTGCAAACTTGAGTCGTGTGTACCCTTTTCTCTGAGGGTAGGCATTTATTAAGAATGCTATAGAAGGGACCTGGTCATGGTGACTCATGTGTAATGGTAAAAATAAAACGGCACGGTTCCCCGAGTGGCAGCAGCCAGCAGTGGGCCCCACGCAGGGAGCTGTGTGGCAGGTGAGAGACAGAGACAGAGAGGCATGCCATACAGAGTGAGGTTGGATATTTATTTAGTGGGTTATGGAGGGGAAGAGAAAGGGGGAAGGGGGAAAAGCAGAGGCAGAGAGAAAGAGAAACAGAGAGAGAGAAGAGGAGAGGAGAAGAGAGGAGAGGAGAGGAGAGGCTACCTCTTCGGGAGAGAGATAGAAAGGAAAAGGCTCAGGCTGGAAACAGAAGAAAGACCGGCTTGCCTTAGTGTGTGTGTGTGTGTGTGTGTGTGTGTGTGTGTGTGTGTGAGGAGTGGGCAGGGCTTGCCTCCCAACACTTAGGAGCCAGAGGCAGGTGGATCTTGGGAGTTCTAGCTCAATCTGGTCTTAATATGGTAAACTTCAGGCCAGCCAGGGCTGCATAGTGAGCCCCTGTCCCAAATTTAAGAGAAAAAAAAAGTTGCAGAAGGTTAGAATTCAATGAGAGGTTGTTCTAAGATTATGTTTTTCACAGTTTAAGAATCCGGGGCGGTAAGATGTTCAGTGTGTAAACGCAGTTGTGGCCAAGCTAAGACCATCAGGCAGGAATGAGAGAACTGACTTCTGAAAACTTTCCTTTGCTTCCCACATGAATGCTATGTCTCGATAGACATGCACATGTGTGTGTGTGTGTGTGTATACCCGCGTGTGCGCACATGAATGTAAAGTGGTTCCTTTTCAATGTGTGTGTGCTTGTATCATATGCCTCAGCAGGAGCCTCTAGAGGCCCGGAAAAGACATCTCATCTCATCTCATCTCCCCTAGGACTGGAGTTACAAAGGGAATAGGCCGCGCTGTGGATGCTGGGAGTGGAACCTAGGTCCTCTGACAGAGCACAGGTCATGCTTAACCACTGAGCCTTTTCTCCAGCCCCAATTAAACAAAATCTAAAAAAAAAAAATCTTTCTTTTTTTGGGGGGCAGAGTCTCACGTAGCTCCAATTGGTCTCAAACTTAGAGTGCAGCCAAGAGTGATCTTGAATTTCCCAGCCTCCTCCCTCTCCCTCCCCAGTTCTGTGATTATAGTTTATATAGTGCTGGGAATGGAACCCAGGATTTCCTGCGTGCTAGAAGTCCTCTACCAATAAAAGAGCTACGTACCCGGCTCAGGGTCATGTGCTGGGACCACCTAAGTGTCCTATTTTGGGATGTATAGGTATGCACAACCTAAGTATCCTGAGGATGCACAGGCGCATCTCCGCCTGTCCTAAATGAAAGGAGAGGCAAGGGAATTACATCCACAAAATGTGCACATGCGCAATACCAGGTACGTGATCTCTGAAGAAAGCTGGAAACAATTTTGTGATTTTAAGGCTTCTACGATTCTATAATTCTGCTGGAAAGAAATTAAAATGCTTTGTGAAAGGCCTGCATCAATTAGTCACTCAACTGTTTGGTCCCACTTCCATTTCTTGTCCTGAGCAGAGTTTGGGGACATGGCAGTAGTTCTGGGTGGCTGTGGCTGGAGTGGGAAGGGGTCATTGCCCTCATGGGTAGTTGGCACTCTTAGGAGAGCCCTTAGCCGAGCAGACAGGTTTTTATTAGTTCTGTTTACCTGTTCTTGAGTCCCTGGGATGCTACACTGCCACTCTGTGGAGCTGAGGCCTTCGGTGTTCGCAAACACTGCTACTGTACTCTTGGAAATCAAACACTAAATTATACCCTAAAGCGAGTACATATGGAAATCACACACATTGCTGATTATGTAAAAATGAAGAGAATGATTGCTTTCAGTTAAAGGAAGGTATCATCCAATGATAGTTACCATGTGAATCAGTTTCTTAGAACATTTGTTTGAACAGAAGCCCCAAAGCTCATAACAGAAAGAAGTGGATTTTCTATGTTCTTCTGAGCTGTGTCCCAATATAGGATGACCCCACGTCTCATTATATCTGGAATTAATATTTTCCCAGGACCCCACATGTGCAAACCAGGAGAGGTCCCAGCCAGCCGAGCCCTGTCAATCTGGAGAAAAAGAAAGGAAATAAAAACAAAACAAGACAAAAAGAAAAAAAAAAAGAAAAAGAAAAATATTTCAACAATGAAATGGAGTGAAATACAGGCACGGCTCTATGTAAGAACCTTAAAGATTTTATACTGGTGACTGGAGAGATGGTTCAGTGGCTATATGAGCACTCACTGGCTGCTCTTCCAGAGGACCTGAGTTTGATTCCTGATAGCCTCATGGTGGGTCACAGACATCCAAACCTCCAATTCCAAGGACTCTGACGCCCTCTTCTGGCTTCCTTGGACACAGGAATGCAAATACTGCACACAACGTACATGTCAAAATATCCGAACTCACAGAATAAATAAAAATAAAAATTTAAGGGGGGGGCGAGAGATGGCTCACAGTTAAGAGCGCTAACTGTTCTTCCAAAAACCAGGGTTCAAATCCCAGCACCCACATGGTAGCTCACAACTGTCTGTAACTCCAGTTCCTGGGGGGGGGGGGATATCTGATACCTTCACACCAATACAGATAACATAAAGTTAAAATAAAAAAGAGCCAATAAAGGCATTGAAAAAGAAATTTGAAAAGACATTATACTCAGTCAAAGAAGCCAGGCACACAAAAGGCACACATTATATAGTTTATTTATACGGAAAGTCTGCAGTAGATACTTCCACACTGTTTACTAAGGACTGGCAGGAGAGGGAATGAAACGTAACGTTAATGGAAATTTTTCTGTTTGGATGATGGAAATATTCCAGAATTTGGAAGTAGTGCTCGTCGGACAACTCTGTAAATATACTAAGAGCCATAAGACAGCACACATTAAATAGAACTACATGCCATGGGAATTATATCTCGATATATGATCCCTGCAGCCTACAGTGAGAGAGAAGGATGTTGCGAAGGACGCGGAATATAAGAACGGAACTTACATGTCAAAGTTTCCATGGCTGAACTTTAGTTTCACAAACTGTAGACTCAATTCACTTGGAGACGACTGGAGAGAGTAGGGAAGTCAGCACTTTTACAAAGAACTGGAGATTTACAGGTACTTCTCAGTTTGACTTCTAGCTGGTCCACTTGGCTGCTGAAGCCTACGTTTCCTCACCTGCAAAGGTTTTGAGAACCGCACTCACTGAGCCGAGTTAGAGCAGGAAGGGAGGGGTGGTCTTAGGGGTAAGGGTGGATGTTCACACTTGTGGTCCCCATTGCTCTCTGTCAGGCACTGAGCAAGCTCTGAGTCCAGGAGGAGGGAAAGACGATCTTCTCAGAGCTGTACTGGGAGGCTGGACTGGAAGAGTTCTCATCCCCAGACTATCTAGAAGCAGACTGGGCTTTGTGTGCCCAAATCTCCAGTGTTTCTAAGGTCAGACTATACATAAGATGTGATGGCCTCAAGAGGCTTTTGTCCTTTCTTTTCTTTCCTTTTCTTTTCTTTTCTTTTTTTTTTTTTTGAGACAGGCTTTCTCTGTGTAAAAGCCCTAGCTGTCCTGGAACTAGCTCTGTAGATTTAGCTGGCCTTGAACTCACAGAGATCCACTTGCCTTTGCCTCCTGAGTGCTGGGATTAAAGGCGTGTGCCACCACTGCCTGACCTTTCTTTTTTATTTTAATTTTAAAATTACATTTATTGGATTGAGAAAGATGTCTCAGTGGTTAAGAGTACTGGCTGCTCTTCTGGAGGACCTGGGTTCATATCCCAGCACCCACATGGTGGCTCACAACTGTCTGTAACTCCTGTACCTCTTTCGGCCTCTGCAGGTACTGTGTACTTGCTTGGTGGTGCACAGACCATGAGTGGATTTAGGCAAACACTCATACATGTAAAATAAAAATAATAAAATCTCAAAAATTAATTAAAAATGCATTTATTACGTCCTCCATGTGTGTTCACAAGTCATGTGTTTGGGGATTGAGGAGAACAACTTCCGGGTGGTTCTTCTCCTTCCGCCAGGTCCTGGGTGTTGTACTCGGATTGGCATGCTTGGCAGCACGCAACTTTACTCATGAGCCATCTTGCTGTCTTGCTTCTTTTTTCTTAGACTGTTTGTTCTGTAGTCTTTTTTTTTTCTCTTCTGACCACCCCGCCCCCGGAATGATTATTTTTGACTCACACCACTAGGTTATGCCCTGTATTGAAAACAGAGTCATTTTTCTAATGCTTGACAGTGTAAGCCATTAGCGGAAGGTTTACATCTCAGTGCTGGTTTTTGGCCTCTCCATTTCATCAGATCACCTTTTGCCTTTATGAGCTACATAGAGCAGGTGTGCATCGCTCTTAGGTCCAGGTTATCGCGAGGTGGCACGTGGGGCTTGCATGCTGAACACTTGCATCAAGTGAAGCGAGCCAGTTCATAGCAAGAGGCCTTTGAGGTGGAGCACAGCACTCTAGTTAATATTTATCATGTTCCCTGACATTGCCTTTCTTTATTCCCTCCATTTAAAATCTCCACAATGCCTCAGCATAACCTGGACTCAGATCCCTAGACTTGGCGTCGCTGTACTTCTGCTTGCTGCTCTACTTGAATCTGAGGGGTGCTGATGGGATACACGCTGGCGGCGGTTGCGTATTTCCGGATAGGTGCTCTTGCCGGGGAGAGCCAGCCACAGTCCTACTCGGTTAAATCTGTTTCAGGAGAGGTACTGCAGGACAGAACGTAGACCTGGTGAGGAGTATCATGCAGAATCCACGCCCAAGGCTTTCTGAGAACTCAAGAGGTGGCGAACTCCCTCACAAAAGAATGAGGAAGGAAGGAAGAAAGTTGCTGGGAAAAACTGCTGGACTCGGATTTCCCAGTAGATCCACTTTGGGAATTTGCTATTGTATCGAGCCTGGAAAATGTCTATTACATCTTTCTGCCCCCGACCCCCAGCCCACTGCCCCACTGAGTAAGAAGTTGAATGTGTCTCAGGTATGGTTGTCCATACCTGTAGCTCTGGCTCTTGGGAGGTTCAGACGGGAGGATCACGAGTTCAAGGTCATCCTCAGTTAAACAAGGTACACTTTGAGTTCAAGGCTTGCCTCCACTACGTGAAACCTTGTCTCAAAACAAACCAAACAATATGGAGATTTTTTTTTGTCCTGAGAGTTTCTCTGTGTAGCCCAGGCTGTCTTGAAACTTGCTCTGTAGACCAGGCTGGCCTTGAAATCAGAGATCTGCCTGCCTCTGCCTTTCAAGTGTTGGGATTAAAGGTGTGTGTCGCCACAGCCTGGTATAAAAAGATTCTTTTTTTTTTCTTTTTCTTTTTTTTTTTTTTTTTTTTTTTGGTTTTTCGAGACAGGGTTTTTCTGTGGTTTTGGAGCCTGTCCTGGAACTAGCTCTTGTAGACCAGGCTGGTCTCGAACTCACAGAGATCCGCCTGCCTCTGCCTCCCGAGTGCTGGGATTAAAGGCGTGCGCCACCACCGCCCGGCTATAAAAAGATTCTTATCGAGTATAACTAACCAAGCCTGTATTGCCTGAACGAGTATTCAAATAAAAATAAACCAACGAAACAAACATGTAATGAGCAAGGTTTTTGAGTGAATTTCTGTGAGTGCAGATATGAAATCAACTAAAAATGTGTGTCAATGACAGAGTAGCTTGTATGCTATGTGTTATATACACTGTACTGAAGCATAAAACCATAGTAGGTCAGGAGACTATGGTTAAGTTAGAGTGTTTAATATGTGGGTCAAAGCTCACCAGAAAATAAGGGTTCTGTGCACATGTCTCACTGATCTGGAAATGCTATGTAGACCAGGCTGGCTCGGAAGTCACAGAGATTTACTTGCTTCTGTCTTTAGTGCCAAGATCAAAGGTTTGGACGACCACACCTGGCCGAATGTGTGTATCAGTGTGCTTGTGTGTGTCATGTATGTATGATAAGGTCTCATATAGCCCAGGCTACTCTTAAATTTGATATATACTTGAGGATGGCTTTTAACTCTTGATCCTTTTGCCTTCACTTCCCAAAGGCTGGGATTATACTCAGATACTTCCACATCTGGTTTATTTGCCTATTTACACATTTTAAGAAACTCATAAAAAATAAGATTTTATTAAATTGTGGGCTATCTGAAAAATACACAGTAAAGTTCAGAAGCTTCACCTTAATCCTTTACACAAAGACTGACAGTGTATGTTTATAAAACATAATCGTTGAATGAGTCACATTTCTTTCCATTTTGATTCCAGAGATAAACAAATTCTCACATCAAACTCCATGGTCCTCTGTGATCCTAGGGTTACTTCAGCTCAACCACAGCTCTACTCAAGCAACTTCCACTTTCATTTCTTACCCATTCTGCCCAGGAAACTGCTCTCTCTGTTCAGGAGAGGCTAGAGTTTCAAAAATTATTATCTCTCAAAAGTATAAAATTCATACAATAGAAAAAATCCTCCTTTTGATTTGTAGATGTTCATGAGATAGCATGCTTGCCTAGCATGTACAGAGCCCTGGATTCAATCTCTAACACAACATAAACTGGGTGTGATGGTACCCACCACTTATCTCAGGATTCAGGAGGTAGGGTCAGGAGGATCAGAAGTTCAAGGTCATCTTTAGCTACAAAGAGAATTGGAAGTCAGCATGGACTATGTGAGTCCTATCATACACTTGTGTGTGTGTGTGGGAGAGAGAGAGACTGATTTTTTTTGCTATCTTGTTGTTTATGTTTTTTTTATTGATATTTATTGAGCTCTACATTTTTCTCTGCTCCCCTCTCTGCCTCTCCCCTCCCTTCTTCAACCCTCCCCCAAGGTCCCCATGCTCCCAATTTACTCAGGAGATCTTGTCTTTTTCTACTTTCTACTTCCCATGTAGATTAGATCTATGTAAGTCTCTCTTAGTGTCCATATTGTTGACTAAGTTTTCTGGTATTGTGGTTTGTAGGCTGGCTTTCTTTGGTTTATGTTTAAAAACCACCTATGAGTGAATACATGTGATAATTGTCTTTCTGTGTCTGGGTTACCTCACTCACAATAATGTTTTCTAGCTCCATCCATTTTCCTGCAAAATTCAAGCTGTCGTTATTTTGTTCTGCTGTGTAGTACTCCGTTGTGTAAATGTACCACATTTTCCTCATCCATTCTTTGGTTAAGGGGCATTTAGTTTGTTTCCAGGTTCTGGCTATGAACATAAGCTGCTATGAACCTAGTTGAGCACATGTCCTTGTGGCACGATTGAGCAACCTTTGGATATATACCTAAAAGTGGTATTACTGGGTCTTGAGGAAGGTTGTTTTCTAATTTTTGGACAAATCGACACATTGACATCCAAAGGGGCTATACCAGTTTGCATTCCTACCAGCAGTGCAGAAGTGTTCCCTTTACCCCACAACCTCTCCAGCATATGTTGTCTTTAGTGTTTTTGATCTTAGCCATTCTTACAGGTGTAAGATGGAATCTCAGAGTTGTTTTGATTTGCATTTCTCTGATGACTAAGGATGTTGAACATTTCCTTAAGTGTCTTTCAGCCATTTTAGATTCCTCTGTTGACAGTTCTCTGTTTAGGTCTGTATTCCATTTCTTTTACTGGATTATGTGTTCTTTTGGTGTCCAATTTCTTGAGTTCTTTGTATATTTTGGAGATCAGACCTCTGTCTGATGTGGGGTTAGTGAAGATCATTTTCCATTCTGTAGGCTGTCGTTTTGTCTTCTTGACCATGTCATTTGGTTTTCAGTTTTAAGAGGTCCATTTATTAATTGTTTCTCTCAGTGTCTGTGCTGCTGGGGTTATACTTAGGAAGTGGTTCCCTGTGCCAATGTGTTCAAGTGTACTTTCCACTTTCTTTTCTATATGGTTCAGTGTGGCTGGCTTTATGTTGAGGTCTTTGATCCATTTGGACTTGAGAGAGACTGATTCTTTTCTGAATGTAAACTGTAAGTAATAAGGCCAAATATTTTAATTATTATACACACACACAGAGACTATAAAGTATTGTGCGTGTGGTGTGTATGTGTGTGTGTGCTCATATACACCACCACCCCCAGTTTATGTGGTCCTGTATGTATAGAACCTAAGGCCTCACGGACCCCAGACATTCGACCAACCAAGCTACATCTCTACATACATCTGAAGTTAAAATTTCACTTATACTTTTTACAATAAAAGTCAGGCTGTGGTAGCCTTGGCTTGTTTGGAACTTGCTATGTAAACCTTGTACACCCTAAACTTGTGGGCTGGGCTCCATTGAGACCCTGACTCAAAACCAACAACCAGCAGCTCTATGCCAACCCAGAATGCACAGATGCCCTGAGAACTGCGAGTTCTGTGTAGATTTCAAAAGAAGGAAATTAAACTTCAATACACAAAAGCAAAGAAGTTGTATCTCTGCAAAAGCTCTAGTGCAGGCCTCCCTCTCCCTGAGGATAACTTTAAAAATAGAAACCTTGAGAGACGCCCCAAGGCAATTTCTTTCTGGCCCCAGGTAGTAATGGGCCAGTTACCCAGCTTTCTCAACAGTGCTGTCACCTGATCCCCGCCCCCTGCTTTGCTCTCTCCTGTCGTTCTGTCCCCTGTGAACTAACCTAATCTATGAGAAGAGCCATTGGACAGGAAAGTAAGCAATACATTGTTCTATGGTGGAAAGATTTTGCAACTGTTTTGCATTGTGAAATTTCCTCGTTCCTATGAGTACCGAAAGGTTTGTCTCAAATACCCATGGCAAGGGTTGCAAATTCAGATAGAGGACCTGAAAAAAGAGAGGTAGGTGTTTTGTAAATCTGTCCGTTTCCTAGCTCTTCTATGAACAAACTGGACGTAAAGACTCTAAAATACTGTGCTTTGCTCTCCTTTGCTGACACAATTCGTACCTAAGTGGTCCAGGGCTCTCTGAAAGTCTGTGGGTATGAGATCCCCTCATTAAACATAAATGGCTAAAGAAAACAATGTCAAGTCTTTATTCAAGCAGGGGACAAGAGGAACAAAGTACAGGACACCACCTAACTCCATCTTCTACTGCCTGCATTTGAAGGTCAAGAACTATCTCTGGATCCAGCAAGAACTGAATATTACTAGCTGGGCCGTGGTGGCGCACGCCTTTAATCTCAGCATTTGGGAAGCAGAGGCAGGTGGATCTCTGTGAGTTCAAGGCCAGCCTGCTCTACAAGAGCTAGCTCCAGTACAGGCCCCAAAACTGCAGCAAAACCCTGTCTCGAAAAACCACAAAAAAAGAACTGAATATTACCACTACAGTAATTATTTTCAGAAACAAGAATTATAATAGGAGTACTTCTTCCTCAATTTTAATAAACGTGTTATACACGTGTATTTATACAAATATCATGTGGGTAGGCCTCACAAAAAGATGATAGATGAATTAAGAATATTTATGGTCAGACGTGGTTGCCACCTCTTTAATCACAGCACTCAGAAGTCAGGGGCAGGTGAGGTCCCTGCCTAAAATTAAAGAATATTCATTGCAACATTGAACACTAAGATAGGTGGACATATTTACAAGGTATTGCACATTATAGGTTTTACAGGAATATATGTTCAAAGCTTATCAGAAAAATAAAATTATTTACACAGACAGACTATAAACTCTTAACATACAGGTACAATAATTTTTTTGTTTGTTTTTCTGTGACAGGGTTTTTCTGTGTAACAGTCCTGGCTGTCCTGGAATTTTCTTTGTAGAACAGGCTGGCCTTGAACTCACAGAGATCCGCTTTCCTCTGCCTGAGTGCTGGGATTAAAGGTGTGCACCCCATCACCAGGCTGTCAGATGCAATCATTTTTAAGGACAGAAATCTAAAATATTCTTATTTTTCTTATTTCTCGAAAAAATTTAATGTGCACTTGGAAGGAAGCTTTTGTTTATTTATTTTGAGACAGGGTTTTACATAGCTCATAGCCTCAAAGTCACTGTGGAGCCGAGGATGACCTTGAACTCTTGTCCTGTCTCTACTTTACAAGTGTTGGGATTGGAGGCATGCACTAACATACCTTTATTGCAAATCATTACGTTTTGGTTTAGTTTCTGAGTCTGTAATAAATGTTCACGATATAAAATTCAACAATTATGAATGGATAGGGAGTGAAGAATGAAAGTTTTTCTTCTTTACAGAAAGAGTAAATTTCCTGTAAGCCGAGGTGCTCTACTTCCGTTTGGATTATGATATACACAATCTTTGTTTTGCTTTGTATCAACAGATCACAAAGCAACTGGTAAGTTGGGCATGGCAGTTTAGGCTGTAACCACAGCACTCTGGAAGCTGAGGCGGGAGGATTGTTTTGAGTTTGAGGCCAGCCTGAGTTACATAGTTCTAGGTGAGCCTGGACTACAGAGTAAGAGACCTATTTAAAAAATAGTTCAGGAGACCCGGCCTCTCTCATTTAACACACAGCCTTTGGGCAGAATCCCTTCTCTTTCAGAAAAGGCCGCTTGCCGAGCCGATTGCACCCGGTGACTTGCAGATCCTGCAGCAGGACCACTCACCTCCGGGTTTGCAGCAGCCCAGCCTCAGAAGACGCAAGGGGTACTGGGAACTTCCGAGAGACCTGACTGTCTGAGGGATGGTACTGGTGGCCTTGCTTAGGCTCAGCTGGTTCTGTTCACCCCTGGGAGCGCTGGTTCTGGATTTTAACAACATCAAGAGCTACGTGCAAGGCACTGGGAAGGGCTCACAGTGTGCCTTAGACAAGGACTGCAGTGTAGGAAAATTCTGCTTCACTCTCCGCGCCGATAGGTCGCTCTGTGCCACGTGCCGCAGAGCTCGGAGGAGGTGCCAGAGGAGAGCCATGTGCTGCCCAGGAACTGTCTGTGTGAACGATGTTTGCACTGCTGTGGAAGACACAAGGCCAGTAATGGGCAGAAACACTGATGACCAAGACGGCATCTATGCAGAAGGAACCGCCAAACGGCCTACAGAGGAAAACAGATCTCAGGGGAAGCCCAGTGTTAAGAAATCACAGAGCAATAAGGGACAGGAGGGAGAAAGCTGTCTGAGAACTTCCGACTGTGACCCTGGACTTTTCTGTGCTCGCCATTTTTGGACAAAAACTTGCAAGCCGGTTCTACTAGAGGGAAGTCTGCTCCAGGAGAGGACATAAGGACACTGCCCAAGCCCCAGAAATCTTCCAGCGCTGTGGCTGTGGTCCTGGACTAGTGTGTGGAAGTCAGGTGACTGGAAACCGGCAACAGACATGGCTAAGAATATGCCAGAGAATATGACTGTAACACGGTTGTAAACACGGGACTCACAGCCAGGCACTAATTTTATTAATTTTTTTTTTTTTTTTTTTTGAGATGGTTCTTCACTGTGTAGCCCCGACTGGGCTGGAACTTGCTGTCAACCTGGCTATCATGAACTCATAGAGATTCGCCTGCTTCTGCCTTTTGGGTACTTCTTTGGGTAGAGGGAGGAGTTTTCACACAGGGTCTCAAAGTAAGCTATGTGGCCCAGGCTGTCCTCAAACTCACTGTCTTCTTACCTCAAGCTCCAGGCTGGGATAACCGACGAGCACTATACCCAGCATAAATATAGACCCAAACCTAGCAACTGAAATACACAGTAACCAGAGTACTATGAGATGCTTTTTGTCTCCTGTCTAGAATACTGACATGATTCTACAATAAAACAATTCTGATACAGCCAATTCAATCTGTTCAAATAAATCTTTTCTAAAAAATTGAAAAAGAAAATAGTTCAGTGTGAATAGAATAATCCTGAACGAAAAGATTACAGTCATTTCTGATTTTTTCCACTCTACTCATTTCTATGTTTTGGCAAATTGTCAAAATTCTTTGAGTTTGTTTCAGTGTTCAGCATTTACCATGGCATTTTCTGTGTCTGAATATCTCCAAAAAATGTGTTTTATGTCTCTTGTAGCCCAAGCTGATCTGAAACTTGGTATGTATTTGAGGGCGACATTAAACTCCTGATCTTTCTGCTGCCCCTTCCCATGGACTGGGATCATGGGTATGTGCTCCATGTAGGGCTAGGGTGACTCTTCCTCGTTGGCATGGCTTCCTCTGGGGTATCTCTATTTTTCTATCACTATTATTTTCCTTTATTTATTTCCTTGGGCGACACTGTCTAGAGTCCGTCAAGCAACCATATTAGTATTATTATTATTTATTTATTTATTTTTGTTTTTTTCGAGACAGGGTTTCTCTGTGGTTTTGGAGCCTGTCCTGGAACTAGCTCTTGTAGACCAGGCTGGTCTCGAACTCACAGAGATCCGCCTGCCTCTGCCTCCCAAGTGCTGGGATTAAAGGCGTGCGTCACCACCGCCCGGCCCATATTAGTATTATTTAATTACTTATATTTCTCTGTATGTGTATTCACATGTGGGTTTTGTGCTTGCTGGAAGTCAGAAGAGGGTGATGTATCTCTTGGAACATAAATAACATGATGCTGAGAACTAAACTTTGGTCCTCTGGAAGACAGCAAGTGTGCTTAGCCCCATGCATCTCTTCAGCCTCAGTATTAATGTTGCTGTGGTACTATTGTTTGTATCTTGAATCGTTGCCACAGAGGCCCATTTTAAAGATTTCACCCCAAGGAGATGCTCTTAGGACCTAGTGGAAGATTGTAAGCTCTTGGTGACTTGTCCTCTAAGGTATAGTTTTTCTAGAATCTTCTCTCTACCTTATCAATAAGACAGGAGCGTAATCTCATAATCTCTCTCTCCCTCTCCCCCCCCCATCCTTCTCTCCCTCCCTCCCTCCCTCCCTCCCTCCCTCCCTCCCTCCCTCCCTCCCTCCCTCTCTCCCTCCCTCCCTCTCTCCCTCCCTCCCTCATAATTTCTCTCTTCCAGAATCTGGCCAGGTCTATAATTCTCTGTTACCAGTGGAATGCAGCAGATGTGACCCTATGATTTCTTCCTTCCTTCCTTCCTTCCTTCCTTCCTTCCTTCCTTCCTTCCTTCCTTCCTTCCTTCTTTCCTTCCTTTCCTTCCTTCCTTCCTTTCTTTTTTTTTCTTGAGTCAGGGTTTCTCTGTGTAAAAACCCTGGAATTTACTTGTAGACCAGGCTGGCCTCAAACTCACAGAGATCCTCCTGTATCTGCCTCCCAACTGCTGGGATTAAAGGCATGTGTTGCCACCACTGTCGCATCCCTGGCGACCCTGTGGTTTCTAAAGGCAGCACAGCTCATGCTTTGACAGCTGTCCCCCTCCAAGGCTCTCAGCACCAAAGAGAGTGGTCTGATTGCTCAGAGACCATCAAGCTGAGAGGAAATTTAAGTCAACTCACATGGAGAAGTAGCATGAAGTTCAGACAAATAGTTCGCACAGTGTTACATTTAGATTGCTTCTGATCAGTTTTTCCCTTTTGTGTATCTTTGAGGCAGGGTCTCATGTAGCCCAGCTTGGCCTCAGACTCATTATGCAGTCAAAGTCGGCTTTGAATTCCATGATCCTCTTGCCTTCATATTCTGAGCCTTGGGATTATAGACCGATGTCACCATGCCTGGCTTTTTTTCTTTTTTAATTCTCTATTTTTCTCTCCTGCTACACACCTCTGCTTAGTCAGGTACTCACAATGTAGTATGAGCTGACCCAAAATTGGTGGCAATACTCCTCTGCCTCAGCCTCCTGAGTGCCAAGGTTACAGGAGGTCCCAGCATGCCTGGCTGATTTTTCTTGATGAGAATAAATGCAGCAAACGTCTGTAAGAGTACTCCTACACACATGTAGATTCATGTGCTCATTAGATTACAAAATCCAGAGCAAACACACAGTGTTTAAGTTACAACACTTTTTTTTCATACCCTAGTCAAACAAATCAATGTCCTGAGTTTTCAGACCACATTTGAAAGTCGGTTTTTTTTTTCAAAGTAAAAGTTACAAGTGAGCCAGGTAGTGATAGTGCATGCCTTTAATCCCAGCACTCGGGAGGCAGAGGTAGGGGGAGCTCTCTGAGTTCGAGGCCAACTTGATCTACAAGAGTTAGTTCTAGGACGGGCTCCAAAGCTACAGAGAAACCCTGTCTCGAAAAACCAGAAAAAAAATTACAAGTGTTGCTTATGCTAACAGGACAAAAGGAACTAGCGGGTCAAGTGAAGAAAACTAAAGATTTATGCATTTTAATTTTACACGTATGAATATTTTGCCCACAGGTATGTATGTGCAGAACATGCATGCAATGCCCATGGTATCCAGAAGAGGGCATCAGATCCCATGGAACTAGAGCTACAGACACCTGAGCTGTGATGTGGGAGCTGGGAACAGAACCTGGGTCCTCTTCAAGAGCCCTAGCTACAACTTTTCTAAAAGGAGAAAAATTATTTTCTCCAGAAAGATGTTCAGCTTCCTAGGGTGTAGACACAGAGTAGCTGCGTATTCTTGAATCTCCATTTCTGAAAATGCAGAAGACTAACAAACAACAGGTGAGCAGCAGGCTCAAGGGTTTTTCAAGACAACAAAATTTTGTGCCTAAGTATGGGAGCCATCACTACCCATTCAGGTTTTGTTGTACCCAGAGTCAACATTTACCAAAAGGACGCTCAACTGCAGGCAAAGTCTCACATTTGTGTAGTGTGGGAACCTGGGTTCCCTGCAAAAGGTTAAATGATATTTGCTCTTATTTATTGAAGACAACAAGGCAGCTTATCTGACATCCCAGATGGTTATTAAAGAGAACACTACTAGTGCGAAGGCTCAGTGCCTAAAAGCGTTTGCTGTCAAGTCTGATAGCTTCAATCCCCGGAACCTTGTGAGAGTTGAGTCTCTCCTTCCCCCGTATAGGTTCCGGAGACTGGTAGAGTGCTTACCCAGCATGTTCAAGGCCCAGGGTTTGATCCTCAGTGCACTAAGCCGGATGTGGTGGTACACAACACCTATAGCCCCAGTGTTCCAGAGCTAGAGCAGAAGAACCCGAAGTTCAGTTATCCTCAGCTTCATAGTGAGTTGAAGGCTTACCTAGGCTATAGAAAATTCTGTCTAGGAGAGGAGAGGAAAGAGAAAGGAGAGAGACAAAGAGGGAACAAGCCCTCGTCTAGAGAAACCCTTGGTAATCTAGCCAGAATGACTGAATGACTGAATTCTATAGTTTGCAGAGTTCAACCTTTTTTGTAGCTTCACATGAACTTTGGGTGATAAGCTCACCAGGACTACAGTATTTCCGTCCTAAGGTGCTACACTTGTAAGTATCTTAGATCTCTATGGTGGTTGCTTTCTGTCTCAAGAGACCTGATAAGGCAGTATTTTAGTTAATATGTAGTGAAATCCTGAGAGTTTTTTTTTTTTTTTTTTTTTTTTTTTTTTTAAACAAACTTCCTTGTCTTGAACTCACCCTCAGAGAAATTGTCTATTCGTTTTCGGCTTTGTTTATTCTTTCATTAAAAAAAAAAAATACATGCTTGATTTCAAAGCATTCCTATTTTCTTTTCTGTCTCATTGCTCACTATTGAGGCTTCCAATTTTTAAAATATTTGTTGTAAGCTACGGTTTGCCAAGCATGCACAGTCCAAACCCAATTTCCTGAATAACTTAGCCAACCTCAAAGCAGTACGGTGGCTGACGGATCTAAGCATTCTGCATCAAGTTTGTGTGGCCCGGCTCGCTGGGGCGCAATCTGCAGACCCACTGTTTACTTTTCGCGTGGAGAGCTCTCCTAAGAGCTAACCTTAAGCCAGTGCATGCCTTTCGTTATGGGCATTAAGCTAAACTGTAAAATAGCCACACTGTGATGTTCCGAGCTATCTAAGATCCAAAGGTCTAAACCAACGGCTCTCAATGTTCTTTTAAGAGGGAAAGAGACTCTAACATCGCAAAAAGAAAACAGATAAGCCACTAGTCCCTCTTGCGACAGAAGTGATGAAGCCTAAAGAATTCCTATAGCAAGATGGAGACATGACGACACCAGCCGTGTAGGAAGCCAGCCTGGATGAGGGATGAAGAGCCCCGGCGGGCTCACCCCGAAACCTGCCAATGCTGTGATCCTCGGCTGCATCTGCATTTCTGTGGTACAGGGTACAGTTTTGAGCAGCTGCCTGACATCCTGCATAACTAACCTGGTAAGTTTCACTGACCTGATGCTTGTGTTCGCAGGAACTGGAGCACAATCTCCTGGTAACTGAGGTTCGTTTTCTCCTCATGACACCTTTTCTTTTTTTTTCCATGAGAAGGTAGCAAGGATTTCCACTTATTTTTTTAACCACTGAAGGCAAGAGAATATGTAATTCCAAAATATATGCAGGATATTTTAACTATTTGTCATCACACTCTAGATTTTTTTGGGGGGGAATTTGTGGATTGTTTAAAATAATCTTTAAATAGAATCAAGTTTACAAACTGTAAAATATTTCACTTAGTAATTTATTATAAAATCATTAATATTTGTTTAAAATATAAAATGGGCTTTTGGCACACTGTAAACTTTCCAGTTCCTGGTTAACAGTTGGTGGTACAGTGAATGGCTTGCTGACCAGGGAGCAGGTGCAGAGCTAGGTACAACATTTTCTATCAAGAGACAAGATTATTTGTGTCTCTTTATTGCTACCTATGCGTTTGCCAGGTTTGACTAATCAGTTTTGACATGTAAAGATTTTCTTGTTGTTGTCCCTTTTGCATGTATTACATGATATCATTTCAATAGCAACTTAGTTGTGCTTAAAACTTCCTTTTAAGTTAACTCTTATATATTTAGGAATTAACTCGAAAAGCCAAATACTGAAGCTGGGAAGACATGCATTCTTCCTCTCTAAAGATTAAATAACATAGTTGTGTAGTGGTGGTGCATACCTTTAATCCAAGGACTCAGGAGGCAGAGGCAGGCGGATCTCTATGAGTTTGAAGCCAGCCTGGTCTACAGAGTGAATTACAAGACAGCCAGGGCTATATGGAGAAACCCTGTCTCTAAGAATCAAACCAAACCAAACCAAAACCAAACAAAATGATACCCCCCCAAAAGATGAAATAGCATGACAGCTTGGGTATGACATTTTACAGCTTTATTATAAAGTAACTAAGTGCCAAGCACTGTGCTTATTCTTATGCTAATACGCTCAATGGAGAGTTCTCTGGAAGATTGGAGAAGTGTGTATTACACACTTATGTTTGAATATAAGTAAAGCAGTAAATCATTGCTTGGGCAAACTGTAGTTAGTAGCATTTCAAAAATAGTTACAGAAATCTTTGCCAAGATTTTACTGTCTTTGATGCAGAAATGTTTGCTTTAGCTTACATTAAGTTTTTATTGTACTTATAATACAAACTTAAAAATATCATGGAAGTCAGAGGATGTGAGGGAGGTTGAGGCAGGAGGACCAGGAGTGGATGCCAGCCTGGGCTATTGTTTTCTGCCCTAAAAGAGATTTCTTTTATTTTTTTTCTGATAATAATACGTATATGCTGCAGTAGAGGTTCATATCTATACATCTCATACTGTTTATATGATAAAGAGAAAAGAACGAAGACTGGTAATTCCACGGTTAACCCCTGATTATTTTTCTTTTGGTATTTTTCTCAAATGCATCTTGGTATACGTATATATGCATATACTGTCCTCAAACTCATGCCTCAGCTTGCCTACGGTTAGAATTACAGGAGCAAGCCATTGGGACTGACTTAAGCATACATATAATTTTACATACACCCGCCTCACTTCACATTATATTTCTCTCTATATCCCGCAATTCTATGGAAACAATCTCTTTGGCGTCCTTAGAGCGCTCTGTCATGAGTGTACCCTTGCAAGTTGCCCGTTCCCTTACTTTTGGAACTGACTGGAGTTCTGAAAACAACCAACGTCTTCATTTTGTTTCTAGCTCTCCTTATTGTTCTCTGTGTGTGGGCCCCATGCCCTCAGGGTTTGGCAGCTCGGACAGACAGTCAGTTCCTTTGTTGGGCTGCCTTCCGTTCACCACCTACAGAGAAGGGCACAGCCCCTGAGGTGGTAATTGCGAGAGACACAGTCTGCTGGTTTGACCAGTAAATGTTTTAAGAGTGTTCTGAGCTGGGCCTCCCACGCAGGTGTGGGAGGGACAGCAGCAGGTGGATGGATATCTGAACACAGCCGCTGTGTGGCATGATGTACTCCACTTTGTTATTTCCTGCTGCCTTTTTTCATGTGGACATTTGCTGCGATGAACACCTTTGATTTCCAGATTTTGATGGGTGTTGACATTAAGGCATTTTCTTTTTCATGTAGCCATGAGACACACTCTTGAATAAAAGAATGCAGGAATGAGGTCAGCCATAGTGATTCATGCCTCTAGCCCCAGCAGATACAGAATTGGTACAGGTTTGAAGCCAGCCTGGGCTACAGAGTGAGCTCCAGGGTACCCTGGGCCATGCAGCGAAGCAGACAGTGATGACAACCAACAGCAGAGAAGAATGTTAGAAGTGTGGGAAAAAGCAACCAACCACAGAGAAGAATGTTAGAAGTGTGTGTGTATGTGTGTGTGGGGGGGGAGGAAGCACCAGCTTGAGTTCTTGCTGAGCAGGGGCGATTCACATGGACTGAGGGAGCTTATATATGAGCTCAGTATACTAATGGCCTTGTATTTGAATTCTAGATGCCATGTTCTGCAGAAAAAAAAATAGCAAATTCCAATACCACTTGATATCACAGAAACAAACACAAACCCCAAAGATTCATAGTAAAGAATTTGTAGAAGTGCGTTTCGCTGTAGATCCTGAGGGCACAGCGGCAAATTAAAGGTTCGGTTTCATCACACTTTTCTCAGCTTCAGCAACGATTTAACAACTGAACTGAATTCAGAAGCGTTCGCTCAGCAGCGTCAGTCCTATTCAGTAGAGTCCCTGGGAAACCATGCACCTGCAGTTCTGCAGTGGCTGCAGCTGGGAACTCAAGGAAACCCGTTTCGTGACCGGTCGCCCTCAAGGAATCTGCAGTGCGCTGAAGTGTCAAAGTTTTGATCATTAGATAGTTAAAAGTTGCTCAAGCACTGTATTGTTGCTTCATCTTTGGACAAATTAGAGAATAATGACAATGCAGTTTAAAATTTACTTATAAAGTTCTAAAGGAACCCACTAAAAGATGATTAAGAAACAGGGCTCCAGAGGCTGTCCTGTTTAAAAAAAACACATGCAGGGCTGGAGAGATGGCTCAGAGGTTAAGAGCATTGCCTGCTCTTCCAAAGGTCCTGAGTTCAATTCCCAGCAACCACATGGTGGCTCACAATCATCTGTAATGGGGTCTGGTGCCCTCTACTGGCCTGAAGGCATACACACAGACAGAATATTGCATACATAATAAATACATAAATATTTTTAAAAAAAACACGCGCAAATATCAGTACCTTTTTTGTATGTGAACACAACATAAGCATCAACAACAAACTAACTGGGTCAGGTGGATGCTGGAGAGACCCCTTTCTGGTTAAGAGCGTGTACTGCTCTTGCAGAGGCCTTAAGATTGTTTTCTAGCCCCATACTGGGTGGCTCACAACCACCTGTAACTCCAGCTCCAGAGGATCTGACACCTCTAGCCTTTGAGGCACTGGTACTCAAGTGCACACTTGGAAATTTCCCATACCCCATAATTTAAAATAAGAAAAACAAATCCTAATCAGACTACGGAGTAAAACCCTCACCCCCTAATTCAGTGCAACGTCTAGAAATGTTCACAGTCTGTTTTCATGTAGAAACAGACTGGGCAGAAAATGGAAAATAATCCAGATCTAAAGCTATGTACATAGCTTACATAGGGAGTAAAGATAAAGATGGAAATTCATTCTTTGTTTTTCTTGTGACAGGGACTTTAAGCATTTTTATTTTTTTTTAAGTTTTTAGAATTTTATTTTTTTAAAAAAACCTCCAAAATGGATGAAAAGAATGATCACCAAGGATATAGTGCCAGACACAGGCCAACCAAGAGGGTAGCTTGGAAAGTATGGCTTAGGACCACGGAAGACTTCATCACTATCCTGCATTTCTGTAAGCCACGGCTAACAGCTGGCTTAGCTTCTGTACCAACAAGCCACGCATGGCACAGGTAGCTTGGTCTTGCAAGGCCTGTTGAAGGATCGCCTCATATACAAATAGACCGTTCTTTATAGCAGTCCTCTTGGCCAACAAAGATCTACATACAATCCAAGGTCCATGACAAGACTACTGCATGTGAAATGGGTTTCACACTTTGAAAACATGGCCCCTTCAGCACAAACCAGATATATCTTAATAATGATTGGTATACAGTCCTGTCCCACCCCTTTACACGTGGCTGAAACTAACTGGCTATGACAGAATGGTATGAACTGCTACTTCTGAATTACCACCCATTAAAATGAGTTAGCTAATTTTCACTACATATATTTATTAAGGAAATTATATGGGTTACTGCAGAAACACAGTAAAAAGACTGAAGTTTGACCCTTTTCTGCTCAGGACGTCCCTTTACTCCCAAGCTTCATGTTGTCCTTCTGGCCTCTTCTCTCAATGCCTTGCCACTGTTACTGTTTCTCCTCCTTCTGGTCTTCCTTCTGTTCCCCAGTACCAGAACTTCCAGAACCTTCCCGTTCAGATGCCATCTTTTTATATGCCATCTCAAAGAGCTTTAGTGATGCCTGCTGGAGCGAAGATGCTGCCTGTCTAATGTTTTCTCCCGTTTCACTGTCCTTCTGCGCAAGCAGTCCTCTCATTTTGGAAATCTATTACTTTAGCTTGCTGCACTCATCAGCAGGTAACTGATCCTTGAATTCTTCCATCTTGGTTTCCGTGTCATGAATAATTCCTTCAGCCGTATTAACTGCTTCAACGCGCTCCTTCTTTCTCCAGTCTTGCTCAGCATACTTCTCTGCATTTTTAACCATATTTTCAATGTCATCTTTGCTTAATCCACCAGAAGACTGGATCACAATCTGTTGTTCACATCCTGTTCCTTTATCTTTGGCAGAAACGTGTACAATACCATTGGCATCAATGTCAAATGTAACTTCAATCTGAGGAACTCCACGAGGGGCTGGGGGATTCCAACCAAAGTGAACGGTCCT
This sequence comes from Chionomys nivalis, assembly GCF_950005125.1. Classification (NCBI taxonomy): domain Eukaryota; kingdom Metazoa; phylum Chordata; class Mammalia; order Rodentia; family Cricetidae; genus Chionomys; species Chionomys nivalis. The sequence continues at coordinate 48,826,053 of NC_080087.1, forward strand.
AGAAGTTTGTTGTCTGCAGCATCTCTCGCTCTCCCTGACACACTTTAATCTCTACTTGAGTTTGTCCCTCAGCGGTGGTAGAAAATACCCGTCTCTCTTTGGTTGGAATAGTGGTGTTCCTATTAACAAGTTTAGTAAAAACACCTCAATACCCAGAGAGAGGGGAGTGACATCCAGGAGCAGCACATTGGTGACATCACCAGCCAGCACACCTCCCTGAATGGCAGCTCCGATGGCTACAGCCTCATCAGGATTCACAGCTTTACTTGGGGCTCTGCCAAAAATATCTTGCAGTCTGCTGAATCTTGGGCATCCTCGTCATGCCACCAACCAGAATCACTTCTCCTATGTCACTCTTGCTGACTTCTGCATCTTGCATCGCTTTCTGGCATGGAGTAATAGTCCTCTTGACTAGATCTGCGACGATGCCCTCAAACTGAGCTCGAGTTACCTTCATATTTAAATGCTTGGGTCCAGAAGCATCCATTGTAAGATATGGCAAGTTGATGTCAGTCTGAACAGATGAGGAGAGTTCGCACTTAGCCTTCTTAGCAGCTTCCCGAACCCTCTGAAGTGCCATGTTGTCTTTGGTCAAATCAACCCCTGTCTCCCTCTTGAACTCCTTGACAATGTGACGTAACAAAGCCTGGTCAAAGTCTTCACCGCCCAAGAAAGTATCCCCATTGGTGGATTTCACCTCAAACACTCCTTTCTGAATTTCCAGGACAGAAACATCAAAGGTTCCACCACCTAAATCATACACAGCAATGACTTTATCTTCGTATTTGTCCAGACCATACCCCAGGGCAGCAGCTGTAGGTTCATTAATCACTCTAAGTACATTTAGCCCAGATATCTGGCCAGCATCCTTAGTGGCCTGTCGCTGTGAGTCATTGAAATAAGCAGGGACTGTGATCACAGCATTTTTTGCTGTGTGACCCAAGTAATTTTCTGCAGTCTTTCATCTTCATCAAAACAAATGCTCCTTTCTGACTAGGAGAGTATAGTTTCCCATGAGCCTCAACCCAGGCATCACCGTTAGAGGCATGGACAATCTTAAAGGGAACATTTTTTGTGTCTTTCTGTACTTCAGGGTCATCATAGCAACGCCCAATCAGACGCTTAGTAGCATAGAAGGTGTTGTTTGGGTTGGTGACAGCCTGTCGCTTTGCTGGCATGCCAACAAGTCGTTCTCCATCTGCTGTAAAGGCAACAACAGAAGGCTTAGTTCTGGCACCTTCAGCATTCTCCAGGACCTTTGCTTGTTTGCCCTCCATAACCGCCACACAGGAGTGGGTAGTACCCAGATCAATGCCAACAACTGCACCCTTAATTGCCTCTGATGCATAATCTCTTCTTGAAACAAATCTAAAAGCTTCACGACTAACGCCATTCCAGCCATCCTGGTGACCGGCGGCCGCCAGACTCCGGGAGGCTGAGGCGCCCACGAGATGCGCCTCCGCGGCTCTGCTGACGCTTATCATGGCGGCTGGACGGAGGGGACGCGGAAGCAGAGAGCAAACACCGCACAGGTCCGGAGCTCGACTTTAAGCATTTTTAAAAGGCTATTTATTTATGTATTATTTATTTACTTACTTTTTGAGACATGGTTTCTCTGCTATCCCAAGAACTTGCTTTGTAGACCAGGCTGCCTTTGAACTCAGAGATCTACCTCCCTGCCTCTGTCTCCCAAGCATTGGGATTAAAAGTGTTGGCTAGATTTAAAAAAAATTATTTTATGTGTGTGAATGTTTTTTTTTTTTTTTTTTTTTGGTTTTTCGAGATAGGGTTTCTCTGTGGTTTTGGAGCCTGTCCTGGAACTAGCTCTTGTAGACCAGGCTGGTCTCGAACTCACAGAGATCCGCCTGCCTCTGCCTCCCGAGTGCTGGGATTAAAGGCGTGCGCCACCACCAACCGGCTTGTGTGTGAATGTTTTGCCAGCATGCATGCAGGTGCAGCCCCTGTGGGGCTTAGAAGAGGGTGCTGATCCTCTGGAACTGGTGGTAGAGATGATGGTGAGGCTACCACACGAGTGCTGACACCCGAACCCAGGTCATCTTCAAGAACAACAAATACTCCTAACTGCTGAGCCACCCTTCCAGCCCCCAAGACAGGGTCTTGTGTGGTCCTGATAGGCCTGGAACTCATTATACAGACCAGGCTGACTTTATAGTTGCAACCCTCTTTCTTCCTCTTCCTCCCAAGTATTGGGATTGTAGCTGGGCACCACCATGCTCAGCTTTATAGGTAAAGATTCAAACTATCAAAGCCCCACCCCACCCCACCATTTTTTTTTTGAGTTGGGGATTATATAGGTTGGCTTTTGAACTCCCTATGTATCTGGACAACCTTGAATGCCCAATCCTCTGGGTTTTTCTTCACAAGAGTTGAAATTATAGCTGTACACCATAATGCCTCATAAGGTACTATGCACTTAAAAAAAAAATCCCTCCATTAACCACCAGGTTCGAATAACCTCTCGGAGCTGTAAATAAAGGGTGTGATTGAAATACCAGCAGTCAAAGAACAAAAACCAAAGCACATTAAAGAAAAAAACAAAACAAAACACAACAGCCCCTACTTTGTCTCATTAAAATAGTAGCCAAATTTACAGGAGGCTATGTCAAAAGCCAAAAATGGGCTGGAGAGCTGACTTAAGGTTAAGAGCACTTTTCCTTGCAGAGGACCCAGGTTTATTTCCCATGAGCTATATGGGGGCTCACAACCATCTGAAGTCCTAGATCTAGGGGATCTGACAGGCATGCACATGGTATACATACACATATGCAGGCAAAGCATTTATATACACATAGTAAAAAAAAAAAATCTTAGAAAAGCCTGGGCCAGGCACCGGGGGTGCACACTTTTAATCCTAGCAGTCGGGAGGCAGAGACAGGTGAATCTCTGGAGTTCAAGGCCAGCCTGCTCTACAGATTGAGTTTCAGGACATCCAAGGCTGTTTCTCAGAGAAACCCAGTCTAGAAAAAAAAATCAAAAACCAAAAACCAAAAAAAAAAAAAAAAAAAAAAAAAACCCTCAAAGCTAAAACAGATTCAGATTCCCTAACAATTTAACTATTTAAAACTTCAATTATTCTGTGTATTAGGAAAATAAACAAAAATGATACAGAGAAAGTTTCAATGTGGAAAAAGCTATTACATTAAATTAACCAACTTGGACATAAATAAAAGCAGTTAAAATAAGAATGTAAATAATCACAAAAAAGAGCTTTAGGGCTGGTGAGATGGCTAAGTGGGCAAAGACGCCTAGTTTGCTGGCCTGGGTTCAGTCCCTAGGACTTGGCCAAGCCTAGTGATCTGGGTTCAATCCCTAGGACTCCGTCAAGCCTAGTGGGCTGGGTTCAGTCCCTAGGAATCATATGACGGAGAGGACCTACTCTTGCAAGTTGTTCTCTGACTTCCACATGTGTCCTGTAACTTGCTCAGCCTCCTCCAATAAATGTAATAAAATTAAAGAAAAAACCTATAAACTGCTAAAATGCATGTTTTAGCATGTTTTAGTCAGCCTCAGACTAAACACAGAACTGAAAAGGGAAACCAATATTTATTTCTGCCTTTGGCTTGGTAAAGATACAAATATTTATGCAGAAAAGTTCATGGTTAATAAAGGTGTGGGCAAGCTGGAGCTGACATTCACTATAGATTAGAATGCAAATTATAAATTTTAAGAAAACAAAGTTATTTATAAATATCAAAAATGATATTTTTAGCCCTGCATATCAGAAATTACTTGAGATTATTGCATAGTTAATCATGAGTCTGTGTGAAAGGCGGTGTATTGCAAACTCACACATGTCAAGAAGTTCCTAAGAGTTTGCACTAAACTGTGATTTTTTTTTCAGCTTTTTTTCAAGTCAGAGTTTCTCTGTATAGCTCTGGATGTCTTGAAACTCACTTTGTAGACCAGGATGGCCTCAAACTCACACAGATATACCTGTCTCTGCCTCCCATGTGCCAGGATTAAAGCCATGAGCCACCACGCCTGGCTAAATTTTGTGTGTATATATCTGTGTATTGCCTGAGTGCTTGGTGCTGTGGGACAGCAGAAGAGGGTATCAGACCCTATGGAACTGGGACTTTAGATGGTTGTGAGCCACTCTGTGGGTGCTGAGAACCCAGGTCCTCTGCAAGAACAATAAATTCTCTAAATCACTGATCCATCTTTCCAACACTTTACAATTCTTAAAAAAATAATCTAAATTTATGTGCTTCTATTTGGCAGTGCTGTGGTTGAGCCTTGAACCTTGTATATGGCAGGCTAGAGCTGTACCACTGAGTTATGCTCCATTTTTATTTTTTAATTGATAGGTAAAAACATAAAAAATTGTATTATACAAGTACATTGTTTGAATCTTCTCAGAATGCTATGAGTTGAACATTATTTTGTTATATTTTCCCTTTTTTTGTGAAGGGGTGCTTAGCTTAATTTTTTTTTTTTTTTGAGTCAGGATCTCATTCTCTGGCCTGGAATTTGAATCAACCTCCCGTCTTACTTATCTGAAAGCTGAGGTTGCAGGTATGAAGCTCATAATTGGCTTCTGGATTAAGTATTATTTTTCTTCTTAGATGTGAACTGAGAAATACTAAGTCAAATACATCTCTTAAGGAGCAACTATATGTTAAGATGAGGTAAAATGCAAGCCATTCTGCTTGGTTCCGTTTGTAAGGGAGGAAGTTAAGAACTCGATTAGTTCTAGCTCAGGTGCCAGGATAGAAAAGGCTGGGGCCAAGGAGTAGGTGTTGGGTTAGGAGGTCTGTGATGTGGGACCAGGTTTGTGTGTTGGAGGTGGCTAGCTCGCTGGAGCTTTGCAGGGACTGCTGAAGGTCCAAAGCACAGAGAACGCTTGTGCACGTTCACAGAGATCACAACTTCCGTGCTCTTTGAAACCGGAACCCGAGCGGTTTACCAAACTTTGGGTCTCGGCTATAAAACAGGGTTAGTAACAGTGCGTGTTATGTAGCGTTGTTGAGAACAGCTATTCAGATTTCCCATAAGACAACTATAAGCCTGGCCTGGGTTGGAGGGATGATTCTAGGACTGTGAGCTCTGGTGATTTCAAGGGGGATGGAAGGTGAGTGAACCGAGGTTGGGAAAATGCTGACATAATTCGCTCCCTTGGAAAACCACAGACCTGACAAAGGCTGGCTTGTCAAGGCTCGTGGTAGGCGCCTGTGCAGCTGGTTGAATTTCCTCTCTAGCAGTTCCAGGGATTCATGCCTGCTGCAATACGGCTTTGTAGCCATCAGGAATCTTCTCCTGTTTCCGTGTTTAACATGGACATAAGCTCAACTCAGCATCTTCTCTTTTGTCTTTATGAGCTAACATAATTTTGAAGAGATGGGAAAATAATCAATTATGAATCAGTTATCTTTCATCTGATTTTGTGTGATTAGGATTTAATCGTCCTACAGGAACCAAAGCTTCATTTTGAGCAAGGTCATGGACGCAAAGTCCTATTAAACATTTGGAAGAGCGGTATGGTGGCTCACATTGATAATCCCAGCACTTCGGAGGTGAAGGCAAGAGATTAGGAGAACAAGACCATGTTTGACTACCTAGTGAGTTCAAGACCAGCCTGAGGCTTTACCTCAAAAAAACAAAAACAAACAAACAGAAAAACCAGGGCTGGCAAGTGGTTAAGAGACATTTGCTGCCAAGTCTGATAACCCAAGTTCGATCCCCAGGGCCCACACGATGGGAGACAGGGCTGACTCCTTAAGTTATCTTCGATGTCCACGCATGCTGTCCCAAGACACCCCACTGCTCCACCAAATTAATAGACAAGTGTAATAAAAGATGCCAAAACAATAGAGCGAAGCTAAACAAAACAACAATAATAAAAACCCACATAACCCCCTCAGGAGGTTACAAAATTAACTTAAATGTCAGAGTTCTCTGTACAAAGTGTTGTTATTACTTGTTATGCAAAACAAACTCCCGTCTTCCTTTCGAGTATAAATCACCAAGAATGAAAATGTTTGTCTTTTCAATTTTGAGTTTGATTTCAAATTAACCTCACAGCATGAAGTCCTTGGATAAAGGCAACAGGAACTCCTAGAGCTTTTTAATTCGTGTGTGTGTGGGGCGGGGGGGGGGGGGGACTGGGGGCGTCTGCTTTTAAGCATTCCTTTTGCATGTAAATATTGAACAGTAGTTACCCATCAGGCATTTCTCCGAGTCCTGAAAAGAAGCCTGAAGTGCATGGGAGGGAAGGGGTATACCATTATCTTAGGAAAGGGCTGTCTCCTGTGATAGCTCTGTATGTTCAGAGGCTGCACTGAATGCTTAAACTACACTTTCATCCTTCTCAGGACTTTTTTTTTTTTTTTAATCATCTCCAGGGACATATTTTGTTTATAGAACTGGAAGCCAAGGATGAATACTATGTCCCTTGCTATATTGATTACATCTCTAACTCAGTGTTTCATATCAACAAACCATTATTGTTTTGCTTTGTGAGATATGGTCTCACTATAGTCTTGATTGGCTTGGAACCTACTATGTAGACCAGGCTGGCCTCAAACTCACAGAGATCTGCCTGCCATTGCCTCCTGAGTGTTGGTATCAAGGGTATGTGCCACCACACCCAACTTAGAAAACTATTCTTTTGAAATTTTTAAAAATTATTTTGAGTTTATAATTTTATAATTTCCCTTTTTCCTTTCCTCCCCTAAATGTGACAACGTAAATGAATGCAGACAGATTATAAAAATATATACAGCTTTAATAGAGAAATAGACTTACAGGACCACAGGTTCCCGTGGAGAACAGGAAAAGCAGAGAAAAGGGGCTGCTGGGATCATGCCAGGCAGATTTATCAGTAAGCATTAGCCCGAGGCGAACACGCCCCCAATGGGTGGGGCTATATCCCTACATCTAAATCTTCATATATACCCAACCTTTTGTTCTCTTTCAAATACATGGCTTTTTCTGCTTATTGTGATATATATATATATATTTATATATATATATATCTCACTATATATATAGTGTAAATCCACAAATACAGAGATACAATCTGCTCAATTCATATAATGCCACTTGTATTCATATGTTCTCAGGGCTGACCATTTGGTATTGAATAACCAATGCTGTGCTCTTCCCTAGGGAAGTCTATTTCCTTCCTCTCTCAGCGTTCCTTAGTTGCCTGTAGCTGTTCGTTTTGGACTGAGGCCTTGTGAGCTTTCTCCTTCAGCAAACTGCTAAGGTAGATACTCTTTGGATAGATAGGATGTTGCAAACCTGTATCTCTGGACTCAGAAGGTGAGGCAGTTGGATTGAAGGGTCTAGGCCAGTCTAGGGTATGTGAGAAATACTGTTTCACTAGACCAGACAAAACCAAGTCAAACCAAATTGCAGAGGTTCTGCTCAGGACTGAGCAGTAATAGAAATGTACATGTAAGTTGCCTCTGCCTATGGTTTTAACCCAGTCAGTAGAGCAGAACATGAATAAAAAGTAGCTCATAATCATGTGATATCACTAACCTGAGCATTATGGATCCTGCATTGCCATTCTTTATAATCTTCCTATAAATGAAGATTTCTTTTATTTTTCTTAAAACACTACCACCACTAAAACAAACCAAAAAAACCCAATTCCTAACTCCAACTAACAAACCACAGAAAACTTTCTTTTTTTTTTTTGGTTTTTCGAGACAGGGTTTCTCTGTGGTATTGGAGCCTGTCCTGGAACTAGCTCTTGTAGACCAGGCTGGTCTCACAGAAAACTTTCTTAAGTGCTTGCCTAGCATACAGGAGGCTCTGGATCTGACTCCCAGCACTGGGGAAATTGAAACAAAGCAGAACAAAACAAGAAACAACTAAACTCAATCACATTCTGAGTCACCATCTTCTTGTGCCTTCCAAGATTACATAGCAAGTTGGAGGGCCATCCTGTGCTACATGGTACCCTGTTTCCAAATCCAGGAAGATTAAACAAAATGAAACAAAAGCATTAAGACAGTATTTGTCATTTAATTTGTATGTGTGTGAGTGTCCCTGTGTGGGTATGTATCTGCATGTGGGTGCAGGCATCTGTGGAGACCAGAAGATGCTCCATCTAGAGGATGGAGTTGCAGGTGCTAGTGAGAAGTCCGATGTGGGTGCTGGCAACTAAACTCAGGTCCTCTGCACAGGTGGCACTCCAAACCAAAAGCTTCCTTTTCATTTTTTTCTTGTTTTTATCTTATTATTTGTGTGTATGAGTGTTCTGCCTCTGTATCTTTGCACCATGTTTACACTTAGTGCCTGCAGAGGCCAGAAGAGGGCATCGGATTCCTGAGAACTGGAGTCACAGATATGGATACTCAGAATCGAACCCCATGTCTTCTGGAAGAGCCAGTGCTCTTAATTGTGGCGCCATCTCTCTAGCCCAGTAGTCTTCAACCTTCCTAATGCAGTTTAATACAGTTCCTCAGGTTGTGATGACCCCCAACTATAAAATTATTTTTGTTGCTACTTCATAACTGTAATTTTGCTGCTGTTATGAATCGTAATGCAAATATCTGATATGCAGAATAATCTTATGCAACCCCTGAAAAGGGTTCATGACCCACAGGTTGAGAATGTCCACTAGCTCCATAAATGCCACCCTGAAAATTTCAAATATATGAGAACTAAAGAGAGAATTTATATTTTACTAAACATGACATTCCAAATTTGTATGTTTCCCTACAGTTACTGACTAATTGGAAAGAGAAGGGAAAAAATTGAAACTAGTTCATTTCTAATTAAGGAGACCTCTGTTTTGATCAGTCACCTAATCCCCGGGTTTGGTTAATTCCCCATGAGATTCTGTCATCCTTGCTCCGCCACACTCTCACCCCCATCCTTGTAGGTGCTGCGGGATCCTAGGCAAGACATCCGTAATTTGCATCAGCCTTTTGTCCAGCTTCACGCCAGAGTAAATGACTTGGAAACACTTGGCAAGTTATTCTACAATCAGCAAACAATGAGAAGAAATGAATTCCATGAAACTTAAAAACCCGTGCAATGGCGCACTGTGGGGTATTGGTGCTCTTGATGACGTTAATTGTCCTTTCTTGTTTCAGGGCAAACAGCTTGACCTTGGCCCACCATACAATCTGAATGAGGCGGTAAGTAACTACTTTTATTACCAAGAACTTTACAGTTTGTGTTGATTTTAAAAAGGGAATATTGGTGTAACTATCTTGTTCAGGACTGAGCACACCTCTGTCACGTACTCTTAGCCTATCAGGTAGCCACGAATCTCTGTATTCACTGTTGGCTGGAATAAGAGGCTTCTGTGGTCAATGTTGAGAATCACTTTTGCCTATGGATGTAAACACAAATATTTCTAAGGCAGCTTGAAATGATGTCAGTTTAGCTGACAGTGTTCAGTCCCTGCACAAGGCCTGGCATCTCTTCCACCATGGGTTTTGACCGGGTTTACAGCTACAGACTACTCTGGAGTGAGCCTTAGGTCCAATTAGAGAGCAATTGGTCACCTCTGCAACAGTAGTTCCACTATCGTGCAAGTGGTCAGTATCAACTCTTAAATTCAAGAGTTCTGACACAATATTATCCAAACACATACCAATGTGCTACTTCTATGATGGAGTATTATTTTAGTTATTTTCTATTGCTGTGAAAAGATAGCACAGCCAAAACAACTCATAGGAGAAAGAGTTTATTTGGGACTTAACAGTTTTAGGGGGCTAGGATCCATGACCATCATGCTGGAGAGTATGGCAATAGGCAGGCTTGGCACTGGATCAAAAGCTGAGAGCTCACATCTTGAGCTCAAAAAAAAAAAACCCAAAAATAAATAAACAAAGAAGTGGATGAATATGTGACCAGGTGGTTTTATTTTTAAGACAGGGTCTATGTAGCCTTGGGTACCCTGGAACTTGATGTATAGATCAGGATAACCTTCATGTTATGATGATCTACCTGCCTCTGCCTCCTGAGTGCTGCAATTAAAGTCCTATGACCCCATGCCTCATTTGGTTTGAAAAAAGACCTCTTCCCAAGAGGCAATTGAGAGTGCTCCTCCAATAGCATTTAGCACATTGTGAAGGGGCGCATCAGACAGCTGAGACGGTGAGTAGGGAGCCAGAGAAAAGTTGACTAGTGACCAGGTGGGTCAGGAGGACTTGGGGGATGCCTTGTTTGTGGTATGAGGGTTAGGAGTTAGAGAAAGAAAAACATACCTGGGTTCCTGTTTTAGTTCAAGCGTACAAATGGGAGAATGTTTGGATATGAGGGATTCAGTGTGTCACACAGGGAATCTGTAGAGACTCAGGTGTGGGTGCCTGACGCGGGAGTGCAGGTTTGGGTGGAGCTTGTTAGGAAGCCAGGCACAGTTCTGGGGGTTAGCAGCACGCAGCCTGGGAGAGTGACAGACAGATCCATGGGCCAGTGGTCCAACAGGAGACCAGCACAGCTGTAGGAGGACATTTGAGGGCAGCTTTGGTGTAAAAGCAGTCAGAAGGGAATAGATTAAGAAATGGTCTACTTATTAGCTTTGACATTCTGCCTGGTTATAGTTCCTGGTTATGAGCCTTGTTGGTTGTATGAGGACAACTGGAGACCCAGGATACACTTGATGTCTTGCTGTCCTGGACATGACTGGTTGACGTCTACCCAGCCGATAGGATATTGGGTGCTCTTGGGGTGCCATCTTGCGCAGGACTTAACTTCACTTTGCAGTCCTACCATCTTGCAGCGAGCCATACTGTGCCCTGGCCTGTCTGTAAATACGCAGCTCCGATAGTCCAGGGGGCTTATCTTAGCCAATGCATTCGTATTTCTAAAATACAAAGTGGTACTTTTCTTACTATGCACTCTCAAGTAACCAAAAATTCACAATTCTTTATTCACGCCCATGTCTTGTTATCTCTTGCAGTGCATCCAAGGATGTCAGTTTTGGAGCTCTGTAGATCAGGAAAAGTGTGCTTTAAAGTGTGTAAGTATTAACTATTGTTGCGTATTTTTGAGACAGGGCCCAAGATAGCCCAGGCTGGCCTCAAACTCATATGTAGCTAAGGACGACCTTAAACTTCTGATCTTCCTACTCTCTCTCCCTGGAGTGCTGGGACTACAATCATATACCACCACATCAGTTTATGAGACACTGGGGGTTGAACCTGGGCTAGCAATTTATCGACTGAACCACAGCCCATCTCCCTAATATCATTTTCTGTTAATGAGCTAAATTATAATGATGACACTTATTTGAGGATGTTGAAGTTGGGTTTGCAACCCATAACTGTGATCTAATCACTCTGGAGGCGGAAGCAGGAGTGACTTAGGGTTTGAACCCAGCTTGGGATACAAGCATCATGAATCTCTGTAAACAATTAATTTTTCATATGTGCACCTTCATAACTTTTCTTGCCTTGTAAACCTCAGTTATAAAAGTTATTTATGCCTCACTTGTGGCTGTGTGCATTATAGAATGAATTTTGCAAACAAAGTATTTGTCATTTGGACTGAATTATTCTTACATACCGTTACAAATTGCAACTTATTGTCTAGTTAAGTGTTTAATATCATTGATGCCACTATGTAAGTTCCTACAGCGCATGAAGCACTCAGCTTTTCTAGACCATGTCTCCTCCACTGACCAGGGTGGGCACAAAGCAGGTACTGATTCTGGCTGAGTGCATGAGTGGGCACACCATTTGTTGCCAGGCAACCATACAGGAAGCCACCAACGTGGGCAGAGGAAATTGCTGGCCTTTGCTAGTTAGAGCTCCAAGTGGTTTTCATTTCAAATTGTCTCTCTTGAGCTTCAGTAAAATTCCCTAGCCTGGTCTATTACAGGCTTCTCCCAGTTCACCGAGATTTTCTAGTAGATAACCCGCTTTACTGTTTTCCTACTGACACAAATATCATTTTTTTTTCTCGAGACAGGGTTTCTCTGTGTAGCTTTGGAGCCTGTCCAGGAACTATTTCTGTCTACCAGGCTGGCCTGGAACTCAGAGATTCACCTGCTTTTGCCTCCCGAGTGCTGGGATTAAAGGCATGCACCACCACCACCTGGCCAAATATCATAATTTTAAAGCTATTCACACAACAGGCTCAACTTTATTTATTTATTTTGAAGCAGGGTCTCCATATGCTCTTGAATTTGAGATCCTCCTCCATCAGTTTCCAAGTGCTGGGATTACAGGCATATGCCACTATGACTATATCAACTATATCAACTTATACCTAAAATAAGATTTACTTATTTTAGGTATGAGTGCTCTATCTGCATGTATGCCTTTATGCCAGAAGAGGGCATCAGATCCCCCTACAGATGGTAGTGAGCTGCCATGTGGTTGCTGGGACCTGAACTCATGACCTCTGGAAGAGCAGCCACTGTTCTTAACCTCTGAGCCATCCCTCCAGCCTCACTTGTTTGTCTTACTGCTGATTATCGGCCGTGGAAAAAAAGTTCAGTTGTAGGAAATTCACAGCCGAATCACTGAAGTTATCTGCAACGTTCAGGACATTAACTTCCCTTTCCTTTTATTTTCTATGCAGAATGATACTTACACCACCATTTCTGAGGTGAGTTCATAATCACTTACAAAGAAGATATAATCAAACCCAAGTGTGAGTTCTTAGACTTCCAAAGGCTACTAAAGGAAGATGAAGAATTTCTCAGTCATAAACGAGGGTCTAATCTCATTTTGGCATAGATATTTGCCGTTTGATGTATCCATGTATATATGTTAGTCTTTATTAATATGTATGCAGATACATACAAATTCACATGTATACATAAACCATCATCTGTCAGTGTCCAAGGAGAACAGGCTTCAGAAAATCCCCAAATTCACAAATCCCTCATTGAGAATGCAGTACTATATGCACACGACCTACATACGTCTTTACATCCGCCATCCTTCAAATCATGTATACTTCACTGTCCACAGCTATTACAATGTAAGTGTTGTGGAAGTAGCTTGTGTACCCTTCTCCTCCTTCTTTTTTTTTTTTTTTTTTTTTTTTTTTTGGTTTTTTGAGACAGGGTTTCTCTGTGGTTTTGGATCCTGTCCTGGAACTAGCTCTTGTAGACCAGGATGGTCTCGAACTCACAGAGTGCTGCCTCTGCCTCCCGAGTGCTGGGATTAAAGGCGTGCGCCACCACCGCCCGGCTTCCTCCTTCTTTTTGAGATATCTCATGTATGCCAGACTGAACTCAAACACTCTCTGTAGCTAAGGAAACTTTGAATTCGGGTCCTCCTGCCTCTACTGCCAAGTGCCGTTACGAGCTTGTGCTACCGTGTTCAGTTTAAATAGCTTTTAAGGTACATGTTTACACAAAACAAGTGTGCGTGTACATTCAGTTAAGATGCAATAGCAAATATGCTTGTCTCTCAGCTGTCTGAATATGAGAAATCTACTGTATATCCTGAGTCCAAGGACAGACCGTAACTTTAGTCTCATCTAGAAGACTCTCATTTCCTGTCCTGGACCAAGGGAAGGCCGATCTGACAGGGAGGAAAGAAGGGATATCCCTGCAGAGAGCATGTTCTTTTTTCTTTTCTTTAGGTTTACTTATTCATTTGGTGTTTGTGTTGGGTAGGTGGATGTGCTCATGCACATGCGTGGAAGTCAGAGGACGACTTTCAGGAATCATTTCTCTCCTTCTACCAAGTGGGTTCTGGGGATGGGACTCTGCTTAGCAGCTGGGCCACAAACTCCTTAACTCACTGAGTCATCTTGATGGCCTGTAATTGCATTTTCTTTCTCCAAACACAGAGTGCTCCACCAAACATTTTCACAGCACATTGCAGGAGACCTCTTAGGCCAGCTGTACATCTGTATTCCAAACATGTAGGGGCAGGTGAAATCACATGTTTGAGACCAGCCTACAGAGATCCAAAAACAAAACTGGAACAGAACAAAGCCAAACCCCAAAGAGAAACCTTTCATCCCTTTTATTCACCAAAATCCTTAGCCAACACTCTTAGTTGCATTTGCCCCTGCTTATTTGTGAAGAAATGTTATTATCGTTCAGTTAAAACCTGGTTATGGGATGGCAAGATGGCACAGTGAGTGAAGGAGCCTGCTGCCAAACCTGACGACCCGAATTTGATACCAGGCCACCATGTGGTAAAAGGAGAGAAATGAGCCGTGAAGCTGTTCTCTGATCTTCATCCTTGGGCCTGGTGTGAGCCTCCTCCCCCAGCAAACAAACAAACAAACAAATCAAAATGAAATAGTGCTCTCTGTGCCAGACACATGGCTTCAAATCTTCTACAGCCATCTAGGTGTCTCTCTTCCGCACGAATACTCTCCCTGCTTCTTGTAATTGCTCAAGTCATGGTTGAGCGTCATCTCTGTGCTGTTCCAGCTGACCACACTAAAGGAAGTCTCCTAGTCACGGCCCAGAACTTTGATCCTCTTGCCACAACACTCAGTCACACACTTTCGTTATCTGAGGTGTTTGTTTTAAACTTGTCAATCCTTTATTTTATACCCCTTCTAAGACAATGTAAGTTCCACAAAGGTAGGGAACTTAACCGTCTTCTTTGCTGCCCAGAACAACACCTGGGACAGAAAAGAGATTCAATAAATATCCTTGAATGAATGAAAGCTTTTTTGGGGAAGAATGTTGCAATCCATGCGGAGGTTGGAGAGTGTTTCTTCCGAGTGTTAAGAAAATGAGGAAAGATGCAGGCAGCCCAATGAGCCAGCCTGGGAAGTCAAGAGATAATAAAGATGGTCTCAGTACTGTGAGAAAGTGGTAGTGAGGATCGACTTAAAGATGGCAGATGGATAAAGCCCCTGGGCGGAGAAGTGTTGGCAGTCAGGTATCCTGGAATAAATAGGATAAATGTCTCATCTAGAAGCTTCTGGTTCAGTTTCTGTGAACTGCTTTGATGCAACCACCTCTATGCTCTCGCCAGGTCCCTTAGACTTGGGAAATGCAGGATGCCCTTATTTAAAGCCTGATGTTGCTTTGTCTTCATGAGTGGGGCAACGTAGCTGACAGTGTTGTCTCCACTTGAGATAATGTTTAAACTCTGAGATTGACAGAGTTTATTCTATGTGTCCTCTGGGGGGGGGGCAGGAAAAACAGGACCACAATTTTCTTCCTTCAATTTTTTTTTCAGATTGGCCTATATTTCTAAGTAATACATATTTCTAAACAAATTCTCTTTTTTCTTGGAGGAAAAACCTTCATTTTATGTAATGCTCTTCTTGCCTCTTGGTTTGTATCTTCTCCACAGTCAGTGGATATGCCAAGTGAGCTTTCCTCAAATTTCCAGAGAGGATGTGACAAGTACACGGACCTTTAAGTTAAACAATCCTGGGCCCACACCATGGTGTTTGAATTAATCCTTAACTAAGCAACCCTGGGCTTATCGGGCTCTACTTCCTCTCAGTGCACAGCTCAAACATCTCAAAGTTAATATTTGCACGTTCCAGCTCTTCTTCCCAGGGCAGATGCATTGTGCCGCGGTACCTACCATCATTGGGAAACTGACAGCAGGCTGTTCCTGGTATCGCAATGATAAACTCAAGGACACCGGGGAAGTTGAGCACAGCCTTGCTGGAGTTTTATGACGTGTGCTTTTTCCTCGCAGTTTTATTTTCTCTGTGACAGAGAGCGATGCACCTGTTAAGAGCGGCAGGCAGTTTTGGTTTCAGTCCTCAAATATGTACTCTGTTTTTTTTTTGCTTTAAGGAGATAAGCTGTCTATCGTGGTTTAGGCTGTTGTAGATCTTAAACGTCAGTATTGGTACAAATACCCAATAGAACGCTTGGCTATTGTGGAACTTGTAGTTAATTTTTAATTCTAAGGAAGAGTAGAGATAGCACAACAAATAGACAACCAAATGCATTTATGTTGGGTTGGAATTTTAGGTTTTCAGCTCATCAAAAGTTTAACCTAGATGGTAAAAATAAAAGTGAACTATTAAACTCAGAGTTTTTTTCAAACTATAAAATGACAGGGCCACAGAATGAATTCAGTAAATCAAGAGTCACAGTCAACGGAATGAAATGGAAGAAACTGAAATATATAAGGGCACCCTGTTGGGTTTCTTCCTGACATGAGGAAGGTGTTCTAAAATCACATTGTGTTGATGATGACACAATTTTGGAGGTCACTAAAACCCACTAGAGCTACTGTGTGGCTTTAAATGCTTGTGCTCTTTCTTACTCTCATGTTTTTGAGACAGGTTCTCTCATTTATTTATTTATTTCTGTTTTTCGAGATAGGGTTTTTCTGTATTTAGCCCTGACTGTACTGGAACTTGCTCTGTTGGCTGAGTTGGAGAGACAGGTTCTTATAAAGCTTAGGGTGCCCCAAACTTTTTGAGTAGCTAAGGATGGCCTTGAATTCGTGCCTCTGCCTGGAAAGGGCTAGAATGACATGCATGTGTCACCTCACCCCAATTATAAAGATAGATAAGGCACTTAGGTTCCCGATTGTGGTTGAAGTTTATCAGCAAACACAGTTCCAAGGCACTGACTCATGCCCCTTGTCTTCCACAGAGAGAGGCCTGTGAGGTCGGCTGCAGCACTGCAGAGGGTACCTATGAAGAGGAAGTGCTGGGTGAGAAAACACTGCTGACGTCATGAAGTAATCGCCACTGCCAGAGGTTTAGGAAAGGATAAGGGAGCTCCGCTCACAGAACCTACACTGCTGTATCTCAACAGCATTGAAAATATTTGTATATAAGGCCAGTGTGGCTCTCAGCTGTAGTCCCAGCACCCAGGAGGCTAATTTAGGAGGATTGCAATGAGATCAAGACTGGCCTGGACTGCAGAGGTCTCAAAATCCAAAACATTTGTATGTGAAAAAAAGAACTCTGTGATTTCAAACACTAAGGCCATGCTGATGAAGAGTCACTAGACTCTTGTATATAAAATACAGGCCATAGGAAACATGACTAAGGTCAGTAGACACACACACACACACACATATGATATATATATATCACAGGTTCTCACAAGCTTAAAAGGCATTGGATTTGATATACAGCCAAGGAAAACCTTGAACTCCTGATCCTCCTGCTTCTACTTCTATTCTGAGAATACTGGTGTGCACTAACGCATTTAGTTTTACGTGGTTCTTGGGATCAAATTCCAAGGTCTTGTGCTTGCTAGGCTAGAACTCTCGTGATGAGCTACACGCCTGGCTCAACCCCTGTTAATCCAGTGAGGGAGGAGGTACCACATCCTGAACAGACTTGATATCAAGGAGGGCTGCTATTTTGATGAGCCGATGGAAATCAGAATAATTTATTTAATGTGAAGTACATTGTTCGGCTAATAGTTATTCAATAAAGAATGTACCGTGTGCATGGCCACTCAGAAAAGACAGCAGGGCTTTGTGAGTGTTTAGAAGCTGTGCCTCCCAGGGTTGGATTGGGAATGGGTGGGAAACTCCTGTGCATGGCAGCTCCCTGGGCCTAATTTGAAACTGCGCAGGATGTGTTTAAGTAGGGGGCTTGATCCTAGTGAACTGATTCTCCATGATGTCTGAAGGGCCTGCATTTTGACAACTCAGCCTTGATGATGTTAGTGGAATCCAGCAGATTCCCCAGAGACTCCTCCCGCTGACAGATTTTAGCAGACTGGGTTTCCTGCCTCTTCTATAAGCTGTCATTCTTCTCTCAGAGGTTGGTTCCTTGCTTCCAGGGGCTGTTGGGGATTGAGGGGAGTGTGTTGCTTGCTGTCCCAGCATACGCTGCCCTTTAGTGTCTCATAAAGAGAAGGAACAGAAAGCAATGCTCTGCATTTCTGTAATGGGCAGATGTGTGGCAGTCTTTCCAACTACACTGTGAAAGTTAACTATGGATAACAGTTTGTATTTGTGGTTTCCAAGTGGTGCTCAGAAACACCCCCCAGGTATCATGGAAGCACCTGAAGCCATCATCACACCCCGAGGAGGGGGGAATACAAGAAATACAGTCCTCAGGGATACAGGGGTAGTGGACATCTGTTGGATGCTGTTGTATCAGCTGCTCACATGTGGTTGGTGACATAACAGTAGATCCTACTATACTCCTTCCCAGCTTCATTGCTAATAAGGCTGATACTTTTGGTGATGCCTATTGCAACAAAAAACTTTCATAAAAAGTGCAGTGGGAGACGGGAAGTGACTATGACAATACTCAATTAGATCACGCCCCTGGAAAAGTTATGAAGTGTTCAGGGGGCACATGAATGCCATTAGCATACAGTAATTTTTATTTAAGGTTGAAATAAAAATATAATTTGGTCCTTTATGTACTATTTTAAAAAATTTAAATTACATTTATTTATTTTAATTTTAAAAGTTTCGTTTTAGAGGCACACACCTTTAATCCCAAGCACTTGGGAGGCAGAGGCAGGTGAATCTCTATGACTTCAAGGCCAGTTTGGTCTATAAAGTGAGTATCTGGACACTCAGAGCTATTACATAGGGAAATCCTGTCTCAAAACGACAACAACAACAACAACAACAACAAAAGTTTTATTTTACTTCTAGGGTTTTTGAGACAGGGTTGCTCTGTGTGACAGCTCTGGCTGTCCAGGAACACTTTTTAAATCAGACTAGTCTTGAACTCACAGAGGTCCTCCTGCCTCTGCCTCCCAAGTGCTGGGATTAAAGGCCTGCAGTACCACATCCCACAAGTTTTATTATTTTTAATTATGTGTATATGTTGTGTCCGTATGTGGTTTTGTGCATGTGAGTGAAGGTACCCATGGAGGCCAGAGAGTCAGCTCCCCTGGAGATGGAGTTACAATCCATTGGGAGCCACTAGACATGGCTGCTGCGGGCTGAACTCAGGTCCTCTGTGAGATTATAAAGTCCTTTTAATCACTGAGACATCTCTTCAGTCCCTACATTTTGTGTGTGTGTGTGTGTGTGAGTGCCTGTGCGTATGCGTGCACACATGTGTGTGTGTGTATGTGTGCATGCTCTAGTATGCTTGTAGAGATTAGAGAACAGCTCATGGGTGTGACTTGGACTAGGGTCATCATGATGTGAGATTCCCCTCTGTATGTTGTGAATATCATTGGTTAATAAAGGAACTGCTTTGGGCCTATAGCAGAGCTATGGGGGAACCCAGCTAGGTGGGGAAAACTAAACGGAATGCTGGGAGAAAGGAGGTAGAGTCAGGAAGAAGCCATGGAGCTGCCGAAGACAGACACACTGAAACTTTGCTGGTAGGCCATGACCTCGTGGTGATCACAGATTAATAGAAATGGGTTAAATTAAGATGTTAGAGTTAGCTGATAAGACGTAAGAGCTAATGGGCCAAGCAATGATTTAATTAACCCAGTTTCTGAGTGGTTATTTCAGGGCTGAGCAGCCGGGAACCAACAAGCGGCCTCCATTCAACATCATCAGGCTGGGGAACAAGCACCCTTACCCTCCCTGCCATGTTGAGAGATCTTCTGTGCACTTTGTTATTGCTGCTTAGAGAAAGACTCGGCCTGTAGCTTAGGCTGGCCCGACATTCACTGCTTAACTGCCCTCCAGACTTGGCAATCTTTAGCCTCCTGAGTGCTGGGATGGCAGCTGTGAACCACCAGGCCTGGAACATGTGCCACTGTCTCCAGCATCTGCTAAGCAGTTGGGACACACACTTCTGAAGTCACGATGTCTGACAGAGCAAATGGTCAGATAATTCCTCTGTTCCACAGAGCCATGGCAAATTTACAGAAGCCAAGAATGTCAGAACTGAAAAGTGCAAACTGAACTCACATCCCTTTCTTATATTCTGTAATTATATTATTACCTTGGTGACAGTTATATAATTGTGCTAGATTATAAGATAATCAACTTTTACTTAAATTTCTCATTGGCTTTGGATCTGTGCTATTTGGCTCAAAAAATGATGTGTCAAGACTAGGTAAAGGCATTTATTGCCCCCCCCCCCCCCCCCCCACAGGTCCATCTCTAGTTCATTACTGCACTTATTTATTCTGCCTGGGCTTTGTTATTTGATTTTAGATGAGTCATATTCGTTTCTATGTGATAGGAGGCGTTAATTGCTAACAATGCATCAAAATAACAATCTACTAATCTGTGTGTGTGTGTGTGTGTAGCCTGTGTGTGTGTGTGTGTGTGTGTGTATGGGGATGCACATGTGTCCTGGTGCTTGTAAGGGGTCAGCAGACAACCATAGGAGTCAGTCTTCACCTTCCACCTATTTTGAGGCAGGATCTCTTTTCTTTTTTTCCCCCCACTGTGCTACGTACACAATGGCCAGTGAGTTTTTGGGAGATTCCCCCGTTTCTACCTTCCATCTTCCTGCAAAAGTGCTAGGATTAAGACATATGCCAGCTGGGTGGTGGCGCACACCTTTAATTCTATCACTCGGGAGGCAGAGGCAAGCGGATCTCTGAGTTCGAGTGCAGTCTGGTCTACAGGGCACATTCCAAGACTGGCTCCATAGCTTCTGAAAAACCCTGTCTCAAAAAAAAAAAAAAAAAAAAAGACACATGCCACTTCGTCCAGCATTTTTACACGGGTTCTGAGTTCACATTGTCAGACTTGCATGGCAAGCGTTTTGCCCACTGAGCCCCCCCCCCCATAGCTATTTTTATTTAGCATCTTTGAGTATGGCACTGCTGTTCTCCTTAATTTACCAGCTCCCTTTGTCTTCACAGGCAGTAAATGAGATAACTAACCCCACTTGTCAGATGGGAAAATTGGAGTGCAGTGTTTAAATAGTTGTCTGGGGTCATGGAGATAGTAGAGATGCAGCTGTAGTTACTTCCGTGCTGTGGTGGCAGAGCCCCGGATGTAGGATGAAGCTGATTTAGAACGACACTACTTCACCTATGCTGCTTCTCAGTTGACTCATTATTGCTGTGAAGTTTTATTTATTTATTTATTTTTTAAAGATTTATTTCTTTATTTCTTTATTAAAGATTTCTGCCTCCTCCCCGCCACCGCCTCCCATTTCCCTCCCCCTCCCCCAATCAAGTCCCCCTCCCTTGTCAGCCCTAAGAGCAATCAGGGTTCCCTGCCCTGTGGGAAGTCCAAGGACCACCCACCTCCATCCAGGTCTAGTAAGGTGAGCATCCAAACTGCCTAGGCTCCCACAAAGCTAGTACGTGCAGTAGGATCAAAAGCCCATTGCCATTGTTCTTGAGTTCTCAGTAGAACGGCCCCGCTTCACCGGTGTTGTTCCGTATGCATCACTGTGGTTTTGAAACTTTCTTTAACTGATGCTTACACAACTCTGACTCCTGTGCCTCCTGGCCATTTTCCTCACTGCCAGCGCCATCGCTGGACACCTCTTCCAGGTGTCAACAACCTACACGAACGGCGGATACTTAAGGGTTTACTGTAAAGGAAGAAGGTGGAGCCGGGCTTTGCCTGTGCGGTTTTAACAGCCCCAAATAAATGTAAACAAAGAGGGGTTGTGTTCTGTGTCATTCTGAGATGACAATGGCCTTAAGCTTTCTATATTTTGGAAAGGAGTTTTAATTAGTCCATATTCATTATTTGTAGCGGTGAAAATTGTCCCACTATTCACCTCCAAGAGAGCGAGAGCGAGGTTCTCAGGATTTGCATTTAATAGTTTTAAGCTCCTTACCAATCTGACAATCAGTACAGTGCTTTTTCAATAAATGAAATTTGAAGTCTTAAATCCATCATGAGTTTAGGCAAATAGAAAGACTGAAACAAGATAATGTCATTTTAGTAGCATATACCTTGCAGAAATCTAGCGAAGACTCATGAAGTCCCTACTAAGTGTATACCACTGTGACCCCTTTTTTGAGAAACCATGACATGTGTTGTAACACAGACCAGGGAGCACGTAGTCTTTGGGGTAAAAGCAATAGCTTGGTTCATATGAGAATAGTTTGCTGGGACTGAGGATGTAGTTCCCATGAAGCCTTGGGTTTGGTCCCCAGCATTGCACAAAGCTGGCTTTACTTTGTAACACGCCCTGTGGTCTACAGTAAAGAAGGCATAGTGTCAGGATCCGCAGCGATAGCAAAGTTTGAAAATGCCTTGGGGTACCATGCCCTGGATGCTTCTACTATACCACAGACAAGGTTTTGGCTTCTCCTCCCTTTGCCTGTAAGAAAATGGGGCCCTAAGAAAAGACTGGTCAGTCTCAGAACACCGTGTTGCCTTCCTGCGAGAGAAAAGACAGGCTGCTTTGAATATAATTTATACTCAGATGTGTTATTTAGCAGGAGAGGCCGAGACAAAACAGCCACACCCATCCACGGAGTGACTAGTGATTGACATGTGGTTTCCTTCCAGAAAGTATAGACCTCCCGACAGCACCCTTTGCGTCTTCCATTGGCACTCACAGTGTGACATTACGATGGAACCCTGCCAACATCTCTGGAGTAAGATACATCATCCAGTGGAAATATGACCGGCTTCCAGGAAGCTGGACATACACAGAGGTATGCAAAGCTATTTTCTTATCTAAACAAAGACATTTTGTCCCCCAGATTATTCAAAGCTCCAAGATATCCTTCCCTGTGGTTTCAGTTTCCAGAGTTTCAGTCTCCCGTGCTCAGATACTATTTACAATTTTTAAATGGAAAAGTATTTGAAATAAAGATTGAAGCCAGGTGTGGTGGCACGGGGCTGTCATCTCACTACTTGGTGGGCTGATGTGGAAGTATTTTGAGTTTGGGGCCAGTGTGGGTATATGGAAAATTCCAGGCCAGCATGAACTATGAAATAAACCCTGCCTGAAAAACCAAACCAAGCCAAACTCACCATGGCCACCACCACCACTGAAATGAAGTGGAAGTTTTAAATCACAGATTCTGAGGAGCTCTCGCTCATTGGAAAGTCAATCACACTTAGGTTCAGTTTTCTGCACCGTATACACCAGTCATCTGTCAGACAGCCTCTAGTAAGATTATTGAGCTGACTGTCACAGGACTGGAATTATGGTGTTTATAGTACCTACATGGGTTTGGTACTCTTGATGTTTCAAGCTTCTGCTGGGGGTTTAAGGAATCTCTCATGTGGATAGAGAAAATGACTTGTTGACATTAATGCATTCTAGCAATGATTGAGCACAGTGGCTGGATTAATTGAACCTTAATCTCTGCTACTCTGGAAACCCTTTATGAACAAAAAGTATACATATCACATATATAATTCCATCAGCATGGCATCATAGAACCATTTTTGCTTTTTATCCATACCAACCTGTAAAGTGATTCCAACTAGGGTGAAGGGCAGGAGGGAGATTCTCGAAGGAGTCTCTAATTTAGAAGAGCGGGTTATAGAAGGCTTTCTTTTTCCTTCCTTCCTTCCTTCCTTCCTTCCTTCCTTCCTTCCTTCCTTCCTTCCTTCCTTCCTTCCTTTCTTTTTTCTTTTTTTTCTTTTCTCTTTTTTTTTCTGAGACAGGGTTTCTCTGTGGCTTTGGAGCCTGTCCTGGAACTAGGTCTTGTAGACCAGGTTGTCTTCGATGTCACAGAGATCCACCTGTCTCTGCCTCCCAAGTGCTGGGATTAAAGGTGTGAGCCACCATCGCCCGGCTTATACTAGGCTTTCAGGATGGTCCCTTTCGGGAAAGCATGAGCACGTTCAGAAAAAAGATTGCCTAATGTACCAAGTGTAGTAACATGGGAAAATTCAAGTAAGTCCTTGAGATAAGTGCTGAGTCACCGAATGCTTAGCTTTCCCTGAAGGAGCGAATGCTGTGACTAATGCAGATTGGTGTCTGGAAGCTCGGCTCCTGGGCTGTTGTCCACGCAGCAGGATCTGGGCAGCCCCTTCTCCAAAGGCACACCCAAATTAATCTGAACTATGTGTCTCAGTGGGCCACGGTGATTGGATGCATGCTGACTTTTGCTTTCTCCTGGATCTAGACTGTGCCCAAGCTCTCATACGTGGTGGAGCCCCTGCATCCATTCACTGAATATATTTTCCGAGTGGTTTGGATCTTCACAGCCCAGCTGCATCTTTATTCCCCACCAAGTCCCAGTTACAGGACTCATCCTTATGGAGGTAGGCATACACATGCCACTTGTGAAGTAAGAACATTATTTCGAAGTTTTTGTTTAATTTGTTTTTGTTTTAAGCAATGAAAGAAATTGATTCCCTTGGTATTCCGTTTAGCCTTTGAGTCCTTAACTGTGTGCCAGGTAATGTTCAGAATTCCTCAGTGATCAGAACTATGACTCTTGTCAAACCTACATTGGTAGAGGGGAAACATGGCCACTACTAAACACATAAACAAGGGTTTCTGGGTAGTTATTGTTAACGGGACATAGGCTAGAGACATTAGGAAGAGGGAACGTCAATTGAAGAATTGGTTATATTAGTTTGACCTTTTCTTTTCAAGCATTTTCTTGATTAATGATTGATGGGGGAGGGCCCAGCCTACCGTGGGAGAGGCCATCCGTGGCAGGTTGTTCCTGGGTTGTGTAAGAAAGCAGGTTGAGCAAGTCAAGGGGAACGAGCCAGTATGCAGCGTTCCTTCATGGTCCATGCTTTAGTTCACTTCTTTCAGCCTCGAGTCCCTGCCCTGACTCCTTCGTGGCGGACTGAGATTGGAAGCCAGAATAAAGCCTTTCTCCCCCAGATGCTTTTTGTCAGTATCTTTATCACAGCAATGGAAACCCCAACTAAGACAGAAACTGGTACTAGAGACTTGACTGTTGCCATGTTGTTGCCTAGAGACAGGTCTGGTCATGTTGTTTTCAGAAAGATGGTGGAAGGAGTTAGAACTTTGGTCTTGTGCCGGGCGATGGTGGCGCACGCCTTTAATCCCAACACTCAGGAGGCAGAGGCAGGCGGATCTCTGCGAGTTCGAGACCAGCCTGGTCTACAGAGCTAGTTCCAGGACAGGCACCAAAGCCACAGAGAAACCCTGTCTCGAAAAACAAAACAAACAAAACAAAACAAAACAAAAAAAAGAACTTTGGTCTTGAAAAGCTAGCTATTGAGTGTTCAGAGTTCAGTGGGCTGTTTCGTGGGAGCTTGGAAGATAAGGACGTTGAGAGTGATACAGAGAAAGAAGACCTGGTGTGTGAATCTAAGAGGGAAGCAAAGACTCTATCAGAGCTATTTATGTGATACTCTGAATTAAGAATTTGTGGCTCTGGCCAACTGGAGCCGAAGAGTTGGTTGTGATGAACAGGGAACTAAAGTAAAACCTCTGTTTCTGGGGCCATTGATTCTCGTCCCCTGGTCTCAAACGTTCGTGGTGGTTAAGAAGAGATCATCATTGCTGAGGTAAAATCTTCTGAGTAGTGTTTCTTCAGGGTCACACAAAGACACAGTGGAACAGAGGCAACCGAGGTTGTACCTCCTTCTGGCAACTGAACTTGGACATGTGTAAGAGTATCCCAGGTGATGACAGGACGAGGGTCATGAAGAACAGCCGAGGCTTGGTGCTTTGTAAGACCAGGAGACGCCTTTAGGGACAGTCAAACCTTAGTTGTAGTAGAACTCTAGGTTGAAAGGGGTCAAGGAGAGAAGTTGAAGCTTGGCTTTATGTAGCATGAGCAGAGTCCCTGAAGAGAGCCCAGGGTATTAGTGAAAGTTCAGCTCGGTTGCTGCAGAGACTTTATATTGTGAGAAGGCCAGTACCATGGGGAGACCATTGAGGATAACAGTGTCTGTAGAGTAGAGTAGGCCCGAGACTAGAAGACAAGCTATGTGTAGTCAGAGGGCGGAGACGGAGAAGGGATGCAGGTTCCTTTGAGCCTGGAGGACTGTGAGTGGGAACCAGACACCAAGCACTTTTCCATGGTGTTGAATTTTGGTTTGGCTCTGATTTGACTGTGGCTGTGCCCTTCCTTCTTGGTGTAAGAAAATGTTTAATATTTTCCCCCAAAGAACCCATAGTTAGGAGTCACTGGATATTTTAGAAAGATTTAGAACTTTTCAAGAGACTTTTTGTTTGTTTGTTTTTATGAGATAGGGTTGGGTAGCACTTTTGTGGACCTCTCAAAGTAGACGAGGTTGGCCTTGATCTCACAGAGATCCACTTGCACTTTCCTACCATGTGCTAGAATTGAGCCATCAACCCACTTAAAGGAAAGCTTGAATTTACAGAACAGACATCCAAAGTAAGTCTTCCTTGGTACTGACAGCTCCCTAGTAATGACACATAGACTTCTTAATTATGAAAACTTGGCCTTACTTTATGCTTGTTTTTAACTAACTTTTATAACTTAAAACAACCTATTTCTGTTAGTCTGTATGTTGCCACATGACTCGTGGCTTTTATTTCTCCTCCTTCATGTCCTGCTTTTTCTGTGTCTGACTGGTGACCCTCCTTTCTCTCCCTCCTCAGAGACCTCTCTGTCCCCAGAAGCCCCACCTAATCTCTTTCTGCCTAGCTTTTGGCTACTCAGCTCTTTATTAAACCAATCACAGTGACATACCTTCATACAGCGTAAAGGAATATTCCACGACAGATCTTGCTGCCTCTTATTAAGTTTGTTAGCCAGGGAAAGATAGGGAGACCACACTGTTTCTTTCAGGGTTAGAATTATTACCTCTGTCTAACTGAGCACTGCAGTGACATAGCCGCTGCTAAGGAACAGGCCCCCATCATTCTGTAGAGAAAGGAAGGGTCAGAGAGAGGGATATTTACTGATTCCTGGGTAGTAGACATGGCACAAGAAAGCAGGGCAGGTATATAGAGGAGTAAATGCAAACATGAAAAAGAAACATAGGCCGTAAGGAATGCCTGAGGGTAGGACCCATTTTTGGATGTCTGGGTGATCAGGAAAGGACTCTCTGAAAAGGTTTTGAATGACGTAAGAGAAGAATTTATGCAAATATTGAGGAATGAGTTTTCCAGGCAGAAGGAAGAGTGGAGGCAAAGATCAATAGCAACAGTTAGCTGAGTGTGTCTGAGAAGTGGCTGATGAGGTTGGAAGGCACTGAGCTCAATGAAGAGGAGATTAGATATGGCAGGTATGCAGAGGTCCAGTCACATAGGATCAGACGATCTAAACTTTACTAGATTATTTTAATCAGAGGCACTGACACACACTTATGGGATGTCAAAGCAGGAAAATAATATCTCTAGAAATGCCAAAGGTATTTCTCCAGAGGAAGTTTTCTTTCCTTCTTTCTCTCTCTCTCTCTTTTCCTTCCTTCCTTCCTTCCTTCCTTCCTTCCTTCCTTCCTTCCTTCCTTCCTTCCTCCCTCCCTCCCTCCCTCCCTCCCTCCCTCCCTCCCTCCCTCCCTTCCTCCCTCCTTTCTTTCTTTGACTTGGATACAAGATGAGGAAGGAAAGGACAGGCCCGGTATCTGCATGAACAGAGTCAGAGAGTACGTTCTAAGCAGGTAAGGGGATGAGAGCACTTTGTTGTGGGAAGCACATGGCACAGGGAGAGAAAGCAGGAGGATTAGACTGGGTCCTGAGTGCCAAGGATTTTGAATGCCAGGTTACAGCACTCAGACTTTTTGAAAAAGCAATTAGGGTTATAGAAGCTTCTGAAGCAGAGGAGTCATTGCAGTCTCTTTAAAAAGAGAAATAGAGTGTATGGAAGGAATGAGGGATTGGAAGCCTATAGATAGAGAGCAGCTGGGAGAGTCTTTTAATACTTGAATATTTCAGCAAAGATGGGTTTAAAAAATGGCGTGCTCAGGGCGGGTGTCAGATGAGGGGCATATCTGGGGAGGGAGACAGGTGCATAGCGCACTCAGGGTGGCTATAAAATGCGGGGCACATTCAGGGAGAGTTGTCTGGAGCCATCATTCCCAGACTTAACTGAGGTAACTTGGGGAGACTTGCCCCAGGTCAGATGGATTGCACGTTCCTGTCATGCAGATACAGCCGTGTTCTCAGGTTGAACTTGGTTTTGGGTCTAAGGAGAGCCGGTGAACTGATGAAATCGGTTGGGGGCATTTTTCCTTCCTTGATGCATATCCTTTTTTTGATAATTAGGTCTCAGAGATTGTGTGACCATTTCTCCTGATAATTCTCTGACCATTTTCTCTTAGAACGCAAGGTCAGACACAATGGTCCAGGGCCATGCTTAAGAAGGTCCAGACTGAAATACAACACACAGATCTCTTTGCCCCAGCAATGCTTCATATACTTCCGACACACTGACCTGTTTCCTGGTACCAGAAAACCACATAATCCACGCTAGTCAGATTAAAATAACAAAAAAAGAGAAATTATTCTCGCCATCCTTTGGACTTTCTGCTAATGAGGAAGCTCAAGGATTCTCTAGTCTCCCGTGCCTTATTATGGTGTCCTTTGCACGGACAGCATCTTGTTTGTCAGATTCTCCCGCACATTTCTGGCCACAGTGCTGCTCATATACTTACATTCATGCCCATTGCCTTACAGTCATATTCTTTTTGGCCATAAGAGTTATATGATTTTAGTTGATATTAGAATCTTTTTCCTGGAGCTATTCCAAAGTTAGACCCACCCCAACCAAAAGGAGTGTTTATAAGGCAAAGTATTATCTTCTAAAGAGGAATGTGTGCGTGTGTGCGTGCGTGTGTGTGTGTGTGTGTGTGTGTGTGTGTGATATTTGGATAATGGTCATATCTTGCAGTGTAGGTGACTTTTAACTTGCTTGAAGTGGAACAGATCACACTGAGTGTTGACCCTAACGTGTTGCTGTTGGCATCCTGATTCTAATTCATTTGCTCTTCACACAGGCGACTGAGTACACAGAGGCAAGGAGAAACACAGAGATATTTGTGCTCATCAATGATTAGTCTGAGAGTTTGGGAGGGACTGTATCTGAGGCAGGCAATAGACCCATGGAAAGGTCTTCTAAAGATAACCCTGTCTGAGGGCTGAACTGTCTTACTTCTTCTACCTCTAGTCCACAAGTAGTGAGCAGAACATTTGCCAAAAGTGTTCAGAAGGAGGCAGGGTCTACTCAAGAGCAAAGATGTCAAAAGACACCGTTCTGTGCAAAGAGTAGAAACAAGAGTATTTCATGGGACTAAGGTATGACAAGTAGGTGGAGACATGTATGGAAGCTGGGCTGTCACCTCACTTTTCTGTTGTGAGTAAATAAATAATCACATAATTCGTGCTTCCCTCATCCACGACAAGGGTGGGGTGTTCCTGAGGTTGTCAGCAGGGACTTCTGGGGACTTTGGAGCACTGTGAAGGAGGCGTCATCTGGATTATCAGCGAAGACAGTAGTGCAAGTGAAGATTATTCTAGTTCCTATTAATCCAAAGCCACATCATCATCTGGAACCAGTCAGGCCATAGCTGAGGGAGTAAAGAGTCCCAGGGCCTGCCATGTGAGCTCGTGTCAATCATTCACTGTCTTTTGTGCAGACTCTAGTCTTCTAATGTACTTCCTCCCCATCATTCGATAGGCCTCCAGAAGGTATTTTGTTTGCTTGTTTGTTGTTGTGTGGTGTTTTTTTTTTCCTTTCAGCTCTTTGTCCAGAATATAGGTCTGGTTCGAGTCTCCTGTATTCAGTGTTATTTCCTAAGTTAAAAAAGAGGAAGATGCAAGGTTCTTGGTAGGGCTCAGGACTTAGCTGGTATGATTTAGAGAGGAAGAATTGCAGCTCAGAATTTCTAACTACCATCCCTCTATTGTGCTTTCAGTATTAATCAAAACTTTTTCCCCCTATTATTCTAGTCTAAGAGTACAGAAATGTGCCCTTTTGATGCTCACCCACGCCATCTTTATCTTTCCAGTTCCGGAAACCGCACCCCTCGTCACGAAAATCGAAAGCTCGAGCCCTGACACCGTGGAAGTCAGCTGGGCTCCGCCCCACTTCCCAGGTGGACCTGTTTTGGGTTATAATTTAAGGCTGATCAGCAAAAATCAAAAGTTAGATTCAGGGACCCAGAGAACCAGTTTCCAGTTTTATTCCACTCTTCCAAACACCACCTACAGGTAAGAGCTAAGCGGTACAGGTAGAAATGACACCTTTATTAATGCAGGCAGGATGATTATTTAAGAAATCTGCCTAAATATCAATTAAATGTATTTAGAGACACACCACTGACTCTATTCCGTCGTGTTGAAGTTGTACTTTATCTCAAATTTGCATGGGTATTATGATCACACCATTCTAAGCAAGAAAGTTTTCAATAATATTAAATGGCCCTTATAAGTATGAGGCAATAATAACATAAATACCATAGCTGTGATTTGTTTATTTCATGAAACATGGAAAAAATGAAGGAGGTAAAATTCTCTTAGTGGTATTTTTTATTAACCATTGAGGATTATTTTATTATGGCTAGTGTCACTGGCATTGACTAAGAGTTCTTCAAGTAGGGGGTGAAATGGTCATGCAGATAGCAGAGTTGAGCTTTTGACCTCAGTGACCCTGAACTGTTCTGTGGGGAATGAAAACAGGGATGTGATTGATGGCCATCCCAGGGCTGAGCGGTGACACCGAGTAACTAGATCTGTGCACCACCCCACCATCTTTAAATAGACGCTCTGTTGCTCCTATATTTATCTCATGTTCACAACATGCCACGTGAAACACATCTCTCCAAATTGTTTTTGGAATAGGTTTTCTATTGCAGCAGTAAATGAAGTTGGTGAAGGGCCAGAGGCAGAATCTGTAATCACCACCCCATCTCCTGCAGGTATGGTTTAGCCTTCCCCTTCGTGTTACACAGGGATAATGGTTGACTGGGGGTAAAGGTCAGAGTTCAGTGGTCATCTGGTAGACCCTCCTCTTATGCATGATCCCTCCTCTTATGCATGATTTTTTTTGTGACTGATAATTTAAAATTTCAAGTTATTCTACATATTTGGCAAATAGAAGGTTAGAGAGACAGTTGATACTAGAATTTTGAGACTTAAAAAATAGAATGAAAAACGTAAGCATTTTAAGAAAGGTGGCTTCAAACAAATTTTTGGTTTTCATTCAGATCACTAGGTATGGCCATTTGTGTTTACAAATTTAGGATTTACACATAAACTTTCCTAACCCGACATTGCTTCTCTTGTGTATTGTCACAACAGACACTTTCGCAGTCTGCTTTAATGTTTTTAAGTACATATAAACACTAGAATTTAAATATTAACTTTTGAAAATTCCTTCTGTGTATTCTATTTTTGAAAGTACTCTTTTTTTTTAAAAAGAATTACCTAGAGGGCTGAAATCTACTGGTATTTGTAGGAGCAAATGCTTTCGAAGAAGCAGTATATATATATACATACATATATATGTGTGTGTGTGTGTGTGTGTATGTGTGTGTGTATATATATTTGAGAAATGAATTAGAGTCTTGCCTAAGTCAAAGGTTCCAAATTCCTTTGGCCTGTTTTCAGCTTCCAGCAGAACCCCATCTCATGGCTTGACCACTGCTTGCTCCCATCTCTACACAACTATGCCTGTAGTATTGGATGCCATCTATCATCAGCCTATATTTTTGGCTTTTCCTAGACTCTAGGAAAACAAAGGTATTATTATCAGGCACGAAACACGCCCAAAGGGAAAGTTAAATATAGAGCGGGGTTAAGGTTGCTATGTGGTTATTGCATACCACTCATTAATGGTCCTGAAAGTGCCCATCACTCATGCACCTTGCATGAGTTTTCAGCGGAACAGGGTAGCAATCAGAGATCTGTAGTCTTCAAATTTAAGAACTGTTCTCCTGCTTGAAAGGGAAGAGGTTGAAGGCAATACCTTCAACATAACCTGTGTTATGTAACAACCCACTTTGGTTGAGGCTGGATTGCAACAGTTAGGGAAATTGTCTTGACTGGGGATAACAATTTAGTCTATTGGAACAAGGATGGTATAATAGGTCACATGACAAGTTCACATAGACCTACTTGATTGTCACCATATTTGTTACTTCCAACCATGGGTTTAGAGAGATTATGCCACAGGTGCAATACTGCTAAGTAACTTCAGAAAATTCAGTTGAGTCTTTAAAAGAGTTGTCTCCCTTAGGTTGAAGCACTGAAACTTACTCTGTTGCTATGTGTATGTTCAGTCTGCCTATAAATTATGTCTTTCAGTTCAAGAAGAAGAACAATGGCTCTTTTTATCCAGAAAAACTTCTCTAAGAAAGAGGTCTTTAAAGTACTTGGTAGATGAAGCACATTGCCTTTGGTCAGATACCATACGCCATAATATTACAGGTCAGTCTAATAGAAGCATGCCTTGTTACCATAAAAGGAAATATCTGGAATTGTGGATGGAATTTTCTAGAACAGAGGAATATTAAAATTTGTTCTCAGAAGCTGGTGCTAGCTATGGGGATCCCATAGATCCCTCAAATATTACAGAATATTGCCAATGCTCTTGGTTATCCTCTGGAACTTGAAGGAAGATGCTGTTTCTGAAAACATCCATTCTTTAGTCATAGAACATGGAGAGATCGAACTGGGTAAAGACCTGGAAGCTTTATCCTTTCTGGATAGCTTTCCTAGTGCTGAAATGTGCTAAGCACACTACAGGGCGACTATAGGGAAACTATTTTCTTGTTAGGACTAAGCAGTTGTACATCTGAACTCACAGTGGCTGTGATCAAACACACAAGTTCTCTGCGAGATCAGTCCAGACCAACCCAGCATGGAGAGCGGAAGGTACATGAACTCCGTCAGATATAACTGACTGAAGAGCTATTGACAACTGATGGCTGTTGGGAGATGGAGAGTCAGCTTTCTTCAGTGACCCCCGAGAGGCTGCCCATATTCCCAAATGACTCCATTTCCAAGCATATACTGGGACCACTATGTGGACTCAGAGGGCTTGAAAAAAGAGAATACAGAAAGCTAGGAGGGAATAGTGGTTGGGGTAGAGGATGGTGGGGAGAAAATGGGGGACGGATTTGATCAAAAAAATTTATGAAACTTTCAAACAATAAAAAATTATTCAAAAAAGCTTTCATGTTTGGGTATGTAGCCCACCGATAGGGGACATGCTTAAACATGTCTGAGGCTCTGGAGTCTTTCAGCACTAAACAAAGAACCCCACACCAAATTCACTTTACCCCAGTTTTCCCAATATTTCTAGAATTGACTATCTTGAATATTTGCAGACTATACTATTCTAAAATTCTTCAAGTATTTTATGTACATTATGAATATACCCAACATATTTGCACAGATAGGTTATATATACTAGAAAAATTCAGAGGAATATTTTTAAATTATAAGAGCTTCTATTTGACTTTAACAAACATTAAAGACAAATTCACTTCAGTCTCAGTCTTTCTGTTCCTGTGGACATAATTAACAAATGTATGTTCTTGCTTGACTTTTCTAGGAATAGCAGTCAATGTCCAACAGCAGGTGGTTTATTTTTCGGAAGGAACTTCCATATGGATGAAGGAGGCAGCCAACATGTCTGATATGTCTGATCTGAAAAGTTTTTACAGAGGCTCAGGCCTAATCTCTTCCATCTCCTTAGATTGGCTTTACCAGAGGATGTATTTCATCATGGATAAACTGGTTAGTCTGCATGAATATAGTTAGTTGTCAATATTAACATTCATATTTGGTGGTAAACATGACATTGTTTCACTGACTACTTATTTCAGATACTAGATCAACAATGAATCATGGACCTAGTATACAAGAACATCTAGCCCATCTCCATTAATCTGTGTATCGCCATGTGGCTGTGGCTTATCCGGCAAAGTTCTGGTGTCTGTCTCCAGAGGGGCTACATGGTGTCTCTCCCTGACTCTGCCTCCTTTCTCCCAGCATTCAGTTTTATTTTCCCCGCCTAGCTAAGTTCTGCCCTGCTATGGGTCCAAAGCAGTTCCTTTATTAACCAATGATATTCACAGCATACAGAGGGGAATCCCACATTACCCAGCAAGTTTTTATTAATGATATTTTATCTACTTTAAGAAAGTTCTTGTATTTGTGGCATCACTGTGTAAGACTGTCTATCGTAAGCAAAGTCTGCTGCATCTTTAACTCTATGGTAACCTGGGTTTATTTTAATAGGCCTCTGCAAATATGTTAGTACTGGAATCTTTAAGAAGATACAGTCTTCTTATCTTAAACTTGTGTTTCAAGTTTTCATTTTATAAGTCCATGTTTATTGAAATGAACAAAGACTGCTGCCCCACCTGAAGTTCAGAAGCTTGTATATAGCACAAATTTTAAAAATAATTGGGCACTTCCGTAAACCAACCAGTGAATTAACAAACCAACAAACAAATAAGAACAAAACAAAAAACCCCACTATATTTGCATATTAATGGTGCTAATAGAAATAAAAACTCATTAAGACATAAAATAGAAAGTTCCTTTTTCTCCCCCATACTGACTATTTTTGTATAGCCCAGGCTAGCCTGCTATTCACCATCTTCCTGCCTCAGACTCCTCAGCTCTGGGATTATAGCTGTGCACTAATTAAAATACCCATTAAGTGTTTTCCTTGTGTGCTTCGTAAAGTCCACAGTGATCATCACAACTCCAAGTACCAAACTGCTCTGGAAACACTTGGTGCCAAGATGGATGCAGACAGACATTAATCTCGTTGCTGTATTTTTGATTTTCTAGGTATATGCTTGTGACTTAGAAAATTGCTCAAATTTTGAGGAAATTACTCCATTACCTATTATTGCACCTAGAAAAGTTGTGGTTGATTCCTATAATGGGTAAGTGCTAGCCTTGTAAATATGGGTTCTCTTTCCTTGGCAAATGTTTCTGTGAAGTTTGCTTGTCAGTGCAGCCCTATAACACCTGACAAGTTCAACTGAGCACCTTGTTTCGGGTCAATTTAATTAAAATTGCTTTCAAATTTGGTCTTCTTCTACAGCAAACTATAGTTACATGGAAATGACCTTTTGTTAGAGACCTTGGGACTATGACTCTAGTCCAATACTTTATGATAGGAACCAATATCTTGTTGTTCCCTTCAGTGGCCATGGTGAGAAGCTGCTTCATCACGTCCTTTTGTGACTGAGCCATTCAGCTGCCTTTTATCCTCTAGCCTGGCTCTTGCGCCTATCAAGAGACTGTTTTACAAGTAGGCTACCACTATCCACCCTTATGGGACAGGATTTGGTGATTAAGAACAGGTACACATCTCAATTGTAAGGCTCCCTTTCCCTGATGGGAAAAATGAAAAACAAACAAAAAGAACAACATTTTGTCTCAGCTAGGTTGTGCAGTTGCAGTGAGATCCCTAGCAAGAAGCCAGTCTGTGGTATTGATTTTGACAATGAGATGTAGGATGAAATGAATTCTGAGAATGAGACAAAGATATTTATGTCAGATGTTTATGAATGTGTTTCAGCAAAAAAACATAGTTAGTTTGGGGATTATTTGGTCATATTTAATTTTTTTTTACTAATAAACATGCCCAATGTGGGTAAGATTAAACATTTTGCTTTGTTGTAGGGATAAGTTTACTTTAATTTTGAATGAAATAAAAAATAGAGCATATATTTTCTCACACTATCATTCTCAGAAAAAGATTGCTCACTGTTATTTAAAGCCAAACCTTCTTATTTGTATTCCTTAAAATTTTAGAAATTTCATGCGTGTGTATGTGTGTGTGTTCATGTGATGAATGCATGGCACAAAAAACATGTTAGAAGTTAGAGTATACATGTGTGGAAGACTGAGGACAACTTCCGGTGTTAGTTCTGGCCCTCTACAGTGTGTTTGAGACGTGTATCCTTGTCACTGATCACCAGTTTAGCGGGCCCGTGGGTCTCGAGACTCTCCCTCCCATCTTGCCTCTGGAGTCCTGGAATGCTCTTGCACTGGCTTTACATGGGTTCTGGTTATTCAAGCAAAGGTCTTGTGCAGGAAACACATTTATTTGCAGAGCAATCTCTCTAGCCCCTGAAATTTATTTTCATTTTAGGTTTGAATTCCTGACTCTAGATTTTTTTTTTTCCCCCTCAGGCTGATCTCAAAGTCATGAAATAGATGAGGACTGAGGATGACCTTGAACTTCTGATTCCTCTGCTTCCATCTCCCAAGTCCTGGGATTACATATGTGAGCCATGATGCCTAGTTTTAGGAAGTACTGAGGAACTCAGGCCTTTGTGCCTGCTAGACAAGAAATTTACTAGCTGAGTCACATCTCTACTCCAGATTTATAAAATGAAACAAACAAACCCCCAAACTCTGCAATATAGGATAAGTTCTGTAGACTTTCTAGATATTAAATAACATTTTTTGAGACAGATTCTCAATGTAGCTCTGGCTGGGACTGGTACTCACTGTATAGACCAGGCTGGCCTCGAACTCATGAAAGTCTGCCCCCATGTGACTCTAGAGTGGTTGATTTAAATACATGCACCTGTACAACCAACACCCCAATTAATAAGACAGATCACTTTATTGTGATGAATTTGCATACAAAAATATCACACAGCTAGATCAAGGTAACCAACCACTCAAATACTTACCCGGCCCCACCCAGGCTCTATTCTGTTGTGAAATTCCGTACAGTTAGGACGGCCCGTCTGAAGCAGTGGAGCTTCACTTGGGCTTTGTGCTTTCCTTGTCTTGTTTATAGTTTTATTTGCTTATCCAACACAAAAAGAAAGCTATGACGGAGTTGAAACTAGAAAAACAATGAGCCTTATATCTTTTTAAATGACTCATGTCATGTGTCTTTTTTTATTTTTTCAGTTTTTCGAGACAGGGTTTCTTTATGTAGCTCTGGCTGTCCTGGAACTCACGCTGTAGGGTAGGCTGGTCTTGAACTCACAGAGGTCCACCTGCCTGTGACTCCTGAGTGCCGGGATTAAAGATGCGTGTCACCACTGCCTGACTCACATGATCTTTTGACTGCATTTCCTTCCTCACTCAATACTACCCTTTCTCAGGCTCCTTTCTAAATGTTATACCGCAGTACATGTACAGATGTTTACATGTATACATGTATGTAGTAGGCTAGGATCCACATATGAGGGCGAGCAGGTGGTGTTTTTCTGTCCGAGTTTGGGTAACCTTGATTAATATTATAGTTTCTATAGTCATCCATTTTACTCCAAATTGCATGATTTCAACTATTATTATAGTTGAATAATATTCTATTTGGTGTACACCCCACAATTTTGTTACCCGTTCTTCAGTTGTTGGACAACTAGATTGGTTCCATTTTCTTGCTATGACAAACAATGGGTGCGAATATCTCTATGGCACACTACGGAGTTCTCAGCGATGTATGCCCAGGAGTGGAATAGCTGTTTTATATGGTAGTTCTGTTTTAAATTTTAAATCTAAACTGATTTCCATAATGGCTGTATTAACTCTTGTGCCCACCAGCAGTGAATCAGTGCTCCCTTTTTGCACACCCTCTCCAACATTTGTTGTCAGATTTCTTGACACTGGGCTAGGGTGTCAAGCCCATTTGGGCTAGGGTAAGGTGGTATCTCAGTGTAGTTTCAATTTGCCCCTAGGGATGCTGGATGCTTTCAAAAATAGTTATTAGGGGCTGGAGCGATAGCTTAGTGGTTAAGAGCATTGGCTGTTCTTCCAGAGGTACCACATGGTGGCTTACAACCATCTCTAGAGGAATCTGATGCCTCTTCTTGTGTAAAGTTGTTTATGCAAATAGAGCACTCCTATACATAAAGAATAGTTATTGGCTCCTTTGTGCTTCTTTTGAAAACTGTCTATAGAATTCATCAGATCATTTATTGATGGCAGTTCTACTTTCTTAGTATTCAACTTCTGCAATTTTTTCTAAATTCTCAATCTTATTCCCTTTCTGAAGTGTAGCTGGTTTAGATTTTCTCCCATTCTGTGTGGGCTGTCGGCTTGCTCTGCTGATAGTGTCCTTTGCTGCACAGAAACTTTTAAACATCATGGAGTTGCAGCTGCTGATACTTGGGGCCATTTCCTGTTCTGTTTAGAGAGTTCTTCTCTACCTGGTGTTTTGTTTGCTTCTAGCAGTTTTGGTTTTTCAAGTTTTAAGTGAAAAGTTTAATTATTAGTTTATAACCATACCGCCTGAATGTGTGCAGTCTCGTCTGGTCCAGATCTTATTTCCCTCATTTGTGAGGGTGTATGAGCCTATGGAATTCTCTACTGCTGTTAGCAGTTACACAATATGATCATTCTGTGGATAATGAACTTCACTTACCAAATCAGCCTTTCAAACATACCATGGGGTTCCTTTTCTCCATCAGAATAAAATGGATTTGTGCTTAGATTTTGAAATATGACCAGAAAAGATCATGATAATTAGGATTACACCAATTTTTATACTATGTATTACCCAAATCTTCCTTTCAATAATCGTTTTATACTGTGGTAGTTACCTTTGTTAGACGGGGAGGCTGAGACTCAAGCCGATCTAGCGATTGTCCACACTGCTTTACAGTGAGCCAGGATAGGACCCTCTACATCTGGCCCTTCTGATCGTCTTCTACATCGACAGGGAAGTTTCTATAAAATCCAGCAGGCAGCTTCCAGCAGGCCTGTGTCCTTAGGACACCGGATGTGCGCGGCAGTTTACAGCTGTCCTGGCGTTCACAATGGCGTCCTACTTTCCCGCCATTGCGTCATGCCTTTATGGAGTTTCTACTCTTCCCTTCTCCCCATCCTTTGTATTCTGCCTCTCACTTCGGTCTCTTTTTCTTCTCTCCCCCTTTCCTCTTCTTCCTTCTCCTTCTTTCCTTTCATATAGTGAGCAGGGTAGGAGTTCCACTTTCTTTCCTGTCTGTTTGAGGACTGTACTTCATTAACCCAGTTTTTCTTTAATATTTTCTGTTTCTCCAAATACTTTTTAACAGTTTTGAATTTGGTAGAGCAGGCAGACTAGAGCCATTGCTTCTGGAATGGGCAAACAACATAGATTCATAGCTCAAAATGAAGTTGCATCTCAGGGTTTTACCTGAGGCTGGAATGTGGTTGCAGTTATCAATATTTGGGAAGATCATCAAGAAGAATGATCATAGACTGAATAATGACAAGGAAGAGGGCCTAGCAGTTGTGATGTACATTAGAATGTAACACTGCATGGGGTTCTGATAAGATATTTTGGATGGTATGAACCCACTAGCATCTATTTTCATGTTCACAAATTCTTAATCAACAAAATAGCTGTTTTATATATACCAGTTAAAAATTTTAAAATATTTATTTTCTGTGTATGAGTGTTTTGCTTCTTATATGTTTGTGCACCAATTTATGCCTGGTTTCTGAGGAGGCCAGGAAGAGTGTGGTGGCCTACAAGTGACTCAGTTTCCATCTGGAGCCTATTCTGACCTATAAGTCCTTTGAGTTCAAGCTTGCTTGTTTCAGTTCCCTTGAGGGCTGTGAGAAAGTTCTGATAAAACCCACGGGAAAGAACTCGTTATCTACTAAGACACAGGCTGGTGAATGCCAGCCGAAGGCGCATACGGATAGAAAAGGAAACTGCTGGCTGCTAGCAGGATTCACACGATAGACAGTGGAGCCTGCCTGTGCTTTCTCCCAAGGACAGTGCAGGAAGGTTGTTAACTGCTTTTGGTCCTGCTGTCTGCTCTGAATCTGTATAAAAGGAAGTTCTGAAAAAAGCTCTGGGCTGTTTGGTGTTGACCAACAGACATCCCAAATCTTTCCCGTGTCTCTGTCTCGTTTCTTTCATCTGCCGTTTCCTCAACCCTCATCCCCCCATACCCACCCCCCGCACCCAGGTTGATTCGTCAGCAGGCTCTGACAGAAGAGGGGAAAAGGGTATCAGGTCCCCTGGACCTGGAGTTACTGATGTTTGTGAGCTACCGTGTGGGTGCTGGGACTCGAACTTGGGTCCTCTGGAAGAGCAGCAAATATTCTTAACTGCACACCTATCTTCTCAACCCCACTGGTTCAAATTTTACTTTGATATTTTATTGTTCATATAATATCTAACTGTATCTTTTCTTTTTCCATATTAGAAGATCACTAGATTCCACATAGGGCCTACATCTTTAACATATATTTATTTTGTTTTCATGTGTGTATGTGGGTGTATATTTGAGCATAAGTGGCCTCAGATGTCAGAGGCCTGAAGTCCTCTGGATTTGTAGGTTTGTGAGCTGCCTGATATGGGTATCAGGAATAGAAATCCTCTCCTCCAGAAGGGATAGAAAGTGCCCTTAACAGCTGAGTCACCTCCCAGCCCTTAACCTTACATCTCTGTCTTCAATTCTTCTATTGATTTCTATCTCCTGATAGTTGGGTGATCCTGCTCAGTCACCTTGGTCACTTGTTGCATATTCTCCATTGTTTGCAAAATGAAACATTTATTATTATAATTGCCTGACCTACTTATAGGCAAATTTTGTTAAAAGTTTAGGTGACTCCAGATACAAAATAGATCAGTTAATTGTAGCAAAATGCAAAGAGCTTAAGTGTTTTGTTTCTTCTGTTTATCATTCTCAGTGCAAGAGAAAATTTATTGACAGAATTCAGCTTAAGAATTTGGATATTCTAGAGGAAACATTTTTAGAAATTTATGTGTGGGGTGTGTGTGTGTGCGTGCACGTGTGTGTGCAAGCGCCCACTCTTATCTGTTCCTACACACGGAGTGACTGGAGGTCAAAGCTGGGTGCATTTCTCTATCACATCTGTGTTTTTGAGGCGGGGTCTCTCACTGAACCCGCAGCTCCGCATTTTCTGATAGACACACTTGCCAATGAGCCTGCAGGAGGTGCATCCCCAGTCCCACGGAAGTTGCAGGTGTGCATATCTGTGCTTGGTTTCTACATGGGTTCTGAGATCCACACTCAGGTCTCCATGCTTATCTGTAGGGTACTTTGCTCACTTGGCCATATCCCCAGCCCTAACTATGTGATTTGTATATATTATGCTTCCCCTGAAATCTTTACAGATACTTTTTAGTCTTAACTCTGATTCTTCAAAAGGCCTCTTGTAAGAATTAAAAGACCATGCATCATCATACAGGATGGAGTGCACAAGCCTTTAAATTCTACTTGTAATCCGCTGGGCGTATTTCCGGCTTTGACCTCTATCATTTTGCACTTCCGGAAGTCCTGGGATACCTGGTGCTGATTTTGTAATAGGCTAAAACAGTTAGCCTAGAACATCACACAGCCACCCTTTTGCTGAATTACACCCATCTTCTTTTGTCCCCTGTCAGGTACGTCTTTTATCTCCTGAGAGATGGCATTTACAGAGTCAATCTCCCTTTGCCGTCTGGCAGGCATACGGAAGCTGTGCGCATCGTGGAGAGTGGCACGCTAAAGGACTTTGCCGTAAAGCCCCAGTCCAAGCGAATCATCTACTTCAATGACACCATGCAAGTCTTCATGTCCACGTTTCTGGACGGCTCTGCTTTCCATCAGGTGCTGCCTTCGGCCCCCCTTAAGGACGTGAAGAGCTTTGCTTGTGAAAACAACGACTTCCTTATTACAGACGGCAAGGCCATTTTCCAGCAGGATTCCATGTCTTTCAATGAGTTCATCGTCGGATGTGACCTGAGTCACATAGAAGAATTTGGCTTTGGTAACTTGGTCATCTTTGGCTCATCCATCCAGTCGTACCCTCTGCCAGGCCATCCACAGGAGCTCTCGGTGCTGTTTGGTTCTCAAGAGGCCCTTGTACAATGGAGGCCTCCTGCTCTCGCCATAGGAGCCAGTGAGTACGCTGTGTGCAGGGTGACTAGTGGCCAGCCGGAAAGGAGAGAAGTCAGCATAGAGATTCAGTTTTGAGAGCCTGCATCAAGTCTTCAGTCAAGGGCAACTACTGAGCTCGAATAGTGTTTTATAGTGTCTTTACAGTTTTCTTGCTTTTATGACTAGCCTTGCAGTAGGATGGTCTTTATATTCCATCAGTAGATCCCAACAGAATAGCCCGCCATTTTTGGACATCTATTATGAGGTATACTGACTATCTAGTTTGAATGGAGTTGAGGCAGGAGGATGACACACTTGGGCTGAGGGGCTTGCATGAGTTTTGGCTATTCCCTGAAGTTCTCTGAGCTTGACTCTCCATCTCTGGGTAGACAGAATACAACACATGTGGTCGGAAGCAAGTTGGCTCTGGAGCTTTTCAGTTAAAAGAAGGGTAAACGATTCCAGTCTGTGGACAGATGTTTTTTAACTCTGAGCTGCTGTGGAAGCAGCTGTAGACCAGATGTAAATGAACAGTTGAAGCTGTGTTCTAGTGTGACTTTTCAAACAAAAGCAGAGAACAGCTTTGCCCCATGAACCGTCTTTCCAAAGCCTTTAATCATCTTCAGGCAGTAAGATTTAGTAAGCTTGGGCAAGTTTTACTGTATGACAAACTGATTATACCTATTTGCTGCATATCTCAAAAATAGCTGAGAACGAGGGCTGGGCTTGTAGCTCAGTTGGTTGAGTGCTTGCCCAGCATGCACCAAGCCCTGAGTTCAATCCCCAGCAATGCTTAAACTAGACGTGGTGATAGACACAGCAGTCTCAGTACTCAAGAGATAGTGGTAGGAGGATTAGAAGTTCAAGGTCACCCTCAGTTAGGTAAGAAGTTGAGGCTAGCCTAGGACACATGAGGATAACCTTCTCTGCCTCTCTCTCACACTCACATTGAGAATAAATTGGCAGGTTCCCCCCAAGTTGAATGGCTTCTGGTAATTACATTGGATATTAATTATTTTTATTAAGAGCCTGGTTATGCCTGGTAGTGTTATAGAGAATTTCTTTTACATGACACAGAGTCTATCATGTAGAAGGAACGACAGTCTTAGCTGGGCATGGTAGCACGTGCTTATAATCTCAGTACTTGAGTGATTAAGGCAGGGAGATTTTAATATTTAAGGCAAGCCTTAAATGTTTCACATGGTGAAATCCCAACTGATTTTTTTCTTTTTTCTTTCTTTTTCTTTTCTTTCCTTTTTCTTTCTTTCTTTTTTTTTTTTTTTAGCTTTACTAGACAGAGTTTCTCTGTGGCGTCTGTCCTGGAACTCATTCTGTAGTCTAGGTTGGCCTCAAACTCATGGAGATCCACCTGCCTCTGTCTCCCAAGTGCTAGGATTAAAGGCGTGCACCACCACTGCCTGGCCAAGTAAAAATGTCTTTAACAGTACACTGTTATGGCTTTACTTGCTGGAAATACAGTCTCCTTTACCAGTGCAGAGCAAGTGGCATGGGGGAAGAATGGGCACTGCTGTCACTTGACTCTGTTAGTCGAGTAAGCATGGCTGCTGATTACTCTACATTTGAGATAGGTTACTGATCAATTTTTCAGAATTCCTTGGTCTGCCCTTGTGGTATCATCCTGGTCAGTGACATCATTTAACCCCTTAGGCCCTTCTGCCTGGCAGAACTGGACTTATGAGGTGCAAGTTTCCACGCAAGACCTTCCTAAAACCACTCGAGTTTTCTCTAACATAAGTGGGACCACGCTGAACGTACCTGAGCTGCAGAGTGCGACACAATACACAGTTTCTGTGAGAGCGAACTCTCCCAAAGGCCCAGGGCCCTGGTCAGAGGCCTCAGTGGGTACCACCCTGGTTCCAGGTAAGAATGCGATCTGGGACTGGGAGGGAGGAGAGCCGTAGCCCGAGTGTCCTGTGAGCACTTACTTCAAATGTTAGAAAGGGATAAGAATGAGCTGTGCTGACCTCTTGAAGGTGAATTTTTAATCTGAGATTAGGGAATTAAATTAATCACCATGGATATTTGTATTTCTTACCTGATACCTTGTATACTTCAAGACATATTTGAAGAAATGTAAATTTTCTTCTTCACTGATTTCTTCTTAGTTTATTAAGACAAAATATCCTCACCTCTGATGGTCTTGGAGAGAGACATTGAGGGGGTCTATGAGTTACACTGAATTTCATCGTCTTGGCTCAAAGCAATAGAAGGACAACAGTGCCCATTATATAGTCATTACCACACCTCCTGCTGGGTTCTCAGAACGATCATAGCAAACAGTAGCTGTGGGCAGGGAGAGCGGCTGTGGTGACAGACCAGCAGCTCCTAACCTGTGGGTTTCGACCCCGTCAAGGTTGAACAACCCTATCACAGGGGTTGCATATCAGACATCCTGCATATCATATATACATTATGAGTCATCACAGTAGCAACTTTACAGTTATGAAGTAGCAACAAAAATAATTTTATGCCTGGGGCTCACCACAATATGAGGAACTGTGTTAAAGGGTCACAGTGTTAGGAAGGTTAAGAGCCACTGTGACAGACTGTGACATGACCCTGAGTGTCTGGCCTGGCACTATTAGACACTGTTTCAGAGGCACATTTGATTTCAAATATTTATATAAAGCTCAGAAGAGCATTTAACAGGATAGATAAGTTTATTAAACCGATGCAATTGCTTATATTATTCTATAATACTTTTCAAAGTGTTGATAGTTTACTTTTTTTTTTTGTAAAAGTATGCATTAGTTGAGCATGTTGGCACATGGGCTTTAATCCCAGCACTTGGGAAGCAGAGGCAAACATATCTCTGTAAATTTGATGCCAGCCTGGTCTACATAGAGAGTTCTAGGTCAACTAGTACTAGATAGTGAGACGCTGCCTTAAGCTAGGCTTTGTGTGAAATTTCTTACTAATTTCTTTTTATTTTATCATGTAGCTACTGAACCACCATTCATCATGGCTGTGAAGGAAGATGGACTTTGGAGCAAACCACTCAGTAGTTTTGGCCCAGGAGAGTTCCTGTCCTCTGACGTAGGAAATGTATCAGGTAGACACACTTTCCCAGGTGTAGGTTCTTACTTGGTGCCTTGCCAGGTGACTTAGGAAAAGGAAAGCACTGAGTTCTTGCTACCAGGGCTACCAAGAAGGGAAAATCCTGTAGGTGCTGTTGTTAGGAAAGTGTCTGCTCTAGGCAGGCATGTTATTTATTACATAAAATGTGAGGTTATGTCCTGTGTCCACTTCAGAAGGGCTTTGATTGAGGCTCATGAGTTTTAATTTATCAGCATTGTCTTTCAATAGCAACCTGTCTTGTTCTGTTAAGA
Source organism: Chionomys nivalis (assembly GCF_950005125.1). Lineage (NCBI taxonomy): Eukaryota > Metazoa > Chordata > Mammalia > Rodentia > Cricetidae > Chionomys > Chionomys nivalis. The sequence continues at coordinate 48,870,781 of NC_080087.1, forward strand.
CAGCTCTTCTTAAGTGATTTTCCAAGACTTTGAAGTGAGAATGAAGCAAGAAGATTGCTGCTTATTATTTTAAACAGAGTACCGGGAAGCCCTGTTGGCGAGAGACCTGTGAGGCTGAGCCAGGGCACTATTGCTAGAAGTGTTCTTTCTAAAGGGCTGTGACAGAGATCTTCCCCGAAGGTTATCTCTTCTGTATTACCTACTTGTTTTATATTTCATCTTGGTTTTTAAGCTATGACGGCACTTCTACCCAACAAGGGAGCTGGACTAAGAAGGCCAGTGTGGCTCCAGTGGAAAGAGCATGACCTGGAATTGGTGGGAAACTTGGCTCCCTCTCTTTGATCTTTGATGTCTCAGACAGAATAGACAATCTCATGGAATCTAAGAAAATGACAATTCAGTCTGTCATCACTGTTTTAGGAGTTCAGTTAGGAAACAAAGCCCTTGGGACAATGTCAGGCAGATGCTCTGTGTGAATCTGTTCCTCTTCCTGGTTCCAGGAACTGAGATTTGGGACTTACTTTACTGAAATATTCTTTGTGTGTGTGTGTGTGTGTGTGTGTGTGTGTGTGTGTGAGAGAGAGAGAGAGAGAGAGAGAGAGAGAGAGAGAGAGAGAGAGAGAGAGAGAACATCTCACTATGAAGCCTTGGTTGGTCTGGATCTTACTATATAGACGGGGCTGGCCTCAAATGTGTGGACAGCCTCTGCCTCCCAAGTACTGTGATTACAGGCCTGCACCATCACAACCAGCCTTTGCTGAAATGTTTGACAGACCCTAAGTTCTCACAAACAGCTATGTCAATGCTATACTTTACAGGCATCAGTGTGATTGACTCACCCTGTTTCTCTCAGCACACATGAAGATAAGTGCCATTTGTTTGTCTTTGTTTTGAGATATGGATTGGTATAACAACAGCCTCTACTACAGTGACACCAAAGGCAATGTTTATGTGCGGCCCCTGAACGGGATGGATGTCTCAGAGAATTATCACATACCCAGCATTGCAGGAGCTGGCGCTTTGGCCTTTGAATGGCTGGGCCATTTTCTCTATTGGGCTGGGAAGACATATGTGGTAAGTTAGAGCTTGGTGTCTTGGGTGCTCTAAAGTGATGCCTGCCCACTTTGGTGACTTGTATGGCATGGAGCCATTTCTCCAACCATGGTAACTAATATCTTAAGAATAAAAAGTACAGTGTGTAGCATGCAACAGGTACTACATAATTAATGGGAGGAGGGGAGGAGGTAGAAATTTTTAATAAAAAAATAAAGAGAAAAAAGAATTAAAATTAGGGAAATATGTAGTAAAGAGGAGCAAGGAGAAGGCTCGTCCTCTGTGAAGACATGCTTATCCTTGTTAGTCTAAGGAAATCCCCCTTTTTTGGGAGTCAAGGGGATGAAGGGAGTCTTGTACATGCTGGGCAATGTTCTTTCATTGAACTACATTCCCAGCTCCCAGTCAAATACCAAGAATGTCACCAAGCATGTTCATCCCAGTCCAGACACCATCCTAGGGCTATATGGAGCTCTGAGTTAAGGGCAGTCTGGTCTGAGGTCTAGGCCAGACATAGCTATCTAGAGAGACCCTGAAAACGACTAAGGCATTCATGGGTACTTTGACTAAATTTATAATTAGGAATATTGAATGCTTTAACTTTGCTTACTTCTTACAGACATGAAAAGACTTTGAAAGTTCTGAGGCAGGTACTCTATCTGCTATTTTTCAAGGCTTAGGCTTCTACCCAGCAACCCAGCTGTATCTGTAGTTTTCCAAGGCTGAGCCCTTTACCCAGCAACCATAGAGTGCCGATACATATTTGTGGTTGAATGAGTAAATGAACATATAAATGAGTGAAATAACTTAATAACGATTGCAATACACACCCAGAAATAATTATGCCATTTGAAAGTAATTATCTGTAATACTGTTATGTTTTCTAGATCCAAAGGCAGTCTGTGTTGACAGGCCACACAGACATTGTTGCTCACGTGAAGTTGCTGGTGAACGACATGGCTGTGGATTCTGTTGGTGGCTATCTGTATTGGACGACCCTCTACTCGGTTGAGAGCACCAGACTAAATGGAGAAAGTCCTCTTGTACTACAGGCTCAGCCCTGGCTGTCTGGGAAAAAGGTGACAAAATAAGAATTAGGATGTAATTACTTAATGATGCTAAATAGCACTGTTCTATAGCAATGGTAATACTGCCGTTACTTACTGTAGCTGAGGTAGAATCTAACAGCAATGCTGTTAGGGTAAGATCACTGTATGACCAGCATTTCCATAAACCTTATTCTCTGGTCATAACTGATTAATTTCTAAGTTTGAATATAATATGAAGATTTCTGTAGTTTGCCTTGGCAGCTTTTTAATGTTAATTCATGCATATAATGCATTCCGATCACTTCCTCACTCCTGTACTTCCCTCCCTTCCTTATCAATCCCCACTCTTCCTTAGATTTATGACTTTTGGTTTTGCTCTGTGACTGATTTAGTTTAACCAGGACCGTCTGTGTGATGCCTGGATTGGAACTATGCACTGGAGCCAAGGGGGGTTGCCAGTGGATACACAACTGCAGGCAGTGTTCCTTCGCTTTCTGACTCTAGAGTAGCAAATAGCCCAGCAATGAGGGGTAGGGCCCCTGAGCTTCTGCTCCATGCACACCTGACTATTGATGGGAACATTCTTGTGTGGGCTGAGTGTAGGCATCATTAAGGGCAGTGAGTTCATGCATAGCACCCAGAAGATGTCATCTTGCCCCTTCACTCCGTCTTCTGACCCTTAGACTCTTTCCACCTGTATTCTGCAGTGTTACCTGAGCCTTAGAGGAGACTGCATATATGTCTTGTAGAGAGCCAAGCACTCATCAATAACTTATTCTTATCCCATTGGGCATCCACAAGTCTCTACATTGCCATCGCTAAGCAGGAAGAGGCTTCTGTGGTGAAGGTTGAAAGCTGTCTTTGTTTATAGACATGAACAAAAATATTTAGAAGGAAATTTGATGCTCTCTCAATGAAGCTAAACAACTGTACTCATTTCCTTCTCTAGAGCCTGTTCACTCGCCTGATGTGGGTTTGAACTAGGTTTTCAGTACTGGGCATGGGTACTCTCCTGTGCAGTAGCCCTCAAATGCGGTCATAGAGTTGGTTACCCCCTGCGCTCTAGCCGTAGTGCCACTAATGCGTGAGCAGTCATACCTTGCTTGGCATGTTTGTCTTGTAGTTACTAGGCTTCAAATGAGGTAAGACTGTTAATACCTTTTTCCCTAAGCAGCTAGCAGAAAGGCTTCATGGACCATGAAAGCTAGCTCTCAAGGAGAAAGCTTCCAACTTAGTTCCAGCTTGATTTTTCTGCTCACGCAGCCAAGATGTGTGTTATCTTCAGCAACAGGGTCCTGTCCTCTAGGTGTCTGCACCCTAGGTTTTGAGACTCAGTTTCCTCACTGAACCTAGAGTTCATCAATTTGGCTAGGCTGTCTGGTCAGCAAATTCCAGGGATTGACATTTTTTGTTCCCCTAGCACCGATGTTACAGATGCACACTGGCACACCCTGGCTTTTGCATAAAGGCTAGGGATCCAAACTCAGGTCATTATGCTTGTACATCCCGTACATCACCAACTGAATCATCTTTTGCGCTGCCTGGGCAAATCTGTAGAGCTCACCACCTTCCTTTATATCTCTTGTGGATTTATCAAAGTCACAAGCTGCTTCCAATCAGTAGACATAAGAAAACATAGTCACCTAATTGTCTGTAGAAAGACACAATTATTTTTTTTCTCATAGAAGGAAAGGTTTATTTTGAGCATACATCTAAGATAAGAGTACCATCACCATCATGGCAGGGAAGCTGGCGGCAAGCACCAGGCTTGTTGGCATGAACAAATTACACCTCAGACAGCAATCAGAAAACAAAGACCAAACAGAATGATAAAGCTAGGAAAGACAATTATTATATAATGAAGAAAAGAGATACATCTAACATGAATTAATTTATTTTTTTGTATTTGACAAATTCAATTTAGAGCATTAAACTTCAGTTTAGGTCAGACTACACTAGATGTGATGACTGTTACAGACATATATGGGACACTGTCTAGTTAATTTAGACACAGGGCAATGGACAGACACAGAGGATGAGAATGACCACACATAGGATTTACTTATGACTGGACACTTTGTTATATTTGGGCAAAAGACCTGTCGAATCTCTTGTTAAAACAGATAGTTAATGTGTAGTTTAGAAAGCTCTAGAGTATTTTATTACTAATAACTAGACAAAGAGCTGAAACAACTACATCCCAGCATAGGAGGAAGATCCAGGCGCAGAGGTGTGGAGCTGTAACCCAGCACTGGTGGGGGCCACAGAAAGGAGAACTCTGGGGCCTGTTGGTAAGCCAGAGTAGCCAGAGGGTGAGCTCTAGGTGCAGTGAGAGACCCTGTTTGTTGTAATAAGAGCGGCAGGGCTGTGTCCCCGGCACCCAGCCGCCCGCATGGCTAGCTTATGCCCTAAAATAATTACACGGAAACTGTATTCTTTTAATCACTGCCTGGCCCATTAGTTCCAGCCTCTTATTGGCTAGCTCTTACATATTGATCTAACCCATTTCTAATATTCTGTGTAGTACCACGAGCTGGCTTACCAGGAAAGATCTTAACCTGCGTCTGTCTGGAGTGGGAGAATCATGGCGACTCCTGACTCGGCTTCTTTCTCCCAGTATTCTGTCTGTTTACTCCGCCTACCTAATTTTCTGTCCTATCAAAGGGGACAAGGCAGTTTCTTTATTACTTAACCAATGAAACAACAGATAGAAAAATGACCCACCTCCATCATTTCCCCTTTTTCTGTTTAAACAAAAAAGAAAGGCATTCACTTTGACATAGTAAAATTACATATAACAGTTACCAAGCAAGAATTACAGTTACAATATTTATATCTATTTTATCTTTTATCATAACTAAGGAAAACTATAACTATAACTAACCATTCTTCAACTCCATCAAAGACTCCAGAAGGATACAATATTACCTAAGTACACAAGAAATAAGAAACTTCAAACTTTAGAAATGACAGAGACATCTTGCTGCCTCGACAGTCACCCAAAGTTCTTTTGTACCGTTGGGGCATCCATCTTCGGCCTACAGGCCCATAGTATCCAGCAGACATTTTCATGAAGCAGGAAATTCCAAAGACAGTTCAGTCACTTTCTGCTGTGTCCTGCAGAATGTCTCGCAGACTCTTTTATGAGTCAGGAACCCCGAAAAACCATCTCACCTTTAGGCAAGTTCAGCAGTCCTCTTTCAGCGGGTTCTCTGTGTCCAGTTTATGCAATAGTCCAGGCAAGAACAGTTTCCTGCCCAAGTGGCTATCAAACTCCATAAGGATCCTCTTCGATGCCCATCTTCCTCTTGAAGTAGCTTGGTGTTGCCATGAGCAGACGTGTCTCATTGTCATGAAAAACCCTAAGTTATTAAAACATTTAAATGCCATATTCTGCAGTCTTTGAAAGATATGAAGAATGCCTATCTAGCTGAACTATATCTATGCACATCTAGAAAATCTAACTAACATGACTAAAAGCTTGACAATTATTGATGATTATCCATTAACAAACTA